>NC_133538.1:464415185-466937685 GCF_048544455.1 Silene latifolia
CTGCTAAGCTTCAAAGTATTTTGAAAATCCGCCTTTCTGATACTCAGCACCCTCGGATTAGACAGTGGTTAGATTTTACAAATTAGTTTGTGTGTTTGGTTTAACGGAACTTTAGTACTTTCTCGGTCATTAGTGTTTTTGTAAGATGCCTTCTCATTTCTTTTCTTCCCTATATGGATGAATACAAATGAGTATAACTTTCTTGCAAAAAAAAAAAAAAACAATAACACCAACAACAATAACAATAACAATAACAATAATAAGAACAACAACAATAACAACAACAATAACAATAACAATAACAATAACAATAACAATAACAATAACAATAACAATAACAATAACAATAACAATAATAAGAACAACAACAATAACAATAACAATAACAATAACAATAACAATAACAATAACAATAACAATAACAATAACAATAACAATAACAATAACAATAACAATAACAATAACAATAACAATAACAATAACAATAACAATAACAATAACAATAACAATAACAATAACAATAACAATAACAATAACAATAACAATAACAATAACAATAACAATAACAATAACAATAACAATAACAATAACAATAACAATTACAATAACAATAACAATAACAATAACAATAACAATAACAATAACAATAACAATAACAATAACAATAACAATAACAATAACAATAACAATAACAATAACAATAACAATAACAATAACAATAACAATAACAATAACAATAACAATAACAATAACAATAACAATAACAATAACAACAATAATAAGATCAATAATAATAAGAACAATAACAATAACAATAACAATAACATTAACAATATCAATAATAACAATAACAATAACAACAATAATAACAATAAGAACAACAAGAACAATAACAATAATAAGAACAATAAAAATAATAATAACAACAACAACAATAATAATAACAATAATAATAATAATAATAATAATAATAATAATAATAATAATAATAATAATAATAATAATAATAATAATAATAATAATAATAATAATAATAATAATAATAAGAACAATAATAAGAACAATAATAATAAGAACAATAACAATAACAATAACAATAACAATAACAATAACAATAACAATAACAATAACAATAACAATAACAACTAGAACAAGAACAACAACAATAGCAATAACAATAACAATAACAATAACAATAACAATAACAATAACAATAACAATAACAATAACAATAACAATAACAATAACAATAACAATAACAATAACAATAACAATAACAATAACAATAACAATAACAATAACAATAACAATAACAATAGCAATAACAACAATAACAATAATAACAATAACAATAACAGTAATAACAATAAAAATAATAGTAATAACAATAATAATAATAGTAATAACAATAATAATAATAATAATAATAATAATAATAATAATAATAATAACAATAACAATAATAATAATAATAATAACAATAATAATAATAATAATAATAATAATAATAATAATAATAATAATAATAATAATAATAATAATAATAATAATAATAATAACAATAATAATAATAATAACAATAATAAGAACAATAATAAGATCAATAATAATAAGAACAATAACAATAACAATAACAATAACAATAACAATAACAATAAAATAACAACAAGAACAATAACAATAACAATAACAATAACAATAACAATAACAATAACAATAACAATAACAATAACAATAACAATAACAATAACAATAACAATAACAATAACAATAACAATAACAATAATAACAATAACAATAATAATAACAATAACAATAACAATAACAATAACAATAACAATAACAATAACAATAACAATAACAATAACAATAACAATAACAATAACAATAACAATAACAATAACAATAACAATAACAATAACAATAACAATAACAATAACAATAACAATAACAATAACAATAACAATAACAACAATAACAACAATAACAATAACAATAACAATAATAACAATAACAATAATAGTAATAACAATAATAATAATAGTAATAATAATAATAATAATAATAATAATAATAATAATAATAATAATAATAATAATAATAATAATAATAATAATAATAAGAATAAGAACAATAATAATAAGAATAATAACAATAATAATAATAATAACAATAATAATAATAATAACAATAATAATAATAATAATAATAATAATAATAATAATAATAGTAATAATAATAATAATAGTAATAATAATAATAATAATAATAATAGGTTGGTCAAGAGAGGGTTTTCTCTAGAGAGAGAAGGCGATTTGCGAGCGATTTTCAGGCGATCTGATGATTTCCGGCTAATTCCTTTCTCTTTTTCCAACCATGGGACGTCCTAAGAAGATCGCGATCACTGTTCTGCAACCGCGACGGGGTAGGTCTGATGAAGCCTCCGCATCTACTCCGATAGGTAACCCTAATTCAGTTAATACTCTTATTTCTCAAGCTTTTAAGAAATCAGTTGTGACGCCTGGTAGTAAGATTGTGAGTAATCATTCAGTGGTGAAGTCTGTCCCTCGGATTGTTGCTGCACCCGTTGTTGAAACAGCGTCTGAATCTTTGCAACCTAGTCCTGAAACCGTTCCGATGGAGGAGACTACTCTGGTGTCTGGGGACAAGAGTGGTCCTACTCCTGCTCTAGAGAAGGAGGATACTCTGGTGTCTGGGGATAAGAGTGATCCTACTCCCAATTCTGGCACGGCTGCTACTGGGCCTACTAAGAAGACGACATGGGTTGAAAAGGTCACTAAATCTGCCATTGGAATGGAGTTGTATAAGAAAAATAACCCTTCTGATGTAGTTGTTATTGATGTTGATGACATCACGAGTGAATTAGCTTATTGGGAACATACTTTGGTTGGACAGTTCATTGGGGGAAAGCCCACCATAGCTCAGGTCAAGGAATTTGTTAACAAGAATTGGAATCACGTTAGCAAGCCAGAGGTGCTTTACTACAAGAAGGGTTGGTTCTACTTTAGATTCAACAAGCAGGAGGATATGAGACAGATACTTAGGGGGAGTTCCTGGAATCTTGGGGGACACTCTCTTATACTCAAGCAATGGACCCCAAATTTCCCTACTGAGCTTGACAAAATTTCTAAGGTTCCAGTTTGGATTCTTTTGCCTAACTTGGACCCACAATTCTGGTCTGCCAAAGCTCTCAGTAAAATTGCTAGTAAAATTGGCACTCCTCTGTATGCTGACCCAGTCACCACAAATAAGGAGAGGCTGACTTTTGCTCGTATTATGGTGGAGGTTGACCTAGCAAAGCCTTTACCTGATTTTGTTGGGCTTCAAACTCCTTTTATGGGACAGTTCATGCAACATGTCATCTATGAATGGCTTCCATATTATTGCACTCATTGTCAGAAGTTAGGCCATGAACAGAAGGTTTGTAAAATGATCAAGAAAAAAGAGGCAACAAAAGAGCAAACAGCTGGTGAGAAACCTATTGAACAACTGAAATCTGCTACTACTAGTGTAAATCCACCCACTGTCATTGATGTTGAAATAGTTGATGAACTGACCCTTGGGGGAGACACTGTTGACCCTGGTTCTGGTGGGGGTTGTCAGCCAGATCCAGTGGTTCACAGCTCCTCTCCCTTGGTGGCTAGGGATAGGGCTTCCTTGGATCATCATGAGTCTGGTTTTGACTGTTCTCATGCTCTGCCCAATAGCTCTGGGACCCCTAGTCACGAACAGGTCACTGATGGGCAGGGGGAGCTTGAGCAGCAGTCTCAGCATCCAATCCCTGTTTCACCAAACCGGTTTGGTCTGTTGGAAAATCAGGAGGTCATGGGCATTGTCACCCCAATACAGATGGCTATAGTGGTTCCAAGCATCTCTATATCCTCCAATTTATCCTGGGGAGAGCAAGAGGTTAGTGAATCTGAGGACCCACCCCCTCTTCATTCACCATGAGGATCGGTTCTTGGAATGTTCGTGGTATGAATAAGCTACTAAAGCAAGTAGAGGTTATTTCTCTTTTTCAGCATAATAAATTGGATATCTTAGGAATTATGGAGACTAGGGTGAGACCTGGAAAGGCCCTTCCTATTCAACGTAAGCAGTTTAGGCATTATTTCATTATTGATAACTACCAATATCACAATAATGGGCGTTTATGGGTTATTTGGAGGGACAATGCTATTTCTGTCAGGGTCCTTGACAAGAATAGCCAATGGATTCATCTGCTTATTAATAAGGGGAAGTTTCAAATGGAAATCACTTTTGTTTATGGGTTTAACCACACTGCTCAGAGGGTTTCTTTGTGGGAGTTTTTGGAGAAGCAGGTATCTTAAATTTACCTTGGCTTGTCTTGGGGGATATGAATTGTGTTAGGAGTACTGAGGAGAGGATTAGTTCGGATCCTCCTAATATTGTTGCTATGGATAATTTTAATGATGCCATTGCCAATTCTGGTCTAATGGATCTTAAAACTACTGGTTGTTTCTTTACCTGGACGAATAAGCAAGATCTTACTGACAGGAAATGGGTCAAGCTTGATAGGGCTTTGGTCAACACTGTTTGGTTGCAGCTTTATCCTAATAGTGTTGCTGATGCTCTCACCCCTGGAATTTCTGATCATTCTCCTTTGGTGATTTCTTTGGATCCAGTTGTTTATCATCGTCCTGCCTCCTTCAAATACTTAAACTGTTGGAGCCAGGATGAAAAGTTCATGCCTATGGTTTCAAAGGAATGGCAGACTTGGATCCCTGGTTGCAAAATGTACACTCTAGTTCAAAGACCTTCGTGGTAGACCAAAGGCAGGCTCTCACACTTACACCAAACCTCTTATATTGGTGTCACTTCTAAAGTAAAAGATCTGCAGCAGAGGCTTAGAGTGAGTCAACTTAAACTTCAGCTTGATCCTACTAACCCTTCCTTGCTTGCTGATGAGGAGGCCCTTAGTAAGGACTATTGCAAGTTTAAGAATGTGGAGCTAAGTATAGCTTACCAGAGGGCTAAAGAGTTTGATATCAAAATGGGAGATGCTAGTACTAGTTATTTTTATTCTAAAATAGCTGCTAGAAGGAATAATTCCACTATCACAAAAGTACTTGACTTGCAGGGGACTGTGTGTACTGAACCAAAGGATATTGAAGATGCTTTTCTTGCTTATTACACTGGTCTTCTAGGAACTGACATCCAGGTGACTACACCTGATCAGTCTATTATGGCAGCTGGTCCTCATCTGACTTTGGGAGAAGGATCTACTCTGATTTCTCTTATTACTGCTCTGGAGGTCAAAGAAGCCCTTTTCTCAATTGATAGTAACAAGAGCCCGGGACCTGATGGTTATTCCTCTGGATTCTTCAAGTCTGCTTGGGATGTTGTGGGTGTTAGTTTTACCTCTGCTATCTTGGATTTCTTCAGGACTGGAAAGCTTCTTAAGGAGGTTAACTCAACAATGATTACTCTTATTCCCAAAGGGCAAGCTCCTACCACTGTACTAGACTATAGACCAATTTCCTGTTGTACAACAATTTATAAGACCATCAGCAAGATCTTGACTAACAGGCTTAAAAAGGTCATGCCTCTCATAGTGGGGAAGGAGCAAGCTGCTTTTATGGAAGATAGGTCCATTTTTGATAATACCATGTTGGCCACTGAGCTTGTTAGGGGTTATGGCAGAAAGTACAAAACTCCTAGATGTGTGGTTAAGGTTGACATCAGGAAGGCATTTGATAGTGTTAACTGGGCTTTCTTAAAAGCTGTTCTCCCCCTCTATGGCATTCCTCCCCTCTTCTGCAATTGGATTATTACACTGATTTCTAGTCCAAGATACTCTCTCAGGATTAATGGGGCAGCTGTGGGTTACTTTAAAGGGAAAAAAGGGCTCAGGCAAGGAGACCCCTTATCTCCCTTACTTTTTGTGCTTTGTATGGAGTTCCTTTCTAGACTTCTAAGGGGGCTCCCAAAGTTTGATCAATTTAGTTATCATCCCAAATGTTGCAGGCTGGACCTTACACACCTTATTTTTGCAGACGATCTTTTGGTGTTTGTTAGGGGAGATCTGCCTTCTGTTGTTGCTGTTCAGGAGTGCCTCAAGCTTTTCTCTGAATATTCTGGCCTGGCACCAAACCCTTCAAAGACCAATATCTATTTTGTTGGTGTCAGACCTGATGTTAAAGCTCTGATTCTTGCTCACACTGGGTATGTGGAGGGCCAATTCCCATTCAAATACCTGGGCACCCCTCTGCATTACTCTAGGCTAACTCAGGACATGTTCCAACCTTTGTTGGCTAAGATTCGTGGTAAGCTTGGGTATTGGGCCAGTCAGCAACTTAGCTATGCTGGTAAAGTTCAATTACTCAATTCTGTCATTTTTGGTATTGAGTCTTCTCCGTGTGTGCTTGCATTCTCCTCCCACACGGGATTGTGCATGACATTGAGAAGGTTTGCAGGCAATTTCTTTGGGGTGATGGATCCCACAGAAGGATGGTTTTCTTTAGCTGGAAAAAAGTTTGTAGGGCACGATCTCAAGGGGGTTTTGACATTAGGGAAATTCTTAGCTGGAATAAACAACTTTGCTCAAGATGTTTTGGAAATATCTCTATCACTCGACTCTCTTTGGATGCACTGGTCCAGGGAATACGTCTGTTGCATCAATCTGGTGGGAAGTTGATAAGGTTGCCTCACCTATTTGGCAACACATTGAACATCGGGATGAATTCATTTGCAAAGTGGGCTCCATGGATGCTGCTAAACAATTATTTTTCACCTGGAAATTGCAGGGTAAGTTACCTCTGAGGGAGGTTTACAGCATTTTCCAGGGGCCATGCTCCCCTTTGCAGTGGATGAAGCCTCTTTTAGATGGTGTCATTATCCCTCAACATGCTTTCATCTCTACCTTGGCTGCTCATAAGGCCCTCCCTACTGTGGATAATATCTGTAGCAGGGGTCTGCTTATGGTTAACCGGTGTGTTTTGTGTGGTATGGCTATGGAGAATCATCAACATCTTTTCTTCAGTTGCTCATACTCTACTAAGGTAATGCAGGGTCTTCTGATATGGCAGGGGTATACTAGACGCATCCTGAGTCTTAAGCATGAGCTCTATAAGTTGGCTCGGTATAAATGCAAAACTTGGAAGAAGAAGCTAGCTTGTTGTGCTCTTGCTACTGGAGTTTATGGGCTCTGGCATGAACGAAACAGGCGTATTTTTGTGGGTCAATCACGTTCAGTGGAGCAGCTCCTATGTTGGATTAAATATTGTGTATGTGTGCGTATGTTTGCCTGGCAGAAGGGTATACTAAGTTATGACATGTTCCATGTACTAGTAGCTTAGGGATGGGTCGTCTTGTTTTTTCTTTAGTGGTCAACCATGTACACTTTGTCCTTCTTTCTTATGAATGTGAATGCTGATCTCTTTCAAAAAAAAAAAAAAAAAAAAATAATAATAATAATAATAACAATAACAGTAACAATAAAAATAACAACAATAATAACAACAATAATAAGAACAACAATAATAAGAACAATAACAATAACAATAACAATAACAATAACAATAACAATAACAATAACAATAACAATAACAACAACAATAACAACAACAATAACAACAACAATAACAACAACAATAACAATAACAATAACAATAACAATAACAATAACTATAACAATAACAATAACAAAAATAATAATAACTTTTATATTTTTCTTTTAATGAAAGTTGCGCGCATCCATTTTAAAAAAAAAAATAATAATAACAATAATAAGAACATTAATAACAATAACAATAATAAGAACAACAATAATATGAACAAATAACAATAACAACAATAATAACAACAATAATAACAACAATAATAAGAACAATAATAACAATAACAATAGCAATAACAATAAGAAGAACAACAATAACATTAACAATATCAATAATAACAATAACAATAACAACAATAATAACAATAAGAACAACAAGAACAATAACAATAATAAGAACAATAAAAATAATAATAACAACAATAATAATAATAATAATAATAATAATAATAATAATAATAATAATAATAATAATAATAATAATAATAATAACAATAATAAGAACAAAAATAATAAGAACAATAACAATAACAATAACAATAACAATAACAATAACAATAACAATAACAATAACAATAACAATAACAATAACAATAACAATAACAATAACAATAACAATAACAATAACAATAACAACTAGAACAAGAACAACAACAATAGCAATAACAATAACAATAACAATAACAATAACAATAACAATAACAATAACAATAACAATAACAATAACAATAACAATAACAATAACAATAACAATAACAATAACAATAACAATAACAATAACAATAACAATAACAATAACAATAACAACAATAACAATAACAATAACAATAATAACAATAAAAATAATAGTAATAACAATAATAATAATAGTAATAACAATAATAGTAATAACAATAATAATAATAATAATAATAACAATAATAATAATAACAATAATAATAATAATAATAATAATAACAATAACAATAATAACAATAATAATAATAATAATAACAATAATAATAATAATAATAATAATAATAATAATAATAATAATAATAATAATAAGAACAATAATAACAAGAACAATAACAACAATAATAATAATAACAGTAATTAACAATAAAAATAACAACAATAATAACAACAATAACAATAACAATAACAATAACAATAACAATAACAATAACAATAACAATAACAATAACAATAACAATAACAATAACAATAACAATAACAATAACAATAACAATAACAATAACAATAACAATAACAATAACAATAACAATAACAATAACAATAACAATAACAATAACAATAACAATAACAATAACAATAACAATAACAATAACAATAACAATAACAATAACAATAACAATAACAATAACAATAACAATAACTATAACTATAACAATAACAATAACAAAAATAATAATAACTTTTATATTTTCTTTTAATGAAAGCTGCTCGCATCCATTTTAAAATAAAATAAAATAATAATAACAATAATAAGAACATTAATAACAATAACAATAATAAGAACAACAATAATATGAACAAATAACAATAACAATAACAATAACAACAATAATAACAACAATAATAAGAACAGTAATAACAATAACAATAGCAATAACAATAAGAAGAACAACAATAACATTAACAATATCAATAATAACAATAACAATAACAACAATAATAATAATAAGAACAATAAAAATAATAATAATAACAACAACAATAATAATAATAATAATAATAATAATAATAATAATAATAATAATAATAATAATAATAATAATAATAATAATAATAATAATAATAACAAAAATAACAATAACAATAACAATAACAATAACAATAACAATAACAATAACAATAACAATAACAATAACAATAACAATAACAAGAACAAGAACAAGAACAAGAACAAGAACAATAACAATAACAATAACAATAACAATAACAATAACAATAACAATAACAATAACAATAACAATAACAATAACAATAACAATAACAATAACAATAACAATAACAATAACAATAACAATAACAATAACAATAACAATAACAATAACAATAACAATAACAATAACAACAATAACAATAACAATAACAATAATAAGAACAATAATAACAATAACAATAACAATAATAAGAACAATAATAACAATAACAATAACAATAGCAATAACAATAACAATAAGACAACAATAACAATAAGACAATAATAACAATAAGACAACAATAACAATAATAACAATAACAATAACAACAACAATAACAATAACAATAACAATAACAATAACAATAACAATAACAATAACAATAACAATAACAATAACAATAACAATAACAATAACAATAACAATAACAATAACAATAACAATAACAATAACAATAACAATAACAATAACAATAACAATAACAATAACAATAACAATAACAATAACAATAACAATAACAATAACAATAACAATAACAATAACAATAATAACAATAATAACAATAACAATAATAACAATAACAATAACAATAATAATAATAACAATAACAATTATAACAATAACAATAATAACAATAATAATAATAATAATAATAATAATAATAATAATAATAATAATAATAATAATAATAATAATAATAATAATAATAATAATAATAATAATAATAATAATAATAATAAGAACAATAATAATAAGGTCAATAATAATAATAATAATAATAATAATAATAATAATAATAATAATAATAATAATAATAATAATAATAATAATAATAATAATAATAATAATAATAATAATAATAGGAATAGGAATAAAAATAAGAACAATAATAATAAGAATAATAAGAACAATAATAATAAGAATAATAAGAACAATAATAATAAGAACAATAGCAATAGTAAGAGAGCTCTGACTGACTTGAGTACTAAATCTCCTTCCTTGATATTTCTGGGTTTGACCCTTTTGTTAAAGGCTCGTTTGATACGTGCCTGATATGTCTGCACATTATGTAATGCGCGTAGGCTTCTTTCGTCCAAGAGGACGAGTTCGTCATACCTGTCCCTTTTCCAATCAGCTTCTGGAATTTGACTTTCGAGTAGAATGTGCAGAGATGGGATCTCTAGCTCCACTGGTTGTACAGCTTCTATGCCGTAAGTCAAATAGAAAGGAGTAGTCCCAGTGGGCGTCCTAACTGACGTGCGATATCCCCATAATGCAAAGGGTATTTTGCTAAGCCATTCGCGATAATTGTCGATCATTTTCTTGAGGATTGTGACGACATACTTATTAGCTGCCTCCACCCCCCCTCCCCCCCACAATTAGTTTGAAGTCTGTATGGCGAGGAATGGTGATGCTTGATCTTATATTTGGCTAGCAATTGCGCAGCTTCGGCCTGAAAATGTGATCCATTGTCACTGATGATTTCATGTGGGCAACCATATCGACAGATGAGGTTGGTTTGTATGAACTTTGCCACATGTTTGGTGTGAGGTGGTGTAAGATCCTTCGACCCATTTAGTAAAATAGTCGATGGCTACTAGAATGAAACAGTGACCTCCTCTCCCAGCTGGACTGATTTTCCCGATGATGTCTATTCCCCAAGCAGAAAATGGCCAAGGAGATGTCATGGTATATAGTATTGAGGGAGGAACATGTTGCACATTCCCGAAGATCTGGCAGTTATGACAATGCCTAACATATTTGATGCAGTCTGACTCCATTGTCGTCCAGTAATACCTTAGACGCGTAATCTTATTTGCCATCATAGGTCCACTCATGTGAGGACCGCATTCTCCATCATGAACTTCTTCCATTACTTTATGTGCCTGTGAATGATCAAGGCAACGCAAGACGATACCAAGAGGTGTTCTTTTGTACAACTCTCCCTGCATGAGGAGGTATTGAGAGGCAAGTAGGCGTATGGCGCGTTGCCCCCTCTTATCCATATCTGGTGGGTATGTACCGTTGAGCTTGAAATTGAGAATGTCTTGGAACCAAGGTTCCTCTGGGTTTTCCTCTTCATATGTGAGGAAGTGTACATAGGCTGGCTCTGATCGCCGTTTGATGCATAAGGGCATTTCAACCATGTCGTATTTCATATTAATCAAGGATGCGAGTTTTGCAAGAGCATCCGCAAACTGATCTTCTTCGCGAGGCAGGTGTAAATAAGTAACCTGATCGAAGAATTGAGCAACTTGATCTATCCTAGCCTGATAGGGTGCTATACTTTCGCTTCGGATTTTCCAGGATCCAGTTATCTGGTTAATGATCAAGGATGAGTCACCGTGAACTCGAAGATGCTTGATGCCTAAACTCCCTGCTGCTTGTAGACCAATGAGGCAAGCCTCATACTCTGCTGCGTTATTTGTCACCTCGAAGTCGAGCTTGACTGAAAGTGGTGTATGCTCGCCTTCAGGAGAAATGAGCAACACTCCTATTCCAAATCCTCTCAAATTGGATGCCCCATCAAAGTAAAGATCCCAAGAATCCATACTGGTTTGTAAAATATCCTCATCAGGAAACGATCACGTGTCTATTGCTTACGTATCGTTGATGGGATTGTCTGCGAAGAATTCAGCCACAGCACGTCCCTTTATAACTTTCAAAGGTACTGATGTGACTCATATTTGTTCACATTTAATCCTCGAATTAACATCATTCCCATGCTTTCTAGCGGCTATTAGGGTCATTTCTTATCTTTAGTTCCCTATTTTGCATATTCTTTGAGGTTTTGTGTCCTTCGTAGGAGAGGATTGCTAGCCTTGCATTTATGGAGCAAAATGGAGCTAAATGGATCGCATCTAATGACCAAGCATAGAAGAGGAGACCAATACTAAAGGCCTAAGCAATTAAAACAAGTGAATTGGGCAATGATGAAGATCCCCCCGACCCCAAGACAGTCCCCACGGATTGTTAGGCAGTCAAGAATAAGAGGAGAAACCCTGTCCTAGGATCCGGGCGTCCCGAGCTCAGCACGAGCGTCTCAGCCAAGGATCCGGGCGTCCCAAGGCTCGGTTCGAGCGGATCTTCTTACAGCACCCGAGCATTCTTTAGACAGGACGCGCGTGTCCCTGAGGGACTTGCTACCTAGCTCGCGCGTGTCCCTACGGGACTTGCAAATCGTCAACTTCTCTTAGGGTCTTAATCGTCATTTAAGCCCTTAGTAACCCTAATCCTTGTACTTAATCCTTAGTATAAATACCCTATTGTACTAGCTAGATAGAAGGCATCTCTTAATCATCTCATAATCAAGTACTAATCTCTCTTACTTTAGTCTTAATCCAAGTTATAATACACATTTTAATATTAATCACATCTTAATCTTTCCTTAATCTCTCAATTGTTCTTAGTTTTAGTTGGGTAATTAGAAGATTATTTGGGGTTTATTGGAGGATTGACAACCATCCATCAATCATCAAGTTTACTTCTATTATTCTTTGCTTAATTATTTGGATCATCTCAAGTAGGTATAATCCCTATTATTCTTTGCTTAATTATTGTTAATTACATCACTTGTTCATCATGTTTGGCTTTGTTAATATGATTGACATCCTTATTAGCATGTTAAACTTGACCATGAGTGAGTAGTCTCTTAGCTAGGGTTAATGGGGAATTAGGGGAATCAATCATGGGATTAGATCTATGCTTAAATTAATATGCTTTCATAATCAAGTGCTTGTTTGTTGTGATTTCAACCTATGCACATGTTATGTTTGATGAAATGCTAGACTATGAAACCTTGCATTTTTTTACCCATCTCTTATCTCTTCAATGAGGCTTGTAAGATATAAGCCAACTCAAGCCTTGTTAGACCATGCATAGAGTTGAATAGGAAGAGACTAAGTCAACTTGTAGGTGTTGTAAAGTCTTGATCGACTCGGCTCCGGGACCTAAATCTTCCTAGGAATTGTAAGATATACACTAACTCGATTCCATCACAACAATAAGTTGCTTGCATCTATTTGAGAACATGTTTGTATGGTCTATTTCTATGATTCCCTTATGAACCCATGACACCCTAGTGCTCTTAATCAATTGTTTACAAACCCTTTTTATTGCTTTTGTTTTCCTTAATTTACATACATCTTGTTGATTAGTTTAGATTACATCTCATCTCAACCCAAATTTGTGACACCCTAAGACATAGCTACTTGCAATTGAAATCCTAAATCAATACCCGTTCCTTGGGATCTGACCTTTACTTACCACTCCACTAAATAGTAGTTTGTAAAGTTAGAAATATTGTTTTGGTTGAAAGCTTTAACGACGAGCAATCCATTCACACCAAAAAATAACGCCGTTGTCGGGGACGGTATTCAATTTATTCGATTTTTATTAATTGTTTTTAGTTGTGTCTTTCTTTACCTTGAGGAAGATCATTTCCTCAAGGTACTTCTCTCCTTTTTCCTTAGTGTACTTTGCAAGATGGATATTATAGATTGTTGTGTAGAGGACCATGTGAGTACTACTCTCATCAAAGACCCTTTACAAGCATTGGAAGCCTTAGAAGCAAGTGAGGCTAAAGATAAGCATTGGGCATTGAAAGTGGATCTCCTTGAAGACACTCTAGCCAATAATAATAATAATAATAAGAACAATAATAATAAGGTCAATAATAATAATAATAATAATAATAATAATAATAATAATAATAATAATAATAATAATAATAATAATAATAATAATAATAATAATAATAATAATAATAATAATAATAATAATAATAATAATAATAATAATAAGATTTCGGATCATATGAGAATGGCACAAGCGTGAGAACCGTGAGAACGCGTGTCAGTCGTTGGATCTTGTCTGACGCGGCTAATCTAAGGGCCTATAACGCGCGCTGCTTTACCAAAACTTGAGGGCTTTGTCTTTCTTTTTCACTGAAATCTACCTCGCGCTTCTTCGTTAAGCTTTCAACCATGGATTCCGACCTTCTTTGTTAAGCTTTCAACTATTTCTCTCTCCTTATTCTCTGTGGAGTTGCATTTTCGTCTTTCTGTTGGATTTTCTCTTACCTATTTCGTCATGAAGGTGAGTACTGTTTAGCTTCAAGCTTTTCTTGATTTCGTCGTTAATTTATGTAACTCTACTGTAATCTAAAATAATGTTTCTTATGTTCATTTTTAGGATTATTTATTTTATTGATGAATTTTGAGTTCAAGTATTGTTTTTAAAATCGAAATTTGTGTTTTCATTTGCATGCTATCGAAATTTGTATTTGTCGCATTGTTTGTTGATTTCGTAACTTGCTTATACATTTCGATTTGTTTGTTGTTCTTTAGTTTTATCTAATTTGTGCTTTTTTGAATTTTTGTTGAATTTAAAGTACTTTTAACGTAAGTAGCATCAATTTAAGACCACATGCAAAAGGTCATAATTGAGTGCACATTATTGTTGTAGATCATGTACATTTCAATAAAACCGATAGGACATTTCTTCGTGAAACGTGTACAACACAAATGAACCGATTAATATTACATGCAAAACTACTTTCGATTATTGAAGCGCAAAGGCGATCCCGGAACCGTTACACGCCGTATTTCTCCGAGGTTGAACAACCTCGTCCTACCGTTGATGATCCTACTCCAACGTTCTCCCGTATTACCACCCGGATGTCACCTAAAAGTTTTGTTGATGTCCTTCGATACCTTGATTACAACCAATGGTGTGCTCTGGAAGAGATTGGTTTTTCTTCATTGTTTTGGCTAAGGGTTACAAGGCTTCCTTTACGCCTTGGTTATTGGTTAATTGAGAACTACAACCCGTATTCGGATTTCATCATTCTACCCGATAAAAAGCCGCTTTCGTGTTTCTCGCTTCTTGTATTCATGATCTTGTTGGCCTCCCAATTGGAGGAAAACCTGTTTTACTTTCATCTTTGTAGTGATGAAGATGCGAGAATGTGATGCGCTTTACGCGCATTGGAAAGCTCAATTTCATGTTGATGGTCAAGTGGATATCAAGACCCTTGCAGAGCATATTATTTGTCATGATGATTACAATGATCAATTTAAGATTAATTTTGTGGTGCTTGCTGTGTCTTTGTTAATGCGCAACAATCGGAAGCCGTTCGTCAATCACCATGTACTAAAATCGCTGAGGAATGTGTCCGCCATTGGTCGCCTTGATTGGTGTCAATTTGTCATGGAGAGTTTGCGGTATAACACAAAGGATTGGGTCAAGAAGGGGAAGAAGAATCACTTTGGTGGACCTCTCCTGTTTCTAATGGTACAAATCTTATGCGTTACATTTATTGTTAGTTATTATGGTTTTAAAACCTGCCATTTTCCGATTATAATCCTTTTTTTACTTGCAGCTTGTTTATGTTGACCGTGTTGTCCATGAAAAACGATTCGTAGAAAGAGATTACTATACTCTTTTGAATTGGACATCTCACGCACTTTTCTCAAGGGAAAAGCAGGAGATGGAAGCTGGTCAGTTTGGTCTTGGTCGTGTAAAAGGTCGATTGATGGAAAGAATTAGATTTTCTAATCCATGTAGACAAGTGGTTGAAAAAGTGCGGAGAGTGTCGAGGGATGTTAGTGCGATACAAAATCTCCAATTTCATACTCGTCTCCGGAGGTATATCCATTGATTCTTGAAGTATTCACTATTCCTTTTCAAGATTCACTTTGAAATATTTTCTTTGTACCTTCATAGTACTAAAGATGTACCTTCATAGTACTAAATATGTACCTTCATACTGTGCCTTGTCCAGAGTTTGCGATGATGACTACACTGCTTCAGCAAAGAGAGTCATGGAAGATATGGTTGTGTTAGATGAGAAATACGCGGTTGGTTTGCAATGTTTCCCAGGTGAAGAGTGTGTCAAACAGGCCCATTCGGCAACTGAATTTGTATATTTGACATATGGTGGTGGTACCGAAGATGTGTCGTGTGCACCGCCGTGGGAATCCAGCACACTAGATGAGGATGAACAGTTTATTCTTTGTAGCAAATGCAGCTGAGAAAGCGTACAAATTGAAACTTGCTCGTGCTAAACACAGAGAACAATGTGCTAAGTGGAGAAATTCATTTGTACCTGTCACTGGTGAATTTTCGTTCGATTTAGGGTTGGAGAAAGACTTTGCTGAGAGTGAGGCAAGGTTAGCCGCAGCTAAAGGGGTTAAACGGGATTGCCGTGTCACTGGTGAATCTTCTTCAGCTACCAAAAGGGTTCATTTCATGGCAAGTCCTTCTTATATACCTCTATCCAGCAACAAGCAACAGTCATCTCGTTTTGATCCGTTGTTTTCTGCTATCCAAGATGACACCAATGTGTTAACGCCTCTTACTGCGGTTCACCTTCAAGTGGCTGATTATGTTTTCAGTGACCGGGGCATTAACAATCGTCGTTCCAGGTAATCTAAAATGTGAACTTGTTAAATTAACATTTTGTGAATGTCATTTTCACTGTTTCACACCTGACAAGTAATTTGTTATATTTTTTGCTCTAGTGAGCACTTATATTCGTACAAGACTTATTTTGCAACGCGAATGCATTTGTGGTCATTAAAGCCGTCTGAACATGTTTCGAGTGTTGTCATTGATTGCTGGTCATCATATTTGAATTGTAAAGAGGAAGAAAACAATCTTGGTACTCCGAAGCGGTTCTTTTTTACCACGCTTGTGCATGTAAGTACATTTACATACACTCTTAAATGCTGTGTGTAATATGTATTTTGAAATATTGTACTTCCCTCTTTCGTTACTTTCCCATGCGATCAGTATTAGCGAAACCCACCCAGGTTTAAGTGATGAAAAAATTTATGAATTATTCGAGGCTCGTGCAAACATGGAGTTGCAGCTTTTTCCGGCAATAGAAATAGCTTCTATCGCACTCGTAAGTTGTTATTGTTTGCTTGACATACTTTGCAATTTTCTTTGCCATTGTTGTATTGCATTTTAAAAAAATTGAGACATACTATTATCGCATAAGTTCTTTCTTTTTTAGATTAATTCCAACTACTAAACTCATTTGAACCTCAACTTGTATATACCCATTTTATATTAAAAATATTCAGATTAGGCCAAAGTAGGATAAATGGCCATTTAACACAATGTTAATGCTATAATTTCTCAATGTACTTTCTAAACGTCCTAAATGTACTTTTAAAATATTTACAATGTTAATGTTGTAATTTCTCAATGTGGGGAATATCTTATATGCATGAGCAGTTGCAACTATATGCACACGTTGGGAACATAGACCATGAGTCATACTATCATTCCATGTCTACATTCTGCTTTTGTTTTATTTCAACTGCTTGAGTCAAAGGGAATTTTCTTTGCGTTTGTATTAAATAAGGTCACTTTATATTGCAATGTCCTGTTCTCATTTTTTACATGTGCCTCATGATTAGTTAAAATGTACCCTTTGAAGAGTTTGACTGTACTTATGGTTGTACGTCATTTGTTTTGTAATTTCAGTTTTTTTCCCAATTGTACACGAGAAACACTTTTTCGTATACGTGGTTGACCTGGTGAGGAAGCGTTTCGTCATTCTTGACAACTCACTCTCAGATGAAGATGCCATCAAGAAATATGGTGTATCTCCACTGTTAATGTATGTTTGAATTTGACACATTTTTGTTGTTCTATTGACTTTTGACTATTAGTCACGCTTAACACTGGTTTACAATATTTTGTCATAGATTGATGCTTTTGGAAGGTTTTTGGGTGAGAACCCAAAAACTTCTGACTCTAGCAACATTGTGTTGGCTATGGATCCCATTGTTGCAAAGCTTAGTTGGAGAAATAACTACAATGTTGATGACTGTGGTATATACACAATGAGACACATGGAAACATTTATGGGATTAATCTCTTGGAAATGTGGCCTGATGAAAAATGATGTGAGTGTTGGTTTTTATTTTAAAGAAATTCATGTTCATTGTGTTTTGCCTATCTTGTTAATTGTTGACTTGTTTTGCAAATGAGCGTGCTTAAAGTGTTACGATACAAATATCTATGCACATTACTTATGTTCGAGCACAACGATTGCCATGAAACTGACTTGATCATGCGAAGAAGGGTCATTTCTCTAAAGCTAGTGATTACATTTAATGTTCAGATATTATCTACGCAGTATGTTAGAATTTGTCCGATGACATCATTGTTCATGTAGTATGATGTTTTAAATTCTAGTGTACGTTAGTATGTGTAATGATTTGTAATTGCATAAGCAAAATGTTGAATTTGTGAACCAATGTTTTGTTGCACTTAATTAAAGTACTTTTTTGTCTATTTTTGGCGTGCTATTTACTTGAACGTTATTATCTCTTTGAATAGCGACTGAATTAGCAAAATAATATAATGTACATTTCAGTGTCGCTTTTAAATTTCTTTCAGAAACAAAGACATGCACATTATAAACATACATAATGGACATTTGAATTAAATTGAAAGCACATTTATTACTATTATACATTGAAAACAGGGAAATAGGTCTAAAATCACTTCAAAGATCTATCTATAACGACATCATAATCTAAGTATATGAATGAACTTTTGAAGTTTTCTATCTTATTAAACGATCACATGCATTACAATTTAATTAATATTTCATGTTCTTTTTAAAATAATTTAATGTACCTTTAAATATAATATAATGTACATTTTCCAAACAGTGCTTAATGATATTTTAGTTGCACCTAATTATCAAAAAATGCACATTATGAATATAGATTATGGACATTTAGAACTTTTAGAAAATACATTGACAAATTATAACATTACCATTGTGTTAAATGGCCATATATCCTAATTTGACCTAATCTGAAGTTTTAAATTATAAAATGGGTATATAAAAGTAGAGTATCAAATGAATGGTTCTAGTAGTTGGAATAAACAAAAAAAGAAAAATAAAATAAAAAATGGACTTGCGGAATTATAGTATGACCCAATTTTTTTTAAAAAAACCGCCACTTTAAACTTCTTCTCTTTAATATCTTATTACTTTTTGATAAACCTGTCAATTAAATTGTACTCGCACGTTTTCTCATTCTCGATCGTTCATTTACTCTTATCGCTCTCTATCGGAATGAAGGTTATACTCTTTGCCTTTAATTATTTGCTAAAAACAACTGTGTTTACTTTTCATCTGCTTCGAATTTAACATAGTTTCCTTAGCTGTTAATGTTCGAAGATGTTCATTATAAATTAGTCCTACTATTATTTCTCAGGTTCATCAATATGTCTAAATTTATACGCATTGTTTCCTAATGATTTTGATGTACTTTGCTATGGCTTAATATTTTTAAATGTTTAGGATGTATTTTCTTCATGTACTTTTTTAATGTTTAGCATTTACTTTCTGGATACGTGTCCTTCATATCAATATGTCGGAATTTATACGAATTGTTTGCTAATGATTTTGATGTAGTTTGTTACTAATGTTTAGCATTTACTTTCTGGATACATGTGCTTCATATTAATATGTTGGAATTTGTACACATTATTTCCTAATAATTTTGATGTTCTTTGCTATGGCTTAATATTTAGGATGTATTTTCTTCATGTACTTTCTTAATGTTTAGCATGTTCTTTCGGATATCCGTATTTTTAAAGGCTTTATGTTTTGTCTTATATGTTTTTTTTTCTTTTTTATTTTTTAAAAAAACAACATTTAAAATCAAGAACACAGATGTCACTATGGTTGTGCAAATCGGTCCCGATTCACCTACTGTTTGTCAACCTCCATCAAGATTCAAACAGACTCTTCTTTCACGAGATAATTGAAGTTTTCGACACGGTCCTACAATAGGAGTAGTACATCATCCTAGCATTTGTCATACTTTACAAACAGTTGACAAAAAAAAATTCTTCTGTTGCGATAATTGATGTTGCGACAAATGGCCCCTACAATAGACGAGATTGTTAATCGTCCCAGAGTTCGCCGCACTTCGTGTAGCATCTTAAAAAACTCCTCTTATCCTTTGTTGATTGATGTTCCCGACAACCCCATTGAAGATGGGATTGTTGATCCATCTTGTAACTGGCCACGCATTAAACAGATTGTGAGGGACAAACATGACATTGTTAGGGCTACCTTAGGAACAAGTCGTGCGAAGTATGCCACCGATAGAAATTCTTGCTCATTTAATCGAAACACCAATTCAAACGTCATATCAAAATGACCAGGTTTTCAACAAACACCCATACTTCGCTAGCAAACACATAGCGGCTCTTCGTAAAGTGAGAAAATTAATTGCTGAACGGAATAAGGATGCGCCTACAAACGCCGCGTGTCATTCGGAGTTTAGGTGTGTTCCCTTAAGATGAGGACTCTTCTGTTTATGCAAAGCACCAGAGCGGGGTAAAAAAGAAAGAAATTGTCTCACGATCGTCCATCTTTATATCCGAAAATAGGGAATCAATATCATTTTAGTAAGAGTCCTTCCTGTGAACCTCTCCTTGATGCTATTGACGACACGAATCCCTTCATACCTTTGACATCAATGCAATATCGGATTTCAAATTATGTGTTCACCGCCACGGCTCTGTGGATAACGATTGGTAATTACATACGAAGATTAAATATTTTATATTCATTTACATAGTTCATCTTTACATATCTGCTGCTAATCATAATTCTATTATGTTTTTTGTGCAAAGAATACGTTATTTGAGTTCAAAAATAATGTCCTTGGTTGGGATCAATTGTTGTCATTAAAACCGTATCACTATATCTCAAGCTTTGTCATAGATTCTTGGTCGGCATATCTAAACTACAAAGAAAAGGATGGGAATCCAACCAATCCCACACGATTCTTTTTTAGTACACTTACATATGTAAGTTTGGTCATTGTTTTCACGTGTTTGATTTACTATTTCCAACATTTTCACATTACTAAAATTTTATCTTCATTGTGCAATTGTTATTAATGAAGAACACAGGTGCTTCTATTGATGATCATCGTTACAAACCTTTCAAGCGCCGCATCGAAGTAGAATTAAATGAGTTTGAGTGGATTGATCTTCCATCCATTGAACTAGTGAGTCCCTCACTTCATTTAGTAATTGAAATTAAATTCAAAGATATCGTAGTAGTCTATTTAAATAGAAGTCGTTGAATGTATCTTGTCAAAGTTTTCAAAATGTGCTATTACTTAACATGAAATTAACCTTTATTTGTCAGTGACCTTACAATTGTTTCTTTCCCTGATGCTAGTTCTTCTTCCCTATTGCTCTTGAGAATCATTTTGTGTTGTACGTTTTCGACCTGCCAAGGAAATGTCTCATTATTCTTGACAACCGCATTAGAAGGGGGAGTGTCTTAGAAGAGTATGGTGATAGTGTACTTGAACTGGTAAATTTACATTCTCCTCAACTATGAATTATTATCGTTCACTTGCATTGGTAAATTCATGTATATTATGTTTCATCTCGTCTAATTTTTATTATTGTGTTACAGGGTGATGCTTTTACACGGTTTTTGGGTGAAAATCAATCAACTATGGAGAAAAGTAATATAGTAATGGGCATGGATCCTACAATAGCAATGCTTCCATGGAGAAATAACAGAAATATTTTTGACTGTGGTATTTACACCATGAGGCACATGGAAACATTTATGGGAATAGCCACTTGGGATCGTGGACTGTCCAAAATTGATGTGAGTTTTACATTTTAATTGTAACTTATTTAGAACAAATCAATGTTATTTTGTTGGTTATTAAATTCTAATTTCATGTTTTTTTTTTTTTTTTTTTTTTGAGATGAGATCGTTGACAATGCTGAGATTAAAGTACCTATGCACGCTACTAACATTTGAGCACAACAAACATCGTAATAAAGATTATTAGACATGCATTAGCATGTAACGACATTCACAAATAGTTCTTGAATATGATTTATTAGTTTGCTTTTGTACTTTTGATCTTTGGCGTATGTACATTGAAGTTGTACTGGATGTGCATTCACCCAAGGTACTTGTTATAATGTACATTCTATAATGATCAGTTGTCCATTTTAAAGAAAACAAATGTTCACCAAAATCAATGATCTTCTTGCTTTAATACGAGAATGTTCATTTTAAGGAAAACAATTTTACATCTTGTGTAACTTTCTTGCTTTAGGATCTCACAATTGATACAATTAATTTATATCGTGCGTGGTCATTTTAATACAAGAATGTTCATTTTAAGGAAAACAAAAAAATATACTCCGTATACACCAATAGCAATATTCGAAATTGAGTAAATATGTACAATTAGTACGTAGTATTTTAATTTAACAAAAAAGTATATCATATGTTGCACACAATTTTCCTACTTGCCCAAATAACCCCAACACACGTAAATCTAGGGTGGACCTAATAATACCCTATTATGGAAGTATAGGCAATTTATGTTCTTATAAAACACACAATTAGGTGTAAATCTAAAATAGATAAAAGGAATACTTCTTTCAAACAATCTTTCCAAAGAAAATAGTTCTTTCAACTACGGAGTATTAGGTAACTTCTCCATAAATTTTGGTTATACTCCACCTTCGTTTTCAATACTTCTTCATTGCCAGGTAATCACGTTCATTTACTAAATTGTCCTGAATATCGTCCATTCTTTTGGTGTATTTCTTAGGTAATTATACTTGGTTGATTTAAATCATTGACAAAATCACCAGAAAATCACGCCTCTTTTGTTGGTTACATTTTTCATCGTTTTCAATTTAATTGGATGTTCATGTCAAGTTTAATGGGATGTTATTTATTGTTTACAATTGTGTGAGATTTTACGTGTGTTGGGATAATTGGGGCAAGTATTTAAAATTGTGTACAACATATGAAATACGAGTAATAGGTAAATTAAAATACTAATTGTACAATTTACTCAATTTTGAATATTGCTCACAGTGTTCATCGTTTAATTAATAGTGTTTTTAAAGTTTACAAAAGATGATGTTCTAAATGCTATCGTCCAATGAACATTTTGGCATAACCATTTTAAATCATTCACAGAGCAAATCATGTCATTATTTTGCTTGGGATTGGTAACAAATTCTGAAGAGGAAGACAGAAAACAATTCATTGCACATCATCTTGATGCAAAGAAGACAATGCTAGGATGGCTATTCAATGGGAAGGACGCCATAATTGCAGGGGTGGAGGATAACTATGCAAAAACACGAAGATCGCAAGATGAAACTTACATGCTACAAATCTTTCAAAAAGTTAATCAAGTTGACAAACATAACATGGAAGCAAAGATGCAAGTGTTGGGCTAAGATGTTTATCCTACACAATGAGGAAGCCCGTTTAAGAGAGGAATATGAAAGCAGATTACAGACAAGCATTTCATTTGGGGTTAGAACGACTACCAGGGATAATGTAGTGGTTTTCCGAAGGTGTCTTTGTTACTTGACAGACAATCTCTTAACAAGGAGGACATTGCACTTGTTTCAATATCATTTGGCACCCGAGTTAGGAAATCTTGTTGTTGTAGACAAGTGAAGAAAAAAGATTTTGACTCTATCCCAACGTCAATTTCGACCAGCGGTCGAACTTGCTTTTATTCTATTAAATCAAACCGAGTAATATTATATATAAACAGGTGAGGTACATTTGAGTATAAGTTTTATATTTACCTCATACCCCTTGTACCTACTGTTGATTTTCAATGTCCATTCAGAATATAAGAATATAAGTACATTCTCTTATTTGTTAATGATATTTCATTATATTGACGTAGTACCTTTTGTAATTTTTGAATTTTCGATACATCATGAAAAGAATTGTCCCATCACTGTATTTACAATGTCCATTACGTGCAATAACAATGTACCATTTAAATTAAATAATATAAATTAATGCATCTAATAATTACACTCTCAGATGCAAGTTGTAAAATAATTCAGGTGAAAAGACACCACTATTCATGATTATTTACTTAAATGAGACATGTGTCAAATGGAAGTTGTAAACTAATGCATGTGAAAAGACAAATAATACTACACTCATAAATTGTAACTTCTCCTATTCTTATCCAAAGCAGTTTATATGTAAAACTCACTATAAATACTTACCTAAACCATCGTGGTAATTACAAAATCTAAGGAATACTCATACAAACCGTCTTCACTGCCTTAAAAAGGTACTCTAATTTTTTTTTTTTTTTTTTTTTTTTTTTTGTTCTTATTATTTTTTCCCTGCAAAAGAAATGCATATCTTCATGTAAATAAGTATATCGAATATTATTGCAAGAATAATGCAAAGAATGGAATAGTAATATGCTCGTAATTTATTTCATACAAATAAATGTTTCTATCTAATGTATTCCTGCCAATGTCCATTGTCATGCCTTTAAAGGAACATTTATTTTATTGATAATGTTCATAGGAAATATTGTTGTGCACTTTGATATAGCATATATAAAAAATGTATTGAATGTTAATGACAGTAAACGACACAATACTATTTAATTAATATTAGAAATACTTACAAAAGCCATTCAAGACTGTTTCAAAATCACTTTAAATATAAAACTCACTATAAATACTTGTCTAAACAAGTGTGCTAATTACAAAATCTATGGAATAATCATATAGAAAACGTCTTCACTCCCTTGAAAAGGTGATCTGGTTTATGTAATATAGTAGCCTATATAACATTCAGATTATTTCATTTATAAGTATTATTTGATTAATCAATATGTTTTTTAATCTTGTGAAAAGAAATATATACTATAGTCCCCAGACGAATTAAAAGTTGTTTGTGTCCGAAAATCAAACCGCATTTGTGGCTCGAACGTTTTGCCAAAATTAAGTATAGTAGATATTTCAATCTAGCAATGTGCTTAATATTTGCAGGAGAAGATTATTTTACCTTTTCTCGTAATCTGTTTTCACAATAACATTGTTTGCTCTTTGCATGATTGTACAATGTGAAAGCCCACGTTAATTTGTTTTACCCTACAAAGATGGCCTTAAATATGGTTGAAGTTGGTACTTCCCATACCGCCTTAAGTTTATTGTCACTCTTTTTAAAATAAGTTTATTTTTGCCCGAACCAGAATATGAGTTCGGTTACCAATATGGAAATAATGTCGGATATCGAGCAAAAACTCGCTAATGTTGAGTATGATCTCATTGAAACTAAACGTGAAAGAGATTCACCGGATCAACATCTTATTGAGGTGCATGGTCAAAAAAGTATTAGAAGAACATCGAAGCGCTGCATTTACGAGAAACTGGAAATAGTCGAAATGAATGCAAAGTCACTACAACAGAGGCCGGACATTTTGAAGCGCAGATGAAGTTTATCACGGCTGAAAGAGACAAGATAGCCCGACAACTTGAAGCTAATAGACAAAAACAAGACACGAGGCCGACATGGACCGTCGTTTCTCACCGGTGTCACGGTTGACGAGAATCATATGCTCTTCTTGATGGTGAAAAACTATACCTTGGCCAGCAATCGTGAAGGCTATGGAATTAATAGACGGTTATAAGAGACATCTAAAGGAGGACTTGCTGGAGGGTGAGAGCAGTGTTCATCCATCTTTTGCAAAGAACGCAGTAAAGCGTTAAGAACTTTGATGTTAGTTTATGTATAATTATAATATGCAGTTAAGTTTAGGAACATATGCGTTTTGATTAAGTATTATTGTCGAACATATTAGCGATTTATTATGAATGTTTATTTGAATCTAAATTATTATCATCTACCTAAGCTTTTAATCGTTTAGAATTGACCCTTTCTAATGTAAAGCCGATTACAAGACTCGATCAACTATAATGTACTTTCAACATTTTAAAAATGTCCATACTACTATGTAACGATGTACCAAAGCTTTAACCCCGCATTTCTTTCAAAGATTATCCTCTTAAAATAAGGGAATGGGTTTGAGGTTGAACTAAGCAGACCGCTGTCTGCCTAATGCAACCATAAATCCTTCACTGTCCCGTTTTAAGATACTCAACCCCCTAATTTTAATCACGTCCCCCAAAAGGGTTCACTCGTCCCCTCTAGGGTGTCTTTTTGTCTTGCCGCCTTCGAATGAGAAGCAAGGGAAAGGGTTTAGGGTTTGATTAGGGGGATCCGCCTAATCAAACCCTAAACCCTTTCCCGTCCCGTTTTAGGATACCCGGCCCCCCCAAAAAAGGGTTCACTCGTCCCCTCTAGGGTGTCTTTTTGTCTTGCCGCCTTCGAATGACAGCCAAGGGAAAGGGTTTAGGGTTTGATTAGAGGGATCCGCGATAGCGGTCCGCCTAATGAAACCCTAAACCCTTTCCCGTCCCGTTTTAGTATACCCGGCCCCCCCCAAAAAAGGGTTCACTCGTCCCCTCTAGGGTGTCTTTTTGTCTTGCCGCCTTCGAATGACAGCCAAGGGAAAGGGTTTAGGGTTTGATTAGGGGGATCCGCGGTAGCGGTCCGCCTAATCAAACCCTAAACCCTTTCCCGTCCCGTTTTAGGATACCCAACCCCTCAAAAAAGGGTTCACTCGTCCCCTCTAGGGTGTCTTTTTGTCTTGCCGCCTTCGAATGATAAGCAAGGGAAAGGGTTTAGGGTTTGATTAGAGGGATCCGCGGTAGCGGTCCACCTAATCAAACCCTAAACCCTTTCCCGTCCCGTTTTAGGATACCCGGCCCCCCCAAAAAAGGGTTCACTCGTCCCCTCTAGGGTGTCTTTTTGTCTTGCCGCCTTCGAATGAGAAGCAAGGGAAAGGGTTTAGGGTTTGATTAGGGGATCCGCGGTAGCGGTCCGCCTAATCAAACCCTAAACCCTTTCCCGTCCCGCTTTAGGATACCCGATCCCCCCAAAAAGGGTTCACTCGTCCCCTCTAGGGTGTCTTTTTGTCTTGCCGCCTTCGAATGAGAAGCAAGGGAAAGGGTTTAGGTTTGATTAGGGGGATCCCGGTAGCGGTCCGCCTAATCAAACCCTAAACCCTTTCCCGTCCCGTTTTAGGATACCCAACCCCTCAAAAAAGGGTTCACTCGTCCCCTCTAGGGTGTCTTTTTGTCTTGCCGCCTTCGAATGATAAGCAAGGGAAAGGGTTTAGGGTTTGATTAGAGGGATCCGCGGTAGCGGTCCGCCTAATCAAACCCTAAACCCTTTCCCGTCCCGCTTTAGGATACCCAGCCCCCCCAAAAAGGGTTCACTCGGCCCCTCTAGGGTGTCTTTTGTCTTGCCGCCTTCGAATGAGAAGCAAGGGAAAGGGTTTAGGGTTTGATTAGGGGATCCGCGGTAGCGGTCCGCCTAATCAAACCCTAAACCCTTTCCCGTCCCGTTTTAGGATACCCGCCCCCACAAAAAAGGGTTCACTCGTCCCCTCTAGGGTGTCTTTTTGTCTTGCCGCCTTCGAATGAGAAGCAAGGGAAAGGGTTTAGGGTTTGATTAGGGGGATCCGCGGTAGCGGTCCGCCTAATCAAACCCTAAACCCTTTCCCGTCCCGCTTTAGGATACCCGGCCCCCCAAAAAGGGTTCACTCGTCCCCTCTAGGGTGTCTTTTTGTCTTGCCGCCTTCGAATGACAGCCAAGGGAAAGGGTTTAGGGTTTGATTAGGGGATCCGCGGTAGCGGTCCGCCTAATCAAACCCTAAACCCTTTCCCGTCCCGTTTTAGGATACCCGCCCCCAGGAAAAAGGGTTCACTCGTCCCCTCTAGGGTGTCTTTTTGTCTTGCCGCCTTCGAATGAGAAGCAAGGGAAAGGGTTTAGGGTTTGATTAGGGGATCCGCGGTAGCGGTCCGCCTAATCAAACCCTAAACCCTTTCCCCGTCCGCGGTTTAGGATACCCGGCCGCCCCAAAAAAGGGTTCACTCGTCCCCTCTAGGGTGTCTTTTTGTCTTGCCGCCTTCGAATGAGAAGCAAGGGAAAGGGTTTAGGGTTTGATTAGGGGGATCCATGGTAGCGGTCCGCCTAATGAAACCCTAAACCCTTTCCCGTCCCGTTTTAGGATACCCAACCCCTCAAAAAAGGGTTCACTCGTCCCCTCTAGGGTGTCTTTTTGTCTTGCCGCCTTCGAATGAGAAGCAAGGAAAAGGGTTTAGGGTTTGATTAGGGGATCCGCGGTAGCGGTCCGCCTAATCAAACCCTAAACCCTTTCCCGTCCCGTTTTAGGATACCGGCCACTCAAAAAAGGGTTCACTCGTCCCCTCTAGGGTGTCTTTTTGTCTTGCCGCCTTCGAATGAGAAGCAAGGGAAAGGGTTTAGGGTTTGATTAGGGGGATCCGCGGTAGCGGTCCGCCTAATCAAACCCTAAACCCTTTCCCGTCCCGTTTTAGGATACCCGCCCCCCCAAAAAAGGGTTCACTCGTCCCCTCTAGGGTGTCTTTTTGTCTTGCCGCCTTCGATGACAGCCAAGGGAAAGGGTTTAGGGTTTGATTAGGGGATCCGCGGTAGCGGCCGCCTAATCAAACCCTAAACCCTTTCCCGTCCCGTTTTAGGATACCCGGGCCCCCAAAAAAGGGTTCACTCGTCCCCTCTAGGGTGTCTTTTTGTCTTGCCGCCTTCGAATGAGAAGCAGGGGAAAGGGTTTAGGGTTTGATTAGGGGATCCGCGGTAGCGGTCCGCCTAATCAAACCCTAAACCCTTTCCCGTCCCGTTTTAGGATACCCGGCCCCCCAAAAAGGGTTCACTCGTCCCCTCTAGGGTGTCTTTTTGTCTTGCCGCCTTCGAATGAGAAGCAAGGGAAAGGGTTTAGGTTTGATTAGGGGGATCCGCGGTAGTGGTCCGCCTAATCAAACCCTAAACCCTTTCCCGTCCCGTTTTAGGATACCCAACCCCTCAAAAAAGGGTTCACTCGTCCCCTCTAGGGTGTCTTTTTGTCTTGCCGCCTTCGAATGAGAAGCAAGGGAAAGGGTTTAGGGTTTGATTAGGGGATCCGCGGTAGCGGTCCGCCTAATCAAACCCTAAACCCTTTCCCGTCCCATTTTAGGATACCCGCCCCTCAAAAAAGGCTTCACTCGTCCCCTCTAGGGTGTCTTTTGTCTTGCCGCTTCGAATGAGAAGCAAGGAAAGGGTTTAGGGTTTGATTAGGCGGACCGCTACCGCGGATCCCCTAATCAAACCCTAAACCCTTTCCCGTCCCGTTTTAGGATACCGGCCCCTCTAGGGTGTCTTTTTGTCTTGCCGCCTTCGAATGACAAACAAGGAAAGTGTTTAGGTTTGATTAGGGGATCCGCGGTAGCGGTCCGCCTAATCAAACCCTAAACCCTTTCCCGTCCCGTTTTAGGATACCCGGCCCCTCTAGGGTGTCTTGCCGCCTTCAAATGAGAAGCAAAGATCCGCTTAATCCAACTCTAAAATCTTTCTCGTCCCGTTCCCCCCGCCCTTGTTATACTAAAAAAAAAAAAAAAGGTTTACTTGGTCCGTCGGGTGTCGTTTTTAAAAAAAAAAAAAAAAAAAAAAAAAAAAAAAAAAATTATGTTGACGAGGGGGTTGAATCCCCCCGGGTCCATGCATTCTCGCACAAACACATGGAGCATGTAAGCCACCCCTTTCGGGGACTGTAGTGGCCAAGCTTCAAGGTAACTAACTAACTATTTTAGGGTATCATTTCCTTTATTTTTTAACAGTTACATTATAATAGTAACTAACTACCTACAAGAAAAAAGAAACGGAGTAAAAAAAAAAAGTAGTAACCAGTTTTTAGCTCAGTCGTTTTACATTACAAGTATAGACGTTGTCATAGGAGAATTGTTCAACAAATAAAGATAATTTTGAAGTTACGCCCAATTTCCTCCGTTATACTAAGGTATTTTCTTTTCAATTTCGTTTCTTCTCTATCATAACTTAATATAATGTTTAATTTGGATCACTTAATTGTTCAATAGCAGTATAATTTTGATGTTTTGATTTTGATATTTATACTACTTTTCGTTAAAAATTAATTCGGATTAATGTGCTTGAATTATTTTTTCTACCTTTAGAAACACATTCGCATTGTTCTTCCCCAATTTTATATCTCTGAAGTATTCTTTTAACATTTACTTTCTAGTTTCTGTTAATTTTGAATTTTTAATTGAAGGAAATAATATATATTGTTCATACTGACTTTAAATTAATGTGCGTATTGTTTTTAATATAGAAATCTTTTTGAATCATCTAAAAGTACATTATCTTTGTGACTAATGTACATTTCCTAAAATTAGGTAACCGGTGATTATTTCTACATGTCAATTTTATATTTTCAATTGAATGTAATAATATAATACATTTAGTTTAAAATAATATGCCGTTTGTTTTTAATATAGGAACTGTTTCAAATATGTAAAGAACATTATATTTGTTATTAATGTACATTTCGTAAAATTAGGTAATCGATGATTATCTCTAATTGCGAATTTTTGGGTTTTTAATTGAAGGTAATAATATAATGGACATTGAGCTTAAATTAATGTGCCGTTTGTTATTAATATAGAAATTGTTTCAATCATCTAAAAGAACATTATATTTGCGATTAATGTACATTTCCTAAAATTAGGTAACTGATGATTATCTCTAATTGTGAATTTTTGGGTTTTTAATTGAACGTAATAATATAATGGACATTCAGCTTAAATTAATGTGCCGTTTGTTATTAATATAGAAATTGTTCTGAATCATCTAAAAGAACATTATATTTGCGATTAATGTACATTTCCTAAAATTAGATAACTGCTGATTATCTCAGACTTGTTTCGTAATTTCATTTTATTATTACGGACTATGGAGCAGGAAGATAAAAAATCTAAAAAGCGGAGAAAAGTTACTTTTATTTTTTCACCAACTGAAAGTTCCACGATGGTAAAAATGAGTGTGCTCCATTTACAAGAAAGCGTAAATCGCTACTATTAACAAAGTAAATCTAAGTCTATAAAATCTTTCGCAAAGAAGATAAATGAAGAAAGTGACGATGATCTTGCAGTTAAGAAACAAATTGTTTCAGTTAGTAAACAAATTGTTACTGCAAAGAAAGAAAGTCCTCAAAAGGGTAAAGTAAGTAATAAGATGGTATTGGGTTCCAAGTGTAAGCAGAAGTTTGATTTCTCTTCGTTTAAAAGTGCATATACGAGAATGTCTCCTACAGGAGTAGTTGAGGTAGTTGAACGTTTGTCATACGAACAGTGGTGCGCGCTAGAAGAGATTGGATTTAGTGGGCTGTTTTGGTTAAGAGTTCGTTCCATTCCTTTAAAGCTTGGGTACTGGTTAATTAAGCAAAGATAACCCATACCAAAAATCAGATCGATCTTCTTGATGGTGAGAAGTTGTACTTGAAGGTTTCTGATGTAAGATCAACATTTGGATTTCCAATAGGCCCTAAAACAGTTGAATTATCAAAAACTCATATCGAATCGAAGAGTTTCAAGAGTTTTATGGCAAATGGAAGCAACAATTTGGTATAAAAGATGGACAAGTTCCACTCAAAACGCTTGAGAATTGGTTGATAAATCATGATCATGGTGGTGATGAATTCAAGGTTAACTTTGTTGTGTTTCTTTGTTTCTTTGCTAATGAGAAACACGCAAAAGCCTTTGGTTAATCATCATGTTTTAAAATCGTTGATGAATGTTGATGAAATCAAAGATTACAATTGGTGTTCCTTTTTGTTAAAAAGTTTACAAGAAAGCAAGATTGAGTGGGTGGAAAAGGAGACTCACTTCGGCGGGCCACTGTTGTTTTTGGAGGTAAAAAGTCCCAAAAAATATATTTGAAGTTCATAAATTAATTCAACATTGGAAGGTACGTTTTCATTCTCTTGTAATTAATTTTTTTTTTTTTTTTTTTTTTGCAGCTTATCTATGTTGATCGCGTTGTTCATGTCGAACGAAAAGTTGAAAGAGATTATTATACGTTGGTAGGTTGGACTAGTAGTTTGTTAACATCGAGAGAGAAGGATGAGATGAAAAGCGGTATGTTTGGAAATGGTAAGTTGGAAGCACCAATGGAGGAGGTGGTTGACAATACAGTGTGTCGAACTCATCTATCAAACAAAGGACTACACGGAGGAGTATATTCTTGATCTTGCTAAATGTATAACTAGTTTAGCTCATAACATATCATCTGTTAAGGCTAAGTTAGAAAAAGGAGTATCAATAATTAAGGAGAACAGACTCCGCCGTAAGTCGTGTGATCATGCATTTAGTTTACTCAATTTGTCAAATGAGCACAGCTCCGCCGATAGTGAAAGTTCTGTTGGTATTAATGTTGCTTTGATATTCCGATGTTGTTCTAACTGCTGAGATTGATGTTAGTAATCATCCTTTGGTTGTTGAAGCTTTGAATAATGTAAATATAACTTTAAAAAATAGTATTCAGATTGAAAGCATGTCATTGAAGAGGCCGATTTTTTATACATACAAAAAGGTAAATATGTTGATCATATTTTTTGTTATATTATGTTAACTTGGTGCTTAAGTGTATTGTTCTTTAATTTGATACATTTCAACTATTCCAGAAGCCTTGTGCATTGAGAAAAGAAGGTGAATTAGTTGACAATGGGAATGAAGATAACAAGGAAGGGGTGTCAAAAGGAGAGTCAGAAGAAAACAAAGTTGAATCAGTTGAGGTTGAAAATGGGAATGAAGACAACAAGAAAGAGGTGTCAAAAGGGGAGTGTGACAACAACAAAGAGGTGTCAGAAGGGGAGTGTGAAAATGGGAATGTTGACAACAAGAAAGATGATGACAAAAATGTACGAAATGATTCGAAGCATCTTTATGTTGATAGTGACGCGGAGAATGACGAAGAAGCCAATACGGATAATCTTATAAATACCCTTGTATGTAGCATGTTATCTGAAGATTATAGTGAAGAACCCAAGGCAACCACTCCCAATCTAAGCTTAGATATTAGTCTTTTGAACTTGATTTACTAAGAGGAGACATCGACCCATGTACAGAGCCATCTAAGTTTCAAAGATCGTATTGCCGACTCACGTCTACTACACCAAGGGAAAAGGCACTGTTCTTGCTAGGTATATTTTATTCTACTCATTATGTTCCTTTTAATTAATCATTATGTACATTTCGTTTGGTTATTATGTGCATTATTAATAAAGATAATGTACATATGTGTAATTAACTGACTTGTTTTGTGTAACGTCTGAACCAGTGAGAAGCTCTTTGAGTTTAAGAATGTCGTGGGTACCCGATATCTTTTTGCATCTCTAAAACCACCTCGGTATATAGCAGATGCTGTGGTTGATTGTTGGTCAGCTTACTTGAATTTCAATGAAGTTGAAAGAAAAGCTTCAGCACCACGTCGATTCTTTGCTTCAACCCTCGTATTTGTATGTAAAATTTTATTTCATTCTATGTTACAATAATTTTATGTTATACAAGTGTATATTAATAGAACAATATTATGTTCTGTGTGTGCAGCAAGCATTTCAAGGGCAAAGGAAAGAATTCAAATTTGAAAGAGAATTGGAAGTATTCAAGAGGCATTTTAGAAATGAGTTAAATCATCTTTGGGATTATTGATGTGACAAAAGTTGATATGGTTAGCTCAAACAATATATATAGTCAATACAAAGTGTTTTCTCACTTGCTAATTTTATGTCTGTTGTATCTTCTAATCATTTCTTATATAAAACAGTTTTTTTTCCCAATAATATCCGACAAGCATTTTTACGCTCAGTATTCAATATGGAGAAGAACAAGTTTGTTATTCTTGATAATCAACAGCATGATGAAACCCCAAAAACTCGTTATGGAAACAAACCTTGGAATATGGTAATTGTCCAGTTGCCTTTCATTGATTATTTTTTCTTTTACAATGTCATATTTTTTGCACGGTCTCTCTATATAGTTTGATCTGAATTTTTCCATGCAGCGTAATGCTTTGGCAGAATATTTCAATGACATTGGTGATTTGAAGGAAAGAGTAAGAGCAATGGAGCCTGCTGTATTGAAAATGCCTTGGAGAAACCATCAAAATGTTGTTGACTGTGGTATTTACACAATGAAACACATGGAAACGTACAAGGGGGTCAAGATTGGACTTGTGGGTTGACAAAAAACAACGTAAGTTTCTAAACAATTTATATCCAATAATTGTAAATGTACTTTTGGTTTAATTAAATGATCTTTTTTAAAGTATTAAAAGCACATTCTTGTTTACAAGTTACATATCTTAAAGATATTTTAACTTTTGTAGATGGATGGACTTCGAATATTGAGAATCAAATATCTTTGCACTTTGGTTTCATCCAAGTGCAACATTGTTTGTGATGACGTTTTAACAAAGGTGAAGCAAAGATCAAGAGAAGCCCTTCCCAAAGAAACTGGATTCGTCGATGAAGAATTCTACGAGGGTGATGAGACTGTTGGCGATGAGAAGATAGAAGATGAGGTAGTTGGAAAGAAAGAGAAGAGTACCGATGATATTGGTGTCCCTGACAACAATGAGATCATTATGGTTAAGAAGAGAAGAATGGAGGTAGGTTGTATGGAAGGGAATATTATACCAGATGGCTATGATGCTTCTGAGAAGAATGAGAACATGACAGATGTGAGTAATACAAACGACAAGAGTATAAATGAGCATAATCTGGTTGACAGTGGTGACACTACCAAGGGCGAAGTCATCAACAATGAAAATGTTCATGAACATGAAAGAAGTCAACCAGAGTCTCTGAGCATCCTTGCAAATCGTAATTTACTAAGCACAGATACATGCATTATTACTCCTCTTACTGAGTTTCAGAATTGCATTGCTGATTATGTGTCGTATAGTAGAGGAAAACATACCGATTTAGCCAGGTATATATATATATCTCTACTAATGTACAATATTTAAATTTAAAATGTCTCAGATCCTGTTTTGAGTTAACACTGGTAGTCCCGAACAGGAACTTCTTGTGCATGTGGGTGAAATTTCTCTTGGCGTATTGAAATGGCAACGCTACGACAATCTAAATATTTAACGAGTGATGTGATCGATTGTTGGGCAAAACTTTTGAATGCCAAGGAATCTAGAAGAAACTCTTCCGAGCCTTATCGATTTTTTTTCACCACAGCTGTGTGTGTAAGTCAAATATTTATATAAACTTATTTCAACAAGTAAATTTTGTAATGTTTTTTCCCTTGATTAACATCAAAAACTTTACTTGTCTTGCATACAGATGATGCTTCATGGAGAAGTGGACACTGTTGAAAATTTTATCGTGATTAAGGAGATAATGAAAGAAGAGTTTACCCAATTCCTGTTAACCCGGATAGAATTGATTTGGTTAGCATTGACAATATACACTCTTTTTGCATGTTATATTTAATTTGCTTGTTGCCTAATTAAATCTTTTAAAATCTGAGCTTCTTCTTCCCGATTATATATAAAAGGCATTACAATTTACTAGTAATTGACAAAGAACAAGTATAAGTTCATCATCATTGATAATGTGTATCGTGACGGAAAACCAGAAGAATTTTTCCACAATAGACCACTGTCTTTTGTAAGATTCTATGCTCTCTTTTGCTTAACAGCACTACATACTGTTCTTATTCATTATTGTGAATGTACAATGACTTTACATAGAGTGTACCTTCCCCAAAAATTTTGTGTCTGTCTTAATTTTCTAATTTTTGTGATATTGTACCTCATAATTATTAGTGTCCTAATGTTTTTCTGCACCCCTTCTCCGCCAAACGTAATGTTCTAGCGAGAATACTTGAAAGACATCGGTGTTTCAAAGGTAAAAGTTGATCGAATTAAAAACTGCACCTATTCTTGCAAAGATGAAGTGGAGAAACAACAATAACAAGACTGATTGTGGTGTTTACGTTATGAGACATATGGAGACATTTAAGGGTAATCTAAATTGGACCTGTGGGCTTAAAAAAAGGCGATGTGAGTTTCAGAAGTAATACAATTATTTTTAATACATAATTCAAGACACATTTGTACATGTTCTAATCCCTTGTTTTCTTTATTTTGCTAGGATGCTCCCCTACTGATTCTGCGGAAGAAATACATTTCATATATGATTTCAATAGAAGGCAATGTATGTTTTGATCTTTTGTACTAAAGAAGGCAATGGATTTCCGTTCAAACCCTTTGCCATGGGAAGAATATGATGATGAAGATGAGGAAGATGCTGAATTGAAGCCGTAAAAACTTTTTTAGTTTCGTTTGTGACATGTGTGTGAGTAATGTAACATATATTGAGGAAGTCTGCATGAGTCGTACAACTGAAGTTTGAAAAAATTTTAATTCAAGAGAGTGTTATATTCCGGAAACAAATTTCAATAAAGTTTATTATGTTCTTGCTGAACAACAATAATGTTTATTGTGCAAAACGTCTTAAAATTATTGTACTATGGGAAAACAATTCCAATCAAGTTGATGTTGTCCCTGCAGAACAACAATAATGAACCTTTAATACAAATGTAATATACTTTGGCTATAAGAGTAATGTACTTTGGCTATAAGAGTAATGTACATACAAGCCTTTAAGAATGTTCCTTGCAGAACAACAATAATGATGCTTTAATAAAAATGTAATATACTTTCCCTATAAGAGTAATGTACTTTGGCTATAAGAGTAATGTACATACAAGCATTTAAGAATGTTCCTTGCAGAACAACAATAATGATGCTTTAATAAAAATTAAATATACTTTCCCTATAAGAGTAATGTACTTTGGCAGTATAATCGAATTGTGCATACAAGCCTTTAAGAATGTTCTCGTAGTGTATATTATGGATGTCTATCCTTGAATCAAAAATTTGCACCTTCCACTTCGTTATCAGATTCATCTTCTTCATCGTCGTCCTCCACATCATCAGATTCATCTCCTTCATCGTCGTCATCTTCATGGTAGTATTTGGTGAATATGCATCAAAATGTAAATTAAATATTAGATTTTATAAGGAGAAAATGGCCAAAATGAACAACTAAATTGATAATAGATTTAATGTTAACCAAATATACATTCTTTGAAATTTTTCATCTCAGGCCTTTAGAACAACCATAATGTTCATTGCACAAAGAGCTTATGTGCCTCCATATAAGATTGAAGATTTTGGAAGGTAAACACTATCCGCTATGCTTGTATAATTTAATAATTATTTAACATTAATGTAATATGCTTTAACAAGAAACCAAATTATAGATACCTGTCAGATGGTTTGTTTCTTTGCAAGTTCTAGAGTTGTGTCCTTGGCGGCCACATGTTTTTAAAGATCTCTTCTCTTTTCCTCTCTTCTTTAGGGCTTTTAACATTTGTGATTCAATTCTCTTGCCCTTGGTCCTACCCTTGTTTTTAGATTTTTAGGAACATGAATCACCAACTTCTCAGGTATTTTGCAGCCCACATACTTTTCTATTTCTTTCATCTTGTCTTTCTTCTTTGCTTTGGTACACTTTGTTACTAATCATATCCAATCTAATATCTCTCGTTTTTCAATCAAAAGCTTCATGTCGTTATCATCACACTCACTACTACGCCGACGACACAAGAATAAACCTCTTGCCACAGCTCAAGTACTCAAACTTTTCCGGTTAAAACTTTTGAGAGACATCTATCGTTTGCCATCTTTGTCAAAGACAAAGCTTACTCATTGCAGCTTTTGTCCATCTTTGTGTTATGTCGTTCGGTATTTTCGAAAATCTTGGTTGTGTAGAATCCAAAGGCGTTCGCACAACAAGCCCATTCTCTCGAAACATAGAACAGAACAAGTAATCTCCATGTTATCCGGTGAATATGCTACGTTCCATGACTTATTTGGCATCTGCAAGTCTGTTAGAATATATATTTTTGTCTCATCAATCTTCTCCACATCTTTAAAACGGCAATCGACAAAGTCGCAACCAATTGTTTGGAAGTCTTTGAAAATGTTGTGCGAGTACATTTCAGAAGCATGGACTTCAAGGTTTGACTTTGTTTTCCGTGGGATTTCAGAGTGTTTGTTGTCACTGTTCAATTTGGACTGCTTGTGTCTTTGTGCTTCCAAGGCACTCTCATAGCACACCCAAAACTCAACAAGGGTCAAATGAGGTGTGAGGAACCTGTCAAAGAAACTGTTTTCACTCTCAGACCTAGAAGTAACCCTCATCAAGCCAGACATTGAAACATCTTTAAAGTAGGCAGGGATCCACTGTTCCCTGAGATCGTACAAATCTGAAAACCACTCGTGTTCTACAAGTTGATAATCAGTCATTATCTTCTCCCATTGTTCTTCGAATTCATCAGGCTCAAGTTGGTTGTTCCAAACACACCTATTGAGCCTGGTCTTAAAATCCTCATCTTGAAACAGTTGATAACTGACTTTCTCTCTTAGTTTCTTCATTATGTGCCACATGCACAGTCTGTGTGTTGACTCCTTAAACACTTCCGGGACCACCGACTTCATTGATTTGTCCCGATCGTAATTATAATTCTCGGTTGGCACCCGCCATTGCTTCCAAAAATGTCTTGAAAGCCATGTATAACACTCAATACTTTCATCACCTAACAACCCATCTCCAAACGTTATGCACCTTTTGTGGTGATCAACTCTCGTGAAAGGCACAAACACCATATCATACTTGTTTGTTCTATATGTAGCATCTGCTGATAAAACCTCACCGAACAAAGATGTAGTTCTTTATGCAGATCGGATCCGCCCAAAACACTCCAAGCCAGGCACTTGTTTTCATCTACTATAAAATCAAAGTAAAATGAACTGCATGTGTCTTTTCTCCCTATAAGATTTTCAACAAACATTTGTGCATCAAAATTACCAATGTAGGTTTTTATGTCCCACGACAAAGTTTTTGAAATCAACCTCGATAGCCCCAATGTTGTTGTAACCTCCACACAGCCTCCTTCCAACCTCTATAGGCTTTCACACCACCTAGTTTTAGCACCTTTACCTTTGTGACAAATTGCTTCTGTACCTCTGTCATTTTTCGGTTTCCTTTCAAGAATATTGTAGATTCAGGCGAAGCAAGTGGATGGTTATGCGCTTCATCGAATCTGGTAACAATATAAGTTCCATTTTCTTGGTATTTAAACTGCACTAATGCACGACAGTCAATTCTTGTAATCGGCCTCACACGGCTTATGTCTGTCACATCAGATTCTGCATCATTCTCAGCAGTATCGGTATCAGTATCAGTCCTCTTCCTTTTCCTACTTTCCTTTACACCTTGCCTATTGCAGACAACATTCCTTAATGCAAAACTGTTTGGTAACTCATTGCCTTTAATCCTTTTTGTTGTTGCAAGTCTTGGCGTAAACCCACAGATTGTACAATATTCTTTGTAGAATAACTCTCACGATTCTAGCGTTTGAATACTTGTCCTACTTTAGGTTTCTTTTCCTCCTGGGAGAATGGAATGTCTTTGGATTGCATTTAATGTTTCAATTATTGTCCTTGGTGTTTTAAAGCTGTTATTTGTAGAAGAAGACGTAGTTGCATCACTTGTACTCATTGTCCGGTTCAACAAGTAGTTAAGTAAGTAAGTATATTAAATATTATTGCATCAATAATGCAAGAATCCAATTCTAATATGCAGTAATCCAAGTCTAATATGCTCATTGTCCATTATCATGCCTGTAAAGGAACATTTATTTTAATGATAATGTTCATAGGAAATATTGTTGTCCATTTTGATATAGCATATATATAATGTATTGAATGCTAATGACATTAAACAAAGAAATAGTCATAATATTATTTCATTAATATTAGAAAATATTTACAAAAGCCATTTCAGGCTTTCAAAATGGTAAAGCCTACTAAGGCTTATACTGAAAAAAAAAAAAAAACACAAGATAATACCTAATAACAATAAACAGAAGATAACACAACATATTTCTAAACTAATCTAACAGTCGGAGTCATAATAATTCTCATCCCAGACTGTTCCTCAATTTCATATTCTTCTTCTCTTTCCTTTAAAAATCGTCGTTCTTGTCTTTTGTGATGTCTAATTATTTCTGCACGATTAGTCATAGTCGTGCACATGCAGAATCTCTCAAGCATCCGATTATTCTTTGTGATAGTTATCACACCATTTTCATTTCCGTGAACCGCGCCTTGGTAATAATCCCTCTCCTTTACCTCTGGGTCGTTCCCTATAAGGAACCACTTTGACCAGCCCTTGCACACCATGGCCATGTTTTTCTTTTCTTCCCTCCCAAGTCGCTCAAACAAAATCTCGAGCAAATCCTGAGTAGTAAGCAATTGATGTAAAGGACGATCGGGAGATGGTACATCCATCTCCAGGAGAATGTCATCTCCATCAAACCAGTTTGAAGAAAATCGGCTTACTTTCCATTCCCTATAATGGGCCATGAAATTTTGTTTGTAACCATCATTCTTGAAGGGAACTATCAGGCATTTTGAGTAGTCCATTGTTTTTTTTTTTTTTAAGAAAATTAAGTACTTTTCTGAAGAGATTAAAAGTTTTGGTTATTGGAAAAGGTAGGATGGAAAACTAGTTGTATACTCTTGGGTTTATATAGTGGATTAATTGATTAAAAGAGATTAAATTTCGTGAAACAGTTGTGTCTTTTCAATCGACACAAACATAATCATGGTAATTAATAAATTGGGTGAAGTTATCTATGTTAGTTTAATCTATTGCATAAAACAAAGTATATGGACATTATGAAAATACGTAATGGACATTTGAATTAAACTGAATTCACATTTTTTTCCAAATAATGTTTCATGTTCTTTTTTAAATAATTTAATGTACCTTTTAATATTATATAATGTACATTTTCCAAACAGTGCTTAATAATATTTTAGTTGTACCTAATTATCAGAAAATGCAAATTACGAATATATATAGTTGACAATTTATTTTATGGAACATGTTTTTTTATAATTAATATAATGTACATTTAGAAGTAATATTCAAATTAATGTGAATAATTGCGTCTTTTCACCACATAAGCAAGTTATTTCGTACAAATAAAGGTTCATATATAATGTATTCCTTCGAATGTCCATTATCATGCCTTTAAAGGAACATTTATTTTACTGCTAATGTTCATAGGAAATATTGTTGTCCATTTTGATAGAGCATATATAAAATGTATTGAATTCTAATGACAGTAAACAAACAAATAGACACAATACTATTTCATTAATATTAGTAAAATATTTACAAAAGCCATTTAAGGCTTTCAAAATGATAAAGCCTACTAAGGCTTATCTTGAAAAAGAAAAAAAACACAAGATAATACAAAATAACAATAAAATAGAAAACTAACTTAATATATTTCTAAACCAATCTAATAGTCTGAGTCATAATAACCCTCATCACCAGACTGCTCCTCAATTTCATATTCTTCTCTTCGGTTTCTAAATTGTCGTGCTTGTTGTTTATGATGTCTAATTATTTCTGCACGACTAGATAGAGTCGTGCAACGGCAGAATCTTTCTAGGAGCCGCTGATCCTTTGTGACATGTTGATTATACCATTTTTTGTTCCCGAACCACCCTCGATAATATTCCCTTTCCTTTACCTTTGGGTCGTCCCCTATAAGGAACCACTTCGACCAGCCCTTGCACACCATTGCCATGTTTTTCTTTTCCTCCCTCCCAAGTCGCTCAAACAAAATTTGGAGCAAAGCCTCAGTAGTAAGGAAATAATGTAAAGGACTACTGGGAGATGGTACATCCATCTCCACAGGAATGTCATCTCCATCAAACCAGTTTGAAGAAAACTGGCTTACTTTCCAATCCCTATAATGGTTCATGAAATTTTCTTTGTGAGCATCATTCTTGTAGGCAACTATCGTGCATTTTGAGTAGTCCATTGTTTTTTTTTAAGAAAATTAAATACTTTTCTGAAGAGATTAAAAGTTTTGGTTATTGGAAAAGGTTTTAGAAATGAAGGTAAGATGGAAAAGTAATTGTGTACTCCTTGGTTTATATAGTGGATTAATTCAAGAGAAGAGATTAAATTTGGTGAACAGTTGTGTCTTTTCAACCGCCACAAACATAATCATGGTAATTAATAAATTGGGAGAAGTTATCTATGTTAGTTAAATGTCTCGCATAAAAAAAGATATTCACACTATAAATATACGTAATGGACATTTGAATTAAATTGAAAGCACATTTATTTTCCAAATAATGTTCCATGTTCTTTTTTAAATAATTTAATGTACCTTTTAATATTATATAATGTACATTTTCCAAACAGTGCTTAATGATATTTTAGTTGCACCTAATTATCAGAAAATGCAAATTATGAATATACTATAGATAGTGGACAATTTATTTGATGGAACATGTTTTTTTATAATTAATATAATGTACATTTAGAATTAATATTGAAATTAAGGTGAATAGTTGTGTCTTTTCACCACTTAAGCAAAACTTACAATCCGTCATTTGACATATTGAACAGTTGCAAGACCACTTGCAAAACGTAATTATTACATGCACATACTTATTATATAAAATGCACATTTCACTAAACCGATTGGACATTTCCTTATGAAACGTGTACTGACAAGACAACACAAAGACATTATTTTTACATGCAAAATTACTTTTTGATTACTTCAAATTGCACACTTTTCCTTTCTCATTATTTTTAGTACATTGTTTCTCACCACAAAGTACATTTGCGTTTATCATCCTTCTAAAACCAAACAAACAAACTATACACCCTAATTTAACACTTTTCATTATAAAATTAATGTTTTTGTGGTTCTGTACATTACATCTAGTTAATTAAATTTAATCAAATCCGAAATTAAGTTGAATTTAATCAAATTCAACTTTAACATCATTATAAAATCAATTCAACAACGATTCAGAAACGAATTAAATAATATTGAATGAACATACCTCAATATTGACTGTAGAAAACAATAATTCCAGATGAATGACCAAATCAATTCCGATTTTTCTTACAAAGTTTTGATCTTGAAATAACTGAATAGCCGATGAATGCAAAAGTTTGAACAAATTGACTCTGATTTGCGCTTCGAACACAGCAATTGATGATGAATAAACGATTTTAGATCACTAAATTTGATATCGAAAGACAAAAATTTACAAATTAAGGAAGGATTAATGGTGAAATCGATTGATTTTGTTTCGTGTGGTTTGATTTTGTTACGTAGGCTTGATATTGCTGACATGTACACTCTTATTTTTTGTTTTTCGTGAAATTTTAAGAGCAGCGCGCGTTTAATCTCAGCCGTGAGTCTTATTTGATGGACGGTTGAGAGCTGTTCTCACGGTTCTCACGATAAGCCCCGTTCTCACCGGAACTCTACCCTAATAATAATAATAATAATAATAATAGGAATAAAAATAAGAACAATAATAATAAGAATAATAAGAACAATAATAATAAGAATAATAAGAACAATAATAATAAGAACAATAGCAATAGTAAGAGAGCTCTGACTGACTTGAGTACTAAATCTCCTTCCTTGATATTTCTGGGTTTGACCCTTTTGTTAAAGGCTCGTTTGATACGTGCCTGATATGTCTGCACATTATGTAATGCGCGTAGGCTTCTTTCGTCCAAGAGGACGAGTTCGTCATACCTGTCCCTTTTCCAATCAGCTTCCGGGATTTGACTTTCGAGTAGAATGTGCGGAGATGGGATCTCTAGCTCCACCTGGTTGTCTGACTTCCATGCCCTAAGTCAAATAGAAAGGAGTAGTCCCGGTGGGCGTCCTAAGCGACGTGCGATATCCCCATAATGCAAAGGGTATTTTGCTAAGCCATTCGCGATAATTGTCGATCATTTTCTTGAGGATTGTGACGACATACTTATTAGTCGCCTCCACCCCCTCCCCCACAATTAGTTTGAAGTCTGTATGGCGAGGAATGGTGATGCTTGATCTTATATTTGGCTAGCAATTGCGCAGCTTCGGCCTGAAAATGTGATCCATTGTCACTGATGATTTCATGTGGGCAACCATATCGACAGATGAGGTTGGTTTGTATGAACTTTGCCACATGTTTGGCTGTGAGGCTGGTGTAAGATGCTGCTTCGACCCATTTAGTAAAATAGTCGATGGCTACTAGAATGAAACAGTGACCTCCTCTCCCAGCTGGACTGATTTTCCCGATGATGTGTATTCCCCAAGCAGAAAATGGCCAAGGAGATGTCATGGTATATAGTATTGAGGGAGGAACATGTTGCACATTCCCGAAGATCTGGCAGTTATGACAATGCCTAACATATTTGATGCAGTCTGACTCCATTGTCGTCCAGTAATACCTTAGACGCGTAATCTTATTTGCCATCATAGGTCCACTCATGTGAGGACCGCATTCTCCATCATGAACTTCTTCCATTACTTTATGTGCCTGTGAATGATCAAGGCAACGCAAGACGATACCAAGAGGTGTTCTTTTGTACAACTCTCCCTGCATGAGGAGGTATTGAGAGGCAAGTAGGCGTATGGCGCGTTGCCCCCTCTTATCCATATCTGGTGGGTATGTACCGTTGAGCTTGAAATTGAGAATGTCTTGGAACCAAGGTTCCTCTGGGTTTTCCTCTTCATATGTGAGGAAGTGTACATAGGCTGGCTCTGATCGCCGTTTGATGCATAAGGGCATTTCAACCATGTCGTATTTCATATTAATCAAGGATGCGAGTTTTGCAAGAGCATCCGCAAACCGATCTTCTTCGAGGCGGTGTAAATAAGTAACTGATCAAGAATTGAGCAACTTGATCTATCCTAGCCTGATAGGGTTCTATACTTTTGCTTCGGATTTTCCAGGATCCAGTTATCTGGTTAATGATCAAGGATGAGTCACCGTGAACTCGAAGATGCTTGATGCCTAAACTCCCTGCTGCTTGTAGACCAATGAGGCAAGCCTCATACTGCTGCGTTATTTGTCACCTCAAGTCGAGCTTGATGAAAGTGGTGTATGCTCGCCTTCAGGAGAAATGAGCAACACTCCTATTCCAAATCCTATCAAATTGGATGCCCCATCAAAGTAAAGATCCCAAGAATCCATACTGGTTTGTAAAATATCCTCATCAGGAAACGATCACGTGTCTATTGCTTACGTATCGTTGATGGGATTGTCTGCGAAGAATTCAGCCACAGCACGTCCCTTTATAACTTTCAAAGGAACTGATGTGACTCATATTTGTTCACATTTAATCCTCGAATTAACATCATTCCCATGCTTTCTAGCGGCTATTAGGGTCATTTCTTATCTTTAGTTCCCTATTTTGCATATTCTTTGAGGTTTTGTGTCCTTCGTAGGAGAGGATTGCTAGCCTTGCATTTATGGAGCAAAATGGAGCTAAATGGATCGCATCTAATGACCAAGCATAGAAGAGGAGACCAATACTAAAGGCCTAAGCAATTAAAACAAGTGAATTGGGCAATGATGAAGATCCCCCCGACCCCAAGACAGTCCCCACGGATTGTTAGGCAGTCAAGAATAAGAGGAGAAACCCTGTCCTAGGATCCGGGCGTCCCGAGCTCAAAGACGAGCGTCTCACCCCAAGGATCCAAGGCGTCCCAAGGCTCGGTTCGAGCGGATCTTCTTACAGCACCCGAGCATTCTTTAGACAGGACGCGCGTGTCCCTGAGGGACTTGCTACCTAGCTCGCGCGTGTCCCTACGGGACTTGCAAATCGTCAACTTCTCTTAGGGTCTTAATCGTCATTTAAGCCCTTAGTAACCCTAATCCTTGTACTTAATCCTTAGTATAAATACCCTATTGTACTAGCTAGATAGAAGGCATCTCTTAATCATCTCATAATCAAGTACTAATCTCTCTTACTTTAGTCTTAATCCAAGTTATAATACACATTTTAATATTAATCACATCTTAATCTTTCCTTAATCTCTCAATTGTTCTTAGTTTTAGTTGGGTAATTAGAAGATTATTTGGGGTTTATTGGAGGATTGACAACCATCCATCAATCATCAAGTTTACTTCTATTATTCTTTGCTTAATTATTTGGATCATCTCAAGTAGGTATAATCCCTATTATTCTTTGCTTAATTATTGTTAATTACATCACTTGTTCATCATGTTTGGCTTTGTTAATATGATTGACATCCTTATTAGCATGTTAAACTTGACCATGAGTGAGTAGTTTCTTAGCTAGGGTTAATGGGGAATTAGGGGAATCAATCATGGGATTAGATCTATGCTTAAATTAATATGCTTTCATAATCAAGTGCTTGTTTGTTGTGATTTCAACCTATGCACATGTTATGTTTGATGAAATGCTAGACTATGAAACCTTGCATTTTTTTACCCATCTCTTATCTCTTCAATGAGGCTTGTAAGATATAAGCCAACTCAAGCCTTGTTAGACCATGCATAGAGTTGAATAGGAAGAGACTAAGTCAACTTGTAGGTGTTGTAAAGTCTTGATCGACTCGGCTCCGGACCTAAATCTTCCTAGGAATTGTAAGATATACACTAACTCGATTCCATCACAACAATAAGTTGCTTGCATCTATTTGAGAACATGTTTGTATGGTCTATTTCTATGATTCCCTTATGAACCCATGACACCCTAGTGCTCTTAATCAATTGTTTACAAACCCTTTTTATTGCTTTTGTTTTCCTTAATTTACATACATCTTGTTGATTAGTTTAGATTACATCTCATCTCAACCCAAATTTGTGACACCCTAAGACATAGCTACTTGCAATTGAAATCCTAAATCAATACCCGTTCCTTGGGATCTGACCTTTACTTACCACTCCACTAAATAGTAGTTTGTAAAGTTAGAAATATTGTTTTGGTTGAAAGCTTTAACGACGAGCAATCCATTCACACCAAAAAATAACGCCGTTGTCGGGGACGGTATTCAATTTATTCGATTTTTATTAATTGTTTTTAGTTGTGTCTTTCTTTACCTTGAGGAAGATCATTTCCTCAAGGTACTTCTCTCCTTTTTCCTTAGTGTACTTTGCAAGATGGATATTATAGATTGTTGTGTAGAGGACCATGTGAGTACTACTCTCATCAAAGACCCTTTACAAGCATTGGAAGCCTTAGAAGCAAGTGAGGCTAAAGATAAGCATTGGGCATTGGAAGTGGATCTCCTTGAAGACGCTCTAGCCAACAAAGAGCTCACCCATGAGCAATCCATGTGGATAAATGACATTCTCAAGGAAGCAGTGATCCACTAAAGAGGAATAAGCAACCAAAGTCGAACATGTCATGAGAATGGAATGTGTAATGGAGGTGGAAGATGTTCCTAGTAAACCTTCAAAGGTAGAAAGTGAGGTACAAACTCCAACTATAAATCCCCTTCCCCCAAATTTGAAGTATGCTTACCTTGATGAGTCTAAAACCAAACCCGTGATTGTCAATAAAAAACTTGATGAGGATCAATTGGAAAGTTTGCTTGATGTGTTAAAAGAACATGAAAAGGCTATAGGTTATAGTCTAAATTACCTTAAGGGAATAAGCCCCTACTTTTGCATGCATAGGATTCATCTAGAAGAAGACCATAGACCTACCATCCAAGGATAAAGGAGACTAAACCCCCACATACAAGAAATTGTGAAAGCGGAGGTTATGAAACTACTTGATGCGGGAATCATTTATCCTATATCGGATTCTTTGTGGGTTAGCCCCGTTCAAGTGGTACCTAAGAAAGGAGGTACCACAGTGGTAACAAATGATAAGAACGAGCTAATACCCGCAAGGAAGATCACCGGTTGGCGTATGTGTATCGATTATTGAAAATTGAATTCCGCAACAAGAAAGGATAATTTCCCCTACCATTCATTGACCAAATGCTTGAGAGTCTTGCCTCTAACAAATTCTTTTGCTACCTTGATGGGTACTAGGGATTCTTTCAAATCTCGATACACCCGGATGACCAACACAAGACTACTTTCACATGTCCCTACGGTACTTTTGCATATAGGAGAATGCCATTCGGGCTATGTAATGCTCCCGCTACTCTCCAAAGATGCATGATGAGCGTCTTTTCCGATTATTTAGAAACCATAATGGAATTTTTTATGGATGATTTTAGCGTTTATGGAAAAGACTTTGATTCTTGTTTGCATAACCTTTCTCTTGTATTGCAAAAGTGTGAAGATGTTAGCCTTGTCTTGAATTGGGAAAAGTGTCATTTCATGGTCAATGAAGGTATTGTCTTAGGTCATTTAATCTCGGAAAAGGGCATCGAAGTTGACAAAGCTAAGGTTGAAGTGTTAGAGAAACTTCCACCTCCCGTAAATGTTATAGGAGTGCGGAGCTTTCTCGGTCATGCGGGGTTCTATCGCCGTTTTATAAAAGAATTTTCCAAAATCGCGAAACCTCTCACTCAACTTTTACTTAAGGATGCCCAATTCCAATTCACTAATGAATGTGTTGAAGCTTTTGATAGAATCAAGGAAGCCTTAATCTCGGCACCAATCATCCAACCACCAAATTGGGAACTACCATTTGAGATCATGTGCGATGCAAGTAACAACGCCGTTGGAGCGGTTCTTGGCCAAAGAGTGGGAAAGGCTTTGCATGGTATCTATTACATAAGTAAGACTCTTGATGCCATCCAAGTGAACTATGACACCACGAAAAAGGAGCTTCTCGCCATTGTCTATGCATTGGACAAATTCCGTTCCTATTTGCTTGGATCAAAATTGATTGTCTTCTCAGACCACCGTGCTCTTAGACATCTCTTGGTAAAGAAGGAAGCAAAACCAAGATTGTTGAGGTGGATCTTGCTACTTCAAGAATTTAATTTGGAGATAAAGGACAAGAAGGGAGCCGAGAATGTGGTAGCGAATCACTTATCAAGAATTTGATTCCATGATAATTAGGGAGAAACGCCCATCAATGACTCTTTTCCCGATGATATCTTAATGGCCATCCATTCACAACTCGAGAAAAACACAACACCGTGGTTCGCCGATTATGCCAATGTGGGAGGAGTTCTTCCCCCAAACTTGAACTACAATCAAAGAAAGAGATTCTTGTTTGAAGTGAAAAAAATACTTTTGGGATGATCCCAATCTATACAAGGAATGTAGTGATGGACTTTACCGAAAGTGTGTTCCCCAATGGGAAGTTCAAGGTGTTTTAGAAGGATATCATTCATCACCATATGGAGGACATCATGGAGCACGAAGAACAATTGCTAAAGTCCTACAATCGGGTTTCTTTTGGCCTACCCTGTTTGAAGATGCTAGAGAATTTATTCTCCATTGTGATCCTTGCCAAAGAACCGGAAACATTTCTTGGAGAAATGAGATGTCGCAACGAGGAATATTGGAGGTAGAAATTTTCGATGTTTCGGGAATTGACTATCAAGGACCATTTGTATCATCTCAAGAGAACAAATACATTCTAGTAGTCATTGACTATTTGTCAAAGTGGGTAGAAGCAATTGCTACCCCAACCGATGACACAAAAACGGTTACTAAGCTCTTCAAGAAAGTAATCTTTCCAAGATTCGGAGTCCCTAAAGAAATTATTGGTTATGGAGGGACACACTTCCATGAAAAGAAGCTCACATCCCTTTTGACAAAGTATGGTGTTCAACATAGAACCGGCTTGGGGTACCATCCTCAAACAAGTGGCCAAGTCAAAGTTTCTAATAGAGAGATCAAGCAAATTCTTGAGAAGGTTGTTAACAAGACTCGCAAGGATTGGAGCATGAAGCTTGATGAGACTCTTTGGGCTTATAGGACGGCCTATAAGACTCCCATAAGATCCTCTCCTTACAAGCTAGTCTATGAAAAGGCATGTCATTTGCCAATCGAGTTGGAATACAAAGCCTTTTGGGCAATCAAAGCTCTCAACCTTGATCTTAAGCTAAGTGGAGAGAAGAGGATCTTGCAAATTCAAGAGTTGGAGGAATTCCGACTACACCCTTACGAGAATGCAAAGATCAACAAGGAAAGAACCAAATTGCTTCATGACAAGAGGATTAAGCAAAAGGCCTTACACAAAGGAGACAAAGTCCTTCTATTCAACTCCCGATATCGACTTTTTCCCAGGAAGTTAAATTCAAGATGGATGGGTCCCTTTGTGATCACCGAAGTGGGAAAGTATGGTGACTTTGAGATAAAGTCGGAGGATGGGAACAAATTCAAGGTCAACGGTCAAAGATTAAAGCCTTACTATGAAGGAGCATTCATAGGAGAAGTTGAGGTCATCTGCCTCGAGCCTCTCCCACCATGACAAAGCCATCAAATGAAAGAGAGTTTGGTGGAGTCCTCCATAAACTGAAGGAAATGTAGATTCATATACAAACTAACATACTCATATATGTCTAAATTAATTTGTCATAAAATTAAAACGGATTTTATGCATGCAAACAAATAATATAATAAAAGAGAAATCATGTCCTTACATTGTTGATTTCGGATTTAAGGGCACAAAAGAGATCACCTTTCTCTTTTGATCTTGAGCTTTTCCTTATGGATGAACAAGATCTAAGTATAAGATCTCTCCCTAAGCTTTATACCCAAGGCTCCTCTTAATTTTAATTAATATTACAAATACTAGTATAATATTAATCAAGTAGAAAATTGAACCAAAATATTTATAAAACACTTATATATTTCGGTTAGATGGAGGGAGAAATAGAGAGCTTTTTATCTCTCTAGAATACTAATTTTGGATGAATGAATAATAATAAATTCACTAACTTATTTTAGTGTAATATTAGGTAAAATTAGATGAAAAACCAATGATGGTTTTTCTTCCCCAAAACCGTGTAAGAGGAGAGCTTTAGGGGAGCCAATGCATGGAAAAATTGTTCTTCACAATGAACAATAGGCTTGCATGGCTAGTGACTAGTGCGATCATCATGCCTTCCACTAATTACAAACAACATATAATTAGCTTAAATCCCTCTAATTTTCGGCCCACTTTATAATATGGATTCCATATTATTTTTGTCAATTGTCAATATGTCACATGTCATATGTGACATAAATTTGTTATGTAATTTTTAACATATTAAAAATCAACGTATTATCAAAAATACGTCACATACGAAAATCGACTTAGTAATTTTATAATTACTTGTGCCAAAATATTTTACCATTTATAAATTACAACTGATTGTATTTATAACAATTCATTCAATTTAATTGTTACTTTAAACAATTATTTCATCCGAGTAATGATACAATTCAATTACTCAGACCGTATCTTATTTAATCACATTTCAATATGATACGTAAATTTTACTTCCAAAATCGTCCGTCAATTTTCAAGTAATTTAATTAACTCGCAACATTATACGATTAATTAAATAATCAATTAAGAGTATTGCCCTTTAGGTATGACCTAGGGGGTCAACTGATCACCACCGTCACACGACAGTAATGTCAAACTCTAGTCAGCCAATCATTACCGATATATGTTGACCAGTTGACAGTAACAAAATTACTTCCCAATTGTATTCTATATAATGAGATTTAAACATGTGATCATCATGATCAATAGTCGTGATCGCATTATTGTCGGAGGACACATATTCCAACAATCTCCCACTTGTCCTCGACAAGTGTGCGTCACCAATTCTCTTGTCCTATTACTATCTCCCACTCAATGCAAGGTGTCTTTCAGGTCGTACTTACAAGTGATCATATCGAGAGTGGTTTCCTCGATCCGGAGAATAAGCGATTGACCGGATTTATCCACTCGGATGCCATCCGAGCGTGGCCACGCATTTCAGTTCATTACTCCTCGAGTGGCCCCGAGATATTGTTATAACCCCGACTAGGGGTGGACAATTCCTATCGCACTCATTCCCTTCGACTAGCCACAGCCATCATAACCCAAAATATGCCCATTTGACCCCATTTACGAAGGTCGTAGTAACACAAATCAAAGTTAATCAAACTGTGCCATCTTAGGAGAATAGTCTTTAGTCAAAAGAATCGACTCATTCGAATACTATAGTAGCTCTCGCCACGACCAGGCTATATAAATTTGCCAGAACTCTATAAGCGGTCATTAGGCCCGACAAAATGTTCCTAACAGTCTGCCTATGTGATCGACTAGTCATCTCACATGACTCTATGGCACTTTAACTTGCCATCAATCGCATCACACTCTAGTCACTTCGAGACGTCACCTCATATAAGTAACTATGGGCAAAAACAATGTTAATCCATGTTCACTTTAACGGGGTTCAATTGTCTCTACAACCCGTTTGGATATGACAATGTACAAGGTGAGTTAATAATAACTCAAACGACAAATGTCGACATCACACTCGGGTAGTCAATATCACATTACAACCTTGTGATGTATATCGTCGATGTAAACACTTATTGATTGCAATAGAAGTTTAACATCTCATGTGTCCATGTGTTCAAACTTCTTACACTTGCAATTTCCTTCACATTCGTGTTCTCATAGCATGAATCTTACCAAGTACACATCAAGGTTCCCGACCTTGGTTTCGGTTCTTTAACTTGAAAGAACTTTCTTATCGATTATCTCATAACGAACGAATTTGTGATGAATGATATAACTTGTACTGATCAAGTACTCCATCTACACATAATGTACTAGGTATATGTTTTGTAGAATCTTGTAACAATTGACAAGATTATTTAGCTTAGCACTTCTTACAAGTCCTAGCTTAACTAGGAAAGATTGATTTTTGAATAACCTCTTATTCAACTAAGCATCTTTCCAAAACTTCTCATTTCTCTTTCTAGGCTTAAAAGAATTGGGATTCTCATAAATCCTCATATGTGCTCGGATTTTCTATAATATGTGCAACCTCTTGACACACAATAGAACATTCCGTCAAACACTGAAATCGCTCATCGGATTCTACTTGAGAATGCATGACGTTTCTATTATGGCTCACCAATCAATCATCATGCTCTTATGTATATGATTTATAATTGGACATGTACATGATTATATTAATGGCGGAAACATTAGTTACTAATAATCATGAGATCAACCGTACATAGGTTCAATGAACGACCATGACTGCTAATGGCAATTCCATTTTCATCTACATGAATAACCTATGTGAATGTTGATACGATGTGTATCTCTTAATACTAATCCAACATCCTTTGATGTAATTGGATTCATCATTGTCCATTTTCATCCAGAATTGAAAACTCAATTGCTTCTTTATGAAAGAAGGTATTAGCTCGTCATTCTTTAATGAGTGATGAGTCGTAAATATTCAAAAGATGATAACTCCCACTAAATTCCATGTCTTCACATGAGAATTTCCTAACTCCCACTTAATTCTACATATTTCGAAATTGACTTCTCGATCGAAATTTATTCAAGAATTGAAATATAAAATTGCATTGCCAAGTTATTAAGATAGAACCATATATGTTCCCATCATATCCCTTCAAAATACCTATTTTGACGTGGTCTCATCTTAACCTTACGGAAAGAGCACTCATGTCACAATGATGTGTAGCAATGTCATTATTCAAGTATAAACAATATCTAGAATACGTCCTTCGCAAATACCCTTTTGGAAGGAGGTTTAACCATTTCATAGTGAGGTTAAACAATGACATTTGCGTGGTTAAAAACTTTGGCCATTGAAGATATCGGTATATCAATTTTGCAACTCGATCATAACTAGTATGTTACTTTGATTCATTTAGGCTCTTAAGTAAATCTCATGGTTGAAACTATTGGTCAAATGTTTCATAAACATAGTCAAAAACTTGTTAAGACTTTACATTAGTCATTTTATTCCAAAACTTCTTTTGGTCTCCTCGTGTAGTTATCTTGAGAATATACTCTTATGATTATTACACTTGGTCTCTTTAGTCATATAGAACTAACTTGAGACCATAGATCTTATCTATTCGGCATACTATGTAAATAGATATACCTTTATTCAAATCATTCTCTCTTGCGTAGATCTTCATATACACAAAAACACAATATGATCTTTGTCTTGTGTGTTGTGTCCTCATTTTTCTCCCACTCTATCTTTAGAATTAATACACTAAACATTCAAAGATAGCATATGAGACACAAATTATAAGGAGAACTACCTCATAGGTAGACTAATAGTTATTGAATTCATATGTGTACTTGGTGATTGATATTCCTTCAAGAGAGTTCATAGACTTAAAATCGCTTTATAAATGATCATACACAAGCCTTAAGCATGTGGACATATAATGAAACCCATCATTATAATTGTCTATTAGATCATCTTAAGTGAATAATCTTATGTTTCAAAACGCAAGCATTTAAAGATGAAATTTTAGAACATAAAGGATAAATGATAAAACGGGTGACTTGGGTTGCAAACCAAGTCACCATCATCCAAAATACAACTCATTATCCAAAATACTTTTCCATGTCGAACACGGAAACTTAAAGTTCTAAAATTCAAAACATTACTTAAAATAAGACAATGAAAAACAAAGCTCCATAAAAGCTATCCTTAGCTTCTCCATGGTTTCTCATGCTTGCTTTTCTTTTCCTTTGTCTTTGCTTGGTGGAGGCCCTATTTACAATAAAAAGGGAGATACATTATCACAACTTTGCATCATATTACCATAGTTGAATTTGAAACATAAAAGAAGGATAGTCATTTACCTACTGGAGTGATCTTTCCAGCTTTGATATCACCAAGGTATTTGGAACAATTTCTTTTCCAATGACCCATGCCATTACAATAATGGCACTTATCAAGAGGACCCTTCTTGACTTTGGAGGTGCTAGCTTCACAAGACTTAGCTTTGGTGAATGTGGGAGCTTGCTTCTTGCCCTTTCTCCCATTCTTCTTGAACTTCCCCTTACTCTTTGTGCTTATGTTAAGCACATCCTTGGGAGGGTTCACATTTAACCCCATGTCCCTCTCGGCTTGCACAAGTAACTTGTGCAACTCCTCAAGAGACACATCCTTGTCTTGCATGTTGAAATTCACCCGGAATTGCACATATGCCTTGACTTTGGACAAGGAGTGTAGAATCCTATCTACGATGAGTTCTTTAGAGATTTCAACCTTTTGAATTTTCAAGGTCTCGACAAGCTCCATGAGTTTGAGCACATGAGGGCTAACCTTTTGGCCCTCTTTGAAGTCGAGATCAAAGAATGCCGCGGCCGCCTCATATTGGACGATCCGCGGAGTTTGTGAAAACATGGTCACAAGTTTGGAGTAAATCTCATTAGCATTGCCCATTTTGAAGGCTCTCCTTTGGAGGTCCGCCTCCATCGCAAATATCAAGACATTTTTCATTGCGGCGGACTCCTTTTGGTAAGTCTCATAGACTTCCCTAGTGGCCGCGGTGGACCTAGTGGAGGGTTCGGGTGGAGAGGCCTCGGTAAGGTAACGAAGCTTGTCGTCACCTTCGGCGGCTAATTTGAGTTGGGCATCCCATTCGTTGAAATTTGACCCATTCTTTTCAAGTTTACATCGATTCATAAAGGATCGGAGCCAAGACGAACTAGCGAGTGGTGTAGCATTAGGAGTTGGTGTTGATGTTGCCATTTGTTATGAAAAAGAAGTGGTCTACAAAACAAAATATAAGGAATAAAACAATTGTCGTTTTAATAATACTCGTAAAAATGTATGATTTAAACAAGTTTTATGCATTTTTCTAGTAACCTCTACCCAACTAGATAAATGATTCCAAGATCCAAATTCATATCAATTTGGGCACGGTGTGGCCGATGAAACCCTCATCAATATAACTCAGTGGATTAACGTTTTAATCGATTCTACTTTTAGAACTCTTGGTCGATAATATTACATTAACATTTATCTATAGCCCAAAACACATTCAACAAGGGGACGGTGTGGCCGATAAAACCCTTATCGAAAAACTTTTGTTGAGTTCAATCCAAATTTCGAATAAATGTGTCCATGATCCAAACCCACATTAACTTGGGCACGGTGTGGCCGATGAAACCCTCATCAACATGAATTCGATGGATAGACATTTATCACCCACTTCCCCTACGTAACAAGGTTTGTACCCCGGTGTGGCCGAGTGCACTCCCTCACGAAATAGGTTTTCATGGTTTCTACTCTTTGGTAAGGCTATGTCTCAATTAATTGTTTTAGCGAGAGGTCATGTCAAATTATTATCTATCACGTTTTAAGTGAACTAAAGCGGTGAACTACGATAATTATATTTGACACGGTCGATAAACTCGATAAGACAATGCATGTTTAGTTATGGCGATTTAGCGATGCATGTGACATAAAATAAAATGCAAGCATAAAAGATAAATAAATCTTAGTATGGCCTTTCCTAAAATAGAAAACTATTAATCTATTACATATTCGGAAACCAACTCCATTGGTCCCTTGAACTTCGGTTGTTTCACGCATCTCGAGGTAACACCGTCTTTATGTATCGCCATTCTTGAAGAAATCCGTCTTTTAGAACTCCGGAATGAATAAAATTACATAATAAATTACATAATTTCCTATTATACAATTGTAACTAAAATAAAATAAATCTATTAAATTACAAAACGGTGATACGAGATCACAATAAAAATTACAACCGAATCGATATTCCCATACATTTCGGGAAATACCAATTAAAATCTAAGGCCATACTAAGTAAAATTACATAATTCAAAAATTACATAAATTAAAATTATGACAATCATAAAGAAAATGCAGCATTATAATATGTATGAACATGCTCAATTTTTATGCTAAATCGCCTTTAATTAGCCAATATCGTATATTACTCGGTTTTTACGGATTTGCGTGATTTCAACATTTTATAATCACAAAAATACATAAACTCATATTTATGCATAAGTTAATTACCCTAACCTCTTAGGACTCAAAATTTAGTCTTCACTAATAATTTGACCATAATTAACCCATATTTTATAAAATTGTTCATAAATGGACCAAAAATTACAAAAATAAGCTATTAAACTTCAAATAAATCACAAAATTTCAAATAAATTCAAAATTTGAAATTTAAACTCATGAACATTCTGGAAAAATTCCATGACACTCATAATGTTCAAAATCTTAGGTTAAAAATTTCGAAAATTTTCCGGAAAAACAATGTTGCAGTTTATCGATTTTTAATAAAATAATCATAAAAACATGGAAAAATTATTTTCATTAACTTTTCAATTTTAGATCTGAAAAATATAATAAAATGCAACATTAGACGTTTTTCCTAAGTCATAGATTATGTTTTATTAATTTTCCACTAATAATGTCACTATTTATGCTATTTTTCTTCAAAAATTCATAAATCATGCAAAAAGACTTCTTTATAGCCAATTATTTTACACACATTTTGTAAAATTGCATGTGACAACATATTAATTTTCTATGACCAGATTCGAAAATTAACTCATATTAACCTATTTTTCACCTAAATCCGAATTTAATAATGAAAAATTCATTTTTCGAGCATAACAAGTCCAAAAATTATGAAAATTTACAGGTTATCTCAAAATAATATATGTGACAACATATCCAAAAACCAAGTGAAAATTCGAAGTATAGCTAATTTTAGACCAAAAATGACATTTTTACTCATAAAATCATATTTAAATGCCATTATTGTAAATTATGAACAATAAAAATCCGAAAAATTAACCAAAATATCCTAAAACATTTTAGGACCAGAAATATTAACATGCATGTAATAATTTCGTGATATATCATAATAACACAAATTTTACAAGTTTTATTTGTTATTCTTATAACTCGGAAAAACTTTTAACCAATTTGCATGCAAACAACCGTGGCTCTTGATACCGATTGAAGGAAATGTAGATTCATATACAAACTAACATACTCATATATGTCTAAATTAATTTGTCATAAAATTAAAACGGATTTTATGCATGCAAACAAATAATATAATAAAAGAGAAATCATGTCCTTACATTGTTGATTTCGGATTTAAGGGCACAAAAGAGATCACCTTTCTCTTTTGATCTTGAGCTTTTCCTTATGGATGAACAAGATCTAAGTATAAGATCTCTCCTTAAGCTTTATACCCAAGGCTCCTCTTAATTTTAATTAATATTACAAATACTAGTATAATATTAATCAAGTAGAAAATTGAACCAAAATATTTATAAAACACTTATATATTTCGGTTAGATGGAGGGAGAAATAGAGAGCTTTTTATCTCTCTAGAATACTAATTTTGGATGAATGAATAATAATAAATTCACTAACTTATTTTAGTGTAATATTAGGTAAAATTAGATGAAAAACCAATGATGGTTTTTCTTCCCCAAAACCGTGTAAGAGGAGAGCTTTAGGGGAGCCAATGCATGGAAAAATTGTTCTTCACAATGAACAATAGGCTTGCATGGCTAGTGACTAGTGCAATCATCATGCCTTCCACTAATTACAAACAACATATAATTAGCTTAAATCCCTCTAATTTTCGGCCCACTTTATAATATGGATTCCATATTATTTTTGTCAATTGTCAATATGTCACATGTCATATGTGACATAAATTTGTTATGTAATTTTTAACATATTAAAAATCAACGTATTATCAAAAATACGTCACATACGAAAATCGACTTAGTAATTTTATAATTACTTGTGCCAAAATATTTTACCATTTATAAATTACAACTGATTGTATTTATAACAATTCATTCAATTTAATTGTTACTTTAAACAATTATTTCATCCGAGTAATGATACAATTCAATTACTCAGACCGTATCTTATTTAATCACATTTCAATATGATACGTAAATTTTACTTCCAAAATCGTCCGTCAATTTTCAAGTAATTTAATTAACTCGCAACATTATACGATTAATTAAATAATCAATTAAGAGTATTGCCCTTTAGGTATGACCTAGGGGGTCAACTGATCACCACCGTCACACGACAGTAATGTCAAACTCTAGTCAGCCAATCATTACCGATATATGTTGACCAGTTGACAGTAACAAAATTACTTCCCAATTGTATTCTATATAATGAGATTTAAACATGTGATCATCATGATCAATAGTCGTGATCGCATTATTGTCGGAGGACACAAGTGAATTGGGCAATGATGAAGATCCCCACGACCCCAAGATAGTACCCACAGATTGTTAGGAAGTCAAGAATAAGAGGAAAACCATGTCCCAAGATCCGGGCGTCCCGAGCTCAGCACGAGCGTCTCAGCCAAGGATCCGGGCGTCCCAAGGCTCGGCTCGAGCGAATCTTCTTACAGGACCCGAGCATTCTTCATCCAGGACGCGTGTGTCCCTGAGGGATTTGCTACCCAGCTCGCGCGTGTCCCGTACGCGCGTGTACCTACGGGACTTGCAAATCGTCAACTTCTCTTAGGGTCTTAATCGTCATTTAAGCCTTTAGTAACCCTAATCCTTGTACTTAATCCTTAGTATAAATACCCTATTGTACTAGCTAGATAGAAGACATCTCTTAATCATCTCATAATCAAGTACTAATCTCTCTTAATTTAGTCTTAATTCAAGTTGTAATACACATTTTAATATTAATCACATCTTAATCTTTCCTTAATCTCTCAATTGTTCTTAGTTTTAGTTGGGTAATTAGAAGATTATTTGGGGTTTATTGGAGGATTGACAACCTTCCAGCAATCATCAAGTTTACTTCTATTATTCTTTGCTTAATTATTTGGATCATCTCAAGTAGGTATAATCCCTATTATTCTTTGCTTAATTATTGTTAATTACATCACTTGTTCATCATGTTTGGCTTTGTTAATATGATTGACATCCTTATTAGCATGTTAAACTTGACCATGAGTGAGTAATCTCTTAGCTAGGGTTAATGGGGAATTAGGGGAATCAATCATGGCATTAGATCTATGCTTAAATTAATATGCTTTCGTAATCAAATGCTTGCTTGTTGTGATTTCAACCTATGCACATGTTATGTTTGATGAAATGCTAGACTACGAAACCTTGCATTTTTTACCCATCTCTTATGTTTTCAATAAGGCTTGTAAGATATAATCCAACTCAAGCCTTGTTAGACCATGCATAGAGTTGAATAGGAAGAGACTAAGTCGACTTATAGGTGTTGTAAAGTCTTGATCGACTCGGCTCCGGGACCTAAATCTTCCTAGGAATTGTAAGATATACACTAATTCGATTCCATCACAACAATAAGTTGATTGCATCTATTTGAGAACATGTTTGTATGATCTATTTCCATGATTCCCTTATGAACCCATGACACCCTAGTGCCCCTAATCAATTGTTTACAAACCCTTTTTATTGTTTGCTTTGTTTTCCTTAATCGACATACATCTTGTTGATTAGTTTAGATTACATCTCATCTTAACCCAAATTTGTGACACCCTAAGACATAGCTACTTGCAATTGAAATCCTAAATCAATACCCGTCCCTTGGGATCCGACCTTTACTTACCACTCCGCTAAAGAATAGTTTGTAGAGTTAGAAATATTGTTTAGGTTGAAAGGTTTAACGACGAGCAATCCATTCACACCAGGTACATACTTGAGATTGAACTCTGAGAGCATTGAGGTTTATCTTGCTAAGCGTCCATTGAGAATGGGTTTCTCGAAGAGGTATTTGACGGGATCCATTTTAGAATACACCATGACAGAGTAGCTAAGCATGTAATGGCGTAGCTTCTTTGTTGCCCACACAAGAGCGAGGCATGTCTTCTCGAGAGGTGTATAATTACTCTCGTACTCTAAGAACTTCTTACTAAGGTAGTAGATAGCTCTTTCTTCCTTTTCAACAGTCTGCGCGAGCATAGCTCCCATGGCTGTTTCGGTGACTGTGAGATATAAACCAAGAGGTTGATCTTGTTGGGGGCGGGGGGGAGGGGCATTAGCACGGGTGGCTTATCCAGTATCTCTTTTATCCTGTCAAATGCCTTTTGACAGTCTTCGCCCCATATGGTATGGTCCGTTTTCTTGAGCTTTTTGAAGATGGGTTCGCAGATCATAGTGAGTTTCGATATGAATCGACTTATGTATTTCACTTTGACCAAGAATCCTCTAACCTCCTTTTCTGTCTGGGGTTGTGGCATTTCGATCAAGGCCTTGATCTTGGATGGATTAATTTCTATGCCTCTATGGCTGACGACATATCCCAGAAGCTTGCCTGACGTTACTTCGAATGCACATTTCTGAGGATTGAGTCTCATGTTGTACTTGCGCAATCTAAGGAAGAATTTGTGAAGGTTATTGATGTGTCCTTTCCTATCTTTAGATTTGAAAATCATATCATCCATGTACACCTCCACTTCTTTATGTATTATATCATGTAGCAAAGTGGTCGCAGTGCGTTGGTATGTAGCCCCAGCATTGATTAGCCCAAACGGTATAACAGTATAGCAGTATGTGCCCCACTGAGTGACGAAAGTTGTCTTGTGCATATCTTCCATGGCCATTTTGATTTGGTTATACCCTGTATACACGTCCATGAAGGATAACAACACGTGATCGGCTGTGTTATCTACCAATATATCAATGTGTGGTAGAGGGAAGTCGTTTTTAGGACTCGCCTTGTTCAAGTCTCTGAAATCAACACAAACCCGGATTCGCCCATCCTTTTTGGGTACGGGGACTATGTTAGCCACCCAGTCTAAATACTCAGAAACTTTGATGAATAGGGCTTTGAATTGCTTATCGACTTCTTCTTTATTCTTAAGAGCCCACTCTGTCCTCATCCGACGAAGCTTCTATTTTACAGGCTTGAAACCTGGCTTGATTGGAATGCGATGTTCTGCAATATCCATGTCGATCCCTGGCATGTCCATGTAAGACCAAGCGAAGACGTTTTTGAACTCGTGTAGGAGGTCGATGAAATTGGCCCTTTCAAGTGGGTCTAGGGTCGTCCTTATCCTAAGTTCTTAGGGTTCTAATTCCGTTCCTACGTTGATAGGTTTCGTGTCTTCTATAACTAGTGCCCCTTCCCCCTCTTCTAGTATTTCTTTGATTAAATAGGGAGGTAATTCGATTGAGTCTGGGTCAGGATCATCCTCGTTATCATCGTAAATAGAATTGCATTCAGAATAACACAAGGAGTAAGCAGAATCAGATTTATTCATATTAAAATTTGAAAACAGCTGAAACAAAGAAGCCATCTGCGCAGTAGTCAGTGGCGCTAAATGGACAGTAGCTGGGACATTCCCCAAGCTATTGTTACTAGGTGACGCTATGCTAGGCGAAACAGAGCGGTGGGAAGTGACGACGGGAGAAGACTCTCTAGCGACTTCTCTAGACTTAGGTTTCGACTCCGACTCTGATTCCGACTCTGACTTGAATTCATCGTCTTCGGGTTCTCCTTTGAACATCTCTCCTTCTCCGGTAGTGACCTTGAAGAGCTTTCCTTGATTGTTGGTCCATTTGATCTACTTTCTCCATCCTTTCTGCTAATTTGGGTTGGTGTCAGTGATCATTGCTGTAGGGTTGAAATGGTCGTCTTGAAGTATCATGGTAATGATCTCATCCTGCACTGCCCTGACGAATCGATCTTCTCCAAATAGAAGGCTAACAGCCTATTCGTCGAGACAAGGTGTCTGACGAGTTTTGAAGGTAGGAACCGTTTCTGGAGGAATGAAGTAGCAATCGTGGAAGACCTCGATTCCAGCTAGTTGAATCCCTTTCTACCTCTAAGGTTTGGGAAATGCATAAAAATGTTCACAATCCCCTTCTCTGACGAAGTAACCATTTAGTGTAGGGAGATAGAGTTGCATTTGGATTCCCTTATTCTTGCAATTCCGAACTTGAGTAAGCATTTCAATAGTTTCGGCTTTCGTGGGTTTGTACCCCAAGCCTAGTGGTATCTTTTGGGAGTCACATTTCTTAATAGGTGTAAAGGTACTCTCTCTGATAGGGTTTAACGGCATCCCTGAGAAGTATCCCTGGGATTTGAGCATGTGTTTAACCACTAAGTTGGAGTATGGGTCGAAATATAAGGGCGCCAGCTCGCTCTTTATAAGGTTTATGATTTGAAATCCTCCAAGCTCATACACTGGATCCGCAATTACTTGGTTGCTTAACATTTTCTCTATCACGGCCTTGATAGGTGACGAAGTGATCGTCACTACCTTGCCATCTAGAGGGATCTTGATCTTCTAGTGTAAGGTGGATGTTACCGCTTTGGAAGCGTGAATCCAGGGCCTACCAAAAAGTATATTGAAAGATGCCTCGATGTCCACTATCTGAAAATTAACTTTTCGCTCGATTGGCCCAGTGGCCACAGTAAGGTTAACTAGCCCCACTACTTTACATCGCGTTCCATTATACGCCTGAACGCCTTGGTTAGTAGGAGTCCAGTCTGATTCTTTCATGCCTAACTTGTATGCTGTTTTTAGTGGTATGACATTGACTGCGGAGCCATCATCCACCAAAGTCATAGGTACATTTTTCTTCAAGCATGTGACTGTGATGTATAGAGCAAGGTTATGAGTGACACTAAAGGGAGGCAAGTCCTCATCTGAGAAAGTAACTGGGTTACTTAGCTTGACTAAGTCTTGGAAGAGTAGGTTGACGACGTCGTCAGGTGTAAAGTCATGTGCTACATTCAATTTAGCCAATGCTTGCAGTAAAGCGTGTCAATGAGGAAATGAACTTGCAACTAGTTGCCAGACTGAAAGATCAGCCTTTGTCTTTTGAAGTTGCTTCAATAAATGGTCAGGAGAAGTATCTTCGCCATCGTTTGGTGTGATGACATTGGTGTTAGTAGTAACTAGACCATTCGTTTGAGTGACATTTTGATATGGACGCCTTGATTTGCTCGACTAGATCGTCGATCACTGCGATCACTTCTTGCATTGTGGATTCTTGAGATAAGATTGGAACCACTTACCTGTTTTCCCAAGGAATAGTGCTTGGATTGCGTAGGGATGCAACTATAGCTTCTAGCTCTGAAACTTGTCTATTTACACTCTTTGCCCACGCGACAAAATCAGTGATAGTAGAGGAGATGGTGGAATAACTCTCCTCATTTTCTAGTGCATTGACCTCATCTTAAGCTGGAGAAATGAGGTGTGAGCAATCCAAGGTGGATTCCTCATCCATGATCATTAGAATTCCATGAGGATTCTGAGTATGGTTATGCTTGCTTGCAGGAGGTATGGGCAAACGCCCATCTTCAATCATATCCTGAATGACATGTTTTAATTTGAAACATTTCTCTGTATCATGTCGTCTGCCTCTATGGTACTCACAGTAGGCATTCTCATCCCAGAACTTAGACTTCTTCTCTTAGGTCAGGCGTAGGTCCTATAGGTTGGAGCTTGCCTTGTTTCATCAATCTTTTTAGAGCATTGGAGTACGAGTCACCAACGTTGGTGAACTTCCTCTACGAGTTATTCTTCTTAGTAGATGACTCGACAAGCTTGACCTCGTCGGTCTTACTAGTGGAGCCATAAGAACGACTCGTTGTGCCTTGATATCCGCGACCTACCGTTTTGGACAAGAGTCCTTCACGGATGTCATCTTCAATCCTTGTTCCTAATACAGTTAAGTCTTTGAAAGACTTTATATTTTGGTATCTTAGGTGGTTCGCATAGATCGGCCTTAAGTTGTCCACGAACTTTTCAACAAGAGTAGCCTCGTCTGAGCGTTCGATGAGTTGTGTGCTAGTCTTTCTCCACTTACTTAGGAAGTCGATGAATCCTTCTTTCTCATTTTGGGTAAGAACCTCTAAAGTGCGCATATTGACTTGAATTTCAGCATTATCTGCATACTGTTTGGGGAACTCAATTGCAGCATCATCCCATGTAGTAATTTTCTTGTGTTACAAAGAGTAGAACCATTGCTTAGGAATAGTATCGAGAGATGAAGGAAAGATCCTTAGGAACATCTCTGACTTGATGCCTTTGATAGACATATAATCTTTGAAGGCACGAATATGGTTCAACGGGTTTTCATGTCCCTTAAACTTCGGGATGTCAGTCATGTTGAAGTTAGTTGGCAGTTGAGCGTTTACTGCCTCATATTTGCGGTTGTTTTCCCGTTAGATGTCATCTCCCTTGAGGTACATTAGTTGTTCCTCCAAATATTGGAGACGTTTTTCAGCTTCAGTAGGACCTGGCGGAAGATTGACTTCTGGTTGTCTAACAAAGGGTGGAATATTGTCGTGTATAATCATATCGGGAATGGCATCCTCTGCAGGAGGAAGTCTAGCTTCTACAGCGACAATTCGGCCTTCGATGGCATTAAGGCAATCATAAGCTTTGTCTTGTCTTGTCTGGAGACGAACGAGCGCAGCTAGGATTTGATCATTACCATTTACGGACGGTGGGGTTGACCATTAACGCTTCCGTGACTAGTTCCCACCATTTTGGAACTGAGGATAAGAGATCGACGACGAATCAAAACACGATCGACCATTTTTAGCACACTTACTCAAAAAAGAGACTTGACTCGTGAAATGTGTTAGGATCATATACCCATTATTAGACTCTTCTAATGTAGATCTAATTAACTTGTTAATAATAAATCTCATGGATCTAGTTGCATGCATGATAAAATAATAAAAATAAGGAGAAAATCAATTTCCTTACATTGTATACACCGAAATTTTGGGCACCAAGTTACACCACATTACTCCCACTAAACTCCATGTATGAACAGAACTACTCGACAATTCGAGAAAAGTTTATCACATGATCAAAACATACAATTCAACTCCAAAGTTCCAACCCAACCTATAAAACATGGGCACCTAACACTAACTCCACCAACCACGCTCCCTTCCACAACATGCCTCACGATATCGTTTCAACTACAGCATAGTCTCCCAATATTAACTCCATAATACTATCCGATACCCACAACATAAGTGTTGCCAACTCTGTCTTACTTCCATAACGCTCCCTAGCACCCTCAATTACCACGACAATCCACCAGACAAGATCAACCATCAAGACGGAATGTTACAGGTACTTTGCCTAACCATATCTCATATGAATTGTACTTAACTCCTTTAGCTATGTTTTGTTTTTAGTGGAAAAAAAAAATTAAATGCTAGACAAATTGTGATAGAAACTACCTCCAACTTTATATTAAAGATTAAATCATATCGCATAGGATTCTTTGTAACTTTCTAACACACCTTATCATGATAGGGTGTGATTATGAAAGTGATCTTGTGATACCATATCACACTCTATATGGTGTAGATTAAAGTCACTATTTTATAGTTCCCAACCTTAACAAAGTACTAATACTTTGATTGTATAATCTCTAGGTTTTGATACTTCTTGTAAAGAAGTCATTGAACTTATTCAAAGAATTTCTCTTCTTACTTCATTAAGTGTATATCAAGTATCTATCTAATTCGTTGGTAAAAGAGATGAAGAAGTAATAACCTTCTCTGAATGAAATTCTATTCAACCATACACTTCAAAGTGTAAATAGGGTGAATATCTTGCTCTATTCATAATCCTTTTCTAGAAAAATTCATGAATTAACTTGCTTTGAATACAAGATTCGCACACACCAAAAGATTCCCAATCAAATGGTTTGGGAGACTAGTCAAAACTAGTTTCTAAATGTGATTTTCAATCGAGAATTGAGAAATGATTGGGGTCACCAACTTCAGTCTTCTATATATGACATTTTAGTTCTAGTTTGAATATAATTACCTTGATTTGTATGGTCTCACATAAACTTAATCGTGGTATGTTAGGGTACAACGCTTGTTTTAATTGCATAATAGAGTAACCCTTTGCGTTTTATACAAAAACTTGAATTATATTCTTATTTAGACATATTGTACATCATAACAATTCTTGAGGTGCATTTCTAAACTAAAATGAGTACACTACAACCTTCTTGCTAGTCGTCACACGATAATGCCAAGTATTATGAAGAAATCCACAAATTTGTATCAAACTCATGATGTGGTATTTGGCAAGAATGCAATGTAAATGTCATAGATTTTCAAGAAGGAATATGTTGGTGTCACACGACCAACTTCCTTAATCTTTACTTATTGGGGTTTGTATCTATTTTAGTATCTAACACCTTCTATTTCGAGCCTAGTTATATCCTTAACAATTAAGATAGGTACTTACTTCTTATTGCTCCCACTGACTTCAAGAATTTCTACTTGATGAAGACTTATCTTCATATAAATTCCTAGTTAATCCTTCACAAGGGTTAACTCTATTGTGGTATATGGTTAATCAAAATTTCTAATAAATCAATTTACCAATTTAACATTGTCATGTTCTTAATAACTTAAGTGCTTAATGACAAGTGTTTAGTTTGAGCAATAAGACGTTTGAACCGTGGATGCATAGAAGATATTATCAAAACATATTTTGACTAATCATTACTTCTATTCACACATCTTCACAAGAAATCATACATAAGCATGTTAGGAATTTAAGATGCTAATCTTATATGACATAGGACAACTCCTATGGAATTCTATGGAATAGAACGATTCCTATGGAACTAGTCCATGCCCTATTTAAACGGTTCATTTGAGGATTTAGAAAGAGATTCAATTTGTCGTTTGTAATAGTGGTTTAGCTGAGACTCGTGTTACAATCGAATTGATATCGTATATTAATAGGAGAAATGATAAAGAACAACATAAAACAACGAAATAGTGGGAAAAGAAACATTCATCGTTAATATATGAAAACATTTTAGCATGTTTTAGCATTTATATAATGACCTCCACCCAATTATATAAATGATTCCGAGATCCAAACCCATATTAACTCGGGCACGGGGAAACCGATACATCCCTCACTAATATAACTCGGTGGGTTAACTCTTTAACTGATTCTACAATTAGAACTCTCGGTCGATGAAATTATGTTAAATTTATCTCTAGCCCCGGAACATAAGACTAGTCTTCATGTCCCGTTGAGTCCAACCAAATTTCGCGTGTTATAACGTTTTATTACCCCTTTTACCCGATGAAAAAATGAAAGCACCCCGGGAAAACCGAACCTACCCCAAATGTCACGGGGATTCATGGGTCCTACTATTTGGTAAGGCTTAATCTCAATTTTTTAATATGTGTGAGGCCGAGTTAATTTATTATCTATCAAATTTTAAGTGGACTAAATTGTTGAACTAACGATAATTATAATTGACACGGTCGAATACTCGATATAATATGCATGTTTAGTTTATGGCGATTTGGCAATGCATGCAAACATATAAAGGAAAAATGCAAAGTAATAAATAATTTTCCTAGTATGGCCTTCCTAAAATAGAAAATCTAATATTCTATTTACAAATTAGGAAACCAACTCCATTGGTCCCTTGAACTTCAAGTGGCACGCTTCTCAAGGACTCCGTCTTGATCGGAACGGCTTTCCGATTGGCACCGTCTTGAAGAAACTTCGGAATTACAAATAATAATAAAATTACATAGCATTTCTAGTATACATTTGTAAAAATGAATCTAGTAAAAATAAAAGTGATACGAGATCACATTAAAATTACAACCGAATCGGTATACCCTTACATTACGGGTAATACCGATTAAAACTAAGGCCATACTAAGATAAAATTACATAATTCAAAATTACATAAATAAAATATGACATTCATAAATAAAATATGCAGCATAAATATATGTGTCTAACATGCCAAATTAATATGCCAAATCGCCCTATTTAAACCTTATATCTTATATAATCCGATTTTATGGAAATGCGTGATAATAACTTATTAAAATCACAAATCAATACTTAAATCAAATTTAAGCCCAAGTTAATTATCCTAATATTCTTAGGACTCAAAAATTAGCCTTCACTAAACATTTGACAATAATTCAACTTGGTTTTGTATTATTGCTTATTTAAACTTCTTTTTATTCATAATAATTATGAAATAATTCCCAATAAATTATAAAAATATCAAAAAATTCGAAATCACATTTTTGCATATATTGGAATCTTACCAAGATTCCAAAAACTCAATAAAATTTGCCCACAAAATATTTATAATTTACTTCATTAATAAATCGTATAAATCATAACTTTTACCATTTAATTCCAAATTAAACATAAAAATTATGAAAAAATCAAAATCAAAATTTTGAACATTCTTAAATAATTTCCAGAACCTGAAAATGGCAAAATTTCAACCAAAAATTTCGAATTAATTTTTATGACTAATAAAGTTGCCCTTTTATCGATTTTATCATATAAAAATCAATAAACATACCAAATCAATCAATATTAATCATGCAACTTTATATCTAATGTCCATATCATATATACAATATTAGGGAAAAATTTCATGCCATAAAATTCATTTTAGCTATTTGTGCTAAAAAAATAGTCACTATTTATATGATTTTAACCATTAAAATTATAAATCATGCATAATAAATTATATTTATCTCAAATTTTACATAAAATCTGTAAAATATTCATGTGACATCATATTAATATTTTATGGCCTTTTTCAAAGTTTAACTATTTTTAGTCATTTAACCTCCATTTATAGCATTTTTATCATATAAAAATCATAAATCATGCAATATTAATCACATTAATACGAAATTTTACATACAATAATTAAAATATGCATGTGAGGTCATATTAAAATTTCATGGTCAGTTTCAACGTTTAACTATTTTTAGTAGATAAAAGTTCATTTTACTCATTAAAATGTAATTATTTCACTAAAAATCATTAAAATAAGCAATAATCATCCATAAATCATCAAAATGACCTAAAAATATTTTAGAACCAGAATTTATAACATACATGTAAATTTTGTGGCCTATCTTATATGTCACAAATTTCAAGTTTTTATTTTGTTATCAAATAACTCAAAAAAAAAACCATAAAATGATATGCATGCAACACCAAAGCTCTAATACCAATTGTTAGGATCATATACCTATTATTAGACTCTTCTAATGTAGATCTAATTAACTTGTTAAGAATAAATCTCATGGATCTAGTTGCATGCATGATAAAATAACAAAAAAAAGGAGAAAATCAATTTCCTTACATTGTATAGACCGAAATTTTGGGCACCAAGTTAGGACTCCTTCCTAACTTGGATCTTGAGCTTAATTTGTTAGGAAGATTTTCCAAAAATTATTCAAGTTCCAAGTGTAGGAACACTCCAATCGGTTGCACCCAAGACATTCCCATAACACTAATTCATATACTAACTAGGTATTCTGAATTAGTAACCTTAAATTTGGATCTAATATAATTTTATTCGCGAAAGTGGTAATTAGCTCCCATAACTTTATCCAATTGTGAGATTAAGCCCAATAACTTAAAAATGTAGTAATTAGGCCCCATAACTTTGGCAAAAAGTGAAATCTAACTCAATTTCTCTTTTTAGCTAAATCATATCATTAAATCATTTTATATATAAGTTCATTGTACACTAAATAATTATTAACATTTTAAAAGTATTTATTTAATATATTAACATAAATTATTAACTTTTTGGTCTTATTAGATCTAGAACAAATATTATGCATAAAACAATTTTGTGTGTAGAGAGAATATGTGAGACATATGCATGAGAATTATTGTCCAAGAATAAAAATGAGAACTACATCTCAGATGTAGGGTGGGTGCCGGTTTTTCCCATGCAATTGGGAAGAACAATTGTATTTTTCAATTGCTTTTGTTCTTACCCATAAAAGGCTAGGTGTAGGTCTAGTTTAGGTGCAATTATATTTTCAAAAGCATCTTACGCTAAGATTAAATAAGACCCTAAACTAACCTTAGCCCAACCGACCCCTACATAAAATTGGACCTCCATTTTAACTTTGTAATTTGTCAATTGTAATTTGGTAGGTCATGTTACATATAACAATTTGATATGTTAATGCACATTTAACTAATTAAATGTCATTTTATATCAAATAAATTACTTTTAACAAAATGACTAGTAATTCATAATTACATGTAAATAAAATGGGTCACATTAAGTCTAGTTAATATAATCTACAACATTTTGTAATTATAATTAACTAATTATTCTTATCTCAAATGCTTCATAAACTTTAATCAATTTTAGTAATTTAACATTTTAATTACTAAAATAAATCTTATTTAATCACATTACAATAAGATATAAAATTCTCTCTTTTAAATAATTTCTTTTTTAATTTAAAGAATCAAATAATCTGTATCGATATACAATTAATTAACTTTCTTGTTTGGAAATCGTCCTATAGGTGTGACCTAAAGGGATCAACTGATCACCACCGCCAAACGACAGTAATGTCAAACTCTAGTTAGCCAATCATTAACGATTAATGTTGATCAGTTGACTATATAATGAATCATCCCTTACGTATTCTTATTATGAGATTTAATAATGTGATCGCACTATTGTTGAGGCCACTTACTCCAACAAAATGGGCGTGTGCCACTATGTCAAGTGAGGTTTGAAAATGACGAATTTTGAAATGTTTGTCCTAGACAACTGTAGTGTTCTTGTAGGAGTGCTGACTCGAAGTGAGTTTTGAAATGGGTTTGAGGCCCGAACTTTGACTCGACATTTGGACAGTGTTTCGGCTTTATTTTGCGCTATTTTAGGCCATTTCGAAAATATTTACATTTTGAAAAGGATTTTATTTTTCAAAATTTCGTCATGGTTGTTTATAAAATGATGATCATATATGATACAAACATATATATGGGATTTATAACGGTATGATGAGTGCATTTAAAGGGTTTTGGCTTAAAAGGTGGGTTGCCATACCAAGCAATCAAACCCTGGTCTGTGGAGAGGTCTGTGTCAAACATGAGTAAGGTCGGTTCCTAGTCCATTTCCTTGAGTAGTGAAAGCTCTTGATACAAACATGAGTATGTACCACGGTATGGTTGAAGTCAATCGCTATCCATCCTTAGGCCCAAATAAGAATTTGGACCGTCTAGACGGGACGATTGGTCGAATGGGTTGGGTTAAGCCTAAGAAGGCAGAATGAAACGACCTAAGAAGGTCGAGTAATAAAAACTTACAACTGTCTCGTATAAACTATTCCCTAACCTTGTTCAAGTTTCACCCTGGGTAACACATAAGTGTATCATCCCCAGCGGAGTCGCCAAACTGTGGACATGGGCCACCCGCGCGTTGGTTTCTAGGCGGCGGCAGTTCTCCCACGGAACCTTGGTTTGCCAAAGCACGTCATGGGCCGTTACCGATTGGTGAGGCATTGAAACCGGTAAAAGGTTGAATAAGCCCGCATTTGTGGAGTCGCCACCAATTTTAATGGAAAATTGGAACCGTTCGAATACCTCGCGTCATGTCAAGACACAAAGTAACGACATGAACACTAAGAACTCTTTACCCTTAGCATTCCATGTCTATAATGACTCTCGAAGATGCCAATGGACACGGATGTCCAGAGATAACTGGAGTAAGGGGTGAGGGTACGTATTAGGAAGCTCTTTAATCGAACACCTAATCCTGCCTGCCACGATAGCGGCCTCTACTAATAATTAGGGAAATCGTTCATATTTGATATGTCATCGATGTAATGCATGCAATGAAACAAACACATATTAATCCTAGCATGTGAGATTAGACTATATCGGTTAACACGTGTTTTAACAAAAAAATTGGTCGAAGTAGGATGTTAGATTAAATTACATGTGGATGCCATACAATTAAATCATACGTAAATAATAATTACGAAAAATAAAATACAATAATTAAAATTACAAGGTTTATTTGATCTACGTCAAAAGCACGCTCAAAACGGGATTTCGAAGAAGGAAAGAAAATAAAATTAGAAATAAAAGTACGAAAATTCGTCAGATTAAAGGTGATAGTACGATTAATAGTTGATTTAATACGTAATTAGGAGCTACGTCAGAGCGAGAAAGAGTTCAGGGACATAAGCCAACCCAGAACAGGCGCAGCATCTGCTGGGTCCTTTGGAAGAGGCGCAGCACTTCCTGCGTCTATTCTTGAGTTGGATTCTGGCTGTGATAGAATCACTGATTGTTATCGTTTATTGGTAATTTAAGGTCGATTATTGATATTAGAACTCAAGTGGAAGTGATTTAATTGATTACATACATCTGGAACCGTCATAAAACAAATTAAAGATGAGAATTTACAGCGATTTACATGATTACGATGAATTCGTGTCGGAAATACAAAAGAATGAAACTTTGAACTTGAAAGCGTAATTGAAATTGGATGAACTGAAATCAAATAAATAAAAGCATGTACGAAAGACGGATTCCAGAGAATCAATATGAGAAAATCGAACCTCTAAAATCCGGGTTTGAAATAAATGACGAAAACCCGCAAATATCGAATTATAAGGGATTTATGTCTAATTATGCTTTATAATTTGAAAAGGATTAATAAAACATGATTTATGTACTGAAACGAACAAAAGAAACTAAAGAAAAAGGGAAATAAGAAAGTTACAGAAGGTCGAGGAAGAAGAAGAAGAGCAGGAGAAGCGGCAGCCTCAGGAAGAGGCGCAGCAGATGTTGCGACCCTTCGAAGAGGCACAGCTGCTACTGCGTTTCTTCTCGACGTCAGACCTCTGCTGTTTAATGAAAACGGTTTTAAAAGATGGTTTTTAAGACGGTTTTGAACGTGCTCTTGATATAGACCTTACATTAGTGATACAAAATAAAAGTACAATAAAAATAAAATAAGATTTTACACCCTCAGACTTACATGTTTGACGAAACGAGATTGACTAAGTTAACGTTTAGTGATTGCTCGACTCGAATATGCGAATATGAAAGTGCCCTTGTTAAAGGATTTAAAAGATTGATTAAGTGGAGTTGGTCAAATTGGTCGGTCTATGCAACGTAACTGGGATTCAGAATGATCTGAGCTTACGTGGTCGATTGATCAAGCACGTAGGCGTCGAAAGCAAAAGCGTGGTCTAGAATGCAAAGAGAGAGAAAGAAGGGGCGGAACACTCGCGTGCCAAATACGGAGGTCGAAGGTCTCTATTTATACTAAACACATGAAGAAGTTTAGGAATGACACGGATACAGAAACAAATCACGGAAATATTCTCGAAAGCGTGGAAAGAGGGTTGGGGAAAAGGCACAGCAGCCACTTCGACCCTTGGAAGAGGCGCAGCACCTGCTGCGTCATTTCCCCATAGGTTTCCTCCTCAGCAAGAAAGATTTCCGCGTTTTTTTATGGAATTTCGGTAGATATACACTTCCTTATTCTGTGAAACACAATATAAAGAATATATTTCCTTAAAAATATTAATTTTAATTAGGAATAAATATCCGGAGAATTATAGAACATTCCGGAACATTCTGACTCGGCATTTAAACGATTTTTTAGAAAATGAAGGGGGTTTTAGACCCGGACTCCAAATGAACTCTTATTACTGTCAAAACGACTGTATCGGTGCGTAGATGACGACCATGAGGTTGACTCGAGTGTTTGAGCTATCACTTGTCGATGAACTTACGAACTGTCATAAAATCGTTCCGCGTATCAAACATGCGGCCCAATCATCACTGGGTGGTTGGCGGGAGGTGCAGAAATGAGGTATCTACAGAAGGACGTATTCACTACCCCTTAGACGGATACATGTGACCGATCTGTGACCTTAACTGCGACCATTTAACGTTCATTGATTAACCGACAATCCTAGTCTCTTTCCTTTACCGCTAGACTCTTTATTTATCGTTGTTTTAGTTTAGTTTCCAATCAATACCTCAATCTTTTGACATCGACAGACTTAGATTAGCAAGTAGATAGCATTATAGCCTCCCTGTGGATTTGACCCTGACTTCCCTAAGCTAGCTGCATTAGTTAGAGACCCCTCGGGTTTATCTTTGATAGGGTTGTGACAGCCGTATCAAATGTTGGCGCCGTTGCCGGGGAGGCGACGCTTTTTACTTGTTTTATTTGAGTTTGTATTAAGCCTCAAGGAATTTATTCCTTGAGGCAGTTCTTATCTTCTTTTCTAGTGCTGTATTGATAGGTCCTACAGGCCTAGCTAAACAGGATTATTGGGAGAAGATCATCAAAGTAAAGTCTTGAGTACCTTTGATCTTCCACCTATGTTCCATCCCATGGCGTAGCAGGTGGCATTTTGTGATAGATGTGGTGCTGCGGGGCACGATGTTGTTACTTGTTATGCGGAGAATGACCGAGTCTATGCCTATCAGCTGTATAGACAAGGTCGTTATGGTTCTCAAAGTGGGGGTTACCCAAACTATTCTCCACTTCCGCCGCAGAATTAATATGTGCCGCTACATCCGATTCAGCAGCAAGGCTTTCAAAAGCCTTCATTTTCTTTTCCGCCGCGACAAGTTCCTCCCTCTACTATCAACAAGGAAGAGATTGTTGAATTGAAGTCTATAGTGAAGACACTTGGACTTCAAGAGCAAGAATCTGATAAATCTAGAGAAGCTTATTTCAAGAGATTTGAGTCTCAAATAGCTCAAGTAGCTGCCGAGTTGGATTTTAGGCAGTCAGAGACAGTATATGCTATCTGTACCGAAAGCGGTCTTTCCTATGAAGGACCTGAGTTGCCTATTGACGATGATGATATGTATGACTCGGAATTCGAAGATTTAGATGAAAATGAAGCATCATACGAAGAATTCTTCACTGTACAGCAACAAAAATTCGATCGAACTACCTACAACGTTCGATCGAATGACTTATATGAGGAAGTGTTCGATCAAACAGCTTACAATACTCGATCGAACAGTTTGTACGAGGAAAACCTCGATCGAACACCATACACTGTTCGATCGAGCACTGCTGAGGAAGAAGACCTCGATCGGACAGCCAGCATTGTTCGATCGAGTAGTTTCGGTGAAGAAACCCTTCGACCGAGCACTATTCAGTCTCGATCGAATTATTTGGCTATGAATAGTGTTGACTCGTCATTTATGCCTATCCCGGATGATGGTAAGAAGGTAATTGAAGACAAATCCTATCTAACTGGAGGTAATGTTATTCCTTCTGTTGAACCCGATGGGATTCCTTCTCTATTCCTTCCGTTATATCATATATTGCTGTTGATTTGACGCCTCCGCCCCAGTTTGGGAGCAAGTTGGAGGAATATCACCTTGTTTCTTCTTATACAGGTCTTGACATGTTAGAAGACCCGGGAGGAGGATTTGAAGATTTCATCCCACATACAGGTCTTATCCCAAATGTAACATTAATTTGCATAAGTATGAAATTCATTTTCTTATTGCCTGCATACACTCAGGTTAGTGGCGGTGTCACATGTAGGAGAGGTGCTTACATAACCCTTTATTTCATTACTACCCATTAACTCCACATTAGCCAAATTTGCTTTTTTGACCCTTAACTATATCCAAACGTAACCTGTCTTGTCAAGCTAGTTTAGTGTTTGTTTTTGCGGGTATATTGCTTATTGTGTCAAATTTGGTTTGTTTTGAAAAGTTGGGAGTTGGTAAGTTTTGGAGAAGGAGAATATTGGAAAAAAAAAAGTCGGAAAAAAGAAACAATCGAAAAAAATAAAGAAAAATCAAAAAAGAATGAAAAAAGAAAAGAAGAGGAAGAAAAATTGAGAAAATTGATAACAATGGAAATTATTTCACTTTTATGTTGTTATTTAAATTATATGAGGAGTCGATTGCTTTTGGATTAGTGAGTTTTATGCCGAATTTTGGCAATTGTGCTTAAGTTTTTAGATGGATTAGAATTGGATGTTGTCATATTGGTTTTGTCTAGGTTGCTAGCTTGGCTTTTACCTCCACATTCCCAAAACATTTTGCCCCTTCTTACCCATTACCTCATTTTCCATACTATTGTAAGCACTCGGCATGTGTCAGGACCTCGTTGGATGGAGTGTATGTGTACGGTAGCTAGAATTGTTTATCATATTAGATTGCCTGCATGTTTATGTAGGTCGTAGTCTAGGTGAGCGACTATATTTCTTTCTCTCTTACATTTATATGTTTACCCTTTGCTTCATTGAGAGAGAGAGAGTGACCCGTGAGAGTCCAATTTTGAAGGTCTAGCAAGGTCGACGGTCAGCTATATATATGAACATCCTTATAACTCGTTTGCATCTGACACTGTTGCTATTTTGTTGATTTATTGCATTAAATTGGTTTAGGTGGACGATTTGTAGCTAGCTCTGAGTTTCACTCCGTTCCACTAGTTAGTTGCATATAGTTTGCTTGGGGATAAGCAAAGGTTTGGTTTGGGGAAGTTTGATGCGTGCATTTTATATAGACTTTTTGTACTAGTTTTGCACGCATTTCTACGCATAATTCGTAGTATTAAGCTACAAATGTCCCCCGAATAGTCTACTTTGGTTTGTATTGTATTATTTGCAGGTATGAACCGGAGAGCAGCGTAATCAAGCCTAAAACATGTCCCTATTCATGCATTCAGGAGATGAGTTGAGTCGGAGCTTGGAAACTACTAATTTGTGATGCGCATAGAAGTAAGGTAGCTAGGCGAGCAAAGGAAGAGCTTTATATAACTAGTACCTACTTGAAGGTCTATATCTCGAGTTATACAAATGATAATCAGGTGATTCTAATTGGAGATTAAATCTTATCCTATTAGCTTTCCAACGCCGTGAAAATCGCTTAATTCGGACAAGTAACGAAGAAATGGCGGCCGTTTGAAGTTCTGTACGCGAAGTAGGAAATTACGCGCTGAGACCACTCAATCGAGTACTTTAATGTTCGATTGAGTACTTTATTTGCTCGATCGAGTAATTCACTTACTCGATCGACTACTTTGATTCTTAATATATTCGATCGAGTGCTTTAGTGTTCGATCGAGAGTTTTTGGGGAAGATATCTCTCGATCGACTAATTTATTGTTGGTCGATCGAGTAAAACAAAGTCTGACACAGCGCTTATTTAATCGAGATCTATTTTATCCTATCTTAGTTTTATCTTATAATAATAAATATCTCTCCTATTTAAGAAATAATTAGGTCATATTAGAGGGGACTATTCGGCATTCATTATTTTTCCACGATTGGCAATAGATTAGAATAGATGAGTATTGCGTAGTTCTCTTCTCCTATTTTTCGGATCTTAAACTCTGTAATTTCTCTTCCCTTCTCTTAATTCTAGTATTAATTCTTTATCCCGTTGCATCTCTAATTCTCTTATTCCTTTAATTTCTCTTCCTTTAATCTCTTTGTTAATTTAGTTTATGTTATTTCGTTTCTTCCCTCTTATTATTATGTTATTATTGATTATTGCTTTAGTTGTTATTAATTTTGTTAATTTTATTATGCATAGCTAATTCCCTCGCTAGGATTTAGGGGAATCGATGAATTGATGATAGTTGCTAAATAGGTTTGCAGATCTGTTGTTATCATGTTTTTGTTGTTATAAGTAGCATTTAATGATGATTAGACGGTTAATGCGCATAATTGTTCTAATTGTTTTTGGCAAACCCCGACCTAGATCGAAAGATTGGAAGGAGTGAGACCCGCTACAATTATTTAGGATACTCTAATGAGGGCAGAAGTTAAGTTAGTAGTATTTTAGGGCGAATAGAGGACCGGAAGGACGTATTCACTGCCCCTTAGACTGATACATGTGACCGATCTGTGACCTTAACTGTGACCATTTAACGTTCATTGATGAACCGACAATCCTAGTCTCTTTCCTTTACTGCTAGACTCTTTATTTATCGTTGTTTTAGTTTAGTTTTCAATTAAAACCTCAAGCTTGTGACACCGACAGACTTAGATTAGCAAGTAGATAGCAAGATAGCCTCCCTGTAGATTCGACCCCGACTTCCCTAGCTGTGTTAGTTAGAGACCCCTCGGGTTGATCTTTGATAGGGTTGCGACAGCCGTATCAAATTGAATCTTCATCTTAACACAAACACATATGTGCTCGTCGTTTTATGTTAATCATCATCTTCATATAAAACTTCATCTAAATTGAATCAACAACAACAACAACACAAACACCAATTCCTTTACAAATTTTCATCTAAAATTGCAAACACCTACCACCCAAACAAATCTTGCCCTAAAATCTCATCAACAAAGACAACAACTTATAGGAGAAATAATACAAACCTTTAGTCATTAACATCGTCACAAAAGCATCTGTATTACCATCAAGCAATACACAATCCTCGTGCTCAACATCATCAACATGATCCTCCAAAACCGTCTCCTCTGCCATATGCGGAACATTTTTTCTGGTGGATGATTTTATGCAATTTTAGAGAAGTATTTGAAAGGGAATTGGTGTTCAGGTTGTTGTTGTTTAAATTTGAGTAGAATATTTTAGATGAAAATGAAGATTTGTAATGAAAATTTTGAAATTTGCAGTATGGTGATGGGAGATAGCTTACGTCAAATGCAAAGGTGATTTGGTGTTGTTTTTTTTTATGCAAAATAGCATTTATTGCACTTGTCCCTACATATCTATATATTATAAAAAGTCAAGACAAAGCACCACACTTCACCATTCCCTATTCTAATCTATATATTATAAAAAGTCAAGACAAAGCACCACACTTCACCATTCCTTATTCTAATAGAATTTAAGAAGCCACATCATCATATATTTTTAAAAAGGAAAAAGAAAAGTTGAATGAATTCGTAGCATTTAGTGCACAAAACATTAAAATCTATATATTATTAAAATTTGGTTTTTTATTCTTATAGTAAATCAAAATCAAACCAAATACTAAATTTTAAATTTTAAGGTTTTATTGTTACAATAAGTTACACGACAAATACAAATCACATTCTATCGCTTTTTTTTTCACGTCGTTTATAAACGGTATCCCATCTTCTGCTGTATACTCCTCAACTTTAATTAATTGGACACGTAAATAAAACTTTGAAAGTATTGTCTTACATATTTTTTTCATATGACGTCTGAAAATCTTAAATAGCGTATCAAAATAAATATATTGTACTACAAAGAAAATAAAATAGAGTACCCATAAAAGCTCTTCTAAAGCCACGTTATTCAAGAATAAAAATAAAAAATACCGCAATATGAAACAAAATTAGAACAAAAAAAAAGTTACATGCTACAATAAGTGAAAATAAACAAGCACACAAAGAGACAAAAAAAAATATTGCGACAAGGGAAAAAAAAAATGAAAAATCGAGAGAACTAAACATGTAATACTCCACTGAACCGAAGACGTTATTCGGGCGGGGTATTCCCTTGAAGAGGTTCATTGATAGGCTTAAAATATGACTGGTGCTTAAATGAATTTGAAGTACTACTCATACAAACAAAGTGCACTTTCTTTTCTGGTTATCCATGCAAAAGAACTCCACAGTTAAGGGAGAAGTCTTAGGATGAGTGACCTCCTGGGAAGGTTCTCGAGATGCGGGTGAGTGAGGACAAAATGCACTGGAAATGAACTATGTTGATCTGTGGGTCATGCACACAGCCTGACGAGCTACCATGAGTGACCGTTCCCGACCTAGGGTTTGGGTCGGACTGTTACATAACACATTCCGTGTTGTTTAGAATTTTTTTTGTTTTAAAATAACATAAACGTACTACCCCCACCAATGCACCCACTCATCCCAACCCACCACTAACCCATCAATCCCCTTCATATTCATCACTAACCCGATATTTTGATCAATAATCTCTAATGAACGAATCAAACACATGTTCTACAATCAAATTAGAATCCATAATTGGATAAAATTGATACAATTAATTGGTAATAATGTTAACATTTTAGGATTTGAGTTTATTGTTATTAGAATTACAAATATGCAAATGAAAAATGTATTATATAAATAAGGCTAATTTGATAACTTATACCTTGAATAAGTCATTTTTTCAAATATTATACCTAAGATAACTTTCTGTCAAAACTTATACCAAAAATCCTATTTTTTTTCCAAACTCAATACCAAATCTCAAATAAAGACATAAAAAGACGGTTTTAGCCTTACTAACTTACCCATCACCACCATTTCCCCACAACATTAATCCTTAAAGTCTCACTTCCACCACAAACACCTAACCACCACTACAAGGACCCACCTCATCCCCCTGAAATCACCACCACTGCTGCCAAGTACCCTCCCGCCGGCGGGTCATCCTAAGCAAACCCCTCGTTAAACAGCCATACCTCACAACCTTGCAAAACTGCCCCCATCTATGCCCCAGCGCGAAACGAACTGCCCCCACCTATACCCCATCCATGGCTCGCCTCCGCTCCTATCGAAATTCACCAACCTAAAGCTACTCACGCCACTAGCCTCCCTAGAAAAACACTGCCGCCCTACTAAATCCCCCTACCCACCCAAAAAACCCATCAAATCTGATTTTTTTTTACTATGGGTGAGTTATTTTCTGTGGTTGGGTGGGCTTTCTTGGGTCGTGGTGATGGTTAGGAGATTGGAGTCGTGGGGATATGGGGTCACGCTGAGAGAGACACCATTGTGAAGACATTTGGGGACATCGGCGTCGACGGGATTGTACTCGCCGGGGCAACCTCACACCAGTGGTGGTATCGACGGGGGGAGGAGGTGATAGGAGGTGGTGGTGATAAAGTGATGTGGTGGATGTCGGGGGTTAATGGGTTAATATATGGTAGGGATGGGTTAATGGGGTGGCCAAAGGGTGGTGATGAGTAATTAGTAAGGTAAATTGGTCAATTCGTGAGATTTGGTATCGAGTTTGGAAAAAAATAGGATTTTTGGTATAAGGTTTGACAGAAAGTTATCTTAGGTATAATATTTGAAAAAATGACTTATTCAAGGTATAAGTTATCAAATTTAAAATTTATATAATGATAGTCTTAAAGTCGTGGCACTAAAATTGTTAATAATACAACCATTTACTTTCATACTAAGAATGTTTAACGATGCAAATCAGCTACACATATATCGGATATTCTATTAACACTGTTAGATTTGTAGCATAATTATCGATGTTCAATTAAGTAGTTATAATTTATATTGATATATACATTACTATATCGATCTACTTATCCGAATATAATATACTATTAATTCACTTGAAATCAAATATAAGATGTTATTTCTCCCACCAAAAGATATGAATTATAATACAAAACATAAGACAACAAAGTTGTAAATATATTCCAAAATAATGTGATTAGTTTGTGTGTGAACATATCTAATTAGTCTTACACGCACCGTGATTTTCACGGGTATAAAAACTAGTTATAATAATAATATGTGGTACTTCCTATAAAACCTACAAACAACCAACAAACATCCACTTGCATACTATATCCGGCCCATTTACTCTAATGTGGTATGTATTCGATCCGTCTTTCATTTGTGATAGATAGCGTTCGTCACAAATGAGAATGTGTGTGTGTGTGTGTGTGTGTGTGTGTGTGTGTGTGTGTGTGTGTGTGTGTGTGTGTGTGTGTGTGTGTGTGTATAGGGGCGGGATCCCATACGAACTGAGTTACGGTGCGAACTGTACGAACTACTAAAATACACAGTATAATACTTCTCAGATATACAGTATAATACTTCTCAGATACACAATACTTCTCGGATACACAGTTTAATACTTTTGGTTACACAAGTTCATACTTCCGGATATACATTGTATTACTAGATACACTTTTTCAATCACTAGATACATTTTGTAAACACAACGAGATACACTTTTTATCTATCCACCTACATTTCATAATAAAAGCTACATTTCATAATAAAAGCAGGTACATTTAAATTTTAAATACACTTTATATTATTTGTGGATACATTTTATATTGTTTGCGGATACACTTTATATTATTTGCGGATACACTTTATATTATTTGCGGATACATTTTATACTGTTTGCGGATACACGTTATATTCTTTGCGGGTACACTTTATACTGTTTGCGGATACATTTTATACTGTTTGCGGATACACGTTATATTCTTTGCGGATACACGTTATATTATTTGCGGATACACTTTGTGTAATGTGTGTATCCACCACGCCATACCACCACCACCGCTACCGACTAACCAAACACCACTCGGTCAGTCACTCTCACCGCCACCATCCCTCCACCCGCGACCACCGCCACCTATCACCACACCTATAACTAAATTCATGAATCCACCTGGACAGTGGTGGCCACCACCACCACCACCATGAATATCACCATCAGCCCCACCACCAGAACACCGACGTCATCCCTAAGACCAACAACACCGACATCGCGTTCCCCGTCATACGTTTTTCAAGTTTCAGATCTAAAAATGCCAGATCCGAACACACCTAACGACGCTGGTGAGAGCCTGGCCCGTCGTCACCGCCTATATCGTATCCTAAGACCTCGCTCACGACATCAGCAACCACCCCCTATGATTCGACTACCACCACCATACAATAACTCAGTCGACGACCACCACCACCACCCTACACCGTCGCACGGTCGCCGGCAGCAAACCAACCTACAAACTGAAAGTAGAAGCTTTATTCGGGAGGGGAATGAATATTTGAAGCATGAGATCTAAAATATATGAGGGTGAGTTTGTTATATTAATTTCTCCGACGACGATAGATCTCGTTGTATAGATGGTGGTCCGCCGGTGAGACAGTGGCAAGCTTGGATGGTCGGCTATGATAGATGGTGGTTGGTGATTTAGGATAAGAGAGGACGGATCAGAGGATAAGGCCGGGGTTATGGATGGACGAAGTTAGAGAGGAGAAGTAATCGGCTCACTAGCCGGCGACTTAGGTCCGTCGAGGTGCTGGTGGCCTCCACTGGCAGTACATAGAGGTGAGGTGTTGAGGTTAGGTTTGGTAAATGTTTGGATGGGCTATGAGAGGATTGGGCCTTTATATGGGTTATTGATAGGTGTGGGCTTTGGGTTGATGAATAATATTCAGTCTAGATACATGGTTCGTACGGTTCGCACCGTATTTTAGTTCGCACGGGATCCTGATTATATATATATATATATATATATATATATATATATATATATATATATATATATATATATATATATGTAGATGAAATCATGTGAATTTGGTTTCTTATGGTGATTTTTTTATTTGTATTACCACCTGTTATTCCAGTGTTATTCTTGTTTTTTCCCTCTTTTTTTGTGTTACAACTTGTTGTTCCAGTATCACTCTTATTGTTTTTACCACGTGTTACTCCAGTGTTCCTCTATTTTTTTTACTTTGATTTTTTTTACTCTAATTTTTTTTTACCACGTATTACTCTCTTTGTCCCAATTTTACCGTCTCATTTTAACTAAATATTGAATTAAATAAAACGCGGCAAAATAAAAAAATTGCCCTTTAAGTAAGTATGAGTAGATTTCCTCAGAAGAAAACTTTGAGTAAGTGAGCCAATGAGGAAAGTGTAGTTAATGGTAAACTTAGTTAAGGGTAGACCTGGCAAATGGGATGCATCGGAAAAAATGCGATTGATTTCTATTAATAGTCCGGCTAAAGACCCAAACCATACCACCTATACATAAAATTTTGATCTAAGATTTTAATTCTTCAATGTTTCAGCAATAGCAAATTGCTCCATGGAGCTTAGATCCGAAATATGGACAAACAAGTGTTTACACGCCTCTACCATCAAGTCAATTATGTTCACTTAATCTCCCTCGATCGGGTCGGGGTCTGGTTGGGTTAATTCGGATTTGGGTTGTTGGGGTTTACAAGAATTCAGCCTGGGTCGGGTTGTAACACCCCATGAGGTTATGAGATTAAGTTGTCTCACATCAGGAAAATAAGAGGGTTTTGATATGTTTATAAAGGATTACACTCATCACTTAGTAACAAAGCCTTGTGCTTTTGGGCTTAAATGAGGATAAAAGGATCAAAGGTGTGGATCCCATCTTATTGGGGTTGTGTTACGACGATAGTGGGCCAGGTCATTTTCAGGTTGGTTGTTTTCAAATTATTAGGGGATAACAGTCAATTTCCGATAATAAACAATTGGGTCAGATTCGAGTCCTCGATTCATATTCGGGTAGGTCGGTTTTGTCAAGTCTAATCAAGGGGTAATATTAGATTTTTAATCCATCTACCTTGATCATTTCTTTACCTATTCAATTTATGAGTGTCTCATTCATTTGTTTGTCTTTCTATATTAAGAATATTTTTAGTGGGTAATTTGATCATCCACATAACTCATTGTCCACTTATCACTTAATATCAACCCCTATAAATGATCTCCTCCCCTCTCCTTGGTTTTTGATCATCTACCTAAGAAAGTATCGAAGTGAATATTGTTTATAATTTAGAAAGCGGACAATAAATTGAGAAAAAAAACTGAAAAGTGAAAGGGAGTTGCGTAAATGCCTAAATGGGGAAGGAGAAAGTTTGAGTCATAATTAGGGTTGTGCAAAATCTGGTCTGGACCGGAAAAATGGACCGCTCCCGGATAGAAACTGGAATTAAAAATTCCGGTCCGATTTCTAGTCCAACATTTTTAACATTCCGATTTCTGGTTTGGTCCAGTCCAAGACCGATTTTTCCAGTCCGGACGAAAGCCCGGAATTATTATTACTTGATCTTTTTCCTAAAATATTATTTAAAAAAAACATTGTAAGTCTATTTGATCCGGTCCGATGGAATGATTTTTGGAGCGGAATTTGAAAAAAATGTGTATGTAAAGAAAAACTTTGGTCCGGTCTTGGACCGGAATTTATGGTCCAGTCCCGGTCCAGAATTTTTAATTCTGGTCCTTAATTTTCTACGATTCCGGTTCCAGTCCAGTCTGGACTGGTGCACAACCCTAATCATAATATCCATTTTCTACCTATAACACATACCCAGTAAGGATCATCTGTCCCACTTTTGTGTCCCATTCTGTGTCCCACTCCATTTATCTTCTGACACATCACTTGATGCAAGAATAAAATATGCAATATATAGTATAATTAGTTAATGTGTCAGAATATATATGGAGTGAGACATAAAATGGGACAACAAATGAAACAGAGGATCCTTATTGATTCCTACCTATTTGGCGCCGTTATAATTTTCAACAACTCTACTGACCTTATCTTCTTATTCCCTTCCTACCTTTTAATTGTAACCTACAAAACTCGTTTGACTAAAAATACAAAGAATGTTGTAGGCTTTGTGCTCATTCGCTACCATCCTCGGATGCTTCTCAAAACAAATACCAAAATCATTACCGAGTACATGAGAAGAAGGAATGTGTAATAGTTTCTAAAGCATGACAACAAAGCACCGTGACTATTGGTATCTTCCATTTCTGAAAAATGCCACTCAAATTAATAGTGATACTTTCAGACATCTTAACAAAACACGCCAAACTATTAAGCAAACGCTGACATTCACCTCAATACTTCACCCATTAAGACACGTTAACCAAACATTGTAATAGGTTTAGATCATATGGAACATCTAAGCTGATAAACTGTAAACAAGCAAGGAGGTTAGCATTGAAAGAGAATTAAGGGGGTGTTTGGTTGGGTATATTGGAATGGAATGGAATGTATTTGATACATTTCATTGTTTGGTTGGGGTGATTTGGAATGGAGTTAGATACCCAATGGATTCTAACTCCCCCCCTAAACCCTTGGAATCCCATACCCACACTCCCCCCATGGATTCAAACTCCATTCCTCCCTTTTATAATTTGTGGTGAACCAAACAAGATTAGGCAAGTATGGATTTAGATATCCATACCACCCTACTATCAAACTCCATTCCATTCCATTGAACCAAACGACCCCTAAATGAATCTGAATCTGATGTCCAGGATCTTTAAAACCACTGCAACAAAAGTTGTTGCATTGTGAGTCACTTTTAAGCCAAAAGAAAAAGTCCAAGAAATGGATCACAATTAAATGCATTTCATCGCTTTTTGAAGTGTCATTCCAGCGAGCTTGATTTCCAAGCTTTATATCTCAAGTTATACTCATGAAAATCCTTTGATTCTTATGTCATTGGAAATCTTAAGGTCTTAACTAGATCATGGATTTTGAATCACCACAATATCAATTCTAAGCTTGAGATATGGACGATGCAAACAGCCTATGCGATTCTGGACAACTTCTGACCCATCAGCACTAAACGTTAAATAACTTAAGATTTACTCATTGTTTAAGGTTGATTCTTTTTGGAGATAAAAGTTAACTTCATTAGCTTTCAAACGAGATATCATAGGCCTTAAGATTCATCCGGAGCTAAGAGATATGGCTCTTACAAGATGCTTCTGAATTCCTGAGATGTTCTACAACCCGTTTTGGCTCGTCTCCTGTTTTGGGGACAAACTCAAAATCCGTCTAGGAAAGCATGGTAAGTTTTATAACAACTCATTTCTATAAAGAATTTTGAGACTTTTTGTCTGGGGACTTTAATTTAAATAAGGATCCGAGATAGGATAAAATGACAAGACAAAACCGAGTAACAAGTTTATCAATTTTCAACAATCGGCCTAAGTTCGCTTCCAAATGATCCTATCCTTTCTAGTTAATAAATCAAGACAACCTAGGACTAAAGAGATGCTGTTGGCCGGCCAATATAGTCCAACGACGCTGCTTTTCTCAATTTCAAAAGAGGTTCAAGTGTCGCTTTCAAGAAAGGTCCAAATGTCGCTTTCATTCTTACACTTGTGTAAGAGCTTTGGGGGCTGCTCTCAAGGGTTTATTTCAGCTGGAATCTTGACCAAAGAAGGCTCCAATTTTTGATTCTCTAGGTAGCTCATGTGTCCCTTTTGATGTAAGACTTATGTAAGACCTAGAGAAGAGTCATTTGGATTGTTCTTATTATTGTAGAGCCACATGGCTGCCTAGGTGGGACTCTTGTCCTTTTTCCTTTGTTTATTGCTTATCTTTTGCTAATCTTTTGACGTAAATTGAATGGTTAGGATTAGAAGGACTTGGGCTATATATAAGCCAAGTTCCTAAGTGTAAAATTCAGATTTGATGAAGTTAAAAGAAAGAAAGAAATCAAGTGTTTTCTTCACAAAAATCTCTTCTTTGCTTTGTGCTTGAAGAGCTCAATTGCTTTGTGTTTGGGGTTGGTAATTCATTTGCTTGTGTGCCTTGAATTATCGAGGCTAGTCTTATTGCTTTGTGTTCGGGTCTAAGTCATATCACCAAACCCTCCCTTAAGGACACGCCTAAATAACCAGTTTGTTTCATGCAAACTTAGGCTCGTTACTTTAGTTTTTCGCTTAAATTGTCGAGTTAGAGGTTTCACTCAAACTTGGTATCAGAGCCTGGTTATGACTAATTTGAGTAGTTTGTAAACAAGACAAATAGGAACAAATAAACTGAAAGTTTAAGCACTAAAACAATGACAAACAAGGAGGAAGTTTCTGTTTTTGTGAGACGGATTTTCTGATTTTAATGAACAAGGTAAAATGCGATAAATGTAAAGATAGTAACAAGCTTAAGCATCCACAAAGGCAAGCTTAACTCATCTTCTTAATCAAGCCACGAAGGTCGAGATTAAGGCTACTCCACGAAGTAAGACGATTTGTTTTTCACAAAGCAATATTTTTCATTCATCAAATTCTGTACTTTACAATCGAGAATGAGGCCTTTATATAGGCAAACATAAGTAGGAAATTTTAAAGATAGGAGTGCATCAAAGGATGACCTAGCATCATCCAAGGGCTAAGAATTAAAACAATACAATGCTTTTAATATGAAATAAACTAAAATAAAACTTGGAGAGCAAGGTAAGATGTCATTGGTTGTTTTAAGGCCTCCCCTTTTGTCCTCAAGTGTAGGAGAGTTGGTGAGGTTCATTTGGCAGCTCAAGGTTTCTGAAATGAGGTGTAGAATTCAGTATTTGTCGAGGTAAGGACAGGTGCAGCTGCAATAGTAGAAAAGAGCAACAGTATAAAAACAGGACCACTATGATGTCGCTTTCATATGCTAAGGTTATGTTGGTTGCATTTATCACTTCAAAAAGGCCTTCTTTCACCTAGCCTTTGCTTCATACCTTCTTAGGGTCATTATATGATCATTTACCATCCTTGAATGTGCACCTTAAGTCTTACAAGATAGTCTGAAAAGCCCTTGTTGCATACAAGTGTCAGTCAGGCCGTTCCAATAGCATTCTGGAATCAGACATATCTTGCAGATTCTATATCTCGCTCCTTAGGATGAATTAGAATGCCCCATAGGTACCAAATGAAAGCTAAATGAGTTAACTTTCACCTCAAAGAAGAATAACTTGAAAACATTAGCTGAATCTCGAGATATGCTAGCTTGAGTACTAGCAGGTCAGGCCTGAAATAATCAGCATTCAGCCGTGTTCCAGCAGGAACTTTGATGCTTCATATCTCTCTGCTTAGGTTGAACAAATGTGTGAGCCATATACCAAAAGAAAGCTAATTGAGTTAGCTACCACCTCCAAAAAAAATTACCCCCAAGATGTTTCCCGGTTTGGGAGATATGATCCGTTTAGTATTGACAGGTCAGAACTGCTGCAACTGAAACAAGAAATCGTGCCAGTCTTTGAGAGCAGCTTACTGAGCAAAATACACATGGTTAAACTTGACCATTCCAAGTCCATGAGAAAGTTGACATTCTCAAGATTTTATACATATAAAAAACATAATTTTTGACAAAGTAAAACTCAAGATATGAAGCAAACAAAATGACCATAATTCTGCAATCAAAACAGAAATGCTATGTTTTAATGTTCTTTGCTTAAGTAATTTCTTCCTTGGATTGTCATTAGCATTTTCCCCGGACCCTCGCCTAGCGGGGACGCCATCGTGCACCGGGCTGCCCTTTTATTGTCATTAGCATTTTCCCTTTAATTGATCACAAAAATGGCATGCCTATATTTCAACTCCTGTTGCAACCACCTCTGTGAAACTCGGGGTAAAATGTACTCAGAACTGTCCCCATCAGTCTGAATAAACAGGTTGGTGATGAATTTAACGTGGGAGGGCAGTCCCAAGAGCGCGGCTAAGAAATAGGAATGAGACAGTACTAAATCTCGTCCTCTTCGAACAAATCTCGTTCAGGAAAATCTCCCACCTGGAAAACACAAGAAGACAAACTTATATGGCAGCCGATAGCCAAAGCATTATGCTTGGTTGTGCAGAAGTACTAGAGTACTAATCCCAAGTCAAATACACTACTTTGGAGTAGTTAATAATAAGTAGCCACAAAACTTGAAAGAGGAAAAAGAAAATGCTGGAGTAAAATAACTATCAGCTGCCCTGTGCAGCAAATAGAACAGAAAGAAACAGAAGACGTATTCATAAAAAGAATTTCCAACTCGTGTCCTGTTGTAATAATCTCAAAGACCGCACATGATCCAGCAAATGCTCTCACATTATCAACAAAGTAATGTATTACGCTCAATAGAATAGTTGACTCATGATCAACTGTCCAATCTGATGCTGCATTCTGAAATGACATGCAAGATCAAATCATCAATAACAGAAATGGAGCCCTTGCCATCACTCTGACGATTGAAATGATGATAGATGAGTATTTCATAAGCCATGAAAGCTTTCATGAATCAAAACTCCATAGCAACAATTGAACTACATGATTCACCTACCTATTTTTAATCACATCAAGATGCTTTAGAATCTCACAAGTCATAACCATAATTGGGTTTTTGCTTTCAAAGCATTAATTAAAAGAAGTTTGGTGGATTATCATGCACATAGTAAGCTTGAACAGCAAGAACTAAGATTTATACGTGTGTAATGTGGAACAGACCTGTACTTTGTCAGGTCTAACAATCCCACCATGAAGTTGGGGACAATCAAAATAACGAGTACCTCGAACCCTGTGTAATTTGAAACAAGGACGAATAAGCCACATGTAAAATCAATTATAGCTAGTTGTATGTATTCATAACAACAGGAAATACTAGAAGCATAAGCATCATGTAAAGGCATGTGATATCAAATTAACGTAAAGGTTATGATGATACTTGAAACAACGGAGAAATAAAATACTCTGCGAAAGAGCCAAATAATCAAGGTGGTATAAATTCTAAATCATCATAACTCTGTCCATATACTCCGTATAAATTAACAAAGAAAATTTGCTACATACATTCCATCATGTTTCCCTAGTGGCTCATCATACTGAATTCCAACCCAGAAACCCGGGCCAAGATTTTCTCCTTGCTCTACATATTTGACAACACCTCTTTTGTCTCCTGGTTGAACTTGACATCTATCTCCCACCTTTACTTAAACAAAAGACACTAGTTAACATGATAAAACTTTTTGCTGAGAGATTGATCCAATAAACAAGTGCGTGTATTTCACAAAATTCATTTACGGAGTAGGTTAACTTTTAGCGCACACAAAACAACACTGTCCCTAGCGAGTAAGCAAATAGCTACACACTGAAGCACACACTTTATATCCGATGACCCTTATTCTAGCAGCATTCATACACATATTCGGTCTTTAGGCAGTTCAGCGTAGTACGATTTCAAGTTCACAACACTCTGCATATCCAATCAGGAGAAAATTATCAAAGACAAATTTAACGATTATTATCCTACTTATGATTTCCAGTACTTCAGCAATTTTATGTTAAGTTCATTTGAACAATTTTAAAGGGTCCTAGTGTTCCACTAAGGAAAGGAGGCAACAAAGACCTTAAGTCATTCAAAGACAAATAGAAAGGATAAAAATGTACGCAAGTTTTAAAAATAGTAAAGAAAAAGTGTATAAAAAAAGGCCAATTATACTTCCTTCCATCCACACCAAAAGTAACACTTGGTTTTGGGTGGTCTTCGAGGCGGTACAGCGGTACTTTGACCATATTTTTCTTCATAGATACGCCTTTTTGGATGAAAAATAAAATTTTATGAAAGACACCTTCATAACATATATATATATATATATATATATATATATATATATATATAAATATATATATATATATATATATATATATATATATATATATATATATATATATATATAGAGCAAAGTTCTCCTAAGTCCTTCATATGCTTTGAGTCCATAAGTCCTTTCCATCACCCTTGGATCATGCATGGTGGAAGGTTGAGATTGTAAGCAAGAAACACACTTAACACTAATTAATTCACTTCTCTATCTAGTTTTAGTAATACATTCACTAATTCATTATCATACACAATTAACACCACCTTTTGTCTTATACTTCAAAGTTTATGAAAATTTTGTTAACATTTTTCCTGTTTCGGTGTTTTTCGTTTTTTTTTTCGAGACAAGTTTTCGACATTTTAGTATTTTACGAGTGTAATTCTAACAGCAAAAAGTGTAATTTTATGGAATATTTTCGAGAATTTAGCGTTTTACAAGTTTAACTTCAATCTTTTCCGAGTGATTTTAACGAATAATATTTTGAATTTTTGTAATTTTATCACAAGTTATTGTAATTTAGCATTTTACGAGTGTTATTTTAATGACAAAAAGTGTTATTTTAATCCATGTAAGTGTAATTTCAGTCCAATGAGATTGTTATTTTTAGTCAAGGAGAATGTAATTTTAGTCCAGAAAAGTGTAATTTTAGTCCAGAAAAGTATAATTTCAGTCCACTGAGAATGTAATTTTAGTCCATTGAGAGTGTAACATTAGTCCAATGAGAATATGAGAATATGATCAAGTCCATTGAGAGTGTAACATTAGTCCAATAGAAGTAAGTGTAATTCTAGCAGAAAAAGTGTAATTTTAGCCGAAAAAAGTGTTATTCTAGCAGAAAAAAGTGTAATTTTAGCGGAGAAAAGTGTAATTTTAGCAGAAAAAAGTGTAATTTTAGCGGAGAAAAGTGTAATTTTAACAGAAAAAAGTGTAATTTTAACAGAAAAAAGTGTAATTCTAACAACATAAAATTAAGCAACATAAACTTATCAAAACTGTATAATTAAGTAGGCAAAGTAAATTTTTCTAAAATTTAGTTATTTACTAAATTAAAAAATACATATTTTTTTACTTTTAATAATACTTTTCGTTACTACCCGTGCAACGCACAGGTTCAAAAACTAGTATTATATTAAAGTAGAAACTATCTGCCACGTGTCATCAGCAGATGGCTTCTGCCATGTGTCAATTTAAGCATCATTTACACATTACTAAATAAATTGCTAATTAGTAATTACTAATCTAATTACTAAATTATTACTCCCTCTGGTTTTTTTATATATGACTTTCTCACATTTTGAGACACTCCATTCTCTCTTCAATATCTCTTAAAATATAAGACTAAATATTATGATATGTATACTCATATAAATGAGTTTTTCGTAAGGACTTTAATGGTACCATTTTTATTTTATTTTTGAAAAAATATATTTTTGTAAATATTAAAGTCAAAGGCTTACCTCGTAAATGCAAAACGTCATATATAAAGAAATGGAGGGAGTATAAAATATAAATTATTGATATGATCACCTAAATTAAGTCCTATAATTTTGGTGCCTTATCGTAAAAAAGGGAACAATATTAAATTATGCTAATCCATATTTCCGATATTTGATTTCTAAAGAAACTATTTCCTAATGATGTGACTCATATTTGCGCACATTTAGTCCCCTACTTGAACCTATTTTGCATATTATTATAGCGTCTCATAGCTATTTTACCCGTCAAATGCTTCCTATTTTGCTTTCCTATTGCTTTGTGTTTGATTTGTAGGAAAGGAGACAATTAAGCGGAAAATTCCTGTCTCTTGAGCCTATTTGGAAGGACATTGACGATTTTGGTTGAACGGGTATTGAAGGAAGGGCAAGAACTAAAGACCAACATTGCAAGAATAAGAAGTATGCGAAGGGAAGCATTCTGAAGAAGAATCTGAGCGTCCAAGGAGCTATGACGCTCGTCCAAGGAGCCCGCAATCCGAGCGTCCCGACTCTTCAGCCGCTCGTCCCTCCATGCAACAATCCGAGCGTCTTACCTCTTGTACGAGCGGACCATAGCGTCTTCAGCAAAGATGCCCATCTCTCCGAAATACTTGCGATTCCCTGCTTAGAACTTATAATTGTTAATTACTAGTTTAGACTTAGTTAACCTAATGAGGCACTACTATAAATACCCCATTTTGATGATAATCAAAGGGGGGGCTTTCACATTAGAAATTCTTCTTAGATTAGATTAGAAGTAGATTAAAATAGATTACTCTTTAATCTTTCCACAAATCACATATTAATCTCTCCTTAATTATTGTTCAAGTTTATTACTTTTGGGTAATTGAAGATTATGGGCTTATTATTGGAGGATTGACAACCCTTCATCAATCATCAAGTACTTCTATTATTCTTTGCATTATTATTATTTTGGAATCTTCATAGGTATAATTCTCTTAATCCTTGTTTTAATTATTGTTAATCTTTCTTACTTGTTCATCATGTTTGGCTTTGTTAGTATGATTGACAACCTTATTAACATGTTAAACTTGATCATGAGTGAGTAGTTACTTAGCTAGGGTTAATGGGTAATTAGGGGAAACCAACATGGGGATTGATTCATGCTTAATCTAATATGTTTCCATAATTAAATTTGCTTGCTTGTTGTGATGTCAACCTATGCACATGTTATGTTTGATGAATTGCTAAGCCTATGAATCCTTGCATTTACAACCATCTCTTATCTTTTCAATGAGACTTGTAAGATATAAACCAACTCGAGTCTTGTTAGACCATGCATAGAAGTGATTAGGAGGAAACTAAGTCGACTTGTAGGTGTTGTACAATCTAATCGATTCGGCTTCGGGACCTGTAGATACCTCATTTCTGCACCTCCCGCCAAACACCCAGTAATGATTGGGCCGCATGTCTAGCATATGTCGCGATTTTATGACGTTTTGTAAATCGGTTAATAAAAGGTAACTCAAAAACTTGTGTCTACCTCATGGTTGTCATCTAGGTGTCATTACGGTCGTTTTGGCAGTAATTAGAGTACATTTGGAGTCTGGGTCAAAAACTGTCTTCATTTTCTAAATCCGTCAAATCCCGAGTCAAAAGCAATGTGCTTGTCTACCTAAGGTTAGGATGTCTTAAAATATTGAGATTATATCTCATTTTGAGTCTCATGTCACTTCATTAGGCTAAACTAAAAGTTTACATTACAAAATGTGCATTTCATTTAGCTAAAATGATAACCCGACCTTTAGGCCCGTTTTACGAGGTGATAACGACTTTTTTGGGCTAGGCCTATTTCACAGGAAGTTCTATATCTCTTTATTAGCTTTCCAACGCCACCGAAATCACCTTATTCCGAGTCTTGTAGAGAAAGTTATGCTTAAAATACGACAGGCCGTCAAATGCGCTTTCTTGCGCAGGAGGAACCCGCTGAGGAAAGGACGCAGCAAGTGCTGCGCCTTTTCCTCAAGGTTTTCTTTTTGTCCAAGTTTCCGTGTTTAACCTAAGTCGGTTGTTTCCGGATCTTTCTCTCCTTTCCTAATTCCCTCCGTGTGATTAGTATAAATAGAGACCTTCGGTTTCACATATTTCTCACGCGAGTGTCCGCCCTTCTCTTCTCCCTTTGCATTCTAAGATCACGTTCTTACTTTTTGGCGCCTACATGCTTGAACTTTCGACCACGTAAGCTCGGATCCTTCCGAGTACTAGCCTCGTTTTGCATGACCAACCAATTTGACCAACTCCACTACACCATAATCAATTAATCAATTCAATTTGCTTTTAAATCCTTTTTCAAGGGCACTTTCATATTTGCATTATAGATCGAGTCGAGTTACCACTAAAAACCGATTTAGTTAAATCTCGCGACGCTAACATGTAAGTCCGAGGGTGTAAAATCCCAATTTTATTTAATGTATTTATTTTATGTATTATAATTAATGTAAGAATTTATGTCATAAGCATGCTCGAAACCGTCTTTTAAAATCACATTTTTTTTAAAAACCCCTTTTAACGGAAATAACACAGATCTGACGTGGAGAAGAATCGCATCAACTGATGCGCCTTCTGGAAAGGGCGCAGCATCTGCTGCGCCTCTTCCGGGGCTTTGGTTGATGCACTTCTTCTTCTTCCTCGGGTTTTTGTTCCTTTCGTCTTTTATTTTTCTTTCTTCGTTCTTTCCCTTATTTCACCTAGTAATTTTCAAATTAGTTTTTATGAATCCATTTCAATAATTTTCGACTTAAATCTCTTATAATTAATATTTGTGGGTTTTCGTCACAAATTCAAACTCGGATTTTAGAGACTCGATTTGTTCATATCAAGTCCCTTGATTTCCCCAATTGTTCATATCAAGCATGGGCCGATGATTACGAGTCTAGATCTAAGATCGAGTCAAAGTCCGGGTCCGAGTCCGAGTCCGAGTCTTAGGCTTTCTTTCCCCAATTGTTCTAGTATCTTTCTTAGTGTCCATTTCCATTCCTAGTGACAATCTGGGGCCTGTCCCACGAGTCACGTGTCTTTTCGAGTCTATGTTAAGTACATTCATTACTCATTTCAATAAAAATACACTTTTCATCCATATATTCTATCCTATCTCTTCCTTTACCATTTCTTGTGACACCAAGAATCGAGTTGGGACATTTAAAGAAAAACAAACAACAACAACGCGTTCCAAGTCGATGTGAGTGCACTTAAATGATGTTCCATTCCAAGTTGTAGAGGACCTGAAACTCCGTGTTCATTTTTCCTTACCTATTCCATGTCTGGCAATAGAAACTACAATATAACCCTAGTCTAGGACGAGCATATCTTAAGAGATTCTAGGACGAATCCAGATCGTCTCCCTTGTTGACAATCCATGACGGAAGGCAAACCCATTCCCCACAATAAACAACCCGTGTTACTAAAAGACCAAACCGTTTCACCAAAGGTGCTAGTCTGACCCAAGACGATACGAGCCATGATCAAAGACAAAAGGCTCAATCAAGAGAAACTGAGGTCAATATCCAAGGCCGCAATTATGCCCGAAATCCAAGACAAATGAGTTAAAAGAAGAAGGCTCAATCAATCAAGCAAGTCAAGTCAATATCCAAAGACAACGTTATCTTCAAAAACCGAATCAAGAATCTGACCAAAAATCCAAGATATATTCTAGACCAAGAATCTGAGTCTGAATCAAGAACAAGCATGAAATCAAATGTTATGCGGAATAATGCTGAAGTTACAGTATAGAATCAAGACATCAATAAAGATGGTCAGCTAGCAACCCACCTAGCCTTTCACACATCACACACCCTAAGTCCTTCTCGAGACCGTTACGGGGAGATAGTTAGGAATTTTGAGAATCCTCTCAAGCTTGTCAAATATACCCATCGTTTAGGGTCAAGACATGGAAACTTGATCCCACGTCATTTTAACCTACCTTTATGTGCTCAGGCTACATCAAGCCAAGAGACTCCATTTCCAAGCCATATTACAAGCCATAATCCCATAAAGCCTTAACTCCACAAAATGAAGCTCCAGAGATTTGTTTATCAAAGTCTCTTATTTCCAAGCTCCACATTCCAAATATCCAATCCAGTTTCACCTTGACCCATACACGGAGTCTTCAAATACTTTGCTAGCTAGAATGGGAGATACCCATATCATCCTTAGGGTCCACTAAATGCGCTCACACGACAAGGAAACTTTTACACACTTAATTATACCTCTTTGGTCTATGAGCAGAGGGAGTTATCTCAAATCGATTCTTCGAGTCACCAAAGGAATATTACCCTTGTGACCCCTGCACTTTAAGGTCCTAACAACATAACTTAGGCACACACCTGAACTACGATCTGGTTTGATTTCACCTATTCAGGTGGATACGTAGGCAGTCTTTTCTTACACAAGGAGGATACAACCACAACACCCCAAAAAAATTAACCAAACCTCAGAACTACGATCTGGTTTGATTTCACTTCACGTGAATACGTAGGCAGTCCTCAAGGACACAACCATCCCCACTTCCAACTTTCAACCTCAATTATCAACCATCAACTTTCAACCTTCCAGCCTCAATTAACATCCCTTCCACAACCAACACCTCTATACTGGGGGCTCCTTATTGTCGGCCAGCCTCTTTTTACCAAAGTCCAGAGTCATCTTCTCATCCTGGGGGCTTATCTTCCAAGATGCCACCCTTCCTTTATTCCTCTAAGTCTAGCTAGTGCTCGGTCCGGGCAATGACAAAGGTCTTAGATCAATTCTCCAAGTCATCGTGCCTCAAGAGGGGTCTCTTTTACAGCAAACGGTGGTGAAAGAAGTCCTATTAGACAGATGGTCTATGCCTCATGCCTTGCCTTTATATTCCTTCATCATTCTTGCAATTCTTCTACCTTTGGAACCGATACGCATTGTCACCCACACTTGGCAAGGGGTCGCGCATACTTAAGCAAAGTCTGTCAGAGTCATCCCTGTGTCGCGTCAGTCCAACCTAAGTCTATATTTCACGTCCGTATAAGGTCTGTGTCATGTCAAGTCCTATGTCTAAAGCCCATGGAATATGCATAACGCATTACAAACGACAAACTTCTTTGAACAAGTTTTAAACAACTTTTAAAAAGAAACGACTTGTGCAAAGCCTATGTGTTTCCTCATTCGAGGTCCATGTGATAATCGCTTACGTGCATATATTATATTGCATTCTTGTGCGGCTACTAACCATGCAGGTAAGTATTAGAAGCAGTACTTTATCAAGACCACGCTTGCCACAACGAGCGAATATTCTTTGACAGGTGTTTCGACACACCTCTATTCTGTTCCCCCAGCGAGAGTACACGGATAGACATTCCCTCTCGAGACATGGAGATCAGTTCCCGATTATGTTCCCCCAGCGAGAGTACACGGACAGCCAATCGCCCCTCTCGAGACATGAAGATCAGTTCCCGATTATGTTCCCCCAGCGAGAGTACACGGACAGACAATCATCCCTCTCAATACGTGGAGATCAACATCAACCCCAAGACTTATCGAAATTTGTTTGAAGATGACCCAAGCAGCTTCCCCAGCAGTTTCCGCTTTCGTCCTGCTACCCTTGACATTTTTGTTTCCTCATAGAGTTCGGCAAAGGTGTCGTTCTCCAGAAGTTCCCAAACCAGAGCCTCCTTCCTTAGGTTCGTAAACCCAAAGTTAGGATTCTTACCCCTAGATTCTTAGATCCCAAAATGGATTCCTTTAGGTTCATAAGCCTTTAAGCTCCCACACCAACGTCCTTAGGTTCATAAACCCATAAATTCTTTTGGAGTTCTCATACCTCAGAAAGCTTAAGCGCACGCGTTTAAAACAAGAATTAGTCACCCAGTAAGTTCCTAAACTTAACCCTAGGATCCCAATTCCTCTTAGGTTCATAAGCCTTTAAGTTCCCATACCAGCCGTCCTTTTAGGTTCATATACCCATGTTCATACACCTAGCTCTTTAGGTTCCCAAACTCCCTAGATTTCATATACTTATACCCTTTAGGATCATATTCCTTTAGGATCACCTTTTCCTTCTAGGATCATATTCCTTTAGGATCACCTTTTCCTTTTAGGATCATATTCCTTTAGGATCATCACTTCCTTAGAGTTCCTACACTCAAACCTTGGTTACCCCTTAAGTTGAACTATTTGACCTCCTTCCCGTCGATGTCTTCCTTTAGGGTCCCACACCCTAGCACAATCCTTACATATCCTTTAGGTCTTAACCTTAGCTCCTACGCTTAACCTTAGCTCCTATGCACCTCCGGAAACATCTCGAGGAAGAAGTCTCAAGTATGGTCTCTTCTTATGGCTGGTGAGCTTCCTTACATAGTCTAATGGACTTTAAACGACCCTCCCCGATAGTCGACATACTCTAAAATGTTACCGACGACAGGTCCTTGGCTCAGACCCCTTGAGCCGCCTCGCGTCGCCATAGTCGTCAGATTGTAATCTTCGATTGACCTGAGGGCTATACTTTGATTTTCGCCTTGTCCAAGCCTCAGTCAAAGTGGGGGCTCTGTAGATACCTCATTTCTGCACCTCCCGCCAAACACCTAGTGATGATTGGGTCGCATGTCTAGTATATGTCGCGATTTTATGACGTTTCGTAAATCGTTTAATAAAAGGTAACTCAAACACTTGTGTCTACCTCATGGTTGTCATCTACGAGTCATTACGGTCGTTTTGGCAGTAATTAGAGTACATTTGGAGTCTGGGTCAAAAACCGTCTTCATTTCCTAAGACCGTCAAATCCCGAGTCAAAAGCAATGTGCTTGTCTACCTAAGGTTAGTATGTCTTAAAATGTTGAGATTATATCTCATTTTGAGTCTCATGTCACTTCATTAGGCTAAACTAAAAGTTTACATTACAAAATGTGCATTTCATTTAGCTAAAATGATAACCCGACCTTTAGGCCCATTTTACGAGGTGATAATGACTTTTTTGGGCTAGGCCAATTTCACAATAAGTTCTAGATCTCTTTCGTAGCTTTCCAACGCCACCGAAATCACCTTATTCCGAGTCTTGTAGAGAAAGTTATGCCTAAAATACGACAGGCTGTCAAACGCGCTTTCTTGCGCAGGAGGAACCCGCTGAGGAAAGGACCCAGCAAGTGCTGCGCCTCTTCCAAGGGACACATCACTTGCTGCGCCTTTTCCTCAAGGTTTTCTTTTTGTCCAAGTTTCCGTGTTTAACCTAAGTCGGTTGTTTCCGGATCTTTCTCTCCTTTCCTAATTCCCTCCGTGTGATTAGTATAAATAGAGACCTTCGGTCTCACATATTTCTCACGCGAGTGTGCCCCCTTCTCTTCTCCCTTTGCATTCTAAGACCACGTTCTTACTTTCTGGCGCCTATGTGCTTGAACTTTCGACCACGTAAGCTCGGATCCTTCCGAATACCAGCCTCGTTTTGCATGACCAACCAATTTGACCAACTCCACTACACCATAATCAATTAATCAATTCAATTTGCTTTTAAATCTTTTTTCAAGGGCACTTTCATATTTGCATTATAGATCGAGTCGAGTTACCACTAAAAACCGATTTAGTTAAATCTCGCGACGCTAACATGTAAGTCTGAGGGTGTAAAATCCTAATTTTTTTTTAATGTATTTATTTTCTGTATTATAATTAATGTAAGAATTTATGTCATAAGCATGCTCGAAACCGTCTTTTAAAATCACCTTTTTTTTTAAAAACCCTTTTTAACGGAAATAACACAGATCTGACGTGGGGAAGAATCGCATCAACTGATGCGCTTTAGGAAAGGGCGCGAGATCTGCCTGCGCCTCTTCCGGGGCCGCTTTCGATTGATGCACTTCTTCTTCCTCGGGTTTTTGTTCCTTTCGTCTTTTATTTTTCTTTCTTCGTTCTTTCCCTTATTTCACCTAGTAATTTTCAAATTAGTTTTTATGAATCCATTTCAATAATTTTCGACTTAAATCCCTTATAATTAATATTTGTGGGTTTTCGTCACAAATTCAAACTCGGATTTTAGAGACTCGATTTGTTCATATCAAGTCCCTTGATTTCGTCTTGGATACATGTTTTAAATCTGTTTTCTTCATCAATTCGTAATCTTTTGTTCCACCATTAACTTCAAGTTTGTAAATAAATCAATTCCAACATTGTAAATAATATCTAACTTATAATAATTCGTTTTAAATTGTTTTCTTTCACTTCATGACGATCCCAGATGCATGTAAATCAATTAATCACTTTTACTCGAGTTACCAATCAATAAATCAATGTAAATTAACCAACGAACATTAAAAAACCGCGAGTCTGACTTTCACAGTTAAAACCCAACTCAAGAACAGACGCAGGAAGTGCTGCGCCTCTTCCAGAGGACGCAGCAGATGCTACGCCTATTCTGAGGTGGTTTCTGCCTCTGAACTCTTCTCGTTTTGACGCAGGGTTTCTAATTAGGATTTTAATTAACCATTATTCTTATTATCACCATAATTTTCATATTTTCCAAATTTCCTTATTTTCCAAATTTCCATATTTTCCAAATTTCCTCATTTTCCAAATTTCCATATTTTCCTTATTTTCCAAATTTTCCTTTTCTTCATATTTTCCATATTTTCCAAATTTCCTTATTTTCCAAATTTCCATATTTAAATCAATTTCTCATTTCCTTATTTTTTCCAATTTTCTAATTTTCATTTATTCTTTTATTTTATTTCTAAAACTCTTTTGGGCATGTTTATGACGTAAATTCAAGTTTATCAATTGTAATTTATTTCTTTATTTCGTATTCGTATTTATTATGTATGATTTATTTACTTGGCATTCACATGTAATTAATCTAACATTCACTTCGACCCCAATTTATGTGATAATTACTTGTTCACCGACTTAGGTAATTCTCACATGCTAGGATTAATCTAATGGATGTTGCAGTGCATGCATATAACCGTCAAAATATCGAGTATAGACGATTTTCCCTAATCATTAGTAGAGGCCGCTATCGAGGCGGACGGGATTAGGTGTTCGATCAAAAGAGCTTCCTAATACGTACCCTCACCCCTTACTCTAGATCTCTGTGAACATCCGTGTTCATTGGCATCCACGAAAGTCATTCTAGACATAGAATGCCAAGGGTAACGAGTTCTTGGTGTTCATGTCACTACTTTGTGTCTTGACATGGCATGAGGTATTCGAACGGTTTCCAATTTTCCACAATAAATTGGTGGCGACTCCACAAATGCAAACGCTTGTTCCCAAGCGCCTCCGTGGGCCCGCGTCCACAGGACCCAACTCTTCCTATGAACCGTAAGACATAAACCAACTCGGTTCTTTTACAACATTAATTGCTTGCAACTTTGAGAACATGTTTGTCTGGTCAACTCCCATGAATCCCTTATGAACCCATGACATCCTAGCACTCTTTAATACTTGTTTGCGCTGCTATTCACTTTATTGCTTGCATTAGTTTAGACACAACTACAAACCCAAAGAAATTGTGACACTAAAATAAATTGAGATAGATAGACTTAGAACCCAAAGCACACCGTCCCAGGGATCGACCTCGACTTACCACTAACTAGTTGTTTGTTGAGTATTATAAATGTGTTTTGATTGGGTGTACAACGACACGCTCACGATCAAAAATGGCGCCGTTGCCGGGGACGGTGCTATGTGATTAATTTCTTACTTGTTTGTCTATTTTGATTTTGCTTTCACCTTGAGGAACTTGTTCCTCAAGGATTGTTCTTACCATTTTTGTGTAGTTTCCATGCTTGTAGTTGTTTCCTTGTCTTAGCTATGATGGCTCAAGACTTAGTTTATGGAGTATGTGGTGGATCTTTTGAGTATGACTATGGGTATGGGGAGTTTGAGAAGCAAGTCAACACAAACCTACCTTATTATTCGTACAATGAAAATCCTAACTACTACCCCAATTTTTCCCACCAAAATCACCACATACAATATCCACAACAACACCCACACAATACCCACTTTATAATGAATTTCAATTGCCACAATACAACCACTTTCACACATGCCCACAACAAGATGATGAACCCATTCAAAATGTGATTCTTTAAATGATGGGAGATCAACAAAACTTCTTCAAACAAATGCTAGAGGAGAGCCAAAAGAGGGACAATGTTCTTCAAGACATTGTTACCCAAGGTGAGGAATTGGAGGTTCAAATTGCCCAAATGAAAGAATCCCAAGCAATCACTCCCCACCGTTCTTTGGACATTGATCATGAATGTGAATTTGAAGTAGTAACATTTGACATGGAAAATGAGAAGTGGGAAGAGTCAACCTCCTTGAGCTCTTGTGAGTATGAAAGTGTGGTATTTGATGAGGAAGATATGAGGTTGAGTAAGCCAAATACTCTTAGCCTTTGTGAGTATGAGGGTGTGTCTTTTGATGTGAACTTTGAGATGTTGGAGAAAGAATTGAATGAAGCTCCCATTTATGATTCATATGAAGATAGTAATGATGACAAGACCATAAAAGAGGCCTATGAAGAATACGTGTCTTACAAAGACCTTTGGAATAGGGGAGAAGAATGGACTTGTGATATTGTAGACACCTCGTTTCTGCACCCCCCGCAAACCACCCGGTGATGATTGGGCCGCATGTTTGTTACGCGGAACGATTAGTGACAGTTCGTAAGTTTATCGTCAAGTGATTGCTCAAACATTTATGTCAACCTCTTAGTTGTCATCTACGTGCCGATACGGTCGTTTTGGCAGTAATTAGAGTACATTGAGTCCGGTCAAAAACCGTCTCCATTTCCGATAGTTGTTAAATCCGAGTCGAATGTTCGGAATGTTCCGGATATTTCTATTCCATATTTATCAAATTTTATCTTTTGGCAAACAATATCCCGTAATATTCAAAAGATAATCGAATTAAATCCGTCCTACCATAACTTAAACACGGAAATCTTTCTTAGCGGAGGAAACCTCCGGGAACAGACGCAACAGTGTCTTTGCGCCTCTTCCAAGAGACGCAGTGGCTGCTGCGCCTCTTCCCAGGCCCTTCTTTGCATGATTTACGTATCTTTTTATATCTTTCCGAGATTCACTTCCAAAGAGTCTCCGAAACCCTATTCCTTCACGTGATTAGTATAAATAGGAGCTTTCGTTCCTCATATTTCTCACGCGAGTGTCCGCCCTTCTCTTCTCCCTTTGCATTCTAGACTTTGTTCTTACTAATTGGCGCCTACGTGCTTGGACTTCCGACCACGTAAGCTCGGATCTTCCGGTACCAGACCTCTCCGTTGCATGACCGACCAATTTGACCACTACACTCAATCAATCTAATTAATCAACTTGTTAAATCGTTTTCCTCTTAAGAGGGCACTCTTTCCTTGCATTCGCGTCGAGCATCACTAATCGATCTTCTTAGTTCTTCTCGTTCCGTCAACATGTAAGTCTGAGGGTGTAATCTCTCCTTTTATTTATTGCACTTTTATTTATTGTATTTTGATTATTGTATAACAATTGTAAGGTTTATGTCGAAAGTACCTCATTAAAACCGATTTCTAAAACCATCTTTAAAACCTTTTTTGCGGATTTCCAGAGATGACGCCGAGAAAAGACGCAAGAATCGCTGCGCCTCTTCGAAGGAGCGCAGCACCTACTGCGCCTCTTCGTGAGGCTGCCGCAGTTCTTGCTTCTTTTCTTCTTCCTCCGTCCTCTGTAATTCGTACCAAAATTGTTTCTTTTGTTTTGTTCTTTAATTCTTCATCACGGAAATTTATAATTCATATGTGTGTTGTATATAATTCATCATTCATTAGCATGTCTTAATCGTCAAGTCCGACTCAAATCCCTAATAATCCATATTTACGGGTTTTCGTCATTAAATTCAAGTTCCGGATTTTAGAGATTCAATTCGTTCATATTGGGTTTCTGGGATTCGTTGTTGATAAATTTGCATCTGTTTATTTATTGTTCGTCATTAATTCGTCATCATTCATCATGTTTATTTGATAATTCGTTAGTTAGTTTAATTATTCATTCATTAACATCGACCCTTCACATAATTAATCCGTCTTGTTTCCGTCTCATCCATGTTTTACTGTTTTATGACCTTAATCATATGTAAATAATCTGCTAATAACTTTCATCCGAGCAAATAATTTAATCAATCCACTAATTTACCGATTAACATTCACGATTTGCAGTTCCGGCTTCACAGCCAGAACTCACCCTTGGAACAGACGCAGCAACTGCTGCGCCTCTTCCAAAGGGCGATTCTCTTGCGCTGTTCAGGGTGAATTCTGCCTCTCGAACCCCTTTTCGCCTTGACCTAGTTTAATTAGCTACGTATCAACTAACTAATAATCGTATTATCACCTTCATTCTGTTCGTAATTTATTCTTTTATTCTTTTTTATCAAATCATCCGTTTTAGCGGTATTTTCGACATAAATCGCCTGTTCCATTGTAATTATTGTAATTTTCTTTATTGTAATTATATTTATTATTGTATTTTGTATCATTTGTATGTTTCTCACATGTAAATGAACCTTAAATCCCAACTTCGACCCAATTGTTTGCCTAATTAATTGTTCACCGACTTAGTTAAATTCTCACATGTTAGGATTAATCTATGGATGTTGCATTGCATGCATATAGCCGACGATATATCGAGTACGAATAACTTCCCTAATCATTAGTAGAGGCCGCTATCGAGGCGGGCGGGATTAGGTGTTCGATCAAAAGAGCTTCCTAATACGTACCCTCACCCCTTACCCGGATCTCCGTGAGCACCCGTGTTCATTGGCATCCACGAGAGTCATTCTAGACATAGAATGCTAAGGGTAACGATTGCTTAGTGTTCATGTCACTACTTTGTGTCTTGACATGACACGAGGTATTCGAACGGTTCCAATTTCCCATAAAAATTGGTGGCGACTCCATACAAAATGCAAACGCTTGTTTTCGCTTCTCACCAAGCGCCCCGTGGGCGGCCCGCTGTCCACGTTTGGCGACTCATTGGGATTATACACTTACGTGTAGCTAGGGTGAAACTTGAACAAGGTTAGGGAATAAGTTTGTACAAGACAATTGTCGGTTTTCATAACTCGGTCTTCCTAGACCGTTTAATTCGGCCTTCCTAGGCCCAACCCAACCCATTCGACCAATCGTCCCGTCTAAACGGTCCTAATTCTTATTTGGGCCTAAGGATGGATAGCGATTGACGTCATCCATACCATGGTGCTTACTCTTGTTTGTATCAAGGGCCTTCACTACTTGAGGAAATGGACTAGGAATCGGCCTTACTCTTGTTTGGCACGAGCCTCTCCACAGACTTCGGGTTTGATGGTTCGGTATGGCAACCCACCCTTTAAACCAAAACCCTTCTAAAAGCACTCAGCATCCCGTTATAATGCTTGTATAAATATGTAAACCTTACGTGATCACCATTTCTAAACAAAACCATGACGAATTTTCAAAAATCAAAACCCGTTTTCAATCAAGAATTTCGAAATAGGGCCTTTAATTAGTACAAATCCGGTCAAAGCTCGGTCCGTTTGTCGTGTCAAAATTCGGGCCACAAGCCCATTTCAAACCTCACTTCGAGTCCACTCCTACAACTACACTACAGTTGACTAGGACACACATTTTCGAAGACCTTGTCTTTCTTCAAAACTCACTCAACACAAGTGGCACACACCCACTTCACGAGTCAAATTTTTCCTCTTTTAGCAAGTGTGATAGAAAGGTCGATCGTGTTTTGATTCGTCGCCGATCTCTTATCCAGTTTTCAAGATGCCTGGGTCAAGTGATGATACGAACCTCCAGCAAATTCAAGAAAGTAATGATCGAATCCTAGCCGCGCTAGCCCAAATGCAAGTCACCCAAAACCAAACCTATGACCGCCTCGAGCTCATCGAAGGCCGTATCTTTGACGTAGAGGGAAGGTTGCCTCCCATTAAAGGTGAAGTACTACAATTTTCCGATGACGAGTCTAAGGATGAAAGTCCTCCCATGGGGATGACCGTGGTGAGAAAAGACTCCAATACCTAGAGGAGCAATTGATGTACCTTAAGGGGGATGACATTTACAGGGAGAACAATCGTAAGTATGAAGCCGTCAATTCCAAATTGCCCACTAACTTTAGCATGACGGATATCCCTAAGTTTAAAGGACACGAGAACCCTTTGAACCACATCCGTGCCTTCAAGGATTACATGTCTATCAAAGGCATCAAACCCGAGATGTTCTTAAGGATCTTTCCTTCATCTCTCGACACCATCCCAAAGCAATGGTTCTACACTTTAGATCACAAAAAGGTCGCTACTTGGGAGGACGCCGCGATCGAATTCTCAAAACAATACGCGGATAATGCCGAGATCCAAGTCAATATGCGTACTCTAGAGGTTCTTACCAAAATGACAAAGAAGGATTCACCGACTTTCTAAGTAGGTGGAGGAAGACTAGTACTCAACTAGTAGAACGCCCGGATGAGGCCACTCTGGTGGAAAAATTCGTGGACAATCTCAAACCCATATATGCCAACCATTTGAGATATCAAAACATCAAGACTTTCAAGGACTTAACCGTATTAGGGACACGAATTGAAGATGACATCCGCAAAGGACTCTTGTCCAAAACGGTAGGTCGGGGATACCAAGGGTCCACAAGTCGTTCATACGGCTCTACTAGCAAGACCGACGAAGTCAACCTTCTCGAGCCATCCAAGAAAACTAGCCCACCAAGGAAGTTCACAAACCTTGGGGATACATACTCCAATGCTCGAAAAGACTAGTGAAGCAAGGCAAACTCCAACCCATTGGACCTACTCCCGAACCCGAAAGGAAGTCCAAATTCTGGGGACGAAAACTCCTCCGTGAATACCATAGGGGCAAGGGGCACGACACCGAAAAATGCTACAAGTTGAAACACGTGCTTCAGGATATGATTGAAGACGGTCGACTTCCAATTCCACCAGGAGGTAAGCCCAATAACACTCAGAATCCTCTTGGAGTTCTAGTGATTACAAGTGATGAATCTACCTTAGATTGCTCACATCTCATTTCTCCCACCGAGGATGAAATTCATGCAATTGAGAAAGAAAGACTCTACTCTACCATCTCCCTACCATTTCCGACTTCATCGCCTGGGCAAGGAGTGTAGATAGACAAGTGTGGGAACTAGAAAACATGGTAACAATCTTGCGCAATCCCAATGCAACACCTAAAGAGCGCGTACCATTGACCTTCTCTCAAAATGCCACTATGCAAGAAGTAGTCGCCGTGGTCGATAAACTAGTCGATCAAATCATACAACTAGAGAGTGACATCATGAGGATGAGGGAACTAGCCGCAATCAATGGGGTTTGGGCCGATGACGATAAAGATGAATATCTCATTGAAAACTCCTTAGTCAAGGAAATAGTCCAAAATGGCGAAGACCAAGATGTAGATCACCTAACTCGCTCGGGTCGTCCATACCAAAGCACTACTCAAAACGGTCCAACCAATGTCATCACACCAAATGACAACGAAGATGACCCCACCGATCATTTGCTCAAGCAATTACAAAGAACCAAGGCTGATCTTTCGGTCGGCAACCGGTGGCAAGCTCATTTCCACACCGCCAAGCTTTACTTTGCAAGCTTTGGCCAAATTAAATGTGGCGCATAACTCTACTCCCGAAGATGTAGTCAACTTGGTCTTCCAAGAATCACCGAAGCTAAGTAATCCTATTACTTTTTCAGACGAAGACTTGCCACCTTTTGGCGCCAGTCACAACCTTGCTCTATACATCACCGTCATCTGTCTAAAGAAGAATGTGCCAATGACCTTGGTAGATGATGGCTCCGCGGTCAACGTCATACCCCTCAAAACGGCATACAAACTAGGCATGAAAGAGTCGGACTGGACTCCTACAAATCAAGGTGTGCGTGCATATGACGGTACACGACGAAAAGTGGTAGGACTTGCTAACCTAACCATAGCAACGGGACCAATCGAACGAAAGGTTAACTTCCAAATAGTGGACATCGAAGCTTCATTCAACATACCTCTGGGAAGGCCTTGGATTCATGCTTCTAAAGCAGTAACATCCACCCTTCATCAAAAGATCAAGATCCCACTAAATGGCAAAGTTGTGACAATCACTTCGTCACCCATTAAGGCCATAATCGAGAAGCAATCAAATAATCAAGTCCTTGCAGATCCCATATACGAACTTGGGGGCTTCCAAAGTGTAAATGTCATAGAAAGTGAGTTGGCACCCTTATACTATAATCCCTACTCTAACTTGGTGGTCAACCACATACTCAAAAACCAGGGATACTTCCCTGGAATGCCTTTGAACCCGATTCGGAAGAACACCTTCGCGCCATACAAGAAAGGCAACTCATCAAGAATACCACTTGGACTAGGGTACAAACCCACAACAGAAGAAGTTCTCGAAATGCTCGCCCAAGTCCAAAATCGCAAGTATGTAGGAATCCAAATGAGACCATATCTCCCTACCTTGAATGGATACTTCGTTCAAGAAGGAAGTTCGGAACTCTTTCATGGATTTCCCGAACCTTGGCATTACCTCGAGAAGAAGTTAGCCGGAATCGAGATCTTTCACGATTGCTACTTCATCCCTCCAGAAACGGTTCCTACCGTCAAAACCCGTCAAGCACCTTGCTTAGACGAGCAAGCTGTTAGCCTCCTGTTTGGAGAGGACCGATTTGTTAGGGCCGCGCAGGATGAGATCATTACTACGATACTTCAAGACGATCGCTTCAACCCCACCGCCTTGATCACGGAAATCGACACAAAACAGCAGAAAGGGTGGAGAAAATCAATCAAATGGACCAACAAACAAGGAAGACTCTTCAAGCTCACCACTGGAGAAGGAGAGATGTTCAAAGAAGAACCAGAAGACGACGAGTTCGAATCAGAGTCGGAGTCGGAGTCAGAGTCAAAGTCTAGAGAAGTCATTAGAGAGTCTACTCCTGTCGTCATCCCCACTCCCTTCGTTTCTCCTAGCTTGTTTTCAAGTAGCCACAGTAGTTCGGGAAATGCCCCAATTACTGTCCCTTTGCCGCCACTATCCATCGATCAGTTGGCTCATTTGTTTCAACTTTACTAAAATCTTAATATGAATAAATCAGGTTCTGCTTACTCTTTGCGTTATTTTGAGTGCAATTCTGTTTATGATGATACTGAAGATGACCAAAACCCAGACTTGACCGAAGTACCTCCCTACGTAGCCAAAGAAATACTACAGGAAGGGGAAGGGGGACCTGTAATTGAGGACACCGAACCCATCAACGTGGGAACTGAACTAGAACCCAAAGAACTTAGGATAGGGACTACCTTGAGCTCTACCGAACGGGCCGACTTCATAGACCTCCTAAATGAATTCAAAGACGTTTTCGCTTGGTCCTACAAAGACATGCCAGGGATCGACAGGGATATCGCCGAACATAGGATTCCGATTAAGCCAGGTTTCAAACCTGTGAAACAGAAGCTTCGACGAATGAGAACAGAGTGGGCTCTAAAGATTAAGGAAGAAGTTGACAAGCAATTCAAAGCCGGGTTCATCAAAGTTTCCGAGTATTGATTTGGGTAGCTAACATAGTACCCGTACCCAAAAAGGATGGGAGAATCCGAGTTTGTGTTGACTTTAGGGATTTGAACAAAGCAAGCCCAAAGGACGACTTCCCTCTACCTCACATTGACATATTGGTAGACAATCGTTGGACCACGCATTACTATCCTTCATGGATGGATATGCGGGTTACAACCAAATCAAAATGGCTATGGAAGACATGCATAAGACCGCGTTCGTCACCCAATGGGGAACCTATTGCTATACAGTAATGCCGTTCGGATTGATCAACGCCGGAGCTACATACCAACGCACCGCGACTACACTCCTACACGACATGATGCATAAAGAAGTCGAGGTATATGTGGATGACATGATCGTCAAATCCAAGGAAAGAGAGGGACATATTGCGAACCTTCGCAAGTTCTTCGCAAGGCTACGGAAGTACAACATGAGACTCAACCCTCAAAAATGCACATTTGGGGTAACATCTGGCAAACTCCTAGGATACGTCGTTAGCCAACGAGGCATAGAAATAGATCCGTCCAAAATCAAAGCTCTGATCGAAATGCCACAACCTCAAACAGAAAAAGAAGTCAGAGGATTCCTGGGAAAAGTGCAATACATAAGTCGATTCATATCGAAACTTACGATGATTTGCGAGCCTATCTTCAAGAAGCTCAAGAAAACAGACCACATCATGTGGGACGACGACTGCCAAAAGGCGTTCGACGTAATCAAGGAGATATTGGCTAAACCACCGGTGCTCATGCCACCACAACAAGATCAACCTCTTGGTTTATATCTCACAGTAACTGAAACTGCCATGGGTGCTATGCTAGCTCAAACCGTAGGAAGTGAAGAAAGAGCTATTTACTATCTAAGTAAGAAGTTCTTGGAATACGAGTGCAAATACTCACAACTCGAAAAGACATGCCTCGCTCTTGTGTGGGCAACAAAGAAGCTACGTCACTACATGCTTAGCTACTCTGTCAAGATATTCTCCAAAATGGATCCGGTAAAATACCTCTTCGAGAAACCCGTCCTCAACGGACGCCTGGCAAGATGGACCATGATGCTCTCAGAATTTGACCTCAAATATGTGCCATTGAAAGTTATAAAAGGTCGCGCCGTCGCCGAATTCTTCGCAGAAAATCCCATCAACGACGCACAAACCATAGATACTTGGTCATTTCCCGACGAGGATATACTTCAAACTGATGTAGACTCTTGGGATCTATACTTTGATGGAGCATCAAACCTAAGAGGATTTGGGATAGGAGTGTTGCTCATTTCTCCTGAAGGTGAGCATACACCGATTCTTTGTCAAACTCGACTTTGAGGTGACAAACAACGCCCGAGAATATGAGGCTTGTCTAATCGGACTACAAGCGGCAGTAAGCTTAGGCATCAAAACCTCCGAGTGCACGGGGATTCGTCACCGATCATCAACCAAGTTACGGGATCCTGGAAAATCCGAAGTGAAAGTCTAGCACCCTATCAGGCTAGAATAGACCAAGTCGCTCAATTCTTTGATCACGTAACCTACTTACACCTACCTCGAGAAGAAAATCAATTTGCGGACGCTCTTGCGAAACTTGCATCTTTGATAAACATGCCAGATTACATGATGGAAATGCCTTTGTGTATCGAACGACGGTCGGAGCGGGCTTACGTCCATCAAATTACCAATGAAGAAGAAATCGCGCAGGAGCCCTGGTTCCAAGCAATCCACGAATTTCAAGCTCAATGGTACCTATCCGCCGGATATGGACAAAAGGGGGCAACGCGCTATACGCCTACTAGCTTCCCAATACATCCTGATGCAAGGAGAATTGTACAAAAGAACACCTCTTGGTGTAGTCCTACGTTGCCTTGATCATTCACGGGCACGAAAAGTAATGGAAGAGGTCCACGACGGAGAATGCGGTCCTCACATGAGCGGGCCTATGATGGCAAAGAAAATCACACGTCTAGGGTACTATTGGACCACAATGGAATCCGATTGCATCAAATATGTGAGGCATTGCCCAACAATCAAATCTTCGGGAACGTACAACATGTCCCTCCTTCGTTGCTCTATACGATGACATCTCCTTGGCCATTCTCCGCATGGGGAATCGACATGTCGGAAAATAACCCCGGCCCGGAACAGGAGGTCACTGTTTCATCCTAGTAGCGATTGACTACTTCACCAAGTGGGTAGAAGCAGCTTCCTACACCGCTCTTACAGCTAAAAATGTGGCAAAGTTCATACAAAACAACATCATCTGTCGATATGGTTGCCCGCATGAGATCATCAGCGATAATGGGTCACACTTCCAAGCCGAAACCGAACAATTGCTAGCCAAATACAAGATCAAGCATCACCACTCCTCGCCCTATAGACCACAGACTAACGGCGCGGTAGAGGCTGCTAACAAGAATGTCGTCACAATTCTCAAGAAAATGACTGACAATTACAGAGATTGGCCAAGCAAAATACCCTTCGCTTTGTGGGGGTATCGTACATCAGTTAGGACGCCCACTGGGCTACTCCTTTCTATTTGACCTACGGCGTGGAAGCCGTACAACCAGTTGAGCTAGAAATACCATCTCTGCGCATTCTGCTAGAAAGTCAAATCCCGGAAGCCGATTGGAAGAAAGATAGATACGAAGAACTCATCCTCCTGGATGAGCGTAGGCTACGTGCCTTACATAATGTCCAAACGTATCAAGCACGTATCAAACGAGCTTTCAACAAAAGAGTTAGGCCAAGAAACATCAAAGAAGGAGATTTAGTTCTCAAATCGGTTAGAGCTCTTTTACCTGTCGACCCAAGGGGAAAATTCAAACCTAACTGGGCCGGACCATATCTAGTCAAATCAATACTCCCAGGGGGTGCGGTTAGAATCACAGACCTAGATGGGAATGAGTTCTCAAACCCCACAAATCTCGACCAACTGAAACGATACTATGCCTAGGATAGAATGAGAAACGCGCCTCGCGTAAACCCACGTGTCGCTCTTGTGGCACTAAATAAACGGCCCCTGGCCTATTTGAATGTCACTATGCTCTTGCATCTTGGCAAACTTGTCATCCTCATATCATCAAACAAACTAAATTCGCAACTCCAGAGTAAGCAAAAGCTCATGCTTATTTTCTATGTTCATTACAAGCTCTTGCTTCAAACAATTATTCTTTTACATTTACTCGAACTACGCGCAAGGGTTTGATTTCGCTTTTTAAGTGAATACGTAGGCAATCCTTCACGGGATTCAACCCACCGTTATATTTAAAATGTAAATAGAAGGACATTTGCATTGCATTTGAAATTCGACAAGGATAATTAAAGAAAATACCAACGGTTTCATAACCATTTAACCTTTTTTATTTCATTCATTCTTTTTTTCTAATAAAAATAGTACGACAAATAATAAAAATAGATAGGCTAGGATTCTAAAAATCCCTCCTTTTCATTACAACAATAATAATAATAATCAAATAATAATAATAAATGAGACTTGGGCTATTCCTCCATCTTTCCCTTGCCTTTGTCGTTCTTGTCATATTTCTTGTCACGACCTCGAGCCGGGCGCTCTTGCACCACTTCAGACCTAATCACCAACGGTCTTTCTCGAGGCCTGACTCTTCCGTTCTTGCCAACCACCATCTCCGCGACAGGAGTAGTCTTCGATTTCTTTGAAGGATGAATGACTTGAAAGCCGGCTTCTTCTTCTCCTTGATCGGATGCTTCTCTTTCTCTTTCTCTCCCTCGCGCACTTTGTAGTCAACGGGCTCGCGCTTCCTCGATCTTCGCGCTCTTCCGAGTTGCGGCCTTTCTCCACCTCGGATAGGAATCCGACACCCACAAAGCATTGGCGGAGAAACTCAGGAACCACATGTTTCTTTGGGCCCATTTCATAGCCCACTCTCTTCGGCTCTCGGTAGTCGGCGCCATAGCGATCATGGGACAAAGTGTCAAGCCTAGGGATCATCGCTTCAACCCGACTTGCCTCATCAACCTCTCGGGAAAGATGCATACCATAAACTCCAATCCAGGAATGCGCAAGGACCTAGTGGGATCCAAAGAAGACACTCCAGTGACGGACTTGAGGTGCCACCACAGTACAACCCACCGATCAAAGGGCCATCATCATCTGCGACTTGTTCTTCCAATAGTCACGGACCGAGTGAAATCCACCATGTACAACCTCGTCCTCATCGAAATCATACGGGCATGATAGGAAAGTGCATGAACAGGGGGCTCGAGCAATCGGAGCTGTTCCATAAGCCAAACCTACCAAAACAGGTATTAGACACCCCTAAAAAAAAATTTTAAAAAAAAAAAAAAAAAAAAAAAAAAAAAAAAAAAAAAAAAAAAAAACAACAAAAAAAAAAAGAAGGTGTCTTTACCTCGTAGGATGACGGGACTCCCCAAAAATGGAAGATCGCGGTTGGATTTCCTATTATCCAAGCCCAAGATAATCTCCCTTAAGCATAGGCAAGTGGGCTCTGCGACTCCATTTGTTCAATAAGACCCAATAGACGGGGATCACCTCGCAATTCTTCGTCAACATGTCCCTGAAAGACATATACATGAAGCAAACAGAAGCCAAATGCTCTCCTTCTAGCAACATAAGAGACAGTAGGGTCGGCCCTGTTGATGAATCGATCTATAAAATCCAACATCCGCACGCCTTTCGCAGTAACAAGACGATCTACCTCGAGTCTGGTAAGTCCAAGCAAATCTCTAAACTTGCTCTTATACCCTTGAGCAGTAGAAGGGATGGCAGGTAAATGTTCAGGGTCCCACCCGCCAATAGCAGCAATTTCCTCCGGAAAAGGACAAATATCACCTCTTGGGAACGCAAAAACATGATAATTTGGATCCCAATAATCAAGGCAAGCATCCAAGAACGGTTTTACAACCTTAATGAGTTTCAAACTCAACAAAGACCCAAGGTTATAAGCACCCATATCGTGCTTCTCCGTGTTCGAAAATTCATTGGTCCATTCCTTCAAGCGGACCTCCAAAGTATTCATGATGATAATTTTCTCTTGAGAATTTGTTTTGAGAATTTTATGTGAGGCGACGAAGAAGAGACGGAAGAATTATATAATTTAAAGCTTCGTCGACGCTTCTATTTATACCAATTCTTTGTTTCAAAAATCCGTCGAATTGACCGCTTGGGAACAGCGCGGCACTGCTTTGCGCCTCTTCAAAGGGACGCGACTCATGCTCGCGCCTCTTCCCGAGACTCACTTCGTGATTTCCGTGTTTGGATCTTTCCTAATCCTATAACGAATAATTTCCTATTCCTACGGGATTTTATTTTGGTAAATCCGAGAAATTTACCATGCTTCAGGTTTCCTAACTCGCGGGCACGCATTTCGAGGCGACATCGACACTTCCGCCATTTCAGCACACTTTAAATCATTTCTTTTTGACATTTTTTTTTATTTTTTTAAAATTCAATATTTATATTTCTCCATTTTCTAACTTATAGATTTCTCTTTTTTTCTTTTTTTAAGGGGGTAGCCCTCCCTACCGTCCGGTCATTTCGACAAAATTTTTTGCATTTTGGTCCTTTTGAGTCTCGTTTTGCACTAGTTAAAGGCCTTATGTATATATAAAATGTATGTGTTGCGTGATTTTTTCTATGTAAATTCCGGCAGCATGACGGCGTAGACCGTTGTCTACCAAACCTGTTCAAGAACTAACCTGCAGGTACAAACAACACAACCCAGCAGCAAAGGCACTCAGGCCGTCGTATATACAACAAAAAGCAAATGTACGAGCAAACTGGGGGCTTGCGCCCCGAACAAGGTACAAATGTACAAGCAAACTGGGGGCTTCGCCCCAAACAAGTCAAAAAGACCAAGTAAACTGGGGGCTCGCGCCCCAAACCGAGTCCAAAAATGTACAAAACTACACAAGCTACTGCTGGGCGCCCTCCAGCTCGGCAACCCTCGCCATAAGAGCAGCGATCTCGGCATCCCGAAACTCGAGCTCCCTCGACAGGCGAGCCGTCTCCTCCCGAGCCTGGGCCAACTCTCGTCCTGACTCGCGGTCACCCTGCAAACAGCAACGAATTGGCTCATGTCAATCAACTCAATTGGAAAACCAAAAATCAAAAAAAAAGAAGATCGAAAAATGGGTATAAAGGTTCATACCTGACGACCTCGACCGCCGACGAGTGCCTCAATGGCCGTAGCTCGTAGCCGGTTGGCCACCCTCCATAGTGCCACGAACCGAGATGGCGCGACCTGCATTTCAAAAGGAAACTCTCAGCAAATTAAACAAATTCAGTCAAATGTGTTCTTACACGAAAACTATGCAAAATGGGAACTCACCCTCCGAATCGGATCTTTGCCGATCATCTAGGCCAAGATCCGTCACCCTACGTCAAAGTCACGTAACTCGGAGATCGTCGTCCTCCCAGTAGCGTCAGTGTACTCGCTGCCTCAACCTCCTACAAAGACAAAACGACTCTCATTAATCGATGATCCTTCGTCGTAATTTTCAAAATCAAATCAACAAGAAAACAAAGGATACTCACCACTACCGGCCAATAGGCCAACCTCCCGTAAAGGAACGCCGAGTAATCCTCCTCAGGGAGAAGAAGGTCGTCGCCACCGACACCGGCCAAGTCCGCCTCCTCTCGGCCTCGGAAGGCTCCCGAACATCGTCTAGGAGGATCGACGGGAACCGTCAACGCACCGAAAAGCACCGACGAGCTAACCGCTCGCCCGGATACCATACGGGACCCATCGACGTCCACAACAACGGCCGACTCGAGCTCCAGGACGAAGGGTCTCAAAGAACGAAAGGAGGCGCTCTAGCGTACTCCGCCCAAGGTCGGGGCACCCACTGCGACAATATGAAGGCAAAGGTCATTCCTATGATCAAATTAAAGCAAAGGACAAAAATATGAATGAATACAAATGAGATACTCATTTGCTCGGTGAAGGGCGTTCACATCCCGCCGGTAGACGTTGTGAGAAGAACGCTTGCTCTTCGTCCGGCACATGACCCAATCCCTCACCACGGGATAGGCCCTCTCCAACGGCTCTGTCCTCTTGGGCGCGAGGCCCGGAAAGTAGGAGTACACCCACGCCTATAAAACAAAATAGTCAATGACGATCTTTGATAAAAGAAAGGAATTTACGTTGATCTAAAGGAAGGTTCATACCTCCAACGGTAGTCCGAGTCCGACGGCGCGGGGAGAAGTCCCCTTCTCCATCAACTCCGGACGAACCATGGCCCTCATAAAGCGGATGAGGACCGCAAAACCATGATGACCCGGTCCCAGCGCCCTAGGGAACTCAAGTCGAGAAAAGAAAGGGAAGAAGCTTCGTCGTGACCTCTCACCCCTTGTCCCCGAGGTAGATCGAAGACAAGAACCACCAAAGCCACTGCACGAGCCCCCGCTCGGCTGTACAAGGAGGAGGAGCCGTCTCCTCCCATCGATCACCACCGATGTCGGGGTCTTCCCGCAAAGTAATCTCGAACATAGGTACGGGTACCAAACCCGCACCGCAACAGCCTTCGGCGACGGGTTTCACCGATCAACCTCCTCGCCTCGGCCGAATCCGCCCTCATGCCGGCCTCCGGCCACACCATCTCCTCGATCCCGCACAGCGGACGGAAATCATGCCGTAGTCCTCCAAGGTGACTCCCACCTCACCAAAAGGCAGGTGAAATGTGGAAGTCGTATCCCAAAATCGATCCAAGAAAGCGCGGACCAGGCTAAGGTTGGCCCGCAACTTCCTCTTCACGATATCCCTCCAAACCTGAACCAGGAGGACCAAACGCTCGCGCTCGATCATGGCCCTCTCCTCCTCCGAGCGGTACCGCTCGTAATGCTCCATCGCCGTCGTGTACCAGGAGAACAATAGGATGTTCCCGGCCTCCTATTATGATTTGAAACAAAGCTATCTTTAGTTTTAGAATAAATTTAGAAGAGATTTGAACAAAAATGGAAAAGGATAGGTAATGAGTTAGGGAATTCCTATTTACCAAGCTCTTCACCGTCCTGTAGGACAAGTGACCCTCTGCAGCCCACACAAGATGCCTACTCTCCCAGGTCTCAGCCCACGCGGGAGCACCTCTCAGCTGGCGACCTCCTCGTCCGAGATGAGCCCGTCTCGGAATCTCCTCCTCATCAGCGATCTCCTCCTCGGGAACCTCTTCTGCAGCAGCCATCACCGCGGCGGTGAAGGCCTGCTCTAAAGCCTCCTCAACAACAGCGGCGTCTATGTCCATGGGATCTCTCCCGGAAGTAGAAGCATCGTCACCTGCAACGATTAAAGCAAATCCAGGCCGCATCACATGATGACAAGCCTTTGTTAAGTAGTATTTCGAGCCTTCAAGGCCCAGAAATCGCCCCTTTATGGCCATCCTCGGCCATATTCCCGCCGAATCAATCACTCACGTGATGGACAGGGTCAAGTCAAGTCCAAGTCAAAGCCTAGTTCCGAGTTCGAGTCGAAAATTCGGCAGCATTTCGCTATAACGGCGATTATGCCCTAGAAAGGTGCCCTGCAAAAGTTGTCACCAACCAAAATTCCGAGATGACAGGAAGTTTACCCATCATCCAAGGGTCCCTAATATCAAATTTCATCACAAATGGGCAATCCTAAGGCCATTTTCGAAGCAATTTTCGATCTAGTCGTGAAACTAGTCTCAAAATTCGCTCAAGGGCTCAAAACTTGATGAAAATTGAAAGTAAATACATGGTTATGTTCCTAACATTGCCTACTACTCATTTCTAGTATCAATTTGGCATGAAAAATCCATTTGGGGGAAAAGCCCCAAATTTTCGATCAAAAGGGTCGAAAACCCTAATGTTCGCGGCTCAAAATTCGACAAATATGGAAGATTAATACAAGATTAAAACACATACCTCGATTAGTCATATTTTAAGCGAGCTTTTGAATCCAACCTTGATAGAAATGGTGAAGATTTGAGAGAGAAATTGAAGGATTTGTGTTTCGAAATAATGAAATAAAACCCTTCTGATTTCGCGTTTTTACGAGATCATTGAATGGGGAACAGACGCAGCAGTCTTTGCGCCTCTTCCAAGAGACGCAGCTCTTGCTGCGCCTCTTCCTTTGTTTCCCTCCTGGTGGATTTTCAAAAATCCGTTATGAGTTCGTTATTCGTGGGCCCATCTTTGGTGCGCCTCTTCCTCGATGACATTTTATCACTTTGGTCCGTTTCGACGATTTCCATTCGTTCCGGCCCGCATTCTATCCAGTGCGACAGTATTGTGTAGTATTGTCCGAATTCATTTTATCCCGCGCAGCAGTATTTCGCAGTATTGCTCAATCATTTTATCCCCGCAGTGATATTTGCATGATATTGCTCAATCATTTTATCCGTGATAGTATTTTGCGATCTTGCTCATTCAAAGTTTCCCCTACGACGATCAAGATATTCCTAGTCGTCGATATGTTCCCCGACAAGAGTTCGCTTGAGACCGACGCAAGCAGATTCAACTTCCAAATTTCGCCAAAGTTCGCTTGAGACCGACGCAAGCGGATTCCCCCAGCAGTTTCTGCGACGTCCCGCTATTTTCAATATCTCTTATTCCCGAGAAGTTCGATTAAGTCTCAGGTATGATCTCTTCTTATGGCTGGCGAGCCTCCTTACGTAGTCTAATGGACTTTAAACGACCCTCCCCGATAGTCGACAGACTCTAAAATGTTCCCGACGACAGGTCCTTGGCTCAGACCCCTTGAGCCGCCTCGCGTCGCCATAGTCGTCAGGTTGTAATCTTCGATTGACCTGATGGCTATACTTTGACTTTCGCCTTGTCCAAGCCTCGGTCAAAGTGGGGGCTCAGAGACACCTCGTTTCGCACCCCCCAAACCACCCGGTGATGATTGGGCCGCATGTTTGTTACGCGGAACGATTAGTGTGATTCGTAAGTTTATCGTCAAGTGATTGCTCAAACATTTATGTCAACCTCTTAGTTGTCATCTACGTGCCGATACGGTCGTTTTGGCAATAATTAGAGTACATTTGGAGTCCGGGTCAAAAACCGTCTCCATTTCGATAGTTTGTTAAATCCCGAGTCGAGAATGTTGGAATGTTCCGGATATTTCTATTCCATATTTATCAAATTTTATCTTTTGGCAAACAATATCCCGTAATATTCAAAAGATAATCGAATTAAATCCGTCCTACCATAACTTAAACACGGAAATCTTTCTTAGCGGGAGGAAACCTCCGGGACAGACGCAAGACAGTCTTTGCGCCTCTTCCAAGAGACGCAGATGGGCTGCTGCGCCTCTTCCCAGGCCCTTCTTTGCATGATTTACGTATCTTTTTATATCTTTCCGAGATTCACTTCCAAAGAGTCTCTGAAACCCTATTCCTTCACGTGATTAGTATAAATAGGAGCTTTCGTTCCTCATATTTCTCACGCGAGTGTCCGCCCTTCTCTTCTCCCTTTGCATTCTAGACTTTGTTCTTACTAATTGGCGCCTACGTGCTTAGACTTCCGACCACGTAAGCTCGGATCTTTCCGGTACCACCTCTCCGTTGCATGACCGACCAATTTGACCACTACACTCAATCAATCTAATTAATCAACTTGTTAAATCGTTTTCCTCTTAAGAGGGCACTCTTTCCTTGCATTCGCGTCGAGCATCACTAATCGATCTTCTTAGTTCTTCTCGTTCCGTCAACATGTAAGTCTGAGGGTGTAATCTCTCCTTTTATTTATTGCACTTTTATTTATTGTATTTTGATTATTGTATAACAATTGTAAGGTTTATGTCGAAAGTACCTCATTAAAACCGATTTCTAAAACCATCTTTAAAACCTTTTTTGCGGATTTCCGGTAGACGAGACGTCGAGAAAAGACGCACAAGCTGAATCGCCTCTTGAAGGAGCGCAGCACCTGCTGCGCCTCTTCGTGAGGCTGCGCAGATTCTGCTTCTTTTCTTCTTCCTCCGTCTCTCGTAATTCGTACCAAAATTGTTTCTTTTGTTTTGTTCTTTAATTCTTCATCACGGAAATTTATAATTCATATGTGTGTTGTATATAATTCATCATTCATTAGCATGTCTTAATCGTCAAGTCCGACTCAAATCCCTAATAATCCATATTTACGGGTTTTCGTCATTAAATTCAAGTTCCGGATTTTAGAGATTCAATTCGTTCATATTGGGTTTCTGGGATTCGTTGTTGATAAATTTGCATCATTTTATTTATTGTTCGTCATTAATTCGTCATCATTCATCATGTTTATTTGATAATTCGTTAGTTAGTTTAATTATTCATTCATTAACATCGACCCTTCACATAATTAATCCGTCTTGTTTAGTCTCATCCATGTTTCTTGTTTTATGACCTTAATCATATGTAAATAATCTGCTAATAACTTTCATCCGAGCAAATAATTTAATCAATCCACTAATTTACCGATTAACATTCACGATTTTGCGGCTCGGCTTCACGGCCTGAGAACTCACCCTTGGAGCAGAGAAAGAAGCTGCTGCGCCTCTTCCAAAGGGCGCGATTTTCTAACTGCCTGTTCGGGGTGAATTCGCCTCGAACCCCTTTTTCGCCTTGACCTAGTTTAATTAGCTACGTATCAACTAACTAATAATCGTATTATCACCTTCATTCATTCGTAATTTATTCTTTTATTCTTTTTTATCAAATCATCCGTTTTAGCGGTATTTTCGACATAAATCGCCTGTTCCATTGTAATTATTGTAATTTTCTTTATTGTAATTATATTTATTATTGTATTTTGTATCATTTGTATGTTTCTCACATGTAAATGAACCTTAAATCCCAACTTCGACCCAATTGTTTGCCTAATTAATTGTTCACCGACTTAGTTAAATTCTCACATGTTAGGATTAATCTATGGATGTTGCATTGCATGCATATAGCCGACGATATATCGAGTACGAATAACTTCCCTAATCATTAGTAGAGGCCGCTATCGAGGCGGGCGGGATTAGGTGTTCGATCAAAAGAGCTTCCTAATACGTACCCTCACCCCTTACTCCAGATCTCCGTGAGCACCCGTGTTCATTGGCATCCACGAGAGTCATTCTAGACATAGAATGCTAAGGGTAACGATTGCTTAGTGTTCATGTCACTACTTTGTGTCTTGACATGACACGAGGTATTCGAACGGTTCCAATTTCCCATAAAAATTGGTGGCGACTCCATACAAAATGCAAACGCTTGTTTTCGCTTCTCACCAAGCGCCCCCGTGGGCGGCCCGCTGTCCACAGATATCACCTTGCTTGAGGAGCCTATCCTTGAGATATTTGAGATATCTTATCATGAAGATGAATGTCCCTTCCCTATTGCCCATGAAGATTACTTAGCACCCACCATGGAGCCAATGATTGTTGGAGATGATATGGTGGACCTTCTTCAAAAGGTCAAAGCATCATACAAAGGATATTTGTTGGAAAAGCTCAAAAAGAAACTTGCACATGAAGCTACTTGTGGAAAATTGGCATCCACAACATCAACTCCAAAGGTACCCTGTCATCAATGCTATGAGAATTCTCCTTCTATTCTTGAAGGATTGATAAATTCAAATGCTATCATCATCACCAAAGTCGAAGAAGAAGGTAGTGAGTGGAAGTCTCCGGACAACCATGAACCATACTTCCTACCTTACGCTAACAAGAATCATGGGCTAATTCGTTTGAAGCATCGTGAATATTCAAGTGCCAAGAAGAGGAAGAAAACAAGAATGAATGACAAATTCCCTTGGCCAAGCTTCGTCTTGAAGTTAAGCAAACCATACTTATGCTTATTTGGAGTTTGTTCACAATCTTTTGATCTTTTATTAAGAGCCTTGAGCTCTATGGACAAGAATTTCTACAATTTTAACTAGTTTGGTGGAGTCCTATCTCAAACCACCATTTGTAAGATATTTCTAGGACCTTTACCTTGTATAATATTGTACATTTTCGCATTTTTATTTACAAATTCTTATTGAGCAAAATTTCAGAAAAAAGATAAGGAGGAGTAGCAAAAGGGTGCAAGGGTACGATCTTGCAAAAGAAAAGAAAGAAAAGTCTGAAGAGCAGCGGAAGACGCTCGTCCTCAGCTTTCCTCCAGGTGGTGTTTAGTTCTGACACGAAATCCGAGCGGATTGTTGCCCAAGACGCTCGTCTAGAGAAAGACGCCCGTATTCTAAGTTGGACGCTCGTCCTGTAGGATACCTGAAGAAAATTTTGGGACTGAACTAGAATCCGAGCGGATTCTAAAGAAGACGCCCGTCCAAATTGTTGAAATATGTGTCCTCCGACAATAATGCGATCACGACTGTTGATCATGATGATCACATGTTTAAATCTCATTATAAAGAATACAATTGGGAAGTAATATTGTTACTGTCAACTGGTCAACATATATCGGTAATGATTGGCTGACTAGAGTTTGACATTACTGTCGTGCGACGGTGGTGATCAGTTGACCCCCTAGGTCATACCTATAGGGCAACACTCTTAATTGATTATTTAATTAATCGTATAATGTTACGAGTTAATTAAATTACTTGAAAATTGACGGACGATTTTGGAAGTAAGATTTACGTATCAAATTGAAATGTAATTAAATGAGATACGGTCTGAGTAATCGAATTGTATTATTACTCGGATGAAATTATTGTTTAAAGAAACAATTGAATTTGAATGAATTATTATAAATATGATTTATAAATTGGTAAAATATTTTGGTACAAGTAATTATGAATTACTAAGTCGATTTTTGTTTATGACGTATTTTTATTAATATGTTGATTTTTAATATGTTAAAAATACATAACAAATTTATGTCACATATGACATGTGACATATTGACAATTGACAAAAATAAAATGGATTCCATTTTATCTCCAAATGGACCGAAATATGGGTGTGAGTAACAAATTGTATTGTGTTAATTAAGATTAGTGGAATTCATTATTATTACTCTAATTTAGGCATGCACACCTAGAGCCTTTTGTGTAAGAGCACAAAGACCATGCATTGGCCATCCCACTCCACCCTACCCGGTTTTCCCTTGAAAAGAACAAGGGTTCTTTTGCTTATTTTATTATCATTCACCATATGAATGGGTGGGTGATAATTATTATTCATTCTAACTTCTAAAGATTAAGTTTTAGAAAGATAAAAAATCCTCCAAAAACTCCTCCCCTCTAACCGGTTTTAGAGAGCAAAAATACCAAATTATTTCGGGTCATTTTTCACAAGATTAATATTATACTAGTTCATATAATATTAATTTTATTAAGAGTATAGCTTTGGGTAACCAAATTATTTCGGGTCATTTTTCACAAGATTAATATTATACTAGTTCATATAATATTAATTTTATTAAGAGTATAGCTTTGGGTATTATTCCTAAGGAGAGATCCTACACTTGGATCTTGTTTCTTCCATTAAAGGAAAGCTCATGAACAAAAGAAAAAGGAGATTTCTTTTGTGCCCATAAGAACCGAAATTACTATGTAAGGGTGATTTCTTCTTTATTTTTATCATTTGTTTGCATGCATAAAATCCGTATTTAATTTTATGACAAATTAATTTATAACATATATGAGTATGTTTATGTATAAAGATCTACATTTCTGTCAATTGGTATCAGAGCCACGTTGTTTGCATGCAAATCGGTTAAAAGTTTTTCCGAGTTATAAGAATAACATATAAAACTTGTAAAATTTGTGTTATTATGATATATCACGAAATTAAGCCATGCATGTTAATATTTCTGGTCCTAAAATGTTTTAGGGTATTTTGGTTAATTTTACGGATTTTTATTGTTCATATAATACAATAATGGCATTTAAATATGATTTTATGAGTAAAAATGTCATTTTCGGTCTAAAATTAGCTATACTTCGAATTTTCCATTGATTTTTGGATATGTTGTCACATATATTATTTTGAGATAACCTGTAAAGTTTCATAATTTTTGGACTTGTTATGCTCGAAAAATGGATTTTTCATTATTAAATTCGGATTTAGGTGAAAAATAGGTTAATATGAGTTAAATTTCGAATCTGGTCATAGAAAATTAATATGTTGTCACATGCAATTTTACAAGATGTGTGTAAAATAATTGGCTATAAAGAAGTCCTTTTGCATGATTTATGGATTTTTGAAGAAAAATAGCATAAATAGTGACATTATTAGTGAAAAATTAATAAAACATAATCTATGACTTAGGAAAAACGTCTAATGTTGCCTTTTATTATCTTTTTCAGATCTAAAATTGAAAAGTTAATGAATATAATTTTTCCATGTTTTTATGATTATTTTATTAAAAATCGATAAACCGCAACATTGTTTTTCCGGAAAATTTTCGAAATTTTTAACCTAAGATTTTGAACATTATGAGTGTCATGGTATTTTTCCAGAATGTTCATGAGTTTAAATTTCAAATTTCAAATTTATTTGAAATTTTGTGATTTATTTGAAGTTTATAGCTTATTTTTGTGATTTTGGTCCATTTATGAACAATTTTATAATATATGGGTTAATTATGGTCAAATTATTAGTGAAGACTAAATTTTGAGTCCTAAGAGGTTAGGGTAATTAACTTATGCATAAATATGAGTTTATGTATTTTTGTGATTATAAAAATGTTGAAATCACGCAAATCCGTAAAAACCGAGTAATATACGATATTGGCTAATTAAAGGCGATTTAGCATAAAATTGAGCATGTTCATACATATTATAATGCTGCATTTTTTTTCCATTATGATTGTCATAATTTTAATTTATGTAAATTTGAATTATGTAATTTTACTTAGTATGGCCTTAGATTTTAATTAGTATTTCCCGAAATGTATGGGAATATCGATTCGGTTGTAATTTTTATTGTGATCTCGTATCACCGTTTTGTAATTTAATAGATTTATTTTATTTTAGTTACAAATGTATAATAGGAAATTATGTAATTTATTATGTAATTTTATTCATTCCGGAGTTCCCAAAGACGGATTTCTTCAAGAATGGCGATACATAAAGACGGTGTTACCTCGAGATGCGTGCCACAACCGAAGTTCAAGGGACCAATGAAGTTGGTTTCCGAATATGTAATAGTTAAATAGTTTTTCTATTTTAGGAAAGGCCATACTAGGATTTATTTATTTTTATGCTTGCATTTTATTTTATGTCGCATGCATCGCTAAATCGCCATAACTAAAACATGCATCCTCTATTTTATCGAGTTTATCGACCGTGTCAATTAGAATTATCGTAGTTCACCGCTTTAGTTCACTTAAAACGTGATAGATAATAAATTGACATGACCTCTCGCTAAAACAATTAATTGAGACATAGCCTTACCAAATAGTAGAAACCATGAAAACCTATTTCGCGAGGGAGTGCACTCGGCCCTATCGGGGTACAAACCTTGTTACGTAGGGGAAGTGGGTGATGAATGTTAATCCACCGAGTTCATATTAATGAAGGTTTCATCGGCCATACCGTGCCTAAGTTGATGTGGATTTGGATCATGGACACATTTATTCGAAATTTGGATTGAGCTCAACGGAAGTATTCGCGACCGTAGTTGCATGTGTTCCGGGCTATAGATAATTATTAGAGTAATTTTATCGACCAAGAGTTCTAAAAGTAGAATCGATTAAAACGTTAATCCACCGAGTTATATTGATGAGGGTTTCATCGGCCACACCGTGCCCAAGTTAATATGAATTTGGGTCTTGGAATCATTTATTATAGTTGGGTAGAGGTCACTATATAAATGTTCATATCTTGTTAATTAATTACAAGTATGATTTAAAAAGACAAAGTGTTAATATTTCCTTTCCTCCATATTTGTAGTGCATTACAATGAATCCAACAAATGCTACCGCACCGATAACTATTGAGTCATATCACAATGTTCTTGACGACGTATGCTCCAACAATAATTTCGATACTACTAGAGAACTTCATTTCGGGATAGGTTCGGATGGAAACCTTAACTTCATCACTTCTTCTAAACCACCTACTACAACTAGACCTCGTGTGAGTCCGTCTCAGGAAGACTACCTCATACAATCTATAGGGTCTTTGTCTCTGGAAGATAAAGATGCCAAAGCTAGTGGGAGCTCAAGCAATCAAGCTCTTGCTTCTAAGGGCAAAAGGTTCAAGAAGAAAGGAAAGAAGATAAAAAACTTCAAGCAAGTTAATGATGAGTGCCATTATTGCTATGGCATGTGACATTGGCTTAGGAATTGTCCCGTATATTTGCGAAATATAAGGGAAGGACTCATTACTCCAAAAGGTACAATTCCTAAAGAAATTTATGTTATTGATATAAATTATACTTCCACTACGACATGGGTACTAGATACCGGTTGTGGTTCTCACCTTTGTAATCATTTACAGGGTTTAAGAGATGTGGAGAGGCTTAGCAAGGGAGATGTGGATCTACGCCTTGGAAATGGAGCTCGGGTAGCGGCCGAATCCAAGGGAACTTATGTTTTAGCTTTGCCTAATGGATTTGAGTTGTATTTGCATAATTGCTTTTATGTGCCTACACTCTCTAAAAACATTATTTCAATCGCCATGCTAGACATGGACGGTTTTTGTTTTGTCATTAAGAACAATCGTTGTACTATTTCTAGGAACGACTTGGTTATAGGCCAAGCTTCCTCTATCAATGGCATTTACATTTTAGAGACCTCAAATCCGACTAATGATATTTATAACATTCAATCAAAGAAACTCAAAACAAGTGACCCAAGTGAAGCGTTCATTTGGCATTGTTGATTAGGTCACATAAACGAGAATCGCATCAAAAGATTAATTTCAACTAATGTGATTACACCATTTGATTATCAATCATTTGGTACATGCGAATATTGCCTACTTGGCAAAATGACTCGTAATCCTTTTAGTGGTAAAGGGACACGAGCTAGTGAGCTATTGGGACTCATACACACCGATGTGTGTGGACCAATGAGTATCACCGCTCGTGGTAATTATGACTACTTTATAACCTTCACCGATAACTTGAGTAGATATGGGTATATCTATTTAATGAAACACAAGAGTGAAGCATTTGAGAAATTCAAGAATTCCAAAACGAAGTAGAGAACCAATTGAACAAAAAGGTAAAAGCACTACGTTCCGATCGTGGTGGTGAATACCTTAGCCTTGAATTTGATTCACACTTGAAAGGTTGTGGTATTATATCACAACTTTCTCCACCCGGAACACCACAACTCAATGGTGTTGCCGAAAGGAGGAATCGAACCCTACTTGATATGGTTCGATCCATGATGAGTCAAACCGAGTTACCGAACTCGTTTTGGGGATTTGCGATTCAAACCGCAATTAGATCTTTGAACAATAGTCCCACTAAATCCACCGAAAAGACTCCATATGAGATGTGGACGGGAAAGTTTCCCAATATATCCTATATGAGGATTTGGGGATGTGATGCTTACGTCAAGACTAAACCCGACAATAAGCTTGCCCCAAGATCCGAAAAATGCACCTTTGTAGGTTACCCCTCGCATTGTCGAGGATACTACTTCTACAAACCTCAAGAAAACAAAGTGTTTGTGTCTAGCGAGGCTGTCTTCTTAGAAAGTCAATTCATTTCTAAGAGACAGAGTGGGAGAAATTTTGAACTTGACGAAGTTCAAGAGCCACAAACCGAGGTAGAGACGCAAGAAGATGTTCCTTCGTCGTCTAATGCGGTTGTACCTCCTCCACTAAGAAGGACGGGTCGAGTAATTCGCCATCCCGATCGATATGTGGGACTTATCGAGGAAGATGGAACACTCGATGTGTTACTTATGAAAAGTGACGAGCCCGCCACCTACAAGGCTGCAATCTCTAGTCCAAATTCCTCCTTATGGCTTGAAGCCATGAAGTCCGAAATAGATTCTATGCATGAAAACCAAGTTTGGGACTTGGTAGATTTGCCTAAAGGGGCAAGACCCCTCCAATGCAAATGGATATTCAAGGTCAAGAATGGCATAGAAGGACATGACGATGTCTACAAAGCTAGGCTAGTGGCAAAAGGATTTACCCAAGTCCAAGGTCTCCATTATGATGAGACCTTCGCCCCCGTAGCCATGCTAAGATCCATACAGATTTTGTTAGCGATTGCCGCATTTCATGACTATGAAATATGGCAAATGGATGTCAAAACCGCTTTTCTAAATGGGCATTTAGAAGAGGAGGTGTACATGATACAACCCGAAGGTTTTGTTGATTCTAAAAATCCTAACAAAGTGTGCAAGCTTAAGAGATCTATTTATGGTCTTAAGCAAGCATCTAGAAGTTGGAATCATCGATTCAATCATGTTATAAAGGAAAATGGTTTCACTCGAAGTGTTGAGGAACCATGTTTATACATGAAATTCAGTGGGAGCAATGTTGTGTTCCTAATCTTGTATGTCGATGACATACTACTCATTGGAAATGATATTCCAATGTTGTCTTCTGTTAAGAAGTGGTTAGGTAACCACTTCCAAATGAAGGATTTAGGAGAGGCACAACGCATATTAGGTATCCGGATCTATAGAGATAGATCCAAGAGGATATTGGCACTAAGTCAAGAGTCTTATGTTGATAAGATTCTTCGACGGTTCAGCATGGACAAATCCAAAAGGGGTTTGGTACCTATGGTAACAGGGACGATATTGAGCAAGACTCAATGTCCCTCCGAACCCCATGATGTTGAACGTATGAAGTTGATCCCTTATGCTTCCGCTGTTGGATCAATCATGTATGCCATGATATGCACACGTCCTGATGTCTCGTATGCCTTGAGCATGACGAGTAGATATCAAGGAAATCCAGGTGAGAGTCACTGGATTGCAGTCAAGAACATCCTTAAGTACTTGAGAAGAACTAAGGATTCTATCCTAGTGTTTGGAGGAGACACTGAGTTGCATGTTAATGGATACACGGACTCAAGTTTTCAAACAGATAGAGATGACTTGAAATCACAAGCTGGTTTCGTGTTTATGCTCAATGGTGGTGCCGTAAGCTGGAGAAGCTTCAAGGAAGCTGTAACCGCGGATTCTACAATGGAGGCTGAGTACATCGCAGCATCAGAAGCTGCCAAGGAAGCTGTTTGGATCAGGTAATTCACGGAAGGTCTAAAAGTAGTACCTACCGCCAATGATCCCATCACTCTCTATTGTGATAATAGTGGGACGATCTTCCAAGCTAAGGAGCCGAAGTCTAGTAATAGATCTAGGCATGTACTTAGAAAATATCATGTAATAAGAGATTTCATTGAAAGAAAGGAAATTGCGATTTGTAAGGTTGGGACGGATGACAACATAGCCGATCCACTCACCAAGCCTTTATCGCAGGCTAAGCATGATGGACATGTTACGTCCATGGGGCTTAAACGTGTACCAAGTCTATGTTAGATTTTGAAATGTAATAAAAGTGTTGTTTTTGGTTCATGTTCATAATCACATTTGTCTTTCATCTTTAATTTATACATTGTTACATCCAAACGGGTTGTAGAGACAATTGAACCCCGTTAAAGTGAACACGGATTAACATAGTATTTGCCCATAGTCACTTGTATGAGGTGACGTCTCGAAGTGACTAGAGTGTGATGCGATTGATGGCAAGTTCAAGTGCCATAGAGTCATGTGAGATGACTAGTCGATCACATAGGCAGACTGTTAAGAACATTTTGTCGGGCCTTATGACCGCTTATAGAGTTCTGGCAATTTATATAGCCTGGTCGTGGTGAGAGCTACTATAGTATTCAAATGAGTCGATTCTTTTGACTAAAGACTATTCGCCTAAGATGGCACAGTTTCAGATTAACTTTGATTTGTGTTACTACGACCTTCGTAAATGGGGTCAAATGGGCATATTTTGGGTTATGATGGCTGTGGCTAGTCGAAGGGAATGAGTGCGATAGGAATTGTCCACCCCTAGTCAGGGTTATAACAATATCTCAGGGCCACTCGAGGAGTAATGAACTGGAAATGCGTGGCCACGCTCGGAAAGTATCTATGATAGATAAGTCCGGTCAATCAGTTATTCTCCAGATCGAGGAAACCACTCTCGATATGATCACTTACAAGTACGACCTGAAAGACACCTTGCATTGAGTGGGAGATAGTAATAGGACAAGAGAATTGGTGACGCACACTTGTCGAGGACAAGTGGGAGATTGTTGGAATATGTGTCCTCCGACAATAATGCGATCACGACTGTTGATCATGATGATCACATGTTTAAATCTCATTATAAAGAATACAATTGGGAAGTAATATTGTTACTGTCAACTGGTCAACATATATCGGTAATGATTGGCTGACTAGAGTTTGACATTCTTGTCGTGCGACGGTGGTGATCGATTGACCCCTAGGTCATACCTATAGGGCAACACTCTTAATTGATTATTTAATTAATCGTATAATATTACGAGTTAATTAAATTACTTGAAAATTGACGGACGATTTTGGAAGTAAGATTTACGTATCAAATTGAAATGTAATTAAATGAGATACGGTCTTAGTAATCGAATTGTATTATTACTCGGATGAAATTATTGTTTAAAGAAACAATTGAATTTGAATAAATTATTATAAATATGATTTATAAATTGGTAAAATATTTTGGTACAAGTAATTATGAATTACTAAGTCGATTTTTGTTTATGACGTATTTTTATTAATACGTTGATTTTTAATATGTTAAAAATACATAACAAATTTATGTCACATATGACATGTGACATATTGACAATTGACAAAAATAAAATGGATTCCATTTTATCTCCAAATGGACCGAAATATGGGTGTGAGTAACAAATTGTATTGTGTTAATTAAGATTAGTGGAATTCATTATTATTACTCTAATTTAGGCATGCACACCTAGAGCCTTTTGTGTAAGAGCACAAAGACCATGCATTATTGGCCATCCCACTCCACCCTACCCGGTTTTCCCTTGAAAAGAACAAGGGTTCTTTTGCTTATTTTATTATCATTCACCATATGAATGGGTGGGTAATAATTATTATTCATTCTAACTTCTAAAGATTAAGTTTTAGAAAGATAAAAAATCCTCCAAAAACTCCTCCCCTCTAACCGGTTTTAGAGAGCAAAAATACCAAATTATTTCGGGTCATTTTTCACAAGATTAATATTATACTAGTTCATATAATATTAATTTTATTAAGAGTATAGCTTTGGGTATTATTCCTAAGGAGAGATCCTACACTTGGATCTTGTTTCTTCCATTAAAGGAAAGCTCAAGAACAAAAGAAAAAGGAGATTTCTTTTGTGCCCATAAGAACCGAAATTACTATGTAAGGGTGATTTCTTCTTTATTTTTATCATTTGTTTGCATGCATAAAATCCGTATTTAATTTTATGACAAATTAATTTATAACATATATGAGTATGTTTATGTATAAAGATCTACATTTCTGTCACAAATTTAGCCGTTCATCCCAAAGCTCGGACGCTCGTCTTTTGTTCCTCCCAGAAGAAGCAGGATCCCTGTAACGAAATCTGAGCGGATTTTTCTTTCGACGCTCGGACCACCTGAAGAAGACGCTCGTCCTGTCCATGAAGACGCTCGAATTTCTGCGTTTTCCTCGGATTATCCGCCCAGGCCCGACCCTCAGCCGTTCGTCCCACCCCTCTTTTCTATAAAAATACCCCCACCATCCCTCATTTCCTCATCTTATCTAACCAAAATCCACTCATCTTCATCTTCAAACACTCCCTTCTCAACAAAAACCAACCAAACCCTAACTTTCCCAAATCGAAAATGATGAACCTCAAGGGAAAAGCCAAGAATCTTGTTGAAGCCGCTACCAAGAAACGCAAGGGCACATCTTCTTCATCCCCTCAACAAATGATGGTACTGTGGACAGCGGGGGCCCACGGGGGCGCTTGGGAGAGAAGAGGAACAAGCGTTTGCATTTTTGTATGGAGTCGCCACCAATTTTTATGGGAAATTGGAACCGTTCGAATACCCCATGTCATGTCAAGACACAAAGTAGTGACATGAACACTAAGCAATCGTTACCCTTAGCATTCTATGTCTAGAATGACTCTCGTGGATGCCAATGAACACGGGTGTTCACAGATATCTGGAGTAAGGGGTGAGGGTACGTATTAGGAAGCTCTTTTGATCGAACACCTAATCCCGCCCGCCTCGATAGCGGCCTCTACTAATGATTAGGGAAGTTATTCGTACTCGATATATCATCGGCTATATGCATGCAATGCAGCATCCAAGTTTTAATCCTAGCATGTGGAAATTAGACTAAGTCGGTTGACACGTAATTAGCAAACAATTGGGTCGAAATAGGATTTAGATTAATTACATGTGAAGACATACAAATGATACAAGAAATACAATGACAAATACAATAAAGGAAATTACAATAGTTACAACGGATTAGGCGATTTATGTCGAAAATACCTTTAGAACGGATAATTTGAGAAAACGAATAAATAAATAAATTAACGAACAGATCAGAAGGTGATAATACGATTAATAGTTAATTATACGTATGCTAATTAAACTAGGTCAAGGCAAAAACGGAGTTCAGGGACAGAATTCAACCCGGAACAGGCGCAACAGAGCTGCGTCTTTTGAAATAGGCGCAGCAGACGCTGCGTCTGTTCCTGACCTGAATTCTGGCTCCGAAGCCGGAATTGCGTGTTGTTAATACTCATTGGTGAATTTAATGATTGATTAAATTGTTTACTCGGATGAAAGTGATTAATAGGTTATTTACATGTGATTAATGGGTCATAAAACAATAAAACATGGAGGAAACGGATTTAAGACGGATTAAATACATGAATGAACGATGGATTAGTGACATGGGTGAATGAAATAGATTAATTATAACGAATTAATGACAAATATACGATGGATATGACAAATAACAGATGCAAATATATCAATGATGAATTCCAGAGACTCAATATTGATGAATTGAATCTCTACAACCCGGATTGAATTTAATGACGAAAACCCGCAAATATTGATTATAAGGGATTTAAGTCGGATTTAATGATGAATTATACGTACTAATGATGATGATTAATGACATACATGTGAAATTAATGTGCTATTACGGCGAAGAATTAAAGAACAAACGAAAACAAATAGACACGATTTAATTGCGAGAGGACGAACGAAGAAGAAAGGAAGCGAAGCTGCGGCGGCCCTCACGAAGAGCGCGACAGTATCTGCGCTCCTTCAAGAGGCGCAGCGATTCTTCGCGTCCTTTCTCGATGGTTATCTACTGGAAATCCGTAAAAAGAGGTTTTAAAGCATGGTTTTAGAAATCGGTTTTAATGATATTTTCGACATAAACCTTACAATTGATGATACAATAATTAAAATACAATAAATAAAAGAGAGATTATACACCCTCAGACTTACATGTTGACGAAACGAGAAGGACTAAGATATCGACTAGTGATGCTCGACGCGAATGCAAAGAAAGTGCCCTCGTAAGAGGAAAACGATTAGATTAAGTTGATTGATGTGGAGTTGGTCAAATTGGTCGGTATGCAAACGAGGCTGGTACTCAGAAGGATCCGAGCTTAGTGGTCGAATGTTCAAGCACGTAGACGCCAAAAAGTAAGAACAAAAGTCTAGAATGCAAAGGGAGAAGAGAAGGGCGGACACTCGCGTGAGAAACATGAGGAGCGAAGGCTCCTATTTATACTAATCACGTGAAGGAATTAGGGTTTCGGAGACTCTTTGGAAGTGAATCTCGGAAAGATATGAAAAAGATACGAGAATTACGCAGAATAGGACCTGGGAAGAGGCGCAGCAGCCATTGTGTCTCTTGGAAGAGGCACAGCACCTGCTGCTTCTGTTCCCAAGTGGTTTCCTCCTGCGGAAGAAAGATTTCCGTGTTTAAGTTATGGTAGGACGGAATAATTTGGTTTTCCTTAATATCTTATGTGAATATTACGGGAAATTGTTTACCAAAAGATAAAAATTATGAAATATGGAATAGAAATATCCGGAACATTCCAGAACATTCTGACTCGGGATTTAACGGTTATCAGAAAATGGAGACGGTTTTAGGCCCGGACTCCAAATGTACTCTAATTACTGTCAAAACGACTGTATCGACACGTAGATGACAACTAAGAGGTAGACATTAATATTTGAGCAATCACTTGACGATAATCTTATGAACTGTCACAAATCGTTCCGCGTAGCAAACATGCGGCCCAATCATCACCGGGTGGTTTGCGAGAGGTGCAGAAATGAGTTATCTACAGAGCCCCCACTTTGACTGAGGCTTGGACAAGGCGAAAGTCAAAGTATAGCCATCAGGTCAATCGAAGATTACAACCTGACGACTATGGCGACGCGAGGCGGCTCAAGGGGTATGAACCAAGGACCTGTCGTCGGGAACATTTTAGAGTCTGTCGACTATCGGGGAGGGTCGTTTAAAGTTCATTAGACTACGTAAGGAGGCTCGCCAGCCATAAGAAGAGACCATACCTGAGACTTCTTCTCGAGATGCTTCCGGAGGTACATGGGAGCTATTGAGCGAAGATCAGGCGTAAGGACTAAATAAGGTGAGTAGCAGGACACTGGCGGGAACTGCTGAAAGAAGGCTGCATGGGTAGTCTTCGGGAAATACGTAGATAGCAGGACACAGACGGGAACTGCTGAGGAGAAATCTGCTTAGGTAGATGTTAATCTTCATGTCTTGAGAGGGACAGTACATCCGCTTACTCTCGCTGGGGACATGATTGGGAATTAGTCTCCATGTCGTGAGAGGGAAAGTGTATCCGCTTACTCTCGTTATAATGATGGCGTGTTGCATTCTGTGAGGGAATAAATGCTCGTTGCGACAAGCAAAGGTCTCGAAAGGAATAAACAATACGCAACAGTCTGCTGCTGGCTTGAAAATGCGGGCCGGAATGAAAGAAAATCATGGAACGGACGAATAGGATAAAATAGCATCAGGGAAGAGGCGCACCAAAGATGGGCCCACAGATAACGAATTCATAACGAATTTTTGAAAATCCGTATGGAGGGAACATAAGGAAGAGGCGCAGCAAAAGCTGTGTCTCTTGCAAGAGGCGCAGCGCCTGCTGCGTCTATTCCCCAAAGTATACTTTCTGCGTAAAAACGCGATAATCAGAAGTTCATTTCATTATTTCGAAATACAAATCCTCCAATTTCTCTCTCAAAAACCAATCATTTCCGCCAAGGTTTGATCCAAAAGCTTGCATTAATCATGACTAATCGAGGTATGTGTCTCATTATTGCATTAATCGTCTATATTTGTCGGATTTTGGATCGAAAAAATTAGGGTTTATGACCCAATTGATCGAAAATTTGGGGCTTTTCCCCCAAATGCATTTGCCTTGTGAAATTGACATTATAAATGGATAATTGGTAATATTAGGAACATAACCATGTATTTGTCTCGAATTTTCGTTGAGTTTTGAGCCTTTGAGTGAAATTTGAGACGGTTTCACAGCTAAACCGTAAATTGCTTCGAAAATAGCCTTAGGATTGCCCATTTGCGATGAAACTTGATATTTGGGATCCTTGAATAATGGGTAAACTTTCTACCATCTTGGAATTTTTGTTTGTGACGGCTTTTTCAGGACACTTTTCTATGGCATAATCGCCGTTATAACGAAATGCTGCTGAAATTTCGGCTCGAACCCGGAACTAGGCTTCTAATTAGGCTTGACTTGACCCAAATTACCACATGAGTGATCGGGTTTGCGAGAATGTTGCCAAAGATGGCGAGAAAAGAGCGATTTCAGGGCTTCGAAGGCTCGAAAATCCCTTAACCAAGGCTTGTCGTCACGTGACGCGGCCTAAATTTGCTTTAATGTTGCAGGTGATGTAGCTTCTACTTCTGGGAGGGCTCCCATGGAGATAGACATTGCTACTGTCGAGGAGGCTTTAGAGCAGGCCTTCACCGCCGCGGTGATGGCTGCTGAGGACGAGGTCCACGAGGAGGACGCTGTTGAGGAGGAGGAGGCCCCGAGACGGGCCAATGTTGGACGAGGAGGTCGTCAGCGGAGAGGAGCTCCTGCGTAGGCTGAGACTTGGGAGAGTAGGCACCTGCTGTGGGCTGCAGAGGGTCACCTGTCCTACAGGACGATGAAGAGCTTGGTAAATAGGAATTCACTACTCATTACTCATCCTTTTTCATTTATTCGTTCATATCTCTTTCGATTTTCATTCAAAACTAAAGATAGCTTTTGTTTCAAATCATAATAGGAGGCCGGGAACATCAGGTCGTTCTCGGGTTACACGACAGCGATGGAGCCCTACGAGCGGCTGTCGGCAGAGGAGCGGGCCATGATCGAGCGTGGAGCGTTCGGTCCTTTGGTGCAGGCCTGGAGGGATATCGCGAAGAGGAAGCTGCGGGCTAACCTTAGCCTGGTCCGCACTTTCTTGGACCGATTCTGGGATACGACTTCCACGTTTCACATGCCTTTTGGTGAGGTGGGAGTCACCCTGGAGGACTACGACATGATTTCTTGTCTGCCGTGTGGGACCGAGGAGGTGGAGTGGCCGGAGACTGCCATGAGGGTGGACTCGGCCGAGGCGAGGAGGTTGATCGGCTGGAACTTGTCGCCGAGGGCATCACGATCGGGTTTGATGCCCAGCTCCTACGTTCGAGACTACTTTGCGGGAAAGATCCCGGCGCTGGTGACGATTGACGGGAGGGAGACGGCTCCTCCTCCCTGTACAGCTGAGCAGAGGGCTCATTTGTTGCTCTGGTGGTTTCTGTCTTCGATTTACCTCGGAGACAAGGGCGAGAGGCTGTCGACGAAGCTTCTTCCCTTCCTTTCTGACCTGAGTTCCCTAGGGCGTTGGGATTGGGTCACTGCTGGTTTTGCGGTCCTCATCCGCTTCATGAGGGCCATGGTTCGTCCGGAGTTGATGGAGAAGGGGACTTCTCCTGGTGCTGTCGGGCCTGGACTACTGCTGGAGGTATGAACCTTCTTTTAGAACGAAATCAATTCCTCTCTTTATCAAATCCTGAAAGATCATCATTGATTATCTTGCTTTTATAGGCGTGGGTGTACTCCTACTTCCCGAGCCTCGCGCCCAAGAGGACGGAGCCGCTGGAGAAGGCCTATCCCGTGGTGAGGGATTGGGTGATGTGCAGGACGAAGAGCAAGCGTTCTTCTCACGTTGTCTACCGGCGGGATGTGAACGCTCTTCAGCTGGACATCGTAAGTATCTTACTTATATTTATTTGCTTCTATATTGCTTTTAAATTGATCATAAGAATGATTCCTTATTTGTCTTGTCCCAGTGGGTGCCGGACCTTGGGCGGAGTACGTTGGAGCGCCTCCTTTTGTGGCTGAGGTCCTTCGACCTAGGAGCTCGAGCCGGCTGCTGTTGAGAACGTCGATGGGTCCGGTGTGGTACTTGGGCGAGCGCTTGGCTCGTCAGTGCTCTCGGGACGTGTTGACGGTTCTCATCGATCCTCCCAGGACGATGTTTAGGGAGCCTTCTGAGGCGGAGAGGGAGGCGGACTTGGCTGGTGCCAGTGGTGACGCCCTCCTTCTTCCTGGCGAGGACTACTCGGCGTTCCTCTACGGGAGGTTGGCGTACTGGCCGGTAGTGGTGAGCATCTTTTACTCTTCCTCTTGATTTTAAAAACTACGATGAAAGATCATCGGTTAATGAGAAATGTTTGGCTTTGCAGGAGGTCGAGGCGGCGGGCATCGAGCCCCCAGAGTACCCCGAGACCCTCGAGTACACTGACGCGACCGGGAGGACGACGATCTCCGAGCTGCGTGACTTTGACGTAGCTGTGACGAATGCTGGCCTGGACGACTGGCAGCATCTGATTCGGAGGGTGAGCCTCTAACTTTGCATAACTTCTGTGTAAGAACACATTTGATTGAGTTTGTTCAATTGTTGAGAATTTCTTTTTGAAAATGCAGGTTGCGCCGTCTCGGTTTGTGGCGTTGTGGAGGGTGGCCAACCGGCTGCGAGCTACTGCCGTCGAGGCACTTGTCGGCGGTCGAGGTCGTCAGGTATGAACCCTATGCCTATTCCATTTTTGATTTTTTAATTTTCCGACTTTGCTTGAAATGATTGACATGAGCCATTTTGTTGTTTACAGGGTGACCGCGAGCTGGAGCGAGAGTTGACCCAGTCTCGGGAGGAGACAGCTCGCTTGTTGAGGGAGCTCGAGGTTCGGGACGCCGAGATTGCTGCTCTTGCGGCAAGAGTTGCAGAGCTGGAGGGCGACCAGCAGTAGTTTTGTGTAGCTTTTGTAGACTTGCACATTTGGACATTGATTTTGGACATTTTTGGACTTTGTTTGGGGCGAGAGCCCCCAGTTTGTTGTACATTTCCCTTGTTTGGTGTATATAAGATGGCTTGAGGGCCTTTTTCTTTAAGAATTTGTGTTGCTTGTATCTGTGAGTTAGCTCGAAACAGTTTGCGGATGACGGTTTATGTCGTCATGCCGCCGAAATTTACATAGAAATCACGCAAAACATACATTTGTATATACATATGGCCTTAATTAGCGCAAAACGAAAGACTCAAAAGAATGCAAAAATGCAAAAAAATGCAAAAAAATTTGCCGGAAATGACTCGACGGTAGGGAGGGTTACCCCTAAAAAAAGAAAAAAACAGAAATCTATAAGTTAGAAATGTAGAAATGAAATTAAGAAATTGAAATTAATATATAAATGTTGAAATTCGGTAAATTGAAAATTATTTTCTAAATTAAATGAATTAAATGAGAAATGTAAAATTAAAATGAATTAAAATGAATTAAAACGAAAATTATTTCCCAAAATGAGAATGAAAATTATTTCCTAAAATGAAAATGTGCAAGTGTGGTAAGATGGCGAAAATGTCAATGTCGCCTCGAAATGCGTGCCCGCAGAATTAGGAAACCTGAAATATGGTAATCTTCACGTATTTACCAAAATAATAACCCGTAGGAATAGGAAATTATTCGTCATGGAATTAGGAAAGATCCAACGCGGAAAATCACGAAGTGAAGCGAGGAAGAGGCGCAAAGATAAGCTGCGTCCTTTGAAAGAGGCGCAGCAGTCTCGCGCTTTGTTCCCAAGGTGTTCTGCTCTGACGGATTTTTGGAAACAGAAATTAGTATAAATAGAAACGTCGATGGAGCTTTTATTCACATAATTCTTCCGTCTCTTCTTCATCTAATTACACAAAATTCTCAAAATAATCTTTTCATCATGAATACTTTGGAGATTCGCTTGAAGGAATGGACCAACGTTTTTTCGAACATGGAGAAACATGATATGGGTGCTTATAATTTTGGGTCTTTGTTGAGTTTAAAACTTATCAAGGTTGTTAAACCGTTCTTGGATGCTTGTCTTGCCTATTGGGACCCGAATTACCATGTTTTTGCGTTCCCTGGGGGTGATATTTGCCCATTCCCTGAGGAAATTGCCGCTATTGGTGGGTGGGATCCCGAACACTTGCCTGCCATTCCTTCTACTTCGCAAGGGTACAAGAGCAAATTTAGAGATTTGCTTGGGTTAACTAGACTTGAGGTGGACCGTCTAGTGACCTCGAAGGGAGTGCGAATGTTGGACTTCATAGATCGATTCATCAACATGGCCGACCCCACCGTTTCTCATGTTGCTAGGCGGAGGGCATTTGGCTTTTGCTTGTTGCATGTGTATGTCTTCCAAGGGCATGTTGATGAAGACTTGAGAGGTGATCCCCGTCTCCTGGGCCTTGTTGAGCAAATGGAGCTGCGCAGGAGCCCAGCTTGTTTATGCTTAGGAGAGATTCTTTTGGGCTTGGATAATAGGAAATCCAACCGCGATCTACCGTATTTGGGGAGTCCCGTCGTTCTTCAGGTAAAAGACACATTTTTTTTTCTTTTTTTTTTGTCGTTTTTTCGTTTTTTTGTCTTTGATATCTAATACCCGCTTTTGGTAGGTTTGGCTTATGGAACGGCTCCGATTGATCGAGCCCCCACTACATGTTCTTTCTTATCATGCCCGCTCGATTGCGATGAGGACGAGGTTGTATATGGTGGACTTCACTGGTCCGTGATTCGGAAGAACAAATCAAGAGCGATGATGGCCCGTTGATTAGGTGGGTCGCACCGTGGTGGCACCTCAAATCCGTCCCGGAGTGTCTTCTTTGGATCCCACTAGGTCCGTGCGCATTCTGGGATTGGAGTTCATGGTGTGCATCTTCCGGAAAGGCGATGAGACAAGTTGGGTGAAAGCAGACGATCCAGAAGCTTGATACCGTCCCAGATCGCTATGGCGCTTACTACAGAGAGCCGAAGAGAGTGGGCCATTAAATGGGCCCAAAGAAACATGTGGTTCTTGAATTTCTCCGTCAATGCCTTGTGGGTGTCGGATTCTTAGCTGCGATGGAGAAGAGCTACAACTCCTGAAGAACGCGAGAGATTGAGGAAGCGCGAGCCCGTTGACTACAAGGTGCGCGAGGTAGAGAAAGAGAAAGAGAAGCATCTGACAGAAGGAGAAGAAGAAGCCGGGTTTCAAGTCGTTCATCCCTCGAAGAAACCAAAGATGTCTCCTGTCGTGGAAATGGTGACTGGCAAGAATGGAAAAGCTAGGCCTCGAGAAAGACCGTTGGTGATTAGGTCTGAAGTGGCGCAAGAGCGTCCGGCTCGAGGTCGTGACAAGAAATATGACAAGAATGACAAGGGCAAGGGGAAGATGGAGGAATAGCCCGAGTCTTTATTTATTATTTTATTATTATTATTAATTATTGTTGTAATAAAAAAGGTGGGGTTTTTAGAATCCTAGCCTATTCTATTTTTATTATGTAGCGTACTATTATTATTAGAAAATGAATGAAATAAAAAAGGTTAAATGGTTATGAAACCGCTGTGATTTTCTATTTATTATCCTTGTCGAATTCCAAATGCAATGCAAATGTCCTTCTATTTACATTTTAGATAATGGGTTGAATCATGTGAAGGATTGCCTACGTATTCACTTAAAAAAATGAAATCAAACCCTTGCGCGTAGTTCGAGTAAATGTAAAAGAATAATTGTTCTAAGCAAGAGCTTGTAATGAACTTAGAAAATAAGCATGAGCTTTTCGCTTACTCTGAGGGTGCAAATTTAGTTTATTTGATGATACGAGGATGATAAATTTGTCAAAATGCAAGAGCACAGTGACATTAGCTTATTTCAGCTTTGCCAGGGGCCGTTTATTTAGTGCCACAAGAGCAACACGTGGGATTACGCGAGGCGCGTTTTTGTTCCTATCCTAGGCATAGTATCGTTTTAGTTGGTCAAGGTTTGTTGGGTTCGAAAACTCATTCCCATCTAGGTCTGTGATTCTAACCGCACCCCCTGGGAGTATGGATTTGACTAGAAATGGTCCGGCCCAATTAGGTTTGAATTTTCCCCGTGGGTCAACAGGTAGAAGAGCTCTAACCGATTTGAGCACTAAGTCTCCTTCTTTGATGTTTCTTAGCCTAACCCTTTTGTTGAAAGCTCATTTGATACGTGCTTTATATGTTTGGACATTATGCAAGGCGCGTAGCCTACGTTCATCCAGGAGGATGAGTTCTTCATATCTATCCCTCTTCCAATCGGCTTCCGGGATTTGACTTTCGAGTAAAATACGCAAGGATGGTATCTCTAGCTCGACTGGTTGTACAGCTTCCATGCCGTAGGTCAAATAGAAAGGAGTAGCCCCAGCGGGCGTCCTAATAGATGTACGATATCCCCACAAAGCAAAGGGTATCTTGCTTGGCCAATCTCTATAGTTGTCAATCATTTTCTTGAGAATCGTGACAACATTCTTGTTTGCCGCTTCTACCGTGCCGTTAGTCTGTGGTCTATAGGGCGAAGAGTGGTGATGCCTAATCTTGTATTTGGCTAGAAATTGCTCGGTCTCAGCTTGGGCAACCGTATTGACAAATGATGATGTTTTGTATGAACTTTGCCACATTTTTAGCCGTGAGACTGATGTAGGAAGCTGCTTCTACCCATTTGGTGAAATAGTCAATTGCTACTAGAATGAAACAGTGACCTCCTGTTCCGGCCGGGGTTATCTTCCCGATTATGTCAATTCCCCATGCAGAAAATGGCCAGGGAGACGTCATTGTATAGAGCAATGAAGGAGGGACATGTTGTACATTCCCGAAGATTTGGCAATTGTGGCAATGTCTTACATATTTGATGCAATCGGATTCCATTGTGGTCCAATAATACCCCAAACGTGTGATTTTCTTTGCCATCATGGGCCCACTCATGTGAGGACCGCATTCTCCGTCGTGGACTTCTTCCATCACCTTTCGCGCCTGTGAATGATCAAGGCAACGTAAGATTACACCAAGAGGTGTTCTTTTGTATAATTCTCCTTCCATGAGAACGTATTGGGAAGCGAGTAGGCGTATAGCACGTTGTCCCCTCTTGTCCATGTCGGGTGGATAGGTACCATTAAGTTTAAAATTCAGGATTGCTTGGAACCAGGGTTCCTGCGCGATCTCTTCTTCATCGGTTATTTGGTGGACATAAGCCGGCTCTGACCGTCGTTCGATGCACAAAGGCATTTCCACCATGTGATCTGGCATATTAATCAAAGATGCGAGTTTCGCAAGAGCGTCTGCAAATTGATTTTCTTCCCGAGGTAGGTGTAGGTAGGTTACGTGATCAAAGAATTGGGCAACTTGGTCTATTCTAGCTTGATAAGGTGCGAGGCTTTCGCTTCAAATTTTCCAAGATCCTGTAACTTGGTTGATGATCAGTGATGAATCCCCATGTACTCGGAGGTTTTTAATGCCTAAGCTCACTGCTGCTTGTAGTCCAATGAGACAAGCTTCGTATTCTGCAGCGTTGTTTGTCACCTCGAAGTCGAGTTTTGACAATTGGTGTATGCTCGCCTTCGGGAGAAATGAGCAACACTCCTATTCCAAATCCTCTCAAGTTTGATGCTCCATCAAAGTAAAGGTCCCAGGAATCTACATCAGTTTGGAGTATATCCTCGTCTGGAAATGACCAAGTGTCTATCGTTTGTGCGTCATTGATGGGATTTTCTGCGAAGAACTCGGCGACGGCGCGCCCTTTAATAACTTTCAGTGGCACGTATTTGAGGTCGATTCGAGAGCATCGGGGTCCATCTTGCTAGGCGTCCGTTGAGGACGGGTTTCTCGAAGAGGTATTTGACTGGATCCATTTTGGAGTATATTTTGACGGAGTAGCTAAGCATGTAATGGCGTAGCTTCTTCGTTGCCCACACAAGAGCGAGGCATGTCTTTTCGAGTTGTGAGTATTTGCACTCGTACTCCATGAACTTCTTACTAAGGTAGTAGATAGCCCTTTCTTCACTTCCTACAGTTTGAGCCAACATGGCGCCCATGGCTGTTTCGGTTACTGTGAGATATAAACCAAGAGGTTGATCCCGTTGTGGTGGCATGAGCACTGGTGGTTTAGCCAATATCTCTTTGATTTGTTCAAACGCCTTCTGACAATCGTCGTCCCACATGGTGTGGTCTGTTTTCTTGAGTTTCTTGAAGATAGGCTCACAAATCATCGTAAGTTTCGATATGAATCGACTTATATACTGCACCTTTCCCAGGAATCCTCGACTTTTTTTTGTTTGAGGTTGTGGCATTTCGATCAGAGCTTTGATTTTGGAAGGATCTATTTCTATACCCCTTTGACTAACGACGTATCCCAGGAGTTTGCCAGATGTTACCCCGAATGTGCATTTCTGAGGATTGAGCCTCATGTTGTACTTTCATTGCCTTGCGAAGGTTCGCAATATGCCCCTCTCTTTCCTTGGATTTGACAATCATGTCATCTACGTATACCTCAACTTCTTTGTGCATCATGTCATGTAAGAGTGTAGTTGCGGTGCATTGATATGTAGCTCCAGCGTTGATCAATCCAAACGTCATGACCATATAGCAATAGGTTCCCCATTTGGTGACGAAGGCGGTCTTATGCATATCTTCCACGACCATTTTGATTTTATTATAACCCGCATATCCGTCCATGAAGAATAGTAACGCGTGGTCAGCAGTGTTGTCCAGCAATATGTCGATGTGAGGTAGAGGGAAGTCATCCTTAGGGCTTGCTTTGTTCAAGTCCCTAAAGTCAACACAAACGCGGATTCTCCCATCCTTTTTGGGCACAGGTACTATGTTGGCTACCCAGTCGAATACTCGGAAACTTTGATGAACCCCGTAACACTACGGATTCTCTTTGGAGCCCTACTCGACCGAGTAGAGCCTACTCGGCCGAGTAGTGCTCTGAGTGCGTGTTATTTTGGTTCTGCCGAGGAATACTCGGCCGAGTATAGTGAGTACTCGACCGAGTATTGGACACTCGGCCGAGTATGCACTTACTCGACCGAGTGTCCGGTTTGGCGGAGTGTTATTTCGACGGTTTGATTAGGGAATGTTTAGGGTATTTTATACAACCGCGTCAGTTTCTAATATCATTTCATAAGCGTTATCATTTCTACGTTAACCTAATCACACCCAAATAATTCCCTAATCCTCCTCTTGAGCATTTCGTAGCGTCATTGTGTGGATAATCGTCGTGGTTCTTGCGTATAAGTTCTCGTTGCATTGTTGGAGAAGACTTCGTAGAGGAGCCTTTTTGATTGTTCGTGTTGCATACTGCTATTTATTGCTAAGGTAGGGTTTCCCTACTCAGTTTACTGTGCTTTACAAGACTTGTTGTTGTAATTATCGTCGTCTATTGATCATCGTAGAATGAAGGTTTTTGTGACAGTGTTGGTGTGAGGGGATTGAGATGACTGTGATGTCATGTGATTGTGATTGTGGTGGAGTCACTTGCGGGAGTGGCTTTACACCCTAGTTCGCCCTCCGTGGAACCCGCCACGGGAGGGGATGTGCACATTAAGGGACAGGGATCGTTGTCGCTCGTTGAGGAGCTGGACTAGGTGGGATCGGCTGCGGTCACTTGCTTTGGCGGCGAGGATTACTGTTGCGATGGGTAATCTGGCAGGGCTACACACTTTGGTGTGTAGTCGGTTACTATGTGAGCTTGGGTGATTGGGAGTTGGTGATGATCAGACGATTATTGCATTTGTTTGTCTTGTTAGTTGCATAATACTGACCCGGTTGTTGTTTGTGGAATCTGCGGTGATCCATTCGGGGATGGTGAGCAGGCTTGACAGGTTTTGCTAGTGAGAGCTTGGGGATTATCTTGGGAGATTTGCCACCACGAGTCATAGCATCACCGTCTGAGTCATAGCGAGTTTTGTTTTAATGTTAAGACTTTGAAGTTGTATTTCGTTAGACAGTATTTGGTTTTGGATCTTGTAAACTTTGCATTTCACATTACTTTAATAATAATGCTCAATTCAGACGCTTTGGTATATACTAACCTCGGGAAACCGAGATGGTAACGCACTTTCATGGTAGGGTGGTCCTGGTAAGGCACCTTGGTATGAGGGGGTGTTACAAAGTGGTATCAGAGCCGAAGATTCCGGCACCTAAACAAATGAATGTAATGAACTTAGGGAGTCTAAATAAAATGAACCCGGGGAGAGTTGTTTGGAGCTACCGCAGAGACTCGGGAGACGTCCCGGAGTCGCACATTGGCCCTTACTGACTCGAGCCGGTAACATGGGGGAGCGTGATGAGAACTAGGCTTAGTATGTGTACGTATGTGAAGATGTATGCTAGTAAAAGTCGATAGTTGCATATATGTGTGTTGAAGTTCTTAATTGTTGTGATGGGAGGAGTGGTCGATGAAACGGGTTGTGATTTCAAGGTTGGATTTAGTATATGTGCAAATTGGATGCTGATATGGTTACAATACGGTATTAAAGTTTTGATATATGCATTGCATGCTGACGTGATTATAACATGGTTTTTAAGTCCTTACGTATTTGCTGCGGGAATAGTGAGCATAATAGGGGAATCGTAATCTGTAAACCTATTTATAGCGTAACTCGGCCGAGCAGGGCAGGTACTCGACCGAGTATGGAGTACTCGGCCGAGTAGCCGATAACTCGACCGAGTGTTGTTTGATGGAAAGTAGCAATCGCTACTGTTTGTGATAACTCGACCGAGTATGGGTGTATACTCGACCGAGTTGTGAAAGATTTCTCTACCATAGCGCGGCCTATTACATCCTTGATGAGGAAGTCAGATTTGTTTGGGATGAGAGTTGTGAAACGGCGTTTCAGACCTTAAAGGAACGCTTGACCACAGCTCCTATCCTAGCCTTGCCAGAGGGTTGTGAGAACTTTGAGGTCTATACCGACGCTTCAAAGAACGGTCTAGGTTGTGTCTTGATGCAGGGAGGGAGAGTGATAGCTTATGCTTCGAGGCGGTGAAGCAATATGAGGAGAATTACCCTACTCATGATCCTGGAGTGGGTGCGGTTGTGTTCGCTCTTAAGATTTGGAGGCACTACCTTTATGGCGCAACTTTTAAGGTGTTCTCTGATCATAAGAGTTTAAAGTATATCTACACTCAGAAGGAGCTTAACATGCGACAGAGGCGGTGGATGGAGCTGATTGGAGATTATGATATGGAGATCATCTATCACGAGGGTAAAGCTAATGTTGTTGCGGATGCATTGAGCAGGAAGAGCGTTCATTCGCTATGTACAGCTATGTCCTTGCTGAAGTTGAGAGATGAGATGTCTAGGTTGGGGATCTTTATGATTCGAGAGGGGAATACCATCGGGGATTTGACGATCGAGCCAGAGTTGTATGAAAACATCAAAAGCAAGCAAGAGCTTGATCCTAAGATCCAGGAGTGGAAGTCTAAGGTAGAGAGTGGAGCAGCTTCCAGGTTCTCTATACATCCAGATGGGAGTGTTCGTTTTGATGGGAGATGGTGTGTTCTGATGATGCGAGAATTAAGGAGAATGATTTTGTCGAGGCTCATTGCACTCCTTATTCAGTTCACCCGGGTGGTGACAAGCTTTCTGAGAGACCTTAAGAAGACTTTTTGGTGGCCGAACATAAAGAGGGATGTAGCTGAGTTTGTGGCTAGATGTTTGACCTGCCAAAGGGTCAAAGGTGAACAAAGGAGACCCCAGGGTAAGATTCTGTTGGGAAATGTGTCCTCAACAATAGTGCGATCACATGATTTAAATATCATTATTAAATCTCATTTTAAAGAATACAATTGGGAAGTATTTATACTGTCAACTGGTCAACATATATCGGTAATGATTGGTCGACTAGAGTTTGACATTACCGCCGTGCGACGGTGGTGATCAGATTGACCCCCTAGGTCATACCTATAGGGCAACACTCTTAATTGATTATTTAATTAATCGTATAACGTTACGAGTTAATTAAATTACTTGAAAATTGACGGACGATTTTGGAAGTAAAATTTACGTATCATATTGAAATGTGATTAAATGAGATACGGTCTGAGTAATCGAATTGTTTCATTACTCGGATGAAATTATTGTTTAAGGAAACAATCGGAATTGAATGAATTTTTGTAAATACGATTTATAAAGTGGTAAAATATTTTGGCACAAGTAATTATGAAATTACTAAATCAATTTTTGTATGTGACGTATTTTTATTAATACGTTGATTTTTAATATGTTAAAAATACATAACAAATATATGTGACATATGACATGTAACATATAGACAATTGCCAAAAATAATATGGAATCCATATTATGTAAAGTGCCGAAAATTGGAGGAGTTTTAGCTACATATTGTGTTTATATTATAATTAGTAAACATAATGATTACTAATAAGAGTAGGCATGCAACCCTAGTGTGCATTGTTAAGACAAACAAGGGCATGCATTGGGTGGGTGTTCTTCCCTCCTCTTCTCCTCCTACCCGGTTTTCCAAGAGAGCAAGGCAAGGGTTTTGTCTTATTTTTCTACATACACTACTTTGAATTAGTTAGTGCATCATTCTATTATTCCATCATCCAAAAATAAGATATCTAGAGAGATAAAAAGCTCTCTTCTTCTCCCTCCACAAAACCGAAAATAATCAAGTGTTTACATTATTTTTGGGTCAATTTTCTACTTGATTAATATTATACTAGTATTTGTAATATTAATTAAAATTAAGAGGAGCCTTGGGTATAAAGCTTAGGGAGAGATCTTATACTTAGATCTTGTTCATCCATAAGGAAAAGCTCAAGATCAAAAGAGAAAGGTGATCTCTTTTGTGCCCTTAAATCCGAAATCAACAATGTAAGGACATGATTTCTCTTCTATTATATTATTTGTTTGCATGCATAAAATCCGTTTTAATTTTATGACAAATTAATTTAGACATATATGAGTATGTTAGTATGTATATGAATCTACATTTCCTTCAATCGGTATCATGAGCCACGGTTGTTTGCATGCAAATTGGTTAAAAGTTTTTCCGAGTTATAAGAATAACAAATAAAACTTGTAAAATTTGTGTTATTATGATATATCACGAAATTATTACATGCATGTTAATATTTCTGGTTCTAAAATGTTTTAGGATATTTTGGTTAATTTTTCGGATTTTTATTGTTCATAATTTACAATAATGGCATTTAAATATGATTTTATGAGTAAAAATGTCATTTTTGGTCTAAAATTAGCTATACTTCGAATTTTCACTTGTTTTTTGGATATGTTGTCACATATATTATTTTGAGATAACCTGTAAATTTTCATAATTTTTGGACTTGTTATGCTCGAAAAATGATTTTTTCATTATTAAATTCGGATTTAGGTGAAAAATAGGTTAATATGAGTTAAATTTCGAATCTGGTCATAGAAAATTAATATGTTGTCACATGCAATTTTACAAGATGTGTGTAAAATAATTGGCTATAAAGAAGTCTTTTTGCATGATTTATGAATTTTTGAAGAAAAATAGCATAAATAGTGACATTATTAGTGGAAAATTAATAAAACATAATCTATGACTTAGGAAAAACGTCTAATGTTGCATTTTATTATATTTTTCAGATCTAAAATTGAAAAGTTAATGAAAATAAGTTTTCCATGTTTTTATGATTATTTTATTAAAAATCGATAAACCGCAACATTGTTTTTCCGGAAAATTTTCGAAATTTTTAACCTAAGATTTTGAACATTATGAGTGTCATGGAATTTTTCCAGAATGTTCATGAGTTTAAATTTCAAATTTTGAATTTATTTGAAATTTTGTGATTTATTTGAAGTTTAATAGCTTATTTTTGTAATTTTTGGTCCATTTATGAACAATTTTATAAAATATGGGTTAATTATGGTCAAATTATTAGTGAAGACTAAATTTTGAGTCCTAAGAGGTTAGAGTAATTAACTTATGAATAAATATGAGTTTATGTATTTTTGTGATTATAAAATGTTGAAATCACGCAAATCCGTAAAAACCGAGTAATATACGATATTGGCTAATTAAAAGGCGATTTAGCATAAAAATTGAGCATGTTCTTACATATTATAATGCTGCATTTTCTTTATGATTGTCATAATTTTAATTTATGTAATTTTTGAATTATGTAATTTTACTTAGTATGGCCTTAGATTTTAATTGGTATTTCCCGAAATGTATGGGAATATCGATTCGGTTGTAATTTTTATTGTGATCTCGTATCACCGTTTTGTAATTTAATAGATTTATTTTATTTTAGTTACAAATGTATAATAGGAAATTATGTAATTTATTATGTAATTTTATTCATTCCGGAGTTCTCAAAGACGGATTTCTTCAAGAATGGCGATACATAAAGACGGTGTTACCTCGAGATGCGTGCCACAACCGAAGTTCAAGGGACCAATGGAGTTGGTTTCCGAATATGTAATAGTTAAATAGTTTTTCTATTTTAGGAAAGGCCATACTAGGATTTATTTATCTTTGTGCTTGCATTTTATTTTATGTCACATGCATCGCTAAATCGCCATAACTAAACATGCATTGTCTTATCGAGTTTATCGACCATGTCAATTAGAATTATCGTAGTTCACCGCTTTAGTTCACTTAAAACGTGATAGATAATAAATTGACATGACCTCTCGCTAAAACAATTAATTGAGACATAGCCTTACCAAATAGTAGAAACCATGAAAACCTATTTCGCGAGGGAGTGCACTCGGCTACCCCGGGGTACAAACCTTGTTACGTAGGGGAAGTGGGTGATAAATGTCTAATCCACCGAATTCATGTTGATGAGGGTTTCATCGGCTACCCCGTGCCTAAGTTGATGTGGGTTTGGATAATGGACACATTTATTCGAAATTTGGATTGAACTCAACAAAAGTAATTGATAAGGGTTTCATCGGCTACCCCGTGCCCTTGTTGATGTGTTTTGGGCTATAGATAAACATTAGAGTAATTTTATCGACCAAGAGTTCTAAAAGTAGAATCGATTAAACGTTAATCCACCGAGTTATATTGATGAAGGTTTCATCGGCTACCCCGTGCCTAAATTGATATGAATTTGGGTCTTGGAATCATTTGTTATAGTTGGGTAGAGGTCACTATATAAATGTTCATATCTTGTTAATATTTTACAAGTATGATTTTAAAAAGACAAATGTTAATATTTCCTTTTCCTCCATATTTGTAGTTCTAAAACAATGAATCCATCAAATGCTACCGCACCAATTACTATTGAATCTTACCACCATGTTCTTGACGACATTTGCTCCAACAACGATTTCGATACAACTAGAGAACTTCATTTCCGGATAGGTTCGGATGGAAACCTTAACTTCATCACTTCTTCTAAACCACCCACTACTACTAGACCTCGTGTGAGTCCGTCTCAGGAAGACTACCTCATACGATCTATAGGGTCTTTGTCTCTGGAAGATAAAGATGCCAAAGCTAGTGGGAGCTCTAGCAATCAAGTTCTTGCGTCAAAGGGAAAGAGGTTCAAGAAGAAAGGAAAGAAAGTAAAAAACTTCAAGCAAGTTAATGATGAGTGCCATTATTGCTATGGCATGGGACATTGGCTTAGGAATTGCCCTATGTATTTGCGAAATATAAGGGAAGGACTCATTACTCCAAAAGGTACAATTCCTAAAGAAATTTATGTTATTGATATAAATTATACTTCCACTACGACATGGGTACTAGATACCGGTTGTGGTTCTCACCTTTGTAATCATTTACAGGGTTTAAGAGATGTGGAGAGGCTTAGCAAAGGAGATGTGGATCTACGCCTTGGAAATGGAGCTCGGGTAGCGGCCGAATCCAAGGGAACTTATGTTTTAGCTTTGCCTAATGGATTTGAGTTGTATTTGCATAATTGTTTTTATGTACCTACGCTCTCTAAAAACATTATTTCAATCGCCATGCTAGACATGGACGGTTTTTGTTTTGTCATTAAGAACAATCGTTGTACTATTTCTAGGAATGATTTGGTTATTGGCCAAGCTTCTTCCATTAATGGCATTTACATTTTAGAGACCTCAAATCCAACGAATGATATTTATAACATTCAATCAAAGAAACTCAAATCAAGTGACCCAAGTGAAGCGTTCATTTGGCATTGTCGATTAGGTCACATAAACGAGAATCGCATCAAAAGATTAATTTCAACTAATGTGATTACACCATTTGATTATCAATCATTTGGTACATGCGAATATTGCCTACTTGGCAAAATGACTCGTAATCCTTTTAGTGGTAAAGGGACACGAGCTAGTGAGCTATTGGGACTCATACACACCGATGTATGCGGACCAATGAGTATCACCGCTCGTGGTAATTATGACTACTTTATAACCTTCACCGATAACTTGAGTAGATATGGGTATATCTATTTAATGAAACACAAGAGTGAAGCATTTGAGAAATTCAAGAATTCCAAAACGAAGTAGAGAACCAATTGAACAAAAGAATTAAGGCACTACGATCCGATCGTGGTGGTGAATACCTTAGTCTTGAATTTGATTCACACTTGAAAGGTTGTGGTATTATATCACAACTTTCTCCACCCGGAACACCACAACTGAATGGTGTTGCCGAAAGGAGAAATCGAACCCTACTTGATATGGTTCGATCCATGATGAGTCAAACCGAGTTACCGAACTCGTTTTGGGGATTTGCAATCCAAACTGCAATTCTATCTTTGAATAATAGTCCCACTAAAGCCACCGAAAAGACTCCATTTGAGACATGGAAAGGAAGAGTTCCTAATCTATCCTATATGAAAATTTGGGGATGTGATGCTTACGTCAAGGCTAAACCCGACAATAAGCTTGCCCCAAGATCCGAAAAATGCATCTTTGTAGGCTATCCTTTGACCTCTCGAGGTTACTACTTCTACAAACCTCAAGATAACAAAGTGTTTGTGTCTTCCGAGGCTGTCTTCTTAGAAAGCCAGTTTATTTCTAAGAGACAGAGTGGGAGAAATTTTGAACTTGATGAAGTTCAAGAGCCACAAACCGAGGTAGAGACGCAAGAAGATGTTCCTTCGTCGTCTAACGCGGTTGTACCTCCTCCACTAAGAAGGACGGGCCGAGTAATTCGCCATCCCGATCGATATGTGGGACTTATCGAGGAAGATGGAACACTCGATGTGTTGCTTATGGAAAGTGACGAGCCCGCCACCTACAAGGCCGCAATCTCTAGTCCTAATTCCACCTTATGGGTTGAAGCCATGAAGTCCGAAATGGATTCTATGCTTGAAAACCAAGTTTGGGACTTGGTAGATTTGCCTAAAGGGGCAAGACCCCTTCAATGCAAATGGATATTCAAAGTCAAGAATGGCATAGAAGGACATGATGATGTCTACAAAGCTAGGCTAGTGGCAAAAGGATTTACCCAAGTCCAAGGTGTCCATTATGATGAGACATTTGCCCCCGTAGCCATGCTAAGATCCATACGGATTTTGTTAGCGATCGCCGCATTTCATGATTATGAAATATGGCAAATGGATGTCAAAACCGCTTTTCTAAATGGGCATTTAGAAGAGGAGGTGTACATGATACAACCCGAAGGTTTTGTTGATTCGAAAAATCCTAACAAAGTGTGCAAGCTTAAGAGATCCATTTATGGTCTTAAGCAAGCATCTAGAAGTTGGAATCATCGATTCAATCATGTTATAAAGGAAAATGGTTTCACTCGAAATATTGAGGAACCATGTTTATACATGAAATTCAATGGGAGCAATGTTGTGTTCCTAATCTTGTATGTCGATGACATACTACTCATTGGAAATGATATTCCAATGTTGTCTTCGTTTAAGAAGTGGTTAGGTAACCACTTCCAAATGAAGGATTTAGGAGAGGCACAACGCATATTAGGTATCCGGATCTATAGAGATAGACCCAAGAGGATATTGGCACTAAGTCAAGAGTCTTATGTTGATAAGATTCTTCGACGATTCAGCATGGACAAATCCAAAAGGGGTTTGGTACCTATGGTAACCGGAACGATATTGAGCAAGACTCAATGTCCCTCCGAACCCCATGATGTTGAACGCATGAAGTTGATCCCTTACGCTTCCGCTGTTGGATCAATCATGTATGCCATGATATGCACACGTCTCGATGTCTCGTATGCCTTGAGCATGACGAGTAGATATCAAGGAAATCCAGGTGAGAGTCACTGGATTCTTTGTCAAGAACATCCTTAAGTACTTGAGAAGAACTAAGGACTCTATCCTTGTGTTTGGAGGAGACATTGAGTTGCGTGTTAATGGATACACGGACTCAAGTTTTCAAACAGATAGAGATGACATGAAATCACAAGCTGGTTTTGTTTTCATGCTCAATGGTGGTGCCGTAAGCTGGAGAAGCTTCAAGGAAGTAAGAATCGGATTCGACAACGGAGGTGAGTACATAGCAAAGATCGAAGCGCCAAGGAAGCTATGTGGATCAAGCAATTCACGGAAGGTCTAAAAGTAGTACCTACCACCAATGATCCCATCACTCTCTATTGTGATAATAGTGGGACGATCTTCCAAACTAAGGAGCCAAAGTCTAGTAATAGATCTAGACATGTACTTAGAAAATATCATGTAATAAGAGATTTCATTGAAAGAAAGGAAATTGCGATTTGTAAGGTTGGGACGGATGACAACATAGCCGATCCGCTCACCAAGCCTTTATCGCAGGCTAAGCATGATGGACATGTTACGTCCATGGGACTTAAACGTGTACCAAGTTTTTGTTAGATTTTGAAATGAAATAAAAGTGTTGTTTTTGTTCATGTTCATAATCACATTTGTCTTTTATCTTTAATTTATACTTTGTTACATCCAAACGGGTTGTAGAGACAATTGAACCCCGTTAAAGTGAACACGGATTAACATTGTATTTGCCCATAGTTACTTGTATGAGGTGACGTCTCGAAGTGACTAGAGTGTGATGCGATTGATGGCAAGTTCAAGTGCCATAGAGTCATGTGAGATGACTAGTCGATCACATAGGCATTGTTAGGAACATTTTGTCGGGCCTAATGACCGCTTATAGAGTTCGGGCAAATTTATATAGCCTGGTCGTGGCGAGAGCTACTATAGTATTCTAATGAGTCGATTCTTTTGACTAAAGACTATTCGCCTAAGATGGCACGATTTTGATTAACTTTGATTTGTGTTACTACGACCTTCGTAAATGGGGTCAAATGGGCATATTTTGGGTTATGATGGCTGTGGCTAGTCGAAGGGAATGAGTGCGATAGGAATTGTCCACCCCTTGTCAGGGTTATAACAATATCTCAGGGCCACTCGAGGAGTAATGAACTGGAAATGCGTGGCCACGCTCGGAAAGTATCTATGATAGATAAGTCCGGTCAATCGGTTATTCTCGGATCGAGGAAACCACTCTCAATATGATCACTTGCAAGTACGACCTGAAAGACACCTTGCATTGAGTGGGAGATAGTAATAGGACAAGAGAATTGGTGACGCACACTTGTCGAGGACAAGTGGGAGATTGTTGGGAAATGTGTCCTCAACAATAGTGCGATCACATGATTTAAATATCATTATTAAATCTCATTTTAAAGAATACAATTGGGAAGTATTTATACTGTCAACTGGTCAACATATATCGGTAATGATTGGCTGACTAGAGTTTGACATTACTGTCGTACGACGGTGGTGATCAGTTGACCCCCTAGGTCATACCTATAGGGCAACACTCTTAATTGATTATTTAATTAATCGTATAACGTTACGAGTTAATTAAATTACTTGAAAATTGACGGACGATTTTGGAAGTAAAATTTACGTATCATATTGAAATGTGATTAAATGAGATACGGTCTGAGTAATCGAATTGTTTCATTACTCGGATGAAATTATTGTTTAAGGAAACAATCGGAATTGAATGAATTTTTGTAAATACGATTTATAAAGTGGTAAAATATTTTGGCACAAGTAATTATGAAATTACTAAATCAATTTTTGTATGTGACGTATTTTTATTAATACGTTGATTTTTAATATGTTAAAAATACATAACAAATATATGTGACATATGACATGTAACATATAGACAATTGCCAAAAATAATATGGAATCCATATTATGTAAAGTGCCGAAAATTGGAGGAGTTTTAGCTACATATTGTGTTTATATTATAATTAGTAAACATAATGATTACTAATAAGAGTAGGCATGCAACCCTAGTGTGCATTGTTAAGACAAACAAGGGCATGCATTGGGTGGGTGTTCTTCCCTCCTCTTCTCCTCCTACCCGGTTTTCCAAGAGAGCAAGGCAAGGGTTTTGTCTTATTTTTCTACATACACTACTTTGAATTAGTTAGTGCATCATTCTATTATTCCATCATCCAAAAATAAGATATCTAGAGAGATAAAAAGCTCTCTTCTTCTCCCTCCACAAAACCGAAAATAATCAAGTGTTTACATTATTTTTGGGTCAATTTTCTACTTGATTAATATTATACTAGTATTTGTAATATTAATTAAAATTAAGAGGAGCCTTGGGTATAAAGCTTAGGGAGAGATCTTATACTTAGATCTTGTTCATCCATAAGGAAAAGCTCAAGATCAAAAGAGAAAGGTGATCTCTTTTGTGCCCTTAAATCCGAAATCAACAATGTAAGGACATGATTTCTCTTCTATTATATTATTTTTTTGCATGCATAAAATCCGTTTTAATTTTATGACAAATTAATTTAGACATATATGAGTATGTTAGTATGTATATGAATCTACATTTCCTTCAGATTCAGTCTTTGACAGTGCCCGAGTGGAAGTGGGAGTCGATCTCCATGGACTTCATTGTGGGGTTACCTAGGTCACAACAAGGTAACAACATGATTTGGGTGATTGTGGATCGGTTAACCAAATCAGCCCATTTCGTCCCCATGAAGGATATACTTGGTCTAAGATGCAGCTGGCATTGGGTTACAGAAAGCATGTGGTTCGGTTACATGGTGTTCCGAAAGATATCGTTTCTGATCGTGATGCGAGGTTCATATCAAAGTTTTTGCAAGAACTGCAAGAGTTGATGGGTACAACGTTGAAAATGAGTACAGCTTTTCATCCGGCAACCGATGGTCAGACAGAACGGACCATCAAGACCTTAGAAGACATGTTAAGGGCATGTGTTATGGACTTTGGGGGCAGTTGGGAAGACAGACTTGATTTAATCGAGTTTTCATACAATAATAGTTATCATACAAGCATTGGGATGGCACCTTTTGAAGCTTTGTATGGCCGAAATGCCGAAGTCCAGTTTGTTGGGATGATAGTTCCGAGGCAGTGGTTTTAGGGCCACAATTGGTTCAAGATATGGTTGAGCAAATCCAGTTGATTCGCCAAAAGATGAGAGCAGCTCAAGATCGTCAGAAGAGCTACGCCGACTTACACCGCAGGGACATTGAGTTTGCCGTAGGTGACAAGGTTCTTTTGAAAGTGTCACCTATGCGAGGTGTTATGAGGTTTGGGAAAAAGGGTAAGATAAGCCAAAAGTTTATAGGTCCTTATGAAATTTTGGACCGTGTTGGCGAGGTAGCCTACAGGTTAGCTTTACCACCCGCTTTGGATAGAGTGCACAATGTTTTTCATGTATCTCAACTCCGGAAGTATGTGAGTGATCCGTCGCATATCCTCGAGATGGAGAACATCGAACTTGATGAATCCTTGTCCTATGCCGAGATTCCTAAGGAGATTCTTGATCGCAAGGTTCGTAGGACCCGGAATGGTGAGACGGTCTTACTCAAGGTCCTTTGGTCTAATCATAATGTGGAGGAAGCCACATGGGAACCTGAGGAAGCTATGCGAGAACGTTTTCCTAACCTTTTTGATCAGGTATGTTTGGTTACGGGGACGTAACCGTTGTCTTTTTAGGGGGGTAGGAGATGGTCGCGTTGGTGTTTTGTTGTGTTTTCTTTGTTGGGTTCGAGTCGGGAGATGAGTTTGGGGTAACTTGTTGTGATGCTTGTATAGTTCCTTGGAGTTGTCTCATGTAATTGTTATAGTCTTGTGACGTAGTGTTGTGCTTGCTTGTGTAGTAGAGTGTGAACTTCGGGACGAAGTTCTTTTTAGGGGGAAAGATTGTAACACTACGGATTCTCTTTGGAGCCTACTCGACCGAGTAGAGCCTACTCGGCCGAGTAGTGCTGCGAGTGCGTGTTATTTTGGTTCTGCAGGAATACTCGGCCGAGTATAGTGAGTACTCGATCAGAGAGTATTGGACACTCGGCCGAGTATGCACTTACTCGACCGAGTGTCCGGTTTGGCGGAGTGTTATTTCGACGGTTTGATTAGGGAATGTTTAGGGTATTTTATACAACCGCGTCAGTTTCTAATATCATTTCATAAGCGTTATCATTTCTACGTTAACCTAATCACACCCAAATCATTCCCTAATCCTCCTCTTGAGCATTTCGTAGCGTCATTGTGTGGATAATCGTCGTGGTTCTTGCGTATAAGTTCTCGTTGCATTGTTGGAGAAGACTTCGTAGAGGAGCCTTTTTGATTGTTCGTGTTGCATACTGCTGTTTATTGCTAAGGTAGGGTTTCCCTACTCAGTTTACTGTGCTTTACATGACTTGTTGTTGTAATTATCGTCGTCTATTGATCATCGTAGAATGAAGGTTTTGTGTGATGTGTTGGTGTGAGGGGATTGAGATGACCGTGATGTCATGTGATTGTGATTGTGGTGGAGTCACTTGCGGGAGTGGCTTCACACCCTGGTTCGCCCTCCGTGGAACCCGCCACGGGAGGGGATGTGCACATTAAGGGACATGGATCGTTGTCGCTCGTTGAGGAGCTGGACTAGGTGGGATCGGCTGCGGTCACCCACTGGCGGCGAGGATTACCTGTTGCGATGGGTAATCTGGCAGGGCTACACACTTTGGTGTGTAGTCGGTTACTATGTGAGCTTGGGTGATTGGGAGTTGGTGATGACCAGACGATTATTGCATTTGTTTGTCTTGTTAGTTGCATAATACTGACCCCGTTGTTGTTTGTGGAATCTGCGGTGATCCATTCGGGGATGGTGAGCAGGCTTGACAGGTTTTGCTAGTGAGAGCTTGGGGATTATCTTGGGAGATTTGCCACCACGAGTCATAGCATCACCGTCTGAGTCATAGCGAGTTTTCTTTTAATGTTAAGACTTTGAAGTTGTATTTCGTTAGACAGTATTTGGTTTTGGATCTTGTAAACTTTGCATTTCACATTACTTTAATAATAATGCTCAATTCAGACGCTTTGGTATATACTAACCTCGGGAAACCGAGATGGTAACGCACTTTCATGGTAGGGTGGTCCTGGTAAGGCACCTTGGTATGAGGGGGTGTTACAAACCCGGCTTTGAATTGTTTGTCAACTTCTTCCTTAATCTTGAGAGCCCATTCTGTCCTCATTCGTCGAAGCTTCTGTTTTACAGGTTTGAAACCTGGCTTAATCGGAATCCTTTGTTCAGCGATATCCCTGTCGATCCCTGGCATGTCTTTGTAGGACCAAGCGAAAACGTCTTTGAATTCATTTAGGAGGTTTATGAAATCGGCCCTTTCGATACAGCTCAAGGTAGTCCCTATCCTAAGTTCTTGGGGTTCTAGTTCGGTTCCTACATTGATGGGTTCGGTGTCCTCTATTACTGGTCCTCCTTCCCCTTCCTGCAGTATTTCTTTGGCTATGTAGGGAGGTATTTCGATCGATTCTGGGTCTTGGTCATCCTCAGTATCATCGTAAACATAATTGCACTCAAGATAACACAAAGAGTAAGCAGAACCTGATTTATTCATAATAAAATTTGAGTAAAGGTGAAACAAAGAAGCCAACTGATCCATGGTCAGTGGTGGCAAATGGACAGTGGTTGGGGCATTTCCCGAACTACTGTGACTACTCGAGGCTAAGCTAGGAGAAACAAAGGGAGTGGGGATGACGACAAGAGGAGACTCTCTGATGACTTCTCTAGACTCCGACTCTGACTCTGACTCCGACTCGAACTCATCGTCTTCTGGTTCTCCTTTGAACATCTCTCCTTCTCCAGTGGTGAGCTTGAAGAGTCTTCCTTGATTGTTGGTCCACTTGATTGATTTTATCCATCCTTTCTCATTGTCTTGCGTTGGTTTCGTGATTAACGCGGTGGGGTTGAAGCGATCGTCTTGAAGTATCATGGTAATGATCTCATCTCGCGTGCCCACGACAAATCGATCTTCTCCGAACAATAGGCTAACGGCTTGTTCGTCTAAGCAAGGTGCTTGACGGGTTTTGATGGTAGGAACCGTTTCTGGAGGGATAAAGTAGCAATCGTGAAAGATCTCGATTCCGGCTAGCTTCCTCTCGAGATAATACCAAGGCTCGGGAAATCCGTGAAAGAGTTCTAGACTTCCTTCTTGAACAAAGTACCCATTTAAAGTAGGGAGATAGGGTCTCATTTGGACTCCTACATGCTTACGGTTTTGAACTTGAGCGAGCATTTCGAGAACTTCTTCTTTAGTGGGTTTGTACCCTAGTCCAAGTGGTATTCTCTTTGAGTTGCCCTCTTTATATGGTGCGAAGGTATTTCTTCGGGTAGGGTTTAAAGGCATTCCAGGGAAGTATCCCTGGGTTTTGAGCATGTGGTTGACCACCAAGTTGGAGTAGGGATCATAGTATAAGGGTGCCAACTCACTTTCTATGACACTTACACTTTGGAAGCCCCCAAGTTCGTATACGGGATCTGCGAGGACTTGATGGTTCGACTGTTTTTCGATTATTGCCTTGATGGGTGACGAAGTGATCGTCACTACTTTGCCATTTAGTGGGATCTTGATCTTTTGATGAAGAGTGGATGTTACCGCTTTGGAAGCGTGAATCCACGGCCTTCCCAGAAGTATGTTGAAGGAAGCTTCAATGTCCACTATTTGGAAGTTAACCTTTCGTTCAATTGGCCCTGTGGCTATGGTTAGGTTAACAAGTCCTTCCACCTTTCGTCGTGTACCATCATATGCACGCACACCTTGATTGGTAGGGGTCCAATCCGACTCTTTCATGCCTAGTTTGTATGCCGTTTTGAGGGGTATGACGTTGACCGCGGAGCCATCATCTATCAAGGTCATTGGCACGTTCTTCTTTAGACAAATGACAGTGATGTAAAGAGCTAAATTTTGACTGGCGCCAAAAGGTGGCAAATCTTCGTCAGAGAAAGTAATAGGATTACTTAGCTTTGGTGATTCTTGGAAGACCAAGTTGACTACATCTTCAGGTGTCGAGTTATGTGCTACATTTAGTTTGGCCAAAGCTTGCAGTAAAGCTTGGTGATGTGGGAACGAGCTTGCTACTAATTGCCAGACTGAAAGATCAGCCTTCGTCTTCTGTAATTGCTTGAGCAAATGGTCCGTGGAGTCCTCTTCGTTATCATTTGGTGTGACAACGTTGGTTGGACCGTTTTGAGTAGTGCTTTGATATGGACGACCCGAACGAGTTAGGTGGTCCACATCTTGGTCTTCACCATTTTGGACTATTTCCCTGACTAGGGAGTTTTCAATGAGATATTTGTCCTCATCATCGTCGGCCCAAACTCCATTTATTACAGTTAGCTCTCTCATTCTCATGATTTCATCTTCTAGTCGTATGATTTGGTCAACTAGTTTATCTACCATGGCGACTACTTCTTGCATAGTAGCATTTTGAGAGAAGATTAGCGGCACATGTTCTTTGGGTGTTGCGTTTGGATCGCGTAAAGTTGTCACCATATTTTCTAATTCCCAAACATGCCCATTTACACTCCTTGCCCATGTGATGAAGTCGGAAATGGTAGGGGAGATAATAGAGTAGAACCCTTCATTCTCGATTTCATAGATTTCATTTTCGATTGGAGAAATGAGGTGTGAGCAATCTAAGGTAGATTCATCACTTGTGATTACTAGAACTCCAAGAGGATTCTGAGTGTTGTTGGGTTTACCTCCCGGTGGTATTGGCAATCGACCATCTTCAATCATGTCTTGAAGCACGTTTTTCAACTTGTAGCATTTTTCTGTGTCGTGCCCCTTGCCCCTATGGTATTCACAGTACGAGTTTTCGTCCCAGAATTTGGATTTCCTTTCGGGTTCGGGAGTAGGCCCAATGGGTTGGAGTTTGCCTTGCTTCATTAACCTCTTTAGAGCGTTGGAGTAAGTGTCCCCAAGATTTGTGAATTTCCTTGGTGGGATACTTTTCTTGGATGGCTCGAGAAGGTTAACTTCATCGGTCTTGCTAGTAGAGCCGTATGAACGACTTGTTGAGCCTTGATATCCTCGACCTACCATTTTGGACAAGAGTCCTTTACGGATGTCATCTTCAATCCTCATCCCTAGTACGGTCAAGTATTTAAAAGTTTTGATGTTTTGGTACCTCAAATGATTGGCATAGATGGGTTTGAGATTGTCCACAAACTTCTCCATAAGGGTAGCCTCATCCGGGCGTTCAACTAGTTGGGTACTAGTCTTCCTCCACCTACTTAGGAAGTCGGTGAATCCTTCTTTGTCATTTTGGGTAAGAACCTCTAGAGTGCGCATGTTTACTTGGATCTCGGCATTATCCGCATATTGTTTAGAAAACTCAATTGCGGCATCTTCCCAAGTAGCGACCTTCTTGTGATCTAAGGAGTAGAACCATTGCTTCGGGATGGTGTCGAGAGATGAAGGAAAGATCCTTAAGAAAATCTCCGGTTTGATGCCTTTGATAGACATATAATCCTTGAAGGCACGGATGTGGTTCAAAGGGTTCTCGTGCCCCTTGAATTTAGGGTTATCCGTCATATTGAAGTTGGTTGGCAACTTGGAATTGACGGCCTCATACTTGTGATTGTTCTCCCAATAAATGTCATCCCCCTTAAGGTACATCAATTGCTCCTCTAAGTATTGGAGTCTTTTCTCAGCTACAGTCGTCCCCATGAGAGGATTTTCATCCATGGATTCATTATCGGAGTCACCTAGTACTTCACTTTCATGAGGAGGCAACCTTCCCTCTACGGCATAGATACGACCCTCGATGAGCTCAAGGCGGTCATAGACTTGGTCTTGGGTAACTTGCATTTGGGCTGGCATGGCTAGGATTCGATCATTACCATCTTGAAGTTGGTGGAGGTTTGTTTCGCTAGATCCAGGCATCTTGAAAACTGGACAAGAGATCGGCGACGAATCAAAACACGATCGACCATTCTAACACACTTGCTAAAAGAAGAAAGGTTTTGACTCGTGAAGTGGGTGTGTGCCACTTTTGTAGAGTGAGCTTTGAAGAAAGACAAGGTTTTTGAAAATGTGTGTCCTAGTCAACTATAGTGTAGTTGTAGGAGTGGACTCAAAGTGAGGTTTTGAAATGGGCTTGTGGCCCGAATTTTGACACGACAAACGGACAGAGTTTTGACCGGATTTTGCGCTAATTGAAGGCCTATTTCGAAATTTTGATTAAGAAAAGGGTTTTGATTTTTGAAAAATCGTCATGGTTTTGTTTAGAAATGGTGATCACGTAAGGTACAAACATTTATACAAGCATTATAACGGGATGCTGAGTGCATTTAAAAAAGGTTTTGGTTTAAAAGGTGGGTTGCCATACCGAACCATCAAACCCGAAGTCTGTGGAGAGGCTCGTACCAAACAAGAGTAAGGCCGATTCCTAGTCCATTTCCTCAAGTAGTGAAGGCCCTTGATACAAATAAGAGTAAGCATCATGGTATGGATGACGTCAATCGCTATCCATCCTTAGGCCCAAATAAGAATTAGGACCGTTTAGACGGGACGATTGGTCGAATGGGTTGGGTTGGGCCTAGGAAGGCCGAATAAAATGGTCTAGGAAGACCGAGTTATGAAAACCGACAATTGTCTTGTACAAACGATTCCCTAACCTTGTTCAAGTTTCACCCTTGCTACACGTAAGTGTGTTGTCCCCAGCAGAGTCGCCAAACTGTGGACAGCGGGGGCCCACGGGGGCGCTTGGGAGAGAAGAGGAACAAGCGTTTGCATTTTTGTATGGAGTCGCCACCAATTTTTATGGGAAATTAGAACCGTTTGAATACCCCATGTCATGTCAAGACACAAAGTAGTGACATGAACACTAAGCAATCATTACCCTTAGCATTCTATGTCTAGAATGACTCTCGTGGATGCCAATGAACACGGGTGTTCACAGATATCTGGAGTAAGGGGTGAGGGTACGTATTAGGAAGCTCTTTTGATCGAACACCTAATCCCGCCCGCCTCGATAGCGGCCTCTACTAATGATTAGGGAAGTTATTCGTACTCGATATATCGTCGGCTATATGCATGCAATGCAGCATCCAAGTTTTAATCCTAGCATGTGGAAATTAGACTAAGTCGGTTGACACGTAATTAGCAAACAATTGGGTCGAAATAGGATTTAGATTAATTACATGTGAAGACATACAAATGATACAAGAAATACAATGACAAATACAATAAAGGAAATTACAATAGTTACAACGGATTAGGCGATTTATGTCGAAAATACCTTTAGAACGGATAATTTGAGAAAATGAATAAATAAATAAATTAACGAACAGATCAGAAGGTGATAATACGATTAATAGTTAATTATACGTATGCTAATTAAACTAGGTCAAGGCAAAAACGGAGTTCGGGACGTAATTCAACCGGAACAAAGTAGCAGAGCTGCGTCTTTTGGAATAGGCGCAGCAGATGCTGCGTCTGTTCCTGACCTGAATTCTGGTTGCGAAGCCGGAATTGCGTGTTGTTAATACTCATTGGTGAATTTAATGATTGATTAAATTGTTTACTCGGATGAAAGTGATTAATAGGTTATTTACATGTGATTAATGGGTCATAAAACAATAAAACATGGAGGAAACGGATTTAAGATGGATTAAATACATGAATGAACGATTGATTAGTGACATGGGTGAATGAAATAGATTAATTATAACGAATTAATGACAAATATACGATGGATATGACAAATAACAGATGCAAATATATCAATGATGAATTCCAGAGACTCAATATTGATGAATTGAATCTCTACAACCCGGATTGAATTTAATGACGAAAACCCGCAAATATTGATTATAAGGGATTTAAGTCGGATTTAATGATGAATTATACGTACTAATGATGATGATTAATGACATACATGTGAAATTAATGTGCTATTACGGCGAAGAATTAAAGAACAAACGAAAACAAATAGACACGATGAATTGTAGAGGACGAACGAAGAAGAAAGGAAGCAGGAACTGCGGCAGCCTCACGAAGAGGCGCAACAGGTACTGCGCTCCTTCGAAGAGGCGCAGCAGTTGCTGCGTCCTTTCTCGACGGTTATCTATTGGAAATCCGTAAAAAGAGGTTTTAAAGCATGGTTTTAGAAATCGGTTTTAATGATATTTTCGACATAAAACTTACAATTGATGATACAATAATTAAAATACAATAAATAAAAGAGAGATTATACACCCTCAGACTTACATGTTGACGAAACGAGAAGGACTAAGATATCGATTAGTGATGCTCGACGCGAATGCAAAGAAAGTGCCCTCGTAAGAGGAAAACGATTAGATTAAGTTGATTGATGTGGAGTTGGTCAAATTGGTCGTTCATGCAAATGAGGCTGGTACTCAGAAGGATCCGAGCTTACGTGGTCTAATGTTCAAGCACGTAGACGCCAAAAAGTAAGAACAAAAGTCTAGAATGCAAAGGGGGAAGAGAAGGGCGGACACTCACGTGAGAAATATGAGGAGCGAAGGCTCCTATTTATACTAATCACGTGAAGGAATTAGGGTTTCGGAGACTCTTTGGAAGTGAATCTCGGAAAGATATGAAAAAGATACGAGAATTACGCAGAATAGGACCTGGGAAGAGGCGCAGCAGCCATTGCGTCTCTTGGAAGAGGCGCAACACCTGCTGCGTCCGTTCCCAAGTGGTTTCCTCCTGCGGAAGAATGATTTCCGTGTTTAAGTTATGGTAGGACGGAATAATTTGGTTTTCCTTAATATCTTATGTGAATATTACGGGAAATTGTTTACCAAAAGATAAAAATTATGAAATATGGAATAGAAATATCCGGAACATTCCAGAACATTCTGACTCGGGATTTAACGGTTATCAGAAAATGGAGACGGTTTTAGGCCCGGACTCCAAATGTACTCTAATTACTGTCAAAACGACCGTATCGGCACGTAGATGACAACTAAGAGGTAGACATTAATATTTGAGCAATCACTTGACGATAATCTTATGAACTGTCACAAATCGTTCCGCGTAGCAAACATGCGGCCCAATCATCACCGGGTGGTTTGCGAGAGGTGCAGAAATGAGGTATCTACAGGTACCAAGAAACTTTCATCCCGTGATAAGAGGAGGGGTGGAGCAACTCGAGTACTTTCCGGGGGTACTCTTCACATCCGATGGCCACCGTACTAAGTTCGTCAAGTTGCTAGGTAAGCATTACGAACCGACTCAGTTTATTGACACTAGGGTGTTGGAAACCCTAGGTATAAGGTGCCAAACCGAAATGTTCTTTGACGGTTTGGGGATTGGGAAATTATTCCATGCACATGAAGAGACGTACCTTAGCCTTACCTTGGAATTTTTGAGTAGCCTTCGTATTGTTTCGAACATAAGGAACAATAATGTTGGTATGGAGTTCCGGTTGTTCAACCTTGACAATAGCCTATCACTTGACCAATTTGCTCAAATTTTTGGTCTTATTGTACCAACAAACAACATCAACAAATCCTCCGACTTTGATGTGGACCTAGTATGGAAGGCTATTTCCGGGAGGGATTTCATTCACCAAAAACAATGCTACACCTTTGCTATTCAAAACCCGGTGATTCGCATCACCGAAGGTTTCGTAGCCGGCACCATTAATGGGAGATATGAGCAAGATAGGTGCACTCTCCTCGATTTGACATTCCTTGAGTCCTATCTAAATGTCCGGGGGACAAGGAGGTACAACTTCAATACCCCCCTTGAGATGCCTACGAGATTCTATGATTTCTCTCAAGGGAACTCCCAACTTAAGACCTTCGTGATAGGAGGTCTAATTACTATCTTGGCAAACTACCTTTGTCTCGGGTTCAACACCCATGGGACTTATACACCTCTTGAGGGTAGTACTTTGATTGATGAGGACGCCGTCTTCAACCACCACCGGTGGTGTGCCTACACTCAAAATGGGAGTGTAGAATGGTTCACAAAAGGGTGTTCCTCTATTGTTCTTTCGGGGTGGAATATACCCGGTACCGACCCAAGGTTGAGCCTGTATTCGCCTAGACCGAGCTATCTTCTCGACATCCAAATCCTTGCAAACCCCCCTCAATGAGAAGAAGTACCCCGCCAACCTCCACAACCTCGTGGGATACCGGTAAGGCCCATTGCCCCGCCATCCTATGTGCCTATCCCACCATACCTACTCCTCATACGCTATTCACACCACAAATCCCCGATGCTCCGGATATGCATGACTTGATGAAACTTATGAAGAAGGTTGATCTCAGAGTACACGATGGGCGGGTCGATAACTACATGGCCCTTTATCCTCAGTACTACCAAATGGCACAACAAAGGTATATCGACCCTAATGGCCTTCGACCATCTTGGGCTCAACCACATCTTTTGTTCCCTAATCAAGGGAACCAAGCCGGGAACTTTGATGGTCAAGGTGGAGGATACTCTGGTCAAGGAGGAGGGTATGACCAAGGAGGAAGCTCTAGTAGGTATGGTTACCACCAAGATGATGATGACGAGTGAGAGATGCCTACCTCACCACTTCCATTTGTATGATACTTTTCTCTCCCTCTCTCTTTTGTATAGTGCATTGCATTTAGTTTAGCCTTCAACTGCATTTGTATTATATTTCATATTGCATTTGCATTATCTAGTTCGTATAGTATAATTTGCATTGTATTATATTCCTTATGATTCATGTAGTTAGTTACATATAGAATAGAATTCATGCATAGTCACTAATGACCAATCCTATTCTTTTCTACACTAGAAATAGTGTTTAAATCGGTTTGGGGAGGTTTGATCATAAGTGACCATAGTTTAAATCATGCATCATATAGTTTAGATTGCATTCATTTGTTATATATGTCATATAGAATTGCATTTAGTTAGATCATGCATTCATTCATATCATATCATTGCATTTGTACTCTATTTCAAAAAAATCAAAAATCCAAAAAAATGTATTTCCTTTTTATTCCTACTCCTACATGTACATTGAGGACATTGTCCAAAATAAAGTGGGGGTTGGGTATTTATATTCCAAAAACACATAAAAATTGAAAATTTTTGAAAAATACAAAAACATGTATTTTTGTTTCATTAATCATAAAACCATAAAATTTGAAAAATTGAAAAACCCAAAAATATGTTCATTTCCTTTATAGTGTAGTCTTATATATATTGTTTGTATATATTGTGTTTGTTCATCCTTTTCACATTGATCGACTATGGCACATCCGAGACATGAGGATAATGAAGACCACATGGTATGATCTTTCCAATCTCCTTTTTTCTCTTTAGTTAATGACTATGTGGCTTTATTTTTTGATGCGGTAAAAACAATGTGAATTTAGGATTGCATTTAGTTTCTCGAGATCCAGGCCAACACCCGTACTCTCGAGGTGTTAACCCAAAACGACAAGGAAGGATTCACTGAGTTCCTAACCCGTTGGAGGAGGGTGAGTACTCAGTTGGTTAGTAAGCCGAATGAATCAACTCTGGTGGAAAAATTTGTCAACAACCTCCGCCCGGTTTATGCCAACCTGCTGAGGTATCAGAATATCAAAACTTTTCAAGATCTGCAGATTCTGGGGACACGCATTGAGGACGACCTCCGAAAGGGTGTCTTAGCAAAGACCACAGGCAGGGGTTATCAAGGATCCACCTCAACCGGATCTCGCCCTTACGGTCAGACAAACAAGATTGATGAGGTCAACCTCGTCGAACCATCTGCCAAGAAAATTGAACGCCCCCAGAGAGTGTTCACCAACATAGGGTCAACTTATGCAAGTGCCTTGAAAAGGCTCATGGACCAAGGGAAGCTACAACCGATCGGGCCCACCCCGGACCCGGCCGACGCCAAGAAATCCCGATTTTGGAATCCCAACGCCACGCGCGTATCATCGAGGGAAAGGGCATGATACCGAAAATTGCTTCAAACTCAAGCACCTCATTCAAGACATGATTGAGAAGGGAGACTTGCCTATACCCCCACCAACTAAGCCAAACAACAAGACGAATCCTCTGGGAATTCACGCCATCTCTGACGATGAGCCGACCCTAGACTGCTCTCATCTCATCTTGCCAATTGACGATGAGATAAATGCTCTGGAAAAGGACCCTTCAGACGGAGTGTTCGTGTTCAGTGCTGCCATTATGCTCACTATGTTTCAGCAAGTTGAGGAGGCCATTGCTAGCCTTTCTGAGAGAATCACCGGACTCGACGACGCCAACCGTCGACTCATCTTCAATCCCCCGGCACCACGTCCGCGGGAGAATTCCCCAAGCATTCAAAACTACCCACCCCAGGATGGATTGCTCCCGCGACCATTCTGGCATAGACCCCACGAAAACCACCTTCTAAATAACCACATTCATGAGAATTACTCTCAAAATAACTATCCTCAAAATAATTACCCTCACAAAAATCGCCCTCACAAAAACATTCCCCACAAGAACTACCCACCGAGGAATACCCCTCCGAGGTATCCTCTAGACCCTGAAATTAACGGCATATGGCGGGATGATGTTGAGGATGTCTATGTCGTCCCAGGAAAGGAGAAGCGGACGAAGGAAATCAGACATCTCACCCGATCCGGACGTCCCTATCAGAATCCGAGCAACCCAGCGGTCGTTCCAACAACGAATGACCAAATCGTCCCAGAGGTGGACACTCAACCAAAGGCTCCCGAGAACTCGATCCTGAAATAGCTCCAGAAAGCAAAAGCCGAGATCTCTATCTGGCAATTGATCGTAACGTCTTTTGAGCATCGAGAGGCCTTGCTACAGACCTTGGGAAAATTAACCGTGCCCTCCACCTCTTCCCCAGAAGAAATAGTGGCACACATGACAAGAGACGCCCCTGATCTGAGCAATCCGGTCGTCTTCTCCGACGAGGATATCCCCCTGTTCGGAGCCAACCATAACCTGGCCCTATACATCACTGTGCAATGCCTCCAAAAGAACATACCAATGGTCCTCGTGGGTGACGGTTCCGCCGTGAATGTCATTCCTCTCAAAACTGCCCACAAGCTGGGTATTAAGGAATCTGATTTAATCCCAACAAATCAAGGAGTACGCGCTTACGACGGCACTCGTCGCAAGGTCACTGGGCTTATCACTATAGCCGTCGCAACTGGGCCACTAGAAAGACAAACCAGTTTCCAAGTGGTCGACATCGACGCATCCTTCAACATGCTCCTGGGACGTCCCTGGATTCACGCCGTCAAGGCAGTCACATCAACGCTTCACCAAAAGATCGGGGTCCCCTTCAACGGAAAACGATCATGATCGCTTCCCCAATCAAAGCGAGTTATGAGAAGAGGGGTAGCCTCCCAAGCCATTGAGGAGGACGACGATGAAATGTGGGGTTTCCAAGCCGTGAACGCCATAAGCGTGAGGTAACAACCTCTCGAATGTGACCCGTTCGCCAGCCTCACGATCAACCGTATCATGATGCGTCAGGGTTATTTCCCGGGTTTGCCGCTCAATCCGCTAAAGGACCCATTGCCTCCCTTGAAACAGGCTAAGGTCCCCAACATTCCCTTTGGGCTGGGATACGAACCTACCAGTGAAGACATCCAGGAGATGAACCTCCTAATCCGAAAACACAAGAAGCACGGAGTCATCCTCCGTCCCTACCACCTGACTCTCAACGGATACTTTGTCCCCGAGGGAGAGTCAGAACTCTACCACGGCTTTCCGGAGCCTATCTATGACTCTGTGGCGAAGGCTAGATACCCGGGAGTGGAAGTCTTCCAGGACTGCTACTTTAATCCCGACAACATCGAAGCTGCATCAACCGAGTCCAAACCGTCACCATGCCTCGACGGACAAGCTGTCACACTACTCTTTGGGGAAGATAACATCAGACGCCTTGACTATGAGGACATCATTAACATCGCCCTGAAAGACAATCAGTTTGATCCAACCGCCTTGATCTCCGATACTGACCCGGAGAAAGCCACCCAAGGCTGGAGGAAAACCATCAAGTGGACCGATCGCCAAGGCCGCATTCTCAAGATCACTGGCCTGGAGAAGGCCCTATGTTCAAGAAGGAAAGTCTTTGAAGGATCGAGTCGAGTCGAGTCGAGTCGGAGTCGAGTGCGTTATAGCTCCTAACACTCCGAATGTCTCGGTCAAGGTCCCTTCCTTTGTTTTATCACAAAATCGTGGTGATTCGAGAGGCCGAGTCTACTAAGGTCACCCCCACTCCAATGAAAGGTGACAAGCTGGAGCCTGTTCCAGGGGCCACTTCCTCTGTCGTGTCGCCTCTGACCGACCACGAGATGTCTGTCCTTTCCGAGCTTTTCGCTCGTGTCAACTTAATGAACGCTTGCTTATGACTTGTTTCAATTTAACTGCAATGCAATTCTGAACGAATATGAGGATTTTGATTTGAGTGACTACCCACCTTACCTAGCCAAATAACTTGACAAACGAGAAGATAGGACCCCCATCATTTAGGAGACCGAATCTATTAACGTAGGAAACGACAACACACCTCAAGAACTTAAGATAAGGACCACCCTTGACCCCTCAGAAAGACAGCAGTTCATTGACCTCCTCCACGAATACAAGGACGTGTTCGCTTTGGTCTTACGAGAGATATGCCAGGATTGACAGAGAAATTGCGAGCACCAGGATACCCATCAAACCCGAGGCTAAACCGTGAAAGCGAAGCTACGCCGGATGCGTCTGAGTGGGCCTTAAAAATCAAAGAAGAGGTGGACAAACGGTTCAAGGGTGGATTCATCAAAGTATATCGAATACTCGGATTGGGTGGCCAACATTGTGCGGTACAAAGAAAGACGGACGTCGGGTTTGCGTGGACTTGGGGATCGAACAAGGCAAGTCCAAAAGACGACTTCCCTTTGCCACATGTTGACATTCTGGTAGACAACACCGCCGAGCATGCTCTCCTATCATTCATGGACGGGTATGCCGGGTACAACCAGATTAAAATGGCTGAGGAAGACATGCACAAAACAGCGTTCACTACATAGTTGGGGACGTATTGCTACACGGTCATGCCTTTCGGCCTCATCACCGCCGGAGCAACCTATCAAAGAACCGCTACCACTCTCCGACATGATATGATGCACAAGGAGGTAGAGGTATATGTCGATGACATGATCGTCAAATCAAAAGAACGGGACGGCCACATCAATGCCCTCCGGAAATTCTTCGCTCGTCTGCGGAAATATAACATGAGACTAAATCCTCAGAAGTGTGCATTCGGGGTCACCTCCGGAAAACTCTTGGGACATGTCGTCAGCAAAAGAGGCATTGAGATTGATCCAACCAAAATCAAAGCCCTTCAACAAATGCCTCGGCCTAAGAACGAGAAGGAGATTCGGGGATTTCTCGGTCAGGTCCAGTACATCAGCCGGTTCATCGCCAAGCTCACTATGATTTGTGAACCGATATTCAAGAAGCTTCGCGCCTCCGATCACACCGATTGGGACGATGACTGTCAGAAGGCATTCGACAGGATAAAGGAAATCCTATCCAAACCTCCTGTTCTCATGCCACCTCAACCGGGGACTCCTCTGTCCCTATACCTGACTGTAACCAACACAGCCATGGGAGCGATGCTAGCACAAACAGTTGGCAACGAGGAGCGAGCCATCTACTACATCAACAAAAAGTTCATTGAGTACGAGACGAGGTATACCCAACTGGAAAAGACATGCCTTGCCCTAGTATGGTCAACAAAGAAGCTACGGCATTACATGCTCAGCTACTCGGTCCACATCTACTCCAAGATGGAACCGGTTAAATACATCTTCGAAAAACCCGTACTAAACGGAAGGCTGTCTAGGTGGACACTCATGCTGTCCGAATTTGATCTCAAGTTTGTACCCCTCAAGGTTATCAAGGAAGAGCGATCGCCGATTTCCAGCGTAAAATCCCGTCAACGAGGATCCAACGACCGACATATGGTCACTTCCTGACGAAGACATCCTTTGTGCCGACTCCGACGCATGGGACCTATACTTTGATGGTGCATCTAATCTGAGTGGTTTCGGGGTAGGAATCCTTCTAATATCACCGGAAGGAGAACACGTTCCGATCTCGGTCAAGCTAGACTTCGCCGTCACCAACAATGCCGCTGAATATGAAGCATGTCTCATCGGCCTACAAGCAGCCATCACACTTGGCATCAAGAGACTGAGGGTCCATGGCGATTACTCACTCATCATCAATCAGGTATCTGGATCGTGGAAGATCTGATCTGACAGCTTAGCTCCCTACCGAGCAAAGATCAATCAAGAGGCCGAGTTCTTCGACCAAATCGACTACTTCCACTTGCCGCGGGAGGAAAATCAATTTGGTGATGCCCTGGCAAAACTTGCCGCGCTCATCAACATACCTGACGACATGGCGTCGATGCCCCTATGTGTCGAGAGACGGAGCGAGCCAGCTCACATTTGTGCCATTATCGACGATGAGGAAAGCCATGATGAACCTTGGTACCAAGCCATCCTCAATTACAAAACCAAAAACGAATTTCCTCCCAACTCTGATCAAAGAGGACAAAGAGCAATCCGTTTACTTGCATCACAATTCGTGATAAACCAAAATCAGCTCTACAAAAGAACACCCCAAGGAATTCTCCTCCTTTGCGTTGACCATCACAAAGCCAAGAAAGTCATGGGACAAGTTCACGATGGAGAATGTGGCCCTCAGATGAGTGCAATGATGCTTACACGGAAAATCATGCGGCTAGGTTACTACTGGAAAACCATGGAAGCCGATTGCCGTAACTACGTCAAACATTGCCACAATTGCCAAATCTTCGCCAACATACAACACATACCACCATCCCTTTTATACACCATGACATCACCCTGGCCTTTCTCAACCTGGGGCATCGACATCATCGGGAAAGTTAACCCGATAGGCACCAAGGGGCATTGCTTCGTCCTCGTCGCCATCGACTACTTCACCAAATGGGTGGAAGCACAGTCATATGCAGTCTTGACCGCCAAACAAGTGGCCAAGTTCATTCAAAACAACATCATCTGCCGATATGGGGTACCCCATGAAATCATCAGCGATCAAGGCTCTCACTTCCGGGCGGAAACTCAAGCTTAGCTGGACAAGTACAAGATCAAACGATATCGATCATCCCCCTACCGTCCCCAAACAAACGGAGCGGTGGAGGCAGCGAACAAAACTCTTGTTACCATTATCAAGAAAATGCAAGACAACTACCGCGATTGGCCGAGCAAACTCCTATTCGCACTCTGGGGATACCGAACCTCCATTCGAACACCGACAGGCGCCACACCCTTCTACCTAGCATACGGTATGGAGGCGGTTCAACCGGTGGAGTTAGAGGTCCCATCTCTACGCATTTTATTGGAGAGTCAAGTCCCTGAGGCGGAATGGACCCGTCGAAGGTACGAACAGCTCACTCTTCTAGATGAACGGCGACTCAACGCCCTGCACAACGTCCAGCTATACCAACGACGTATACAACGGGCATTCAACAAGAAGGTCAAACCCCGAAACATCCGGGATGGCGACTTGGTTCTCAAGTCAGTCCGGGCACCATTACCCGTCGATCCGAGGGGAAAATTCAAACCCAACTGGGCCGGGCCGTACCTGGTCAAGAAAATACTTTCGGGGGGCGCAGTGAGACTGAGTGACCTAGATGGGGAGGACTTTACAAACCCGACCAACCTAGACCAACTCAAGAAATACTACCCTTGAACCCTATCAACAAACAGTCTAGCCTAGTTTTACAACTAGCACCAACCTCAACCCTTTTCAAGTCAAGTTCCTCAATATGTTCTAATTTGAAATTACATGTTTTATCGAGTCTAAGCTACGACACCTTGCCCGTTTCGAATGTCCTTTGATCCGTCAAAGTCAACGTCCATTTGCACTACAAAAACAACCCCTGAACTACGAGCATGGTCTGATTTCACCTCTTCAGGTGAATACGTAGGCAGTCCCTCTTATGCTTGAGGGATACAACCACAAAACCCAATTCAAATTCACAAAACATTTCGAACTACGATGATGGTTTGATTTCACCTCTTCAGGTGGATACGTAGGCAGTCCTTTCTTACACAAGAAGGATACAACCATCCCCACATGCAAAACATCCCCATCAAAAAGAGAAAAGGGAAAACCATTCCCTTTTCCCCACAAAAGTACAAAAAATGAGCCTTTCTCCCTTTCCACAAAATACCACTTTCCCAAGTGCAATTGTTTAGGACGATTCAAATCGAGTTGCCTTTACAAAATGGATGGAAGAAACAAGCGTTCACAACTTGCCGACACGAGCAATCCTCTTATTTAATTAATAATGGGAGGGATTACAATTTCGACAAATAAAGTTCGACGAGTCTACAACTTGTCAAAGCTAAGGTGTCCACTAACACACCTCACATAGTAAAACTAGCACAAAACACACAATAACTAGCTAAAAACATAATACAAACTCACAACAATAATACAACATAATAATAAAGTGGGTAATGGAGGTATTCACTCTTCCATTCTACCCTTGCCTTTTCCCTCGGGGTACATCTTCCCCTTGTTCTTCTTGTTGGCCCGCCTAGCATGGACTTCCTCCTCGGGACGGATCCTAAATGGATCTAAGACGGCGACGGCCTCCGGTCTAGCACAAGACCCCATATTTGACCCAAGATGAGCCAATGCACGACCCTCCATACTCTTGGGACCGGAACTCCTCCTCTTCGGTGGTCTCATCACATCGGGAGTAGCTCCATCAACATACTCTTCAAAGAAGGCAAGGTTGGCCTTGCCGACCTCTCGGTACTTCAAGTCGACAACCTCGTCCTTACGGAGTTTGGATCTCTCTTCCAAGGACGGAGCACGTGACCACTTGACATAAGCGGGAGTCGCCCATGTTGTGGCAGCGGGGTTTGGCACCTCCCAAAGCGGCCGAGCGGCCCACCACCTTTCAAAGAATTCCACAAGCTCGGAGTTCCGGAAAACATTCTCTTGGACAAGAGTATCTTGAGCGGGCACCTTTTGTTGACGCCCCATTTGCCTCATGAGCCTCTCGGGATAAATGAAGGAAACAACCTTCAAACCCACCGCCATAAAAGAACGAGGACTAGCACCCGAAGCGGGCAACCCCGTGAAGGACCTCAAGTGCCACCATGGCACCACCCAACGGATATGAGGACCACCCTCCTCCGCCAATCTTGCGGCCCAGTAGGCCTCGGTGGAAGCAAAACTATCCGGATACAACTTCTTCCTCATGGTAAGGTGACGAAAGGAGTAAGAAGAAGGATTAACCGAAGGCTCTACATACCTTAGCCTCTCCAATAGCCACACTTGGAGGATCCTTGGCGATCCAGAAGAGGGAGCTTCTCCACAAGAGCGTTCCTTGTCCAAAGCTTGGATAATCTCTCCAAGCACCAACCATGATGGATCTCTACCATGCTCCATTTGCTCAATCACATGAATGAGGGTCATGCTACCATGACATCTTGGCCCCTCCTTCTTCAAGACATCAACAAAGAGGTACACATGGACAAGGCAAAATGCCAGAGCCCTTCTCCTAGCCACCTCCGAGACATTAGCATCTAACCGATTCGAGAAGATGTTAATAAGAGCCAACATATCCACACCATGTGGAGGAAGAAGAAAGTTGACTCGGCTTGTTGATAAGCCCAACATGGAGCGGAATTTCTCCTTGTAGCACAACCGAGTCGGAGGAAGCACCGGAGTACAACCCGGCCACCCACCAATGACTCCAACTTCTTCGGCAAGAGGACAAATCTCGCCCTTCGGGAAAACGAAAACATGATGTTTCGAATCCCAAAACCGAGAACATGCTTCAAGAAACGAAATCCGACACGGTTTCCATGACGCAGCTTTAAACATACGTATTTTTCTTCCTTTTTTTAAGGGGGGAAGGGCTAGTCGCCCCGATCCGCGACGGATCATTTCCATGTCAGTCGAAATTCCGAAAATTTTTCGCTTTTTCGCAAAACAAAAATCAAAATCAAAAATTGATAACACGACATCAATTTTCCTCCAAAATTCAAGCACTCACAAATTCGAGTCTTGACCTCAAAAGCCAAATGTACTCGCAAAAATCCTTTTCTAAAAATTCTTTCCTGACGGTTTGAGTTTGAATTTTTCGAGTCATCTTCAAAATTTCGATGCAATTTAATTCACGACACTAGTTAATTGCTCAAATTTTCAAATCAATTCTTTTTGAATTCCAAACGTGACGATTTTGTCACGGAATTTCCAAAAATTCGTTTCAAAATTTCAAATTTTAACTTCAAGTCATCTTGGTTAATTTTGATTTTTCAAACAAATGCTTTACGTGATTTTCAATCAATTGCTTTTACGTGTTTACATGCTATCTGTTGCCGGTTTTTCTACACTAACGATGCAGGAACTGGTCCAAAGCAAAAGGAGAGTCAACAGCCAACAACTTTCCTCCGAAACACAACACAAAAAAGCAAAAATCACAAAACAAGCCACAGTCCAAAAACACTTATATACAAACCGCCTCACGCAAAATGTAAATATGTACAGACAAGAGTCCGAGACACGGACAAGCTACAACAACTACTCGACGTCTCCCGTCGGACCAGCCCTGGTCTCACTAGGAGTCGCCGCCAACGCAGACACCACCACCAGCTCAGACTCCCTCTCCGGGGAACTCTCCAGCGTCTCACGCTCCATCTCGACGTGAAGCTCCTCCGTTGCAGCCAACTGAGCCTTCAGAGAGGCAATCTCCGCGTCTCGACTCCGCAGCTCGTCCTCGTGACGCCTCAACTCCTGGTCTCGACGGGTAATTCCCAACCCCTGGGCCTCGATCATCGACATGGCCGCCTCCAACTCAGCACGGACCCGAGCAAACTCCGCCGGATCCGCTGTGCCCTGTCAAACACAATAACAGATCCTCAAGATCTAAAAACGGGAAATACAACACCGAATATACAAAAACAACACACAAAACATACCTGAGAAAGCCGAGCCTCACTCGTAGCCAGGTCACTAGCTAGCGCCCTCCAGCGGTTAGCCATCCGCCATAAGTTCTGGTGACTAACAGTCGTCACGTACAAAAAAAAATGTCCTTCAAAACAATGTAAGGCAAAGTATAAATGGAGAAAATGTTCAAAACAGGAACTCACCCTCAGAACAGTCAACCTCCACTCCATGCCAGCGTCGGCCACCTCGGCCACCGCAGGCTCCGGTAAGCGCAACTGAAGCTCCTCTCCACTCGGCCCCTGAAAAGTGGTCTCCATCGGGAAAGCTGGGGGCTGAGTCCTCATCAGCGGGTCGACTCCCTGCCATTTGGATCCACATAAAAAATGACGAATCCTCCTATCAAGGGAGGCAATGAAAACAAAGAAAAGAGGAAAACATACCTCGATCGGGTACCAAGCGATCCTCGACAACCGGAAGGTGTCGTAGTCAGCATCCCGCAGCAATAGCTCCTCACCTCCTCGACCGTGAAGGTGCTCCTCAACCTCATCAGGAGTCGACTCCTGGAACAACACCCCATTCGGGTCAACCGGCACGACGAAAGTCTCGATAAGGCACTGGCGAACTAGGCGCTCGCCCAAGTACCAAACCGGCTCAATCGCCGTCTCTAAGTACAGGCGCAGGGAGCTGCGAGGTCGCAAACGCTCCGTGACGGCAGCCAGCACACCCGTGTAGTGCTCCCAAGGCCGCCCAACAAACTACATTCGAAACCAAGCTACTCAGCTAACTGGGGGCTTCCTAAGCTACCTAGTCATCCTATCTCTAACTACTGCTATAAAGGAGAAGGGAAAGCAGAAACTTACATCAGCAACCCGAAACTTGTTCACGCGGCGCCTGCAGTCCTCGTAAGTCGACTTAGTCGACTTCTTCCGACCAACCGTCCAACCCCTCACGGCAGGGTAAGCCGAGGGAACACCGTCTGCAGTCCCCGGACGCAGAGGAGTGAAGTAAGCGTACAACCAAGCCTGTAATCAAACACAACAAACACAAATTAGCCAATTTCTCAAAAATTGCCAAAATCAAAATCAAAATAAAAACAAACCACCAAAAAAAAACTCGTACCTCAAGGATGAGGCCGGGACCAACCAAAGCTGGGGCACTGCCCGCTCCCACTGTCTCCGGACGCACCGCCGCGTGCAAGTACCGGGTGAAGCTCGCCAAAGCCGGCGTAACCCAGTTAAACCGACCCAAAGCGTCAAGGTCGGCAAGAAGAGGAAGCACCTTGGTCGACAAGCGCTCGCCCTTGTCGCCAAAGTACGTGGCACCCAAGAAGTACCACAACCACAGCCGCGCCTCTCTCAACGGCCTCAGCCTCTGCCTCCGGGCTCGCCAACGGCGCCGGAACAACACCCACCACCCTCTCAGTGAAGTGGTCCTTCACGTAGGAACTCGCAATCAGGTACGGAGTGACGTCGGAAGGCTCCGGCAAAGCAGTACCAATCAAAGTAGTGACCGCAAGAGAGGACACTCTCTCCGGAGTCGCGGTAAACTCAATGGGCAGCTCGCCACAGGGAAGGCCGGACACCATGGCAAAGTCCTCTAAAGTCACACCGACCTCCCCAAACTCCATGTGGAACGACGACGTCGTATCCCAGTACCGGTCCAACATAGCGCGGATCAAACACAGGTTCGACCTAATCGAGGATCCATGAATATCCCGCCAAGCGGCCACCAACGGCCCAAACGCCGACCTCTCTATCAACGCTCTCGACCCAGGTCGGAGAACGTCGTAGAAGCCCAAGCAGGTAGAAAAGCACGAGAAAGTCCTCATGGTGCCGATCTCCTGAAATCAAAAACAAACAAACGTCAGAACGCCTGTTTAGGCTCGACACTTCAAAAATGAATGACAAATTTCAACCGGGAACGTGACTCACCATGCCCTCGTGAGCACGGTAGGAAAGGTTTCGGTCGGTCGAAGCAACAGCGCGGCTACCGTTAAAACCCTCGGCCCACTCGCGCCGCCCGTAAGAGCACCCCCCCGCGGGCCGTGACTCGCCCGGGCACGGAAACTCGCGACGTCGGCATCGTCCCGGGTCGTCTCGGCTCTCGCCTCTTGTGACCGCGAGACTCGACGTGGTGGACGGGGCCCAACTCAACGACCCCGTTGACGTCCCGCAACGTCCGCCTAGTCCCGAGGACGTCGCTCCTCGAAGTAACCCTCCTCCCGGAGGTACACACCGCCTCGGCCCGGTCGAGCTCTACCAAGACTAACAACCCCAACAACGGTCTCTGCACGCTCCTCAACGGCCCCGGAGGCCCCAACAGTCTGCTCAGGAGGTCTCTCCTCCTCAGTGACGTCCTCCACGACCACGGCGGGCGTGCTAACCGGAGTACCAACCGGGCTCGGCCCGAACAACTCCTCGAAAGTCGCAGCCATGAACCCGGCCTGCTCCGAACACTCTCCTGCAAACAAAAAACGTCAGCCGAAATTTCGGCATTACGACGGCATAAAATGGACGAACCCAAAAACAACAAAAAACAACCTGCAAACGAAAAACAAGGGGCAATCCCGCCCTGAACCATTCACAAAAAACAACAACACAAAAACGACTCGCCCCTCTTTTCAAGCAAAAGACGAGTCAAAACTACAAAAATGGCATTTCAAGACCCGTACAAGGTCTGCCAACAACCCAAAATACATTCCCGACACAATGGGGATTTTTCTACGGTTCAAAAAGGCAATTCATACGCTAATTTGAGCCCGAGCCGGTCGAAAATTCGAAAACGACCGCAAAAAAGCAAACGTGATTTTATCACGCCTCAAGGTGACCTAACATACCAATAAGGTCCATTTCAAGGCAGACTGACTCAATTCAAGCCCAAACAAGCGCTTATTTTGTCGACGTAAGGACGTCGCAAAAAGGCAAAAATTCAATTTTGCCCACAAACATCCAATGAAGGTCCTTAAATGGCAAACACGGGTTTTCCCAACTACAATGCAACCTAGTGGGACCCACTACCCAAGCAAATAAACTTGACATTGTGAAATGAGACGGTTTCTCGCCTCAATCACGTTTTTCGAGCATAGGGAGCGGGAACGGGGACCAAAATGCAAACTAAAAGCACCCCTATACTCCTAAACAGGTTTCTAACCTAATGCAAACATCAATTTCACTCGAAATTGGCTCAAGCAAAAACGCCCAATTCGATTTTTAGGGCAAAATCCGCCCTAATTCAATTTAGCTAACAACCAACAAATTTGAAAGGATTCAAGAGGAAATACTTACCTTGAGATGACATTTGTTGACAATGACACGGATAAAAGCAATCTTGAAGGTCCGTCAATGGCAATTTTGGGCGAATTTTCGAGGTTGAAGATGAATGTTCATCCGCAACCCAACCTCGCGTCTTTTTAACAAAAAATAGGGAAGCCGGCTTGTATCGCCAGATGGCTCGCGCCTAAACCAGGCCTCCCCTTTCTTTTTTAGCGAAATTTGGGCTTTGGCCCAATTTCCCACAACAAAACTTCAAAATTTTCATTGACAATATCAGATATTGTCATTTCCTCGAAAACCAACAAAAATAAATAGTGAAAATTCAAAACTCGCTATTTTCAAGCAGACGGCGATCAAAACCGCCAATTTCAAAATAATAGTGAAAATTCAAAACTCGCTATTTTCAAGCAAACGGCGGCACATAAACCGTCACTTCAATCAATAGTGAAGATTCCAAATTCACTATTTCTTTCAAATGTCAACGGCGGCACATAAACCGTCACTTCAATCAATAGTGAAGATTCCAAATTCACTATTTCTTTCAAATGTCAACAGCGGCACATAAACCGTCACTTCGATCAATAGTGAAGATTTCAAATTCACTATTTCTTTCAAATGTCAACGGCGGCACATAAACCGTCAGTTCAATTAATAGTGAACATTCCAAATTCACTATTTCTTTCAAAAGTCAACGGCGGCACATAAACCGTCACTTCGATCAATAGTGAAGATTCCAAATTCACTATTTCTTTCAAATGTCAACGGCGGCACATAAACCGTCACTTCAATCAGTAGTGAAGATTCCAAATTCACTATTTCTTTCAAATGTCAACGGCGGCACATAAACCGTCACTTCAATTAATAGTGAAGATTCCAAATTCACTATTTCTTTCAAAAGTCAACGGCGGCACATAAACCGTCAATTCAAATCGAATGGTGAAAATTCCAAATTCACTATTCCTTCAAATACCAGCAGGGGGCTTCCTCACGGAACCCGCTCATTCCAAAAGCAGTGATAGTGAGAATCCATACTTGCTATTTCCACAGCGACATCATGAGTTCGCTACTTTCAAAGCAAGCCCATTCGACGCGGCTATTCCCATGGTCCATTAACCGACCTTTACCCCGGCTGGCGAGCCTTTGTCCGCAACCTTTTCAAGGATACATCCCGAAGATGGCTCGGGTACAGTTCCTTACCTTTTCAAGGATACATCCCGAAGATGCCTCGGGTACATTTCCTTACCTTTTCAAGGATACATCCCGATGATGCCTCGGGTACATTTCCTTACCTTTTCAAGGACACATTCCGAAGATGCCTCGGGTACATTTCCTTACCTTTTCAAGGATACATCCCGAAGATGCCTCGGGTACATTTCCTTACCTTTTGAAGGATACATCCCGAAGATGCCTCGGGTACATTTCCTTACCTTTTCAAGGACACATCCCCAAGATGCCTCGGGTACATTTCCTTGCCGCGGCTGGCGAGCCTTACAACGCACCGTGGCTGACGAGCCTTACAACGCACCGCGGCTGGCGAGCCTTACAACGCACCGCGGCTGGCGAGCCTTACAACGCACCGCGGCTGGCGAGCCTTACAACGCACCGCGGCTGGCAAGCCTTACAACGCACCGCGGCTGGCGAGCCTGACAACGCACCGCGGCTGGCGAGCCTCACAACGCACCGCGGCTGGCGAGCCTCACAACGCACCGCGGCTGGCGAGCCTTAGAATGCACCGCAGCTAGCGAGCATTTATCCGCAAACATGCAAGGACATATCCGAAGATGCCTCAGGTATGACTCCTTCCTATGGCTGGCGAGCCTTTGCACGTAGTCGAATGGACTTTAAACGACCCGCACGGACAGTCGACAGACTCTAAACTGTTCCCGACGACAGGTCCTTGACTCGCACCCTCGAGTCGCCTTGGCGTCACCCTTCCCGACGGCAGGTCCTTGGCCCGAATCCTTTCGAGCCGCCTCGACGTCGCTTGGGTCTTCAGGTTGTAATCTTCGATTGACCTGGGGACTCTACTTTGACTTTCGCCCTGTCCAAGCCTCAGTCAAAGTGGGGGCTCTGTAGATACCCAGTATCTGCGGAGACTCCAACAAACACCCGATGATTATCGGACTACAACATGTTTTGGGATCGCAGCGTTTGATCGACAGTTTGTGTACAACTTTACGTCGGAAAACTTAAAACGATTTCGAAAACAAAACATTTCAAAACATTTCAAAAATACCTGGAGTGTTTAATGCACAACGACGGGGTCGCGATGACACTAACTAGAGTCAAAACCGACACCGGACCAAAAACCGACTCGAGAATTCAAATCCCGACTCCAACAACGAGTCAAACCGAGTCAACCACAAAAACAAAATATCTTCAAGCCTTCTATACTAAGTTTTCCCGGATTCATGAATGGTCAAGTACCAAACATGTGACTACAAAACCTATGATAGAACAAATCATGATTGCGTTTGTTGTGATAGTGACAACACAACTCGAAGTGCCGCAATTTGGCTCGCGCCTCTTTGACCAGCCCAGGTGGCCACGTCGCTCAAAACTCACACAACCACTCATTCTCTTATAAATACCCCTCAAATGCCACCCATTTGAGACTTACGCGAGTGTCCGCCTCCTCTTTTCTCCCTTAAAATTCTCGACTCGACTTCTAAAGTCACAATCCGACGCGTGTTTACGACCTACCGATCGTAAAGACGAGCCTTACACATTTTTTGGTACCGTCATCGTGCATTAGACTACTTGTCCGACCACTTTGACCACTACACCATCACTAAACATTTAAAACACTCTTTTACTTACCAAAACGGTTTTAAACCGAGTTTTTTCCGATCAAACAAGTTGTTACACTTACGTCGGTCACTCGCCACAACCAAACATGTAAGTATGAGGGTGTAAAAATCCTCTTTTATTGTGTTTTCATTTGTTTCATGACTTTAACATGCTAAAACATGCATAACATGAACCAAAACATGGAATAAACGAGCCAAAACTGATTTTTGGTCTGAGGCAGAAGCCCCTTAGGTCGCCAATAGGCTCGCGCCTAAATGGGGTGCTCAGACCAGAGATCAACCGTGTTTGTTCTCGTCATTTCCCTTAATCCATTTTTCATATTTGTAATCGGTTTTTACCATTTCAAGTATTTTCGAAACCCTTTTGTTTCATTTTACATGTTTTAACCATAAAGCATTCTTCACCCTTGGTTCTTCATACCATGACGGTTAAATCCGTGTTTCGGTGATAATATTTGGTTAATGACATTTAAGAGGTATTTTAAAACCTTTTATTTCATTTCTTTACATTTGCAAAACATGCATATTAGTCACCAACACGAAATCATCCTTGGTTCCATATACCATGCCGGATTTTAACCCGGGTGCGATGATGAGTAACGACTAATTACATTCAAAACGGACTTAAAACAATTAGTCCATAATCATTTTCAAAACTATTCATGTCAAGCTTGTCAAAATGAACCCGACACCGAATATTATCAAACAATGATGATTATTCGAGTCTAGTTCTTCAAATCAACAAATGCGGTCTAAACGACCCTTTCAAGATCAAACCGGGTTCAAATACCCACTTTCAACACGTTTCATAACGTTTTCTAAACAACCAGAACACGGCATACAGCCGTTGGCTAACCCGCGCCTCAAGCAGGCCTTTTCTGTCTCATTTTCAAAACCAGAGGGAGGCCCCTTACACCGCCGGCTGGCTCGCGCCTCTTGTAGCCGTGCAGTGCAGGGCTGTTCCCTTCAAAGATTAGTCCGGGGCGATCCGACTCGGTTAACCCGGATATAGGACGGATCAGATGACTATTCGAACCACATTTGCCAAATGCTTTACTAAGACAAATGGATCATGTTATGCACCCTAAACCTAATACGGTAAATGGATGTTTAATTTCCGTCTTGCATGCAAATCAATCATTAATCCAACTCGACATCTTATACTTGATACTTGGATTAAATCAACCGACTTAGAAAGCTCACATGTTAGGTTTAAATCATTGGATGCGCGTTCATGCATTTAAACCGTTTTATCAACTTTTGCATTCAACCAACCAAGATCGATCAGTAGAGGCCGCTAAACGCGGGCGGGATTGGGTGTCTGATTAAAGGGCTTCCCAATACGTACCTTCACCTCTTACTCAGAAACTTTGGATAGTGGACGACCTTATCCAGGGCGTATGAGAGTCATTCTAGAGATAGGATGCTAAAGAGGGGCGATTTCCTTATCTTTAGTACCTATGTCAAAACGCTGCTTTGTGCTTCGATTTGACCGAGGTATAAAGTGGAATTCGAACGGGTTCCAGGCATCCCACAAATGCTTGGTGGCGACTCCGAACATCTCTAATCGTTTCGAGACCCTTACCGAGACGAAACCGACCGATCTAAAACGATCCGGTCGAAAGCACCTTTACGCCGCCGAGCGTGGCTTTCAAAAAGACCGCTGCCGTTGTCCACAGATCGGCTGGGCATACGCAGGTGGGCCCACGTCCACAGATTGGCGACTCCGCTGAGGAAAACTAGGACACTTACGTCTTTGTGATCCCTAGATGGTGAGACTCGAACGAGGTCTTGGTTGGAATGCATTAATTGATATTACGGTCACCGCCGGGTTCCTTGTCCGGGCCCACAACCTAACCTTTATCGACCAATTGGCTCGTCTCGTCGGCGTGAGTTTTCTCATCCCCGCGGTTCAAATCCCGATTGAGTCAAGCATACCATTGACGTTACACATTTCTGTTTCGTCAAAGAGCTTTCATCACTTTCGAGCACGAGGCAAGGGCACCCTTCTTACACATTTTGTTTGGATTGGTATCCCTCTCGCAAATCGGGGTTTGATTTCTTGGTGTGTAACCCACTCTTTTAAGCCAAAACCCGTGTCAGCATGATGCATAATATTATGAAACTGTGAGTGCTTATGTGCTACTTGATCATAAGTCCTTCCATGTCATTTTGCAAACTTTCAAAACACCTTTTTGCGCCGTTATAATGGCCATTTCAAACCTCGGTCTTTCGCCGACCGATGCACGCCTTTCTAGGCCGTCGTAATGACATTTTAAAACCCGGTTTTGTATAACCATTTCAACACGCCTTTCTAGGCCGTCGTAATGACGATTTTCAAACCCGGTTTTGTATAACCATTTCAACACGCCATTCTAGGTCGTCATAATGACGATTTTCAAACTCGGTTTTGTAGAACCATTTCAACACGCCTTTCTAGGCCGCCGTGATGACGATTTTCAAACCCGGTTTTGTACAACCATTTCAAAATCACCTTTTTACGCCGTTATAATCGCTGCGTCTTGACACGGATTTTAACCCGTTTCGCGCCGACAGTGGCTCTTTCAAAACCCGAGAAAAGCACACACCCTTTTCTCGAGACACTTTCGGGATCCCGAGGACCATACACCGTCCCTGAGACCTCTTCAGACATTTCAAACTCGATTTTCAAAACATGCAATTTTGAATTTCAAAACAGTCTTGGGAAGCAACACGCCGTTTCCCGAGCCCACTCAAACTCAAACCGTCTTTTGCAAATAAACTTAAGACAACCCTTTTCAACTGATCGACTTGTGGAGATTTCTATCTTCATAAGCCGGCGGCCACTAAAGCGACAAATGAATCTTTTTGAAAATTTCTATTTTCGAAAACTTCAGTCCACCATTCCAATTTCGCCTCGTGTCTATCGAGTCAAAGCAGGCGTACTTATGGGTCTTTACTTATGAGTCGTCTCGCCACGAGACCCGCCCAGTGGCGTCACGCCGTCATGTTGGACCTGTGTCAAAGGTTCGGTCAAACGCCGTCACGTCATAAATCGAGTCAGCACCGAGGGACCACACACGGTCACCCCGTCTTGTTGAGTCGATCTTGGTCTCGTCCTCTGTGTTGTCTGCGTTCAGTCTTGGAACGGTGTCGGATTGAGTTGTAATGTGAGCCGTTTTTACGCCTCGAGCCATGGCCCCGTCTTGACTTCGTCCAACAACAACAATGATAACAACAGAGATGTCACAACTGATCAGCTAGCCAGCCTACTTACCGCTCTTAAGGTCACCCTGGATCGCATCGAGACCCGTATCGACGCCTTGGAGAACAAGGAAATTGGGGAACATAATACCCCAACTCTGACTGAGACTGAGAAGTGGCTGAAACTTTTGGAAGAGCAACTCCTAGCCCAGGGTAACAACATCCACCTTGAAAATAACCGAAGGTTCGAACCTGTTGGGGACCAGTTACCTGACAACTTCACCCTGACTGATGTGCCTAAATTCAAGGGAGTGGAGGACCCACTCAACCACATCCATGCTTTCAAAGACTACATGGCCATTAAGGGGGTCAAACAGGAACTTTTTACCAGGATCTTCCCCTCCTCTTTGGAGCCAATACCTCGCCAATGGTACTACTCCTTAGACCCGAAAAACCTTACCACCTGGGACAAAATCGCAGTTGAGTTTGCCAAACAGTATGCCGACAATGTCGAGATCCAGGCCAACACCCGTACTCTCGAGGTGTTAACCCAAAACGACAAGGAAGGATTCACTGAGTTCCTAACCCGTTGGAGGAGGGTGAGTACTCAGTTGGTTAGTAAGCCGAATGAATCAACTCTGGTGGAAAAATTTGTCAACAACCTCGCCGGTTTATGCCAACTGCCGAGGTATCAGAATATCAAAACTTTTCAAGATCTGCAGATTCTGGGGACACGCATTGAGGATGACCTCCGAAAGGGTGTCTTAGCAAAGACCACAGGCAGGGGTTATCGAGGATCCACCTCAACCGGATCTCGCCCTTACGGTCAGACAAACAAGATTGATGAGGTCAACCTCGTCGAACCATCTGCCAAGAAAATTGAACGCCCCCAGAGAGTGTTCACCAACATAGGGTCAACTTATGCAAGTGCCTTGAAAAGGCTCATGGACCAAGGGAAGCTACAACCGATCGGGCCCACCCCGGACCCGGCCGACGCCAAGAAATCCCGATTTTGGAATCCCAACGCCTCTCGCCGGTATCATCGAGGGAAGGGGCATGATACCGAAAATTGCTTCAAACTCAAGCACCTCATTCAAGACATGATTGAGAAGGAGATTTGCCTATACCCCCACCAACTAAGCCAAACAACAAGACGAATCCTCTGGGAATTCACGCCATCTCTGACGATGAGCTGACCCTAGACTGCTCTCATCTCATCTTGCCAATTGACGATGAGATAAATGCTCTGGAAAAGGACCCTTCAGACGGAGTGTTCGTGTTCAGTGCTGTCATTATGCTCACTATGTTTCAGCAAGTTGAGGAGGCCATTGCCAGCCTTTCTGAGAGAATCACCCGACTTGACGACGCCTACCGTCGACTCATCTTCAATCCCCAGGCACCACATCCGCGGGAGAATTCCCCAAGCATTCAAAACTACCCACCCCAGGATGCATTGCTCCCGCGACCATTCTGGCATAGACCCCACGAAAACCACCTTCTAAATAACCACATTCATGAGAATTACTCTCAAAATAACTACCCTCAAAATAATTACCGTCACAAAAATCGCCCTCACAAAAACATTCCCCACAAGAACTACCCACCGAGGAATACCCCTCCGAGGTATCCTCGAGACCCTGAAATTAACGGCATATGGCGGGATGATGTTGAGGATGTCTATGTCGTCCCAGGAAAGGAGAAGCGGACGAAGGAAATCAGACATCTCACCCGATCCGGACGTCCCTATCAGAATCCGAGCAACCCACCGGTCGTTCCAACAACGAATGACCAAATCGTCCCAGAGGTGGACACTCAACCAAAGGCTCCCGAGAACTCGATCTGAAAAATGACTCCGAAAGCAAAAGCCGAGATCTCTATCTGGCAATTGATCGCAACGTCTTTTGAGCATCGACAAGCCTTGCTACAGGCCTTGGGAAAATTAACCGTGCCCTCCACCTCTTCCCCAGAAGAAATAGTGGCACACATGACAAGAGACGCCCCTGATCTGAGCAATCCGGTCGTCTTCTCCGACGAGGATATCCCCCTGTTCGGAGCCAACCATAACCTGGCCCTATACATCACTGTGCAATGCCTCCAAAAGAACATACCAATGGTCCTCGTGGATGACGGTTCCACCGTGAATGTCATTCCTCTCAAAACTACCCACAAGCTGGGTATTAAGGAATCTGATTTAATCCCAACAAATCAAGGAGTACGCGCTTACGACGGTACTCGTCGCAAGGTCGCTGGGCTTATCACTATAGCCGTCGCAACTGGGCCACTAGAAAGACAAACCAGTTTCCAAGTGGTCGACATCGACGCATCCTTCAACATGCACCTGGGACGTCCCTGGATTCACGCCGTCAAGGCAGTCACATCAATGCTTCACCAAAAGATCAGGGTCCCCTTCAACGGGAAAACGATCACAATCCCCGCTTCCCCAATCAAAGTAGTTATGAGAAGAGGGGTAGCCTCCCAAGCCATTGAGGAGGACGACAGTGAAATGTGGGGTTTCCAAGCCGTGAACGCCATAACTGATGAGCTAACAACCTCTGAATGTGACCCGTTCGCCAGCCTCACGATCAACCGTATCATGATGCGTCAGGGTTATTTCCCGGGTTTGCCGCTCAATCCGCTAAAGGACACATTGCCTCCCTTGAAACAGGCTAAGGTCCCCAACATTCCCTTTGGGCTGGGATACGAACCTACCAATGAAGACATCCAGGAGATGAACCTCCTAATCCGAAAACACAAGAAGCACGGAGTCATCCTCCGTCCCTACCACCTGACTCTCAACAGATACTTTGTCCCCGAGGGAGAGTCAGAACTCTACCACGGCTTTCCGGAGCCTATCTATGACTCTGTGGCGAAGGCTAGATACCCGGGAGTGGAAGTCTTCCAGGACTACTACTTTATTCCCGACAACATCGAAGTTGCATCAACCGAGTCCAAACCGTCACCATGCCTCGACGGACAAGCTGTCACACTACTCTTTGGGGAAGATAACATCAGACGCCTTGACTATGAGGACATCATTAACATCGCCCTGAAAGACAATCAGTTTGATCCAACCGCCTTGATCTCCGATACTGACCCGGAGAAAGCCACCCAAGGCTGGAGGAAAACCATCAAGTGGACCGATCGCCAAGGCCGCATTCTCAAGATCATAACTGGAGAAGGCCCTATGTTCAAGAAGGAAAGTGCTGAAGGATCTGAGTCTGAGTCTGAGTCTGAGTCGGAGTCAGAGTCTGTTATAGCTCCTAACACTCCGGATGTCCCAATCAAGGTCCCCTTCCCACTGTTTTATCACAAAGTCGTAGCTGATTCAGAGGCTGAGTCTACTAAGGTCACCCCCACTCCAATGAAAGGTGACAACCTAGAGCCTGTTCCAGGGGCCACTTCCTCTGTCGTGTCGCCTTTGACCGACCACGAGATGTCTGTCCTTTCCGAGCTTTTCGCTCGTGTCAACTTTGTAATACCCCGTATTTTATTATCGTTTGGGCGAGGTTTATTATTTGATGGTAGCGTAAAGGTAATGGTAAAAGCGTAAGAAAATAATTGTTTAAGTTATATCGCGAGATCAGTCGGGTTTATATTTGAGTGGCATTTTTGGGTCGAGGGGTTATAACCCATTTACCCACTTATTACCCATTTACCCACCTACCATTTTACCTCACCAAACCCTAAAAACAAACCCTAATACACCTTTAAAACCCTATTCCCCTCCCTACCGTCATTTTTACATCACAAACAACAACCCCTTTTCCTTTCACGTTCAAGCTTTATACACGGCCAAAGAGAGCAGCGCCGGTGAGTGTGGAGAGAGTAGGGTCTGCCAAGAGTCCAGGGGAGTCGTTGCTAGGGCTCGAGGGCGGTTGTATTGGTCGGAAAAGCTCAGGTCGACGGCCGTCACAGGTAAGGTTCCCTGTTTTCATTTCTGTCATACTGTTTTGTATTGGGTATTGCGTCTTTTAGGGACTGTTGTGGTGGTCGTGGGGTTGTGGGATGCGTTGTTGGTGTGGAGTCGAGTCAGATGGTGGTGGTTATAGTGGTGGTCGTGGCTGGTGGTGGTTTCAGTGGTGGTGTTTAGGTGTCGGGTTGGTTGGGGATTTGTGGTTGTGTTTCAGACATGGGGAAAAGGGGTGGCACCACCGTGGACTCGAGGGAGGTCGAATCGGTGGTGCCACGTGTGTCAGAGTCGCCGTGCGACGGTGGTGTCAGGGGTGGTGGTTGGTAGGCAGGAGGGGTTGTGTCGTGGTGGCTGTCGGGTTAAAAAGGGGGACTGTTCAGGGCGTTTTGGTGGCGGCTGGGTGTGAACAGGGGGTGTTGGTGGTGGTGGTTCTGACCACCGGCGGGGTCGACCACATTGGTGGTGGTGGGAGGTGACCGAGGCCGGACACAGTGTCGGGCCTGGTGGTCGGCGGTGAGGATTGGTGGTTGAGGGGCGGTTTGTGACGGGTTGGAAAGGGGGGTGTGCGTGTGTCGAGTTGTGCGTTGTTTTTGAATTAGTTTTGTTACGGGTTTTATTTTAATGAGTCGGGAATGTGTATACTTCTAATATTTACAATATTAGTTTTATTTATTAAGTTAAATTTGATTAGCGGTGACGGAATAATGTGATTAAGCTTTTGAGTCGGGATTTTATTTCGGGAAAGTTACTATTTTTAGTAACTTGCTATTTGTGGTAATTGCTATTTTGGGAAACTCCCCATTTTAGGAAACTTTCTATTTTGAGTAACTTATATTTTTAGTAATTTCTAAATTGGGAAAGTTTCTACTTATAGTAGCTTTTGATTATGGGAACGGGATTAGTAAGAGAATTAATTATGTTATATATATATGTTTAGGTGGCGAGTTTCGGGTGGAATACTTCTGATCTGCAGTTAGCTTATCACCGCTATTTGAGGTAGGGGAATACACTGGACTTGATATTGTATTATGTTTGGATTGGTGAATGGGTGATTTACATGTTATAATTTGATTGTACGATTTAATTCCGTTGAGCACTATTGTTGAATGTTGTATTATATTATTACATTGGAGTTGGTGGAGGTGGTGATGATGACATTGTGATAAGGCCCGGGCGGGTTCTCGGGACTTGCCCTGGTGTCCTCAGTGCGAGGTGGCAGATCGGCTACGGTCGATATTTATAGTCTGGGGATCGGTATGGTCATTTTGGGTTGTCCGGGTTGTGAGTTGTGATGGCGGTGTTGGTGATGGAGGAGTATGTGTTTTGTGTTCTTGTTTATTGTATTACCTACTCGGCTTCGTGGGCGACCCCGTGTATTCGTGTACGCCTGTGATGATCCAATTATTGGGGAGCAGTTGTGGTATTCGAGAGACCGATGGGAGCTGGCCGGGAAGAAGCTTGGATGACTGACTTAGTGCCTAGCCCACCTTAGTCTTTTTAGTAGTTTTTATCAGACTTATTATTTGGTCGTATTTGGAGACTTTGTTTTAATTTCAGTTGTAATGTCACTATAAACATTATAATAAAGTACTGTGTTTCTTTCCTTTGTTATCTACTGCCTCGGGTTTCCGAGATGGTAACACCATCATTTATCTGAGGAGTCCTAGTTCAGGCCCTTAAATAAATGGGGGTGTTACAAACTTAATGAACGCTAAGTTTGCTTATGACTTGTTTCAATTTAACTGCAATGCAATTCTGAACGAATATGAGGATTTTGATTTGAGTGACTACCCACCTTACCTAGCCAAATAACTTGACAAACGAGAAGATAGGACCCCCATCATTGAGGAGACCGAATCTATTAATGTAGGAACCGACAACACACCTCAAGAACTTAAGATAAGGACCACCCTTGACCCCTCAGAAAGACAGCAGTTCATTGACCTCCTCCACGAATACAAGGACGTGTTCGCCTGGTCTTACAGAGATATGCCTGGGATTGACAGAGAAATTGCAGAGCACCGGATACCCATCAAACCCGGGGCTAAACCTGTGAAACAGAAGCTACGTCGGATGCGTCCTGAGTGGGCCTTAAAAATCAAAGAAGAGGTGGACAAACAGTTCAAGGCTGGATTCATCAAAGTATCTGAATACTCGGATTGGGTGGCCAACATTGTGCCGGTACCAAAGAAAGACGGACGAATTCGGGTTTGCGTCGACTTCAGGGATCTGAACAAGGCAAGTCCAAAAGACGACTTCCCTTTGCCACATGTTGACATTCTGGTAGACAACACCGCCGAGCATGCTCTCCTATCATTCATGGACGGGTATGCCGGGTACAACAGATTAAAATGGCTGAGGAAGACATGCACAAAACAGCGTTCACTACACAGTGGGGGGCGTATTGCTACACGGTCATGCCTTTCGGCCTCATCAACGCCGGAGCAACCTATCAAAGAACCGCTACCACTCTCCTACATGATATGATGCACAAGGAGGTAGAGGTATATGTCGATGACATGATCGTCAAATCAAAAGAACGGGACGGCCACATCAATGCCCTCCGGAAATTCTTCGCTCGTCTGCGGAAATATAACATGAGACTAAATCCTCAGAAGTGTGCATTCGGGGTCACCTCCGGAAAACTCTTGGGACATGTCGTCAGCAAAAGAGGCATTGAGATTGATCCAACCAAAATCAAAGCCCTTCAACAAATGCCTCGGCCTAAGAACGAGAAGGAGATTCGGGGATTTCTCGGCCAGGTCCAGTACATCAGCCGGTTCATCGCCAAGCTCACTATGATTTGTGAACCGATATTCAAGAAGCTTTGCGCCTCCGATCACACCGATTGGGACGACGACTGTCAGAAGGCATTCGACAGGATAAAGGAAATCCTATCCAAACCTCCTGTTCTCATGCCACCTCAACCGGGGACTCCTCTGTCCCTATACCTGACTGTAACCAACACAGCCATGGGAGCGATGCTAGCACAAACAGTTGGCAACGAGGAGCGAGCCATCTACTACATCAGCAAAAAGTTCATTGAGTACGAGACGAGGTATACCCAACTGGAAAAGACATGCCTTGCCCTAGTATGGTCAACAAAGAAGCTACGGCATTACATGCTCAGCTACTCGGTCCACATCTACTCCAAGATGGAACCGGTTAAATACATCTTTGAAAAACCCGTACTAAACGGAAGGCTGTCTAGGTGGACACTCATGCTGTCCGAATATGATCTCAAGTTTGTACCCCTCAAGGTTATCAAGGGAAGAGCAGTCGCCGATTTCCTAGCAGAAAATCCCGTCAACGAGGATCCAACGACCGACACATGGTCACTTCCTGACGAAGACATCCTTTGTGCCGACTCCGACGCATGGGACCTATACTTTGATGGTGCATCTAATCTGAGAGGTTTCGGGGTAGGAATCCTTCTAATATCACCGGAAGGAGAACACGTTCCGATCTCGGTCAAGCTAGACTTCGCCGTCACCAATAATGCCGCTGAATATGAAGCATGTCTCATCGGCCTACAAGCAGCCATCACACTTGGCATCAAGAGATTGAGGGTCCATGGCGATTCCTCACTCATCATCAATCAGATATCCGGATCGTGAAAGATCCGATCTGACAGCTTAGCTCCCTACCGAGCATAGATCAATCAAGAGGCCGAGTTCTTCGACCAAATCGACTACTTCCACTTGCCGCGGGAGGAAAATCAATTTGCTGATGCCCTGGCAAACCTTGCCGCGCTCATCAACATACCTGACGACATGGCGTCGATGCCCTTATGTGTCGAGAGACGGAGCGAGCCAGCTCACATTTGTGCCATTATCGACGATGAGGAAAGCCATGATGAACCTTGGTACCAAGCCATCCTCAATTACAAAACCAAAAACGAATTTCCTCCCAACTCTGATCAAAGAGGACAAAGAGCAATCCGTTTACTTGCATCACAATTCGTGATAAACCAAAATCAACTCTACAAATGAACACCCCAAGGAATTCTCCTCCTTTGCGTTGACCATCACAAAGCCAAGAAAGTCATGGGAGAAGTTCACGATGGAGAATGTGGCCCTCACATGAGTGCAATGATGCTTACACGGAAAATCATGCGGCTAGGTTACTACTGGACAACCATGGAAGCCGATTGCCGTAACTACGTCAAACATTGCCACAATTGCCAAATCTTCGCCAACATAAAACACATACCACCATCCCTTTTATACACCATGACATCACCCTGGCCTTTCTCAACCTTGGGCATCGACATCATCGGGAAAGTCAACCCGATAGGCACTAAGGGGCATTGCTTCGTCCTCTTCGCCATCGACTATGTCACCAAATGGGTGGAAGCACAGTCATATGCAGTCTTGACCGCCAAACAAGTGGCCAAGTTCATTCAAAACAACATCATCTGCCGATATGGGGTACCCCATGAAATCATCAGCGATCAAGGCTCTTACTTCCGGGCGGAAACTCAAGCTTTGCTGGACAAGTACAAGATCAAACGACATCGATCATCCCCCTACCGTCCCCAAACCAACGGAGCGGTGGAGGCCGCGAACAAAACTCTTGTTACCATTATCAAGAAAATGCAAGACAACTACCGCGATTGGCCGAGCAAACTCCTATTCGCACTCTGGGGATATCGAACCTCCATTCGAACACCGACAGGCGCCACACCCTTCTACCTAGCATACGGTATGGAGGCGGTTCAACCGGTGGAGTTAGAGGTCCCATCTCTACGCATTCTATTGGAGAGTCAAGTCCCTGAGGCGGAATGGACCCGTCGAAGGTACGAACAGCTCACTCTTCTAGATGAACGGCGACTCAACGCCCTGCACAACGTCCAGCTATACCAACGACGTATACAACGGCCATTCAACAAGAAGGTCAAACCCCGAAACATCCGGGAGGGCGACTGGGTCGGGCCATACCTGGTCAAGAAAATACTTTCGGGGGGCGCAGTGAGACTGAGTGACCTAGATGGGGAGGACTTTACAAACCCGACCAACCTAGACCAACTCAAGAAATACTACCCTTGAACCCTATCAACAAACAGCCTAGCCTAGTTTTACAACTAGCACCAACGTCAACCCTTTTCAAGTCAAGTTCCTCAATATGTTCTGATTTGAAATTACATGTTTTATCGAGTCTAAGCTACGACACCTTGCCCGTTTCGAATGTCCTTTGATCCGTCAAAGTCAACGTCCATTTGCACTACAAAAACAACCCCTGAACTACGAGCATGGTTTGATTTCACCTCTTCAGGTGAATACGTAGGCAGTCCCTCTTATGCTTGAGGGATACAACCACAAAACCCAATTCAAATTCACAAAACATTTCGAACTACGATGATGGTTTGATTTCACCTCTTCAGGTGGATACGTAGGCAGTCCTTTCTTACACAAGAAGGATACAACCATCCCCACATGCAAAACATCCCCATCAAAAAGAGAAAAGGGAAAACCATTCCCTTTTCCCCACAAAAGTACAAAAAATGAGCCTTTCTCCCTTTCCACAAAATACCACTTTCCCAAGTGCAATTGTTTAGGACGATTCAAATCGAGTTGCCTTTACAAAATGGATGGAAGAAACAAGCGTTCACAACTTGCCGACACGAGCAATCCTCTTATTTAATTAATAATGGGAGGGATTACAATTTCGACAAATAAAGTTCGACGAGTCTACAACTTGTCAAAGCTAAGGTGTCCACTAACACACCTTACATAGTAAAACTAGCACAAAACACACAATAACTAGCTAGTACAACATAATACAAACTCACAACAATAATACAACATAATAATAAAGTGGGTAATGGAGGTATTCACTCTTCCATTCTACCCTTGCCTTTTCCCTCGGGGTACATCTTCTCCTTGTTCTTCTTGTTGGCCCGCCTAGCATGGACTTCCTCCTCGGGACGGATCCTAAACGGATCTAAGACGGCGACGGCCTCCGGTCTATCACAAGACCCCATATTTGACCCAAGACGAGCCAATGCACGGCCCACCATACTCTTGGGACCGGAACTCCTCCTCTTCGGTGGTCTCATCACATCGGGAGTAGCTCCATCAACATACTCTTCAAAGAAGGCACGGTTGGCCTTGCCAACCTCTCGGTACTTCAAGTCGACAACCTCGTCCTTACGAAGTTTAGATCTCTCTTCCAAGGACGGAGCACGTGACCACTTGACATAAGCGGGAGTCACCCATGTTGTGGCAGCGGGGTTTGACACCTCCCAAAGCGGCCGAGCGGCCCACCACCTTTCAAAGAATTCCACAAGCTCGGAGTTCCGGAAAACATTCTCTTGGACAAGAGTATCTTGAGCGGGCACCTTTTGTTGACGCCCCATTTGCCTCATGAGCCTCTTGGGATAAATGAAGGAAACAACCTTCAAACCCACCGCCATAAAAGAACGAGGACTAGCACCCGAAGCGAGCAACCCCGTGAAGGACCTCAAGTGCCACCATGGCACCACCCAACGGATATGAGGACCACCCTCCTCCGCCAATCTTGCGGCCCAGTAGGCCTCGGTGGAAGCAAAACTATCCGGATACAACTTCTTCCTCATGGTAAGGTGACGAAAGGAGTAAGAAGAAGGATTAACCGGAGGCTCTACATACCTTATCCTCTCCAATAGCCACACTTGGAGGATCCTTGGCGATCCAGAAGAGGGAGCTTCTCCACAAGAGCCTTCCTTGTCCAAAGCTTGGATAATCTCTCCAAACACCAACCATGATGGATCTCTACCATGCTCCATTTGCTCAATCACATGAATGAGGGTCATGCTACCATGGCATCTTGGCCCCTCCTTCTTCAAGACATCAACAAAGAGGTACACTTGGACAAGGCAAAATGCCAGAGCCCTTCTCCTAGCCACCTCCGAGACATTAGCATCTAACCGATTCGAGAAGATGTTAATAAGAGCCAACATATCCACACCATGTGGAGGAACAAGAAAGTTGACTTGGCTTGTTGATAAGCCCAACATGGAGCGGAATTTCTCCTTGTAGCACAACCGAGTCGGAGGAAGCACCGGAGTACAACCCGGCCACCCACCAATGACTCCAACTTCTTCGGCAAGAGGACAAATCTCGCCCTTCGGGAAAACGAAAACATGATGTTTCGAATCCCAAAACCGAGAACATGCTTCAAGAAACGAAGGTTGCACCTTGACTTGACGAAGCACCAACAATTGACCAACTCCCATGCAATCGAGTTGATACTTCTCGGGAGGCGACAAATCCCGGCACCATTGTCGCAATGCATTCTCCAAAGCATCCATGAAATATTTTTGTGGAAGAAGAGGAGGTTTTGTAGAGATGTTTTTGTGTTTTGGATCTTTGAAACAATGAAGCGCAAACGTCTCTATTTATACAAAATGATCAGCGCATTTTTCAAAAAAGAGGAGAGCGGCTTCCATCGGCAAGACGCTCGCGCCTCTTTGAGGCTTCCCCAGATTCTCATTTGTTGACTTGTCTCTTTCAACATGTGTTTTCTCCCGACACCTCAAACCTCCCGCCGGGAACCTCGCGCCTCTTCGGGATGATCCGGGAAATTTTGTGTTTCTTCACACTCACATTTCCTTGTTTTCGCGTTTTACGAAATCCGACACGGTTTCCATGACGCAGCTTTAAACATACGGATTTTTCTTCCTTTTTTTAAGGGGGGAAGGGCTAGTCGCCCCGATCCGCGACGGATCGTTTCCATGTCAGTCGAAATTCCGAAAATTTTTCGCTTTTTTCGCAAAACAAAAATCAAAATCGAAAATTGATAACACGACATCAATTTTCCTCCAAAATTCAAGCACTCACAAATTCGAGTCTTGACCTCAAAAGCCAAATGTACTCGCAAAAATCCTTTTCTAAAAATTCTTTCCTGACGGTCTGAGTTTGAATTTTTCGAGTCATCTTCAAAATTTCGATGCAATTTAATTCACGACACGAGTTAATTGCTCAAATTTTCAAATCAATTCCTTTTGAACTCCAAACGTGACGATTTTGTCACGGAATTTCCAAAAATTCATTTCAAAATTTCAAATTTTAACTTCAAGTCATCTTGGTTAATTTTGATTTTTCAAACAAATGCTTTACGTGATTTTCAATCAATTGCTTTTACGTGTTTACATGCTATCTGTTGCCGGGTTTTCTACACTAACGATGCAGGAACTGGTGCAAAGCAAAAGGAGAGTCAACAGCCAACAACGCTCCTCCGAAACACAACACAAAAAAGCCAAAATCACAAAACAAGCCACAGTCCAAAAACACATATATACAAACCGCCTCACGCAAAATGTAAATATGTACAGACAAGAGTCCAAGACACGGACAAGCTACAACAACTACTCGACGTCTCCCGTCGGACCAGCCCTGGTCTAACTAGGAGTCGCCGCCAACGCAGACACCACCACCAGCTCAGACTCCCTCTCCGGGAACTCTCCAGCGTCTCACGCTCCATCTCGACGTGAAGCTCCTCCGCTGCAGCCAACTGAGCCTTCAAAGAGGCAATCTCCGCGTCTCGACTCCGCAGCTCGTCCTCGTGACGCCTCAACTCCTGGTCTCGACGGGTAATTCCCAACCCCTGGGCCTGGATCATCGACATGGCCGCCTCCAACTCAGCACGGACCCGAGCAAACTCCGTCGGATCCGCTGTGCCCTGTCAAACACAATAACAGATCCTCAAGATCTAAAAACGTGAAATACAACACCGAATATACAAAAACAACACACAAAACGTACCTGAGAAAGCCGAGCCTCACTCGTAGCCAGGTCACTAGCTAACGCCCTCCAGCGGTTAGCCATCCGCCATAAGTTCTGGTGACTAGCAGTCGTCACCTACAACACAAAAATGTCCTTTAAAACAGTGTAAGGCAAAGTATAAATGGAGAAAATGTTCAAAACAGGAACTCACCCTCAGAACAGTCAACCTCCACTCCATGCCAGCGTCGGCCACCGCAGGCTCCGGTAAGCGCAACTGAAGCTCCTCGCCACTCGGCCCTGAAAAGTGGTCTCCATCGGGAAAGTCGGGGGCCGAGTCTTCATCGCCGGTCGACTCGCCATTTGGATCCACATCAAAAATGACGAACCCTCCTATCAAGGGAGGCAATGAAAACAAAGAAAAGAGGAAAACATACCTCGATCGGGTACCAAGCGAGCCTCGACAACCGGAAGGTGTCGTAGTCAGTATCCCGCAGCAACAACTCCTCACCTCCTCGACCGTGAAGGTGCTCCTCAACCTCATCGAGTCGACTGAACAACACCCGGGCGGGTCAACCGGCACGACGAAAGTCTCGGTAAGGCATGGCGAACAGGCGCTCGCCCAAGTACCAAACCGGCTCAATCGCGTCTCTAAGTACGGGCGCGAGGGAGCTGCGAGGTCGCAACGCTCCGTGTGGCAGCCGGCACACCCGTGTAGTGCTCCCAAGGCCGCCCAACAAACTGCATTCGAAACCAAACTACTCAGCTAACTGGGGGCTTCCTAAGCTACCTAGTCATCCTATCTCTAACTACTGCTATAAAGGAGAAGGGAAAGCATAAACTTACATCAGCAACCCGAAGCTTGTTCACGCGGCGCCTGCAGTCCTCGTAAGTCGACTTAGTCGACTTCTTCCGACCAACCGTCCAACCCCTCACAGCAGGGTAAGCCGAGGGAACACCGTCTGCAGTCCGCGAACGCAGAGGAGTGAAGTAAGCGTACAACCAAGCCTGTAATCAAACACAACAAACACAAATTAGCCAATTTCTCAAAAATTGCCAAAATCAAAATCAAAAAAAAAAACCACCAAAAAAAACTCGTACCTCAAGGATGAAGCAGGGACCAACCAAAGCTGGGGCACTGCCCCCTCTCACTGTCTCCGGACGCACCCCCGCGTGCAAGTACTGGGTGAAGCTCGCCAAAGCCGGCGTAACCCAGTCAAACCGACCCAAAGCGTCAAGGTCGGCAAGAAGAGGAAGCACCTTGGTCGACAAGCGCTCGCCCTTGTCGCCAAAGTACGTGGCACCCAAGAAGTACCACAACCACAGCCGCGCCTCCCTCAACGGCCTCAGCCTCTGCCTCCGGGCTCGCCAACGGCGCCGGAAAAACACCCGCCACCCTCTCAGTGAAGTGGTCCTTCACGTAGGAACTCGCAATCAGGTACGGAGTGACGTCGGAAGGCTCCGGCAAAGCAGTACCAATCAAAGCAGTGACCGCAGGAGAGGACACTCTCTCCGGAGTCGCGGTAAACTCAATGGGCAGCTCGCCACAGGGAAGGCCGGACACCATGGCAAAGTCCTCTAAAGTCACACCGACCTCCCCAAACTCCATGTGGAACGACGACGTCGTATCCCAGTACCGGTCCAACATAGCGCGGATCAAACACAGGTTCGACCTAATCGAGGATCCATGAATATCCCGCCAAGCGGCCACCAACGGCCCAAACGCCGACCTCTCTATCAACGCTCTCGACCCAGGTCGGAGAACGTCGTAGAAGCACAAGCAGGTAGAAAAGCCCGAGAAAGTCCTCATGGTGCCGATCTCCTGAAATCAAAAACAAACAAACGTCAGAACGCCTGTTTAGGCTCGTCACTTCAAAAATGAATGACAAATTTCAACCGGGAACGTGACTCACCATGCCCTCGTGAGCACGATAGGAAAGGTGTCGGTCCAGTCAAAGCAACAACTGGCTACCGTCAAAACCCTCGGCCCACTCTGGCGCCGCCCGTAAGAGCAACCTCCGCGGGGCCGTGACTCGCCTGGCACGGAAACTCGCGACGTCAGCATCGTCCTGGGCTGTCTCAGCTCTCCGCCTCTTGTGACCGCGAGACTCGACATGGTGGACAGGGCCCAACTCAACGACCCTGTTGACGTCCCGCAACGTCCGCCTAGTCCCCCGAGGACGTCGCTCCCTCGAAGTAACCCTCCTCCCGGAGGTACCTGCCTCAGCCCCAGTCTGAGCTCTACCAGCACTAACAACCCCAACAACGGGCTCTGCACGCTCCTCAACGGCCCCGGAGGCCCCAACAGTCTGCTCAGGAGGTCTCTCCTCCTCAGTGACGTCCTCCACGACCACGGCGGGTGTGCTAACCAGAGTACCAACCGGGCCCGGCCCGAACAACTCCTCGAAAGTCGCAGCCATGAACCCGGCCTGCTCCGAACACTCTCCTGCAAACAAAAAACGTCAGCCGAAATTTCGGCATTACGACGGCATAAAATGGACGAACCCAAAAACAACAAAAAAACAACCTGCAAATGAAAAACAAGGGGCAATCCCGCCCCGAACCATTCACAAAAAAAAACAACACAAAAACGACTCGCCCCTCTTTTCAAGCAAAAGACGAGTCAAAACTACAAAAATGGCATTTTAAGACCCGTACAAGGTCTGCCAACAACCCAAAATACATTCCCGACACAATGGGGATTTTTCTACGGTTCAAAAAGGCAATTCATACGCTAATTTGAGCCCGAGCCGGTCGAAAATTCGAAAACGACCGCAAAAAGGCAAACGAGATTTTATCACGCCTCAAGGTGACCTAAAATACCAATAAGGTCCATTTCAAGGCAGACTGACTCAATTCAAGCCCAAACAAGCGCTTATTTTGTCAGACGTAAGACCGTCGCAAAAGGCAAAAATTCAATTTTGCCCACAAACATCCAATGAAGGTCCTTAAATGGCAAACACGGGTTTTCCCAACTACAATGCAACCTAGTGGGACCCACTACCCAAGCAAATAAACTTGACATTGTGAAATGAGACGGTTTCTCGCCTCAATCACGTTTTTCGAGCATAGGGAGCGGGAACGGGGACCAAAATGCAAACTAAAAGCACCCCTATACTCCTAAACAGGTTTCTAACCTAATGCAAACATCAATTTCACACGAAATTGGCTCAAGCAAAAACGCCCAATTTGATTTTTAGGGCAAAATCCGCCCTAATTCAATTTAGCTAACAACCAACAAATTTGAAAGGATTCAAGAGGAAATACTTACCTTGAGATGACATTTGTTGACAATGGCACGGATGAAAGCAATCTTGAAGGTCCGTCAATGGCAATTTTGGGCGAATTTTCGAGGTTGAAGATGAATGTTCATCCGCAACTCAACCTCGCGTCTTTTTAACAAAAAATAGGGAAGCCGGCTTGTATCGCCAGATGGCTCGCGCCTAAACCAGGCCTCCCCTTTCTTTTTTAGCGAAATTTGGGCTTTGGTCCAATTTCCCACAACAAAACTTCAAAATTTTCATTGACAATATCAAATATTGTCATTTCCTCGAAAACCAACAAAAACAAATAGTGAAAATTCAAAACTCACTATTTTCAAGCAGACGGCGATCAAAACCGCCAATTTCAAAATAATAGTGAAAATTCAAAACTCGCTATTTTCAAGCAAACGGCGGCACATAAACCGTCACTTCATTCAATAGTGAAGATTCCAAATTCACTATTTCTTTCAAATGTCAACGGCGGCACATAAACCGTCACTTCAATCAATAGTGAAGATTCCAAATTCACTATTTCTTTCAAATGTCAACGGCGGCACATAAACCGTCACTTCGATCAATAGTGAAGATTCCAAATTCACTATTTCTTTCAAATGTCAACGGCGGCACATAAACCGTCAGTTCAATTAATAGTGAACATTCCAAATTCACTATTTCTTTCAAAAGTCAACGGCGGCACATAAACCGTCACTTCGATCAATAGTGAAGATTCCAAATTCACTATTTCTTTCAAATGTCAACGGCGGCACATAAACCGTCACTTCAATCAATAGTGAAGATTCCAAATTCACTATTTCTTTCAAATGTCAACGGCGGCACATAAACCGTCACTTCAATTAATAGTGAAGATTCCAAATTCACTATTTCTTTCAAAAGTCAACGGCGGCACATAAACCGTCAATTCAAATCGAATGGTAAAAATTCCAAATTCACTATTCCTTCAAATACCAGCAGGGGGCTTCCTCACGGAACCCGCTCATTCCAAAAGCAGTGATAGTGAGAATCCATACTCGCTATTTCCACAGCGACATCATGAGTTCGCTACTTTCAAAGCAAGCCCATTCGACGCGGCTATTCCCATGGTCCATTAACCGACCTTTACCCCGGCTGGCGAGCCTTTGTCCGCAACCTTTTCAAGAATACATCCCGAAGATGGCTCGGGTACATTTCCTTACCTTTTCAAGGATACATCCCGAAGATGCCTCGGGTATATTTCCTTACCTTTTCAAGGATACATCCCGATGATGCCTCGGGTACATTTCCTTACCTTTTCAAGGACACATCCCGAAGATGCCTCGGGTACATTTCCTTACCTTTTCATGGATACATCCCGAAGATGCCTCGGGTACATTTCCTTACCTTTTCAAGGATACATCCCGAAGATGCCTCGGGTACATTTCCTTACCTTTTCAAGGATACATCCCCAAGATGCCTCGGGTACATTTCCTTACCTTTTCAAGGACACATCCCGAAGATGCCTCGGGTACATTTCCTTGCCGCGGCTGGCGAGCCTTACAACGCACCGCGGCTGGCAAGCCTTACAACGCACCGCGGCTGGCGAGCCTTACAACGCACCGCGGCTGGCGAGCCTTACAACGCACAGCGGCTGGTGAGCCTTACAACGCACCGCGGCTGGTGAGCCTCACAACGCACCGCGGCTGGCGAGCCTCACAACGCACCGTGGCTGGCGAGCCTCACAACGCACCGCGGCTGGCGAGCCTCACAATGCACCGCGGCTGGCGAGCCTCACAACGCACCGCGGCTGGCGAGCCTCACAACGTACCGCGGCTGGCGAGCCTTACAACGCACCGCGGCTGGCGAGCCTTAGAACGCACCGCAGCTGGCGAGCATTTATCCGCAAACATGCAAGGACATATCCGAAGATGCCTCATGTATGACTCCTTCCTATGGCTGGCGAGCCTTTGCACGTAGTCTAATGAACTTTAAATGACCCGCACGGACAATCGACAGACTCTAAACTGTTCCCGACGACAGGTCCTTGACTCGCACCCTCGAGTCGCCTTGGCGTCATCCTTCCCGACGGCAGGTCCTAGGCCCGAATCCTTTCGAGCCGCCTCGACGTCGCTTGGGTCTTCAGGTTGTAATCTTCGATTGACCTGGGGACTCTACTTTGACTTTCGCCATGTCCAAGCCTCAGTCAAAGTGGGGGCTCTGTAGATACCCAGTATCTGCGGAGACTCCAACAAACACCCGATGATTATCGGACTACAACATGTTTTGGGATCGCAGCGTTTGATCGACAGTTTGTGTACAACTTTACGTCGGAAAACTTAAAACGATTTCGAAAACAAAACATTTCAAAAATACCTGGATTGTTTAATGCACAACGACGGGGTCGCGATGACACTAACTAGAGTCAAAACCGACACCGGACCAAAAACCGACTCGAGAATTGAAATCCCGACTCCAACAACGAGTCAAACCGAGTCAACCACAAAAACAAAATATCTTCAAGCCTTCTATACTAAGTTTTCCCGGATTCATGAATGGTCAAGTACCAAACATGTGACTATAAAACCTATGATAGAACAAATCATGATTGCGTTTGTTGTGATAGTGACAACACAACTCGAAGTGCCGCGATTTGGCTCGCGCCTCTTTGACCAGCCCAGGTGGCCACGTCGCTCAAAACTCACACAACCACTCATTCTCTTATAAATACCCCTCAAATGCCACCCATTTGAGACTTACGCGAGTGTCCGCCCCCTCTTTTCTCCCTTAAAATTCTCGACTCGACTTCTAAAGTCACAATCCGACGCGTGTTTACGACCTACCGATCGTAAACACGAGCCTTACACATTGTTTGGTACCGTCATCGTGCATTAAACTACTTGTCCGACCACTTTGACCACTACACCATCACTAAACATTTAAAACACTCTTTTACTTACCAAAACGGTTTTAAACCGAGTTTTTTCCGATCAAACAAGTTGTTACACTTACGTCGGTCACTCGCCACAACCAAACATGTAAGTATGAGGGTGTAAAAATCCTCTTTTATTGTGTTTTCATTTGTTTCATGACTTTAACATGCTAAAACATGCATAACATGAACCAAAACATGGAATAAACGAGCCAAAACGATTTTTGTCCGAGGCGAAGCCCCTTAGGTCGCCAACAGGCTCGCGCCTAAATGGGGTGCTCAGACCAGAGATCAACCGTGTTTGTTCTCGTCATTTCCTTTAATCCATTTTTCATATTTGTAATCGGTTTTTACCATTTCAAGTATTTTCGAAACCCTTTTGTTTCATTTTACATGTTTTAACCATAAAGCATTCTTCACCCTTGGTTCTTCATACCATGACGGTTAAATCCGTGTTTCGGTGATAATATTTGGTTAATGACATTTAAGAGGTATTTTAAAACCTTTTATTTCATTTCTTTACATTTGCAAAACATGCATATTAGTCACCAACAAGAAATCATTCTTGGTTCCATATACCATGCCGGATTTTAACCTGGGTGCGATGATGAGTAACGACTAATTACATTCAAAACGGACTTAAAACAATTAGTCCATAATCATTTTCAAAACTATTCATGTCAAGCTTGTCAAACCGAACCCGACACCGAATATTATCAAACAATGATGATTATTCGAGTCTAGTTCTTCAAATCAACAAATGCGGTCTAAACGACCCTTTCAAGATCAAACCGGGTTCAAATACCCACTTTCAACACGTTTCATAACGTTTTCTAAATAACCAGAACACGGCATACAGCCGTTGGCTAACCCGCGCCTGAAGCAGGCCTTTTCTGTCTCATTTTCAAAACCAGAGGGAGGCCCCTTACACCGCCGGCTGGCTCGCGCCTCTTGTAGCCAAATGCAGTGCAGGCCTGTTCCCTTCCAGCATTAGTCCAGGACGATCCCGACTCCGGTTAACCCGGATATAGGACGGATCAGATGACTATTCGAACCACAGACTATTCGAACCACATTTGCCAAATGCCTTACTAAGACAAATGGATCATGTTATGCACCCTAAACCTAATACGGTAAATGGATGTTTAATTTCCGACTTGCATGCAAATCAATCATTAATCCAACTCGACATCTTATACTTGATACTTGGATTAAATCAACCGACTTAGAAAGCTCACATGTTAGGTTTAAATCATTGGATGCGCGTTCATGCATTTAAACCGTTTTATCAACTTTTGCATTCAACCAACCAAGATCGATCAGTAGAGGCCGCTAAACGCGGGCGGGATTGGGTGTCTGATTAAAGGGCTTCCCAATACGTACCTTCACCTCTTACTCAGAAACTTTGGATAGTGGACGACCTTATCCAGGGCGTACGAGAGTCATTCTAGAGATAGGATGCTAAAGAGGGACGATTTCCTTATCTTTAGTACCTATGTCAAAACGCTGCTTTGTGCTTCGATTTGACCGAGGTATAAAGTGGAATTCGAACGGGTTCCAGGCATCCCACAAATGCTTGGTGGCGACTCCGAACATCTCTAATCGTTTCGAGACCCTTACCGAGACGAAACCGACCGATCTAAAACGATCCGGTCGAAAGCACCTTTACGCCGCCGAGCGTGGCTTTCAAAAAGACCGCTGCCGTTGTCCACAGATCGGCTGGGCATACGCAGGTGGGCCCACGTCCACACATACTAGTTGGTAGAAGCATATGCATTAGGATGTATATATATTAGTTGCATCATGGCATGTAGTTTGCATGTTAGAAAAAACTTTGTGAAACCGTCTATTTGGGAAGCTTGACAAGTGTATATAGGCCCTAGTAGATGCTTTTTCTTCTTAAGACTTTGCTTGTTAAAATACTTGTAAAATACCCCAGGATGTGTCAAGCTAGTATCCTTTGACCCATGGATTAAGGCCTAGTCAAGAGTACCTTGTGGTGTGATAACTCCTTGGCTACCGTTTATTCCAAGGTGACCCTTGAAACCATGCAACCATCATTCATCCATATTCTACCATATTTTTGTCATCAAAAAGGGAATGTGCACAAAAATTGTTCAAATTTGAGTTCAAGAAATGAAATGAAAGTTGAAAAAGTTTGCAATTGCATCAAAAGAAAAGAGGAGCAAAAATAGACTCCTAAAGCTTCAAATATAATCACCCTCCCTACAAATGGGGTGACTTTGAAATGTTCAAAAAGAAATGCAAAAAGTTGAAAAATTGTCAAGTGTTGAAAATGCCAAACATCAAAACAAATGGCAAAAAGAAATGTTCTCGAATGTCAAATGCCACAAGAAATTGGGGGGAAAAACAACAACAAAAGCAAACTCCCAAATGAAATTCAAATTCTATTGATCCCTTTTCCATCGTATCCACTTTTGTGCATGGTAGAGAGCGGACGACCCTTCTTCTTGTCTAGGCAAGAAGGGGAATTCCGCGATCCTCCAGTGTTTCTAACACCATAGGGAGTCTATTCTTGACAAAAGCATTTAACGATTGAGGACAAAGGTACCCTAGCTTGACACAACTTGGAGGTGATTTATTGGTATCCTTCTAGGCTTAGTAGTTTGAAGAAACCATATCTATGAAGGAGTGTGTACCCTTGAATTGCTTCCCCTTTAGATAATTTCCGCCACTTAGATGAGAAAAGTGGCTATTCTTTTTGTAGATGCTTCCATTACTTGATTGTGTGTGCTTTAATGTTTGGATGTGTCGCCATTTTGGCAAGACCCACCTTGCCTTGCAAGAAGGCATCCTACCTCATGGTTGTCTTGTTGTGAGTTGAAAGGGCGGAGTGAGACCCGCTAATTGTCTCACATCGGCTATATTAGTAGGTTAGTCTGAATAAGGGTCCTAGTTTTTGTCACCTCTTTACTCGGGACGAGTAAAGGTTCGGTTTGGGGATATTTGATGTGACTCATATTTGCGCATATTTAGTCCCCTACTTGAACCTATTTTGCATATTATTATAGCGTCTCATATCTATTTTACCCGTCAAATGCTTCCTATTTTGCTTTCCTATTGCTTTGTGTTTGATTTGTAGGAAAGGAGACAATTAGGCGGAAAATTCCCGTCTCTTAAGCCTATTTGGAAGGACATTGACGATTTTGGTTGAACGGGTATTGAAGGAAGGGCAAGAACTAAAGACCAACATTGCAAGAATAAGAAGTATGCGAAGGGAAGCATTCTGAAGAGGAATCCGAGCGTCCAAGGAGCTAAGACGCTCGTCCAAGGAGCCCGCAATCCGAGCGTCCCGACTCTTCAACCGGTCGTCCCTCCATGCAACAATTCGAGCGTCTTACTTCTTGGACGAGCGGACCATGGCGTCTTCAGCAAAGATGCCCATCTCTCCGAAATACTTGCGATTCCCTGCTTAGAACTTAGAATTGTTAATTACTAGTTTAGCCTTAGTTAACCTAATGAGGCACTACTATAAATACCCCATTTTGATGATAATCAAAGGGGGGGGGGGCTTCCACATTAGAAATTCTTCTTAGATTAGATTAGGAGTAGATTAGAATAGATTACTCTTTAATCTTTCCACAAATCACATATTAATCTCTCCTTAATTATTGTTCAAGTTTATTACTTTTGGGTAATTGAAGATTATGGGGTTATTATTGGAGGATTGACAACCCTTCATCAATCATCAAGTACTTCTATTATTCTTTGCATTATTATTATTTTGGAATCTCCATAGGAATAATTCTCTTAATCCTTGTTTTAATTATTGTTAATCTTCTTACTTGTTCCCCAAGTTTGGCTTTGTTAGTATGATTGACTGTAACACCCTCATTTATTCAGGAGCCTTTATCTAGACATTCCCAAATAAATAGAACTGTTACCATCTCGGTTTTCCGAGGTAGTGAATAACAAAGTCCAACTCACCAAAGTACTTTAAATTAAAACTTAATGATTACATGTTTATTACAACTTAACCAACTAAAACTTAATATAAAATAATTACAACTCGCAGCGGAAATAAATAAAGTGATTAAATATTCTATGTGGTCTAGACTTCTAGGTAGATTGGCCAAATCATCACGCATTCCCATAAGCTCCCAAGTCAGCTAATCTTTAGTACCTGTCAAATCTGCTCCCCATTAAGGTTCACCACAGGTGTTCACGAATACACTGTCAACCACGAGGTTGTGTAGGAATAGCCAAACAACCACAATAAATGGATAGAAGAACAATATTAAATGCAAATGAAATGCATGCTCATGATCAATCCTCCGACACTCCCGTTCATCCCACCAATCCCTAGCCGGGGTAGTCTCATCATCCCAACCGAAGTTGGGGTAGTCTTATCATCCCAGAAACAAGTCCTGTAGAACCTGTTCTGAGGTATCCAATGCAAGTGCTCATGATATGAAAATGCAAACAATTGAGCAACACAATTTCTTACCATCTCAGACACGAAGCTGAGGAATCCAATAATCAATATAATCATCTCAGCCACGAGCTGAGGTAGTCAATAATCAAATCATCTCAGTCACGAGCTGAGGTAGTCATTAAACAATATATCTCAATGCAACCAACCAACAATCATATATCATCCATCACAATTCCAAATAATTCAACCAATAAAATTAGATAATACCATTCAAGTAAACATTAAAGTGATTGAGTAGCTATCCTACCTGTATAGCAAAGCGGCTCAACAAAATCCAAATAGAAAAGCACACGAATCCAAGCAACAAAACCCGTCCCACAAAAGCGTGACCAATTAATCTTCAGATGAAGAAAAGATGAACAACCTCCTTATCTCTCTAGTCTCCTTATCTCTCTCTCTATATATATATTTTGTGTTTTGTGAAAGTGAATAAAACTTGTGGTTTGCTATTGTATATATAGTAGTAAGGTAGTATCGTTTTAGGAAAGTTTATAAGTCGTAAGATATAATAAATTATAATAAAATATTTACAGCAGGTAAAATAAATAAATAATATTAATAATAATCATAATCATAATCATAATCATAATCATAATCATAATCATAATCATAATCATAATGGGGTATAATATTATATTATTAGGAATACTATAATAAGGTGCGAAATTATGAAACTAATTAGCGCGTAACATCACTCATCGAGTTCAGCTTTGCGCACTGATTTTCAAACAGCTGTCATTTCTTCGTTATTCATCGGAATCAAGCTTGTGACCATGCGTTGGAAAGCTAAGACAATAAGCTTTTACCTCAAATTAGAATCACCCTCATAGATGCTGAAAAACTCTAGATATTTCCGTTTCAAATTACCCCTAAAACAAGTGATCATATTTCCGTAATTGGCACATTTGTGCAAGCTTCCTATTAACCTTTCATAGTCTACCTTGTACTTTAGACACACACAAAGGGTCATATAACCATAAAATATGAGGGGTATTACAGTCTTCCCTCCTTAAAATGAACTTCGTCCTCGAAGTTCGCGCATACTAACAACCACTCAAAACCTATTCCACCTAGACCCTGCATTCTAATCAAAATGTTATCATTGCTAACTCACATTATGACGCCACTTACACATATTACCCAACATATATACCATTAACTTCAGTAGTATTACATTCTACCTCACTTAAAAATAACTTCGTCCCGAAGTTCGACCTCAATCTTGACACCACTATAATCCCAAATATTAACAGGCTACGTGGTCTTATCCAATTCTCTCCCCCAGATACTCACACGCTACGTGGTGCACCACCAACATTTACAACAACTAAATCTTTAAGTCCACTCTAATGCTACAACAGATCTCATCACGCTTACCAACATTTCTTAAGACAACCAAATAACAAATAAAAAGAAGTGATACTAACGAAATATGACATCCTACCCTACTTAAAATTAAGGTTACGTCCGCGTAACCTCAAAGACTACACAACACTCACCAAGATCCTCCAGACTTCTTTCCATGACTATCAACTTATTTATATTTACAAAATATTCGTCCGAACATTCTACTCATCGTTCTGCCAACAAGAGTCCATAACAATTTCTTGTGTAATAAATATCAATCTTTCAAGTTATAACATTATTATCTTATCAATCTCAATACACCATATGCATAAATCATACTCATTGTTAACAATCCTCGAGTTCGCATCAATCCTTATTCATCTTACTCATCTTAAAATTACTTAACAACCCAAATCATTACTCTTACTATTTAATCCTCAAGGCTCGGCTATTTTATCTTTGATGCTTAACTAAATCCAACAATTCATAACAATAGTTTTTCTCCGAAACATGTTTCAGTTATTTTCTCCCTTATCAAACACATTATTTAAATTCACGCACTCTAATTCTCAATTTACCACTATTAAATTCAATCACTCGTCGACATTTCATCTTTAGTTATCATACCCATCATTAATAATTCCCAAAATCTAAAATTTTACCTCATCCTGGTAACTCATAACTAACATACACCCTAAAGTTACCTCTTAGTAACCCAAATTTCTAAGCACCCCAGTCATCTAAAATTTCATACACTAACATAAAACAAATTAAGCTTATTAAATAAAATTCACTTCTATCCTATTATAATATATCCTTCTCATGAACATTTAACCTTTTTTTAAAAAATTTTTTTATCCTTACCTATACCTTATTCATGTCACAATTAACCAGAAAACCACATTAATACTTCACTAAATTTATTGTCAATATCACCCTTTAAATCACATTACTTACCTTGTTATCGCATCAATCATCAATCTCACTTCTCTTATACACCTATGTTTCCCAATAACCTCAGACTATATATCGTTCTTATATAACCCATAAAAATATTAAAAATATCATTCACATCTGATAACCCTTTTCACAATTTTGTTTTAAGGTAATTATTGTCGTAAATCTCACCTTAGATTTCACCACAATTCCCTTATAAGACACATTTATTCCCTTAAGTTCCCTCAAAGACACTATATTTTGATAGCAGTCAATAAATCCTCTATTTTTTTCCCAATCAATTCATCCCTAAGATGATCTCTAAATTTCTCAAAGAAGTTCAATTAAATCCATAGAGAATGAATTTTTCCGATTAAAATATTCACACCCTGATGTATCTTCCCAAAAGTTAATGACTCCCCCGAAGATATTTCTACATCAAATTTTATCACATCAAATTAATTCAATTCTAAGGTACGAGCATGCTTACTAGAAATAAATGATTGCGTACAAATTATTTTGCCACGATTTCTTTACAGTTTGCCACGATTTCTTTATAATTTGTCACGATTTCTTTATAACTTACCACAATTTTGCTGTAAATTGCCACAATTTTCGTTTTTTTGTTTTTTTTTTTTTTCGTGTCACTCCATTCATGCCTACCTGCCTCTCTTTTAAACATTTATCATACTACTTAATATTTGACAATTAAATTTAAACTTTTATAACAATTCTATAGCATAAATATCAAAAATCGGTTCAGGGTAGCACATTCCGCATAGCTCTAGGCATGAAATTTCTAAGCATGAAATTCACATATATACAACCAATACATATAAAGATGCAATATTTCACGGTTCATGTTTCTCCAATTTATGTCATTCATGATATGCCAAGAAAATTTCCATGCGCAATTATGCAACGAATTAAAACAAATTCAATTCAATGTGACTGCCGTCTCATAGACCACACGCCTTTCCTTTTTATTCGTCTCAAAATTTCATACCTTTGTGTTCTCAAATTGCGATAAAATTAGTATTTCTCACATTTTCAGGTCACAATTAAACCCTTAAGTTAAAATACTGAGGCTAACTACCCTTCTCTCTCCTTAACCTTCCCTCGAGGTGACTGATACCCGTCGTGAGGTGTCAAAAATAAGATTTATAATTTCCAACTACAACTATAGCAAGTGGCAGTCGGGTCGAACCACAGAGAGGCAGATGTAAATTCTAGTTGATTTAAATTCAGTCTAAAGTAACAATTGTGGGGGTTGATTTGAGTTGGCCTACAGCTAAGAGTAAAAACAGTAAACTAAAAAGACGGATTAAACAGATAAAGAAGGAGTACTAGGATGGTCGGTTCATTAAAGCTTCGGCGGCAGCATACTAAACAGGTCTAAATCGATCACAAGTGAGGCGGGAAACAAGAGGTCCTCTCGGTCCACTCTTAACAGATAGCATCTTTCGATCTCGCTATAGGTCCCTAATATCACTAATACTGACTCTCGTCCTGAAAAGCGACTAACGGTCTAAACTATACCTATCTTTCGATCTCAGCACAGTTTAGTCGATTTAATTGGTGATCAAATAACTTACCCTATCTTTCGATCTAATGGGTTTGTCATAAATTAAGTATCTAACTAGTCGCATGCATTCGATTTGTTAAATACAACATTAAAATCAATTAAAACGAAGGGTAACCTCACGAGGTCGGTCGATCGACTGAGAATGCCAGTCGATCGACTGACACGCGAATCAGGCCGTGTTCAATACTTTGCCGCCTACGCTAAAATTCGCCTACATCCTAGCACAAACTATTTAGCTACTCATGCTAAGGGTGAAAACAATAATAAAACTAATAAAGTAAACAGGGGAATTCATGCTTAAAACAGTAGAACAAACAATTAACATAAACAATGATAACGGTTGCGGGAATCTACTTAGCAATTCTATACTATTGATGAAATAAAGATGAACTAAAAATAGGGCAGAAGAATACCGAGTTGCAGCGGAAAGATTAGGAATAAGAATTAAAAATCCAATGCTCCACAATAATCCCAAACCCTAACTATGATATTCTAAAAACTCAATGTAAATTTCTGATAATAAAACTTGATCATAACTGAATGTTTCTAGGTTACGTCATATAGAAAGTTTACGTAACAATTATTCCAAAACCTAAACTTAATGGGCTTCAAGTTCCTCGGTCTTTTAATTCTCAAATGCGGAAGCAAGAAAGTGTGGTCGATCGACTAAACGTGGTGGTCGATCGACCGGGATAGCAATGAACAGTAGCCACGTAACTTTCGATAGTTGGTAGATCGACTAAGGGAGGTGGTCGATCGGCGCTTTGCTACTTGACTCTTATAAACTCGTGGATTTGTCTTTTGGGCCTTGAAATGCGCACCAAGCTCGTTCCTTAAGCAAATACTTCTCGTCACATGCAATGCAGGATACTCGGGGACGGATTTAGCTTGATTTCCGCTGGATTCTTCACATTTCTGCAATAATGTACAAAAATACGGAAGTAGACGGAAATAGGGAGAAATGTAGCATAAACTACATGAATGAGCTCTGAAATGCGTGTAAAATGGGATGTAAAACATCATATAAAAGACACGCATCAAACTTCCCCAAACCGAACCCTTGCTTGTCCCCAAGCAAGAACTAGACTCGATCTAATGACCTAATGGAACGAGTTCAATCTCAGAGCGAAATGCAACATGTAAAGCCTAAACCATTTTAATGCACAACCAACAAACAATTAGCAAATGAATCATGCAAACGAGTTATGGAGTCGTTAAAAACTGCTGAACCGTCAACTGCAGAGACTTATCAAATTGGACTCTCACGGGTCGCTCAAATCACACAAATAAGCACAGGTGAATAATGTAAAGATAGAAAGAATTCATTTGTCGTGACACTCACCTAACTACGACCTATAAGATCATGCCTGCAATATAATATGAAAGCAATCTCTATGACCGTACATACGCATTCCAACCAACAAGAGACCATGACACATGCCGAGGTATATATGTGGATATGTGAGGTATGGGTAAGAAGAGGCAAAACATTTATGGAAAATTGGAGGTACAGGTGATCAAGCTAGTACCAAAACGGAACCAAATGGCAGCATCCAACTTCTTGCTCATAATCAAACGAAACGGTGCTATAGCAAGCACAAAACTCACAAACTCCAAAATACTAAATCAATAAACTCCCCATAGGATATGAATGAATCATGGGAGCAAAAATCGCCAAATAATAAAGACTGAATCATGCGAATTGATTTTTCCTTTTTCTTTCCTTCGAACTCCAGTCGATCGACCTATAGGGGCAGTCGATCGACTGCTTCTACAGTACAGAACTCTTTTTTTTTCGAATCATTTTTCTTCTTTTGTTTCTTTCTTTTCTTCTTTTCATTTCCCAACAACATCTCAAAAGAGCATATACCACCAAAAACGAGTAACAATCCCAAGAACTAAACTACTAGCTTGACAAAGGACAGGCTAAATGTAGGATGTAGTTAGCGGGACAAAAAGGCTATTTTTGGCAGTGTGGAGCTTATGGGTAATATAAGAAAAGGGAACCTCTACCACATGTGTCAACAAACCACAAACCGAATGCATACAGGTATTAAGCAGATCAAGTTCATATTTATGCAAATTAAGGAAACATGTCTCATAAGGAGTACTACTCACATTCCTAAATAAACCGGTCATAGATGTCACCAGTTATAGGCTCTAAAACTCAGAAATATGATGTAGCTTGCCAAAAATCAAAGTCAAGTCTCAAGTTCAGCAAGAATGTAACGAAAACTCGTAGGTATGCACTTATGATTCTACTAATAACATGTTAATCTAGCAAGGCTTAGGCAAAAACAGCTGAAAATGCAATGTCATCATTGAAATACTACCGTTCTGACTCGACCTATATGCTGAAATAAACGTGCATTTTATGGAAATTTTTGAAAATTTTCAATTTTTTTGAATTTTTGTATATATAAGAGAAATGAAATAAAACAATGCAAAACAAAATTAAACGTGAATGCAAGCAAATGATATGCGACGCAAAACCCTTCCCCAAACCAAATCGCACAATGTCCCCATTGTGCAAAATCATGTAATGAAGAAAAGAGAAATGGGAATTTGCGAGAAAAGAAATAAAATAAATGACATGAAGTAAAGAAATCAGGAACTCACAAGACTTTAAGCGCGGCAAAGGAAACCTCCCCAAACCAGCGCGAGCTAGGAGGTTTCAGTAGCTAGCACTGCTACTAATAAGTACCTAAAAGACAAACAAAACCCACGCATAAGACTGAGAGAAACAATTTTGAGGCGGTAAAATCGTGCATAAATGAGAAAATTGGAAGAAATAAATAATATGACGGAAAGTAAAGCGGAGTAGAAAACTCCCTTAAGTCCGTAAATCGACCAAACACAGCAGGGGAGCGGTCGTGAATAGGTACAACAGTGTCTTCGGTCGATCGACCAAAAGGGGCAGTCGATCGACCCAGATGAACAGGAACAAGAAACTCCTGGAAAGCGCAACTCAGTCGATCGACCAATGAGGCCAGTCGATCGACTGAAAGTACTGCTGTACTTTTTACTTCTTCGTATTTGCTCAATAACTTGAGCAAATGAGGTCTAAAAACCTGCAAACACACAATAATACGCGCCCAAAATTGCGCAAAACCCAGAATAAAGTCTAAAGTACTTAAAAATCCTAAGCAAGCGAAATAAAATGCGACGTTTTCGCGCACACAAAAGCAATAAAAATTGTCTTTAACAAAAGCAAATAAAATGAAGTTTGTAACGAGCTCGATCAACTAATAGTTGATCAAGAAGGACCACGGTATGGCCCACTTCGTCGGCTTCTGGCTACTAGAGGTAGCCTCAATGGTGCTTATTTGAGCAGCTGCACCCTTCTTAGCTTCCACGTCCGTATGGCTCAACGGATCAACACTCTGATCATCTCCCCAGTCAAGGATCTCTTCGGGCTTGTCAGAATCCAAATCAGATTTTCTGGCTTTAACCGGCTCGTCATCAACAACTTCATCAATCCCATAGCTCAGACAACCAAGACCTCCTCTTTGAATGATCGGTTTCTTCGCAGCTAGAGTGACCTGCAGCTCTTCCTTCCCCAAACCAGCTCCTGCAACATCTAAGACAACAGATTCTTCCTCCCTTTTGCTCCCAATCTGGGGCGGAGGGGTTAGCACAGGAGTAGTAATAGAGATAGGTAAGTCAGGAAGCACAAAGTACGATTTCTTTTCAGAAACCGTGTTACAAGTCACCGGCCACATGGGGTCCTTTTTCTTAGCCGGTTGGGCAAAAACAATAGAGTGCTTGCCTACCTTGAAAGTCAAGGTTCCTAGACCGACATCTATTACTGCACCAGCAGTGTGTAGAAATGGCTTACCCAAAATAATGGGTATATGAGCATCCTCAGGCATGTCAAGTACAACAAAGTCGACGGGGAAGAAGAACTTCCCTATTTGGACAGGGATATCCTCCAAGACCCCTATTGGCTGGACCGCAGATCGGTCAGCCATCTGAACTGTCATGTCTGTCACCGCGAACCTAGTCAATTTAAGCTTCCTAGCTAGACTCAAAGGCATGACGCTTATACTAGCTCCTAGGTCACATAATGCCTTCTCAATAGAGAAGGTACCTATATTACAAGGAACAGAAAAGCTACCCGGGTCCTCTAGCTTATGGGGTGAAGTGTGAGACAAGTAAGAGCAAGACTCTTTAGTTAAAGCGACAGTGTGGACATGTTCAAGCGACTTTTTCTTTGACAATAGCTGTTTCATAAATTTAGTGTATGCTGGCACTTGGTTAACTAACTCGAGGAAGGGTACTTGAACATTCAAGCTACGAATAACTTTCTCAAACTTACTGAAAGATACCTGTTCCTTTGTCGGCACTAGTCTCTCTGGATATGGGGCGGTAAGAAGTACCTTAGCCCTCTCCTCTAAATCGCGCGTGCCGGCATCCGTGGACTTAGGCTGGAAGTCCACTGCTTTCTCCTTGTTGAAACTTGAACCCTCCTCAGACCGTCTCAAATGTGAGCCATTGACCGTCATTGGGTCAAACTTCGGAACCGGGACGGACCCATCAGCGCTCGGGTCTGGTCCTAACACCTTCGGGGTTGTCGTGCCCCGAAACAAATGGTCTCTCAAATTGTCGGGCATTGAAGGACGAAATTCCTCGCTATCAGCAGTAACCTTGGTCGATCGACCACTGTCCTCAGTCGATCGACCGTTGTGCACAGTTCCAAAAGCTCCTGTAACCCGTATGTCAGTCGATCGACCGGGTGTATCAGTCGATCGACTGATATACCTGGTAGACGGCTATTTCTTTGATTTATTCGTTGAAGCTTTCTTTTGACTTGTTTCTGGCTCATCTTTTTCAATAGCGTCCTCGACCATGGCAGGACCCTCAAGGGTGGACCCACTCCTCAAAGTGATGGCATTTAAGGTCTCCTTTTGGTCAGTTTGGGTCGGCAAGTGTCCGGGAGCTCGAGTGTTACTTTTGCTAGCCAATTGAGCAATTTGGCTCTCTAGTAGCTTCATCCCGGCCTCTCTTGCTTGGGACTGCTTTAGCAACAAGTTCTTAAGCTCGGAAAATTAAGAATTCTGCGATTGTTGCTGCTGCGGCACATAGGGAGGTTTCTGATATTGTTGTTGCTTTTGATGAGGAGGTACATAAGGTTCTTTGTTGCGGCGGAGGTTGAGTTGGATTCAGGACATTTTGGCTCCTCCAACTCAAGTTTGGGTGGGCATTCGGCTCATAGTAGGTGTTTGTCTGCCTATAGTGTTGAAAGACAGCACAAGACTCAAAGGGACTAGGACAATTCTTCGAAACGTGTCCCTCGGCTCCGCACCTTTCGCAGACGAAAGGACCGTCTGACACAGCATTTACTTGGTACATCCCACCTTTAGAAACTCCCCCTAGTTCATACTTGTCAAATCTTGCAGTAAGAGCTTCAAGCGCAGCAACAGAGGAAGATTCAGCAGCTCTCCTCTCGTTCCCTCTGGAATTACCATACTCAGCCTTGTGGGTGGCTAGATCGTCAATGATCTTCCACCCCTTGGTTGCTCCCGAATTCTCAGCAAATCGGCCATTGGCTGCAGCATCCAAAATGGCCCTCTGATCGTCGTACAACCCATTATAGAAATGATTGCACAAGCTCCATTTTTCGAACCCATGGTGTGGTATGGTTCGTACCAGCTTCTTAAATCGGGCCCATGCCTCGTGGAAGTTCTCATCCGGCCCTTGTTTGAAACTTGTGATTTGGGCTCTAATAGCAATCGTCTTAGAAGCATAAAAGTACTTCTTGTAGAATGCCAATGCCAAGGAATTCCAATCATTAATCCCATGAACGGCTCGGTCCAGATCTCTATACCACTCCCTTGCAGCATCACGAAGGGAGAAGATGAACATGGTCTCCTTGATCTGGTCTTAAGTCACGCCACCCCGGTGGTGGGGGTATGGAGCAATGATGAGTCAATAAAGGTCTCCATATGCTTAGTGCATCTTCATTTGCAGCTCCCCCGAACTGGTTTCTCTCAACCATGTTGATGTATGAAGGCTTTGGTTCGAACTTCCTGGCATCTCCTGGTAATTCGAACCCCTTATATAAGTTCTCAGCTGTCGACTCAGAATGACTAGCTATACTCGCTTCCTCGGCCATGACTGGAATTTCTGGAGAAGTAACTGTCTCGGAAGAAGAAGTGGAAACGGGTGAAGATGTGGGTCTTCTTGAACAACTCGTTCTCGTAATAGCTTGACAGAGTACTCAGCTCTTCCTCTGTCGGTAATACCCTTTGTGTTCGTCTCAACTCGCGCAAAGATTTCTCTATCTCAGGTTCAAATGGTACTAGTTCACCACCTTGTGACCTGCGCATAAGAAGAAACTACAAAAAGAATATAAGAAGAGTTTAAGGAACAGAAGTCCCTTAAACTAAGAAAGACTAAAATTAAAACAACTAAAATTAGGACTATTGCCTCCCCGGCAACGGCGCCAAAATTTGATACTCGTCGTGAGGTGTCAAAAATAAGATTTATAATTTCCAACTACAACTATAGCAAGTGGCAGTCAGGTCGAACCACAGAGAGGCAGACGTAAATTCTAGTTGATCTAAATTCAGTCTAAAGTAACAATTGTGGGGGTTGATTTGAGTTGGCCTACAGCTAAGAGTAAAAACAGTAAACTAAAAAGACGGATTAAACAGATAAAGAAGGAGTACTAGGATGGTCGGTTCATTAAAGCTTCGGCGGCAGCATACTAAACATGTCTAAATCGATCACAAGTGAGGCGGGAAACAAGAGGTCCTCTCGGTCCACTCTTAACAGATAGCATCTTTCGATCTCGCTATAGGTCCCTAATATCACTAATACTGACTCTCGTCCTGAAAAGCGACTAACAGTCTAAACTACACCTATCTTTCGATCTCAAAGACAGTTTAGTCGATTTAATTGGTGATCAAATAACTTACCCTATCTTTCGATCTAATGGGTTTGTCATAAATTAAGTATCTAACTAGTCGCATGCATTCGATTTGTTAAATACAACATTAAAATCAATTAAAACGAAGGGTAACCTCACGAGGTCAGTCGATCGACTGAGAATGTCAGTCGATCGACCGACACGCGAATCAGGCCGTGTTCAATACTTTGCCGCCTACGCTAAAATTCACCTACATCCTAGCACAAACTATTTAGCTACTCATGCTAAGGGTGAAAACAATAATAAAACTAATAAAGTAAACAGGGGAATTCATGCTTAAAACAGTAGAACAAACAATTAACATAAACAATGATAACGGTTGCGGGAATCTACTTAGCAATTCTATACTATTGATGAAATAAAGATGAACTAAAAATAGGGCAGAAGAATACCGAGTTGCAGCGGAAAGATTAGGAATAAGAATTAAAAATCCAATGCTCCACAATAATCCCAAACCCTAACTATGATATTCTAAAAACTCAATGTAAATTTCTGATAATAAAACTTGATCATAACTGAATGTTTCTAGGTTACGTTATATAGAAAGTTTACGTAACAATTATTCCAAAACCTAAACTTAATGGGCTTCAAGTTCATCGGTCTTTTAATTCTCGTCTGGAACAGCAGTGTGGTCGATCGACTAAACGTGGTGGTCGATCGACTGGGATAGCAATGAACAGTAGCTTCTGTAACTCGATAGTTGGTAGATCGACTAAGGGAGGTGGTCGATCGACTGCTTGAGCTGTTACTTGACTCTTATAAACTCGTGGATTTGTCTTTTGGGCCTTGAAATGCGCACCAAGCTTGTTCCTTAAGCAAATACTTCTCGTCACATGCAATGCAAGATACTCGGGGACGGATTTAGCTTGATTTCCGCTGGATTCTTCACATTTCTGCAATAATGTACAAAAATACGGAAGTAGACGGAAATAGGGAGAAATGTAGCATAAACTACATGAATGAGCTCTGAAATGCGTGTAAAATGGGATGTAAAACATCATATAAAAGACACGCATCAGTGACCGGCTCAAAACTGAAAAGGGCCAGGTCAAGAACGTCTCCCTAACCTAGAAGAGGGCTCCTAAACAGTTTCTACCCCGGGTTCATTTTATTAGACTCATCCTAAGTTCATTAAATTCATTGGTTTAGGCCTTAGGATCGTTTGCTCTGATACAACTTTGTAACACCCCCATTTATTCAGGAGCCTTTAGCTAGACATTCCCAAATAAATAGAACTGTTACCATCTCGGTTTCCCGAGGTAGTGAATAACAAAGTCCAACTCACCAAAGTACTTTAAATTAAAACTTAATGATTACATGTTTATTACAACTTAACCAACTAAAACTTAATATAAAATAATTACAACTCGCAGCGGAAATAAATAAAGTGATTAAATATTCTATGTGGTCTAGACTTCTAGGTAGATTGGCCAAATCCTCATGCATTCCCATAAGCTCCCAAGTCAGCTAATCTTTAGTACCTGTCAAATCTGCTCCCCATTAAGGTTCACCACAGGTGTGAAGGAAAGGTAGATCTTTATACCTAACAACATACTCATATATGTATAATTTAATTTGTCATAAAATTAACTAATGATCTTATGCATGCAAACAAAAGATAAAATAGAGGAGAAATCATGTCCTTACATTGAATTTCGGTATATATGGGCACAAAAGAGTTCTCCTTCTCTTTTGTTCTTGAGCTATCCCTTAAATGGAAGAACAAAGAACCCAAGACCCAAGTATAGGATCTCTCCCAAGGCTTTATACCCAAAGCTTTCTCTTAATTAAAACCAATATTATGAAGACTAGATAATATTAATTTTGTGAGAAAATTGAACCAAAAATATGGTCACCAATGCTCTAAAATGGCACGGTTTTAGGAGAGGAAGAGTAAGTGTTTATATGCTTTTTCCAACACTTAAAACATCAGCATACTTTTGCTTAGTCTTTGAATGAATTAAAGCTAGTGTACATATAAGTAAAATAATAAGAAAAGCCAACCTTTGAACTCCCCTTTTGACCGTGCAAATGGAGATGAAAATGAAAGGTTTATTCTCTTCTATGTTGGGTTTATATAATAATATGGATCCATATTATTTTTGTCAATTTGTCAATATGTTATATGTCATATGTCACATAAAATTGCTATGTATTTTTAACACATTTAAAAATCAACGTATTAATAAAAATACGTCATAGGCAAAAATCGACTTAGTAATTCATAATTACTTGAACCAAAATATTTTACCAGTTATAAATCACAACAACTTGTATTTATAATAATTCATTCAATTTCAATTGTTTCCTTAAACAATAATTTCATACGAGTAAAGATACAATTCGATTACTCGGACCGTATCTCATCTAAATGAGACACGTAAATTTTACTTCCAAAATCGGCCGTCAATTTTCAAGTAATTTAATTAACTCGTAACATTATACGATTAATTAAATAATCAATTAAGAGTGTTGCCCTATAGGTATGACCTAGGGGATCAACTGATCACCACCGTCGCACGACAGTAATGTCAAACTCTAGTCAGCCAATCATTACCGATATGTGTGGACCAGTTGACGGTAAAAATACTTCCCAATTGTATTCTTTAAAATGAGATTTAATAATGATATTTAAATCACATGATCGCACTTTTGTTGAGGACACATTTCCCAACAATCTCCACTTGTCCTCGACAAGTGTGCGTCACCAATTCTCTTGTCCTATTACTATCTCCCACTCAATGCAAGGTGTCTTTCAGGTCGTACTTGCAAGTGATCATATCGTGAGTGGTTTCCTCGATCCGGAGAATAACCCGATTGACCGGATTTATCCACCATGGATACATTCCGAGCGTGGCCACGCATTTCCATTCCATTACTCCTCGAGTGGCCCTGAGATATTGTTATAACCCTGACAAAGGGGTGGACAATTCCTATCGCACTCATTCCCTTCGACTAGCCACGACCATCATAACCCAAAATATGCCCATTTGACCCCATTTACGAAGGTCGTAGTAACACAAATCAAAGTTAATCTGAAACTGTGCCATCTTAGGAGAATAGTCTTTAGTCAAAAGAATCGACTCATTTGAATACTATAGCAGCTCTCGCCACGACCAGGCTATATAAATTTGCCAGAACTCTATAAGCGGTCATTAGGCCCGACAAAATGTTCTTAACAGTCTGCCTATGTGATCGACTAGTCATCTCACATGACTGTATGGCACTTGAACTTGCCATCAATCGCATCACACTCTAGTCACTTCGAGACGTCACCTCATACAAGTGACTATGGGCGAATACAATGTTAATCCGTGTTCACTTTAACGGGGTTCAATTGTCTCTACAACCCGTTTGGATGTAACAAAGTATAAAAGGAGTTTTTAAAGAAAAACTCGAACGACAAATGCGATTATCACATATGAATAGTCAATGCCTGATTACTATTTCATATTCTATAATCTAATTTGATCTTTGTATGTAGTTGTTCATTTCAATTCAATTGAAATGACATGACTCATCATGTTTAGCCTTTGAGAAGGCTTTGGTTAGTAGGTTTTATCAACTTCTTGTACCTTACTCAACCTTACTACATCCTCGTTTTCCTTTGTAATGTATACATTTGCATTACAAAACTTTCTGAGTACGTGTCGAGATCCAATCAAGACATAGGCCCTCTAGCCTAAGAATAGCTCCCACTGTTTTCACAGTGTGCGGGACTCATCCTTCTTGCACATCTCATGATTGCAAGTGTACTCAATTTCCGTTATAAATATCTCTCATTGTTCTTTATTGCCTAGAACGATTCTAGAAAATCTACTTCTTAATTATCATAGCCACAATGGTATCTTAACCATCCTAATGTGTTTTGATTATGGTTTTGTCGGAAACCATGCGCAATCTCAATTGTCAATTGTCACTTGTGTAACACCCTTACACAAAATTGCATCATAAACACTTTGCTTTACTTCCTTAATGTCGCAAGCACTTAAGAGTAATCTTCATGGCTTACTTGATAAAGATTTCTTAAACTCGATTTTGAAAACAATTCATCATACTCAAAGTATATGAAGTGTTATACATCATTACTCATTTAATTGATCCGGCAGCGGAAGCAAATGGAATCAATCAAATATGTTCAATTTAATTGAACCAGTCATGAATCTTATCAACATAAGACTTCTTATTGACGCTAATATCACGGGGATTTATCTACATAAATCTAGATATTAAAGATGTATTATATTACTCCAAAAGTCTTAAATCATTCTCAATGATCAATATGTCATCCACATATCGGACTAAATAAAATTTCCGTAACTCCCACTAAACTCCATGTATAAAAACAACTTCTCGTCTTATCGAGAAAAGTTTCATAACATGATCAAAAATATTGATTCTAACTCATTGATGTCCTACTTAAGACCCTCTCTTAAGTTTCACATTATCTTAGGATTGTAAGAATCTATAAAACTCATGACATGTATTGAATACATTCCTTCTATTGAAGAAGTGGGTTTTAGATTCACTTCTTTGTATTCATATCCTCATAATGAAACACAATCCCTAAGAAGATCCAAATAGACTTAAGCATTTCAACCAGTGCAAAACTCTTTGCAACCAATCTTGCTTTGAAATCTCTCTTTATTAGTGCAAAACCCTTTGTCACTAATCAAGCCTTTTGTTTCGGATTTTCATGGCTCTAAGCCTTGTATTGAGTTGTGACTTAAAACACTCTTATGTAAGTCATATGTTCATTACTTTCTAGAAGTAATCAACTTGAATCAAACAATTTCTTTTGTAAGTTATAAGCTCTTTTCTTTCTTAAAAGTAGCTTGAATTCATCATCTTTAACAAGTGACGAATTTAACCTCCTAGGTTTTAAAGAAACAACGTTTTACACAACACGTCTCATGTAGCCAAGAAAGACCTGTTTCTTGCGACATAACATTCACAACACGTCTCATGTAGCCAAGAAAGACCTGTTTCTTGCGACATAACATTCTTTGTGGCTCTTGAATAATTTTCTCCCACTCTGTCTTCTAGAAATAAACTTGTATTTTTAGAAAGACAGCTTCACGAGCCACAAACCCGGTGTACTCGTGATTATCATAGGGAAAAAATGAGCATTTGTTTCTTGTGAAAACTTACAAACATGGTACCCTTACCATTTCATATCTCATATGATTCTATTTAGTGGAATAATAATTTAGACAAAAATGATAAAATCCCCAAAAGGATCAAGTAACTCAAAGTAACTTGATTGAAGTCCAAAGCATATCGAATAGCGTTTGATTTCTTATCCAACCACACATTACTCCATAATGTGTGCTAAGAGAGATTAACTTGTGATACTATATCACATTTCCTTTGGCTTATATCAAAGTCATCACTTTGATAATCCCATCACGACTAAATCGTGATTTCTTGAATTCTTTGAACTTCTTCAAAAGATTTTTCTATTTACCTCATCAACTTAAATCGTTGGTAAAAGAAAATGATCAACCTATTTTGGATCAATGATTTACAACCTCGATCTCCTTTTCAACCAAAAGGAACGAGACATCTTGCTTTGAATACAAGATACGCATATACCATTAACAATCTAATGGTTTCAAGAGTGCTCGATAACTCTTTGCGTTCATCATTCCAAAATTTAAGGTTTAATCTTGGGTTACCAATTTGAGTCTTGCACCATCTTCATGATATACCATTCTAGTTTGGTTTAGAATATAATCACCTTGATAATGGGCCAGCCATACATCAAATTGTGGTGTATAGGGTCACAAAAGTGAAACCTCTTTTGTATCTTAACAAGTTTGTATTCTTATTTAGAGTTTATGCACTTAATAGTCACAATTAAGTACAACTCTAAACCCAAAACTAGATTTAGTACACAATGACTCCATCTCTCGACTTCATTGTTGCTAGTCGTCACATTCTAATCATCCTATGTATCAAACATAATGATGAAAACCACCACTGGTTTCTAATATTGACGAAGTGGTACTAGCAAAATTTATGTTTAATCAAATAAACATTTAAAGAAGAAGATCCCATTAGATGTCCCACAACTAACTTGTTGATTCTTCAATAATTTGGGGTAGTTTCCTTTCTCGTGTCCAACATTTAAGACAATGGAAACTATATCGGTTGGGATTGATAGGTTTAGTATCGTCATTCTCAACAACTTTACTTTTAACATTACCTTGTATCAATTCCATTATAATCTTTACTTCTTGAACCTCGTCCTCATCTTAACGGTTTAAGAGAATGCTCCCACTTATTTCAATGAGTCTTTGCTTTGAGAAGCAAAATTGAATTCATGAAGAACACTCTTCATTTGTTCGTTTTAGTCTTAAAAACTCTCATTGAGGTGGTTGCATTATTTTGGTCAATTACGAATTCTGACAAAACTAATTACCAAAACAATCATTTCAAGGTACTTAATTCTTTTAAGTACATGAAAAACAATCCATTCTAAGTAGATGTGTTAGTCTAGAATCAAAAACCTGTTTGATAATAGATAACTTTAATCTATACTCTTTAGAAGAGATCCTTAGCAATGGTTCATTTGAGGTTTTAGAAGCAAATTCATATTTGTCTCTAGTTACGATGTTTTAAAGGAGATTTTGTAAAATCGAAATGATATCGTATATGAATTGTGGTAAAGAAATAGAACAATATGATAACGGAATAGTGAAAACTTAACATTTATCGTTTTAATAATACTTGTAGGTAACAAGTTTTATGCATTTTTCTAGTGACCTCTACCCAACTAGATAAATGATTCCAAGACCCAAATTCATATCGACTTAGGCACGGTGTGGCCGATGAAACCTTCATCAATATAACTCGGTGGATTAACTCTTTAATCGATTCTACTTTTAGAACTCTTGGTCGATAAAATTACATTAACATTTATCTTTAGCCCAAAACACATTCAACAAGGGGACGGTGTGGCCGATGAAACCCTTATCGAAAAACTTTTGTTGAGTTCAATCCAAATTTCGAATAAATGTGTCCATGATCCAAACCCACATTAACTTGGGCACGGTGTGGCCGATGAAACCCTCATCAACATGAATTCGGTGGATTGACATTTATCACCCACTTCCCTTACGTAACAAGGTTTGTACCCCGGTGTGGCCGAGTGCACTCCCTCACGAAATAGGTTTTCATGGTTTCTACTATTTGGTAAGGCTATATCTCAATTGATTGTTTTAGCGAGAGGTCATGTCAATTTATTATCTATCACGTTTTAAGTGAACCAAAGCGGTGAACTACGATAATTCTAATTGACACGGTCGATGGACTCGATTATGCATGTTTTAGTTATGGCGATTTAGCGATGCATGCGACATAAATAAAATGCAAAACATAAAAAAATCCTAGTATGGCCTTCCTAGAAATAGAAAACTGTTTAACTATTACATATTCGGAAACCAACTCCATTGGTCCCTGGAACTTCGGTTGTGGCACGCATCTCGAGGTAACACCGTCTTTATGTATCGCCATTTTTAGGAAATCCGTCTTTAGGAACTCCGAAATGAATTAAAATTACATAATGAATTACATAATTCCTATTATACATTTGTAACTATAATAAAATAAATCTATTAAATTACAAGACGGTGATACGAGATCACAATAAAAATTACAACCGAATCGATATTCCCATACATTTCGGGTAATACCAATTAAGACTAAGGCCATACTAAACAAAATTACATAATTCAAAAATTATATAAATAAAAGACATTCAACAATTGAAATATGCAGCATTATAATATGTATGAACATGCCCAATTTTATGCTAAATCGCCTTTAAATTTGCCAATATCATATATTACTCGGTTTTTACGGATTTGCGTGATTTCAACATTTTACAATCACCAAAATTACATAAATTCATATTTATGTATAAGTTAATTACCCCAACCTCTTAGGACTCAAAATTTAGTCTTCACTAATACTTTGACCATAATTAACTCATATTTGTTCATAATGGACTTAAAATTATAAAAATAAGCTATAAACTTCAAATAAATCATAAAATTTCAAATAAATTCAAAATTTGAAATTTAAACTCTTGAACATTATGGAAAAATACCATGACACTCATAATGTTCAAAAACTTAGGTTAAAAAATTTCGAAATTTTATCCGGAAAAACAATGTTGCGGTTTATCGGTTTTAACTAAAATAATCATAAAAATATGAGAAAAATTATTTTCACCAACTTTTCAATTTTAGATCTGAAAAAGATAATAAAAAGCAAAATGTGACGTTTTTCCTTAGTCATGAAGTATGTTTTAGCAATTTTCACTAATTAAGTCACTATTTATGCTATTTTTCATCAAAAATCCATAAATCATGCATAAAGACTTCAATATAGCCAATTATTTTACACACATCTTGTAAAATTGCATGTGACAACATACTAAATTTTTATGACCAGATTCGAAATTTATCTCATATTAACCTATTTTTCACCTAAATCCGAATTTAATAATGAAAAATTCATTTTTCGAGCGTAACAACTCATAAAATTATGAAAATTTCCAGATCATCTAATAATAATATATGTGAAAACATATCCAAAAAGAACTGGAAAATTCGAAGTTTAGCTAATTTTCGTCCAAAAATGGCATTTTTATCATAAAAATCACATTTTAATGCCAATATTATATAATATGAACAGTAAATCCGTAAATTAACCAAAAATCCTAAAAATCATTTTAGGACCAGAAGCTTATCATGCATGAATTAATTTCATGATATATCATAATAACACAAATTCACAAGTTTTATATGTTAATCGTATAACTCGGAAAAACTATAACCGATTTGCATGCAAACAACCATTGCTCTGATACCAATTGAAGGAAAGGTAGATCTTTATACCTAACAACATACTCATATATGTATAATTTAATTTGTCATAAAATTAACTAATGATCTTATGCATGCAAACAAAAGATAAAATAGAGGAGAAATCATGTCCTTACATTGAATTTCGGTATATATGGGCACAAAAGAGTTCTCCTTCTCTTTTGTTCTTGAGCTATCCCTTAAATGGAAGAACAAAGAACCCAAGACCCAAGTATAGGATCTCTCCCAAGGCTTTATACCCAAAGCTTTCTCTTAATTAAAACCAATATTATGAAGACTAGATAATATTAATTTTGTGAGAAAATTGAACCAAAAATATGGTCACCAATGCTCTAAAATGGCACGGTTTTAGGAGAGGAAGAGTAAGTGTTTATATGCTTTTTCCAACACTTAAAACATCAGCATACTTTTGCTTAGTCTTTGAATGAATTAAAGCTAGTGTACATATAAGTAAAATAATAAGAAAAGCCAACCTTTGAACTCCCCTTTTGACCGTGCAAATGGAGATGAAAATGAAAGGTTTATTCTCTTCTATGTTGGGTTTATATAATAATATGGATCCATATTATTTTTGTCAATTTGTCAATATGTTATATGTCATATGTCACATAAAATTGCTATGTATTTTTAACACATTTAAAAATCAACGTATTAATAAAAATACGTCATAGGCAAAAATCGACTTAGTAATTCATAATTACTTGAACCAAAATATTTTACCAGTTATAAATCACAACAACTTGTATTTATAATAATTCATTCAATTTCAATTGTTTCCTTAAACAATAATTTCATCTGAGTAAAGATACAATTCGATTACTCAGACCGTATCTCATCTAAATGAGACACGTAAATTTTACTTCCAAAATCGGCCGTCAATTTTCAAGTAATTTAATTAACTCGTAACATTATACGATTAATTAAATAATCAATTAAGAGTGTTGCCCTATAGGTATGACCTAGGGGATCAACTGATCACCACCGTCGCACGACAGTAATGTCAAACTCTAGTCAGCCAATCATTACCGATATGTGTGGACCAGTTGACAGTAAAAATACTTCCCAATGTATTCTTTAAAATGAGATTTAATAATGATATTTAAATCACATGATCGCACTGTTGTTGAGGACACATTTCCCAACAAGGTGTTCACGAATACACTGTCAACCACGAGGTTGAGTAGGAATAGCCAAACAACCACAATAAATGGATACAAGAACAATATTAAATGCAAATGCAATGCATGCTCATGATCAATCCTCCGACGCTCCCGTTCATCCCGCCAATCCCTGGCCGAGGTAGTCTCATCATCTCAACCGAAGTTGAGGTAGTCTCATCATCCCAGAAACAAGTCCTGCAGAACCTGTTCTGAGGTATCCAATGCAAGTGCTCATGATATGAAAATGCAAACAATTGAGCAACACAATTTCTTACCATCTCAGACACAAAGCTGAGGAATCCAATAATCAATATAATTATCTCAGCCACGAGCTGAGGTAGTCAATAATAAAATCATCTCAGTCACGAGCTGAGGTAGTCATTAAACAATATATCTCAATGCAACAAACCAACAATCATATATCATCCATCACAATTCCAAATAATTCAACCAATAAAATTAGATAATACCATTCAAGTAAATATTAAAGTGATTGAGTAGCTATCCTACCTGTATAGCAAAGCGGCTCAACAAAATCCAAATAGAAAAGCACACGAATCCAAGCAACAAAACCCGTCTCACAAAAGCGTGACCAATTAATCTTCAGATGAAGAAAAGATGAACAAGCTCCTTATCTCTCTCTCTATATATATTTTGTGTTTTGTGAAAGTGAATAAAACTTGTGGTTTGCTATTGTATATATAGTAATAAGGTAGTATCGTTTTAGGAAAGTTTATAAGTCGTACGATATAATAAATTATAATAAAATATTTATGGCAGGTAAAATAAATAAATAATATTAATAATCATAATAATCATAATCATAATCATAATCATAATGGGGTATAATATTATATTATTAGGAATACTATAATAAGGTGCGAAATTATGAAACTAATTAGCGCGTAACATCACTCAGCGAGTTCAGCTTTGCGCACTGATTTTCAAACAGCTGTCATTTCTTCGTTACTCATCGGAATCAAGCTTGTGACCATGCGTTGGAAAGCTAAGACAATAAGCTTTCACCTCAAATTGGAATCACCCTCATAGATGCTGAAAAACTCTAGATATTCCCGTTTCAAATTACCCCTAAAACAAGTGATCATATTTCCGTAATTGGCACATTTGTGCAAGTTTCCTATTAACCTTTCATAGTCTACCTTGTACTTTAGACACACGCAAAGGGTCATATAACCATAAAATATAAGGGGTATTACATTGACAACCTTATTAACATGTTAAACTTGATCATGAGTTAATGGGTAATTAGGGGAAACCAACATGGGGATTGATTCATGCTTAATCTAATATGTTTCCATAATTAAATTTGCTTGCTTGCTGTAATGTCAACCTATGCACATGTTATGTTTGATGAAATGCTAAGCCTATGAATCCTTGCATTTACAACCATCTCTTATCTTTTCAATGAGACTTGTAAGATATAAACCAACTCGAGTCTTGTTAGACCATGCATAGAAGTGATTAGGAGGAAACTAAGTCGACTTGTAGGTGTTGTACAATCTAATCGATTCGAATCCGGGACCCAACTCTTCCTAAGACCCGTAAGACATAAACCAACTCGGTTCCTTTACAACATTAATTGCTTGCAACTTTGAGAACATGTTTGTATGGTCAACTCCCATGAATCCCTTATGAACCCATGACATCCTAGCACTCTTTAATACTTGTTTGCGCTTCTATTCACTTTATTGCTTGCATTAGTTTAGACACAACTACAAACCCAAACAAATTGTGACACTAGCATAAATTGAGATAGATAGACATAGAACCCAAAGCACACCATCCCATGGATCGACCTCGACTTACCACTAACTAGTTGTTTGTTGAGTATTATAAATGTGTTTCGATTGGGTGTACAACGACACGCTCACGATCACCTAAGCAATTAAAAAAAAAATTTAAACAATATAAAAAACATGCCTGTTATCTTTATTTAATCAATCAAGCAATTATGTAAGGTGAAATCAATCACAACAAAATCATATTAGTATTATCCAAAAATACAATTTCAATATATTTTGAATAATTCAATTATCTTACACGTTTATGTACCAAAAAATTATCTATACACGTTTGGCAAATGAATTTTCAATCCATTATGGAAAAGTTTGAATATTTGGAAAAAAAAATCATGTACGGCTAATATAATTCATTTGGGTTATATTATATAGGCATGAATGAAATCAACCCAAAATCTCGCTATATATACACATAATTTCTACATTTCTATATAAAATCTTGAAATAGTAACCAATATTAAGGCCACATACATAGTTTTAATCCTCAATGCACTTTATATCTACTAAAATCCTAATAGAAACAAATTTGAAGGTGGCCTGATGTTAGGTTAAGACATAATAACGGGGCATGCACGGAGAATATTATGATAAGCGAAATTAAGGAGCCAATTAAGGAAGGAATAACACCATTAATTCTCTAAATATGGTAATTATGAGTTCATAATTCAAAATCTCATGAGATATTGTTGTAATTCTTTCCTTAATTGACTTCTTATCATGTGCCAATGGGCACATAATAGAAAAACCCCATCAAATTTCCGTAATCATGCCCTATTATTAAGATTCTTTCTAAAACTAACGTATAGCTTCCAAATTTTGTATGACACTCATAAATTTTATAAGAGACTTTTCATTGCTAAAACGCACTTTTTTTAAGGAATAAATTACATTAATCAATCAGAAATCGACATAAAGTCGGTCGCTACAGTGTCTGCGATACAATCTGGGCACATATCCACCCATACACACGTGGAGTACTCAATTGGAGCATAATGGGGCCAACAATGAGCTGCTTGGTTACCACTTCGACAAACAAAGTTATAAGAAATAGAAGCAAATTCATGCTAAAAGGCAACTATGTCACGCAAGGTGTTACCAAAATAATTACAAAGAAATTTGGTCACGTATTCATAGCAATTAAGAAAAATTAAAGAATGTTTTCTTATGTCATCTTCATTTCAATTTTCAAGTAAGCATTAATAGTCCATTTTAAGATCGCTCTTGAGAAATTAATGTACTCCGTAACTTTTTTACCTATTGTTGATATAATTAATCTCCTAATTCTACGAAAATGAATCAACTAAAATAAGGTGGAATGGTTGCATGCAAATTGTCAAACGTATGTGACAAATTTCAGAAGTTTACTTCCCTAAATCCACGGATGATTATATACTTTTGGTAGAGTATACTATTTATGGTTTGACTATTTATATAATGGTTTGATAATCTATGATATTGTGTGTTCGATGTAAAAACCTTTCTTTTTATATTAATAATAAGAGTACATGAAAGTTAAAAGTTTGTTGTTGGTAATTTAGGTCTTAAAGGACACAAAACATAAAACTCACTACTACAAATCCCTTACATTGATGACGCTTTTGCATTGACTCTTTTATAGAGCGTCGACCTCAAAATTAACCCTCCAATTTAATATTTTGGAAAACCACCTAAAAATATTTTGGAAGGCGCATTTTTTCTAAATTTCACCTAAAATACCGCTAATAACCCATACAGTACGTTTTATTTTGTCATTTTCCTCAAAGAAAAAACCCTAACCCCTCTAACTTGGAAAATCCTTCTTTGATCATTATCAAGGACGACTAAATATTTCAATAAATTCTAATTCTTCAATTCACAAAGTTATAATCTTCCTATCAAACATCGAAGGTACGGCTCTATTGCTCTATTTTCTAAATTGTTTTTGTTTTGATTGTATGTATTCTTCTGCAATTTGCTAGTGTATTAATCCATGATTTGTGAAATTTTGGAGTCAATTCTAATTCTTCAATTCAAGTTTTTGTTTTGATTGTATCTATTTTCCCTAATCAATCAATTGTTTTATTTTGTTATTCGATTTATAATTAATCAATCGGATTTGGGAATTATCCTCTTCGTGACCTGAACCATGTTATGATTCGGGCTGGTTGATAGGTCTGCAACACAGTTATAATGTGTTTCTATTTCATAAGGTATTTTACTTGTGTTGAAACCTCAAATTCGTAGTAGTGTAGGCTCGCTTTTGTTGCTGGTTTTTAATTGCTGATTTTGTTGCTAAATGATGCTTTTGTAACTGGTACTTTGCAGCATTGATTATCAGTTAGGTGTATATTTTCATTTCACTTTTCTTGTATAAATTATCCACAATTTTGGCATTGAAATTTTATGTTTCAGGAAATCTCTATATAAAAGAGAATGATGTGATTCATGTGAAGAAGAGATTCATAGCTTGGAGTGGCTTATATATACCTAAGGATTCCCTCATTGGATGTGTATGCATACACAGATTACTAGATTATAATAGGTTGCTGAAAATGGGTGTGTGCGATAACGATACTTGTGAAATATGTGGCATTTAATAGATAAGTCATATTCATTTCTTTTTCTGTTGTTGCTTATCCTATCACATATGTAGGGTCAGGAATAAAAGTAGGATAGATGAATCGGTGTTTCTGCCAAAGTTGTTCATTAAACAGGTTCTGCACGAAGTAATCACACAGGTTTTCAATAGGGATATGACTCCATTTGGGGTGAATGAGAGATGCTGGTTGGTTAGAAGTCAATTTGAAATGTAATATGCTAGTTTTCTACTCCGTCGGCGTAGTTTATATGTCCGTTAATGCATAGGCTAGGCTCTGAGATGGGATGTATTTGGTGATATATTGATTATAGAAAAACTCCGGAGAGACGGTCTCTCAATAGCGTTATTGAGAGACCTTTCACATGATGGGGTGAGGGATCCACTTAATTTCTACTTTCCCTATTATTTCTCCCACTAAATTAGTGGGAGACGGTCTCTCATGAGACCTAATGGATTGATTAATACAAGCTTACATATTCACCCAAAAAAGTTATTTGAACCATATGGCCTTTACTCCACCAAAATTATGGATAAGCTATTAAAAGGAAATGCATTTATGTGACCAGGAATGTATACCCAGCATAATGTTACAAAACGTTTAATGTCTTAAAGCAATACCTTCAAGGTTCTCCAAACAGGATTTCCATGAAGCAGTTTACAAATAATATTTTTGGCTAGCTCGTCTCTTTCTCTCACACTCTATTTTAATGATCCATACTTAGTATCTACTCGCTCTCGTGTTTTCGTTTTCTAGTCTTCCAATTAGCTATGTACTTATAATTTTTCTGAAAATCAATAACTAGCTATGTACGCCTTATAATTATGGGCTCATTTATCTTGTATTGAACTTGTGTAATTTTTGACCCGTGACAATTGGTAAGGCAAAGGGTAAAGTTCATGTGAGCCCCATTTTTCATCTTCTTCCTTTTTCTATTCTTAATGCCTTAACGTCATTTCCTGGTCTCCTAATTTTTCATTCTTCATTTTCATCTATGCTTTCCTCCTCCCTATTTTAATTCTCCGTCAATTTCTCCGTCAATTTCTCCCTCTTTATTAACAATAAATAATAATAATCAATAACTCACTTTCCCCCAAAACCTTCTTCATAATACTGCATAGTCGCCGGTAGCCGACGACCTACTCTACGTCCCTCTTTAGGGTTAGCTTTCTTGCTGATGTTGTTGTCATTGATTATGTTCCGAAACACCAGGAGAGAGAAGTGCCAATTTGGCAAAAATAATTGGCATCGATTAGTCGATTGTGAGATGGAGGATTGGGGGTTTGAGGTTGGTATTTATGGGGTCGGCTCTGGTGTTGTCAGTTCGGTGTCAGAGAATTAGGGAGTTTGAGATAGGTATTTATAGGAGGCCTGATTTTCATCGACGAGGTCGGTGCGGCGAGGCAATATGTGGACTTGAAGGAGTGCCAGAGGACGATAAAGGATTCATGGGTAAATCAAAGAAGAGGAGCATGGGCTGGCAGGTGGTGATGATACTGATGAATGGTATATAACTATATACATCGTCTGTTAATTACTTAATTGAAGTGATTAATTGATGTCGTTAAAGAAGTTAAGATGACAAGCAATTTTTAAGCTTTTTTTATTTCAAAATTAAAAAATATTGACTTGTTACACAGGTTGCCGGTCACTAAGTTTATTTTGGGAAAAGGCTCCCTAAAGTTGGGTTTACTTTGGAATAAAATGTAGTTTGGATTATTTTAAACAGATGGGTAATAGTTCAAATTATTCTCATCAATTAACCCACAAGTTAATCCGTAAATAAGTCAGCATGAAACCGTCTTATTTTATAATTTATGTGGTACTAAAATAGTTTATTTATTGTGTTCTTTCCCCCAAATCATATGTACCCTTCAGTGCTATTCATTCAGTGCCTGCTTTCATCTGATGGCATCACTTATTTAGCTTACTATTTTGTTTATTAATGACCTCCTTTGGCTAAGATTGCAGCTACGGTAGTGTCAAGTACTACTTTGAATAAGTTTGAGTAAGTTTGAGCTGTTCATATAATAAAATTGTTGAGATTGAAATTATCTTAATATACTTATTAAGATCTATATTTTATTTTATTTTTTGTAGATTGATGTAGATGCAAGTATTGATATGGAAACTGTCCTGCACCCATCTAATTCCAAATCTCGTGTACAACTTGAGAATGAAGCCTTTAACAAAGTAATGTACGGTAAGGATAACCCTACACGTCCAACTGGTTATGGATTTGGTGTAAAGCAAAGTGATATGTTTGGAGTACATAGTATCTTAAGAAAAGAGGGATTTGGTTGTGGAGCCAGTAGTAGTCTAGCCTTAGAAAATATGAAGAAGGTCGTAGATGATGTGACCAAGGAAAATAAAGAGCTAAAAACCAAGTGCAATGAGAGTAATGGACTGTTGAAAAAAATGACGACACAGTTTGCTGCTCAAATACTGGACCTCTTTAGTACTGGAAAAGTTATGACTGAAGTTATAGACATGGCAAAATCAGTCTTGAACATGAACATGGGCAGTACACAGGTATGCGTAATTTTTTTTTACTTCTCCTTATATAAATCAGTCTGGAACTCTTTAATTTTGTTTCTTTTGAGTGAAGTAGTTAAGTCGCGGTTTGCTTGTGCCTCATGGGTGCGTGTTTGTGTTGTAATTGGCTGGAGTTTCTGCTGCGACTCTAACTTATTTCTATTATTGGGAGTTCTAACTATATTTAGTTAATTGTCCTCTAATCAAGTGCGCTATAATTTTCCGAGATTGTGATTGTGATTGTTTTTGTGCTTTATTGACCTGAATCTAATATTGTTTAGTAGTCTCATCCTCTCGCTAATTTTCTCTCTTCTTACCTTTCGACGGGTAAATCTATTCAACACAATTTTGAAACATTTTTGTGAAGTGTATATGTACTAATCAAATATATTCATATAAATTATATTTTCTTTGCCCGTTATAGGTTTCAGATTCATCAGATGGTGATGATGCGCCTTCAAATGTTGATTGAAGATGCGCCTTCATATGTTGATTGAAGTCTCTGTGACTTTGCGCCTACATGATTGAAGCCCCTACCACATTCAAACTACTGGATCAGTGTCCTTGTCTAGCTAGTTACGTAGCATTTTTTACGATTTTTTGGACTTTTACTATCTTTCGGATCCCTTTTGGTATTTTTGATTTTGTCGTACTAAAAATTACGTACTAGTTTATATTAGTTAAATTGTCAATGCTAGCTAGCTATAGTATTTGTGATGGAGATGGTAAATGTATCAAACGTATAATTTTTTTTAAAAGTACGTGGGTACGTTATTAACTATATACGGAGTACATTGCATTATGTTTTATTTTTTATGATTTAGTAATGATAGCTAGTAGTACTATATTATTTATAGGTGTATTTAATTAATCTCTACGTACGATTTTGTCAGAAATAAAAAAGTCGAAATTAGACCGTGACAAGAATAAGTGTCAATATATGAATAGTTGACGCCTAATTCCGTCTCATCGACTGACACATAAAACCATCAATAGTCGCGGAAGACGCTTAAAAGCGTCACATTTATTGACAATTAAAAGCGTCAATAGCCACCAAAGACGCTTAAAAGCGTCAATTTTGTTGACAATTAAAAGCGTCAATAGTCCATGAAGACGTTTAAAAGCGTCACATTTATTGACAATTAAAAGTGTTAATAACTACCAAAGACGCTTAAAAGCGTCAATTTTGTTGACAATTAAAAGCGTCAATAGGCCATGAAGACGCTAAAAAAGTCATAATTATTGACTAAAAAAAGCGTCAAAAAATAGTGACGGCCCAAAATTTGACACTTTTATAAAGCGTCGCTAAAAGAAAATTGACGCTTTAAAGCGTCGAAAAACGCCTGAAAAATCGTCACCAATGCAAGGTATGTGTAGTAGTTACTATTTAGCAAATATGTTCATAATATTTTCTAGCTCAATTACTAAAAGGAAATACATCAGATGCTATTTTGTTTTTTTTTTCTATGTAAATTGGGATGACTGAATAAAGCCAACTAATTTGAGTTAATTGACATAAATTAAGTCGAACCCCTTTACTTACAGTTGTAATATGATGAAATTACCTTAGAAGAATAAGTGAAGATGAAATGCATAGCATCGACCAAAATGGAGGTCCTAAAAGTAGCGGTAAATCAACTTAAAGGCTACGATAAATTAACGAATACAACATTGTGATTTTTAAAACAAATTACAAAGCAATGCCCTTAAAATAATTGACCAACATAGATTGATAAAATGGGAGTAGAAAAGATGATAGTGAAAACTAACAGTGAAGACGGTTGGAAAATTTAGACAGTTGGTAACAGTGAATGATAATTGTTTACCTTTATGTACCCAAAAAAATGTTTACCTTTGATTTTAACTAGTTTTTGAACCCGTACACTGCACGGGTGGAAACGGAAAGTATTATTAAAAGTAACAACTTACATATTTTTTGGATTTAGTAAATTATCAAAATTTTATAAAATTTCACTTTGTCTACTACCCATACACTTTTGATACTATGATTTTTTTTAATTCGAAATACTATGGTTTTTTCTCGACTTTTGATAAGTTATTGGCAAGTAGTCGAAGTAGGCGGCTGAGGTAACGTAGACTTGTTAAAATTGAGTTGATCCGAATAACCTTACTCGACACCCAAATTCAAGACCAAAGCTTGATCTGAACCTGAATTGTGTAAAACAATGGTGTAAGTAACTCCTTATATGAAACTCCATTTGTCCCACTCATTTGTTTGCTTATTCCATTTTGGGTTGTCTCAATCAAGTGTGTGCCTTTATATTCTAGGAATGCCTTTGATAAGCAATTTGATACTTCACACTCAATTTGATGAACTTGTTATTTAATAATTGACCCTCCTCTTTTTTTCGCATTTGTGTCCAAACAAAACGCAAACGAATGATCGGGAGGAAAGGACTCAAAGGAGTATGAAATTTTATATTTTATTTACCCAATTGTTTTTACACAAACTGGAACTATTGCAATGTGACACATGTTATTTTCCTACCCTGTTGACGTATCAATATTTACGTTCTCATACGCATTTAAGTAAAGATGTATAAAATGGTTTTCCTACCCCGTTGGAATATCAATGTTTACGTTCTAAATTCTAATACCCCATCTTAAACTTAAAACGGATCAAATAAAATATATAGGACAAAAGCATAATATCTTGGGATTAATAATAAGCTTGTCTGATCCATCCATGTACGGTGTTATTTAACCCTATCTTAAGAAATACCAACTATGCATTTATAGTGTGGAGTATCAAAATGGTGGTAAATACAACCATAACCGTTGTGAATTTCTACGTCATTGGTTAGTGTTGTATTATCACTTGTATAAAATTATATGGTAGATATATATTTTTAAATCAACCTTAATTAGAGTAACTTGAAGTTAAAAGAAGTATTGTGAAGAGTAGATTAGAGCACAAAAAAAGATGAATCAAAGGATGATTTATTTAACATATCAATTTATACGAATCCAATATTAACCTCTATCTAACTCGTGTCCAATAAATTGTTCAATCAATTTGTGTTAGTCACATTTCTTGAAAGATACTCTCTTCGGCCAATTCATTTATTTATGTACCTTTGATTAAAAGACATCTCACAAAGAATATAAAAGATAAACAAATGATTTTGACGGAGGGAGTAATATGAAGTACTCCGGTCCAATCTACTCATTGGAGTATTAATTGGAAAGGAATCCTTTTTTGTCATTAATGAAGATAATCATAATTGGAATAATCATAATCCAAATCATTTTGAATGAATTTGGCCAAATTAATATGCTAATTTTCTAATTGGAATATTAATTGGAAAGGATGCCCTTTTTTCTTAATTTTCTGGGAGATGCCGTTGTTTGAAATTAATGAGGATAGTATTCAAATTACACCTGCCAAATTTAACGCAAATCACACTATTGTTATTTGAGGTAAATTTACAATTCTTAACAATTAACAGTTTGACAAATATAACATATGATTATGATAATATATGGTAATAATATTTTAATACATAGTTTTTCACCTGGTTAAGATGTCCTATGCGAGGCTGCTTTTAAAAAATGTAATATAATTAGTTATTAACATTTATATATACATAGAACTTTCAAGTAGACTGGTTAAAACTTTACTCGGCTCGACCGACTCATTTTTATCAAGGTACCCAAATCAACTAAAACTCGCAATGATTCGATAATTTACAGTCAAGGTATCACCTCCGAAACTAAATTTATGTTAACTATATTTTCATTTTTTTTTTAAAAAAAGACAAAAAATGACATGATATCGAGAGATATTTTAAACAAATTTCAAAAATAGTAATTGTTAAAATATTTAATACAATTAAATATTATTTTCAATTAGAATTTAATCTTAAATGTAGACCTCGCAAAAGCAACTTGATCCGAAAAGGCTGACCCAAGATCCGAAATTGACCCGAACTACATCACCCAAATGTGGCCCGAAGCCCGGATTGATCCGACCCTGCCCGAAATGACCCGAGCTTTATTGACTCGTAACTTACCCGACCCAAAAATGACCCGATCCGAAGCCACTGAACCCGACTATGACCTGACAGAACTCTAATTGAACCGAAATGACTTGAAATGACTTTTTCTCCCTTATTCATTGACCCGAAAATGACCCGACCCGAAACAACCCGAAATAGACTTGACCAACAAAACATAAACAGACCCGAAACCCGAAGAGACCGACCCGACCTGAATTAACCTGAAATCAATGAAAGACCTAAATCGACCCGACCCGACCTGGCCCGACCCAATTAACCCGTTTCACATGTCTACTTAAAAGAAATGCGTTATAAACCATTTCTAACATGTATACTAATCCTTACACAATCGAAACCGGTGTAACTTGAAGTAGGCGTGTTAGAGAGGTCTGCTTTTGTCGTTTCATTTAAATTAGAATGTTTTTTTCTTAAAAAAAAAAACTAACCAAATATAAATTGTATGTACTTAAATATAAAAATTGTGATTAAATATCTTCCATTAGAACCAATTACTCAATGTTGTAGGGCATAAGCATTATAAAACGCCATGCCTATAATATTTCAACGTTTATAAATTAAAGAATTTAACGCTATTATAAATTAAAGTATTCATTTCCTTCCATTCTTTCACCTAAATTATCGCTATCCATGTATTTGCTGAGGTCTTCTTTGTTGGACCATCTTTTCGACTCTATTCCTTTTGATGTTGTTATAACTTATAACTCTAAGGGTGACAATATAAAATTGGAAGAAAGCTTTTGGTATTTGTGTTGGAATATGTGTCCTCCGACAATAATGCGATCACGACTGTTGATCATGATGATCACATGTTCAAATATCATTATAAAGAATACAATTGGGAAGTAATATTGTTACTGTCAACTGGTCAACATATATCGGTAATGATTGGTCGACTAGAGTTTGACATTCTTTGTCGATGCGACGGTGGTGATCAGTTGATCCCTAGGTCATACCTATAGGGCAACACTCTTAATTGATTATTTAATTAATCGTATAATGTTACGAGTTAATTAAATTACTTCAAAATTGACGGACGATTTTGGAAGTAAAATTTACGTATCATATTGAAATGTGATTAAATGAGATACGGTCTGAGTAATCGAATTGTATCATTACTCGGATGAAATAATTGTTTGAGGTAACAATTGAAATTGAATGAATTATTATAAATACAATCTGTTGTGATTTATAAATGGTAAAATATTTTGGTACAAGTAATTATGAAATTACTAAGTCAATTTTTGTATGTGACGTATCTTTAATAATGCGTTGATTTTTAATATGTTAAAAATACATAACAATTTTATGTGACATGTGACATGTTACATATTGACAAATTGACAAAAATAATATGGACTCCATGTTATAAGTGTACCGAAATTAAAGGGGTATTAGGCTAATATTGTGTTGTTTAATTTAATAGAAAACACAATGATTACCTAATAGCCTAGCCATGCAACCCTAGTTTGCATTGTGAAGACAAACAAGAGCATGCATTGGCTCCCCTTTTGCCTCTCTCCCACCCGGTTTTATGAAGAGGAAAACCACTTGGTTTTTCCTCTTAAATTTTACCTAATATACATTAATGTAATGGTATCATTCATTCATTATTTTCACTTATCTAAAATAAGAGTTTTAGAGAGATAAAAAGCTCCCATTTCTTCCTCCTCCAAAAACCGAAAATATTAAGAGTATATAATATTTTTGGGTCATTTTCATACAAGATTAATATTGTACTAGTAACTATAATATTAATTTTAATTAAGAGTAAGCTTTGGGTATTATTCCTTGGGAGAGATCCTACACTTGGATCTTTGTTCATCCAAAAGGAAAGCTAAAGAACAAAAGAGAAGGAGATCTCTTTTGTGCCCATTTGAACCGAAATACCAATGTAAGGACAATGTTTCTTCCTTATTTTGTTTTAATGTTTGCATGCATAAGATCCATCTTTAATTTTATGACAAATTAAATTAAATCATATATGAATATTTAAGTATATAGAGATATATTTTCCTTCAATTGATATCAGAGCCACGGTTGTTTGGCATGCAAATCGGTTAAAAGTTTTTCCGAGTTATAAAGAATAACATATAAAACTTGTATATTTTGTGTTATTATGATATATCACGAAATTAATCCATGCATATAAATATTTCTGGTCCTAAAATGTTTTAGGATATTTTGGTTAAATTTACGGATTTTTATTGTTCATATTATACAATAATGGCATTTAAATATGATTTTATGAGTAAAAATGTCATTTTCGGTCTAAAATTAGCTACACTTCGAATTTTCCAGTGATTTTTGGATATGTTTTCACATATATTATTTTGAGATAACCTGTAAACTTTCATAATTTTTGGACTTGTTATGCTCGAAAAATGGATTTTTCATTATTAAATTCGGATTTAAGTGAAAAATAGGTTAATATGAGTTAAATTTCGAATCTGGTCATAGAAATTTAATATGTTGTCACATACAATTTTACAAGATGTGTGTAAAATAATTGGCTATAAAGAAGTCTTTTTGCATGATTTATGGATTTTTGAAGAAAAATGGCATAAATAGTGACATTATTAGTGAAAATTTAATAAAACATAATCTATGACTTAGGAAAAACGTCTAATGTTGCATTTTATTATCTTTTTCAGATCTAAAATTGAAAAGTTAATGAATATAATTTTTGCATGTTTTTATGATTATTTTAGTTAAAACCGATAAACCGCAACATTGTTTTTCAGGAAAAATTTCGAAATTTTTAACCTAAGATTTTGAACATTATGAGTGTCATGGTATTTTTCCAGAATGTTCACGAGTTTAAATTTCAAATTTTGAATTTATTTGAAATTTTGTGATTTATTTGAAGTTTATAGCTTATTTTTGTAATTTTTAGTCCATTAATGAACAATTTTTATAAATATGAGTTAATTATGGTCAAATTATTAGTGAAGACTAAATTTTGAGTCCTAAGAGGTTAGGGTAATTAACTTATGCATAAATATGAATTTATGTAATTTTTGTGATTGTAAAATGTTGAAATCACGCAAATCAAAAACCAAAGTAATATACGATATTGGCTAAATTAAAGGCGATTTAGCATAAAATTGAGCATGTTCATACATATTATAATGCTGCATTTTCTTTATGATTGTCATAATTTTAATTTATGTAATTTTGAATTATGTAATTTTACTTAGTATGGCCTTAGATTTTAATTGGTATTTCCCGAAATGTATGGGAATATCGATTCGGTTGTAATTTTATTGTGATCTCGTATCACCATTTTGTAATTTAATAGATTTATTTTATTTTAGTTACAAATGTATAATAGGAAATTATGTAATTTATTATGTAATTTTATTTATTCCGGAGTTCCCAATACGGATTTCTTCAAGAATGGCGATACATAAAGACGGTGTTACCTCGAGATGTGTGCCACAACCGAAGTTTAAGGGACCAATGGAGTTGGTTTCCGAATTTGTAATAGTTATATAGATTTTCTATTTTAGGAAAGGCCATACTAGGATTTATTTATTTTTATGCTGGCATTTTATTTTATGTCACATGCATCGCTAAATCGCCATAACTAAAACATGCATCTTCTTTTATCGAGTTTATCGACCGTGTCAATTAAAATTATCGTAGTTCACCGCTTTAGTTCACTTAAAACGTGATAGATAATAAATTGACATGACCTCTCGCTAAAACAATTAATTGAGACATAGCCTTACCAAATAGTAGAAACCATGAAAACCTATTTCGCGAGGGAGTGCACTCGGCTACCCCGGGGTACAAACCTTGTTACGTAGGGGAAGTGGGTGATAAATGTCTAATCCACCGAATTCATGTTGATGTGGGTTTCATCGGCTACCCCGTGCCTAAGTTAATATGGGTTTGGATAATGGACACATTTATTCGAAATTTGGATTGAACTCAACAAAAGTAATTGATAAGGGTTTCATCGGCTACCCCGTGCCCTTGTTGATGTGTTTTGGGCTATAGATAAATATTAGAGTAATTTTATCGACCAAGAGTTCTAAAAGTAGAATCGATTAAAAGTTAATCCACCAAGTTATATTGATAAAGGTTTCATCGGCTACCCCGTGCCTGAGTCGATATGAATTTGGGTCTTGGAATCATTTATCTAGTTGGGTAGAGGTCACTCGAAAAATGCATAAAACTTGTTTAAATCATACTTTTTTACGAGTATTATTAAAACGACAATTGTTTTACTCCTTATATTTTGTTTTGTAGACCACTTCTTTTTCTCATAACAAATGGCAACACCAACTCCAAACGCCACACCTCTCGCTAGTTCATCATGGCTCCGATCCTTTATGGATCGATGTAAACTTGAAAAGAATGGGTCAAATTTCTCCGATTGGGATGCCCAACTCAAATTAGCCGCCGAAGGTGACGACAAGCTTCGTTACCTTACCGAGGCCTCTCCACCCGAACCTACTACTAGGTCAACCGCCGCCACTAGGGAAGCATATGAGGCTTACCAAAAGGAGTCCGCCGCAATGAAAAATGTCTTGATATTTGCGATGGAGGCGGACCTCCAAAGTAGAGCCTTTAAGATGGGCAATGCTAATGAGATTTACTCCAAACTTGTGACAATGTTTTCACAAGCTCCGCGGATCGTCCAATATGAGGCGGCCGCGGCATTCTTTGATCTCGACTTCAAAGAGGGCCAAAAGGTTAGCCCTCATGTGCTCAAACTTATGGAGCTTGTCGAGACCTTGAAAATTCAAAAGGTTGAAATCCCCAAAGAACTCATTGTAGATAGGATACTACACTCCTTGTCCAAAGTCAAAGCATATGTTCAATTCCGGGTGAATTTTAACATGCAAGACAAGGATGTGTCTCTTGAAGAGTTGCACAAGTTACTTGTGCAAGCCGAGAGAGACATGGGGTTAAATGTGAACCCACCAAAGGATGTGCTTAACATAAGCACTAAAAGCAAGGGGAAGTTCAAGAAGAATGGGAGGAAGGTTAAAAAGCAAGCTCCCACATTCACCAAAGCTAAGACTTGTGAAGCTAGCACTTCAAAAATCAAGAAGGGTCCTCTTGATAAATGCCATTATTGTAATGGTATGGGACATTGGAAAAGAAATTGTTCCAAATACCTTGGTGATATTAAGGCTGGAAAGATTACTCCAGTAGGTAAATGACTATCCTTCTTTTATGTTTCTAATTCAACTATGGTATTATGATGCAAAGTTGTGATAATGTATCTCCCTTTTTATTGTAAATAGGGCCTCCACCAAGCAAAGACAAGGGAAAAGAAAAGCAAGCATGAGAAACCATCAAGAAGCTAGGGATAACTTTTTTGGAGCTTTGCTTTTCATTGTCTTATTTTAAATTATGTTTTGGATTTTAGAACCTTAAGTTTCCGTGTTCGACATGGAAAGGTATTTTGGATAATGGGTTGTATTTTGGATAATGGTGACTTGGTTTGCAACCCAAGTCACCCGTTTTATCATTTATCCTTTTGTTCTAAAATTCATCTTTAAATGCTTGCTCTTAGAAAGATAAGATTATTCGCTTAAAGTGATCTAATAGACAACTATAATGACGGGTTTCATTATATGTCCACATGCTTAAGGCTTGTGTATGATCATTTACAAAGTAACCTTGAGTCTACGAAGTCTCTTAAAGGTATGTCAATCACCAAGTACACATATGAAATCTAAAACTATTAGTCAACCTATGAGGTAGTTCTCCTTATATTTCAAATCATTATTTGTGTCTCATATACTATCTTTGAATCTATAGTGTATTTATTATAAAGATAGAGTGGGAGAAAAATGAGGACACAACACACAAAACAAGATAAAATTGTGTTCTTGTGTAAATGAAGATCTACGCAAGAGAAAATGATTTGAATGAAGGTATATCTATTTACATTGTATACCGAATAGATGAGATCTATGGTCTCAAGTTAGTTCTATATGACTAAAGAGACCAAGTGAAGTAATCATAAGAGGATATTCTCAAGATAACTACACGAGGAGACTAAAAGAAAGTTTTGAAAGGAAAATGACTAATGTAAAGTCTTAACAAGTTTTTGACTAAGTTTATGAAATTTTTGACCAATAGTCTAAACCTTGAGATTTACTTAAGAGCCTAAATGAATCCAAGTTACATACTAGTTATGATCGAGTTGCAAAGATTGATATACCGATATCTTCAAATGGCCAAGTTTTAACCACGCAAATGTCATTGCCTAACCTCATTATGAAATGGTTAAACCTCCTTCCGAAAGGGATATTTTGAAGGATGTGTATTAGATATTACTTATATTTAATAAATGACATTGCTACACATCATTATGACATGAGTGTGTTAGAGATTTAAAATCTCTTTCCGTAAGGTTAAGATGAGACCTCTTCGAAATAGGTATTTTGAAGGGATATGATGGGAACATATATGGTTTGATCTTAATGACTTGGCAATGCAATTTATATTTCAATTCTTGAAAAGTTTCGATTGAGAAGTCAATTTCGAAATATGTAGAATTGAGTGGGAGTCAGGAAATTCTCATGTGAAGACATGGAATTTAGTGGGAGCTATCATCCTTTGAATGTTTACAACTTATCACTCATTGAAGAATGACGAGCTAATACCTTCTTTCATAAAGAAGATTTGATTTTTCAATTTTGGATAAAAATGGACTATGATGAATCCAATAAAAATAGAGTTCTGGCAAATTTATATAGCCTGGTCGTGGCAAGAGCTACTATAGTATTCGAATGAGTCGATTCTTTTGACTAAAGACTATTCGCCTAAGATGGCACAGTTTCAGATTAACTTTGATTTGTGTTACTACGACCTTCGTAAATGGGGTCAAATGGGCATATTTTGGGTTATGATGGTTGTGGCTAGTCGAAGGGAATGAGTGCGATAGGAATTGTCCACCCCTAGTCAGGGTTATAACAATATCTCAGGGCCACTCGAGGAGTAATGAACTGGAAATGCGTGGCCACGCTCGGAAAGTATCTACGATAGATAAGTCCGGTCAATCAGTTATTCTCCAGATCGAGGAAACCACTCTCGATATGATCACTTCCAAGTACGACCTAAAAGACACCTTGCATTGAGTGGGAGATAGTAATAGGACAAGAGAATTGGTGACGCACACTTGTCGAGGACAAGTGGGAGATTGTTGGAATATGTGTCCTCCGACAATAATGCGATCACGACTGTTGATCATGATGATCACATGTTCAAATCTCATTATAAAGAATACAATTGGGAAGTAATATTGTTACTGTCAACTGGTCAACATATATCGGTAATGATTGGCTGACTAGAGTTTGACATTGTCGTGTGCGACAGTGGTGATCGAGTTGATCCCCTAGGTCATACCTATAGGGCAACACTCTTAATTGATTATTTAATTAATCGTATATTGTTACGAGTTAATTAAATTACTTGAAAATTGACGGAAGATTTTGGAAGTAAAATTTACGTATCATATTGAAATGTGATTAAATGAGATACGGTCTGAGTAATCGAATTGTATCATTACTCGGATGAAATAATTGTTTGAGGTAACAATTGAAATTGAATGAATTATTATAAACACAATCTGTTGTGATTTATAAATGGTAAAATATTTTGGTACAAGTAATTATGAAATTACTAAGTCAATTTTTGTATGTGACGTATCTTTAATAATGCGTTGATTTTTAATATGTTAAAAATACATAACAATTTTATGTGACATGTGACATGTTACATATTGACAAATTGACAAAAATAATATGGACTCCATATTATAAGTGTACCGAAATTAAAGGGGTATTAGGCTAATATTGTGTTGTTTAATTTAATAGAAAACACAATGATTACCTAATAGCCTAGCCATGCAACCCTAGTTTGCATTGTGAAGACAAACAAGAGCATGCATTGGCTCCCCTTTTGCCTCTCTCCCACCCGGTTTTATGAAGAGGAAAACCACTTGGTTTTTCCTCTTAAATTTTACCTAATATACATTAATGTAATGGTATCATTCATTCATTATTTTCACTTATCTAAAATAAGAGTTTTAGAGAGATAAAAAGCTCCCATTTCTTCCTCCTCCAAAAACCGAAAATATTAAGAGTATATAATATTTTTGGGTCATTTTCATACAAGATTAATATTGTACTAGTAACTATAATATTAATTTTAATTAAGAGTAAGCTTTGGGTATTATTCCTTGGGAGAGATCCTACACTTGGATCTTTGTTCATCCAAAAGGAAAGCTCAAGAACAAAAGAGAAGGAGATCTCTTTTGTGCCCATTTGAACCGAAATACCAATGTAAGGACAATGTTTCTTCCTTATTTTGTTTTAATGTTTGCATGCATAAGATCCATCTTTAATTTTATGACAAATTAAATTAAATCATATATGAATATGTAAGTATATAGAGATATATTTTCCTTCAATTTGTTCAACAACATTGCCGTAAATGACTAAAGGGTAGTACGAAGTACAGACAGAGTAGTACTGTAGTAGTTTAGTACTATAAGAGTAGTACTGTAGTAGTTTAGTATACTTAAGATTTACTCCGTAAGATTTAAGAATGTGAGTTATAAGTGATTATGTGAACATAAAAAGATTTGGGACTATAAATTAATGCATAAAATGAAAAATATATTGCAAAATATTACAATGTATATATAAATGGGGAAAAGATTAATCTTATGATACTTCGTTTTTAAATTTCTAGTAAGTTTTGTTTCGGAAATATTTTGTGTATTAATAGAGAAAATCTTCCATTTATATTGAATAAGCTTTGGTTTAATTTAGGCAAACATGAATGAAGTTGCGTGAATATAGCCAAATATTTTGGGTAAATGAAGAGAAATTTAGTCAAATGTGTATATTGGCCTTAATTAGACCATGTCACCTATAATATTATGAGATTTTGTTTAATATTTAATATGCTTTTTTTTTATGGATACGACTCGTGGCAGCCAATAATAGCTATGAGTCTATGACACGTGGCAACCAAAGAGGCACCCGGTTACTGCTTTAATATAATATATAATACTCCTCACAAATAATAAAAATGTTAATATTTTCTTAAGTCAGAGAGAGTACTACGTATCATATATTATATTAATGCTAATATTGGATCGGTAATTCATACGAGTGTCAAGTGTCATAATCTTGAGGAATTGACATACTTAAAATTTCATTTAGAATTAATCGTAGTCATGTTATTATCATATATTATAGTAAAACTGAAATCCGTGAGTCATCATATATTATATTAAAGCTGAAATCGGATCGGTAAATCATACGGGTGTCAACACTGTCAAGTGTCATAATCATGAGAAATTGACATATTTAAAATTCCATTTAGAACTAATCGAAGTCATATTATTATCATATACTTCGTATTATAGTAAAACTGAAATCTGTTAGTCATACGAGTGTCAAGTGTTATAAGCATGAGAAATTGACATATTTAAAATTTGAGTTAGTACTAATCGTTGTCATATTATTAATTTTAATATTAACATACTTAAGTTTTAAATCAAGATTTTTTTTTAAACTACCAATCTTTCCTTACAAATCAATGAGTCATTGTCAAAATTGCATATCATAAACTACTATAACGAGTAAGTTTGCTACTAATCACAAATTTTAATTCCATAAAATATATCAGATCACGAGTAACAGATACTATAGCGTTATAAAAAATCAATTTAGATACTTAGTATTATTTTCAATTTGTATAAGTTGGAGTTACTTTAGAAAAATTTCTAACAACTAATGCATAACATTATGACATTGAAAGGTAATGAGTAAATAAGCTGTTAGGAACAAAAATACTTTATCCATTTTAATTTTATTGCTCAATTTCTCATTTTAAAATCCAAATTAACTGTGTTGGATGACAAAATAATATACAATTAGTTTAGATCACGCGCAATGAATGCACGGTATTTATATACTTTTTTTTATTTTTGTATTACTTAATCATGCTAAACAAACAGTTCATTAATTTTTCATATTTCACATTATTATATTTTGAGGAAAAAATTGAACTGTAAAATTATTCAAGAAAACTAAGTAAAATTGAATTGTAAAATAATAGTGGTATCTCATTAATTGTTCATTTTTCTCGTTATTATATTTTGTTTCGAGCAAAAAAATAAATTCAAACTGAAAATTAATCCAAGAGGATTGAGTAATGTGCTGAAATGCATTTTTTTAAAATATTTTTTATACCACAACACTAATGATTCCAATTTATAAATTCTCATAACTTTATTTTTTTGTTATGAAAGTAATCAAAACCAGTTATAGTTTTGTTTATACATAGTATGAATAGTATGTGTAATACCCGTCCTTTTAGAGATCCTTTGACCGTCGTTGACTGACCTTAGACACCTATCTAAACCTTCGGAAACCTTACGAGTTAACCTTGTGACGTTGGGAGCTTTTGAGTTCGTGTAACTCGATCTAGCGGAGGCTACTCGATCGAGTATCTTAGTAACTCGATCGAGTAGAGGCCACTCGATCGAGTAAGTTGTTTACTCGATCGAGTAACTTGAGTTCAGCGGGTAATTATAAATCATAATATCGTGAAACACAAATCATTTCCTTTCCTTTCCTTCTAAACCTAGATGCCGCCATATCATTTCTCTTTCACCTGGAGTCACCCTTTTAGAGCATTTGAGGGTGGAGACACCATGGGGATGGGAAACATGAGTCGGGTAGCGGTCTTGACGCCGGATTGCTTTGTATAGGTATGTTGTCATCATCATCATCGTCTCCCTTGGTTTCAGTTGTGATTATGGTAGTAGTAATAGATGGTTATGATGGTTGTTATAGGTGGTTATGGTGATTGATTGTTGTCTTATGGTCGTGCGCGGAATCGCTGCGGTTGCTAAAGGTAGGTTTTCCTACTCAGTACTGTTGGTTGTCTAGTGGGTCGATTGTTTTGTGTAATTGGTTTAGTGTCGTTGGTGGTGGTGTAGATTGGTTTTTTTTATCGTTGTGGTTGTCTGTCTCTGGTTCGCGAGGTGCGCCCTCGGCTGAGTAGAGTCACTTGTGGGAGTGGCTTCACGCCCTTGATTTGCCCTCTGTGGAACCCGCCACAGAGGGGGATGTGCACATTAAGGAACATGGGTTATCGCTCGGATTAGATGAGCGGGGATTAGGTGGGAACGGCTGCGGTCCCCCACTGGCAGCGTAGATTACTGGTTGTGATTGGTAATCTGGCAGGGCTGGACCTTCGGGCAGTCAGAGGTTTATAGGTGATTAGAGGAGGTGGTGTATGTATGTAGTTGTGTCTTGTTGTGTCTGCTTGGGTATATTCCTTCAGTTACTGACCTTGTGTGGTGTTGTTTTGTTGTCTTCTTGTGTTGTGTCTGCCGTGATCCACTATGGTGAGCAGCCGATCTTAGCAAGTTGTTATCTGTATCATAGCTGGGTGCTTGGAGGGACGAGTCTACCCCGAGTCATGGCAGAGATAGTTTCACATAGTTGTTTGATACTGTCGTTTGCGTACCAAAAATAAATACCTAGCTACTACTAACAGAAGTCAGTGGTAAGTAGGGTCGATCTCCACAGGGAGGCGGTCATTATCTACTCGTTAATTCGGTCTGTCTATGGTCACAGGATGGGGGTTTTAATTGATTTGACTAAACTACTAAGATTAAGGCAAGAGAAAAGGTTAAGAGGAATTAATAAGAGAGAAAGGGAAACTAGGATTGTCGGTTCATCAATGAATGTTAGTTAATTGCAGCTAAGGTCAAAGATCTGTCGATGTGTCGGTCTAAGAGGCAACAAATATCTCCTTCCGGTCTCAATTCGCCCTAAAATACTATTAGCTTGGCTTCCGCCCTCACTAAAGCATCCTATTGTTCACTGCAGGTCTCACCCCTTCCAACCTTCCGGTCTAGGTCAAGACTTACCAAGGTTAAAAAGGCTAAATGCATCGATTCAAATAGCTAGATACAGTTTAAGGCAGTGATTAACAACATAGACTTAACAACAACGAACGATCTATAAACCAAATTAGCAATTAACAATAATTCATTAACTCCCCTAAATCCTAGCAGGGGGATTAGCTAGACATAATAAATAAAATAAAAGCAGGAGATGAAGAAGTAAATAACATTGTAAATTAAAGAGAGAATAAAGAAGAAAATTACTAAATAAGATCCGGAAAGTAGAGAAGAACAAAGTAGCAGCAGTAACAGGGGGAAAAGTAATATATGATGTGTGTTAAGAGATCCTAAACATTATGTCGTCTTTCCTATTTATAGGAAAGACGATTTATTTGACCTAAAACGAAATAAAAGCTGAAAAAGCCCGAGCCCATTAGTAAGCCACTCGATCGAGCCATTTGAAACTGCTCGATCGAGCAGAAACAAGCCCAAACCTCTCGATCGAGTAGAAAAACCACTCGATCGAGGAAACCCTAAATAGCACAATTTGACCGAGTAAATATAGTACTCGATCGAGGTCTTCTTCTATCCAAAAGTACTCGATCGACCAAGAAAGCCTTCGATCGAGGTCTTTGACTTCAGCCAGCCCATTGTTTCATTAGTTTCAGCTACGACTTGTTGTTTTAGCTCCCTAAATGACTTCACGCATCCCATAACGGCAGTATTTCCGCTCCAAATCTACTCATCCTCCAAATGCATGCAAAACGGACGATAAAAGGCTTGATTCTACCACTTTCTAGTCCATTCCTGCAAATAAAGTAAAACAAACCAAAGTTGAATATTCGGGGCATTTCGTAGCATAAAACTACAAGAATAGCATAGAAATACGTGCATAAAGAGGCCTAAAAAGACTATATAAAATGCACGTATCAAATCTCCCCAAACCAAACTTTACTTGTCCTCGAGTAAACTAAATGCAAACTAAGAAACGGATATGAAATCTCAGAGCTAGCTACAAATGCCCGCTTAAACCAATTTAATGCAGGGAAACTAATACTTAAAGCGAAACAGTCAAATGCAAACGAGTTGTAAGATGTTTATAATAAAGCTGAACCGTCGACCTAGTAAGACCTTTAATGATGGACTCTCACGGGTCACTCTTCTCTCATGAAGAAAAGGGTGAACATATATATATATATATATATAAGAGAAAAAGAATAAGAAGTCGCTCACCTAGACTACAACCCACATAAGCATGCATGCAACTAATATGATAGACAATTCTAGCTACCGTACACACATTCCAACCAAACAAAGTCCTGTCACAGCCGAGGGCTTACAAAAGTATGGTAAAGTGAGGCAATGGGTAAGAAAAGGCAAAACATTTATGGGAATGTGGAGGTATAGGCGGCCAAGCTAGTACCTAAACAGAACCAAATGGAATATATCCATTTCTAATCCATCAAAATTAAGCACAAGTGCCTTTCATTTGGCACACAAACTCACCCAACCGAACCAAACATACTCCTCAATAGATATAAATAAAGCATAGGAGTGAACCTGTCAACAAACATTTTCCATTTTTTCAAATTTTTTTCTTCCTTCTTTTTTTTCGGTTTCTTTCTTTCCTTTTCGTTTTTTTTTTCTTTTCCTGTTTTTTTCATTTTTCTTTTCCTGTTTTTTTCATCTCATCCTCCTTCTTTCCTTTCTACCAACTCCAATTCAATATAATACAAACGAAATTCAGACCGATAAAATATATACCGCCAAAATATACACTAAACTAGCTTGACAAGGCAGGCTAAATTTGGATGTAGTTAAGGGTCAATAGGCAAATTTGGCTAATGTGGAGTTAAATGGGTAAATATGAAAGAAAGGGAAATTAAAAGCACCTCCCTGCATGTGACACCAACCACTAACCCGAATGTATGCAGGCAAAAAGCAATTAAATTTCATATACGTGCAAATTAACGATACATGCTATGCAAGGAGTAACTACTCACAATCCTACATGAAACTTGTCACAAATGACACCAGTTTATACGGCTCTACATCGTAGAAATTATAAGTAGTTTGCCAAAATCTCAGGTCAAGTCTATTTGTTCAGCTAAATTTTAACATTAACTCGTCGATTATGCAGAAGACAAAGCTAAAAAGATATCAGTTAAGCAAGGCTTAAGCAAAACGACTAAATGTAGTGCAATTTCATCATTGAAATCCACTGTTCCGACTGAACCTATATGCTAAAATAAACGTGAAGTTTTTTTATTTTTATAAATTTTTAATTTTTATGAGATTTATGATTTTTTAAAAAAATAAACAACAATGCATACAGAAATTAAACATGATAACAGAAATGCAATAAAAAGATAAATGCATACACAGATATGGATGCATAACCTCCCCAAACCAAACCGTACAATGCCCCCATTGTACCCGAAAATAGGGAAGGGAAATGCAAACTAAAAAGGAGAGAGTGAAAATGGGGAAAACTCACAAGAACACGCGAATATGGACTTCCTCAAACCAGCCAGCAACATGGGAGGTCGCTAATAGCTGCAAAACAGCGTCGTAGGAAGCGAATCAAGTCAAAACCACTCGATCGAGGTGACAGAATAATCGATCGAGTGACTTGGGCATCTAAAATAGTTCGATCGAGGAAGTATGGCTCTCGATCGAATGATCTTCTTTGGCAGGCACTCGATCGAATAGAATTTGTGTTCGATCGAGTGGAATCAACAGCAAAAGATTTCGATCGAGTACTTTTTGTACTCGATCGAGCTATCCTCAGCAGACTCCTGCAAACACGCAATAAAACAGCCCGCAAAACTAACAAAACTTGCTCAGCCGATCCAGTCTATAGTTTAAAAAAAAAACCAATACACACAAAACTGACATGAAATGTTTGAAAAACAACTAAAAATTAAATCTCTGGGTTGCCTCCCGGGTAGCGCTAGTTTCAGTCAGGTCCCAGATCGACCTTCTTTTCTTCATCGTGCCTTTCTAATTTAGCCTGGTCAAAACAGCTCAAAGCACGCAGCAACCAATCAAATAGCTGCGCATGTGCTACACAAAACTGTAAGTAGCACCATAATACAATAGTAACATAGGAAAATAACATCTTTAATCGTTTAAGCCTAACAAATTTCCTATGACAGCTCCCATATTTGTCCACAAAATAAAGGAGCTCAGGAGCACTTAAAAATAAACTAAGGTACCATTTCAGTCTAACGAATTTCTGACGACAAGAACGGTGAAAAATTGTTAATTATTTGTCCAGTTGGGAAGGGGTAGAGCATCGGAAGAAGAAAAAATAGGAGTCATATGATATAGCGTACTATTAATACCAACAATAATAAAATTATCGTTAACTACCTCAGGTTGGTTGCCCTCAAAGTCGGAATCATTGACAAAAGAATATGTTACCTCTTCCGTGCCAGGAGCAATCACTGACTCAGTTGTCTTCTCATTCCCCTCCTTTGTGGGTTCTATCCCGTAAATCGCAGCCTCCAAGGCATCCAACTCGGCTTTGAAAATGGGGGATTCACCATAACCATTATCTTCGTCCATATCGTCATCCAAAGCGGACCAAAGTGACATATCATTGCTTTCTATGGCCAAAGTACTCGATCGAGCAAAGATAGAACTCGATCGAGAGGTTTCCTCCTGAATATTACTCGATCGAACACATGAAACTGCTCGATTGAGATCCTCCTCATAATAGCTGTTCGATCGAGTAGTATTTATTGTTCGATCGAACTCTTCCTCAGGCATATCACTTGATCGAATGCTATAATCAGTTCGATCGAGCATTTGTTGCTGTACAGTGCAGAAATCCTCGTGTGAAGCTTCGTTTTCAGATAGGCCGTCATACTCCGAGTCATATAAACAACTGCATTGTGTCCAGCAGTACCACATCTCCCATAGTAAACCACCTGCTGCGCCATAGAATGAAACATAGGTGGAAGGTCAAAGGTACTCAAGCCTTCCCTTTGATGATCTTTTATCTAGAACTGTCTAGGTAGGACCTGTAGGACCTATCAAAACGGCATAAAAGAAAAAGATGAGAACGGCCTCAAGGGATAAATTCCTCGAGGCTAAAGACAGACAAAAATTACAAGCAAATAAATAGCTGCCTCCCTGGCAACGACGCCAAAATTTGATACTGTCGTTTGCGTACCAAAAATAAATACCAAGCTACTACTAACAGAAGTCAGCGGTAAGTAGGGTCGATCTCCACAGGGAGGCGGTCACTATCTACTCGTCAATTCGGTCTGTCTATGGTCACAGGATGGGGGTTTTAATTGATTTGACTAAACTACTAAGATTAAGGCAAGAGAAAAGGTTAAGAGGAATTAATAAGAGAGGAAGGGAAACTAGGATTGTCGGTTCATCAATGAATGTCAGTTAATTGCAGCTAAGGTCACAGATCAGTCGATGTGTCAGTCTAAGGGGCAACGAATGTCTCCTTCCGGTCTCAATTCGCCCTAAAATACTATTAGCTTGGCTTTCGCCCTCACTAAAACATCCTATTGTTCACTGCAGGTCTCACCCCTTCCAACCTTCCGGTCTAGGTCAAGGCTTACCAATGTTAAAAAGGCTAAATGCATCAATTCAAATAGCTAGATACAGTTTAAGGCAGTGAATAACAACATAGACTTAACAACAACGAACGATCTATAAACCTAATTAGCAATTAACAATAATTCATTAACTCCCCTAAATCCTAGCAGGGGGATTAGCTAGACATAATAAATAAAATAAAAGCAGGAGATGAAGAAGTAAATAACATTATAAATTTAAGAGAGAATAAAGAAGTGAATTACTAAATAAGTTCCGGAAAGTAGAGAAGAACAAAGTAGCAGCAGTAACAAGGGGAAAAGTAATATATGATGTGTGTTAAGAGATCCTAAACATTCTGTCGTCTTTCCTATTTATAGGAAAGACGATTTATTTGACCTAAAACGAAATAAAATCTGAAAAAGCCCGAGCTCATTAGAAAACCACTCGATCGAGCCATTTGAAACTGCTCGATCGAGCAGAAACAAGCCCAAACCTCTCGATCGAGTAGAAAAACCACTCGATCGAGGAAACCCTAAATAGCACATTTCGATCGAGTAAATATAGTACTCGATCGAGGTCTTATTCTATCCAAAAGTACTCGATCGACAAAGAAAGCTTTCGATCGAGGTCTTTGACTTCAGCCAGCCCATTGTTTCATTAGTTTCAGCTACGACTTCTTGTTTTAGCTCCCGAAATGACTTCACGCATCCCATAACGGCAGTATTTCCGCTCCAAATCTACTCATCCTCCGAATGTATGCAAAACGGACGATAAAAGGCTTGATTCTACCACTTTCTAGTCCATTCCTGCAAATAAAGCAAAACAAACCAAAGTAGAATATTCGGGCATTTCGTAGCGTAAAACTACGAGAATAGCATAGAAATACGTGCATAAAGAGGCCTAAAAAGACTATATAAAATGCACGTATCATTGATAGATGTCACGAGTTGTATCTTTTGTTTTGTTTAATCACTTGTAATTTAATATTATTGTTCTTTTATCGACATTTGATTATTACTGTTCCGCGGGCAACCTAGATGGTAACGTCCTTATATGCTAGGGAAGGTCTTGTTAAGGCTCCTTGGTAGATGGGGGTGTTACAGTATGAGTCAAGCCATTCTCAAAAAATAATATTAATAAAAAATTGCATAGTTTATAGTCTTATATTATTTATACTTTAATTAAAATATAATAGTTTAGTATTTAGTGAAAATTATATAACAGTGTGAGTCAAGCTATCAAACAACCACCACCACGGTATCAGGACATGCCCAGACATACCGACAACCACACTGGTACTGGGATACGCCCAGACATACCAACAACCACAAACAGGTACCGGGACACGCCCAGACGTACCAGGTTCGGAAGCCAACCAAATCCCCTGCCAGACGTCGTGTCTCAACCACACAAGTCCCTCCGTAACTCAAGTCATTAATGTGCACATCCCTCTTGGAGTGGGAAGCTCTAAGAGGCGACCCGAGCGTGAGACGGTTTCCCAACCGCCTCACGTCTCCATAATAACAAGTAAGCACCAAGTCCTCCGACATACAAGACAATATAATAAATGCAAGATATCGTATACCATGCAAATTACCGACTCATTCAATGCAAATGAATGACATATGACTCATTTAACCATTAGACAAAATATTAAAACTGAATAGGATAAACCTATCTTTTAGCAAAGCTCCATAAGCAATCCGAATAAAATAATCTTCGACAAAACCGTCACCTAAATATAATTAATTAACTATAATTAATTACTAACTAATCTAATCTAATTAAATACGAATTCGATTAATTAAAACCGTCTTAAAACTACCAAAAACCACCACCATAGCCCACCACCGTGGGCCACCCTACCCCAACTTCGACCATGGTGGCCGACCGCTACCATAGCCAACCAAGACAGCAGCCACGAGGCCACCACCAGCCGCACAACAATGAGCCACATACCACTCGACACCTCATCTTCACTCACAAAATACCAACAAAACAGCCACCATAACGTCACCACCGTGGGCCACCTTCACGCCACCCCTGGCCACGATAGTGAGCGACCCTAGATGACCACCACCCACAACCCCAAACACCAGCAGCGGCGACGGCAAACAACAACAGCCACCACGACACAACCACTACACAGCTCGTACACCCTCTCTTTGCCCCTCGATTTCGCAACCTACAGCCACCCTACTCAACACCCAAGACCACCATTATAACCTCCTCACTCCCCTCGACACAACCATAAAAAAACCAACCCAGGTCTGCCACGGTTTATAGGTAAAAAATCCGTCTTAAGACAATCGCACAAAACAGCTATAAACATGTATATACTTGGTCAAACCCGTATCAGGTGGTCAACGGTGGGTCAATGATGGCCTAGGGTGGTCAAGGTCGAGGCGGGTTAAATAAAATAATATTTATAAGCAAGTGAGACGATCTTACCTTACGAACTCGTGGCGGAGGGACAGAATTTCCATTTTCTCTTCCATTTTCTCATCTCTCATATTTGTGGATTTTGTGGGATTACAAAAGGATAAGGGTTAGGGTGGATAAAGTAGGGTATATATAAGGTGAGGTGGGAGTATATAAGGTGAGTATAATATATGTATATTATACAGGTATTGTAACACCCCCATAGGTCGGGACCCTTCTTCTAGGCAATTTCCAACATATTGAGGTATCACAAGCCTTGGTTTCACAAGAGTGTAGTGCGAACAACAAGTAAAGAAGTAATTTAGATAACAAAAATAGTTAAGTTGTAGAGTTAAGTGATCACAAGTGAGGGATATCAAAACCATCCCCTTTAGTTATACAACCATATCGAAAGGAGTCTAAATGTTAAAAACTAGATAAGAATAAATGTCGACAACGAGGTAGACCGCTCCCAAGCCCGCTACTCAACACATGCACCTATCGACACTACTCCCCATATAGGCAGAAATCACCATATGGTTCATCACAAACATTCAAACCCAAGTGTTAGCCAATGATATGAATGTTCAATAATAAACAAGAGATGCAACTAACTTACTATTTCAATGAGGTATGTAAACAAAGCAAGTGTCCACCAACTCATCTCCACCAACCGTGACAGGGACACGCCCACGACATCACCAAACCACTAAGGTACTCGGAACACGTCCGTGGTACCGGGCCCGAGTGCGACTCGAGTCCTCTGCCAGACACATGCCTCACCGCATGAGTCCCTCCATAACCCAAGTACTAATGTGCACATTCCCTTGGAGTGAGAAGCTCCAAGGGAGACTTGAGCGGAAGACGGTTTTCCAACCGCCTTTCGTCTCCAAAACCATCACCAACATCCTCCAATAATCTTAATGTCAAAAATTTACCAACAACAAGGACACTTAACCAAACAAACATGCCATTTAATTCATACAACAATCAATGCATGCTTATAACTTCATTAATTCACTTTCTCTTCTTTTAATTGCTTATTAACATGTTATAGTGCAAAATAAATAATGCTAGAGTCATTCACCATACCCATTCTTCCCAAAATCATTATGAGACCACAATATGTACCAAACCCTAATTATCCAACACATGTTATAATGCAACTACTATGAGATAAATGTAATTAATGATATTAAATGCACAATTAAACACTCATAACACCATAGCTAAGTAGGGAAACCCTACCTTGAGCTTATCTTCACAATTCCACAAGCTAATCCCTAAAAGTGCTCCTTAATGAAGCTTCTACCAAAGGTGGATGAACAATTTGGCAAGAATTCTCCTCTTGAAAGACTAGGGTTTTGAGAGGATTGAAGGTGGGTAATTTTTAGAGAGATAACTGGGGATGTAGAGAGTGGTGAATAGTTGTTTAGTATGAGGTTTTTGGTGGGGAAATCAGAAAAGATAGGGTTATGAAAGCGACGTCTCACCCAACATTTTCCGTATAAGATTCACTCGACCGAGTGGATGGTCACTCGGTCGAGTGACCGACTTTCCAGGCTTTCCAGCCTACTGCATTGGGGTACTCGGTCCTCCACTCGGTCGAGTGGCTCAGCACTTGGCCGAGTGGGTTCTTCACTTGGTCTAGCTATACATAAATAAATACGAGGTATTACAATATACCCCCTTAAAAGAACTTCGTCCCCGAAGTTCACTCCCGACACTGGGTATGGAAAATAGCCCCCCCCCCTAAAGATGTACTAAGGCGAGTTTGGATAAATATAAGATTAGTGTTGACCCAAATGTGACGTTAGAACTACATATACGAAAAGGGAAAGGAGCGAGGACTCTATTTAAGGTACTTGCGTAGTACGCCCTACCCCTCTAGAAACATGGTTACGAACCCGTAACCGACTCATACCTGCTCGAAGACATGAGGGTATTGCTCCTTTATGTTCTCCTCGGCCTCCCAAGTGGCCTCCTCCACAAGGTGGTTAGACCACAACACTTTCACCAAGGTTGTCTCACCATGTCTTGTCTTCCTAACTTTTCGGTCTAGGATTTCTTTGGGTGTTTCCACATACGCTAGGGCATCATCTAGTTCAATCATCTCTGCTTCTAGAACGTGAGAGCGATCACTTATGTACTTGCGTATTAAGACACATGGAATATATTGTGAACTCAGTCCAAGGCCGGGGGAAGTGCTAGGTGATAAGCCACTTCCCCGACTCTATCCAATATTTCATAGGGGCCAATGAACTTTTGGCTCAACTTGCCCCTTTTTCCAAATCTCATGACTCCTTTCATGGGTGAGACCTTGAGTAGTACCTTGTCTCCTACCGCAAATTCTATGTCACTCCTCCTCAAGTCGGCGTAGCTCTTTTGCCTATCTTGTGCTGCTCTCATCTTCTCTCGGATTATACGGACTTGATCAACCATGTCTTGGATCATTTGGGGCCCTAAAATCACGGCTTCGGTACTATCGTCCCAACATATCGGACTTCGGCATTTCCTCCCATATAGAGCCTCAAATGGGGCCATACCAATGCTAGCATGATATCTATTGTTGTAGAAGAACTCTATCAAGTGTAACCTTTCTTTCCATAACCTCAAAATTCTAGAACACAAGCCCTCAACATGTCTTCCGACGTTTGAATTGTCCTTTCCGTTTGTCCGCCCGTCTTGGGGTAGAAGGCCGTGCTCATTTTAAATTGAGTACCTAAGGAGCTTTTAAGCTCTTGCCAAAACCTAGAGATGAACCGCAAATCTCGATCCGAAACAATGTCTTTTGGGAATCCATGAAGCTTGACCACATACTTGCAATATGCATTAGCTAGTTCTACCTTGCTCCAAGTATCCTTCATTGGAATGAAGTGAGCCGAGTTGGTTAGTCTATCCACGATAACCCAAATCATATTGTTCCCTTTTTTGGTCCTCGGTAAGCCTACTATAAAGTCCATGGAGATTGACTCCCATTTACATTTTAGCACATCCAAAGGTTGCACTTTCCCTTGCGGTCTATTATGCTCCCCTTTTACTCTTTGGCAAGTCAAGCATCTTGCCACAAATTCCGCCACTTCCCTTTTCATATTCGGCCACCAAAAGGTCTTCTTGAGGTCTTTTTATAGCTTGTCACCACCCGGGTGTACCGAGTATGGGCTATTATGAGCTTCATTCATTATCTTCTTCTTAAGCTCTTCATCACATGGCACGCATCATATCCCTTTGAATCCAAGGCTCCCATCCATATGTAACTCAAACCTTGAAGGTTCTCCCTTGTCTAATACTCCTTTCCATTCTTGGATCTTCACATCATTTGCTTGTCTTTCCCGAATCTCCTCATACAATTCGGGTTCTAGAGTTAAGTCTCCAATTGATTCGCCCTTTCTTATCATATGAATGCCTATTTCCTTTACTTCTTCCTTAAATCTTATCATATATAAGGCAGTACATAAGGAGTGCACCGACTTCCTACTCAAGGCATCGGCCACCACATTAGCTTTCCCTTCATGGTAAAGTATTTCCATGTCATAATCCCCAATTAGCTCAATCCATCTCCTTTGCCTCATATTCAACTCCTTTTGGGTGTAGATGTACTTCAAACTTTTGTGGTCGGAAAACACCTTAAAGGTTGTTCCATATAAGTAATGCCTCCAAATCTTCAATGCAAAAACAACGGCCCCCAATTCTAAGTCGTGAGTTGGGTACTTCTCCTCATGAGTCTTCAATTGTCTTGATGCGTAGGCTATGACCCTACCATTTTGCATAAGTACACACCCTAAGCCATTCTTGGATGCATCGGTGTAAACCTCAAAATTCTTACTTCCTTTCGGCAAGGCTAATACCGGAGCCGTGGTTAGGCGCTTCTTTAGAGTTAAGAAGGCCGTCTCACAACTCCCGTCCCACTTGAAATGGCTATCCTTCTTCATTAGTGATGTCAAAGGTCTTGGAATCTTAGAGAAGTCTTTCAGAAACTGATGATAGTACCCGGCTAAACCTAAGAAACTGTAGATACCTCATTTCTGCAAATCCCGCCAACCACCCAGTGATGATTGGGCCGCATGTTTGATACGCAGAACGATTTTATTACGGTTCGTAAGTTCATCGACAAGTGATAGATTAAACACTCGAGTCAACCTCATGGTCATAATCTACGAGCTGATACGGTCATTTTGACAGTAATTAGAGTTTAATTGGAGTCCGGGTAAAAAACCGCTTCATTTTCTAAAAACCGTTTAAATGCCGAGTCGGAATGTTCCGCAGCGTTCTAGAATTCTATGGATATTTATTCCTAATTAAAATTAATATTTTTAAGGAAATATCTTCCATATATTGTGTTTCACGGAATAAGGAAGTGTATATCTACCGAAATTTCATAAAAAACGCGGAAATCTTTTTTGCTGAGGAGGAAACCTCTGGGGAAATGACACAGCTGGTGCTGCGCATCTTCCAAGGATCGCAGTGACTGCTGCGCCTCTTCCCCAACCCTCTTTCCATGCTTTCGAGAATATTTCTGTGATTTGTTTCCGTATCCGTGTCATTCCTAAACTTCTTCTTGTGTTTAGTATAAATAGAGACCTTCGGCCTTAATATTTGGCACGCGAGTGTTCCGCCCCTTCTTTCTCTCTCTTTGCATTCTAGACCACGCTTTTACTTTCGATGCCTACGTGCTTGATCAATCGACCACGTAAGCTCAGATCATTCTAAGTCCTTGTCACGTTACATAGACCGACCAATTTGACCAACTCCACTTAATCAATCTAATCAATCTTTTAAATCCATTAACAAGGGCACTTTCCACGCATATTCGAGTCGAGTAATCATTAAGAGATAACTTTAGTCAATCTCGTTTCATCAAACATGTAAGTCTGGGGGTGTAAAATCCTATTTTATCTTTATTGTACTTTTGTTTTGTATCATTAATGTATGGTCTATATTGAAAGCACGTTCAAAACCGTCTTAAAAACCATCTTCTAAAACCGTATTTACAAAACAACAAAGGTCTGACGTCGAGAAGAAACGCAACAGCAGCTGCGCCTCTTCGAAGGGTCACAACATCTGCTGCGCCTCTTCCTGAGGCTACCGCTACTCCTGCTCTTCTTCTTCTTCTTCCTCGACCTTCTGCAACTTTCTTATTTCTCTTTTTCATTCGTTTCTTTTGTTCATATCAGTATATAATCATGTCTTAATAAATCCATTTCAAATTATAACGCATAATTCGACATAAATCCCTTATAATTCGATATTTGCGGGTTTTCGTCATCTATTTCAAACCCGTATTTTAGAGGTTTGATTTTCTCATATCGATTCTCTGGAATCCGTCTTTTGTACATGATTTTCTTTATTTCATTTCGGTTCATCCAATCTCAATTTTGTTTTCAAGTTCAAAGTTTGTTCTTTTTGTATTTCTGACACGAGTTCATCGTATAATCATGTAAATTACTGTAAATTCTCATCTTTAATTTGTTTTATGACGGTTCCAGATGCATGTAATCAATTAAAACACTTCTACTTGATTCTAATATCAATAATCGACCTTAAATTTACCAATGAACGATAACAATCCGCGATTCTGACTTCACAGCCACAATCCAACTCAAGAACAGATGCAGAAAGTGCTGCGCCTCTTCTAGAGGACGCAGCAGACGCTGCGCCTGTTCTAAGTTGGCTTCTGTCCCCGAACTCTTTCTCGCTCTGACGTAGCTTCTAATTACGTATTAAATCAACTATTAATCGTATTATCACTTCTAATCTGACGTATTTTTTTTACTTTTATTGCTAATTTTATTTTTTTTCCTTCTTCGAAATCATGTTTTGAGCGTGCTTTTGACGTAGATCAAATAAATCTTGTAATTCTTGTAATTCATTTATCGTAATTATTATTTATGTATGATTTAATTATATGGCATCCATGACACGTCTGTCGCGTACCTGTCAAAAATACCAACTGGCTCTAACTAATATAGCTAGGGAAGTCGGGTCGAATCCACAGAGAGGTAGGAAATTGTCGGCTAAAACTAGGTTCGTCAAGGTAACCAAATTGGGGGTTTATAAATGTGATTTCTAAACTAAGAGAAAGGAGAAGAGAAATAAAAGAGAGGTAATAACAGATAGAGGAAAATAGCTAAGACAAACGGTTCACCATAATCATCCGGTCGAGTAATCTAGGTCTCAGGTCAATGCAAATACGGTCTGAGGGGTAGCGAACGTCACCTTTCGGTCCTTAATTCACCCTAAAGTGTAAACAGCTTAACTTTCGTCCTCACTGCAATACTTTATTGTTCGCTACTAGTCTACCTTTTCCAACCTTTCGGTCCAGGTCAAGGATCACTAGGAATTATAGGTCTAATTGCGTCGACTCAATTAGAAAGATACAGTTAATTGTAGCATTTAACCAACAGAGAAGATCAAAGATTAACCTAATAAATTGATTACTCTCCCTTCATATTACGGATCCCCTATAGCCTTAGCATAAGAAAATTAGCTACTCATAACCATTGAATTATCGGTAATAAACGAACAAATAATTAAAACTAGACATAATGATAAACCGACAACAATTCAATTGAAGCAATGATAACAATTCAGAAGAAGGGAAGAATTAAAAGCAATAATGAAATTAAGAATAACAAAGAGATCGAAAATACCAATCGTATCCCAAATCTGAGTAGCAAAAGTAAAAGAAGGGCAAAATCAAAAGAACAGTGACAGAAATAGAGTCAAACTAACGTGTGTGTGGAAGAGATGAGTAACGTAGTTACTCTTCTCCAGTCTTATACTAGAAAATCATCCTAAAACCTAATCTATGGACTAATTACAAAAGCCCATAATATGATTAGGCGGAAATAAACTAAAACACACGAAACCCCTCGATCGAGTAGGAATAATCTACTCGATCGAACAATATCATCACCAAATCACTCGATCGAGTGAGAACAAACCTCTCGATCGAGCACCCCTTGCAAAAACTCCTCGACGTACTCCTTACACTGCTCGATCGAGCAGTCTTGAGTATATAGAGCATTCGATCGAGCAGAGAACCACTCGATCGAGCTATATGGGCACGTTAAACTTGAGATGCTTCCCGAATCTAGCTCACGCGTCTTCCAAGTGTTGGATTTCCAAGCTCCGGCTCCTTATCCTCCATGAATGCGTACAATTGGGACAATTAAAGCTCGATTTAGCTCCTCTTCGGTCAATTCCTGCAAAATACAATAAACGGACCAAAGTAGAATATTCGGGGGTATTTGTAGCCAGATGCTACATAAAAATACGAAATGCGTGTAAAAATGAGGTATAAACCTTATATAAAAGACACGCATCAAATCTCCCCAAACCAAACCTTTGCTTGTCCCCAAGCAAATATGAATGCAAACTAAGGGTGAACAATGGAACGGGACCAACGCATCGGCTACAAATCATCCACTAGAACCAATTTAATGCGATAACATGATAAAGTGGCAGTGAAAAGTGCAAACGAGTTAAAGTAATGTTTCAAACTTACTGAACCGTCGACCTTGCAAGACTCAAAAGATATCGGACTCTCACGGGTCGCTCGTCACTCAAAATCAGGCACAAGGTGAGTATATATGTGAAAGATAGGAAGAAATCAGACACTCACCTAACTCGACCTATAAGAACATGCATGCAGTTAACATGAGTAAAGTCTCTATAACCGTACATATGCATTCCAACCATACTAATGACCAAGACACGTGCCGAGGACTTACATTTGGGTAAGTGAGGTAACGGGTAAGAAGGGGCTAAAATGAATTTAGATATGTGGGGTTAGTAGCCAAGCTAGCAACAACGGATCCAAATATAGACTGCATCCCAACTTCGTACTCATGACAGCAAGATAAAACGGTGCAAAATTATGCACTAACTCACAAAACACCAAAAATCGTCAACTCCCCATAAAATATAGATAAGACATTGGAGTGTGAATCATTGTACAATTTACATTCTTTTTCATTTTTGATTTTTTTTTTCTTTTTCCATTTTTTCTTTCCTTTTTTTTTTTTTCCGCTTTTTTTCGTTCTCTCCTTTTTTTTCAATTCAACATTTTTCCTTTTTTTTTTTCTTTCTTTCCCTTCAATTCTCCCACCATCTTCTGAAATCAGATAAAATAACCATATTGCAATAAAACATTCCAAGAACTACTCGTTACTAGCTCAGCTAGGGTAGGAAGTATTATAGAAAGTAGTTGATAGGACAAAAGGGCAATTTGGTTATGCGAGGCTCATGGGTAGAGTGAAATAAAGGGGACTGCCTCTCCTAACACGTGTCACCATCCACAGACCGAATGCATACAGGTATTAAGAAGACTAGACTCATGCCTATGCAAATTGATGTTACATGTCTTAAAGAGAGTACTAGTCACATCCTAAATGAAACCGGTCATGAATGTCACCGGTTTAATAAGCTCTAACCTCAGAATGTAATGTATCTTGCCGACATAATGAATCAAGTCTATTCGTTCAGATAAAGAAGAAACAAAAACTCGTAGATTATGCACATGACCACGCCAACTAGATGTCAAGAATATGCAGGGCTCAAGTAGGGGTTCAAAGTAGCGTCAATGTTCAAACGTTCCGACCCAAAATTAAACATGAAATTTGAAAATTTTTGAAAATTTTGTATGATTTTTTTTGAAGTGAAACAAACAACAATGCATGCGGAAATAATAAACATGGAAGCAAAAATGCAGGAAAACATGCAGACACAGATATGGATGCATACGTCCCCAAACCAAACCGTACAATGCCCTCATTGTACCAAAAATAGGGAAGGAAATGCAAAATGAAAGGAAAAGGAGAAGTGGAGTCGGAAAGCTTACAAAACGTCATAAGGAGGGACCTCCCCAAACCGACCATGAACATGGGAGGTCAAAGAAAGTCAAGCAAAGAGCTCGTAGACGTAAAACAACAATTTGGAAGTCAAAACCATTCGATCGAGCACTCGGGAACAAAGCTCGATCGAATGAACTGCTTACGATTGGAAGGGCTCGATCGAATGAAAACCACTCGATCGAGTAGGAGCGAGTCAGGTTCTGGTCGATCGAGGAGAATATCACTCGATCGAGTGATAGCTGCCTCAGAAAGTGCTCGATCGAACACAAAATCATTCGATCGAGTACTTTGACCTGCAAAACACGCATAAAAAGCAAGAAAACAACGTAGGAAGTTCATAAAACCGCGTCTAAAGTTCAACGTAAGGCTAAAGAAAAATAAATAGTTCAAAAGAAGTACAATAAAACAGTCCGGGCTGCCTCCCGGAGAGCGCAGGTTTAAGAGGTCCCGCAGGACCTTTCTGGCATCAATTAACTGGCGCGTCGAGCTCGTCGAAGCGCAAGACTTCAACTCGATTGTCTGCTTCAGTCGCCTCGTGGTAATGCTTCACATATTGACCATTCACCTTGAATCTGCGCCCCTCGGAATCTTCAAGCACCACAGATCCAAATTTGGTAACAGCTGTCACCGTATAAGGACCACTCCATCTGGACTTCAGCTTGCCAGGAAATAGTCTCAGCCGGGCATTAAACAACAGCACCTTTTGCCCAACATGGAACTCCCGAGGTAGGATTCTCTTATCATGCCATCTCTTCGTCTTTTCCTTGTAAATGCGCGAGCTGTCATAGGCATTAAGCCTAAACTCCTCCAATTCATCTAGCTGCAAAAGACGATTCTGACCACACAACTTAGGATCATAATTAAGCTCTCGAATTGCCCACCAGGCCTTACATTCCAATTCAACAGGTAAATGACACGATTTCCCATAGACTAACCTATAAGGTGATGCACCAATTGGTGTCTTAAAGGCAGTTCTATAAGCCCATAATGTATCATCTAGCTTAAGACTCCAGTCCTTCCGTGATTTAGAAACTACCTTAGACAAGATCTCTTTCAACTCGCGATTAGAGACCTCTCTCGACCACTAGTTTGGGGATGATACCCCAAACCACGCCGTGTTGGACACCAACTCTAGACAAGTATGGAAGTGAGTTTCTTTTCCTTAAAATGCATCCCCCCATCACTAATGACGACCCTAGGGACACCAAAACGGGGGAATATGATCTTTTTGAACTTCTTTATCACGGTCTTAGCATCACAATGGGGTGAAGCAATTGCCTCAACCCATTTTGACACATAGTCTACGGCTACTAAGATGTACTGTTACCTTTCTTGGATGGGAACGGTCCTTGGAAATCAATGCCCCAGACATCGAAAACCTCAACCTCTAGGATGCCGTTTTGTGGCATCTCATGTCTCTTTGAAATGTTCCCTGATCGTTGGCAAGCATCACAAGCTGAAACAAAAGACTTAGCGTCAGTAGACAAAGAAGGCCAGTAAAAACCAGACTGAAGTACCTTAGCCACGGTGCGCGATGGACCGTGGTGACCACCATATGAAGAGGAGTGACAGCCTTCTAGGACTATTTTGGTCTCCCACTGCGGAATACACCGTCTGTAGAGACCATCTGCACATTTCTTAAACAAGTAAGGATCATCCCAAAAAATCGCTTAGCGTTGTACGTAAAACGCTTCTTTTTTTGCGATGAGATAGGTCAGCGACGACTTGCCAGCGACAACGAAGTTAGCTATATCTCGCATACCAAGGTTGTTGGTTAACAATAGACGATATAACAGCAATTAAAGTATCGTCAGGAAAAGAATCATCAATGGATAGAGAATCTTCCCCTTCTTGTCGCATCAGTCGCGACAAGTGATCAGCTACAACGTTCTCAGCTCCTTTCTTATCCTTGATCGCAAATCAAACTCTGAAGAAGGAGTATCCATCTCGAGCCGTGGTTTGGCCTCCTTCTTAGCAAGGAGGTGCCTCAAAGCTGCATGGTCGAAAAACAGTGACTTCGACCCAACTAAATAAGTACGAAACTTCTCTAAGGCATAAACTACATGCTAACGGCTCCTTCTCGAGTGGTAGTGTACTTCACTTGAGCCTCATCCAGAGTTCAGCTCGCATAGTAGATAGCATTCAAGGCTTTGTCTTTCCTCTGGCCAAGCACCGCTCCTAGTGCATAGTCACTCGCATCACACATGACCTCAAACGGCAAGTCCCGGTTGGGAGGTGTATGATCGGCGAGAGACTAAAGCCTGCTTTAACTGTTAAAAGCAGAAAGACAAGCATCAGTGAACGCAAAAGGCTCATCCTTAAGTAGCAACTGTGTAAGTGGTTTAGCAATTTTGGAGAAATCCTTGATAAACCGGCGATAAAAGCCGGCGTGACCAAGGAAGCTCCTCACCCCCTTAACATTAACAGGAGGTGATAATTCTTTGAATCACTTCCACCTTTGCTTTATCAACTTCTATTCCCCTATCGAAACTAAGTGCCCTAAGACAACTCCCTCGTTGACCATAAAGTGGCACTTCTCCCGATTCAAAGACAAGGTTAAACTCAATACAAATAACTGCAACACTTTCTCAAGGTTAGACAGAATCGGAAAAATCACTTCCATATACACCGAAATCATCCATAAAAACTTCCATGATAGACTCAATATACTCTGAAAATATCCCCATCATACACCTTTGGAAGGTGGCGGGGGCATTGCACAAACCAAAAGGCATTCGCGTGACGCAAAAACGCCCTTAGGACGGGTAAATGTAGTCTTAGCTTGATCGTCGGGTGGATAGGGATCCGAAAGAACCCGAATACCCGTCTAAATAAATAGAGAAAAATTTATGAGAAGCTAACCTTTCTACCATTTGATCAATAAAAGGAAGGGGAAAGTGATCTTTCTTAGTGGCGGCATTCACTGCCTCGTAGTCTATGCACATCCGCCAAACCGTTATTACTCGAGTAGGTATTAATTCATTCTTCTCATTCTTAACTACAGTTGTCCCTCCTTTCTTCGGGACCACCTGCACTGGACTCACCCATCTAGAATTACCGACAGAATAAATAATACCTGCATCCAGCAGCTTCATTACCTCAGCCGTCACGACATCTTGCATCTTCGGTTGTGGCAGGCCGACCCCGTCTCGCAAGGTTTGTGATCCTCCTCGACTCTATCTGTGCATACAAATATCGGGACTAATCCCCGTGATATCGTCCAATGAATAGCCCATTGCTTTCCTGTTTTTCTTAAGTACGACTAACAAAGTCGGTGATCATCACTAAGCTTGGCACTAACAATGACTGGATATTGCTCTGTATCGTCTAGGAAAGCATATTTAAGATGAGAAGGGAGAGGCTTACGTTCCGGTACCTTTACCTCAATGGAGCAAAGAGTGCTAATCATTTGTTCCACCTGTTCTCCCTCATGCTCATCTAAATCATCAACAAGCAAATCCAATGCAGCGTCATCGTCGTCTGGGCTATCTGCACACTCATCAAAAAGCATAAGAGCTTCTAGTGGGTCCTTCATAAAAGAACCCGACCAGAAGTCATAAATAGACTCATCAAAGACATCGACCGAATAGCAAGTGTCCTCTATCATTGGGCGAGCTAAAGTCTGAGGCGGATCAACGTGATAGCGTCATCCCCATCGAAAGAGTCGACGCCCTTGTCTCGACATCGATAATGACCCATTTTGTACAAAGGAATGGTCTTCCTAAGATAATTTGGGTCCGAGTGTCCTCAGCTATATCCAAAACAATGAAATCTACTGGGATGTAAAGCTTGCCTATTTTCACAGGCACATCCTCTAAGACACCTAAGCGTCTCCTAACAGATCTATCAGCCATCTGTGGGGTAATTTTAGTCACTTTGAAATGACTCATCTTCAGTTTCTTGCAGACAGGAAGGGGCATGACACTGACACTGGCACCTAAATCGCAAAGGGCCTTATCAATAACCATATTACCTATGACACGAGGTAATAGAAAAAGCGCCTGGTCTTTCATTTTTGGAGGGGCCTTATTCAACAAAGAAATTACTAGACTCTTCCATAAATGAAATTGTCTCAAATTCACTCAAATTTCTCTTACGCGTCACAATATCTTTCATGAACTTAGCGTAAGTGGGTACCTGAGTAACAAGTTCGGAAAAAGGGACAGTTACCTCGAGGTTCTTCACGATGTCCACAAACTTACCGTACTGTTGCTCGATCTTTGCGTCCTTCAGACAACTTGGGAAGGGTACCCTGGTAGCGATGAGTGGCCTTGTAACCTTTTCTTTACCCCTGTCATTGCGTGACGTCTCCACAGCAGGGGAAGATGACACGGTGGCGGTATTAGATAGTAAATTAGGATTCCCGCCACTTAAAGTACTGGATCGAGTACTTTTATCAATCGATCGACTAATTGCTTTTCCTGTTTCACTCGATCGACCATGTTTGTCACTCGATCGAGTGATTTCTTCAGCGTAGTTACTCGATCGAGTAAGGTTGTCGCTCGATCGACCAACTTGGAATTCTGCGCTTCTCGATCGACCACCATTTTCACTCGATCGAGTGATAGGATGGTTAGAACCGCTCGATCGAGTAGAAGAGTCACTCGATCGAGTGGTTACAGCACACGCAGCAAGTATTTCCTTCAAAAACTCATCTAGATCATCATCCGAGTTATCATCAGCTATCAAAACCTCGTCTTCTTCATGAATAAGGTCATTTTGAAAATTCACCGACCGATCGGGTCAAACCGGAAGAAGCTTGGCTTGGTGCGTCGCGAGTGTTAATCGCGCGACTTGTTCTTTCAATTCCGATATAACCGTTTCAGATTGCCGTGACATACTCATCATTATGGATTTTAACTCGGCAATTTCTTCGTTTGCAGAAGGAGGAATCGGTAGCGGAGCTGGCGTGGAAGGGGCAGAGACGCTCTTTATCTCTTCATATAGCTGAGAGAAAGGAACCCCTTGCTTGTACTTCTTATAAGCAAGGGCGCGCTCTACACTTGCCATACATTCATAAAGGTCGTGCCCTTCCTCGCCACATCTACCACATGGCTCTATATGCTCTGTAATCGTAGGCATCTTGGCAAATAAACTTCCAAAGCAACAACTAACCTGCAAAACTAATCAAAGCTTTGCAAAAATGAGATCAGCCTCAAGGAATAAATTCCTTGAGACGAGGGACAAACTTATTAAAACAACAAAATTGCACCACCTCCCGAACGGCGCCAAAATTTGACACGCCCGTCGCGTGCACTGCCAAAAATATCAATCGGCTCTAACTAATATAGCTAGGGAAGTCGGGTCGAATCCACAGAGAGGTAGGAAATTGTCGGCTAAAACTAGGTTCGTCAAGGTAACCAAATTGGGGGTTTATAAATGTGATTTCTAAACTAAGAGAAAGGAGAAGAGAAATAAAAGAGAGGTAATAACGGATAGAGGAAAATAGCTAAGACAAACGGTTCACCATAATCATCCGGTCGAGTAATCTAGGTCTCAGGTCAATGCAAATACGGTCTAAGGGGTAGCGAACGTCACCTTTCGGTCCTTAATTCACCCTAAAGTGTAAACAGCTTAACTTTCGTCCTCACTGCAATACTCTATTGTTCGCTACTAGTCTACCTTTTCCAACCTTTCGGTCCAGGTCAAGGATCACTAGGAATTATAGGTCTAATTGCGTCGACTCAATTAGAAAGATACAGTTAATTGTAGCATTTAACCAACAGAGACAGTACCAGCATTAACCTAATAAATCGATTACTCTCCCTTCATATTACGGATCCCCTATAGCCTTAGCATAAGAAAATTAGCTACTCATAACCATTGAATTATCAGTAACAACGAACAAATAATTAAAACTAGACATAATGATAAAACTGACAACAATTCAATTGAAGCAATGATAACAATGAGGAAGAAGGGAAGAATTAAAAGCAATAATGAAATTAAGAATAACAGTAGATCGAAAATACCAATCGTATCCCAAATCCGAGTAGCAAAAGTAAAAGAAGGGCAAAATCCAAAGAATAGTGACAGAAATAGAGTCAAACTAACGTGTGTGTGGAAGAGATGAGTAACGTAGTTACTCTTCTCCAGTCTTATACTAGAAAATCATCCTAAAACCTAATCTATGGACTAATTACAAAAGCCCATAATATGATTAGGCGGAAATCAACTAAAACACACGAAACCCCTCGATCGAGTAGGAATAATCTACTCGATCGAACAATATCATCACCAAATCACTCGATCGAGTGAGAACAAACCTCTCGATTGAGCACCCCTTGCAAAAACTCCTCGACGTACTCCTTACACTGCTCGATCGAGCAGTCTTGAGTATATAGAGCATTCGATCGAGCAGAGAACCACTCGATCGAGCTATATGGGCACGTTAAACTTGAGATGCTTCCCGAATCTAGCTCACGCGTCTTCCAAGTTTTGGATTTCCAAGCTCCGGCTCCTTATCCTCCATGAATGCGTACAATTGGGACAATTAAAGCTCGATTTAGCTCCTCATCGGTCAATTCCTGCAAAATACAATAAACGGACCAAAGTAGAATATTCGGGGGTATTTGTAGCCAGATGCTACATAAAAATACAGAAATGCGTGTAAAAATGAGGTATAAACCTTATATAAAAGACACGCATCAATCCACATGTAATTTAATCTAACATCCTACTTCGACGACATTGTTTGTTAAAATACGTGTTAACCGACATAGTCTAGTCTCACATGCTAGGATTAATATGTGTTTGTTGCATTGCATGCATTACATCGACGACATATCAAATATGAACGATTTCCCTAATCATTAGTAGAGGCCGCTATTGAGGCGGGCGAGATTAGGTGTTCGATTAAAGAGCTTCCTAATACGTACCCTAACCCCTTACTCCAGTTATCTCTGGACATCCGTGTCCATTGGCATCTTCGAGAGTCATTCTAGACATAGAATGCTAAGGGTAACGAGTTCTTAATGTTTATGTCATTACTTTGTGTCTTAACATCACACGAAATATTCGAACGGTTCCAATTTTCCATAAAAATTGGTGGCGACTCCACAAATGCAGGCGTATTCAACCTTTCACCGGTTTCAATGCCTCACCAATCGGTAATGACCCATGACGTGCTTTGGAAAACCAATGTTCCGTGGGAGAAGTGCTACCTCCTTAAAAGCAACGCGCGGGTGCGCGCGGCGCGGGTGGCCCATGTCCACAGTTTGGCGACTCCGCTTGGGATGATACACTTACGTGTTACCCAGGGTGAAACTTGAACAAGGTTAGGGAATAGTTTATACGAGACAATTGTGGGTTTTCATTACTCGACCTTCTTAGGTCGTTTCATTTGGCCTTCCTAGGCTTAACAAAACCCATTCGACCAATCGTCCCGTCTGGACGGTCCAAATTCTTATTTGGGCCTAAGGATGGATAGCGATTGACGTCAACCATACCATGGTACATACTCATGTTTGTATCAAGAGCTTTCACTTCTCGAGGAAATGGACTAGGAACCGACCTTACTCATGTTTGGCACGGACCTCTCCACAGACCAGGGTTTGATTGCTTGGTATGGCAACCCACCTTTTAAGCCAAAACCCTTTAAATGCACTCAGCATACCGTTATAATGCCCATATATATGTTTGTATCATATACGTGATCACCATTTTGTAAACAAAACCATGACGAAATTTTGTAAAATAAAATCCTTTTCAAAATGTAAATATTTTCGAAATGGCCTAAAATAGCGCAAAATAAAGCCGAAACTCTGCCCAAATGTCGAGCCAAAATTCGGGGCTCAAACCCATTTCAAACCTCACCTCGAGTCAGCACTCCTACAGCTACGTTACAGTTGTCTAGGACAAACATTTCAAAATTTGTCATTTTCAAACCTCACTTGACACAGTGGCACACTCCCACTTCACGAGTCGAGTCTCTTTTGAGTAAGTGTGCGAAAATGATCGATCGTGTTTTGATTCGTCGTCGATCTCTTATCTCCAGTTCCAAAATGGTGGGAACTAGTCACGGAAGCGTTAATGGTCAACCCCAGCCGTCCGTAAAGTGTAATGATCAAATCCTAGCTGCGCTAATTCGTCTCCAGACAAGCCAAGACCAAACTTATGCTCGCCTTAATGCCATCGAAGGCCGAATTGTCGCTGTAGAAGCTAGACTTCCTCCTGCAGAAGATGCCATTCCTGACATGGTTATACACGATAATATTCCAGCCTTTGTTGGACAACCAGAAGTCAATCTTCTACCAGGTCGATCCTACTGAAGCTGAAAAACGAATCCAATATTTGGAGGAACAACTAATGTACCTCAAGGGAGATGACATCTACAGGGAAAACAACCGCAAATATGAGGCAGTGAACGCTCAACTGCCAACTAACTTCAACATGACTGACATCCCGAAGTTTAAGGGACATGAAAACCCGTTGAACCATATTCGTGCCTTCAAAAATTATATGTCTATCAAAGGCATCAAGCCAGAGATGTTCCTAAGGATCTTTCCTTCATCTCTCGATACTATTCCTAAGCAATGGTTCTACTCTTTGGATTACAAGAAAATTGCTACTTGGGATGATGCTGCAATTGAGTTCATCAAACAGTATGCAGATAATGCTGAAATTCAAGTCAATATGCGCACTCTATAGGTTCTTACCCAAAATGAGAAAGAAGGATTCACCGACTTCCTAAGTAAGTGGAGAAAGAATAGCACACAACTCGTCGAATGCCCAGACGAGGCTACTCTTGTTGAAAAGTTCGTAGGCAACTTAAGGCCAATCTATGCGAACCACCTAAGATACCAAAACATAAAGTCTTTCAAACACTTAACTGTATTAGGAACAAGGATTGAAGACGACATCCGTAAAGGACTCTTGTCCAAAACGGTAGGTCGCGGATATCAAGGCACACCGAGTCGTTCTTATGGCTCCACTAGTAAGACAGGCGAGGTCTACCTTGTCGAGTCATCTACTAAGAAGAATAACTCGCAGAGGAAGTTCACCAACGTTGGTGACTCGTACTCTAATTCTCTAAAAATATTGATGAAACAAGGCAAGCTCCAACCTATAGGACCTACGCCTGACCCAGAGAAGAAGTCTAAGTTCTGGGATGAGAATACCTACTGTGAGTACCATAGAGGCAAAGGGCATGATACAGAGAAATGTTTCAAATTAAAACACGTCATTCAGGACATGATTGAAGATGGTCATTCCCTAACAATACTCAGAATCCTCTTGGAATTCTGATGATCACAGATGAGGAATCCACCTTGGATTGCTCACACCTCATTTCTCCAGCTGAAGATGAGATCAATGCACTAGAAAATGAGGAGAGTTATTCCACCATCTGCCCTACTATCGCTGAGTTTGTCGCATGGGCAAAGAAGGTAAGTAGACAAGTTTCAGAGCTAGAAACTGTAGTAGCATCCCTACGCAGTCCAAGCACTATACCTAGGGAAAACAGGTCAATGGTTCCAATCTTATCTCAAGAATCCACAATGCAAGAAGTGATCGCAGTGACCGACAATCTAGTCGACCAAATAATCAACCTAGAAGCTGAAATCATAAGCTTAAGAGAGCTCAGTATCGTCAATGATGTTTGGGAGGATGATGATGAATATGTTTACCTCACAGAACACCCTCTAGTCCAGGCTAATGAAGATCAAGATGTGGACCACCTTACTCGCTCAGGGCGTCCATATCAAAATTTCACTCAAACGAATGGTCCAGTTACTACTAACACCAATGTCATCACACCAAACGATGGCGAAGATACTTCTCCTGACCATTTATTGAAGCAACTTCAAAAGACAAAGGTTGATCTTCAGTCTGGCAACTAGTTGCAAGTTCATTTCTACATCGCCAGGCTTTACTGCAAGCATTGGCTAAATTGAATGTAGCACATGACTCTAAACCTGACAACGTCGTCAACCTAGTCTTCCAAGACTCAGTCAAGCTAAGTAACTCAGTTACTTTCTCAGATGAGGACTTTCCTCCCTTTGGTGTCACTCATAACCTTGCTCTATACATCACAGTCACACGCTTGAATAAAAATGTACCCATGACTTTGGTGGATGATGGCTCCGCAATCAATGTCATACCACTAAAAACGACAAACAAGTTAGGCATGAAAGAATCAGACTGGACTCCTACTAACCAAGGCGTTCGGGCGTACGATGGAACGCGACGTAAAGTAGTGGGGCTAGTTAACCTTATTGTGGCCACGGAGGCCAATCGAGCGAAAGGTTAATTTTTAGATAGTGGACATCGAGGCATCTTTCAATATACTTTTGGGCAGGCCCTGGATTCACGCTTCCAAAGCGGTAACATCCACCTTACACCAGAAGATCAAGATCCCTCTAGATGCCAAGGTAGTGACAATCACTTCGTCACCTATCAAGGCCGTGATAGAGAAAATGTCAAGCAACCAAGTAATTTCAGATCCAGTGTATGAGCTTGGAGGATTTCAAATCATAAACCTTATAGAGAGCGAGCTGGCGTCCTTATATTTCGACCCATACTCCAACTTAGTGGTCAACCACATGCTCAAATCCCAGGGATACTTCCCAGGAATGCCGTTAAACCCTATCAGAGAGAGTACCTTTACACCTATTGTAGATACCCATATCTGTCGATATTGGCATTTATAGAAATCCCGTCAAAACACCCGATGATGATAGGACGACATGTACTCTTAGTTGGCATTTGTCATTATTTGGGCTCGTTTTACGATGTAAAATGGGTGTTGTCGATGAAGTATTTTATTAATTTAAATGATATTTAACTTAATGTTTTTTAAAAATGAATTCACTTTATTTGTTTTAATTTGAATTTATTTTCTTAAGTTTATTTTATTGAAAATAAAATAGATATTTGATTTGAAAAATCATTCTGAAGTTACTTGCTTTAAAAAATCAATTTAAATTGTTTTATTAATCGTATTTGAAAAATCGTTTTTTACGAGGGTTTTATACATGATTTTAAGCTTGATTTTAACTCGGTTTTGGGCACGATTTTCGATGCAAATTTAACCAAACCTTTGAGACATATCCCGACCTTTACCAAGATCCAAGTTCAAGCCCCACACTCACCAATTCACGTCCAAAACAGCCACCCCAAAAACCCATAACCCGTGTTCAGCTTAACCAACATTCGACCCTCCAAACCCATACCAATTCGACTCAAACCAAGCCTAAACACTCGCCTCACCTAGCCCACATATCAAGCTCTCAAGCCCAGCCATACACCCACTCAAGGCCCCGTCCAAATACCCTCAGAAACACGTCACAAACAGCACAAACTCATCCCTCACGCACTCTGTTTTTCCAACAGCCCAACACCTTCTTTCCAAGCCCCAAACTTACTCTAAACCACGACAAAACCCGCACCCATCAACCATAAACCAGACCCCAGTATCCAACCACATTTATCTTGCCTTAACCCTTAAGAAAACCTCTCCAAAAACCCTACACAAGCAATGAAATAGCTGCTGGACAGCAGCTTCGCAACCCCGAGCCCAACTGCTCTTTACTCCGTTTTGCCCTACTTATTACCCTCGACACTTCCCTATATATACTCCATAATCACCACACTTCACTACCCTAACAACCTACCACGACCTACCAGCCATAGAAAACCAGAATCGAGCCCTAAACAACCATAAAACTCGACTTGAATTATCACGAAAAACAGAGCAAGAACTTGCTCTTTTGTCGTGGTTTTTCTAGCCGTGATAACCACCCTTAGCAAGGCTTATAACATAGGACAATTACCTAGAATATCAAAGAAATAAATTGTCTAAAAAACCCTAAACTAAAGCCGTGACAGCCGCTTGAAAACAGGGACACAAATCTTGTTTTCGAGTTTCTGTCGTGGTTTTTTGCCTTGATTCTAGTTTCCAAAACATCTTTCGAATTGAAACATCGTTGAGAAACGAAGTCGTGGTGTGTGATTTAAAATCGCTGCTCAAGTCTGCCTTATTTCGTGATTTCAAAAATTCAATTTCAATTGTCTTCGTTGACGACGACCCTCGAGATAAAATCTACGATCGATTACGACCAAGACGTTGTCAACGATATATGTTGGTTGAGGGTGCATAAAAATCTCTCCTTTCTCCCTTTTAATTCCGTCTTTTAATTATCTTTATTACATCGTATTATTATCGTATAAATTGTTAAATTACGAAATAATTAGTATAGTTACGAGTATGAGTTAAAGTGCTAATTTGAATACCTGCGTTGACTTGAGTTGGAGAAAGAAAGCCTCTAGATTGGTCGGTCATTTCCCCTTCTCATCTACATATCCTCGTATTCAGATTCGGACAGAATTAAACCAACTAATTTGTTTTAATAAACGATGTTTATTATATCTTGTTGTTGTTGAATGGAGGAGAACGGGATTAGTAGTATGGATGTGCCGATGGATGGCCTTTGTATGTTGGATTTGTCTTCTGTTAGGATAAGAATTATTCTATGTTTATCGCATGACGAATTTAACATGTTTGATTGATTTAGTTGATTTAATCTTGTTTAAATTAGTTTGATTTGAGCATGATGATTGAATTTATGAACTACACTTGTCTTAATTTGTTAAAGTTTATGTCTTTGATTATTAAAGCATGTTAATTTGATTACCTTATCATATTTTATTTAATTAATTCACATGTTTGTTAATCTATCTTATGCTAAAGAGTAAGAATATCTCTTTCCTTCCTCTCTTTGTTTGTTTCTTGCTAGAATAGCTAAATGAACTTCATATGCTAAATAACTTGACGAGTTAAATGCATTAAATCGACATAAAATGAAATTTACATGTTAGGATTTAAAACAATGATTGCATACTCGCATGAGATACGTATCCAAAATAGCCATCGTTTTATTTAGTAGAGACCGTTATAGTTACGGGCGGGATTGAGTGTTAATTAATGAAATTAAAATAAACTTCCCAACACGTAATCTCACAAGAACTTAAAATCTCTACAATTTGGTTTCTAAATTCCATTTAAAAATTTAGTTGCGACTCTTTCAAAATAAAAAGTGTTTAATATGAAATAATAAATATAAAGTGGATGTAAATTCCCTTGTCCACAATTTGGCGATTCTGCTGGGAACAGTGAAACTTGAAAAGTAAAACAATGGCTATTAGGAATATCTATCACATGCATTTTTTTTTTATCTTAATCATGCATAAACCCCTTGAGACTTTAGGATTCGGACCATCCTCCTCGAGAGCTTTATTTTAAGCTCGAGATAAGGGGATGACGTCCACTGTGTCTAATTTAAATATCAAAGGTGCTTCCATGCGATTATCAAGTGCCATACCTACCATATAGCAACGCGCGTATGAGGGGTAGACCACTCCTTTAATCTCGTGGGATCACTGGTCCAGACCTTCTTTTAGAAGACTGACCGAGACATAGAAGAGTCTAGGCTCATGCATAGCATCCATAATATGTGAATGATTAAGTGCTACTTGTCTTCCCAGGTTTGTTTTCAAAACCAAGTCTTTTTTCAAAACCCATCCTTGGATCAATGTTTTCGAAACAAACGGTTTGCCCACCCCTTATTTTCGAAATTTATGGACCTAGTTAGGTCCAAATCTTTAAACCTCTTTTCAATCCCGAACTTTTGAACCTACCTCTTTTGAAAAAAGAATCATTTCCAAGTCGAAGTGCTGCCGAATTAGGATTAGAATTTTGACCAAATCAAGCCTTTTATAAAACGGCATGCTGCCCATTCTAAAAGCTTATTTCGATTCAATCCTTTCCAATTTCAAAATCCAATAAACCATAATCCAAGCCTAACCCAAACCTAGAATAGAGTTTGAGTCAGTTGGGTCAAGTCCAGTCTAGTTGCTCTAGTTTAAGCCATGTTTGGTTTTATCTAGGGTTCAAGTGAACCAAGCTTGTCTAGGCTAGAACACAACCCTAGTGGGTTACCTAAGTCACCTCTTAGGTCCAAGTCAAGGAGGTCGACCACTTGGTCAAAGTCTAAGCCACAAAAACACCCCATATAAGACACTATGGGGCGTCCCCCTTTCCAAACCAATAAGCCATGTCTGGTTTCGATCACGGTTTAGTCGCACCAAGTCTATGCTAAGTCTGTATCAAGTCTATGTCTAGTCCAATCTAAGTCCAATTCTAAGTCAGTTGAGTCAGGTTTTAGTCCTAGTTAGGTCTAGAACCCCTCTCCTACACCTTGACCTTGCACAAGTGAGTCACTTAGCTCATTTCCCAGGTCTAAGTCTGTCTTTGAGTCAGGTATGAGTCAAAGGTCGATTCTGTGAGTCGAGTCCTTTTTGTGCAGGGGTTTGATTCACATTTTTTATTAGTTCGGGGTTTCTTTGTATAAAGGCCGCCCCAGACCAGAAAAATGTCAACGGAAGCACTATTGGCTAAGATGAACGACACTTTGGAGCTGCTTACAGCTCGCTTGGCTGCAGTTGAGACTAAGATAGGTGGGAAGACTCCTGTAACCACCACCCCGGAAATGTCTGAGCTTGAAAGGCGATTCAAGCTTGTAGAAGACCAACTGAAGCTCTCTCAAGGGGAGAGCATCCACTATGAGAATGCTAGGGCTTATGCCCCAATCCAAGATGAGCTCCCTAAGAACTTCGTGCTCATAGATATCGCTAAATTCAAGGGAACTAAAAATCCTCTGCAGCACATTAGGTCCTATAAGGAGCACCTTGCTCTGAAGAGTGTGCCTGCGAGCATGCTAACTGCTATGTTTGCCCAATCCTTGGAGGAACATCCAAGGGCATGGTTTTACAACCTAGATCTAAAGAATTACCCCACATTCGAAGATCTAACTACTGAGTTCTGTAGGCATTATGCTGACAATGCCGAAATCCAGACAACAATGAGGACTCTCGAGGTTATGACCCAGAGAGAAAATGAATGCTTTTAGGATTTTCTGGCTCGTTGGCGCGCTGAAAGCGTGAAATTGACCAAGAAACCCGAAGAGGTCGATATGGTCGATAAGTTTGTAAACAATCTACAACCAGCTTACCGTAATGAGCTAAAATATCAAAACTTTAGCACATTCAAAGACTTGACTCGAATTGGGAGGAAAATCGAAGATGACCTTCGTACGGCGGAGTTTTCTAAACCCAAGGGATATCCTGGGGCTTCCGCTTCTAAATCGAAAGCAACTACTAGTGCTAATCATGTTCAAGCTATTAAGTTCCTATGAGGAACTTCCAAGAAACCACAACTCTCTACTCCAAGAGTGTTTACTGACATTGGGTGTACTTATACGTATGCCCCTGAAAGACTCAAGGCCCAAGGGAACCTAAACCCAATCGGTCAAACTCCTGAACCACCCTTGGAACAACGACCCAAGTGGTACAGGCCGGAGGCATACTATGCTTACCACCAAGGGAAGGGGCACGATACAGAAAAATGTTTCCGCCTCAAGCAAGAAATCCAAGAAATGATTGAGAATGGAACAATCCCAATACCCACTATGAAGCCCAATAATGTCATCAATCCATTTGGGGATCATTCAAATACCGTGTTCGTCGAAGACAACATTGATGTGTCCCACCTAATCCGTCCTATATGCCGCCTAAATGGTTTCCTTGTGGGGAAACACTTCATCGATTGTTCTAAATATGTCCCAAGCATAGAGAACGAAGTTCTATTTGGGGAGTTTGCCATCGACTGTACCCCTTACATTCTCAGAAGTGCCAACAAAATCAATGGCATCTGGACTGATGATGAGGATGATGTGTACCTTGAGAAGGGCGCAACAATCCTCTATACTTGGGATGAAGTCCAAAAGCTAAGGAAAGAGGCTCTCGAGTCCAATCACTTGACACGAGCTGGCCGCCCATTTCGAGTGGAAAAGGCCACCAATGCTCCAAATGCACAAGCTAAGGAACCTACTGTAGTCGAGGCCCATAGTGAGGATATAACCCAAGAGGTCCCTCTCATTAAGCAGCTACAAAAGACTAAGGCCGATGTTTCTATCTGGGAGCTAATTTTGAGTTCATTCGAACATCGACAAGCCCTATTACAAGCACTAATGAGCATGAACGTGTCTCCAGATATTGCTCCAAATGATGTGGTGGCCCCATGTTGTCTAAATTCCACCACGACTTGTCAATGCGGTAACCTTTTCTGATGAGGATCTACCCTCTATAGGGCCTAAACACGGCCTAGCCATGTACATTTCTGTGACATGTCTTCAATAGCATGTCCCTATGATACTTGTCGATAACGGGTTAGCTGTTAATGTTCTACCACTAAGGACAGCACACGTTTTGGGCCTTGACAAAAAGGACCTCACTCAAACTACTCAAACAGTTCGAGCCTTTGATGGGACGATTCGCAGGGTAACAGGGATTGTCGACCTAGTAGTTCAAACTGGGCTCATTGAAAGGAAGGTTAGTTGTCAGGTCATTGATGTGGCCTTATCCTTTAACTTATTACTGGGAAGGCCTTGGATGCTACCCCTATCATAGTAACTGGGAGAGATATGGCCTCAGAAGTAACACTTTGCATAGAAAAATCAAAATCCCTCTCAAAGGAGAAACTGTCACCATCGATGCTACCCCTATCGTAGTAACTGGGGGAGATCTGGCCTCAGAAGTAACACTCGATACCTCAAATGATGCTTGCGGGTTCGAGGTTATAAACGTGATCGACTCTTGTCCTGAATTAGAAAACATGGACTTGTATACTAGAAGTCACGTCTGTGATACCATTCTCAAGACTGGGAAGTACTTTGGTTTCTATCTGTACCCTCGAAAGGAGGATACCTTGATACTAAAGGGCGTGATCCCTAAAGGAACGACGTTCGGGTTGGGATACCAGCCCACTGAACAAGATATTGAAAAGAAAAGAAGGACGGTTACAGACCGAAAACCTTATCCACTAACACTGAATGGATACTTCGTGAAAGCCGGAGAAGCAGAACATTGTCTCGACTTTCCCGAACCTCTTTTTGACGAAAAGAGTAAGAAGTTGGTCCCTGGAATTGAAATATTCCTAGATGTCACTATATTCCGGAGGATGTGCTATCCGTGACACCCAGAAAGGCCGGATCTACCTCAGTCGAAGACGGGAATGGCTTAGGTCTCGTTTTTGGGGAAGAGAGAGAAATGGAAAAACCAAACGAAGAGTTGGTTAGTATGATCCGGCGAAGCGATAGGTTCGATCCCTCTACCCTCATAACTAATGTAGCTCCTAAAGGGACTATATCTGGATGGAGGAAAACTATCAAATGGACTGACAACAGAGGTTTGCTCTTCAAGCTGACCATAGGAGAAGGAGAGATGCTTAATCCAGATGATGATTCTGAGTCTGAGTCTGATAAGAGTCGTAGGGTATAGTCTAAAGAATCGATTGTTGAAAACACCCCTTCCCAGTCTTTCCTTTTGATATAGCTCCCCCTAGCTCTGGTATTCCGGGGCCTGTCCCGAATGCACCCCCATTCCGCCACTGACCTCTGATCAGTTGGCCCAAATGTTAGCGCATTTCGCGCAGTTTCAAATTAATAATAAGATGAACCAGTTTGCTTACGACTCGTCTCCTTTACATTGCAATCCCATTTCTGAAAAGGTTGGTTTTAATAATGACTTTGAGAATGAGGCCGGGAAGGGACAGGTTGAAGAAGAGGAAGAGTAGATAGTATCGCCTCCGCAATTGGTTAAGGGGTTGGAGGAATACGACCAAAGAAACTCTGTTATCGAAGATACGGAAACCATGAATGTAGGAACCACCTTAGAACCCAGAAAACTCAAAATAGGTACCACTCTAGATCCTACAGAAAAACAAGGGTTCATAGATTTGATGAATGAGTTCAAAGATGTCTTTGCATGGTCTTACAGAGACATTCCAGGAATCGATATGGAAATTACAGAACACAAAATCCCAATCAAGCCAGGGTTCAAACCAATCAAACAAAAATTACGTAGAATGCGTACTGAGTGGTCTTTGAAAGTCAAAGAAGAAATCGATAAACAACTCAAGGCCGGGTTTATTAAAGTATCCGAGTATTCAGATTGGGTAGCCAATGTAGTACCACTACCTAAGAAGGATGGGAAAGTCCGTGTGTGTGTGGACTTCCGGGATTTGAACAAAGCCAGTCCGAAAGATGACTTTCTATTACCTCACATCGATATCTTGGTTGACAATAGCGCGAATCATGCCCTACTATCTTTCATGGATGGGTATGCCGGATACAATCAGATAAAGATGGCCGAGGAAGATATGTACAAAACCGCGTTTATCACGCAATGGGGAACCTAATGTTACACGGTAATGCCGTTTGGGTGGATAAATGCCGAGGCAACGTACCAAAGAACCGCAACAACGTACCAAAGAACCGCAACAACGTTATTGCACGATATGATGCATAAGGAAGTCGAGGTGTATGTCAATGAAATGATTGCAAAATCAAAGGAACGTGACGGTCATCCAAAGGCCTTACGAAAATTCCTTGAAAGATTAAGGAAATATAACATGAGGTTGAACCCTCAAAAATGCGCCTTCGAGGTTACTTCCGGGAACCTCCTGGGTCATATCGTCAGCCACCATGGTATTGAGATTGATCCTTTGAAAATCAAGGCCATTATGGAAATGCCTCATCCCAAAACTGAGAAAGAAATTCGAGGTTTCCTGGGTCGAATCTAATATATAAGCCGCTTTGTCTCGAAGTTGACAATGATATGTGAACCGATCATTAAGAAATTGAAAGTCGGAGAACACGAGATGTGGGATGACGAATGTCAAGCCACATTTGACAAGATCAAAGAAGTTCTGTCTGCTCCACCTGTGCTTAGTCCACCCATAGCCGGATTGCCACTATCCTTGTATCTTACAGTAACAGATACCGCGATGGGAGTAATGTTGGCCCAAACTGTAGAAAAAGAAGAAAGGGCAATTTACTACATCAGTAAAAAGTTCTTAGAATATGAAGCTAAGTACACCATGTTAGAAAAAACATGCCTAGCCCTAGTCTTGGCAACAAAGAAGCTGAGACACTATATGCTGTGTTATAGTGTCAGTATATACTCCAGAATGGATCCAATCAAATACCTGTTTGAAAAACCAGTATTAAATGGCAGAATGTCGAGATGGACTCTCATGTTAGCTGAATTCGATCTTAAGTACGTACCCTTGAAAGCAGTAAAAGGAAGGGCTGTCGCCGACTTCCTCGCGGACAATCCAATAGAGGAAGACAGTGTTACGGACATGTGGTCTCTCCCAGATGAAAACGTGGTTCATCTCGAAGACGAAGTATGGGATCTTTATTTCTATGGAGCATCGAGTAGCATGTGATATGGGGTCGGAATCCTCCTCATTTCACCAAAGGGAGAACATGTACCTGTATCTATCAAATTAGATTTTCTCGCCAACAACAATGCTGCTGAGTACAAAGCATGCCTATTGGGTTTGCGCAGTGCTATCAGTCTAAATATAAAGAAGTTACTGGTACATGGTGACTCATATTTAGTCATTAACCAAGTAACGGGGTCGTGGAAAATCAAAAGTAATAGTCTGGCACCTTACCAGGCTAAGATAGAGGAATTGGAAAAGTGTTTCGAGGAAATACACTATGTCCATTTACCCAGAGAAGAGAATAAATTCGCCGACACTCAGTCTAAGTTGGCAGCCTTGGTTAACATCCCAGATCATATAGACAGCATGCCACTATGTGTCGAACGAAGATCGGCACCATCATACATAAATGAGATTAATGGTACTGAGGAAGATGAGATCGAACCTTGGTACACATCAATCTTGAAATTCAAAGACACAGGAGAATAGCCTGACAACCTCGATGCTCGGGGAAAGCGAGCATTAAGGATGCTCTCGATCCAGTTCGTCAAGGCTAATGGAGGGCAACTATACAAAAAGACCGTGCAAGGTGTCTTATTGCGATGTATTGATCAAAATACAGCCGACAAAGTCATGGAGGAGGTTCATGACGGGGAATGTGGATCCCACATGAATGCTCACATGTTGACTCGTAAGATCATGAGACTTAGTTATTACTGGACCACAATGGAAGCAGATTGCCGACATTATGTTTGACATTGCCACAATTGCCAGATATTTGCAAATGTACAACATGTACCACCCTCTATGCTATATATCATGACATCACCTTGGCCTTTTTCAACCTGGGGGATCGACATTATCGGAAAGGTCAACCCTCTGGGTCAAGAGGACATTGTTTCATTTTGGTCGCAATCGACTACTTCACGGAGTGGGTAGAAGCCAAGTCTTATAAAGTGCTAAAAGCAAATCAAGTAGCACAATTCATTCAAAATGAGATCATTTGTCGATACGGGACACCCCACGAACTCATCAGTGATAACGGGACCCATTCCCAAGCTGAAACGGAGGTTATACTCGAAAAGTATTAAATCAAGCAACATAAGTCATCACCATACAAGCCACAGACAAATGGGGCTGTAGAAGCTGCCAATAAAACACTTACGGCCATTTTGAGGAAAATGTCTGATAAATATAAAGATTGGCCATTGAAGATACCCTTTGCCTTGTGGGGATATAGAACTTCAATCAGAACAGCCACGGGGGCAACCCCGTACTACTTGATTTATGGGATGGAGGCAGTTCAACCCATAGAACTAGAGGTACCATCCCTAAGGATATTACTTGAGAGCCAAGTTCCAGAAGCAGATTGGGTCCAAGCTAGATATGACTCTTTGGTTTTACTGGATGAACGATGCTTGAACGCGTTGTATCAGTTTCAACTCTATCAGAAAATGATAGAAAGGGCTTTTAATAAGAAGGTGAAACCTAGAAAAATCAAAGAAGGAGATTTGGTGTTGAAATCGGTTCATGCACTACTGCTGTTGGAGCTTGTGTCCTCCACAATGAGTATGATAACATTTATAAATCTCTTATAGGTTCACGAGGGTATACTTCGTATTTTATCAGTTGATTAACGATTACCTAATAACGGTTGGCTTGCTAGAAAGTTTGACGTTATTATCATACTGATGGCGGTGATCAACTGGTCCCTACAAGTCACTCCTAAAGGATGTGTTTGAGAGATGTGATTGTATGAAAATATAATCACATTGATGCCTGACTAAAAGGTTAGTCCAAGTAATTGACTAAACAGTTAGTCAACGTGTTGATGAGACGATTATTTAATGTCGATTAAATAATATTAGCTAAGACGAATTAACTGTCAATTCGTAACCTGAATATAATATGTTATATTTAATAAATGTATATAATATTAGCTTGAACGAATTAAGATGTTAATTCGTAATTAAATGTAACCAGTTATATTTATTTAGCAAATTATAAATATGCGATATTTATAGTTAAAGTATATATTATACGATATTGTCACAAACCGTCATTAATAAATCCACTGCAAGCTGTTGTGTGTAGACTTATTAATACGGAATTAAATAAATGACAATTTATAAATAATACATTTTATACATTTTGTATACTACCAAAATAAGAAGATTTAATCTCCTTATTTTTGGTAGGTAGACAAAACCGAAAAAATGAGAAAATAATTTCTCTTATTTCGGAAATTTGGGCCGAAATTAGGAGAAAAAAACATCTCCCCTTGACTTCTCTTTTTCGGTTATAATAAGAGAAGGTGAGATCATTTTTCTACCCTAATTCTAACCTAGCACACTCTCATCAAAAGAAAACACAAAAACCCTAAATTTGTTAAAGAAATTCGGGGATCGATTCTAGCAAAGAACAAAGGCATATCTCATATCATCTTGGGTGCAACTGATAGGAGAATATCATTGCGATATTGTTCATAGGCCTTATTAGCTAGGACCGAAGGTTAAATCTTAATTCTCTACTATTTTGTTTATGTAATTTATTTTATGACTCGTATTCATCATAATAAATTCGTTATAATCCTTATAATTAAAGGGAAGCATACAGATAATTCCCACAAGTGGTATCAGAGCGAGGCCACGAAATTATTTTTGATGATTTTCATAAAATGGATTTAAACAATAGAATTTCGAGAAAACAAAAATTGCATTCGGCTGTTAAATTTTTTTAGCCGTAGGGGTTTTTTTTTTTTTTAATTTTGCCGAATTGGTTTTTGTTCTTGTTTTGATGATTTATTTCCATTTAGATTCATTCATTTTATTGTTTTAATAAGTTAAAATGATTACATGATGAATTTGTAGATGTTTGATTTAATGAGGATTAAATTAAAATGTAAATGGAGATTGATTCATTGTTGATAAATTATTTTTGGCATAAATGGTTCTAAATTGTTGTTTAGAATCATGTTTCATAAATTTACATGTTTAAATTATAAGGTGATTATGCCAATCTGGTTCTAATAGCAACTATAAACAATTTTGTTCATCTAAATTTTTGTTTTTAGGGCATAATGCCGATATGAAAAAAATTATGGTTGTTTTTTGTTTTTTTTTTTTTTAATTTCAGCCGTGTATATTAAAAAAAAAAAACTGTTTTATTTTTTGCCTTTGCCGTGAGCTGAAAAAAAAAACTGTTTTTCTTTCGGTTTTTGCAGAAATTCCGAGGGAGAAATTATTTTTTAGGTTTCTGTTTTTTTTTTTATTTCAGCCGAGCTGAAAAAAAAAATATTTCTGTTTTTTTTTTTTTTTGTTTTTTTTTTTACTGTTTTGCCGAGACCCAAAAAGAAAAAAAAAAGGGTTTTTGTTTGTCTTTGGCCAATTTTGATTATACATTAAATTAATAATGTATGATTAATTTTGTGAAGAAGTTCACAATTTTAGATTCCTAATTATTTTAAAGAAGTTTAAAATAATGTTGGATTAAATTCATATTACAAGCTTAATGTGAATTAAGATTAAATTTAAAGTGACTAATTGAGGAATTGTCACTTAATTTGATCATTTAAATAGGTGGTTTGGATAAATTAATCTACATAATTAAGGAATTATGTCTTGCATGTTTAATTTATTTAGTTGATACATTTTTTTTAGTTGAATGAATCGTTGAATGAATTTATTTACGTATTTTTGCAATCGGTTGTAATTTGTGATACCTAGTGTGGCCTTAGTCAAATTAAGTTTTCGTAATGATGGAAACATAATTTTTAATGTAATTTGAGATCTCGTATCTCCGTTTGGTTTTCTTTTTTTATTACGGTTTTGAAATTAGAATGTAAATAGGTTTATTATGTAATTTTAAATTGTAATTTTTGAGAAGACTAAAGATGGAGATTGGAGCTCACTCCCGCTACATGGATCAAGATGGAACATCAAGACAAGCTTCTCGGGTCCAAGGATGGATTTCAAAGTTGTATTTATGTTCATTTTGATAGATAGGCCACACTAGGACTTTTTATTGTTTTTACGTTTTCGTTCCTATTGCTTTTCATTCACATGATAGTTTATGCATCATATTCCGCCTAAACCAAACCACCTACTAAAATACATGAAAATTGACTCATATAGATTGTATGTTAGTATTCATAGACATACAGATGTCACTCAGTTTAAGCCATCACCTTAGTTTATTCATTCACGCATGCTAGATATTAGTTCACTTAAAATGAATTAAAATAAAGTTGATGGGATCTTCCTCTAAAACGGAAATTGAGATTAGTCTTTATAAGGGCAAACAACTATGAATCCCTTCTTCGTCGGTAGACATGATATGACCCCTTCTACGTTGGGTAAGTAGTTTGTGTTGACTTAGTTTATCTCAACATTATAGTTCGAAGAGTTTCTCGTGATTATGATGGACTAAAGATAGAATTTACAGAAATTTATCGACCAAGAATTCTAATAGTAGAATTAGCCAAAAGGTTGGTTTATCAATTTACAGATAATTGAGTCTTGGGATCATTTATATAATTCTTGAGGGAGGTCAATTGTATAAATGCTTGAGTCTTCGCTTATAACAGTTTTGCATTAAGACTTAAAATCATAACGATGCATATGCTTATTATTTTATTCTTCTTTTCGCATGTAGAATACGTTTATTTTGATAATCTGTTACAACAAATGGCTGGAAATAACGAAATCCCAATGCCGAGTGCCACACTTGGACGCGAGTCCTGGCTTAAAGTTTTTATGGACAACATGAATCGGTTCACACGATGAAGAATGATGGGTCCAACTTTGCGGATCGGGAGGCAAAGACTACGGAATGCTGCCATTGCTGACGGTAAGCTCAAGTACTTAACTGAGCCAACACCGGTAAACCCAGGCCCCAATGCAGGAGTTAACGAGTCACTTGCTTATAGTAATTTCGTCATGGAAGCGCGTGCGATAAAGAACGTACTCATCTTTGCAATGGAAACCAATTTGCAGAGACGCTTCATTGCCCAAGGTGCAAACAAGATTTTCACCACGCTCACTAACGAGTTCTCAAAAGCACCGAGAATCGTTAATTATGAGCATACTTGTCGCTTCTTTGATGCGAAACTCCAAACGGGCCAACCGGTTAGCCCACACATTCTTAACATGATTGAGAATGTCGAGAAATTGGAGGCACTTGATTGCAAAATCAGTGAGAGCATAGTCATTGACCGAATGCTTCATTCTCTTCATGATGGTTTTGCCCTTTTCAGGGCGAACTACTACATGAATGACTTGAAGAAAAGTCCTCATGAGCTACACTCACTTCTCGTACAGACCGAGAAAGATATGAAATTGAGTGGGAGCATGAAGCAGGATGTTCTCACGATTTCCAACAAGAATAAAGGTAAGGGCAAAGCTCCAGGCGACCTAACTGTAGGTAAGCCAAAATTCAAGAAGCATGGAAACGGTAAGAGTGGGCCAGGTGAGACTAGTGGCTCACAGGGCAAGGCAAAGAGCAAGGGCGGTGACATTGAATACCACCATTGTCACAAGACTGGACATTGGAGGAGGAACTGTCCCGTGTACCGTGAGGACATAAAAGCAGGCCGCGTCGTTCCTGTCGGTATGTCATCTTATATTCATATGATTGAGATTAACCATGCAAGTTTCGGAACTTGGGTACTTGATACTGGTTGTGGTTCTCATCTGTGTAATCATTTGCAGGGCCTAAGAAACATCACACCTCTCAGAAAGGGTGATGTGGACCTGCGAGTCGGGAATGGAGCTAGAGTTGCTGCAGTCTCGAAGGGAACATATGTAATCCAACTCCCTAGTGGTTTTGAGTTATTTTTAAATAACTGTTACTATGTACCCAACTTGTCTAAGAACATTATTTCTGTTTCCGTACTTGATAAGGACGGTTTTTCATTTTTAATAAAGGATAATAGCTGTATTTTCTCTTTCATTGAAATGATTTATGGCAAAGCAGTTTCCATGAATGGAATTTATATCTTAGATCAAACCACAGAAATATTACACTTGAATAATAAGAAGTTAAAGGTTGGTGACAAAGATCAAACCTATCTATGGCATTGTCGAATGGGACAGATAAATGAAAAACGTGTAAAGAAACTCGTCGATAATGGGACTATTCCCGCATTCGATTTTTCTACATATGGCACGTGTGAATCATGTCTCATTGGCAAAATGACTCGAATTTCCTTCAAAGGTGTTGGAATGCGCGCTAGTGACCTATTAGGACTCATACATACTGATGTTTGTGGACCTATGTCAATTATCGCTAGAGATGGCTATAGATATTTTATCACTTTCACGGACGATTTGAGTGGATACGGATATGTCTACTTAATGAAGCATAAAAGTGAGTCCTTTGAGAAATTCAAGGAATACCAGAACAAGGTTGAGAACCAACTGGGTAGAAAGGTTAAAGCACTTCGTTCAGATCGGGGTGGCGAATATCTTTCAAATGAGTTTGATCAACACCATAAAGACTGTGGAATCGTTTTACAGTTAACTCCACCTGGAACACCTTAATTAAATGGTGTGTCCGAATGGAGAAATCGAACATTACTTGATATGGTTCGATCCATGATGAGTCACACGGTAGTACCTGATTCATTATGGGGTTTTGCTCTTTTGTCAGCTGCTCTTATACTTAACCGAAGTCCGACTAAAGCTGTCGAAGACTCCATATGAAATGTGGAAGGGAACGGTCCCTAACTTGTCCTTTATTCGGTTTTGGGGCTGCGAGGCTTATGTCAAGTGGAGACACGAGGATAAGCTCGGCCCCTGATCGGTCAAGACATACTTTATTGGTTATCCAAAAGGAACGTTTGGTCATTTCTTCTATTCGCCTACCGAACATCGAGTTTTTGTTGCGGCTAGTGCGACGTTCTTAGAGAAAGAATTTATCGAGAACAAGACTAGTAATAGAACCTTCGAGCTGTCAGAGATTCAAGAACCAACAACCGAGGAACAGAGGGAGGAAGTAGTTCCTCCAACTGATGATACGGTTAATATTCCTGAGGAACCTAGGAGGTCGGGTAGAGTCTCTAATCCTCCGGACAGATACATAGGTATGGTCGAGTAGAATGACGTTTTGCTCCTAGAGAGTAATGAATCCGCTACCTATAAAGGTGATATGGCCTGTTTCGACTCAAAGCTATGGCTCGAAGCCATGCAATCCGAGATGGACTCCATGTATGAGAATGACGTATGGGATCTTGTTGATTTACCTAATATGGTAAAACCTCTACAGTGCAAATGGCTTTACAAAATAAAGCATTCTGTAGACGCGCAACCAGATACCTATAAGGCACGACTAGTGGCAAAAGGTTTCACACAAGTGCACGGATTGCATTATGATGAAATTTTTGCACCTGTAGTCATGCTACGTTCCATTCGGATAATCTTAGCGATTGCCGTTTTTCATGACTATGAAATTTGGCAAATGGATGTGAAAACCGCCTTCTTAAACGGTTATTTGGAGGAAGAGTTGTACATGGTGCAACCCGAAGGTTTCATAGATCCTGAACATCCTAAGAAAGTATGCAAGCTTAAGCGTTTCATTTATGGACTTAAGCAAGCTTCTCGGAGTTGGAATCATCGTTTCGACCAGGTGATAAAAGAGTATGTTTTCACTCGATCGGTCGAGGAACCATGCTTATATATCAAGTCGAGTGGGAGAAAGATTGTTTTCTTGATATTGTATGTCGATGACATACTCTTGATTGGAAATGATATTCCTCTCTTATCTTCGGTTAAAGGATGGTTGAAGAACCATTTCCAGATGAAAGATCTGGGTGAGGCACAACGCATATTGGGAATCCGTATCTACCGAGATAGATCACGACGGACGTTATCACTAAGTCAAGAGTCTTATTTGGATAAGATTCTTGAAAGGTTCAGCATGACCAACTCCAAGAAGGGGAACCTTCCTATGACGTCTGGGATGCAGTTGAGCAAGTCTCAGTCACCCACGATGCCTGAAGGAATTGAGCGCATGAGTCGTGTTCCTTATGCATCTGCAATAGGATCAATCATGTATGCCATGATATGCACACGTCCAGACGTGGCATATGCATTGAGTATGACGAGTCGGTACCAAAAGAATTCAGGTGAAACACACTGGATAGCTGTTAAAAACATCCTCAAGTACCTACGGAGGACTAAGGATAGGGTATTGACTTATGGAGGCGATACCAAGATATGCGCAATCGGTTACGCAGATGCTAGCTTCCAAACGGATCGAGATGATTCAAAATCTCAGTCCGGGTTCGTCTTCACTCTTAATGGTGTTGCGGTCAGCTGGAAGAGTTCCAAATAGGATGTTGTAGCAGATTCTACCACTGAATCCGAGTACTATGCCGCTTCGGAAGCAGCAAAGGAAGCTATATGGATGCGTCAATTCTTACAAGGACTTAGGATAGTTCTTAGTTCGAATGACCCGATCACCATCTATTGTGACAAAAGAGGTGCCATTTTCCAGGCTAAGGAGCCTAAGTCTAGCAACAAATCTAGACATGTACATCGGAAAGCTCACCTGATCCGTGATTACGTGGAGCAAGAAGAGATAGTGATTGACAAGATAGCTTCGGATGATAACATCGCGGACCCTCTCACTAAACCGTTGAATTTTGATAAGCATGAAGGGCACGTTATTTCCATGGGAATTAAACGTGTTCCTGAGTTGTAGTAGTTGATTATGGATTTGATACATTATCTTTTTCATCTACTATTTATAACTTCTTGGTTTTTATAATATTCTGTTTTTCATGTGGATTGTACTGACAACATTGAACGCCACAAAGTGAACTGAATTACATTATATTTGTTTTGGTCCGTAATCGCCTACATGAGCTGATAACTCTGGCTATTATATTGTGCAGTCGATTGATGGTGGGTTCAACGAGCCATAAGTCAAACGGTTGACTGATCGATCACAGATGCGAGATTACAACGATACCTCGTAGGACAATTATTTTTGTGACAATGTAATGGAGTCCTAAATGTTTAAAAACATTCGGTGCCAGGTCGTGGATTGGACGTCCATTGTGTTCCTAGAGTCGATTCTTTTGACTATCGACTGTCTTTTGAGATTAAGGCAGTTTTTGGGTGACTTTGGTTTCTTTCTCATGGTCTACCGTAACTGGAGACTAAGTAGATTTTTTCTGGGTCATTTTATACTGTGCTTACATCTGCAGGATTCGAGTTGAAGAAAATATCCAACCCTTATCAGGTGTAGTTCTTTCTCATGGTCTGCCGTAACTCGAGGAGTTGTAACTGAAATGCATGGCCATGTTCGAATGATGATTCGTTTATCAGTTAAGTTACTCTCTAGTCGGGGAAACCACTCTTGATACAGATCACTTGTAAAATACGACCTTTGTGAATACATATTTTGCAAATTCTTTTACATTGAGTGGGAGAAATTTTAGGATATGAGAATCGGTTATCGCACATACACTTGTGAGGACAAGTGGGAGTTTGTTGGAGTTTGTGTCCTTTACAATGAGTGTGATAACATTTATAAATCTCTTATAGGTTCACGAGAGTATACTTCGTATTTTATCAGTTGATTAACGATTACCTAATAACGGTTGGCTTGCTGGAAAGTTTGACGTTATTATCATACTGATGGCGGTGATCAACTGGTCCCTAAAAGTCACACCTAAAGGATGTGTTTGAGAGATGTGATTGTATGAAAATATAATCACATTAATGCCTGACTAAAAGGTTAGTCCAAGTAATTGACTAAACAGTTAGTCAACGTGTTGATGAGACGATTATTTAATGCCGATTAAATAATATTAGCTAAGACGAATTAACTGTCAATTCGTAAATTGAATATAATATGTTATATTTAATAAATGTATGTAATATTAGCTTGAACGAATTAAGATGTTAATTCGTAATTAAATGTAACCAGTTATATTTAATTAGCAAATTATAAATATGCGATATTTATAGTTAAAGTATATATTATACGATATTGTCACAGACCGGCATTAATAAATCCACTGCAAGCTGTTGTGTGTAGACTTATTAATACGGAATTAAATAAATGACAATTTATAAATAATACGTTTTATTCATTTTGTATACTACCAAAATAAGAAGATTTAATCTCCTTATTTTTGGTAGGTAGACAAAACCGAAAAAATGAGAAAATAATTTCTCTTATTTCGGAAATTTGGGCCGAAATTAGGAGAAAAAAATATCTCCCCTTGACTTCTCTTTTTCGGTTATAATAAGAGAAGGTGAGATCATTTTTCTACCCTAATTCTAACCTAGCACACTCTCATCAAAAGAAAACACAAAAACCCTAAATTTGTTAAAGAAATTCGGGGATCGATTCTAGCAAAGAACAAAGGCATATCTCATATGATCTTGGGTGCAACTGATAGGAGAATATCATTGCGATATTGTTCATAGGCCTTATTAGCTAGGACCGAAGGTTATTTCTTAATTCTCTACTATTTTGTTTATGTAATTTATTTTATGACTCGTATTCATCATAATAAATTCGTTATAATCCTTATAATTAAAGGGAAGCATACAGATAATTCCCACAACTGCTAGTCGACCCGAGGGGTAAATTTAAACCAAATTGGGCAGGCCCGTATTTAGTGAAAAGAATTCTGACAGGAGGAGCGGTTCGGCTAACTGATCTAGATGGAAACGACTTTTCGAATCCTACAAATCTAGACCAGTTGAAAAAATACTATCCCTAAAGACCTCGTTCTCAAATATTATGAAATAAAATTCGGATTGCATTTGTATTTGAGTCTAGTTTCAAAGTCTGTATTATGAATTATGAACTACGAACCCGGTTTGATTCTGTTGAAAAGCAAATACGTAGGCAACTCTTTAAAAGAGTACAACCGAAAAAATGTAATTCTAAATGCGAAACTGGGAATTTCTAATAAATAATATTTCCTTTATTTATTTCAATAATTCCGGGCGAAGCCTATAGTGTCTAAACCATCTAATAATAATAAAACGTAATATAATAGCTACCTATCCCTCATATAGCCGAGTTATGTAAACCATCACGAGACTAAGTCTCATCCATCTTCACTCTAGCCCGTTTCTTCGGAGGAACTGCAATTTCTTCACGCGGGCCCAGTTTGTCTTTTGCACTTGGTCGGGGACCCAACCTCTCAGCCAATGCCGGCCCATCATCGGCCTTTACCCCTAATCTTTTCCAAACACTTGAGACCTTAGGATCATCTTTGGGGTTTTTGTCAGTCTTCGGTTCAGACACGGTCGCAGTTAAATTCATTTCAAAGAATGCTCGATTTTTTAGGCTTTCCTCATAATACTTCCAGTCTACAACATCATCCTTGTGAAGTTTCCTTCTGATTTCGGGGGAAATTTCTTTGACCCATCTTAAGTATGAAGGAGACACAACCTAAGGGAAATAGGAAAACCTGCCTAAACAAGGATTGACCACCATGCTTTCGGTCAAGGGGGAGACCGCGACACCTTTCAACGGGTTTTTGTCCTTCTGCATCCCTTGCGCGGATTTTTGTTGTCACATTTCGAAAGTGGGAACGGCTAATTTACATTTCTACCCCTATCAAGTCAAAATGTTTGAGTTAAACCCGTACACACTTATGGCTTTTTATTTTTATTTTTGTTCGAAGGTTGCGGGCTACGCCCGCGTCAGTCACGAGTCTCACCCTTTTGTCGCATTTCAAAATCCAAATCGAGTCTACCCTATCCTTTCCCCTTTGAAAATCGGGATTTCAAAAACTTTTTTCAAAGAACAATGATCATGTCCATTTTCAAAATCTTTATCTGGGTCGATGACCCATTTTCATTTCCATTTTCAAAATTTCCATTTCCATTTCTATTTTCAAATGTCTATCCGGGTCGATGACCCATTTTCAAATCCAATTTCAAAATGCTTATCCGGGTCGACGACACATTTTCAAATCCTTTTTCAAGGATCGATGATCCAAATAGCAATACATCCCCAGCATGAAAATATTTTTCAAAATCTAGGCCTAAGGCCCATTTCAGCAATGGTTGTTTCAAATCCAAGCTTCGGGTCGATGACTCAGTTTATCAAAATGTTTCAACTTTCAAAGAACGATGATCTAAATGTGTGCTTATACGATAATATGATTATTATTGTATTTTTTTTCCATGTTTCGAGTGTAACAGGAAATGCTTCAACTGGGGGCTCTAAAGGCTTCGCCTTTAGACCCATAACAACTGGGGGCTCTGAAGCCGTTGGCTTCAGAGACCATTATGAAAATCAACGGATGACATCCACAATCCATATCAAATTCAAATCGATCCAATTCAATACAAAGTGAAGGAACTCCACAGCTGAAAGCAAAGTTTTGAAGGAATGGTAATCTCATTTGGAAAACCCCATTCCATTTTGGGCATAGATTAGTAGAATGCATGCCAACAGTTATCGAACTACGATACGGGTTTGATTCCATCACAACGGATACGTAGGCGCCTAAGGATAAGGCTCAACTCACCACCTTTTCAATGGCTCGATGACCACCGATGATTAATCCCCAGCGAAGCTTCAGGTATGATCTCTTCTTATGGCTGGCAAGCTTATATACGCAAGTCTAATGGACTATAAACGACTCGTGGAATCCTCAGGTCGAGAGGGACCTGGGGTATACTTTGACTTTCGCCCTGTCCAAGCCTCAGTCAAAGTGGGGGCTCTATAGATACCCATATCTGTCGATATTCGCATTTATAGAAATCCCGTCAAAACACCCGATAATGATAGGACGACATTATTTAGGCTCGTTTTACGATGTAGAATGTGCGTTGTCGATGAAGTATTTTATTAATTTAAATGATATTTAAATTAATGTTTTTTAAAAATGAATTCACTTTATTTGTTTTAATTTGAATTTATTTTCTTAAGTTTATTTTATTGAAAATAAAATAGATATTTGATTTGAAAAATCATTCTTATGTTACTTGATTTGAAAAATCAATTTAAATTGTTTTATTAATCGTATTTGAAAAATCGATTTTTATGACGGTTTTATATATGATTTTAAGCTTGATTTTAACTCCGTTTTGGGCATGATTTTCGATGGAAATTTGACCAAACCTTTGAGCCATATCCCGACCTTTACCAAGACCCAAGTTCAAGCCCCACACTCATCAATTCACGTCCAAAACAGCCACCCCAAACACCCATAACCCGTGTTCAGCTCAACCAACATTCGACCCTCCAAACCCATACCAATTCGACTCAAACCAAGCCTGAACTCTCGCCTCACCTAGCCCACATATCAAGCTCTCAAGCCCAGCCATACACCCAATCAAGGCCCCGTCCAAATACCCTCAGAAACACGTCACAAACAGCCCGAACTCATCCCTCACGCACTCTGTTTTTCTAGCAGCCCAACACCTTTTTTCCAAGTCCCAAACCTACTCTAAACCACGACAAAACCCGCACCCATCAACCATAAACCAGACCCCAGTATCCAACCACATTTATCTTGCCTTAACCCTCAAGAAAACCTCTCCAAAAACCCTACACAAGCCATGAAATAGCTGCTGGACAGCAGCTTCGCAACCCCGAGCCCAACTGCTCTTTACTCCGTTTTGCCCTACTTCTAATCCTCGACACTTCCATATATATATATAATCCATAATCACCACACTTCAGTACCCTAACAACCTACCATGACCTACCAGCCATAGCAAACCAGAATCGAGCCATAAACAACCCTAAAACTCGACTTGAATTAGCACGAAAAACAGAGCAGGAACTTGCTCTTTCGTCGTGGTTTTTCCAGCCGTGATAACCACCCTTAACAAGGCATAGAACAGAGGCCAATTACCCAGAATATCAAGGAAATAAATCGTCCAAAAAACCCTAAACTAAAGCCGTGACAGCCACTTGAAAACAGGGACACAAATCTTTTTTTTTTGAGTTTCTGTCGTGGTTTTTGGCCTTGATTCTCGTTCTAAAATACTCTTAAAACTTCTGGTTTCTTTCCATATTTACAAAATTCAGTCTTTCTAGTTTCCAAAACATCTTTTGGATTGAAAAATCGTTGAGAAACGAAGTCGTGGTGTGTGATTGAAAATCGCTGCTCAAGTCTGCCTTATTTCGTGATTTAAAAATTCAATTTCAATTGTCTTCGTCGACGACGGCCCCTCGAGATAAAATCTACGATCGATTACGACCCAAGACGGTGTCAACGATACATGTAGGTTGAGGTGCATAAAAATCTCTCCTTTCTTCCTATTAGGAGGATATTCCTTATTCCTTATTCCATATTATTGTTATATTGTTATTAGCTATTATTATCTTTCCATATAATTAGCGTATTGTTAGAGATACGATATCTTTGTATTGCTATTTAAGCCAAGTAAGGGCTCTTAATAATATTTACAATTCACCTTCAATCACGTTTAACATGGTATCGAGCAAGGTTAATTTTTCTTCAACCCTAATTCCAAATCTTTAACCACGAAAATTCTCAAATTCTTTCCAATGGCCGGCGATGAGGTTTCCACGGCCCCGAAAATTGATTTCTCTAGCCCTTATTACCTAGGATCCCATGATGTTCCTAGTGCTAAAATATCCAATATCATGCTCACGAAATACAATTATCAAGATTGGCAAAAATCGATGCGGATGTCGCTAAAATCGCGACGAAAATTCGGCTTCGTCGATGGCACCATTAAGAAACCGACTGACCCGGCAACTCTCGACAATTGGGAGGTTGTTCACTGTACTCTTGTGCAATGGATTCGGAATACGATTGATCCGTCTCTATTGCCCTTAATTTCGTATGACGAGGATGCATCTGCACTTTGGGCGGCGCTAAAAGCTCGTTTCTCAGTCGTAGATGGTTCGTTAATTCACAGTCTTAAAACTCAACTCAAAAACTGTATTCAAACCAAAGGTATGGACGTTACTACTTACTTTGGCAAATTACAATCTTTATGAGATGCTTTAATTGTTCATGAACCTCCGTTCGCGTGCAAATGCGGTGACTGCAAATGTGATATTGGGCGGGATGCAGTGAATCGTTTAGACAATGAACGACTTCACCAATTTTTCATGGGATTAGATAGCACACTATACGGTAATATTCGTTCCCAACAACTTCAATTGGATCCTTTACCGAGTCTTAGTCGTGCCTAAAATGTTGTCTTGCAAGAAGAGAGGTTGAGGGCAGAATCTCTGCCTTCGGATCCTAGTGATGTTGCTGCCTTCGCCGTCTCTTCTTCTCGCCCCTCTACGGATTGGCGTGCTCAGCGAGAGAGGGAGAGGGGAGAGCGGTTTCAGAAATTGCTTTGTTCTTATTGTGAAACCCGTGGACATGACATTTCCAATTGTTTCTTTAAGACTAATCGATTTCCTGAGTGGTGGGGAGACAGGCCACGTACTCTGTCTGAGTACCGACGCTACAGGGCTGGTTCACGTGGACAAAACTCGGTTTCTGGAGCACCTGGTGGCACGGGTACAGGGCCTGGTCGCGACAAGGATGCAGCCGTTCATGCCAACGCGGTGATAGGTCCTTCAGCGCATTCTCTTCTTGACTCGGAGCGCCTCAGCAGTATGTGTAACTGGATTTTAGACACAGGAGCTTCCAATCATGTGACAGGAACTTTGTCATGTTTGGAAGACACCAAAAATATCAGTGGTCGTCTTGTGTGTTTACCAAATGGACAGGAAGTTCTCGCTACAATGACCGGATCGGTTTATATTAATGAATCTCTTATTCTAAATAATGTTCTTTATATTACGAGTTTGAAATGCAATTTGATATCTATCTCGCAGCTCACATCAGACACTAACCTTTGATTGGAATTTGCTAAATCCTCTTGTCTTATTCAGGACCGTTCCTTGAGGACGACGATTAGAGCTGGTGAGTTACGGGATGGATTGTTTGGGATTAGCGCGGGGACGAGGATTTCAGCTGTACACCACGTGTCGCAGCATGGTAGCTTCGATATTTGGCACCGGCGTCTTGGCCATCCGTCGGAGAAAGTAGTGAAGAGTATTCCTTCTCTTAGCAGTTTACATTCCAATAAGGATTTAATTTGTGATATTTGTCATTTTGCCAAACAACATCGTCACAGTTTTTCTTCTAAAATAATAAGCGTGCTTCGGATTTGTTTGAATTGATCCATTGTGATTTATGAGGGTCCTATCGTGTTCCATCGTCATGTGGTGCCCGATATTTTTTTACCATCGTTGATGACTATTCTCGAGCCACATGGGTTTATTTACTTATTGATAAAACGGAAGTGACTGACATGTTTATGAGTTTTATTAATATGGTTGCAAATCAATATTCAAAAACCATCAAAACTGTTCGTAGTGACAATGGGACGGAATTTAATTGTATGGCCGGATATTTTTTCTCTCATGGGATTAAATTTGAGACATCTTGCGTTGGCACGCCTCAACAAAATGGGCGTGTCGAACGTAAACATAGACATATTTTGAATGTGGCACGTGCCCTTCGTTTTCAAGGTAATCTTCCCACGTTGTTTTGGGATGAATGTGTTCTATCTGCCGCCTATTTAATAAACCGAACTCCGTCCCTATTATTAAATGGCAAAACTCCATTCGAATTCTTATTTGGGGAGCTACCATCGTACATGAATTTACGTGTTTTTGGTTTCTTGTGCTTCGGTCATAACCAAAATACTAAGGGTGACAAATTTGCTAAAAGAGGGCGTAAGTGTATTTTTGTTGGTTATCCGTCGAATAAGAAAGGGTGGAAACTTTATGATCTCGAAACCCAGTCCTTCTTTGTCTCTCATGATGTTGTGTTTCAAGAAAATGAATTTCCTTTTGCTGTTACTGAGGCCGTGAGTACTGTTCCTCCTACTCCTGATTCTATTTCGACAGATGATCCTTTTAATGGGTCAAATGAGCTTGATACGGGTTCTTCCAAGACCCGTGTTGTTCCTGCAGATGCCCCCCGACAGTGGCTCTGCTACTGATACTTCTCACGCTACTGTGGCTACTGATCAGGCAGGCCAGGCAGGCCGCGATGCTCCTGATGCAACAACAGGGGTCTCGTCTTCCTCTGCTGACACTACCGAGGTAGGTGCTCCTGTGATGGGTAAGGGGAAACGGGTTCGGTTCCCTAGCTCTAGGCTCCGCGGGTACGTTCTTGATACCACCGACAGTCCATCCCCTCCTAGCCCACCGAGCTCCCCAACGTCGCCCTCAGGTACGTCGTTCCATTTAGCAAATTATATTAATTGCAATTTATTCTTGGAAAAACATCCCTTGTTTTTGGCTGCCATTACCAGGGGCATTGAACCACCGATATTTAAAGAGGCTATCCGTGACAATGAATGGTGCGATGCTATGAAATTGGAAATTGCCGCTCTTGAAAGAAATGAAACATGGGAGCTAGTCGATCTTCCACCTGACATAAAGGCTCTTGGATGCCATTGGATTTATAAAATCAAATACAAATCTGATGGGTCCATAGAGCGATATAAAGCCCGTCTTGTTGCCTTTGGAAATCATCAAGTGGAGGGCCTCGATTATGGTGAGACTTTCGCTCCTGTTGTTAAGATGGTCACGGTTCATACCTTTCTCGCTGTGGCCGCAATTAATAAGTGGGAACTTCATCAAATGGATGTCCATAACGCCTTCTTACACGGCGACTTGGATGAAGAAGTGTACATGAAAATTCCTCCGGGTTTCAGTCGTGGCAAAGAAGGTAAAGTTTGTCGGCTAAAGAAATCATTATATGGTCTTCGCCAAGCCCCTCGCTGTTGGTTTGCTAAGCTCACAGCTGCTCTCAAAGACTATGGCTTCGCCCAGTCACATTCGGACTACTCTCTATTTTCCTATTCGCATGCCGAGGTTAAACTATTTATTCTTATATATGTTGATGACCTCGTTATTGCGGGAAATGACTCTTCCGCGGTTGCCAAATTCAAGTCTTACTTGGGACGGTGTTTTCATATGAAGGATTTAGGTCCACTTAAATATTTTTTGGGCTTAGAAATTTCTCGGAGTTCGGCGGGTATTTATGTTAGTCAACGAAAGTATGCCCTAGACATTATTTCTGAAACCGGGTTATTGGGTTGCAAGCCGGTCCAAACACCTATTGAACAAAACCATAAGCTAGGCGAGTCTATCAGTCCGTTGTTTCGTAATATTGAGCCTTATAGGCGTCTTGTTGGGCGTCTAGTTTATCTTGCAGTGACTCGTCCTGACTTATCGTATGCCGTTCACATTTTGTCCCGTTTTCTTCATCAGCTCCGTGAAGACCACATGACCGCAGCTCTCCGAGTTGTTAAGTATCTCAAAGGCAGTCCCGGTCAAGGTGTTTTGCTACGGAGTGACAGTGACTTGACCATCTCTGGTTGGTGCGATAATGATTATGGTGGTTGCCCTACGTCCAGGAGGTCTGTCACCGGCTGGTTTATTTTTCTGGGCGGATCTCCGGTTTCATGGAAGACCAAAAAACAACAGACGGTCTCCTTGTCCTCGGCTGAAGCGGAGTATCGCTCTATGGCCAACCTTGTTTGTGAGTTAAAGTGGCTACAAGGTCTTCTTCGGAGTTTTGGTATACGAATTTCTGCACCTATGAAAGTATTTTCCGATAGCAAGTCTGCCATTGATCTTGCTCATAATCCCGTGTACCATGAGCATACCAAACATATTGAAATAGATTGCCATTTTATTCGGGATGCGATTATTGACCGTTTGATCACCACAGCCCATGTTTCTACGTCGTTTCAGCTAGCCGACATGTTTACTAAAGCCTTGGGTGCCCAACAATTTCTTACTCTTCTCCGCAAGCTAGGCGTTCTCGACCTTCACGCTCCAGCTTGAGGGGGGGTATTAGGAGGATATTCCTTATTCCATATTATTGTTATATTGTTATTAGCTATTATTATCTTTCCATATAATTAGCGTATTGTTAGAGATACGATATCTTTGTATTGCTATTTAAGCCAAGTAAGGGCTCTTAATAATATTTACAATTCACCTTCAATCACGTTTAACACTTCCTTTTAATTTCGTCTTTTAATTATGTTTATTATATCGTATTATTATCGTATAAATTGTTAATTATGAAATAATTAGTATAGATACGAGTATGAGTTAAAGTGCTAATTTGAATACCCGCGTTGACTTGAGTTGGGGAAAGAAAGCCGCTAGATTGGTCGGTCGTTTCCCCTTATCATCTACATATCCTCGTATTCAGATTCAGACAGAACTAAACCAACTAAATTGTTTTAATAAACGATGTTTATTGTAGAACGGGATTAGTAGTATGGATGTGCCGATGGATTGTCTTTGTATGTTGGATTTGTCTTCTGTTAGGATAAGAATTATTCTATGTTTATCGCATGACGAATTTAACATGTTTGATTGATTTAATTGATTTAATATTGTTTAAATTAGTTTGATTTGAGCATGATGATTGAATTTATGAACTACACTTGTCTTAATTTGTTAAAGTTTATGTCTTTGATTATTAAAGCGTGTTAATTTGATTACCTTATCATGTTTTATTTAATTAATTCACATGTTTGTTAATCTATCTTATGATAAAGAGTAAGAATATCTATTTCCTTCCTCTCTTTGTTTGTTTCTTGCTAGAATAGCTAAATGAATTTCATATGCTAAAATAACTTGACGAGTTAAATGCATTAAATCGACATAGAATAAAATTCACAAGTTAGGATTTAAAACAATGATTGCATACTCGCATGAGATACGTATCTAAAATAGCCATCGTTTTATTTAGTAGAGACCGTTATAGTTACGGGCGGAGTTGGGTGTTAATTAATGAAATTAAAATAAACTTCCCAACACGTAATCTCACAAGAACTTAAAATCTCTACAATTTGGTTTCTAAATTCCATTTAAAAATTTAGGGCGACTCTTTCAAAATCAAAAGTGTTTAATATGAAATAATAAACATAAAGTGGATGTAAATTCCCTTGTCCACACCTATTAAGGAATGTGACTCCCAAAAGATACTACTAGGCATGGGGTACAAACCCACGAAAGCCGAAACTTTTGAAATGCTTACTCAAATTCGGAATCGCAAGAATAAGGGAATCCAAATGCAACCCTATCTCCCTACACTAAATGGTTACTTCATTAGAGAAGGGGATTATGAACATTTTTATGCATTTCCCGAACCTTAGAGGTACAAAGGCATTCAACTAGCTGGAATCGAGGTCTTCCACGATTGCTACTACATTCCTCCAGAAACGGTTCCAACCGTCAAAACTCGTCAGACACCTTATCTCGATGAACAGGCTGTTAGCCTTATATTTGGAGAAGATCGATTCGTAAGGGCAGCGCAGAATGAGATCATTACCATGATACATCAAGACGACCATTTCAACCCTACGGCACTAATCACTGACACCAACTCAAATCAGCAGAAAGGATGGATAAAGTCGATCAAATGGATCAACAATCAAGGAAAGCTCTTCATGGTCACTACTGGAGTAGGAGAGGTGTTCAAAGGAGAACCTGAAGACGATGAATTCGAGTCAGAGTCGGAATCAGAGTCGGAACCTAAGTCTAGAGAAGTCGTTAGAGAGTCTCCTCCTGTCGTCACTCCCCACCCCTATGTTTCTCCTAGCATAGCGTCACCTAGTAATAGTAGCTTGGGGAATGTCCTAGCAACTGTCCCTTTACCAGCACTGACTACTGTGCAGATGGCTTCTTTGTTTCAGCTGTTTTCAAATTTTAATATGAATAAATCTGATTCTGCTTACTCCTTGTGTTATTCTGAATGCAATTCTATTTACGATGATAACGAGGATGATCCTGGCCCAGACTCAATCTAATTACCTCCCTATATAATCAAAGAAATACTAGAAGAGGGGGAATGAGCACCAGTTATGGAAGACACCAAACCTATCAACGTAGGAACGGAATTAGAACCCCAAGAACTTAAGATAGGGATGACCCTAGACCCAACTGAAAGGCCAATTTCATCAACCTCCTACACGAGTTCAAAGACGTCTTCGCTTGGTCTTAAAAGGACATGCCAGGGATCGACAGGGATATTGCAGAACATCACATTCCAATTAAGCCAGGTTTCAAGCCTGTAAAACAGAAGCTTCGTCGGAAAAGGACATAGTGGGCTCTTAAGATTAAAGAAGAAGTCGATAAGCAATTCAAAGCCGGATTCATCAAAGTTTCTGAGTATTCAGACTGGGTGGCTAACATAGTCCGCGTACCAAAAAAGGATGGGCGAATCCGGGTTTCTGTTGATTTTAGAGACTTGAACAAGGCGAGTCCTAAAGATGACTTCCCTCTTCCACAAATCGATATATTGGTAGATAAGACAGCCGATCACGCGTTGTTATCCTTCATGGACGGGTATACAGGGTATAACCAAATCAAAATGGTCGTGGAATATATGCACAAGACAGCTTTCGTCACTCAGTGGGGCACATACAACTATACTATTATGTCGTTTGGGCTAATCAATGCTGGGGCTACGTACCAACGCACTGCGACCGCTTTGCTACATGATATGATGCATAAAGAAGTGGAGGTGTACGTGGATTATATGATTATAAAATCTAAATATAGGAAAGGACACATCGATAGCCTTCGCAAATTCTTCCTCAGATTGCGCAAATATAATATGAGGCTCAATCCTCAGAAATGTGCATTCAGAGTAACGTCAGGCAAGCTTCTAGGATATGTCGTCAGCCAGTGGGGGATAGAAATTGATCCATCCAAGATCAGGGCCTTGATCGAAATGCCACAACCCCAGATAGAAAAGGAGGTTAGAGGATTCTTGGGCAAAGTGCATGACATAAGTCGATTCATATCAAAACTCACTATAATCTACGAACCTATCTTCAAAAAGCTCAAGAAAACGGACAATACCATATGGGACAAAGACTGTAAAAAGGCATTTGACAGGATAAAGGAGATACTGGCTAAGCCACCCGTGCTAATGGCTCCCCAACGAGATCAACCTCTTGGTTTATATCTCATAGTCACCGAAACTGCCATGGGGGCTATGCTCGCGCAGACTGTTGGAAAGGAAGAAAGAGCTATCTACTACCTTAGTAAGAAGTTCTTAGAGTACGAGAGTAAGTATACTCCTCTCGAGAAGACATGCCTCGATCTTGTGTGGGAAACAAAGAAGCTACGTCATTACATGCTTAGCTACTCTGTCAAGGTGTATTCTAAAATGGATCCCGTCAAATAGCTCTTCGAGAAACCCATTCTCCAACGGACGCTTAGCAAGATGGACCTTAATGCTCTCAGAGTTCGATCTCAAGTACGTACCTTTAAAAGTCATAAAGGGGCGTGCCATGGCTGAATTCTTCGCAGACAATCTCATCAACGATACTCAAGCAATAGATACGTGGTCGTTTCCAGATGAGGATATTCTACAAACCAGTATGGATCTTGGGATCTTACTTTGATGGGGCATCCAATTTGAGAGGATTCAGAATAAGAGTGTTGCTTATTTCTCCTGAAGGCGAGCATACACCACTTTCAGTCAAGCTCGACTTTGAGGTAACAAATAACGCAACAGAGTATGAGGCTTGCCTCATTGGTCTACAAGCAGCAGTGAGTTTAGGCATCAAGCATCTTTGAGTTCACGGCGACTCATCCTTGATCATTAACTAGATAACTGGATCCTGGAAAATCTGAAGTGAAAGTCTAGCACCCTATCAGGCTAGGATAGATCAATTTGCTCAATTCTTCGATCAGGTTACTTATTTACACCTGCCTCGCAAAGAAAATTAGTTTGCGGACGCTCTTGCAAAACTCGCATCCTTGATTAATATGCCAGACGACATGGTTGAAATGCCATTATGCATCGAACGACGATCAGAGCCAGCCTATGTACACTTCCTCACAGATGAAGAGGATAACCCAGAGGAACCTTGGTTCCAAGCTATTCTCAATTTCAAGCTCAACGGTACATACCCACCAGATATGGATAAGAGGGGGCAATGCGCCATACGCCTACTTGCCTCTCAATACCTCCTCATGCAGGGAGAGATGTACAAAAGAACACCTCTTGGTGTCGTCTTGCGTTACCTTGATCATTCACAGGCACAGAAAGTAATGGAAGAAGTTCATGATGGAGAATGCGGTCCTCACATGAGTGGAGCTATGATGGTAAAGAAGATTACACGTCTAGGGTATTACTGGACGACAATGGAGTCAGACTGCATCAAATATGTTAGACATTGTCATAGCTGCCAGATCTTCGTGAATGTGCAACATGTCCCTCCCTCAATTATATATACCATGACATCTCCTTGGCCATTTTCTTCTTGGGGAATAGACATCATTGGGAAGATCACTCCAGCTCGGACAGGAGGTCACTGTTTCATTCTAGTAGCCATCGACTATTTTACTAAATGGGTCAAAGCAGCATCTTACACCAGCCTCACCGCCAAACATGTGGCAAAGTTCATACAAACCAACCTCATCTGTCGATATGGTTGCCCACATAAAATCATCAGTGACAATGGATCACATTTTCAGGCCGAAGCTGCGCAATTGCTAGCCAAATATAAGATCAAGCATCACCATTCCTCGCCATACAGACCTCAAACTAATGGCACGGTGCAGGCAGCTAACAAGAACGTCGTCACAATCCTCAAGAAAATATTCAACAATTATTGCGATTGGCCTAGCAGAATACCCTTTGCATTATGGGGATATCGCACGTCAGTTAGGACGCCCACTGGGCTACTCCTTTCTATTTGACTTACGTCATGAAAGCTGTACAACCAGTGGAGCTACAGATCCCATCTCTGCGCATTCTACTCGAAAGTCAAATTCCAGAAGCTGATTGGAAAAGGGACAGGTATGACTAACTCGTCCTCTTGGACGAACGAAGGCTACACGCATTACATAATGTGCAGACATATCAGGCACGTATCAAACGAGCCTTTAACAAACGGGTCAAACCCAGAAATATCAAGGAAGGAGATTTAGTACTCAAGTTAGTCAGAGCTCTCTTACCTGTCGATCCATAGGAAAAATTTAAGCCTAATTGGGCGGGACCATTTTTGGTCAAGTCCATACTTTCAGGGGGTGCGGTTAAGATCACAGACCTAGACGAGAATGAGTTTTCTAAACCTACCAACCTAGACCAATTGAAACGGTACTACCCTTAGGAATAGGATGAAACGCGCCTCGCGTGACCTACGTGCCGCTCATGCGACACGAAATAAAATCGGCCCCTCGCCCGCTAAAAGCTCATGACATTTAGCTCTTGCATTTTGACATTTTGACGTCCACATATCATCAAATAAATTGAATTGCACTTCCATAGGAGTAAGTAAAGCACATGCTTATTTTCCAAGTTCATTACAAGCTCTTGCTTCGAACATTTATTCTTTTACATTTTTTCGAACTACGTACATGGTTTGATTTCATTTTTTCTAATGAATACTTAGGCAATCCTTAACAGGATACAACTCGTCATTTCAAGATGTAAATAGAAGCACATTTGCATGTTGCATTTGAAATTCGAAAAGAATAAATAAAGGAAATTCATGAAAGTTTTTTTCATTGTTCCATAAATAATAATAATACGCCGAATACATATAAGTTTAAATGCTGAAATTTAAAATGTTAGGCTAGGATTCTAAAAACCCCGCCATTTATTACAACTCAAATAATAAAAAATAAATAATATTATAAAATGACTAAGGCTATTCTTCCATTTTCCCCTTGCCTTTGTCACCCTTCTCATATTTCTTGTCTCGACCACGAGCGGGGCGCTCTTGCGTTATCTCCGACCTAATCACCAACGGTCGTTCTCGCGGTCTAGCATTCCCATTTCGATTCACCACCATTTTCTCAACAGGAGCATTTTTTGGTTTCTTCGACGGACGAACAACCCGATATCCGGCCTCTTCTTCCTCCTCAGTCAAGTACCTTTGGTTCTCCTTCGCCACTTCACGGATTTTGTAGTCCACAAGCTCATGTTTCCTTAGCTTCTCACGCTCCTCGGGAGTGCAAGCTTTCTTCCATTGCAGATATGAATCAGATACCCATAATGAGCCAGCCGGGACGGGTATGAACCACATATAGTTTTGGGCCCAACGAATTGCCCACTCCTGACAAGACTCCGTAGTATGTGCCAAGGCAGTTTGAGGGACAGTGTCTAGGTTCGGGATTTTCTGGCTTAAGCCCACTTGCCTCATCAATCTCACCGGAAAAGTATGGAAAATGAATTCTATGCCAGGAACGCGAATGGACCGCGTCAGATCCAAGGATGATACTACAGTCACTAATCTGAGATGCCACCATGGCACTATCCACCTGATCAAGGGTCCGCCTTCACTCTTCAATTTATTTTCCCAATAAACACATACTCGAGTGAAGTCCACCATGTACAGCCTCGTTCTCATCACAATCGATCGGCAGCGGTATCCTACCACATCAACTGGGGGCTCGATCAACCGCAGTCTCTCCATCAGCCATGTCTGCAAGAACAAGAGATGCGAGTCAGTCCCATATTCGGCAAAAAAAAAAAAAAAAAAAAAAAAAAAAAAAAAAAAAAAAACGGACGAACATAATAAAAAGGCCAAATAGGACAAGAGACGGGTTCTTACCTATAAAATGATAGGACTCCCAAGATAAGGATTCTCGCAGTTCGCCTTCCTGTTGTCCAAGCCAAGGATGGTCTCCCCTAGAATCAAGCATGCTGGGCTCCTGCGCAGTTCCATTTACTGCACTATGTCTAGAAATCGAGGGTCACCCCTCATCCCTTGGTCCACATGCCCTCGAAGGACATAGCAATGCAGAAGGCAGAATCCATAAGCTCGGCGCTTCGCCACATAAGACATAGTAGGATCCTCCCTATTTATAAATCGGTCAACAAAGTCAAACATGCGGACTCCTTTTGATGTCATAAGACGGTCCACCTCAGCCTTGGTCAACCCAAGCAAGTCGCTGAATTTGTTTTTATATCCTTGAGAGCTAGGGGGTATGACCGGAACACCTTATGCGTCCTATCCTCCAACCGCAGCAATTTATTCAGGAAAAGGACAAATTTCGCTTCCCGGAAAGGCAAATACATGGAAATTCGTGTCCTAATATTCAAGACAAGCATCCAAAAAGGGCCTCATAACCTTCACTAGCTTCAAACTTATGATTGATCCTAAATTGAAAGCACCCATGTCGTGTTTTTCCACATTTGTGAATTCATTCGTCCACTCCTTAATGTGATTTTCAAAGGCATCCATATTTTGTTGGAATTTTTGAGAAGACATATAAGCGATGTAATAGACGAAGTCGAGAAAGAGAGAATTGTGAGAATAGAAGCTCAACCGAGGTCTCTATTTATACTATTCGCTGTTTCCTAATTTCAGCTGAAGACAGACCAACTGGGGAAACGACGCAACAGGTGCTGTGCCTCTTCGAAGGATCGCAGCTCCTGCTGCGCCTCTTCCCCAGGTCCTTTTCCTCGTTTGACAACCGTGGATCTTTCCTAATTCCGTTTTAGTTAAAATTTCCTATTCCTATATGGATTTAATTCGGTAATTCCGTGTAATTTCCGAATTTGTGTTTTCTAATCGCTATGGGTTCGCTTTTCGAGGCAACATCAACATTTTTGCCATATACGCACACTTACGCATTTTTATTTTCTTTTTCTTTTCGAGGAATCATTTCACTCTTTTAAAAATATTTCTAATACACTTAGATATTTCTTTTAAATTCTTTTTTTAGGGAGCGGCCCTCCCTATCGTCCGGTCGCGTCATTTTTGTCCATTTTCGGACACTTTTTTCATTTTTTGTCCATTTTCGGACACTTTTTTCATTTTTGTCCATTTTCGGGCACTTTTTTGCATTTTTGCGCTTGTTTAGGCCATTTATTTAAGTTAATTCATTTTATTATATGCTATGTTGTGTGATTTTCTATGTAAATTTCGGCAGCATGACGGCATAAACCGTCACATGCCAAACCTGTTTTCTAATCTAACCTGCAGATACAACAAACACCCAGCAGCAAAGGCACACATGCCATCATATATACGACCAAAAAGCAAAGTGTACATCAAAATACGGGCTCCTGCCCAAGCCAAAGTGACATCAAAAGAAAATGTACAAATGTACAACAAACAGCCAGCTAACTAGTCCTGGCGAACCCTCAGCTCAGCAACTGTCACCTCAAGAGCAGCAAACTCAGCATCTCTAGCCTCGAGCTCTCTCAACAAGTGGGCCGTCTCTTCCTGGGACTACGCTAGCTCACGCTCCAAGACACGCTCCCTCTACACACAAGGAAATGGAGCAACATTTCACTTTATTTCCCTTCACAAGGTTGGAAGTAGTAAGAATAAGAAATAAGAAACGGGTATGGAAGGTTCATACCTGCTTCCCGGAGCAACCTGCAAGGGCCTCGATGGCTGTAGCTCACAGCCGGTTGGCCATCCTCCACAGCTCCACGTACCTGGACGGTGCCACCTTCATTCAAATACAGAGAAGGTTTAAGCAAATGCATTCATATGTAATAAGGCATAAAAGTACAAAGACAGCCAAAGCTAGGGGCTTACCTTCCTCACGATGTGTTGCCACTCGTCCAAGCTAGCATCGATCACCGCCTCATTAAAATCCCGGATCTACGAGATCGTCGTCATGCCCATCGAGTCAGTGTACTCCAGTGTCTCTGGAAAAGCTGGGGGCTCAATGCCTGCCACCTCGATCTCCTGCAAAGCTCAAATGATTCATTATTTTGATGATCATTCATCGTTTATCAGTTTTATCAAATAAAAAGTAAGTATGATTACCACGATCGGCCAGTACGCCAACCTCTGACGAACAAACTCAGCGTACTCCTCGCCAGGAAGGAGGAGAGTGTCACCACTCGCACCGGCTAGGTCTGTCGTCCTCTCAGCCTTCGAAGGCTCCCTAAAAATCATCCATGGAGGATCGATGGGAACCGTAAAAGCGTCACGGGAGCACTGCCAAGCGAAACGCTCACCCAACTACTACACAGGCCCCATGGGCGTCGTCAACAGCGATTGACTCGAACTCCGAGGACAGAGAACCTTAGCCACGAAAGCTGGAGCTCCAGTGTAGCTCTCCCAAGGCCTAGGCACCCACTAAAGCAAGAGAACGAGGGGTCATTCCTATGATCGTCTCTAAGTAAAGAAAAGAGATGAAATGAAAATCAAAGATACTTACGCTGCCTAAGCTCAGGGCGTTCACGCCTCTCCGGCAAACGTCGTAAGAAGACCGATGACTCTTCCAACGGCACACGATCCAGTCCCTAATGACGGGGTACTCTCTCGGTACGTTCACTGCCTTCTTGGGCGCGAAACTGGGAAAGTAGGAGTACACCCATGCCTGGAGACAAATAATGGTGATTACAGCTCATTCTCTACAAAAATGATCTTTCATATTTCCAAAAAAGTATAGAATAATAATGACAAAGTGATCTTTCATAGTTTCAAGAAAGGTTCGTACCTCCAACAAAAGTCTAGGACCGACAGTGGCAGGAGAAGTCCCTTTCTCCATCAACTCCGGACAAACCATGGCCCTCATGTAACGTGTGTGGTCCGCAAAGCTAGGAGTAACCCAGTCCCAACAACCTAGGCTACTCAAGTCGGCAAGAAATGAAAGAAACTTCGTCGACAGCCTCTTCCCTTTGTCTCTGAGGTAAATCGAAGATAAAAACCACCACAGACACAAGCGAGCCCGCTGCTCAGCAGTGCAAGGAGGTGAAGGCACCATGTGCCCATCCATCCTCACCCTCACCCTCGCCGGAACCCTACCGCCGAAGTAGTCTCTCACTTAGGTACTCGGCACTAAACCAGGAATCTGGGCCGCACTCGTAGCCAGGTTCCAGCCGATCAGAATCCTCGCCTCGGCCGAGTCTATCCTCATAGCCAACGACGACCACACCACCGGCTCCTCTCCCAATGGCAAACCTGAGATCATGCCGTAGTCCTCCAGGGTGACCCCGATCTCTCTAAAAGGCATATGGAAAGTCGAGGTCGTGTCCCAGAACCGGTCAAGAAAAGCTCGAATCAGGCAAAGGTTAGCCCGAATCTTCCTTTCCATGATCTCCCTCCAGCCTCGCACCAAGGCACCGAAAGCTCCGTGCTCGATGATGGCTTGCTCCTCCTCCGTCAGCTTCCCGAAGGCATTCATCATCGTCATGTAACCCTAGAAGGACCTCTTGTTCCCAACTTTCTGCGTTAATTCGAAAGAAAGCTTTCTTAAGCACAAGAAATGATGAGAAGTGAATAAACAAGGAAATGTGCAATAAGTAAATAAAAGAAATGACAAGTTGAAGGCTCACCATAATCCTTGCCATCGTGTATGACAAGTGGCTCTCTGATGCCCAAATGAGATGTCTACCATCCTATTTCTCGGCCCACTGAGGCGCTCCAGCGAGCTAATAGCCGCCTCATCCCACGTTGGCCCTCCATGGGGCCTCCTCCTCCTCCTCCTCTAGGTCCTCTTCCATCAACTGAACGGTAGAAGGCTCAACGTCACTGTCGGTCTCCATGAAATCTCTCCCCAACGTAGAAGGAATATCCTCTGTAATCAAAGCAAATAAAGCAATGCTAAGCGTATTTTCAAGCATTTTTGAGCATTTCAAGCATAAAAAGCGGCATTTCTAGCCATCTTTGGCACGCTTTCCAAAGTCCAACCACTCATGTGGTAGGATGGGTCAATAAGAGTTTAAGTTCGAACCTAGTTGTGGGTTTGAGCCGAAAATTCGGCAGCATTTCGCTACAATGTCAATTATGCCATATAATAGTGTCCCGGAGGAGCTGTCACAAATCAAAAATCCGGCATGATAGCAAGTTTACCCATTACTCAAGGGTTCCAAAACACCAAGTTTCATAAAAAATGGGCTAGTATGGGGCCATTTTCGAAGGGTTTTTCAGTTTAGCAGAGAAACCGTCACATTTCACCCTCAAATCCTTAATACTCGATTAAAATTCGAAAGGGATATATGGTTGTGTTCCTAACATGGCCAATTACTCATTTCTAATGTCAATTTCATGAGGCAAATTCATTTGGGATGAAAGCCATAAATTTTCGACATAAATGGGAATAAAAACCCTAATTCTCGACCCAAAATCAAGCTCAAATACAAATTAAAGCAAGTACAAGACATATAACTTGATTAGTCATGGCGAGATTTGATCAAGTTTTTGACGGAATTTGTTTGGGTTTTGATGAAGAAACGAAGTATTTGTGTTTTGAAATGAAAAATAAAACACGACTTAAGTCGCGTTTTTACCCGGACAGGGACGAGCTTGGGAAAGGACGCAGCACTAGCCGCGCCTCTTCCAAAGGTCGCAGCTCTTGCTGCGCCTTTTCCTCAATAAGCTTCCTCAAAATTCATTGGAATTCATTATAAGTTCGTTATTTGTGGGCCCAGGCTTTATGCACCTTTTCCTCAACATATGGCTCTGTTTTGGCATTTTCTTCGTCCGGATCAGCATTTTCTGCAACAGACTACAAGGCAACCACGACGTTTTATTTCCAGCAAGGGTCCATGATCACTAAATACAGTTCATCGGCTTCTCCTCTTTATCGGAATTTCGCTTGCGATGACCCGAGCAGATTTTTTTCTCAGCGATGCTAAGGACGCGTCGTTGTCGATACCTTTATTTTCCTCAGCGATGCTAAGGACGCGTCGTTGTCGATTTCTTCCTCAGTGCTGCCAAAAGCGCGCCGTTGTCGATTTATACCATTATTCTCCTCAGCGATGCTAAGGACATGTCGTTGTCGATTTTCTCCTCAGCGGTGCCAAGGACGTGCCGTTGTCGATTTATACCTTTTCCTCAATGATGCCAATAGCGTGTCGTGGTCGATCTAATATTTCTTCCTCAGCAATGCCAAGGGCGCGTTATTGTCGACTCATTTATTATCTTTCTCCCCAGCGGTGCCAAGGGCGCGCCGTTGTCGACCCAATGTATGATTCAACCCTGACAGAGTCATCGATATGTTCCCCAGCGAGAGTTATGATTCGACCCCGACAGAGTCATCGTTATGTTCCCCAGCGAGAGTTCGTTGCCGCTCATAGCCCACGTACTTCTCAAAAACAGAGTTTGCTTGAGGACCGACACAAGCAGATTTCCTAGGTATGATTTCTTCTTATGGCTAGCGAGCTTCCTTAAGTAGTCTAATGGACTTTAAACGACCCTCCCCGATAGTCGATAGACTGTAAAATGTTCCCAACGACAGGTCCTTGGCTCAGACCCCATGAGCCGCCTTGCGTCGACATAGTTGTCAGACTGTAATCTTCGATTGACCTGATTGCTATACTTTGACTTTCGCCTTGTCCAAGCCTCAGTCAAAGTAGGGGCTCTGTAGATACCTCATTTCTGCACCTCCCGCCAACCATCCAGTGATGATTGGGCCACATGGTTGATACGCGGAATCATTTTATGACGGTTCATAAGTTCATCGACATAGGATAGCTCAAACACTCGATTTAACCTCATGGTCGTCATCTACACGCTGATACGATCATTTTAACAGTAATTAGAGTTCATTTGGAGTCAGGGTCAAAAACCGCTTCATTTTCTAAAAACCGTTTAAATGCCGAGTCGGAATGTTCCGGAGCGTTCTAGAATTCTCTGGATATTTATTCCTAATTAAAATTAATATTTTTAAGGAAATATCTTCCGTATATTGTGTTTCACGGAATAAGGAAGTGTATATCTACCGAAATTCCATAAAAAACGCGAAAATCTTTCTTGCTTAGGAGGAACCCTATGGGGAAATGACGCAGCAGGTGTTGCGCCTCTTCCAAGGGTCGCAGTGACTGCTGCGCCTCTTCCCCGACCCTCTTTCCACACTTTCGAGAATATTTCCGTGATTTGTTTCCGTATCCGTGTCATTCCTAAACTCCTTCGTGTGTTTAGTATAAATAGAGACCTTCGGCCTCCATATTTGGCACGCGAGTGTTCCGCCCCTTCTTTCTCTCTCTTTGCATTCTAGACCACGCTTTTGCTTTCAATGCCTATGTGCTTGATCAATCGACCACGTAAGCTCATATCATTCTGAGTCCCAGTCACGTTGCATAGACCGGCCAATTTGACCAACTCCACTTAATTAATCTAATCAATATTTTAAATCCTTTAACAAGGGCACTTTCCACGCATATTCGAGTCGAGCAATCACTAAGCGATAACTTTAGTTAATCTCATTTTGTCAAACATGTAAGTCTGAGGGTGTAAAATCCTATTTTAACTTTATTGTAGTTTTCTTTTGTATCACTAATGTAAGGTCTATATCGAAAGCACGTTCAAAACCGTCTTAAAGACCATCTTCTAAAACCGTATTTACAAAATAGCAAAGGTCTGACGTCGAGAAGAAATGCAACAGCAGCTGCGCCTCTTTGAAGGGTCGCAGCATCTGCTGCGCCTCTTCCTCAGGCTGCTGCTGCTCCTCTTCTTCTTCTTCTTCTTCTTCTTCTTCTTCTTCTTCTTCTTCTTCTTCTTCTTCTTCTTCTTCTTCTTCTTCTTCTTCCTCGACCTTCTGCAACTTTCTTATTTCTCTTTTTTCTTTCGTTTCTTTTGTTCATATCAGTATATAATCATGTCTTAATAAATCCTTTTCAAATTATAATGCATAATTCGATATATATCTCTTATAATTTGATATTTGCGGGTTTTCGTCATCTATTTCAAACCCGGATTTTAGAGGTTCGATTTTCTCATATCGATTCTCTGGAATCCGTCTTTCGTACATGCTTTTCTTTATTTGATTTCAGTTCATCCAATCTCAATTTTGTTTTCAAGTTCAAAGTTTAATATTTTTGTATTTCCGACACGAGTTCATCGTATAATCATGTAAATCACTGTAAATTCTCATCTTTAATTTGTTTTATGACGGTTCCAGATCCATGTAATCAATTAAAACACTTCTACTTGAGTCTAATATCAATAATCGACCTTAAATTTACCAATGAACGATAACAATCCGCGATTCTGACTTCACAGCCACAATCCAACCCAAGAACAGACGCATGAAGTGCTGCGCCTCTTCTAGAGGACGCAGCAGATGTTGTGCCTGTTCTGGGTTGGCCTTTGTCCATGAACTCTTTCTCGCTCTGATGTAGCTCCTAATTACGTATTAAATCAACTATTAATCGTATTATCACTTCTAATCTGACGGATTTTCGTACTTTTATTTCTAATTTTATTTTCTTTCCTTCTTCGAAATCCCGTTTTGAGCGTGCTTTTGACGTAGATCAAATAAACCTTCTAATTCTTGTAATTCATTTATCGTAATTATTATTTATGTATGATTTAATTGTATGGCATCCACATGTAATTTAATCTAACATCCTACTTCGACCACATTGTTTGTTAAAATACGTGTTAACCGACATAGTCTAGTCTCACATGCTAGGATTAATATGTGTTTGTTGCATTGCATGCATTCCATCGACGACATATCAAATATGAACGATTTTCCTAATCATTAGTAGAGGCCGCTATCGAGGCGGTCGAGATTAGGTGTTCAATTAAAGAGCTTCCTAATACGTACCCTCACCCCTTACTCCAGTTATATCTAGACATTCGTGTCCATTGGCATCTTCGAGAGTCATTCTAGACATAGAATGCTAAGGGTAACGAGTTCTTAGTGTTTATGTCATTACTTTGTGTCTTGACATGACACGAAGTATTTGAACGGTTCCAATTTTCCATATAAATTGGTGGCGACTCCACAAATGCAGGCTTATTCAACTTCTCACCGGTTTCAATGCCTCACCAATCGGTAATGACCCATGACGTGCTTTGGCAAACCAAGGTTCCGAGGGAGAAGTGCCGCCGCCTCGAAACAAACACGCGGGTGCGCGCGGCACGGGTGGCCAATGTCAACAGAAACTTCTAACCTCCGTTACATTCTTGGGTACTACCCACCTAGACACGGCCTCAATCTTGGTGGGATCCATGGTAACTTCTTCTTTTGACATGATATGGCCCAAGAAAGCCACTTTCTCTAGCCAAAACTCACACTTACTAAGCTTTGTATAAAGTTGGTGCTCTGTTAAGGTTTGCAACACTATCCTTAGGTGCTCCTCATGCTCTTCTTTGGTCTTGGAGTAGACCAAGATATCATCTATGAATACCACCACGAACTAGTCCAAGTACGGACTAAACACCCTATTCATAAGATCCATGTGAAAGGATACTCTACCCTCTAATTAAACTTATTTAATTTTAGATCTAAATAACCCTTTTAATTAGATGTTGATCTTATACATGCATAACAATATATAAACAGATAAGTAAAGAAAATGTTACTTACAATATTCAAAACGGTTTTAAGGGCACAAGTAAGAACACCTTTCTTACTTGTTCTTGAGCTCAAAATAAATGGATGATCCTCCTTGTCTCAATAGTGTGAGAACCTCCTCTTAATTGCACCAAGACAACTCCTTAATTCTAATTAATATATTAACTAGATATATAATTAGAGACCTTAAAATATAATCTAATATTTTGTATTACTACTTCTAGTAATTTATAAATTAGATTTTAGAACAATCAAACTTTATTTTAGAGAAAAAGTGTAGAGTAAGAAGTGAGACAAAATGTAAGAGTGAAGGAATGAATAAGAACAATTCTTATTATTGTTGGTGGAGTGGAAAACCGGTGGGGAGGGGTGTCCAAGAGGACCAATGCATGCCCATTCTCTTTTTAGAATTTTTCTTATCAAAAGAACTAGGGTGAAGTCTAGGTTTTGATGTTAATGATTGTGTTTTCCACAATATAAAACAATTAACCATTTCACCCTATTTATTCCTCTAAAACCGGTCCATTAGATAATATGGACTCCATTTTATTTTTGTCAATTATCACTTTGTCATATAATGTGTAACATGTAACATGTAATATGTTATTAATAATATTAATGCATATTTAACAATTAAATATCATTACATATATTAATACAATTATATATAACAATTGACTAGTAATTCATGATTACAAGTATATAAAATGGTCCATGTTAATATAATCTACAACAAGTTGTAATTATAATTAACCGTTCATTCTTAATTTAATTGTTTCATAAACAAAAAATTTAGTAATATAACATCTTAATTACTAAAACGAATATCATTTAATCGAATTACAATAAGATTCATATTCTTACTCACATATGTAAATTGTTCAATTTTAAGGAATTAATTAATCTGTATCATTATACAATTAATTAATTTCATCTATTAAGGGAATTGTCCTTTAGGTATGACCTTAAGGGATCAACTAATCACCACCGTCAAACGATGTGTAATGTCAAACTCTAGTCAGCCAATCATTACCGATTAATGTTGATCAGTTGACGTATAAAAATGAATCATCCCTTTGTGTATTCTTATCATGAGTTTTAATAACGTGATCGCACTATTGTTGAGGACACATACTCCAACAATCTCCCACTTGTCCGAGACAAGTGTGCGTCACCAATTCTCTTGTCCTATTACAATCTCCCACTCAATGCAAGGTGTCTTGCAGGTCGTTCTTGTTAGGTTAATATACCTATTATTAGATTCTTCTAATAGTGAACAAATTAACATTTTAATTATTAGTTCTTTAGATCTAGTGCATGCATAACTAAATAAGAGATTAAATAAGAAAAAAAATGTCCCTTACATTGTTAAGTGGCTCGAAATAAGGGCACAAATAAGGTCACCTCCCTTATTTGTTCTTGAGCTAAAATATAATGGATGATCCTCCAAAATCCCAATGTAGAGATCCTCCTTTGATTGCACCCAAGACAAGTCCCTTAAACTATTATATTAATTAACTAGATTAATATAGTAGTATCCTTAAAATGATTCTAATAATATCACTATTATTACACTAGTAATCTTATATGTTATTAGAATTTAGAATGAACAATCTTTTAATTTTCTAAAACTATTTTAGAGAGAGTTGTGAGAGAAGGAGAGAATTGCATGTAAGATGAATGAATGAATGGTGTAATGAAAAATGAGAACAAAATCTCATTATATAGGAGGAAGTGGCCGGGTAGAGTAGTGCCAAAATGGCATCTTACTTTTGCTTTTTACTCTTATCAAAATATAGGTGTGTAAGCTAGTATGCAATAGGTATGATTACCTCTATTTTATCTCATAAAATAAATCAACCACAATTCACTACTACTCCCTCCATTTCGGTCCATTTACATAAAATGGACTACCATTTTATTTTGTCAATTTGTCATTTGTAACACAATATGTCACATGTAGTATGTTACATGTTATTAATTAATTTAATGCATATTTATCAAATAAATTGTTAGAAATATTAATCTCATTAATTTACATATTCATATATGTGACATTATAATTTAGTCATAAAATTAAAACTAGATCTTATGCATGCAAACTAGAAAAATAGAGAAGAAATCGTCTTTCTTACTATGGGAGTTTCTGTTTTGGGCACAAGTGAGTTCTCCTACTCACTTGTTCTTGAGCTTCATAATATTGGATGAACAAGGATTCAAGCTTAGAATCCCTCTCAAAGATTTATACCCAAGGTGTTACTCTTAAAGATTAGTAATAATGTGATCTAGTAATATTAATAATCTAGCTTGAAAATGACCCAAAATATTATTTTTGTCTCTTGTCTATTCGGTCAAGAGGAAGGAAATATATGATTATTTTTCTCTCTAAACTTCTCTAAGTTTTGGTTGTGTAAAAGAATGAATCATACACTAGTGAATATCTTAGTGTATGTATCAATATAAATTGTACAAACCCTTGGCCTTTTCTCTAGGGAAAATCGGGTATGGGGGGTGGCAAGGGCCAATGCATGGCCAAGATACTCTTCACAAAAGCAACTAGGTGTGCATGGCTATGAATTAGGTTTAATGATTATGCTTCATATATAACATAAAACATAATACAAACCCCAACCCTCCCCATATAATTTCGGTACATATGTTGTAAAATGGAAAGTCCATTTTACAATTTATTTGTCAATTTGTCACATGTAACATGTTCCATGACATTATGTGTATAAAATGTATTTTTAACAATTAAAAATCAACATATTAATAAAATATGTCACTTATAAAATTAACCTAGTAATTCATAATTACATGTACCGTAATGGGTTTCCGAATTATAAATTACAACATTCTGTATTTATAATAATTTATTCATTCCGTTTCAATTGTTTCCGTAAATAATAATATCATCTAAGTAATGAAACAATTTAATTACTTAGTCCGTATCTTATTTAATCGAATTATAATAAGACACGTCAATTATACTCACAAAATCGCCCGTCAATTTTAAACAATTTAATTAACCCGTATCGACATACGATCAATTAAATAATCAATTAAGAGTGTCACCCTTTAGGTATGACCTAAGGGGATCAACTGGTCACCACCGTCGTACGACAGTAATGTCAAACTCTTGTTAGCCAATCATTACCGATATGTGTGGAACAGTTGACTGTAAAATATTACTTCCCACATGTATTCTTAAATATGAGATTTAAACATGTGATCATCATGATCGACAGTTGTGATCGCATTATTGTCGGAGGACACTTATTCCAACAATCTCCCACTTGTCCTCAACAAGTGTGCATCACCAATTCTCTTGTCCTATTACTATCTCCCACTCAATGCAAGGTGTCTTTCGGGTCGTACTTGCAAGTGATCATATCGAGAGTGGTTTCCTCGATCTGGAGAATAACTGATTGACCGGATTTATCTACCATAGATACCTTCCGAGCGTGGCCACGCATTTCCAGTTCATTACTCCTCGAGTGGCCTTGCGATATTGTTATAACCCTGACAAAGGGTGGACAATTCCTATCGCACTTATTCCCTTTGACTAGCCACAACCATCATAACCCAAAATATGCCATTTGACCTCATTTACGAAGGTCGTAGTAACATAAATCAAAGTTAATCTGAAACTGTGCCACCTTTGGCGAACAATCTTTAGTCAAAAGAATCGACTCATTAGAATACTATAGTAGCTCTCGCCACCACTAAGCTATATAAATTTGCCAGAACTCTATAAGCGGTCATTAGCCCAACAAAGTGTTTCTAACAGTCTGCCTATGTGATCGACTAGTCATCTCACATGACTCCATAGCACTTGAACTTGCCATCAATCACATCACACTCTACTCACTTCGAGACGTCGCCTCATGTAAGTGACTATGGGCGAATACAATATTAATCCGTGTTCACTTTAACGGGGTTCAATTGTCTCTACAACCCGTTTGGATGTAACAAAGTATAAGGTGAGTTAATAATAACTCAAACGACAAATGTGGACATCATATTCGGGTAGTCAATACCATATTACTACCTTGTGATGTATACAAGTGTGAAAACACTTGTTGATTGCAATAAAAGTTTAACATACCATGTGTCCATGTGTTCATACTTTTCATATTGCACTTTCCTTTATATTCATGTTATCTCTCATAGCATGAACCTTACCAAGTACACATCTAGGTTCCCAACCTAGGTTTAGGTTCTTTGTCTTGAAAGAACTTTCTTGTTGTTTGTCACATAACCAACGAATTGTGGTGGATGATATAACTTGCACTGGTCAAGTGTTCTACCAACTTACAATGCACTAGGTATACGTTGTGTAGGGTCTTGCAACAATTGTCAAGATGATTAGCCTAGCACTTCTCATAAGTCCTAGCATATTAGAAAATACTAGTTTTGAGTAACTTGTTACTATAACAAGTATCTTTTCAAACTTCTTATTTCTCCTTTTAGCTTGAATAGCTTAAGATTTTCATAAATCCTTACGTGTTTTCGAATTTCAATATGTGCAACTTCTTATCACATAACAGAGTGTTCTGTCAAACACTAGAATAACTCATTAGTTCTTCTTGAGAATTCATGATAATTCTTCTATGGCTTACCAATGAGTCATCATGCTCTTAAGCATATGATTCATTATAGGACATGTGCATGATTATTCTAATGGCGGAAACATTAGTAATTTTTAATCATGTGATCAACCATTCTTAGGTTCAATGAATGACCATGACTGCTTATGGTAATTCCATTTTCATCGATATGAATAACCTACGTTTCTCGTTGATTTGATGTGTATACCTCAATACTTATCCAACATCCTATGATGTGATTGGATTCATCACAGTCCATTTTCATCCAAAATTGAAAACTCAAATACTTCTTTGTGAAGATAGTACTAGCTCGTCATTCTCAATGAGTAATGAGTTATAAATTTTACAAGATGATTGCTCCCACTAAATTTCATGTCTTCACATGATAATTTCAAACTCCCACTCAATTCCACATGTTTCGTAATTGACTACTCAATCGAAACATTTCAAGAATTGAAATAAATTTTGCTTTGCCAAGTTATTAAGATTAAAAGCATATATGTTCCCAACATATCCTTTCAAAATACCTATTTTAAAGAGATTTCAATCTTAAACTTATGGAAAGAGATTTTAATCTCTAACTCATTCATTTTTATAATGATGCGTAGCAATGTCATTATTTAAATGTGAAATTCCATTTAATATACGTCCTTCTCAAAATACCCCTTATTTCAGAAGGAGGTTTAACCATTTCATTTTCATAATGAGGTTAAGTAATGACACTAGCGTGGTTAACAATTAACTTAGCTCTTGTAGATATCGGCATATCTTTCTTTGCAACTTTTAGTCATAAATCTCATTTATTTTCAAGGATGCAACTTTGTTTCATTTAGGCTCTTAAGTAAATATCAATATTGAAACTCTATTTATATCTAGGTCATAAGCTAGCAAAATCTCTTGTTGACACTTTTCTTTAGTCATTCTCTTTGAAAAGTTTCTTTCAAAACTTTCTTTTGGTCTCCTCGTGTAGTTATCTTAAGAACATATTTTTTTTGATTACTTCACTTGGTCTCTTTTGTCATGTAGATCTCATCTATTCGAGACCATAGATCTCATCTATTCGTGTATACTATCTATTTAGGTATACAAATCATTCTTTCTTTCGTAGATCTCATTTACTCAAGTATACAAATTATTCTTTGTATTCTTTGTGTCTTCAGTTTTCTCCCACTCTATCTTTAGAATAAATACTCTAGATATTCAAAGATAGCTTATGATACACAGTTGATGATCTTGAAGTAGAGGGAGGACTATCTCATAGATTGACTAATAGATTTTAGATTTGATGAGTGTACTTGGTAATTGACATTCCTTTAGGAGAGTTCATCAACTCAACATCACTTTATAATTGATCATACACAAGCCTTAAGCTTGTGGACATATAATGAATCCCATCGTTATAGTTGTCTATTGGATCACTTTAAATAGATTATCATATATTTCTATGTGCAAGCATATAAAGACGATTTTTTTATAACAAACAAATACGATAAAAGGGGTGACTTGGGTTGCAAACCAAGCAACCATAATCCAAAATACAACCATTGTTTAGAAAGGATCAACCATTTCCATGTCGAACACGGAAATCAAAATAGTTCTAAAATCCGAAACACAACTTAAAATAAGACAATAATAAAAGCCAAGCTTCATTGGTAGCTACTCCTAGCTCCTTGATGATTTCTCAAGCTTGCTTTTCCTTTCCTTTGTCTTTGCTTGGAGGAGGCCCTATTTACAATAAAAAGGGGATACATTATCACAACTTTGTATCAAAATACCATAGTTTAATTAGAAACATAAAAGAAAGGATAGTCATTTACCTACTGGAGTGATCTTTCCAACTTTGATGTCACCAAGGTACTTGGAATAATTCCTCTTCCAATGTCCAACACCATTGCAATAATGGCATTTGTCAAGAGGATCCTTCTTGGTTTTGGAAGTGATAGCTTCAAAAGTCTTAGCCTTGGTGGACATGGGAGCTTGCCTCTTACCCTTTTTTCCATTCTTTTTGAACTTCCCTTTGCTCTTAGTGCTTATATTAAGCACGTCCTTAGGTGGGTTAACATTTAACCTCATGTCTCTTTCGGCTTGCACAAGTAACTTGTGAAACTCTTCAAGAGACACGTCCTTGTCTTGCATGTTAAAATTCACCCGGAATTGAACATACGCTTTGACTTTGGATAAGGAGTGTAGAATCCTATCTACAATGAGCTCTTTGGGGATTTCAACTTTTTGAATATTCAAAGTCTCGACTAGCTCCAACAATTTGAGCACGTGAGGGCTAACCTTTTGGCCCTCCTTGAAATCGAGATCAAAGAATGCCGAGGCCGCCTCATATTGGATGATCCTTGTTGTTTGTGAAAACATTGTCACAAGTTTGGAATATATTTCATTAGCGATGCCCATTTTAAAGGCTCTCCTTTGGGGATCCGCCTCCATAGCAAAAATCAACACATTTTTCATAGCGGCGGACTCTTTGTGGTAAGCCTCATATGCTTCCCTAGTGGCGGCACTCGACCTAGCATTAGGTTCGGGTGGAGAGGCGTCAGTGAGGTAACGAAGCTTGTCGTCACCTTGGGCGGCTAATTTGAGTTGGGCATCCCAATCGGAGAAATTTGACCCATTCTTTTCAAGTTTACAACGATCCATGAAGGATCGGAGCCATGAAACATTAGTGAGAGGTGCGGCGTTGGTGTTTAGTGCAGCCATTTGTTATGAGAAATAAAAGTGGTCTACAAAACAAAAATAGAAGGAATAAAACATTTGTCGTTTTCAAAATAATAATAATACTCGTAAATTTTAATTTAAACAAGTTTTATAGCATTTATCTAGTGACCTCTACCCAACTTGATAAATGATTCCAAGATCCAAATTCATATTAACTTGGGCGCGGTAGGGCCGATTCATCTCTTATCAATATAACTCGGTGGATTAACGCTTTAATCGATTCTACTTTTAGAACTCTTGGTCGATAAAATTACATTAATATTTATCTTTAGCCCGGAACACATGCGACTACGGTCACGAATACTTCCGTTAAGCTCAATCCAAATTTCGAATAAATGTGTCCATGATCCAAATCCACATCAACTTAGGCACGGTAGGGCCGATTCATCCCTTATCAACATGAATTCGGTGGATAGACATTTATCACCCACTTCCCCTATGTAACAAGGTTTGTACCCGGTAGGGCCGAGCGCACTCCCTCACGAAATAGGTTTTCATGGTTTCTACTTTTTGGTAAGGCTAAGTCTCAATTGTTTATTTAAGCGAGAGGTCATGTCAATTTATTATCTATCACGTTTTAAGTGAACTAAAGCGGTGAACTACGATAATTGTAATTGACACGGTCGATAAACTCAATAAAATGATAATACATGTTTTAGTTATGGCGATTTAGCGATGCATGCCACATATAAATAAAATGCAAAGCATAAATAAAATCCTAGTATGGCCTTCCTAAAATAGTAAATCTAATAAACTATTACAAATTCGGAAACCAACTCCTATGGTCCCTTGAACTTCGGTCTTGGCACGTACTTCAAGGCAACACTTTCTTTGATGGATCGCCTTCTCGAGTGGCACCGTCTTCAAGGAACTCCGGAATGAATAAATTACAAAATGAATAACATAATTTCCTATTATACATTTGTAATTAAAATAAAATAAATATATTAAATTACAAAACGGTGATACGAGATCACAATAAATTACAACCAAATCGATATTCCCATACATTTCGGGTAATATCAATTAAAACTAAGGCCATACTAAGTAAAATTACATAATTCAAAAATTACATAAAATTAAAATATGACAATCATAAACAAAATGCAGCATTATAATATGTATGAACATGCCCAATTTTATGCTAAATCGCCTTTAAGGAGCCAATATCGTATATTAATCGGTTTTTACGGATTTGCGTGATTTAACCTTTTAAAAAACACAATAATTACATAAATTCATATTTATGTACAAGTTAATTATCCTAACCAACTTAGAACTCAAATTAGTCTCCACTAACATTTGACAATAATTAACCTAGATTTCTTAATATTGTTCATAAATGGACCTAAAAACAAAATTATGTCATAAACTTCAAATTAAATCATAAAAATTTCAAATAATTTCAAAATTTGAATTTTAAACTCATGAACATTTGTGGAAAAATACCATGACACTCATAATGTTGAAAACTTAGGTTAAAAATTTCGAAAATTTATCGAGAAAAACAATGTTGCGGTTTATCGGATTTAACAATTATGATCCTAAAAATATGAGAAAAATTATATTTATCAACGTTTCACTTTTAGATCTGAAATATATGATAAAATGCAACATGTGACGTTTTTCCTTAGTCATGAAGTATGTTTTAGCATTTTTACTAATTAAAGTCACTATTTATGTGATTTTTCATCAAAAAATCATAAATCATGCATAAAGACTTCATTATAGCCAAATATTTTACACACATTTTGTAAAATTGCATGTGACAACATACTAAATTTCCATGACCAGATTCGAAATATTACTCACGTTAACCTATTTAGCCATCTAAATATGATTTTAAATTGAAAAATCCAAATTTCGAGCAATACAACTCATTTTATTATGAAAATTTACAGGCCATCAGTAAATAATATATGTGAAAACAAATCCAAAACCCACTGAAAAAGTCGAAGTTTAGCTATTTTTCGTCCAAAAATGACATTTTTACCATAAAAATCACATTTTAATGCCAATATTATATAAAATGAACAATAAAATCCATAAATAAACCAAAATATTCTAAAAATCACTTAGGACCAGAAACTTTTAACATGCAAGGTTATTTTTAGGTTTATCTTCATAAAACCAAATTGATTAGTTTTGTATGTTAATCATATAACTCGGAAAAACTATAAACCGATTTGCATGCAAAAAACCTAAGGCTCATGATACCGCTTGTTAGAAATATTAATCTCATTAATTTACAGATTCATATATGTGACATTATAATTTAGTCATAAAATTAAAACTAGATCTTATGCATGCAAACTAGAAAAATAGAGAAGAAATCGTCTTTCTTACTATGAGAGTTTCGGTTTTTGGGCACAAGTGAGTTCTCCTACTCACTTGTTCTTGAGCTTCCTAATATTGGATGAACAAGGATTCAAGCTTAGAATCCCTCCCAAATATTTATACCCAAGGTGTTACTCTTAAAGATTAGTAATAATATGATCTAGTAATATTAATAATCTAGCTTGAAAATGACCCAAAATATTATTTTTGTCTCTTGTCTATTCGGCCAAGAGGAAGGAAATATATGAGTATTTTTCTCTCTAAACTTCTCTAAGTTTAGGTTGTGTAAAAGTATGAATCATACACTAGTGAATATCTTAGTGTATGTATCAATATAAATTGTAGAAACCCTTGGCCTTTTCTCTAGGGAAAACCGGGTATGGGAGGTGGCAAGGGCCAATGCATGGCCAAGATACTCTTCACAAAAGCAACTAGGTGTGCATGGCTATGAATTAGGTTTAATGAGTATGCTTCTTATATAACATAAAACATAATACAAACCCCAACCCTCCCCATATAATTTCGGTACATATGTTGTAAAATGGAAAGTCCATTTTACAATTTATTTGTCAATTTGTCACATGTAACTTGTTCCATGACATTATGTGTATAAAATGTATTTTTAACAATTAAAAATCAACATATTAATAAAATATATCACTTATAAAATTAACCTAGTAATTCATAATTACTTGTACCGTAATGGGTTTCCGAATCATAAATTACAACATTCTGTATTTATAATAATTTATTCATTCGTTTCAATTATTTCCGTAAATAATAAATTTATCTAAGTAATGAAACAATTTAATTACTTAGTCCGTATCTTATTTAATCGAATTACAATAAGACACGTCAATTATACTCACAAAATCGTCCGTCAATTTTAAGCAATTTAATTAACCCGTATCGACATACGATCAATTAAATAATCAATTAAGAGTGTCACCCTTTAGGTATGACCTAAGGGGATCAACTGGTCACCACCGTCGTACGACAGTAATGTCAAACTCTAGTCAGCCAATCATTACCGATATGTGTGGACCATTTGACTGTAAAATATTACTTCCCACATGTATTCTTAAATATGAGATTTAAACATGTGATCATCATGATCGACAGTTGTGATCGCATTATTGTCGGAGGACACTTATTCCAACATAAATATCATTTTATAAATTAATTAAATTACATACAACAAATTGACTAGTGATTCTTGATCACATAAATAAATGTGCCATATAATTATAATTCACAACATATTGTAATTATAATTAACCATTCATTCTTATCTCAATTGTTTCACAAACAATAATTAATTTTAGTAATAAAGTATTTTAATTACTAAAATAAATCTTATTTAATCCAATTACAATAAGATATAAAATATTTCTCTCACAATTGAATTGTTGAATTTTAAGGAATTGATTAACTTGTATCATCATACAATTAATCAATTTGTCTATTAAGGGAATTTTGCTTTAGATGTGACCTTAAGGGATCAACTGATCACCACCGTCAAACGACAGTAATGTCTAACTCTAGTTAGCTGATCATTACTGATTAATGTTGATCAGTTGACTATATAAATGAATCATCCCTTACGTATTCTTGATATGAGATTTAAACATGTGATCGCACTATTGTTGAGGACACATACTCCAACAGTTCTTGCAAGTGATCATATCAAGAGTGGTTTCCTCAATATGGAGAGTAACTGTCTTACCGGAATTATCTACCGTAGATAGTTTCCGAGCGTGGCCACGCATTTTCAGTTCACTACTCCTCGAGTGGCCCTGGGATTTTTAAATAACCCTGACAAGGGGGTGGACAATTCCTATCGCACAATTTCCTTTGTTTAGCCACAGCTCATCATGACCCAAGAGATGCCCATTTGACCTCATTTACGAAAGTCGTAGATCATAACTCAAAGTCACTCAGAAACTGTGCCAACTTGGGCGAACAGTCTTTAGTGAAAGAATTGACTCAAAATAATACTATAGTAGCTCTTGCCACGACCAGGCTTTATATAAATTACCAGAACTCTATAAGCGGTCACTGCCCGACACAGTGTCCCATACAGTTGATGTGACTCTTAATTGCGCACATTTAGTCCCTTAATTGAACCTATTTTGCATACTATTATAGCATTTCATGACCATTTTATCCGTAAATTCCTTCCTATTTCGCTTTCCTAGTGAATTCTACATGTCTTATAGAAGGGGAGATAATGAGGCAGAATTCCCATCTCCCGTGCATATTTGGAAGCTTATTGACTCTCTTGGATGGACTAGTATGAAGAGAAGGCAAGAATGATGACCAACGATGTAGGAATAAAAAGTATATAGAAGGATCATAGGCATAAAAGCAAGGATGACGAGAAGGAAGCCATTACATAAAGAAATTGCTCAGAACCCAAACCAAGAGTTTCTCCTTTGGCTCTGAAAGTATACTAGATGAAACAGTGTCGAAAAATCAAGTGGTCTAGGCTTTTGAATCACTCCAATAGGAGTCCGGATGAGGAAATGACGTCCGTTTTACAATCCGAGCTCAATTAGACAAGCTGTCCGTCAATCCGCGCGTCCCGAGATTCAAGACGAGCGTCTCCCCTCCAAGACGAGCGTCTTCCTTTACCACTATCTGAGCGTCCCACAGCCAAGATGTCCGTCTTGCAGCCATTCAATCCGAGCGTCTCCTCCACGATCCGCTCGGATCATGAGACAGGACCTCCGTGCCAAGACTCCAGACGCGCGGGACGAGCATATTGTGGCGGAACTAGCACCGTGATATGCGAATCTCCTTCGAGAGGAGCATTTTCCTACTCAAAACTTAGCAATGTTATTTATTAATCTACCCTTGCTTAACCTAATGATGTACCACTATATATACTCCATTTGTAATAATCAAAGGATCAAGTTGGCTTAGATTAGATTAAGTCCTCTTAGAGTAGATTAATCCTTCATTAGGAGTAGATTAGAATAGTTTAGCATTTAATATTTCCACAAATTGCACACTAATCTTTTCTTAATTATTTTTCAAGTTTATTATTGGGTAATTGAAGATTATTGGGTTATTATTGGAGAATTGACAACTCTTCATCAATCAATCAAGTTTTCTTCTATTATTCTTTGCTTTATTATTTGGAATCATCTTCATAGGTATAATTCTCTTTACCCTTGTTTAATTATTGTTAATCACTTTCATTTATTCATCATGTTTTGTCTTTGACAACCTTATTAGCATGTTGAACTTGATAATGAGTGAGTAGTTTCCTTAGCTAGGGTTAATGGGTAATTAAGGGAAACCAACATGGGGAATGATTCATGCTTAATCTAATATGTTCACATAATTTATTTGCTTGCTTGTTGTGATTTCAACTTATGCACATGTTATGTTTGATGAAATGCGAGCCTATGAATCCTTGCATTTTATACCCATCACTTATCTTTTCAATGAAGCTTGTAAGACATAAACCAACTCGAGCCTCATTAGACCATGCATATAGTTGAATAGGAAGGATTAAGTCGACTTGTAAGTGTTGTACAATCTAATCGATTTGTCTTCGGGACCCAAACCTTCTTAGGGATTGTAAGATATACACTAACTCGATCCCATCACAATAATAAGTGCTTGCATATAATTGAGAACATGTTTGTATGATCAACTCCCATGAATCCCCTATGAACCCATGATACCCTAGCACTTTTAGTCATTTGTTTACATCTCTTAATTTATTGTTTGTTTTACTTTATTACTTTCATTAGTTTAGAACACAAGTACAAACCCAAACAAATTGTGACACTAGCATAAATTGAGATAGATAGACTTAGAACCCAAAGCACACCGTCGCATGGATCGACCTCGACTTAACCACTAACTAGTTGTTTGTTGAGATTATAAATGTTTTTGATGGAGTGAACAACGACTCGCTATCACCATCAACAGTCTGCCTATGGGATCGACTAGTCATCTCTTATGACTCTATGGCACTTGAACTTACCATCAATCGCATCACACTCTAGTCACTTTGAGACGTCACCTCATATAAGTGACTAGGGGCTAATACTATATTAATCCAGTTCACTTAAATAGGATTCAATATTATCTCGACAACCTATTTTGAAAACAAAGTATTATAGGAAAAGAGTTTTGAATAAAAGTCAAATGATGAATGTATTATCACATATGTAAAATTGATACTATATCAATTACTACATAATCTATAATCCATACTTAATATTGTATACATCCATACATCTCAACTCAATTGAAATGGCGTGACTTATCATGCTAAGCCTATGAGAAGGCTTTGGTTAGTAAGTCTTAGCAACACATTGCACTTTCCCTAACCTTACTATATACTTTTTCCCTTTGTTATGTATAATCTTTATTATAAAGCTTTTGAGTACGTGTCTAAATCCAATCTAAACATAGGCTTTCGAGCCTTGAATAGCTCCCACTGATCTCATAGTGAGTAGGGATAAGACCTTCGGTTATTGGAACGAACTACCATAGTTCCTCCAATTCATAAAACCAAATCCGTATATCATCCCTTCCTTCTTGAATATCTCATTATGTAGATACCCAGTATCTGCTGAGACTCCAACAAACACCCGATGATTATCGGACTATAACATGTTTTGGAATCGCGGCGTTTGATCGACAGTTTGTGTACAACTTTACGTCGAAAAACTTAAAACAATTTCGAAAATAAAACATTTCAAAACTTTTCAAAAGTACCTGGAGTGTTTAATGCACGACGAAGGGGTCATAATGACACTAACTAGAGTCAAAATCGACACCGGAACAAAAACCGACTCAAAAATTCAAATCCCGACTCCAACAACGAGTCAAACCGAGTCAACCACCAAAAACAAAACATTCAAAGCCTTCTATACTAAGTTTCCCGGATTCATGAATGGTCAAGTACCAAACATGTGACTACAAATCCTAGGATAGAACAAATCATGATTGCACTTGTGTAAAAGTGACAGGACAACTCGAAGACCCGCGACGTGGCTCGCGCCTCTTTGAGCAGCCCAGGTGGCCACGTCGCTCAAAACTCACACAACCACTCATTCTCCCATAAATACCCCTCAAATGCCCCCATTTGAGGACACGCGAGTGTCCGCCCCCTCTTTTCTCCCTTAAAATTCTCGACTCGACTTCTTAAGTCACAATCCGACGCGTATTTACGACCTATCGATCGTAAATACAAGCCTTACACATTGTTTGGTACCGTCATCGTGCATTAAATCACTTGACCGACCACTTCGACCACTACACCATCACTAATCTTAATAAAACACTCTTTTTACTTACCAAAACGGTTTTAAACCAAGTCTTTTCCGACCAAACGAGTTGTTACACTTACTTCGGTTTCTCGCCATAACCAAACATGTAAGTATGAGGGTGTAAAAATCCTTCTTTTATCATGTCTTCATTTGTTTCATGACTATTACATGCTAAAACATGCATAACATGATCCAAAACATGGGATAAATGAGCCAAAACTGCGTTTTGGCCTGAGGCAGAAGCCCCTTAATGTGCACAAAGGCTCGCGCCTCAATGGGGTGCCCAGGTCAGAACTCAAGCGTGGTTTGTTCTCGTCTTTCCTCTTTAATCCATTTTCATATTTGTAATCGGTTTTTACCATTTCAAATATTTTCAAACCCTTTTTTATTTTATTTCATTTGTTTTAACCATAAAACATTTTTCACCCTTGGTTCCTCATACCATGACGGTTAAATCCGCGTTTCGGTGACAATATTTGGTTAATAACATTTAAAAGGTATTTTAAAGCCTTTTATTTCATTTTTGGGAGGTATTTTAAAGCCTTTCATCATTTCTTTACATTTTCAAAACAAGCATATTAGTCACCAACACAAAGTCATCCTTGGTTCTACATACCATGCCGGATTTTAACCAGGGTACGATGATGAGTATCGACTAATGATATTCAAATGAACTTAAAACAATAAGTTCATAATTATTTTCAAAACTATTCATGTCAAGTTTGTCAAAGTCGAACCCAACACCGAATATCATCAAAATAATGATGATTATTCGAGTCTCGTTCCTCAAATCAACAAATGCGGTCTAAACGACTCTTTCAAACCAAATCGGGTCAAATACCCATTTCTCAATACGTTTTATAAATGTTTTTCAAAAGGTCAGAACACGACATACAACCGTTAGTTGACCCGCGCCTAAACAGGCCCCTTCTTTCTTATTTCCAAAACCAGGGGAGACCCCCTTGCACTGCCAACAGGCTCGCGCCTCATGTGGCCGCCTGGTTCAGGGTCTGTTCCCTTTCCAGCATCATTCTAGGACGATCTCGACTCTGGTTTGCCCGGATATAGGACGGATCAGACGACTATTTTCTCATTCAAAATCATATTTGCAAAATGCTTCATTAAGACAAATGGATCACGTTATGCACCATAAACCTAATACGGTAAATGGATGTTTGATTTCTGTCTTGCATGCAAATCAACCATTAATCCAACTCGACATATTATACTTGATACTTGGATTAAATCAACCGACTTAGAAAGCTCTCACATGTTAGGTTTAAATTATTGGATGCGCATTCATGCATTTAAACCGTTTTATCAACTTTTGCATTCAACCAACCAAGATCGATCAGTAGAGGCCGCTACCACGGGCGGGATTGGGTGTCTGATTAAAGGGCTTCCCAATACGTACCTTCACCTCTTACTCAGAAACTTTGGATAGTGGACGACCTTATCCAGGGCGTACGAGAGTCATTCTAGAGATAGGATGCTAAAGAGGGACGATTTCCTTATATATATTACCTATGTCAAACGCTGCTTTGTGCTTCGATTTGACCGAGGTATAAAGTGGATTTCGAACGGGTTCCAAGCATCGCACAAATGCTTGGTGGCGACTCCGAACATCTTTAATCGTTTCGAGACCCTTACCGAGACGAAACCGACCGATCCAAAACGATCCGGTCGAAAGCATTTTTACGCCGCTGAGCGTGGCTTTTAAAAGACTGATGCGCGTCCGCAGATCGAACCGGACCCGCAGGTGGGCCATGTCCACAGATTGGCGACTCCGCTGGGGAAACTAGGACACTTACGTCTTTGTGATCCCTAGATGGTGAGACTCGAACGAGTTCTTGATTGGAATGCATTAATTGATATTACGGTCACGGTCGGGTTCCTTGTCCGGGCCCACAACCTGACCTTCATCGGCCAATTGGCTCGTCTCGTCGGCGTGAGTTTTCTCAAACCCGCGTTTCGAATCCCGATTGAGTCAAGCATACCATTGACGTCACACATTTATGTTTCGTCAAAGAGCTTTAATCACTTTCGAGCATGAGGCTAGGGCACCCTCCTTACACATTTTGTTTTGATTGGTATCCCTCTCGCAAATCGGGGTTTGATTGCTTGGTGTGTAACCCATCCTTCTAAGCCAAAACCCGTGTCAGCATAATGCATAATATAATCAACTGTGAGTGCTTATGTGCTACTTGATCATAAGTCCTTCCGTGTAATTTTCAAACTTTCAAAATCACCTTTTTGCGCCGTTATAATGGCCATTTCAAACTTCAGTCTTTTGCCGACCGTTACACGCCTTTCTAGGCCGTCGTAATGACGATTTTAAAACCCGGTTTTTTATAACCATTTCAACACGCCTTTCAAGGCCGTCGTAATGACGATTTTCAAACCCGGTTTTTTATAACCATTTCAACACGCCTTTCTAGGCCGTCGTAATGACGATTTTCAAACCCGGTTTTTTATAACCATTTCAACACGCCTTTCTAGGCCGTCGTAATGACGATTTTCAAACTCGCTTTTTATAACCATTTCAACACGCCTTTCTAGGCTGTCGTAATGACGATTTTCAAACCCGGTTTTTATAACCATTTCAACACGCCTTTCTAGGCCGTTGTAATGACGATTTTCAAACTTGGTTTTCTACAACCATTTCAAATCACCTTTTTACGCCATTATAATCGCCGCGTCTAGACACGGATTTTAACCCATCTCGCGCCGACAATGGCTCTTTCAAAATCAGAGAAAAGCACACACCCTTTTCTCGAGACACTTTCGAGTTCGCGAGGACCATGCACCGTCCCGGAGACCTCTTAAAACATTTCAAACTCAATTTTCAAAACATACAATTTTGAATTTCAAAAAACCGTCTTGGGAGGCAGTGCCTTGTTTTCCGAGCCGATTCAAACTCAAACCGTCTTCTGCAAATAAACTTAAGACAACCCTTTCAACTGACCGACTTGCGGAGATCTCTATCTTCGGAAGCCATCCATAAAGCGACGAGTGAATCTTTTTGAAAATTTCTATTTTCGAAAACTTCAGTCCACCATTCCAATTCCGCCTCGTGTCTATCGAGTCGAAGCAAACGTACTTATGGGTCTTTACTTATGAGTCGTCTCACCACGAGACTTGTCCAATGGCGTCACGCCATTACATTCGACACGTGTTAAAGGTTCGGTCAACACCGTCATGTCATAAATCGGGTCAGCACCGAGGAACCACACACGGTCATCCTCGTCTTGTTGAGTCTGATCTTTGTCTTGTCCTTTGTGTTGTCTGCGTTCAGTCTTTAAACCGTGTCGGATTAAGTTGTAATGTGAGCCATTTTTCTGCTTCAGAGCGATGGCCCCGTCTTCAACTTCGTATGTCAACAACAACAACAATGATAACAACAGAGATGTCACGATTGCTCAACTAGCCAGCCTGCTCACCGCTCTTAAGGTCACCCTGGATCGTGTCGAGACCCGTATCGACACCCTGGAAAACAAATAAGCTGGAGAACATAATACTCCACCTCTGACTGAAACTGAGAAGAGGCAAAAGCTCTTGGAAGAACATCTCCTAGCCCGGGGTAACAATATCCATCTTGAGAACAACCGAAGGTTTGAACCTGTTAGGGATCAATTACCTGACAACTTTACCCTGACTGATGTACCTAAGTTCAAAGGAGTGGAGGACCCGCTCAATCATATCCGTGCCTTCAAAGACTACATGGCCATAAAAGGGGTCAAATAGGAGCTCTTCACCCGGATCTTCCCATCATCCTTGGAACCAATCCCTCGCCAATGGTACTACTCCCTTGACCCGAAAAACCTTACTACCTGTGATGAGGTCGCGGTTAAATTTGCTAAGCAATACACTCACAATGTTGAAATCCAAGCCAATACCCGTACCCTTGAGGTCCTAACCCAGAACGACAAGGAGGGATTCACCGAGTTCTTAACCCGTTGGAGGAGGGTAAGTACTCAGCTGGTCAGCAAGCCGAGTGAATCAAGTTTGGTGGAAAAGTTCGTCAACAATCTCTGCCCAGTGTATGGCAACTTACTGAGGTATCAAAATATTAAGACCTTCCAGGATCTACAAATTCCGGGGACACGCAATGAAGATGACCTCCGAAAGGGTGTCTTGGCCAAGACCACTGGCAGAGGCTACCAGGGATCCACCTCAACCAGATCTCGCCCTTATGGTCAAACGAATAAGAGCGATGAGGTCAACCTCATTGAACCATCTGCTAAGAGAGTTGAGCGCCCCCAGAGAGTGTTCACAAATATAGGGTTAACTTATGCAAGTGCCCTGAAGAGGCTCATGGACCAGGGAAAGTTACAACCAATAGGACCCACCCCGGATCCGACCGATGCTAAGAAATCCCGCTTCTGGAACCCCAATGCCTACTGTCAGTACCATCAAGGGAAAGGGCATGATACAGAAACCTGCTTCAAACTCAAACACATCATCCAAGACATGATTGAGAAAGGGGAATTACCTTTACCCCCACCAACTAAGCCGAACAACAAAACAAATCCTCTCGGAATCAACGCTATCTCCAATGATGAACCAACTCTGGACTGCTCTCACCTCATCCTGCCAATTGATGACGAGGTGAACACCTTGGAGAAAGATCCCTCGAACGGGGTATTTGTGTTTAGTGCCGCAACTATGCTCACCATGTTCCAAAAGGTTGAGGAAGCCATAGTCAGCCCCTCCGAGAGGATTACCCGACTTGACGATGCCTGCCGCCGGCTTATCTTCAATCCTCCACCACCACGGCCGAGGGAGAGTCCCCGGAGCGCCCAAATCTACCCTCACCAGGACGGATTGCTCCCGCGACCATTCTGGCATGCACCTCACAATAATCATCCTCACAATAATTTCCTCACAATAATCACCCTCACAATAATCAACCCCACAAAAACTACCCTCACAGAAATATCCCTAACAAAAATTGTCTACCAAAGAATACCTCCCCAAGGCGCCTTCGAGATCCTGAAATCAATGGCATCTGGAGAGATGATGTTGAAGTTGTCTATATTATCCCAGGAAAAGAGAAACGGGCGAAAGAGATAGGCCACCTTACCTGGTCCAGACGCCCCTATCAGAACCCGAACAATTCAGCGGTCGCTCCAAACGACCAAGTCGTCCCGGAAGTAGACACTCAACCAAGAGCTCCTGAGAATTTGATCCTCAAGCAGCTTCAGAAGGCAAAAGCCGAGATCTCGATCTGGCAACTGATCGCGACATCATTTGAGAATCGACATGCTTTGCTACAGGCCTTGGGAAAATTAACTATGCCCTCAACCGCTTCCCCTGAAGAAATAGTGGCACATATGACGAGGGACCCCCCTGACTTGAACAACCCAGTCGTCTTCTCTGACGAAGACATCCCTCCCTTCGGAGCCATTCATAACCTTGCCCTGTACATTACCGTACAATGTCTCAAGAAGAATATACCCATGGTCCTTGTAGATGACGGATCCGTGGTAAATGTCATTCCCTTAAAGACTGCTCACAAGCTGGGTATTAAGGAAGCTGATTTGGTCCCAACAAATCAAGGAGTACGCGCCTACGACGGCACTCGTCGCAAGGTCGCGGGGCTCATCACTCTGACTATCGCAACCGGACCACTGGAAAGGCAAACCAGTTTTCAGGTGGTCGACATCGACGCCTCCTTCAATATGCTCCTGGGACGTCCTTGGATTCACACCGTCAAGGCAGTTACCTCAACTCTCCACCAGAAGATCAGGGTCCCCTTCAACGGGAAAACGATCACAATTCCCACTTCCCCGATCAAAGCTGTCATGAGGAAGGGAATAGCCTCCCAGACCATTGAGGAAGATGATAATGAAATGTGGGGATTCTAAGCTGTGAATGCCACAACTGATGAATCAACACTCTTTGATTGTGACCCGTTTGCCAACCTCACAGTCAACCGCATAATGATGGGTCAGGGTTACTTCCCGTGCTTACCCCTCAATCCACCCAAGAGCACCTTACCTCCCTTAAAACAGGCTAAGGTCCCCAACATTTCCTTCGGACTGGGATATGAGCCTACTGATGAAGATATCCAGGAGATGAACCTCCTAGTTCGAAAACGCAAGAAGCACGGAGTTATCCTCCGTCCCTATCATCTGACCCTCAACGGATACTTTGTCCCCGAGGGAGAATCAGAGCTCTACCATGGCTTTCCGAAGCCGATCTATGACTCTGTAGCCAAGGCCAGGTACCCGGGTGTGGATGTCTTCCAGGATTTCTACTTCATCCCCGACAACACTGAAGCTGCATCAACTGAGTCTAAGCCGTCGTCATGCCTCGCTGGACAAGCTGTCACCCTCCTCTTTGGAGAGGATAACATTAAGCACCTTAATTATGAGGACATTATCAACATCGCCCTGAAGGACAATCAATTTGACCCAACTGCTTTGATCTCCGACACTGACCCGGAGAAAGCCGCACAAGGCTGGAGGAAAACCGTCAAGTGGACCGATCGCCGAGGCCGCATTCTCAAGATCACAACTGGAGAAGGCCCTATGTTCAAAGAAGGAAGTGGAGAAGAATCTGAATCTGAGTCTGAGTCGGAGTCAGACTCTGTCATAGCTCCTAACACTCCGGATGTCCCAATCAAGGTCCCCTTCCCGCTATTTTATCGCAAGGTCATGGCTGATTCAGAGGCTGAGTCTACTAGGGTCACCCCCACTCCCATGAAAGGTGACAACCTGGAGCCTGTTCCAGGGGCCACCTCCTCTGCTGTGTCGCCTATGACCGACCATGAGATGTCTGTCCTCTCTGAGCTTTTCGCTCGTGTCAACTTAATGAATTCAAAGTTTGCTTATGACTCGTCTCAATTTAACTGTAATGCAATTCTGAATGACTATGAGGAATTTGACTTGAGTGACTACGCACCTCACCTAGCCAAAGAAATTGACAAACGGGAAACCAGAACCCCCATCATTGAGGAGACCGAACCTATTAACGTAGGAACCGACAACGCACCTCAAGAACTTAGGATAGGGACAACCCTGGACCCCTTGGAAAGACAACAGTTCATTGACCTCCTCCACGAATACAAGGACGTATTCGCCTGGTCCTACAGAGACATGCCCGGGATTGACAGGGAAATTGCAGAGCACCGGATACCCATTAAGCCCGGAGCTAATCCTGTGAAGCAGAAGTTACGCCGGATGCGTCCTGAATGAGCCCTAAAAATCAAGGAAGAAGTGGATAAACAATTAATGGCTGGTTTCATCAAAGTGTCTGAATACTCTGACTGGGTGGCCAACATTGTTCCTGTACCGAAGAAAGACGAGAGAATTTGGGTTTGCGTCGACTTCAGGGATCTTAACAAGGCGAGTCCAAAGGACGACTTCTCTTTGCCACATGTTGACATTCTGGTAGACAACACTGCTGAACATGCTCTCCTATCATTCATGGACGGGTATGCCGGATACAACCAGATTAAAATGGCTGAGGAAGACATGCACAAGACTGCTTTCACTACACAGTGGGGTACATATTGCTACACAGTCATGCCTTTCGGTCTCATCAACGCCGGGGCTACCTATCAGAGAATCGCTACCACTCTCCTACATGATATGATGCACAAGGAGGTAGAGGTGTATGTCGATGACATGATTGTCAAGTCAAGAGAACGGGACGGCCACATCAGCGCCCTTCAAAAATTCTTCGCTCGTCTGCGGAAATATAACATGAGACTAAATCCTCAGAAGTGTACATTCGGGGTCACCTCCGGAAAACTCTTAGGACATGTCGTCAGCAAAAGAGGCATTGAGATTGATCCAACCAAAATCAAAGCCCTTCAACAAATGCCACGGCCTAGGAACGAGAAGGAGATTCGGGGATTTCTCGGTCAGGTCCAATACATCAGCCGCTTCATTGCCAAGCTCACCATGATTTGTGAACCAATATTCAAGAAGCTTCGCACCTCTGATCACACCGATTGGGACGACGACTGCCAAAAAGCCTTCGATAGGATAAAGGAAATCCTATCCAAACCTCCTGTCCTCATGCCACCTCAACCGGGGATTCCTTTATCCCTATACGATCTATTACCACACCATGGGAGCAATGCTAGCACAAACAGTTGACGGCGAGGAACGAGCCATCTACTACATCAGCCAAAAGTTCATCAAATACGAGACAAGGTACACCCAACTGGAAAAGACATGCCTTGCCCTAGTATGGTCAACAAAGAAGCTGCGACATTACATGCTCAGCTACACGGTCCACATCTACTCCAAGAAGGACCCGGTCAAATACATCTTCGAAAAACCCGTACTAAACAGAAGGCTGTCTAGGTGGACGCTCATGCTGTACGAGTTAGATCTCAAGTTTGAACCCCTCAAGGTTATCAAGGGAAGAGCAGTTACCGATTTCCTGGTAGAAAATCCCGTCAACGAGGATCCAACGACCGACACATGGTCACTTCCTGACGAAGACAACCTTTGTGCCGATTCCAACGCATGGGACCTATACTTCGACGGTGCATCTAATCTGAGAGGCTTCGGGGTAAGAATCCTCCTAATATCGCCAGAGGGAGAACATGTTCCGATCTCGGTCAAACTAGACTTTGCCGTCACCAACAATGCCGCTGAATATGAAGCATGTCTCATCGGCCTGCAAACAGCCATCACACTTGACATCAAAAGACTGAGAGTCCACGGCGATTCCTCGCTCATCATCAATCAGGTGTCCGGATCATGGAAAATCCGAAGTGACAGCTTAGCTCCCTACCGAGCAAAGATCAATCAAGAGGCCGAGTTCTTCGACCAAGTCGACTACTTCCACTTGCCACGAGAAGAAAATCAATTTGCTGATGCCCTGGCAAAACTTGTCGCGCTCGTCAACATATCTGACGACATGACATCGATGCCCCTATGTGTCGAGAGAAGGAGCGAGCCAGCTCACATTTGTGCCATCAACAACGACAAGGAAAACCATGATGAGCCTTGGTACCAAGCCATCCTCAACTACAAAACCAAAAACGAATTCCCTCCTAACTCTGGCGAAAGAGGACAAAGAGCCATCCGTTTACTTGCATCACAATTCGTGATAAACCAAAATCAATTATACAAAAGAACACCCCAGGGAATTCTCCTCCTTTGCATTGACCATCACAAATCCAAAGAAGTCATGGGAGAGGTCCACGACGGAGAATGTCGCCCTCACGTGAGCGCAATGATGCTTACCCGAAAAATCATGCGGCTAGGTTACTACTGGACCACCATGGAAGCCGATTGCCGTAACTACGTCAAACATTGCCACAATTGTCAAATCTTTGCCAACATACAACATATACCACCATCCCTTTTAAACACCATGACGTCACCCTGGCCTTTCTCGACCTGGGGCATCGACATCATCGGGAAAGTTAACCCGGTGGGCACCAAGGAACATTGTTTCGTCCTCGTCGCCATCGACTACTTCACCAAATGGGAAGAAGCGCAGTCATATGCAGTCTTGACAGCCAAACAAGTGGCCAAGTTCATCCAGAACAACATCATCTGTAGATATAGGGTACCCCATGAAATCATCAGCGATCAAGGCTCTCACTTCCGGGCGGAAGCTCAGACCTTGCTGGACAAATACAAGATCAAACGACATCGATCATCCCCCTACCGTCCCCAAATCAATGGAGCGGTGGAGGCAGCGAACAAAACTCTTGTCACCATTATCAAGAAAATGCGAGACAACTACCGCGATTGGCCGAGCAAGCTCCCATTCGCACTCTGGGGATACCGAACCTCCATTCGAACACCGACAGGCGCCATACCCTTCTACCTAGCATACGGTATGGAGGCGGTTCAACCGGTAGAGTTAGAGTCCCTTCTCTATGCATCCTACTGGAGAGTCAAGTCCCCGAGGCGAAATGGACCCGTCGAAGGTACGAACAACTCACTCTTCTAGACGAACGGCGGCTCAATGCCTTGCACAACGTCCAGCTATACCAACGACGTATACAACGGGCATTCAATAGGAGGGTCAAACCCTGGAACATCCAGGAGGGTGATTTGGTCCTCAAGTCAGTTCGAGCACCGTTACCCGTCGATCTGAGGGGAAAATTCAAACCCAACTGGGCCGGGCCATACCTGGTCAAGAAGATACTTTCGGGGGGCACAGTGAGACTGAGTGACCTAGATGGGGAGGACTTTACAATCCCGACCAACCTAGACCAACTCAAGAAATACTACCCTTGAACCATAACAACCAACGATCCAAGCCTAGTTTTACAACTAGCGTCCACCTTAACCCTTTTCAAGTCAAGTTCCTCACACGTTCTGATTTAAAATTGCATGTTTTATCGAGTCTAAGTTGCGGCACCTTGCCCGTTTAGAATGTCCTTTGATCTGTCAAAGGCAGCGTCCATTTGCACTAAAACAAAAAAAAAACCCCGAACTACGAACATGGTTTGATTTCACCTCTTCAGGTGGATACGTAGGCAGTCCCTCTTATACATGAGGGATACAACCACAAAACCCAATCAAAATTTACAAAGAATTTCGAACTACGATCATGGCTTAATTTCACCTCTCCAGGTGGATATGTAGGCAGTCCTTTCTTACACAGGAAGGATACAACCATCCCCATAATAAAAAAAACATCAACTTTCAAAAAAGAAAAGGGAAAACCATTCCCTTTCTCCACAAAATACAAAAAGAGCCTTTCTTCCTTCCTACAAAATCCCACTTTCCCAAGTGCAAACGTTTAGGACGATTGAAATCGAATTGCCTTTACAAAATGGATGGAAGAAACGAGCGTTCACAATTTATGACACGAGTAATCCTCTTATTTAATTAATAATGAGAGGGATTACAATTTCAACAACAAATAAAACACGACGAGTCTACAACTTGTCAAAGCTAAGGTGTCGACTAAAACACCTCACATAATAAAACTAGCACAAAACACACAATAACTAGCTAGTACAACATAATAACAACTCACAACACTAATACAAAATAATAATAATAAAGTGGGTAATGGAGGTCTTCACTCTTCCATTCTACCCTTGCCTTTTCCCTCCGGTCTAGCACAAGACCCCATGTTCGACCCGAAACGAGCCAATTCACGGCCCACCATGTTCTTGGGACCCGAGCTTCTCCTCTTTGGTGGTCTCATCACATCCGGGCTAGCTCCATCAACATACTCCTCGGAGAAGGCATGGTTGGCCTTGCCAACCTCTCGATACTTCAAGTCGACAACCTCGTCCTTACGGAATTTGGACCTCTCTTCCAAGGATGGAGCACTTGACCACTTGACATAAGCAGGAGTCACCCATGTCGTGGCAACGGGATTTGGTACCTCCCAAAGCGGCCGAGTGGACCATCATCTTTCGAAGAACTCCACAAGCTCGGAGTTCCGGAAAACATTCTCTTGGACAAGGGTATCTTGAGCGGGCACCTTTTGCTGACGCCCCATTTGGCTCATGAGCCTTTCGAAAGAAGCAACCTTCAAACCCACCACCATCAAAGAACGAGATCTAGCACCCGAAGCGGGCAACCCCGTGAAGGAACTCAAGTGCCACCATGGCACCACCCAATGGATGTGAGGACCACCCTCCTCTGCCAATCTTGCGGCCCAATAAGTCTCGGTAGAAGCAAAACTATCCGAGTAAAACTTCTTCCTCATGGTAAGGTGACGGAAGGAATAAGAAGAAGAATCAACCGGAGGCTCTACATACCTTAGCCTCTCCAATAGCCACACTTGGAGGATCCTTAGGGATCCGAATGAGGGAGCTTCTCCACAAGAGCCTTCCTTGTCCAAAGCTTGGATGATCTCTCCAAGCACCAACCATGATGGATCTCTACCATGCTCCATTTGCTCGACCACATGAACAAGGATCATGCTACCATAGCATTTCGGCCCCTCCTTCTTCAAAACATCAACAAAGAGGTACACATGGATAAGGCAAAAGGCAAGAGCCCTTCTCCTAGCCACCTCCGAAACATTGGCATCTAATCGATTGGAAAAGATGTTGATAAGAGCCAACATATCCACACCATGTGGAGCAAAAAGGAAGTTGACTTGACTTGTCGACAAACCCAACATGGAACGGAATTTCTCCTTGTAGCACAACTGAGTCGGAGGAAGCATGGTGTTTCGGCAAGAGGACAAATTTCACCTTTCGGGAAAACGAAAACATGGTGTTTCGAATCCCAAAACCGAGAACATGCTTCGAGAAATGAGGATTGCACCTTGACTTGACGGAGCACCAACAATTGACCAACTCCCATGCAAATAAGTTGATACTTTTCGGGAGGTGACAAATCTCGGCACCATTGTCGCAACGCATTCTCAAAGGCATCCATAAAATATTTTTGTGGAGGAAGAAGAAGTTTTATAGAGACGTTTTTGTGTTTCGGATGATGAAACAATGAAGCGCAAACATCACTATTTATACAAAAATGATCAGCGCGTTTTTCAGAAAAAGGGGAGAGCTGGCTCCCATCGCCAGGCTGCTCGCGCCGCTTTAGGCCCTCTCCCAGGATTCCCGCTTTGACTTGTCTCTTTCAACTTGTGTTTTTTCCTGACATCTCAAACCTCCCGCCAGAACGCTCGCGCCTCTTCGGGATGATCCGGGATATTTTATGTTTTCTCACACTCACATTTCCTTGTTTTCGCGTTTTACGAAATCCGACACGGTTTCCATGACGCAGCTTTAAACATACGGATTTTTCTTTCTTTTTTTAAGGGGGGGAAGGCTAGTCGCCCCGATCCACGACGGATCGTTTCCATGTCAATCAAAATTCCGAATTTTTTTTCGCTTTTTCGCAATAAAATCGAAAATTGATAAAACGACATCAGTTTTCCTCAAAATTCAAGCACTCACAAATTCGAGTCTTGACCTCATAAAAATCAAATCAAATATACTCGTAAAAATCTTTTCTAAAATTCTTCTCTGACGGATTGAGTTTGATTTTTTCGAGTCACAAATCAATTTCAACAATTTCAGCGCAATTTAATTCACGACACGAGTTAATTGCTCAATTTTCAAATTAATTCCTTTTGGGAGTCCAAACGTGGCGACTTGTCGCGAGAATTTTTCAAAATTCATTTCAATTTTCAAAATTCAATTTTAACTTCAAGTCATCTTGGTTAATATTGTTTTCAATAAAATGCTTTTACGTGTTTACTTTTATGCATATGGGCTACCTGTTGCCTTTTTTTCTACACTAACGATGCAGGAACCAGTGCAAAGCAAAAGGAGAATTGTCAGCCGACAGCGCTCCTCCGCAACACAACAAAAAAAGCCAAAAATCACAAAATGAGCTACAATACAAAAACACATATATACAAACCACCTCACGCAAAATGTAAATATGTACAAACAAGAGTCCAAGACACGGGCAAGCTACTACAACTACTCAGCGCCTCCCGTCGGACCAGTCCCGGTCTCGCGAGGAGTCTCTGCCAACGCAGACACTACCACCTGCTCAGTCTCCCTCTACGGGGAACTCTCCAGTGTCTCACGCTCCATCTCGACGTGAAGCTCATCCGCTGCAGCCAACTGAGCCCTCAGAGAAGCAATCTCCGCATCTCGGCTCCGTAACTCGTCCTCACGACGCCTCAACTCCTGGTCCCGACGAGTGATTCCCAACCCCTGGGCCTCGATCATCGACCTAGCTGCATCCAACTCAGCGCGAACCCGAGCAATCTCCGCTGGATCCGCAGTACCCTACAAAACACAATACAGATCATCAAGATCTAAAAACGTGAAACACAACACAAAAACAGCACACAAAAAATATACCTGAGAAAGCCAAGCCTTCCTCGCAGCCAGGTCACCAGCAAGCTCCCTCCAGCGGTTAGCCGTCCTCCACAAAGCCTGAGGACTAACGGTCGTCACCTACATCCAAAAATGTCCTTCAATATAATGCAAGGCAAAACACAAGTGAGGAAAAATGTCCAAGTCAGGAACTCACCCTCAGGACGATCAGCCTCCACTAAATGCCAACGTCGGTCACCTCGGCAACCGCGGGCTCCGGTAAGCGCAACTGTAGCTCCTCACAACCCGGCCCCTGAAAGGTGGTCTCCGCCGGGAAAACTGGGGGCTGAGTCCTCATCAGCAGGTCGACTCCCTGCAATTTCGATCCGCATAAACAATAACAAATCCTCCTACCCAAAAGAAGCAGTGGAAACAAAAGAACAGAGGAAGATATACCTCGATCGGGTACCAGGCAAGCCTCGACAACCGGAAGGTGTCGTAGTCGACGTCCCGCAGCAACAACGCCTCACCTCCCTGACCGTGAAGGTGCTCCTCAACCTCGTCGGGGGTCGACTCCTGGAACAACACCCTAGGCGGGTCGATCGGTACCACGAAGATCTCAGTAAGGCACTGACGAGCTAAACGCTCGCCCAGGTACCAAATCGGCTCGATCGCCGTCTCCAAGTACAAACGCTGGGAGCTGCGGGGCCGCAGACGCTCCCAAACGGCGGCCGGCACGTCCGTGTAGTGCTCCCAAGGCCACCCTACACACTGCATTCAGAACAAAGCTACTCAACCGACAGGGGGCTTCCTAAGCTACCTAGTCATCCTTCCTCTATCTAATTCTACAAAGAAGAAAGAGTAAGGAACAACGACTCACGTCAGCAACTCGAAGCTTGTTCACGCAACGCCTGTAGTCCTCGTAAGTCGACTTAGTCGACTTCTTCCGAGCCACTGTCCAACCCCTCACAGCAGGGTAGGTCAAGGGGACACCGCATGTGGTCCCCGAACGCAGAGGGGTGAAGTAAGCATACAACCAAGCCTGTAATCAAACACGGCAAACAAAAATCAGCCAATTTGTCAAAAATTGCCAAAATCAAAATCAAAATCAAACTCAAAAAGAAACTACAAAAAAATGCTTGTACCTTTAAGATGAGGCGGGGACCAACCAAAGAAGGGGCACTACCATCCCCCACTGCCTCCGAACGCACCGCTGTGTGCATGTACCGGGTGAACCCCGTCAAGGCCGGTGTAACCCAGTCAAACTGACCCAAAATGTCGAGGTCAGCAAGGAGGGGAAGCACTTTGGTCGACAAGCGCTCACCCTTGTCACCAAAGTACGTGGCACCCAAGAAGTACCACAACCACAACCGCGCCTCCTGCGCGTCAGCCTTAGCCTCTGACTCCGGACTCTCCAACGGCGCCGGAGCAACACCCGCCACTCTCACTCTGAAGTGGTCTCTCACATACGAACTCGCGATCAGGTACGGAGTAATGTCGGAAGGCTCCGGCAAAGCAGTACCGATCAGATGAGTAACCGCAGGAGAAGACACTCTCTCCGTTGTCTTGGTAAACTCAACAGGCGTCTCGCCACAAGGGAGGCCGGATATCATGGCGAAATCCTCTAAGGTCACACCGAGCTCCCCGAACTCCATGTGGAACGACGACGTTGTATCCCAGTATCGATCAAACATGGCACGGATCAGACACAGGTTCGACCTAATCAAAGACCTGTGAATATCCCGCCAAGCGGCCACCAACGGCCCAAAAGCCGAACTCTCTATCAACGCCCTCGTCCCGGCTCGGAGAACGTAATAAAGGCCCAAGTAGGTAGTAAAGCCCGAGAAAGTCCTCATGGTGCTGATCTCCTGAAATCAAAAATAAACAACATCAAAACGCCTATTCAGGCCTGACACTTCAAAAGTGACGAAATTTCAATCAAGGGACACGACTCACCAAGCCCTCGTGAGCACGATAGGAGATATGCCTGTCCAGTCGAAGTAGAAACTGGCTACCGTCGAAACCCTCGGCCCAAGCAGGCGCCGCCCGAAAATTCATTCCCCGCGGGGCTGTAACCCGTCTAGCATCCCAACTCGCGACGTCAGCGTCGTCCTCAATTGTCTCCGCCCTCCGTCTCTTCCGACCACGAGACTCAATGTGACGGATGGAAGGCCTCTCAACGACCCTAACGACGTTCTGTAACGTCCGTCTGGTCGGCCGAGGAGTCCGTCTCCTCGTAGAAACCGTCCTACTGGAGGTACCAGCCGGTCAGCACTCCGATACTATTTCTTTCGTTCGTGCTTTTCTTCTTGCAATTCTTCTACTGGTATTCCTTTGTTCATTATTTCAGTTTTATTGCTTTATTTCGTTCGTAGCTAGAATTGATAGATTAGTTTCCCGAAGCCATAATTATCGTTTTATGCTAATCTTTTGTTCCGTTAATTTAAGCATGAATTCAGTAGTCTATTTCGTTAATCTTGTTGTTGTTTTTACCAATATCATGAGTAGCTAAATACCTCGTGCTAGGATGTAGGGAATCTGTAGATTAGGTGGCAGTAGAATGATACGACCTGAATCGCGCCACGGTCGATCGACCGCACACCCTGGTCGATCGACTGGCCACGTGAGGTTTTGCTTCGTTTTAATTGTTTTAAATTCTATATTTGACGAATCGAGTGCACGCGACTAGTTGAATGCTCAAGAAATGACCGACCCATTAGATCGAAAGATAGGAAAAGTTGTTAGACTACCAATTAAAATGACTAAACTATGCTAAGATCGAAAGATAGGTAAAGTTTAGATTTTTAGTCACTTTTCAGAACGAGAGTCAGTACTAGTGATTTTAGGGACCCGTAGCGAGATCGAAAGACGCTACTTGTTGAGAGTGGACCGAGAGGACCTCTTGTATTCCCGCCTCATGTGTTAATTTCAGACCTACTTAGTATGCTGCTGCCGAAACTACAGTGAACCGATCATCTTAGTACTCCTTTTAAATTTAATTTTATACATTTCTTTAGTTTATTGCTCATTACTTTTAGACCAATTCAAAACAACCCCCACATAATCGTTACCTTAGTCTGAAATTAGACAACTAATAATTACATCTTCCTCTCTGTGGTTCGACCCTGCTACCGCTATCTATAGTAGTAGTTTGGACTATAAATTTATCTTTGGTACTCTACGACGGTATCAAATTTTGGCGCCGTTGCTGGGGAGGCAATTGTTCTAATTTTTAGTTGTTTTATTTTAGTCTGTTTCTTAGTTTAAGGGACATTCGTTCCTTAAGCTATTCTCATATTCTTTTTGTAGTTTCCTCTTATGCGCAGGTCACAGGGTGGTGAATTACTACCAATCAATCCTGAGATTGAGAAGACTTTGCGCGAGTTGAGACGATCATCTAGGATATTGCCGACAGAGGAAGAGCTGAGTACTCTGTCTAGTCACTACGAGAACGAGCTGTTTGAGGAAGATCCACCTTCATCTCCCATTTCCACTTCATCAGTTGAGACCGTCACATCTCCAGATTTTCTAGAAATGGCTGAAGAAGCGACTATAGCAAGTCACTCTGAGCCGACAGCTGCAAATCTATATAAGGGGTTCGAATTACCGGGAGCTGATAGAAAATTCGAACCGAAGCCTTCTTATATCAACTTGGTTGAGAGAAACCAATTCGGGGGAGCTGCAAATGAAGATGCAGCCAAGCATATGGAGATATTTATTGATTATTGCTGCTATATACTCCCGCCGACTGGTGTGACCCAGGACCAGGTAAAGGAGACTATGTTTATATTCTCACTCTGTGATGCTGCAAGGGAGTGGTATAGAGACCTGGATCGAGCTGCTAATGGGATCATCGACTGGAATTCTTTGGCCTTGGCATTCTACAAGAAATATTTCTCTGCCTCGAAGACGAATGCTATTAGAGCTCAAATCATGAGTTTTAAACAGGGTCCTGATGAGAACTTTCACGAAGCATGGGCCCGTTTTAAGAAACTGGTGCGAACCATTCTGCATCATGGGTTTGAGAAATGGAGCCTATGCAATAAGTTTTATAATGGGCTCTATGACGATCAGAGAGCTATCCTGGATGCGGCAACTAGTGGCAGATTCCAGGAGAATATGGGGGAAACTAAGGGGTGGAAGATCATTGATGACTTGGCCACCTATAAAGCTGAGTATAGAAATTCCAGGGGAAATCAAAGGAGAGCCGCTGAATCTTCTTCTGTAGCTGCATTAGAGGCTCTCACGGCGAGATTTGATAAGTACGAGTTGGGGGGAGCTTCAAAAGGAGGGATTTACCATGTAAATGTTGTTTCAGACGGTTCTTTCGTCTGTAAAAGATGTGGAGCTGAGGGACATGTTTCAGACAATTGTCCAAGTCCCTTTTAGTCTTGTGCTCCCTTTCAACATTATAGGCAGACGAACACTTACTATGAGCCGAATGTCCATCCAAACTTTAGGTGGAGTAGCCAAAATGTCCTAAATCCAACTCAACCTCCACAGCAGCAGCAGCAGCAGCAGAATTGTGTGCCCCCTCATAAGCAACAACAGTTTCAAAAATCTCCCTATGTGCCGCAGCAGCAACAATCCCAAGGTTCTGATCTTGCCGAGTTGAAGAATTTGTTGTTGAAAGAATCCCAAGCTAGAGAGGCTGGGATGAAGATGTTGGAGAGCCAAATTGCCCAATTGGCTAGCAAGAATACAACTCGAGCTCCGGGACATTTACCGACTCAAACTGATCAAAAAGAGACCTTAAATGCAATTACCTTGAAGAGTGGGTCTACGCTTGATGGGCCCGCTATGGTTGAGGATGTCGCTGAAAAAGATGAGGCGGAACCGAGTCAAAAGAAAGCTGGAACAAACAGTAACAAGAAAAAGACGATCAGGAGGTATGTCAGTCGATCGACTGACATACCCGATCGATCGGCCCGACATACCGATCGATCGACGAGTCCACGCAAAGAGATGACTTCTAGGCGCGTAGAACTCGGTCGATCGATCGGGCAACATGGTCGATCCGACCAAGCTGTTGAAGGTGATTCTTTTCGTCCTCCGATGCCCGATAACTTGAGGGACCACTTGTTTCGGGGTACGATTGCCCCGAAAATATTGAGGCAAGACCCGAATGCTGATGGGTCCGTTCCGATTCCGAAATATGACCCTTTGTCGATTAATGGTTCACATTTGAGACGGTCTGAAGAAGGGTCAAGCTATAACAAGGAGAAGGTTATGGACTTTCATCCTAAGTCCACCGATGCCGGCATGAGAGATTAAGAAGAGAGGGCTAAGTTACTTCTTACAGCCCCTTATCCAGAGAGATTAGTGCCGACGAAGGAACAAGTATCGTTTAATAAGTTTGAAAATGTTATTCGTAGCTTAAACGTACAAGTTCCTTTTCTTGAGTTAGTCAATCAAGTGCCTGCTTATATGAAATTCATGAAGCAACTTTTGTCTAAGAAGAAGTCACTTGAAACTGTGCACACTGTCGCACTTACTGAGGAGTCATGCCCTTATTTGATCCACACTGCGCCCCATAAGCTAGAAGACCCGGGTAGTTTTTCAGTTCCATGTAGTATTGGCACCTTTTCTATTGAGAAGGCCTTGTGTGACCTAGGAGCCAGTATTAGTGTAATGCCCTTGAGTCTTGCTAGGAAGCTCAAATTGACTAGGTTTGCAGTTACCAACATGACAGTACAGATGGCTGACCGATCTGCGGTCCAGCCAATATGAGTTTTAGAGAACATTCCTGTGCAAATAGGAAAGTTTTTCTTCCCTGTTGACTTCGTTGTACTAGATATGCCCGAGGATGCTCACATTCCTATCATATTGGGTAGATCATTTCGCACACTTCTTTGGTGCGATTATAGATGTTAGTTGGGGACTTTAACCTTTAAAGTAGGAAAAAACTCTATTGTCTTTGCCCAGACTGCTAAGAAGAAAGACCCCATGTGGCCGATAACTTGTAATACGGTTTCTGAAAAAAAATCCTATTTTGTGCTTCCTGATATGCCTGTCTCTATGCCTATTCCTGTTGTAACCCCTCCGCCCCAGATTGGGAGCAAATTGGAGGAAGATTCGTCTATTTCTGACATTGCAGGAGCTGGTTTGGGGAAGGGAGAGCCGCATGTTGCTCCAGCTGTGCAGGAGCCAATCGTCTCAAGAGGCGGCTTAGGATGTCTTAGCTATGGCACTGATGAGGAGCTTGAAGATGAGCCAGTCAAAGTGAGGGAGTCCGGCTTGGACTTTGATGAGCTAGAGGAGGTCATTGAGTGGGAAGATGTCCGACCTGTTGATCCGTTGAGTCCTACAGATGTTGGAGTTGAGAAGAGTGCAGCTGAGGAGATGAGCACTGTTGAGGCTACCTCTTGTAGCCAGAAGCCGACCAAGTGGGCCATTCCGTGGCCGTTCTTGATAAACTATTAGTTGATCACATGCTTTTTCAAACTTTTATTTTATTTCTTTTTAAGACTTTTTATTGTTTTCGTGTGCGCGAGACTTCGCATTTTAATACGTTTGCTTAGGATTTTAAACACTTTAGTCGGTTACTTTGGGTTTTGCGCAATTTTGGGCGCGTTATTATGTGCTTTTACAGGTATATAGACCATATTAGCTCAAGTTAGTGAGCTAATTCGAAGAAATCAGAAGGTTGCAGCAGCTATTCCAGTCGATCGAGTGGTCTGTATGGTCGATCGACTGGCTGCACAGTACCAGGAGCTTCTGTTCCTGACATTCTGGTCGATCGACTGGGTGAGGTGGTCGATCGATCGTTGCCCGCTGCTCTACCTGTTTTCGACCTTTCCCCTGCTGTGTTTGGTCATTTTGCGGACTTAAGGGAGTCTTCTCTCCTCTTTATTTTCCGCCATATTTCTGTTTTCTTCCGTTTTTAATTTTTGCACATAATTACCGCATCCACTTTGCTTTCTTGGTTTTATGCGTGGTATTTGTTGTCTTTTCAGGTACTTATTGGTAGCACTGCTAGCTACTGAAACCTCCTAGCTCACGCTGGTTTGTGGAGGTTTCTTTTTGGTGCACTTAAAGTCTTGTGAGTTTCCGAGTTTATACTTCATGCCTTATGTAGTTAATCTACGCAAATTCCCGTTTTTCTGTTATTTCATTATATGATTTTGCACAATGGGGACATTGTGCGATTTGGTTTGAGGAAGGGTTTTGCGTTGCATTTCATTTGCTTGCATTCACGTTTACATTTTTTGTCTTGCATTGTTGTTTATTTTCCTTTATATATACAGAAAATTCAAAAAATTGAAAAAATTTGAAAATATTCAAAAAATGCACGTTTATTTTAGCATATAGGTCGAGTCGGAACGGTAGTATTTCAATGATAGCATTGCATTTGTAGCTGTTTTATGCCTAAGCCTTGCTAATTAACATGTTATTAGTAGAATCATTTGCATAGTCTACGAGTTTTCGTTAATTTATTCGCTGAACTTGAAACTTGACTTTGATTTTTAGCAAACTACATCATTTTCTGAGATTTAGAGCCTATAACTGGTGACATCCATGACCAGTTTATCTAGGATTGTGAGTAGTTCTCCTTATGAGACATGTTACATAAATATGCATAAATATGAATTTGTTCTGCTTAATACCTGTATGCATTCGGTTTGTGGTTAGTTGACACATGTGGTAGATATTTTCCTTTATTCATTTTGCCCAAAAGCTCCACACTGCCCTTGTCAAGCTAGTAGTTTACGTTCTTGGGGTTGTTACTTCGTTTTTGGTGGCGTATGCTCATTTTGAGATGAAGTTGGCAAGTTGGAAAAAGGAAAGAAAGAAAAAAATTGGAATGAAAAAAAAGAAGAGAAAAGAAAAATGATTCGGAAAAGAAAGAAAAAAGAGAGTACTGTACTGTAGACGTGGTCGATCGACTGACCATCCTGGTCGATCGACTGATGCCCGAGAAGGAAAAGAAAAAATAAATTCGCATAATTCAAAGTCTTTATTATATGGCGATTTTTGCTCCCATGTTGCATTTGTATCTTATGGGGAGTTAGTTGATTGATTACTACGGAGATTGTGAGTTTTGTGCTTGCTAATAGCACCGGTTTCATCGAAGATTTTGAGCAAGAAGTTGGATATTGTCATATGGTTTTGTTAGGGTACTAGCTTGATCACCTGTACCTCCACGTTCCCATAAATGTTTTGCCTCTTCCTGCCCATTACCTCACATATCCCTTATCTACCTCGGGATGTGTCATGGTCATTTGTTTGGTTGGAATGCGTATGTACGGTTGTAGAGATCATTTTCATATTATATTGCAGGCATGTTCTTATAGGTCGTAGTTAGGTGAGAGTCACTACAAAGTAAATTCTTTCTATCTTTTACATATACTCACCTGTATTTATTAAGTGATTTGAGCGACCCGTGAGAGTCCATATTGATAAGTCTCTATCGTTGACGGTTCAACAGTTTTTGACGATTTCATAACTCGTTTGCATGATTCACATTTCTAATTGATTGTTGGTTGTTGCATTAAATTGGTTTAGGCCTTACAGTTTGCATTTCGCTCTGAGATTGAACTCGTTCCATTAGGTTTTTAGGATCGAGTCTAGTTCTTGCTTGGGGACAAGCAAGATTTTGGTTTGGGGAAGTTTGATGCGTGTCTTAAATATGATGTTTTACACCCCATTCTACACGCATTTCAGACCTCATTTGTGTAGTTTATGCTACTATTTGCCCCATTTCGTCTACTTTCGTATTTTTATGTAATATTGCAGATTTATGCGGAAATGAGTAGATATTGAGCTAAATCCGTCCCTGAGTACCTTGCATTGCATTTGACATGAAGTAGAGACTCGAGAGATGAACTTGGTGCGTGTTTCGAAGCTTGAAAGACAACTTTATGAAGAATTAAAAGCGGATTATCAGCTACTCTAGTCGATCGACTGGACCTTATGGTCGATCGACCAGAGCCCGACTTACAGGAACTCATGTTCAGCATACCTCAGTCGATCGACTGCCTTGTGTGGTCGATCGACCAAGCCGCTATTTTAGACGTGAATTAAAAGATCGAGAATAAGAAAGCCCAATGTATTGTAGGTTTAGGAATAAGTTGTTACGTTAGATTCCTATATAACGTAACCTGACATTAAGCTTTAGGTATTCAGTTTTGATAGAGCTTTTCATTCAGTTTTAATTTATCATTAATTAGGGTTTGGTTTCCGAGTTGAATCATTCAATACTATTTCTTTCGTTCGTGCTTTTCTTCCTGCAATTCTTCTACTGGTATTCCTTTGTTCATTATTTCAGTTTTATTGCTTTATTTCGTTCGTAGCTAGAATTGATATATTAGTTTCCCGAAGCCATAATTATCGTTTTATGCTAATCTTTTGTTCCTTTAATTTAAGCATGAATTCAGTAGTCTATTTCGTTAATCTTGTTGTTGTTTTTACCAATATCATGAGTAGCTAAATACCTCGTGCTAGGATGTAGGGAATCTGTAGATTAGGCGCGTGAGAATGATACGACTGAATCGCGCCACGGTCGATCGATCGACCGCACACCCAGTCGATCGATCGGCCACGTGAGGTTTTGCTTCGTTTTAATTGTTTTAAATTCTATATTTGACGAATCGAGTGCACGCGACTAGTTGAATGCTCAAGAAATGACCGACCCATTAGATCGAAAGATAGGGAAAGTTGTTAGACTACCAATTAAAATGACTAAACTATGCTAAGATCGAAAGATAGGTAAAGTTTAGATTTTTAGTCACTTTTCAGGACGAGAGTCAGTACTAGTGATTTTAGGGACCCGTAGCGAGATCGAAAGACGCTACTTGTTGAGAGTGGACCGAGAGGACCTCTTGTTTTCCCGCCTCATGTGTTTATTTCAGACCTACTTAGTATGCTGCTGCCGAAACTACAGTGAACCGATCATCTTAGTACTCCTTTTAAATTTGATTTTATACATTTCTTTAGTTTATTGCTCATTAGTTTTAGACCAATTCAAAATAACCCCCACATAATCGTTACCTTAGTCTGAAATTAGACAACTAATAATTACATCTGCCTCTATGTGGTTCGACCCTGCTACCGCTATCTATAGTAGTAGTTTGGACTATAAATTTATCTTTGGTACTCTACGACGGTATCAGCCAATATCCTCTTATTAGAACTATCTTTATAGGTCTGGATACCTTAGAGATGTATTATTCCTCTCCTAAGTCTTTCATAATTCACAATGATCAATATGTCCCTTACATATAAGACTATTAACACCACATTACTCCCACTAAACTCCATGTATAAACAGAACTACTCGACAATTCGAGACATGTTTATCACATGATCAAAACATACAATTCAACTCCTTAACTTCTACTTAAGATTTCTTCTTAAGTTTGTATTCTACCTTAGGATAGTCGCGATTTACAAAACTCATGCAAGATGATTTTAAAATCCAACTATATCAAATCACATCCAAATACAATGAAGCGTTGTTGTTGCGTGCAAAACCCTTTGCCACCAACCAACCAAGCTAAATAAACATTTTCATTTTTATGCTTGCTTCGGAATTTTGCGGAGTTGAAACTAGATAAAGCATCTTAATAAGTTACAGATTTGTTATTTTCAAAAATAACATGATTCCTGTCTACTTAGATTTCGAAGAAATATTTACTGATTTTGACCAAGAAGGAACATATTCCCACGTCTTATTCTCAGTTTGTGGCTCTTGAATATTTTCTCCCACTCTGTCTATAAGAATTGATCCTCGTTTCTCTAATAGACAGCATCACGAGCCACAAACCCTTTGTTCTCGTGATCATGTAGGAAGAGAGACCCCATGTTCACTATCGAAAAAAGCTACAATTTAGGTACCATGCCTAACCATATCACATATGAAATGTAAATAATTGCTTTAATAATGTGTTGTTTTAGTGGAATAAATAAATACTCCCTCCAGCTTGCTATTTTATTCCCATTTCATTATAATACTCCTCACATATATTAGAGAAACGGGAAGAAAATTAAAAGCCAGAGGGAGTACTAGACAAATTGTGATAGAAACTACTTCCAACTTTATAGTAAAGATTCAATCATATCGTATAGGATTCTTTGTCACTTTCTAATATTATGAAGGTGAACTTGTGATACCATATCATACTCTTTTTGATGTATATAAAAGTCTTCACTTTATTGTTCCCTATTTTTGACAAAGTACTAATACTTTGGTTTTATAATTTCTAGGTTTTGATACTTTTGAACATTCATTGAACTTGTTCAAAGAATCTCTCTTCTTACCTCATTAAGTGGATACCAAGTATCTACCTAGTTCGTTGGTAGAAGAGATGAAGAAGTAATAACCTTTTCTGATTGAAATTGTATTCGACCATACACTTCAAAGTGTAACTAGGGTGAATATCTTGCTCTATTCATAATCCTTCTCTAGAAAGAAGTCATGAATTAATCTTGCTTTGAATACAAGATTCGTACACACCAAGAGATTCCCAATCAAATGGTTTAAGACTCAAAACTAGTTTCTAAATGCAATTTTCAATCAAGAATTGAGAAATGATAGGGTCACCAACTTGAGTCTTATATATATATATATATATATATATATATATATATATATATATATATATATATATATATATATATATATATATATATATATATATATATATATATATATATATATATATATATGACATTTATTTTTAGTTTGAATATAATTACCTTGATTTGTATGGTTTCACCATAAACTTAATCGTGGTATATAAGGGCACAACGCTTGTTTTAATTGCACAATAGTGAAACCCTTTGCGTTTTTTCTACAAAAACTTGAATTATATTCTTATTTAGACTTAGTGTACATCATAACAATTATTGAGGCACAATTCTAAATACAAAACTAAAATGAATACACTATAACACTTATATGGATGAAATGGCAACTACCCTAGTTCCATTCATGTAAATTTCTGAATTTATTCTTGCTAGTCGTCGTACGATTATTCAATGTTAGGATTCTAAGGATTTACAAAGCCCTTGGATTGTGATATGAACGCATCCTCCTTTAAATACCCATTTAGAAAGGTGGTTTTGACGTCCTTTTGCCATATTTCATAATCATGAAATGTGGCAATTTCTAACTTGATTCACAGATTTGTATCAAATACTCATGACGTGATAATTTGCAAGAATGCAACGTCAATGTGATTGATATTCAAGAAGTAATATGTTGGAGTAACACAACCAACTTTACTTATTTGGGGTTTGTATCTAATTTAGTGTCTAACACTTTCTCTTTCGAGCCTAGTTCTATCCTTAACAATTAAGATAGGTACTTAATTCTTATTTCTCCCACTAACTTTAAGAATTTCCATTTGATGAAGACTTATCTTCATATAAATTCCTAGTTAATCCTTCACAAGGATGAACTCTATAGTGGTATTTGGTCAATCAAAATTTCTGACAAATCAATTTACCAACTTAACATTGTCATGTTCATAACAACTTAAGTGCTTGATGACAAGTGTTTGGCTTGAGCAATAAGACTTTTGAACCATAGACGCATAGATGATATTATCAAAATATATTTTGACTAATCATTACCTCTAGTCATATTTCTTCACAAGAAATCATACATAGGCATGTTAGGAATTTTAAGATGCTAATCTTATATGACATAGGACAACTCCTATCGAGTTCTATGGAATAGAACGATTCCTATGGAACTAGTCCATGCCCTATTTAAACGATTCATTTGAGGATTTAGAAAGAGATTATATTTTTCATTAGTAATAATGGTTTAGCGGAGACTCGTGTTATAAGCGAATGATATCGTATATGAGTAGGAGCGATGATAAAGAACAATATAAAACAACGAAATAATTGGAAAAGAAACATTCATCGTTAATACATGAAAATATTTTAGCATGTTTTTAGCATTTATATAATGACCTCCACCCAATTATATAAATGATTCCGAGATCGAAATCCATATTAACTCGGGCACGGGAAACCGATACATCCCTCACTAATATGACTCGGTGGGTTAACTCTTTAACCGATTCTACAATTAGAACTCTCGGTCGATGAAATTACGTTAAGTTCATCTCTAGCCTCGGAACATAAGACCAGTCTTCATGTCCCGTTGAGACCAACCAAATTTCGCGTGTAATAACTAGTTATTACCCCACTTACCCAATGAAAAATGAAAGTACCCCAGCAAACGGAATCTACCCCAAATGTCAAAGGGATTCATGGGTCCTACTATTTGGAAAGGTTAATCTCAATTTTAAATATGTCAAAGGTCTTGTCGATTTATTATCTATCACCATTTATGTGAACTATATTAGTGAACTACGATAATTATAATCGACACGATAAAAAACGATATATATATATATATATATATATATATATATATATATATATATATATATATATATATATATATATATATATATATATAAATGTATGTGATGTTAATGGCGATTTGGCAAATGCATGTAACATATAAAGAAAAATGCAAAGCAATAAATAAATTTCCTAGTATGACCTTCCTAAAATAGAAAATCTAATATTCTATTACAAATTCGGAAACCAACTCAATTGGTCCCTTGAACTTCAAGTGACACACCTCCCAAGCAAACACCGTCTTGATCGGAACTCTTTTCCGAATGGCTCCGTCTTTAGGAATCTCCGGAATTACAAAATAATAATAAAAATACATAGCTATTCCTATTATACATTTGTAATAAAAATTTAAATCTATTAAATTACAAAACGAAGATGCAAAATCACATTAAAATTACAACCAAATCGATATTCCCTTTCATTACGGGTAATACCAATTAAAAAACTAAGGCCATACTAAGATAAAAAATACATAATTCAAAATTACATAAATAAAATATGACATTCATCAATAAAAAATACCAGCATTATCATATGTATCTAACATGCCAAATTATGTGCCAAATCTCCCTATTTAAACTATATCGTAAATATAAACCGGTTTTATGGTTATTCGCGATATTTAACTTATTAAAATCACAAAATAATACTAAAATCAAATTTTAGTCCAAGTTAATTATCCTAACATTTTAGGACTCAAAAATTAGTCACTACTCAATTTTTGACAATAATTCAACTTGATTAAACATATATGCTCATTTTTTACCTTAATATCATAACCTTTTATGAATAAATCCAAATTCAATTACAATAATTTCAAATTTCAAATTTTAAATTTTTGAACATTCTGGAATAATTCCATGACACTCATAATGTAACAAATCAAGGTTAAAATTTTCGAATTTATTTCGAGAAAAATATAGTTGCAATTTATCGGTTTTATCTAATAAAACATCTAAAGCATATGAATATTAATCTAATCAATGTTCCAACTTTAGATCTGATATGTGGGATAAAAATACAACCTAAAATAATTTTCGCATGCCATTTAATTTATTTTAGCTATTTATGCTAAAATAGTCAACATTTATGTCATTTTTATACCTAAAAATTCATAAATCATGCAAAATGAATCAAGTTCATCTAAAATTTTACACACAGTGAGTAAAATGTACATGTGACAACATATTAAAATTTTATGGCCTGTTTCGAAGTTTAACTAAGTTTAACCATTTTACCTTCATTTATGTCATTTTTATCTCATAAAAATCATAAATCATGGAAAATTTAAGGCTCGATAATGATGTTACGGTGGAACCAACTGAGGACGATTCATCCAGACCTGTTGTTGCTGCGATTCCACAATTTGCTGACGCGAGAACCACTAGAACAGTCGGTGAGATTGTGGGGATTCCAGTTATCAATTTGGATGCCGTCGTTGAGGATGATGTTGATTCAATTGTTGAAGAGAATCCTGAGGAAGAAACTGTGCCTGAGGATCCTGGTCCAGATGATGCTGGTTGGACTCAGGTTACTGGTAAGAAACGCTCCTCATCTCCTGTTCCATCTCAGAAAGTGGTATTGCAGATAACCGCTGAGGAGGTTCAACCTGAACTTGATTATTGGTCGACTGCAGTGTTTTGTTATGTACTAGGGGGTAACCCACCATGGGCGCAACTGTCTGGTTTTATTTCCAATTTATGGGGGAAGTATAAATTTGATAAAGTGTCTTTTTTACCTAATGGTGCTTTCCTGGTTCATTTTCCTACCTTGGAGTGTCGTAATCTGGTTCTCAAACAAGGATTTCCTATGTTTGAAAACAAACCATTGGTTGTAAAACCCTGGACTGAGTCCTCTTCCTTGGCCAAAGAACCTGTCAAAGCTGTTCCAGTGTGGATACGCTTATGTGGTCTAGGGTTGAAATTTTGGGGGGAAAAAACTCTGGAAAAGCTTGCTACTTTGGTGGGGAAGTATATGCGTGCTGATAGTGCTACTTTAGATAAAACCAGACTAGGGTACGCAAGACTTATGGTAGAAGTGGAGGTTGGACAAAATTTTCCTGATAAGATATACTTTAAGGATGAAAAAGGCAGTGATGTTTGTGTATGTGTTGAATATGAATGGAAGCCTGTGGTCTGTGGTTCCTGTAAGGGCATTGGCCACACGAAGGATGTATGTAAGAAGCACACTGCTGCTCCTCGCATAATTCAGGTATGGAGACCAGTGGTTAAGCCTCCAGTACCCCAACCACAGCATACTACCTTGACCACACCAGAGGGGGAGATACCATCCAGTCCTCTGTATGGAGGTGTCACTTTTCATAACTCTGATAACCTACCTGTTTCAACTAGTCCTATTATTCAAAGAGTGAGGCAAGAACATGCTCCTGTATCCCATCTGAGACCTGGCACTTCTTATAAAGCAGCTGTTTTTCCTACTAAGGAATCTGCTGTTATTATTGAGGCAAGGGTAGTACAAGAGGAAGGGGAGAGTAGTACCAACATTACTTGTGATAATGGATAGATTGGGATTTTGGAATGTTAGGGGCATGAACAACCCAAATAAACAATTAGATATTAAGCAATTTCTTTTTCAAAATAAAATTAGTTTATTTGGATTAGTGGAGACTAAAATAAAGGATCAAGATTTTGTGTCTGTGCTCAATAATTTAGGGAGTCAGTGGAAAGGTATCAACAATAACATGCATCATCCTGGTGGTAGAGTCTGGATTATCTGGTTTCCTCATATCTTTAATGTCCATCTTATTGCTGATAGTGGTCAGCATATTACTGTGGAAGTGTCTGACATTACTTCAGGTGATAATTTCTGGTATACTGTTGTGTATGGGTCTAATTCTGACAGTGAGAGGCTCACTCTTTGGGAGCAACGTAACCAGATTAAGGATCAGTGTGTTAAACCTTGGTGTATTTGTGGGGATTTCAACTCAGTTCTGGATTATAATGAAAGGTTGGGTAGAGAGGTGACTTGGAATGAAATCAAAGATTTTAGGCAGTGCATTGAGTATTGTGAGGTGATTGATATTGTAGCTCATGGATATTTTTTCACTTGGAACAACAAACAAGATCCTTCTACTCGTGTTTTCTCAAGAATTGATAGATGCTTGATTAATCTTGAGTGGCTTCAGAGGTTCCCTGATAGTTCAGCCTATTTCATGAATGAAGGAACATTTGATCATTGTCCCTGTATATGCTATAGAAGGAATGAGGCAACTACTAGGAAGACTTCGTTTAAATATTTCAATATGTGGAGCTTGGACCCTCAGTTCAAGGAAGTGGTGGCTACTGAATGGAATAAACCTATCTCTGGGGTCAGGATGTATCAAGTTGTCACTAAGCTTAGGAATCTGAAGAAACCTCTGAAAGAGTTAAACAAGAACAAATTCTCTGACATTGAGAAGAGTACAGAGGTAGCTAGAGTTGTCTTGGATAGGCTGCAAAACTGCTATGCATCTTAATCCTCATGATTCTCAATTACTAGCTGAAGAACAGGCAGCAGCAGAGGATTTCAAAGTTCTAAATCAGGCTAGAACTAAATACTTACATCAGAAAGCCAAGGTGGAGTGGTTATTGGAAGGAGATGAGAATACAAGTTTCTATCATAGTAGAATCAAAGCCAAGCAATTTTATAATAAGGTAACTCAAATTGTTGATATGGAGGGAGTCACTCATCATGATACTCAAGGGATTGAAGCTGCATTCTTATCCTATTATACTGAGTTGTTGGGATCAAGTAAAACTACATCACCTGTGCATAAGCCAACTGTAAGAACGGGAAAGCTTATTAATGATCACCATGTCTAGCTGCTCCTTAGACCAATCTCTGATAATGAAATTAGACAGTGTATGTTCTCTATTCCAGCTGATAAAAGTCCTGGACCTGACGGATACACTAGTCATTTTTATAAAGATTCTTGGGATATTGTGGGTCAGGAGGTTTGTGATGCTGTGAAGGATTTCTTTCATTCAGGGCAGTTGTTGAAGCAACTCAATACAACTAATATTACTCTCATTCCCAAAGGGAGTAATCCTAAAAGTGTCCTAGAATTTCGCCCTATTGCCTGTTGCAACACCTTATACAAGTGCATTGCAAAGCTTCTCTGCAATAGGCTAGGAGATATTCTTCCTGAGATTGTTAGCATTAATCAAAGTGGATTTATTAAGGGGAGAAACATTGTAGAGAATGTCCTCATTTGCCAAGATATAGTAAGACTCTACAACAGACAAGCTGCATCACCTAGATGTCTGGTTAAAATCGACCTTAAGAAAGCTTATGATAGTGTGGAATGGGAGTTTCTAGAGCAGATGTTGGGAGCTTTAAATTTCCCTGTGAAATTTATTAACTGGATAATGAAGTGTGTTTCTACTCCTTCTTTTTCCCTATCCTTAAATGGAAGGTCTTTTGGATTTTTCAAAGGCAAGAGAGGTCTTAGGCAAGGGGACCCTTTGTCTCCTCTCTTGTTCACACTCTGTATGGACTATTTATCCAGAATTTTGGTTGTTGTGGGTCAACAAGATGGGTTTAGATTCCATCCCCTTTGTGGCCACTTGAAGCTTAATCATTTGTTGTTTGCAGATGACCTGCTTATGTTTTCCAAGGGCAATGCAGTGTCTATCATGTGGATCCTAAGGGCTTTTGCCACTTTCTCCTCTGCCTCTGGATTTTGCCTCAACAAAGACAAAACCGAGATTTACTTCAATGGGGTGAGAACTGATACAGTGAATGAGGTTCTTCAGATATCTGGGTTCAAGAAGGGTGAACTTCCCTTCAAATATTTAGGGGTCCCTATATCATCCAAGAAATTAACTAAGAATGAAGGAAGGAAACTGACTGACAAGATCACTGCAAAGATTAGAGCTTGGGAGGCTAAACATCTTACTTATGCTGGTAGATTAACTCTGGTCACTTCTGTGCTGCATACTTTACACTCCTACTGGGCTACTATCTTTCTCATCCCTTCTGGCATCATGAATAATATTGACAGAATTTGCAGAAACTTTCTTTGGAGTGGGAAAGATTCCTACCTTCGTGCCCCTGCTGTTGCTTGGGATCAGTGTTGCAAGCCAAAAGCTGAAGGTGGATTGGGCATTAAAAATTCCAAGATGTGGAAAAAAGCTCAGTTGGGTAAGTATGTATGGTGGGTTGCTAATAAGAAGGATCATCTTTGGGTGCGTTGGATTAATCATGTGTATCTTAAGGGTGGACATTGGTCCAACTACTCTCCTCCTTCTGATTGTAGTTGGTCGTGGAAAAAAATAGCCCATATAATGATGATGTTTAGGCCTGCTTACAATGATGACCAGTGGCTAAGGAATAGTGCTGATTACACCATTAAAGCAGGTTATGATTGGATCAGAAACCCTGGGGACTCTGTTAATTGGTGGAAAATTTGTTGGAATGGTATGAATGTTCCTAAGTCCTCTTTTATTTTCTGGGCAGTTATGCTACGCAGGCTGCTTACTCGTGATAGATTAGCAAGGATGGGTGGTCCTAGTGCTATGGAGTGTTATTTGTGTCAGGGAGCTGATGAATCTCATGGGCATCTTTACTATGAGTGTGTCTTTAGCAGGCAATGTATTGCTCTTCTGCAGCAGAAGCTTTCTGTCAACCTGAATCCTAGAGATCTGGTGGAATGGAACAAACGAGGGAGACGAATTAGTATTCTGAGAAGAAGAATTATTTGTGCGTGTCATGTGATGATGGTGTATCTGATTTGGCAGGCTAGAAACAAAGCTCGAGTTATGCTTACAGTCACTCATCCTAAAGTTATAGTCCAGCAGATCATTCAAGCAGTTACTATCAGATTCTGGGCTCGCAACAAAGCCCCTATTAAAGAGGAGGATTCCAGTTGGCTCAATTGTTTACGGTCTGTCTAGTTTTTGTTGTTGAGGTAGCTGGTTAGACTGAGTTTTTGTGGTATTTTTTGTGATCTTGTAAATCTCTACACGGATGATGTATTCTTTTGTTGATATTAATATACTTAACCTTTCCCAAAAAAAAAAAAAATCATAAATCATGCAAAATAAATCAAATTTATACGAAATTTTACATACAATAAGTAAAATATGCATGTGAGGTCATATAAAAAATTCAAGGTCAGAAACTTTGTTTAACTATTTTTAGCATTTTAAAAACTATTTTATACATTAAAATGTAATAAAATTACTAAAAATCATTAAAATGAGCCAAAAATTACCATAAATCATACAAATGACCTAAATTCATTTTAGGACCAGAATATATGACATGCAAAAAATTTCGTGACTTAATCATATAAATCACAAATTTCTAGTTTTAATTTAGTCGGAAAAACTAACTCGATTATGCATGCAACAACCAAAGCTCTGATACCACTTGAAAGGATACTCTACCCTCTAATTAAACTCATTTTATTATAAATCTAAATAACTCTTTTAATTAGATGTTGATCTTATGCATGCATAACAATATATAAATAGATAAGTAAAGAAAATGTTCCTTACAATATTCAAAACGGTTTTAAGGGCACAAGTAAGAACATCTTTCTTACTTGTTCTTGAGCTCAAAATAAATAGATGATTCTCCTTGTCTCAATAGTGTGAGAACCTCCTCTTAATTGCACCAAGACAACCCCTTAATTCTAATTAATATATTAACTAGATATATAATTAGAGACCTTAAAATATAATCTAATATTTTGTATTACTACTTCTAGTAATTTATAAATTAGATTTTAGAATAATTATATCTCAAACTTTATTTTAGAGAAAAAGTGTAGAGTAAGAAGTGAGACAAAATGTAAGAGTGAAGGAATGAATAAGAACAATTCTTATTATTGTTGGTGGAGTGGAAAACCGGTGGGGAGGGGTGTCCAAGAGGACTAATGCATGCCCACTCTCTTTTTAGAATTGTTCTTATCAAAAGAACTAGGGTGAAGTCTAGGTTTAGATGTTAATGATTGTGTTTTCCACAATATAAAACAATTAACCATTTCACCCTATTTATTCCTCTAAAACCGGTCCATTAGATAATATGGACTCCATTTTATTTTGTGAATTATCACTTTGTCATATAATGTGTAACATGTAAATGTTATTAATAATATTAATGCATATTTAACAATTAAATATCATTACATATATTAATACAATTATATATAACAATTGACTAGTAATTCGTGATTACAAGTATATAAAATGATCCATGTTAATATAATCTACAACAAATTGTAATTATAATTAACCGTTCATTCTTAATTTAATTGTTTCATATTTAGTAATATAATATCTTAATTACTAAAATGAATCTCATTTAGTTGAATTACAATAAGATTCATATTCTTACTCACATATGTAAATTGTTCAATTTTAAGGAATTAATTAATCTGCATCATTATACAATTAATTAATTTCATCTATTAAGGGAATTGTCCTTTAGGTGTGACCTTAAGGGATCAACTGATCACCACCGTCAAATGACAGTAATGTCAAACTCTAGTCAGCCAATCATTGCCGATTAAGGTTGATCAGTTGACGTATAAAAATGAATCATCCCTTTGTGTATTCTTATCATGAGTTTTAATAACGTGATCGCACTATTGTTGAGGACACATACTCCAACACCATGAACGCGGCCGGTGCATTTGTTAGTCCAAACGGCATTACCACGAACTCATAATGTCCATATCTTGATCTAAAAGCGGTCTTTGGGATATCCTCATCTTTGATCTTCAATTGGTGATTGCCCGAATGTAGGTCAATCTTTGAAAACACTTCGGCTCCACTAAGTTGATCAAACAAGTCATCAATCCTTGGTAGAGGGTATTTGTTTTTGACGGTGACATTGTTCAACTCCCTATAGTCAATTCACAATCTCAATGTTCCATCCTTCTTCTTTACAAATAGAAACGGTGCTCCCCAAGGTGAAACACTCGGTCTAATGTACCCTTTGTCCGCTAATTCCCGAAGTTATTTCTTCAATTCTTCTAGCTCCTTTGGACCCATCCGGTACGGGGCCTTAGAAATCGGTCCCGCACCCGGTCTTAAGTCCACTCCGAACTCCACTTCTCTTGATGGAGGTAGTCCAGGCAATTCCTCCGGAAATACATCCTCAAATTCTCCCACTACCGGTATATCCCTAGCTTCAGGCCTCTCCACACTAGTTTCTCACACGTGGCATAAGATCATTGGGCACTTCTTCTTTAGACAAGTCTTTAGGGTCATCACCGAAACTAGTTTTACCTTAGGCTTGACTAGGTAACCTTTGTATGACACCCTAATACCTGTAGGTTCTTTTAAAGCAATCTTCTTTTGGTAGCAATCTATGTTGGCCTTGTGTCTACTCAACCAATCCATTCCTAGAATTATCTCAAACCCCTCCAAAGGAAATTCTAAAAGATCTACCGGAAAATTTATTTTATGAATTAAGATGGGTACTTCTTTGTAAATCTTTGAACATGTAATAGACTCCTCCGAAGGTATAGACACGTCATCTTTGGCTAGTTCACCCTCCCGCAATCCTAAGGTAGGTACGCGGCTCCTAGACACGAAAGAACGTGTGGCCCCCGAGTCAACTAAAACAAAGCATGGGTGAGAGTTAACAAGAAATATACCGGATACAACGTGGGCGTCTTCCGCGGCACTCCTCTTGTACATGGCAAAGAGCTTGCCACTAGTCTTGGGTGCTCCTTGGACCGTGCTAGCCAATTGAGTTGGCCTATTCCCGGAAGTTTTGCCACCCTCATAGCTTGTCGCCCTTGATGGTGTTCCCTGGTTGAAGTTTCCTCGATTGTTTCCGCCATTGAAGTTGGGATTAGTATTCCTTGGGTTACTCCAAGCCCCCGAGTTCCGGTTGCTTGCTCCACTTTGGGAAGGGGTGTGGTAAGAGTTTCCTTGTCCAAATCTCCGGTTATGTCCCTTTTGAGCATAAGTGCATTCCACACTTTTGTGACCGAGGCCACCATAATTATAGCACCTTAACCCTCCTCCTTCACTAGCGGCCCTATTCCCATAGTTGCTTGTTCCACCAAAGCTATTTCCCTATGCTCCTCCCGAGTATGACTTCCTTCACCTTCATTTCTCCTTGGGTTGATACCTTCCTTCACCAAAGCTATTGATTAAAAGTAATCTTCTTGGGTTGATACCTTCCTTCACCTTCATTTCTCCTTTTCTCCCCGGACCTATCCTTAGCATCCTTGGCAACACCGAGTAGCCTCTTCGCGTTACCGGCCCTAGCATAGACTTCTTTCACATTAGAAAAATCTCCGGGTGTGAGCTTCTCCAAGAGTTTGAGGGTCAAACCTCCCTCAAAATTGAGAGCCAAATGAGATTGTCTAAGGTGAAGGTCCTCCACGTAAGTAGCGAGCTGACAAAAGCGGATGTATTAATCTTGAACGGTCATAGCACCGGTCATCACGAACCGGTCGAATTCCGCTCGAAGCTTTCACCTCACGTGCTCGGGGATAAACTCATTCCTCATTTCCACCTTGAAATCGGCCCAAGGGATGGTGGCTTCGCCCCTCTCTTCATATAAGTTCTTCATAGCTTCCCGTTCCTTGTACCACCAACCTCGCGCAAGTCCTCCCAAGTAGAAGGCGGCTTACTCCACCTTAAGCTCCTCCGGGCACCTCACTACCTCGAACACATTCTCCATCTCTCTTACCCAATCGCTAAAAAAGCAAGGCTCCCCCACCCCAGGTACTTGGTGAGGCGGTGGTGTGAAATGGCGGTGCTTACGGCCGAGGCATCCATTGCCACATCTCTCTCTCGGGTGACATTCCTAAGAGCTTCGGTGAGGGCCTCATTTTGAGCAATGAGCCGCTCCATTTCCTCCTCGGACACACAAGGCGGAGGGTAAGGAGTCCTTGGACGTGGTCTTGGCATAATGTCTCTTCAATAAGCATAACAAACGTTAATACATGCCTCAAAACACGAGCCATTGGGTATTGACCACCATAAAGGTCCACTCGGTCGAGTGAGGAAAGTCACTCGGTCGAGTGGTGAGTCCACTCGGTCTAGTGGTGTCCCACTCGGTTGATTGTCTCAACAATCAGATGGTTTCCCAAAATCCCCAGAGGTCCACTCGATCGAGTGGCTACAACACTCGGTCGAGTGAATCCTTCACTCGGTCGAGTGCCATAACAATCAGAATGTTTCCAGAATCCTTCCATAATTTACTCCGTCGAGTGGCCATGTTACTCGGTCGAGTAGGACTCACTCGATCGAGTGAGACCTTCACTCAGTCGAGTGTGGCAACTTACAGGAGCTCTTTTGATTCTAGAATGGCATCCACTCGGTCGAGTGGGAGGGGCACTCGGTCGAGTGCTTTCTACTCGAGCAAGTTCCTCACTTCACTTGGCCGAGTACACTACATAAGGTCCATCTACTCATTCTAACTCACACAAGTCTACATATAACCCTATTCACATGTTCCTATACGCAAGCACGGGAGAGAATATAGCCATATGCGCAACATATGGCACACACATGTTGGTACTTAACACGTATACTTACTATGATACACCACACATATCTTTCTCAAAAGTCTACCATCATTGAGCATATTAACATGTAGGACATCACTAAGCATACCAAATTCCACAACATCAAGCAAGAAGTATGCAACAATCATATGCACCAAACACGTCCCATTAACCACGCGTAGTGACCGACTCAAGTTAAGAGGGCAAGTACTCAACCTTGAGACGTCTCCCAAGTTTGTCACAAACCCTCTAAAACTCAAACCGGGTTCATTTTAAATTGACTCATCCTAGTTCATTGGTTAGGCTCCAAAACCGTAGCTCTGATACCACTTTGTAACACCCCCATAGGTCACGACCCTTCCTCTAGGAAATTCCCAACATATGGAGGTATCACAAGCCTTGGTTTCCCAAGAGTGTAGTGCGAACAACGAGTAAAGAAGTAATTTAGAATACATAAATAGTTAAGTTGTAGAGTTAAGTGATCACAAGTGAGGGATATCAAAACCATCCCCTTTAGTTATCCACCCATATCGAAAGGAGTCAAAATGTCAAAAACTAGATAAGAATAAATGTCGACGACGACGTAGACCGCTCCCAAGCCCGCTACTCAACACATGCTTGTCGACACTGCTCCCCATATGGGACATTCAAACCCAAGTGTTAGCCAATGATATGAATGTTCAATAATATACAAGAGATGCAACTAACTTACTAATTTAATGAGGTATGTAAACAAAGCAAGTTTCCACCAACTCATCTCCACCAACCGTGACCGGGACACGCCCACGACGTCACCAAACCACTAAGGTACTCGGAACACGTCCGTGGTACCGGGCCCGAGTGTGACTCGAGTCCCCTGCCATACACATGCCTCACCGCATGAGTCCCTCCATAACCCAAGTACTAATGTGCACATTCCCTTGGAGTGGGAAGCTCCAAGGGAGACTTGAGTGGAAGACGGTTTCCTAACCGCCTTCCGTCTCCAAAACCATCGCCAACATCCTCCAACAATCTCCAATGTCAACAATTTACCAACAACAAGGACACTTAACCAAACAAACATGCCATTAAATTCATACAACAATCAATTCATGCTTATAACTTCATTAATTCACTTTCTCTTATTTTAATTTCTTATTAACATGTTATAGTGCAAGATAATTAATGCTAGAGTCATTCACCATACTCATTCTTCCCAAAATCATTATGAGACCACAATATGTACCAAACTCTAATTATCCAACACATGTTATAATCCAACTACTATGAGATAAATGTAATTAATGATATTAAATGCACAATTAAGCACTCATAACACCATAGCTAAGTAGGGAAACCCTACCTTGAGCTTATCTTCATAATTCCACAAGCTAATCCCTAGAAGTGCTCCTCAATGAAGCTTCTACCAAAGGTGGATGAACAATTTGGCAAGAATTCTCCTCTTGAAAGACTAGGGTTTTGAGAGGATTGAAGGTGGGTAATTTTTAGAGAGATAACTGGGGATGTAGAGAGTAGTGAATAGTTGTTTGGGATGAGGTTTTTGGTAGGGGAAATATGAAAAGATAGGGTTATGAAAATGACATCTCACCCAAAATTTCTTGTATAAGATTCACTCGACCGACACTCGGTCGAGTGGGAGACCACTCGATCTAGTGGAAGCTCCACTCGGTCGAGTGGATGGTCACTCGGTCGAGTGACCGACTTTCCAGGCTTTCCAGCCTACTGCATTGGGGTACAGGTGTAACACCCCGATTTATGAAGGAGCCTTTAGCAAGACATTCCCTAATAAACCGGACTGTTACCATCTCGGTTTCCCGAGGTAGTGAATAACAAATTAAACTCCAAGGCAAAATATATAATTACTTTAACTTAATTATTACAAAACCTCTTTTACATCAAATTACAAGGAACTAACATAAATGAAAGTGAAAGTCTTCTAAATGATGATCTAGCTACTAAGTCTTCTCATCCAGTGTCTCACGCCCATCAAGCTCCCGGACCTATCTCATAAACCTGTCAAGCTTTGCTCCCCAATATTTGGATCGTCACGGTGTTCACGAATACACGGGGTCAACCACGAGGTTGAGTAGGGAATACAATGAAACAACAAAATATGATATGCATGCTCCTTCGTCACCTCCATCTCCATCTCAACTCATATCTCATAACCCGGAACACCCAGCCATACCGATCCCCGGTAGACTATATATCGACCGTAGCCTATCTCGACTCAACTCGGTGAGGACACCAGGGCAAGTCTGCTGAGAACCCGCCCCGGGCCTTATCACAACATCATCTTCACCACACCACATCACCACAACATCCTCCATCTCCAATGCATATGAATGCTCAAAAGAAATTAATGCAACACAATATATATATCATTGAACTGATCAATCATAAAATCATGCCGGTTACCAAATGTTGTGATAACATACTCAATACGATCAATTCAGTCAATCACCTTCCAGTATATGAATCATAACGTAAATCAACAGCCACGAAGCAAGTCAACGTTCACAGTTTGGTCATACGAAACACAAACAAGTCAACACAATTCAACATCAACGATAATAAATCAAGTGTATTTCCCTACCTTTTCGCAATCCAAGCACACACAAGCAATCACTTATGATCCTTCACTTATCTATCACCTACATAACATAATTATGTATAATTACCATCTACTCAGTCAATTAATCATGCACATAACCTAGACTCATCATAACTTAATAGGAATATCAATTTAAAGAACAAACACGACTTTTCCTGATTTTTCTGCTCATGGCAGACTCGGTATAAAATGAATAACTAATTCCATAAAATTCGAATTGATGCAAGGCCAATTGAATTGGAACCCCTTGAGTCTTAGCTACAATTTATATCTAAAGTGTTTTTCTCAAATTCCAAACTTATCAAGGATTTTCAGACTGATTTCCAAAAACTGACAGAAACCGTCGCATAAAAAGTATTGATTCATAAAACGAGTTTGACAAATGATTCTTAAGTAAAACCAACGCCTAACTCATCTAAACTCTTTAAATTAAATATATGAAAAAGACCCAGCACCAATTCAATATGTAATTTATGTTTTAGAAGTAATCTTTCAGCCTCTACTGATTTGCGGACTTTTTAGATAGACGTTAACAAATAATTTCTTCAGGAAAAGATACACGGTGAAATGCTACCAATTTTCACAGGCATAAACTACACTTGGAATAAACATGAGTCTCTTCTTTAACTTTTTGCATCCCACGGCTTTAAGACAGGTAAAACACTCAAATAACACAGACCAACGAATCTGTAAATTGCTGTAACTATTCCATTCATTTATCTCATACAATTTATAATCAAAAACCCCCAAACCAATTCTAGGGTTACGAAAATTATCTCAATACTACTATAATTATGCTAATAATTGAATAAAGAGGTAATAGGATAGTCTACTTACGAAATAGGATGAGAATAGGTTGAGAAATCGCCTCATGCAATGCCTCACGTGACTCCCTTCACACACGGCTCCCTCTTCTCTCTTTTCTCTCTTTTCTCATGGTTAAAATGAATATGGTGATAGGGAGATTAGGGTTTGGTTAGATGGGTTATACATATAGGATAGGTGCTATTAAGACGATACGGGCCTAGCCTAGTTAGATTAATTAAAACCCGAGTCACATAATTACCCGAGTCACAAATACACTACACGACCCAGCTGGTAACTCGGCCTAATATAATATCATATTAAAATACCGGGTATTACAGTCTACCCTCCTTAAAAGAAACTTCGTCCCGAAGTTTACTCTCTCTACCAACCAACGCAAACGAATTATGAAACGCATATACAAAAGTATGTAAGGCACCCACCAAATTGAATATTAAACGCAGTATTACAACAGGTCCTCCACTCGGTCGAGTGGCTCAGCACTCGGTCAAGTGGCTCAGCACTCGGCCGAGTGGGTTCTTTACTCGGTCTAGTTATACATAAATAAATACGAGGTATTACAGGTATCGTATTACGTATTATTATTATCGTTGCACTTATTATTATTAATATTATTAAATTATTTTGTCTCATAAATAACCCGTATAAAATATGATATAATATTATTCATATAATAATAAAATACGGAGTATTACAATCTTCCCCCTTAAAATAAACTTCGTCCCCGAAGTTTCACCTCACTCTCCCCTTTCCGGTTATTCCCTCGAATCTCATGTGCACTCTCTTCCCAAAGTTCGGTGTTCCCCTCTCATTACTTCCTCACATTCCGTGCTTCCTTTTTCCTAAACTTCTGAATTGTTACATTCACTCCCCCTAAAAGAGAACTTCGTCCTGAAGTTCAACTATAAAACCTCATAGTGTGCTCTCATACGATCATTACTAAATTCCACAAACGATTATGTTCCAGGTTCAACACTCTCTTTTACGCATTGCACGTCTGTAATCAAACCTCATGTAGTTCTAGTTCCATTGATATAATCCCCCATCTACAAGTCTCCCAAAGGTCAAGTGTCAGGTCAAACCCACGGTTCCAATATGTTATCCTCCAAACGACTCCCAATTTATGTTGGCTATATGTATACGTATCTATCACGGGTGTAACTCGATTATTATTACGTATCTGTACCACGTTAAATTTCAAACTTTCACATGTATGCACATCAATCACAAATATGCGGATTTCATGAAACAATTAAACAATGCCAAATTACTCGTAATGTGACGCAACCATGAACAACACTTCCACTTCCACACACCATATCACGCATGTACTGCGTCAAATCCACCACATGATCACACATGTGTTTCCAGATCCGTTCCCGTCTATCATCAACACTTCCGCTCATACAGAAGACCAAAATCACAATCATGCAAATGATCACTATACAACACATAATTTGCATATTTCCTCTTACTTTTACACAACCAAATAAAATCACATCAATTAACATACATCAAACAAGGTTATCATATCATTTCCGTCATTAATCCATTCATGTTGAACCAACAATTTCTATTTACTTGCAAAATGTCACACACCCCCTTCTTACCCGGCCAAGGTCATTGGGAGATGTTACCATCTCGGTTTCCCGAGGTAGTGAAACCGGAACTACAATTAAGAAACTTTATTAAATAAATAACAAGTTTAGTTATTACAAACATAAACTAATGAATAAATGAGATACAACTCGTTTATGACTATGTCATCTACCTAGTGACTATGTACTTGACTCCAAAGTCTGTAGCGTGGCCCGAATCCCGATCACGTCAACAAGCAAACTTGTGCTTAACCTACTCCCCATATGATCGGAAATATCATATGGATCGACACAGGCCACCCCGAAAATAGGTGACAATTACACAGACACACAAACTTCAGTTTCAATAAATAAAGTGTGACACAACTCAAAGTGTGTGAGTATGCAACAAGACTATAATATGAATGACACGCTATCAAACAACCACCACCACGGTACCGAGACACGCCCAGACATACCGACAACCACACTGGTACCGAGACACGCCCGGACATACCAACAACCACAAACAGGTACCAGGACACGCCCAGATGCACCGGGTCCGGAAGCCAACCGGATCCCCTACCAGACGTCGTGTCTCAACCAAAAGAGTCCCTCCGTAACTCAAGTCATTAATGTGCACATCCCTCTTGGAGTGGGAAGCTCCAAGAGGTGACCCGAGCGTGAGACGGTCTCCCAACCGCCTCACGTCTCCATAATAACAAGTAAGCCACCAAGTCCTCCGACATACAAGACAATGCAATAAATGCAAGATATCGTATACCATGCAAATTACCGACTCATTCAATGTAAATGAATGACATATGACTCATTTAACTATTATAAAAAATATTAAAACTAAACAGGATAAACCTACCTTTTAGCAAAGCTCCATAAGCAATCCGAATAAAATAATTTTTCACAAAACCGTCACCTAAATATAATTAATTAAATATAATTAATTACTAATCTAATCTAACTAAATACGAATTCGATTAATTAAAACCGTCTTAAAACTACCCAAAACCACCACCATAGCCCACCATCGTGGGCCACCCTCCCCCACCTTCGACCATGGTGGACGACCGCTACCATAGCCACCAAAGGTGGCAGCCACGAGGCCACCACCAGCCACACAACAATGAGCCACATACCACTCGACACCCAATCTTCACTCGCGAAATACCAACAAAACAGCCACCATAACGCCACCGCCGTAGGCCACCTTCACACCACCCCTGGTCATGGTGGTCAGCGACCCTAGACGACCACCACCCACACCCCCAAACACCAGCAGCGGTGACAACAAATCACAACAGCCACCACGACACAACCACTACACAACTCGTACACCCTCTCTTTGCCCCTCGATTTCGCCACCTACAGCCACCCTACTCACCACCCAAGACCACCATTATCACCTCCTCACTCCCCTCGAAACAACCATCACAAAACCAACCCAGGTCAGCCATGGTTTATGGGTCAAAAATCCGTCTTAAGACGGTCGCACAAAACAGCTATAAACATGTATATATTCGGTCAAACCCGTATTGGGTGGTCAACGGTGGGTCAATGACGGCCTAGGGTGGTCAAGGTCGAGGCGGGTTAAATAAAATAATATATATAAGCTAGTGAGACGGTATTACCTTACGAACTCGAGGCAGAGGGACAGAATCTCCATTTTCTCTTCCTTTTTCTCTCTTCCTCTCATCTCTCATGTTTGTGGACTCTGTGGGATTACAAAAGGATAAGGGTTGGGGTGGATAAGGTAGGGTATATATAAGGTGAGGTGGGAGTATATAAGGTGAGTATAGTATACGTATATTATACATGTATCGTATTACGTATTATTATTATCGTTGTAACTTATTATTATTATTATTATTATATTATTTTGTCTCATAAATAACCCGTATAAAATATGACATAATAGTATTCATATAATTATAAAATATGAAGTATTACACCAAGTGAATTCAAATGTTTCAATACCCAATACGAAATATATTGTTCTCAAAAAAAAAAATCCTACCACAAAAAAAAATCATTTCCATTCATACCCTTTGTTGATTAATTGAAGTTTGAGTAATGGTTGTGGCATGGTTTACTGTCCAGTAACCCAATAGGCTTGAAGAGGAACTCTTTGTTAAACTTAATGCTTGTTAGCTAGAGTTGGCTTAAGTGTCCCATGCATTTGTTAAGGTCTCCTAAATCTTTCATTTGAACTTCCATTTCTCTATTATAATTTGTTAACTTGTGATTGAATAGGTGAGGATGTCCTTGGCCTAGGTGAACTTACTCGAGGGCGAGTAAGGTCTAAGTGTGGGGGAATTTGATGTGAAGATTTTATACTGTCTTTACTAGCCCAATTCTTAGCAACTTTAGCCCCTATATATGCTATTTATGATTATTTTACTCACTTTATACATTTTGGTAGTAGTTGCGTTGTTTGGATGTGTTTCTACGCAATTTTGTTTTAATGTGTAGGTGTCATGACCGATAATCGCATTCCGAGTTTAGGAATTGACTTTGGACATCGTTACACTCAAGTCTTGGACTAAACACATGCCAATTAATGCACTGAGAAGAGTTAAATGCTTGTGGATTAAAGACAAGTCAAGGCTCAAAACATCAAAGTCAAAGCGCGGAGGCAAGTGAAGAAGAGTATGCGTCACGCGAGAAAGCCGCTAGGGGCGGCAAAGTGCTGCTAGTCGCCGCAAAGTGGCTGATCTCCTAGCCGCTAGGGACGGCAAAAATCCGCTAGTGGCGGCTCAACATTGGATTCTACATTGGATTTCGACAACTCCTTAATTCTCCTTTATTTTGGCAATTATGCTCATACTTTATGAAACTTTATGGAGGTGCTTTTTGAAGACCTATATAAGGAGGTGTTGTTAATCAATTTGAGATACTTTTACATAAATCTCTACATCAAACAAGTTTTTATAGATTACTTTAATAATTAGTTTTTGTATTGAAGGCTAACTTCCTCATCTTGGGTCAAGCAATTAAAGCAAATTTAATTAGTATTTGGTAAGATTCTTTACTCTATGTTTTTATCTCTTGAATATTGGTTTATATTCTCGATTCATTATTATTATTCTCGATAGTTCTTACTAGTTTGATCACCTAGTTTGTCTTATCTCTAATCTGTTGCTAGTTTAGTAATTTGAATTTTTTGTTCACTTGCCTAGACATTAGTAGCAACTTGATACCGTTGTTTTGTATCAAAACTAAATTTGTAAACCAAACTAAAACTATAGCTAGTAATAGTAAGGGTCGAACAACAGAGAGACAAGATCAATTCTATTTGCTATTTTTAATCTATTGTAGTAACAATTATGGGGGAGGTTTTGGTTGGTTGATTCTCGGCTAATTACTCAAATCTGAATGAAATTTAAAATAGAATATAAAAAGCAGCTAGGAACTTCGGTTCACCATGGCTTAAAAGTCAGTCAAGTAAAATCAAGGTCTGTCCAATACCGTCTCAGGGTGTCAAATAGTTCCTCTAAGTCCCTATTCGAACTAAGCCTCTCGGTCTTCTTTTACCCTAGAATGAAACTAGCTTACTTTCGCTCCACTAGTCTTTCCAATTACTTGTAATAAATCTAACTCTGCTAATCTCTCAGTCTAGCAAAGGGGTAAAATCTCACAACAGTAAATAAGACTGGTACGGGTTCAACCTAGACTTAATAAAATCAACTCATGACGCCATGGATTCCCTAATTCCTAGCATAGGAATTTAGCTACGCATGATTAAGAATATGACAATTGCAAAATTAAAGATACGGAATAAAATTGACATGATTGAATTAGAATTAAAACTAAAGGACTAAAACTAAATTGCTTGAATATAAATTGGTAGAAACTAGAATTAAATAAACAAGAAATAAGTGAAGATTGAAATTGAATTAAAGCTTACGAAAGGATTTGATGAACAAAACAATTGATTGAAATCCGTAGTCTCTACTTCTTCGTTCCCAAAAACTAGATCTAAAACTTCAGTTGTTCACTAATGAAAAGCATAACCTAAAATATTTTCTGCGTTCTCCTAATAATACTTTTGCCCAAAAAATAAATTACAAGTGGGCTTCCAAAAGAAAAACGTGTAAAAAGAACCCGCAGCTTCGAAACCTGGTCGATCGACCAGCTGACACGGTCGATCGACCGTCCAGTACAGTGATGGCAACGCTGCTTCTCTGTTAAACTCCATGGTCGATCGACTGGATTCTCTGGTTGATAGACCAGATGTGCTTTGGCAGCTTCCAACTTCATGCACGCATCCCAAGACGATCTAGTTCCGAGCTTCTAGCTTCGTAGTTTCCATAAAATGCCCCCGGGAACAGATAAAGGCTCGATTTAGTTTACTTCTGGTCATTCCTACAATAATGACATAGAAAATACAAAGTAAACCGTTTCGGGAGAAATAATAGCTTAAAGCTAATAATTACGCATAGAAATACGTGCTAAAAACGCTAATAAAGTGTATAGAATATGCACGTATCAAATCTCCCCAAACCAAACCTTGCTTGTCCCCAAGCAAGCACTAAGACTCAATCTAAACACCTATTGGAACGGATTTCTTTCTCAAAACAAGAACGTATTATCATGCCCAACCAATTTAGTGCAACAAATAATATCCAAGCATTTTGTCAAGCGCAAACGAGTTGAACATGTTCAAGAATTTACCAAACTTTCGACCTTGCAAGACTCGTGTATATCGAACTCTCACGGGCCGCTCATTCACTCAATTTAAGAATAGGGTGAGAATTTAATTGTGAAAGATATAAGAATGAACGAAATAAGTCTCTCACCTAACTACGACCCATAAAAACATGCCTGCAATCTAACATGAATAATATCTCTACAACCGTACATATGCATTCCAACCATTTAGTAACCATGACACATGCCGAGGCAATTTTGGAATTGTAAGGCTACGGGTAAGAAGGGGCTAAAATAAATTTGGATAAGAGGAGATAAAGCCGAGCAAGCAACTTCTAAATACCAAATTTCTGAACATTTTCCAACTTCGTACTCGAGAGAAAATCAAAACGGTGCTACTAAAAGCACAAATCTCACAATCTCCCAAAATAATAATAATTCCCCAAATAATATGAATAGCAACATTGGAATAAAAATCACCATCCGAAAATCATTCTAATCATGTGATTTATTTTTTCTTTTTCTTTTTTTTTTTTTTTTTTCTTTCTGCCTCTCTTTTTTTTTCTCAATTCCTGGACTAGCAGTCGATCGACCAAGTGATGCAGTCGATCGACCACCCCTATTTAACCTGAACCTCTCTGCCCAGTTCATGTTTTATTTTTTTTTTCTTCTTTTTCTTTCTTTTCACAGCTTCCCTTCATTTCCCAACAAATCATCCAAAACTGATGCATTTTTCACACGAGACAATAAAAACCAAATCGTAAGATAACATTCCCGAATAACTACCTTTACTAGCTCGGCTAGGGTGGCTAAATTTGGAATGTAGTTTATGGGACAAAAAGACAAATTTGGCTTTTGTGGGGCTTATGGGCAAAATGAAATAGAGGGAACCTCTTCCACATGTGTCAGCAAACCGCAAAACCAAATGCATACAGGTATTAAGCAGATAAAATTCATGTTTATGCAAATTTATGTGACATGCCTTACGATGAGTAACTACTCTCATTCCTACATGAAACTGGTCATAAATGACAACAGTTTAAATAAGCTCTAACCTTATAAATTTTAAGTAGTTTGCCAATATTGAGTCAAGTCTATTCGTTTAGTAAAATTCCAACAAAAACTCGTAGACTATGCAAGTGACATACTCAACGACATTAAAAGTGCAAGGAAGGGCAATGAGACAATACGTAAAGCAATTTTATCATTGAAATCCATCCATTCTGACTCGACCTACATGCTAAAGTAAACGTGATATTTTTGAATTTTTTTAAAAAATTTCAATTTTTTTTTTTTTTTTGAAAATTAATGCAAACTGAAATGCAATAAATGTGGAACAGAAATGCAATAAATAACAAATGCAAATGTGATAGACATATGCATATACCCTCCCCAAACCAAAATGCACAATGCCCTCATTGTGCTAAGCAGCAAACTCAACAGCAGCAACAACAAAATCGGGAAGAATATAAACATCTACAGAAGAAATGGAAACTAATGAAAAGGAAACGGAAACTCACTAAAACAGCCTCCCCAAACCAGCCAACAAAAAAGGGAAGGCAGACAGCTGCTACTAGTCCTTCTCTGGCTCGTACTCAGAACCACTCGCCTCATCTGACCCTGAGTCGTCCTCCTCTTCCTTCTCAGCAGCAGCAGGAGTAGACGTCGTAGCAGGCGGAGGATATCCGCCCACCGAGGGAACAAAGAAGGACGGGTGGGTCCAGGGACCCCGTGGGAGCATCCCTGTCCGAGCAAACACCTCGTAAACCGGGTACATGGCAAGAGCCATGTCCATCCTGTGCTGATCAAAACTCCTGCACAAATCACCCAACACACGTGAAACCGCCCTTTGGTCCATGACCGCAGGGATATAAATAGGTGCAGGTGGTCTAAAAGTGGCCGGGAAACCCGTGGGAGCAGGAGTGGAGGGGAAGGGGGCTGTTGGAAATCTATATCTCATTACTTAACATATTCATATATGTAAGATTTAATTTAGTCATAAAATTAAAAGATGATCTTATGCATGCAAACAATAAAAGATTTAAAGAAGAAATCATCATCATACATTGAGGATTTCGGATTTTATGGGCACAAGTGAGTTCTCCTACTCACTTGTTCTTGAGCTTCCTTAAGTGGATGAACAAGGATTCAAGTAGAGAATCCCTCCTAAGGATTTATACCCAAAGTAACAACTTAATAAAATTAATATTATTATTACTAGAACAATATTAATTTAGTATAAAATAGACCAAAATTATTTTGTTCTCTCAATAATTTCGGTTGAGAGAAAGGGAGAAGAAGGAAGATTTTTATCTCTCTAAAAACCTTATTTTTAGATGTTGAATGAATAATAATACACTAGTGTTTTGATGTAGTGTATAAGATAAATTATAGAGCAAAAGACCATTGGCCTTGCTCTTTGAAAAACCGGGTAAGGGGGAAGGAAAGGGACCAATGCATGCACAAGGTGGTCTTCACAAGAGCAAGTAGGGTTGCATGGCTAGGTTTAGAAGGAAATGATTATGTTTACCACTAACATAATCAACACAATATATTCCTAATACTCCCCTTAATTTCGGTCATTAGAGATAAAATGGACTCCATTTTATCTTTGTCAATTTGTCAATTTGTCATATGTCACATGTCACATGTCACATAAACTTTTTATGTATTTTTAACATATTAAAAATCAACGCATTAATAAAAATATGACATATACAAAAATCGAATTAGTAATTCATAATTACTTGTACCAAAATATTTTACCAATTATAAATCACAACATCTTGTATTTATAATAATTTATTCATTCAAATGCAATTGTTTCCTTAAACAATAATTTCATCGAAGTAATAAAACAATTCGATTACTTAGAACGTATCTAATTTAATCAAATTACAATGAGACACGTAAATTTTACTTCCAAAATCGTCCGTCAATTTTAAGTAATTTAATTAACCCGTATCGTCATACGATCAATTAAATGATCAATTAAGAGTGTTACCCTTTAGGTATGACCTAAGGGGATCAACTGGTCACCACCGTCGCACGACAGTAATGTCAAACTCTAGTCAGCCAATCATTACCGATATGTGTCGACCAGTTGACATTAAAATATTACTTCCCAATTGTATTCTTTAAAATGAGACTTAAACATGTGATCATCATGATCAACAGTTGTGATCGCATTATTGTCGGAGGACACATATTCCAACAATCTCCCACTTGTCCTCGACAAGTGTGCGTCAACAATTCTCTTGTCCTATTATTATCTCCCACTCAATGCAAGGTGTCTTTCAGGTCGTACTTGCAAGTGATCATATCGAGAGTGGTTTCCTCGATCTGGAGAATAACTGATTGACCGGATTTATCTACCATAGATATCTACCGAGCGTGGCCACGCATTTCCAGTTCATTACTCCTCGAGTGGCCCTGAGATATTGTTATAACCCTGACTAGGGGTGGACAATTCATATCGCACTCATTCCCTTCGACTAGCCACCGCCATCATAACCCAAAATATGCCCATTTGACCCCATTTACGAAGGTCTAGTAACACAAATCAAAGTTAATCTGAAACTGTGCCATCTTAGGTGAATAGTCTTTAGTCAAAAGAATCGACTCATTAGAATACTATAGTAGCTCTCGCCACGACCAGGCTATATAAATTTGCCAAAACTATATAAGCGGTCATAAGGCCCGACAAAATGTTCCTAACAGTCTGCCTATGTGATCGACTAGTCATTCTCATATGACTCCATGGCACTTGAACTTGCCATCAATCGCATCACATTCTAGTCACTTCGAGACGTCACCTCATGTAAGTAACTATGGGCGAATACAATGCTAATCCGTGTTCACTTAAACGGGGTTCAATTGTCTCTACAACCCATTGGATGTAACAAAGTATAAGGTGAGTTAATAATAACTCAAACGACAAATGTCGACATCACATTCGGGTAGTCAATACCATATTACAACCTTGTGATGCATATCGTAAGTGTGTAAACACTTGTTGATTGCAATAGAAGTTTAACATACCATGTGTCCAAGTGTTCAAACTTCTTATAATCGCATTTTCCTTTACGTTCATGTTATCTATCATATCATGAACCTTACCAAGTACACATATAGGTTTCCAACCTTGGTTTGGGTTCTTTATCTTGAAAGAACTTCTCTGTCGATTATCATAACCAATGAATTTGCGGTGAATGATATAACTTGCACTGATCAAGTACTCCACCCACTCATAATGCACTAGGTAAATGTTTTGCAGAGTCTTGCAACAATTGTCAAGATGATTAGCCTAGCACTTCTCACAAGTCCTAGCATATTAGGAAATATTAGTTTTTGAGTAACTTCTTACTTCAACTAAGTACATTTCCACACCTTTTATTTCTCTTTTTAGCTTGAAAGGGTTAGGATTTTCATAAATCCTTACGTGTTGTTCGAACTTTAATATGTGCAACCTCTTGACACATAACAGAGTGTTCTGTCCAACACTGAAATCGCTCATCGGATTCTCCTCGAGAATTCATGACGTTTCTTCTATGGCTTGCCACTTATGCATATGATTCATTAATGGACATGTGCATGATTATTCTAATGGCGGAAACATTAGTAACTAATAATCATGAGTTCAACCATTCTTAGGTTCAATGAACGACCATGACTGCTGATGGCAATTCCATTTTCATTGACATGAATAACCTATGTTTCTCGTTGATTCGATGTGTATATCTCAATACTTATCCAACATCTCGTGATATAATTGGATTCATCATAGTCCATTCTCATCCAGAATTGAAAACTCAAATACTTCTTTGTGAAAGAAGGTATTAGCTCGTCATTCTCAATGAGTTAGTGAGTTATAAATTTTACAAGATGATTGCTCCCACTAAATTCCATGTCTTCACATGATAATTTCCAACTCCCACTTAATTCCACATGTTTCGTAATCGACTACTCAATTGAAACATTTCAAGAATTGAAATATATATATTGCTTTGTTGAGTAATTAAGATAAAACCATATATGTTCCCATCATATCCTTTCAAAATACCTATTTTGAAGAGGTTTCATCTTAACCTTATGAAAAGAGATTCTAATCTCTTAACTCATTCATATTGTGATGATGCGTAGCAACGTCATTATTCAAATGTGAATTATATCTAATACACGTCCTTCAAGATACCCTTTTCGGAAGGAGGTTTAACCATTTCATTTTCATAATGAGGTTAAGTAATGACATTAGCGAGGTTAATACTTAACTCAGTTTTTGTGGATATCGGCATATCAACATTTGCAACCTTTTAGTCATAAATCTCACTTATTTTCGAGGATGCAACTTTGTTTCATTTAGGCTCTTAAGTAAATATCAATATTGAAACTATTGGTCAAAAGTTGTTCATAAACTTAGTCATAACTTATGGTTAAGACTTTAAATTAGTCATTCTCATTCCAAAACTTTCTTTTGGTCTCCTCGTGTAGTTATCTTGAGAACATATTTTTTTGATTACTTCACTTGGTCTCCTTTGTCATGTAGATCTATTCGAGACCATAGATCTCATCTATTCGTGTATACTATATAAATAGATATACCATTATTCAAATCATTCTTCCTTGCGTAGATCTCATTTACACAAATTTTCTTGATGTTCTTAGTGTTTTCATTTTTCTCCCACTCTATCTTTAGAATGAATACACTAGAGATTCAAAGATAGCTTATGAGACACAAATAATGATTTTGAAGTATAAGGACTATCTCATAGGTTGACTAATTGTTTTAAATTTGATGAGTGTACTTGGTGATTGACATTCCTTTAAGAGAGTTCATCAACTCAATTTGACTTTATAATTGATCATATACAAGCCTTAAGCTTGTGGACATATAATGAATCCCATCATTATAGTTGTCAATTAGATCACTTTAAGTGAATGATCATATGTTTCTATGAGCAAGCGGATAAAGACGAATTTTAGAACAAGGATAAAATATGATAAAACGGGTGACTTGGGTTGCAAACCAAGCCACCATTATCCAAAATACAACCAATATCCAAAATACATTTCCATGTCAAACACGGAAATCAAAAGGTTCTAAAATCCGAAACATAAATTTAAAATAAGACAATAAAAAGACAAGCTTCATGGAAGCTACTCCTAGCTTCTCGATGGTTTCTCAAGCTTGCTTTTCTTTTCCCTTGTCCTTGCTTGGTGGAGGCCCTATTTACAATAAAAAGGGATACATTATCACAACTTTGTATCACAATACCATAGTTGAATTAGAAACATAAAAGAAAGGATAGTCATTTACCTACTGGAGTGATCTTTCCAGCCTTAATGTCACCAAGGTATTTGGAACAATTTCTTTTCCAATGTCCAACACCATTACAATAATGGCTTTTATCAAGAGGACCCTTCTTGATCTTGGAAGTGCTAGCTTCATAAGTCTTAGCTTTGGTGAAAGTGGGCGCTTTCTTCTTACCTTTCTTCCCATTATTTTTGAACTTCCCCTTACTCTTGGTGCTTATGTTAAGCACATCCTTGGGTGGGTTGACATTTAACCCCATGTCTCTTTCGGCTTGCACAAGTAACTTGTGCAATTCTTCAAGAGACACGTCCTTGTCTTGCATGTTAAAATTCACCCGGAATTGAACATATGCCTTGACTTTGGATAAGGAGTGTAGAATCCTATCTACAATGAGTTCTTTGGGGATTTCAACTTTTTGAATCTTCAAAGTCTCGACTAGCTCCATTAATTTGAGCACATGAGGGCTAACCTTTTGGCCCTCTTTGAAGTCGAGATCAAAGAATGCCGCGGCCGCCTCATATTGGACGATCCGCGGAGTTTGTGAAAACATTGTCACAAGCTTGGAGTAGATTTCATTAGCGGTGCCCATCTTAAAGGCTCTCCATTGGAGATCCGCCTCCATCGCAAAGATCAACACATTTTTCATTGCGGCGGACTCCTTATGGTAAGCCTCATATGCTTCCCTAGTAGCGGCGGTTGACCTAGTATTAGGTTCGGGTGGAGAGGCCTCGGTGAGGTAACGAAGCTTGCCGTCACCTTGGGCGGCTAATTTGAGTTGGGCATCCCAATCGGAGAAATTTGACCCATTCTTTTCAAGTTTACATCGATCCATGAAGGATCGGAGCCATGAAGTATTAGTGAGAGGCGTGGCGTTGGTGTTTGGATTGGCCATTTGTTATGAGAAATAAAAGTGGTCTACAAAACAAAATAGAAGGAATAAAACATATGTCGTTTTGAAAATAATAATAATACTCGTAAAAATTAATTTAAACAAGTTTTATTGCATTTATCTAGTGACCTCTACCCAACTTAGATAAATGATTCCAAGATCCAAATTCATATTAACTTGGGCACGGTAGGGCCGATTCATCCCTTATCAATATAACTCGGTGGATTAACACTTTAATCGATTCTACTTTTAGAACTCTTGGTCGATAAAATTACATTAATATTTATCTTTAGCCCGGAACACATGCGACTACGGTCACGAATACTTCCGTTGAGCTCAATCCAAATTTCGAATAAATGTGTCCATGATCCAAATCCACATCAACTTGGGCACGGTAGGGCCGATTCATCCCTTATCAACATGAATTCGGTGGATAGACATTTATCACCCACTTCCCCTACGTAACAAGGTTTGTACCCCGGTAGGGCCGAGTGCACTCCCTCGCGAAATAGGTTTTCAAGGTTTCTACTTTTTGGTAAGGCTATGTCTCAATTGATTATTTTAGCGAGATGTCATGTCAATTTATTATCTATCACGTTTTAAGTTAACTAAAGCGGTGAACTACGATAATTCTAATTGACACGGTCGAAAAACTCGATTAAGAGATGATGCATGTTTTAGTTATGGCGATTTAGCGATGCATGCAACATATAAATAAAAATGCAAAGCATAAATTAAATCCTAGTATGGCCTTCCTAAAATAGAAAATCTAATTAACTATTACATATTCGGAAACCAACTCCATTGGTCCTTTGAACTTCGGTTTTGGCACGCATCTCGAGGTAACACCGTCTTTATGTATCGTCTTCCTTGAGTGACATCGTCTTCAAGGAACTCCGGAATAAATAAATTACATAACAAATTACATTATTTCCTATTATACATTTGTAATTAAAATAAAATAAATCTATTAAATTACAAAACGGTGATATGAGATCACAATAAATTACAACTGAATCGATATTCCCATACATTTCGGGTAATACCAATTAAAAACTAAGGCCATACTAAGTAAAATTACATAATTCAAAAATTACATAAAATAAAATTATGACAATCATAAATAAAATGCAGCATTATAATATGTATGAACATGACCAATTTTATGCTAAATCGCCTTTAAGGAGCCAATATCGTATATTTAACGGTTTTTACGGATTTGCGTGATTCAACCTTTTAAAATCACAATAAATTACATAAATTCATATTTATGCACAAGTTAATTACCCTAACCACTTAGGACTCAAAATTTAGTCTCCACTAACTATTTAACCATAATTAACTTATATTTCTTAAAATTGTTCATTAATGGACCCAAAATAACAATAAAATGCTATAAACTTCAAATAAATCACCAAAAATTCAAATAAATTTGAAATTTGAAATTTAAACTCTTGAACATTCTGGAAAAATACCATGACAATCATAATGTTCAAAAACTTTAGGTTAAAATTTCGAAATATTTATCGGAAAAACTATGTTGCGGTTTATCGGATTTATCAATTATAATCATAAAAACATGAGAAAAAAAAATTCATCAACTTTTCAATTTTATATCTGAAATAGGTAATAAAATGCAACATGTGACGTTTTTTTCCTTAGTCATGGAGTATGTTTTAGCAATAATTCAATAATTAAGTCACTATTTATGCTATTTTTCATCAAAAATTCATAAAACATGCATAAAGACTTCAATATAGCCTATTATTTTACAAACATCTTGTAAAATTGCATGTGACAACATATTAAATTCCTATGACCAGATTCGAAATTTATCTCATATTAACCTATTTTTCATTTAAATTCGATTTTTATCATAAAAAATCCATATTTCGAGCATAAAAACTCCAAAAATTCGGAAAACTTACAGGTCATCTAAAAATAAAACATGTGATAACATATCCAAAAATCACTGGAAAATTCGAAGTTTAGCTAATTTTAGTCCGAAAATGACATTTTAATCATAAAATCACATTTTAATGCCATTATTATATAAGATGAACAATAAAAATCCATAAATTAACCAAAATATCCTAAACACATTTTAGGATCAGAAACTTTAATATGCATAAATTATTTTCGTGATATATCATATAACACAAATTTACAAGTTTTATATGTTAATCGTATAACTCGGAAAAACTATAACCGATTTGCATGCAAACAACCAAGGCTCTGATACCACTTGTTGGAAATCTATATCTCATTACTTAACATATTCATATATGTAAGATTTAATTTAGTCATAAAATTAAAAGATGATCTTATGCATGCAAACAATAAAAGATTTAAAGAAGAAATCATCATCATACATTGAGGATTTCGGATTTTATGGGCACAAGTGAGTTCTCCTACTCACTTGTTCTTGAGCTTCCTTAAGTGGATGAACAAGGATTCAAGTAGAGAATCCCTCCTAAGGATTTATACCCAAAGTAACAACTTAATAAAATTAATATTATTATTACTAGAACAATATTAATTTAGTATAAAATAGACCAAAATTATTTTGTTCTCTCAATAATTTCGGTTGAGAGAAAGGGAGAAGAAGGAAGATTTTTATCTCTCTAAAAACCTTATTTTTAGATGTTGAATGAATAATAATACACTAGTGTTTTGATGTAGTGTATAAGATAAATTATAGAGCAAAAGACCCTTGGCCTTGCTCTTTGAAAAACCGGGTAAGGGGGAAGGAAAGGGACCAATGCATGCACAAGGTGGTCTTCACAAGAGCAAGTAGGGTTGCATGGCTAGGTTTAGAAGGAAATGATTATGTTTACCACTAACATAATCAACACAATATATTCCTAATACTCCCCTTAATTTCGGTCATTAGAGATAAAATGGACTCCATTTTATCTTTGTCAATTTGTCAATTTGTCATATGTCACATGTCACATAAAATTTTTATGTATTTTTAACATATTAAAAATCAACGCATTAATAAAAATACGTCATATACAAAAATCGACTTAGTAATTCATAATTACTTGTACCAAAATATTTTACCAATTATAAATCACAACATCTTGTATTTATAATAATTTATTCATTCAAATGCAATTGTTTCCTTAAACAATAATTTCATCTAAGTAATAAAACAATTCGATTACTTAGACCGTATCTAATTTAATCAAATTACAATGAGACACGTAAATTTTACTTCCAAAATCGTCCGTCAATTTTAAGTAATTTAATTAACCCGTATCGTCATACGATCAATTAAATGATCAATTAAGAGTGTTACCCTTTAGGTATGACCTAAGGGGATCAACTGGTCACCACCGTCGCACGACAATAATGTCAAACTCTAGTCAGCCAATCATTACCGATATGTGTGGACCAGTTGACTGTAAAATATTACTTCCCAATTGTATTCTTTAAAATGAGACTTAAACATGTGATCATCTGATCAACAGTTGTGATCGCATTATTGTTGGAGGACACATATTCCAACAGGGGCCTGTGAAGAGGAGGCGCGAGCTCCTCTCGAGGTAGAAGCAGTGGTGGTGTCGGCCCTAATTGGGAGCCTATAGCTAGGCAAGGGCGGTCGAGTTGCCCCCTCAACAGTAGTGAAGGGTAAAATAGGAGGGAGGGCAAGGATAAGAATGGGGTCGCAAATCAAATAATCAATCTTCCAGCGACCCCGAGTGTCGACCCACTTCACGGACTTGACGTAGTCAAGGTCCATGAAGCGTGCATGAGGTTCAAGAGGAGCCTCCTCTCAAGGAAAGACAGGGACCAGACGGTGGGCTATACGAGTCACCAGTCCACCACAGACAATAGTGGTCAAAGAGGTACCCTCACTTATAGTGTTAAAGTGAGAGGCAGTCAAATAAGCGATGTTATAAATACGGGCTACCCGACTCTCGATGTTTAGGTAGCCTGCCAAGATAGACAATTCAATTGTATTAATATTATTTGACTTTTTGCGGCCAAAGATGGTGTTGCCCATCAGCCGGAAGAAGTAACGAAAGGGGGGTAAGTGGACGGAAGTGCCCTTCCTCTTAGGGGCGTCCAGGTCGGAGATACACGACCACATTACCCTGTGCACATCAGAAGATTCCGAGGTGTTACCCTCGAAACAAAGACCCAAATAACCAGCAAACTCAGCTAATGTCAAGGAGTAAGTGACATTAAACAGCCGAAAAGAGATACAAGAGCTACTTTTATTAGTTTCAAAAGAAGCCAGGTCGAAAGCAAAAGAAGAGAAAAACTCAAGGGTCAGAATACGGAATGTGAACTCAGCCATGCCCACTAACCCTGACATCCTTGTCCCATTTAGCAGGGACACAGCGGATTCAAGACACCCTAGTTTTTCTAAACTCGGATTATGTATAAAACGGGTTACTTGAACTTTCGTTTTTTCGACCAAGGTAAGGAATTTAGCTCTCTAAGTAGAGGAAGAGAAAATCACCTGCGGATAGCCAGGTAGACTATCCATAGTTAACTCGACCATTGGCGGCGGAACCCGCGACCGTTTAGATGCTCCCTAACTGCTTGTCTGCCCGCGGTCTACTGCCTTCCCTTTCGTCATTTATGCTTCCTACAAAAATTAACAAACTCAACAACTAGCATACCACAATCTTGAATAATGAAAATTAACAAACCCTCAATTACAAACAGAAATCAAACATTAAATTAGGGTTTCGAAAATTTTGGGGAAAACAAAATTAGACTCCTCCTAGTTGTTGAGATGGCTCGAAATTCAAAGAAATAGGATAGCAAATGCAATTAAAGCACAAATTCGAAAAGAAATTAGCCCTAAATCGATTTTCTTCGAAACAACGTGAGATTGCTCAAAATTTGGGCATTATTATTCAGCAAAAATCGAATTTAAAGGACCAAAAGATGATTAGAGACATACCTTTGATGAGATCTTGGAGATTTGAGCAAGAAAAATCGAAAATAAAGGAGGATTTGAATCGGAAAGTCGCAATGAGGAAGAGCTAGGGTTTATTCTTTTTTTTTTCGTTCAAGAGTTATGAATGAATGATGGAGAAAAAAAAGTAAGACTTCCTTATATTTTTCACCTCTGATGTCGCACTGTGGTCGATCGACTATCAGACCCAGTCGATCGACCAATCTTTCTCTGAAATAGCTCCTGCCTTTTTCCTCTTCAGTCGATCGACTGATGTTACTGGTCGATCGACTTCAGGTACTGGCAATTAAGCTTAATTACGTCAAAACTTGCTTTTTTCAACTTCAATTTCCGTCTGTCTCTCATCGACATCCAGCAAATCACCCTACGCACTTTGCATAAAAAAATTAACTGCAAACATTCTCAAAGGCGCACGTCTTTCCATAAAAGTAAATGCTAACTAAAATAAAATAAATCTAGAGCTCCTAATGAAAAGTAATTAAATAAAACTGTAAAGTTCCTAATTACATAAAAATTACAAGCCGGGTTGCCTCCCGGTTAGCGCTGGTTTAAGAGGTCCCGCACGACCTTCTTACCTCAATTTGCATCTTCTAAAAGTGGGTCAAAGTATAGTACTTGACCCGCCCAACAAATTAAATGCACCGTGATAGTGTTTCACGTATTGACCATTCACTTTGAATCGGTCTCCAGATGAGGTTTCCAATTCAACTGATCCGAATTTTGTAATTGATGTGACCGTATAAGGGCCACTCCACATGGATTTCAGCTTACCAGGAAATAAACGGATACGAGCATTAAAAAGGAGTACCTTATCACCGACATTGAACTCGCGCTTGATGATCCTCTTGTCATGCCATCGCTTCGTCTTCTCCTTGTAGATCCTAACATTATCATAGGCCAGCAGCCTAAATTCCTCTAACTCATTCAACTGCGTCATACGTTTCTCACGAGAGAGGTTAGGATCTAAATTCAAATCACAAATAGCCCACCAAGATTTACGTTCTAATTCAACAGGCAAATGACATGTTTTACCATAAATCAATCGGAACGGTGACATCCCAATTGGCGTTTTAAACGCGGTCCTATAAGCCCACAAGACATCATCCAACTTAAGACTCCAATCTTTCCGTGATTTAGAAACAACTTTAGCTAACATTTCTTTCAATTCTCGGTTAGAAATCTCAACTTGACCACTAGTTTGGGGATGATACCCCAAACCTCTACGATGTTGGACACCGAATTTAGCCAACATAGCACAAAGTTGTTTTTCTTTAAAATGCATGCCTCCGTCGCTAATGACAACCCTAGGGACACCAAAATGAAGGAAGATTATCTTTTTAAACAGCTTAATCATGGCTTTTGCATCGCAATGAGGGGTAGCAACAGCTTCTACCCATTTGGACACATAATCTACGGCTACGAGGATATATTTATTACCTTGACTGCTCGGAAAGGGTCCTTGATAATCAATGCCCCAGACATCAAAAATCTCAACCTCTAGAATGCCTACCTGTGGCATCTCATGTCTCTTTGAAATATTCCCCGATCTTTGACAAGCATCGCACTCAAGAATAAAATTCGACTATCCGCATGCGAGTTGGCCAATAGAAACCAGATTGGAGTACCTTAGCCACAGTCCGAGACGGACCATGGTGACCACCATAGGCAGAAGAGTGGCAAGCTTCTAGGATATCCTTGACCTCCCATTGAGGCACATATCTCCGGATAAGACCGTCTGCACATTCCTTGAAAACAAATGGATCATCCCAAAAGTATTGTCTAGCATCATAAGCGAACCGCTTCTTCTGCTGCCATGAAAGCTTGGGTGGTATTTTACCTGTCACTGCAAAATTAGCATAATCAGCAAACCACGGAGGTGGATAAGACCCCGAATTAGTAATAGCTAACAGACTCTCATCAGGAAAAGAATCATTAATGGGTAAAGAATCTTACAATTCTGTCAGCTGCAGACGAGATAAATGGTCAGCCACCACATTCTCTGCACTTTTCTTATCTTTAATCTCCAAATCAAACTCCTGCAAAAGGAGTATCCACCTCAAAAGCCTCGGCTTCGCATCCTTCTTAAGAAAGAGAGTCTTCAGCGCTGCATGGTCAGTATAAACAATAACCATAGAACCCAACAAATAAGACCGAAATTTATCTAAGGCAAAAACTACAGCTAGAAACTCCTTCTCAGTAGTGTAATAGTTAACTTGAGCCTCATCCAGAGTTCAGCTCGCATAATATATGGCATTTAAAACTTTATTTTTCCGCTGTCATAAGACTCCACCAATCGCATAATCGCTGGCATCGCATATAATCTCGAATGGGAGGTCCCAATCAGGCGGCTGAATGATTGGCGCAGAAACTAAAGCCTCCTTTAACCTGTTAAAAGCTAAAAGGCATTCATCAGTAAACTCAAAAACAACATCTTTAAGAAGCAATTGTGTAAGTGGTTTAGCAATTTTCGAAAAATCCTTAATGAACCGCCGATAAAAACCAGCATGGCCAAGGAAACTCCTCACTCCTTTAACATTCATAGGAGAGGCAGTTGCTCAATCACTTGCACTTTTGCTTTATCAACATGTATGCCCTTATCAGAAATCAAATGTCCCAACACAACTCCCTCATTGACCATGAACTGACATTTTTCCCAGTTTAAAACAAGATTAACATCAATACAACGCTGCATGACTTTATCAAGGTTAGCTAAACAACGATCAAAGTCATTACCATAAACTGAGAAGTCATCCATAAATACCTCCATAATATTCTCTATATAATCAGAAAAAATCCCCACCATGCACCTCTTGAAAGGTAGCTGGGGCGTTACACAATCCGAAAGGCATTCTGCGATACGCAAAAACACCCTGTGGACAGGTAAATGTGGTCTTACTCTGATCATCCGGATGAATAGGGATCTGAAAGAACCCTGAATATCCGTCTAGGAAACAGAAAAATTTATTAGAGGCTAGTCTCTCGGTCATCTGGTCAACAAAAGGGAGGGGGAAATGGTCTTTCTTTGTGGCGGCATTTAACTGTATGTAGTCAATGCACATCCGCCAACCTATTACAACTCGAGTTGGTATTAATTCATTTTTCTCATTTTGTACCACAGTGGTCCCTCCTTTCTTCGGGACTACCTGAACTGGGCTAACCCACTTGGAGTTGCCAACTGTATAAATAATACTTGCATCGAGTAGTTTCATCACCTCAGCCATGACAACCTCCTGCATCTTCGGATTCAGCTTTCGCTGACCCTGTCTGTAAGGCTTGTGACCCTCCTCCAGCTCAATTCTGTGCATACAAATGTCAGGGCTGATGCCCTTAATATCATCCAAAGAGTAACCTAAAGCTTTCCTGTTTTTCTTAAGTACACACATCAAAGCAGAAGCTGGTTATCGTCAAGCTTAGCACTAACAATAGCTGGGTATTGCTCCATATCATCTAAAAAGACATATTTAAGATTTGGAGGAAGTGGCTTACGCTCTGGCACCTTTACCTCAGCAGCATAGGCAGAATCAGCTTCAATGGTATAGCAAGTGTTTACCAAATTCTCGTTGGCCAGGCTTATGATCATCTCATCTTCTTCCTCTGTGAGCTCGTGGTCTTCCATTACTGCTTCCAAAACATCCATCTCATCAGCATTCTCCATTTGGATTAAGCGCACACTCATCTAAATGGGTTAGATCGGCTAAGGGATCCTTGGCTAAGGATTCCCTCCGATTACAATTAATGACCCATCCATCAACAATATCAACGGAATAACACGTATCATCATCAGCAGGTTCAGTCGCAGTGCAAGCAAGACTGAACTCAATCGTGTCATCCCCTACCTCCAAGGTCAAGACTCCGCGTTTGACATCTATCACGGCCCCACCCGTATGTAAAAATGGTCTACCTAAGATAATAGGTATCTGACTATCCTCAGCAATGTCTAAAACGACGAAATCGACAGGAATAAAGAACTTACCCACTCGAACGGGTACATCTTCTAAAATTCCTAAGGGTCTCTGAATCGATCTATCTGCCATCTGAAGGGTCATATTGGTCACCTTAAGGTTACCTATATTCAACTTTTCACACACAGAGTATGGCATAACACTGACACTGGCCCCTTGGTCGTGATCCCTCGTGGGGTTTAGTTTTCAGTACTTGTCGTTAGGAGCACCTAGACCAAAACACAATTTATAACTTCACCAACAACTCTACAATTAGTAAAGAGGCAAGTAAAGGTCGGATCCCAAGGGACGGGAATTGAGATGAGATTTCTATTGCAACTAGTGGTGTCTAAGGGTGTCACAATTGGGGTTTGAAGTAGAAGATCACTAAACTAAATAGCAATGAAAGTAAACAAGCAAGATGAATTAAAAGGGATGTAAACAATTGATAAAAAGCACTAGGGTGTCATGGGGTCATAGGGGATTCATGGGAATTGATCATACAAACATATTCTCAAATTATAAGCAAGCAATTATTGTTGTGATGGACCGAGTTGGTTTATGTCTTACAAGTCTCATTGAAAAGATAGGTGATGGGTAAAAAATTGAAGGATTCATAGGCTCACACTTCATCAAACATAACATGTGCATAAGTTGAGATCACAACAAGCAAGCAAATAAACTATGAAAGCATATTAATTTAAGCATGAATCATTCCCCATGTTGGTTTCCCCTAATTACCCATTAACCCTAGCTAAGGAAACTACTCACTCATTATCATGTTGAACATGCTAGCAAGGTTGTCAATCATACCAACAAAGTGAAACATGATGAATAAATGAAAGTAATTAACAATAATTAAAAAGGGATTAAGAGAATTATACCTACTAATGATTCCAATAATAAAGCAAAGAATAAAAGAAGTACTTGATGCTTGATTGGAAGGTTGTCAATCTCCCAATAATAACCCAAATAATCTTCAATTACCCGAAATAAAGGATGAACAAGAGAGAGATTAAGGAAATAAAACTTGTATTAAAACTTGATTAAACGTTGATTACAAAATTAAAGAGAGATTTGATTGATATTAACTACACTAAAGATTGCTAAGAAGAATATGCTCTTCTAATTAGACTAATGGGGTATTTATAGTGGGAATTAGGTACATAAATTAGGGTTTACTAAGGACTTAAATGACGATTAAGTCCTTGAGGAATCTCTGGTCTCTAGGGAGACTCCGGTCTCTTTTTCGCCGGTCTTAGAAAAAGATGTGCATCCTTCCTTGAAGCTTGTAGAAGACGAAAGTACTGTCTGGGAATCCGGGCGTTTTTGGCACGGGACGGGCGGATTTGGGAGCTTCTGGACGGGCCTCCAGAGGGGGAAGACGGGCGTCTTGTGGAGATTTTGCCCGAGCGTCCAGCTGAGGAAGACGCTCGGATTGTAGGCCTTGGACGGGCGTCTTCAGGACAATCCTCACGGATTGTCAAACAGTTTCATTCTTTCTTCTTTTCTTCCTTTTTCTTCATAAAATCCTTGAGGATTTCCTCGGGGATACAAGGATCTTTCTCATCATTGCCCATTTACTATAGTATGTACAAAGGCCTTCTAATCTTGTCTCTCCTTGATGCTTGGTCATTGAATTCAATCAATTTAGCCCCATTTTGCCATGAAAATGCAAGGTTTGCACTGCTTTCCTACCAAGGACACAAAACCTCAAAGAATATGAAAAACAAAGAACTAAAGACAATAAATGACCCAAATATGCACTAAAAAGCATGGGAACAAGGCTAATTCGGGGACTAAATATGCTCTAATTATGGTCACATCAAATATCCCCAAACCGAACCTTTGCTCGTCCCGAGTAAAGAGGTGACAAAGGCTAGTACCATTATTTAAACTAACCTAATAGCATAGCCGATATGAGACAATTAGCGGGTCTCACTCCGCCCCTTTAACTCTTAACAAGACAACCATGAGGTAGGACGCCTTCTTGCAAGGCAAGGTTGGTCTTGCCAAAATGGCGACACATCCAAACATTAAGCACACAAAATCAAGTAATGGATGCATCTACAAAAGAATAGCCACTTTCCTCATCTAATTGGCGGAAATTGTCTACAAGGGAAGTAATTCAAGGGTACACACTCCTTCATAGATGCAATTTCTTCAAACTACTAAGCCTAGAAGGATACCAATAAATCACCTCCAAATTGTGTCAAGCTAGGGTACCTTTGTCCTCAATCGTTAAATGCTTTTGTCAAGAGTAGACTCCCTATGGCGTTAGAAACACTGGAGGATCGCGGAATTCCCCCTCTTGCCTAGACAAGAAGAAGGGTCGTTCCCTCTCTACCATGCACAAAAATGGATACGATGGATAAAGGGATCGATAGAATTTGAGTTTAACTTTGGGAGTTTGCTTTGTTGATGTTTTTCCCCCCAATTTCTTGTGGCATATAACATTTGAGAACACTTTTTTGCCATTTCTTTTGATTTTTGGCTTTTCAATACTTGACAACTTTTCAACTTTTCTTTGCATTTCTTTTTGAACATTTTCAAAGTCACCCCATATGTAGTGAGGGTGCCTTATATTTGAAGCTTTAGGAGTCTATTTTTGCTCCTCTTTTCATTTGATGCATTTTTGCAAACTTTCTTTCACTTTTCATTTCATTTCCTGAACTCAAATTTGAACAATTTTTTGTTAGAAATCTAGATCTCTATACTCAACATATTCATATATGTTTTATTTTAATTTAGTCATAAAATTAAAAGGTGATCTTATGCATGCAAACAAAATATAATTAAAGAAGAAATCATCATCTCACATTGATTTTTCGGATCAAAGGGCACAAGAGAGTTCTCCTACTCTCTTGTTCATGAGCTTTCCTTAATTGGATGAACAAGGATTCAAGAAGAGAATCCCTCCCAAAGTTTTATACCCAAGATAACAACTTAATAAAATTAATATTATTATTACTAGAATAATACTAATTTTTGTATAAAAATTGACCCAAAATATTATTCGGTCTCTCAATAAAACCGGTTAAGAGAGAGGGAGGAGAAGGGAGATTTTATCTTTCTAAAACTTCTTATTTTTAGATGAATGGAATAATGATATCATACACTAGTGTTTTAATGTAGTGTATAAGATAAATTATGGAGCAAAAACCCTTGGCTTTGCTCTTTGAAAAACCGGGTAAGGGGGGAAGGAAAAGGGACTAATGCATGCACTAGGAGGTCTTTACAAAAGCAAGTAGTGTTGCATGGCTATGTTTAGTAGGAAATGATTATGTTTACCACTAACATAATCAACACAATATATGCCTAATCCTCCCCTTAATTTCGGTACATATAGATAAAATGGACTCCATTTTATTTTTGTCAATTTGTCACATGTCTCGTTGATTCGATGTGTATATCTCAATACTTATCCAACATCTCATGATGTGATTGGATTCATCATAGTCCATTTTTCATCGAGAATTGAAAACTCAAATACTTCTTTGTGAAAGAATAGTATTAGCTCGTCATTCCCAATGAGTAATGAGTTATAAACCTTTACAGGATGATTGCTCCCACTAAATTCCATGTCTTCACATGATAATTTCTAAACTCCCACTTAATTCCAGATATTTCGTAATTGACTACTCAATTGAAACTTTTCAATAATTGAGATTTGTTGCTTTGCTAAGTTATTGAGATAAAACCATATATGTGTTCCCATCATATCCTTTCAAAATACCTATTTTGAAGTGGTCTCATCTTATCCTTATGGAAAGAGATTTTAATTTCTAACTCATTCATATCATAATGATGAGTAGCAATGTCATTATTTAAATATGAATAATATCTAATACACGTCCTTCAAAATACCTTTTTCGGAAGGAGGTTTAACCAATTCATTTTCATAATGAGGTTAAGTAATGACATTAGCGTGGTTAATACTTAACTTAGCTATTGAGGATATCGGTATATCAATCCTTGCAACTTCTAGTCATAAATCTCATTTATTTTCTAGGATATAACTCAACACCTTGAAAAAGTAGTCAAAAGCTTGTTCATTATCATGATAAAGATCTTCAATAGACCTTTGCCCTTGTTATCCTTCATGTCGGTCTTTATCGATAGCATTACCAATATAGGGATTGAAAATCCCTTCAAACTCATCATCCCAAAGACCACAAACTTCATCTACTTGATCACTAAAGATCTCTTGAGTTGATAGAGACAACTCTCCCACTTTCTTATCTTGGCCAATAAGGCCATCCTCTTCATTGCTTGACTTTGGTGAGCTTTTCAAGCTCTCTTTGTTACAATTCACTTGCTCTTTGAATGGAGCATCATCAATTTTCTTCTTCCATTGGAATTCCAACTTCTTCCTATCATCCTTCCGGCTATAGTGATCAACCATAAAACATGGTTCATGCAAACGGGGAGCTCTCATGGTCTTGTCAAGATTGAAAGTTATGCTCTCATCTCCCACTTCTAGAGTGAGCTCTCCATGCTTCACATCAATCACGCCACCCGCGGTTTGTAAGAAAGGTCTTCCTAGAATGATTGGAATGTTGGAGTCTTCTTCCATGTCAACAATGACAAAATCCACCGGGATGAAAAATTTCCCAACTCTTACGGGAACATCTTCCCATATCCCTAATGGTGTCTTCATCGATCTATCGGCCATTTGGAGTGTGATATTGGTGCATTTAAGCTCTCCCATCCCTAACCTTTTACTCACCGAGTATGGCATAACAATCACACTAGCCCCTAGATCACATAAGGCTTTGTTGATTGTGGTGTCGCCAATGGTACACGGTATTAAGAAGCTTCCCGGATCTTTGAGTTTTGGAGGTGAACTCCCTTGAAGTATTGCACTACTCACCTTAGTGAAGGCGATAGTCTTAAGCTTCCGGACCGACTTCTTCTTAATAAGGATGTCTTTCATGTATTTTGCATAGGCCGGCACGTGATTGATTAATTCCGTGAAAGGAATCGAGACTTTCAAATTCTTCACAATTTCCATAAATTTTCCAAGTTGGTCATCAAATTTGGGCTTGGCTTGACGACTCGGAAAAGGAAGTCTAATCACAATGGGCTCCTTCTCCTTGACCTTGTCTTCATTTTTCTTTGAAATTTCTTCTTTTGATGGTTCTCCATCCTTGGAGTTTTGCACAATTTCTTCTTTGTCACTAGCTTCCACAACTTCATCCCCAACTTGCTTCTTCGGTGCTTCATACATTGTACCACTCCTCAAGTGAATGGCACTAACCGTTTCATGTCTTGGGGGATTACTTTGAGGTGGTAATTGCCCCTTTTGTCTTTGTGAGCTTGAAGATGCTAGTTGAGTCAATTGGGTTTCCAACATTTTGGTGTGAGCTAGGATGTTGTTGATGGTGATTTCCTTTGCTTGACTATCTTTTTGCATTTGAGTGAAAAACTCTTGTTGATTCTTTTGCATTTGGAGGACCGCTTTTTGAACATCAAAACCTTGGTCGTTTTTTTTATTGTATGGAGTTTGATTTTGGTAACCTTGGTTTTGGTTGTAAAAGGGTCTTTGATTTTGGTTTCTCATGGGAGGTGGGGTGTATGTTGGTTGAGGGTTTTGAACATTTTGGCTTTTGTATGAGAGATTTGGATGGAATTTGGTGTTTTCATTCTAATAGTTTGTATAAGGGGTACCACTCTTGTATGCTTGGAAAGCATTCACTTGTTCATTTGTTCCCCTACATTCACTTTGGTCATGTCCCAAAGTTCCACAATTCTCACATATCCCACTTGGGATTGATGAAGATGCCGTCATGGCATTAACATGATGCTTTGGTGATTTTGAGGCTTCTTCAAGTCTAGCCATAGCTTTTTCAAACTTCAAATTGATGGTATCAGTGTGAGCACTAAGTTGAGCACCCAATTGAATAATGGAGTCCACTTCATGCTTTTTTCCTCTAGTAGCCTTGCGAGGTCTACTATATTGTGAGTTATGGACCGCCATTTCCTCAATTTTGTTCCAAGTTTGATTGTCATCAACTTCGGTGAACATTCCATTTGATCCCATGTTGAGAATGTTCCTTGAATCTTCATAAAGACCGTTCCAAAATTGTTGTACCAAGAGCAACTCGCTAAGTCCATGATGACGACATGAGCGGCAAATTCCCTTGAATCGCTCCCAAGCTTCATACAAAGATTCTTCGTCTCTTTGCTTAAAGCCAGTAATTTGAGCTCTTAGCATGTTAGTCTTTTCCGGTGGATAGAACTTTTTGTAGAAAGCTAGAGCCAACTTCTTCCAAGAATCAATTCCGAGAGTAGCCTTATCAAGGCCTTTCAAACATTGTTTCGCGGTGCCAATTAGAGAAAAAGGAAATAAGACCCAACGAATTTGGTCTTGAGTTACACCGGTTTGAGAAATCGCATCACAATAGTCGCAAAAAGTCTCCATATGAGAGTGAGGGTCTTCACTAGGCATCCCTCCAAATTGGCTTCTTTCGACTAATTGGATAAATGCGGATTTGGCAATAAAATTTCCGGTTAAGTGTTGTGGTGTGGGAGTACCATTGGGTAGGTTCTCCTCGGTGGGTACGGAATGTGATGAAAACTTAGGCATTGTGGGTTGATTTTGTGTTGGATTTTGTGTTGGGTTCTCCTCACCTTCTCTTGCAAAAGGGTTGATGAACTCAATAATATTTGGTTGAATATCTACAACCTCACCAATACCTCTCAAAGTTCTCCTAACAAGTCTTCTATTGGTTGTCAAAGTCCTTTCAATTTCGTGATCAAAGGGTAACAAGTTACCTTGTGATCTTCTAGACATGCAAAATATCAAACAACTCGAAAATAATTAGAACAAACCTTGAGGAGTTTTACTTCCCCAAGTCAAAGAAAGACACAACTAATAACAATGTAAGAAAATCTAAATCAAGTTAACACCGTCCCCGGCAACGGCGCCATTTTTGGTCGTGATCCCTCGTGGGGTTTACTTTTCAGTACTTGTCGTTAGGAGCACCTAGATCAAAACACAATTTATAACTTCATCAACAACTCTACAATTAGTAAAGAGGCAAGTAAAGGTCGGATCCCAAGGGACGGGAATTGAGATGAGATTTCTATTGCAACTAGTGGTGTCTAAGGGTGTCACAATTGGGGTTTGAAGTAAAAGATCACTAAACTAAATAGCAATGAAAGTAAACAAGCAAGATGAATTAAAAGGGATGTAAACAATTGATAAAAAGCACTAGGGTGTCATGGGGTCATAGGGGATTCATGTGAATTGATCATACAAACATATTCTCAAATTATAAGCAAGCAATTATTGTTGTGATGAACCGAGTTGATTTATGTCTTACAAGTCTCATTGAAAAGATAGGTGATGGGTAAAAAATGGAAGGATTCATAGGCTCACATTTCATCAAACATAACATGTGCATAAGTTGAGATCACCACAAGCAAGCAAATAAACTATGAAAGCATATTAATTTAAGCATGAATCATTCCCCATGCTGGTTTCCCCTAATTACTCATTAACCCTAGCTAAGGAAACTACTCACTCATTATCATGTTGAACATGCTAGCAAGGTTGTCAATCATACCAACAAAGTGAAACATGATGAATAAATGAAAGTAATTAACAATAATTAAAAAGGGATTAAGAGAATTATACCTACTAATGATTCCAATAATAAAGCAAAGAATAAAAGAAGTACTTGATGCTTGATTGGAAGGTTGTCAATCTCCCAATATAACCCAAATAATCTTCAATTACCCGAAATAAAGGATGAACAAGAGAGAGATTAAGGAAATAAAACTTGTATTAAAACTTGATTAAATGTTGATTACAAAATTAAAGAGAGATTTGATTGATATTAACTACACTAAAGATTGCTAAGAAGAACATGCTCTTCTAATTAGACTAATGGGGTATTTATAGTGGGGATTAGGTACATAAATTAGGGTTTACTAAGGACTTAAATGACGATTAAGTCCTTGAGGAATCGCCGGTCTCTAGGGAGACTCCGGTCTCTTTTTCGCCGGTCTTAGAAAAAGATGTGCATCCTTCCTTGAAGCTTGTAGAAGACGAAAGAAAGTCTTGTCTGTGCGGGAATCCGGGCGTTTTTGGCACGGGACGGGCGGATTTGGGAGCTTCTGGACGGGCGTCCAGAGGGGGAAGACGGGCGTCTTGTGGAGGTTTTGCCCGAGCGTCCAGCTAAGGAAGACGCTCGGATTGTAGGCCTTGGACGGGCGTCTTCAGGACAATCCGCACGGATTGTCAAACAGTTTCATTCCTTCTTCTTTTCTTCCTTTTTCTTCATAAAATCCTTGAGGATTTCCTCGGGGATGCAAGGATCTTTTCTCATCATTGCCCATCTACTATAGTATGTACAAAGGCCTTCTAATCTTGTCTCTCCTTGATGCTTGGTCATTGAATTCAATCAATTTAGCCCCATTTTGCCATGAAAATGCAAGGTTTGCACTCCTTTCCTACGAAGGACACAAAACCTCAAAGAATATGCAAAACAAAGAACTAAAAACGATAAATGACCCAAATATGCACTAAAAAGCATGGGAACAAGGCTAATTCGGGGACTAAATATGCTCTAATTATGGTCACATCACCCCTAGATTACAAAGAGCTTTCCCAAATTCATGGTTACCTATAGTACATGGAATTGAAAAACTACCCGGATCTTTTAATTTGGGTGGTATGTTGATTTGTGAAAGAACATCACACTCCTTCGTGAAACCGATAGTACCGACATCATTAAAATTCTTCTTACGAGTCAATATATCCTTCATAAACTTAGTGTAAGAAGGTACCTGGGTAATTCAGTCAGTGAAAGGGATGGTTACTTCGAGATTCTTGACGATCTCTAAAAACTTACCGAACTTATGCTCCAACTTTGTATTCTGTAAACGCTCCGGATACGGGACTACAACACTTGTCGTAGGGTCGACAATTTTCGTCTTCCGAATGTTTAAAATCTTCGTCAAATCGTCACTGGCTGAGGTATGTTGCAATTCGATTGACGGATTTTCGTTCAGCACTGGAGACCCAGTCGATCGACCATGGGGCTCGGTCGATGGACCAAGTGCGCTGGGTTCAAATAGTTTCTGGTCAGAAACTTTTTCGTCAGGAATTTTGGTCGATCGACTGATGTTGTTGGTCGATCGACCACTAGCGCTGGCAGTAGAGTTCGTTTTCGCACCAGAATTTAAGTCTGACTTTTCATCATTTTCCGAGTCTTTTCTTGGCTTATCAGGACCGTCATATGAGAGACCACTGCGGAGGTGAATTGCATTAAGTGTCTTGATAGGAACCTCACGATTGTTTGAAGAATTAGCGATTTGGTTCGCCGCTAAAATCTCCAACTGCTTCTCGAAATTCCTTGCAGATTCAATCCCAGCTTCTTCTATTTTCGTGACTTGAACCAAAAGAGCTCGGATTATTTCTCTCAATTCCGCGGTCTCATCTGAGTTATGAACAGGAATTTCAATTTTCTTCTCGGAAGCCTTAGAAGTCTCGAGCTTTTTGAGCCGGGCATTAATAGAAGCTATGAGTGTCGCAACGGCACTCATTTCATCACTTGGCTTTCGCGAATTTCCACGCGAACTCCCATATTCAGCTCTATGAACTGCCATCTCCTCAATAGTGTTCCAACCTTTATTAGACTCCACATTGTTTTGGAACCTACCATTTGCAGCCGCATCAAGGATGACTCTGTAGTCATCGTACAAGGCATTATAAAATTGGTTGCAAAGGTACCACTGCTGAAAACCGTGGTGAGGAACAGATCGAACTAGTTTCTTGAAACGGACCCATGCTTCATGTAATTCCTCTTCGGGTCCTTGCTGGAAATTTGTGATTTGACTTCTCAAAGCATTGGTTTTCACAGGCGGATAATATCTTTTGTAGAAAGCCAAAGCTAGAGATGTCCAGTTTGTAACTCCAGCTGCTACCTTATCAAGGTAGCGGTACCACTCACGCGCAGAATCTTTCAAGGAGTATAAAAATAATGTCTCCTTTACTTCATCTTGGGTCACTCTGGCCGGTACAGATATGGAACAGCAATAATCCGTGAAGATCTCCATATGCTTCCCAGGATCTTCATCTAGTAATCCCCCAAACAGGTTCCGCTCCACTAAAGAGATGTGAGAGGGGCAGATGTCAAAAGTCCCCTGTGTAGGAACATGAAGGCTAAATCCCTGAGGAATATCTTGTACCTTTGGCTGAGAATGATCATATATTGTTGGCATGATTGTAGCAAAATCGGGAGTACTCAAGTCTTACTCTCGAAGTCTTCTTCTAACTGTGCACAAGCAAAACTAGAAGGAAAAGGTAAGCAACGGCCTCAAGGAACCAAAGTTCCTTGAGACAAGAAAAATAAACTAAAAATAAAGCAAACAGAATTACACCGTCTCCCCGGCAACGGCGCCAAAATTTGATACCGTCGTTTTGTATCAAAATTAAATTTGTAAACCAAACTAAAACTATAGCCAGTGATAATAAGGGTCGAACCACAGAGAGACAAGATCAATTCTATTTGTTATTTTTAATCTATTGTAGTAACAATTATGGGGGGGGGGGGGTTGGTCGGTTGATTCTCGGCTAATTACTGAAATCTGAATGAAATTTAAAATAGAATATAAAAAGCAACTAGGAACTTCGGTTCACCATGGCTTAAAAGTCATTCAAGTAAAATCAAGGTATGTCCAATACCATCTCAGGGTGTCAAATAGTTCCTATAAATACCTGTTCGAACTAAGCCTCTCGGTCTTCTTTCACCCTAGAATGAAACTAGCTTACTTTCGCTCCACTAGTCTTTCCAATTACTTGTAATAAATCTAACTCTGCTAATCTCTCAATCTAGCAAAGGGGTAAAATCTCACAACAGTAAATAAGACCGGTACGGGTTCAACCTAGACTTAATAAAATCAACTCATGACGCCATGGATTCACTAATTCCTAGCATAGGAATTTAGCTACGCATGATTAGGAATATGACAATTGCAAAAATAAAGATACGGAATAAAATTGACATGATTGAATTAGAATTAAAACTAAAGGACTAAAACTAAATAGCTTGAATATAAATTGGTAGAAACTAGAATTAAATAAACAAGAAATAAGTGAAGATTGAAATTGAATTAAAGCTTACTAAAGGATTTGATGAACAAAACAATTGATTGAAATCCGTAGTCTCTACTTCTTCGTTCCCAAAAACTAGATCTAAAACTTCAGATGTTCACTAATGAAAAGCATAACCTAAAATATTTTCTGCGTTCTCCTAATAATAGTTCTGCCCAAAAAATAAATTACAAGTGGGCTTCCAAAAGAAAAACGCGTAAAAAGAACCCGCAGCTTCGAAACCCGGTCGATCGACCAGCTGACACGGTCGATCGACCGTCCAGTACAGTGATGGCAACGCTGCTTCTCTGTTAAACTCCATGGTCGATCGACTGGATTCTCTGGTCGATAGACCAGATGTGCTGTGGCAGCTTCCAACTTCATGAACGCATCCCAAGACGATCTAGTTCCGAGCTTCTAACTTCATAGTTTCCATAAAATGCCCCGGGGAACAGATAAAGGCTCGATTTAGCTTACTTCCGGTCATTCCTACAATAATGACATAGGAAATACAAAGTAAACCGTTTCGGGAGAAATAATAGCTTAAAGCTAATAATTACGCATAGAAATACGTGCCAAAACGCTAATAAAGTGTATAGAATATGCACGTATCACAACTATTGTTCATCAATTGGATGCTTTTCATCATTGTTGAATTGTAGGAGAATATTAATTATATGAATTAAATTGTAGAACCGCTTGTGTATGCATTTGTTCATCTTTGTTGGCTTCTCTAGTTATAATCTATGGTATGATTGAATTTAGATACGCTTGGACTAAATTGTCATCACCGTAAGGGTTGTTTATGTGCGCTTTTCGTAGTGAACAACTAAAAGTAAGGAGAAGTATAAATTTATATTTTCACAACAAGGTATTCAAGAGTAACTAGAGTCTAAAAGAGTCAATGATTATATCTAGCTCATTTTGTGGAAATTGTAAGACCCGAGTCCTTTTTATGATTTGATTTACTCTAATCTTTTATTATTGCACTTAATTATATTCAGACTCAAAACAAACACCCCAAAATTGGTTGCCTTAGAAATATTTATATAAGCACACGCTAAACATAGACCTTCCTTGTGGGATCGATCCCTACTTACCCTTGATATTGTTAGAGTTAGTAGTGGATAAAAAATACTAATTTGGAGACTCACGACAAGTCTAGCCAAATTTTGGCGCCGTTGTCGGCGAAGGCAATTGTTTTTTTTTTTTTGTGCTTGTAAATATTTCTTACAAATATTGTTTTAATAAGGGTCTTGTGTCTTTTAATTAGAAAATGTATTTTCATTTCCCCCAACAAGATCATGAATTACTTCATCACTACTTTGAAAGGCTTGAGAAATATTTGGTAGATCACCCATATCTAGCTAAGAGGCAAAGGTATTTGGGTCGTAATTTATTATAAGTTCAATACAGAGACTCAAATTGATGTTCAAGTCAAAAGTGAGGGTGGATTTTTCGGGTTGAGTCATGAAAAGAAATGGGATGTGCTTGATCTTTTGGTTGAAAATTCCCGACAATTAGAAATGACTAATTAGACTTTAAATCTTACTCCTTGTTTTGATACCTCACCAAACATTAAATCGAGTCCAAATGATGAAGTGAATGACCTTTATTATTCTAGTTCTCTTACTCTTGATGTGAGTGCTCCAATTTATGATGAAGAAGATAGTCATGACTTTGATTTGTTCACCTTGTCCAATATTGAACCCGAAGTAGATTTTACCTTACCCCCACAATTTGATGATGACACTTTGGGTGGTGACTCGGGTATCTTATGGGATTTGGACGGCAATTTTATTCGGAGTGGAAAAAAGAATAACTTGATTAAGATGATCCGATTTTATAAGAAATCATACCATGAGTACGTGATTATTTTTGATATGCCTATACAATCGGACAAAAATATCGTTCATGCTTATATTATTATGAATTGTATATGGTTTCTTTCCGTTTTAAACTATCATGATGTCTCAACCATCTCTTTTGCTAGCTTGTACGACCCTCTTAAGGGCATTGACATGTTCCGCTCTTAATGTGAATGTTATTTTGATTGAAGGGGTGGTGCTGAGTGACCCTATAATTGGTTCTTGAGCTTAAATATGCGTCGTGCGGGACGCTAAACCAGCGCTTACTGTAACACCCCCTTCTTACCCGGCCAAGGTAATTGGGAGATATTACCATCTCAGTTTCCCGAGGCAGTGAAATCAGAGTTGCAATTAAGAAACAACTTAAATAAATAAAGTATTTAGTGAATTATATAACCATAAATGAATAAATAAAGGAATACAACTCATGACTACTATAATATTCTAGACTATGCTCGACTCGAATGTCATCACGGCTCGTCCCGTCTCCCGCATGCTACCAAAGCTAACCTATACACAACTGCTCCCCATATCTTCGGAAATATCATATGGATCGACACAGGCCACCCCGGAAATAGGTGACACTTACACAGACACACAAACGTCAGTTTCAATAAATAAATAAAGTGTGACATGACTCAAGTGTGTGAATATGCAACATGACTATTGGTATAAATGACACGCTATCAAACGACCACCACTACCACGGTACCGGGACACGCCCAGACATACCAACAACCACAAACAGGTACCGGGATACGCCCAGACGTGTTGATGGTGAAGAACAAGGTGAGAGATTCCTTAAAGCAAGCTTGAATCCATGGTGGAAGAGATTTATGGGGGTTTTAGAGAGAAGGGAGATGATTTGGAGCGATAAGGAAGAAGATAGAAATGAAAAAGGAGAAGGGATAAGATTTCCTTATCCCATGTTCTGATTCAACACAACTCGTTCGAGTGGCGAGTCCACTCGGTCGAGTGCGACGCAGTTCTCAACAATGACCAGTTTTCATAAAATAGTCATATCTCACTCGTTTCTTGGTCATTGTGGGCGTGTGACCTATCGTTGGAATCCTAAGAGAACAATCTATTACATCCCATTGGAAACACATCAATACCATGTCTAGATCTCAAGTTATGATAGTTTTAAGACGGTTCTTCTTTTGGAAGACATTATAACAACTTCACTAAGTCTAGTATAGGTTATACTCGGTCCAATTTATTGTCATAGTTCACTACCGAGTGATCTCTCGTCTAACATATGGTCTTGTCACGCACCCCCAAGGTTCCTTTGTGGGTCCCATAATATCCGGGTATTACAATCTTCCCCCCTTAAAATGAACTTCGTCCCCGAAGTTCGCCTCACTCTCTCTTTTCACAACTATTCCTCAAGCTTCATTTAAGTCTCATTACCGGTTCTCAAGTACTCTCTCGCCATTTCCGTTGTCTTTTACTCCATCGTAAATTCCGTCAAGATTCTTATTTTCATCATCACACTTATAATTAACCCCACATGTTTATCATACTCATCCCAAAGTTCTTTGCTCAACTCTCATTACTTCAACTCTCATTACTTCCTCACGTGTCATACTCTTTCTTTCCTTAATTTCCGAAATATTACATTCACTCCCCCTTAAAGAGAACTTCGTGCCGAAGTTCAACCGTCAAACCTTATAATGTGCTTTCATATACTCATTATTAAAGTCCACATATGACCATGTTCCAGGTTCAACACTCTCTCTTAGTTATTGCAAATCCGTAATCAAATCACATATAATAATAATACCATTGATCTAATGCCACTCGAAGAGCCTCCCAAACGTCAAAGCATAAGGTCCAGCCTACGTTTCGAAACTCTAATCTCATAATAACTCCCAACTCATGTTGGTTATGTGAATACGTATCTATCACAGGTTATAACTCGATTATTATTACATATCTATATCACGTCAAATCTCATACACTTATATGTATGCACATCAATCATGAATATGCGGACTCTATGAAACAATCAACTAATGTAAAATTACTTGTTATGTGACTCAACTATGATCAACATTCCCATTTATGAACATCATGCCATGCATATACCGCATCAAATCCATCACATGATCACACATGTGTTTCCACACCCGTTCCCATCCATCTTCAATACTTCTGTTACTAGCATCATGAGACTCTGATTATGCATTCAAGGTTACTATGAGACACACACATCACGACAAAGCTTCACATAATATGGACGTTGTTATCATGCCAAAATGAATTCATGGCAATTAACGCGCACACGAACATTTGTCACCTCATTTTTGTCATCCAATTACACATGTCAATTAACAACTTTCTTTTAAATCTCACTTTTTAAATAGTAAAAGTCATATAACGTAAACAATTCACAAGGTCTTATCCATATGAGGTCAACATGTTCATGCGATACAAACCAATCATTATAAATCGTGGAATAAGGGTATGCACCCAATATTAGGTCGACTATTGACAAAACAAAGGTCAAATCAGACCACTCGGTCAAGTGTTGTAACACCCCCATCTACCAAGGAGCCTTAACAAGACCTTCCCTAACATATAAGGATGTTACCATCTCGGTTGCCCGAGGAACAGTAATAATCAAATGTCGATAAAAGAACAATTATATTAAATTACAAGTGATTAAACAAAACAAAAGATATAACTCGTGACATCTATCAACTATGTGAAACTATCTTTGCCATGACTCGTTGTAGACTCGTCCCTCCAAGCACCCAGCTATGATTTAGATAACAACTTACTAAGACCGGCTGCTCACCATAGTGGATCACGGCAGACACAACACAAGAAGACAACAAAACAACACCACACAAGGTCAGTAACTGAAGGAATACACCCAAGCAGACACAACAACATACATACACCACCTCCTCTAATCACCCAAACACCTCTGACTGCCCGAAGGTCTAGCCCTGCCAGATTACCAATCGCAACCAGTAATCCACGCCGCCAGGGTGGGACCGTAGTCGTTCCCACCTAATCCCCGCTCATCTAATCCGAGCGATAACCCATGTTCCTTAATGTGCACATCCCCTTCTGTGGCGGATTCCACAGAGGGCGAATCAAGGGCGTGAAGCCACTCCCACAAGTGACTCTACTCAGCCGAGGGCGCACCTCGCGAACCAGAGACAAATAAACAACAAAGACCAGCTACAACCAATCCACACTACCAACGACGACGCCAAAACCAATTATACAATACAATCGACACACTAAACAACCAACTGTACTGAGTAGGAAAACCTACCTCTAGCAAACCGCAGTGATTCCGCAGACAACCATCAGACAACAAGCAACCACCATCACCACCTTTAACAAACAGTATAACCATCTATTACTACTTCCACAATCACAAACGAAACCAAGGAAGACGATGATGATGATGATGATGACACATACCTATACATAGCACTCCGTCGACAAGACCGCTACCCGACTCAAGCATCCAATCCCCATGGTGTCTCCATCCTCAAACGCTCCAAAAGGGTGACTCAAGGTGAAGGAGAAATGATATGACGGCATCTAGGTTTATGAGAAAAGGAAAAGAAATGATTTAGTTTTCACGATATCACGATTTATATTTCCCCGTTGAACTGCCATTACTCGATCGAGTAAACAACTTACTCGATCGAGTAGCCTCTACTCGATCGAGTGACTAAGCTACTCGATCGAGTAGCCCCCGCTAGATCGAGTTACTAGAACTCAAAGGGTTATAACGACACAAGGTTGGCTCGTAAGGTTTCCGACGGTCTTGATAGGTGTTTTAGGTCGGTCAACGACGGTCAACAGGTCTCTAAAAGGACGGGTATTACAAGTGTAGATAGCCACTCGGCCGAGTAGGCGACCACTCGGTCGAGTGCATGGTGCACTCGGTCGAGTGTCACCTTGGCAAAAGGTTTCTATTCTCAACTCAGTTCCAAACTTCTTATTTTATCACACAAATGCTAATAGATTCCGATTGTGACTAATACACCATCACTTAACCAAATTTAAACAAACTCTTGGCCCTATGGCCATCATTATTACACAATTAAGGTGAAATGTTTGAAACACACTACCGACACAAACATACTATTCCATGGACACGGCCTAACCACCCATTATTCTCAGGTAATAATAACAACATCATTACTCAATTAAGCATTAAAACACGGTCACGATGTACGACGTGGGCGTTCCACTTGACGATTGGGAGGCAACTTTACAAACAACATCTATACTACCGCTCATAGGTCGGAACCTCGTCCAACTACTTTCACACTTCATGCATACACACTTAGCTTAAGTGGCCATACTATATAACACAAGTGATTAAATCTCTTGACAACATGATTAAACTCACACGCATTATGTATCACACTCTTACTCTCATAACCGCGAAACCAAGCTTGGTAATACTAAATCCGCCATCATATGCCTCAATTATTAAAACTCAAACTCGTCCCTCGTATGTCACGGCCGTCAACACGACCTCCTTACACGGGTTCACCCGAAACCTATAAAAAATTCCCTATTTAATGTAAGATTAAAAAATTTGCAAAATCTGCAACTCATCTCTCGTTCTAGTGTTCTCTCTCATTTTCTGGTTTCATAAACCTTTGCCACCATTTATTCGATTCATGCCATTCCTCAAGTCTAATCTCACACCCTCCCAAACGTTTTCTCAACTATTGTCATCACTCTCTTTTACTCTCGGTGCCTCACTATTCTCTCATCATTCCATAAATCCCAACTCAAATATATGATATCCCAAAATACCCGAGTCATACTCAATAAGGTCATTCTCACTTGTCATTTAAATCCCGTTTGCTAAATATGAGTCCGAAAAACCGCTAAATATCCAACCTTGGTCGCACTCCAATCATCATTTATAGGTTGTCTCTTATGATCAACTCACTCAACTCAAAGCTTTGTATAGGCCACATACCTTCCTAGTGTTCCCAATTCCCAAACTTGATGACTATACCCAGTTCCACGCATCTTGTCGGAGACATATGCGTAAGGGTTAGGGTGAGAAAATCATTATATTGGGCTCAGACACAAACTCTATGCCCGGAAATACTGGGGGTTAAATCCCTAGAGGTACCACCGGCTCTTGGTGAGAATCTCTTGCTTGATTGCTCCTCGCGTTCCGTGATAGCCTTGACATGCACGGAATCCATTTCACATGTCAAATTCCGGATATGAGTGGTGAGAATTAACATAATCCGGAATGGATACGGATGTAACACCCGCGAATTTCCTATTTTGACATTTAAAATTTATTAAACCGTTTGATTACTTTATTTTATATTTCTGAATTATTCAATTTAATTAATTTTATTTCGAACACGATTTTTATAAAAGTAGTATATAAAAGCTCATTTATATGAAAATACGTATCATTAAATTATATTCTTAAGGCATAATTTATATAAGAATATATGTATACATATTTTTAGTCGGACAATAATAATAGTGACAGTAATAATATTATTCTCCGTCTTAAGTTAATATAGACTCGAAACATTGCTCCGTCTAGCTATAGACCGTCACATTTCCACTTGTGAGACTAATATTCTCTCGACCTGTCCTATATCGACAACACACTCACCTACCCTCTCACACTCTACCTTTTAAATAATTCTTTTATTATTATTATTATATATTTTATTATAATTCTATTATTATTATTATTATTATATATTATTATGAGTATATACTATTGTTGTTGTGCTTCACTCGTCCCTACACCCCCCCTGCATACTCCTTCTCCTTCTTTCTCTTTTCGAAAGCAACAGACAGCAACAACAACAAAACAAACAGAGTCGTACACCTCCATTTTCGCAGGATTCAACCCGAGATCCCTCCTCCATTTCTCAACCAAATTCTCTAATTTTTATACCATTCTCCTCCTCTTTCATTCCTCATTCTTTTAAGATAAGAAAGTTTCAGTTTTGATGCAGTTTCGAAAATGTCATCTTAAAAGACAACTCAGTTCCTTGTCCTAAACAGCCCGTTTTTCCTCCTTTTAGTTGGAAACCTTGAAGACCGGAGAGCGGCTCGTACTTATGAACGTTTTAACTCGGAAATTTGGGAAGCTAAGGTAACGGTGACAGGTTACTCGACAAATGTCGAAATTTTCGTCTTTTGTGTCATTTTATATGCTCTTGTTTAGTAAAGTTTAGTCCTTTAAGTTTTTCTCATTTATATGGTAATTTTGGTCTCATGTTGGTGTTTGTGTTGGAATGTTTCGAGCACGAATTCTGGATTTTGCTCCGTTGCTTGAGTTCGATTTTTCGGTTCGATTTGTTGGGTGGTGGTGGTTGTTTGGTTTTGCTTTGGGACGGGGTGAGCAGTTTTCAGACCAACTTTCATGCTTACTTCCACCCTCCCGTATCGTCTTATGTAGGCTTTAGTATTTCTCGCTTGAAAACTCGATTTTGGACCATGTATACCTCTGTTTTGGTGGTCGTTTCAGGGGTCTTTGGGTGACTGTGTTTGGGTTTATAGATGCCCCGTCGCAGGCTGTGTGTACAGCCGTGGGGGAGTGGTCCTGAACAGGCATGAATGACGGTAATGGGTAATCGATTGGCGGCCGCTTTGGAGCTGTTAGGGCTTACACTTCAGTCTGTTTCGGTAGGCTTGGTGGTTGTTTTGGGTTGAGCTGACACGGTTTATGGAAGGGGGCTGTTTTAATTAGTGTAAGGAGGCCGAGTTTAATGGTGTGGGTAGTTGGAGTGCGTAAACTTTCACCATTGTCATTTCGGTCTAATGTTTTTCATACACTAGATTCATTCATGTTGACCGTGTTTAAATTATTTAAATCCCGCCTCGTGCCTTATAAAACGTAATTTGTTGTATACCGTTACTTATATGTAAGGTGACAAATTGGGTTATGTTGGGAGTTAGTTGTTAGTCTTGGCATGGTACCGTCTCAAGTATGTTACATATATATATATATATATATATATATATGCAATTTCCATTTAATGGTTACATGTTAATTGTTGGTTGGACTTAACATAACTAATTAATTGGGTTTGTCTTGTGATTTTGGTTGGGCTCACTTTGTCTTCTTTGTTGGGCTTATATGATTAAATGATTTGGGCCAACCTTATGCTTAGTAGTAGGCTCATGAAGAAGTTACTTGTGTGGATTTTCTTTCTAATCCGTAAATTTTATATAACGTAAATTATTCATTATCGCTTGTTATATTTTATTTAACCGGCATGTTAAATTATGAAGTGGAATATTTATTAATATAATACGAGTATGAAATATTTATTATAAATAGTTACTTGTAGTGAGTCGTATTCTTGATAATGTCTAGTATTGTTCGGTTGTGAGAGTCTTGGTCCTATCGGATACTAGGGGTGAGCTATAAGTCGTCTAGTTGTGGTATGATCGTCGGGATTGATGTTCCAATCCGTACTTATGATGAGATGCAAGCCATAAGTATGAATGTGACATTAATAATCCCGTCCCTGAGTCTTGGTCTTATCGGGTACTAGGGGATGAGCTATAAGCCCTCTAGTTGCGATATGATCGTCGGGATTGATGTTCCCATCCGTACTTATGGTGAGATGCAAGCCATAAGTATGATTGTGACATTAATAATCCCATCCCGTGTACTTGTTTGTTGTATTTGGCCATGTTTTAAAGGTAACCGCTGAGCCAGATACTTGTTTGTTATGCCTCGGACATGTTTTAAAGGTAACCTATGAGTCGGGCACTTTTTTGTTGTATTTGGCCATGTTTTAAAGGTAACCGCTGAGCCAGATACTTAATGTGTTGCACCTCGGACGTGTTTAAAGGTAACCTCTAAGTCGGGTACTTGTTTGTAGTATTTGGACATGTTTTAAAGGTAACCGCTGAGCCAGATACTTTATGTCTTGTACCTCGGACATGTTTTAAAGGTAACCTCTGAGTCGGGTACTTGTTTGTAGTATTTGGACATGTTTTAAAGGTAACCGTTGAGCCAGATACTTTATGTGTTGTACCTCGGACATGTTTTAAAGGTAACCTCTGAGTCGGGTACTTGTTTCTAGTATTTGGACATGTTTTAAAGGTAACCGCTAAGCCAGATACTTTATGTGTTGTACCTCGGACATGTTTTAAAGGTAACCTCTGAGTCGGGTACTTGTGTAGTATTTGGACATGTTTTAAAGGTAACCGTTGAGCCAGATACTTTAGAGTTCGTGCCTTGGACATGTTTTAAAGGTAACCGCTGAGCCAAGGTACTTAAGGATTTGTGTCTCGGACATGCTTTAAAGGTAGCCTCTGAGCCAGATGCTTTGCTTTATATGTGATGTTAGTAATCCCATTTCGTGTATTGCATGTCATTTGGCTTTCAAAGTTCATGGCTAAGGTTTCCATTCACATGTATTATGATGTTAATATTGTTTATCCGTGACATATGATATTCTATCGTGCTTGTAATTGTATTATCATTTATGACATTTGGGTTGGGTTGTCTCACAGGTATGTTTCATATGCCTTATCTATAATTGACTACGCATATTTTGAATGTTAGTCTCATGTATTAGTGCTTGCATCAAAGGGTTATATTTATGATGTTCTAATATGTTTCTGTTTACCTGTCTTTCGACATTTTGTGGCTGGGAGAACCTTGAGTTACTCCCCACTGACTGTGGCGTTCATGTTTACATGAATGACAGGTTATGAAGATGCTTACGTGGGGAAGACGTGCGGACTAGCGAGAACTAGACCTTGGATTAGTAGTCGGTTTAATAGGATTGCTTAGACTCACCATTTATCATTTTGTTATTCGAGGGATATATTTTCCCTCACCTTTGACTATCACGTTTGTATAAACTTAACTTTATTTCCGAATTCTTTATTTATGTTTTATATTTTAATGAACCCGCGCTTTAAACTTTAAAAGTTTCAAAAATTTCAAAAATTTCCTAAAATTCCACATTTTATCTTTGTACTTTTCTTACCGTTATTGAGGGGCTTCACAACGGAAGCGGTAAGAATCGGATGACTTCAGACGGATAGAAATTTTTCTTAGTGATTTAAATCAACAACTAACACTTGAAAATAAACCCTTGACACGAGCTTGTCATTGAGAAGAAGTTTACTTAACCCGAAAATGGAATTAAAGAAATTACGGCATGACTTTCTTTGTATTTTAATCAAATCGCAAATTGTCTTAATAGTACACTTGAAATATCATGAACTTTGTAAAACGATGCAACTTCAAAACTCAACTCTAGCAACTTTACTAACTTTGTAAAATGTTCTTCCTTATTATGCAATTTTACTCAAACTTGACTCAAATGTGAATTGCTATATTAAAACTTTATCACAAAGGTCATTTGTCTCAAATTTCTCAAAAACTCTAATACGGAATAATCTGTCATAGGATGGTACATGTCACTATAGGCCAAGTTCAAAGCATTACGAATCGATTAAGATAAAACCTAACTTCGAAAAGTCAAAATCCGGGTTGGTATACCGCCCATTTTCGAAAAATTTAAGGCGGGTAAATCTTTTATGTACGACTTCACAAAGCATTATAATCAAAGATTAGGATAATAAGGAGTAAATGAAGTACATCATGAGCGTAAAATCAAAGCTTATATATACTTGTCACAACATTTTCGGAAAATTTGTCAACCATTAAGATGGAAAAAAAATTCGACGTAAAGCTCCCCCAAGTATCATTACTTGAGATTTAAGGTAACCATGAGTAAGTAAAACATGTAGTGAGCATAAAATTCAAAATTTTGACATGTTTAGTACCAAATTTTTGAGAAATTGGTCATATTTTTAGGATGAAAACTCCTTAGTTTACACCATGGTATAACAACAATCATTAAATTTATAGCCTAGTAACATACTTGAACCATATTTAAGACATAATTTAGAATTTGTTCATGGGTACTTAGGAAAACCACGAAAAATTTCTCAATTTTAAGACGAAATTTGTTTCGTTTTAAGACAATATACCACATTACCAACAAATATGGTAGTCTTATAAGGCAAGTAAACCAAGTTTTATTCAAGAAAAAACAAAATTTGGGCATGACCTCCCTATATTTCGAAAATTGAAGACGGAGTTTTAAGACAATTTTTTTTTTCACATACCAAATAAGATCCATCAATAACAACAAAGGTTAAGCCTTTGTTGTTCAATTAAACCCAACAACAAGCATCAAAAATCAATTTATAAGCTCAAGAATACCATTTTCGTATTCTACCATTTATGTGGCAAAATTGACATAAAAATTTGGTTTCTAGAAACAACAATGGTGTAGAAAACTATTTACTACTATGAATTAAGTGAAAACATGTAAATAATTGACAAATCTTGGACAAATTAATAAAGATCTAAACAAATTAAGATGGAGAAAACAAGGGGAAAGATGGTCTACTTACATTGCTAATTAAGAAGAGATTTGAGACGGAAAATGGAGTAGAAAGCTTAACCCAAGTAACAAATTACAAAAATGGAGTTTTGGAATTAATTTTGGATAAATTTTGATGTCGAAGTTGTGGGGTGAAAACAAGATAAGAAGAAGATAAGAAATGAGTAAAGAGTTAAACCCGTGTAAAAATCTCAGCTATAGCACCCACTCGGTCGAGTGGCGAGTCCACTCGGTCGAGTGAAATTCCACTTGGTCGAGTGGCCGGGTTCACTCGATCGAGTGCCCCATTTTCCAGAATGTTTCCATTTTCTGGAAACTGGTCCACTCGGTCGAGTGCCAAGGTCCACTCGGTCGAGTGCACTGTACTCAACCGAGTGTGGACTCGTACTCGGTAGAGTGGTTGCTTATGGTTGAAATTTCGAGTCGAAATAGAACGATGAAATCCCTGCAACACAAAGATAAGGTTTCGGAGTCGACCGGCTATCTATGACTCACCCGAATTAGTCCATACGTCATCCTACTTACCGTCTTTGGTACACTACTGTAGAACTAGTAGTCACTCTACCAACATCCATTATTAATCATACACCATCAATAACACTAGTAGGCCTTTAATTAACACGCATTGCAATTTCAAAGAGCGGAATCATTATTCGTATACCACAACACGTATCAACCATTTCTAAACATGTTACTCATATCAATCTATCATTCAACTTCCTTACACATTCACACATCATGGAAAATAACTATATCATACAAGAACTTAATGTAAATCACATATTCATGCAACCATACAACTTTCCATATAGCGTTCACCCATACTCTTAACCACCCACGTAGTGACCAACCGAGATAGTAGGCACTAGTTTTGATATGAGGGCGCCTACTCATCTAAAACCGATCTCCTATTGTACTTATGTCGGGTTCCTTTTATTAGACACTCCTAGGTTCATTTTGATTCATTGGTTTAGGTTCCAAAATCGTCGCTCTGATACCACTTTGTAACATCCCCTTCTTACCCGACCAAGGTAATTGGGAGATGTTACCATCTCGGTTTCCCGAGGCGGTGAAAACGGAGTTTCAATTAAGAAACAACTTCAATAAATAAATTATTTAGTGAATTACATAACCATAAATGAATAAATAAAAGGAATACAACTCATGACTACTATAATATTCTAATCGACTATGCTCGACTCGAATGTCATCACGGCTCGTCCCGTCTCCCACATGCTACCAAAGCTAACCTGTAAACAACTACTCCCCATATGATCGGAAATATCATATGGATCCACACAGACCACCCCGAAAATAGGTGACATTTACACAGACACACAAACGTTAGTTTCAATAAATAAATAAAGTGTGACACGACTCAAGTGTCTGAATATGCAACATGACTATTAGTATAAATGACACGCTATCAAACGACCACCACTACCACAGTACCAGGACACGCCCAGACATACCGACAACCACACTAGTACCGAGACACGCCCAGACATACCAACTACCATAAATAGGTACCGGGACATGCCCAGACGTACCGGGTCCGGAAGCCAACCGGATCCCCTGCCAGACGTCGTGTCTCAACCACACGAGTCCCTCCATACTCAAACCATTAATGTGCACATCCCTCTTGGACTGGGAAACTCCAAGAGGCGACTCATGCGTAAGATGGTCTCCCAACCGTCTTACGTTTTCTCCACAACAACATACCCTCCACATACACAAACATAACAAATACATGAAATATAACCCAACATATCATAATCATCCTCTTAATGATGCAATTAACCTTTAAACATGTTATAATACAAATGCCCTAAATTATGTGAGACTAATTATAACATCCACATAAACAACACCACATTATTGAAACCAAATAGGATTAACCTACCTTTTAGCATTTTTCATGAGTAACCCGAATCCCATATGATTCCATCTCGCAAGACCGTCTTAATCCTATACAAATCATGTAATACCATCACAATTACATCCTATACTATTATGTAATACAAACGCCTCATTATTACCCACTAATTACCCATATTACATATACTAATTAATAATTAATTAACCCAAGTGAAAACCCCCAAAAGTTAGGGTTAAAACTAAAACAGGGATGAGTGGAAATCGACTTACAAGTGTGGATGGTGAAGAACAAGGTGAGAGATTCCTTAAATCAAGCTTGAATCCATGGTGGAAGAGGTTTATGGGGGTTTTAGAGAGAAGGGACAAGATTTGGAAAGATAAGGAAGAAGATAGAAATGAAATAGGAGAAGGGATAAGATTTCCTTATCCCGTGTTCTGATTCAGCACCACTCGGTCGAATGGCGAGTCCACTCGGTCGAGTATCACTCACTCTGTCGAGTGCCGGTCCACTCGGTCGAGTGAGACGCAGTTCTCAGCAATGACAAGTTTTCGTAAAACAGTCATATCTCACTTGTTTCTTGGTCATTTTGGGCGTGTGACCTACCGTTGGAATCTTAAGAGAACAAGTTATCGCCTCCAATTAGAATAACATCAATACCATGTCTATATCTCAAGTTATGACAGGTTTAAGATGACCCTTCTATAGGAAGACATTATAACAACTCCACTAAGTCTAGTATAGGTTATACTCGGTCCAATTTATTGTCATAATTCACTACCGAGTGGTATCTCATCTAACATAAGGTATTGTCATGCACCCTAAGGTTCTTTGCAGGTTCCATAATATTCGAGTATTACACTTATGGAAGGCAACCCGGTTTTTGTTATTTGATGCATTTGTTTTAGTTTTGAATAAGGTAGTTGAATTTTTCACATGAAGCTACATGGGTGATGATAGGAGCGCATTTGCAAGTTTGGATGCTCTCTTTTGCTCGGTAATTTCTATACCCACCCTTTTCTTTTTATCCCATCCCTTGGCTTGTGATTGAGGAAAATGTTATGTTCAAGTGTGGGGGAATGGTTTAAGCTCGTGATGGTGTGATGTAGTTGCATTTTAGATACATTTAGTCATGTGGTTTTATTTTAGTAATAAAGATGGAATCAACTCACTTTTTCATGAATTTAGTTAATATTTTCTAGTTTAGAAATGCAGTTCTCATATTTGAATTAGGAGTTTTAACATTTGCATGGTTAATACTTGTGCCTATTTTGACGAGTTGAGTTCAACTTGGGGTTTACCTTGGACACCCAGTGGTGTGAAAAGCCTTTGATTGTCAAGATTGTCACAAGAATGTAGGTTGATCAACATATTCTCTCCATCATTTTCAAACAAAAAACCAAAAATAAATAAAAATAAATCATAAATTCAAAAAAAAAAAACCCACAAATATATGTGGACTGTTCTCATGTTGTGAAATGGGTATAAGATGTTACATTTCCAAGAGCCATGTTATTTTTGCTCTATTGTTGTAAAAAGTTGTGTTTAAGTACAAAAATGCCTATAAAGTTAAATTTCAAATCTTTACATGTTGGCATCATATGCTTGTTGTTACATTTGCGAAAGGCCGAGTCCCATGGTAAAACTAAAGGATGATTAGTATGGAGCTCTATTCGTTGTTGTCACCTAGAGTTTGGATCCAATGGACCGAGTCCGGAGGTGGAACAAATGGTGATATAAGCGGATTGGGAATGAGTGGCACATCTACCAAATTAATGGAGTTTCTAATGTAGCCAAGTGAATTCAAATGTTTCAATACCCAATTCGAAATATATTGTGCTCAAAAGAACAAATCCTACCACAAAAATCAAAACCATTTCCATTCATACCTTTTGTTGATTAATTGAAGTTTGAGTAATGGTTGTGGCATGGTTTACTGTCCAGTAACCCAATAAGCTTGAAGAGGCACTCTTTGTTCAACTTGATGCTTGTAGAGTTGGCTTGAGTGTCCCATGCATTTGTTACGGTTTCCTAAATTTTTCATTTGAACTTCCATTTCTCTATTAAAATTTGTTAACTTGTGATTGAATAAGTGAGGGTGTCCTTGGTCTAGGTGAACTTCCTCGAGGGCGAGTAAGGTCTAAGTGTGGGGGAATTTGATGTGAAGGTTTTATACCGTCTTTACCAGCCCAATCCTTAGCTACTTTAGCCCCTATATATGCTATTTATGATTATTTTACTCACTTTTACATTTTGATAGTAATTGTGTTGTTTGGATGTGTTTCTACGCAATTTTGGTTTAATGTGTAGGTGTCGTGATCGATAATCGCATTCCGAGTTTAGGAAGTGACTTTGGACATCGTTACACTCAAGTCTTGGACCAAACACATGCCAATTAATGGACTGAGAAGAGTTAAATGCTTGTGGATTAAAGACAAGTCAAGGCTCAAAACATCAAAGTCAAAGCGCGGAGGCAAGTGAAGAAGAGGATGCGTCACGCGAGAAAGCCGCTAGGGGCGGCAAAGTGGCTGATCTCCTAGCCGCTAGGGCAAGCAAAAAGCGACTAGTGGCGGCTCAGCATTGGATTCCGACAACTCCTTAATTCTTCTTTATTTTGGCAATTATGCTCATACTTTATGAGACTTTATGGAGGTGCTCTTTGAGGACGTATATTAGGAGGTGTTGTTGATCAATTTGAGATGCTTTTACATACATCTCTACATCCAACAACTTTAAATTTATATATTACTTTAGTAATTAGATTTTGTATAGAAGGCTAACTTCCTCATCTTGGGTCAAGCAATTGAAGCAATGAATTAGTATTTTGTAAGACTCTTTACTCTATGTTTTTATCTCTTGAATATTGGTTTTATATTCTCGATTCATTATTATGATTATCGATAGTTGTTACTAGTTTGATCACCTAGTTTGTCTTATCTCTAATATATTGCTAGTTTAGGAATTTGAATCTTTTGTTCACTTGCTTAGACATTAGTAGCAACTATTGTTCATCAATTGTATGCTTTTCATCATTGTTGAATTGTAGGAGAATATTAATCATATGAATTAAAGTGTAGAACCGCTTGTGTATGCATTTGTTCATCTTTGTTGGCTTCTTTAGTTATAATCTACACAAAATCTCATTTGTGACGGCACGTATCTGTCACTTTGGAGTGACGGATACAATTTTTTTCTCACAAATGACCCAAATAGAGGAGAGAGGGAAGCACATGGAGGTGCCCCCACCTTGTCCCCCCTATTCGTTTTGTGAGTGGCATTACCCGTCACAACAAGGTATTCAAGAGTAACTAGAGTCTAAAAGAGTCAATGATTATATCTAACTCATTTGTGGAAATTGTAAGACCCGAGTCCTTTTTATTATTTGATTTACTCTAATATTTTATTATTGCACTTAATTATATTTAGACTCAAAACAAACACCCCCAAATTGGTTGTCCTAGAAATATTTACATAAGCACACGCTAAACATAGACATTTCTTGTGGGATCGATCCCTACTTACCCTTGCTATTGTTAGAATTAGTAGTGGATAAAAAATACTAATTTGGAGACTCACGACAAGTCTAGCCAATTGATGTACAATAGAGCAAAGGTTTCTTTCCTCTCCTATCCATATTAAGAGGGTCAAATTGATAAGATTCCTATTTTCCATTGGAATTAAGAACTAAACGATCCATTACACAATGGAGCTATCGAGTAACATCCTTGTTATTTGGGTCAAATCTGAAAGCACACTCGAAATCATCAAGACTTCTTGGAAGGTAAGTCATATGCATGAGCGCTAAACACCTTTTATAGAGAGCTTTTGTAACACTTTTATCTATCAAAGTACCTTACCAATGCCTGCTACCTTAGTAAACGAAAGTGCTACCATCTCGGTTACCTGAGGAAATGTATATCAAATTGACCGTAAAAGAACGTATATTTAAAGTAAAGTACTAAAGTAGTTTAATCAAAAATACATACCAAAATACTAAGTGTGCGTTTGGCCTGATTTTTAAAAGTGTTTTGGACTTAAAAATACTTTTTGGCCAAATACATCATTATTTAAAAGCTAAAAAAAATCTCAAAAGTTAAAAAACCATCTTTTTGCCCATAAAAATAGAAGCAGCAATTTGGTATTTCTGCTTTTGAACACTTTTAGAAAATTAAGCTTGAAAAACAAAAACTCATTTTTAACAAGTTAGGCCAAACATGCTCTAAATCCAAAAGGAAATACAACCATAAACCAAAAGACTGAAATGTGTAAGACTCAGCGAAAACTAAAGACTTGGCGGAAGCTAATAGATTATCGTCTCGCAAGCGTCCCATCCAAACCTTCATGTAAGCTCAACAACAAAACCTACTAGACTTCTGCTCGCCATCCTTCAATGGATCACCGTAGGTTTTGAAAACATAAAAGGGTCAGTCAACTGTATAACAAATCATGAGCTACAATACAACAATCAATACAAAAAAATCCTGCAATAAACAATCTCAACCTCCGATACAAATGTCTGAACCGCAGCCTAGACCTGGCAGGTTACCCATCGCAACAGGTACCCACGCCGCCAGTGGTAGACCGCAGCCTTGCCACCTAAGCCCCGCTCATCGCAACAAGCGAACCCAGATCATTAATGTGCACATCTCCCTTGTGACGGGAGCCACAAGGGGCGAACATAGGGCTGAAGACCATCTCCGACAATAGCTCCACAATCAATACCAACAATGTCACCAATATCCAAATATCATAATAATCCACATTAAAGATAATCGTACATTTCCAACCAACTTATAATCAATTATACAGATAACTGAGTAGGGGAACCTTACCTGATTAGCAAATCCGATCGACAAATCAACAAAGCGGGCTAGAACCGATCCTCTACGAAATCGTCGCCGAACAATGATAATCAAACAATACTAATCACAAAAATCCCCAAATCAACCCAAATTAGGTTTTGCTTAACTTATAATAACAAATCGATAAAGTATAAAGAATAATTACTACTACAATAGACACGAAATACGAGATGTTAGGACTCACAATCGATCACCATTTGGCTTGGAAATGATGTAGATGATTAGAGAAGCAGTAACGTAGTTTAGGTTTTAGTAAAAATGTTTAGAAAATGATTAGAAACTGATGAGCATGTTATACATACTCCTCTAACCATTTTATTCAAAACCGCGGAAAAACGACTCGTCAGACCGGGCACTCGTCGAGTACCAGACATACTCGATCATGTACTTCCTACTCGACCAAGTCTCTCACATATTTGGCCGAGTGCACCTAAGGCCGTAGCCTGCCTCAAAATACTCGATGACCCACTCGGTTGAGTACAACCTACTCGACCGAGTTCACTATGCTCAAAAATCTGTGGTATTATAGCTTTCATATACAAGGATCAAAAGATAAAACCAGAGTGGAGCAGCACTAAACTTGGTTATAATGAGAATTTCAATTCACAAGCTCCATAATTTAGTAGAAGAGGGTAAGAGAAGTGGTCACATGCTGCTCAAGAGTAGGTGGGGATGTCAATAAAGCATAAACATTTAAGTGTCAATTAGTACGGTCCGGATTCTCTTCATTACCTAAAAAGAAATGGACATCCATTACTTTTAAACGGTCCGGATTAAATCTTGGAACGATCTAATGGTTGTAATTATTTCATAAAAGTAATGTTTAAATGAGTGGAAAGAGAAAATATATTAGAATAAGAGTGTATTAAAGAGGTAATGGAGAGAAAGTAATGGAGAGGATCCAAATTTCAATTAGTAGATGGGATGTCAATCACATTACGTTCTTTAAAGAACGTATTTCCCTTCTCCTTAATGTGGTTGACACAAGAATAGATAGCTCCCATAATTCCGAAAAGATTTGAACAAGGAGTTTGTCATCCTGGGTATTATTATCCATAATAAATAGATCCCCAAGATTGACCAAAAGCAAATGGTAATCCATTTTATAAAAACAAGACTAAGAGAAGAAACTATGATTTAACGAAAATAACAAGGTAAATAACTACTATTAAACAAGCGATAGTGAATGAAGCTAACAAGAAAGAAGAAGAAAAACTATAACCACACATCAACCCGACCGCCTCAACTACCAACCCAAACGAACCCCGTCAGAAAACAACAGTGACCGTCAACGGTCAACCTCTGACCAAAACAACAGAAAATGATCTTGTGTACTAGATTTGAGTCTCAGTCGCAGAAGCGTAAGTTTACACCGGTCAAGGTGTTGCCTTGTGACTAAGAGGTCACGAGGTTCAAGTCCTTACAGCAGCCTCTTACCAAAATGACAATGGAAGGCTTACCTCTATTACACCTTTGTGGTGAGACCCTTCTCCGGACCCTCGCCTTGTGGGGACGCCATCGTGTACCCGACTCCACTTTAGTTGAAAGTGGTGCTAAAGGCCAAAGCAATTATGGTGACAAATTGACGAGGCGCCAATACTCATACATATAATTGGAGACTTAGAGCTGAAATAGGTTTGTTTCCATGAGGTAAATGGAATCATAAAAGCCTCAACGAAAACGAACTTCGACTACAAAGCAAACAAAAGACTATATCAACTTGAGCTTAATGGAAAAAGGACATTTTAGTGTCTACTTCAATTACTGAAACTCCCTATAATTGGCTAAACATGACCAGAAGTTTGTCGAAGACAACCAGTTAGAGTATGAATGAGCAGACGAGCTCGGCTGAATATGGAGCATCCTAAAAGAAATCTAAAGGATGAAACGTGACAGCAAACAATCCTCAATTGAAGCAAAGAGATGAGTATGACGGATCTAATTAGGATGAAAATTGCTTGCAACAAACTATGAAATTCTGATATTAACACCCAACAAAAATTGTCACCACAACCTTTGACCAACTTAAAACTTGCTACGACTCTGATAATAGAAACTAAAATAAAAACGTATCTCCCAGAAGTCCAAAACTTTGGCATTTTCAAGATATGGAAGACATCTTCGACAAACAAGAAAAATAGAACAAACAAAAGACAATTTAATTACATTGTATTATATCAGATGAACCAAAAAACGCAGCACTATCTAGGCTTCAAACTTTGTGAGAGATTTTGATGTAATTCAAAAACCTGTTAAGAGCCTGACCACTGTCAATGGCCTCTCTGGCTCTATCTAGGGCTGAAGATATATCTTCTGCACCATCACAACCTAATAAGTGATCTACCATACCCGCATTCAACACAATTCTATCATATGCGGGTCCTTTCTCTCCTTGAAGAGCTGATATCCCAAGCTTTATATTCTTCGCTACCTGCAATTGCCAGCAGTTCAATGTATCTAAAGATTAAGAGTAAAGAGACTAAACAAAAAGGATATTTTTCTGCACTTGGGCCAAAAGCTTCACCCACTAGCCCACTAAAAACTTCTCGTAAAGTCATAACTACCCATTATATGGGTCGGACTCCTGATCAACTCATGATAGGACCGTCTCATACGAGAATTAGCGGTTCTAGGGTTTGACATATAAGTATACTAGTTTGAATACCCGTGCGTTGCAACGGGGTAATTAACTTATTTATAATGCAAAAAAAAAAACGTTATAAGGGTTTAATATTTACATTCTATGTCTAATGATTTGTTTACATATTATTAAAATATCTCTTTCAAAAAAAAAAAGATTAATATATACGTGGGTTAACTCTTATTTATAATCATATAATCACCTCACCTTATACTAATCTTTCGATGTAGGACAATTCTAATATTTATAAGTAATATATTCACCAAACTTGGATTATTTTTCTGATGTGGGACAATTCTACTATTTATACGTAGTATATATTCATCAAACCTGCATTGTTTTTCAATGTGGGACAAATAACATACTCAGAATTACACCATCTTTTTTTGCACTTAGTTCGACATCCAACCAGACCCCGAATACCGAATATGGACAATTGTTACTCATTATATCTAATAGTTGTATTTAAATTTAATAATATGATCAAGTACTCTCCATTAATATTTGTACGTTGTTTTTCTTCAATTTTTTTTTTTTATCATAATTGAGATACGGAAATTTCCCATGATATCCCTTAATTTTGTCAGATTTTCCATGTTACCCCTACTTTTAAAAATTTGCCTATGGTACCCTTGAGGTTCCATTTTTTTGCCCATAGTACCCCCTAATGTAAAGGCTGTTAAATGGACGTTTTGTTTGATGGCGTGGCAATAAAATAATAATTAAAAAATAATACTCCATTTATTGTTTTATTGGTACGGATATCTCTTCTAAATGAAATTTTAATTAACTATATCATTATAATATTGGAAATTTCTCATGGTGACCTTGAACTTTGATAGATTACACACGGTACCCCTAATTTTAAGTTTTTACAAACAGTACCCCTGTGTTGACCTTTTTCTTTCGCAGAATATCATTTGACAACTTCCGTCATAACGCCATTACTCCCATGACTTGTGACTCCTTTTTCTTTTGTTATCTATTTTACAAACACTTCATCATCTAATTCCTAAATCCATATTTTATTTAATAAACTAACATTTAATACCTAAATAAGAAACCACAAATAGCATGGCATGCTCAATTACGCATCTAGTTACTCATAGGAGTAACGGCGTTATGAAAAAAGTAAACACAAGGGTATTATATGTAGAAACTTAAAATTAGGGGTATTAAGTGTAATCTACCAAAATTCAAGGGTACCATGAAAAATTTCCGTTATAACATTGACTATTTTATCGCTCTTTCTCCCACCTAAAAAAATGTTACAACTTTAAAAATTTAACATTTAATTCAAAATTATGTTTAAAGTCTCTTATATAATAAGTATACTTTGAGAGATTTAATATATTTTGGGTGATGCCTAAGTTTCAAGGATAAATCCTATTTAATTATGGGATCACCCCACCTTATGATAATCTTCTGATGTGGGACAATTCAACTATTTATACGTAGTATATATTTATCACACCTACATTATTTTTCAATGTGAGACGAATAACATATTTAAAGTACACCATATTTTTTGAACCTAATTCGACATCCAACCTGATTTAATAATAAGCAAATACTATGTTATCTATTAATATTCATACGTTTGTTTTCTATTTTTTTTATCATAATTAAAATATGTGCAAATAATATGAACCTATACTCTAATGATAGAATTTTTTTTTAACACAATTTTAATTATATTATGTAAACGTAGTATATTTATCATGCCTACATTATTTTTCAATGTAAAAAATATAACATACCAAGAAGTACACGTCTCTTCTTAAAAAACTACTATTGTATACATATTATTTTTCTTTGAAGGTAAAACCACTTAGTCTCGATCATTAGATAGGGATCTCTACATCGTACATATAACGACTCATAACGCTCTATTACTGCATTCAAAAGACAACCATTAGTAAATCTTTAGTTTTGTACTGTGTCAGGAGACTACCATTAGTAAAACCTTTAGTTTTGTATTTTTTGATTTTCTTGTTCATGTTCTTAACTCTTTCCCTGGTAGTTCCCAACGATTTCCACTTTATTTTTTATATCATATCGTAGATAATGATAGAAAATCTTAAGAGCTCTTTAAAACAATATTGATGAGACTCAAAAAATTTTGGGTGAATACATAAGTTCCAAGTATGCCTCCTATTTATAATCATAGGATCACATCACCTTATACTAATCTTTCGATGTTGGACAATTCTACTATTTATATGTAGCATATTCATCACCCCTACGTTATTTTCCAATGTGGGATAAAACATACTAAAAATTACACAATTTTGCATACTAAGAAGTTTTAATATGTGCAAATAATATGAAATTTATACTCTAATGATAGCATTTTTTACCACGAAGCTAATTATATTATTTTAATAATTTTTTTAACGATACTTTTTTGCCAAGTGAAATGTAAAAGTTTGATATAAAAATTGGAAATATCACTTGCATATAATTTAGGAAACATATATATTATAATAATTAAAAGATATTCCACTTTTTTTTCACATCAAAAATTATTATTTATGATACTTTCCTAAATTAATTTTTGATGATGTGGACGCTCGAAAAAACTCTCTTATATATATATATATATATATATATATATATATATATATATATATATATATATATATATATAGTAATAAGATCATCTAAGTCCACCTCTTACATTTGAGTCCATAAGTCCTCCTTATAGCCATTGGATGAGGAAGATGGAGGGTTGAGATTGGAAGCAAAAAAGGATGATTAATGCCTAATAAAACACTCCCCTCTCTACTTTACTAATCCATACTAATCAAATATTAATCCACTATATAACCTTTATTTTTCCACCAACTTCTCTCTCATTCACACAATTCACTTCTCTACTCTCTCTCTAAAACCCAAATTAATTCCAAACCCAAATAATTCTCTCATCCTAACAAACCCAAATAATTCAAAATCTAAAAAAAAAAAAATTCCCTCCATAACCCCACAACGCCTCCTACCCCGCCACCAGCCCACACCCCACCTTCCCATACCCACACGACCACCACCCACCCCCCCCCCCACACCATCACCACAACCCCACCACGCACGACACCCTCACACCGAAACCACCACACACCTCCCCCTGCCGACAACCACTACAACTCCCTCCATCGCAAAAACCGCCGACCACTACAACTCCCTTCATCGGCCGCTCTACCGCCGACCACAATGCCACCAGACCTCCCACAACCCGACACCACCACCATATCTCCCGCACGCCACCCCTACGATGCCGCCTCCACCAGCCCAGTAAATCTGCCCACACCACAACACCCTTCCCGCAACCACCCACACAACAACCACGCTCTTGGTTGGTCTGTAGTCTCGGATCTTTAAGATCCACTTTTTTCTTCTTTTTTTCAAATTTTGTTATATTATTTTCTTTTTCTTTATCTGACAAATTTTGTTATGAGTGCATCCCAGATTTGCGGGATTTTCGTTTATTATTGCTTTTTTTTTTTTTTTTTTTTTTTTTTTTTTTTTTTAGATTTCGAGTTCTAGATCTCCTTTTTCCAGATTTTGTTTTTATTTCTTTTTCATTTTTTTTAATAAGATCTTATTTGTATTTTCTTTGTCTTGTTACTTGAATTTTTTTTTAGTGTGTTACTATGACATTGAATTTTTTTTTTAAATTTTAGATCTATGTTTTGAAAACAAATTGTAATTTTTGTTTATTTTTTTGTCTTTTTACATGGATTTTTTTTATTTTGGGTGTTAGTATGACATTAGTTTTGATTTTGGGTGTCTTGTTACATATCATTTTAGCATTACACTTTTTTCTGTTAAAATTATACCTTTTTTTGCTAGAATAACACTTTTTTTCTGTTAAATTTACACTTTCTTCATTAAAATTACACTTTTTTCTGTTAAAATTATACTTTTTTTTGCTAGAATAACACTTTTTTCGGCTAAAATTACACTTTTTGTTGTTAGAATTACACTTTTTTCTGTTAAAATTACACTTTTCTTCATTAAAATTACACCTTTTTCTATTAAAATTATACTTTTTTTTGCTAGAATAACACTTTTTTCGGCTAAAATTAAACTTTTTGTTGTTAGAATTACACTTTTTGTTGTTAGAATTACACTTTTTTCTGTTAGAATTACACTTACCTCTATTGGACTAATGTTACACTCTCAATGGACTTGGTCATATTCTCATATTCTCATTGGACTAATGTTACACTCTCAATGGACTAAAATTACATTCTCTCGATGGATTTGAAATTATACTTTTTCGGATTAAAATTACACTTTTCGGACTAAAATTACATTCTCCTTGACTAAAAATAACAATCTCATTGATTTGAAATTACACTTACGGACTAAAATAACACTTTTTATCATTAAAATAACACTCGTAAAATGCTAAATTTCAATAACTTGTGATAAAATGACAAAAATTCAAAATATTATTCGTTAAAATCACTCGAAAAAAATTGAAGTTAAACTTGTAAAACGCTAAATTCTCGAAAATATTTCTTAAAATTACACTTTTTCTTTGTTGGAATTACACTTGTAAAATCCTAAAATGTCGAAAACTTGTCTCGAAAAAAAAAAAAAACGAAAAAAAAAAAAAACAATTCGAAAACTTGTCTCAAAAAAAAAAAAAACGAAAAAAAAAAAACCGAAACGGGAAAAATGTTGACAAAATTTTCATAAACTTTGAAGTATAAGACAAAATATGGTGTTAATTGTGTATGATAATGAATTAGTGAATGTATTATTAAAACTAGAGAGAGAAGTGAATTAATTAGTGTTAAGTGTGTTTTTTGCTTTCAATCTCAACCTTCCACCATGCATGATCCAAGGGTTGTGGGAGGGACTTATGGACTCAAAAAAAAAGGGACTTAGAAGAACTTATCACTATATATATATATATATATATATATATATATATATATATATATATATATATATATAGAGAGAGAGAGAGAGAGAGAGAGAGAGAGAGAGAGAGAGCAAAGTTCTCCTAAGTCCTTTATATCTTTTGAGTCCCTAAGTCTTCATATGGGCCTTAGGATGAAGGGAATGGAGGGAGGAGATTGCATCTCAATGAAGGGCTACAAATGCATCTAGCTAATCTTCCTCCCTAATCATTCATAATCTCCTCCTCATTCTAATCTTATTCTTATCATCCACTCACTCATCTCTCTTTCATTCATTCCAAAATCAAAACCACATCTCTCATCCTCTCTTCCTCTCATCAACAATCCTAAAAAAAAACCAAAAAAAACCAAAAAAAAAATCAAAACAAATCTGAGAAATAAAAAAAAAATTATAAAAAACCCTCATAATCCTCACGACAACCGCCCTCGACCGCCCCCGACAACCGCCCATACGCCACCGCCACAGCCAGCCCCACTCGACACCAATACCACCCCACGATCCACCAACACCCGCCCAACCGGCCCCGACAACCCGCCCTTCATCCCTGCATCCTCTTTCACCACCGCCCATTACCACCCACGCCCACATCACTTCCTCACCACCCAACAACCACCGAAACAACACCACTTCCTCACCACCGAAACAACACCAAGCCGCCACCACGTCCGGCCAGAAACTCAGGACCACGAGTAACCACCGCCGCACCACCTTTTCTTCTTCCTCCTCTCTCACTATTACTAGATCTTGGTTTTTTCATTTCATAATATTTCGTTTTTTTTTTCCAGAGGGTTTCGGTTTTTATTTTTTATTTTGTTTTCATTTTTTATTTTTTAGTTTGGTGAGATCTTGTTTTCATTTTTTTAGTTCAACAAATCTTGTTTTTTTAGTTCAACAAATCAAGTCGTTGGGTGGTAGTTTTATTTTTTAGTTTGGTGAGATCTTGTTTTCATTTTTTATTTCAACAAATCTTGTTTATTTCATTGTTATTATTAACATCTCATTGCATATTATTTCGGTTTTTTTCATTGTTATTATTAAAACCTCATCCACCATTGAAATCTTGTTTATTTCGGTTTTTTTCTTTTTGATTTTTTAATTTCGGTTTTTTTATTATTTTAGATCTAGTATGGTTGGTATTTATTTTGGTTTTTTATTTTTGTAATTACATATTATTTTGTGCTAAAATTATAGATCTTGTTAAAAAAAAATGCACAACCTTCAAACATTAAAGGTACACTTTTTTTTGTTAAAATAGCACTTATTTTTAAAAAAAATTACACTTTTTATGTTAAAATTACACTTTCTTCTGTTAAAATTACACTTTTTGTTGTTAAAATTACACTTTTTTTGGTTAAAATTACACTTTTTTTTTATTAAAATTACACTTTTTCCTGTTAAAATTACATTTTATCTGTTAAAATTACACTTATTTCTGTTAAAGTTACACTTTTTTTTGTTAAAATTACACTTGTCATTAAAGTTACATTTTTTTCTGTTACAATTACACTTTTTCCTATTAAAGTTAAAATTACACTTTTTTTGGTTAAAAATATACTTTTTCCTGTTAAAATTACACTTTTTTCTATTACAATTACACTTATTTCTGTTACAATTACACTTTTTTTTGTTACAATTACACTTTTTTTTGTTACAATTACACTTTTTTCTGTTAAAATTACACTTTTTCCTGTTAAAATTATACTTTTGTTGTTGTTCAAATTACACTTTTTTCTGTTAAAATTACACTTTTTTCTGTTAAAATTACACTTTTTCCTGTTAAAATTACACTTATCTCTATTAGTGACTAAAGTTACACTCTTGGACTAAAGTTAGACAGACTAATTTGGACTATTTGGACAATTTGGACTAACTAATTTGGAGAATATGGACCAAGTAATTTGGACTATTTGGACTATTTGGACTAACTAATGGACTTATTTACGACTAAATTGAATACAATATTTACAACTAAATTTGGACTAAAATTATACAATTTTGGACTGAAAATACAAAATTTGGACTAAAAATACACTTTTTACACTAAATTTGGACTAAAAATACAATTTTGGATTGAAAATACACTATTTACGAATAATTTTGAACTAATAATACACTATTTACGACTAAATTTAGAGTAAAATTACACAATTTGAACTAAAGTTACACAATTCATTTATTTTGAGTCGTTGAGATTATGTAATTTCAATCATTGTCCACTAAAGTGTAACTTAGTAAATTGATAGTGTGTGTATCTTTTATCATTTTATGAGTGTAATTTTAGTACACAAAAGTGTAATTTTAGTCCAAAAAAGTGTAATTTTAGTCTACAAATGTGTAACTTTAATCCACAAATGTATAACTTTAGTCTACAAAAGTGTAATTTTAGTCCACGGAAGTGTAATTTTAGTCCACAAAAGTATAATTTTAATCCAAATTGTATAAGTATAGTCCAAATTTGTGTATCTTTAGTCCAAATTGTGTAAGTTACAATTTACAAATAACTCCATTAGTTAGTCCAAATTGTGTAATTTTAATCCAAATTTGTGTAACTTCAGTACAAATTGTTCTAGCTTTAGTCCAAAAGCGTACTTTAGTCATTGAGAGGTTAACCTTAGTAGAGATAAGTGTAACTTTAATAATAGAGATAAATGTAACTTTAATGAAGACAAGTGTAATTTTAACAGAAAAAATTGTAATTTTAACGGGAAAAAGTGTAATTTTAACCGGAAAAAAGTGTAATTTTAACGAAAAAAAGTATAATTTTAACGGGAAAAAGTGTAATTTTAACCGGAAAAAAAGTGTAATTTTAAAGAAAAAAAGTGTAATTTTAACAGAAATAAGTGTAATTTTAACGTTAAAAAATGTAATTTTAACAGGAAAACAACTGTGATTTAAACCGAAAAAAGTGTAATTTTAACGGAAAAAAGTGTAATTTTAATGGACAAAAGTGTAATTTTAACCGAAAAAGTGTAATTTTAACCAAACAAGTAAGTTTAATAGATCCTAAATCACACAATACCAAGACAAAATTTTAAATACGAAATTTGGCAAATATATATAACAAGACGGATATTAATGATATCAACAAGAAAAAAGTAAAGAATGAGATTTCATAACTAATAGATTTAGTACTAAAATCAAACTATAATTTGTAAGAATGTCAATAACCGGAAAAAAAAAAAAAAAAAAAAAGACCAAAACATCAAAATTGAAAAAAAAAAAAAAAACAAAACCGAAATGAAAAAAAAAATGGGTCAATGAAAATTGATCTATTTTAGTAGATCTAAGATTAAAATAAAAAAAAAACTCAGAAATTTGAAACAATATTATATAGCAAGACGATATAAGGAGAAAAAAACAACAAAAAAAAAATAAAAAGAACACCCAAACATCAAGTTTAAAAAAAAAAAAAAAAAAAAAAAAAAAATTAAAATATGACGTCGGCGGTGTAGTGATTTGGCATGTGGTGGTGTTGGTTGGTGGTGGTAGTTGGATGGTGAATGAGGAAAAGATGAGTAAATGATTTATTTGGATTTTTCGGGTTTTTTATTTGTTTGGGTTTTTGGGTTTTTTTTTCTTGGTTTTTTTGGAGAGAATATGGAGAATTGAGATATAGAGAGAGAATAAGGAAATGTGATAATGAGTTGGTGAATGAAAGATGGGGAGGATTAATGTAGTTAATGAGAAAATTAGGGGGAGATGGCAAAATTAGAGCATTAACCTTAATTTTTTTTGTTCTCATCTTAGCCCTCCATTTCCAAGATCCAATGGCCCATAATGGGACTTATGGACTCAAATGTAAGACATGGACTTACTTGATCTTATTACTATATATATATATATATATATATATATATATATATATAGGATCCGGTGAGAACGAACTAATCAACCTTTATTTAATTAAAAACACAGTACAATTGTCTTAAGAAATTAAAAAAAACACGGCACAACCTCCCACCATCCCAAGTCCCAACATGTCATGTTGCCACCGCCAACAGACGGCGACCACCACGACAGCCACCACCACGACCAGCAACAGACGACGCCGAAGGCACAACCACCATCATCATACGCCGCCGAGCCTGTTACTGTCTCGTTCTCAATCAGTCATTGTCGCGACCAGATTTGCGGCGCCGGCGTGTTGCTTCCAATGGCGATAAAATTGATTCGTGTCAGACAAGTCGTCGGCGACAACTACTTCCACCATTCTGAAATTCGACAACAGCTGATTTCCATTTGTATGCATTCTCACTCTCTCACTAGTCAACATCTAATGACGACACAGTCCACCACCCATGACCCACCTTCGTTATTTTCCCATCTATATCAATGTATCTACACCAATCTTCGATGTGTCTACCTAGTATTTCGATGTATCTAACATATATACACAATATTATTTACTAGGCACATCAAAATTCCTATGAGATACATCAAAACTACTTTAAGTTACATCAATATCAAAATTGGTCCGACCTTTAATTTGATGATGAATCTGATGATGGTGAGGGACAAAACAAAGGTGATGGTGATGAAGAGATCTCTAGTGGCGCGACTTGGCCTGACGCTGCTGAGGTTGAAGACGGTGATGGTATTGTTGAAATGTAACTTCGTCCGACGAGGATATCGTCGGAGCTCCGGCCGCAGACAAGTATAGTAATTGATGGGATTAATGGATTTAATTGATGAAATTATTGTTGGAGCTCTGATTACATGGGCTCTTGTTAACTATAATGGTTAACAATGGTAAATTGAAAGGAAATTAGCAAAGGAAATGGGTGATCAGAGTTTAAGGAAATTAACAATGGTGAATTGAAAGGAAAGTTGAGGTAGTATTTTTTTTTTTTTTTTGGAAAAGAAAATTGGGTTAGTATAATAAGATGGGATGGCAGTAGGTAGTTTACAGATAGTGGACTTAGAGAGGGGAGTTGACTTGTACTAATAAGTTTGATGGGTTTGTTTTTATCAGCCGTAGGATTATATTTAATCTAATGGTTATAAGTCGTTCTCACCGTTCTCATCGAATGTTCGTTCTCAGGATCTTGACTATATATATATATATATATATATATATATATATATATATATATATATATATATATATATATATATATATATATATATATATAGATTTAGGATCCGGTGAGAACGATCATTCGGTGAGAACGGTCATTCGGTGAGAACGACCCTCCTCCCTTAGATAAAATAAGATGAACGGCTGATATAATATAAAATTCTCTATTAAACTCATTAATTAAATCCTATCAACCCCTTCTCTTCCTTCGTTCTCCAGCAATTACAAAACTCAACTTTTACAATTTTAATTCAATTGACAATTTCATTTTAATTCACCATTGTTAACCACTAATGCCAACTATACATTACAACCATCACCATCTCCTTCTTCACTTATCTTCAAGCAGCAGCCCACCGACCAATACGCCGTCGACATCGCCCCTTTCCTTGACACCTCTTGTCCTCTTCTTCAACCCCGCCGCCTGCATGCCGATGTATCACCGGGAATTGATTTGGATAGTCGACATCACCACGTCTTCTAAGGTTGTTAGAAAACTAGTCGGAATCGTCTGTTAAAGTGGTAGTGTCCTGCAAACGATGTGGCTCATTCTCGCCTGTGATGTCTAAGTGATTCAGGGAAGTAGTCGGCGTCGTCTGGTGACATCGAGAGTACATTCTGGCGGAGGTTGGTAGGATTTAATTAGTGGGTTTAATTGAGGTTGGACATCGTCTGAGTAATCTGCTACTTGTATTAGTCACCGGAAATCATCAGATTCATCACGTCGGAGCTAATCGAAATTAGTGTATCTGGTTTATATATTGATGTATGTCAAACAAATTTTGATGTACCTATCAATTAATTTTGTGTATCTATGTTGAGATGCATTAAAATAGTCGTTAGATACATGAAAAATTTGTGTAGATACATCAAAAATTAGTGATGGGTAAAGTTGTAGACATGGTGTAACAAGCTGGTGACAAACCTCAGTAATGGAAGTCAAAGGAAGGAGAGGAGAGAGAACACTAAAGGGGAAGCTATGACGAGGTATTTTCGACGAATCTCCGGTAGTTACATGTGAGGACAGTGAGGGACGACTGACGAGGGTTAATGGAACAGGTTTATGGGAAAGGGGATTTTGGTCGGAATTTACGGCACCCATGGCATCGTCGCCGCTGGTCAGCTCGACAGCTCTACGGTGGTTGGCTTCAGTAGAGCATAAAGAAAATATAAACATAAGAGGTACTGATTCCGGCTAATCGACGATATAATAGAGTTCAGTCCGGCGACTTTATGGCGGGGATGGCAAGATTCTCCGACGAGATTCTTCTCGGAGCTCCGGCAACTGGGCTCTAGGTGGAATGTGTCAGGTTGTAAAATATTAAATGACGAAGGAAGGGAGGTGTGCGTGTATCAAGTGTATGTGGGGTTTGTTTTAAATTTAAACCCAGACTTTTATATATTATTCTAATCTAATAGTATATACGTTCTCACCGTTCTCACCGAGTGTTCGTTCTCACCAGATCTTGCCTATATATATATATATATATATAGGATCCTATAAGTCCACCTTATTTAGGTGAGTCCTTGAGTCCTCATCTACGCCCTTAGATCTAAATAATGGATGGCTAGGATTAGAGCAAAATAAAGGACTGTGATATAAATACCCAAAACCCTAAACACTCATTTCATTCCCTCACAACACAAATATCTCATTCTCTCTCTTCTTCCCATCTCTCTCTAAATTCTCTAAATTCCACTGCCGCCACCACCCACCTCACCGCACACACCTTTCCCACTGCCGCCACCACCCGCCTTTTCCACCTCACCGCACACCTCTCATTCCACTGCCGCCACCACCATGCACGCGACGCTGCCCCTTTAATCCACCGCCGACAACAGCAACAACAACAACACACCGCCTGTGTTACTCAGACACGCCGACACGTGTCGGTGTCCGACACGTGTCGGACACGGCTATTTGGGGTGAATTTTCCTGTTTTGTGGTCTAAATTGAAGTGTCGAAGTGTCGTGTCGTGTCGGACACCGACACGTGTCTGACACGCGACACGGCACTTAAGTGAAGTGTCGGAGTAATAGAGTACACCGCCACAACCACGATGACGCCGCCATAAAAACCGCCGCACTTCCTTTTTTTTTCTTTTTTTTTTCTTTTTTTTTTTTCAGATCTCGTTTTGTTAGATCTTGTTTTTAGCGTTTTTAGAACTTCTTTTGGTCGGTGGTGCTAGGTTAGTCTTGTGGTAGTGTGTTGTTGTTTTTCGATTTTTTTCAGATCTATACTTTTTTTGTTCTTTTTTTTTTTCTTTTTTGTTCTGATTTTAATGGGTTGGTTCCCTTGGTGGTGTTTGCCACGGAAAGGAAAGAGAGGGGAGAAAGGATGAAGATGTGGCGGCAATATGGAGGATTTAATTTTTTTTTTTTTTTTTTTTGAGGTCTTTTGGATCTCGGTTTTTATGTTTGTTCGTTTTTTTTCAAATCTTTTTTTTTTTTGGTTGGCTGATGGTGGCGGCAAGGGTGGTGGCGGTGGTGGTCATGTTTTTTTTTTTCTAATTCGTTTTTTTTATTCTCTGTTTTTTTTATTTTTATTTTTATTTGTTGTGGTCGGTGGTCAGAAGGCGGCGAGGGTAATGGCGGTGGTGGTCGTGGTTGTGCACAAGGTGGTTAGACTAAAGTTACACTCTTTACGGACAAAAGTTAGACTCTTACCAGACTGAAGTTACACTCTTATCAGTTGTAATACTCCGTATTTATAAGTCTTGGGGTACTCTATCGAGTAGGCCTTACTCTGTCGAGTAAGGATAAGTTGCGTTTTAGAAAAGTTTCTGACCTGTTGGGTACTCGATCGAGTAGTTGGGGCACTCGATCGAGTAAGGTGGTACTCGATCGAGTAGCCGGTTTTACGGGGAGTTTTCTCGGGTTTTGTTAATTATGCGATTAAGGTATATAAGCTTTGTCGTCATTATTCTAAATCACTTTTGCAAAACCTAAATTACTGTTTAAGAGAGAAAGCAAGCAAGTTCTTCATCCTAATCGCATTATTAGCAATACCCGGAGTTTGGAAGGTCAGTTCTTAGCGTTGATTATACCGTTGAGTTCCTTGCGTCGAGGGTAAGATCTATGTACCCTTTTTATTGTCTTTCCTTTGATTTGGTTAAACCCTAATTTAGAGATTTGGGGGTTTTATGTGTAGTATGTGATTTGGTAGCCTTTATGTGTTGTATGATAGGAGGAGGGTTCATAGAGGAAGCTTTTTGATTCAAAGAGAGAGAGACCGTCGATTGTGTGCTTACCGGGTAGGATTTCTACTCGGTATTAGTCCCATAATGGGATATTGGTTGATGTATTGTGTTTGGTTGTTTGATATAGTGATTGTATTGTGATTGTGGTTGTGATCGTTGTTGATGGTTCGCGAAGCGTGGCCTCGGGCGAGTGGGGTCACTTGCGGGAGTGGCTTCACGCCCTAGTTTCGCCTTATGTGGAACCCGCCACGGAAGGGATGTGCACATTAATGGACGGGGTTATCGCTCACTATGTGGAGCGGGGATTTGGTGGGTACATTGCGGTCCCCCAGCTGGCGGTAAGTCAGTGGACGATCGGTGATTGAGATGATTGGATTTGGCGTGATTGTGTGTGTGTGTGGTTAAGGCATCATACACATTTTATCGTATTGTTAGTATATATTGAATTGTGTGATTAGTCTCGACCCGGTGTTGTTTTGTAAACTGCGGTGATCCATTCGGGGATGGTGAGCGGTATTGAGATGAAATCTTGCAGGATATTTGGGATGGCCACGACGTGATGATAGGAGTCTTTATTTGTAGCTTATTAGTTATTTACATTTGATTAGAAAGTCGGTTTGAGAACATGTATTGCATTTTGGTTTGGTTTTGAGAATTGTACTCTTCACTAAGTATTTATATTTAAACGTTGTTTCTTCATTGTTTATTTGATTATCATTGCCTCGGGTAACCGAGATGGTAATATCTTCATACCTGAGTGGTCCTGGTAAGGCACTTGGAGTATGGGGGTGTTACATCAGTCTCTTTTTTACACTCATATCGGACTAAAGTTACACTCTTAACAGATTGAAGTGACACTCATATCGGACTAAAGGTACACTCATATCGGACTAAAGTTAAAGTTACACTCATATCGGACTAAAGTTACACTTATTATGACTATAGTTACAATCGTAAATGAGTAAAGTTACATAAAATTGTGTTAAAATTATAAAATTTCAACATAAATTAAAAATTACATAAATTTTACATAAAAAATGACTTAAAAAATTAAAGTTACATCCTTAAAATACTAAAATTACACTTGTAAAACAGTAGAGTTACACTCATAACGGATTGGAGTTACATAAATCGTTAAAATTACATAAATGTAAATTTATATATTTAAAATAATATTATATAACATAAATTCAAATTTTTGTACAAAAAAATGACTTAAAATGAACAAATTCAAATTTTTTATATTATAAAATGATTTAAATGATTAAAGTTACATTCGTAAAGAATTAAAGTTACACTTATGGACTAAAGTTACACTCATAAAGTACTAAAGTTACACTCAAAAAATGAGTGGCTAAGATTAGGACTTATGGACTAAAGTTACACTTATAAAGTACTAAAGTTACACTCAAAAAATGAGTGGCTAAGATTAGGACTTATGGACTCAACCAAATTTGTGGACTTATAAGTCTCTCTCTCTCTCTCTCTCTCTCTCTCTCTCTCTCTCTCTCTCTCTCTATAGAGAGAGAGAGAGAGAGAGGTGGGATCAAGTGAGAACGATCACTCGGTGAGAACGACTCTCCTCCATTGGATTAAACAAATCAACGACACACATTAATTGGTGATAATATCCAATCCCATGGTCCCACACTCCCACCCTCTACCACAAATTAACATCCCACAAATCCAATTACCAAAACTCTCAATCATACAACGAGCCAACAACCCACTATCACAACATCTCAACTGCCATTGTCGAAGGTACGATATCACATCACCGGCACCGTCGTGCGACAAAATATCGACCAATACCCCATCTCCCTCAAACCCATTTCATCAACCCTCGTCCCACACTCTTTAATCTGCTCAGGTGTTGTTATCGTCGGCGAGTAACGATTTATAGTAACCTACCGCCGCCACTAGCGACAGTCAATAACGTCGGCGAATATCCCTTGGTACAAACCTGCATACGAGGAACAAGCTAGCACACCACCACCTTAGCAACCGCAAGCGACCTATTTTTCGACTACAGATAATCAACAGCGGCCGAACACTCTTCTCAGTTTAAGCAAAACGCAAATAGTGAATTTTGTTTCTATGTTGATGTATCTCAAACAATTTTTAATGTACATAATAACTAATTTTGTGTATCAATGGTAAGATACATACAAATAGTTATGCTGTCATCATCTTTGTTGTTTGCGTTGTCACCATCACCAGATTCATCATTGTCGAAGGTAACGAAATTAGTGTATCTGGGTTAAATATTGATGTATCTCAAATTAATTTCGATGTACCTAGTGACTAATTTTATGTATCTATTTTAAGATACATTAAAACAGGGGTTAGATACATCAGTAATTAATGTAGATACATCGAAGCATAGCCAACTCTGTCGCCGTTGAAAGCATCACGTCGGCGAGAGAATTTATAGCTCCGGCAAGATGATTAGTGCTGTTTGTAGCTAAATGTGGAATGTGTATGGTTGTGGTGGCTCTCGAAGATCCGGGGGTGGTGCTCTGCCGTCAATTGAGCGTGCTGCTAGTGTTTGCTTACCGGAGCTCCAACTCCGGTGATAGTATGTGAAAGAGAGGTTGTCATCATAGCTCATGGGATTAAATTTGGTTGTTACTGTCTTTTTAATTAATTTGACTGCCGATTGCAGTATGTTGAAGGTGGATGGTTGAGGTGGATGTCGGAGATTCGGCGGCGACGAGGTGGATTCGGTCCTCCGGTGGCCGTCTGACGACGTGTGAGAGTGGTGGCCTAGTGTCTGATATTAATAAATGGGAATTATATTATGGCAGGGAGTTTGGGAAAATTGATTCATCGGGAAAGAAATTGTGTCAATGTTGATTAAATTAGCTTGTTCTCACCGTTCTCACTGAGTATTCGTTCTCACCCGATCCTAAATCTATATATATATATATATATATATATATATATATATATATATATATATATATATATATATATATATATATATATATATATATATAAAACTTATGAGAAAATAGCACACTTGCAGAATGCCGCTACACTTTTTTCCTTCACTACAGTGACAAATCCCTACTTACTAGAGGTTATCCACATCCACCTAATATTCCCAGACTCCAGTTCCGACCTCCTTACAACTTCATACTTTTACAAGATTTAATATACTTACGTGGTAGAAAGCGCATTGTACAAGAGGATTGAAGGGTGGCGAGACATGATTGATTGAATGAGGGTGATTGAGACAGGAATAATCTAGCTGAGATTGAGTAATATATGTCATTGATATCGGAGGGTGAAAGGAAAATCTCTCCATCTTTTTCTTATATAGCGGTTGGAGCGAGCCGCTACCTAGGTGCACATTGGACCACTGGACCCCAAGGCATACATCATACATAAAGTTAGCCACACTTTTCATCAAAGTGACAAACTCTGACTCATGGTGGCATGATCATTTGCTGGAGCAAGGGTTTGAACTTGAAACTCAGGAGTTATTATTAGTTCATGTGTTAACGAACTATGTCAATTGTCAGAGAACTGCTGTCTATGTTGATGACATGGTTTGACTTCTTATTTTCTCATTTGCTTTTTGGTACTTCTCGGCCAGTGCTTACTTTTACAAATCTATTTTCATTTGCTTCATTTATTTGTTCTTTTTCTATAAATTTTCTTCCGTTTCCTTTTTTCCAACTTTTTGATCTCAGTACATCTCCTCTTAGAGGTTGCTTGAATAGAGGGTAATAGTGAAAAGGGTAATAGAGGAAAAAGCGAAGGAAAATAGAAAGTAGTAGGGGCATAGCATACTGGAAAGATATAAAGATAGGACAACACGTTCCATTATGAGGGTAACAGTCATCCACCTCCTCACACAATAATGCTATTAACCCTCATATGGGAGAAGTCCCTCCCACTCCCTTCACCCATTCTCCACCCCTTTATCTTCCCTTCACCATAATCATTTTCCTCATTTCTTCTTTGTTATAAGCTCCATTAACCCACAACAATTACCCCTACAACAAGCAAGCCCTTACTTCTTTTTCATGAGAGTTTCTCAAATTCTATAGTTTATCACCACTCTTCTGTTTCCATTTTTAACCTCCTGAATCATTCTTTTTCCTCTCTTTCACTTTCCTTTCTTTCACTTTCCTTTATATCTCTTTTCAACTCATTTTTAATTAAACTGATACTTTGATTCCCTGAAATTCATCCATGAGATAGTTTGCGTAGCTGATCCCAAATACTTTTATTACCAAGACTTTGTCAGCTGTCATGGCCGTCATTAGCAGAAAGTGCTAAATCCACGTTCTGTTCAGTTTAAGTAATTAAGAAAGACTTAAAGTCGGATTTCTTCATAGGAGGATTTTTTTCCTGAAAGCAAGGGTGGGCCTAGAGACTAGAAATTCATTTATAGGTGTAATGCCTTCTACTTTAATCCTGGCAGCTAATGAATAAAAAATGGAAATGCATTTTGTACTTAGAAAGTGAGCTATTCAGTACTCCGTAATAAATAAATGAGTGAAGTAAGTAAGAAATTGACGTTATAAATAAGATGAACATACAAATCAAGGAACATAGTCCATAGTCCTTACCGATCTATCAGTCCTTGGTGTATCAGTGGGATCAATACCATAGTCCTCAGCATTCACCTCAAAACTGAAACTCTCTCGCGATACACCTGGAGTAAACTTTTAGATTTTAGTTGGAAAAGGAATAATACAATAAATATAAATACAAAACACCTTTGAAATGTAAACACATGCTGCAAATTATGACAGACCATCAATTTCAAAAGCAGCTGGACTGACAGAAGAGCGAAAGCCAGAGCAATAGTTGACTGGAAGACCTTTAGATGAACTTGATGACCGTAACCTGGTTGTCATAGATAATGCCCCTTCTTCACCCTACACTAAGAAATCAGAATTATAAAGAGGATATCTGCTTCTACAATTACAAGCATGAACGAGTTATGTGACAGAAAGGTTAGGTAATAACCAACTAACACTTTTAAAAATGACTCATTACGATGGTTTTTTTCAATTATAAAAAAAACAAATGGAATTATCATTTTGATGTGCCTAGGATTGGATAATCATTTACAAACTCGTTTTGGTGTCAAGAAGTGAATCAACATTAAACAAAGTAGTAACTGAAGTTTCACAAAAAAATAGTAAGAATAAAACAAAAAGTTCGCTTATATGGTTGTGCTTTGAATAAATTATGCTTACATCACACCAAACATCCCCAAAAAGGAATCAAACCTTAGTTAGTAAAATGAAATTTGTGAAACCTCAAAGAACTATTAAGGTTAACCGATGACTGAGACACCAAAGGGGAATTTTTCAGGGTTAGAGCCAAAACGACTAAGCTTCTAACCTTGACAACTAAGCCAGCATGAATGCCTCTTCTTCTCATGAGCATTAAAAGAGGTTCTTCGTATCCTTCATGATAAAATCCTGCAACAATTGCTTCCTTTCCTCGAGCCTGTTCAAAACAATTTAATTCTCAATATTTTTCTTGATTTGCCCAAGGTATTTCAAATATTTAGAATATGTTAGCACTTACAAATGTACTCAATGACATGCAATGCAACAAAAAAAAGAGACAAGTTCCAGTCGTGCTTTGGTGTGGTTTGGAAAACTAGTCCATACACCTGTACATCACTAACCAGTTGAGGGTCTTGAGAGTTGAGACCACTTATCTTGACTATAGAAGACGCTAGACATAGAAAAGTATAACTATATAAACTACCCAAATAAAAATTCAGATAACAGTATCACCAACTTGACTAAAATTTTGAGGTTTTAAAGATAATCGAATTCAGATACCACAGAAATTTATAAACAAATCAAACAAAATGCATCTACATACACACTTACCCTGACGAACTGTTGAACCTTTTCAGATGTTGCCAATGGTGGGCGTTTCTTAATGTGTTCCCTTAATCCAATCAATGAGTATCTGCAGCAATAAGTTTTGACCTTGAGTTTTCAGTTTGACTGAACTGCCTTCTAGAGACATGACTTAACAATTTGCCGCACAACAAGTTATATGATCAAAAGCTGCCCAGGAGTTGTGCAAAATACGGTAGCTTGCCAATGGAGAGTAACACTTGCGAAGGACAACAAATACATTTAGACATTGATGGGTCTAGTCAATAAACTGTAAGCAATTCTAATAAACACATCTTCCTAGATTTTTCAGGATAGTTCAACTGTTAGACATTACAATAATAATTACTGGTATTTTCTGATAAATCTTTTTGAAGCAGGGTCAGTTAAATTGGACAATGGTAATATTAACAAATAATAAATACGTTATCATTTTGGCAACTACTAATAAGCTACTCCCTCCATCCCAATTTTATTGTCCCCTTTTTCTTTATTTTTCCATCTCAAATAATTGTCCCCTTTCTAAATATAGTAACTGGGACTTCACAGGTAATCTTTATTAGTCAAAGGGTGTTAGTGGTATTTGCCTATTTGGCCATCATTTCTTAAATCTAACCTTTGGTTAAAGGGGGACAATTAAACTGAGAAGCAGGGAATACTTCTTAAGCCAATTATGAATCATCAATCGGATTTTACTTTTTCAACATGAAATCTTTAGCTGCTTTAACAAACTATGAATTTGCAAAATCAGACTTTCACTTCATATTTTGCCAAGTCATGAAAATCATATTTTCGAATTGTGATCAATGGATACAACAACCGCTTTCCAGTCTGACATTTTCTGGCCACCTAATCTACAATAAATAGAGCAAGCATTTTTCTACGCAGACAAACTCTTCAATGGTATACACTTACAATGATGGGCGAGCTTCTCGTAAACTTAAATATGAAAAGCCCACATTGTCATCCTGAGAAAAGTAGTAAAGTGAATCTATGAAGTGATGAAGACTAAACATTCCCTTAAATGTTGGGGAAAAAACAAAGTAAATCCACTATTAGAAGTTCAAACCTCAATAAGCTGCTTTGCCTGTGACGTTGTCAAACGTGTATTCGCCCCCATATATTGCAGCATCTGTTCTTCTGTGACACCCCCCTAAAGAAGATTGACGATGTGAACACAACTTTAGAGAATAAAAAAGTAAAAGAGACACACATATAACATCACAAGGAAATCATCTTCAAATAACTCGGTTTATACTACCTAAATGCAAAGATAATAACAAAGTGAGATAGTGTCAATTGATTAGAGTTCAAGTGCATCTCAGAATACATATTCTGACTCTAAACAGTCAAAATCCCTGTGAATTACACCTATTAATCTCATATCCATAGGTTATAGCTGATAGGCAACTTTGTATTAAACTAAAATTAGTGAATGTGTACATGCTGAAGACAACTTTACAACAGGAGTCCCTGACTTAGAAACAGATGAAGCAAGAAGCCACACAAACCAACCTTTGGGGGCATCCAATCCACACCATGAAGCAAGCACGATTCACCGTAACATGATCTCACAGCAGCTACGAATAACGTGCTCCGAAAAAAGCGTGTGTTGCCATCATAAGGTTCACCATAGTGAGTTAAGGACTTTACATCAGCAACTGAAGGAGGGCCTATTGATCGAGAAGAAATACACAAGGACCAATAAATAATATTCAGATGGCAAAGTCAAGTAGTCAACTAATGTGTTTAGATCAAGCCCCTCTAAATTCCTCTTTTTTAGAAGAAAGAATCTGGTTAATAATATGCCAAAAGAGCACCAACCCCATATTTCATAGAATTAGGGGCATTACCAAATTCATCATCAAATGCAAGACAATACGCTTTTAGCTCCCGATTTGTTTCCCTGTTCATGCGTTGACCTATCAAAAATGCGGAAAGCAATGACTCGCTCACCCTTGTTGATTCATTATCTCTGGATCCAAGAAGAACATCTTTTAGCACACCATTAACCTCCTCGTATCCAAGATGACCTCCTGCTAGAACTTCTCGCAAGGCACCAACTAGTCTCATTTCCCTAGTATCTTGTCCTGTATAATGCGGTCCAACAGAACTGCTCGCCCCCATTATGGAGCCTTCTGGATCGGCTATGAATAAAACATCACGGGGAAGAACACGAACAAGCTCTGGCCAGAAAGTGTTCATGGCATGCCTTTCCCCTTCACTCCACTGTGTGGTTTCAGGAAAGGCATTCGCCCTGATAGTCATTCCCGCAAAGAAAGCACCAAGCTGAGCTTTGGAAACCTCACACTCTTCTTTAAGTTCCCCCTTGGCTGAAATTACACAATAACGGGTCAGTCATTTCATATTTAACTTCTGTAGAAAGCAGAGAACGGACAAGAGATAAAAGTGTCATATGTTTTGTCTAGTGTGTTCATGCACATATGGTTAGAACCTTAAATCTGGAGGAACCAAATAGATTAAGACGTGCACAAAACTTAGAGAAATAATTATAGATTTTTCAGGGTTGACCATATCTTTAGCAGGGGATTCATTCTATTTCATCAAAAAATGAGTTCCTGACTTTGCCCATTGCTGCACAGGCCAACTGATTTCCTGCAGTTCAAACAATCCATTTTACAGCCACCTCACATATGATTGTTGTACCAAAGTTGGTTGGCATGTGTGGTAAGGGCTCTCATTTCTTAAACAAGTGGTCCGGTGCGAATGAAAAAATCAAACTTGGGAGGGGTCTATCCATTAAGTTGCCTTCAATACCCCGAAGGGATTGCCCAGCTGTCAATCTAATCCCTCCAACTTTAGGAAATGGAGTTGCCTATAAACATTACATTTCGTACGACGGTAGTAAGAAAGGAGGTATAACATGTAACATGCATTTTCAAATTTACAAATGACTGATGACGTAACGAGTCGATAACATGTACCCCCTCCAGCCCTCAATTCTCTTCTTCAATCTTGCCATTTTCCATGAAAATTGTCTCGTTTACACTTTGTAATTTGAATTAAGACCACACTTATTCAACCCTTGCCATTCCTATTCCAAGGAGTATTTTAATGAAACGTAGTTGTTCGAGAGGGGGTATACTATAGTCATACAAAGGTGACAAACGCTAATACGGAAGTAGCGCAAAAATACTTTTGTGTAAGGCGGGAATTGCGAGAAATACCAGATTTCAAGATGGTGTGGAGAACATGAGCAGCTTGATCATAAGTCAAGGGCTTAGTTTGAGTGGGACCAGTACAAACCCTAGCTTGAGCATCCAGAACCGTCTGATTAGGTATCCGGAGCTCCGGATTACGGTAAGCCGTCGATATCCCCGGGTTTCTGGTAGTGTCCTCGGTCAACGCTAGCTCTTCCATTTTCACCGTCACGGCAATCATGGATAATCTGCATCTCCGGCGAATACGATGGCTGAATTTTAAGGAAGCTGGTATGGCGGTGGGTTGATTGAAGGATTCGACGGCAACGATTGAAGCCGGTGACGGTGATGTGAATGGGTGTAAGCGGTCAGCGTTGAGTGACAGTTTCATTTTCTAGAGGGCCAATATTTTGATGTTTTTTTTTTTAAGAGTCCATCTGAGTACTGTATTATAGACATTAAGGGGTCTTTGGTTCGCGCGTGTGTATGGGTTTGGAATGAGGAATTATATTTGGGTGGTATTGGTTTGGAACTTGATTCCTCGTAGTTTGTTTCAATTTCGGGTGGAATGGGATCAAATTTCATCAAAGTCAAAAAAATCTAAAATACAACATTGAAAATAATTATTTTTTATAAACTATGATCAACTTAGATGATCATAATCATATGATTAATATGATGATAATGATCATAGTTTATATGATTAATATGATGATTATATTTGATGACTGAATTTACAGTAAGAGAAGAGAGAAGAGAGATTAAGAAAGAATATTTGTTATACCAAAACTTATGATTTTCTTACAAAGGGGAAGAGTATATATACTAGATTGTTTCATTGTTTAAGTCGGTTAGAGTTAGTTTTTAGTCTAACAATATCCTAACTAACTCTATAACCAACAGTCTATATTTTTTATACTAAAAAATCATGAAAATGAAGAGTTAATCAATAAATGTAAAAACAATTTCATTTAAAATGTTTCGTTTAAGTTTTTTTCATGTTTTTTGATTTTATTACTTGATACCCATGGGTATCAATCTCATACCCACCTCCCCTCTTGGGTATGAGAAACCCATACCTCATGGGTTTGGGGTATGAGTATGAAACCCCTATTTTTGCCAAACAAACATTTGGTATGGGTTTGACTCATTTCAAACTCATACCTCATACCTTTTTGAGTTGAATCAAACGCTCCCTAAAGCTAGACCTCGCAAAAGTATACCGAATCCGAAAAATCGATCGAAAATACCCGAATCGACACCTGACCGTACACCCGAAAGGTATAACTGAACTTCTCCCCGAAACCTGAATCGGCCTGAATTGATTCGAAATCGAACCGAATTTGTAATATCCAAAATAGACCCAAGATCGAATGAACCTGAATTATTTTAACCTGAATTGTTTTAATCTGAACCGATATATACCTGAACCGATTTCAACCCATACATTAATGACAGAAACCCAACATTGAAACCCGAAATGACCCGAATGTACCTAGGCGTCACATTTAGGGTGTCTTTTTGTACATGAGTGTCACCCCTTTGACGTTAATGAATTAATATTATATCGTAGTTATGCAAAAAAAAAAATTATTTATTACTTTTTTTAAAAAAATATTATTCGTATTATATCCAATCTTTTGAATAAAGACTTAATCCCTTGACATCCGATCCGATTATGGCCTAACTCGAATCTCATCTGCTCTGATATTGACTCGAACCTTATTTGCACCGATATTGACCTAACTCGAACCTGAACCAACCCGAAATATCTACAACCGATTAAAAGTGAAAATTGAATCCAACCTGAATTGAACTGAATAGAAATCGAAAAAAAATATAAACCGAAAGAACCTGAACCGAAAGAACCCGAACCAAAACTGGTCTGATTGACCCGTTTGCCACCTCTAATTAAAGCCACTTAGAGCCGACAAAAGTTAACACGACAAGGACCCAAGACGAATTTAATGGATGTGGGTTAAGATTTAATGACCCATTTAAGTAAGTAGGTTGACACAGACACAATACGAATAACCCGTTTAATTAAACGGCTCATAATTAGGTCGGGTTGACACGAAAACCTGTTAAACCCGTGTATACCGTGTTTATCTACTCATATTGGGCCTAACAAAAATACCTTTAAATTAACCTATAACCTTCGTTTTCTCGATTTTTCTACTGCAATAAATGGTAAACGGCTAAAGAGTGAAAACAGAATCACAATAATATCTTTTGACCCTAGAATAATCTATTCATTTACCTATAAAAACTAGTTTAGATCTCCCGCAATGAATGCGCGGTATTTATAGAGTTACTAATATACCCCGTGCAATTCACTTATTTTTCAGGTTTCTCCTTAATGTATTTTGATTAAAAAAATAAATAAAAATTTAAATCGTAAGAAGTAATAAAATGAGTATTTTTTGTTTTTTTTTTTTTTACCGAGAAATTAATGATGTTAATTTACAAATATTTACTAATAACATATTTTTTTAGCTGCAAATTTTTATCATAAAAATTAATGAATTTTAAAAAATATTTACTAATACCATATTTTTCAGCCGCAACTTCTTATCATAAAAAGTTAATAAATTTTTATCAATAAGTTCTTTAAAAAAAGAATTTCCTTATCCTAAAAACATCGAAGATAAATTTGTGTAGAATGTGAAATATTAAATGTTATAAATATTTATATACAAAAGATTATATCCATTTATAACTTATCGTGTCTACACTTATACTCCTAGTATATACTAAAAATACCAAACACTATTTTAGGAAATTTGTTTTTTTTTTTTGGTAGAATGTAAGGAAGTATTATATCATCACCGAGCAATCTTTACATCATCTCTTACAATTTTTATCAGACAAGCTTACATACAAGCTTCATCCAAAAATGACAATCAATCTCACAATTTTAGCCAATGTAGAGACAAACTATCCCTACATTTACTTATACAACGAGTTCTAATCACAGTTTTAATCTGTTCTAACACATACTCGGGTCTAAATAATGTATTGTTCAGCCTGCAATGATTTCGCATCCACGAGATATGGTACACAGTAGCAACCAAGATGGCAGCCACGATGTCACACTCCTCCTGAGAGTGAAACTTCTTCTTGCTCCACCAATCCTCAATGTTTGATGTAGGTAGCTGAACCTCACACCAAGCAGAGATCAATTGGACGCACCTGGTACTATGGGGCACTGAAAGAACAGATGAATATGAGTCTCCTTATCAGTCCCACACAGATCACATCCTTCCACTGTACTACCCAACATCTTACACACCATGTCTTTGGTTAACAACCTTTGCCTCATTGCTAGCCAAGCTATAAAACAATGTTTGGGGAGGTTAACATGGTTCCATATCCACGAATGCCATGAAACCCTAGGTTGGTCACCTCTAAGCCACTTGTATCCCTTAGCCACAGTATAGACACCATCATCATCTTGCCACCATAACCCAGTATAGCCAGAAATAAACTGATCTTTGCACATGCAAATACTCCTCCAAGACAAGCTAGCACCAAAGTTTGGTTCATAAGTTTTCCAGTCAGTTTGTTTAATATAGATGTTATGCACCCATTTGACCCATAGACGATCCTTCTTCTGCATTATCCACCATACATATTTACTCATTGCAGCTCTATTCCATAAAGTAATGTCTGTAATCCCCAGACCACCTTGTTTCTTAGGATAACAGACACTGTCCCAGGAAACCAGAGCATGAGCTTTAGCATGAAAATCCCCTTGCCACAGGAAATTCATGCAGATACTCTCAATTTTCTTCAGTACACTTGATGGGAGTATAAAAATTCTGGCCTAATAGGTATGGAGAGTGCCTAGGACAGACTTAATAAGTACTAGTCTACCTGCATATGAAAGTTTCTAGCACCCAAAGCCCTAATCCTATCCACTACTTTTTCAACCATAATATTGCATTCCAACACAGAGAGTTTCCTGGGAGCAATTGGGATCCCCAGGTATTTGAAAGGTAGGGAACCAATCTTCAGACCTGACAAACCATCTATCTCTTGCAGCAAACCCTGTATCAAGCCATTACCATAAATATTTGATTTACTTGCATTCATTTTCAGTCCAGAGGCAGCTGAAAAAGTAACAAAAGCCCTTAGCAGCAGGATCATTGAACTCTTATCCCCTCTACAGAACAGTAACAAATCATCTGGAAAGCACAGATGAGAATGTTTGGTGTTCCTGCAAAGAGGATGATATTTAAACCCCTCATACTCCTGGACCACATTCAGCACTCTAGTAAGATACTCCATACACACAGTAAAGAGCAAGGGGGACAATGGATCCCCTTGTCTTAACCCCCTATGTCCCTTAAAAAATCTAAAAAATTCTCCATTAAGTGACAGAGAGTAGTGTGAAGTAGTAACACATTCCATAATCAGTCTGATAAAGTTGCTAGGGAAATTTAGTGCCTGCATCATCTCCTCAAGGAAGCTCCACTCCAGAGAATCATAAACTTTTTGAAGGCCCGGCTTCATAATAACTCTGGGGAGCAAAATGATCTATTATACAACTTAGTTAAATCCTGACATATTAGAATATTCTCCACTATGTTTCTACCTTTGATAAATGCACTCTGATTTTGGCTAATCACCTCAGGTAATACTCCCCCAAGTCTGGTGCATAGAATTTTTTATATGGCTTTGTAAATTACTTTGCAGCAGGATATGGGTCGAAATTGAGTCACTGAAGTAGGCGGATCAACTTTTGGGATTAAAGTAACCACAGTATTATTCACTTGTTTGAGCATTTTCCCACTTGTGAAGAAGTCAAAAACAACTGCAGTTATCTCCTCCCCAATATAAGGCCAAACATCTTTGTAAAACTGGCTATTATATCCATCAAGTCTAGGTGTTTTGGTGCCTGGGATAGAAAAGATAGCCCGCTTTACTTCTTCTCCAGTTACTGGTTTAGCCAGGATAGAATGATGCACCTCACTGAGTATTTTCCCCTTTCTGATAGTGCTCAGATGGACTGGTGTCACTTTGGATTGACCACCTAAGATGCTCTTAAAGTAGGCTTCAAAAGCTTCATTGATATGTTCCCTTGTGTTACAAATCTGTCCATCCTGACCAGCTATTTGAATGACTCTATTTAAACTCCTTTTTTTAATAGATGAGTGAAAATATGAAGTATTGTCATCACCCTCATTGACCCATTCTACCTTAGCCTTCTAAGCTAGGAAGTTATGCCTAGCTTTCTCCATCATGAGATAGTCCTTCTGAATATCAAGTTCGGCATCAATTAAATCAGAATCAAGGGGTTTATCCCTTAATTTCTTCTGGATATCATGGAGGGCAAGTAACAGTATACTGGAATTATTCTCTACATCATTAAAAAAACTCCTTATTCAACACTTTCAAATATCCTTTCAAACGTTTCAATTTAGTTGTCACTCTGAACATTGGGGTACCCATCACTGGTGAGCTCCAGCTCTTCTCAACAATCTCCTGAAAAGCTGGAGTCAAGGCCCACATGTTGTAGTATTTAAATGCAACATTCTTTCTTCTTGGTGGTCCATCTAGATATATCACACAAGGGCAATGGTCAAATGTTCCTTCAGTCATAAAATGAGCATATGCTTCAGGGAAAGCATCCAACCAATCATCATTGATCAAAGCCCTATTAATCCTGTTGTATACCCTAATGACCACTTCTTGCTTATTATTCCAGGTAAAAAAAGATCCAATAGCTTTCATATCAGTGATCTTACAATCATGAATGTAATCTAGGAAAAGTTTTACTTCAGCTAGAGTGATCTCAGAACCTACTCTCTCATTTGGAAACAAGACATTATTGAAATCTCCTCCAATAAGCCAAGTGTTGGACCATATAGGTATATGATTAAGTTTTGATAATGACAAGTGTGTGCTTTGTTTTATATATACTCTTGCTTATAATCATTTGTTTAGTCTTCATTAGATTGACTTAAAGTTTACAAGTTTAGCAAGTAATGTTATAGCAACCCTGGCTATAACATTCAAGATTTGTGAAGCATCATTCAAGTGATGTTATAGTAGCCTGAGCTATAACATTGAAGATTCTTAAAGCATCATAGTGACTGTAACAAGTTTCAAGTATGATGATCACTCAAACAAAAGACTCGATCAAGTTTATAACAAAGCTCAAGATGAAGAGCTTTTGATCACGACAAAGAGACGTATCTACTACTGAAAATCTCCAGGAAGATTAGTTAGTGTAGGACGTCTTCTAATAACGGTACTTTAAGAAGCAATATTGGGAAGGTAAAGTTATAGCTATTTCACCTATAACTTTACTTACCAAGCTTAAGGTTATAGTTGCTTTTACTATAACTTTGAGTAGCAATTTTATGGCACGATTTTAATAGTTTTAAAATCATCTTCAAAAGAACAAATTCTTCAAATGTGTTTCAAAGTCATGTGTGTATATAATAGAGATGAAATATGGGTTGTTATAATGAATAATTTACATTTCCTTATTGGTCAGTAAAACGGCTTATGAGTCGTCATGCTACCTAGGGCTTGCTAAATTATTTGACCTAACCCTAATCCAAGAAGTGGATTTTCAACCTAGTTGGACACGGCCTAGGGTTTCGGCCGCACGGTCTCGAGCTGTTTTGGTTCGTGAGTCCTCTAGTGCAAGTAACCTATCTAATTAAATCTAATAATATTTTTACAAGATATTCTCATATCTTAAATATATATTTGATTTAATTTGTTTACTTATCCAAAAATCATAGAGGTTAAATTAAGGTAAGATAAGATTTACTTTTATCTTATTTACCTAATTTAAATTATCTTATGGATTAAATTAAGGAAGAGATAAGATTTATTTGTTGCGAAATAATCAACCTTTCTCACGGCACTTATTAGGGTTTCGATCCAAACCCTAATCTTCTTCTCTACTATAAATAAACATGATGGTTTTTCATTTAAGATAAGCTTTTCAAGATATATAATTCCTTGCAAACAAATTGAATTTATTTCAAGTATTTTTATTGTTTTGCATTTGAAAATCTTTACAAAAAGTCGTGCTCTTTAAATTGCGTATTGTTCATAAGGTTACGTTATAAGATAATAGTACTTCATATTGTTTCTTACTCGTTCAGTTGTGTGAACACTTAGAAGAATAATCAGGTGCTTTCTTAGTAACTTAAGATAGTCAAAATCGAATATCTAGTGATATTCAAATTGAGTTATAACTAGAGTTAGTTATACGAGTTGGGTTGATGATTTTGTAATCCGGAGAAAGGTAATAAAATTATTAATCGAGAATAGTGGACGTAGGCTTCGACGTGCGAAGCTGAACCACTTCAAAACCGTGTGTCTTTGCAGTTTTCGTTTTTATTCATTTCATTACGTTCTTAATCACTTAATTGATTAGTTAAAGTTTAATCAATAAACTTTAAGTAATTAATTACTTTGATATAAAATAAAAAGTGGGCATAAGTGTGGACGTAGCCACCTGCACGCCCCAGCCGATCTATGGGACATACAGCGGTCTTTTGAAAGCCACGCTCGGCGGCGTAAAAAATGCTTTCGACCGGATCGTTTTAGATCGGTCGGTTTCGTCTCGGTAAGGGTCTCGAAACGATAAGAGGTATTCGGAGTCGCCACCAAGCATTTGTGGGATGCTTGGAACCCGTCCGAATCCACTTTATACCTCGGTCAAACGAAGCACAAAGTAGTGTTTGGCATAGGTACTAAAGATAAGGAATCGTCCCTTTTTAGCATCCTATTGTTGGAGCTTGTGTCCTCCACAAATTAGTGTGATAACATTATAAATCTCTTATATGTTCACAAGAGTTTACTTCGTATTTTATCAGTTGATTAATGATTACCTAATAACGGTTGGCTTGCTAGAAAGTTTGACGTTATTATCATACTGATGGCGGTGATCAACTGGTCCCTAAAAGTCACAGCTAAAAGATGTGTTTGAGAGATGTGATTGTATGAAAATATAATCACATTGATGCCTGACTAAAAGGTTAGTCCATGTATTTGACTAAACAGTTAGTCAATGTGGTGATGAGACGATTATTTAATCTAATTAAATAATATTAGCTGAGACGAATTAACTGTCAATTCGTAAATTGAATATAATATGTTATATTTAATTAATGTATATAATGTTAGCTTGAACGGATTAAGATGTTAATTCGAAATTAAATGTAATCGGTTATATTTAATTAGCTAATTATAAATATGCGATATTTATAGTTAAAGTATATATTATACGATATTGTCATAATATATTATTACAGACCGACATTAATAAATCGACTGCAAGCTGTTGTATGTAGACTTATTAATACGGAATAAATTAAATGACAATTTATAAATTATACACTTTATATACATTTTGTAAACTACCAAAAATAAGGAGATTTAATCACCTTATTTTGGTAGGTGGGCAAACCGAAAATAAGGAGATAATCCTCCTTATTATTTCGGTTGAGAGGCCGAAAATAAGGAGAAAAGATCTCCCCTTGACTCTCTCCTATTTCGGTTATAATAGGTGAGGTGGGAGATCATTTTTTTAACCTAATTTTTCCTATCATTTTTCTCTCATAAAAAATCACACACACAAACCCTAATATTTACAGAAAATTGGGGATCTCATTCTAGTAATTTGAGGGGCATTTCTCGGAGCATCTTGGGTGCAACTGATAGGCGAATATCATTGCGATATTGTTCTTAGGCCGATTTTGCTAGGACCGAAGGTTGATTTCATAATCTCTCTATTTTGTTAATGTAATTTTCATTTATGACTAGTTATCATCTTTATAATTTCGTTATAATCCTTACATTTTAAAGGGAAGTATACCGATAATTCCCACAAGTGGTATCAGAGCCAAGGCCACGAAATTATTTTTGATGATTTTCATAATTGAATTAAACAAAATTTCGAGAAAAAAAAAAACGGCCGTGTATAAAAAAAAAATTTGTCGTGTTAAATTTTTTTTTGTGCCGTTTGTTTTTGTTTTTTTGATGATTATTTCCATTTTGATTCATTCATTTTGTTGTTTTAATAAGTTAAAATGATTACATGATGAATTTGTAGATGTTTGATTTAATGAGGATTAAATTAAAATGTAAATGAAGATTGTTTCATTGATGATAAATTGTTTTTGCTATATAGTTTTTGGCATAAAGGGTTCTAAATCGTTGTTTAGAATCATGTTTCATAAATTTACATGTTTAAATTATAAGGTGATTATGCCAATCTTGTTCTAACAACAACTATAAACGATTTTGTTCATCTAATTGTTTTCGGATTTAGGGCTTAATGCCGAATCACAAATAAAAAAAATTTCCCGGTTTTTTTTTTTTTTTTTGTGTGGTTGTGCCGAGATTTTTTTTGTTTTTGGGCTGTTTTAGCCGAGAGTTAAAAAAATATACATTTTTTTTTCTGTTTTGTTTCGGTTTTTTGAAGAATTGCCGAAGGAAAAAAAAGGGGTTCCTGTTTTTTTTTTCAGCCGAGCTGAAAAATAAAAAAAAATTCTGTTTTTTTTTTCCACACTATTTTGCCGAGACCCAAAAGAAAAAAAAAGGTTTTTGTTTTGTTTGTTTTGGCCAATATTGATTATACATTAAATTTATAATGTATGATTATTTGTTGTGAAGAAGTTCACAATTTTAAGATACCTAATTATTTTAAAGAAGTTTAAAATAATGTTGGATTAAATCCATATTACAAGTTTAATGTGAATTAAGATTGAAATTAATGTGAGTAATTGAGGAATTGTCCCTTAATTTGATCATTTAAATAGGTGGTTTGGATAAATTAATCTACATAATTAAGGAATTATGTCTTGTATGTTTAATTTTTAGTTGATGCATTTTTTTAGTTGAATGAATCGTTGAATGGTTTTATTTACGTATTTTTACAATCGGTTGTAATTTGTAATACCTAGTGTGGCCTTAGTTAATTATGTTTTCGTAATGAAGGAAACATAATTTTTATGTAATTTGAGATCTCGAATCTCCTTTTATTTTCTTTAAGTATTATGGTTTTGAAATTAGAATGTAAATAGGTTTATTATGTAATTTAAATTGTAATTTTAAAGAAGACTAAAGGTGGAGATTGGAGCTGACTCCCGCTACATGGACCAAGATGGAACATCAAGACAAGCTTCTCGGGTCCAAGGATGGATTCCAAAATTGTATTTAATGTTCTTTTTGGTAGATAGGCCACACTAGGACTTTATTATTGTTTTTACGTTTTCATTCCTATTTCTTTTCATTCACATGATAGTTTATGCATCATATTCCGCCTAAACCAAACCACCTACTACTAAAATGCATGAAAATTGACTCATATAGATTGTATGTTAGTTTTCTTTGACATACAGATGTCACACAGTTTAAGCCATCACCTTAGTTTATTCATTCACGCATGCTAGATATTAGTTCACTTAAAATGAATTAAAATAAAGTTGATGGGATCTTCCTCTGAAACGGAAATTGAGACTAGTCTTTATAAGGGCAAACAACTATGAATCCCTTCTTCATCGGTAGGCATAATATGACCCCTTCTACGTTGGGTAAGTAGTTTGTGTTGACTTAGTTTATCTCAACATTATAGTCCGAAGAGTTTCTCGTGATTATGATGGACTAAAGATAGAATTTACAGAAATTTATCGACCAAGAATTCTAACAGTAGAATTAGCCTAAAGGTTGGCTTATCAATTTACAGATAATTGAGTCTTGGGATCATTTATATAATTCTTGAGGGAGGTCAATTGTATAAATGCTTGAGTCTTTGCTTATAACAATTTTGCATTAAGACTTAAAATCATAACGATGCATATGCTTATTATTTTTATTCTTCTTTTCGCAGTGTAGAATACGTTTATTTTGATAATCTTTGTTACAACAAATGGTGGAAATAACGAAATCCCAATGCCGAGTGCCACACTTGGACGCGAGTCCTGGCTTAAAGTTTTTATGGACAACATGAATCAGTTCACACGACTGAAGAATGATGGGTCCAACTTTGCGGACTGGGAGGCAGCACTACGGAATGTTGCCATTGCTGACGGTAAGCTCAAGTATTTAACTGAGCCAATACCGGTAAACCCAGGCCCCAATGCAGGAGTTAACGAGTCACTTGCTTATAGTGACTTCGTCATGGAAGCCGGTGCGATAAAGAACGTACTCATCTTTGCAATGGAAACCAATTTGCAGAGACGCTTCATTGCCCAAGGTGCAAACAAGATTTTCACCACGCTCACTAACGAGTTCTCAAAAGCACCGAGAATCGTTACTTATGAGCATACCTGTCGCTTCTTTGATGCGAAACTCCAGAAGGGCCAACCGGTTAGCCCACACATTCTTAACATGATTGAGAATGTCGAGAAATTGGAGGCACTTGATTGCAAAATCAGTGAGAGTATAATCATTGACCGAATGCTTCATTCCCTTCATGATGGTTTTGCCCTTTTTAGGGCAAATTACTACATGAATGACTTGAAGAAAAGTCCTCATGAGCTACACTCACTTCTCGTACAGACCGAGAAGGATATGAAATTGAGTGGGAGCATGAAGCAGGACGTTCTCATGATTTCCAACAAGAATAAGGGTAAGGGCAAAGCTCCCGGCGACCTAACTGTAGGTAAGCCAAAGTTCAAGAAGCCAGGAAACGGTAAGTGTGGGCCTGGTGAGACTAGTGGCTCACAAGGCAAGGCAAAGAGCAAGGGCGGTGACATTGAGTGCCACCATTGTCACAAGACTTGACATTGGAGGAGGAACTGTCCCGTGTACCGTGAAGACATAAAAGCAGGCCGCGTCGCTCCTGTTGGTATGTCATCTTATATTCATATGATTGAGATTAACCATGCAAGTTTTGGAACTTGGGTACTTGATACTGGTTGTGGTTCTCATCTGTGTAATCATTTGCAGGGCCTAAAAAACATCACACCTCTCGGAAAGGGTGATGTGGACCTGCGAGTCGGGAATGGAGCTAGAGTTGCTGCAGTCTTGAAGGGAACATACGTAATCCAACTCCCTAGTGGTTTTGAGTTATTTTTATATAACTGTTACTATGTACCCAGTTTGTCTAAGAACATTATTTCTGTTTCCGTACTTGATAAGGACGGTTTTTCATTTTTAATAAAGGATAATAGCTGTATTTTCTCTTTCAATGAAATGATTTATGGCAAAGCAGTTTCCATGAATGGAATTTACATCTTAGATCAAACCACGGAAATATTACACGTGAATAATAAGAAATTAAAGGTTGGTGACAAAGATCAAACCTATCTATGACATTGTCGAATGGGACACATAAATGAAAAACGTGTAAAGAAACTCGTCGATAATGGGACTATTCCCGCATTCGATTTTTCTACATTTGGCATGTGTGAATCATGTCTTATCGGCAAAATGACTCGAATTTCCTTCAAAGGTGTTGGAATGCGTGCTAGTGACCTATTAGGACTCATACATACGGATGTTTGTGGACCTATGTCAATTACCGCTAGAGATGGCTATAGATATTTTATCACTTTCACGGACGATTTGAGTAGATACGGATATGTCTACTTAATGAAGCATAAAAGTGAGTCCTTTAAGAAATTCAAGGAATACCAGAATAAGGTTGAAAACCAACTGGGTAGAAAGGTTAAAGCACTCCGTTCAGATCGGGGTGGCGAATATCTTTCAAATGAGTTTGATCAACACCTTAAAGGCTGTGGAATCGTTTTACAATTAACTCCACCTGGAACACCTCAATTAAATGGTGTGTCCGAATGGAGAAATCGAACATTACTTGATATGGTTCGATCCATGATGAGTCACACGGTAGTACCTGATTCATTATGGGGTTTTGCTCTTTTGTCATTTTGCTCTTATACTTAATCAAGTCCGACTAAAGTGCCGACAAGACTCCATATGAAATGTGGAGGGGAACGGTCCCCAACTTGTCCTTTATTCGGGTTTGGGGCTGTGAGGCTTATGTCAAGTGGAGACACGAGGATAAGCTCGGCCCGCGATCGGTCAAGACATACTTTATTGGTTATCCAAAAGGAATGTTTGGTCATTACTTCTATTCGCCTACCGAACATCGAGTTTTTGTTGCGGCTAGTGCGACGTTCTTAGAGAAAGAATTTCTCGAGAACAAGTCAAGTAATAGAACCTTCGAGTTGTCGGAGATTCAAGAACCAACAACCGAGGAACGGATGGAGGAAGTTGTTCCTTCAACTGATGATACAGTTAATATTCCTCAGGAACCTAGGAGGTCGGGTAGAGTCTCTAATCCTCCGGACAGATACATTGGTATGGTCGAGGAGAATGACGTTTTACTCCTAGAGATTAATGAACCCGCTACCTATAAAGGTGCTATGGCCTGTTCCGACTCAAAGCTATGGCTTGAAGCCATGCAATCTGAGATGGACTCCATGTATGAGAATGACGTATGGGATCTTGTTGATTTACCTAATAAGGTAAAACCTCTACAGTTCAAATGGCTTTACAAAATAAAGCATTCTGTAGACGCGCAACCAGATACCTATAAGGCACGACTAGTGGCAAAAGGTTTCACTCAAGTGCACGGATTGCATTATGATGAAATTTTTGCACCTGTAGTCATGCTACTTTCCATTCGGATAATCTTAGCGATTGCCGCTTTTCATGACTATGAAATTTGGCAAATGGATGTGAAAACCACCTTCTTAAACGGTTATTTGGAGGAAGATTTGTGCATGGTACAACCCGAAGGTTTCATAGATCCTGAAAATCCTAAGAAAGTGTGCAAGCTTAAGCGTTCCATTTATGGACTTAAGCAAGCTTCTCGGAGTTGGAATCATCGTTTCGACCAGGTGATAAAAGAGTATGGTTTCACTCGATCGGTCGAGGAACCATGCTTATATATCAAGTCGAGTGGGAGCAAGATTGTTTTCTTGATATTGTATGTCGATGACATACTCTTGATTGGGAATGACATTCCTCTCTTATCTTCGGTTAAAGGATGGTTGAAGAACCATTTCCAGATGAAAGATCTGGGTGAGGCACAACGCATTTTGGGTATCCGTATCTACCGAGATAGATCACGATGGATGTTATCACTGAGTCAGGAGTCTTATTTGGATAAGATTCTTGAGAGGTTCAGCATGACCAACTCCAAGAAGGGGAACCTTCCAATGACGTCTGGGATGCAGTTGCGCAAGTCTCAGTCACCCACGACGCCTGAAGGGGTTGAACGCATGAGTCGTGTTCCTTATGCATCTGCAATAGGATCGATCATGTATGCCATGATATGCACACGTCCAGACGTGGCATATGCATTGAGTATGACGAGTCGGTACCAAGGCAATCCAGGTGAAACACACTGGATAGCTGTTAAAAACATCCTTAGGCACCTACGGAGGACTAAGGATTGGGTATTGACTTATGGAGGAGATACTAAGCTATCGAATCGATTCTGCAGATGCTAGCTTCCAAACGGATCGAGATGACTCAAAATCTCAGTCGGGTTCGTCTTTACTCTTAATGGTCTTTGCGGTCAGTGGAAGAGTTCTAAAAGAGTGTTGTAGCAGATTCTACTATCGAATCCGAGTACTATGCCGCTTCGGAAGCAGCAAAGGAAGCTATATGGATGCGTCAATTCTTACAAGGACTTACGATAGTTCCTAGTTCGAATGACCCGATCACCATCTATTGTGACAATAAAGGTGCCATCTTCTAGGCTAAGGAGCCTAAGTCTAGCAACAAGTCTAGACATATACATCAGAAAGCTCACCTGATACGTGATTACGTGGAGCAAGAGGAGATAGTGATTGACAAGATAGCTTCGGATGATAACATCGCGGATCCTCTCACTAAACCGTTGAATTATGATAAGCATGAAGGGCACGTTATTTCCATGGGAATTAAACGTGTTCCTGAGTTGTAGTAGTTGATTATGGATTCGATACATTATCTTTTTCATATACTATTTATAACTTCATCGTTTTAATATAATATTTTGTTTTTCATGTGGATTGTACTGACAACATTGAACGCCACAAAGTGAACTGAATTATATTATATTTGTTTTGGTCCGTAATCGCCCATATGAGCTGATAACTCTGGCTATTATATTGTGCATTCGATTGATGGTGGGTTCAACGAGCCATAAGTCAAACTGTTGACTGGTCGATCACAAATACGGGTTATAACGATACCTCGTAGGACAATTTTTGTGACAACGTAATGGAGTCCTAAATGTTTAAAAACATTCGGTGCCAGGTCGTGGATTGGACGTCCATTGTGTTCCTAGAGTCGATTCTTTTGACTATCGACTGTCTCTTGAGATTAAGGCAGTTTTTGGGTGAATTTGGTTTCTTTCTCACGGTCGACCGTAACAGGAGGCTAAGTAGATTTTTTCTGGGTCATTTCATACTGTGCTTATATCTGCAAGATTCGAGTTGAAGAAAATATCCAACCTTTATCAGGTTTAGTTATTTCTCAGGGCCACTCGAGGAGTTGTAACTGAAATGCATGGCCATGCTCGAATGATGATTCGTTTATCAGTTAAGTTACTCTCTAGTCGGGGAAACCACTCTTGATACAGATCACTTGTAAAATACGACCTTTGTGAATACAGATTTTGCAAATTGTTTTACATTGAGTGGGAGAAATTTTAGGATATGAGAATCGGTCATCGCACATACACTTTTTAGGACAAGTGGGAGTTTGTTGGAGCTTGTGTCCTCCATAAATTAGCGTGATAACATTATAAATCTCTTATAGGTTCACAAGGGTATACTTCGTATTTTATCAGTTGGTTAACGATTACCTAATAACGGTTGGCTTGCTAGAAAGTTTGACGTTATTATCATACTGATGGCGGTGATCAACTGGTCCCTAAAAGTCACACCTAAAGGATGTATTTGAGAGATGTGATTATATGAAAATATAATCACATTGATGCCTGACTAAAAGGTTAGTCCATGTATTTGACTAAACAGTTAGTCAATGTGGTGATGAGACGATTATTTAATCTAATTAAATAATATTAGCTGAGACGAATTAACTGTCAATTCGTAAATTGAATATAATATGTTATATTTAATTAATGTATATAATGTTAGCTTGAACGAATTAAGATGTTAATTCGTAATTAAATGTAATCGGTTATATTTAATTAGCTAATTATAAATATGCGATATTTATAGTTAAAGTATATATTATACGATATTGTCATAATATATTATTACAGACCGACATTAATAAATCGACTGCAAGCTGTTGTATGTAGACTTATTAATACGGAATAAATTAAATGACAATTTATAAATTATACACTTTTTATACATTTTGTAAACTACCAAAAATAAGGAGATTTAATCACCTTATTTTGGTAGGTGGGCAAACCGAAAATAAGGAGATAATCCTCCTTATTATTTCGGTTGAGAGGCCGAAAATAAGTAGAAAAGATCTCCCCTTGACTCTTTCCTATTTCGGTTATAATAGGTGAGGTGGGAGATCATTTTTTAACCTAATTTTTCCTATCATTTTTCTCTCATCAAAAATCACACACACAAACCCTAATATTTACAGAAAATTGAGGATCTCATTCTAGCAATTTGAGGGGCATTTCTTGGAGCATCTTGGGTGCAAATGATAGGCGAATATCATTGCGATATTGTTCTTAGGCCAATTTTGCTAGGACCGAAGGTTGATTTCATAATCTCTCTATTTTGTTTATGTAATTTTCATTTATGACTAGTTATCATCTTTATAATTTCGTTATAATCCTTACATTTTAAAGGGAAGTATACCGATAATTCCCACACCTATCTCTAGAATGAGTCTCGTACGCCCTGGATAAGGTCGTCCACTATCCAAACTTTCTGAGTAAGAGGTGAAGGTACGTATTGGGAAGCCCTCTAATCAAACACCCAATCCCGCCCGCGGTAGCGGCCTCTACTGATCGATCTTGGTTGGTTGAATGCAAAAGTTGATAAAACGGTTGAAATGCATGAATGCGCATCCAATAATTTAAACCTAACATGTGAGAGCTTTCTAAGTCGGTTGATTTGATCCAAGTATCAAGTATAAGATGTCGAGTTGGATTTATGGTTGATTTGCATGCAAGACGGAAATTAAACATCCATTTACCAAATTAGGTTTATGGTGCATTAACGGGATCCATTTGTCTTAATAAGACGTTTTGCAAATACGGTTTTTGAATGAGCAAGTTAGTCATCTGATCCGTCCTATATCCGGGTTAGCCGGAGTCGGGATCGTCCTAGACTAATGCTGGAAAGGGAACAGACCCTGCACCAGGCAGCCAGATGAGGCGCGAGCCTATTGGCGATGTAAGGAGGTCTCCCCTGGTTTGAAAATAGGAAAAGAAATGGCCTGTTTAGGCGCGGGTCAGTCAACGGTATAAGACGCATTCTGACCATTGAAAAACGTATATAAAACGTATTGAAAATGGGTATTTGGACTCGTTTTGGTTTGAAAGGACCGTTTAGGTCGTATTTGTGTTGATTTGAGGAACGAGACTTGAATAATCATCATTGTTTTAATGATATTCGATGTCGGGTTCGACTTTATAAGCTTGACATGAATAGTTTTGATAATAATTATGAACTAATTGTTTTAAGTTCATTTGAATATAATTAGTCGATACTCATCATCGTACTCGGGTTAAAATCCGACATGGTATGTAGGACCAAGGATGACTTGTGTCGGTGACTAATACATTTATTTTGGAAATGTAAAGAAATGATGAAAGGCTTTAGAATATCTTCCAAAATGTAAAGAAATGAAATAAAAGGCTTTAAAATACCTTTTAAATGTAATTAACCAAATATTATCACCGAAACACGGATTAAACCGTCATGGTATTAAGAACGAAGGGTGAAAAATGCTTTATGGTTAAAACTTGTAAAACAAAATAAAATGGGTTTGAAAATACTTGAAATGGTAAAAACTGATTACAAATATGAAAATGAAAATAGAGGAAAAGAAGAGACCAAACACGGATTAGACTTAAGGCTGGGCAGGCTGCTTTAGGCGCGAGCATGTGTGCTACGTAAGTAGCCTCTGCCTCAACCAAAAAGTTCGGTTTTGGCTCATTCTTCCCATGTTTTGGACCATGTTATGCATGATTTAGCATGTTATAGTCATGAAACAAGTAAAGACATGATAAAAGAAGGATTTTGACACCCTCATACTTACATGCTTGGTTTATGGCGAGAAACCGACGTAAGTGTATCAACTCGTTTGGTCGGAAAAGACTCGGTTTAAAACCATTTTAGTAAGTAAAAAGAGTGTTTTATTAAGTTTAGTGATGGTGTAGTGGTCGAAATGGCTGGTCAAGTGATTTAATGCACGATGACGGTACCAAACAATGTGTAAGGCTTGTATTTACGATCGGTAGGTCGTAAATAAGCGTCTGATTGTGACATAGGAAGTCGAGTCAAGAATTTTAATGGAGAAAGAGGGGTTGGACACTTGCATAAGTTCTCAAATGGGGGCATTTGAGGGGTATTTATAGGAAAATGAGTGGTTGTGTGAGTTTTGAGCGACGTGGCTGATACTGTCGTTTCGTACCAAAAATAAATAGCTAAGTACTACTAACAGAAGTCAGCGGTAAGTAGGGTCGATCTCCACAGGGAGGCGGTGTACTATCTATTTGTCTATTTATCTGTCTAATGTCACAATGGGGGTTGAATTGATTGTGTTAACTAAACTAGAGACTAAAGCAAGGGAAATAAATTAAGAGAAATTAACAGCAAGAGAGAAGGGAGTATGCTAGGAGTCGGTCCACCGTGGCAGCTATCAGATCTTATACTATCGGGAATACTAAAGCGATTAGACTATTGATAAGAAGAGCTATGGTCGTCACCTTTCGGTCCTTAAACCGCCCTAGAGCGTAAACAGCTTAACTTTCGCCCTCACTGCTATACCCTATTGTAATTAAGCAAGCCTTCCCTTCCAATCTTTCGATCTAGGTCGGGGTTAACTAAATTTATTGGTCTCCTGCATGCATTCATTCGACCGGATAACAATTAAATTGCCTAATACAATTCCTATCGCAAGGCTAATCTATTTAATACAATTAAAGCATCGCTACCACGGCTTCCCTAATCCTAACATACCAGGGGGATTTAGCTAGACATGGAATAAATAAGTACAATAAATAAATAGGGAGAGGGAATAATAAACATTAAATAAAAAGAGAGAAAAGAGGGAAGAAATTACTGAAATTAAGGATCCGGAAATAAGAACAGAGTAACAGTAATCAACAATGTAGCAAGAGTGTGAGAGAGAGGGAGAGTATATGATCCTTGGATTATTGGATGATTGCAAATGACATCCCTAACTCCTATTTATAAGAAAATAGGAGTAGGATTAAACCTAATTAACGAATTAAAGCTTAAAAGCCCAACCCGTCAGTGAAGCCACTCGATCGAGTAAAGAAATTACTCGATCGAGTAAACTCAACCAGAAAACAGCTCGATCGACCAAGGAAAGTGATCGATCGAGTAAGGGCATATAAGGAACTGGTCGATCGACTTAGAATAGTGCTCGATCGACTGATTATTGACTCCTAAACCACTCGATCGAGTAATAAATCACTCGATCAAGTGAAACTTGACTTCAATGACTCATCATTCTTGTCAATTTGACTTTGACTTGTCCTTTTAGCTCCCGAAACACCTTCACGCATCCCAAGACAGCAATATTTCCCGCTCCAAATCATCTCTTCCTCCAAATGCATGCTAGACGGACGGTAAAAGGCTTGATTTCGCTACTTTATGGCTCATTCCTGCATATAAGACAAGAACTTCCAAAGTATGCAATTCGGGGCATTTCGTAGCATGAAACCACGATAAAAGCATAGAAATACGTGCATAAAATAGGCTAAAAAGACTATATAAAATGCACGTATCAAATCTCCCAAACCAAACCTTTACTCGTCCCCGAGTAAACTAAAATGCAACTAAATGGAACGGAAAAAGATAACTCGGAGCTAGCTACAAATGCCCACTTAAACCAATTTAATGCAAGCAAACTAACACCTATAGCTAAACGATCAAATGCAAACGAGTTATAAGATGTTTATAATAAAGTGAACAAATCGACCTTGCAAGACCTTTAACAATGGACTCTCACGGGTCACTCTTCTCTCATGAAGCAAAGGCAAGCATATATATGTAAGAGAGGAAGAAAAATAGTCGCTCACCTAAACTACGACCCACATAAACATGCATGCAACTAATATGATAGACAATTCTAGCTACGTACATACATTCCAACCAAACAAGGTCCGTGTCACCGAGGGCTTACAAAGATATGGTAAAGTGAGGCAATGGGTAGGAAAAGGCAAAACATTTATGGGAATGTGGAGGTATAGGTGATCAAGCTAGTACCTAAACAGAACCATATGACAACATCCAATTCTCAACTCAATTATGGAATAAGCACATGCCCTTCACTTGGCATAAAACTCACCAAACCGAACCAAACATACTCCTCATATGAAATAAGATAGAACATAGGAGTAGAAACCGTCAACCAAACAACATCTTTTTTTTCCTTCTTTTCTTTTCTTTCTATTTCTTTCGGTTTCTTCTTTTCTGATTTTTTTTCATTTTTCAATTCCCCCCTTTTTTCTATTTCCTTTTCACGTCTTTTTTTTTTCCAACCTCCTTTTCTTCATAAATTACCAACTCCAAATCAATAGATTATGCGCCAATATTTGATACAATAGAAAATATACCGCAAAACAATCTAAACTAGCTTGACGAGGCAGGCTAAATTTGGATGTAGCTAAGGGTCAACTGGCAAATTTGGCTAATGTGGAGTTAAATGGGTAAAAATGAAAGAAAGGGAATTTGTAAGCACCTCCCTGCATGTGACACCAACCACTAACCCGAATGTATGAAGGCAAAAAGCAATTGAATTTCATATATGTGCAAATTAATGAACATGTTATGCAAGGAGTAACTACTCACAATCCTACATGAAACTGGTCATAAATGACACCAGTTTATAAGGCTCTAAATCTTAGAAATTATAAGTAGGTTGCCAAAATTTAAGGTCAAGTCTATTCGTTCAGCTAAATTTATAAACATTAACTCGTAGATATGCAATAAGACAAGCTAATAAGATAAAAGTTCAAAGCAAGGCTTAAGCAGAAAGACAAATATAGTGCAATTTCATCATGGAAATCTACCATTCCGACTCAACCTATATGCGAAAATAAACATGAAATTTTTTGAATTTTAACAATTTTTCAATTTTTATTGAATTTTTGAATTTTTAGCAAAAATAAACAACAATGCAAACATAAATTAAACGTGATAACTGAAATGCAATAAAACAAGATGCAGACACAGATATGGATGCATAACCTCCCCAAACCAAACCGTACAATGCCCTCATTGTACCAAAACATGGGAAGGAAATGCAAACTAAAGGAGGAAAAGAGTAAAAGCGGAAAAACTCACAAAATGCGCGAATAAAGGGGACCTCCCCAAACCGACCATGAACATGGGAGGTTGCTAAGGCCCGGAAAACCGTCTCAGGAAGCTAATCCAAGTCAAATACACTCGATATCCGTCCAACAGTGGTCGATCGAGTAAATGGGCGTCCAAAAACTGCTCGATCGACTGGAATAGTGGTCGATCGAGTGGGTTTCTTCCTGCAGGTGGTCGATCGAGTAGATGAAATGCTCGATCGAATGGATTTGGCAGCAAAAGTGCTCGATCGAGTAGAAAACTACTCGATCGAGTGATCCTCATCGTATTCCTGCAAAAACGCAATAAGAACAGCCCGCAACTAACAAAGACAAGCTTAACCGAGATAGTCTATGGTATAAAACCATTTATTACAACTTAAAGTGAATAAAAACGCAGAAATAAATCGCCGGGTTGCCTCCGGGTAGCTTAGCTAACTTGATCAGTCCCACTCGACCTTCTTTTTCTTCGAGCCTCTATAATTAATCACAATCAAAACAGCTCAAAGCGCAAAAGAACTTTGTCAAATAGCTGCGCATGTGCTACACAACAGCATAAGTAGCACCAAAGTGGAATCAAGAAATAGGAAATGAAATTAAACAACCGTTTGAGTCTAACAAATTTCCTATGTGAGCTCCTAAATTTATCCACATAATAAAGGAGCGCGGGAGCAACTGTCAATATATAAGGGTCCCGATTCAGATTAGCAAATTTGAGATGACGTGTACGGTGGGAATTTGCTAATTTAATCGTCCACTTGAGAGGAGGTATAACTTTAAAAGAAATTGCGCAAGTCAAACGAGGTAAAATACTATTAGAACAAACAATAATAAAATTATCGTTTACTACCTCAGATCGGTCGCTCTTAATGACGGAATCATAAGTAAAAGAGTTTATTACCTCTTCCGTGCTAGGAGCAATTACCGTCTCAACTGCTTCTTCATCAACCTCCTCAGTGGAATCCACCCCGTAAATCGCAGCTTCAAGTGTATCCGACTCGGCTGTGAATAGGGGAGGTTCACCGTAACCTTCATCATCGTCAGACTCGTCATCCAAATCAAACCAAAATGACGAACCAAAGCTCCCAATGGCCATTTCAGTCGATCGAGCAGAATATTCACTCGATCGACCACTTTCCTCCCGCATGTCACTCGATCGAGTAACAAAACCATTCGATCGAGAATCATCCTCCTGCATTCCACTCGATCGAGTAAGAATACTACTCGATCGAGGACTTCCTTCTGAAATTTCACTCGATCGACTAGTTTTAGTCACTCGATCGAGTGATTCTTCCTGCATAGGGCTGAAATCTTCGTGTGGGGCAGTGAAGTATGATAGGAACTCGTCGTCTGAGTCATAGAAGTCATCCTCATCATTGGGCAACACGGTTTCCTCAGGAGAAAAACCGCTCTCAGTGAGATAAACCTCTTCTTCTTGCATCTCAGCTGCTAACTGAGCTACTTGTGACTCGAGCTCAAGGATTTGAGCATCCGCACGTCTATCACTCTCTTGCCTCACTCGATCATAATTCTGCACTTGAGATGCAAGTATCTCCATTAAAGACCTCAGTTCTGCGACCTCTTCTTCTTGTATCTCAGCTGCTAACTGAGCAATGTCAGTTTCGAGCTTTTCAAGTCGCGAAGAAGTGCGTCTATCATGATCTTGCCTCTCTCGGTCACGATCTTGCAATTGAGATGCAAGTGTCTGCAAAAAGGATTTCAGCTCCGCAATCTCTTCTTCTTGTATATCAGGAGGATCTTGTTGCGGTGGCTATTGATAGGGTGGATGTGGCGGCACAACTACAGCTGCATTGTGCTCGCGCAGACCACATCTCATGAGAGAAGATCAGGATGTTCCATATAACGGGACATCGGTGATGGGTCAAAGGTACTCAAGCCTTCCCTTTGACTGTCTTTCACCTAGAACTGTCTAGGTAGTACCTGTAAGGCCTATCAAAACAGCACTAAACAAAAGATTAAAACGGCCTCAAGGGAGAAATCCCCTGAGGCTAAAAACAGATAAAATTAAACAAATAAATAAGTAGATTGCCTCCCCGGCAACGGCGCCAAAATTTGATACTGTCGTTTCGTACCAAAAATAAATACCTAAGTACTACTAACAGAAGTCAGCGGTAAGTAGGGTCGATCTCCACAGGGAGGCGGTGTACTATCTATTTGTCTATTTATCTGTCTAATGTCACAATGGGGGTTGAATTGATTGTGTTAACTAAACTAGAGACTAAAGCAAGGGAAATAAATTAAGAGAAATTAACAGCAAGAGAGAAGGGAGTATGCTAGGAGTCGGTCCACCGTGGCAGCTATCAGATCTTATACTATCGGGAATACTAAAGCGATTAGACTATTGATAAGAAGAGCTATGGTCGTCACCTTTCGGTCCTTAAACCGCCCTAGAGCGTAAACAGCTTAACTTTCGCCCTCACTGCTATACCCTATTGTAATTAAGCAAGCCTTCCCTTCCAATCATTCGATCTAGGTCGGGGTTAACTAAATTTATTGGTCTCCTGCATGCATTCATTCGACCGGATAACAATTAAATTGCCTAATACAATTCCTATCGCAAGGCTAATCTATTTAATACAATTAAAGCATCGCTACCACGGCTTCCCTAATCCTAACATACCAGGGGGATTTAGCTAGACATGGAATAAATAAGTACAATAAATAAATAGGGAGAGGGAATAATAAACATTAAATAAAAAGAGAGAAAAGAGGGAAGAAATTACTGAAATTAAGGATCAGGAAATAAGAACAGTAGTAACAAGAATCAACAATGTAGCAAGAGTGTGAGAGAGAGGGAGAGTATATGATCCTTGGATTATTGGATGATTGCAAATGACATCCCTAACTCCTATTTATAAGAAAATAGGAGTAGGATTAAACCTAATTAACGAATTAAAGCTTAAAAGCCCAACCCGTCAGTGAAGCCACTCGATCGAGTAAAGAAATTACTCGATCGAGTAAACTCAACTGAAAAGCATTTCGATCGACCAAGGAAAGTGATCGATCGAGTAAGGGCATATAAGGAACTGGTCGATCGACTTAGAATAGTGCTCGATCGATTGATTATTGACTCCTAAACCACTCGATCGAGTAATAAATCACTCGATCAAGTGAAACTTGACTTAAATGACTCATCATTCTTGTCAATTTGACTTTGACTTGTCCTTTTAGCTCCCGAAACACCTTCACGCATCCCAAGACAGCAATATTTCCCGCTCCAAATCATCTCTTCCTCCAAATGCATGCTAGACGGACGGTAAAAGGCTTGATTTCGCTACTTTATGGCTCATTCCTGCAAATAAGACAAGAACTTCCAAAGTATGCAATTCGGGGCATTTCGTAGCATGAAACCACGATAAAAGCATAGAAATACGTGCATAAAATAGGCTAAAAAGACTATATAAAATGCACGTATCAGTGGCCACCTGGGCTGCTCAAAGAGGCGCGAGCAATGTAGCATGTCTTCGAGGTGTCTTGTCGCTTTCACACAAATGCAATCATGATTTGTTCTATCCTAGGATTTTTATGCACATGTTTGGTACTTGACCATATATGAATCCGGGAAATCTTAACATGGAAGCATTTGAATGGTTTGTTTTTTGTGTTTGACTCGGTTTGACTCGTTGTTGGAGTCGGGATTTGAATTTTTGAGTCGGTTTTTGGTCCGGTGTCGGTTTTGACTCTAGTTAGTGTCATTGCGACCCCGTCGTCATACATTAAACACTCCAGGTACTTTTGAAAAGTTTTGAAATGTTTTATTTTCGAAATCGTTTTAAGTTTTCTGACGTAAAGTTGTACACGAACTGTCGATTAAACGCCGTGATTCCAAAGCATGTTGTAGTCCGATAATCATCGGATGTTTTTCGGAGTCTCAGCAGATACTGGGTATCTACAATAAGTTTTTTAAATACTCAATTCACCCCCCCTCTTGAGTATTTCGACTGTGATAGACTCTTCAATTGGTATTAGAGCCTCGTGCTCTTGATTGCCTAACCGCAAAGAGGCTAATCCGTATATCTTTTTATCTTTTTATTTTATTTTATCTCCGCTGCCTTACACGTGTGAAATGGATTTCAAGTATCTTAAGTGTCCTATCTTTGATGGGAAAAATTATGGACTTTGGAAAAATATGATGACACACTATATAAAAGGACATGATTGGGAGTGATGGACGATTGTTAAGAATGGACCACACAAAATTTTGGTCGCATCTTTGGAAGGCACTACCTATGAGAAAAAGGAAGAAGGCTATATTGAGGCTGATTACAAGAAGGCTGAGAAAAACTCGAAAGCGATAAGCCTGTTACAAAACAGCATGACATCAAACGAATTCGATCGTTTTTCTTCTTGCACTTCGGCCAAGGAAATATGGGATGGTCTTGAGTTGACCTATGAAGGAACGTCGGCTGTTAGGAAATATCGCATTGACTTGCTGATTCAAAAATATGAACTTTTTAAAATGGAAAATAATGAATCACTCGATAGCATGTCAGCACGATTCTCTACTATAGTCAATGAGCTTAAAAATCTTGACAAAACTTTTAACTCCGAGGATATTGCTAGGAAAGTACTTAGGAGTTTAACCAAGAAATGGCGTCCCAAGGTCACGGTTATGGAAGAAGTCAGAGATCTCACTTCTCTACCTTATGCAGAACTTATTGGTGATCTCATGGCTCATGAACTCGTCTTGGAAGATGATGAGGCTGAGGCCAGTAACAGTAAGAGCATGGCTTTACAAGCTTCTGCTAAGGAAGAGGAAGATGTTAAAATAGAGGACGAAACGGTTTTGTTTGCTAAACGATTTAATAAACGCATTTTCAGAAATAAGCAAGCAAAATCGTTCAACAACAACAACAAGTCCTATAATAAGAAAACTTCTTAGTCTAAGAATACGTTTGCTAACAGAGGATGCTTCAAGTGCGGAGAATCCAGTCATATGATTAAGGATTGTCCCACATAGGAGAAAATTAAAGACAAAGCAAAATGTGAGAAGACCAAGAAGGAATTCAAGCAAGTGATGATGGCATCATGCTGGGGAGATCTCGACACTGAGGACGACAAAGCATCAGAAGAAGAATAAGTTGCTAACCTATGTCTAAGCAACGTCAGTCTTGACCTATTTTCAGACAGTGATAAAGATAGCGTGGACTCCTATTGCTGCTTTCTAGGAGCTAGATTCCGATTCAGAAGAAGAAGAAGAAGAGGTAAGCTATCTTGAACTTAAGAAAAGTGTTAAGAAATTGCCTAAGAATGCTTTAATTGAATACTTTGAGCAATCTCTTGATAAGTGTCACGAACAAGAGATGGAATTAAAAGACTTGAAAGAACAAATTCTCGATATTGCTGAAGAGAATCATCTCTTTAAAGCAAAGGCCAAAAAACTTAAATCTAAAGTTACAGCAAATACGGCTACAACTTCAGATGTGACAAATGCTGAGAAGAAGGCTCTTAAGTCTAAAGTTATAACTAATGAAGCTATAACCTCAGACCTGAAACTCAACATTAAGCATCTTTAAGCCAAAGTTACAGCTTGTGAAGCTATAACCTTGGAATTGAGGAAAGTCAAAGAGCTTCTTGAGTCAAAGGCTACGGCTATAGAAGTCGTGATCTCAGATCAAAAGAAGGAAATTGAATCTCTAACTCAGCAATTAAAGGAATCTAAAATCGTTCTATCAATACTAAAAGAACGCATACCGAGATGGTACGAGTTCTTAATGACAGATTCCAAAACTTTCGTGACAATTATGAAGAGACTCACCCTCCCAAGGTCGTAGAGTCAGACCATTCCAAATGCAACAAAGAGATACAGTCCTTAAAAGAATTACGCTTGCATGCTAGAAAGGTTCACGAAAAATGGGAAGGTAGCACACGTGTTCTAAATTTCCTAACTGAGCAATCAGATAATAACATGAAAATTGGATTAGGGCACGAGTGCTATGGTCGTAGAGATCACTCTAAATGCAAATCAACCCCTTCCGAACGAGATTTAAGAAGGAGAAAATATTCAAATCTACCAGAATATTTGATTTGTAATTACTGTGGCCATACTGGACATGTCCAAGAAAATTGTGTGAAATATGCTCAGGATTTAAGAAAAGGAATCAACTTTGTTAAAGCTTCTGACACTATTTTCGAGGATAATGAACTTACCCCATCAGAACCAAGTACAAGTGAAGAACGAAACAATGATCACCGTTGGTTCTATGATATGAGCTTTGACTTTAAGAAGGCTACAAAACCAAAACAGACATCTAAACCTAAAGAGCCCTTCAAAGCCCAAGCTCCCCCAAAACAACCTGAAAGACCACATCATGAGAAACCCAGAACTCAACCAAAGATGGTTTCCAGACAAACCCATTCGCCTCCAAAACGTAAGGTTTTAAAAAGGGTTTGGGTTAGAAAAGATTTAGTTTTTAGAGTGACTAACGTCAAAGGACCCAACTTAGCTTGGGTACCTAAAAACTGTATCTAATTATTTTGCAGGTTATGGCGAAAGAAAATAACCTATAGTACCTTGATAGTGGATGCTCAAGGCACATGATTGGAGATGTAAATTTATTTCTTTCACTTGAACCCTTCGACGGAGGTAAGGTCACATTTGGTGATAACAAGAAGGGCAAGGTTATCGGTGTTGGTAAAGTCGGAATATCCTCTTCTCATGCTATTAGTGAGTATCTCTCAATTATGCGACAAAGGAAATAAAGTTGTCTTTCATTCAGATTCTTGTCGAATAATAATTGAAGGAACAAGCAGTGTTGTGCGTGAAGGACGTTGTAGAAGGAATGTTTATATGATTGATCTAAATGATATTCCTACTAATTTATTCACTTGCATGAAAGTAACAATAGATGACCCGTGTCTTTGTCACAAAAGGTTTGCTTACATAAATTCAACAACTTTGAATAAGCTAAAGAGATGGAATTTGGTTGAAGGACTTCCCTCAATCAAATTCGATCAAGAAACCTTATGTGACTCGTGTGCTCGATTCAAACATGTGAGATCATTATTCAAACCCAAGAGAATGGTAAGTACCAATGAACCACTAGAACTCGTGCATATAGATCTATGTGGCCCAATGAAGGTAAGAAGTAGAGGTGGATCCAGGATGAGGAAGAAGACTTGAACGAACCTGATTTCCAACTACCAGGGATGATCTTCCAGAATTGGATGTAGAAGATAAAGAAATTGAGGGCACAAATGATGAACAAGGAAGCCCTTCGAATGATAAAGAAAAGAGAACTAAGAATATAGTTGATGATACTATAACCTCTTCTCAATCCAAGCAATTGAAAACTGAAGTTATAGCTGATGATGCTATAACATTAAATCCAAATCAAAGAACAAGATCCAGAGTTATACCTGATTCAGTTATAACCCCAGGATTAGATTCAAGGGGAACAAGGGTTGAGCCCCAATCATTTGAAGAAGGCGAGACTAGTTCAGATAATGAGGTGCCTCCTGTCTCTAAGAAATGGAAATATAAGGATTCTCATCTAATGGAAACCATCCTAGGAAGTCTAAATGAAGAGGTTCGAACTCGTAGAAAGCTTAACAACTTCTCTTCCTTTTACTCGTTCCTATCAACTATTGAGCCAACAAATATTAAGGAAGCACTTGCAGAACCCGATTGGATTGCTGTTATGCAAGAAGAGCTCCAATAGTTCGAACGAAACAAAGTTTGGCATTTGGTTCCTAGACCTAAAGACCGAACTGTTAAGGGTACAAGATGGGTTTTTAGAAAAAAGCTGGACGATATAGGAGTTACTGTACGAAATAAGGCTAGATTGGTTGTACAAGGGTACAATCAACAAGAAGGAATTGACTATGATGAAACCTTCGCTCCTGTAGCCAGACTTGAGGCTATTAGACTACTGATAGCTTTTGCTGCTCATAAAGGAATTAAACTGTATCAAATGGACGTTAAGACAGCATTTCTTAATAGTTATTTGAATGAGGAGGTTTTTGTTGAGCAACCTCCAGGATTCCTCGATAGGAAGTTTCAAACCATGTTTTCAAATTATATAAAGCTTTGTATGGTTTGAAACATCCAGAGTTATACCTGATTCAGTTATAACCCCAGGATTAGATTCAGGGGGAACAAGGGTTGAACCCCAATCATTTGAAGAAGGCGAGACTAGTTCAGATAATGAGGTGCCTCCTGTCTCTAAGAAATGGAAATATAAGGATTCTCATCTAATGGAAACCATCCTAGGAAGTCTAAATGAAGAGGTTCGAACTCGTAGAAAGCTTAACAACTTCTCTTCCTTTTACTCGTTCCTATCAACTATTGAGCCAACAAATATTAAGGAGGCACTTGCAGAACCTGATTGGATTGTTGTTATGCAAGAAGAGCTCCAACAGTTCGAACGAAACAAAGTTTGGCATTTGGTTCCTAGACCTAAAGACCGAACTGTTATTGGTACAAGATGGGTTTTTAGAAAAAAGCTGGACGATACAGGAGTTACTGTACGAAATAAGGCTAGATTGGTTGTACAAGGGTACAATAAACAAGAAGGAATTGACTATGATGAAACATTCGCTCCTGTAGCCAGAGTTGAGGCTATTAGACTACTGATAGCTTTTGCTGCTCATAAAGGAATTAAACTGTATCAAATGGACGTTAAGACAGCATTTCTTAACGGTTATTTGAATGAGGAGGTTTTTGTTGAGCAACCTCCAGGATTCCTCGATAGGAAGTTTCAAACCATGTTTTCAAATTATATAAAGCTTTGTATGGTTTGAAACAAGCTCCCAGGTCGTGGTACGACAGATTGTCAAAATATCTTCTTGAAAGTGGTTTTAAAAGAGGATCTGTCGACAAAACCCTATTCTTGAAAACTGAAAATTCCGATCTATTAGTTGTACAAATTTATGTTGAAGATATTATCTTTGGTTCAACTAATAATCGTCTATGTAAGTATTTTTCAGAATTGATGACCTCATAATTCGAGATGAGCATGATGGGAGAACTCAAGTTCTTCCTTGGACTCCAAATTCAACAAACTACTGAAGGAATTATGATACACCAACAAAAATACATCAAGGAGCTAATCAAGAAATTCGGTATGGAAAATTCTTATTCTAAGCCAACTCCCATGGGTACAGATAAGAAGTTGACTTTGGATGAAAACGGTAAGTCTGTAGATGAGACGACTTATCGAGGTATGATTGGCTCACTTCTTTATTTAACTACAAGTCATCCCGATATAATGTTTAGTGTATGCGTTTGTGCTCAATTTCAATCATGCCCTAAAGAATCGCATATGATTGCAGTTAAGAGAATCTTGAAGTATTTAATTGGTACATCTAAATTATATATATGGTATCCTCTTGAGTGTAACTTCGATCTCATAGGATATTGGATGCAGATTATGCGGGATGTTCACTTGACAGAAAAAGTACCTCCAAAGATAGCTACGTTTGTTGGACCTCGTATTATTACATGGGGTCAAAGAAGCAAAATTCCGTTGCATTATCTACAAATTTTGAAGCCGAATACATTACCGCTGGGCTGGTATGTTCTCAACTTTTATGGCTTAAGCAACAGTTATGTGATTACGGTGTTAATGTTGGTTGTATACCTATTTTATGTGATAACACGAGTGCTATAATCATATCTAAGAACCCTGCACAGCACTCACGAACTAAGCATATAGACATTAGACACCATTTTCTACGTGATCATGTAGATAAGGGCAACATAAGACTTAAATTTTGTAGTACAGAAAAACAATGGGCTGATATTTTTACCAAAACATTGGCTAGAGAACGTTTTGAGATTTTACAGTTGGAAATTGGTTTAATTGGTGGCAACTAAACTTGTCACAAATATTTTATTTTCCGTATGACTGACTAGATATGACGAGATTGTATGACTGTTTCCGTATTTTTTGTTGCAAGTTTATTTGTGTTAAATGTTATATTATATTACGAGAATATTCCGTCTGCTAGTCATGTATATCTTATGTTTTATTACGAACCATAAAATCGGTAACAAATTATATCTTTTATATCCCTTTACCGAAATCTCCTACTATAATTCTATCTTTTGCCAAATTTTATCTTACCATATCTCACAAAAGTTTTACCCTAACAATATTTTCTAAGCCTTTTTGTATAATTTGGTAAGTAAACAAAAAAAAAAAATCTTTCAAAATCTTTGCCTACTGCTACACGCCACCCTACTCCACTTTCCTAATCCTATACCAACTTAAACTTACCATATTGCAATTTGCTAAACCCATAAATACCCCACCTTCTATACGTCCCAATCACCACACAACTCCCTAAAATTTACCTCTCTCAAAACTTTTCCACACTCAACCTCACAAATCAATCATCATCATGACACCACCTTCAAATCGCCTCCACTCTCCCTCAACTCGGTCCACAACTCGGACCAGGTCATCCAAACCAACATGCAACAAACCCTTTAATACCACCAACACTCCCTCACCTCAAGCAAATCCTAAGCCTACCAATCCCGATCATAATCGGGTTGATCCTAATCTAGAGGGCAAACGACGGAAGCTTAATAAGGGTAAGAAGAAGGTCGTCGGTTTCGAGGGTTCGGTTGAAGAAACCGAGGTAGTGGTCAATTAAGATGGTTCTCAAAGAGTTATGTTTCGCGAATATATGCCGAATGCAACTATGACGGGTCTTGATAAAGTTCGACTAACCGCGAATGAAAGGACTCGGGTAAACCGTGTTATGAGATAAGGTATTCATGGAGGACGGACCTATTCCGAAAAGTGGTATACAAAAATTGAAGCTTTACAATTTTTCAAAGATTTATTAACTTATCAAGGGTGGAAAAAGATTAGCTCTTTCATCGGTCCCGTATATCCGATTGAGGTAATCCAATTTTATTCTTCGGTTTCTATGAGGAAGAATGTGTTGCATGCAATGGTAAATGAGTCCGAAGTCACCATCTCCCTTGACGATTTTCGTACTCTGTTTTCCGTCCCTGATGATGGGATAGAAATCAACCCGAGTACGGAATGGGGGGATGTGACGGAGGAAGACAAGCTTCAGATTAAACGGTCTTTTGATGATGGTGCTACGGGGTCTAGTAATATGTTAGCGGGACCGTTTACTCCTAAGTTGAAGTTCTTTTTAAATTTTCTTTGGAATACGGTTGTCCCGAGGAGAGGTGGTCGTGATAAGTTGTCGAGCTATGAGATGGTTTTGGCCTCAAAGTGGCTCTAAGGAACTAAGGTTAGTCTTCCCCGACTTCTTTTTCATCGGATTATCCAAACAAGTATTTCCGTCACCGAGGAAAAATTTTATACTACCTTGGATTTACCTTTTTGAATGTGGATTTCTCGACTCTTGGAATATAAAGGGGTTGTCGGTCCTATTAGCTATGGGGTCATGGTCAAGGATGAGATGTGTGACACTCATCTAAAATTCATGAAAATTGGTGCGATTGGACCTGACTTGGTCTTCTTGGCTAAGGGTAATGTGGTAGAGAAGTCTTCGGATGTGATGTTGGTTGTGGAACAAAAATTGGACTCGTTTATAACGAGTATTTGTGAAAAATTAGATGTTCAAAACAAGTTAATTGCGGATTTGGTCTCGGGTTTGAGAAAGGAAAAGGATGGGGCTTCGGCTTCGAATTGTTCGAGTAATGCCGAGGTCCTAGCTTATTTGCATGGGTTGGAAAATCATGTTGAAGCAATGGCTCGTGATGCGGTTAGAGCGGCTAAGGAGTGTGTTCATCATTCTGGGTCATTAGCTAATTTGGCTAGTCAAGGACGGGCTCTTTGGCATGAAGGGAAGGCTATGCATGAGGATATGGGGCTTATTTTTGAAGCTACTAAGGCCCTGTCTTTAAAAGTGCTCAATTTTGAGTCGTGCCTCACAGCACAAGCTAACCATGTACGGTCTTGCTTTGATCGTCTTGACTCTCTTGAGTTTAGGACTCGTCCCGGTTATGTGAACCCGAATGTCGTGAAACGCGACTATCCCTAAACTCGCCCAACTCCTTCCCTTGCTCCTTTTATTTTTAGACTTTATATTTTGGATATGTGTCTAATTCGGCCCATTTTGGCTAACTTTTCTATCGGCCCATTAGGCATTAAACTTATTAATCATTCGGCCTATTGGCATTAGACTACTCGGTTTTTAGTAGACATATCTTATATTTTGCATGCTTATCGTGGATTACTTTCTCGTTTTATAATCTCTCTTTGCATGATTAATACATGTCTCGATCTATATTAGTCTAGTTGTTTCATGTCTTTTCTCGTCTTTTCGATGATGTTAAGAGGGGGAAGAAAATGATCGTGACTTAAATATTTGCCTAAGCTTGCTCCTTGTCAGAACCTTTAATCTCTTAAGGTCCTTAGATGCTATACTTTGTATATAAGTGGCTTGTTCTTGCGTTCAAATGACTATGACTTTATAGTATTATGCTGAGGGGGAACTTACACTTAATCACAAATCGTAAGAGACTTGTCATCATAAAAAAAGGGGGAATTTGTTGGACCATATAGGTATATGATTAAGTTTTGATAATGACAAGTGTGTGCTTTGTTTTATATATACTCTTGCTCGTAATCGTTTGTTTAGTCTTTATTAGATTGACTTAAAGTTTACAAGTTTAGCAAGTAATGTTATAGCAACCTTGGCTATAACATTGAAGATTTGTAAAGCATCATTCAAGTGATGTTATAGTAGCATGAGCTATAACATTGAAGATTCTTAAAGCATCATAGTGACTGTAACAAGTTTCAAGTATGATGATCACTCAAGCAAAAGACTCGATCAAGTCTATAACAAAGCTCAAGATGAAGAGCTTTTGATCACGACAAAGAGACGTATCTACTACTGAAAATCTCCAGGAAGATTAGTTAGTGTAGGACGTCTTCTAATAACGGTACTTTAAGAAGCAATATTGGGAAGGTAAAGTTATAGCTATTTCACCTATAACTTTACTTACCAAGCTTAAGGTTATAGTTGCTTTTACTATAACTTTGAGTAGCAATTTTATGGCACGATTTTAATAGTTTTAAAATCATCTTCAAAAGATCACATTCTTCAAATGTGTTTCAAAGTCATGTGTGTATATAATAGAGATGAAATATGGGTTGTTATAATGAATAATTTACATTTCCTTATTGGTTAGTAAAACGGCTTATGAGTCGTCATGCTACCTATGGCTTGCTAAATTATTTGACCTAACCCTAATCCAAGAAGTGGATTTTCAACCTAGTTGGACACGGCCTAGGGTATCGGCCGCACGGTCTCGAGCTGTTTTGGGTTCGTGAGTCCTCTAGTGCAAGTAACCTATCTAATTAAATCTAATAATATTTTTATAATATATTCTCATATCTTAAATATATATTTGATTTAATTTGTTTACTTATCCTAAAATCAAAAGTTAAATTAAGGTAAGATAGGATTTACTTTTATTTTATTTACCTAATTTAAATTATCTTATGGATTAAATTAAGGAAGAGATAAGATTTATTTCTTGCGAAATAATCTACCTTTATCACGGCACTTATTAGGGTTTCGATCCAAACCCTAATCTTCTTCTCTACTATAAATACACATGATGATTTTTCATTTAAGATAAGCTTTTCAAGATATATAATTCCTTGTAAACAAATTGAGTTTATTTCAACTATTTTTATTGTTTTGCATTTGAAAATCTTTACCAAAAGTCGTGTTCTTTAAATTGCGTATTGTTCTTAAGGTTACGTTATAAGATAATAGTACTTCATATTGTTTCTTACTCGTTCAATTGTGTGAACACTTAGAAGAACAATCAGGTGCTTTCTTAGTAACTTAAGATAGTCAAAATCGAATATCTAGTGATATTCAAATTGAGTTATAACTAGAGTTAGTTATACGAGTTGGGTTGATAATTTTGTAATCCCGAGAAAGGTACTAAAATTATTAATCGAGAATAGTGGACGTAGGCTTCGACGTGTGAAGCTGAACCACTTCAAAACCGCGTGTCTTTGTTTTTCGTTTTTATTCATTTCATTACGTTCTTAATCACTTAATTGATTAGTTAAAGTTTAATCAATAAACTTTAAGTAATTAATTACTTTGATATAAAATAAAAAGTGGGCATAAGTTTTTTAAATACTCAATTCACCTCCCCCCCTCTCGAGTATTTCGACTGTGATAAACTCTTCACCAAGCATCATCTACTTCTTAGCTATATGTTCTCAAAGAACTCCACAAATTCATTCTATCAGCTAACTTATTGAATCCATAAACAAAAGTAACCCAGAATTGTTTCAGGTTCCCTCTACTAGTGACTTTCAGATGGATAGTTTGCTGACTCATATCCTTAATATCCAATTGGTACACAAATGGATTCCATACGATCCAAATCCTACCCCCATCATGGTAAGAGTTGTTAGTACAGATTGCCCAGTTATTCAATATATTCCTCCTTACATTCCCCCGGTTTTTATTCTTTATTCTAGTCTCTAAGATCCCAAAAGGCTAATATTATTCAACTGAATAAATCTTCTAACTTCTAACTGTTTATTCAACTTATTCATACCCCTTACGTTCCAGAACCCAATGCTATCCATTATCACACTGAGCACTAGTCCCACTGCCTTGCACCAATTTATCCTGACCATCATCCCGAATAGGTTGACTTAGAGATATGTTAGTCATCTCAGCTGGTGTTACTGGACTCAGCTCAGTGACCTTCTCCTTGCCCTTATCCCTTTGTTCCACTAGTTGTTTCTCTGCTCCTCCAACAGTGCTCTCACATTGAACAGCTATAGTTTCCATTTGTGCCCTCTGTGTCTCTTGTGTACTAATTCTGCTCATAACCTTTGCAGGAGACAGTGGAATTGTAACCACTCGTGGCCCCATTGTCACAGGAGTGCTAAGAACCACAGGCACATCTTTTTTCCTCCAAACTTGTGGTGCAGACTTGGCTTTGTTCCTATAATCCACTGCCCTATGCCCAATCCCCTTGCAGCTAGAACATGATACAGGTAACCAGTCATACAACACCTTAACTTTCTTCTCCTTGCCTGTCTCATCCAGGAAACGAATGTTCTCAGGAAATTTCTGATTCATTTGTACCTCAACCAACAGACGAGCATACCCCCAAAAAATTCCTTTTCTCAGTAGCCTCATCTGTCTTGAGTACCTTACCAATTAAACCACCAATTTTCCTTATACACTCAGTCTCCCAAAATTTCAAGTCAAGGTCATACAATTGTACCCATATTGGAAGAGACGTAAGCTCCTGTTTGACAAGTTATGCAGTAGGAGTCCACTCATGAATAATAACAGGTTTTCTATCAAACATCAAGTGCCCCTCTTTCAGAACCTGCTGTTGATCCTTAACCGACTTAAACCTAGTAATGAAAATTTCAATGGGCATAAAAGAAAGTTTATATAGGTTAACACCCGTCCAAACGCTTCGTAAATACCATGAAATAACATTCCAAGGAGGATTTGCTCATACAACATAGCCGTACACCGATGGAGTCCAATAATTAATTTCGTCCTTAACATCATCAGGAGTGATTTTCAGGAGATTTACCTCGAAATTCCCCACCGTCTGCCACTCAGCTGTATCTGAAGTCTCATTAACCAATTCTTCCTCTTCATCTATGGTTTCTAAGTCGTCGTCAAAATCAAGCGGACGTAAGGCATCCTTGCCAAAGTTCAACACCCTAGCTCGAGTACCAGATGACGATGCTTTGTTATTTTTATTTTTGTGATTTTTTGAAGGATTATTATTAAATGATTTTTTTGATCTTGCAATTTTCCTTGCTGGTCACGAAATTTAGAGCTTTCTATCTCTAGATTTTCTCTCTCCTTCGCTCAATCCTTGTTCTGGAATTCTTAGTTAGGAAATTTGTTTTAGGCGGGAAAAATTGGAGTTTTGCCTATTCATTTAGTAAATAGAGGATTGGCAGTATAGTATTAACTTTTAACCTACCCAACTCTCCTAATTTTATCGCCTTTCTAGTCTCCTCTACTATATCAATATCTCCTTACTCTGTAAGTTACTCCATTACAATTTACTCCGTCCAAGTAATTTAGTTTCTCAATCTTGTGTAATTGTCCATACTTTTGTAGATACCTCATTTCTGCACCTCATGCCAAACTCCCAGTAATGATTGGGCCGCATGTTTAGCATATGTCACGATTTTATGACTTTTTGTAAATCGGTTAATAAAAGGTAACTCATACACTTGTGTCTACCCCTTAGTTGTCATCTAGGTGTCATTACGATCGTTTTGTGAGAATTAGAGTACATTTGGAGTCCGTGTCAAAAACCGTTTTCATTTTCTAAAACCGTCAATCCCGAGTCAAAAACCAATGTGCTTGTTTACCTAAGGTTAGGATGTCATAAATTGTTAGGAGTATATCTCATTTTGAGTCCCATGTCACTTCTTTAGGCTAAACTTAAAGTTTACATTACAAAATGTGCATTTCATTTAGCTAAAATAACAACCTGACCTTTAGGCCCATTTTCCGAGCTAACTTTCTCTTAGCTTTGCAACGCCACTGAAATCACCTCAATCCGAGTCTTGTAGAGAAAGTTATGCCTAAAATACGACAGGCTGTCAAACGCGCTTTCTTACAGTAAGAAAACTACCCGAGAGAAAACGCATCAGTAGGTGCGCCTATTCTAATGGTCGCAACACATGCTGTGCCTTTTCTTAGTGCTATATTTTCATCCAAGTTTCCATGTTTCAACCTAAGTCGGTTATTCCTTTCCCTATTTCCTTCCATATTCCTTTCCTAAACCTTACCTCCTGATTAGTATAAATAGAGGCCTCCGCCTCGCATATTTTTTATGCGAGTGTCCGCCCTTCTCTTCTCCCTTTGCATTCTAAGATCGCGCTCTAGCTTTTCGACACCTACGTGCTTGCTCTATGCGACCACGTAAGCCCAGATCATTCTGGGTACTAGTCACGTTGCATAGACCGACCAATTTAACAACTACACAATCAATAAATCAATATTTTAAAATCATTTTTCAAGGGCACCTTCATATTTGCATTAAAGTTCGAGTCGATTTACCACTAAAAACCTCTTTAGTTAAATCTTGCGACGCTAACATGTCAGTTTGTTGGTGTAAAATCCCACTTTAATCTTGTTTTATTTTCAGTATTATAATTTTTTTAATAATTTATGTTATAAGCACGCTCAAAACCTTCTTCAAAAGCCCCTTTTTGAAACCTTTTAACGAAACAACAGAGAAACACCGTCAAGAAGGAACGCGACAGCTGTTGCGCCTCCTAGAACAGTCACAACACTTGCTGCACCTATTCCAGAGGCTGCTTATCCGTTGTTGCTCTTCTTCTTCTTCCTCGTGTTTCTTCGTTACTTCGTTCGAAGGTCTTTTCTTATTTTATTTCTTGTTTTCTTTAAACCCTTATCTTTTGGTGGAATGTGAAATATATTAATAAAAATAAGGGCACACCCAACATACAATCCCAATGTTTTTATTGACAACTATGAGCACCTTACTCACAACATTAAACTATTACAACCATTTAAATTTTAAAGATCTTAGATTTGCTGAAATTTAGAGGGCCATTTTCTGAATTGATACCGCTGCTTGATGATCTGTTGGACCTCTTTTATCACAACTTCAGGACTTCTCACCCACTGCTCTAGCCTGCACATGTTCCTACTATGACATATCAAGTATAAAATAACAACCACAACAGTAAAGACAGTGTGTTTCTTCAATAAAGATTTGCATCTCCATTTAACACACCATCCAATAATACCTGCCCAAGAAGCTGAATACCAAGCCACTGTTGTAACAGACTCCAACACCTAGTCTTTGAAGGGACACTGGTAGAAAAGATGTAAATGATTCTTAACACAACTCTTGAAAATCTCACACACCCCATCATTTAGGACCCCAAAAGCCAGCAACCTCTCCTTTGTTAATAGCCTCTGTTTAACACACATCCATGCCATAAATGAATGTTTTTGAATATTAAAGCTATTCCAGATCAAAGGGTACCACTCAACCTTAGTCCGAGGCCCATGCACCAATTGATAACCTGATCTAACAGTGTATTCTCCATTGCCCCACACCATTGATTATTGTTATACCTATTTTTGAACTGGGTTTTCCCTTACATATCATTCTCCAAGTCCAATTTGGTATTGAGTAGGTTCATAATCATGCCAATCTGTGCCTTTCATATACATATGATCAACCCACTGTATCCACAAGTGATCACTCTTACTTGCTAACCACCAAGTAAACTTACCAATCATTGCCAAGTTCCATTGTCTGCTGTTTACTAGGCCCAGTCCCCATATCTTTTTCAAAGTGCAAACAGACTCCCAAGATATCTTTGTAGGAGCTCTTCCATACTGTTCAGAGGCAGACCATAAGTAATTTCTGCAAATAGTGGAAATCCTGTTAATAACAGTGACATGGATGACAAAAATCCTAGACCAGTACACATATAACTGTGACAGGACAACTTGGACCATGACTAGTCTCCCTGTGTAGCTAAGTTTCATAGCACTCCATCCTCTGAGTCTTGCAACCACCTTTTCAATAAGCCTTGTTCAATCCCCAATAGCCATTCTTTTATAAGAAATAGGGATCCCAATGTACTTAAAAAGAAAATGTCCTTCCTTAAAACCAGAAAATCTCAACACATACTCCACCTCATTTTGGCCAATCCCATTGAAATATATATTTGACTTATCACAATTCATCTCTAGTCCAGAGGCATTAGAGAAGGTGGCAAAAGCTTTTAAGATAATCTTGATGGACCCTCTATCCCCCCTACAGAACATGAGTAAGTCATCTGCAAAGCACATGTGGCTTAACTTCATAGGTCTGCAGAGAGGATGAAAATTAAAGTCCATCTTCTCAGTCACAATACTAAGGACTCTACTCAAATATTCCATGCATATGGTGAATAGTAAGGGAGACATGGGGTCCCCTTGTCTTATTCCTCTTTTCCCTTGGAAATAGCCAAAACTAGACCCATTAAGTGATAAAGTGAACCAGGGGGAGGAGACACACACCATAATCCACTTAATCATCTGGGTAGGAAACTTTAAAGCAGTCAGCATTTGCTCAATAAATTACAATTCAATAGAGTCATACGCTTTTTTGAGATCCACTTTCATAATACATCTAGGTGAGCAAGACTTCCGTTATACAGTCTTACTAAATCCTGGCAAATTAAAATATTGTCCACAATCTCCCTACCTTTGATAAAAGCACTTTGATTTTCACTAATAATCTCAGGTAGTACACTTGTCATCCTATTGCATATCACCTTAGATATCGTCTTGTAAATCACATTACAGCATACTATTGGCGTGAAGTCAGCTGCACTTATGGGTCTATCCTTCTTGGGTATAAGAGTCAAGGTTGTAGAATTAACCTGCTTCAGAAGTTTCCCTGAGTCAAAAAATTCTTTGACAGCCTTGAGAATGTCCTTGCCCACAACACTATAAGCATCTTTGAAGAATTGAGATGAGTACCCATCTGGACCAGGGGCTTTGTTAGCTGGTATAGAAAAGAGAGCATCACGAATCTCTTCATCAGTAACTGCTCTGGTCATAGCACTTTCCTGATCCTCACTAACAACCTTCCCCTGTCTCACACTGGGGAAGTGCACATCCCCTACTATTTTCCTAGTTCCCAATAGTTGTTTGTAATAATCCTCAAAAGCCTCCTCTATATTATTGACAGTGGTATGAGTGACACCATGCCTATCCTGAATACACAATATTCTGTTCTGAATTCTTCTAGCTTTCATTACAATATAGAAGTAACTAGAGTTCTCATCCCCATCACTCATCCATTGAGCCTTAGCTTTTTGACTAAGGAAACTTCTCTTTGCACTATCTAAGTCTCTAAAAGCTATAGGAGCCATTTTCTCATTAGCCTGTAGAACTTCATTGGTGGGGTTAGCATGTAACAATTTCTGGACTTCATGCTAATGAATGAGGGCCAGTTTTGCAGAAGTTTCAATATTATCAAAACTAGTTCCATTCAATGCTTTTAATGGTAATTTAAGAGCTTTTAACTCTTTAAAAATCTGAAACATTGTATATTCCTCAATCTGTTCATCCCATATACATTTAACAGTGGGCAAAAAAGAAGAGTCTTGTCCCCACATGTTAAAGAACTTAAAGCTCCCTTTACTCCTTTCAGTTACAGGCCATAAAGAAATAGTACAAGGGCAATGATCATATAACTCTTCAGGGTGAAAAATAGTGCTAGCTTCTGGGAACTTAAGAAGCCTTGACCATTAATAATCAAAGCCCTATCTATCATGCTGAGTACCATGTCCCCCACTTCTTGTTTATTGTTCCAGGTGAAAAAAGCTCCTTGGCTTTGGAATATCCATTAACCCATAAGTAGTTGCACACGATCCTGAAAGCCCATGAGTTCAACATTAGTAATTTTTGATCCAATTCTCTCATTCATGACCTAGACATTATTGAAGTCTCCCATGAGCACCCAAGGTCCATTCACCATAGAGTGCATATGATTAAGAGATTCCCATAGAGGAATTCTCTCAACAATCCTGTTGAATCCATAAACTATAGAAACCCACCACTGTATTCCATTTGGCAAAAAAAGTGACCTTAGTATTAATCACCTGAGCTTCACAACTAAGGACCTCAACCTTGTAATTCATAGCATCCCAAACCAACCAAATCCTTCCTCCCTCATGAGCATTAATATTAATAACTAAAGACCAGTTATTCCCTAAACCATTATGAACTTTATTAATGGAATTCTGCCTTACTCTAGTTTCTAAAATGCCAAAAAACCCTACATTATTTAGGTGTAGAAATCTTCTAACATTAGACTGCTTATTTCCACTATTAAACCCCCTAACATTCCAAAAGCCAATGCTACTCATTTTCAATTAAAAAGAGATCATACTCCTTGTCAGCTTCATACACCTCCCTAATCTGAATTGAATGCTCAACCACCTCTCGAAAGGTCCTCCTAGTACTCCCAACTCCTATCCCCCCTTGTCTAGTCATCTGAGTAATAATCCTGGCAGGGGTGAAGGCAAGTTGATAAGTTTAAGGCATTGGTGTGACAAGAGCCCCTATCCCATCACCCAAACCTACAGCCTTATACACTACCATAGACTGTCCTGGAATAGGAACATTCAGATGAGGTATATTAGAGCTCACTGGTTGAGTAACAGGTTGTACATGCCTCTTGGGCATCCAGACTTTCCTACCCTGTATTGGAACCTTCCGTGCTTTGTCTTTCTTCTTGCAATCACGAGCTAAATGACCCATAACCTTACATTTAGTACATATAGTAGGCTTCCACTCATAGTGGACAATTTGTCTATGATGATTATCCAGTTCATCCTAAAATTATGAAAACAAATCTTATCACACTCCCTATTCACAAGTTATTAGGATTGCCACATTATAAATCATTCATCCTGCAACATCATTATTCGTCACATATTATCATATATGAACTACTTTATTTTTCTACCACATCATTCATCATTCTCACATACTTTTCCAACGATTCCAACCAACATGTAAACCAATTATCATGCAACATGCTTTCAATCAACAACATACGAAACCACATCATCACCATCTTTTCTACACATTCCCCATTCTCCACATACATACATCCACTGATTCATGCCACACATCACTATATAGATACACAATTCACAAGATAAACACATAGCGATCCCGACTCATATCCCATGGTGACCGGTTCAAAATTGTAGGGTGAGTTCGCGACTTTAGGACGTCTCCCAAGTCTTTGCATTAGCTCCTACAACTTCTACCCCGGGTTCATTTTATTTTGACTCCCTATGTTCATTAGGTTCATTGGTTATAGGTTTCAGGATCGTCTCTCTGATACCATTTTGTAACACCCCCATACTCCAAGTGCCTTACCAGGACCACTTAAGGCATAGAAGTGCTACCATCTCGGTTACCCGAGGCAATGATAATCATAAGACAATAAAGAAACGTACTTTAAAAGTAAATATAGTTTAAATGATTACATGATCAAAACCAAAGCGACAAACGGAAATGCAACATCCTCGGACGGTCTACTACTAAAACTATCAAAGCTTTAAAACATCGTCGACACGGCGGAAGACTTCTAAGCGCCACGTGATGACTCATCCCGGCTATCCCATGCGCGTCATATAATACCTTTCGATAATGCTCACCACCCCGAATGGATCACCACGTTTTTAAAACATTTAAACGGGTCAAGACTAATCACACAATTTATATAATCCAACAACACAACAAACAACACGGCTCAAACGGTCACACACACAATCACACCCACTCCAATCAATCTCCGTCACCGATCATCCTTTGGACCACGAGTGGGGCACCGCACCGTACCCACCAAATCCCTCGCTCATCATACCGAGCGATGACCCCGTCCCATTAATGTGCACATGCCCTCCCGTGGCGGGTTCCACGGAGGGCGAAACTAGGGCGTGAAGCCACTCCCGCAAGTGACTCCACTCAGTCGAGAACGCATCTCGAGAACCAGAGACAAACAATCACAACCATTATACCACAATCAATCAACAACCGTCTCAATACGAATATGATAACAATCAACAATCATACAACACCAACAATGCATTATGGGACTAATACTGAGTAGGGAAACCCTACCTGGAATGCAACACAAACATCAGACGATCTAGCAGCTGTCTCAAAACCTTTCCTCTACGAACCCTTCTCCTATACACATAATCATACAATTACTACCACATCAACATAAACATAGAAAACCCTCAATCCAACCCCCAATCCCAAAATTAGGGTTTAACAAAACTTAATGAAATACTATAAAATTGGTATGTAGATCTTACCCTTGACGCAAGGAACACTATGATGCAAAGAACGAGATGATCCGACACTCCTAGCCTTGGGGATTTGCCAACAACGCAACGAGAGAGAACTACGTAACTCCTTTTTCTTTTGAAAGGTTTAGAAAGGATAAAAGTGATTAAAGAAACTGACGGAAACCTTTTATATTAAACTCGCGTTATTAGCAAAACCCGACAAAACAACCCCGTAAAACACACTTACTCGATCGAGTAACTGATGTACTCGATCGAGTGCCGCCTACTCGATCGAGTACCAAGGCTACTCGATCGAGTACCAAGGCTACTCGATCGAGTACCCTACAGGTCAGAAACTATTTTAAACTTCAAACTACCCTTACTTGACAGAGTAAGGCCCACTCGATAGAGTACCCAGAGACTCATAAAACCGTAGTATTACAGCGTTCCCATAGTCAGCCCGGACGTCCCCAGGGAAGGACGGGCGTCCCTCAATGCAGAATGAGCGTCCATCAAAAGGAGGTCGCGCGTCCCATGCCAGGACTTGCAAGGCGTTGGACTTCATTTAAGGAGCTTAATCTTCATTTAAGCCCTTAGTTAACCTAATACTTGTACTTAATATAAATACTCCCTTGTAATAGAAGATTAGTAACAAGTAAATTATAGATTAGAGAGAGATTAGACATCAATTAGCTTAATTACACTTTAATCCTTCCTTAATTATTATTCAACAATTCTTAGATCTAGTTGGGTAATTGAAGATTATTTGGGTTTTTATTGGAAAATTGACAACTCTTCATCATCAATCAAAGTTTTCTTCTATTATTCTTTCCTTTCCATTTGCTCATCTTAAGACTGACAATCGGTGTGGAAAAGGTAGTGCAATGGCAATGGGCTCGGCTTCTTTTGCCTTAGTAGTAGTTTTGGTCGTCGTTACACTCGGCAGTGAACGCGAACGTCTCCCTTTCATTGAAAGGCCTCTTCTTTATCAATATCTCCTTTAAAAACTTTGCATAGGCCGGCACTTGAATGATCAATTTGGTAAATGGTACACTAACTTGAAGAATTTTCCCTATCTCCGTGAACCTCCCAAACTGCTGATCAAGCTTGGATTCTGCAATCGATGTGGAAAAGGTAGTGCAATGGCAATGGGCTCGGCTTCTTTTGCCTTAGTAGTAGTTTTGGAAGCACCGTCGTCAGTTACGGGTGTTACTCGATCGAGTTCAGGGGTCACTCGATCGAGTACCCTATTTTCACCAAAGGCCATAGCTGGAAAACGAGAATCAGCTTAATCTAGGGTGGATACTCGATCGAGTCCAGCCAGGCTCGATCGAGTACACACTGCTTTCCTCTATTTTTCGTCCTTTTTCTTATCCCGTGTTTTATCTTTGCTTATTTTTGTCTCGTCATCACTTAACTCCAGGTTACCTAACCCCTTAGGATGCATGTAGGGGACCTCATGTTCATCAATGGGAATCTCCGAACTTGGATAAGTAGTACCGCTCCTCAGTGAAATAACATTAACTTGTTCACGTGCTTGTTTACCTTGAGGAGGAAGAGTTCCGGGCTGTTTTGAAGGATTTTGAACCGCCAATTGAGTAACTTGAGTGTCTAACGTCTTGTTATGAGCTATAAGTTCAAAAATTTGAGCCGTTTGCTTTTGTTGAATTAGCAAACTCTGTTGCCACAAAGCTTTCATCTCAGTCATATCATTACTTGGAGCTTGAGGGGGAGGTTGCATCTATTGAAAACCTCCTTGGTTAAATCGACATAATTACCACATGGCTGATTACCACGATTTTGAGGAGTGATGTATGCATTGTTCTGCTGCGGGCTTAGATTAAATACATAATGACTCCTTTCAAGGAAGAAGTTAGAATAGGGAGTACCTTGTTTGAATGATTGAAAAGCATGAACCTGCTCAATTGTGCTCATACACCATGCTGTAGTATGACCATCAATCCCACATCTTTCGACACCTCAGGTTGAACCATGGCATGAACCGTTTGTTGCTTTTCCAAGGACTGGGATGTCTTCAATTTGGCTATTTGAGCAGTTAAGGCCTCCAACTATGCTGCAATTGCACTATCTGAACCATTCCCTCTCGTACTTCCCCTTGGGTTACCATTAGAAGTGATCATTTGCGGGCTTGTGCCGGACATGGACGGGCCTACACTTGAAAAAATTATCCGGCGGGCCTAATTTTGTTGCCCGTGTCCATTATAGCGGGCCAAGTTTGATTGTCCAAGCCCACCCATTTTTAATAGGCGGGCCAACCCACGGGCTCGTTGGCTCAAAATTAAAACAAAAAATTTATTGTCAACTTAAACAAAACTATCTACTACCAAGATTAAAGTAGGTTTATAAACTTTTTTTTGGGCTCGACCTCGTTTCGCTTAACTTTGCGTAAAAATAATAATTAGTTTTTAGTTATATACATTTTTTTATGTTATTATTGTTGTCATGTATAGAAAAATAGAAAAATATTTTTTAAAGCGGGCCTAGTGGGCCGGCCCATGGGCATTTTTCATGTTCCATACCCTGAAAGGATTCATTAACTCTCAAATTAAACTCTTTAATTTTATATCTAAGTTACTCATTAAAATAGATGATGATCTTATGCATGCATAACAAATTATAAATAAATGGTAAGAAAAATAATCCTTACAATATATAAAATCGGCTTTTAGGGCACAAGTAAGAACAACTTTCTTACTTGTTCTTGAGCTCAAGATAAATAGATGATTCCTTTTGTCCCAAATGTATGAGAACCTCCTTTCAATTGCTCCAAGACTATCCCAAAATCCTGCTTATATTATTAACTAGATAATATAAGTAGTATACCTTAAATTTAATTCTAATATTATTATTATTACTACTCTAGTAATGTAATTGATGTATTAGAAATTATAGAACAAATTTTTAGAGATTCTAAAACTATTTTAGAGAGATGAGAAGTAAAGATCTACAATACACTATTGTAAGAATGAATGAATGAATAAAATAAGAACCAAACCCTTATGGTAAAGGGAGGGTGCTGGTTTAGAGGGCCAAGAGAAGGCCAATGCATGGCCTTTTCTTTTTCTTTTGTTCTTCACAAGAAAGTAGTTGTAAGGCTACTTGCAAAATAGGTTATGATGGTGTTTTATTTAACAATTAAATAAAACATCCACTATCCTACAAAACCTCCATTATTTTCGGTCATTTTAGATAAAATGGACTTCCATTTTATTTTGTCAATTTGTCATTTGTCACACAATATGTCACATGTAGCATGTAACATGTTATTAATTAATTTAATGCATATTTAACAATTAAATATCACTATATTTATTAATTAAATTACATATAATAAATTGTCTAGTAATTCACACTTACATGGTATAAAATGGGACATGTTAATATAATTCACAATATTTTTGTAATTATAATTAAACATTCATTCTTGTCTAAATTGTTTCATAAACAATAATCAATTTTAGTAATTTAACATATTAATTACTAAATTGAATCTTATTTAATCATATTACAATAAGATGTAATATTCTCTCTCATAAATATCATTTTGTTCAATTTAAGGATTTAATCAATCAGATCGTCATACAATCGATTAACTTTATAATTGAGGGAATCGCCCTTTAGGAGTGACCTTAAGGGATCAAATGACCACCACCGTCAGACGACAGTAATGTCAACCTCTAGTCAGCCAATCATTACCGATTAATGTTGATCAGTTGATTATATATAAATCTTGAATCATCCCTTACGTATTTCATTTGGAGTATGTGTCCTCGACAATAATGCGATCACATGTTTAAATCTCATATTAAGAATCTTTGAGGAAAATAATAATTTATTGTCAACTGATCCACATTAATCGGTAATGATTGGTCGACTATAGTTTGACATTCTTTGCCGTATATGACGGTGGTGATCGATTGATCCCTTAAGGTCATACCTCTAGGATAACACTCTTAATTGATTAATTAATTAATTGTATGTTGATACAAGTTAATTAATTCCTTAAATTGAATAAATTTTATTTATAAGAGAGAGTTTTATATCTTATTATAATTTGATTAAATAAGATTCAATTGAGTAATTAATTTGTTATATTACTAAAATTGGTTAATGTTTGTGAAATATTTGAGATAAGAGTAATTAGTTAAATTATAATTACAAAATGTTGTAGATTATATTAACTAGACTTAATATGACCCATTTTTATATACATGTAATTGTGAATTACTTGTTAATTTGTTGAATGTAATTTATTTAATATATAATGATATATAATTAGTTAAATATGCATTTATATTACTAATGACATGTTACATGTCACATGTCACAACATATTATAAATGACAAATTATAAAGATAAAATGGAGGTCCATTTTATGTTCAAAACCGGTTGGACAAGGTTAGTGGGTGATGAATTTTGTCATTAGTTTAATGCATGCTTAAGGACATAATGATGACAAATAAATCATGCTTAAACTAGACCTACACCTAGCCTTTCTTGTGAAGATAAAAATCAAATTGAGAAGAACAATTTTGGCTCCCAATAAGAGCTAAAACCGGCTCACTCTTCTCTATAGGAGAACTTTTGGTTCTCATTTTTCTAGTGGAGAAACTTATGCTTATCTCTTATAATTTATCATCCTCTCTCACATAAAATTTTTTTATGCATAATTTATTCGATAATCTAATATATTCAAGTGACTAGAAGTAGTAATAGATAATAATAATTAGTTTAAATTTTAAGAACACAAATACTAATTTCTAGTAACAAAATTAGTACTTGTATTAAGAGTGATTATCTTGGTACAATACTTGAGGAGTAGATTCTATATTGAATCTAAGGGTTTTGTTGGAGAACTTGGTTTTTCTTAAGAAGACTAATTGGTAGGAGACCGATTAGTATAAACCATTCGGCCCTTATTGTAAGTTGATCAATTTTCTTCTTACTTTGCTTTTTAATGTTATGCATGCATAAGATCTAATTAGTTTTATGACTAAACTAAAATATAATGTTATTAGAAGTGTCTAATAAGAGGTATATAAACCTTACAATTGGTATCAGAGCAAGAGTTGTTGCATGCATAATCGGTTTAGTTTTTACGAGTTAAAATGTTAACATATAAAACTTGTATTTTGTGATTTATGATGATAAAGGCCAAAATTCTGGTCTTAAATTGAATTTAGGTCATTTTGATGATTTATGGTATTTTATTGCTCTTTAATATGATTTTAGTGTTTTTATTACATTTTATTGAGTAAAATGACAATTAAAATGTTAAAAATAGTTAGACTATGATTCTGACAATGAAATTTTTACATGACCTCATATTCATATTTTACAAATTGTATGTAAATTTTCATATAAAATGGTTATATATAGCATGATTTATGATTTTTACATGTTAAAAGTCGATTAAATAGAGGTATTTATGTTAAAAATGGTTAGACTTTGTTCCTGCCCATGAAAATTTAGTATGTTGTCACATGCAATATTTACACACTGTATGTAAATTTTTAGATCAAATGGTTTAATTTTGCATGATTTATGATTTTTAGATGTAAAAATCGAATAAATAGTGACTAATTTTGGCAAAAATAGCTAAAATAAATTTTACGGCATGAATATTTTTCCAATGTTGTAAATATGATATGAACATCAGATCTAAATTTTCATGTTAATTTTCGTGTGATTTTAATGATTATTAATTTTTATGGGATATAAATTGATAAATAGCAACTTTAATAGTCAAGAATATAAAAATTCGATTTTGGTTTAAAATTTGTCATTTCCAGGTTCTATAAACTTGTTAAGACTATTCAAAATTTTATTTTTGATTTATCACATAATCTTATGTTTAATTTGGTATTAATGGGTTAAAATTATGTTTTATGCGATTTATTTGTGAAATAAATTAATATAATCTAAAGGCATTTTTTTTAATTAGAACTTTGGGATGTTGGGAATTTTCTAGAATATATAAAATTATGATTTTGATTTTTCCGAATTTTTATGACTTTTTGGGAATTATTTCCTTATTATTATTAGGCTAAATCATCAATTACTCCCTTTTATAGTACACTTTTTCAAAATTACTCCCTTTTATAAAAAAATTTAAAAATTACACCCAAAAAATTGCTGAAATTTTTAAATTGCTCCCAAATCCCTTTTTTTGTACATTTAGGACGAAAATGCCCTTGATTCGCAAAATTGGGTCATTTTGTTTGCTTCATATCTGGAGTTTTACATAGACAAAAATTACCTTCTTTATACGGATAGAATCTTGAAGAAGTCTACTTTCCAATGGCGTTGGAATCAATAAGTTTTACTGTGTGAATTTTGCCCAACAAGCCTTCAAAGACTGATACGATTTTAAGACTGAAATTCCTGTTTTCAGATTCGTGTATGCGATATTGAGGAGCCATTTCCATGGTGTTATTTTGATTTAATGTAAACGCCCTTTCACATGGTTGTAGCCCTTTGAGTCTAGTTTCCGAATTGGTAAGGTAGACTTCTGGGTGATTTGTAGTTTGTCGGGAATCGCAATTCTCGTGGAAAGACGCAAATCTGTCTTAAAATCGTATCAGTCTTTGAAGGCTTGTTGGGCAAAATTCACACGGTAAAACTTATTGATTCCAACGCCATTGGAAAGTAGACTTCTTCAAGATTCTATCCGTATAAAGAACGTAATTTTTGTCTATGTAAAACTCCATATATGAAGCAAACAAAATGACCCAATTCTGCGAATCAAGGGCATTTTCGTCCTAAATGTACAAAAATAGGGATTTGGGAGCAATTTAAAAATTTCAGCAATTTTTTGGGTGTAATTTTTAAATTTTTTTATAAAAGGGAGTAATTTTGAAAAAGTGTACTATAAAAGGGAGTAATTGATGATTTAGCCTTATTATTATTATGAATAATAGTGTTTAAAGAACAATTATATAATATCAAGTTGAATTATTGTCAAATATTTAGTGAAAACTAAATTTTGAGTCCTAAGAGGTTGGGGTAATTAACTTGGACATAGATGTCATTTATGTAATATTTTGTGATTTTAATAGGTTAATTGTCACAATAATCCATAAAACCGGATCATATATACAATATTAGCTTAAATAGGGCGATTTGGCACATAACATGGTATGTTTCATACATATATTAATGCTACATTTTTAGTATGAATGTCATATTTTATTTTATGTAATTTTGAAGTATGTAATTTGTACTTAGTATGGCCGTAGTTTTTAATTGATATTTCCCGAAATAAATGGGGATATCAATTCGGTTGTAATTAATGTGATCTCGTATCACTTTTATTTTATTTTATTTGGTTTTTCTTTTTATATTGTATAAAGTAGAAAAGCTATGTAATTTATTTATCCCGGAGTTCCTTGAAGCCGGTGCCGTTCAAGATGGCGTTCCGACAAAGACGGTGTTACCTTGAAGTGCGTGCCAAATAAAGTTCAAGGGACCAAAGGAGTTGGTTTCCGAATTTATAAATAGTTTATTTGATTTACTATTTTAGGAAGGCCATACTAAGATTTTTATTGTTTTTGCTTTGCATTTGTTTTATATGTTTGCATGCATAGCCAAATCACCATAACTACACATGCATATCTTTTTATTGAATCATCGACCGTGTCAATTATAATTATCGCTAGTTCACCGCTTTAGTTCACTTAAAACGAGATAGATAATAAATTGACAAGACCTCTCACTAAACAATAATTGAGGATTAGCCTTACCAAATAGTAGAACCATGAGCCCCAATTTCATAAGGAAGTAGGCTCGGCTCAACGGGGTGCTAAACTTGTTACGTTGGGTAAGTGGGTGGTAAATTGTTACTACATCGAAATTTGGATTGAGCTCAATGGAAGTATTCGTGACCGTAGTCGCATGTGTTCCGAGCTAAAGATAAATATTAAAGTAATTTTATCGACCGAGAGTTCTAGAAGTAGAATCGATTAAAGAGTTAATCCACCGAGTTATACGGAGTATTGATTAGGGATGAATCGGCTCACCGTGCCCAGTTGATATGAATTTGGATCTCGGGATCATTTATAATAGTTGGGTAGAGGTCACTATATAAATGCTAAAACATTCTTAAATGTTTTATAATATAACGATGAATGTTTGTTTTTGCCACTATTTCGTTGTTTTATGTTGTTCTTTATTATCGCTCTTACTCATATATGATATCAATTCGATTGTAACACGAGTCTCCGCTAAAGCACCATTACTTACGACCAATAGAATCTCTTTTCGAAATGAACCGTATCATAGGTTTTGGACTAGATCCATAGGAATCGTTCTATTCCATAGAACTCGATAGGAATCGTCCTATGCAACTATAAGATTAACATCTTGAATTCCTAACATACCTATGTATGAATTCTTGTGAAGAATATGAATAGAAGTAGTACTTGATCAATATATGTTTTGATGCATCCACGGTTCAAAAGTCTTATTGCTCAAACTAAACACTTGTCATCAAACACTTAAGTTGTTAAGCACATGACAATGTAAAATTGGTAAATTTATTTGTGAGAAATTTTGATTGACCAAATACCACTATAAAGTTCATCCTTGTGAAGGATTAACTAGGAATTTATATGAAGATAAGTCTTCATCAAGTAAAGATTCTTGAAGTGAGTGGGAGCAATAAGAAGCAAGTACCTATCTTAATTGTTAAGGATGGAACTAGACTCGAAAGAGAAGGTGTTAGACACTCTATTAATATAGACAAATTCCTAAATAAGTAAAGATCAAGGAAGTTGGTCGTGTGATACCAACATATTCCTTCTTAATCTATGACATTGACATATAATTCTTGCCAAATACCACATCATGAGTATTTGATACAGATTAGTGGATTTCATCATCATATTTGGCATCATCATGTGATGACTAGCAAGAATAAGTTCAATAATATGCATGTATGGAACTAGGGTAGTTGCCATTTCATCAATGAACATATAAATGTTGTAGAGTACTCATTTTAGTTTTGTATTTAGAAATATACCTCAATAATTGTTATGATGTATAATATGTCTAAATAAGAATATAATTTGAAGTTTTGCACAAATGGTAAAAGGTTTTACCATTATGCAATTATAACAAGCGTTGAACTCTTACATACCACGATTAAGTTTATGGTGAGACCGTAATTATATTCAAACTAAAAATAAATGTCATATATATATAACTCAAGTTGGTGACCCCAATCATTTCTCAATTCTTGATTGAAATTGCATTTAGAAACTAGTTTTGACTAGTGTCCCAACCATCTGATTGAGAATCTCTTGGTATGTGTGCGATTCTTGTATTCAAAACAAGATTAATTCATGACTTCTTTCCAGAAAAGAATTATGAATAAAGCAAGATATTCACCCTATTTACACTTTAAAGTGTATGGTCGAATACAATTTAAATCAAAAAGGGTTATTACTTCTTTATCTCTTTTACCAACGAACTAGGTAGATACTTGGTATCCACTTAATGAGGTAAGAACAGAAATTCTTTGAATAAGTTCAATGAATGTTTAAAAGTATAAAAACCTAGAGATTATGACCAAAGTATTAGTACTTTGTTAATATAGGGAACAATAAAGTGAAGACTTCCACATGCACTAAAATGAGTGTGATATGGTATCACAAGTTCACCTTCATAATATTAGAAAGTGACAAAAAATCCTATACGATATGATTGAATCTTTACTATAAGTTGGAAGTAGTTTCTATCACAATTTGTCTAGTATTTACTTATTCCACTAAAACAAAACATAATTAAAGCAATCATCTATATTTAATATGTGATATGATTAGGCTTGGTACCTAAGTTGTAGCTTGTTTCAAAAGAAAACATGTGGTCTCTCTTCCTACAAGATCACGAGAACAAAGGGTTAGTGGATCGTGATGCTGTCTATTAGAGAAAAAAAAGGATTTATCTCTTATAGACAGAGTGGGAGAAAATGTTCAAGAGCCACAAACTGTTAATAAGACATAGGAAGATGTTCCTTCTTGGTCAAAATCAGTAATTATTTCTTCGATCTAAGTGGACAGGAGTCATGTTATTTTTGAAAGTAACAAACTTGTAACTTATTATGATTCTTTATCTAGTTCTAACTCCGCAAAAGTCCGAAGCAAGCATAAACATAAAGATGTTTATTTATCTTGGTTGGTTGGTGGCAAGGGTTTTGCACGCAACAACAATGCTTCATTGTATTCGGATATGATTTGATATAGTTGGATTTTAAAATCATCTCGCATGAGTTTTGTAAATCGCAACTATCCTAAAGTAGGATGCGAACTTGAGAGGAAGTCTTAAGTAGATATCAAAGAGTTGAATTATATGTTTTGATCATGTGATAAACATTTCTCGAATTGTTGAGTAGTTCTGTTTATACATGAAGTTTAGTGGGAGTAATGTGGTGCTATTAGTCTTATATGAAAGGGACATATTGATCATTGTGAATGATGGAAGACTTAGGAGAAGAATAATACATCTCAAAGGTATCCAGACCTATAAAGATATTTCTGAGAGGATATTAGCGTTAAATGAATATTCTTATATTGATAAGAGTCTAGTTAAGTTCAAAGGTATTGAACATGTAGAAATTGAATCCACTTGCTTCCGCTACGGGATTAATTCATTACTCTTAGATGTATCACCATTCTTAAATTTCGTATACTTGGAGTATGACGAAAAGTTTCAAATCGAATTTTTAAGAGAAGTCTCAATATAGCCATATAGTTCGTTGGTTAGTTCTCTTGGAGCACTAAAGAAATGAAGCTGAGTGATTAAAATTGATATGGAGTTATGTGCAAGCAGTTACACGATAACCATATTCTAATCACACTAGGATGGTTAGAGAACCATCTTGGCTATATTAATTAAGGAGGATATTTGCTAGATACGCTCCAGGCAGTAGAACAATGAGAGATTTACAACGAAAATTGAGTACACTTGCAATTATGAAAAATGCAAGTAGGAAGGGATGTTATTAGGATTAGGTTTTATAAATTGGAGGAACCATAGTAGTTCGTTCCAACGACCGAAGGTCCTATCCCTGCACACTGTGAGGACAGTGGGAGTGATTCCAAGGCTAAGGAACCTATCTCTAGATTGGATCTGGACATGTACTTAAAAGGTTGTTATGATAAAGATTATACAAAGGGAAATGGTACAAGGTTAGGGAAAGTGCAAAGTGTTGCTAAAACTTGCTAACCAAGGCTTTTTCATAGGCTAAGCATGATAAGTCATGAAATTTCAATTGAGTTGAGATGTATAGTTGTATTCAATATTGAGTATGGATTATGGATTATGTAGTAATTGATATGGTATCAATTTTACATATGTGATAATGCATTCATCGTTTGAGTTTTATGATATGAGCTTTGACTTTAAGAAGGCTACAAAACCAAAACAGACATCTAAACCTAAAGAGCCCTTCAAAGCCCAAGCTCCCCCAAAACAACCTGAAAGACCACATCATGAGAAACCCAGAACTCAACCAAAGATGGTTTCCAGACAAACCCATTCGCCTCCAAAACGTAAGGTTTTAAAAAGGGTTTGGGTTAGAAAAGATTTAGTTTTTAGAGTGACTAACGTCAAAGGACCCAACTTAGCTTGGGTACCTAAAAACTGTATCTAATTATTTTGCAGGTTATGGCGAAAGAAAATAACCTATAGTACCTTGATAGTGGATGCTCAAGGCACATGATTGGAGATGTAAATTTATTTCTTTCACTTGAACCCTTCGACGGAGGTAAGGTCACATTTGGTGATAACAAGAAGGGCAAGGTTATCGGTGTTGGTAAAGTCGGAATATCCTCTTCTCATGCTATTAGTGAGTATCTCTCAATTATGCGACAAAGGAAATAAAGTTGTCTTTCATTCAGATTCTTGTCGAATAATAATTGAAGGAACAAGCAGTGTTGTGCGTGAAGGACGTTGTAGAAGGAATGTTTATATGATTGATCTAAATGATATTCCTACTAATTCATTCACTTGCATGAAAGTAACAACAGATGACCCGTGTCTTTGTCACAAAAGGTTTGCTTACATAAATTAAACAACTTTGAATAAGCTAAAGAGATGGAATTTGGTTGAAGGACTTCCCTCAATCAAATTCGATCAAGAAACCTTATGTGACTCGTGTGCTCGATTCAAACATGTGAGATCATCATTCAAACCCAAGAGAATGGTAAGTACCAATGAACCACTAGAACTCGTGCATATAGATCTATGTGGCCCAATGAAGGTAAGAAGTAGAGGTGGATCCAGGATGAGGAAGAAGACTTGAACGAACCTGATTTCCAACTACCAGGGATGATCTTCCAGAATTGGATGTAGAAGATAAAGAAATTGAGGGCACAAATGATGAACAAGGAAGCCCTTCGAATGATAAAGAAAAGAGAACTAAGAATATAGTTGATGATACTATAACCTCTTCTCAATCCAAGCAATTGAAAACTGAAGTTATAGCTGATGATGCTATAACATTAAATCCAAATCAAAGAACAAGATCCAGAGTTATACCTGATTCAGTTATAACCCCAGGATTAGATTCAAGGGGAACAAGGGTTGAGCCCCAATCATTTGAAGAAGGCGAGACTAGTTCAGATAATGAGGTGCCTCCTGTCTCTAAGAAATGGAAATATAAGGATTCTCATCTAATGGAAACCATCCTAGGAAGTCTAAATGAAGAGGTTCGAACTCGTAGAAAGCTTAACAACTTCTGTTCCTTTTACTCGTTCCTATCAACTATTGAGCCAACAAATATTAAGGAAGCACTTGCAGAACCTGATTGGATTGTTGTTATGCAAGAAGAGCTCCAATAGTTCGAACGAAACAAAGTTTGGCATTTGGTTCCTAGACCTAAAGACCGAACTGTTATTGGTACAAGATGGGTTTTTAGAAAAAAGCTGGACGATATACAGAGTTTCTATTTAAATAAGGCTAGATTGGTTGTACAAGGGTACAATCAACAAGAAGGAATTGACTATGATGAAACCTTAGCTCCTGTAGCCAGACTTGAGGCTATTAGACTACTGATAGCTTTTGCTGCTCATAAAGGAATTAAACTGTATCAAATGGACGTTAAGACAGCATTTCTTAATAGTTATTTGAATGAGGAGGTTTTTGTTGAGCAACCTCCAGGATTCCTCGATAGGAAGTTTCAAACCATGTTTTCAAATTATATAAAGCTTTGTTTGGTTTGAAACATCCAGAGTTATACCTGATTCAGTTATAACCCCAGGATTAGATTCAGGGGGAACAAGGGTTGAACCCCAATCATTTGAAGAAGGCGAGACTAGTTCAGATAATGAGGTGCCTCCTGTCTCTAAGAAATGGAAATATAAGGATTCTCATCTAATGGAAACCATCCTAGGAAGTCTAAATGAAGAGGTTCGAACTCGTAGAAAGCTTAACAACTTCTCTTCCTTTTACTCGTTCCTATCAACTATTGAGCCAACAAATATTAAGGAAGCACTTGCAGAACCCGATTGGATTGCTGTTATGCAAGAAGAGCTCCAATAGTTCGAACGAAACAAAGTTTGGCATTTGGTTCCTAGACCTAAAGACCGAACTGTTAAGGGTACAAGATGGGTTTTTAGAAAAAAGCTGGACGATATAGGAGTTACTGTACGAAATAAGGCTAGATTGGTTGTACAAGGGTACAATCAACAAGAAGGAATTGACTATGATGAAACCTTCGCTCCTGTAGCCAGACTTGAGGCTATTAGACTACTGATAGCTTTTGCTGCTCATAAAGGAATTAAACTGTATCAAATGGACGTTAAGACAGCATTTCTTAATAGTTATTTGAATGAGGAGGTTTTTGTTGAGCAACCTCCAGGATTCCTCGATAGGAAGTTTCAAACCATGTTTTCAAATTATATAAAGCTTTGTATGGTTTGAAACATCCAGAGTTATACCTGATTCAGTTATAACCCTAGGATTAGATTCAGGGGGAACAAGGGTTGAACCCCAATCATTTGAAGAAGGCGAGACTAGTTCAGATAATGAGGTGCCTCCTGTCTCTAAGAAATGGAAATATAAGGATTCTCATCTAATGGAAACCATCCTAGGAAGTCTAAATGAAGAGGTTCGAACTCGTAGAAAGCTTAACAACTTCTCTTCCTTTTACTCGTTCCTATCAACTATTGAGCCAACAAATATTAAGGAAGCACTTGCAGAACCTGATTGGATTGTTGTTATGCAAGAAGAGCTCCAACAGTTCGAACGAAACAAAGTTTGGCATTTGGTTCCTAGACCTAAAGACCGAACTGTTATTGGTACAAGATGGGTTTTTACAAAAAAGCTGGACGATATAGGAGTTACTGTACGAAATAAGGCTAGATTGGTTGTACAAGGGTACAATCAACAAGAAGGAATTGACTATGATGAAACCTTCGCTCCCGTAGCGGACTTGAGGCTATTAGACTACGATAGCTTTTGCTGCTCATAAAGGAATTAAATCAGTATCAAATGGACGTTAAGACAGCATTTCTTAACGGTTATTTGAATGAGGAGGTTTTTGTTGAGCAACCTCCAGGATTCCTCGATAGGAAGTTTCAAACCATGTTTTCAAATTATATAAAGCTTTGTATGGTTTGAAACAAGCTCCCAGGTCGTGGTACGACAGATTGTCAAAATATCTTCTTGAAAGTGGTTTTAAAAGAGGATCTATCGACAAAACCCTATTCTTGAAAAAAATCGAAAATTCCGATCTATTAGTTGTACAAATTTATGTTGATGATATTATCTTTGGTTCAACTAATAATCGTCTATGTAAGTATTTTTCAGAATTGATGACCTCATAATTCGAGATGAGCATGATGGGAGAACTCAAGTTCTTCCTTGGACTCCAAATTCAACAAACTACTGAAGGAATTATGATAAACCAACAAAAATACATCAAGGAGCTAATCAAGAAATTCGGTATGGAAAATTCTTATTCTAAGCCAACTCCCATGGGTACAGATAAGAAGTTGACTTTGGATGAAAACGGTAAGTCTGTAGATGAGACGACTTATCGAGGTATGATTGGCTCACTTCTTTATTTAACTACAAGTCATCCCGATATAATGTTTAGTGTATGCGTTTGTGCTCGATTTCAATCATGCCCTAAAGAATCGCATATGATTGCAGTTAAGAGAATCTTGAAGTATTTAATTGGTACATCTAAATTATATATATGGTATCCTCTTGAGTGTAACTTCGATCTCATAGGATATTCAGATGCAGATTATGCAGGATGTTCACTTGACAGAAAAAGTACCTCCGGCATAGCTACGTTTGTTGGACCCTGTATTATTACATGGGGGTCAAAGAAGCAAAATTCCGTTGCATTATCTACAGCTGAAGCCGAATACATTACCGCTGGGCTGGTATGTTCTCAACTTTTATGGCTTAAGCAACAGTTATGTGATTACGGTGTTAATGTTGGTTGTATACCTATTTTATGTGATAACACGAGTGCTATAATCATATCTAAGAACCCTGCACAGCACTCACGAACTAAGCATATAGACATTATACACCATTTTCTACGTGATCATGTAGATAAGGGCAACATAAGACTTAAATTTTGTAGTACAGAAAAACAATGGGCTGATATTTTTACCAAAGCATTGGCTAGAGAACGTTTTGAGATTTTACGGTTGGAAATTGGTTTAATTGGTGGCAACTAAACTTGTCACAAATATTTTATTTTCCGTATGACTGACTAGATATGACGAGATTGTATGACTGTTTCCGTATTTTTTGTTGCAAGTTTATTTGTGTTAAATGTTATATTATATTCCGTCTGCTAGTCATGTATATCTTATGTTTTATTACGAACCATAAAATCGGTAACAAATTATATCTTTTATATCCCTTTACCGAAATCTCCTACTATAATTCTATCTTTTGCCAAATTTTATCTTACCATATCTCACAAAAGTTTTACCCTAACAATATTTTCTAAGCCTTTTTGTATAATTTGGTAAGTAAACAAAAAAAAAAAATCTTTCAAAATCTTTGCCTACTGCTACACGCCACCCTACTCCACTTTCCTAATCCTATACCAACTTAAACTTACCATATTGCAATTTGCTAAACCCATAAATACCCCACCTTCTATACGTCCCAATCACCACACAACTCCCTAAAATTTACCTCTCTCAAAACTTTTCCACACTCAACCTCACAAATCAATCATCATCATGACACCACCTTCAAATCGCCTCCACTCTCCCTCAACTCGGTCCACAACTCGGACCAGGTCATCCAAACCAACATGCAACAAACCCTTTAATACCACCAACACTCCCTCACCTCAAGCAAATCCTAAGCCTACCAATCCCGATCATAACCGGGTTGATCCTAATCTAGAGGGCAAACGACGGAAGCTTAATAAGGGTAAGAAGAAGGTCGTCGGTTTCGAGGGTTCGGTTGAAGAAACCGAGGTAGTGGTCAATTAAGATGGTTCTCAAAGAGTTATGTTTCGCGAATATATGCCGAATGCAACTATGACGGGTCTTGATAAAGTTCGACTAACCGCGAATGAAAGGACTCGGGTAAACCGTGTTATGAGATAAGGTATTCATGGAGGACGGACCTATTCCGAAAAGTGGTATACAAAAATTGAAGCTTTACAATTTTTCAAAGATTTATTAACTTATCAAGAGTGGAAAAAGATTAGCTCTTTCATCGGTCCCGTATATCCGATTGAGGTAATCCAATTTTATTCTTCGGTTTCTATGAGGAAGAATGTGTTGCATGCAATGGTAAATGAGTCCGAAGTCACCATCTCCCTTGACGATTTTCGTACTCTGTTTTCCGTCCCTGATGATGGGATAGAAATCAACCCGAGTACGGAATGGGGGGATGTGACGGAGGAAGACAAGCTTCAGATTAAACGGTCTTTTGATGATGGTGCTACGGGGTCTAGTAATATGTTAGCGGGACCGTTTACTCCTAAGTTGAAGTTCTTTTTAAATTTTCTTTGGAATACGGTTGTCCCGAGGAGAGGTGGTCGTGATAAGTTGTCGAGCTATGAGATGGTTTTGGCCTCAAAGTGGCTCTAAGGAACTAAGGTTAGTCTTCCCCGACTTCTTTTTCATCGGATTATCCAAACAAGTATTTCCGTCACCGAGGAAAAATTTTATACTACCTTGGATTTACCTTTTTGAATTTGGATTTCTCGACTCTTGGAATATAAAGGGGTTGTCGGTCCTATTAGCTATGGGGTCATGGTCAAGGATGAGATGTGTGACACTCATCTAAAATTCATGAAAATTGGTGCGATTGGACCTGACTTGGTCTTCTTGGCTAAGGGTAATGTGGTAGAGAAGTCTTCGGATGTGATGTTGGTTGTGGAACAAAAATTGGACTCGTTTATAACGAGTATTTGTGAAAAATTAGATGTTCAAAACAAGTTAATTGCGGATTTGGTCTCGGGTTTGAGAAAGGAAAAGGATGGGGCTTCGGCTTCGAATTGTTCGAGTAATGCCGAGGTCCTAGCTTATTTGCATGGGTTGGAAAATCATGTTGAAGCAATGGCTCGTGATGCGGTTAGAGCGGCTAAGGAGTGTGTTCATCATTCTGGGTCATTAGCTAATTTGGCTAGTCAAGGACGGGCTCTTTGGCATGAAGGGAAGGCTATGCATGAGGATATGGGGCTTATTTTTGAAGCTACTAAGGCCCTGTCTTTAAAAGTGCTCAATTTTGAGACGTGCCTCACAGCACAAGCTAACCATGTACGGTCTTGCTTTGATCGTCTTGACTCTCTTGAGTTTAGGACTCGTCCCGGTTATGTGAACCCGAATGTCGTGAAACGCGACTATCCCTAAACTCGCCCAACTCCTTCCCTTGCTCCTTTTATTTTTAGACTTTATATTTTGGATATGTGTCTAATTCGGCCCATTTTGGCTAACTTTTCTATCGGCCCATTAGGCATTAAACTTATTAATCATTCGGCCTATTGGCATTAGACTACTCGGTTTTTAGTAGACATATCTTATATTTTGCATGCTTATCGTGGATTACTTTCTCGTTTTATAATCTCTCTTTGCATGATTAATACATGTCTCGATCTATATTAGTCTAGTTGTTTCATGTCTTTTCTCGTCTTTTCGATGATGTTAAGAGGGGGAAGAAAATGATCGTGACTTAAATATTTGCCTAAGCTTGCTCCTTGTCAGAACCTTTAATCTCTTAAGGTCCTTAGATGCTATACTTTGTATATAAGTGGCTTGTTCTTGCGTTCAAATGACTATGACTTTATAGTATTATGCTGAGGGGGAACTTACACTTAATCACAAATCGTAAGAGACTTGTCATCATAAAAAAAGGGGGAATTTGTTGGACCATATAGGTATATGATTAAGTTTTGATAATGACAAGTGTGTGCTTTGTTTTATATATACTCTTGCTCGTAATCGTTTGTTTAGTCTTTATTAGATTGACTTAAAGTTTACAAGTTTAGCAAGTAATGTTATAGGAACCTTGGCTATAACATTGAAGATTTGTAAAGCATCATTCAAGTGATGTTATAGTAGCATGAGCTATAACATTGAAGATTCTTAAAGCATCATAGTGACTGTAACAAGTTTCAAGTATGATGATCACTCAAGCAAAAGACTCGATCAAGTCTATAACAAAGCTCAAGATGAAGAGCTTTTGATCACGACAAAGAGACGTATCTACTACTGAAAATCTCCAGGAAGATTAGTTAGTGTAGGACGTCTTCTAATAACGGTACTTTAAGAAGCAATATTGGGAAGGTAAAGTTATAGCTATTTCACCTATAACTTTACTTACCAAGCTTAAGGTTATAGTTGCTTTTACTATAACTTTGAGTAGCAATTTTATGGCACGATTTTAATAGTTTTAAAATCATCTTCAAAAGATCACATTCTTCAAATGTGTTTCAAAGTCATGTGTGTATATAATAGAGATGAAATATGGGTTGTTATAATGAATAATTTACATTTCCTTATTGGTTAGTAAAACGGCTTATGAGTCGTCATGCTACCTAGGGCTTGCTAAATTATTTGACCTAACCCTAATCCAAGAAGTGGATTTTCAACCTAGTTGGACACGGCCTAGGGTATCGGCCGCACGGTCTCGAGCTGTTTTGGGTTCGTGAGTCCTCTAGTGCAAGTAACCTATCTAATTAAATCTAATAATATTTTTATAATATATTCTCATATCTTAAATATATATTTGATTTAATTTGTTTACTTATCCTAAAATCAAAAGTTAAATTAAGGTAAGATAGGATTTACTTTTATTTTATTTACCTAATTTAAATTATCTTATGGATTAAATTAAGGAAGAGATAAAATTTATTTCTTGCGAAATAATCTACCTTTATCACGGCACTTATTAGGGTTTCGATCCAAACCCTAATCTTCTTCTCTACTATAAATACACATGATGATTTTTCATTTAAGATAAGCTTTTCAAGATATATAATTCCTTGTAAACAAATTGAGTTTATTTCAACTATTTTTATTGTTTTGCATTTGAAAATCTTTATCAAAAGTCGTGTTCTTTAAATTGCGTATTGTTCTTAAGGTTACGTTATAAGATAATAGTACTTCATATTGTTTCTTACTCGTTCAATTGTGTGAACACTTAGAAGAACAATCAGGTGCTTTCTTAGTAACTTAAGATAGTCAAAATCGAATATCTAGTGATATTCAAATTGAGTTATAACTAGAGTTAGTTATACGAGTTGGGTTGATAATTTTGTAATCCCGAGAAAGGTACTAAAATTATTAATCGAGAATAGTGGACGTAGGCTTGGACGTGTGAAGCTGAACCACTTCAAAACCGCGTGTCTTTGCAGTTTTCGTTTTTATTCATTTCATTACGTTCTTAATCACTTAATTGATTAGTTAAAGTTTAATCAATAAACTTTAAGTAATTAATTACTTTGATATAAAATAAAAAGTGGGCATAAGTTTTTTAAATACTCAATTCACCTCCCCCCCTCTCGAGTATTTCGACTGTGATAAACTCTTCACCAAGCATCATCTACTTCTGAGCTATATGTTCTCAAAGAACTCCACAAATTCATTCTATCAGCTAACTTATTGAATCCATAAACAAAAGTAACCCAGAATTGTTTCAGGTTCCCTCTACTAGTGACTTTCAGATGGATAGTTTGCTGACTCATATCCTTAATATCCAATTGGTACACAAATGGATTCCATACGATCCAAATCCTACCCCCATCATGGTAAGAGTTGTTAGTACAGATTGCCCAGTTATTCAATATATTCCTCCTTACATTCCCCCAGTTTTTATTCTTTATTCTAGTCTCTAAGATCCCAAAAAGGCTAATATTATTCAACTGAATAAATCTTCTAACTTCTAACTGTTTATTCAACTTATTCATACCCCTTACGTTCCAGAACCCAATGCTATCCATTATCACACTGAGCACTAGTCCCACTGCCTTGCACCAATTTATCCTGACCATCATCCCGAATAGGTTGACTTAGAGATATGTTAGTCATCTCAGCTGGTGTTACTGGACTCAGCTCAGTGACCTTCTCCTTGCCCTTATCCCTTTGTTCCACTAGTTGTTTCTCTGCTCCTCCAACAGTGCTCTCACATTGAACAGCTATAGTTTCCATTTGTGCCCTCTGTGTCTCTTGTGTACTAATTCTGCTCATAACCTTTGCAGGAGACAGTGGAATTGTAACCACTCGTGGCCCCATTGTCACAGGAGTGCTAAGAACCACAGGCACATCTTTTTTCCTCCAAACTTGTGGTGCAGACTTGGCTTTGTTCCTATAATCCACTGCCCTATGCCCAATCCCCTTGCAGCTAGAACATGATACAGGTAACCAGTCATACAACACCTTAACTTTCTTCTCCTTGCCTGTCTCATCCAGGAAACGAATGTTCTCAGGAAATTTCTGATTCATTTGTACCTCAACCAACAGACGAGCATACCCCCAAAAAATTCCTTTTCTCAGTAGCCTCATCTGTCTTGAGTACCTTACCAATTAAACCCCCAATTTTCCTTATACACTCAGTCTCCCAAAATTTCAAGTCAAGGTCATACAATTGTACCCATATTGGAAGAGACGTAAGCTCCTGTTTGACAAGTTATGCAGTAGGAGTCCACTCATGAATAATAACAGGTTTTCTATCAAACATCAAGTGCCCCTCTTTCAGAACCTGCTGTTGATCCTTAACCGACTTAAACCTAGTAATGAAAATTTCATTGGGCATAAAAGAAAGTTTATATAGGTTAACACCCGTCCAAACGCTTCGTAAATACCATGAAATAACATTCCAAGGAGGATTTGCTCATACAACATAGCCGTACACCGATGGAGTCCAATAATTAATTTCGTCCTTAACATCATCAGGAGTGATTTTCAGGAGATTTACCTCGAAATTCCCCACCGTCTGCCACTCAGCTGTATCTGAAGTCTCATTAACCAATTCTTCCTCTTCATCTATGGTTTCTAAGTCATCGTCAAAATCAAGCGGACGTAAGGCATCCTTGCCAAAGTTCAACACCCTAGCTCGAGTACCAGATGACGATGCTTTGTTATTTTTATTTTTGTGATTTTTTGAAGGATTATTATTAAATGATTTTTTTGATCTTGCAATTTTCCTTGCTGGTCACGAAATTTAAAGCTTTCTATCTCTAGATTTTCTCTCTCATCCTTCTGCTCAATCCTTGTTCTGGAATTCTTAGTTAGGAAATTTGTTTTAGGCGGGAAAAATTGGAGTTTTGCCTATTCATTTAGTAAATAGAGGATTGGCAGTATAGTATTAACTTTTAACCTACCCAACTCTCCTAATTTTATCGCCTTTCTAGTCTCCTCTACTATATCAACATCTCCTTACTCTGTAAGTTACTCCATTACAATTTACTCCGTCCAAGTAATTTAGTTTCTCAATCTTGTGTAATTGTCCATACTTTTGTAGATACCTCATTTCTGCACCTCATGCCAAACTCCCAGTAATGATTGGGCCGCATGTTTAGCATATGTCACGATTTTATGACTTTTTGTAAATCGGTTAATAAAAGGTAACTCATACACTTGTGTCTACCCCTTAGTTGTCATCTAGGTGTCATTACGATCGTTTTGACAGTAATTAGAGTACATTTGGAGTCCGTGTCAAAAACCGTTTTCATTTTCTAAAACCGTCAATCCCGAGTCAAAAACCAATGTGCTTGTTTACCTAAGGTTAGGATGTCATAAATTGTTAGGAGTATATCTCATTTTGAGTCCCATGTCACTTCTTTAGGCTAAACTTAAAGTTTACATTACAAAATGTGCATTTCATTTAGCTAAAATAACAACCTGACCTTTAGGCCCATTTTCCGAGCTAACTTTCTCTTAGCTTTGCAACGCCACTGAAATCACCTCAATCCGAGTCTTGTAGAGAAAGTTATGCCTAAAATACGACAGGCTGTCAAACGCGCTTTCTTACGCAGAAGAAAACTACCCGAGAGAAAACGCATCAGTAGGTGCGCCTATTCTAATGGTCGCAACACATGCTGTGCCTTTTCTTAGTGCTATATTTTCATCCAAGTTTCCATGTTTCAACCTAAGTCGGTTATTCCTTTCCCTATTTCCTTCCATATTCCTTTCCTAAACCTTACCTCCTGATTAGTATAAATAGAGGCCTCCGCCTCGCATATTTTTTATGCGAGTGTCCGCCCTTCTCTTCTCCCTTTGCATTCTAAGATCGCGCTCTAGCTTTTTGACACCTACGTGCTTGCTCTATGCGACCACGTAAGCCCAGATCATTCTGGGTACTAGTCACGTTGCATAGACCGACCAATTTAACAACTACACAATCAATAAATCAATATTTTAAAATCATTTTTTAAGGGCACCTTCATATTTACATTAAAGTTCGAGTCGATTTACCACTAAAAACCTCTTTAGTTAAATCTTGCGACGCTAACATGTCAGTTTGTTGGTGTAAAATCCCACTTTAATCTTGTTTTATTTCTGTATTATAATTTTTTTAATAATTTATGTTATAAGCACGCTCAAAACCTTCTTCAAAAGCCCCTTTTTGAAACCTTTTTAACGAAACAGCAGAGAAACACCGTCAAGAAGGAACGCGACAGCTGTTGCGCCTCCTAGAACAGTCACAACACTTGCTGCACCTATTCCAGAGGCTGTTTATCCGTTGTTGCTCTTCTTCTTCTTCCTCGTGTTTCTTCGTTACTTCGTTCGAAGGTCTTTTCTTATTTTATTTCTTGTTTTCTTTAAACCCTTATCTTTTGGTGGAATGTGAAATATATTAATAAAAATAAGGGCACACCCAACATACAATCCCAATGTTTTTATTGACAACTATGAGCACCTTACTCACAACATTAAACTATTACAACCATTTAAATTTTAAAGATCTTAGATTTGCTGAAATTTAGAGGGTCATTTTCTGAATTGATACCGCTGCTTGATGATCTGTTGGACCTCTTTTATCACAACTTCAGGACTTCTCACCCACTGCTCTAGCCTGCACATGTTCCTACTATGACATATCAAGTATAAAATAACAACCACAACAGTAAAGACAGTGTGTTTCTTCAATAAAGATTTGCATCTCCATTTAACACACCATCCAATAATACCTGCCCAAGAAGCTGAATACCAAGCCACTGTTGTAACAGACTCCAACACCTAGTGCTGAAGGGACACTGGTAGAAAAGATGTAAATGATTCTTAACACAACTCTTGAAAATCTCACACACCCCATCATTTAGGACCCCAAAAGCCAGCAACCTCTCCTTTGTTAATAGCCTCTGTTTAACACACATCCATGCCATAAATGAATGTTTTTGAATATTAAAGCTATTCCAGATCAAAGGGTACCACTCAACCTTAGTCCAAGGCCCATGCACCAATTGATAACCTGATCTAACAGTGTATTCTCCATTGCCCCACACCATTGATTATTGTTATACCTATTTTTGAACTGGGTTTTCCCTTACATATCATTCTCCAAGTCCAGCTGGTATTCAGAGTAGGTTCATAATCATGCCAATCTGTGCCTTTCATATACATATGATCAACCCACTGTATCCACAAGTGATCACTCTTACTTGCTAACCACCAAGTAAACTTACCAATCATTGCCAAGTTCCATTGTCTGCTGTTTACTAGGCCCAGTCCCCCATATCTTTTTTCAGTGCAAACAGACTCCCAAGATACTGTAGGAGCTCTTCCATACTGTTCAGAGGCAGACCATAAGTAATTTCTGCAAATAGTGGAAATCCTGTCAATAACAGTGACATGGATGACAAAAATCCTAGACCAGTACACATATAACTGTGACAGGACAACTTGGACCATGACTAGTCTCCCTGTGTAGCTAAGTTTCATAGCACTCCATCCTCTGAGTCTTGCAACCACCTTTTCAATAAGCCTTGTTCAATCCCCAATAGCCATTCTTTTATAAGAAATAGGGATCCCAATGTACTTAAAAAGAAAATGTCCTTCCTTAAAACCAGAAAATCTCAACACATACTCCACCTCATTTTGGCCAATCCCATTGAAATATATATTTGACTTATCACAATTCATCTCTAGTCCAGAGGCATTAGAGAAGGTGGCAAAAGCTTTTAAGATAATCTTGATGGACCCTCTATCCCCCCTACAGAACATGAGTAAGTCATCTGCAAAGCACATGTGGCTTAACTTCATAGGTCTGCAGAGAGGATGAAAATTAAAGTCCATCTTCTCAGTCACAATACTAAGGACTCTACTCAAATATTCCATGCATATGGTGAATAGTAAGGGAGACATGGGGTCCCCTTGTCTTATTCCTCTTTTCCCTTGGAAATAGCCAAAACTAGACCCATTAAGTGATAAAGTGAACCAGGGGGAGGAGACACACACCATAATCCACTTAATCATCTGGGTAGGAAACTTTAAAGCAGTCAGCATTTGCTCAATAAATTACAATTCAATAGAGTCATACGCTTTTTTGAGATCCACTTTCATAATACATCTAGGTGAGCAAGACTTCCGTTATACAGTCTTACTAAATCCTGGCAAATTAAAATATTGTCCACAATCTCCCTACCTTTGATAAAAGCACTTTGATTTTCACTAATAATCTCAGGTAGTACACTTGTCATCCTATTGCATATCACCTTAGATATCGTCTTGTAAATCACATTACAGCATACTATTGGCGTGAAGTCAGCTGCACTTATGGGTCTATCCTTCTTGGGTATAAGAGTCAAGGTTGTAGAATTAACCTGCTTCAGAAGTTTCCCTGAGTCAAAAAATTCTTTGACAGCCTTGAGAATGTCCTTGCCCACAACACTATAAGCATCTTTGAAGAATTGAGATGAGTACCCATCCTGGACCAGGGCTTTGTTAGCGGGTATAGAAAAGAGAGCATCACGAATCTCTTCATCAAGAATCGCTCTGGTCATAGCACTTTCCGATCCTCACTAACAACCTTCCCTGTCTCACACGGGGAAGTGCACATCCCCTACTATTTTCCTAGTTCCCAATAGTTGTTTGTAATAATCCTCAAAAGCCTCCTCTATATTATTGACAGTGGTATGAGTGACACCATGCCTATCCTGAATACACAATATTCTATTCTGAATTCTTCTAGCTTTCATTACAATATAGAAGTAACTAGAGTTCTCATCCCCATCACTCATCCATTGAGCCTTAGCTTTTTGACTAAGGAAACTTCTCTTTGCACTATCTAAGTCTCTAAAAGCTATAGGAGCCATTTTCTCATTAGCCTGTAGAACTTCATTGGTGGGGTTAGCATGTAACAATTTCTGGACTTCATGCTAATGAATGAGGGCCAGTTTTGCAGAAGTTTCAATATTATCAAAACTAGTTCCATTCAATGCTTTTAATGGTAATTTAAGAGCTTTTAACTCTTTAAAAATCTGAAACATTGTATATTCCTCAATCTGTTCATCCCATATACATTTAACAGTGGGCAAAAAAGAAGAGTCTTGTCCCCACATGTTAAAGAACTTAAAGCTCCCTTTACTCCTTTCAGTTACAGGCCATAAAGAAATAGTACAAGGGCAATGATCATATAACTCTTCAGGGTGAAAAATAGTGCTAGCTTCTGGGAACTTAAGAAGCCAGCCATTAATAATCAAAGCCCTATCTATCATGCTGAGTACCATGTCCCCCACTTCTTGTTTATTGTTCCAGGTGAAAAAAGCTCCTTGTGCTGGAATATCCATTAACCCATAAGTAGTTGCACAGTCCTGAAAGCCCATGAGTTCAACATTAGTAATTTTTGATCCAATTCTCTCATTCATGACCTAGACATTATTGAAGTCTCCCATGAGCACCCAAGGTCCATTCACCATAGAGTGCATATGATTAAGAGATTCCCATAGAGGAATTCTCTCAACAATCCTGTTGAATCCATAAACTATAGAAACCCACCACTGTATTCCATTTGGCAAAAAAAGTGACCTTAGTATTAATCACCTGAGCTTCACAACTAAGGACCTCAACCTTGTAATTCATAGCATCCCAAACCAACCAAATCCTTCCTCCCTCATGAGCATTAATATTAATAACTAAAGACCAGTTATTCCCTAAACCATTATGAACTTTATTAATGGAATTCTGCCTTACTCTAGTTTCTAAAATGCCAAAAAACCCTACATTATTTAGGTGTAGAAATCTTCTAACATTAGACTGCTTATTTCCACTATTAAACCCCCTAACATTCCAAAAGCCAATGCTACTCATTTTCAATTAAAAAGAGATCATACTCCTTGTCAGCTTCATACACCTCCCTAATCTGAATTGAATGCTCAACCACCTCTCGAAAGGTCCTCCTAGTACTCCCAACTCCTATCCCCCCTTGTCTAGTCATCTGAGTAATAATCCTGGCAGGGGTGAAGGCAAGTTGATAAGTTTAAGGCATTGGTGTGACAAGAGCCCATATCCCATCACCCAAACCTACAGCCTTATACACTACCATAGACTGTCTTGGAATAGGAACATTCAGATGAGGTATATTAGAGCTCACTTGTTGAGTAACAGGTTGTACATGCCTCTTGGGCATCCAGACTTTCCTACCCTGTATTGGAACCTTCCGTGCTTTGTCTTTCTTCTTGCAATCACGAGCTAAATGACCCATAACCTTACATTTAGTACAAATAGTAGGCTTCCACTCATAGTGGACAATTTGTCTATGATGATTATCCAGTTCATCCTAAAATTCAACTACATCAGGTAACTCCTCCCCTACTTTCACTTCAACCATTACACGAGCATATCCCAAAAAGGTATTCAGCTGTGTATTACGTACTATCACTTCTAATTGGGGTGCCTACTAAGTTAGCAATCTTATTAAGGGCATTTCCCCAAAATTTTAAAGGTAATCCATAGAACCGAATCCAAATTGGAACTACATCCACAACCGCCCTTACAAGTTTAGTCGACGGTGTCCATTCTTTAACAACTACTGGTTTGTTATAAAAGAAAATAGGCCTCGCCTGCAAAACCCTAAGTTCATTTCTTCAGTTTTGAATCGTACCATGAATATACCATTTGAGTGAAACGCAATTTTATCAAACTTAGTAAACCCTCAAATTCGCTTCACAAAGCCATCAATTACCTTCCAGGGTGGGTTAGCTCCCAAAACATAACAGCATACAGCCGTTGACCAGTATTCTAACTCATCCTTAACATCAGAATCAGTGAGTTGAAGACCACTTACCTCCATGAAGACGGTGAGTCAGGACCTGGTGCTTTGCTTCTTCTCGATACTTCCACCTATTCATCATCAGATCCTTCCTCCAGTATGGACTAACCTCATTCATATTATAAGGACGAAGAATCGATACCGGCTCCTGAATGTGACCGACATCATCCTCCAATTCCTGCTCATTAGAAGAAATTACACGATACCGAGAACCAGAATTATTATTATGAGATTTGTTAATACTACTATTTGATAGATTTTTAGTATTTTTTTTATTAGACGCTATTATTCTAAGTAATCTATTAGATTTAGGGAAATTTTTTCTTTGTCTAGCCATTGCTATTAAAGAAAAAATGAACCTTAAATCACATTAACATCTTCCTTTGCCTTACGAATTTTATACTAACCATTATCTTTTCCAGTTTCTTAACTCTTTTTATCAAATATTTTTCGACATAAATCCCTTATAATCAATATTTGCGGGTTTTCGTCATTTATTCAAACCCGGATTTAAAGGATTCAATTTCTCCATATCGAGTCATTTGAATTCGTCTTTGTACATGCTTTTAGTTTGTTTTCCAATGTTAATTTCAATCTTCACCTCCTTTAGTTTCATTCAAAGTTTTGATCTTTGTAAATCTGACATCGTAAGCCATCGTATTCTTAAATCGTTGTCATAATTCGTTTTAATTGTGTTAATCCGACTTATGAGTATCTTGATGTATATTAACATGCCTAAGTCACTTATACTTGAGTTATATATCAATAATCAATGTAAATTAACCAACGAACAAATAACTAATCCGCGGGTCTGACTTTCGCAGTCAGAACCCAGCTCAAGAACAGCCGCAACAAGAGATGCGCCTCTTCCAGAGGACTCAATTGTTGATGCGTCTGTTCTGGGTTGGTTACTGTCTCTGAACTCTTTCTCGTCTTGACGTAGGCTTTCAAATTAGGTTTCTAATCGACTATTATTCATATTATCGACTATAATTCGACATATTTTCATATTCTAATTTCTTTTTTTTGTTTCCTTTATTTTCTTTCTTTTCAAATCCTTTTTTTTGAGCATATTTATGACGTAAATTCAAGTTAATCCTTTGTAATTTATATCATGTAATTTATCGTATTTTCATATCTTATTTATATGTTTTACTTACTTGGCATATTCGCATGTAATTAACCTAAATTTCAACTTCGACCCCAATTGAGTGCTAAATTGCTTGTCAGCCAACGTAGTCTATATTCGAATGCTAGGTTTTAAACGTGGATGTTGCATAGCGTGCATACAACTCACAATGTATCGAGTATAAATAACTTCCCTCATCATTAGTAGAGGCCGCTATCGAGGTGGGCGGGATTAGGTGTTCAAATAAAGAGCTTCCTAATACGTACCATCACCCCTTACTCAAGATCTCTGTGAACACCCGTGTTCATTGGCATCGAGAGAGTCATTATAGACATAGAGTGCTATGGGTAACGAATTTCTTAGTGTTCATGTCACTACTTTGTATCTTGAGATGACGCGAAGTATTTGAACGGTTCCAATTTTCCATGAAAATTGGTGGCGACTCCACAAATGCAGGCTTATCAAACCTTTCACCGGTTTCAATGCCTTACAAATCGGTAACGACCCATGACGTGCTTTGGCTTGCGTCGGAGTTCCGTGGGAGAAGTACCGCTGCATCGAAACCAACGCGCGGGTGTCTGTGTCCACAGTTTGGCGACTCCGCTGGGGATGATACACTTAGACTAAGTTTAGTGTTACCTAGGGTGAATTTTGAACAAGGTTAGAGAATTGTTTATATGAGACAATTGTCAGTTTTCATTACTCTACCTTCTTAGGTCGTTTTAGCTAGCCTTCCTAGGCTTTTAACCAAACCAATTCGACCAATCGTCCCGTTTAGACGGTGCAAATTCCTATTTGTGCCCAAAGATGGATATCGATTGACGTCAACCATACCACAATGCTTACTCATGTTTGTATCAAGAGCTTTCACTACTCGAGCGAATGGACTAGGAACCGACCCAACTCATGTTTGGCACGGACCTCTCCACAGACCAGGGTATGATAGCTTGGTATGGCAACCCACCATTAAGCCAAAACCCTTCTAAAAGTACTCAGCATACCGTTATAATGCCTGTCTGTATGTATGTATGTGTTATGTATCTTCCGAGTCAACCACTAGTCTAAATCATTTGTAAAGCAAATAATGCCAAAATCTCTGTAGATAATCCATTTTCAATCCTTTAAAAAAAGGGTAATGCTAAATACAACCCAGTGGGTTGTATTTAAGCATTAAATACCTTCTAATTTGGGTATTAATTTAGGAATTAAGAACTAAATTACACATTAACCAATACAATCAATGCATATATTAAGAATTTATTTCCTTTTTTGGTTTCTTAAATACAACCCAGTGGGTTGTATTTATCATTACCCTTAAAAAAAACCATTTGTAAACCAAATAATGCCGAATTTTTCAGTTTTCAAATTTCAACTTTCCAGAAAAAGACCTTTTCAAAAATCCAATTTTCTGTAAATGTAAAATCCATTTCCTTTCAAAAAACGCTTTTTGTAAAATTCCGTTTTCAAAAATTAAGTCAATTTTAAATTCTCCATAAATAAAATCCTTTGTAAATTCTCAAAAAAATAATAATAATAAAAAAACCGTAAAAGAAAAAAATCCAAAAAAAAAACCAAAAATGTTTTAAATCAGAATATTTTCAAAACATGTAAATGCAGAAATTCAATTGGGAAGTCAGAGTCAAAATTCAAACCGATTATGTCCTAGTCGGAACTCTGTCGAATTATAAACCCTTATTCCCTTACATTTTGGGTCTTTTCAAATTCAAGTCAAATCCAAAGGCATCACGCCGTTATTTCGGACCCCCTACCCCAACTCATTTACGATCTAAACATTTCCGACACCTCGAGTCACACGTGTCCGAGTCGTACACAAAAGACTTAATGAGCCTCACCTTTCAAATCCATTTTCTTTCAAAACCGTCTTTTCAAAACCTTCCTTATGACACGTCCCGAGGCTCAACACGAGTCTCAATGGGCCTCACATTAGCAACCGTTTTTTTAAACACCTATAAGCACATCTCGGGTATCTATACTTATACCTGAGTCTAGAATAACCACGTGTCATCAATCTCGTCAATAAGGCCATTCGTCTAAATGTCACTCCGTCAAGTCAACACTCGAGTCTAAGGTCAAAGTAAAAAACCGTGAGTCCATACACGATAAGTCACTCACGATATTTCATGAATTCACAAGTCAAGAGTCTAGTTATCCCGTCTCGTCCTCATATATTTTCCTTCGTATATCCCTTGTTTGTCGCCTTAGTATGCATGATCCCATGTCGAATCAAGTTGTAACGCGCGTCATTTTCTTGTTGGTAGGAATTCTGCGATTTCCAATGAAAATTGATGTAACTCGTATTTACGCACATTTAGTCCCCTAACTAGCCTCGTTCCTACGCTTTCTATCATGCATTAGGGTCGTTTCTTATCTTTAGCTTCCTATTATGCATTTTCTATGTGGTTTTGTGCCCTTGGTAGGAGAGGAGTGCTAGCCTAGCTTAAACGGAGCAAAACGGAGCTAAATTCATCGCATCCAACGACCAAGAAACAAGGAGGAGACCAATACTAAAGGCATAAGTCAATAAAACAAGTAAATGGGAAATGATGAAGGACCCCCACAACCCTTAAAGGATCCCCATGAGTTACGGGGTAGCCAAATGAAAGAAGAAGCAAAACTGCCCTTCAGGACGTGCATCCCAGAGCAAGGACGTGTTGAAAATCTATATCTCATTACTTAACATATTCATATATGTTTCAAAATTAATTTAGTCATAAAAATAATTAGATCTTATGCATGCAAACATAAGTAAATATTAAGGAGAAATCATCATTCTTACATTGATATTTCGGATTATTGGGCACAAGTAAGATCTCCTTCTTACTTGTTCTTGAGCACTCCTTAAATGGAAGAACAAAGGATTCAAGTATAGAATCTCTCCTAAGGAATAATACCCAAGGTTTCTCTTAATAAAATTAATATTATTGATACCAGAACAATATTAATTTGAATAAAATTGACCCAAAAATATTTATTTGGTCTCTTAAGTTTCGGTTAAGAGAAGGGAGAAAGAGGACGAATTTTATCTCTCTAAAACTCTAATTTTAGATGGTTGAATGAATAATAATGCCCTAAACTTTTAAGTAGTGTATTAGGCAAATTATAGAGAAAACCCATTGCCTTTCTCAATAGAAAAAACCGGGTAAGGGGGGGAGTTTTGATGCCCAATGCATGATCAAGGTGTTCTTCACAAGAGGCACTAGGTATGCATGGCTAGGTTTAGGAAAAATGATTATGTTTTCCACTTAATTAATCAACATAATATTTATCCTAATACTCCCACTAATTCGGTCCACTTAAGATAAAATGGACTCCATTTTATCTTTGTCAATTTGTCACATGTCACATGTCATGTAAAATTGTTATGCATTTTTAACATATTAAAAATCAACGCATTAATTAAAATACGTCATATACAAAATCGACTTAGTAATTCATAATTACTTGTACCAAAATATTTTACCAATTATAAATCACAACATCTTGTATTTATAATAAATTATTCATTCAAATGCAATTGTTTCCGTAAACAATAATTTCATCTAAGCAATAAAACAATTCGATTAATTAGACCGTATCTTATTTAATCAAATTATAATGAGATACGTAAATATTACTTCGAAAATCGTCTGTCAATTTTAAGTAATTTAATTAACCCGTATCGTCATACGATCAATTAAATAATCAATTAAGAGTGTTACCCTTTAGGTATGACCTAAGGGAATCAACTGATCACCACCGTCGCACGACAGTAATGTCAAACTCTAGTTAGCCAATCATTGCCGATATGTGTGGACCAGTTGACAGTAAAATATTACTTCCCAATTTGTATTCTTAAAATGAGACTTAAACATGTGATCATCATGATCGACAGTTGTGATCGCACTATTGTCGGAGGACACATATTCCAACAATCTCCTACTTGTCCTCGACAAGTGTGCGTCACCAATTCTCTTGTCCTATTACTATCTCCCACTCAATGCAAGGTGTCTTTCAGGTCGTACTTGCAAGTGATCATATCGAGAGTGGTTTCCTCGATCTGGAGAATAACTGATTGACCGGATTTATCTACCATAGATATCTTCCGAGCGTGGCCACGCATTTCCAGTTCATTACTCCTCGAGTGGCCCTGAGATATTGTTATAACCCTGACTAGGGGTGGACAATTCCTATCGCACTTATTCCCTTCGACTAGCCACAGCCATCATAACCCAAAATATGCCCATTTGACCCCATTTACGAAGGTGGTAACACAAATCAAAGTTAATCTGAAACTGTGCCATCTTAGGCGAACAGTCTTTAGTCAAAAGAATCGACTCATTAGAATACTATAGTAGCTCTCGCCACGACCAGGCTATATAAATTTGCCAGAACTCTATAAACGGTCATAAGGCCCGACAAAGTGTTCCTAACAGTGTGCCTATGTGATCGACTAGTCATTCTCACATGACTTCATGGCACTTGAACTTGCCATCAATCGCATCACATTCTTGTTACTTCGAGACGTCACCTCATGTAAGTAACTATGGGCGAATACAATGCTAATCCGCGTTCACTTTAACGGGGTTCAATTGTTTCTACAACCCGTTTGGATGTAACAAAGTATAAGGTGAGTTAATAATAACTCAAACGACAAATGTCGACATCACATTCAGGTAGTCAATACCATATTACAACCTTGTGATGCATATCGTAAGTGTGTAAACACTAGTCGATTGCAATAGAAGTTTAACATACTATGTGTCCATGTGTTCAAACTTCTTATATTGCATTATCCTTTATATTCATGTTATCTCTCATAGCATGAACCTTACCAAGTACACATATAGGTTCCCAACCTCGGTTTGGGTTCTTTATCTTGAAAGAACTTTCTGGTTGTTTATCACACAACCAACGAATTTGTGGTGGATGATTTGACTTGTACTGGTCAAGTACTCTACCCACTCACAATGCACTAGGTATATGTTTTGTAGAGTCTTGCAACAATTGTCAAGATGATTAGCCTAACACTTCTCACAAGTCTTAGCATTTTAGAAAATATTAGTTTTGAGTAACTTCTTACTTCAACTAAGTATCTTCCCAAACTTCTTATTTCTCCTTTTAGCTTGAAAAGCTTAGGATTTCATAAATCCTTACGCGTGTTCGAACTTTAATATGTGCAACCTCTTGACACACAACAGAGTGTTCTGTCCAACACTGAAATCGCTCATCGGATTCTCCTCGAGAATTTATGACGATTCTTCTATGGCTTGCCAATGATTCATCATGCTCTTATGCATATGATTCATTATTGGACATGTGCATGATTATTCTAATGGCGGAAACATTAGTAACTAATAATCATGTGATCAACCATTCTTAGGTTCAATGAATGACCATGACTGCTAATGACAATTCCATTTTCATTGACAGGAATAACCTACGTTTCTCGTTGATTTGATGTGTATATCTCAATACCTATCCAACATCTCATGATGTGATTGGATTCATCATAGTCCTTTTTCATCCAGAATTGAAAACTCAAATACTTCTTTGTGAAAGAAAAGTATTAGCTCGTCATTCTCAATGAGTAATGAATTATAAACTTTTACAAGATGATTGCTCCCACTAAATTCCATGTCTTCACATGATAATTTCCAACTCCCACTTAATTCCACATGTTTCGCAATTGACTACTCAATCGAAACATTTCAAGGATTGAAATATATTTTGCTTTGCTAAGTTATTAAGATAAAACCATATATGTTCCCATCATATCCTTTCAAAATACCTATTTTGAAAAGGTTTCAATCTTAACCTTATGGAAATAGATTTTAATCTCTAACTCATTCATTTTATAATGATGCGTAGCAATGTCATTATTTAAATGTGAATGATATCTAATACACGTCCTTCTCAAAATACCCTTTTCGGAAGGAGGTTTAACCATTTCATTTTCATAATGAGGTTAAGTAATGACATTAGCGTGGTTAGTACTTAACTTAGCTCTTGTGGATATCGGCATATCAATCTTTGCAACTTTTAGTCATAAATCTCATTTATTTTCTATGATGCAACTTCGATTCATTTAGGCTCTTAAGTATGTATCAATATTGAAACTATTGGTCAAATGTTTTTCATAAACTAGTCAAAACTCTTGTTAAGACTTTACATCAGTCATTCCTTTCCAAAAACTTCCTTTTGATTACTTCACTTGGTCTCTTTTATCATGTAGATTTCATCTAATCGAGACCATAGATCTCATCTATTCGTGTATTCTATCTGTATAGGTATACAAATCATTTGCGTAGATCTCATTTACACAAGTACACAAATTTTGCTTGGTGTTCTTTGTGTCTTCATTTTCTCCTACTCTATCTTTAGAATGAATACACTAGAGATTCAAAGATAGCGTATGAGACACAAATAATGTTTTTGAAGTATAAGGAGGACTATCTCATAGGTTGACTAATTGTTTTAGATTTGATAAGTGTACTTGGTGATTGACATTCCTTTAAGAGAGTTCATCAACTCAATATCACTTTATAATTGATCATACACAAGCCTTAAGCTTGTGGACATATAATGAATCCCATCATTATAGTTGTCCATTAGATCACTTTAAGTGAATGATCATATGTTTCTATGAGCAAGCATATAAAGACGAATTTTTAGAACAAGGATAAAATACGATAAAATGGGTGACTTGGGTTGCAAACCAAGCCACCATAAACCAAAATACAAAAATTGTTTTAGAAAGGATTAAACATTTCCATGTCGAACACGGAAATCAAAAGGTTCTAAAAATCCGAAACATAAATTAAAATAAGACAATAAAAAGCCAAGCTTCATGGAAGCTACTCCTAGCTTCTTGATGGTTTCTCAAGCTTGCTTTTCTTTTCCCTTGTCCTTTCTTGGTGGAGGCCCTATTTACAATAAAAAGGGGATACATTATCACAACTTTGTATCACAATACCATAGTTGAATTAGAAACATAAAATAAAGGATAGTCATTTACCTACTGGAGTGATCTTTCCAGCTTTAATGTGACCAAGATATTTGGAACAATTTCTTTTCCAATGTCCACCACCATTACAATAATGGCATTTATCAAGAGGACCCTTCTTGATCTTGGAAGTGCTAGCTTCATAAGTCTTAGCTTTGGTGAAAGTGGGAGTTTGCTTCTTACCCTTCTTCCCATTCCTCTTGAACTTCCTCTTGCTTTTGGTGCTTATGTTAAGCACATCCTTAGGTGGGTTAACATTTAACCCCATGTCTCTTTCGGCTTGCACAAGTAACTTGTGCAACTCTTCAAGAGACACGTCCTTGTCTTGCATGTTAAAATTCACCCGGAATTGAACATATGCTTTGACTTTGGATAAGGAGTGTAGAATTCTATCTACAAAGAGTTCTTTGGGAATTCAACCATTTGAATCTTCAAGGTCTCGACTAGCTCCATCAATTTGAGCACGTGAGGGCTAACCTTTTGGCCCTCTTTAAAGTCGAGATCAAAGAATGCCGTGGCCGCCTCATATTGGACGATCCGCGGAGTTTGTGATAACATTGTCACAAGCTTGGAATAGATTTCATTAGCGGTGCCCATCTTAAAGGCTCTCCTTTGGAGATCCGCCTCCATCGCAAAGATCAACACATTTTTCATTGCGGCGGACTCCTTGTGGTAAGCCTCATATGCTTCCCTAGTAGCGGCACTCGACCTAGCATTAGGTTCGGGTGGAGAGGCCTCGGTGAGGTAACGAATCTTGTCATCACCTTGGGCGGCTAATTTGAGTTGGGCATCCTAATCGGAGAAATTTGACCCATTCTTTTCAAGTTTACAATGATCCATGAAGGATCGGAGCCATGAAGTGTTAGTGAGAGGTGTGGCGTTGGTGTTTCGAGTGGCCATTTGCAATGAGAAATAAAAGTGGTCTACAAAACAAAATAGAAGGAATAAAACATATGTCGTTTTCAAAATAATAATAATACTCGTAAAATTAATTTAAACAAGTTTTATTGCATTTATCCAGTGACCTCTACCCGACTTTAATAAATGATTCCAAGACCCAAATTCATATTAATTTAGGCATCGGTAAAGCCGAAAACAACCCTTATCAATATAACTCGGTGGATTAACCCTTTAATCGATTCTACTTTTAGAACTCTTGGTTGATAAATTTACATTAAAATTTATCTTTAGCCCGAAACACATCCGGCAACCGTCGAGAATACTTTCGTTGAGTTCAACCCAAATTTCGAATAAATGTGTCCATGATCCAAATTTACATCAATTTGGGCATCGGTAAAGCTGAAAACAACCCTCATCTTTATAAATTCGGTGGGTAGACATTTATCACCCACTTCCCCTACGTAACAAGGTTTGTACTCCGGTAAAGCCGAGTGCACTCCCTCACGAAATAGGTTTTCATGGTTTCTACTTTTTGGTAAGGCTATGTCTCAATTGATTATTTTAGCGAGAGGTCATGTCAATTTATTATCTATCACGTTTTAAGTGAACTAAAGCGGTGAACTACGATAATTATAATTGACACGGTCGGTAAACTCGATTAAAAAGACAATGCATGGTTTAGTTATGACGATTTAGCGATGCATGTAACATATAAATAAAATGAAAAGCATAAAATAAATCCTAGTATGGACTTCCTAAAATAGAAAATCTAATTAACTATTACATATTCGAAAACCAACTCAATTGGTCCCTTGATCTTCGGTTTTGGCACGCATCTCGAGGTAACACCGTCTTTATGTATCGCCTTCTTTAGTGACACCGTCTTCAAGGAACTCCGGAATAAATAAAATACATAACAAATTACATAATTTCCTATTATACATTTGTAATTAAAATAAAATAAATCTATTAAATTACAAAACGGTGATACGAGATCACAATAAATTACAACCGAATCGATATTCCCATACATTTCGAGTAATACCAATTAAAAAACTAAGGCCATACTAAGTAAAAATTACATAATTCAAAAATTACATAAAATAAAATTATGACAATCATAAATAAAATAAAGCATTATAATATGTATGAACATGCCCAATTTTATGCTAAATCGCCTTTAAGGAGCCAATATCGTATATTAATCGGTTTTTACGGATTTGCGTGATTCAACCTTTTAAAATCACAATAAATTACATAAAATCATATTTATGCACAAGTTAATTACCCTAACCAACTTAGGACTCAAAATTAGTCTCCACTAATATATTGACAATAATTAACTTATATTTCTCAAAATTTGTTCATTAATGGACTCAAAATTACAATAAAATGCCATAAACTCCAAATAAATCATAACAATTTCAAATAAATTCAAAATTAAAAATTTAAATTCATGAACATTCTGAAAAAATACCATGACACTCATAATATTCAAAAAAAACTTAGGTTAAAATTTTCGAAATTTATCGGGAAAAACAATGTTGCGGTTTATCGGATTTAACAAATATAATCATAAAAATATGAGAAAAATTATATTTATCAACTTTTCAATTTTAGATCTGAAATAGGTAATAAAATGCAACATGTGACATTTTTCCTTAGTCGTGAAGTATGTTTTAGCAATTATTCACTAATTAAAGTCACTATTTATGCTATTTTTCATCAAAAATTCATAAATCATGCATAAAGACTTCATTATAGCCTATTATTTTACACACATCTTGTAAAATTGCATGTGACAACATACTAAATTTCTATAACCAGATTCGAAATATTTCTCATATTAACCTATTTTTCATTTAAATTCGATTTTTATCATGAAAAATCCATATTTCGAGCATAAGAACTCCAAAAATTATGAAAATTTACAGGTCATCTAAAACTATTATATGTGAAAACATATCCAAAAACCACTGGAAAATTCAAAGTTTAGCTAATTTTAGTCCGAAAATTATATTTTTATCATAAAATCACATTTTAATGCCATTATTATATAAAATGAACAATAAAAATCCATAAATTAACCAAAATATCCTAAATACATTTTAGGACCAGAAACTTTAACATGCATAATGATTTCGTGATATATCATAATAAACACAAATTTATAAGTTTTATATGTTAATCGTATAACTCGGAAAAACTATAACCGATTTGCATGCAAACAACCTAAGGCTCTGATACCGCTTGTTGGAAATCTATATCTCATTACTTAACATATTCATATATGTTTCAAAATTAATTTAGTCATAAAATTAATTAGATCTTATGCATGCAAACATAAGTAAATATTAAGGAGAAATCATCATTCTTACATTGATATTTCGGATTATTGGGCATAAGTAAGATCTCCTTCTTACTTGTTCTTGCGCACTCCTTAAATGGAAGAACAAAGGATTCAAGTATAGAATCCCTCCCAAGGAATAATACCCAAGGTAATCTCTTAATAAAATTAATATTATTGATACTAGAACAATATTAATTTGAATAAAATTGACCCAAAAAATATTTATTTGGTCTCTTAAGTTTCGGTTAAGAGAAGGGAGAAAGAGGAAGAATTTTATCTCTCTAAAACTCTAATTTTAGATGGTTGAATGAATAATAATGCCCTAAACTTTTAAGTAGTGTATTAGGCAAATTATAGAGAAAACCCATTGCCTTTCTCTATAGACAAAACCGGGTAAGAGGGGAGTTTTGATGCCTAATGCATGATCAAGGTATTCTTCACAAGAGGCACTAGGTATGCATGGCTAGGTTTAGGAAAAATGATTATGTTTTCCACTTAATTAATCAACATAATATTTATCCTAATACTCCCACTAATTCGGTCCACTTAAGATAAAATGGACTCCATTTTATCTTTGTCAATTTGTCACATGTCACATGTCATGTAAAATTGTTATGCATTTTTAACATATTAAAAATCAACGCATTAATAAAAATACGTCATATACAAAATCGACGTAGTAATTCATAATTACTTGTATCAAAATATTTTACCAATTATAAATCACAACATCTTGTATTTATAATAAATTATTCATTCAAATGCAATTGTTTCCGTAAACAATAATTTCATCTAAGCAATAAAACAATTCGATTACTTAGACCGTATCTTATTTAATCAAATTATAATGAGATACGTAAATATTACTTCCAAAATCGTCCGTCAATTTTAAGTAATTTAATTAACCCGTATCGTCATACGATCAATTGAATAATCAATTAAGAGTGTTACCCTTTAGGTATGACCTAAGGGGATCAACTGATCACCACCGTCGCACGACAGTAATGTCAAACTCTAGTCAGCCAATCATTACCGATATGTGTGGACCAGTTGACAGTAAAATATTACTTCCCAATTTGTATTCTTAAAATGAGACTTAAACATGTGATCATCATGATCGACAGTTGTGATCGCATTATTGTCGGAGGACACATATTCCAACAGGACGGGCATCCCTATGGTAAGGACGGGCGTTTGTAACACCCCCATACTCCAAGTGCCTTACCAGGCCTACTTAAGGCATAGAAGTGCTACCATATCGGTCACCCGAGGCAATGATAATCATAAGACAATAAAGAAACGTACTTTAAAAGTAAATATAGTTTAAATGATTACATGATCAAAACCAAAACTGACAAACGGAAATGCAACATCCTCAGACGGTCTACTACTAAAACTATCAAAGCTTTAAAACATCGTCTGACACAGCGGAAGACTTCTAACTGCCACGTGATGACTCATCCCAGCTATCCCATGCGCGTCATATAATACCTGCTCAATAACTGCTCACCACCCCCGAATGGATCACCACAGTTTTTAAAACATTTAAACGGGGTCAGTACTAATCACACAATTTATATAATCCAACAACACAACGAACAACACAGCTCAAACGGTCACACACACAATCACACCCACTCCAATCAATCTCCATCACCGAATGTCCACTGGACCAACCCTGCCAGTGGGGGACCACAGCCGTACCCACCAAATCCCCGCTCATCATACCGAGCGATGACCCTGTCCCATTAATGTGCACATCCCCTCCCGTGGCGGGTTCCACGGAGGGCGAAACTAGGGCGTGAAGCCACTCCCGCAAGTGACTCCACTCAGCCGAGAACGCATCTCGAGAACCAGAGGCAAACAATCACAACCATTATACAGCAATCAATCAACAACCGTCTCAATACGAATACGATAACAATCAACAATCATACAACACCAACAATGCATTATGGGACTAATACTGAGTAGGGAAACCCTACCTGGAATGCAACACAAACATCAGACGTTCTAGCAGCTGTCTCAAAACCTTTCCTCTACGAACCCTTCTCCTATACACATAATCATACAATTACTACCACATCAACATAAACATAGAAAACCCTCAATCCAACCCCCAATCCCAAAATTAGGGTTTAACTAAACTTAATGAAATACTATAAAATTGGTATGTAGATCTTACCCTTGACGCAAGGAACACTATGATACAAAGAACGAGATGATCCGACACTCCTAGCCTTGGGGATTTGCCAACAAAGCAACGAGAGAGAACTATGTAACTCCTTTTTCTTTTGAAAGGTTTAGAAAGGATAAAAGTGATTAAAGAAACTGGCGGAAACCTTTTATATTAAACTCGCGTTATTAGCAAAACCCGACAAAACAACCCCGTAAAACACACTTACTCGATCGAGTAACTGATGTACTCGATCGAGTGCCGCCTACTCGATCGAGTACCAAGGCTACTCGATCGAGTACCCTACAGGTCAGAAACTATTTTAAACTGCAATACACTTACTCGACAGAGTAAGGCCCACTCGATAGAGTACCCAGATACTCATAAAACCGTAGTATTACAGTCTTCCCTCCTTAAAAAGAACTTCGTCCCCGAAGTTCAACCCATACATAAAAACAAACATACTAACTCTTTCAAGACGCAACAAAGCTACTAAGAAATCAAAACAAAACCCCAACTTATAAAACATGAAACCATGAACCCTTAACACCAACTCCACCAACTATTCCTACCTCCCCACATCGCTCACGATGTCGTATCAACTACATCATAAACTCCCCCGACACTAACTCCATACACTACCAACTACCATCCTCTAACGCTGCTAGCTCCATAATATATCATCCACTACCAAATCCAATATCAAGACACTCATAGACATCAAACGGAATGTTACATTCTACCACCCTTAAAAGGAACTTCGTCCTCGAAGTTTACTCACACTCATAACCTCATCATCCAACTGTCAACACTAGTGAAATATTCTCACACTCCTAAACATCACACTACTACAAGCACGACCATGGCCTTTAATAAAATCACCCACAACACGAATCAATCTTTTATTCTACATCAAGACTCAAACTTCCAAATATATTACCATATCCACAACCATCAAAATCTCTTTTATCGCATCCTACTCCTCTTAAGATAAATGTTACGTCCTCGTAACTCACTAATACTATATCCTTAGTTATATCTTTTCATTATTCCCATCACCATCACATGTCATAGATAACCACCTAAAATCTACACACTCGCCATGCATATATCTGAGACTCTCTTACTTAAACAACTCTCATACTTCACTTCACTCGTCACACCACCTAACCTATACCTCAAAACCTTTAGCTTAACCCAAAACTTCAACTTTTCCACATTACCGAAACATGACATACCTCTCTATATAAACTATATAAAACTCCCTTCGTCAAAAGCATAACTCACGATCCACACTTGTTACGTACACTCACACTAGCTTCTCAAGTTCTTTTCTTTCATTACCACAAAACTCATACATAACTTAACATGACACCAAATCCCAATACCCTGCACTCACTATCTCAACAAAAGATTATGAACCACCTGCCGCTTTCAGATCATTAAAACACATGTTCCACGAATCACCTGCCATGACTATGACTACCGATGCCTCATCTTAAAAGAAGATCAAAATTACTGTAACAACTTCTCACAACTATGTCCCATCAACAGAATGTCACTATACCATGACAACAACGAAAACATATACAACTCTCTTTCATATCATACTCTACCCTCATTCCAAAACTTAACTGGTAAGAAACATCAATAAACAAAACAACTGTCTATCTGTACAAACTGAAACTCACGGGAAGCAACATCAAACAAAACAACAATTTATGTGTAACTGGTATGTACTTTCGAAACTTGAATCATAATCATCCCGCCTACTCCACCACAACCGGTGACGGCATCGCAACACCGCCACCAACAACCACACCGCAGTGCGAAAATACCTGCATTATAACACTAAATACCGTGCCCGGATCACCACCCGAGGCACCACAACCACATCGATAGTCATCACAACTTACACAATCCCATAAGCACTGACTCAACATAACTTCTCGGACAAGAAAAACTTACTCAAATCCACTTTACTAAATCATAAAGCAACATATTATATGAATTAAACAGATAATAACCTCATGAATATCATCCCCTTACCACATCACGGAATAACATATATCATGAATACATACAAGTATAACCAGTCATGCCAGATCAATCAAATTATTACCTTTTTGAATATCATTCAATTAAATTACCGTGTCCAACATATATTCGAACATTCGGATAATGACTTTATAACTATCACACCATACCACTTCCCGTGAGGTCAGAACCTCACACAAACATTTATACACATCATAGACCCGTAATCACATCCAACTGGTCAATCCTGATCACGTAAGTTACCACCTGATAAAAGTCACCTCTCACCCGAGCTTAACTCGTATACCCCTCATAACATACTCTCCCATTCGCATATCCATTACCTTTGCCAATTATAATCATACCATTACTATTCAACTATTAGCACCCGCCTCATCTAACCACATCTTATACTTCCTTACAACCATACATATCAATCCGGCCTCTACAAAAATCAACCTCATTAGAATTGATACCTTTCTAATATACCATCACCCTTAACCACTAGTCACAAACCATAACACTACCACTGCCCGGACATCAAACCTCTTACACTCATATCTAAAAATCATGATTCCTTTCCTATCTTTGGTTAACATCCCAAATAACGAACATCGAATCCATCAACAAAATTACCTCAACATTCTTCCCAATACTATCCTTAATTGTGTCATCATCTAACTCTCCACCCAAAATCTCATATCATGCAGATATTCTACCAACTTCTTACTCCCTTAATTCCTCGAAACTCATGATTAATCATGTTGTCCCGAAACTTCTGTATAACCATTAACTTACTTACTCTTGATAATATCATACATCTCGACGATTCCTTACTTTTATGTCACATAACTCCGGTCAACATTTTCCTAGTTTTACTCTCCTCATTCTTTTCTTTTACAGTCGACAAAATCAATTAACCATTCAACTCCTTATCACTTCTACCTAACTCTTTAGTGTTCCGGTTACTTTCTCATTGCTCCAAAACTCACATCTCATTATTTCATATCGATATCATCTCACTCTTTCTTACCATAAATATTCTCTTATTATGTCATCAATCACCCTTGCCACTAATCCATCCATAGAATCAACGTTACTGTTTGACAATTGCATCTCCTTTGTACATCTCTAGAAATCAAAATTCCTTTCATACCATTAATTGCCCAAGGAAATCCCACAGTAGTTTCACCTCTTAATAAACTAAATCTTCCAAACTCACTCACTGTTTACAAATCCACCTCGTGACATGTCTCCACAAAGTTCACTATATACCACTCTTCTCAACCCTTTTAAAACGAACTTTCACTATGTATATTCTTAACCCACACGACTCCTAACCATCTCCCTCCATAATTCTTTACACTTCTCAAGTTGCCACCATTTGCGTCCCTCATAACAATCTTTTCATTCTCACGTTTAATAAACCCACATCATCCCTTGCCCACATTCATTTACTTTTACATTACTCAACACACAAACATTTCACTCATCTCCTCTCAGAAAACATGCTCTATGTCTCAATTAAGCCATAACGATCTTCCTTTTCTTTTTTTTTCCACTATCTATCACAACCACATATAACTCATGTCCTCCCACCGAACTCATACTCATCATAGGTGCCACTCCTTACATCACAATATTGGGTAACTTACGCATCAAGACCAACGTACATGTAAAACAATGCATAAAGAAGCAATATAACACCTTTGAATTAAACATAATATGCAACGAAGCCAAAGGATAAGCATATAACCCAAAATAGGGGTCACTAGATCGAGTACAGGCCACTCGATCGAGTAAGTGACTTACTCGATCGAGTAAGTGACTTACTCGATCGAGTAGGTGAAGGACAGAAGCACGTAAAACAAATTACCAGGGCCGCTCGATCGAGTAACTAACATACTCGATCGAGTGCCCCCTACTCGATCGAGTACCAAGGCTACTCGATCGAGTACCTACGCATTTCTCAGCACTGTCCAGGTTTCGTAAAACGGTCATAACTCACTCATTTCTTGGTCGTTTTGGGCGTGTGACCTATCGTTAGAATCGTATAAGAACAAGCTATCACCTCCAATTGGAATCACAATAAAATCATTTATGAATCTCAAGTTATAACAGTTTAAAGACAACCTCTTTATAATCGAAAAACACAACTACTTGATTTTACTTCCAAACAACTTAAACGACAACAAGGTAAACAAAAACAACACAATACTCATAAAACCAGTAGTCCCAATCACATGTTACTATTTTCGAAAGCAAAGCAACAACATTCATCGTGCAAATAATTTATTTAACTTGCCAATCATGACTTACCCACATGCTTTTATTCTATCACTTTTCGTAAACAAAACATACTCATATATTACAAATCCTATTTCCATGTTACTAATACAACAATATTACAAATCCAATTCATCACATAAACATGTTCATAATCAAAGTATTCATATTCTCATGCAATTGCCACTTCATCTTTTCCAATCAGTTCATCTAGTTCAATCACATTCTTTATCTAACAAGCGCATATGATACAACAGTAGACAATTATATGAACTTTTTATATAACCTTATGCAAACGAAATTATGAAAACAAATCTTATCACACTCCCTATTCACAAGTTATTAGGATTGCCACATTATAAATCATTCATCCTGCAACATCATTATTCGTCACATATTATCATATATGAACTACTTCATTTTTCTACCACATCATTCATCATTCTCACATACTTTTCCAACGATTCCAACCAACATGTAAACCAACTATCATGCAACATGCTTTCAATCAACAACATACGAAACCACATCATCACCATCTTTTCTACACATTCCCCATTCTCCACATACATACATCCACTGATTCATGCCACACATCACTATATAGATACACAATTCACAAGATAAACACATAGCGATCCCGACTCATATCCCATGGTGACCGGTTCAAAATTGTAGGGTGAGTTCGCGACTTTAGGACGTCTCCCAAGTCTTTGCATTAGCTCCTACAACTTCTACCCCGGGTTCATTTTATTTTGACTCCCTATGTTCATTAGGTTCATTGGTTATAGGTTTCAGGATCGTCTCTCTGATACCATTTTGTAACACCCCCATACTCCAAGTGCCTTACCAGGACCACTTAAGGCATAGAAGTGCTACCATCTCGGTTACCCGAGGCAATGATAATCATAAGACAATAAAGAAACGTACTTTAAAAGTAAATATAGTTTAAATGATTACATGATCAAAACCAAAACTGACAAACGGAAATGCAACATCCTCAGACGGTCTACTACTAAAACTATCAAAGCTTTAAAACATCGTCTGACACAGCGGAAGACTTCTAACTGCCACGTGATGACTCATCCCAGCTATCCCATGCGCGTCATATAATACCTGCTCAATAACTGCTCACCACCCCCGAATGGATCACCACAGTTTTTAAAACATTTAAACGGGGTCAGTACTAATCACACAATTTATATAATCCAACAACACAACAAACAACACAGCTCAAACGGTCACACACACAATCACACCCATTCCAATCAATCTCCGTCACCGACTGTCCACTGGACCAGCCCTGCCAGTGGGGCACCGCAGCCGTACCCACCAAATCCCCGCTCATCATACCGAGCGATGACCCTGTCCCATTAATGTGCACATGCCCTCCCGTGGCGGGTTCCACGGAGGGCGAAACTAGGGCGTGAAGCCACTCCCGCAAGTGACTCCACTCAGTCGAGAACGCATCTCGAGAACCAGAGACAAACAATCACAACCATTATACCACAATCAATCAACAACCGTCTCAATACGAATATGATAACAATCAACAATCATACAACACCAACAATGCATTATGGGACTAATACTGAGTAGGGAAACCCTACCTGGAATGCAACACAAACATCAGACGATCTAGCAGCTGTCTCAAAACCTTTCCTCTACGAACCCTTCTCCTATACACATAATCATACAATTACTACCACATCAACATAAACATAGAAAACCCTCAATCCAACCCCCAATCCCAAAATTAGGGTTTAACAAAACTTAATGAAATACTATAAAATTGGTATGTAGATCTTACCCTTGACGCAAGGAACACTATGATGCAAAGAACGAGATGATCCGACACTCCTAGCCTTGGGGATTTGCCAACAACGCAACGAGAGAGAACTACGTAACTCCTTTTTCTTTTGAAAGGTTTAGAAAGGATAAAAGTGATTAAAGAAACTGATGGAAACCTTTTATATTAAACTCGCGTTATTAGCAAAACCCGACAAAACAACCCCGTAAAACACACTTACTCGATCGAGTAACTGATGTACTCGATCGAGTGCCGCCTACTCGATCGAGTACCAAGGCTACTCGATCGAGTACCCTACAGGTCAGAAACTATTTTAAACTTCAAACTACCCTTACTTGACAGAGTAAGGCCCACTCGATAGAGTACCCAGGGACTCATAAAACCGTAGTATTACGGCGTTCCCATAGTCGGCCGGACGTCCCCGGGGAAGGACGGGCGTCCTCAATGCAGAATGAGCGTCCATCAAAAGGAGGTCGCGCGTCCCATGCCAGGACTTGCAAGGCGTTGGACTTCATTTAAGGAGCTTAATCTTCATTTAAGCCCTTAGTTAACCTAATACTTGTACTTAATATAAATACTCCCTTGTAATAGAAGATTAGTAACAAGTAAATTATAGATTAGAGAGAGATTAGACATCAATTAGCTTAATTACACTTTAATCCTTCCTTAATTATTATTCAACAATTCTTAGATCTAGTTGGGTAATTGAAGATTATTTGGGTTTTTATTGGAAAATTGACAACTCTTCATCATCAATCAAAGTTTTCTTCTATTATTCTTTCCTTTCCATTTGCTCATCTTAAGACTGACAATCGGTGTGGAAAAGGTAGTGCAATGGCAATGGGCTCGGCTTCTTTTGCCTTAGTAGTAGTTTTGGTCGTCGTTACACTCGGCAGTGAACGCGACCGTCTCCCTTTCATTGAAAGGCCTCTTCTTTATCAATATCTCCTTTAAAAACTTTGCATAGGCCGGCACTTGAATGATCAATTTGGTAAATGGTACACTAACTTGAAGAATTTTCCCTATCTCCGTGAACCTCCCAAACTGCTGATCAAGCTTGGATTCTGCAATCGATGTGGAAAAGGTAGTGCAATGGCAATGGGCTCGGCTTCTTTTGCCTTAGTAGTAGTTTTGGAAGCACCGTCGTCAGTTACGGGTGTTACTCAATCGAGTTCAGGGGTCACTCGATCGAGTACCCTATTTTCACCAAAGGCCATAGCTGGAAAACGAGAATCAGCTTAATCTAGGGTGGATACTCGATCGAGTCCAGCCAGGCTCGATCGAGTACACACTGCTTTCCTCTATTTTTCGTCCTTTTTCTTATCCCGTGTTTTATCTTTGCTTATTTTTGTCTCGTCATCACTTAACTCCAGGTTACCTAACCCCTTAGGATGCATGTAGGGGACCTCATGTTCATCAATGGGAATCTCCGAACTTGGATAAGTAGTACCGCTCCTCAGTGAAATAACATTAACTTGTTCACGTGCTTGTTTACCTTGAGGAGGAAGAGTTTCGGGCTGTTTTGAAGGATTTTGAACCGCCAATTGAGTAACTTGAGTGTCTAACGTCTTGTTATGAGCTATAAGTTCAAAAATTTGAGCCGTTTGCTTTTGTTGAATTAGCAAACTCTGTTGCCACAAAGCTTTCATCTCAGTCATATCATTACTTGGAGCTTGAGGGGGAGGTTGCATCTATTGAAAACCTCCTTGGTTCTGTCTGACATAATTACCACATGGCTGATTACCACGATTTTGAGGAGTGATGTATGCATTGTTCTGCTGCGGGCTTAGATTAAATACATAATGACTCCTTTCAAGGAAGAAGTTAGAATAGGGAGTACCTTGTTTGAATGATTGAAAAGCATGAACCTGCTCAATTGTGCTCATACACCATGCTGTAGTATGACCATCAATCCCACATCTTTCGACACCTCAGGTTAAACCATGGCATGAACCGTTTGTTGCTTTTCCCAGGACTGGGATGTCTTCAATTTGAATATTTGAGCAGTTAAGGCCTCCAACTATGCTGCAATTGCACTATCTGAACCATTCCCTCTCGTACTTCCCCTTGGGTTACCATTAGAAGTGATCATTTGCGGGCTTGTGCCGGACATGGACGGGCCTACACTTGAAAAAATTATCCGGCGGGCCTAATTTTGTTGCCCGTGTCCATTATAGCGGGCCAAGTTTGATTGTCCAAGCCCACCCATTTTTAATAGGCGGGCCAACCCACGGGCTCGTTGGCTCAAAATTAAAACAAAAAATTTATTGTCAACTTAAACAAAACTATCTACTACCAAGATTAAAGTAGGTTTATAAACTTTTTTTTGGGCTCGACCTCGTTTCGCTTAACTTTGCGTAAAAATAATAATTAGTTTTTAGTTATATACATTTTTTTATGTTATTATTGTTGTCATGTATAGAAAAATAGAAAAATATTTTTTAAAGCGGGCCTAGTGGGCCGGCCCATGGGCATTTTTCATGTTCCATACCCTGAAAGGATTCATTAACTCTCAAATTAAACTCTTTAATTTTATATCTAAGTTACTCATTAAAATAGATGATGATCTTATGCATGCATAATAAATTATAAATAAATGGTAAGAAAAATAATCCTTACAATATATAAAATCGGCTTTTAGGGCACAAGTAAGAACAACTTTCTTACTTGTTCTTGAGCTCAAGATAAATAGATGATTCCTTTTGTCCCAAATGTATGAGAACCTCCTTTCAATTGCTCCAAGACTATCCCAAAATCCTGCTTATATTATTAACTAGATAATATAAGTAGTATACCTTAAATTTAATTCTAATATTATTATTATTACTACTCTAGTAATGTAATTGATGTATTAGAAATTATAGAACAAATTTTTAGAGATTCTAAAACTATTTTAGAGAGATGAGAAGTAAAGATCTACAATACACTATTGTAAGAATGAATGAATGAATAAAATAAGAACCGAACCCTTATGGTAAAGGGAGGGTGCTGGTTTAGAGGGCCAAGAGAAGGCCAATGCATGGCCTTTTCTTTTTCTTTTGTTCTTCACAAGAAAGTAGTTGTAAGGCTACTTGCAAAATAGGTTATGATGGTGTTTTATTTAACAATTAAATAAAACATCCACTATCCTACAAAACCTCCATTATTTTCGGTCATTTTAGATAAAATGGACTTCCATTTTATTTTGTCAATTTGTCATTTGTCACACAATATGTCACATGTAGCATGTAACATGTTATTAATTAATTTAATGCATATTTAACAATTAAATATCACTATATTTATTAATTAAATTACATATAATAAATTGTCTAGTAATTCACACTTACATGGTATAAAATGGGACATGTTAATATAATTCACAATATTTTTGTAATTATAATTAAACATTCATTCTTGTCTAAATTGTTTCATAAACAATAATCAATTTTAGTAATTTAACATATTAATTACTAAATTGAATCTTATTTAATCATATTACAATAAGATGTAATATTCTCTCTCATAAATATCATTTTGTTCAATTTAAGGATTTAATCAATCTGTATCGTCATACAATCGATTAACTTTATAATTGAGGGAATCGCCCTTTAGGAGTGACCTTAAGGGATCAAATGACCACCACCGTCAGACGACAGTAATGTCAACCTCTAGTCAGCCAATCATTACCGATTAATGTTGATCAGTTGATTATATATAAATCTTGAATCATCCCTTACGTATTCTGTTGGAGTATGTGTCCTCGACAATAATGCGATCACATGTTTAAATCTCATATTAAGAATGCTGAGGGAAAATAATAATTTATTGTCAACTGATCCACATTAATCGGTAATGATTGGCTGACTATAGTTTGACATTACTGTCGTATGACGGTGGTGATCAGTTGATCCCTTAAGGTCATACCTCTAGGATAACACTCTTAATTGATTAATTAATTAATTGTATGTTGATACAAGTTAATTAATTCCTTAAATTGAATAAATTTTATTTATAAGAGAGAGTTTTATATCTTATTATAATTTGATTAAATAAGATTCAATTGAGTAATTAATTTGTTATATTGCTAAAATTGGTTAATGTTTGTGAAATATTTGAGATAAGAGTAATTAGTTAAATTATAATTACAAAATGTTGTAGATTATATTAACTAGACTTAATATGACCCATTTTTATATACATGTAATTGTGAATTACTTGTTAATTTGTTGAATGTAATTTATTTAATATATAATGATATATAATTAGTTAAATATGCATTTATATTACTAATGACATGTTACATGTCACATGTCACAACATATTATAAATGACAAATTATAAAGATAAAATGGAGGTCCATTTTATGTTCAAAACCGGTTGGACAAGGTTAGTGGGTGATGAATTTTGTCATTAGTTTAATGCATGCTTAAGGACATAATGATGACAAATAAATCATGCTTAAACTAGACCTACACCTAGCCTTTCTTGTGAAGATAAAAATCAAATTGAGAAGAACAATTTTGGCTCCCAATAAGAGCTAAAACCGGCTCACTCTTCTCTATAGGAGAACTTTTGGTTCTCATTTTTCTAGTGGAGAAACTTATGCTTATCTCTTATAATTTATCATCCTCTCTCACATAAAATTTTTTTATGCATAATTTATTCGATAATCTAATATATTCAAGTGACTAGAAGTAGTAATAGATAATAATAATTAGTTTAAATTTTAAGAACACAAATACTAATTTCTAGTAACAAAATTAGTACTTGTATTAAGAGTGATTATCTTGGTACAATACTTGAGGAGTAGATTCTATATTGAATCTAAGGGTTTTGTTGGAGAACTTGGTTTTTCTTAAGAAGACTAATTGGTAGGAGACCGATTAGTATAAACCATTCGGCCCTTATTGTAAGTTGATCAATTTTCTTCTTACTTTGCTTTTTAATGTTATGCATGCATAAGATCTAATTAGTTTTATGACTAAACTAAAATATAATGTTATTAGAAGTGTCTAATAAGAGGTATATAAACCTTACAATTGGTATCAGAGCAAGAGTTGTTGCATGCATAATCGGTTTAGTTTTTACGAGTTAAAATGTTAACATATAAAACTTGTATTTTGTGATTTATGATGATAAAGGCCAAAATTCTGGTCTTAAATTGAATTTAGGTCATTTTGATGATTTATGGTATTTTATTGCTCTTTAATATGATTTTAGTATTTTTATTACATTTTATTGAGTAAAATGACAATTAAAATGTTAAAAATAGTTAGACTATGATTCTGACAATGAAATTTTTACATGACCTCACATTCATATTTTACAAATTGTATGTAAATTTTCATATAAAATGGTTATATATAGCATGATTTATGATTTTTACATGTTAAAAGTCGATTAAATAGAGGTATTTATGTTAAAAATGGTTAGACTTTGTTCCTGCCCATGAAAATTTAGTATGTTGTCACATGCAATATTTACACACTGTATGTAAATTTTTAGATCAAATGGTTTAATTTTGCATGATTTATGATTTTTAGATGTAAAAATCGAATAAATAGTGACTAATTTTGGCAAAAATAGCTAAAATAAATTTTACGGCATGAATATTTTTTCCAATGTTGTAAATATGATATGAACATCAGATCTAAATTTTCATGTTAATTTTCGTGTGATTTTAATGATTATTAATTTTTATGGGATATAAATTGATAAATAGCAACTTTAATAGTCAAGAATATAAAAATTCGATTTTGGTTTAAAATTTGTCATTTCCAGGTTCTATAAACTTGTTAAGACTATTCAAAATTTTATTTTTGATTTATCACATAATCTTATGTTTAATTTGGTATTAATGGGTTAAAATTATGTTTTATGCGATTTATTTGTGAAATAAATTAATATAATCTAAAGGCATTTTTTTTAATTAGAACTTTGGGATGTTGGGAATTTTCTAGAATATATAAAATTATGATTTTGATTTTTCCGAATTTTTATGACTTTTTGGGAATTATTTCCTTATTATTATTATTATGAATAATAGTGTTTAAAGAACAATTATATAATATCAAGTTGAATTATTGTCAAATATTTAGTGAAAACTAAATTTTGAGTCCTAAGAGGTTGGGGTAATTAACTTGGACATAGATGTCATTTATGTAATATTTTGTGATTTTAATAGGTTAATTGTCACAATAATCCATAAAACCGGATCATATATACAATATTAGCTTAAATAGGGCGATTTGGCACATAACATGGTATGTTTCATACATATATTAATGCTACATTTTTAGTATGAATGTCATATTTTATTTTATGTAATTTTGAAGTATGTAATTTGTACTTAGTATGGCCGTAGTTTTTAATTGATATTTCCCGAAATAAATGGGGATATCAATTCGGTTGTAATTAATGTGATCTCGTATCACTTTTATTTTATTTTATTTGGTTTTTCTTTTTATATTGTATAAAGTAGAAAAGCTATGTAATTTATTTATCCCGGAGTTCCTTGAAGCCGGTGCCGTTCAAGATGGCGTTCCGACAAAGACGGTGTTACCTTGAAGTGCGTGCCAAATAAAGTTCAAGGGACCAAAGGAGTTGGTTTCCGAATTTATAAATAGTTTATTTGATTTACTATTTTAGGAAGGCCATACTAAGATTTTTATTGTTTTTGCTTTGCATTTGTTTTATATGTTTGCATGCATAGCCAAATCACCATAACTACACATGCATATCTTTTTATTGAATCATCGACCGTGTCAATTATAATTATCGCTAGTTCACCGCTTTAGTTCACTTAAAACGAGATAGATAATAAATTGACAAGACCTCTCACTAAACAATAATTGAGGATTAGCCTTACCAAATAGTAGAACCATGAGCCCCAATTTCATAAGGAAGTAGGCTCGGCTCACCGGGGTGCTAAACTTGTTACGTTGGGTAAGTGGGTGGTAAATTGTTACTACATCGAAATTTGGATTGAGCTCAATGGAAGTATTCGTGACCGTAGTCGCATGTGTTCCGAGCTAAAGATAAATATTAAAGTAATTTTATCGACCGAGAGTTCTAGAAGTAGAATCGATTAAAGAGTTAATCCACCGAGTTATACGGAGTATTGATTAGGGATGAATCGGCTCACCGTGCCCGAGTTGATATGAATTTGGATCTCGGGATCATTTATAATAGTTGGGTAGAGGTCACTATATAAATGCTAAAACATTCTTAAATGTTTTATAATATAACGATGAATGTTTGTTTTTGCCACTATTTCGTTGTTTTATGTTGTTCTTTATTATCGCTCTTACTCATATATGATATCAATTCGATTGTAACACGAGTCTCCGCTAAAGCACCATTACTTACGACCAATAGAATCTCTTTCTGAAATGAACCGTATCATAGGTTTTGGACTAGATCCATAGGAATCGTTCTATTCCATAGAACTCGATAGGAATCGTCCTATGCAACTATAAGATTAACATCTTGAATTCCTAACATACCTATGTATGAATTCTTGTGAAGAATATGAATAGAAGTAGTACTTGATCAATATATGTTTTGATGCATCCACGGTTCAAAAGTCTTATTGCTCAAACTAAACACTTGTCATCAAACACTTAAGTTGTTAAGCACATGACAATGTAAAATTGGTAAATTTATTTGTGAGAAATTTTGATTGACCAAATACCACTATAAAGTTCATCCTTGTGAAGGATTAACTAGGAATTTATATGAAGATAAGTCTTCATCAAGTAAAGATTCTTGAAGTGAGTGGGAGCAATAAGAAGCAAGTACCTATCTTAATTGTTAAGGATGGAACTAGGCTCGAAAGAGAAGGTGTTAGACACTCTATTAATATAGACAAATTCCTAAATAAGTAAAGATCAAGGAAGTTGGTCGTGTGATACCAACATATTCCTTCTTAATCTATGACATTGACATATCATTCTTGCCAAATACCACATCATGAGTATTTGATACAGATTAGTGGATTTCATCATCATATTTGGCATCATCATGTGATGACTAGCAAGAATAAGTTCAATAATATGCATGTATGGAACTAGGGTAGTTGCCATTTCATCAATGAACATATAAATGTTGTAGAGTACTCATTTTAGTTTTGTATTTAGAAATATACCTCAATAATTGTTATGATGTATAATATGTCTAAATAAGAATATAATTTGAAGTTTTGCACAAATGGTAAAAGGTTTTACCATTATGCAATTATAACAAGCGTTGAACTCTTACATACCACGATTAAGTTTATGGTGAGACCGTAATTATATTCAAACTAAAAATAAATGTCATATATATATAACTCAAGTTGGTGACCCCAATCATTTCTCAATTCTTGATTGAAATTGCATTTAGAAACTAGTTTTGACTAGTGTCCCAACCATCTGATTGAGAATCTCTTGGTATGTGTGCGATTCTTGTATTCAAAACAAGATTAATTCATGACTTCTTTCCAGAAAAGAATTATGAATAAAGCAAGATATTCACCCTATTTACACTTTAAAGTGTATGGTCGAATACAATTTAAATCAAAAAGGGTTATTACTTCTTTATCTCTTTTACCAACGAACTAGGTAGATACTTGGTATCCACTTAATGAGGTAAGAACAGAAATTCTTTGAATAAGTTCAATGAATGTTTAAAAGTATCAAAACCTAGAGATTATGACCAAAGTATTAGTACTTTGTTAATATAGGGAACAATAAAGTGAAGACTTCCACATGCACTAAAATGAGTGTGATATGGTATCACAAGTTCACCTTCATAATATTAGAAAGTGACAAAAAATCCTATACGATATGATTGAATCTTTACTATAAGTTGGAAGTAGTTTCTATCACAATTTGTCTAGTATTTACTTATTCCACTAAAACAAAACATAATTAAAGCAATCATCTATATTTCATATGTGATATGATTAGGCTTGGTACCTAAGTTGTAGCTTGTTTCAAAAGAAAACATGTGGTCTCTCTTCCTACAAGATCACGAGAACAAAGGGTTAGTGGATCGTGATGCTGTCTATTAGAGAAAAAAAAGGATTTATCTCTTATAGACAGAGTGGGAGAAAATGTTCAAGAGCCACAAACTGTTAATAAGACATAGGAAGATGTTCCTTCTTGGTCAAAATCAGTAATTATTTCTTCGATCTAAGTGGACAGGAGTCATGTTATTTTTGAAAGTAACAAACTTGTAACTTATTATGATTCTTTATCTAGTTCTAACTCCGCAAAAGTCCGAAGCAAGCATAAACATAAAGATGTTTATTTAGCTTGGTTGGTTGGTGGCAAGGGTTTTGCACGCAACAACAATGCTTCATTGTATTCGGATATGATTTGATATAGTTGGATTTTAAAATCATCTCGCATGAGTTTTGTAAATCGCAACTATCCTAAAGTAGGATGCGAACTTGAGAGGAAGTCTTAAGTAGATATCAAAGAGTTGAATTATATGTTTTGATCATGTGATAAACATTTCTCGAATTGTTGAGTAGTTCTGTTTATACATGAAGTTTAGTGGGAGTAATGTGGTGCTATTAGTCTTATATGAAAGGGACATATTGATCATTGTGAATGATGGAAGACTTAGGAGAAGAATAATACATCTCAAAGGTATCCAGACCTATAAAGATATTTCTGAGAGGATATTAGCGTTAAATGAATATTCTTATATTGATAAGAGTCTAGTTAAGTTCAAAGGTATTGAACATGTAGAAATTGAATCCACTTGCTTCCGCTACGGGATTAATTCATTACTCTTAGATGTATTACCATTCTTAAATTTCGTATACTTGGAGTATGACGAAAAGTTTCAAATCGAATTTTTAAGAGAAGTCTCAATATAGCCATATAGTTCGTTGGTTAGTTCTCTTGGAGCACTAAAGAAATGAAGCTGAGTGATTAAAATTGATATGGAGTTATGTGCAAGCAGTTACACGATAACCATATTCTAATCACACTAGGATGGTTAGAGAACCATCTTGGCTATATTAATTAAGGAGGATATTTGCTAGATACGCTCCAGGCAGTAGAACAATGAGAGATTTACAACGAAAATTGAGTACACTTGCAATTATGAAAAATGCAAGTAGGAAGGGATGTTATTAGGATTAGGTTTTATAAATTGGAGGAACCATAGTAGTTCGTTCCAACGACCGAAGGTCCTATCCCTGCACACTGTGAGGACAGTGGGAGTGATTCCAAGGCTAAGGAACCTATCTCTAGATTGGATCTGGACATGTACTTAAAAGGTTGTTATGATAAAGATTATACAAAGGGAAATGGTACAAGGTTAGGGAAAGTGCAAAGTGTTGCTAAAACTTGCTAAGCAAGGCTTTTTCATAGGCTAAGCATGATAAGTCATGAAATTTCAATTGAGTTGAGATGTATAGTTGTATTCAATATTGAGTATGGATTATGGATTATGTAGTAATTGATATGGTATCAATTTTACATATGTGATAATGCATTCATCGTTTGAGTTTTATTAAAAACTCTTCTATTACTTTGTTATATCCAGATGGGTTGTAAGGACAACGTTGAACCCCATTAAAGTGAACTGGATTAACATAGTATTGGCCCCTAGTTGCTTATATGAGGTGACGTCTCGAAGTAACTAGAGTGTGATGCGATTGATGGCAAGTTCAATTGCCATAGAGTCATAATAGATGACTAGTCGATCACATAGGCAGACTGTATGGGACACTCTGTCGGGCTTATGACCGCTTATAGAGTTCTGGAAATTTTTATAGCCTGGTCGTGGCGAGAGCTACTATAGTATTCTTATGAGTCGATTCTTTGACTAATGACTGTTCGCCTAAGATGGCACAGTTTTAGAATGACTTTGATTTATGTTCTGCGACCTTCGTAATTGGGGTCTAATGGGCATGTTTTAGGTAATGATGAGCTGTGGCTATTCGAAGGGAAGAGTGCAATAGGAATTGTCCATCCCCGTCAGGGTTATCTTATATCTCAAGGCCACTCGAAGAGTAATGAACTGGAAATGCGTGGCCACGCTCGGAAGGTATCTATGGTAGATAATTCCGGTCAGACAATTATTTTCCAGATCGAGGAAACCACTCATGATATGATCAAATGCAAGTACGACCTGCAAGACACCTTGCATTGAGTGGGAGATAGTAATGGGACAAGAGAATTGGTGACTTACACTTGTCGCGGACAAGTGGGAGATTGTTGGAGTATGTGTCCTCGACAATAATGCGATCACATGTTTAAATCTCATATTAAGAATGCTGAGGGAAATAATATTTTATTGTCAACTGATGCACATTAATCGGTAATAATTGGCTGACTAGAGTTTGACATACTGTCGTATGACGGTGGTGATCAGCTGATCCCTTACGGTCATACCTCTAGGGTAACACTCTTAATTGATTAATTAATTAATTGTATGTTGATACAAGTTAATTAATTCCTTAAATTGAACAAATTTTATTTATAAGAGAAAGTTTTATATCTTATTGTAGTTTGATTAAATAAGATTCAATTGAATAATTAATTTGTTATATTACTAAAATTGGTTAATGTTTCTGAAACATTTGAGATAAGAGTAATTAATTAAATTATAATTACAAGATGTTGTAGATTATATTAACTAGACTTAATGTGACCCATTTTTATATACATGTAATTGTGAATTACTTATTAATTTGCTGAATGTAATTTATTTAATATATAATGATATTTATTTAGTTAAATATGCATTTATATTACTAATGACATGTTACATGTCACATGTCACAACATATTACAAATGACAAATTATAAAGATAAAATGGAGGTCCATTTTATGTTCAAAACCGGTTGGACAAGGGTTAGTGGGTGATGATTTTTGTCATTAGTTTAATGCATGCATATGGACATAATGATGACAAATAAAGCATGCTTAAACTAGACCTAAACCTAGCCTTTCTTGTGAAGATAAAAAGCAAATTGAGAAGAACAATTTTGGTTCCCAATAAGAGCCAAAACCGGCACACTCTTCTCTTTAGGAGAACTTTTGGTTCTCATTTTTCTAGTGGAGAAACTTATGCTTATATCTTATAATTTATCATTCTCTCTCACATAAAATTGTTTTATGCATAATTTGTTCCATAATCTAATATATTCAAGTTACTAGAAGTAGTAATAAATAATAATAATTAGATTAAATTTTAAGAACACAAATACTACTTTCTAGTAACAAAATTAGTACTTATATTACGATTGATTATCTTGGTACAATCCTTGAGGAGTAGATTCTACTATTGAATCTAAGGGTTTTGTTGGAGCACTTGGTTTTTCTTAAGAAGACTAATTGGTAGGAGACCGATTACTATAAACCATTCGGCCCTTATTGTAAGTTGATCAATTTTCTTCTTACTTTGCTTTTTAATGTTATGCATGCATAAGATCTAATTAGTTTTATGACTAAACTAAAATATAATGTTATTAGAAGTGTCTAATAAGAGGTATATAAACCTTACATATTCTTATCATGAGTTTCGATAATGTGATCGCACCATTGTTGAGGACACATACTCCAACAATCTCCCACTTGTCCGAGACAAGTGCGCGTCACCAATTCTCTTGTCCTATTACAATCTCCCACTCAATGCAAGGTGTCTTGTAGGTCGTACTTGCATTTGATCATATCTTAAGTGGATTCCTCGATCTGGAGAGTAACTGTCTGACCGGAATTATCTACTGTAGATACCTTCCGAGCGTGGCCACGCATTTTCAATTCACTTCTCTTCGAGTGACCTTGAGATTTAAAATAACCCTGACAAGGGGTGGACAATTCCTATCGCACTATTCCCTTTGATTAGCCACAGCTCATCATGACCCAAGAGATGCCCATTTGACCTCATTTACGAAAGTCGTAGAGCATAACTTAAAGTCACTCAGAATCTGTGCCAACTTGGGCGAATAGTCTTTAGTCAAAGAATTGACTCAAAATAATACTATAGTAGCTCTCGCCACGACCAGGCTATATGAATTACCAAAACTCTATAAGCGGTCACTGCTCGATAGAGTGTCCCATACAGTCTGCCTATGTGATCGACTAGTCATTACTTATGACCCTATGGCACTTGAACTTGCCATCAATCACATCACACTCTAGTCACTTGGAGACGTCACCTCATATAAGTGACTAGAGGCCAATACTATGTTTATCTAGTTCACTTAAATAGGGTTGAATATTGTCTCGACAACCTATTTGGAAAACAAAGCATTATTTGAAAAGAGTTTTGAATAAAACTCAAACAATGAGTGCATTATCACATATGTAAAATTGATACCACATCAATTACTACATCATTTATAATCCATACTTAATATTGTATATAACTATACATCTCAACTCAATTGAAAAGGCATGACTTATCATGCTTAGCCTATGTAAAGGCCTTGGTTAGCAAGTTTTAGCAACACCTTGCACTTTCCTAACCTTACTATATACTTTTTCCCTTTGTTATGTATAATCTTTATTATAAAACCCTTGAGTACGTGTCTAGATCCAATATAGACATAGACTCTCTTGCCTTAGGATAACTCCCACTGTCCTCACAATGAGTAGGGATATGACCTTCGGTTATTGGAATGAACTACCATAGTTCCTCCAATTCACAAAACCGAATCCTAATATCATCCCTTCCTTCTTGCATATCTTATTATTGCAAGTGTATTCAATTTCCGTTGTATATATCTCATTGTTCAATTGCCTAGGACGTTTCTAGTAGATATCCTCCTTTAAAAATATAGCCAAGATGGTTCTCCAATCATCCTTATATGTTTAGAATATGGTTTTTGTGTAACTCCTTGCACATAAAACCATCTCATTTCAAAATTCTTAGCTTCATATCCTTAGTACTTCCTGAGTACTAACTGATGAACTATGTGGCTATATAGAGACTTCTCTCAAAGATTCGATTTGTAACATCTCGTCATACACCAAGTATACGAGGTTTAAGAATAGTGATGCATCTTAGCGTAATGAATTAATCCCGCAGCGAAAGCATGTGGATTCAATTTCTACATGTTCAATACTTTTGAACTTGTCTAGACTCTTATTACTATAAGAATATTCATTTAACGCTAATATCCTCTTAGAACTATCTTTCTAGGTCTGGATACCTTAGAAATATATTATTCCTCTCCTAAGTCTTTCATCATTCACAATGATCAATATGTCATTCACATATAAGACTAATAATACCGCCGCACTCCCACTAAAAGTCATGTATAAACAAAACTAGTCGACAACTCGAGAAAAAGTTTATTACATGACTGAAACATACCATTCAACTCCTTGACATTTACTTAAGATTTCTTCTTTAGTTCGTATCCTTAGGATAGTTGCGATTTACAAAACTCATGCAAGATGATTTTAAAATCCAACTATATCAAATTATATCCGAATACAATGAAGCGTTATTGTTGCGTGCAAAACCTTTGCTACCAACTAACCAAGCTAAATAAACATTTTCATGTTTATGCTAATTCCGGACTCTTGTGGAGTGAGACTAGATAAAGCATCTTAATAAGTTACAGGTTTGTTACTTTCAAAAATAACATGACTCCTGTCCACTTTCGGTTTCGAAGAAATAATTACTGATTTTGACCAAGAAGGAACATCTTCCTACGTCTTATTCTCAGTTTGGGGCTTTTGAACATTTTCTCCCACTCTGTCTATAAGAAATAAACATCTTTTCTTTAATAGACATCATCACGAGCCACAAACCCTTTGTTCTCGTGATCATGTAGGAAGAGAGACCACATGTTTACTATCGAAACAAGCTACAACTTAGGTACCATGCCTAATCATATCATATATGAATTGTACTTGATTTCTTTAACTATGTTTTGTTTTAGTGGGAAAAATAAATACTAGACAAATTGTGATAGAAACTACTTCCAGCTTTATAGTAAAGATTCAATCATATCGTATAAGATTCTTTGTATCCTTATAACATACCTTATCTTCATAGGGTGTGATTATGATAGTGATCTTGTGATACCATATCACACTCTATTTGGTGTAAATCAAAGGCTTCACTTTATTGTTCCCAATTTTAACAAAGTACTAATACTTTGGTTTTATAATCTGTAGGTTTTGATACCTTTTAAACATTCATTGAACATATTCAAATAATTTATCTTCTTACTCATTAAGTAGATACCAAGTATCTACCTAGTTCGTCGGTAAAAGAGAAGAAGTAATAATGACCTTCTTAGATTGAAAATATATTCGACCATACACATTGAAGTGTAATTTGGTAAATAACTTATTCTATTCGCTATACTTTTCAAGAAAATTCACGAAAACATCTTGCTTTGAATACAAGATTCGCACATTTCATGAGATTCACAATCAAATGGTGTGGGATACTAGTCAAAAATAGTTTCTAAATGCAATTTTCAATCAAGAATTGAGAAATGATTGGGGTCACCAACTTGAGTCTTGTATTGAGGTGACTCATATTTGAGCACATTTAGTACCCGAATTAACCTCGTTCCTATGCTTTATAGCACTTATTTGGGTCATTTACTATCTTTAGTTTCCCGTTTTGCATATTCTTTGAGGTTTTGTCCCCTTTGGTTCGAAAGGAGTGCTAACCTTGCATTTATATGGCGAAATGGAGCTAAATTGATCGGATCTAATGACCAAGCATCAAAGAGAAGACATTACTAGAAGGCCTATGAAGATAATAAAGTGAAATGGGCAATGATGAAAGGATCCTTGCATCCTCAATGCGATCCTTGCGGATTGTTAAGGAGCAAAAAGAAGAGAAGCTGTCTGTCCCAGGATCCGAGCGGATTGTCCACAATCCGGGCATCTCCCAACACCACAATCTGGGCATCTCCCAACACCACAATCTGGGCATCTTGTGCCCAGGACGAAGGTCCCACAACAGCTAAAGCCGAGCGTCTCAGACGTGATCCGCTCGGATCACAAGTCTGTACCAACCGTGCCTCAGCACGGGACAAGCATCTTAACACGGGACTAGCAACACGGATATGCTCATTTCCTTCGAGAGGAGCATTTCCTCAACTTTTCTTAGGGTCTTAATAGTTATTTAAGCCATTAGTAACCCTAATACTTGTACCTAATCTTTAGTATAAATACCCCTTTGTATTACCTAGATTAGCATCATCTCTTAATCACCTCTTTAGGCTCTCTTAATCAAGTTGTAATCATCCTTTAATCTAGTAGTAATCTTGTAATCAACTCTTAATCAAGTTTTAATACAATTCTCAATATTAATCTTTCCCTTAATTTCTCTATTGTTCTTCATTTATTTTGGGTAATTAGAAGATTATTTGGGTTTATTTGGAGGATTGACAACCTTCCATCAATCATCAAGTACTTCTATTATTCTTAGCTTTATTATTTGGAATCTCCATAGGTATAATTCTCTTAACCCTTGTTTTAATTATTGTTAATTACTTTCATTTATTCATCATGTTTAGCCTTGTTAGTTTGATTGACAATCTTATTAGCATGTTGAATTTGGTAATGAGTGAGTAGTCTCCTAGCTAGGGTTGATGGGGAATTAGGGGAAACCAACATGAGGAATGATTCATGTTTAATCTAATATGTTTTCATAATTAAATTGCTTGCTTGTTGCGATTTCAACTTATGCACATGTTATGTTTGATGAAATGCGAGCCTATGAATCCTTGCATTTTTTACCCATCACCTATCTTTTCAATGAGGCTTGTAAGCTTATACACCAACTCGAGCCTTATTAGACCATGCATATAGTTGAATAGGAAGGATTAAGTTGACTTGTAGGTGTTGTACAATCTAATCGATTCGGCTCCGGGACCCAAACCTTCTTAGGTATTGTAAGCTTATACACCAACTCGATCCCAACACAACAATAATTGCTTGCTATATATAATTGAGAACATGTTTGTATGATCAACTCCCATGAATCCCCTATGAACCCATGACACCCTAGTGCTTTTAATCAATTGTTTATATCTCTGTTTAATCATCTTGCTTGTTTTTACTACTTTACTTTTATATTATTGATCTCCTATCACAACCCAAATTGTGACACCCTAAGACACGACCATTTGCAATTGAAAATCCTACATCAATACCCGTCCCTTGGGATCCGACCTTTAATTGCCTCTTTTCTAAGAGTAGTTTGTGAAGTTATAAATATTGTTTTGGTTGGTAGCTTTTGACGACAAGTTTGAATACCGAATACCAAAAAATGGCGCCGTTGCCGGGGACGGTGTTAACTTGATTTGATTTTAATTAATTGTTTTTAGTTGTGTCTTTCTTCACCTTGGGGAAGTCAATCTCCTCAAGGTTGTTCTAATTGTTTCGAGTTATTTGATATTTTGCATGACTAGAAGATCACAAGGTAATCCATTACCTATTGACCTTGAAATTGAAAGAACCTTAACCAATAATAGAGGACTTGCTAGAGGTACTTTGAGAGGTATTGGAGAGATTGTGGACATTCAACCAAATAACATTGAGTTTACGAACCCTTTTGCAAGAGAAGGAGAGGACAACCCAATACAAAACCCACCACAAAATCGACCCACAATACCTAAATTTTCATCACATTCCGTACCAACCGAGGAGAACCTACCAGATGGTACTCCTGCACCACAACATTTAACCGGTAATTTCATTGCTAAATCAGCATTCATACAATTAGTTGAGAGAAGTCAATTTGGAGGGATGCCTAGTGAAGACCCTCATTCACATGTGGATACTTTTTGTGACTATTGTGATGCGATTTCTCAAACCGGGGTTACTCAAGACCAAATCCGATGGGTCTTATTTCCTTTTTATTTGATTGGTACCGCAAAACAATGGTTAAAGAGCCTAGACAAGGATACTCTTGGTATTGATTCATGGAAGAAGTTGGCACTTGCTTTCTACAAGAAATTCTATCCTCCGGAGAAGACCAATGTGTTGAGAGCCCAAATCACCGGGTTCAAGCAAAGGGATGAGGAATCATTATATGAAGCATGGGAGAGATTTAAGGACACTTGTCGTTCTTGTCCACACCATGGACTTAGCGAGTGGTTCCTTGTACAACAATTTTGGAACGGTCTATATGAAGATTCCCGCAATATCCTCAACATAGGATCCAATTGTATGTTTACTGAAGTTGATGACAATCAAACATGGGGCAAAATTGAAGAAATGGCAGTTCATAATTCGCAATATAGTAGGCCTCGGAAGGCTACTAGAGGAGGAAAACATGAGGTAGATTCCATCACACAATTGGGTGCTCAACTAAGTGCTCATATTGACACCATCAATTTGAAGTTTGAGAAGGCCATGGCTAAATTTGAAGAGGCCTCCAAATCACCCAAACAACTTGTTAATGCTATGGTGGCATCATCCTCAATTCCAAGTGGAGTATGTGGGAGTTATGGAACTTTGGGACATGACCAAAGTGAATGTAGGGGAACAAGTGAATGCTTTCCAAGCATACAAGAGTGGCACCTCTTATTCAAACTATTACAATGAGAATTCCAAATTCCATCCCAATATTTCATACAAAAGCCAAAATGTTCAAAACCCTCAACCAACATACACCCCACCTCCAATGAGAAATCAAGCTCAAAGACCCTTTTATAACCAAAGCCAAAGTTATCAAAACCAACCTACTTACAATCAACCAAATGACCAAGGCTTTGATGTTCAAAAAGCGGTCCTCTAAATGCAAAAGAATAAACAAGAATTTTTCACCCAAATGCAAAAAGATAGCCAAGCCAAAGACATCACCATCAACAACATACTAGCCCACACCAAGATGTTGGAAACCGAAATGTCTCAATTAGAATCTTCTAGCTCTCAAAGACAAAAGGGGCAATTACCACCTCAAAGTAAACCCCCAAGACATGAGTAAGTGAGTAACATTCATTTGAGAAGTGGTATAAGATATGAAGGGCCGAAGAGGCCCATTGATGAAGACATTGAGGATGCTAGTGACAAGAAAAGAGTTGAGAACTCTAAGGAAGAAGAACCCACCATCCAAGAAGTTTCAAAGGAGAGAAATGAAGAGAAGGCTAAGGAAAAAGAGCCTATTGTGATTAGACTTTCATTTCCAAGTTGTCAAGCTAAGCTTAAGTTTGATGAACAACTTGGAAAGTTCATGGAGATTGTGAAGAACTTAGAAGTCTCAATCCTATTCACGGAATTGATAATTCATGTTCCGGCCTATGCAAAGTACATGAAAGACATTCTTACAAAGAAGAAATCCAACCGGAAGCAAGAGACTATTGCATTCACTAAGGTGAGTAGTGCTATTCTACAAGGAAGTTCACCTCCAAAACTCAAAGATCCGGGAAGCTTCTCTATTCCATGCACCATTGGCGCCACCACAATCAACAAAGCTTTATGTGACCATGGAGCAAGTGTAAGTGTCATGCCATACTCAGTGTGCAAAAGGCTAGGAATAGGAGAACTCAAGTGCACCAATATTACGATTCAAATGGCGGATCGATCAACAAAGACACCTTTAGGGATATGGGAGGATGTGCCCGTAAGAATTGGAAAATTCTTCATCCCAGTGGACTTTGTTATTGTTGACATAGAGGAAGATTCCAACATTACTATCATTTTAGGAAGACCATTCTTACACACCGCGGGAGCGGTAATTGATGTGAAGCATGGTGAGCTCACACTTGAAGTGGGGGATGAGACAATCACTTTTAATCTTGACAAGACAATGAGAGCTTCCCAACTACACGAGCCATGTTTCATGATCGATCATTATAGCCGAGAAAGTGATAGGAAGAAGTTGGCATCTCAAAGCAAAGATCAAGCTATGGGTAAAGAACCACCTCCCATATGGGAGAAGAAAGTGGATAATCCTCAAGATGCTCCATCCAAAGAGCAAGGAAATTTTCATAACAATGAGAGCTTGGATAGCTCACCACCAATCATGACAAGTAAGGAAGAAGGCCTCATTGGCCATGACAACAAGAAAGAGGAGTTGCTCTTATTAACTCATGACATCATTGGGAAGCAAGCTAGTGAAGTATGTGGTCTATGGGATGACGAATTTGAAGGATTAGTCAACCCCTACATTGGCAATGCTATGACCTTAGACCAAGGCTTTGTCGATCCTTGTCATCACCTTGACATGGGTCACCACCATGAAGAACACAATGTGTAAAGCTCTATTGAAGATCTTTATAATGAAAATGAACAAGCCTTCGACTACTTCTACAAGGTGTTGAGCAACATCAACACCTTGGCTATGCCCCCTTAACATCTCATACAAGAATGAGAGTTTGGTGGAGTCCTCCCTAAACCACCATTTGTAAATATTCTAACCCCTTAACTTGCATTTTACTTCATGTATTGCATTCTTGTCAATTTTGAGTTACATTCTTATGTTTTGATCAAGATTATCATTATGAGAGAAAGTGAGGGAGGTATTTTAATGTTTCTTGATGTTTAGTGTTTGAATTAGTGTGGGGATAGCAATTGCCTAGGCTATCCGGCCCTTTGTAGTGCACCCAGAATTAAGACCAAAGGAATGAAGAAGAAATGATACGAGAAATGAGGAATCCCCGTGGGTGGAACTGAATCCGTGGGTACAGGAGAAGATCCGAGTGTCCCAGAGGGAACTCGCTCGTCTTGGGCATAATCCGAGCGTCCTGGGACCTAGTCGCTTGTCTTGGGAGACCTGGGAATTGAAGAATCCATACTAACTATGAATCCGAGCGTCCCCAGGTAAAGACGCCTGTCTCAGTCTGAAGATGCTCGTCTCAGTAGAAATATGCGCGCCTTGACTGTTTCAAAAATTGAAGTTTCACACTGTCTTAAAATCTGAGCGTCTTCAAGAAAATCCGCTCGTCTTCTGCTGAAAGGCGCTCGTCTCCTAAAGAATCCGCGCGTCTCAGCACGGACTAGAAATTCCTGAGCATGCTGTTTAACAATCCGAGCATCTCTTGAGGAATCCGCTCATCTCCTGCTGCTGAAGCCAAAACACGGGAATTAAAACCCCTCTTCCCCAATTCATTTCATTCTTTCAAACACAAACACACATTCAAAACCCTCAAAACCCTCAATCCCCTCATCCATAAAACATAATTTCGTCAATCAAATTCACCCAAATGAAATCCAAACTTCCTCTAAACATAATCAAATTACTCCTCCATCAACAAAAAGTCAACAAAACATCAAAATCCTCAAAAATTGAATCGATTTTCTAGGGTTTCAAGGCAAAATTCGAAAACCCCAAATCGATTAGGTATTCATTGATGCTTGAGGATACTAGAAGCATTCAAGCAAAACTTTGGTTCTTGATACATTCTTAACAAGGAGAAGAACAATGTCAAGGACTAATGGTGGAAACAAGGCACCCACAAAATGAAATCTTTCAAAGAGGCAACAAGCTCTTCAAGCCTCAAAGGCTATGGTGGTACAACAAGCAAGAGTGGAAATTTAATGGGTTCCTACTCCTATGGTGGAAGCTACTACTCCTATTCCGGTTATTGAGCAATTACAAGAATATCCGAAGGTAACTTTCACAACAGATTATCATAGGAAAGCTTTTATATCTCTTGCTAAGAAAACAATTTCGCCCAGCAAGTTTATTTGTTAAGATGCTTTAGCCAAATTGGGTGTTCTAGAGAGGACCAAGAACTTTTTCGAGTCTATGAAATTGCTTACCATCTTTGAGATGCAAGAATTGACTTACCCCTCCCTTAATATGAAGTTTATAAGCTCATTGAAGGTAACTAATGTCTTGAACTTGAAAAGTGTTGAATTCCGCCTAGAAAATAAGGATAGAAAGATGACTTTGGAAGAGTTTGGAAAAGTGTTTGGTCTTGAAGAGCATTCCCATTATGATAAGAAACCCTTGAAATATGATCCCACACCATTATAGAATGCAATCACCGGAAGAAAATTTGAGTCTTACCATGAGTGTCGTGCCCTTTATGTCCACCATCCGGGTATAAGAGTATGGCATAAGGTTGTTGGTAACACTTTGATCGCAAGAAAGGGTACTAATCACTTTACCGAACTCGACTTTGTCTACTTGGAATCAACCATGAATGTCAATAAGAAGTTCACCAAAGAATACAACATCCTTCAACTCCTAATCGAACGGTGGCTTACAATTGACCATGGTAAAGAAGGAGCGGCTTTTATCGTTAATGGAGGCTTGGTTACATGGTTAGAAAAACACTTCAACCCGGAGTTTAACAAGGAAAAGACTTACAAACCGGTTAGAGGTGGCAACCTTATTGATCTAGCCACTATGATTAACAAGTTTCATTGGGTCAAGAATGATAATCTTGACAACAAATTTGAGTGGCTCACCAAAGATGCTAAGTCCTTCATTCTACCAAACAAGATTTGCCGACTCAATGTCCGAAGCCCGAATTATCTTCTTCCACTCTCCGATGAAGCCGAGTTGATTATGCAATAACATAGGAAAACTATTGCCGAGCCCTTCTCCTCCTCCATTGTGACTCCACCCTATCCGTTTACCTACCAAGAATTCCGATCCAAAGATGTTGAGGTGGGTAACGATTACTTGACCCAATTGATGCAACATATGCATAGGGAAGCTTATGAGGACCGGGTCGATGCTTACCAGGCCCAATATCCGCCCTCCTACACTTAGCTAGGCAAGGACTCTTTGATCCATCATGTCCTTTTCTTAGTTGGGCGGATAGGGAAGTGTTCTTTCCTAATGCTCCTAGAGATGATAGCATGGATAGTGAGATTACCAAAGGGAAGGAGATTGTTATTGAGAATGGGGAAGAAGAAGAAGAGGAAGAAGAAATAGAAAGCTCAAATGATGAAGATGATGGTGAAACCTCCGGGTCCATGGAGGTAGATGACGATAATGATAGTGAGGATGTTGATGATGACGATGGAAGTGAAGAGATGTCTCCATGAGCGACAATTGAGGATTAGCAAGCTTTTTGGAGGATGCCACATATCTATTGTGAGTCTCCTACAATTCTTTTAGCTTTGTTCATTTCTCTTGTTTTCAATTACTTTAATCTTGATCCTTGGTTTTGAGTATTACCAACACATAGAGGACTCTCACCTCGGTCTCATTGAGGTGTCAAATGCCACAAGAAATTGGGGGGAATAACAACAACAAAAGCAAACTCCCACATGAAGCTCAAAAATCTATTGATCCCTTTTCCATCGAATCCACTTTTGTGCATGGTAGAGAGGGGACGACCCTTCTTCTTGTCTAGGCAAGGAGGGGAATTCTGCGATCCTCCAGTGTTTCTAACGCCATAAGGAGTATACTCTTTACGAAAGCATTTAACGATTGAGGATAAAGGTACCCTAGCTTGACACAACTTGGAGGTGATTTATTGGTATCCTTCTAGGCTTAGTAGTTTGAAGAAACCATATCTATGATGAAGTGTGTACCCTTAGATTGCTTCCCTTGTAGACAATTTCTGCCACTTAGATGAGGAAAGTGGATATTCTTTTGTAGATGCATCCATTACTTGTTTAGTGTGCTTAATGATTGGATGTATTGCTATTTTGGCAAGACCCACCTTGCCTTGCAAGAAGGCATCCTACCTCATGGTCGTCTTGTTGTGAGTTGAAGGGGCGGAGTGAGACCCGCTAATTGTCTCATATCGGCTGTATTAGTAGGTTAGTTTAAATAAAGGTCCTAGTTTTAGTCACCTCTTTACTCGGGACGAGCAAAGGTTTGATGTGACTCATATTTGAGAACATTTAGTCCCCGAATTAACCTCGTTCCTATGTTTTATAGCACTTATTTGGGTCATTTACTATCTTTAGTTTCCTGTTTTGCATATTCTTTGAGGTTTTGTCCCCTTTGGTAGGAAAGGAGTGATAACCTTGCATTTACATGGCGAAATGAAGCTAAATTGATCGGATCTAATGACCAAGCATCAAAGAGAAAACATTACTAGAAGGCCTATGAAGATAATAAACTGAAATGGGCAATGATGAAAGGATCCTTGCATCCTCAACACGATCCTTGCGGATTGTTAAGGAGCAAAAAGAAGAGAAGCCGTCTGTCCCAGGATCCAAGCGGATTGTCCACAATCAGGGCGTCTTGTTCCCAGGACGAGCGTCCCACAACAGCTCAAGTCGAGCCTCTCAGCCGTGATCCGCTCGGATCACAAGTCAGTACCAACCGTGCCTCAGCACGGGACGAGCGTCTTAACACGGGACTAGCAACACGGATATGCTCATTTCCTTCGAGAGGAGCATTTCCTAAACTTTTCTTAGGGTCTTAATAGTCATTTAAGCTCTTAGTAACCCTAATCCTTGTACCTAATCTTTAGTATAAATACCCCTTTGTACTACCTAGATTAGCATCATCTCTTAATCACCTCTTTAGGCTCTCTAAATCAAGTTGTAATCATCCTTTAATCTAGTAGTAATCTTGTAATCAACTCTTAATCAAGTTTTAATACAATTCTCAATATTAATCTTTCCCTTAATTTCTCTATTGTTCTTCATTTATTTTGGGTAATTAGAAGATTATTTGGGTTTATTTGGAGGATTGACAACCTTCCATCAATCATCAAGTACTTCTATTATTCTTAGCTTTATTATTTGGAATCTCCATAGGTATAATTCTCTTAACCCTTGTTTTAATTATTGTTAATTACTTTCATTTGTTCATCATGTTTAGCCTTGTTAGTTTGATTGACAATCTTATTAGCATGTTGAATTTGGTAATGAGTGAGTAGTCTCCTAGCTAGGGTTAATGGGGAATTAGGGGAAACCAACATGGGGAATGATTCATGCTTAATCTAATATGTTTTCATAACTAAATTGCTTGCTTGTTGTGATTTCAACTTATGCACATCTTATGTTTAATGAAATGCGAGCCTATGAATCCTTGAATTTTTTACCCATCACCTACCTTTTCAATGAGGTTTGTAAGCCTATACACTAACTCGAGCCTTATTCGACCATGCATATAGTTGAATAGGAAGGATTAAGTCGACTTGTAGGTGTTGTACAATCTAATCGATTCGGCTCGTGGACCCAAACCTTCATAGGGATTGTAAGCTTATACACCAACTTGATCCCATCACAACAATAATTGCTTACTATATATAATTGAGAACATGTTTGTATGATCATTTCCCATGAATCCTCTATGAACACATGACACCCTAGTGCTTTTAATCAATTGTTTACATCTCTTTTTAATCATCTTGTTTGTTTTTACTACTTTACTTTTATATTGTTGATCTCCTATATCAACCCAAATTGTGACACCCTAAGACACGACCATTTGCAATTGAAAATCCTACCAATACCCGTCCCTTGGGATCCGACCTTTACTTGCCTCTTTGCTAAGAGTAGTTTGTGAAGTTATAAATATTGTTTTGGTTGGTAGCTTTTGACGACGAATTTGATTACCGAATACCATGTATATATGACATTTATTTTTAGTTTGAATATAATTGCCTTGACTGTATGGTCTCACCATAAACTTAATCGTGGTATAAAAGGGCACAACGCTTGTTTTAATTGCACAATAGTGAAACCCTTTGCGTTTTTCTACAAAAACAGAAATATATTCTTATTTAGAGTTGGTGTATATCATAACAATTATTGAGATACATTTCTAAATACGAAACTAAAATAAGTACACTACAAGATTCATTTATTCATAGATGAAATGGCAACTACCCTAGTTCCATTGATGCAAATTTCTGAACTTATTCTTGCTAGTCATCGTACGATTATTCAATGTTATTATTCTAAGGATTTACAAAACTCTTCGATTGTGTTATGAACACATCCTCCTTTAAATACCCATTTAGAAAGGTGGTTTTGACATCCTTTTATCACATTTCATAATCATGAAATGTGGTAATTTCTAACATGATTCACAAATTTGTATCAAATACTCATGATGTGATTATTGGCAAGAATGCAATGTTAATGTTATAGATATTCAGGAAGGAATATGTTGAAGTCACACAACCAACTTCCTAGATCTTTACTTATTTGGGGCTTGTCTCTATTTTAGTGTCTAACACCTTCTCTTTCGAGCCTAGTTCTATCCTTAACAATTAAGATAGGTACTTACTTCTTATTTCTCCTACACACTTCAAGAATTTCTACTTGAAGACTTATCTTCATATAAATTCCTAGTTAATCCTTCACAAGGATGAACTTTTATTGTGGTATTTCGTCAATCATAATTTCTAACAAATTAATTTACCAATTTAACATTGTCATGTTCTTAATAACTTAAGTGTTTAATGACAAGTGTTTAGTTTGAGCAATAAGACTTTTGAACCGTGGATGTATAGATGATATTATCAAAACATATTTTGACTAATTATTACTTCTATTCACACATCTTCACAAGAAATCATACATAGGCATGTTAGGAATTTTAAGATGCCAATCTTATATGACATAGGACAACTCCTATGGAGTTCTATGGAAAAGAACGATTCCTATGGAACTAGTCCATGCCCTATTTAAACGGTTCATATGAGGATTTAGAAAGAGATTATATTTGTCGTTAGTAATATTGGTTTAGCGGAGACTTGTGTTACAATCGAATTGATATCGTATATTAATAGAAGAAATGATAAAGAACAACATAAAACAACAAAATAGTGGGAAAAGAAACATTCATCGTTAATCTATGAAAACATTTTAACATGTTTTATCATTTATATAATGACCTCCACCCAATTATATAAATGATTCCGAGATTCAAATCCATATTAACTCGGGCACGGGAAACCGATACATCCCTCACTAATATAACTCGGTGGGTTAACTCTTTAACCGATTCTACAATTAGAACTCTCGGTCGATGAAATTATGTTAAGTTCATCTCTAGCCTCGGAACATAAGACTAGTCTTCGTGTCCCGTTGAGACCAACCAAATTTCGCGTGTAATAACTAGTTATTACCCCACTTACCCGATGAAAAATGAAAGTACCTCCGGAAACAGAATCTACCCCCAATGTCAAAGGGATTCATGGGTCCTTTTATTTGGAAAGGCTAATCTCAATTTTAAATATGTGAAAGGTCTTGTCGATTTATTATCTATCACCTTTTATCTGAACTATATTAGTGAACTACGATAATTATAATCGACATGGTCGAAGAGACGATATATATATATATATATATATATATATATATATATATATATATATATATATATATATATATATATATATATATATAAATAAATGCATGTGATGTTAATGGCGATTTGGCAATGCATGTAACATATAAAGAAAAAGCAAAGCAATAAATAAATTTCCTAGTATGGCCTTTCCTAAAATAGAAAATCTAATAATCTATTACAAATTCGGAAACCAATTCCAGTGGTCCCTTGAATTTCAAGTGACACGCCTCCCAAGGAAACACCGTCTTGATCGGAACTCCTTTCTGATTGGCTCCGTATTTAGGAAACTCTGAAATTACAAAATAATAATAAAAATATATAGCTATTCCTATTATACATTTGTAATAAAAATTTAAATCTATTAAATTACAAGACGGTGATGCGAGATCACATTAAAATTACAACCGAATCGATATTCCCTTTCATTACGGGTAATATCAATTAAAAAACTAAGGCCATACTAAGATAAGATTACATAATTCAAAATTACATAAATTAAAGTATGACATTCATCAATGAAATATGCAGCATTATAATATGTATATAACATGCAAAATTAAAGTGCCAAATCGCCCTACTTAAATCTTATATCGTAGATAATCCGGTTTTATGGAAATTTGCGATTTTTAACTTATTAAAATCACAAAATAATACTAAAACCTAATTTTAGTCCAAGTTAATTACCCTAATATCTTAGGACTCAAAAATTAGTCATTACTCAATTTTTGGCAATAATTCAACTTGATTTAACATTTTGCTCATAATAGACCTTAAAATCATAACCTTTTATGAAATAAATCCAAATTAAATTACAATAATTTAAAAATTTGAATTTTATATTTTTGAACATTCTGTCATAATTCCATGACACTCATAATGTCAAAAATGAAGGTTAAAATTTTCGAATTTATTTGATTGGTACCGCAAAACAATGGTTAAAGAGCCTAGACAAGGATACTCTTGGTATTGATTCATGGAAGATGTTGGCACTTGCTTTCTACAAGAAATTCTATCCTCCGGAGAAGACCAATGTGTTGAGAGCCCAAATCACCGGGTTCAAGCAAAGGGATGAGGAATCATTGTATGAAGCATGGGAGAGATTTAAGGACACTTGTCGTTCTTGTTCACACCATGGACTTAGCGAGTGGTTCCTTGTACAACAATTTTGGAACGGTCTATATGAAGATTCCCGCAATATCCTCAACATGGGATCCAATGGTATGTTTACCGAAGTTGATGACAATCAAACATGGGGCAAAATTGAAGAAATGGCAGTTCATAATTCGCAATATAGTAGGCCTCGGAAGGCTACTTGAGGAGGAAAACATGAGGTAGATTCCATCACACAATTGGGTGCTCAACTAAGTGCTCATATTGACACCATCAATTTGAAGTTTGTGAAGGCCATGGCTAAACTTGAAGAGGCCTCCAAATCACCCAAACAACTTGTTAATGCTATGGTGGCATCATCCTCAATTTCAAGTGGAGTATGTGAGAGTTATGGAACTTTGGGACATGACCAAAGTGAATGTATGGGAACAAGTGAATGCTTTCCAAGCATACAAGAGTGGCACCCCTTATTCAAACTATTACAATGAGAATTCCAAATTCCATCCCAATCTTTCATACAAAAGCCAAAATGTTCAAAACCCTCAACCAACATACACCCCACCCCCAATGAGAAATCAAGCTCAAAGACCCTTTTATAACCAAAGCCAAAGTTAGGAGTTGAAGGATGTTGTATTCTTTGGTGAACTTCTTATTGACATTCATGGTTGATTCCAAGTAGACAAAGTCGAGCATTTAGTCCCCGAATTAACCTCGTTCCTATGTTTTATAGCACTTATTTGGGTCATTTACTATCTTTAGTTTCCCGTTTTGCATATTCTTTGAGGTTTTGTCCCCTTTGGTAGGAAAGGACTGATAACCTTGCATTTACATGGCGAAATAGAGCTAAATTGATCGGATCTAATGACCAAGCATCAAAGAGAAAACATTAATAGAAGGCCTATGAAGATAATAAAGTGAAATGGGCAATGATGAAAGGATCCTTGCATCCTCAACGCGATCCTTGCGGATTGTTAAGGAGCAGAAAGAAGAGAAGCCGTCTGTCCCAGGATCCGAGCGGATTGTCCACAATCTGGGCGTCTCCCAACACCACAATCCGGGCTTCTTGTGCCCAAGACGGGCGTCCCACAGTAGCTCAAGTCGAGCGTCTCAGTCGTGATCCGATCGGATCACAAGTCAGTACCAACCGTGCCTCAGCACGGGACGAGCGTCTTAACACGGGACTAGCAACACGGATATGCTCATTTCCTTCGAGAGGAGCATTTCCTCAACTTTTCTTAGGGTCTTAATAGTCATTTAAGCCCTTAGTAACCCTAATCCTTGTACCTAATCTTTAGTATAAATACCCCTTTGTACTACCTAGATTAGCATCATCTCTTAATCACCTCTTTAGGCTCTCTTAATCAAGTTGTAATCATCCTTTAATCTAGTAGTAATCTTGTAATCAACTCTTAATCAAGTTTTAATACAATTCTCAATATTAATCTTTCCCTTAATTTCTCTATTGTTCTTCATTTATTTTGGGTAATTAGAAGATTATTTGGGTTTATTTGGAGGATTGACAACCTTCCATCAAACATCAAGTACTTCTATTATTCTTAGCTTTATTATTTGGAATCTCCATTGATACGTGCCTAATGTATAGTCTTTTTGGCCTATTTCAGCACGTATCTCTATGCTTTTCTATACTATTTTTATAGTATTTTGCCCCGAATTGGCTACTTTGGTATATTTTGTCCTTTTTGTAGGAATGATCGCGAAAGTGGTGGAACCATACTCCTTTTCGTCCTTTTTGCATGCATTTAGAGGAGACGGGACTGTCCCAGTGAGATCGCACTTGGAAGTGTCGTGGCACGCATTACGAGGCACTTGGGTGAAGACGCGAGCTGAAATGAAGACACAACCACTCGATCGAGCGGTTTCGGTCGATCGAGTGGTTCCTACACCCACGATGCTCGATCGAGCTGCCCATCATTCGATCGAGCGGGCTGCACAAGACCAAGTCCTCAATCGAGTAACCTGATGGTCGATCGAGGAACCTGGCTTTGAGATGTTGGTCGATCGAGTGGTTTAACCCACTCGATCGAGAGGTTTTCGACATTATGGGCTTTAATCAGTCCGTGTTTTATTTATTTCCGCATAAACACTTTGTGGCTTTGGCTATTTAACCTATGATTTACTAGGTTAATGGAATGAACTCTTTTATTATCTTTTATACTAGAAAACTATCAAACCCTTAGTACGTAGCTTTTGCCTTCACTGTTGTTTCATTTCGAATTATTGATTGCTTGGATTCAGTGTTCTTTACGCCGGATTCGCTCAGATTGTAATCTTTCCTTTCTCTTTATTAATAATAATCACTTGTTGCTTTAATTTCTTGTTTATGTTATTATTCTCCTTTGCCCTAATTTCTTCTATTGCATATTATTGTTATTTCATTATGTCTTCTGCTGGAAATTTATTTGCTGTTAGTTTAATTACGAACATGAGTAGCTAAACCCCCTTCATGTTGGGATTAGGGAATCTGCGGTATAAAATGACGACGTAGTGAATGAATTGGACGAATTGATTAAGAGACTCTGTCACTATAGCAATTTAAGCGTAATTCCCGACCTAGTTGAGTGCACGCTTCTATGTCACCCATTAAAGCGCTACAATTAATCCTGGATCGAAAGATTGGACTAAATAGGCTGCTATAAACGATGAAGCGCCCCTAATGAGGACGAAGGTTAAGTTAGTGGTATTTTAGGATAGGAAGTGGACCGAAAGGACCTTCTAACATCCATCTCACGTTAGTTCGTCCAGTCATTTTTTCGCGAGTTGTTGGACTACCGTAGTGAACCGAAATCCCGACATGTCCCTCTCTTCTTGATAGTTAATTCGTAATTTCCTGTCTTTATTGCTCTTGCTTTTAATTCTCTTTTCCTTAATCTCGTAGTCTAGAAACCAAATTTAAACAAACCCCAATTGTTACCATAGGATTAGAAACAGACTGACTATAATTACGTTACCTCCTGTGGATTCGATACTCATTGCCTCTGCTACATTTTAGTTGAGACCGTTAGGTTTTATCTTTGATAGGGTTGCGATAGCCTTGTCAAATTTTGGCGCCGTTGCCAGGGAGGCAATTGTTCAATTTATTAGTTGTTTCGTTTTAATCCTTTTTTCGGTCTAAGGGACACCAGTTCCTTGGACTATTCTCATTTTTTGTTGTAGTTTCTTCTTATGCGCAGGTCGCAAGGTGGTCCACTACTACCATTCGATCCTGAGATTGAAAGATCTCTGCACGTAAAGAGGAGATTGTTTCAAGATCAACAGTTAGAGGAAGAGTCCAGTTCTCGTTCCAATTACTACGAGAACGAACTGTTCGAGGACAACCCACCGTCTTCTCCAGTTTCTACCTCATCAGTTGAAACCTTTACTTTTCTAGACGTTCCTGAGATGGCCGAAGAAGCGACCATTGCTAGTCACTCTGAACCTACAGCAGCGAATCTCTACAAGGGATTCACGTTACCAGGGGAGGCAAGAAAATTTGAGCCAAAATTGTCCCTTATAAATTTGGTCGAGAGGAATCTATTTGGGGGAGCTGCAAATGAAGATGCAGCCAAGCACATGGAAATATTCATTGATTATTGCAGTTCCATGTCTCCACCAACTGGCGTGACTCCTGACCAAGTGAAAGAAACCATGTTCATTTTCTCACTCGCGATCTTTGCAAGGGAGTGGTATAGGGATTTGGACCGGGAAGGCGAGGGGATAACTGGCTGGAATTCGCTAGCTTTGGCGTTTTATAAGAAGTATTTCTCCGCCTCAAAGACTATTGCCATTAGAGCTCAGATAACGAGCTTTAAACAAGGGCCTGACGAGACCTTCCACGAGGCATGGGTTCGATTCAAGAAGCTAGTGCGCACCATACCGCACCATGGGATCGAAAAATGGAGCTTGTGCAACCATTTTTATAATGGTTTGTATGATGATCACAGGGCCGTTTTAGATGTCACGCCAATGGCCGATTTTTGAAAACTTGGGAGCAACCAAGGGGTGGAAGATTATTGATGATCTGGCCACCCACAAAGCTGAATATGGGAACTCGAGAGGAAATCAGAGAAGAGCCGCTGAATCTACTTCTGTCGCGGCACTTGAAGCCCTCACTGCAAGGTTTGACAAGTATGAGCTAGAAGGGGTTTCTAAGGGGGGCATGTACCAGGTTAATCTTTGTGATGAGACGGTCCTTTCGTGCGTAGGAGATGCGGAGGAGAGGGACATGTCTCGGATCATTGTCCCGATCCTTTTGAGCAATGCGCGCCTTTCAACATTACGGGCGGAACAACAGTTACTACGAGCCGAATATCCATCCCAATTTGAGGTGGAGCAATCAGAACGTGCTCAACCCCACGGCTCCTCCAACGCAGCAACCATACATTCCTCCACACCAGAAGCAACAAGGCTATCAGAAGCCTCCATCCTTCAACCCTCCTAACCAAGGTGCATCATCCTCTAGTGGGGTGAGCGAAATGAGCGAGTTAAAGTCCATGATGCAAGCCATATCGAAGCAATTGCAGCTGAATGATCAACAAACTCAACAAACAAATCGCGTCACATAAGGCACTTGAGACTCAAGTTGCCCAACTTTTTCGCAAATCAATCCTCGAGGAAGCGGGTCAATTACCGACTCAAAATGAGAAGAACCCACATGAGACGGTAAACCCGATAGAATTGAGAAGCGGTCTTTCTTATGAGGACCGAAGTGAAGAAATCGGACCGAAGATAGTCAGAATCGATGATGATCGGTGTTGTCAAGAAAAAAGGGCTCACGACAAAGCGGTTACTCGATCGACTAAAGGTGGTGTTCGATCGAGTGAAAATGGTGAAGAAAGCCCTCGATCGAGTGGTTGTTTCGCTCGATCGAGTGAACAGAAAGCGAGGGTGGTCGATCGAGTGGTGATGTTACTCGATCGACTGATTTTGATGAGGAGACTGCTCGATCGAGTGAGCATATTGTTCGATCGAGTGATATTGACGACGGGAAGCTTATTCGAGAGCCTGCTAGTGCTCGTTTAAGCGAGAAATCACCGGAAAGACCTCGTTCGAGAGGTAAGAGGCGTCCAAAGGATACCGAACTTGCACCGAAAGACACTTTGGAAGCGAGAAACAAGGGACTCGAGATACCAATCACGGTTCCCTTCCGAGGCGGCCGAGAATACCAAAGTTAATCAACGAGTTTGGCAAATTTGTTGAACTTTTGAAGAACTTGGAAGTCTCGTGCCGTTCGTTCAATTGTGACTAAGGTACCTTCTTATTTAAGATTTAAGAAAGAAATTTTAGCACGTAAGAGGATTATTAATGATAGTGAGACCGTAGCTTTGATCGAGATGGGGTCACCCCTATTTCAAAATAAGTTACCCCTAAGCAATCGACCGGGTAGTTTTTCGATTCCGTGTCATATCGGTATGCAGTTGATTGATAATGCGCTATGCGATCTAGGCGCCAGCGTAAGTGTCTTACCTTTGTCTCTGGCTAAGAGACTTGGTTTGACAAAACTGAGTTGCACCAACATGATGCCCGGATGGCCGACCGTAGTCTATCACGGCCATTAGGTATAGTAGAAGACGTACCTGTTCAGATAGGGAAGTTCTTAATTCCCGTCGATTTTGTTGTCTTAGATATCCCCGAAGATGCACACACCCCTATTATTTTAAGTAGACCATTTCTATCCACTGCCCGTGCAGTGATAGACGTCAGTGGGAAGACTTTGACCTTTCAGGTAGGGGATGAGGAACTGATTTTCCATCAGTCCAAGTTCCGGAGAGCTCCCATGCAAGCTCAACCTTGCAATGCTCTCTCTTCTATTGTTCCTATTGTTGACGCTCCAAATGAAAATTTGGAGGATATTGCTGTTATTGTTAACCCTCCGCCTCAGATTGAGAGCAAGAAGGAGGCAAGTTCGTCTGTTGTCCTTACTGCAGGTACAGATGAAAGCAAGGAAGGGACTGTCAAAGGACGTGGTGTGGCCATTATCAATCAAAGTGGCAGCAAGGATGCCAAAGAAGATGACAGAGGAGCGAGAACGAAGAAAGTTCGAACCTACATAGATTGGAACTACATTCCTCCTACTGTCGCAAATGGTGATTCAAGCTCATGGAAGATGAAGAGGTCGGTCAGTATCGCTGAGGTGACGTCCTCCAGTCAGAAGCCCACGAAGGGGCTACTGAAAGCTGATGAGAATTAAACGGGGAAATGCCCCGTGTAACAAATTGTAATAGACAATTCGTTTGAATTTCTTTTAAACTTTGCTTTATGACGTTCTAATTAGGACAATTAGTTTAGACAATTTTTAGCATAGACTAAGACTATAGACTGTGTTTTCTGCATATTTGGTATTTTGGGATGTGTTTGGATGTGTTTTATGCAGGTTTGGGGAAGTTTCACGCATTTCGAGGAAGTAAAGACGGAAATCCAAGAGTCTACAAGAGGAAATCCTCGATCGAGTACTTTTTGTACTCGATCGAGTGGAAATTGGGTCGATCGAGCTGTCTGGTTACTCGATCGAAAAAGGCCACAGAGGAACTGGTCGATCGAGGGGATACTTACTCGATCGAGCAGAAGGGACATCAAAAGTCCTCGATCGAGTGATTTAAAAGCCACTCGATCGAGTGGTATGAATAGGACACGGGAGTTTTCTTTCTTAAAACTCTTATTTTCCTAATTCTAATTTCATTTTATCCTTAATTCCGTCTAACCCCCTCCCTAATTGCGATTTTCACTCCCCCAAATCCCCAATTTTCTTGCCCAAATCACCAAATCTGTCACCTACAATTCATTGCTAGAACTTTAATCTTCAAAAGCCCCTTGTTTTCCCTCTCATTTGTGCTCGTTTTCTCGGTATTTAAAGGGAATTAGGGTTTGCGGTTTTTTCGATTAAAATCCGCCTTTGTTGCTTTGTTATTTGAAGTTTAATTGCTTTTATAGGATCATCATCATCAAGTAAGTGTTTCATTCACACTCTTTGCGTTTTCTCTTCGATTAATTCGATTTCCTTGAGGTGATTTTGAATTAGGGTTCGAAAAATCCATGTCTAGTCGAATTTTTTTCGATTTAATTGTGTTTATATGCCCTTAATTAGCTTGTTGATGATCTTATCCCAATTCCTCCCTGTTTCCACATGTTTAATTCGAAATTCGCACAAGATTTCCGGATTAGGGTTCCTGAGTCGAGTTTTTTGATGTCAGACGGTCTTATGTTGTCTTGCTTTGTTTAACTTCAGTCCATGCTTCCTTGCTGCTGTTGTTAACCGTTTTTCCGTCCCCTGTCGTTATTACATGCTATAAACTGTTGGAAATCTTGTTCTGTGAGTCGACTTTTTCGCCTGCTAGTAGTCCTATATGTTGCCATATGCAGTTCTCTTGCTCATTTAGTCCCTGTTAGCAGTCATAACTATGTCACTTTATCAGCACTCGCATACTGTATTTCGAAGTTTTGAGGAATTGTTGGGTTTTGCTTGCTGTAAGTCGAATTTTTCGACTAATAGGGCCATTATTTGCTGTCACATGTTGGTTAACGGGTTGTTTTAACCACGGTTTGCAGCCATCTTCTCTTATCATGCCCTTTGACATTTTGCAGGATGGATAGTGGCTCTTTACCTTCCACTAGTACCACTTCCAGTCAGCCCGTTAGCGAGTCAGTGGCCCCTGCTGTTGCCACTGGCTCTGCTTTAGTCACCACCGCGGCTTCTGTTGTTACTTCTACCCCTGCCAGGCCCCTCACTATGCTGGAACGAGGATTCATCCCTCGTTTTCCGTCTCCTGGTATGGTGCCACCTGTGCCGCATCGCGAGGCTATTCGGTTGTTGTTACTTCCAGCCCTTCGGGGCATTGTTACGAGGAGAGGGCACTCTTACTCCTTTACCGGCGTTACCTACGGTACGTTTCGTTTCCGCGGCTCACCGGACTCGGTTAGCCGCTTTACTTCGTTGCCCTCTCTCCTCCACCCGTTTCCTTGCACAGACTGACCTAAAGACCTTAGGTATTTATGAGGAGGTCTGTAGTTTGTTGAACGGGACGGGTATGTCGGGTCTGATTACCATGCAGGAAGCTGCTATTCGTATCCCTACATACGAGTTTTTCAGCTCCTACTCTTTTGACACCGATTCTTACACTGCTGACCACTCCAGTTCTTGCATTCACTTTCGACTCCGTAATGAGTCGCACCACTGGACTTTGGCCAGGTTTGGGGAGGTTTTAGGCCTCGTTAGTGACGGTCCCACCGACCCACCTCGAGATCTCCTTCAGCCACTTTGGGCTGCACTTTCTCACACTCCCTTCCCCACACGGAAGGGAGCCCACGTACACTTACCTGCTCCCCGTTACTTTTTGAGACTGATAGGAGAGACCATTTTTGGGCGACCTGAGCCCAATAACGTGACCAACACTGAGCTAGCGATTCTCGCGGGGTACCTCAACATTGACTACGGTACCCCGTTTGTTCTAAACATTGCTTACTTGGTAGCTCAGCATTGGAACGGAATTGGGACTCGGGTCAAGACCGCTGTTGTCTGCGGCGGGCTAGTGACTAGGATTGCCCGCCACCTTTACCCCACTGAGCCTGGACTTACTGCACCCGATAGGCAGGCCTACCTTGACTTATGCCATGGCCGACTTGACCTGGCTCCCGAAGAAGGGCGCGAGGACATGGAAGATTTGTAGTTCCACGTCTGTTACCTTGTCGTGCCCTACCCTTCCTCCACTCTTACCGCTCCCGTCTGTTGCTGAGGGAGCGAGGCCACCTCCGCCCACTTACCACCTTACCTTCACCCCTACTTCTTCTTCTAGGAAGAGGAAGCGGGAGGCCGGACAGTCATCTACCCCTCAAGTTCAGACTCGGCTCGGACTCGATCGGACCCCACAGACTCCCACACCTACACCTTCACTCACTCCACCTCCTTCGGATCCGGCCTTTCCGGCCAATTTTGTTTGCCCTCTGTTTTAGGGGCGCCCGAGGTCATGGACCAAGGGCGTCGTGATGCCCTGCTTTTGGATATGTGCGGGTACATTGCGAGATGAGACGGGATATGGCTTTGGTGTATTCCCGCTCTACGAGTTCCATATCCGAGCCCGACGACCGATTCCAGAGGGGTGGCCGCATCCCTCCTTCTACCGATACCCAGCGGACGGGTACCCTCCACTACCTTCTGACTCAGAGGAGGAGGCGGAGGAGACACCGGTAGCATGAGAGGTGCGGTTACGGGCTGAGCAGGCGGCACAGCGAGCTGCCAGAGAGGAGGCGAGTGACCCTCCGTTCACACCCGGTCCGGAGGATCAGCCTGGAGATGACGATTAGAGGTCCCCCTTGTTTGTTGCTAGTTTGGGGAGACCGTTTTGCTGCGTCGGAGTACTAGGGAGATGGCGGTGCCGACGACGAGTAGCTACTGGCCTACTCACTTCCCCAGTTTTCTGGCTGGTTTGGGGAAGTTCGCTTTCGTATGTACCTTACTCTTTTCATTTTGTCTCCTTTATTTTTATTTTGCTGGTTGTATACCCCCATCCCCCATCTTTCTGCTGGTGTATGCTGGAGGACAACGAGGGCGTTGTCCGTTTTGGTTTGGGGAGGGTATTGCATCCTTTTGAGTCTGCATCTGCATTTGTTTTGCATTCACGTTTAATTTCCCGCTTGCATTGTTGTTTATTAAAAAAAAAAAAAATCCAAAAAAATTAGAAAAATTTCAATAATTCAAAAAATTTCACGTTTATTTTTGCATATAGGTTGAGTCGGAACGGTAGATTCCCGTGATGAAATTGCACTACAACTTGTTATTTTACTTGAGCCTTGCACTTTTATTGATAGTTTTTAGCCTTGTCATACGCATAATCTACGAATTTCTGTTCAAATAATAGCTGACCGTTTAGACTTGACCTATAAACTGGTAAACTACTTCAAAATTCTGAGTTTTTAGAGCCATAACTGGTGACATTCATGACCAGTTCATTAGGAATTTTGAGAGTAGTACTCCTTGCATAGCATGTTCGTCTCTTTTGCACATTTATGACATTCAATTTCTCGTCAAATGCACATATTCGGTTTGTGGTTGGTGTCACATGCAGGGAGGGTCTTGTAAATTCCCCTTCTTTATATCTTTCACCCATTTAGCTCCACATTAGCCAAATCTTGCCCTTTTGACCCATTAGCTACATTCCAAACTAAGCCTGCCTAGTCAAGCTAGTTAGTTTGTCCTTTTGTGGTATGTTTTCCACTGCAGTTTGGTCTGTAATTCTTGTTGGAGTTGGTGTTTGTATTAAGGAAGGAGGAAAGAAAAAAAAAAGTATTGAAAAAAAAAAAGAAAAAGAAAGAAAACGTGAAAGAAGAAAAAAAAAAAGAAAAAAAAAATATGAAAAAAAACAGAAAGAGAGCTGAAACGAAAAAGAAAGAAAGAAAAATTGTGAAAATAGTTGTACCCTCTTGTCAGAGTTGAGAAGATGTTCGAAGATGTACAATCGACAAGAGTTGTTGTTCAGTTAGTTGTTTCAGACGGTATCTTTAAAAGGAAAGTTTGTGACCGTCTGACTCCTCCGTTCTATCCCATATTTTTTTGAGGAGATTGTGCTTTGAGTCTAGTGAGTTTTGTGCCAAGTGAAGGGCACTAGTACTTAGTTTTTCTGTCAGTCGAGATCCGGATGGTTTCATTATGGTCCTGTTAGGAACTAGCTTGACGCTCTTACCTTCACATTTCCATAACTTGTTTTGCCTTTTCTCACCTGAACCTCACTATTCCCATATTATCTGCATACCCTCGGCTGTGACGGACATTGTTGGTTGGAGTGTGTGCATTAGTACTTGAATTGTCTTTCATTTTTGTTGCATGCATGCTATGTAGGTCGCAGTTAGGTGAGTGACTGTCCTTTCTCCTCTCTTTCACATATTACATTCGCCCTTTGCTTCATGAGAGAAGAGTGACCACGTGAGAGTCCAGTTTTGTTGGTCTTGCAAGGTCGATAGGTCAGCTTTATTTCTAAACAGCCCATAATTCGTTTGCGTACTGACTGCTTGGCTTTAACTATTGATCTTTGTTGCATTAAATTGGTTCAAGTAGACAAGTTAAGCTAGCTCTGAGTTATCATTTCCGTTCCATTAGTTAGTCTTGAGTTTACTCGAGGGCGAGTAAAGGTCTGGTTTGGGGAGATTTGATACGTGCCTAATGTATAGTCTTTTTGGCCTATTTCAGCACGTATCTCTATGCTTTTCTATACTATTTTTATAGTATTTTGCCCCGAATTGGCTACTTTGGTATATTTTGTCCTTTTTGTAGGAATGATCGCGAAAGTGGTGGAACCATACTCCTTTTCGTCCTTTTTGCATGCATTTAGAGGAGACGGGACTGTCCCCTGCAGTAAGATATCGCACTTGGAAGTGTCGTGGCACGCATTACGAGGCACTTGGGTGAAGACGCGAGCTGAAATGAAGACACAACCACTCGATCGAGCAGTTTCCGGCCGATCGAGTGGTTCCTACACCCCCGATGCTCGATCGAGCCGCCCATCATTCGATCGAGCGCGTGCCGCACAAGACCAAGTCCTCGATCGAGTAACCCGATGGTCGATCGAGGAACTTCTTTGAGATGTTGGTCGATCGAGTGGTTTAACCCACTCGATCGAGAGGTTTTCGACATTATGGGCTTTAATCAGTCCGTGTTTTATTTATTTCCGCATAAACACTTTGTGGCTTTGGCTATTTAACCTATGATTTACTAGGTTAATGGAATGAACTCTTTTATTATCTTTTACACTAGAAAACTATCAAACCCTTAGTACGTAGCTTTTGCCTTCACTGTTGTTTCATTTCGGATTATTGATTGCTCGGATTCAGTGTTCTTTATGCCGGATTCGCTCAGATTGTAATCTTTCCTTTCTCTTTATTAATAATAATCACTTGTTGCTTTAATTTCTTGTTTATGTTATTATTCTCCTTTGCCCTAATTTCTTCTATTGCATATTATTGTTATTTCATTATGTCTTCAGCTGGAAATTTATTTGCTGTTAGTTTAATTACGAACATGAGTAGCTAAACCCCCTTCATGTTGGGATTAGGGAATCTGCGGTAGAAAATGACGACGTAGTGAATGAATTGGACGAATTGATTAAGAGACTCTGTCACTATAGCAATTTAACTGTAATTCCCGACCTAGTTGAGTGCACGCTTCTATGTCACCCATTAAACTGGCTACAATTAATCCTGGATCGAAAGATTGGACTAAATAGGCCTGCTATAAATGAGACGCCTAATGAGGACGAAGGTTAAGTTAGTGGTATTTTAGGATAGGAAGTGGACCGAAAGGACCTTCTAACATCCATCTCACGTTAGTTCGTCTGAGTCATTTACTGCCGAGTTGTTGGACTACCGTAGTGAACCGAAATCCCGACATGTCCCTCTCTTCTTGATAGTTAATTCGTAATTTCCTGTCTTTATTGCTCTTGCTTTTAATTCTCTTTTCCTTAATCTCGTAGTCTAGAAACCAAATTTAAACAAACCCCAATTGTTACCATAGGATTAAAAGATGACTATAATTACGTTACCTCCCTGTGGATTCGATACTCGACTGCCTCTGCTACATTTTAGTTGAGACCGTTAGGTTTTATCTTTGATAGGGTTGCGATAGCCGTGTCATCCATAGGTATATATCTCTCAACCCTTGTTTTAATTATTGTTAATTACTTTCATTTGTTCATCATGTTTAGCCTTGTTAGTTTGATTGACAATCTTATTGGCATGTTGAATTTGGTAATGAGTGAGTAGTCTCCTAGCTAGGGTTAATGGGGAATTAGGGGAAACCAACATGGAGAATGATTCATGCTTAATCTAATATGTTTTCATAACTAAATTGCTTGCTTGTTGTGATTTCAACTTATGCACATGTTATGTTTGATGAAATGCGAGCCTTTGAATCCTTGCATTTTTTACCCATCACCTATCTTTTCAATGAGGTTTGTAAGCCTATTCACTAACTCGAGCCTTATTAGACCATGCATATAGTTGAATAGGAAGGATTAAGTCGACTTGTAGGTAATGTACAATCTAATCGATTCGGCTCGGGGACCCAAACCTTCTTAGGGATTGTAAGCTTATACACTAACTCGATCCCATCACAACAATAATTGCTTGCTATATATAATTGAGAACATGTTTGTATGATCAACTCCCATGAATCCTCTATGAACTCATGACACCCTAGTGCTTTTAATCAATTGTTTACATCTCTTTTTAAATCATCTTGCTTGTTTTTACTACTTTACTTTTATATTGTTGATCTCCTATATCAACCCAAATTGTGACACCCTAAGACACGACCATTTGCAATTGAAAATCCTACCAATACCCGTCCCTTGGGATCCGACCTTTACTTGCCTCTTTGCTAAGAGTAGTTTGTGAAGTTATAAATATTGTTTTGGTTGGTAGCTTTTGACGACGAATTTGATTACCGAATACCATGTATATATGACATTTATTTTTAGTTTGAATATAATTGCCTTGACTGTATGGTCTCACCATAAACTTAATCGTGGTATAAAAGGGCACAACGCTTGTTTTAATTGCACAATAGTGAAACCCTTTGCGTTTTTCTACAAAAACAGAAATATATTCTTATTTAGAGTTGGTGTATATCATAACAATTATTGAGATACATTTCTAAATACGAAACTAAAATGAGTACACTACAAGATTCATTTATTCATGGATGAAATGGCAACTACCCTAGTTCCATTGATGCAAATTTCTGAACTTATTCTTGCTAGTCGTCGTACGATTATTCAATGTTATTATTCTAAGGATTTACAAAACCCCTAGATTGTGTTATGAACACATCCTCCTTTAAATACCCATTTAGAAATGTGGTTTTGACATCCTTTTATCACATTTCATAATCATGAAATGTGGTAATTTCTAACATGATTCACAAATTTGTATCAAATACTCATGATGTGATTATTGGCAAGAATGCAATGGTAATGTCATAGATATTCAGGAAGGAATATGTTGAAGTCACACAACCAACTTCCTAGATCTTTACTTATTTGGGGCTTGTCTCTATTTTAGTGTCAAACACCTTCTCTTTCGAGCCTAGTTCTATCCTTAACAATTAAGATAGGTACTTACTTCTTATTGCTCCCACACACTTCAAGAATTTCTACTTGAAGACTTATTTTCATATAAATTCCTAGTTAATCCTTCACAAGGATGAACTTTTATTGTGGTATTTCGTCAATCATAATTTCTAACAAATTAATTTACCAATTTAACATTGTCATGTTCTTAATAACTTAAGTGTTTAATGACAAGTGTTTAGTTTGAGCAATAAGACTTTTGAACCGTGGATGTATAGATGATATTATCAAAACATATTTTGACTAATTATTACTTCTATTCACACATCTTCACATGAAATCATACATAGGCATGTTAGGAATTTTAAGATGCCAATCTTATATGACATAGGACAACTCTTATGGAGTTCTATGGAATAGAACGATTCCTATGGAACTAGTCCATGCCCTATTTAAACGGTTCATATGAGGATTTAGAAAGAGATTATATTTGTCGTTAGTAATATTGGTTTAGCGGAGACTTGTGTTACAATCGAATTGATATCGTATATTAATAGAAGAAATGATAAAGAACAACATAAAACAACAAAATAGTGGGAAAAGAAACATTCATCGTTAATCTATGAAAATATTTTAACATGTTTTATCATTTATATAATGACCTCCACCCAATTATATAAATGATTCTGAGATTCAAATCCATATTAACTCGGGCACGGGAAACCGATACATCCCTCACTAATATAACTCGGTGGGTTAACTCTTTAACCGATTCTACAATTAGAACTCTCGGTCGATGAAATTATGTTAAGTTCATCTCTCGCCTCGGAACATAAGACTAGTTTTCGTGTCCCATTGAGACCAACCAAATTTCGCGTGTAATAACTAGTTATTACCCCACTTACCCGATGAAAAATGAAAGTACCTCCGGAAACGGAATCTACCCCCAATGTCAAAGGGATTCATGGGTCCTACTATTTGGAAAGGCTAATCTCAATTTTAAATATGTGAAAGGTCTTGTCGATTTATTATCTATCACCTTATATCGAACTATATTATATATATATATATATATATATATATATATATATATATATATATATATATATATATATATATATATATATATATATATATATATATATATATATATATAAATGCATGTGATGTTAATGGCGATTTGGCAATGCATGTAACATATAAAGAAAAAGCAAAGCAATAAATAAATTTCCTAGTATGGCCTTTCCTAAAATAGAAAATCTAATAATCTATTACCAATTCGGAAACCAATTCCAGTGGTCCCTTGAATTTCAAGTGACACGCCTCCCAAGGAAACACCGTCTTGATCGGAACTCCTTTCTAATTGGCTCCGTATTTAGGAAACTCTGGAATTACAAAATAATAATAAAAATATATAGCTATTCCTATTATACATTTGTAATAAAAATTTAAATCTATTAAATTACAAGACGGTGATGCGAGATCATATTAAAATTACAACCGAATCGATATTCCCTTTCATTACGGGTAATACCAATTAAAAAACTAAGGCCACATTAAGATAAAATTACATAATTCAAAATTACATAAATTAAAGTATGACATTCATCAATGAAATATGCAGCATTATAATATGTATATAACATCCAAAATTAAAGTGCCAAATCGCCCTACTTAAATCTTATATCGTATATAATCCGGTTTTATGGAAATTTGCAATTTTTAACTTATTAAAATCACAAAATAATACTAAAACCTAATTTTAGTCCAAGTTAATTACCCTAATATATTAGGACTCAAAAATTAGTCATTACTCAATTTTTGGCAATAATTCAACTTGATTTAACATTTTGCTAATAATAGACCTTAAAATCATAACCTTTTATGAAATAAATCCAAATTAAATTATAATAATTTAAAATTTTGAATTTTATATTTTTGAACATTCTGTAATATTTACATGACACTCATAATGTCAAAAATCAAGGTTAAAATTTTCGAATTTATTTCGATAAAAATATAGTTGCAATTTATCGGTTTTATCTAATAAATATGTAAAACATATGAAGATTAATCTAATCAATGTTCCAACTTTATATCTGATATGTGGGATAAAAATACAACCTAGAATAAGTTTCTTATGCCATTTAGTTTGTTTTAGCTATTTAAGCTAAAATAGTCACTATTTATGTCATTTTTACAATAAAAATTCATAAATCATGCAAAATAAATCAATTGTATCTAAAATTTTATACACAGTAAGTAAAATGTTCATGTAACAACATATTAAAATTTCATGGTCTGTTTCGAAGTTTAGCTAATTTTAACCATTTAACCTCCATTTATGTCATTTTTATCTCAAAAAAATCATAAATCATGCAAAATAAATCAAATTTATACGGCATTTTACATAAAATAAGTAAAATATGCATGTGAGGTTATATAAAAATTTCAAGGTTAGAAACTAAGTCTAACTAATTTTAGCATTTTAAATAGCATTTTATACATTAAAATGTAATAAAATTACTAAAAATCATTAAAATGAGCCAAAAATTACCAAAAATCATCAAAATGACCTAAATTCATTTTAGGATCATAATATATTTCATGCAAAAATTTTCGTGACTTAATCATATAAATCACAAATTTCTAGTTTTAATTTAGTCGGAAAAACTAAGCCGATTATGCAGGCAACAATCGAAGCTCTTGATACCACTTGAAAGGATTCATTAACCCTCAAATTAAACTCTTTAATTCTATATCTAAATTACTCATTAAAATAGATGATGATCTTATGCATGCATAACAAATTATAAATAGAAGGTAAGAAAAATGATTCTTACAATATATAAAATCGTCTTTTAGGGCACAAGTAAGAACACCTTTCTTACTTGTTCTTGAGCTCAAGATAAATGGATGATTACTTTTGTTTCAAATGTATTAGAACCTCCTTTCAATTGCTCCAAGACTATCCCAAAATCCTACTTATATTATTAACTAGATAATATAAGTAGTTTACCTTAAATTTAATTCTAATATTATTATTATTACTACTCTAGTAATGTAATTGATGTATTAGAAATTATAGAACAAATTTTTAGAGATTCTAAAACTATTTTAGAGAGATGAGAAGTAAAGATCTACAATACACTATTGTAAGAATGAATCAATGAATAAAATAAGAACCAAACCCTTATGGTAAAGGGAGGGTGCCGGTTTAGAGGGCCAAGAGAAGGCCAATGCATGGCCTTTTCTTTTTCTTTTGTTCTTCATAAGAAAGTAGATGTAAGGCTACTTGCAAAATAGGTTATGATGGTGTTTTATTTAACAATTAAATAAAACATCCACTATCCTACAAACCCTCCATTATTTTCGGCCATTTTAGATAAAATGGACTTCCATTTTATTTTGTCAATTTGTCATTTCTCACACAATATGTCACATGTAGCATGTAACATGTTATTAATTAATTTAATGCATATTTAACAATTAAATATCACTATATTCATCAATTAATTAATTAATTAAATTACATATAACAAATTATCTAGTAATTCACAATTACATGGTATAAAATGGGACATGTTAATATAATTCACAACATTTTTGTAATTATAATTAACCATTCATTCTTGTCTAAATTGTTTCATAAACAATAATCAATTTTAGTAATTTAACATATTAATTACTAAATTGAATCTTATTTAATCATATTACAATAAGATTTATTATTCTCTCTCATAAATATCAATGTGTTCAATTTAAGGATTTAATCAATCTGTAACGTCATACAATCGATTAACTTTATAATTGAGGGAATCCTCCTTTAGGAGTGACCTTAAGGGATCAACTGACCACCACCGTCAGACGACAGTAATGTCAAACTCTAGTCAGCCAATCATTACCGATTAATGTTGATCAGTTGGTTATATATAAATTTTGAATTATCCCTTAGGTATTCTTATCATGATTTCGATAATGTGATCGCACCATTGTTGAGGACACATACTCCAACATACCCGCCCATTAATTTTGGCGGGCCTATTTTTGTTGTCCATTACCCGTTAATTTGGTATTTTTCTATGACCAAGCCCGCTTAAATAGCGGGCCGGGTGGGCCGGACTAAACGGGCCAACCCGCACTTGATCAGCTCTAGTTACCAAACTCAGCAGTGTGAGTAGCCATCTCATCTATCAACCTCCAGGCAGTATCATCATTAATATTTTTTTGGAATCTCCCATTACCAGAGGAGTCAAGTAAAGCTATATTATTGTTATATAACCCATTATAGAATTGGTTGCAAAGGAACCAAATATGAAAGCCATGGTGGGGAACAGAACGGACCAACCTTTTGAAGCGGACCCATGCCTCATTAGGTCTTCAGTAGAACCCTATTTAAAACTTGTGCTCTAACTCCGTAGTGCATTAATTTTCTGGGGTGGGAAATACCTCTTGTAGAATGCAAGAGCTAAGGTATTCCAATCAGTAACACCATGAACCTCCTGTCCAAGTCTCATAGCCATTTGGTCGCCCCATCTCGCAAGGAAAAAGGAAAGAGAACCTGCTTCACCTGATCTTGAGTTACTCCAGCAGTCAGAGGAATGGAGCAACAATAGTCAGTAAACTTCTCCATATGCTTGGCAGGATCTTCATTAGCTCCTTCCCCAAAGAAGTTTCGTTCCACTAGGTTTATGTAGGATGGACGAATCTCAAAAGTGCCTTTATCCATAGTAGGAAGCTTGAATCCCTTGGGGATAGACGCCAAGGTGGGCTCAGAGTGACTAGCAAGAGTCGGCATCTTAATTGGTTATCTGGCAGAAATTAGCTTGTCCTCTTCTAAGGGCCGATCTTCTGTAAATGTAAAAAGCTTGTAATAGGCGTCAAATGTACTCAAGTCTTCCACTTGACTAATTTCTCTCTGAAAATCCGTCTGTACCGAAAAGTCCTCTCTAGTTCGGGATGAAAAGGTATAATCTCCAACCTGTTAGACCTGGGCATACACAGAAGTAACAAGAAGAATATCAAACTGTCTCAAGGAATTGATGCTCCCTGAGACAAAAGGCAAAAATAAACAAAAACAAATAGAAAAATTGTTGCCTCCCCGAAAACGGCGCCAAATTTGATAAGGCTAAAGTCGTATCACCTATATCAAAATAATCCTAAATTACTACTAACTAATAGTTAGCGGTAAGAAAGGTCGAATCCACAGGGAGGTGAGGTAATTGTTCTAGTTTGTTAATATTTTTTTTTTTTGTGAAGGGTAAGTATATATTAATCAAAAAATAGGTATACAATGTTCTGAATACAAGCTCAACTCAAAAACTAAAGAAAATAAAAAAGCATTACATTGTTACACTAGTCAGCCATTGCGTTTCTAGTGGCCTCAAGGGAGATCTATTCCTTCTCTTCCATCTTTCTAACACCTCCTTCCAAACTTGATGCACTAGGACTTTAGGATGAATAACTGAATGGTGAAGCCTAGCACGATTCCTAGCCATCCAAATTGCATGAATGACACCAACATAAAAGGCACCTGCAAGTAACTTCTGCAGAACACTCTTACATCTACCAGCAGAAAACCACCTGATAATGTCATCTGTAGGGCATGAGAATTGGAGCTTCAGCTGCAGTAGGTTCATACATCTCCTGGTAAAGTCACACTCTTGGAATAAATGGTCATGAGATTCAGGGGCAGTATCACACAAACAACAGTTGACATCACTGCAGATACCCATTTGGACCAATCTATCACGAGTAAGAAGTTTCTTATGGAGAGATGCCCAATAGATAAAAGCAGTTTTAGGAATGTTGAGGGGATTCCAACAAATAAACCGCCAAAGGACATTAGGAAAGGAAGTTCTTAACCAATTGTAACCAGAAGCAATGGAGTAGTCAGAAGCATTATGAATCCAAGTGTTATTATGGTAACCAGCCTTAAAGATATCCTTAACCTGCACTATTTTCTTCCAAGTCCAACTGCAGTCTAAAGGAGCAGAATAGTCAGTCCAAGCACACCCTTTCATATAGACATGATTCACCCATTTAACCCAAAGATGATCCTTCTTAGTAGCTAACCAACTGGTATATTTTCCAAGGACAGTTCTATTCCAGATCTTAGCATTCTTAAGGCCCAAGCCCCCTTCCTCTTTTGGAGTACAACACTTTGCCCAAGCTACATTAGGTGCTCTGAGGTAAGCATCTTTTCCTCCCAAAAGGAAATTCCTACAAATAGCTTCTACTTTGTTCATGACACCAGAAGGGAGAAGAAAAATTGAAGCCCAATAGGAATGCATAGTGGACAAAACAGACATAACAAGCACCATTATACCAGCATAAGATAGGTGTCTAGCTCCTAAGGACCTGATCCTGCTTACAATCTTTTTAATGAGAATGTGAGCATCAAACTTAGAAATCTTCTTAGATGAGATTGGAATACCTAAGTACTTAAAAGGCAGAGTACCAACTTTGAAACCAGAGATAGAAACAATCTCATCAATAAGCTCAATCTTGACTCCATTAAAATAAATGTTAGTCTTATCACGATTCAAGCTTCAGACTGCCACACATAGGATGAAATCTGAAAGAAGTCTGTTGAGCTACCACAGAGAGAATTCTAGATAAGTACTCCATGCAAAGAGTAAAGAACAAGGGTGATAAAGGATCACCTTGTCTTAAGCCTCTCTTGTCCTGGAAGAAGCCAAAAGAATTCCCATTGACATTAAGTGTATAAGAGGGAGTAGACACACAAACCATTATGAGATGAATGAATTGAGGAGGGAAATTCAAAGCCTTGAGCATTTGGTGTAAAAAATCCCACTCAACTGTGTCATATGCTTTCCTCAGATCAATTTTGATGATGCATCTAGGGGAGACAGTTTTCCTATTATACAAACGAATAAGATCCTGACAAATGAGCATATTCTCAACAATATTCCTTCCCCTTATGAATCCACCTTGACTCCTATTAATAATAGTAGGCAACACCTCACTTAATCTAGCACAAAGGATCTTAGCAATGCATTTATAGAGGGTATTGCAACAAGCAATGAGTCTATATTCAAGGACATAGGTAGGATGTTTAACTTTAGGAATGAGGGTCAAGGTAGTAGTGTTGATTTGTTTTAACATTTGACCACTAATAAGAAAATCCTTAATAGCTCCAACAACATCATTACCAATGATATCCCAGGAATCCTTATAGAATTGGCTTGTAAACCCATCAGGCCCAGGGGACTTTGCAGCTGGAATAGAAAACATAGTAGCTTTGATCTCATCCTTAGTAATAGGCTTAAGAAGAAGGAGTTTAAGGTCATCAGTAATCACAGGCCCCAATTTGACAGTGGCAAAATGAGCAGGAAGAGTAGAAGCCTTAGTCCCCAGAAGATCCATATAATAAGATAGGAAAGCATGCTCAATATCCTTGGGGTCAGAATGTAAGCTGCCATTCATATCTTTGATTTGCAGAACTTTATTATGAATCTGTCTGGCTTGAATTTGATTGTGAAAATACCTGGAGTTTTCATCACCTTCACTAACCCAGTCCACTTTAGCTTTTTGACTGAGAAAACTAAAGTGAGCTTTAGCTAAACCTCTATAAGTATCAGCTGTAGAAGCTTCAGTATTCATCAGACTGGTATTATTAGGGTCCCCATGAAGTTGACATTGAATGTTGTCCAGATTAAATTTAGCAACCCCAACAACCTTCTCACTATTAGAGAACCTGTTCCTATTAAGCTCCTTTAGAGGTTGTTTCAGGTTTCTAAGTTTGGTAACCACTTGATACATCCAGGAACCAGAAACCTTCTTACTCAAGTGGTGCTTAACAAGCTCTTTAAAATGAGGATCCTGACCCCATATGTTAAAATATCTAAAGTGGGGTCTTCTCTGCCTAACAACTCTCCTATAACACAAACAAGGATTGTGATCAAAAAGTCCTTCAGGTAAAAGATAAGCATAAGACTCAGGATAGAGCTGCAACCAATCACCATTAATCATAAACCTATCTAGTCTTGAGTAAACTCTAGTACTAGACTCTTGCTTGTTGTTCCAAGTGAAAAAGGCACCCTGTGCTTTGATATCTACAACCTCACAATAATCAACACAGTCCCTAAACTCAGTGATATCACTCCAATGAACAGGCATGCCCAGTCTCTCATTAAAATCAAGGAGATTATTAAAGTCTCCACAGATGCACCAAGGGCCAACCCAAGAATCCTTAATATGTTTGAGATCATTCCATAAATTGAGACGTTCCAACTCATCATTAGAGCCATAAACCACAGTGAACATAAATTCATTACCACTAGCAACTTCCTTAATATTAGCAGAGATGAGCTGATCATACATTGTAATAATATTGACAGTAAAGCATTGTTCTATCCAAATAAGCAGAATTCTACCCCCCGGATGGCACTGGATGTTGCTAACCCCACTCCAGTGTTGACCAAGATCGATTATTTAAAACCCCAGAGCAGTCAATATCCTTTATTTTATGTTCAACTAAACCAAATAAGCCTACATTATTTTGATAAAGGAATCTCTTAATTTCTAATTGCTTAGTAAGCTTATTCATACCCCTCACATTCCAACTACCAATGTTATCCATTAATAACCTCTGGTGGCCTATCCAATTTCCCTTCCAGACTTTTTGTTGGACTATTCAGAACCTCAGCATAAGTAGGAGACTTAAGAGCCTCCAGAGATGAAGTAGAAGCACTTTGGTGTTCTTGTCTAATCTGTTGAGTGACCACAGTAACAGGGGAGAGAGTAGAAGTAGGTACAGTCACAACTGCAGGTATTGTGGAAGATACCCTAGGCTGTTCTCTCACAGTAAGGACATGAACTACTACAGGAACATTAGGTGCCCTAACTGGAACCCCAGATTTAACCACTGGTCGCCATTCTTGTCTCTTCTTAGGGATAGGCATTGATTCTTTCTTCTTCTTACACATATCATCAGTATGGCCTATTCCTTTGCAAAGAGTACACAGGTCAGGTTTCCATTCATATTCAATTGGCACACAAACTTCAGACCCTTTCTCATCTTTGAAAAAAATCCTCTCAGGAAATTTTTGACCAACCTCAACTTCAATCAGTATCCTGGAATATCCTAGTATAGTTTTATCAATAGTAGCCTCATCACATCTCATATACTTGCCAACTAAAGATGCTAGTTTTTCCAGACTAGAAGTACCCCAGAACTTAAGCCCCAGACCACATAAACGAATCCAGATTGGCACAAATTTGACTCTTTCCTTAGCCAGACTGCAGTTCTCAGTCCATGGTTTGACCACGAGTGGTTTGTTGTCAAACATAGGAAACCCTAATTTCAGAACAAGATTCCTGCACTCTAGAGTAGGGAAGTGAACAAGGAAGGTACCATTAGGCAAAAACGAGATTTTATCGTATTTGTAAGGCCCCCAAATACGACTGATAAACCCAGACAACAACTCCCAAGGTGGATTTCCCCCTAAAACATAGCAGACAACAACGGTAGACCAATATTCAACTTCAGGGAGAACATCCTCAGGTGATAGTTGAAGCATACCATCAGAAGAATGTTGAGATTTAGGAGAAGAGGATGGTGACTTACCAGAAACCTTTGTCCATCCTTCCTCTTCATCATCACCCACCTCATCTTCAGATTCCGTCTTAGCATCTTCAACAAGTACCCCAAGGTTTAGGATTGGAATACCAACAATCTCACCCACAGATTTCGTCGTTTTAGCATCATCAGAGCATGGAATTGCAGTTTCTGTTGGTGGAAGATCATCAGTAATCGTATCGGCAGAAGGACTAGAACCAGTTATCGCAGATGAAGATTCATTCTTTTCCATATCTAAGTTTAAATTAGGACAATTAGAGAAAGAAAGTCGTGTTTTTGCAGTAGATTTCCTAGGATTGAATTGATTTTTCGCAATTTTTTTCCTTGCCATTTGCAGGAGAAAAACCCTAAAATCCTTAAAACCCTAGAGAGAAGGTAGAGATTTCTCTCTCATGTTTTTTGATTAAGTAAATAAGGTAAATCTAATATAATTGATAAGATATGAAAATATCTTATAGCAATATAATATAGATTTGACCTAATAAGATTTACTTGCATAAAACTAATTGACTTGTTAATATTTAAGTCCGTCTTAAAGTAACAGTTGTCTTGAAGGATTTGATTTGTTTGTTAAAACTAATTGCGATGTAAATAAAAGATGAATTCAATAATATTAAAGAGTCTAGGGATCAAGTTCACTAGGTAGTTATCCAGGGGTGAGATTTAACTAGTTGATAGAGCAGTTTATATTGTTGAAGGTCCTATGATCGGTCGATTCTAATATGTCCTTTAGGTCTAGGCTTAACACGCGGTCGCTATCATTAAGTCAGCCTATTCAATTATCGTAGCCTATATTAGTCTTAATTAGGTCGATAATAATCCTAATTCGCAATGATAATTAACTACTCCTGGCCAGTAATTAATCAATTAGGTTTAAGATAACAATTGAAGCACAACAAAAAGCAATTTAACTATCAATTCATTATATAATCCCCTTGTAAAACCTAGATCCCCATTCACCCTAGATAAGGAATTCAGATACGGATATTGGGAGAATTAACAACGATAATAATAATGAAAGACATAATTGAAAGCATGTAAAGATAAATAACAAGTAATTGAATGAACTAGAACTTTGAATTAATAATAATTGAGGAAAGATTAACAATAACGTAATTAAAGGATGCTTAGATCCGAAATAATAGCAATCAAACTAAACTTAAGGTTTTGAGAGGTTTTTATTGTAAAGTGGCGTAACTAGGTAAAATAAGACGTGAAAATACAATAGGGCACAAATTGGGTATTTATACTAAACATGAACCGATTTAGGAAACTTGCGTGAAAAGTCATCAGGTCGTTGTATACTCGATCGAGTCTATTCATACTCTATCGAGTACACCACCACTCGATCGAGTCTAAGAGGACTCGGTCGAGTTCTCCTTGGTTCAGCACTTTTCTTCGTCTAATCTTCTTCAATTCTCTTCCTTTATTCTTCTAAATTTCCGTGCCATGCTTCGTGTATTCCTTCATGCCATCTCCGCGGTGCTATATTTCATTATTTGGCTCCACAAATGCATCATTCCTGCATTAAACACCAAATAGTGGAAGTAACAACATTCTAATTTAAATGGCATATAAATATTGTAATTTAGCACGAAAAACGTATCCAAATTAACTGAGTGGAGGCATATAAATGTATATAAATATGTCTCATCAATCAATAACCACCACAGTACCGGGACACGCTCATACATGCCGACAACCACACTGGTACCGGGACACGCCCAGACATACCAATAACCACACTGGTACTAGGACACGTCCAGACGTACCGGGTCCAGAAGCTAACCGGATACCCTACTAGACGTCGTGTCTCAACCACACGTGTCCCTCCGTAACTCAAGCCATTAATGTGCACATCCCTCTTGGAGTAATGGGAAGCTCCAAGAGGCGACTCAAGCGTAAGACGGTCTCCCAACATTCTTACGTCTCCTAAATAACCAAGTAACACCACCAATGATCTCCAACACAACACAAGAATAAACATACATGGAAAATGCAAACACAACACCATTTATATGACTTATCATGAACTGAATCCCAACATATCATGGATAAAACTTCCTCAAATACCAACATGTTATCCGAATCGACTCATACATAAAAATGATGATGCAAGACACACAAATATGTGCACAAAATATTGAAACCGAGTAGGATAAACCTACCTTTTAGCATTCTTCATGAGTTACCCGAATCCCATACGATTCCATCTCGCAAGACCATCTTAATCCTATACAAATCATGTAATACCATCACAAATACATCCTATTCTATTATATAACTAGTTTTGTGACCCGTGAGAATCACGGGTTTGATTTTTTTTTTCTGGTATTGTTCATGAATGCGTTATTCGGCTTGTTTGTCTTCTTGCTTATTATCTTGGAGATATGTTGGTAGGATACCTAATCAAGGTAACAAAACAAAGTGCACGAAAGGGTGTACGACAATTTAGTAATTTAAAAAAAATTGTTAATTAATATATATTCTAAGGGTTAGAATATATAATGTAAGATGTCACCAATAATTAGAGATTCATAATACAATTTGATATTGCAATACATCATAATAATAATTAAAAATCAAAAACCCAACAAAAAAATAAATATTCAAGTTAAAAGAAAATTGCAAAGAAGTTCCATAACCATTATTTCTAGATTTCATGCAATATGATTGATATGTGAGTATGTCATCCTCCTGCAATTTCAATACAAACACAAAAATAATAACTAAATAAAATTATAACTATTAATTAATTTAAAACATAATAAGAATAAAAAAGTTAAATAACTCATTTGGTTATATATGCATACTTTACCTATCAACTTTTTGGATAAAAATGAAAAATAGAATTGTTGTAATATTTATATAAGGTAATTTTTGTAATAAATTATCTAATTAATTACAAGAATTTATTTGAGAGAAGAAGAATGGATTGTGAACTAAGGGAGAGATACAAAATTATGGTAAAATAAATACAAAGTATAATAATTGTGAGGAAAAACAAAAAGACAATCTATTAAATAAATGAAATAAAAGTTAAACAAATACAGTGGATAGATTGATTGCAAATTTATGAGAGGAAAATAAAGAGTTTATATTAATTTATTTTTTGTGTTTGCAACAAATATTTTTTATTGGTTTTTATTTATAAGCATGTAACACATTGTATTTAGAGATTACCTCTAGTTAGATAATCAAGTAATAAATATAAGTGAATTATTATTAACCAATAGCAAAATTACACGTGGATTAAAATTAAATGATTTAAGTTCTTTTTTAACTATATTGTATAGAAATATATACAAAGTATAATAATTGTGAGGAAAAAAAAAGACAAACTGTTAAATAAATGAAATAAAAGTTAAATAAATACAGTAGGTAGATTGATAACAAATTTATGAGAGGAAAATAAAGAGTTTATATTAATTTATTTTTTGTGTTTGCAACTAATATTTTTTATTTTTTTTTTATTTATAAGCATGTAACACACTGTGTTTAGAGATTACTTCTAGTTAGATAATCAAGTAATTAATATAAGTAAATTATTATTAACCAATAGCAAAATTACATGTGGATTAAAATTAAATGCTTTAATTTACCTTTTAACTATATTGTATAGATAAAAGTGGAATGGAGAAGGTCTCATTTAAATTCAGCATGAACACAAAATTATAAATATAATATGTTTTCTTACTAAATATATTGCTAAACAATGTAATTTTTTTTTATTTTTTTTATTACAAAGCCTTATCCTTTACGTGAAATAATTTCATGAACTAAATACATGGTATTACTACCTTTTTAAAATTTTATTATTAGTGTTTAATTTACTTAAGTATTTAAAGAATTTGTTTGTAAATTACTTAAATTAAATAAATACTTTGTTTCCATATATTTTATAGTTTCCAAAACCTTATCCTTTACGCGAAATAATTTAATGAACTAAATACACGGTATTAGTACTCTTCTAAAATTTTATTATTAGTGTTTCATTTCACTTAAGTATTTATAGATTTTTTTTGTAAATTTCTTTAATTAAATAAATATTTTCTTTTTCATATATTTTTTATTTTCCAAAAAAAATATTTTATATGATCTTTAATACTCATTTGTCGATTAATTAGTTCTGTAAAACATCTTCTATATACAACAAAGTTATAGTAACAACAATAGTGAATTAGTGTCTTTCAAAAAAAAAGTAGTGAATTAGTGACAATACAATATTTTTTTGTTTTCAACTTCATTTATTCTTCTTCGTTCTTAATTTCTTATGTATTCAGTTTTTTTATTTCGAATACATATAATACTACTCCATATGAAATATCTTGAAATTATTAACTTATAGTTAATGCGTAGTTTTTTATTGTAGTTTTTTTTTAGTTAATTAAGTTTAAAGCTAATGGAATATGGATGGATTTTTAAAGGAAATAAGTGAATTAAATTAATACAATATAATAATAAATTGATAATCCATGTCATATTAGTTTGCCAAGTCACATGGTTATTGTAAGTATACGTGGCTTTTTTTCATCCCATATGGCATTGTCTACGCGGCATTTTTAGGCTTAGCCTTTTAATAATGTTTTATAGATACAAACCCCTTATTATTACCCATTAATTACCCATATTACATATACTAATTACTAACTAATTAACCGAAGTGAAACCCCCCAAAAATTAGGGTTAAGACTTAAACAAGGATGAGTGGAAATTGACTTACAAGTGTGGATGGTAAAGAACAAGGTGAGAGATTCCTTAAAGCAAGCTTGGTTCCATGGTGGAAGAGGTTTATGAGAGTTTTAGAGAGAAGGGAGAAGATCTGGAGTGAGAATGGATAAGATAGATTGAATAAAGGTGAGGTTTGAGATTTCTTATCCCCGTTTCTGATTCAGCGTCACTCGACCAAGTGCGAGTCCACTCGACCGAGTGGCACTCACTTAATTGAGTGCCACCCACTAGGTATGGCCATTATGAGTATGTGGTGATGTCGTTTGGATTGTCTAATGCACCGGCAGTGTTTATGGATTTGATGAATAGGATCTTTAGACAGTTTTTGGACAAGTTTGTTGTGGTGTTTATCGATGATATCTTAGTCTACTCCAAGACTAAGGAGGAGCATGAGGAGCATCTGAGGGTTGTGTTGCAGACTTTGAGGGAGCATGAGCTATATGCTAAGCTATCCAAGTGTGAGTTCTGGTTAGAGAAAGTTGCTTTTCTAGGGCATGTGATCTCTAAAGATGGAGTAGCTGTGGATCCGGCAAAGATTGAAGCAGTGACAAAGTGGGAAGCACCAAAGAATGTTGCTGAGATCATAAGTTTCTTGGGTTTAGCTGGATACTACAGACGGTTCGTGAAAGATTTCTCCAAGATAGCTAGACCTATGACAGCGTTGATGAGGAAAGAGAACAGGTTTCGTTGGGATGAGAGTTGTGAGACGGCGTTCCAAACATTAAAGGAGCGGTTGACCACAGCTCCTATCTTAGCATTACCTGAGGGGATTGAGAACTTTGAGGTTTATACAGATGCCTCAAAGAATGGGTTGGGATGTGTGTTGATGCAGAACGGTAAGGTGATTGCCTATGCTTCTAGGCAATTGAAGCCTTATGAGGAGAACTACCCTACTCATGATCTGGAGTTGGGTGCAGTGGTGTTTGCTCTCAAGATTTGGAGACACTACCTTTATGGAGCAATCATTAAGGTATTTTCTGATCACAAGAGTCTCAAGTACATCTTCACTCAAAAGGAGTTGAACATGAGCCAGAGGAGGTGGATGGAGCTGATTGGCGATTATGACATGGAAATTATCTACCATGAAGGGAAGGCCAATGTAGTTGCTGATGCTTTGAGTAGGAAGAGTGTACATTCTTTGTGTACAGCTCTATCTTTGATGAGGCTGAGAGACGAGGTAGCGAGGTTTGGTATACATATGATGCAGAAAGGAGATGCCATGGGTGATCTGACAGTGTAGCTTGAGTTTTATGATGACATTCGAGGTAAGAAGGCGTTGGATCCTAAGATAGTGGAGTGGAGAGCTGGAGTAGAGAAAGGGACAGTGTCCCGATTTCTATTCATACAGACGGTAGTTTGAGGTTTGATGGTAGGTGGTGTGTTCCTAATGATGAGGAGTTGAAAAAGACTATCATGACAGAGGCACATTGCACACCATATTCAGTTCATCCAGGTGGAGATAAGTTGTACAAGGTAACACCATATTCAGTTCATCCTAATGATGAGGAGTTGAAAAAGACTATCATGACGACCACAAAGTAAGATTCAGTCTTTAACGGTACCTGAGTGGAAGTGGGAATCCATTTCCATGGATTTTATCGTGGGTTTGCCAAAGAGTCAACAAGGTAACAACATGATTTGGGTAATAGTGGATCGACTGACCAAGTCAGCTCACTTTGTTCCAATGAAAGATACATGGACTAAAGCACAACTGGCTATGGCCTATCGAAAGAACGTGCTTAAGTTACATGGAGTCCCCAAGGACATAGTGTCTGACAGAGATGCGAGATTTATATCAAGGTTTTGGAAAGAGTTGCAGGAATCGTTGGGAACAACTTTGAAGATGAGTCTGACATTTCATCCTGCGATAGACGGACGATGATCGAGAGAACGATCAAGACTCTTGAGGATATGTTGCGAGCTTGTGTGATGGATTTTGGTGGTAGCTGGGAACAGAGGTTGGACTTGATAGAATTTTCGTACAATATGACTATCACACTAGTATTGGTATGGCACCGTTTGAGGCTTTGTATGGGAGGAGATGTAGGAGTCCGATTTGTTGGGACGATAGTCTTTGAGGCGGTGGTTTTAGGACCAGAGATGGTGCATGAGATGGTGGAACAGATTAAGATGATCGGGGAACGGATGAGAGCGGCTCGGGATAGGCAAAAAGAGTTATGCGGATCTACATCGCCGAGATATAGAGTTTCAGGTTGGGGACAAGGTTCTTTTGAAAGTGTCTCCTATGCGTGGGGTTATGAGATTTGGGAAGAAAGGCAAGCTAAGTCAGAAGTTTATTGGGCCTTATGAGATCTTAGAGCGAGTTGGGGAAGTTACATATTGTCTGGTTTTACCAGCTGCGCTAGAGAGAGTGCATAATGTGTTCCATGTATCACAGCTGCGGAAGTATGTGAGTGATCCGTCACATGTGTTAGAGGCAGAGAACTTAGAGCTAGATGAGTCCTTATCATATCTTGAGGTGCCTAAGCAGATTCTTGACCGAAAGGTTAGGAAGACTAGGAGTGGTGAGACAGTTTTGCTTAAGATACTTTGGTCTAACCACGAGACTGAGGAAGCTACATGGGAGCCAGAGGAAGCTATAAAAGAGTGTTAACCTTTTCTTTTTGATCAGGTATGTATGGTTACGGTGGGTTAGTAACATGTTTCATGTTGAGTTTTATCTTGGTTGTTGAGTCGGAAGTGTGGTGGGAGTACCTTTGTTAGTTGTGGTTTGAACTTCGGGGACGAAGTTCTTTTTAAGGAGGGAAGACTGTAATACTCCGTATTTATGAGTCTTTGGGTACTCTATCGAGTAGGACTTACTCTGTCGAGTAAGGGTGAGTTGCGTCTTAAAATAGTTTCTGACCTGTTGGGTACACGATCGAGTAACTATGATACTCGATCGAGTAAGGGGGTACTCGATCGAGTACCTTAGGTACTCGATCGAGTAGCCGGTTTACGGGGAGTTTTTCTCGGGTTTTGTTAATTATGCGATTAAGATATATAACCTTTTCCGTCATCATTCTAAACACTTTTGCAAAACCTAATTTACTGTCAAAGAGAGAAAGCAAGTACGTTCATCATCTTAATCGCATTGTTAGCAAATCCCGGAGTTTGGAAGGTCTGTTTTCATCGTTGGTTATACCGTTGAGATCCTTGCGTCGAGGGTAAGATCTATGTACCATTTTTATTGTCTTTCCTTTAAGTTGGTTAAACCCAAATCTAAGGTATTTGGGGGTTTTTGAGTAGTTTGTGATTTGGTAGCATTTGTATGTTGTATGATATGAGGAGGTTTTGTAGAAGAAGCCTTTTGATACAGCTGTAGAGACCGTCTGATAGTTGTGCTTTCCAGGTAGGATTTCCTACTCAGTATTAATCCCATAATGGGATGATTGTTGATGTGTTGAGATTGATTGTTTGATATAGTAATTGTATTGTGACGGCTGTGATTGTGATTGTGGTTGTTTGTCTATGGTTCTCGAGATGCGTTCTCGGCTGAGTGGAGTCACTTGCGGGAGTGGCTTCACGCCCTAGTTTCGCCCTTCGTGGAACCCGCCACGGAAGGGGATGTGCACATTAATGGACAGGGTTATCGCTCGGTATGATGAGCGGGGCTTAGGTGGGAACGGCTGCGGTCCCCCACTGGCAGGGCTGGTCCAGTGGACATTCAGTGATTGAGATTGTTGGGATTGGTGTGATTGTGTGTGTGTGACGGTTAAGCTGTCTGTTTATCTTATTGTTGATATATTGGGTTGTGTGATTAGTCGACCCGGTTGTTGTTTTGTAAACTGCGGTGATCCATTCGGGATGGTGAGCGTAATTGAGCAGGTTTGAGTTGAGTCTTGCAGGATAATCTGGGAGGTGCCACCGTCGACGATAGAAGTCTTCATTTGTAGTCTTTTAGTTTTATGACATTTCAAAGTATTTGAAGAGACAGTTGGTTTTAAGAACTTGTACCCGTATTTTGGGATTTGGTTTCAGTTGTACTTTTCACTAAAGTTATATCATTTAAGTTGTTTCGTTATTGTCTTATGAATATCATGCCTCGGGTAACCGAGATGGTAATATTTTCATACCTAAGTGGTCCTGGTAAGGCACTTGGAGTATGGGGGTGTTACAGTAAAGGTCGGATCCTTAGGGTTGGGTATTGTATTGATTTATCGGTTGTAGAAAGCTATGTCTTGGATGTCATAATTTGGGTTGAGTTTGAGGTTTGCAATCTAACCTACTTAACAAAGGAAATGTAAACAATTGAAAATAAAGCAAAGCAAGCAAATGGGGTTCTAAACAATTGATTAAAGCACTAGGGGTATCATGGGTTCATAAGGGAATCATGGTGAGATCATATAAACAAGTTTCATAGATGCAAGCAATTTATTGTTGTAGTGGAATCGAGTTAGTTTATATCTTACAATTCATGGCAGTGGCGGAGCCAGGATTTGAACTTAGGGGGGGGGGGGGGGGGCGGAAAATTTTAGGGGGGGCGAACGACTAATTTCATAAGGCACCCCAAAAAAATTTCGAAAAATTTAACTAAAAATTTCAAAAATTTTATCCGCCAGGGGGGGCGACCGCCCCTGCTAGCCCCCCCTAGCTCCACCACTGATTCCTGGGAAGTTTTGGGTCTCGGAGCCGAGTCAGTCAAGACACAACTCCTACAAGTTGACTTAATTCTCCCTATTCAACTATATGCATGGTCTAACAAGCCTTGAGTTATTTTATGTCTTACAACAAGTCTTGTTGAATGGATAAGAGATTCAAGCTAGGTTGTCAATCAAGCATTTCATCAAGCATAACATGTGCATAAGTTGAAACTACAACAAGCAAGCAATCATATGAACTTATTAAGGACAGATCTACCCCATGATTAACTCCCCTAATCCCCCATTAAACCTAGTTAGGAGACTACTCACTCATGATCATGGAAAACATGTTAATAGGGGTGTCAATCATACTAACAAGTCTATACATGATGAAAGAGTAAAACAATAAACAAGGATTAAGTAAGAAGTAGAGAAATTGTACCAACTTAGGATGATCAAATATAAAGCACAAAATAATAGAAGAAAACTTGGTGAATGATGAAGAGTTGTCAATTCTCCAATAAACCCAAATAGTCTTCAAATTACCCAACTAAATCTAAGAACACCTGAATAATTAAGGAAAGATTAAGATGTGATTAAGATTGAATTGTGTAATAAAACTTGATTAACACTAATAAAACTTGATTAAAACTTGGTGATAATCTCCTAATACAATAGAGTATTTATACTAAGTACAAGTATTACGGTAACTAAGGGCTTAAATGACGATTAAGTCCCTAAAATGAAGATTAACGACTTGCAAGTCCTCCATGGAGACTCCCGGATTGCACTTGTTGGACGCTCATATTGTAAGGGAAAACACCCGTCCTGAGCAAGGGACGCTCGGGCTGAGTCTTGGGACGCCCGTACTCTGCTTTGGGACGCTCGGGCCGTGCTTGGGACGCCTGTCCCTAAGGTCATCTTAGCTTCTTCTTCATTTGGCTGCCTCATGATCCATAGGGATCATTGAGGGGCCGTGGGGGTCCTTTATCATTGCCCGAATACTTGTTTTATTGACTTAGACCTTTAGTATTGGTCTCCTCTTTGTTGCTTGGTGGTTAGATGCGTTCCATTTAGCTCCGTTTTGCTCCATATATGCAAGGCTAGCATTACTCTCCTACCAAGGACACAAAACCTCAAAGAATATGCAAAGTAAGAAGCTAAAGATAAGAAATGACCATAATTCATGCAAGAAAGCATAGGAACGAGGCTAGTTTAGGGGACTAAATGTGTGAAAATACGAGTCACATCATATATCCATATACATAGGATCTATAAAAATGAGACCCATATCCGCCCATCAGGATTTAATCCAACAAATATGGGTAGGGTGCTGGATCCACTGCCATCCCTAGTCGTCACTGGGCAGAATCTCCCCCTTAAGAGAAATGGTCTCCAAACTCACCTATCTTTTCACACAAATGCAAATAAGTCTCAATGGTGATTACCTCATACATCGCAAATGTAAACTAGTTTTGGCCTTATGGACATGGTTACACAACACAAAAATAAATTATCTAAGTCTCAAACGAGACAAATGTCATGCTAAGTCCGACTCATAATAATAAGATTAATGGGAGGACTTTCTCCTCTTGCCAAGCCGCTTCACCCATCGCACAAAGGCTCCTTCGTTGTTCACCAACTCCTTCTCTCTTTCGGCTTCATGCTCTTCTTTCCCTTCCTCTTCTTAGTCTTGTTCCACATCCTTAATGATCACATCCTCATATCCACCACCATCATGCTACATAGTTCTCTTCGGCGCTCCAGATGTGCCTTTCCCGCTCCCATCTACTTGATAAGCATTGTTAAAGAAGCTCCTAGTGGCATAATGAGCTCCTGCCCATGCACAAAGCAAGTGTCCATCATCGTGGGGGAGTTCTAGTACCCCAATCCGATGGTTGGACACAATAAGCCCTAAAGACACCCGAGGTATTTCCCTCCCCGGGGCAATAGCTAGGGTGATGAGCGGGCGCACACCTAGTTTCCATGCCATTTCATGCATTTCTCTTATCACGAGGTCGGTGTTGACGCATTGGATAAGGTCCGCCATGTGGTAGTTATGGTCATAACTCGGCGGGGGTTGGGCATATCCTCCAGTGTGTGGTGAAGGTGGCATAGGTAGGGTTGTTCAAATTTTGGCGCGGACCGGTGAACCGTACCGGCCGGTCTATACCCGGGAAGATCCGGTCCAAGACCGGAGACCGGATATAGGTAAGTCAAACGCGTCTGTTTGCTTATGGGAAAAAGAACATGGGCCTAAGGTTAGCATATAAATATCTCCTCATACCCATTCTTACTCCAAAAAAGCGCCACCTCCACATAAAAAATATTGATTTTCTCTCTTTACTACCCCTTTATTCTATTCTTCATAGTTTTTGGCATCGCCAGTATACTACAAAATCACCACATCATCTCCTTCTATCCACTTAACACAACCATTGCTCCATGATTTCTGAACCTTCAATGTTCTTATACCGTTATAATGGTCAAATCGACACCGCCAACATCATCTCCTCACACGAACGATCCTATTACCTTGCTAAAGATGTATTTTAGATTTGTTTTAAATTTTCATTCTTTAAAGTTACAGGTATTTGGCTTTGAATAATTTTCTCAATATTTTAATAATTTTGAGTTTAAATATCATTTAATTGAGAATTTGGGGTAAATGTTTTGTTTTAATTATGAGATTCTTCTTTTTATTGGTTTTCTGGAGGTATGAGAACAATTAGTTTCATGTAGTAGCTTGGCATTTAACAAATGTTTTGAAAATAGTGGGTTTGTTGAATGTAGTTACTATTTGGATCTCATTGATTATGGTTATGGATTCACCAAATTTACTTGTCAGTTAAACGTCCGGTCCATAGGGACCGGGTCCGGTCTTGGACCTGTCCATCCGGGTAGGTCCAGGTCTTGTCTTTGGCTTATCGGTCCGGTCTCCGGTTCTTGGTTTTGAGTATATCCGGTCTCCGGTTCATAGTGGTCCGGTCTGGTGAACAGCCCTAGGCATAGGCATAGTGGAGGACCATGGAGCATGCATAAAAGGCCCAGAGGGTATATGAGGTGGTGAAGGGTTGATCCTCTCCATGTTCTCATCATCAAGGGCATAGGTGAGTCCACTAGGGATGGTGTAGCGTTGGGCCGGAGGGTGAGATGGTCCTACATCTGGCAAGTGCTTGGTCGCGGGCAAACTCCCTTGTACGGGGAGTTTCATATACAATTACGCATCAACCCTCCACCCATAGACACCCCTCTTCTTCCCATCTACAAGCAAATTAAGGTGCTTCAAGTAATCAATATCAAAGTATGGCACCTCAATGGACAAGGACCTATCTGCCTCCCCCGACTCATATTTCAACATACTCTTCGCCAACCTAGTCACCAAGGTACCTCAATCTAAGGAGCATTTCTCCAGCTTGGCCATCCTCTCAAAACCTAAGCTTATTATGGACACGACGCTAAAGTAGAAGCGCTCCTCAAAGTGGGGTTTGAGGTAAGAACTCAAGAGTAACACCTAGGTCGAATTAAGCTTACTCGGGTCGACCCTCCCATAGAGAATAAGCGTTAAGAGACGTAGAAAGGGCCTCAAAATGGGGTGCTTAACATCATTTACCTTCATAGAACTCCCAAGGTTACGATGCTTATTAGTGTAGAGGTCAAAGCATTTAGTGGCCCTCATGTTCTTTCTCACCTTGTCATGGGTAAATGCGGTCCTTTTACCCACACCCAAAGTTGTCCACAAAAACGTCACTAGTCAAGTGGAAAGAGGTGTTATTGAGCCTCAAACTCACGGAGTATTCCCCCTTATGGTAAACAAACGATCTTAAGAACTTAAGTGTAATGTGACGGTAGCTTATCTCCGCCAAGTTGTATAGCCCCTCCATACCAAGCCCCCTAAAGATGTCATGTACCTCTCCCTCAATTCCTAAGTCCACTTATCAGAGGATTCCGCGGTTCATTTATGGTCCATTAGACCTGCGTACATAAACTCGCCAGCCATAAGCAGAGACCATACCTGAAACACGGTTCTAGATTCGTTTGCTTTCATCATTGTCTCATCACTTCATCATCATTGGTCGTCAACCCATAAGCTTGCATATATGGTGGGTTTAGTCTTATCCTTAGGCGCCTACGTATCCGTTGTGATGGAATCAAACTCGCATCGTAGTTCGGTAGACATCAGCCTTGGCATTCTGCAGTCCGGGCCCAAAATGGAGTTCCAAAGGGAGGTTTCTGTTATACATTGGAGATACTTCTCCCATGATGTCACTCATTTGAGTCACATATACATTGCACACTTGAGCTGCAAATCATCATCATCGGTGCCCAATCTTTGAGCAGCATTGTCTTAATGACGTTGTTGGTTATGTCCCGCCGGAGAATATTTTCACACGTTGTGCTCCGGTAGGGAGCGATTCATCTACATCTTCTTTAGCTTATCGAAGAATTCTACATTCATCATCATAGTGGTCTTTGGAGCGAAAGGAGATAGAGCCCCCAGTTGCATTGGGTTCTAAAGTCAAAGACTTTAGAGCCCCCAGTTGATGCGTACCTGCTTGAACTTAGACATACTCATGGAATATCATACAATTCACATGACGATATTACGAACTTTCGAACATCATAGCGAAAACATGGATGAGCCAAAGGCCCGGAGTCAAACATTAAATTTGGTTTTCGGCCCGATTTGTCATATAAAAATGGGCTTCGTCTGGAATCAACACTTCGTTTGAAAATGGGCTTTGCCCGAAATCAACATTTTCAAAAAAAGGTTCTTGAATTTTCCTATTTACGAGCCTTCGGCTGGAGAGGTTTCGTATATAACGGGTAGACACGACTTATGACTCATACATTTTGACCCGTAATCAAACATAGGCCGGGCATAGCCCGCTACCTTCAAACAAAAAAGAAAGAAAATTTGTAAGTGTGTACGAGTTTTAATTCAAACATTGACTCGGTGGGGGTGGAACTCTTCAACCATTGCTTCTGGATAGTTGGACACTACTTCCATCTTCATGTCTTAGTAATGATTTGGCACTTAACATTCCGCTATCCTGCCCACAATTTCATCCACCGCTGATACTGGCCCAAAAGGACTCTGACCTTCTATAGCTGGTACTGAGCATTCTGTCATTCATCGTCCCACTCGGGAACAACATACATCATCATCTATCATCGTCCCCTCCAGAACGAAATCGTCATTCATCACTGTTATCGAGAACCGTCATCATCTTTACCTCCGCCTTCTTTCTTTTCACTGGGCTTTCATATCATTTTTGCCTCGCCATCTTTCTTTTCAGCGGGATTTTATTTCATTATTGCCTCTGCCTTCTTCTTTTCAACGGGCTTTCATTTTTTTGGTTCCCAACACAACTCCTCATCTATCTTGCAAATGGACCCGACATTCTGCACGGGTGATCAAGCATCTTTGCCAACAACATCAGATAGTACTCATTATGAGATTTGACAACCACTTATCGTGAATCTACCTCCTTCATCCTAGCCTAAATTGAGTAATAAGACTGACTCAACAAAGGTGGCTTCATATAGACTTTGGTTAAGACCCATAAAAACCGACAAGATGACAACTTGGGTGATGGGTGGATTGAATCCCGTATTATGAAGGACTGCCTACGTATTCGTGTGGAGCAAAATCATATACGATGTAGTTCGATGAAGGTGCATAAACGTAGCCATTTTTGTTTATGTGTAAACACTAGAAGGTTTCTGATACCGTCGTAGAGTATCAAAAATAAAATTTATAATCCAAACTACTACTATAGACTAAACTAAAGCAAATAAATGAGCGGTAGATGAAAATAGATGAAATCAAATATTAAAAGGATGCTAAGATGGTCAGTTCACTGTAGTTTCGACGGCAGTATCCTAGGTAAGTCTGAAATAATGACGTAAGACGGGAAAATAAGAAGTCCTCTCGGTCCATTCTTAAAAGGTAGCATCTTTCGATCTAGCTACGGGACCCTAAGTATCACTAGTACTGACTCTCGCCTTGAAAAGTGATTCTTAAAAGCCTAAATTCTACCTATCTTTCGATCTCAGTAAAATTTAGTCGTTTCAATTGGTAGTCTAATTCCCTCCCCTATCTTTCGATCTAATGGGTCGGTCAATTACTAAGTATTCAACTAGTCGCGTGCACTCGATTTATCGAATTAAGCAATTTAATCAATTAAAACGGAGCTGATCTTACGTGAGCCGGTCGATCGACCAACAGGCTCAGTCGATCGACCAAGGGTATCAGGTCTACGAAATCTACGCCGCCTACTCTACAGGTCCCCTACATCTTAGCACGAAGGGTAGCTACACATGATAGAATTTATAACAACAACGAAATTAACAATTAACGAAATTGGATGCATGATTAAATAAACTAAGCAAATAAGATGCATAAACGAAATAAGGCTTTGGGAAACTACTCTATGCAATACTAATCTATGAATGAATAAAAGTAAACTGAAATTAAGGAATCAGAATTACCGAATGAAAGCAGGAAGAAGAATCCGAAAGCACGAACTTTATTAACGAAAATAAAGCTAATTGTATTGAATGTTTATTAATAAAAACTTGGTATTGAATCCTAAAAATTCGACCCCCTAAAGCAGTAGGAAGGAGTTACGTTATATAGAAGTGTCACGTAAAACCCTTCTCAAAACCTAATTACAAGTGGGCTTAGGTTAAAATCTTTTAATTCTCGTCTTTAATTTGCGTGAGAGTCGCTGTGTGGTCGATCGACCACTCGGACCAGTCGATCGACCAAGCTTCGCTGAACAATTAGCTTCTGATCTGATTTAAGAATCGTGCTCTGGTCGATCGACTAAGGGCACCAGTCGATCGACTACTTCAACAGGTACTTTGCTCCAAAAGCCTCGTAAATTTGACTTTCAGGCCTCGATACGCGCACTAAGTTCGCTTCCCGAGTCTTTACTTCACGTCAGGTCCTATGCCTAATACTCGAGGACGGATTCGGCTTATTTTCCGCTGCATTCTTCCCATTTCTGCAATATTACACAAAAACACGAAAGTAGACGGAAATAGGGAAAATAGAAGCATAAACTAAATAATTGAGCTCTGAAATGCGTGTAAAATAGGGTGTAAAACATCATATTTAGGACACGCATCAAACTTCCCCAAACAAAACCCTTGCTTGTCCCCAAGCAAGAACTAGACTCGATCTTAAAGCCTAATGGAACGCGTTCATTCTCAGAGCTAAATGCAAACTGCAAAGCCTAAACCAGTTTAATGCTAAAAATCAACAATCAATTAGTAATATGAATCATGCAAACAAGTTATGTAGTCATTAGAAATTGCTGAACCTTAAACTATAGAGACTTATCATATTGGACTCTCACGGGTCGCTCAAATCACTCAATAAATACAGGTGAATATATTTAAAGATAGAAAGAAGTAATATTTGTAAATACTCTCACCTAACTACGACCTATAAAACATGCCTGCAGTCTAATATGAAAATAATCTCTACAACCGTACATATGCATTCCAACCATTAAAGACCATTGACACATGCCGAAGTAAATTTGGATATGTGAGGCTATGGGTAAGAAGGGGCTAAGACGAATTTGGTAAAAACAGAGTTATAAGCCAAGCTAGTAACTAAGGGAACCAAATTAATAAATCATTCCAACTTCTTGCTCAAGATTAAACGATAAAGCGGTGCTAATAGTAAGCACAAATCTCACATTCTCCGTATAAACTTAATTCCCCAAATAATATTAATCGCAACATGGGAATATAAAATCACTAACTAATGAACATTCAATCATGTGATTTTTTTCTTTCTTTTTCTTTCTTCTTTTCTCTCTCTCTTTTCTTTTTCTTTCTTCTTTTTTTCTTTCAACTTTTCCATTCTCATCTTTCCAACATCATCTCAATAAGAGCATATGCAACCAAAAATGAAGTAACAATCCCAAAAACTAAAACTACTAGCTTGACAAGGGCAGGCTAAATATAGGATGTAGTTAATAGGACAAAAAGCCTATTTCTGGCAGTGTGAGGCTTATGGGAAAAATGAATAAAGGGGTGGCCTCTTCCACATGTGTCAACTGACCACAAACCCGAATGCATACAGGTATTAAGCAGATTAAGTTCATATTTATGCATATTGATATAACATGTCTCATAAGGAGTACTACTCACATTCCTAAATAAACCGGTCATGAATGTCACCAATTATAAAGCTCTAAAACTCAGAATATAATGTAGTTTGCCAAAAATCTAAGTCAAGTCTCAAGATTCAGCGAATAAATTAACGAAAACTTGTAGATATGCATATGTGATTCTACTAATAACATGTCAATTGAGCACGGCTTAGGCGTAAACAGATGAAAATGCAATGTCATCATTGGAGTACTACCGTTCCGACTCGACCTACATGCTAAAATAAACATGCATTTTTTGAATTTTTGAAATTTTTTCAATTTTTTGGATTTTCTGTATATAAGAGAAAAATAAACAACAATGCAAGACAAAAACTAAACGTGAATGCAAAACAGAATGAATGCAACGCAAAACCCTTCCCCAAACCAAATCACACAATGCCCTCATTGTGCGAAATCATAGTATAAAGAAGCGAAAGGAAATGGGGAGTTGCGATAACTAACTAAACAAGACATGAAGTTAAACTCGGAAACTCATAAGACTTTAAGCGCGCAAAAGGAAACCTCCCCAAACCAGCGTGAGCTAAAAGGTTTCAGTAGCCAGCAGTGCTACCATATATACCTGAAGGGACAGAAAATACCGTGCGTTATCCGAGAAAACAAAGTTGAAGCGTTAATTATGTGCAAAGAATTAAGCTGAAGAAAGTGATAGATGAATGAAAAGGAAAGAAAATAAGGAGAAAACTCCCTTTCGTGCTCCGCAAAACGACCAAACACAACAGGGGAATGATCAAAAATAGGTACAGCAGCGGGAAGCGATCGATCGACCACACAGGCCAGTCGATAGACCAGGGCATCTAAAACAGAAGCTCCTGTAGCTGCAGTGGTCAGTCGATCGACCACACAGGCCAGTCGATCGACTGATCTACCTGACGAGGACAGTGCTTTCTTCGAATTAACTCAAATAGCGTGAGTCAATATGGTCTAACAACCTGCAAATGCACATAATACAGCGCCCAAAATTGCGCTAAACACAAATGTAAAGTCTATAGCCTAAATAAATCCTAAGCAAACCAAATTAAAGCGAAGTTTCGCGCATACCAAAACAATAAATAGTCCAACAAAAAAAATAATAAATAAATTGTTTTAAACGGATTTGATTAACTAATAGTTGATCAAGAATGACCACGGAATGGCCCACTGACTCGGCTTCTGGCTACAAGAAGTAGCCTCTACAGTGCTCATCCTCTCAGCTGCACTCCTAACAGCTCCAATATCCGCAGAACTCAACGGATCAACATCTCTAACATCTTCCCAATCACGGACCTCGTTTGGCTCATCAAAGTCCAAATCGGACTCCGTCACTTTGACTGGCTCCTCATCTGGCTCCTCATCAGTCGCATAGCTTAGACACCCTAGACCGCCTCTCTGCACAATGGGCTCTCTCACAACTGGAGCAACATGCGGCTCTAGATTCGCCAAACCAGCTCTGCAGCGTCAGTCAAAATGAAGGATCTTCCTCCAATTTGCTCCCAATGCGGGGCGGAGGTGTTATAGCGAGAATTAGGTATAAGGCGGGCATATCGGCAACACAACATAAGATTTAACTACATTGCAAGTTACTGGGTACATAGCATCCTTCTTCTTATAGGTCTGGGCAAAAACAATGGACTGTTTTCCTACCTTAAAGGTCAATGTCCCTGAGCCAACATCTATAACTGCACCAGCAGTGTGCAGAAATGGTCTACCCAAAATGATAGGAATGTGAGTATCCTCGGGTATATCTAGCACAATGAAGTCAATTGGGATAAAGAACTTTCCTATTTGCACAGGAATGTCCACTAAGACACCTATAGGCCGGACCGCAGAACGATCAGCCATCTCCACTGTCATGTTTGTAATTGCAAACCTAGTCAATTTCAATTTCTTAGCAAGACTCAAAGGCATAACACTAATACTAGCCCCTAGGTCACACAATGCCTTCTCAATAGAAAAGGTGCCAATATTACATGGGACTGGAAAACTACCTGGGTCTTCTAGCTTATGAGGTGCAGTATGAGTCAAATAGGAAGATGACTCCTCGGTTAGTGCGACAGATTGCACAGTATCAAGTGACTTCTTTTTGGACAACAGCTGTTTCATAAATTTCATATAGGCAGGCACTTGATTAACTAATTCTAGGAAAGAAACTTGCACACTTAAACTACGAATAAAATTTTCAAACTTGTTAAACGATACCTGTTTCTTTGTCGGCACCAATCTCTCTGGATAATGGGCTGTAAGAAGCAACTTAGCCCTCTCCTCTAAGTCTCTCATACCGGCATCAGTGGACTTAGGCTGAAAATCCACTACTTTGTCCTTGTTGTAGCTCGAACCTTCTTCAGACCGTCTCAGGAATGAACCATTAACCGTCGTAGGGTCATTCTTTGGAGCCATAACTGACCCATCAGCATTTGGATCTTGCCTCAATAATTTCGGAGTCGTCGTACCCCGAAATAAGTAGTCCCTCAAGTTATCTGGCATTTGAGGACGAAAAGGTTCACGATCAGACGTATCTTCAGTCGATCGACCATGTAGGACAGTCGATCGACTGGCTTCCTCAGGATCAGAAACTTTACTGTTACCCGAGCTGGTCGATCAACCAGGTTTGTCAGTCGATCGACTGATGCACCTGCTGATCGTCTTTTTCTTGCTACTGTTAATTCCAGCCTTTTTCTTACTCAGTTCCGCATCATCTTTTTCAGTAACATCTTCGACCATAGTGGGCCCATCAAGGGTAGACCCACTCCTCAAAGTAATCGCATTTAGAGTCTCTTTTTGATTCGGCTGCGACGGTAAATGCCCCGGAGCTCTAGTTGCACTTTTGCTTGCCAATTGGGCAATTTAACTCTCCAACAATTTTGTAGAAGTCTCTCTAGCTAGAGACTCCTTTTGCAGCAAACCCGACAAATTCTAAACCATGTTCTTCAATTCAGAAATATCAGAACCTTGAAATTGCTGCTGCTGAGGCACATAGGGAGGCTTTTGATACTGCTGCTGCTTATGAGGGGGCACATAGTTTTGCTGCTGCTGCTGCTGTGGTGGACCCGGATTAAGAACATTCTGGTTAGTCCACCTCAAATTGGGGTGGACATTAGAGGGATCGGGATAAGTACCAGTCTGCCTAAAGTGTTGAAAGGCAGCATATGTTTCATTCGAACTAGTACAAAACTCCGAAACATGTCCCTCTCCTCCACATCTTTTGCATGTAAAGGGACCGTCTGAAACTGCATTAACTTTATATATCCCACCTTTTTAGGATCCCCCAAAATCTAGCTTGTCGAATCTCGCGAGAAGGGCCTCTATTGCGGATGTAGTAGGAGATTCAAATTTTGCTCTTCTCTCGATTTCCTCTAGAATTCCCATGCTCACTTTATGGGTGGCCATATCTTCAATAATCTTCCACCCCTTAGTCTCTCTACTATTCTCCGGAATCGCCATTAGCTGCAGCATCCAGGATAGCCCCTCGATCATCGTAAATCCCATTATAGAATTGATTACACAGGAACCATTGCTCGAACCCATGGTGCGGAATAGATCGCACCAGTCTCTTGAAACGGACCCATGCCTCATGAAAATCCTCATCAGAACCCTGTTTAAAGCTTGTGATCTGAGCTCTAATCGCATTGGTCTTCGATGCATAGACGTATTTTTTATAAAATGCTAGGGCCAGCGAATTCCAATCAGTAATCCCATTAGCAACTCGGTCCAGATCTCGGTACCACTCCCTAGCAGCATCACGGAGCGAGAATATGAACATCGTCTCTTTTATCTGGTCCTAGGTCACACCTGCTGGTGGGGATATGGAACAACAGTAGTCAATGAATATCTCCATATGCTTAGCTGCATCTTCATTTGCAGCTCCCCCAAATTGGTTTATCTCAACCACGTTAATGTAGGACGGTTTTGCTTCGAATTTTCTATCCGTCCCAGCTGGCAACGCGAATTCTTTATAGAGATTCTCAGCTTTTGGCTTGGAGTGACTGGCTATACTTGCTTCTTTAGCCATATCTAGAGATGTAACGGTCTCAGCTGAAGAAGTAGAAATAGGAGACGAAGGTGGATCCTCCTCAAATAACTCGTTCTCGTAATAACTGGACAGAGTATTCAACTCTTCCTCTGTCAGCAATACTCTAGATGATCGTCTCAACTCACGCAAAGTCTTCTCGATCTCAGGATCTAACGGTCGTAATTCACCACCCTGTGACCTGCGCATAAGAGGAAACTACAAGTAGAATATGAGAACATTTGTAAATCTCTTACAGGTTTACAAGGGTGATAACATTTGTAAATCTCTTACAGGTTCACAAGGGTATACTTCGTATTTTAATCAGTTGATTAACGATGACCTAATAACGGTTGGCTTGCTAGAAAGTTTGACGTTATTATCATACAGATGGCGGTGATCAACTGGTCCCTAAAAGTCACACCTAAAGGATGTGTTTGAAAGATGTGATTATGAAAATGTAATCACATTGATGCCTTATATGACTAAATAGTTAGTCAACGTGTTGATGAGATGATTATTTAATGTCGATTAAATAATATTAGCTGAAAAGAATTAACTGTCAATTCGTAAATTGAATATAATAAGTTATATTTAATTAATGTATATAATGTTAGCTTGGACGAATTAATATGTTAATTCGTAATTAAATGTAATCGGTTATATTTAATAAGCTAATTATAAATATGTGATATTTATAATTAAAGTATTTATTATACATGATTGTCATTATAAATTATTACAGACCGATATTAATAAATCGACTGCAAGCTCTTGTATGTAGATTTATTTATACGGAATAAATTAAATGACAATTGATTATTTATACACTTTGTATACATTTTATAAAATACCAAAAATAGGAAGATTTAATCATCATTTTGGTAGGTGGATTAACCGAAAAATAAGAAGAATATACTTCTCTTATTTTCGGTTGGAATTTCCGAAATTAAGGAAGAAAAGATCTCCCCTTGACTTCTCTTATTTCGGTTATAATAAGAGGGAAAGGAGATTATTTTCTTAACCTAATTTTTCAGCATTATTCTCTCATCAAAACACACACACACAAACCCTAATATTTACAGAAAATTGGGGATCTCATTCTAGCAATTTGAGGGGCATTTCTCGGAGCATCTTGGGTGCAACTAATAGGCGAATATCATTGCGATATTGTTCTTAGGCCGAATTTGCTAGGACCGAAGGTTGATTCTTCATCCTCTTCTCTACATTTGTTTATGCAATTTATTTTATGACTCATAATCATCTCATAAATTCGTTATAATCATTAAAGTTAAAGGGATGCATACAGATAAATCCCACAAGTGGTATCAGAGCCAAGGCCACGAATTTATTTTGATGATTTTCATAAAAATTGGATGTAAACAATATAAGGGTTTCGAAAAAAAAAAATTTAGGGTTTCGGTTAAAAATTTTTTTTGCCGATTTGATTTTTTTTTTCAGCCGAATTGTTTTCGTTTTTGTTGCTTTGATTTCCATTTTGATTTTTCATATTGTTGTTTTAATCAGTTAGAATGATTATATGAAGAATTGGTAGATGTTTGATTTAATGCAGATTAAGTTAAAATGTAAATGGAATCGTCATGATGATGATATAAAAATTGTTTTTGCTATATAGTTTTTGGCATATACGGTTAATCATGTTTCATTAATTCATAAGCTAATCGTGTTCTAATAGCAACTATAAACGATTTTCTTCATCGTTTTTGTTTTAGGGCTTTTTGCCGCAAAAGAAAAAAAAGGCATTAGGGTTCTTGTTTTTTTTAGTCGTAAAAAAAAAAATCTGTTTCTGTTACTGTTCACGTCCAGCAGGATTAATAAAAAAAAAAATTTCTGTTTTTTTTTCTTTTTCCGGTTTTTGCTGAAAAACCGAGAAAAGGTCTTTTTATTTGGCTGTTTCGGTTCTTTTTGCCGAGAAAAATTTTTAAAGAAAAATTTTTTTGTTGTTTTTGGCCAATAGTTATAATTATACATTTAATGTATGATTAATTGTTGTGAAAAGGTTCACATATCAAGATACCTAATTATTTTAAAGAAGTTTAGAATAATGAATGGATTAAATTCATATTACAAGTTTAATGTGAATTAAGATTAAAATTAATGTGATTAATTGAGGAATTGTCACTTAATTTGATCAATTTACGTATTTTTGCAATCGGTTGTAATTTGTAGTACCTAGTGTGGCCTTAGTCAAATTATGTTTCCGTAATGATGGGAACATAATTTTTAATGTAATTTGAGATCTCGAATCTCCTTTATTTTTCTTCAGTTTTTGGGTTTTGAAATTAGCATAATGTAATAAATAGGTTTATTATGTAAATTTATTTATTGTAATTATCAAAGAAGACTAAAGATGGAGATTGGAGCTCACTCCCGCTACATGGATCAAGATGCAACATCAAGACAAGCTTCTCGGGTCCATGGATGGATTCCAAAGTTGTATTTATGTTCATTTTGATAGGATAGGCCACACTAGGACTTTATTTTGTTTTACGTTTTACCGTTCTTATTGCTTTTCATTCACATGCTAGTTAATGCATCATATTCCGCCTAAAACCAAACCACCTACTAAAATGCATGAAAATTGACACATATAGGTTGTATGTTAGTTTTCATAGGCATACAGATGTCACATGTTTATTAAGCCATCATCTTAGTTTATTCATTCACGCATGCTAGATATTAGTTCACTTAAATGAATTAAAATAAAGTTGATGTGATCTTCCTCTAAAACGGAAATTGAGATTAGTCTTTATAAGGGCAAACAACTATGAATCCCTTCTTCGTCGGTAGGCATAATATGACCCCTTGTACGTTGGGTAAGTAGTTTGTGTTGACTTAGTTTACCTCAACATCATAGTCCGAAGAGTTTCTCGTGATTATGATGGACTAAAGATAGAATTTACAGAAATTTATCGACCAAGAATTCTAACGGTAGAATTACCTAAAAGGTTAGCTTATCAATTTGCAGATAATTGAGTCTTGGGATCATTTATATAATTCTTGAGGGAGGTCAATTGTATAAATGTCTTGAGTCTTCGCGTTATGATATTAGATCATTATACTTAAATTAAAATCGATGCACATGCTTATTATTTATTCTTCTTTTCGCAGTGTAGAACACGTTTATATTACTGTTACAACAAATGGCTGGAAATAACGAAATCCCAATGCCTAGTGCCACACTTGGACGCGAGTCCTGGCTGACAGCTTTTATGGACAACATGAATCAGTACACGCGACTGAAGAATGATGGGTCAACCTTTGCGGACTGGGAGGCAGCACTACGGAATGTTGCCATTGCTGGCGGTAAGCTCAAGTACTTAACTGAGCCAATACCGGTACAAACCAGCCCCCAATGCGGGAGTTGACGAGTCACTTGCTTATAGTGATTTCGTTATGGAAGCGGGTGCGATAAAGAACGTACTCATCTTTGCAATGGAAACCAATTTGCAGAGACGCTTCATTGCTCAAGGTGCAAACAAGATTTTCACCACGCTTACTAACGAGTTCTCAAAAGCACCGAGAATCGTTACTTATGAGCATACCTGTCGCTTCTTTGATGCGAAACTCCAGAAGGGCCAACCGGTTAGCCCACACATTCTTCACATGATTGAGAATGTCGAGAAGCTGGAGGCACTTGATTGCAAAATCAGTGAGAGCATAGTCATAGACCGTATGCTTCATTCACTTCATGATGGTTTTGCCCTTTTCAGGGCACATTACTATATGAATGACATGAAGAAAAGTCCTCATGAGCTCCACTCACTTCTCGTACAGACCGAGAAGGATATGAAATTGAGTGGGAGCATGAAGCAAGATGTTCTCATGATTTCCAACAAGAATAAGGGTAAGGGCAAAGCTCCCGGCGACCTAACTGTAGGTAAGCCAAAGTTCAACAAGCCCGGAAACGGTAAGTGTGGGCCTGGTGAGACTAGTGGCTCACAAGGCAAGGCAAAGAGCAAGGGCGGTGACATTGAGTGCCACCATTGTCACAAGACTGGACATTGGAGGAGGAACTATCCCGTGTACCGTGAAGACATAAAAGCAGGCCGCGTCGCTCCTGTTGGTATGTCATCTTATATTCATATGATTGAGATTAACCATGCAAGTTTCGGAACTTGGGTACTTGATACTGGTTGTGGTTCTCTTCTGTGTAATCATTTGTAGGGCCTAAAGAACATCATACCTCTCGAAAAAGGTGATGTGGACCTGCGAGTCGGGAATGGAGCACGAGTTGCTGTAGTCTCGAAGGGAACCACTACAAGAAAAACTAAAACAGGCGACCGAAATTTGGCGACTGATAGAATTAGTCGCCAATTTGGCGACTGATTTTGAGATTGGCGACTGAAATCAATCGCCAATCTGGCGACTGACTTTTTTAAAAAGGGAATCAAATTTGGCGACTGACATTTTAAATTTGGCGACTGATTTAGGGGTAGTCGCCAAATCAGATTTCAGTCGCCAAATTTTTTTATACAAATCAGACCCCCTCTCTCCTACTTTACTCTTTCGAAATCAAAAAAAAAAAGGCGAAACAGCGACGACACCCACGACGAGCGACGAGCAACACAACTACACTTCCACCGCCATTTCCACCGCCATTTCCACCGCCACTTCCACCCTCTTTAATTAGGTTAGTTTTTTTTGTTTAATTTCAGTTTAATTAGTTTAATTTGTTAGATTAATTTGTAGTTAGTTTGATTAATTTGAGGTTAGTTGGTTATATTTATTTGTAGTTAGTATGTTAGATTAATTTGTAGTTAGATTTAGTTTAATTTGTAGTTAGATTTAGTTTAATTTGTGTTTGAATTAAAAGGGAATGATTAAGGGGGTTTTTGTCTTGGTTTAGGGTTATGGGTGGGGGTGGTCCGGTGGGTTGCGGTTGGCCGTGGGTGGGCCGTGGTGGGGTGGGTGGCGGTTCGGGTCGTGGGGTGGTGTTTGGTGTTGGTAGCTAAGTGAAACCGTCTCATTATCATTAGTATTAAGCTAAGTGGAACCGTCTTAATTAATATTATTATTATTATTATTATTATTATTACTAAGTTAAGTGAAATCGTCGTATTATTATTAATATTAAGCTAAGTGAAACCGTCTTTTGCATTAATGGAATTAGCTAAGTGGAACCGTCTTTTGGATTAAGAGAAATTAGCTATTAGCTAAGTGGAACCTTCTTTAGTACTTGATTTTGATAAATTTAGTTTGATAATTCATGTTATTGATGAATTGAGGTTGAATAACCTTGTTTTTTTTGTTTTTCTTTTCTCTTTTCGGGGTTGTCATACTGCTAGGCACCACCGCACGCTGTGAGTCGTTGCATCTTGTTTTCTTTTCATTTTTGCTTTTACTTGATTAGGTAACCTCCTCTTACCAGTTACCTTTTAAATTTACTAATTTTAGTTCAAATTATGCTACGGACTTTAGGATAGAAACCTTTATTATGTGGTTGAATTGTGCTATTGATTGACTTAATTAATTTAGTACTTGATTGTGTTGTTGTTTGATTTGATGTTGACTTAGTACCCGTTCAAGAATTACTCATTAGGAGTAATTCTTGAATAGTCCCCATTTTGGGATTGTCTTTGCACGTTCAAGTCATTTAGGTAGTAAACACGTACTTTTGATTTATTAATGAGGAATGAGTCTGGTGGCGATCCCTTTAATGTTCTCCGAATACATGTATATGTGGAGTAATTAGTTATTCTACATAGATGTGTATTTGGAGAACTGAAGGGAATTACTGCCGAATTTTTTCCTCATTAATAAATTACAAGTGTGTTTGCTAGTGACTTGAAACGTACATTGACGGGTTTAGGTTGGAGTGATAAGGACCCCATTCGAAGATGGATTACTTATTCACAATATTTATATATTGTTTTCATATGTTTATTGTATAATGTGGAGTATCTTTGTTTAAATTTTGTATGTAATATTATTGTTATTTTTTAAAAATGTTTAAATTATTGTGGGGTCTTCTTTAGATTAAAATGAAGAGATTGGAACGTTCATGGATGTATGAAAGAAGATTAGACCATTCCAATAAGAAAAGACGTCCTACCGCTAGATTTATAAAGGGTGTTAGCGAGTTTATTGAATTTGCTAAACAACAAGATGAATATGACTTGGTAGACAAAAAACTTAGGTGCCCTTGTGCCAAATGCAAAAACCTGAAATACCAGCTTGACATTGTAGTAGAAGAACATCTCATTATAAACGGGTTTAAGCCAAATTATTACAATTGGATTTCACATGGAGAAGGATATTCTCCAATTCATGAACAAGCTCACACCCAACAAATACAAAATGATGAGAACCCATATAGAGAGATGGTTGTTGATGCTATGGATTCCACTATTTTTAATAGTGATGACCATACAACTATTTCTGAAGAACAACCGCCACACCCACAAGCAAAAGCCTTTCTTGACATGTTAAAAGCCTCAGAAAAACCCTTGTATGAAGGAAGCGGAATGACATTGTTACAAGCCGCTTCTAGGCTAATTACCTTGAAATGTGAGTTTAATATGCCATTTGTTCTTTGTTGATGGCATTGCCTCGTTTCTTGAGGAATCTTTCCCCGATGATAATATCATGACCCGAAGTTTCTATACTACCAAAAAAGTAGTTAAAGGTCTTGATTACCGCATGAAAAGATTGATGCATGTCCGAAGGATGTATGCTATTTTGGAAAGATGATGCTTTGCTTGACAAATGTAAAGATTGTGGGGCGGATAGATATGAGACAAGTGAAGGAGATACAGTTTTGGTGTTGAAAAAAGGCAACGGTAGTAAGAGGGTCAAAAAGAGTAAGAAACCAATAGCATGTAACCAATTGTTTTACTTTCCTCTCGCACCAAGACTTCAAAGAATCTATGCCACCAAAAACATTGCCGAACAAATGAGATGGCACAAAGAAAACCCACGTGCTCCGGGGAAGATGAGTCATCCTAGTGATGGGGAAGAATGGAAACGATTTGATCAGATGTAATCTGATTTTGCCAAGGAACCCCGCAATGTACGACTTGGCTTGTGTACGTATGGATTTGATCCTTTCGGTAATTTTGGGAGGAAGTATTCTTGTTGGCCCGTTATGGTCACACCATACAATTTACCACCTTGGTTATGTATGAAAAGACCATTTATCTTCTTGTCACTTATTGTTCCCGGACCAAAAAGCCCGAAACGTAATTTGGATGTTTATTTACAACCATTGGTGGAGGAGTTGAAATATTTGTGGGAAGTTGGGGTGGAAACTTATGAGGTGTCTAAAAAACAAAATTTTCAACTTAAAGCTTCCCTTTTGTGGACAATAAATGATTTTCCCGCCTATGGTATGCTATCTGGGTGGTCTACACAAGGACAAAAAGCAAGTCCTTGTTGCATGGAGGAAATTAAAGCATTTTGGCTTCCCAATAGCAAGAAAATAAGCTGGTTTGATTGTCATAGATGCTTCTTACGAGAAGGAAATCCACATAGGAAGAACAAGAAAGCTTTCACAAAAGGTAAAGAGGTGCTTGATGCCCCTCCGAAATGAGTGCCTGGGGATGAGATATGGAAGACGGTATGTGATTTACCATCCCCTATTGATGGTACCGAGGAAGAATTTAAAGAATTGAAAAAGCAGAAAAACGGTTGGTTTAAAAGAAGCATTCTTTGGGACCTTCCTTATTGGAAGACAATGTTGATAAGACATAATTTGGATGTAATGCACATAGAAAAGAATTTCTTTGAGCAACTAATTGACATGATCATGGATGTAGAAGGTGAAAAATGTGATAGCATTGCTTCTAGAAAAGATTTGCAGAAATTTTGTCATCGTCCAAAATTACACATTCGCGGTGACGGGTCTAAGCCAACATCCATTTTCACTCTCGACAAAGCTAAGAGAAAAGTATTGTGTGAGTGGTTACAAAATTTGAAGTTTCCTGATGGGTATGCATCAGATTTTAGTCGATGTGTTGATCTTAAGAAGCTGAAGTTGCAAGGCTTGAAAAGTCATGATTGTCATGTATTCATGGAGCGATTATTACCCGTTGCTTTGAAACACCTCGTGCCGACAAACGTTTGGAATGCAGTTGTTGAGATTAGTTAATTCTTCCGAGATTTATGTGCCTCTTCAATATGTGTTGATGACATGATTAAATCTGGAAGAGCAAATACCCAGATATTGTGTTAGCTTGAAATGATCTTTCCTCCTGCATTTTTAACTCCATGGAGCATCTACCGGTTCATTTGCCATATGAAGCCAAAGTTGGGGGACTGTCAATATAGGTGGATGTATCCATTTGAAAGGTAATTAAGATAATCTAGCTACTTTTAAATTAAAATTAATAATAATAACTAATCTATTTATTATATGTTAACTTTATTATTAATAAAACTCATCATTAACTTTTATAGGTTTCTTAATCATTTGAAGAAAAAAAGTGGTAATAAAGCTAGGGTGGAAGGTTCTATATGCAATGCTTATTTAACGGAAGAGATTGCAAACTTTTGTTCTCTTTACTTTGAAAAACATATAGAAACCAAAGCAAAAAACTTGAATGTTGAGAAACCGGATGAAGTAGACGGAAGTTTACCCGAATTTTTTCAAACTCAAGATGATGAAGGGTGTTCATCAAAGGGGCAAACAAGATATTTGGATGATAAGGAGTATAATCGTGCCCACCTTTACGTGCTATCTAATTGTGACCTCTTGGAGTCATACGAAACACAGTTTGTTAATGATTTCATTCAGAGGAATCCTAATATAAGTAAGGATGATGTTTGGGACAAACATGAGGACCAATTTCCATCATGGTTTCCGAAACATGTAATTGAGTTGAATATTCAAGATGATTTGATAAGAAGTTTGGCTTTTGGTCCTTCAAAAATGGTAAGAACGTGGAATCGATACTCGGTTAATGGGTTTAATTTTCAAACATTCAACCACGGTAAAGGTAAGGCTAAGTGCAATTGGGGGGTTACTATTTCTTCTCTTGATGACAACGAATACTATGGTATAGTTGAAGATATCTTTGAAATTAGTTATAGTGGACGTGACCGAGCTTATAAAACTGTCTTATTCAAGGTTGATTTGGAAGGATAATTTCGTGCCATTTTGGAATGAGAGTACATGAACAATACAAGCTTGTAGAAGTGAATCGTACTAGAACATACTCTAAGTATGATCCATTTATACTTGCACATCAGGCTCATCAAGTGTATTTTGCTACTTAAGACAAAGGCACGGTCACAAGTTGATACAACTTTTTTCCAAGAAGAAAACGTTTCAAATTAAACGCTTTTGTTGCCACCCGGTGAAATCAACTATGAGCATGAGAATAAAGATGGTGAAGACATGGAAGAGGAAGAATATTATGATGTGGAAGAGAGACTGCCGGGGTAGGATGAGGCGGAGGAGGAGGAGGAGGAGAGAAGGGAAGAAGAAGAGGAGAGGAGGGGGGAAGATGAGGTGAGGAGGAGAAGGGAGGAGGAGAAAAGGAGGAAGGACGAGGGGTTTGGAGATGAAGTTGATTATGATGATGATGATGACGATGATGAGGATGAGGAAGAGGATGAGGATGAGGACAAGGGGTTTGGAGATGAAGATGATTAAATTGGTATAATTTTGTATTCCTCAAGAGTAAATTATTAAAATTTAGAAGTCTGTATAATTTTCATTTATCATTATTTGTGTTAATTTTTATTTGTATTATTTGATGGATGGTGGAGCAGGTCGAGGTAGGAAGCGTGGAGGCGGCTTAGGTTCTCGGGGCGAGTACCGTCCCGGAGGAGGAGGAGGAGTTTGTGCGAGAAGGATCCCGCATGCATGACGGTGACGGTGGGGGAGGCCCGCGCTACCGAGGAGCCGATCGGGTGGTGCCGTACGGTACACTTCGGATCATCGGTTGATTCTTGAGCCGGCGGGATTATGGTAAGTTTTATTCTTTATTAGTCTACTATTTTTTTTTTTTTTTTTTTTTTTGTAAAATAATAATTGTTTGTAATTTTACATGTTCAAAATAAATGCAGGTTTATGGACGATTACGTGATACGAGGTGTCACGAAAAGCACGAAGACTAATTTCGTGGGTCCAATTCCTACATCGTGGACACAAGCTTCTAATGCACAAAGAGAGACGTGGTTCAATAACTTTCGGGTATATATTTTCCGTAATTCTTTGTTTTAGAAACCAAATAATTAATTTTGATAAATTTTTTAAGAACCAAGGTTATACTTTTATTTTATACTAATATGAAATTTTGTCGCTTTTTTTTTTGTAGCTATCATTTGCTTGGTCACCGTCTCAAGAACAGAATGTCCGTAACAGGTACAATGACGTCGGTACTCGACGATATCAGGACGTGATCTGGAAGGTAATTAGGCGCCCAAAGGAACCAGAGCACATGAAAGGTATTTAGTTAACTTGTTTTGTTATTTGTATTAATTAGCATATACTCTCTTATATTATAAATAATATCAGTAACTTATTAGTTATGATTTCATATGTGTAATTGCAGGTGACAAGTATGAAGGCTTAATAAAGCATACCAAAAGTGAAGCTTTTCAGAAGAAGTCTAAGCAAGCATCCCTCAACAAAAGAGGAGGAAAGGAAGACGCCGTGAACGAGCCTACTCATTACGCGGGTTCACGGTCGTTCTGGGATAAAGTATTGGGTGTAGGTTTGTCTATTATTTCACACTTTTTTTTGTTTTCAATGCAACATGTTTATTTTATGTTAGATTTTTTGTTGATTTTCTAGCATGTATGTTTTTTTTTTCATTCAGAAAGGAAAGAAGAAGTTAAAGCCGATTGCGACGGTACCGGAACTGTTTCTGGACACGCATTCCAGGGTTGACCACAAAGGGGTTAGAAGTTGGACTAAGCCAAAAGACAAGCAATTATATGTAAGTTTTCCCTAACACTTAATTTTTGTTAATTTATTCTCTTTTAAAATGTCGTATATAAGGTGGTTACCATATTAACTTACAACCATTTGTTTAATATTGTAGGAAGCATTTGAACAAGAAAAAGCCGCCAATCCTGAAAAACCGGATAATGACATATGGTATGAGTTGGTGGATGGCTTCAAGAAAGGGCACGTGTATGGTACCGGAAGTTCAACACCGGCTTTCTATGAGAAAACGCGTAGAAGATCGACTTCAACAATTCCCAGCAACACGTATCAACCGGGAATTATTAGTCAACTTCAAAGTCAAATAAGAGAGCGTGATGAACGTGATGCCAAACGTGATGAAGAACTTGCCAAACGTGATGAAGAATTCCACCAAATGAAGGAAAGAATAGAAATGTTTGAGAATTGGTGGCAAGGTTGTAACCCCGGACCTAGACCCAACTACGATCCAAATGATCTGCATGGTCCACATGGGGGGAGTGGAGCCGGTGTTGGCTTCCAAGTAAGATGATTTTAGCATGTAAGCTTGTAAAACTTGAACTTTAGACTTGAACATTAGAATAGCTTAGCTTGTAAAACTTTCATTTTCAATATATGAAATGAAGTTTGAGAAAATGGGAGGTGTTGGGTTGAAATGTATGGTGTTGTGTGTGTTGAAATTGGGGATGTATGGTGTTGTGGAACATCGGTTTGTATGCAGGTTGTAAATATTTGGCTAGCAATGAAAACGAAAAAAACCACCAAAACATACAATAGCTTTGGCGACTGAAAAGGGATTTGGCGACTGAAATTCAGTCGCCAAATTGGCGACTGATTCATGGTAGTCGCCAAAATGGCGACTGAAATTCAGTCGCCAAATCCCAATTCAGTCGCCAAATTTCCTCAGCCAAACTGGCTACGTTACCCAAATTTGGCGACTAATACCAAATTTAGCGACTAAAATTCAGTCGCCAATTTGGCGACTACCTCAAATCAGTCGCCAAATTGGCGACTACCATATCAGTCGCCATTTTAGTCATTTGGCGACTGATTTTTCAGTCGCCAAATTTGGCGACCGATTTTAGTCGCCAAAGTTAGAAAAGGCGACTAAGTTCCGCGACTGACGTTTGGCGACTGATTTCAGTCGCCAAAATCAGTCGCCTGTTTTAATTCTTTTTGTAGTGAACATACGTAATCCAACTCCCTAGTGGTTTTGAGTTATTTTATATAACTGTTACTATGTACCCAGTTTGTCTAAGAACATTATTTCTGTTTCCGTACTTGCTAAAGACGGTTTTGCATTTTCAATAAAGGATAATAGCTGTATTTTCTCTTTCAATGAAATGATTTATGGCAAAGCGGTTTCCATGAATGGAATTTACATCTTAGACCAAACCACAGATGTATTACACGTGAATAATAAGAAATTAAAGGTTGGTGACAAAGATCAAACCTATCTATGGCATTGTCGAATGGGACACATAAATGAAAACGCGTGAAGAAACTCATCGATAATGGGACTATTCCCACATTCGATTTTTCTACATATGGCACGTGTGAATCATGTCTCATTGGCAAAATGACTCGAATTTCCTTCAAAGGTGTTGGAATGCGCGCTAGTGACCTATTAGGACTCATACATACTGATGTTTGTGGACCTATGTCAATTACCGCTAGAGATGGCTATAGATGTTTTATCACTTTCACGGACGATTTGAGTAGATACGGATATGTCTACTTAATGAAGCATAAAAGTGAGTCCTTTGAGAAATTCAAGGAATACGAGAATAGGGTTCAGAATCAACTGAGTAGAAAGGTTAAAGCACTCCGTTCAGATCGGGGTGGCGAATATCTTTCAAATGAGTTTGATCAACACCTTAAAGACCGTGGAATCGTTTTGCAGTTAACTCCACATGGAACACCTCAATTAAATGGTGTGTCCGAACGGAGAAATCGAACCTTACTTGATATGGTTCGATCCATGATGAGTCACACGGTAGTGCCTGATTCATTATGGGGTTTTGCTCTTTTGTCAGCTGCTCTTATACTTAACCGAAGTCCGACTAAAGCTGTCGACAAGACTCCATATGAAATGTGGAAGGGAACGGTCCCTAACTTGTCCTTTATTCGGGTTTGGGGCTGCGAGGCTTATGTCAAGTGGAGACACGAGGATAAGCTCGGCCCGTGATCGGCCAAGACATACTTTATAGGTTATCCCAAAGGAACATTTGGTCATTACTTCTATTCGCCTACCGAACATCGAGTTCTTGTTGCGGCTAGTGCGACGTTCTTAGAGAAAGAATTTCTCGAGAACAAGACGAGTAATAGAACCTTCGAGCTGTCGGAGATTCCTGAACCAACAACCGAGGAACGGATGGAGGAAGGTGTTCCTCCAACTGATGATACAGTTAATATTCCTGAGGAACCTAGAAGGTCGGGTAGAGTCTCTAATCCTCCGGACAGATACATTGGTATGGTCGAGGAGAATGACGTTTTACTTCTAGAGAGTAATGAACCCGCTACCTATAAAGGTGCTATGGCCTGTTCCGACTCAAAGCTATGGCTCGAAGCCATGCAATCCGAGATGGATTCCATGTATGAGAATAACGTATGGGATCTAGTTGATTTACCTAATAAGGTAAAACCTCTACAGTGCAAATGGCTTTACAAAATAAAGCATTCTATAGACGCGCAACCAGATACCTATAAGGCACGACTAGTGGCAAAAGGTTTCACTCAAGTGCACGGATTGCATTATGATGAGATTTTTGCACCTGTAGTCATGCTACGTTCCATTCGGATAATCTTAGCGATTGCCGCTTTTCATGACTATGAAATTTGGCAAATGGATGTGAAAACCGCCTTCTTAAAACGGTTATTTGGAGGAAGAGTTGTACATGGTGCAACCCGAAGGTTTCATAGATCCTGAACATCCTAAGAAAGTATGCAAGCTTAAGCGTTCCAATATGGACTTAAGCAAGCTTCTCGAAGTTGGAATCATCGTTTCGACCAGGTGATAAAAGAGTATGGTTTCACTCGATCGGTCGAGGAACCATGCTTATATATCAAGTTGAGTGGGAGCAAGATTGTATTCTTGATATTGTATGTCGATGACATACTCCTGATTGGGAATGACATTCCTCTTCTATCTTCGGTTAAAGAATGGTTGAAGAACCATTTCCAGATGAAATATCTGGGTGAGGCACAACGCATTTTGGGAATCCGTATCTATCGAGATAGATCACGACGGACGTTATCACTTAGTCAGGAGTTTTATTAGGATAAGATTCTTGAGAGGTTCAGCATGACCAACTCCAAGAAGGGGAACCTTCCAATGACGTCTGGGATGCAGTCAGGAGTTCTAGACAGAGTGTTGTAGCAGATTCTACTACTGAATCGTTGAATTATGATAAGCATGTAGGGCACGCTATTTCCATGGGAATTAAGCATGTTCCTGAGTTGTAGTAGTTGATTATGGATTTGATACATTATCGTTTTCATATACTATTTATAACTTCATCGTTTTAATATAATATTTTGTTTTTCATGTGGATTGTACTGACAACATTGAACACCACAAAGTGAACTGAATTACATTATATTTGTTTTGGTCCGTAATCGCCTACAAGAGCTGATAACTCTTGCTATTATATTGTGCAGTCGATTGATGGTGGGTTCAACGAGCCATAAGTCAAACGGTTGACTGATCGTTCACAAATACGAGATTATAATGATACCTCGTAGGACAAATTTTTGTGACAACGTAATGGAGTCCTAAATGTTTAAAAACATTCGGTGCCAGGTCGTGGATTGGACGTCCATTGTATTCCTAGAGTCGATTCTTTTGACTATCGACTGTCTCTTCAGATTAAGGCAGTTTTTGGGTGACTTTGGTTTCTTTCTCACGGTCTGCCGTAAATGGAGGCTAAGTAGATTTATTCTGGGTCATTTCATACTGTGCTTACATCTGCAGGATTCGAGTTGAGGAAAAATATCCAACCCTTATCAGGTATAGTTATTTCTCAGGGCCACTCGAGGAGTTGTAACTGAAATGCATGGCCATGCTCGAATGATGATTCGTTTATCAGTTAAGTTACTCTCTAGTTGGGGAAACCACTCTTGATACAGATCACTTGTAAAATACGACCTTTGTGAATACAGATTTTGCAAATTGTTTTACATTGAGTGGGAGAAATTTTAGGATATGAGAATCGGTTATCGCACATACACTTGTGAGGACAAGTGGGAGTTTGTTGGAGCTTGTGTCCTCCACAAATTAGTGTGATAACATTTGTAAATCTCTTACAGGTTCACAAGGGTATACTTCGTATTTTAATCAGTTGATTAATAATTACCTAATAACGGTTGGCTTGCTAGAAAGTTTGACGTTATTATCATACAGATGGCGGTGATCAACTGGTCCCTAAAAGTCACACCTAAAGGATGTGTTTGAGAGATGTGATTAAGGAAATGTAATCACATTGATGCCTTATATGACTAAATAGTTAGTCAACGTGTTGATGAGACGATTATTTAATGCCGATTAAATAATATTAGCTGAAACGAATTAACTGTCAATTCGTAAATTGAATATAATAAGTTATATTTAATTAATGTATATAATGCTAGCTTGGACGAATTAAAATGTTATTCGTAATTAAATATAATCGGTTATATTTAATAAGCTAATTATAAATATGTGATATTTTTAATTAATGTATTTATTATACATGATTGTCATTATAAATTATTACAGACCGATATTAATAAATCGACTGCAAGCTGTTGTATGTAGATTTATTTATACGGAATAAATTAAATGACAATTGATAATTTATACACTTTGTATACATTTTATAAAATACCAAAAATAGGAAGATTTAATCATTATTTTGGTAGGTGGATAAACCGAAAAATAAGAAGAATATACTTCTCTTATTTTCGGTTGGAATTTCCGAAATTGAGGAAGAAAAGATCTCCCCTTGACTTCTCTTATTTCGGTTATAATAAGAGGGAAAGGAGATTATTTTCTTAACCTAATCTTTCAGCATTATTCTCTCATCAAAACACACATACACAAACCCTAATATTTACAGAAAATTGGGGATCTCATTCTAGCAATTTGAGAGGCATTTCTCGGAGCATCTTGGGTGCAACTAATAGGCGAATATCATTGCGATATTGTTCTTAGGCCGAATTTGCTAGGACCGAATGTTGATTCTTCATCCTCTTCTCTACTTTTGTTTATGCAATTTATTTTATGACTCGTAATCATCTCATAAATTCGTTATAATCCTTAAAGTTAAAGGGATGCATACAAATAAATCCCACATACTCTAGATGATCGTCTCAACTCACGCAAAGTCTTCTCGATCTCAGGATCTAACGGTCGTAATTCACCACCCTGTGACCTGCGCATAAGAGGAAATTACAAGTAGAATATGAGAACAGTTTAAGGAACATGTGTCCCTCAAACCAAGAAAAAGACTAAAATAAAAACAACTAAAAATTAAACAATTGCCTCCCCGGCAACAGCGCCAAAATTTGATACCGTCGTAGAGTATCAAAAATAAAATTTATAATCCAAACTATTACTATAGATAGTGGCAGTCAGGGTCGACCACAAGGAGGCAAGCAATTTAAAGTTGTCTAATTTAAGTCTAAAGTAACAATTTGGGGGGGTTGATTTGAATGATTCTATAACTAAAGGTAATAAGATCAAAACTAAACTAAAGCAAATAAATGAGCGGTAAATGAAAATAGATGAAATCAAATATTAAAAGGATGCTAAGATGGTCGGTTCACTGTAGTTTTGACGGCAGTATCCTAGGTAAGTCTGAAATAATCACGTAAGACGGGAAAATAAGAAGTCCTCTCGGTCCATTCTTAAAAGGTAGCATCTTTCGATCTAGCTACGGGACCCTAAGTATCACTAGTACTGACTCTCGCCCTGAAAAGTGATTCTTAAAAGCCTATTCTACCTATCTTTCGATCTCAGTAAAATTTAGTCGTTTCAATTGGTAGTCTAATTCCCTCCCCTATCTTTCGATCTAATGGGTCGGTAAATTACTAAGTATTCAACTAGTCGCGTGCACTCGATTTATCGAATTAAGCAATTTAATCAATTAAAACGGAGCTGATCTTACGTGAGCCGGTCGATCGACCAACATGCTCAGTCGATCGACCAAGGGTATCAGGTCTACGAAATCTACGCCGCCTACTCTACAGGTCCCCTACATCTTAGCACGAAGGGTTTAGCTACTCATGATAGAATTTATAACAACAACGAAATTAACAATTAACGAAATTGGATGCATGATTAAATAAACTAAGCAAATAAGATGCATAAATGAAATAAGGCTTTGGGAAACTACTCTATGCAATACTAATCTATGAATGAATAAAAGTAAACTGAAATTAAGGAATCAGAATTACCGAATGAAAGCAGGAAGAAGAATCCGAAAGCATGAACTTTATTAACGAATATAAAGCTAATTGTATTGAATGTTTGATAATAAAAACTTGGTATTGAATCCTAAAAATTCGACCCCCTAAAGCAGTAGGAAGGAGTTACGTTATATAGAAGTGTCACGTAAAACCCTTCTCAAAACCTAATTACAAGTGGGCTTAGGTTAAAATCTTTTAATTCTCGTCTTTAATTTGCGTCAGAGTCGTTGTGTGGTCGATCGACCACTAGGACCAGTCGATCGACCAAGCTTCGCTGAACAGTAGCTTTTGATCTGATTTAAGAATCGTGCTCTGGTCAATCGACTAAGGGCACCAGTCGATCGACTGCTTCAACAGGTACTTTGCCCCAAAAGCCTCGTAAATTTGTCTTTTAGGCCTCGATACGCGCACCAAGTTCGCTTCCCGAGTCTTTACTTCACATCAGGTCCTATGCCTAATACTCGAGTATGGATTCAGCTCATTTTCCGCTGCATTCTTCCCATTTCTGCAATATTACACAAAAACACGAAAGTAGACGAAAATAGGGAAAATAGAAGCATAAACTACATAATTGAGCTCTGAAATGCGTGTAAAATAGGGTGTAAAACATCATATTTAGGACACGCATCAGTTTCACCTAAGACATCATATTGTATCATGTGCATAAACGTGGTTGGAAAAGGTGTCTCGGGTTTGACGAAACCCGAGTGCAAATGGGTTGGTAAAATAATGTGGGTTCAAATTTCCATGTTTGGACCCTAAAGGTTTGGTGTGATGACACAAGCAAGATGATTCTCGAAATTCCCGAGTATTCCCCTGGAACTGTCTCGGGAAGGACTTAGGGGTAGAAAGGTCACTACATCACGATTCTGGGCTTCACCCGTTCAACTTCAACTATCGGCTTCATATGTCTTATGGTTTTTGTAACTTCGAAATTCAACCATAATCATTTTATGACTTCGTCATCTTCTTTTTTGTTCTTTTTTTTTCTTTTTCTTTTTTTTCTTTTCTTTTCATTTTTCTTTTTTTTTCGTCTTTTTTTCTTTTTCATTTTCTCTTGAAACATCAGGGCTTCGCCAGACAGATCGGGTTATACTAGTGTTCTTTGTCAAACTAGTTTGATTGCATCTCTTTCAGAGATGGGCCAGTTTTACGGGGAAACATCCATGTTAGTTGTAGGCTTATCTTAAACATTAATTCTAGTGGAGGTTTTCTACTGACAGACATGGAATTGGTAAAGAAAACAATCATCGGATCCTATGGTACCTTATCATCTATAACGGGATACATTTCTAACTAGGAGCACCCGTCGAGTGCGTCGTGCATTTTAGATTGATGATAAAAAGTCTTGCAGATCTGAAAGGGAATATGTGATACTTTTATTCAATTTGATAAATGTTCGACAGACTCGAAGAAAGAGCGATTTCAGGATACACCCTAGATCGCAGAACTAAGACTCGATTGCAGAAAGGAAAGTCTTATACTCCATTTAGACTATAAATAGAAAACAGACTCCGACTCGTAATCATCAAATCTGGTCTTGGGCCTCATTCTTGGAACTTGGCTTGAACTTAGAGCGATCAACAAACACTTGTCCAACATAGATCCCATTTTGGCGGCTTACTGGCCGGATAAGGTGAGACACATCGACATTGTCTTCGACAAAGATCCTATTTGCATGATAACCAAATGGGTTAGTTACATTATTGTTCTTGACAGTTGGGATCGGGAGTGTTCCGTTCTGGATCATTTCTTGGATTTCGTGTTTGAGACGGTATCAGTTTTCCGTATCATGTCCCTCGCCTCGGTGATAAGAACAATATGCATCAGGTTTGGACTATCGGTTCCGCTGTTCCAACGGTGGTTTAGGAGTTGGGCTAATGGGCTTTAATTTCCCAAGGCAAAAAGTCTTTCTAGAGCATATGCATAAGTACACCCAGTGTTCATAAACACTCTTGGGCTAGAGCGTTGTGGCCTTTTAGGGAGTTCCTCCCAAAAGACTAATAGCTTCAATGTGGTTGCAGCCTGCAGGTCCCTTTGACTTAGAGGAAGAAGCTGTAGGGTATCCCTTTGGTTTGGCAGCTTCAATGGCGCGGACGTCATCTTCGATTTTCCTCCTGTTGTGGGTCAAATCTTTGAATGTACTAAAGTTTTGGTAATTTAACTCATTACGGTAGCGGGTTGGAGGTTTTTCACGAACTTGTCCACCATATCGACTTCATCTGGATATTTAGCCAATTTCACGCTTTCAGCGCACCAAAGGGCCAAGAATTCAGTGAACCCTTCTTTCTCCCATTGGGTCATAACCTTAAGAGTCCTCATTGTTGTTTGCATCTCTGTGTTATCAGCATAGTGCTTACAAAATTCTATTGTAAGGTCTTTAAAGGTAGGGTAGTTCTTGAGATCCAGGTTATAGAACCATGGCCTAGGGTGTTCCTCTAGAGATTGGGCAAAAATAGCAGATAGCATACTGGCAAGCACACATTTTGTGGACATGGGCCACCTACACGACAATCTGTTGGATGTATAGCGGTCTAAAAGCCACGTTCGGGGACGTAGAAATGCTTTCGACCGGATCGCTTTAGATCGGTCGGTTTCGTCTGGATGAAAGTCTCGAAAACGATGCAGAGATGTTCGGAGTTGCCACCAAGCAATTATGGAATGCCTGGAAACCATTCGAAATCCACTTTACACCTCGGTCAAACGAAGAACAAAGCAGTGCTTGACATAGGTACTAAAGATAAGGACTCATCCCTCTTTTAGCATCCTATTGCTAGAATGACTCTCGTGCGCCCTGGATAAGGCCATCCACTATCCAAAGGTTATGAGTAAGAGGTGAGGGTACGTATTGAGAAGCCCTTTAATTGGACACCCAATCCCGCCCGCGGAAGCGGCCTCTACTGATCGATGTTGGTTGGTTAAGTGCAAAAATTGATAAAACGGGTTAAATTCATGAATGCACAGCCACAAGTTTAAACCTAAGATGTGAAAATTTGCTATGTCGGTTATTTATCCAAGTATCAAGTAATTGATGTCGAGTTGGATTTAAGGGTTGATTGGCATGCAAGACGGAAATTAAACATCCATTTACCGAGTTAGGTTTATGGTCCTTAACACGATCCATTTGTCTAAAAAATATATTTAAAATGTGAGATGTAAAATATAAACTCGCCAATCTAATCCGTTATGTATTCGGGTTAACCGAAATCGAGATCGCCCTAAACAAGTGCTGAAAATGGGGCAGAAACAGTGCCAGGCAACCATTGAGGCGCGAGCCTATTGGCGGTGTAAGAGGCTTCCCTTAGTTTTGTAAAAGGTGAAGAACATGAGGACATTGGGGCGCAGGTCAGACGGCAGCCCAAGTGATATGAACCTTCTTGCTCTGCAAAAGATTGTTAAAACCGCTTTTGAAAGGTTGTGAAAACCGCTTTTGTGGAAAAGGTCGTTAAGACCGCGTTTGTATCCAAGTATAAAATATGACTCGGAGTATTCATCATTATGTTGATGATATTCGTTGTCGGGTTTGGATTTGCATGCTTGACATGTATAGTTTTGTAAATAAACGTGTAAATTGTATTTGCTCAACCGTTTTATCATCGTACTCGAATTAAATCGACATGACACATATGTTAGCCAAGGGTGACATACAATATGGTTAAGACAAAAAGGGAAAAAATGGAATGAAATAAAAAGGAAAGTGCTTGATATAAACTGTTTTTTTTTTTTTTGCATAAGAGTTATCATTTCATTTCTTGAGAAGAAAGGAAATTACAAAGTTTTGCAAAGACTAACCACTAGAAAAACACCAATAAGAGAAGAGCAAAACTAAGTACAAAGGGCAATAACTAGAGGATTATAGTCCGGGTTTTGCTTCCACATGAGCAGTCTAGTAATAACCTGAAATCGAACTCGCCGAGTGAGCTGTGATACAGACTGATGCTTCGCCTGAAAAATTCTGGAATTCTTCTCCAGCCACAGGTTATGTACCAGTGCAGCAAGAGAGATTCTAAATCAGACTGTCCTCCACCCTTTAGCACCACCCAGATGGTCATAGAGTAAGTCTAAATCAGACTGTCCTCCAGCCACAGGTTATGTACCAATGCGGGTCCAGGCGAAGAATAAACGTCAAACGGACCACATATACGATATATGGTATCGAGGAAGAGGCGCACCCAAAGATGGGCCCACAAATAACAAACTTATAACGAATTTTCGAAAATTGATCTGGAGGGAAACTGAGGAAGAGGCACACCACATAAGTACTAACGAATTTTCGAAAATAATCGAAAATTGGTCATAGAGTAAGTTTAACCATTTTTAGTCATTTAACCTCCATTTATGCCATTTTTACACTAAAAATTCATAAATCATGAAACATTAATCACATTAATATGATATTTTACATGCAATACATAAAATATTCATGTGAGGTCATACTAAAATACCATGGTCAGTAGTGAAGGTTAACTTATTTTAGTGAATAAAAGTTCATTTTACTCATAAAAATGTAATAAAATCACTAAAAATCATTAAAATGAGCAATAAATTTCCATAAATCATAAAAATGACCTAAAAACATTTTAGGACCAGAATATATAACATGCATAATTAATTCGTCGCTTACTCATATAAATCATAAATTTTTAGTTTTATATGTTAACATTTTAACTCGGAAAAACAATAACCGATTATGCATGCAACATCCTATGCTCTGATACCACTTGTTAGGTTTATTTATCTATTATTAGACTCCTCTAATAGTGAACTAATTAACTTCTTAATTATTTGTTCTTTAGATCTAGTGCATTCATAATAAAATAAGAGATTTATAAGAAACATAATGTCCCTTACGTTATTATTTTCGGATTTATGGGCAGAAATAAGGTCTCCTACCTTCACTTGTTCTTGAGCTATGATGAATATTAGGATGATCCTCCAAAACTCTAAATTAAGAGCTCTCCTCTTGATTACACCCAATATTTATCCCTTATCACTACCAAATAATATGTGCTTGATATTTGTTTAGTAGTTTACCTTAAAATTGATTACTAATACTCATATATTACACTAATAATATTAGTAATCTCATTTGAACAATTTGATGATTTTCTAAGACTATTTAGAAAAGACTTTTAAGAGGTGAGAAGAAATGAAGCATAAATCAATCATCCATGCATGTGAATGAATGGACAAATATAAGAGAACAAAATCTCTTCTAAAATTGCATTGGAAAACCGGTGGGTTGGGGGGAGCTTTTTAGGGGACCTATGCACATATATCATCACAATTGTTCTAATCCATATGATAGGTATGCATACCTATAAGACTAGGTAATCATTTTGTTTATTTAGTCCCAATAAATAAACAACCCACTAACTCCTTTCACACGAATATTTCGGTCCATCCTACATAAAATGGACTACCATTTTATTTTATCAATTTGTCAATTGTCACACAATATGTCACATGTAATATGTTACATGTTATTAATTAATTTAATGCATATTTATCACATAAATATCATTTTATAAATTAATTAAATTATATACAACAAATTGACTAGTGATACTTGATCATATAAATAAAATGGGTCATATAATTATAATTCAAAACATCTTGTAATTATAATTAACCATTCATTCTTATCTCTATCGTTTCACAAACAATAAACAATTTTAGTAATAAAGCACTTCAATTACTAAAATAAATCTTATTTAATCCCATTACAATAAGATATAAATTTTCTCTCTCACAAATGAATTGTTCAATATTAAGGAATTGATCAACTTGTATCATCATACAATTAATCAAATTTACCGATAAGGGCATCATCCTTTGGGTGTGACCTTAAGGGATCAACTGACCACCACCGTCCTACGATAGTAACGTCAAACTCTAGCAAGCCAATTGTTACCGATTAATGTTGATCAGTTGACTATATTAATGAATCATCCCTTACGTATTCTTAATATGAGACTTAATTATGATATTAAATCATGTGATCGCACTATTGTTGAGGACACATATTCCAACAAATACGATAGGAAATTAAGCAATGCATACTAAATGAAAATACCTGATTTCTACACTAATATGCAAACTATATGACATATATATATAAGTGATGCAATCTAATCTACCCTATATGATACATGCTTTCTATTGTTCGGAGAGGTAATTTGAATTAACTCGCATTTCTTGTGAGTGAACTTCCCCAAACCGAGTAAGACATTATTTCTAGTGTAAAAATAGGGGAAGTTCATGCACAAGGAAAGGATGCAATGCATTAATCTAATTGTCATTTTGGATTTTACAAGTGGGAACAATATATGAGACACCTCAATGGAACCGAGGTGGGAGTTCTTTAAGTGTTGCTAGGACTCAAAACTACCAAGAGCCAAGAATGACTCAACAAATGATCAAGATTAAAATTTTAAAACAAGAGATAAAAACAAAGCTAAAGGAGGTGTAGGAAACTCACAATGGAATAGGTTGAAGTCAAGTAATCAACCCCGCACTTGTGGTATCCTCCAATAGGCCTTGTCAACCCTCAATTATCGCTCTTTGCGACATCCTCATCATCGGCCTCATCGCCGCCATCATCATCGTCACTTTCATCATCAACTTCTTTATTATCTTATTCATTATCCACCTCCATTGAATCGGAGGATTCACCATCTTCTTCATCATTGGAACTTAAACCTTGCTTTTATTCTTCTTCTTGGCATGAACCAATACCTTCCCCATCTTCAACAATAACAACCTCCTTTCCATTAGCCACTCGACTATCCCTTTCGGCATCTTGAGAAGTAGGAGGGAAAAACTCTTCCTTATCGGTCCAACTAGGCAAAGGACATGAAGGATCAAGAAGTCCTTGCCTAGCTAGATGTAGAAGGGGCGGATTGTTGGGGCTGGTGTCCTTTACAGTTAGTGCAAGGACTTATAAATCTCTAAAAGGATCAAAGGGTATACTTTTGTATTATAATCAGTTGGTCCACGTTTATCAATAACGGTTGGCTTGCTAGATAAGTTTGACGTTATTGTCATACAGATGGCGGTGATCAACTGGTCCCTAAAAGTCACACCTATAGGATACGTTGGAGAGATGTGACGGTATGAAAATACAGTCATGTTGATGCCAGAAAATTGACTAAGCAGTTAGTCCGAGTTATTTGACTAATAATTAGTCAAAATGCGATGTTGAGATATTTTATTTAATACGGATTAAATAAAATTGGCTAAGCGAATTAAATGTTAATTCGTAAATTAAATATTAACGATTATATTTAATTGATGTATATTGAATTAATTATACAATATCGTCTTTGTCGGACATGTATTAATATTTCAACTAATCCGTGTTATTAGTTGATGCTTTAATAACCGATAACCGATGACGATTTATAATAAAACCGTGTCATATACATTTAGCGAATTTCGGGTCGTGCCACGAGTTAAAAATAAGAGAAAGTGGAAAGCCCACTCTCCCCATTTGAAGCTCACGGCCGAACCCAAGCAACAAAAGGAGAGCTTTCTCTCCTTTTGCCCTAATCAATCATTTTGTGAAAAATAATTAGGGTTTTGAGAGACATTTTTCCTCTCAAAATTCAGATCTCACATCTAAAGAAACTCACAACAAATTCTCTCAATATTGCAAGGCAATTAGAGAATACATTTCTAGCACAAGGGCATATTCTCAGACGATCTTGGGTGCAACAATTAGGAGGAGATCTACTTTGATCTCTATCATTGCCGAATTGCACTAGGACCGAAGGTTAATTCTTGCGCTTTATCGTTTTTCATTGTTTTTCGTTTATGACAGTAAATCACGTATTAAAATTTGCGTTATAGTCCTAATTTTATAGGGTATTATACGGATATTACCCCTCAAGTGGTATCAGAGCGAGGCCACGTAAATATTTCTATGTGATTTTCATCAAACGATTTTGAATCGATAATTTTTTGCTTAAAAATTTCGTGCGGCAGCCTGTTTTGATCTCGGCATAAATTTTTTTCTGTTGCGTTTTTCTTTCTTGGGAACCGTGTCCAGTTTACACGGTTGTGGTTGTTGCATGTCTTGTTTTCGATTTGATCTTTGCATATTGTTTTTGTAATCGATATTCATTGCAATATGTTAAAGATCTATCAATTGCTTTTGTTGCATAAAAATGCTCGGCTGATTTTTTTTTGCACGGCTGTTTTTCCTTTCTTGAAAACCGTGCCTTGTTCATACATGGTTATGATCACACGATCTTTTGTTTTTCGATTTGTTCTTTGCGTATTGTTATTTTAATCGATAATTATAACAATATCTTAAGATCATGTCAATTGTAATTTTGTTTTAATACGGATTATGTTCAATTTACAATTGTTTGTAACAAATCGATTTAGTTTGTTTTGTTGAGGCTTTCGTTTTTTTCAGCCGCTTGAATTTTTTTTTGGCTTTTTGAGCTCTCGGCATTAGCTCCGAAATAAAAAAAAAAAAAATTTTTTTACTGGTACTGTTCACGGCAGACGTGAAGAAAAAGAAAAAAAAAAAAAATTGAGTTTTTTTGGCCTTATCATGTGCATAATACGGATCTTATGCATTCGCTTAATAGTGAAACGGTTCACTCACGTACCATTTAGTTATTTTAAAACAATTTAAAGTAACGGATTATGATGAATTAAAACTAAACTGATAGAAGCGGTTTTATCACATAATTTTAATTATCTTTGGTGGTTTGGATTAATTTTAACATAATTACGGAATTATGTCACGAATAAATTTATTTTTTAGTTGATGCATTCTTTTTATCGTTATTGTTGAATGCCTTGAATGCTTTTTATTACGTATTTATTCATTTTTACAAACGGTTGTAACTTAGTGTGGCCTTAGTAGAACGTGTTACCGTAATGATGGAACACGGTCTTGGTTGTATTTTGAGATCTCGTATCTCCATTTTTATTTTTTTTGTAATTACAGTTTTATTTAGAATGTAAATAGGTTTATATTTTGTAAATTTTAATTGTAATTTTGAGAAGACTAAAGATGGAGATCGGATGCTCACTCCCGCTGCATGGACAAAGATGGAACATCAAGACAGTTTCTCGGGTCCAACGGTGGATTCCAAAGTTGTATTATGTTCTTTTTACTAGGATAGGCCACACTAGGAATTTTTATTTACGTTTTGCATTCTTTCATTTATTTTTCGTAACGATAGATTGCATCATATTCCGCCTAAAAACCAAACGACCTAATAATTGCATGAAAACTGACTCATATAGAGGTCACGCGTTAGTTTTCTTTGATATACAGATATCACACGTTTTATTTTAAGCCATCACCTAAATTAATTCATTCACGCAATGCTAGTTTTTCGTTCACTTACAATGAATTAAAATTAAGTCGATGGGATCTTCCTCGTATAAACAAAAATTGAGAACGGTTTTTATAGGTCAAACTCCAATGAATCCCTTTTTCGTCGGTAGGCATAATATGACCCCTTCTACGTCGGGTAAGTTGGAACCGATTGACCTATTTTATCTCAACACTATGGTCACTCGTACGATCCTGTGATTATGGTGGACTATAGATAGGATTTACGGAAATCTATCGACCAAGAGTTCTTACGGAAGAACTAGCTAAACAGTTGGCTTATCAATTTACGGAAATTGAGTCTTGGGATCACTTGTATTATTCTTGAGGGAGATCAATTATGCAAGTGCAATGAGTCTACACGATTAAAATGAATTTTAATAGACTTAAATCACCTCGATGAGTTGCTTATTTCGTTTTTGTTTTTCTTTCTTTTTCAGCGTAGATCACGTTTTTTTAAACTGCTAATAACATAATGGCTGGCATCCTCGATGACCCAATGCCAAGTGCCACATTGGACCGTGAGTCCTGGCTTCGGATCTTCATGAATCGGATGAATCGGTCCACTAGATCGAAGAATGATGGATCAAACTTTGCGGAATGGGAGGCGGCATTACGGAATATCGCCACCGCGACGGGAAGCTCAAGTATCGATCGAGCCCTCCCGCCAGCCCCAGGCCCCACGGCTCGAGTTAACGAGGTCTCCACGTATAGCGACTTCGTCATGGAAGCGGGTGCGATTAAAAACGTACTCATTTTTGCAATGGAATCCAATTTGCAGAAACGCTTCATAGCCCAAGGTGCAAACAAGATTTTCACCACGCTCACTAAGGAATTCTCGAAAGCACCGAGAATCGTGACCTATGAGCATACCACTCGCTTCTTTGATGCGAGACTCCAGAAGGGCCAACCGGTTAGCCCACACATTCTCAGCATGATTGAGAATGTCGAGAGACTGGAGGCGCTTGATTGTAAAATCAGCGAGAACATTGTGATAGACCGCATGCTTCATTCACTCCACGATGGTTTTGCGCTCTTTAGAGCGAATTACTATATGAATGATTTGAAGAAAAGTCCTCATGAATTGCACTCCCTTCTCGCAAATGCACCGAGAAGGACATGAAGTTCAGTGGGAGCTTGAAACAGGATGTTCTCGTTGTGTCAAACAAGGGCAAGGGTAAGGGCAAAGCTCGGGAAAACCTAGCGAGAGGTAAACCGAAGTTCAAGAAGTCGGGTCGGGTAAGAGTGGGCCTGGTGAGTCGAGCAACTCATCAGGCGCGACAAAGAGCAAAACCGAAAACATGGAATGCCATCATTGCCACAAGACTGGGCATTGGAGGCGTCTATGTCCTGTTTACCATGAGGACATAAAAGCAGGTCGCGTTAAACCTGTTGGTATGTCTTCTTCTTCTACTTTTATTCATATGATTGAGATTAACCACGCAAGTTACGGAACTTGGGTACTAGATACTCGTTGTGGTTCTCATCTGTGTAATCATGTGCGGGGGCTCGAAACATCGAACCCCTCGTAAAGGGTGAGGTGGACTGCGTGTCGGGAATGGAGCACGAGTGGTCGCCGTCTCAAGGGGAACATATGTGATCCGACTTCCTAAGCGGATTTGAGTTATTTTTATATAATCGCTATTATGTACCCAGATCTTTCTAAAAACATTATTTCGGTTTCGCACTTGACAAACTTGGTTTTTCATTTGTAATAGAGAATAATTCTTGCATTTTCTCATTACACGATATGATTTATGGCAAGGCAGTCTCCATGAACGGAATTTATGTTTTAGATCAGACCACCGAAATATTACACGTAATGAATAAAAAGTTAAAGGTTGGTGACAAAGATCAAACGTATCTATGGCACTGCCGTATGGGACACATTAATGAGAAACGCGTAAAACAGCTCATAAAGAATGGAGCTATCTCGGCCTTTGATTTTCAATCATTTGGCACAAAAGTGAATCCTTTGAGAAATTCAAGGAATACCAGAATCGGGTACAGAACCTACTGGGCAGAAAGATTAAAACACTGCGCTCAGACCGTGGTGGCGAGTATCTTTCTCACGAGTTTGATCAACACCTTAAGGACTGTGGGATTGCCCTACAGTTAACTCCACCTAGAACACCTCAGTTGAATGGTGTGTCCGAACGGAGAAATCGAACACTACTTGATATGGTTCGATCCATGATGAGTCACACCGTGTTGCCTGACTCATTATGGGGTTATGCTCTTCTGTCACCGCTTGCTCTAATACTTAATCAAGTCCGTCTAAAGTGTTGACAAGACTCCATATGAACTATGGAAGGGAACGGTCCCTAACTTGTCCTTTATACGGGTTTGGGGCTGCGAGGCTTATGTCAAGTGGAGACACGAGGATAAGCTCGGCCCGCGATCGGTCAAGACATACTTTATAGGTTATCCTAAAGAAACACTTGGTCATTACTTTTATTCGCCAACCGAACAACGTGTTTTTGTTGCGGCTAGTGCGACATTCTTAGAGAAGGAATTTCTCGAGAATGCAAAGAGTGATAGAACCTTCGACCTGTCGGAGATTCCAGAACCAAATACCGAGCAACCATTGGAGGAACCAATTCCTCCAATCCCGGTTGCGGTGAATATTCCTAAGGAACCTAGGAGGTCGGGAAGAGTCTCTATTCCTCCGGACAGATACATTGGTATGGTCGAGGAACATGACATAGATGATATTCTACTCTTAACGAGTAGTGAACCCACAACCTATAAAGGTGCCATGACCAGTTCTGACTCAAAGCTATGGCTTGAGGCCATGCAATCCGAGATGGACTCCATGTATGAGAACAACGTATGGGATCTTGTTGACTTACCTGCTAAGGTTCGTCCCCTTCAATGCAAATGGCTTTACAAGATAAAGCATTCTGTGGAAGGTCAACAAGATATCTATAAAGCACGACTAGTTGCTAAAGGTTTCACCCAAGTGCCAGGTTTGCACTACGATGAAATTTTTGCACCCGTAGTCATGCTGCGTTCCATTCGGATTATCTTAGCGATTGCTGCTTTTCATGATTATGAAATTTGGCAGATGGATGTGAAAACCGCCTTCTTAAACGGTTATTTGGAGGAAGAGTTGTACATGGTACAACCCGAAGGTTTCATCGATCCAGAACATCCTAAGAAAGTATGCAAGCTTAAGCGTTCCATTTATGGACTTAAGCAAGCATCTCGGAGTTGGAATCATCGCTTCGACCAAGTGATTAAAGAAAATAGATTTACTCGATCGGTCGAGGAACCATGTCTTTATATCAAGTCGAGTGGGAGCAAGATTGTCTTCCTAATATTGTACGTCGATGACATACTCCTGATTGGGAATGACATACCTCTCTTAACTTCGGTGAAAGTATGGTTGAAAAACCATTTCCAGATGAAAGATCTGGGTGAGGCACAAAGAATTCTAGGCATCCGTATCTATCGAGATAGATCACGTCGGATGTTATCTCTCGATCAGAGTCTTACATAGACAAAATCCTAGAGAGATTCAGCATGACTAACTCCAAAAAGGGGTTTCTTCCTATGGCTCCGGGGTGCATTTAAGCAAGTCTCGGGCACCGAGACACCGGAAGAGAAAGAGCGCATGACACGGATTCCTTATGCTTCGGCTATAGGATCAATCATGTATGCCATGATATGCACACGTCCGGACGTGGCATATGCATTGAGTATGACAAGTCGATTCCAACAACATCCAGGTGAATCACATTGGATGGTGTCAAGAACATTCTTAAGTACCTACGGAGGACTAAAGATTGGGCATTGACTTATGGAGGCGATCAAAAGCTATGCGCAACCGGTTACGCAGATGCTAGCTTCCAAACGGATCGAGATGACTCAAAATCTCAATCTGGATTCGTTTTTACTCTTAATGGCACTGTGATCGGTGGAAGAGTTCCAAACAAAGTGTTACAAAGAGATTCTCGACCGAGTCCGAGTACTATGCCGCGTCGAAGCGCAAAGGAAGCGATATGGATGCGTCAATTCTTACAAGGACTATCTCTAGTGCCTAGTTCGAATGACCCGATCACCATCTATTGCGACAATAGAGGTGCCATCTTCCAAGCTAAGGAGCCAAAGTCTAGCAACAAGTCTAGACATGTACAACGGAAAGCTCATCTAATCCGAGATTACGTGGAGCAAAAGGAAGTAGTGATAGAAAAGATTGTTACAGATGATAACATAGCAGATCCTCTCACTAAACCATTACGACAAGATAAGCATGAAGGGCACGTTAATTCCATGGGAATTAAACGTGTTCCTAAGTTGTAGTACTCTTTTATGGATTAGATTCATTCTCTTTTGTACTCTATACGACATCATCGTTTTGATATTTATATATTTTGTTTTTCATGTGGATTTGTACGACAAATTTTGAACACCACAAAGTGAACTGAACAAACATTATAATTTTGGTCCTTAATTGCCCACGTGAGCTGATAACTCAAGGTAATTATTTTGTGACGTTGGTTGATGGTGGGTTCAACGAGCCATAAGTCAAAAGGTTGACTGACCAATCACAGAGGCGATTTATACGGATATATCGTAGGACACAATTGTGACATCGACGTGGAGTCCTAAATGTTTTATAACATTCGGTGCCCGGTCGTGGATAGGACCTCCATGGTGATCCTAAGAGTCGATTCTTTTGACTATCGACTGTCTCTTACGACTAAGGCAGATTTTGGGTGACTTTAGTTTCTTTCTCACGGTCATCCGTAACAGGGGGCCAAGTAGATTTTTCCTGGGTCATTTCGTGTTGTGCTTAGATCGGAAGGAGTCGAGTTGAAGGAAATATTCAGCCTTTATCAGGTACTCGATATTTCTCAGGGCCACTCAAGGAGTCAGAATCGAAATGCATGGCCATGCTCGAATACGAATTCGTTTTATCAGTTGAGTTACTCTCTAGTCGGGGAAACCACTCTAGATACAGATCGATTGTAAAATACGACCTTTGCGGATCCGGATCTGCAAATTGTTTTACATTGAGTGGGAGAAATTTTAAATGAATATGAGAATCGGTTATCGCACATACACTTGTACGGACAAGTGGGAGTTTGTTGAGCTGTGTCCTCCGGTTAGTGCGGATAACGTCATTGCACATACACTTGTACGGACAAGTGGGAGCTTGTTGGGGCTGGTGTCCTTTACAGTTAGTGCAAGGACTTATAAATCTCTAAAATGATCAAAGGGTATACTTTTGTATTATAATCAGTTGGTCCACGTTTATCAACAACGGTTGGCTTGCTAGATAAGTTTGACGTTATTGTCATACAGATGGCGGTGATCAACTGGTCCCTAAAAGTCACACCTATAGGATACGTTTGAGAGATGTGACGGTATGAAAATACAGTCATGTTGATGCCAGAAAATTGACTAAGCAGTTAGTCCGAGTTATTTGACTAATAATTAGTCAAAATGCGATGTTGAGATATTTTATTTAATACGGATTAAATAAAATTGGCTTAGGCGAATTAAATAGTTAATTCGTAAATTAAATATTAACGATTATATTTAATTGATGTATATTGAATTAATTATACAATATCGTCTTTGTCGGACATGTATTAATATTTCAACTAATCCGTGTTATTAGTTGATGCTTTAATAACCGATAACCGATGACGATTTATACTAAAACCGTGTCATATACATTTAGCGAATTTCGGGTCGTGCCACGAGTTAAAAATAAGAGAAAGTGGAAAGCCCACTCTCCCCATTTGAAGCTCACGGCCGAACCCAAGCAACAAAAGGAGAGCTTTCTCTCCTTTTGCCCTAATCAATCATTTTGTGAAAAATAATTAGGGTTTTGAGAGACATTTTTCCTCTCAAAATTCAGATCTCACATCTAAAGAAACTTACAACAAATTCTCTCAATATTGCAAGGCAATTAGAGAATACATTTCTAGCACAAGGGCATATTCTCAGACGATCTTGGGTGCAACAATTAGGAGGAGATCTAATTTGATCTCTATCATTGCCGAATTGCACTAGGACCGAAGGTTAATTCTTGTGCTTTATCGTTTTTCATTGTTTTTCGTTTATGAAAGTAAATCACGTATTAAAATTTGCGTTATAGTCCTAATTTTATAGGGTATTATACGGATATTACCCCTCACGGATATCGGGCTCGATAGGCATTCACCCGGTCTTCATAAGCATCTCTATGCATTTGTTGCATTAATTGGGTCAAGTAGTCATTGCCTACCACAACATTAGAGTCACTTGGTTTGAACTCTTGGTAGGCAATAGGATAGGGTGGAGTCACGATGGAGGAGGAGGAGGGCTTTGCAGTTGGATCCCTATGTTGCTTAATTATCACTCTGGCTTCCTTGGAGACGGGCAATGGGTAGTTTGGTCTACGGACGGAGATACGGAAAATCTTGCTAGGCAAGACAAAGGACTTAGCTTCTTTGATGAGCCATTCATATTTTTTGTCAAGATTGTCATTCTTGACCCAATGGAATTTGTTGATCATAGTGCTCATATCAAGGAGGTTGCTCCCTTTAACCGGTTTGTAGGTGTTATCTTTGTTGAAATTCGGGTTAAAGTGCTTAGCTAGCCTTGTTACCAAGCCCCCGTTTACAATGAAGGTCGCTCCATCTTTCCCATTATCAATCTCAAGCCACCGAGCAAGCAATAGTTGAGGAATGTTGTACTTTTTGGTGAACTTCCCATTGATATTCATGAAGGACTCAAGGTAAACAAAATCAAGTTCGGTAAAGTGGTTTGTGCCTTTTCTAGCAATCAAGGTATTGCCCACAAACTTGTACCATACTCTTATGCCCGGATGGTGAACATATAAAGCATGGCACTCCCGGAAAGAATCTAATTTTCGACCGGTAATAGCTTTCCAAAGAGGTGCGGCATCATACTTCAAAGGCTTTTTCTCAAAATGATCATATTGCAATAGACCAAACACTTTATCGAAATCGGTTTTAGACATTTTTCTACTCTTGTTCTCAAGACGGAACTCAACATAATTTCGAGTCTCTATCTTATACACCCTCAAGGAGCTTATGAACTCCTTGGTCAATGAAGGGTAAGTCAATTCATCCATTTCAAAGAGGGTTAACAACCTCATGTACTCAAAAAATGCTATAGTTCGCTCAAGCACACCCAATTTTCTCAACGCATCTTGACAAATAAACTTGGTAGCCACAATAGTCTTTTTAGCAAGGGATAAAAATGCAATCCTATGCTCATTGGTTAAGAAATTTACCTCCGAAAATTTGACAATTGTTCTACAACCGTGTGGACACTGGCCACCCGCAGCGCGCGCGAAAGGGCTTGAATAAGCCTGCATTTATGGAGTCGCCACCAATTTTTATGGAAAATATGAACCGTTCGAATACCTCGTGTCATGTCAAGACACAAAGTAATGATATGAACACTAAGAACTCGTTACCCTTAGCATTCTATGTCTAGAATGACTCTCGTGGATGCCAATGAACACGGATGTTCACAGAGATCTGGAGTAAGGGGTGAGGGTACGTATTAGGAAGCTCTTTATTTGAACACTTAATCCCGCCCGCCTCGATAGTGGCCTCTACTAATGATTAGGAAAATCGTTCATAGTTGATATGTCGTCAATTATATGCATGCAATGCGACAAACAATAGATTAATCCTAGCATGTGAGATTAAACTATGTCGGTTAACACGTAATTTAGTATTTAATTATGTCGAAGTTGGAATTTATATTAATTACATGTGAAAAAGCTAGATAAAAGAATAAAATATAATTTACAACTGAATGTACATCATATAAATGCCAAAGACGGGATTTAGGAAAGAATTAAAAGAAAAGAAAATTTAAAAGAAAAGGAAATAAATAGAAAAAGGAAATAAATAAGAAAAGGAAGTTTGAAGAAATAAGGAAATAAAATAAAAGGAAATAAAAAAAAGGAAAATTGGAAAATAAGGAAAATAAGGAAAATTTGAAAAATAAGGAAAATTGGAAAATAAGGAAATTAATTAAAACTGACAAAAATAAATTAAAAGATTTAAAATATAGCTAAATAGGTGATAATACGAATAATAGTCAATTATTATATTCACTACGTCAAAACGGGAATGAGTTCAGGCGCAGAAGCCAGCCTAGAACAGGCGCAACAATGGGTGCGTCCTCTACAAGAGGCGCATCACCCACTGCGTTTGTTCCGGGATGGGTTCTGACTGTGAAAGTCAGACTCGGTTGGTTGTTACGGTTGATTGATTTTAAAAAATTGATTTTAAAAAATTGATTTTACATGTTAATGATTACACCCGAATGATAAATATTAAGAATGAATTTTATGTACAAAAACCGTCTAAAACAAATTAATATCAATTACCAATGATTATAAGACGAATTAAACGAATTTGAAAGCTTAAAGGTTGAGTTAAAAAAAAAACAGAAACTTTAATGTACAAAAAGTGAGTTTAAGAGACCAAGTATTAATTACCGAGTCACTAAAACCCAGATTTGAGTATGAGACAAAATAAACCAACCAATATGAAGAATTATCGATTTAAACCGGCTAAAGAAGAAAAGGTTTAAGAAAAAAAAAATTGACTGGTAAAATAATTTGATGAAAGCTAATTAAAAGATGTAGGTTGAAAGAAAAGAAAAGAATTGAAAAAGAAAGAAGGAGAAAAGATTGAACCCGAGGAGAAGAAGAAACAGAGCAGCTGAAAACAGCCTCTGGAAGAGGCGCAGCAGAAGCTGTGATCCTTCCAGAAGGCGCAACAAACACTGCGTTTCTTCTACTCGTCAGATCTGAACAGTTTTGACGAAATAGGGTTTGAAACGTGTGTTTTAACAAATTATCGTCTTGGAATTAATATGATGTAAACTCGTAAAATAAAATACAACAATAAAATAAACAAGATTAAAAGATGGGATTTTACACCCTCAGACTTACATGTTAGCGTCGCGAGATTTAACTAAAATCGGTTTTTAGTGGTAACTCGATTCGAATTTTAATGCAAATGTGAAATTGCCCCTAAAAAAGGATTCTAAAAGATTGATTACTTAATTGTGTAGTGGTCAAATTGGTCGGTCATGCAAATGTGACCGGTACTCAGAATGATCTGAGCTTACTTGGTCGATTGATCAAGCACGTAGGCGTCGAAAGCTTAGAGCAAGGTCTAGAATCCAAAGAGAGAAGAGAAGGGCGGACACTCGCGTGAAAAATATGTGAGGCAAAGGCCTCTATTTATACTAAACACACAGAGGAATTATGGTAAGTGTAGAATTTGGAAAGGAATAGGAAAGAAAGATCCGGAAACAACCGACTTAGTTGAAACATGGAAACTTGGACAAAAAGAGAGCCTTGAGAATGGGCGCAGCAGGTGCTGCGCTCCTTAGAAGAGGCGCAGTACTTACTGCGTCTTTTCTCGGGTAGGGTTCTTCTGCGCAAGAAAACGCGTTTGACATCCTATCGTATTTTAGGCATAACTTTCTCTACAAGACTCGGAATAAGGTGATTTAAGTGGCATTGGGAAGCTAAGAGAAAGATCTAGAACTTTCTTTGAAATAGGCCAGACCCAAAAAGTCGTTATCACCTCGTAAAACGGGCCTAAAGGTCGGGTTGTTATTTTAGCTAAATGAAATGCACATTTTGTATTGTAAACTTTAAGTTTAGCCCAAATAAGTGACATGGGACTCAAAATGAGATATACTCATAACATTTTATGAAACACTAACCTTAGGTAGACAAGCACATTGCTTTTTGACTCGGGATTTGACAGTTTTTGGAAATGAAGACGGTTTTTTACCCGGACTCCAAATGTACTATAATTACTGTCAAAACTTCCGTAATGACACCTAGACGACAACCATGAGGTAGACAAGAGTCTATGAGTTACCGTTAATTAACAAATTTATGAAACGTCATAAAATCGCGACATACGCTAAACATGCGGCCAATCATCACTGGGTGTTTGGCGGGAGGTGCAGAAACGAGGTGTCTACCACTACAACAAAAACGCGGGAAACTGACGGAAAAATTAAAGCCATTCTGACGGCATTTCCGTCAGTATTTCAATTTCCTGACGGAAATTCCGTCAGGAATCAGGGTCACTTATTTCGTTAGTAAAATACCTGTACTGACGGAATTTCCGTCAGTCTTCCAAAAAACTGACGGATCTTTGACGAAAAATCCGTCTTTATTTCTAGGTCAAAAGTGACGGAAAATCCGTCAGTTTTCTGCCTTACTGACGGAAATTCCGTCAGTGTTATCTGACACGTGGCATTCCACGTAATTTACTGAATTCACAATAAGAAAACGACAGTAACGGAATTTCCGTCAGTAGTTTCTCTTTACTGACGGAATTTCCGTCAGTTGTCAAGACACGTGGCAGGTCAGTGTTAATTCTGGGGAAAATGATGAAGAAAAACACCGACGGAAATTCCGTCAGTTTTTCTAAATTAATGACGGAATTTCCGTCAGATCTATTAAAAAACTGGAATGGAAACAGCAGCCTGCTGCCCAGCCACGATGCGTTTTTTGCATCGTTTCAAATACAGCCTGCTGCACAGCCGCGATGCCTATTTGCATCGTTTCTAATATAAACAAAACCTGCAAAACACATCCAATCGTCGACCGCCAAGCGGGAATCCATTTTCACGTCGACCGCTAATGCGGGAATCAATAGACAACAAAAGAGAAGGGGACGCAAATTGTTTTACATAAAAACATAGTCAAATTTGTACATTGTCTTACAAATTAAACACGAAAGAGAATTGTCTTACCATGTCTTTCATACTTACTAGACGACAATACTAACTAAACTAAAGTTCTAGCCTAAAGGCTCTAACCTAAAGGCTCTAACTTAAAGGCTCTAAGTGTTTATAGGCTCAATAAAACTACCACCAATACCTCCAAACCCGTCATCACCACCCCCAAAGTCATCCCGTCTATGTGGAGTAAATTGTGAACACGTGTTTGGGGGTTGAGATGCTTGCATATCAGCCCACGCCTTTCTCATTGCCGCCATTTCTTGCTGTTGTTCACGAACCTGTCTTTCAAGAGCAACTCGAGCGGATCGCTCATCATTCATTTGGGTGGAAAGCTGTGAAATCATGCTAGGAGCATAAGATAAAGACCGTCGGCCAGCTTTGTTAGGAGGAAGATCATACCATATTTGGGCCCCTGTATCTCTTGTCCCAAACATCCGGTTCTTCTCGTCAAAGCCTCCTACAGCCTTGTAGTAGGCCCGAATCTCGTCGGGAGACTGTCCAGTGTGGCAATGGTGGCTCATCTCCTCTTGGAAATCATATTTGAAAAAATAGAAAATCGTCAGAAATGATATATATATACCTATCTTTATAAGAAAGAGATTATCGTTCTTTGTAATAAAAATAAATATTAAATTAAATTCAAGAATTTACCTCAATATCAGCCGCTCGAGGGTTAACCCACTCGCCCTTCTTATTTTTCTTCGTCTTCATGAACATCTTGTGGGGGGTGGCCTCTTGACCCTGAAATTATTATGGAAACAAGTAAAATCAAGTATATATTTGTCAATCATATATATTAACCACTTTTTAAAAGCAATATAAACAATACTTACCAATTCCTTGAAAGCATCGGAGCAACTCTTCCGACCAAGAGTGTGGGTGCCCAATGCTTTTCCATCTTTCCTACCCGACTTCCTATTTGCCGTGTTGATTTTCGAATGTTTGGCAAAAGTAGCATCATTTGGCCTATTCCTAAGGTTCTCCAACCAAGAAGCAGGCACCCACTTTGGCGGTTTCTTGTTATATTTTAGTCCATTAATAAGAGTGGTAATCCGCCTCGTTACCCTACTTTGCCACTCGGGAATAGGATCATACCCGGGATCGATGGATCTTACATGAGTCATTTCAAAAACAAGTGTGAAATTAGTTATATAAAACTTTGGAAAATTCTTATAAACTTAAGAAAATTATTATAAACTTAAGAAAATTATTATTGAAAAACATAATTACCGCAAAGTAATTCCACATCTTCCGACGATGTGCGTTACTCGCTTCACCCCACCTAGTGAAGTACTCATCTCTGTGTTACGGTGTGAACGACCAAGTAACATATTTCTTGATTGGTTCGTCATCCCACCTGAAAAACACATAAATATTTGAAATTAAAACTGTAAATGTTAAGTTTTTTAAAAATTAAAAAATTAACATAAACTTACCAAAAATGATCTGGCCGAGCACGGGCCTCTGAGAGAATCACCTGCATGTTCTCCTGTATATCTGTTGGAGGTTCAGGATTTTCCTCAATCTCAACCTCGTCGTCCTCCCGATTCCGTTGAGATGCATTTGCCTTACTATTGCTCCCAATCATACGGCGAAAAATGTTCGGCATAATCACTGCATGTAAACAATTCAAATTGTTAGTTCAAAAAAAAATCGGTAGTTCAAAACAACCATTTCTGAAGGGTATATATAAACAGTTGAAAAAAACACTATGGAAAACTGTGAACTAATTACCACTTGCCTCTTCTTTAATGCATTTTATTGGGTGAATTGAGAGGTTTCTTATAACCAAACCTTGAAAATTGAAACACACTATTGATGTTAAGCTAAAACGACATGTATAAAACAAAAAACCAAATAGCTTAGAACGACAAGTAATAAAAAACGGAGGGCATATTTTATTGAATGTTTAATAATTGTACAATTACAACTAGTCCTCCTCACTATCACTATCACTACAAATCAAAACAGGTTCATCTTCTAAAAAAAGCACTCCTACTTCTTCCTCTGATTCCTCATTTTCGTATCTAATAAGTTCTTCAACTTCATCTTCATCCCCTTCTTCTTCGACGTCTCTGTCATATTCCCCTTGACCTCTTTCCACTGTCACTTCGTATACATCTTCATCCTCTATATCTTCCAACAAAATCGGTGAAATTGAGTGATCATTCACAACCACATCTTCTTGAAAGACACTTTCTTCAATAGGAGCATCAACTTGTGATCTTGCCTTGGTTTTAAAAACCGCGGACCCTTTGAATACCTTGATTACCTTTCTTAATGGTTGGATAAGGAGCATAACAAACTTGATCGACTTGAAAAACTGCCACAAATGGGTTATGTCCACGAAGTTTCTTTTTCTCGTTTACATCTACAAGTCCATAAACCTTATGGATACTAAGTCCTTGTGGGGAATTATCAAGCCAATCACATTTAAACAATATAACCCTATAAACCCTTTGCCCGGCATAATAAGAAAGCTCAATTACTTCATTTAGGGTTCCATAGTAGTCCAACCCTTCAGTTGAATTCACAGAAACCCCATTGCTTAACGTAGATTTCGAAACATCAACTCCCTCCTTATAAGCTCGAAACTTATAGCCGTTGATGGAATACCGTCTCCAAGACTTCACCATGTTACTAGGACCCAATGCTAAAGCTATTATTAGACGATCCTTCAATCTATGAACCTATGAATAAAAAAATGTTAATTAAGTTGTTATATTTTTTTCAATATCTAATAAGAAATCTAAATGTATAGTTCAATTTCAAAGAAAATGTATCATCACTTACTTGATTTCGGAACCATTTCGGACAACTTTTCTCATGTGATGCCCAAACATCATCAGAGGATGTGACATCAGGAAAATTGATTTTGATATGTGCCTCAAATTCCCTATAAGTAGGGAAAGCATGTTTTAGTTATGTATTAATTACCTATAAATTCGATCTAATTTGATAATTAAAAAACAATTGAGTAATGATGAAGTATTAACTTACTTTTCATAAGTATCTAAAAAATCTCCACAGTTCCTTAGCACATAAAAATGAGCTTCTTCATACTCTTTCTCAGTTAAGTACCTCTGTATACATTTTCCGGTTGTAGTTCCCATGTCATCATTGAATAACTCAGGTAACTTAGATTTCAACTGGTCATCGGAATTTACACCAACATCTAAGTTTTTTGCTTTTGTGTCAATGTGATCTTCGAAATAAAAAGAACAGAAATTTGAAATTTCCTCTAACAAAAAAGCGTTGCATATTGAACCCTCCACCCGAGCTTTTTGCCAATCTTTTTTTTTATATGATTAAGAAATCTCTCAAATGGATACATCCATCGATATTGAACAGGTCCTCCAACTATCGCTTCATAAGGTAGGTGAAGAGGCAAATACTCCATGGAATTGAAAAAAGACGGGGGAAATATCTTCTCTAACTTGCATATTATCTCCGCAATGTTTGACTCTAGACGTTCCATAGAATCAACTCTAATCGTAGAAGTACATAGGTCTCTAAAAAATTGGCTTATCTCAGTTATTGCATTCCAAGGACCTGTCGGGAGCAACTCTTTCAAGGCAACAGGGAGTAGTCGTTCCATAAAGACATGACAATCATGACTTTTCATGGAATGTAACACCATCTTTTTATGGTCAACACACCGACTCAAATCTGAAGCATAACCATCCGGGAATTTTAAGTTAGCAACCCAGTCACATAGAGCCTTTTTCTCCGCGTTTGATAAAACAAACCTAGATGATGTGGTCCGTTTATAGAAAAGTTCATTAAAGTCTTCTTTACCCTTAGTGTCAAATTTAGTTTTACCTGGTACATCCATGATGGTGTTGATAAGTTGTTCAAAAAAATTTTTCTCAATGTGCATAACATCCAAGTTGTGTCGAATCAGCAACGTTTTCCAATAGGGAAGTTCCCAGAATATGCTTTGTTTCCACCAACCTTCATTCTGATCTTTCAATCTTTTCAATTCTTTATCAGAAGCATCAACTATTTTAGGCAAGTCTTTTACGGATTCCCACACTTCATCACCCGTTAGTTTCGATGCGGCTATGCGATTCACAGTTTTTCTGTTTTTTAAGAAAATGCTTACAATTGTCGCGGAAAGGATGATCAGGTGTTAAGAACTCACGGTGACAATCAAACCAACAAACCTTTTTGCTATTTTTAAGCCAAAAAGATCTATGATCATTTTCAGGACAATAAGGACAGGCACGATATCCACTTGTGGACCAACCAGAAAGCATGCCATATGCTGGGAAATCGTTGATCGTCCACATTAATGCAGCCTTTAATTGAAAATTTTGTTTCTTAGAGACATCATAGGTGTCCACGCCGGTTTCCCAAAGTTGTTTCAACTCTTTGATCAACGGTTGGAGGAAAACATCTAAATTTGACTTCGGGTTCTTAGGACCGGGAACTAAACTGAGATAAGAACATAAATTATCTCTTCATGCATAACAAAGGAGGTAAGTTGTACGGAGTCACAATCACGGGCCAACAAGAGTATATCGTCCCAAACTGCCCAAAAGGTTGAAATCCATCCGTACACAAACCTAGCCTAACATTACGGGGTTCACTTGCAAAATCTGGATGCTCTCTATCGAAATGCTTCCACGCTTCTCCATCACTTGGATGTGCCATTGTCCCCCTTTCTCTTAATCGAGAGTTTTTGTAGTGCCAACTCATCTCACCTGCTATGTGCTTGGTTGCATATAGTCGTTGTAACCTTGGCGCAAGCGGGAAATAAGTTATTGGTTTACATGGAATTCGCCTCCCACTTGAATTCTTTTTACCTTTATACCGAGATGCACGACACTTTGTACATTCTTCAAGATTAGAATTTTCCTCCCAGAAAAGCATGCATCCATTGATACATGCATCAATCTTTTCATGGGGAAGTTGGAGTCCTTTCAGAACTTTTTTAATCTCATTAAAATTGCGCGCCATTTGATTTACCTTTGGAATTATGTCACCAACGAACGACACAAAACCATTAGCGCATCTAAGAGATATGTTGTTCTCACATTTGAGTGATAACAACCTAGCATTACTTGCAACAAACTCATATCACTTCTCTCAAACACCGGTTGTTCAGCTTGCTCTAACATTTTAAAGAACGAAGAAACTTGGGGGTTCGGGGTTTCATAACGCACTTCTTCATCGTTAAGGTCATCGGGATTAAGTCGATCCTCCAAAATTTGGTCAAAAGTATCACGCAATGCATTTTCCACGAACTCACGGTAAGGATTCTCACTAGCATTTGTACTAGGTAGTTTCTCACCGTGATACGTCCATACATAATAATTATCGGCGAAACCATACGACCAAAGATGAATTTGAACATCTGCTTTCCTTTTAAAACCTCGGTTTTTGCATTTCTTACACGGACACCTCATTTCACCTAAATTCTTGTACTCACTACTTCCTTCCGCGAATTTAATAAACTCTTTCACCCCCTCTGCATATGCTTTCTTGGGTTTCTTTTTTTCGTCTAATCTTTCATACATCCACTGCCGTTCTAATCTTTTCATGTTATTATATATCTACACATTTATATATGTCATTAAAAAAGATAATAACCTAACAACAATCAAAATCAAGCATAATAAACAATAATTTAACATTTTAACCAATATAAATATTGTATTTCTTTGAATTGGGTCCTTATCACTCCAACCTAAACCCATCAATGTACGTTTTAAGTCACTAGCAAACATGTACTTGTGATTTATTAATGAGAAAAAAAATTTGGCAGCAATTCCCATCCGTTCTCCAAATACACAATATAGAATAAATAATTACTCTACATATGCATTTAGAGAACATTAAAGGAATTGTCACCAAACTCTTTTCTCATTAACAAATCACAAGCACATGTTTACTACCTAAGTGACTTAAAACGTACAAAGACAGTCCCAAAACGGGGACTATTCAAAAATTACTCCTAGTGAGTAATTTTTGAACGGGTACTAGGTCAATATGAACAATAATTTTAACAATATTAAAAACAAAACATACAACAATGACTACTTTTTCAATTAACAAAAACTAACATGATTTACTTTTCATTTTACATATCTAGTCTAATTCATATCTATTCTAATTAACATTTAACAATAATCTAATTTTTAATAATAAAATTAAATATCTATCTTAATCAACATACATACATTAAAAAAAAAAATTATAACTAATAGTCTAAATTAACAACATACATCCGTCACAACATTGGCTTCTATCCTAAGTCAACATGCATCAACACCAACCCTTTTTCAACAACAATTAAAACAATAACTAATAATCTAAATTAATTAAACTAATTAAAATAAAATAAAAGGAGTAATACCTAATTAACTTGACAAAAAAATGAAAAAGAAAGGGCGTTAGCTCTTTGGAGGCGGAGGAAGGGCGGAGGCGGCGGCCTACTATTAACAAAAAAAAAGATAAATAAGGAAAGGAGAAGGGAAAGGATGAAGGAGAAGGAAAAAGATAAAGGAAATAGAAAAAAAAGATAAAGTTAATTACCTTATAGTGATGGCGACGGCGTGGTGGTGGCGGCGGTGGTGGTGGTGGCGCCGGAAGTGGAGGAGTGTGGTGGTGGTGTCGGGTTTTAAGGAGGTTAGGAGGGTTGACGATTTTTAATTGATTTGGGGGAAATTTGGTAAAGTGAGGGGAAAGTGTTCCCGTGCTTTAGTTTATAAGGGCATCTGACGGATTTTCCGTCGAAGAAAATAGGAATCCGACGGAAATTCCGTCAGTATTCCCATTTCACTGACGAAAAATCCGTCAGATGCTTACTTTTATACACCAATAATTCAAGTGACAGTACACGTCACAACTATTGGACCACTGACGGAATATGCGTCAGTTGTTTCAAAATCCTGACGGATATTCCGTCAGTGGGCCAATTATTGTGACAGCCTGTCATCAACACAACATTCAAATATCTTGGCCCATCGACGGAATTTCCGTCGAGATTTTGAAAAGATCGCGGATATTCCGTCAGTGGTCCAATAGTTGTTTCCAGCTGTACTCCAATTTAACGTGTGAAGCTCACTGACGGATATTCCATCAGTATTAAGAGATTACTGACGGAATTTCCGTCACATCGTTTTTAGCGCCTTTGACTTGGTCAACGCGCCAATAGATACTGACGGGATATCCGTCAGGAAACGTTACTGACGGAATTTCCGTCACAAATCCGTCAGTAACCCGTGTTTTCTGACGGCCTCTTTTTTCCGTCGGTAGGGCCGTCACTAACCCGCGTTTTTCTTGTAGTGTACAGAGCCCCCACTTTGACTGAGGCTTGGAGATAGCGAAAGTCAAAGTATAGCCCTCAGGTCAATCGAAGATTACAACCAGACGACTATGGCGACGCGAGCCGGCTCAAGCGATCTGAACCAAGGACCTATCGTCGGGAACATTTTAGAGTCTGTCGACTTTCGGGGAGGGTCGTTTAAAGTCCATTAGACTACATAAGGAAGCTCGCCAGCCATAAGAAGAAATCATACCTGAGACTTCTTTACTGAGATGTTTCTGGAGGTGCGTAGGAGATGAGGGTAAGAACTAAAAGATATGTAAGGATTGTACTAGGGTGTGGGGCCTTAAAGGAAAATATCGACGGGAAGGAGGCCAAGTATAAGTTCAACCTAAGGGGTAACCAAGGTTTGGGTTTAGGAACTCTAAGAAAAAGTGATCCTAAAGGATTATGATCCTAAGGGTAGAAGTGTACGAACTCTAGGGGAGTTTGGGAACCTAAAGAGCTAGGTGTATGAAGATGGGAATATGAACCTAAAAGGACAGGCTGGTATGGGAACTTAAAGGCTTGTGAACCTAAGAGGAATTGGGATCCTAAGGTTAAGTTTAGGAACTTAATGGGTTACTAATTCTTATTTTTAACGCACGCGTCTAGGCTTTTTAAGGAAAAATGAAAAAGGTATGAGAACTTCAAAAGGATTTATGGGTTTATGAACCTACGAACATTTGTTATGAGAGCTTGCCGGTTTACGAACCTACGGGAAGCTATTTTGGGATCTAAGAATCCAAGGGTATGAATCCTAACTTTGGGTTTATGAACTTAAGGAAGGAGACGCTGGTTTTGGAACTTCTAGAGAACGACACCTTTGCCGAACTCCGTGAGAAAACAATAATATTGAGGGTAAAAGGACATCGGTAAAAACTGCAGAGGAATCTGCTTGCATTGCTCTCAAGCGAACTATGGCAAACACTTGAGGTTGAATATGCCTGCATTGGTCTCAAGCGAATCGTGCTTCCGAGAAATACGTGGGCCGTAAGCGGCAACGAAATATCACTGGGGAACACATCGACGATTAGGAACATCTTGATCGTCATGGAAGAAACCTTGAGCATCACTACTGTAAAATGCCGTCGCGGAGAACATATATATTGACGACTAGGAACATCTTTATCGTCATGGGAGAAATCTTGAGTGAGCAATACTGCAAAATACTACTGCGCTGGATATAACGATTTGAGCAATACTGTAAAATACTGATGCGCTGGGGAGAATGAAGACTTGAGCGAAGCCCCCAGTTGGAGCGAGTACTGCTTCTGATACTTACCAGCATGGTTAGTAGCCACACGAGAATACAATCTAATAGGAAAAAAAGCATATAAATATATATGCACGTAAGCAATTATCACATGGAACTCGAATGAGGAAACACATATAGGTTTTGTAAAAGTTGTTTCTTTATAAAAGTTGTTTAAAACTTGCTCAAAGAAATTTGTCGTTTGTAATGTGTTATGCATATTTAAATGGGCTTTAAACACGTGACTGACGCGGACGCATGCCTACTAGGACGCGACACGGGGATGACTCTGACAGACTTTGCCTAGGTATGCGCAATCCCTAGCCAAGTATGGGTGACAATGTGTATCAGTTCCCAAGGTAGAAGAATTGCAAGAATGATGGGGACATATGAAGGGAAGGCATGTGCCGTGGATCAGCTGTCTACTTGGACACCCTTTGTCGCCGCTTGCTTTAAAAATGTGGACGAGGGCCCACAGTGATGAAAAGCGAGCAAGCTTTTGCATTTATGGAGTCGCCACCAATTTGTTATGGAAAATTGGAAACCGTTCGAATTCCTCATGCCATGTCAAGACACAAAGTAGTGACATGAACACCAAGAACTCGTTACCCTTAGCATTCTATGTCTAGAATGACTCTCGTGGATGCCAATGAACACGGATGTTCACAGAGATCTGGAGTAAGGGGTGAGGGTATGTATTAGGAAGCTCTTTTGATCAAACACCTAATCCTGCCCGCCTCAATAGCGGCCTCTACTAATGATTAGGGAAGTTATTCATACTCGATATGTTGTCGATTTATATGCATGCAATGCAACATCCATTAGATTTATCCTAGCATGTGAATTAATACTAAGTCGGTAAACACGTAATTTAACATGCATTAATGTCGAGGTAGAAATTTAGGTTGATTGCATGTGAAGGCATACAAAAAATACGATAAGAGAAATACAATAAAATATACAATAAAGAAAATTACAATAATTACATGGGTTAATTGAGATACTTTGAAAATACATTCTAAACGGATAATTTGAGAAAAGAAAGAATAAATAAATAAACGAACATATTATTAGGTGATAATACGATTAATAATTAATTAAATACGTAATTAATAAACTAGGTCAAAGCAGAAACGGGAGTTCAGAGACATAACACAACCCGGAACACGCGCAGCGGAGCTGCGTCCTTTGGAAGAGGCGCAGCAAACGCTGCGTCTGTTTCTGACTTGAGTTCTGGCTGTGAAGCCGGATTTGCAGATTGTTAATGTTCGTGAGTAAATTTAATGTTTGATTATTGATAATTGACCCGGATTGAAGTAATTTAATGGATTATTTACATATGATTGGGTCGTAAAAACAGTAAAACATGGATGGAACAAATTAGAACAAATTAATTACATGATTGAAAGGGCTTAATTTACAAATTAAATAAACTAAACAAATTAATTAGGTTAATTAATGAAGAACTAATGATGGTGATAATAAATAACAGATGCAAATATATCAATGATGAATTCCAGAGACTCAATATTGATGAATCGAACCTCTAAAAACCCGAATTGATTTTAGTGACGAAAACCCGCAAATATGAATTATAAGGGATTTAAGGCGCGAATTAAAAGATGAATTAATTAATAGTGAATTATGATTTACATGCTAAATTACCATGCTCAAATTATTGTGTTAATTAACAATGAACAAACAAAGACGAAACAAAGACAAACAATCAGACGAACAAAAGACGAAGGAAGAAGAAAGGAAGCAGGAACTGCGGCAGCCTCAGGAAGAGGCGCAGCAGTTGCTGCGTCTTTTCTCGACGTTTGTCTCCTGTTAATCCGTAAAGAGGGTTTGAAATAAGGTTTTACAAATCAGTTTTAAGTAAGTTTTCGTCGTAAATCTTACAATGATGATTACAATAATAAAGAACATTGTTAAAATAGGGATTTACACCCTCAGACTTACATGTTTGACGAAATGAGATTGACTAATTCAACGATTAGTGATTGCTCGACTCGAATGTATGACAAAAGTGCCCTCTAAGAGAAAAACAAACAAGATTGATTAAGTTGATTGATGTGGAGTTGGTCAAATTGGCCGGTCATGCAAAACGAGGCTGGTACTCAGAAGGATCCGAGCTTACGTGGTCAAACGTTCAAGCACGTAGATGCCAAAAATCAAGAGCGTGGTCTTAGAATGCAAAGGGAGAAGAGAAGGGCGGACACTCGCGTGAGAAATATGAGAGAACAAAGGTCTCTATTTATACTAATCACACGGAGGAAATTAGGGTTTTCGGAGAAACTTTGGAAGTGACTCGAAAAGGTTTGAAAATACGCAGAAAGGACTTGAGGAAGAGGCGCAACAGGCATTGCGTCTCTTGGAAGAGGCGCAGCACCTGCTGCGTCTTTTCCCAAGTGGTTTCCTCCTGCAGAAGAAAGATTTCCGCGTTTCTATTATGGAAGTTGCGGTTTATCTCAATTTCCTTAATATTTTATATGATATTTCCGGGATATAATTTACCAAAGAGATAAAAGATTGAAAATATGGAATAGAAATATCCGGAACATTCCAGAATATTCTGACTCAGCATTTTAAACGGTTATTAGAAAATGAAGACGATTTTTTGACCCGGACTCCAAATGTACTCTAGTTACTGTTAAAACGACCGTATAGGTGCGTAGATGACGCCTATGAGGCAGACACAAGTGTTTGAGCTATCACTTGACGATAAACTTATGAACTGTCACAAATCGTTCCGCGTACCAAACATGCGGCCCAATCATCACCGGGTGGTTTGCGGGAGGTGCAGAAATGAGGTATCTACAGAGCCCCCACTTTGACTGAGGCTTGGATAAGGCGAAAGTCAAAGTAGAGCCATTAGGTCAATCGAATATTACAACCTGGCGACTATGGCGACGCGAGGCCGCTCAAGGGGTCTGAGCCAAGGACCTATCGTCGGGAACATTTTAGAGTGTGTTGACTATCGGGGAGGGTCGTTTAAATTCCATTATACTATGTAAGGAGGCTTGCCAGCCATAAGAAGAGACCATACCTGATATTCCTTGAGACTCCAAGGGAAGGCAAAACGTGATATCGGAAGAGGCAGCAGGACATCGACAGGTACTGCTGGGGATATCTGCTCGGGTCGGTTTTCAAACAAACTTCGGCAAAACTTGAGGTTGATGTTGATCTCCATGTGTTGAGAGGGACGATTGGAAGTCCGGAACTCTCGCTGGGGGAACATAATCGGGACTGATCTCCACGTCTTGAGAGGGACAATTGTCTGTCCAGAACTCTCGCTAGGGGAACAGAATAGAGGTGTGTAGAAACACCTGCCAGATGATACTCGCTCGTTGTGACAAGCAAGGTCTCGATAAAGTACTGCGACAGTTTGTAATTGGCTTATAAATGCGGGTCCAGGCGAAGAATAAACGTCAAACGGACCACATATACGATATATGGTATCGAGGAAGAGGGGCACTCAAAGATGGGCCCACAAATAACGAACTTATAACGAATTTACGAAAATTTATCTGGAGGGAAACTGAGGAAGAGGCGCAGCAAGAGCTGCGTCTCTTGGAACAGGCGCAGCACCTGCTGCGTCTTTTCTTGGATGTGGCTTTTCTAAGTAAAAACTCGATAAAACACGGGTTTCTTCATAATTTCGAAACACAAATTCATAAATTACTCTCTCAAATTCCAACCATTTCTCGCCAAAATTGGATCGAAAGCTTGCATTTGCCATGAATAATCGAGGTATGTATATTATTTTTGCATTAATCTTCCGTATTTGATTGAATTGGATAGACAAATTAGGGTTTCCAACCCTAAAAATGGTGAAAATTTGGGGCGTTTCCCCCAAATGATTTTGCCTTGCACAATTGACTTGACAAATGGATAATTGGTAGCATAAGGATCATAACTATGTATTTGTTTTGAATTTTCATTAAGTTTTGAGCATTTGAATGAAATTGAGACGGTCTCACAGCTGAACCGTAAATTGCTTCGAAAATAGCGTTAGGATTGCCCATTTATGACGAAACTTGATATTTGGAATCCTTGTATGATGGTTAAACTTCCTACCTTTTCGGAATTTTGATTTGTGACGGCTTTTTCGGGACACTTTTCTAGGGCATAATCGCCGTAATAACGAAATGCTGTCGAAATTCCGACTCGAACCCATGACTAGGCTTCAATTTAGGCTTGACTTGACCCATATTACCACATGAGCGGATAGGTTTGTGGGAAAACGGCCAAAGATGGCGAGAAAAGAGCGATTTCGGAGTTTTGAAAACTCGAAAATCTGCTAATTAAGGCTTGTCGTCATTTCACGCGGCCTAAATTAACTTTAATCTTGCAGGTGACGAGGCTTCTACGTCCAGGAGAGGTCATATGGACATGGATTCCGTTATTGACCCTTCTCGTACGCTCGAGGAGGTGTTAGAATAGGCTTTCACTGCTGCGGTGGCAGCTGCTGAGGACGAGGCAGTCAAGGAGGAGGCTATTGAGGAGGATGAGGTCTCAAGGCGGGCCAACGTTGGACGAGGTGGTTTCGAGCTGAGGGGAGCACCGGAATGGGCTGAGAGCTGGGATAACAGGCACCTCATCTCGGCTGCGGAGGGTCACTTGTCCTACAGGACGGTGAAGAGCTTGGTAAATTGAATTCATCATTCTTTCATTTACCTTCTTTTGTTTCTATTTGCTATTTCTTTTCTCTTTCACTCGAGCTAAAGATAGCTCTTGCTTTGAATCAAAATAGGAGGCCGGGAACATCAGATCTTTCTCGGGTTACACTATGATGATGGAGGCTTACGGGAAGCTGTCGGCGGAGGAGCGGACCATCATCGAGCGGGGAGCATTTGGTGCTTTGGTACGAGCTTTGCGGGACATCAAGGGAAGGAAGATTCGGGCTAACCTTAGCCTGGTTCGAGCTTTCCTTGATCGGTTTTGGGACACGACCTCTACCTTCCACATGCCTTTTGGCGAGGTTGGGGTCAAGTTGGGGGACTACGACATGATCTCTAGCTTGCCGTACGGGACTGAGATTGTGGAGTGGCCGGAGACAACCATGAGGGTGGACTCGGCAGAGGCTAGGAGCTTGATCGGCTGGAACCTGATGCCGAAGGCTACTGCGGTACCCGGGTTGGTGCCTAGTTCTTACCTCCAAGTTTACTTTGCTGGGAAGAGGCCGGCGATGGTGGTGATCGATGGGAGGGAGACGGCTCCTCCTCCTTGCACTGCAGAGCAGAGAGCTCGTTTGTGGCTCTAGTGGTTCTTGTCTTCGATCTACCTCGGAGACAAGAGATAGAGGCTGTCGACGAAGCTTCTTCCCTTCCTTTCTGACTTGGGTGACCTAGGCCGTTGGGACTGGGTCACTGCTGGCTTTTCAGTCCTCATCCGCTATATGAGGGCCATGGTTCGTCCGGAGTTGATGGAGAAGGGGAGTTCTCCTGCCACCGTTGGTCCTGGACTGCTGCTGGAGGTATGAACCTTCATTTCGTGAAAGATCATTTCCTTTCTTTATCGAATCAAGAAAGATCGTTATTGATTATCTTGTCGTGCAGGCGTGGGTGTACTCCTATTTTCCGAGTCCCGCGCCCAAGAGGACGGAGCCAGTGGAGAGAGCCTATCCCATTGTGAGGGATTGGGTGATGTGCCGTACGAAGAGCCAACGTTCCTTTCACAACGTCTGTCGACGGGACGTGAACACCCTGCAGTTGGATGACGTGAGTACTTTCCACTCATCTCTTCTTTGTTTTGCTTTCTCATCATTTTAGAATTGATCATAAGAATGACCTCTTTTTTGCTTATCTTAGTGGGTGCCCAGGCCTTGGGTGGACTACACTGGCGCCCCTCCATTTGTGGCTGAGGTCCTTCGACCTAGAAGCTCAAGCCGGTTGCTTTTGAGGACATCGATGGGTCCCGTGTGGTACTTGGGCGAGCGTTTGACTCGTCAGTGCTCTCGAGTTGTCTTGACGGTTCCACTCGATCCTCCTCGGACGATGTTTCGGGAGCCTTCCGATGCTAAGAGGGAGGCCGACCTGGCAGACGCCGGTGGCGAAGCCCTCCTTCTTCCTGGCGAGGACTAATCGGCGTTCCTCTACTGGAGGTTGGCATACTGGCCAGTTGTGGTGAGTGTTATACTCTTCTTTCAATTGTTTTGAAAACATGATGACTGATCATCGATTAATGGAAACCATTTGTCTTTTGCAAGAGGTCGAGGTGGCAGGCATCGAGCCCCCATAGTACCTCGAGACCCTCGAGTACACTGATGCGACGGGGATGACGATGATCTCCGAACTTCACGACTTTGACGCGGCGGTGAGAGATGCTGGCCTAGACGAGTGGCAGCATCTGATTCGGAGGGTATGTTCCCCAACTTAATCAGTTTTTGTATAAGAATACACTTGTTGAAACTTATCCAATCATTGAGTTTCCTTGTTTAATGAAATGTAGGTTGCGCCATCCCGGTTCATGGCTTTGTGGAGGGTAGCCAACCGGCTACGGGCTACTGCTGTCGAGGCACTTGCTGGCGGTCGAGGACGTCAGGTATGAACCTTCCGTTTACTTTATTTTTGAATTTTCTAATTTTCTGTTTGAAATGATTGACATGAGCCAATTTTTGTTGTTTGCAGAGGGAGCGTGACTTGGAGCGAGAGCTAGCCCAGTCCAGAGAGGAGACAACTCGCCTGCTGAGGGAGCTGGAGGTTCGCGACGCCGAGATCGCTGCTCTCGAGGCGAGAGTTACCGAGTTAGGCGGTGACTCGTAGTAGCTTGTTGGTTTTTGTTGTTTTTGTTGTTGGCTGTACTTCTCACTCTTTTGTACATTTTAGGACCTTCATTTTGCACTTTATACACTTTGTTTCGGGCTCGAGCCCCCAGTTTGGTGTACATATTCCTTTTGGTTGTATATATGATGACCTGAGTGCCTTTGCTGTTGGGTTACTTGTTTGTACCTGCAGGTTAGCTTTGAACAGGTTTGGTAGATGACGGTTTACGTCGTCATGCTGCCGAATTTTACACAGAAATTGCATATAAAACATATATATTTGTACATATGGCCTAAAGTAGCGCAAAACAACGACTCGAGGAAATGGAAAAATGCAAAAAATTTACCGAAAATGACCGGACGGTAGGGAGGGTTACCCCCTGAAAAAAGAGAAAATAGAAACATATAAGTTTGAAAATGACCGGGAGTGAAATGATTCCCCAAAAGGAAAATAAAGAGAAATGGCTAAATTTTAAAATGAGCAACTAAACTGGTGAAATAATTCCCCAAAAAAAGAAAATTAAAAAAAAAATGGATAAGTTTGAAAATGAATTGGTGAAATGATTCCCCAAAAAGAAAATTAAAAAAAGAAATGGATAAGTGTGCTAAAATGACGAAAATACCGATGTCGCCTCAAAGTGCGTGCCCATGGGATTAGGAAACGCAAAACATGGTAATTTGACGGAATTACCAAAAATAATAGCCCGTATGAATAAGAAATTATGCCTCGAGAAATCCAACGCGGAAAATCACAGCAGTACAGCTGAGGAAGAGGCGCAACAAGAGCTGCGTCCCTTTGAAGAGGCGGGTGCTGCGCCTGTTCCTCAGTGTGTCTGTCCTGACAGATTTTAGGAAACAACTTTTAGTATAAATATAGACGTCGATGGAGGTTTTATTCACATAATTATTCCGTCTCTCTTCCGTCTTATTACAAAAAACTCTCTAATTAAGCATACATCATGAATACTCTAGAAATCCATCTCAAAGAGTGGACAAACGAGTTCTCCAATGTGGAGAAACACGATATGGGTGTCTATAACTTTAGATCAATTTTGAGTTTGAAGCTGATCAAGGTTGTCAAACCATTCTTGGATGCGTGTCTTGAGTATTGGGACCCGAATTATCACGTGTTTACATTTCCTGGAGGCGATATCTGCCCATTTCCTGAAGAAATTGCTGCGATTGGTGGTTGGGACCCTGAACATTTACCTGCTATACCCTCTACTTCTCAAGGGTATAAGAATAAATTCAGATATTTGCTTGGGTTGACAAGAGCTGAGGTAATCTTTTATTGTAGGTTTTGCTAATTTTATACATTGTTTAGTTTCCTACTCAACCTCGTGGTTGACAGTGTATTCGTGAACACCTGTGATGAACCGTAACTGGGGAGCAGAGTGACAGGTACTTGAGTTAGGTGACTTAGGAGCTCATAGGGATGCGTGAGGATGTCGGCCACTCTATCTAGAAGTCTAGATCACATAGTTTTAATCTTCATTTTATTTAATTTTCCGCTGCGAATTGTAACTAATTTTATTTAAAGTTAAATTAGTTTGGGTTAAATTGCAATCAAACTTTTATACGCTAAATTTTAATCTAAAGTACTTGAGTTTGTTGTACTTTCTTATACACTACCTCGGGTAACCGAGATGGTAAAACTCCTATTTATTTGGGAATGTCTTGCTAAAGGCTCTTGAATAAATCGGGGTGTTACAAAGTGGTATCAGAGCAAAACGATCCTCGGCATAAACCAATTAACAATAATGAATGTAGGATGTGTCTAATAAAATGACCCCGGGTAGGAATTGTTAGGAGCCCCTCTTAGTGCGGTTAAGAAGGATCCCTTAATTTGTACCATGGTCGTCTCAGTTTTGAACCGGATACCTTGGGGAAGGATAACGAGAGATGGGTAATTAAAAAGAATGTTGATTACGAATGGATCCATGAATGCTTTTGAGTTAGGAATCTTTCTAACCTTGTTGCAGGATGCATAATTGAGGTGAGTTTGATTGTGAATTGGTTTGAAATGAATTCATATTTTGATAAGACCATGTTAGTTTAATTTAGTGGATAATGTGGATGTTGAATTCATATGATGTATGAAAGTAGAATATAATTCATGTTTAGAGATATGCAGAATGTGTTACCCCGAAACCATGTTTCGCTATTTATGTTTAGCAATAGAGATATCAATTTAATGATGGGAACAAGAGGATTAATATTGTATGGGCATTTTAGATATTCGTAGTGTTTTAATAAAATATTTCTTAGGAAACTTCGAGACGAAGTTTGTTTTTAGGAGGGTAGAACGTGATACTACTAAAGTTTCGGCTTTGGGTATAACTTTGCTTATGTGTGTTTTATACGATTGGTTTATCTTTACTTTTATATGTTATACAATTAAGTGGAATGTGTGAAAATTGTGGAAATTGCTTTTAAACTTGATTAATTTCTCATATTTTTACCCTTATTTGTTTCGACTGACGTTCTAGATGTACTTAAAATATTTGGAAGAAATTTTTATTTCTGATAGCCCTGTGTGTTTGCTTTCGGTTGCCATTAGTTTCATATTTAAACGATTTATGGTTTAAGAGAAATAAATGTTTTAGTGCACAGTGGTCAGAATGTTACTGGGCAGACATATTCTCGACCCATAGTTTTGTAAAGCTTACCATTTAATATGTACTTATACTTTATGCATGATTAAAACTTCGCTGTTTACAGGATTCGTATATGTTTTCAAATTGATAAGGCACGTTACATCTTGATGCTTTCGTATTTAATGGTGATTTTTGCAAGTTGACCCTGATTTGTAACTATGCGATGATAAAATTCTGTTCAGACCAATTGAGTTGTAAAAATCTTTATATATTGATTATTTGAGCTATTGACTTGATTCTTGTTCTCATATCTTGGTAACTCTCCGTATTTTCTAAAAAGTGTAAAAATTCAAGAAATAGTTAAGCAGTTATGTAATGGTGATTTTTGAAAGATACAACATGTCTTCTAACTTTTGTAAATGCATGATTGTGTTACGAGTAATTTGTTTTACCAAATATGCTAACTAAGCGACTGTGCTAAGTTTCATAGTCTTTGAGCTCGGGTATGTTGACTTGGTGTAGTGTTTCATTAATGACCAAGGTTACGGGGACGTAACCTTAAATTTTAAGGGGATAGGATTGTAAAATCTCGATAGTTGCGGCATTTTTATAACATTTTTTGAAAATAGAGAAGTCTTTATTGAGTTATAATCGTTGTCTTAATGTTCCCAGTTTTAGATGCTTATACTTGACTTTATCTGTCTTATTTTAAGTGGTTGCTTGTATGTGTGTCTCGAACTTCGAGGAAGACGTTTCTTTAAGGGTGATAGACTGTAATACTAATTTTTGGTTGTTGTCTTTTCTTGTGCAATGTGAAGTTGGCAGTTAGCATGTTGATAACATGTAAGGGTTGTGTTGTGTGGAGTATCTTTAAGTGTGGGTGAACTTCAGGACAAAGTTCATTTGAAGGAGGGAAGACTGTAATACCCCGTCTCTTTGGAATAGATAATTATTTTAATAAATGTTTAATAGAATTACTCGGTAGTCGCCTATATATATTAATAGGATGTTATTCAGTTAGGATAACGATAAGACGAAGTTATAGAAATATTGACAAAAGAAAATATGTTAATATTATTATATTATATAATATTATTATATTACTCTAGTAATATTTAGCTATTTCTTCACTCAATCAATATATATATACTAATAATATACCATAAAATAACTAGTATGCTTATATTATTATAATAAGGAAATAACATCTATAAATACTACCTAGATGCCCGACTCTTCCCGCTTATTTTATCACACACAATAAAAGAAATAGGGTGGCGAGAGCGAGAGCGAGAAAGGAAGGAAGCAGGGTCGTCCTTGCGGCTGCCTCTGTAACATCTTCATCATTATAATTCCGTCGTTGTCAGCCTCCTCTATTTATTTACGGATTCGACTTTGTAGAAGATTGTTACTAGGTAGCCCGTGTGCGCGAATTTGCGAAAAGGTAGGAAACTACTCAATCCTTTCTTATTTCGGTTATTGCTAAAACATGGATTAAATGTATGTTATGGTGGATTAGTGAAGGATGAGTTTAATTGTTTACGACTATTTCTTATTGCCTTGCTGGAATTTCAATCTTGTGTCATTGTCTTATAAAGTATTGGTTGATTTATAATGTTGAGACTGTCATTATTATTGTATGTAGTGGATTTGGGAGCTTTTATTTGGCATGAAGTGAGATGAGTATTGTATAGGCCAGGCACAGGCATGTGGAAGAGCCGTGGACCTGAGGAAAGACTGTGTGTCCGGGCTGTGTGTTCTTAAGACTGTGTGTCTTGGTGTGGACTATGTGTCCAGGAGTATCCAAACTATGTGTCTGAGGAGGGACTGTGTATCCCGGAGTGGCTGTGTGCCTTGTGCTGTGTGTCCTGTTGTGGGGGATTGGTTAATATTTTATAGTATAATAATCTTTTATTGCAGGTTTTGCAATTTTTATATATTGTTTAGTTTCCTACTCAACCTCGTGGTTGACAGTGTATTCGTGAACACCTGTGATGAACCGTAACTAGGGAGCAGATTTGACAGGTACTTGAGTTAGCTGACTTAGGATCTAATGGGGGTGCGTGAGGATTTTGGCCAGTCTATCTAGAAGTCTAGATCACATAGTTTTAATCTTCAGTTTATTTAATTTTCCGCAGCGAATTGTAACTAATTTTATATAAAGTTAATTTAGTTTGGGTTAAATTGTAATAAAACTTTTATTCGCTAAATCTTAATCTAAAGTACTTGAGTTTGTTGTTTTTTGTTATACACTACCTCAGGTAACCGAGATCGTAACAGTCCTATTTATTTGGGAATGTCTTGCGAAAGGCTGTTGAATAAATGGGGGTGTTACAAAGTGGTATCAGAGCAAAATGATCCTCGAGCCTGAACCAATGAACAATAATAAATATAGGATGTGTCTAATAAAATGACCCCGAGAAGGAACTGTTAGAAGCCCCTGTTAGTGCGGTTAAGAAGGATCCCTTAAATCATACCATGGGCTTCTCAGTTTTGAACCGGATACCTTGGGGAAAGATAACGAGAGATGGGTAATTAAAAAGAATGTTGGTTAAACAATGGATCCATGAATGCTTTTGTGTTAGGAATTTTTCGAACGTTATTGCAGGGTGCATAATTGAGGTTAGTTTGATTGTGAATTGGTTTGAAATGAATTCATATTTTGATAAGACCATGTTAGTTTAATTCATCGGATACTGTGGATGTTGAATTCATATGATGTGTGAAGGTAGAATATAATTCATGTCTAGAAATATGCGAAATGTGTTGCCTCGAAAACATGTTTCGCTATTTTTTTTAGCAATAGAGATATCAATTTAATGATGGGAACAAGAGGATTGATATTGTATGGGCATTTTAGATATTCGTACTGTTTTAATAAAATATTTATTAGGAAACTTCGAGACGAAGTTTGTTTTTTCGGAGGGTAGAACGTGATACTACTAAAGTTTCGGGTTTTGGTATTACTTTGCTTATTTGTGTTTTATACGATTGGTTTATCTTTACTTTTATATGTTATACAATTAAGTGGAATATGTGAAAATTGTGGAAATTGCTTGTAAAGTTGATTAATTTCTCATATTTTTACCCTTATTTGTTTCGACTGACGTACTAGATGTACTTAAAATATATGGACAAAATTTTTATGAAGGATAGCTCTGTGTGTTAGCTACCGGTTGCCATTAGTTTAATATTTAAATGATTTATGGTTTAAGAAAAAAGAAATGTTTTAGTGGACAGTGGTCAGAATGTTACTGTGCAGACATGTTCTCGACCCATAGTTTTGTAAAATTTCCCATTTAATATGTACTTATACTTTATGCATGATTCTAACTACGTTGTTTAAAGGATTCGTATATGTTTTCAAATTGATATGGCACGTTAAATCTTGATGCTTTCGTATTTAATGGTGATTTTTGCAAGTTGACTCTGATTTGTAACAATGTGATGATAAAATTCTGTTCAGACCAATTGAGTTGTAAAAATCTTTATATATTGATTATTTGAGCTATTGACTTGATTCTTATTCTTATATCTTGGTAACTCTCCGTATTTTCTAAAAATTATAAACACTTAAGAAATAATTAAGCGGTTATTAAATGGTGATTTTTGAAAGTTACAGCATGTCTTCTAACTTTTGTAAATGCATGATTTTGTTACGAGTAATTTGTTTTACCAAATATGCTAACAAAGCGATTGTGCTAAATTTTATAGTCTTTGAGCTCAGACATGTTGACTTGGTGTAGTGTTTCATTAATGACCAAGGTTATGAGGACGTAACCATAAATTTTAAGGGGGATAGGATTGTAAAATCTCGATGGTTGCGGCATTTTTAGAACATTTTTTGAAAATAGAAAAGTCTTTATTGAGTTATAATCGTTCTCTTAATGTTCCCAGTTTTAGATGCTTATACTCGACCTTATCTGTCTTATTTTAAGTGGTTGCTTGAATTGGTTACTTGTATGTATGTCCCGAACTTCGAGGACGAAGTTTCTTTAAGGGGGATAAACTGTAATACTAACTTTTGGTTGTTGTCTTTTCTTGTGCAATGTGAAGTTGGCAGTTAGTATGTTGATAGCATGTATGGGCTGTGTTGTGTGGAGTATCTTTAAGTGTGGGTGAACATCGGGACGAAGTTATTTTTAAGGAGGGAAGACTGTAATACCCCGTCTCTTTGGAATAGATAATTATTTTAATGAATGTTTAGTAGAATTACTCGGAAGTCGCCTATATATTAATAGGATCTTATTCAGTTAGTATAACGATAAGACGAAGTTATAGCAATATTGACAAAAGAAAAGTATGTTAATATTATTATATTATATTATATTATTATATTACTCTAGTAATATTTAGCTATTTCTTCAATCAATCAATATATATATAATAATAATATACCTTAAACTAACTAGTATACTTATATTATTACAATAAAGAAATAACATATATAAATACTACCTAGATGCCCTACTCTTCCCGTTTATTTTATCACACACAACAAAAGGAATAAGGTGGCGAGAGCTAGAGTGAGAACGGAAGGAAAGAGGGTCGTCCTTGCGGCTGCCTCTGTAACATCTTCATCATTGTAATTCCGTCGTTGTCACCCTCCTCTATTTATTTAAGGATTCGACTTTGTTTAAGATTGTTACTAGGTAGCTTGTGTGCGCGGATTTGTGAAAAGGTAGGAAACTACTGAATCCTGTCTTATTTTGGTTATTGCTAAAAGATGGACTAAATGTACGTTGTGGTGGATTGGTGAAGGATAAGTTTAACTGTTTACGACGATCTCTTATTGCCTTGCTAGAATTTCTATCTTGTGTCATTATCTTATATAATATTGGTTAATTTATAATGTTGAGACTGTCATTATTATTGTATCTTGTGGATTTGGGAGATGTTATTTGGCATGAAGTGAGATAAGTATTGTATAGGCCAGGCACAGGGATGTGGAAGAGCCGTGGACCTGAGGAGGGACTGTGTGTCCAGACTGTGTGTTCTTAAGACTATGTGTCTTGGTGTGGACTGTGTGTCTAAGAGTATCCAGAGTGTGTGTATGAGGAGGGACTGTGTGTCCCGGAGTGGCTGTGTGTCGTGATGTGGTGGACGGTGTGGGGGATTGGTTAATATTTAATAGAATAATAATCTTTTATTGCAGGTTTTGCTATTTTTATACATTGTTTAGTTTCCTACTCAACCTCGTGGTTGACAGTTTATTCGTGAACACCTGTGATGAATCGTAACTGGGGAGCAGATTTGACAGGTACTTAAGTTAGCTGACTTGGGAGCTCATGGGGATGCGTGAGGATTTTGGCCAGTCTACCTAGAAGTCTAGATCACATAGTTTTAATCTTCTGTTTATTTAATTTTCCAATGCGAATTGTAACTAATTTTATTTAAAGTTAATTTAGTTTGGGTTACATTGTAATAAAACTTTTATTCGCTAAATTTTAATCTAAAGTACTTGAGTTTGTTGTACTAAGTTATACACTACCTCAGGTAACCGAGATGGAAACAATCCTATTTATTTGGGAATGTCTTGCTAAAGGCTCTTGAATAAATGGGGGTGTTACAAAGTGGTATCAGAGCAGAACGGTCCTCGGGCCTAAACCAATGAACAATAATGAATGTAGGATGTGTCTAATAAAATGACCTCGGGTAGGAACTGTTAGGAGCTCATGTTAGTGCGGTTAAGAAAGATTCCTTAATTCGTACCATGGCCGTCTCTGTTTTAAACCGGATACCTTGGGGAAGGATAACGAAAGATGGGTAATTAAAAAGAATGTTGATTAAAGAATGGATCCATGAATGCTTTTAAGTTAGGAATATTTCTACCCTTGTTGCAGGGTGCATAATTGAGGTGAGTTTGATTGTGAATTGGTTTGAAATGAATTCATATTTTGATAAGACCATGATAGTTTAATTCATCGGATACTGTGAATGTTGAATTCATATGATGTGTGAAGGTAGAATATAATTTATGTCTAGAGATATGCGGAATATGTAGCCCCGAAACCATGTTTTCTGATTTTTGTTTAGCAATAGAGATATCAATTTAGTGATGGGAACAAGAGGATTGATATTGTATGGGCATTTTAGATATTCGTAGTGTTTTATTAAAATATTTATTAGGAACCTTCGAGACGAAGTTTGTTTTAAGGAGGGTAGAACGTGATACTACTAAAGTTTCGGGTTTGGGTATAACTTTGCTTATGTGTGTTTTATACGATTAGTTTATCTTTACTTTTATATTTTATACAATTAAGTGGAATGTGTGAAAATAGTGGAAATTTCATGTAAACTTGATTAATTTATCATATATTTAACCTTATTTGTTTCGACTGAAGTTCTAGATGTACTTAAAATATCTGGACGAAATTTTTATGTCTGATAGACCTGTGTGTTTGCTTTCGGTTGCCATTAGTTTCATATTTAAATGATTTATGGATTAAGAGAAATAAATGTTTTAGTGGACAGTGGTTATAATGTTACTATGTAGACATATTCTCGGCCCATAGTTTTGTAAAATTTGCCATTTAATATGCACTTATACTTTATGCATGATTCCAACTCCACTATTTAAAGGATTCATATATGTTTTCATATTGATAAGGCACGTTAAATCTTGATGCTTTCATATTTAATGATGATTTTTGCAAGTTGACCCTGATTTGTAACTATGTGATGATAAAATTATGTTCAGACCAAATGAGTTGTAAAAATCTTTATATATTTATTATTTGAGCTATTGACTTGATTCTTATTCTCATATCTTGTTAACTCTCCGTATTTATTAAAAATTATAAAAACTCAAGAAATAATTAAGCAGTTATTTAATGATGATTTTTGAAAGATACAGCATATCTTCTAACTTTTGTAAATTCATGATTTTGTTACGAGTGATTTGTTTTACCAAATATGCTAACTAAGCGATTGTACTAAATTTTAGAGTCTTTGAGCTCAGGCATGTTGACTTAGTGTAGTGTTTCATTAATGACCAAGGTTACGGGGATGTAACCTTAAATTTTAAGGGGGTTAGGATTATAAAATCTCGATATTTGCGGCATTTTTATAACATTTTTAGAAAATAGAGAAGTCTTTATTGAGTTATAATCGTTCTCTTAATTAATGTTCCCAGTTTTAGATGCTTATACTTGATTTTATCTGTCTTATTTTAAGCGGTTCCTTGTATTGGTTGCTTGTATGTGTGTCTCGAACTTCGAGGACGAAGTTCCTTGAAGGGGGATAGACTGTAATAGGGCTGTTCAAAAAGTGGTCTAACCCGGAAAACCGGACCGGACCGGACCGGCCGGGTCAGACCGGACCGGACCTGTAGCTATCCGGGTCGGTCTTCGGTTTTGAATTTTGCTAGATTCGGTCTCCGGTCTTACCCGGTCTAGACCCGGTAAAATCCGGTCCAAGACCGGGGACCGGTATATTGTGAAGATTTTGTAATCAAACGGCGTATAGAATATTGCTATAATATGGAATATATATGTTGAAATCTCGAGAAGTGCGCTACAACTGTCATAAAGACTAGGGTTTTTGACTTTTTGACTTTTTGGCTATTTAAAACTCCACTTCTCCTCTTCATTCATACTGCTACTTTTTTCCACTAACTGTCAAACTTCAATTTGAGTCTTTATTATTCAAGCAATTCACTAGTTCCAAACTTTTCATTAATGATAAAGGTAATTTTTCTATGTTATTGGATCGTATTTAATTATGTATTTGGTTTGATAATTTTTTTTTTTTTCATATTTTCATTACGTCTTTGGAAAACTCTAATTCTAAAAAGGCATCACCATACTCTGATATAGAAATTCAGAAATTACTCCAACTTTGCACTCAGAGAAGTGAATTACCAAAAACTTGACTTAAAATTTTACATCGTATTGCCAGTTTGGACTTTGGAAAATATGAATGAATAATATTTTTAGAACCGTAAATTAATTAAATGTGATTGAAATTTGAAGTTCATTGATCTATTTTAATTTGTCTATGACAGACAAACTAATCGACACCGAATACATCAATGTACTTTGTCAAACAAAATTTGAAGAAACCTATCGCAATCATTAATTCCAACCAGAATTATAGACTACGAACATGATTTTCCTATTTAAATCCGGTCCAAAAGAGTCGGTCCGGTTTTCAGACCGGTTTATCCGGGTCGGTCCAGGTCCGGTCTTACTATGGAAGGTCCGGTCGCCGGGTCTTGGTTTTTCTTTCAGCCGGGTTCCGGTCCATGCAAGTCCGGTCCGGGTCGGTCCGGTTCTGGACCAGTGAGCAGCCCTAGACTGTAATACTAACTTTTGGTTGTTGTCTTTTCTTGTGCAATGTGAAGTTGGCAGTTAGTTTGTTGATAGCATGTAAGGGTTGTGTTGTGTGTAGTATCTTTAAGTGTGGGTGAACTTCCGGACGAAGTTCTTTTTAAGGAGGGAAGACTGTAATTCCCCGTCTATTTGGAATAGATATTTATTTTAATAAACGTTTAATAGAATTACTCGGTAGTCGCCTATATATTAATAGGATGTTATTCAGTTAGTATAACGATAAGACGAAGTTATAGCAATATTGACAAAAGAAAAGTATGTTAAAATTATTATATTATATTATATAATTATATTACTCTTTTACTGCAGGTTTTGCTATTTTTATACATTGTTTAGTTTCCTACTCAACCTCGTGGTTGACTGTGTATTCGTGAACACCTATGATGAACCATAACTGGGGAGCAGACTTGACAGGTACTTGAGTTAGTTGACTTGGGAGCTCATAGGGATGTGTGAGGATTTCGGCCAGTCTACCTAGAAGTCTAGATCACATAGTTTTAATACTTCAGTTTATTTAATTTTCTGCTGCGAATTGTAACTAATTTTATTTAAAGTTAATTTAGTTTGGGTTAAATTGTAATAAAACTTTTATTCGCTAAATTTTAATCTAAAGTACTTGAGTTTTTTGTACTAAGTTATACACTACCTCAGGTAACCGGTATGGTAAAAGCCCTATTTATTTGGGAATATCTTTGACACGGCTGTTGCAACCCTATCAAAAATAAAACCAACTGGCTCTACTAATGCAGCAGAGATAAGTCGGGTATCGTATCCACAGGAAGGCGGTCACTATCTACTCGTTTATTCAGTCTGTCTAAGGTCACAAGATGGGTGTTTGAGTATTTGAACTAAACTAATAAAAGCAAGGGTAGAGAGAAAATAAAGAAAGAGATGCCAGGATGTCGGGTTATCATGGTATTACACAAATCATCAGCTAAAGGTAGGTCAGTCGATCTGATGTGAGAATGGTAAAGGAAAGGTCCTTCCAGTCCGCTATCTACCTTAAAATACAACTAGCTTAGCTTCCACCCTCACTAGTGTAGTCTATTGCTCATAACAGGTCTATTCATTCCAATCTTCCGATCTAGGTCTGAACTTCACCAGATTAACTAATTCAGTTGCATGCATTCAATCAAACGATTATAATTATATTGCTAATGAAATAATTCTCACATTGAATCTCCTAAACCAACTATCGCATCATCGTTTTACTACCATGGTTCCCCTAATCCTAGCATTAGAGAATTAGGTACGCATAAATATAAATAGAGCAAGAACAAGAGATGAAGAAACAGTAAACATGCTAAATTAATGAGAGTAAAGAGGGAATTATAAATTAAGATCCGGAAGGTAGCAGAACAAAGCAACCGTCTGAAAGAGGGTCCCAAAAAGAGAGAAAAAGAGAGATAATAGAGAGATACTAAACCTAATGACATCTTTCCTATTTATAGGAAATATATTTATTAAACCTAAGACTCGATATTAAGATAAAAATCCCACGTCCATAGAAAAGTACTCGATTGAGGACTTTAGAACTCCTCTATCGAGTAACTCCTAGCAATAGAACTCCTCTATCGAGTAACTCCTAGCAAAAACCTCTTGATCGAGGACTTTAGGTACTCGATCGAACACTATCAAAAAGGCATCATTCGATCGAGGGGTTTAGGTACTCGATCGAACAAGATGGTACTCGATCGAACAAGATAGTACTCGATCGAGTACTTTCCAGCGCACAATTCCTGCTTCGCGCACTGAAGTTCAAACGGCGTCAATTCTTCGTTACTTGGGAAAACAGAGCGTATCGGGTGTCGTTGGAACGCTAAGAGGACAAGCTTTCATCTACATTTGGAATCAAATGAAAATCAGTTGTAGAACTCGAGATATGGCTCTTCAAAGTAGGCACTAGTAATATGAAGCTCTTCCTTTGTCCGCTAAGCTTCCTTACATCTATGCGCATCTCAAAATAGTAGTCTCCAAGCTCCGGCTCAACTCATCTCCTAAATGCATGTATAGGGACATGTTTTAGGCTTGATTACGCTCCTCTCCGGTTCATACCTGCAAATAATACAAGAGAAACCAAAGTAGACAATTCGGGGGACATTTGTAGCTAAACACTACTAAATATGCATAGGAATGCGTGCAAATGAAGTACAAAATGCCTATATAAAATGCACCCATCAAATCTCCCCAAACCAAACCTTTGTTTGTCCCCATCCAAACTAAATGCAACTAACTAATGGAACGGAGTAATGCTCAGAGCTAGCTATAAATCGTCCACCTAAACCAATTTAATGCAGCAAACTTACATTTATAGCAAAAACTGTCAAATACAAACAAGTTGTAAGATGTTTATAATAAAGCTGAACCGTCGACCTTGCAAGACCTTTAATGATGGACTCTCACGGGTCACTCTTCTCTCATGAAGCAAAGGGTAAGCAATTAAATGTAAGAGAGAAAGAAAAATAGTCACTCACCTAAACTACGACCCACATAAACATGCATGTAACTAATATGATAGACAATTCTAACTACCGTACATGCATTCCAACCAAACAAGGTCCTGTCACAGCCGAGGTCTTACAAAAATATGGTAAAGTGAGGTAATGGGTAAGAAAAGGCAAAACATTTTTGGGAATGTGAGGTAATGAGCCAAGCTAGCTAACTAAACAGAACCAAACGAACCATATCCGATTCTTAATCCATCAAAATTGAGCATAGCGCCCTTAAATTGGCACAACAACTCGCTCAACCAAAAACATACTCCTCATAAGATCAAAATAAAACGTAGGAGCGAAATCCGTCAACAACCAAACATTTTTTTCTTCTTTCCTTTTCACGGTTTTTTGATTCTCTCTCTCTTTTTTTTTTTTTTTTTTTTTTTTCTGATTCACGCTTTTTTCCTTTTTTTATAATTTTTTTTTTTTTTTTTTTTTTCAGTTTCAATTCTTTTTTTCTTTTCATCCTCCTTCTTTCTTTCATAAATTACCAACTCCAAGTCATCAAATACAAGCCAAATTTGGCACAGTAAATTATATACCGCCATTAACCACTAAACTAGCTTGACAAGGTAGACTAAATTTATATGTAGTTAAGGGTCAAAAGGCAAATTTGGGTAATGTGGAGTTTAATGGGTAAAAATAGAAGAAAAGGAAATGTAAGCACCTCCATGCATGTGACACCAACCACTAACCGGAATGTATGTAGGCAAAAAGCAATTGAATTTCATATACGTGCAAATCAATGAACATGTTATGCAAGGAGTAACTACTCACAATCCTACATGAAACTGGTCATAAATGACACCAGTTTATACGGCTGTAAGTCTTAGAAATTATAAGTAGTTCGCCAAGATTTTCAGGTCAAGTCTATTTGCAGCTAAATTTTAAAATTAACTCATAGATATGCAGAAGACAAAGTTAAAGATATTAATTTATGCAAGGCTTAAGAAAAGTGACAAATCATAGTGCAATATCATCATTGAAATCTACCGTTCCGACTCAACCTATATGCTAAAATAAACGTGAAATGTTTTGATTTTTTTTAGAAATTTTTCTATTTTTATGAGATTTTTGAATTTTATAAAAATGAACAACAATGCATACAGAAATTAAACGTGATAACAGAAATGCAATAAAAACATAAATGCAGACATAGATATGGATGCATAACCTCCCCAACCAAACCGTACAATGCCCTCATTGTACTCAAAAATAGGGAAAGGAAATGCAAACTGAAAATAAGACAGTGAAGCTGCGGAAAAACTCACAAAAATACGCAAAGTAGGGACCTCCCCAAACCAGCCAACAACATGGGAGATCGCTAATAGCTCCATAAAAGGGTCACAGGAAGCGAATCAAACAAGCCTACTCGATGGTACTCGATCGAGAAGAGACAGTACTCGATCGAGTACATTCGGCTGCATAAGTGTTCGGTCGAGGCAGAATGGTTACTCGAGCGAAATGTCTGTTTCTGTGGGTGCTCGATCGAGGAAGAGGAGTGCTCGATCGAAGGGCTCAAGCACTCGATCGAGTAAAAAGAATGCTCGATCGAGTGGTATCTGCAGACAAATGGCGACCAAAAACTAAGTCTAGATCGTTCATAGTCTATGGTTTGAAAACCAATTATTAGACATGGCAAAAACTTAAATGTTCAAAAATCAACTAAAAATCTTAAAACTCCGAGTTGCCTCCCGGTCAGCGCTAGTTTCATACAGGTCCCAGCTCGACCTCCTTTTCTTCATCCAGTTGCTCCAGTTGGTCACAATCAAAGCAACTTAAAGCTCTTAGCATGAGATCATAAACCTGCGCATGTGCTACACAAGAGTATAAGTAGCACCAAAATAGAAAAGGAGCATATGAAAGCAAACTAAAGTGATGTCTCAGCCTAACATATTTTCGGTGACAAATGTGGTGAAACATTATTAACTTATTTTCTCAACTGGGAGGGGGTGAAGTATTGAGACATAAAGCATAAGTCATATGAGGTAATTTACTTTTAGTCATAGCAATAATCATAAAGTTATTTCTAACTACCTCAGGTCGGTCGCTCCTAACGTCGGAATCATTGATAAAAGAATATATTACCTCTACCGTGCTAGGAATATTCTCGGACTCAGCTACTTTCTCATTCCCCTCCTTTGTGGGTTCTATCCCGTGTATTGCAGCCTCTAGAGCGTCCAGCTCAGCTTTCCAAATGGGGGATTCACCATAACCATTGTCTTCGTCCAAATCGTCATCCAAAACGAACCCAGATAACATAGCAATGCTCTCCATGCCATATCACTCGATCGAGAATGCGTAGTGCTCGATCGAGGAGTGTCTTCATCAAAAATACTCGATCGAGGAGTTTCTTCATCAAAAATACTCGATCGAGGAGTACTGACTGTTCGATCGAGTTGTTCTTCCTCAGCATTACTCGATCGAACACTCACATCTGGTCGATTGAGCAAATCCTCCTCCATATTGTTCGATCGAGTGGTGGAATCTGCTCGATCGAACTCCTGATGCTGAAACGTGGTGAAATATTTGAGAAAAGCTTCACCTTCATTAACACCTTCAACTTCCGAGTCATACATGTCTTCATCATCAATAGACAACTCAAGTCTTTCATGGGAAAGACTATTGTCGGTAAAAACAACATATACCGTCTCTGAGTCCCTAGAATCCGACTCGGCAGCTAAATGAGCTATTTTAGATTTAAGTAGCTCGAGGTGAGCCTCTCTAGATTAGGTTTCTTGCATTTGAAGTGCAAGTGCCTTCACCAAAGACTTCAAATCAGCAATTTCTTCATTCTTTGTGACGGGAGGAGGGGATTGTTGATGCGGTGGCCAAACGAATGGAGGCTTTTGATAGCCTCGTTGTTGAAACGGATGTGGCGGCACATATGCATTGGAATGACTATCTTGTCTACGCTGCCTAAACGCATAGATTTCGTCGTTCTCCGCCAAGCAAATAACAGCATTGTGCCTAGCAGCACCACATCTCTCATACTAAACCACCTATTTCGCCATAGGATAGAACATAGGTGGAAGATCAAAGGCACTCAAGCCTTCCCTTTGACGATCTTTTACCTAAAACTGTCTAGGTAGGACCTGTATGGCCTATCAAAACAACACTATAGAACAAGATGAGAACTACCTCAAGGAATAAATTCCTTGGGGCTAAGAACAAACAAAAATAAACAAGCAAATAAAATAGTTTCCTCCCCGGCAGCGGCGCCGAAATTTGACACGGCTGTCGCAACCCTATCAAAAATAAAACCAGCTGGCTCTACTAATGCACCAGAGGTAAGTCAAGTATCGTATCCACAGGAAGGCGGTCACTATCTACTCGTTAATTCAGTCTGTCTAAGGTCACAAGATGGATGTTTAAGTATTTGAATTAAAAAATAAAAGCAAGGGTAGAGAGAAAATAAAGAGAGAGATACTAGGATGTCAGGTTATCATGGTATTACACAAATCAGCTAAAGGTAGGTCAGTCGATCTGATGTGAGAAGGGTAAAGGAAAGGTTCTTTTGGTCCGCTATCCACCCTAAAATACAAATACCTTAGCTTCCACCCTCACTAGTGTAGTCTATTGCTCATAACAGGTCTATTCATTCCAATCTTCCGATCTAGGTCTGAACTTAACCAGATTAACTAATTCAGTTGCATGCATTCAACCAAACGATTATAATTATATTGCTAATGAAAGAATTCTCACATTAAATCTCCTAAACCAACTATCGCATCATCGTTTTACTACCATGGTTCCCCTAATCCTAGCATTAGAGAATTAGCTACACATAAATATAAATAGAGCAAGAACAAGAGATGAAGAAACAATAAACATGGCAAATTAAAGAGAGCAAAGAGGGAATTACAAATTAAGATCCGGAAAGTAGCATAACAAAGCAACCGTTTGAAAGAGGGTCCCAAAAAGAGAAAAAAGGAGAGATAATAGAGAGATACTAAACCTAATGACGTCATTCCTATTTATAGGAAATATATTTATTAAACCTAAGACTCGATATTAAGATAAAAATCCCACGTCTAAAGAAAAGTACTCGATCGAGGACTTTAGAACTCCGCTATCGAGTAACTCCTAGGACATTTGTAGCTAAACACTATTAAATATGCATGGGAATAAATGAACAATAATGAATGTAGGATGTGTCTAATAAAATGACCCCAGGAAGGAACTGTTAGGAGCCCCTCTTAGTGCGATTAAGAAGGATCCCTTAATTCGTACCATGGCCGTCTCAGTTTTGAACCAGATACCTTGGGGAAGGATAACGAGAGATGGGTAATTAAAAAAATGTTGATTAAAGAATGGATCCATGAATGCTTTTGAGTTAGGAATTTTTCTAATCTTGTTGCAGGGTGCATAATTGAGGTGAGTTTGATTGTGAATTGGTTTGAAATGAATTCATATTTTGATAAGACCATGTTAGTTTAATTCATTGGATAATGTGGATGTTGAAATCATATGATGTGTGAAGGTAAAATATAATTCATGTCTAGAGATATGCGGAATGTGTTGCACCGAAACCATGTTTCGCTATTTTTGTTTAGCAATAGAGATATAAATTTAATGATGGGAACAAGAAGATTGATATTGTATAGGAATTTTAGATATTCGTAGGGTTTTAATAAAATATTTATTAGGAAACTTCGAGACGAAGTTTGTTTTTAGGAGGGTAGAACGTGATACTACTAAAGTGTCAGATTTGGGTATAACTTTGCTTATGTATGTTTTATACGATTGATTTATATTTACTTTTATATATTATACAATTAAGTGGAATGTGTGAAAATTGTGGAAATTGATTGTAAACTTGATTAATTTATCATATTTTTACCCTTATTTGTTTCGACTGACGTTCTAGATGTGCTTAAAATATATGGACGAAATGTTTATGACTGCTAGCCCTGTGTGTTAGCTTTCAGTTGCCACTAGTTTCATATTTAAATAATTTATGGTTTAAGAGAAATAAATGTTTTAGTGGAGAGTGATCAGAATGTTACTGTGCAGACATATTCTCGACCCATAGTTTTGTAAAATTTGCTATTTAATATGTACTTATACTTTATGCTTGGATCCAACTCCGCTATTTAAACAATTCGTATATGTTTCCATATTGATAAGGCACGTTAAATCTTGATGCTTTGGTATTTAATGATGATTTTTGAAAGTTGACTCTGATTTGTAACTATGTGATGATAAAATTCTGTTCAGACCAATTGAGTTGTAAAAATCTTTATATATTGATTATTTGAGATATTGACTTGATTCTTGCTCTCATATATTGGTAACTCTCCTTATTTTCTAAAAAGTATAAAAACTCAAGAAATAATTAAGTGGTTAATTAATGGTGATTTTTGAAATTTACAGCATGTCTTCTAACTTTTGTAAATGCATGATTTTGTTACGAGTAATTTGTTTTACCAAATATGCTAACTAAACGATTATGCTAAGTTTTATAGTTTTTGAGCTCGGTCATGTTGACTTGATGTAGTGTTTCATTAATGACCAAGGTTACGGGGACGTAACCTTAAATTTTAAGGGGATAGGATTGTAAAATCTCGATAGTTGTGGCATTTTTCTAACATTTTTTGAAAATAGAGAAGTCTTTATTGAGTTATAATCGTTGTCTTAATGTTCCCAGTTTTAGATGCTTATACTTGACTGTATCTGTCTTATTTTAAGTGGTTGCTTGTATGTGTGTCTCGAACTTCGAGGATGAAGTTCCTTTAAGGAGGATAGACTGTAATACTAACTTTTGGTCGTTGTCTTTTGTTGTGCAATGTGAAGTTGGCAGTTAGTATGTTGATAGTATGTAAGGGTTGTGTTGTGTGGAGTATCTTTAAGTGTGGGTCTCTTTGGAATAGATAATTATTTTAATAAACGTTTAATAGAATTACTCGGTAGTCGCCTATATATTAATAGGATGTTATTCAGTTAGTATAACGATAAGACGAAGTTATAGCAATATTGACAAAAGAAAAGTATGTTAATATTATTAATATTTAATTATATTATTATATTACTCTTGTAATATTTAGGTATTTCTTCAATCAATCAATATATATACTAGTATAATTATTATTATAATACTACTTAGACGCCCTACTCCTCCTGTTTATTTTATCACACACAACAAAAGGTATAGGGTGGCGAGAGCGAGAGCGAGAATGGAAGGAAGGAGGGTCGTCCTTGCGGCTGCCTCTGTAACATCTTCATCATTGTAATTCCGTCGTTGTCACCCTCCTCTGTTTATTTAAGGATTCGACCTTGTAGAAGATTGTTACTAGGTACCTTGTGTGCGCGGATTTGCGAAAAGGTAGGAAACTACTCAATTCTGTCTTATTATGGTTATTGCGAAAAGATGGATTAAATGTATGTTGTGGTGGATTGGTGAAGGATGAGTTTAACTGTTTACGACGATCTCTTATTGCCTTGCTGAAAATTCTATATTGTGTCATTGTCTTATATAGTATTGGTTAATTTATAATGTTGCGACTGTCATTATTATGGTATGTTGTGGATTTGGGAGCTATTATTTGGCATTATTTGAGATGAGTATTGTATTGGCCAGGCACGGGGATGTGGAAGAGCTGTGGACCTGAGGAGGGACTGTGTGTCCGAACTATGTGTTCTTAAGACTGTGTGTCTTGGTGCGGACTGTGTGGACCAGGAGTATCCAGACTATGTGTCTCAGGAGGGACTGTGTGTCCATTAGACTATGTGTCTTGGAGTGGACTGTGTGTCCTGGAGTGGTTGTGTGCCTTGGGCTGTGAGCCGTGATGTGGTGGACGGTGTGGGGGATTGGTTGATATTTAATTGTATAATAATATTTTATTGCAGGTTTTACTATTTTTATACATTGTTTAGTTTCCTACTCAACCCCGTGGTTGAAAGTGTATTCGTGAACACCTATGATGAACCGTAAACGGGGAGCAGACTTGACAGGTACTTGAGTTAGCTGACTTGGGAGCTTATGGGGATGTCTGAGGATTTCGGCCAGTCTACCTAGAAGTCTAGATCACATAGTTTTAAGAATTCAGTTTATTTAATTTTACGCTGGGAATTGTAACTAGTTTTATTTAAAGTTAATTTAGTTTGGGTTAAATTTTAGTAAAACTTTTATTCGCTAAATTTTAATCTAAAGTACTTGAGTTTGTTGTACTTTGTTATACACTACCTCGCGTAACCGAGATGGTAACAGTCCTATTTATTTAGGAATGTCTTGCTAAAGACTCTTGAATAAATGGGGGTGTTACAAGTTGTATCAGAGCAAAACGATCCTCGAGCCTAATCCAATGAACAATAATGAATGTAGGATCTGTCAAATAAAATGAGCCCGGGTAGGAACTATTAGGAGCCCCTCTTAGTGCGGTTAAGAAGGATCCCTTAATTCGTACCAGGCCGTCTTAGTTTTGAACCAGATACCTTGGGGAAGGATAACGAGAGATGGCTAATTAAAAAGAATGTTGATTAAGAATGGATCTATGAATGCTTTTGAGTTAGGAGTTTTTCTAACCTTGTTGCAGGGTGCATAATTGAGGTGAATTTGATTGTGAATTGGTTTGAAATGAATTCATATTTTGATAAGACCATGTTAATTTAATTCATTGGATACTGTGGATGTTGAATTCATATGATGTGGGATGGTAGAATATAATTCATGTCTATAGATATGCGAAATATGTTGCCCCGAAACTATGTTTCGCTATTTTTGTTTAGCAATAGAGATATCAATTTAATGATGGGAACACGAGGATTGATATTGTATGGGCATTTTTGATATTCGTAGTATTTTAATAAAATATGTATTTGGAAACTTCGAGACGAAGTTTATTTTTAGGAGGGTAGAACGTGATACTACTAAAGTTTTGGGTTTGGGTATAACTTTGCTTATGTGTGTTTTATACGATTGGTTTATCTTTACTTTTATATGTTATACAATTAAGTGGAATGTGTGAAAATTGTGGAAATTGCTTGTAAACTTGATTACTTTCTCATATCTTTACCCTTATTTGTTTCGACTGACGTTTTAGATGTACATAAAATATATGGACGAAATTTTTATGTCTGATAGCCCTGTGTGTTAGCTTTCGTTTGCCATTAGTTTCATATTTTAATGATTTATGGTTTAAGAGAAATAAATGTTTTAGTGGACAGTGGTCAGAATATTACAGTGCAGACATATTCTCGAGCAATAGTTTTGTAATATTTGCCATTTAATATGTGCTTATACTTTATGCATGATTCTAACTCTGCTGTTTAAAGGATTCATATATTTTTTTCAAATTGATAAGGCACGTTAAATCTTGATGCCTTCGTATTTAATGGTGATTTTTGCAAGTTGACCCTGATTTGTAACTATGTGATGATAAAATTCTGTTCAGACCAATTGAGTTGTAAAAAACATTATATATTGATTATTTGAGCTATTGTCTTGATTCTTGTTCTCATATCATGGTAACTCTCCGTATTTTCTAAAAAGTATAAAAACTTAAGAAATAATGAAGCGGTTATTTAATGGTGATTTTTGAAAGTTATAGCATGTCTTCTAACTTTTGTAAATGCATGATTTTGTTACGAGTAATTGGTTTTACCAAATACGCTAACTAAGCGATTGTGCTAAGTTTTATAGTCTTTAAGCTCTGGCATGTTGACTTGGTGCAGTGTTTCATTAATGACCAAGGTTACGGGGACGTAACCTTACATTTTAAGGGGGATAGAATTGTAAAATCTCAATAGTTGCGACATTTTTTTAACATTTTTTTGAAAATAGAGAAGTCTTTATTGAGTTATAATCGTTGTCTTAATGTTCCCAGTTTTAGATGCTTATACTTGACTTTATCTGTCTTATTTTAAGTGGTTGCTTGTATTGGTTGCTTGTATGTGTGTCTCGAACTTCGAGGACGAAGTTCCTTTAAGGGGCATAGACTGTAATACTAACTTTTGGTTGTTGTCTTTTCTTATGCAATGTGAAGTTGGCCGTTAGTATGTTGATAGCATATAAGGGTTGTGTTGTGTGGAGCATCTTTAAGTGTGGGTGAATTCCGGGACGAAGTTCTTTTTAAGGAGGGAAGACTGTAATACCCCGTCTCTTTGGAATAGATAATTATTTTAATAAACGCTTAATAGAATTACTCGGTAGTCGCCTATATAATAATAGGATGTTATTCAGTTAGTATAACGGTAAGACGAAGTTATAGCAATATTGACAAAAGAAAAGTATGTTAATATTAATATATTATATTATATTATTATATTACTCTAGTAATATTTAGCTATTTCTTTAATCAATCAATATATATACTAATAATATACCTTAAACTAACTAGTATACTTATATTATTATAATAAGGAAATAACATCTATAAATACTACTTAGATGCTCTACTCCTCCCGTTTATTTTATCACACACAACAAAAGGTATAGGGTGGCGAGAGCGAGAGCGAGAACGGAAGGAAGGAGGGTCGTCCTTGCGGCTGCCTCTGTAACATCTTCATCATTGTAATTTCGTCGTTGTCACCCTCCTCTATTTATTTAAGGATTTGACTTTGTAGCAGATTGTTACTAGGTAGCTTGTGTGTGCGGATTTGCGAAAAGATTGGAAACTACTCAATCTTGTCTTATTTCAGTTATTTCAAAAAGATGGATTAAATGTATGTTTTGGTGGATTGATGAAGGACGAGTTTAACTATTTACGACGATCTCTTACTTCTTTGCCGGAATTTCTATCTTGTGTCATTGTCTTATATAGTATTGGTTAATTTATAATGTTGAGACTGTCATTATTATTGTATGTTGTCGACTTGGGAGCTATTATTTGGCTTGAGGTGAGATGACTATTTTATAGGCCAGGCACGGGGATGTGGAAGAGCCGTGGACCTGAGCAGGGACTGTGTATCCTTAAGACTGTGTGTCTTGGTGTGGAATGTGTGTCCAGGCGTATCCAGACTGTATGTCTGAGGAGGGACTGTGTGTCCATTAGACTGTGTGTCATGGAGTGGATTGTGTGTCTGTAAACTTGGGCCACAGGTCGGTCTGTGGATTTGGGGGCCACCTACCGGTCCGTAGTCACGGGCCACCTGCACGCCATGCCAATCTGTGGACATGCAGCGGTCTCTTTAAAAGCCACGCTCGGCGGCGTAAAAATGCTTTCGACCGGATCGTTTTAGATCGGTCGGTTTCGTCTTGGTAAAGGTCTCGAAATGATATAGAGATGTTCAGAGTCCCCACCAAGCATTTGTGGGATGCTTGGAACCCGTTCGAATCCACTTTATACCTAGGTCAATCAACGCAAAAAGCGGTGTTTGACATAGGTACTAAAGATAAGGACTCGTCCCCCTTTTAGCATTCTATGCCTAAAATGACTCTCGTACGCCCTGGATAAGGCCATCCACTATCCAAAGGTTCGGAGTAAGGGGTGAGGGTACGTATTGGGAAGCCCTTTAATCGGTCACCCAATCGCGTTAGCGGCCTCTACTGATCGATCGTGGTTGCTTAAGAGCAAAAGTTGATAAAACGGTGTAAATGCATGAATGCACATCCAAAAGTTTAACCTAACATGTGAGAGCTTTCTATGTCGGTTGATTTAATCCAAGTATCAAGTATAAGATGTCAAGTTGGATTTAGATTGATTTGCATGTGAGAACGGAAATTAAACATCCATTTACCAAATTCGGGTTATGATGCTTAACACGATCCGTTATTCAAAAAAATGTGTTTTAAAGACAATGTATGAAATGCAAACTCGTTAATCTGATCCGTCACATATGCGGATAAATCGTAATCGGGATCGTCCTAGACAAGTGTTAAAAACGGAGCAGAATAGTGCCAGGCAGCCCCGTTGGAGCGCGAGTCTATTGGCGAGGGTAAAGGGTCTGCCCAGGTTTTGAAATGTAGAAAACAAGAGCTGCCTTGGGGCGCGAGCCATAAGCCAACCCAAGGGGCGTCTCCTGGTTGTTAAAAAGGTTGTTTAAAACCGTTTTTTATGATAAATAATTTGCAAGTACGATTTGCATGACTCGGAATAATTACTATTATGTTAGTAATATTCGTTGTCGTATTTGCAAGTTTATAAAGCATATAGTAAAATGTGTAAAAAGAAAATGTTTGATTTGAACTAATTATGTTAAGTTCAATTATTTGTAATTAGTCAAGTTTGTCATCGTACTCGGGTTAAACCGACATGGTATAAAGAACCAAGGATGATTATGAATTGTGATTAATATGTTTTCCAGTGTAAATGAATGAGAAAAATGGTAAATAAAAGAAAAGGGTGTTGAAATACCCATTAAACTGTAATCAACCAATAATATCACCGGGTCACGGAATAAACCGTCATGGTATAAAGAACCAAGGATGGTTTTTGTAATGGTCAAAATATGTTTGTCATAAAAATGAATTAAAATGGTAAATAAAAGAAAAGAATTTCCTTTAAAATGTAATTAACCAATTAATATCACCGAGACACGGATTAAACCGTCATGGTATATGGAACCAAGGGTGATTATAATTTATGGCTAAAACGTTTGTCATAAAAACGATTTGAAACATTTGAAATGGTAAAAACCGATTGTAAATAAGAAATGAAATAAAGAGGAAAGACGAGAACAAACACGGTTGAGTCTGACCCGAGAACCCACAAGAGGCGCGAGCCTCTTTGCATAGCAAAGGGCTTCTGTCTCGGGCCAAAACTCGTTTTGGCCCGTGTAACCTATATTTGAATCGTGTTATGCATTGTTCATGCATATAAACTCATAAAAACAGTAAAGACATGAAATAATTGAGATAATTACACCCTCAAACTTACGTGTATTGATGTTTACGACGTAGACGACTTTAGAGACGGTTTTCTCGTTGTGACTACTCGCGATCAAAGAAGTTTAAAGTGGTGCCTTAAAAAAGGATTTTGTTTTGAAAATGAGTTGAAAATATGTTAATTAAAACATGTTGATTAATGTTGAGTTAGTCGAATGGGTCGGTCGAATGCACGGCGCGGTACTAAACAATATGTGTATGTCTTGTATTTACGATCGGTAGGTCGTAAACACCTGTCGATTTTGTGACTTACGAAGTCGGGTCTAGATGTTTAAGAGAGAGGTGAGGGGGCGGACTCTCGCATGAGGATTGTGTTGTGTGAAGGGTGGTATTTATAGAGAAATATGGGGAGGTAGGTTGGTTGAGTTTGCTTAGAGGCTAAGCAGACACCTTCTTTAGGCGCGAGCTACCTTGTGATACAAATGGGTGTATTGTCCTTTTCAATTTGGACGTGGCCTTTGCTCCATCTATTATTTGGTTGGTTTGATTTGTGGTAACCAAATGAGATAACGTGTAACAATATGGGCGTCTAATAAGATGATTTTGGGTGTTACTTGGGGTAGGTAATTTGTGTGTTTGACTCGGGTTTGACCCGTGTGAGTCGGGATTTGAATTTCGAGTCGGTTTTTGGCCCGGTGTCGGTTTTGACTCTAATTAGGGTCATTTTAATGAAAATGGAAAGATAAAACCATTCATGGCATTATTTTCGACATTTGAGATTTGGTTTGACTCGGTTGGCTCAGGTTGTCTCGAGTTGCGGGTTTCTGAGTCGGTTTTGGGTCCGAAGACGGTTTTAACTCTAAATAGTGCTATTTTAATGCAAATGAAGTTAGAAAACTTTTGAAATCATTTTTCATATTCGAGTAGTGCATTAAACCGTCTCATGTATAGCCAATTCACGCACGCATATCAAAAACACGGTACAGTCCGATCATCATCGGGTGGTTTTGGAAGGTGCGAGAATCTTGGGTATCTACGAGTGTCCGGAGTGGTTTGTGTGCCTTGGGCTGTGTGCCGTGATGTGGTGGACGGTGTGGTGGATTTGTTAATATTTAATTGTATAATAATCTTTTATTGCAGGTTTTGCTATTTTTATACATTGTTTAGTTTCCTACTCAACCTCGTTGTTGACAGTGTATTCGTGAACACCTATGATGAACCGTAACTGGGGAGCAGACTTGACAGGTACTTGAGTTAGCTAACTTGGGAGCTCATGGGGATGCATGAGGATTTCGGCCAGTCTACCTAGAAGTCTAGATCACATAGTTTTAATACTTCAGTTTATTTAATTTTCCGCTGCGAATTGTAACTAATTTTATTTAAAGTTAATTTAGTTTGGGTTAAATTGTAATAAAACTGTTGATGTGACTCATATTTGAGCACATTTAGTCCCCAAATTAACCTCGTTCCTATGCTTTCTAGCACATATTTGGGTCATTTATTATCTTTAGTTTCCCATTTTGCATATTCTTTGAGGTTTTTTGTCCTTGGTAGGAAAGGATTTCTAACCTTGCATTTATGAGGCGAAATGGAGCTAAATGGATCGCATCTAATGACCAAACATCAAAGAGAAGACCAACATTAGAGGCCTAAGCAGATAAATAAAGTAAAATGGGCAATGATGAAAAGATCCTTGCATCCCTAACACGATTCTTGCAGATTGTTAAGGAGCCAAACAAGGGAACTACTCTGCCCAAGGATCCGAGCGGCCCGAGCATGATCCGAGCGTACCAAACTGCCAGGATCTGAGCAGCTTGATCCCAGGACGAGCGAAATGGAGAGCTATGATCCGAGCGTCCCCTCCCTGATCCGAGCGGATTTCAACACAGAACAGCCCGTGCCTCAGCATAGGACGAGCGGATCGTGGCACGACTAGGAAGGAGGATCCGCGCATGTCCCTCAGGAGTTGCATTTCCTCACGTTTTTATTAGGGTCATAATAGTCATTTAAGCCCTTAGTAACCCTAATCCTTATACTTAATTTTAGTATAAATACCCCTTTGTACTACCTAGATTAGGGGGGGATCTCATCAACTCTTAATACTCTCTTAATCCTATCATAATTTAGTCTTAATTTAGTTGTAATACATTTCTCAATATTAATCACATCTTAATCTTTCCCTAATTTCTCTATTGTTCTTTCTTTTATTTGGTAATTAGAAGATTATTTGGGTTTATTTGGGGGATTGACAACCTTCCATCAATCATTAAGTACTTCTATTATTCTTTTCTTTATTATTTGGATAATCTTCATAGGTATAATTCTTCTTTACCCTTGTTTAATTATTGTTAATCACTTTAATTTATTCATCATGTTTTGCTTTGTTAGCATGATTGACAACCTTATTAGCATGGTAAACTTAATAATGAGTGAGTAGTTCTTTAGCTAGGGTTAATGTGGAATTAGGAGAAACAAACATGGGGATTAATCTATACTTAATCTAATATGTTCTCATAAATAATTTGCTTGCTTCTTGTGATTTCAACCTATGCACATGTTATGTTTGATGAAATGCGAGCCTATGAATCCTTGCATTTTTTTTACCATCCCTTATCTTTTCAATGAGGCTTGTAAGATATAAACCAACTCGAGCCTCATTAGACCATGCATAGAGTTGAATAGGAAGAATTAAGTCGACTTGTAGGTGTTTTACAATCTAGACGACTCGGCTCCGGGACCCAAATCTTCTTAGGGATTGTAAGACATACACTAACTCGATCCCATCACAACAATAAGTGCTTGCATCTAATTGAAAACGTGTTTGTATAATCTACTCCCATGAATCCCCTATGAACCCATGACACCCTAGTGCCTTTAATCAATTTTTTACCAACCCCTTTATTTGCTTTACTTTGTTTTCATTAATTTACTTTCATTTTGTTGATTAGTTTAGACTTCATCTCATCTCAAACCCAATTTGTGACACCCTTAGACATAGCTACTTGCAATTGAAAATCCTACATCAATACCTGTCCCTTGGGATCCGACCTTTACTTACCTCTTTGCTAAGAGTAGTTTGTGAAGTTATAAATATTGTTTTGGTTGGTAGCTTTTGACGACGAGTTTGAATCCACACCAAAAATGGCGCCGTTGCCGGGGACGGTGTTCAATTGATTTGATTTTCATTAATTGTTTTTAGTTGTGTATTTCTTTACCTTGAGGGAGAGCACTTCCTCAAGGTACTTCTCACCATTTTCTCTTAGTGTATTTTTCAAGATGGATATTATAGATTGTTGTGTAGAGGGCCATATGGGTACTACTCTCATCAAAGACCCTTTAAAAGCATTGGAAACCTTAGAAGCAAGTGAGGCCAAAAATAAGCATTGGGAATTGGAAGTAGATCTCCTTGAAGCCGCTCTAGGTTACAAAGAGCTCAACTATGAGCAATCCATATTGATAAATGATATTCTCGAGGAAGCATCACAATCCACTAAATTAGAACAAGCAACCAAAGATCATACCATACAAGACGAAGAACTACACGAATATGTCATGGAGTTTGAGTACGATGGGTATGAAGAGCTTGAGGAAAAAATTGAATATGCCATGAGGATGGAATGTGTAATGGAGATGGTAAATGCCCCTAGTGAATCTTCAATGGTAGAAAGTGAGGTACAAACTCCAACTCTAAAACCCCTTCCCCCAAATTTGAAGTATGCTTACCTTGATGAATCTAAAACCAAACCCGTGATTGTTAATGAAAAACTCGATGAGAACCAATTGGAAAGTTTGCTTGATGTGTTAAAAGAACATGAAAAAGCTATAGGTTATAGTCTAGATGATCTTAAGGGAATAAGCCCCAATTTTTGCATGCATAGAATTCATCTAGAAGAAGACCATAGGCCTACCATTCAAGGCCAAAGGAGACTAAATCCCCACATGCAAGAAGTTGTAAAAACGGAGGTTATGAAATTACTTGATGCGGGAATCATTTATCCTATATCGGATTCTTTGTGGGTTAGCCATGTTCAAGTGGTACCTAAGAAAGGAGGTACTACGGTGGTGACAAATGATAAGAAAGAGCTGTTACCCACAAGGAAGATCACCGGTTGGCGTATGTGTATCGATTATCATAAGTTGAATTACGCAACAAGAAAATATCATTTCCCCTACCATTCATTGACCAAATGCTTGAGAGGTTAGCCTCTAACAAATTCTTTTGCTACCTTGATGGGCACTCGGGATTCTTCCAAATCCTGATACACCCGGATGACCAACACAAGACCACTTTCACATGTCTCTACGATACTTTTGCATATAGGAGAATGCCCTTCGGGCTATGTAATGCTCCCGCCACTTTCCAATGATACATGATGAGTGTCTTTTCCGACTAATTAGAAACCATAATGGAAGTTTTTATGGATGATTTTAGCGTCTATGGAAAAGACTTTGACTCTTGTTTGCATAACCTTTCTCTTGTATTGCAAAAGTGTGAAGATGTTATCCTTGTCTTGAATAGGGAAAAGTGTCATTTTATGGTCAATAAAGGAATTGTCTTGGGTCATTTAATCTCGAAAAAGGGCATCGAAGTTTTTCAAGGCCAAAGTTGAGGTGATAGAGAAACTCCCACCTCCCGTGAATGTTAGAGGGGTGAGGAGCTTTCTCGGTAACGCGGGTTTCTATCGCCATTTTATAAAAGATTTTTCCAAAATTGCGAAACCCCTTACTTAACTTTTGCTTAAGGATGCCCAATTCTAATTAACTAATGAGTGTGTTTAAGCTTTTAATAGAATCAAGGAAGCCTTAATCTCGGCACCAATCATCCAACCACCAAATTGGGAACTACCATTTGAGATAATGTGCGATGCGAGTAACTACGCCGTTGGAGCGGTTCTTGGCCAACGGGTAGGGAAGGCTTTTCATGCTATATATTTCATAAGCAAGACTCTTGATGCCGCCCAAGTGAACTACGAAACTACTGAGAAGGAACTTCTTGCCATTGTCTATGCACTAGATAAATTCCGTTCCTATTTGCTTGGATCAAAAGTGATTGTTTTCTCAGACCATCGTGCTCTTAGACATCTCTTGATAAAGAAAGAAGCAAAACCAAGATTGTTAAGGTGGATTTTGCTACTCCAATAATTTGATTTGGAGATAAGAGATAAGAAGGGAGCCGAGAATGTGGTAGCGGATCACTTGTCAAGAATTCGATTCCATGATGAAGAGGGAGAGACACCATAAATGACTCTTTCCCCGATGATATTTTGATGGCCATCCATTCACAACTCGAGAAGCACACAACACCATGGTTTGCCGACTATGCTAATTATATTGTGGGAGGAGTTCTTCCCCCAAACTTGAACTACAATCAAAGAAAGAGATTCTTGTTTGAAGTGAAGAGATACTTTTGGGACGATCCCAATCTTTACAAGGAATGTAGTGATGGACTTTATCGAAGATGCATACCCCAATGGGAAGTTCAAGGTGTTTTAGAGGGATGCTATTCATCACCATATGGAGGACATCATGGAGCACGAAGAACAATTGCTAAAGTCCTTCGATCGGGCTTCTTTTGGCCTGCCATGTTTTAAGATGCTAGGGGATTTATTCTCCATTGCGATCCTTGCCAAAGAACCGGGAACATTTCTTGGAGAAATGAGATGCCACAACGAGGAATATTGGAGGTAGAAATTTTTGATGTATGAGGAATTGACTACCAAGGACCATTTGTATCATCTCAATGAAACAAGTACATTCTTGTAGCCGTCGATTATGTATCAAAGTGGGTAGAAGCAAGTGCTACCCCAACCGACGATGCCAAAACGGTTACTAAACTTCTCAAGAAAGTAATCTTTCCAAGATTCGGAGTCCCTAGAGAAATCATTAGTGATGGAGGGACACATTTCCATGAAAAGAAGCTCACATCTCTTTTGACAAAGTATGTTGTTCAACATAGATCCGGCTTGGGATATCACCCTCAAACAAGCGGTAAAGTTGAAGGTTCGAATAGAGAGATCAAGCAAATTATGAGAAGGTTGTTAACAAGACTCGTAAGGATTGGAGCATGAAGCTTGATGACACTCTTTGGGCTTATAAGACAGCCTATAAGACTCCCATAGAAGCCTCTCCTTACAAGGTAGTCTATAGAAAGGCGTGCCATTTGCCAATCGAATTGGAGTACAAAGCCTTTTGGGCAATCAAAGCTCTCAACCTTGATCTCAAGTTAAGTGGTCAAAAGAGGATATTGCAAATTCAAGAGTTGGAATAATTCCGACTACAATCCTACGAAAATGCAAAAATCTACAAGGAAAGAACCAATTTGCTTTATGACAAGAGGACTCGGCAAAAAGCCTTGCACAAAGGAGACAAAGTCCTTCTATTTAACTCCCGCTATCGAATTTTTCCGGGAAAGTTAAATTCAAGGTGGGTGGGTCCCTATGTAATCACTAAAGTAGGAAAGTATGGACACTTTGAGATAAAGTCGGAGGATGGAAACAAGCTCAAGGTCAACAGTAAGAGATTGAAGCCATACTATGAAGGAGCATTCATAGGAGAAGTAGAGGTCATTTGCCTCGAACCTCTCCCGCCATGATAAGACCATCAAATGAGAAAGTTTGGTGGAGTCCTTTCCAAACCAGCACTTACACATACACTAACCTTTCTTACTTGTATTTTTCATTGCATTTGCACTTTACTTCTTTAAAAGCATGATTTTGACATGAGAGTTGGTGAGGGAGTGTTACTAATCTTGCTTGATAAATGAAGGATGTAACGATTCGAGTGTGGGGAAGCACCCTTGTCAATAAATGATAGAGAAAGAAGAATAAAAAAGAGGGGATCCCTACGGGCAGACCTGAGCCCGTGGGAGCTGAAGATTATCTGGGCGTCCCCAGTATCAATCAGGGCGTCCCGAAGGAGGATCCTAGCGTCCTGGCCTTAGGACGCGGGTCCTGGGAAGGTTTGAATTGAAGAAAGTGTTCTGTAAGATAATCTGCGCAGATCAGCTTCAGGACACTCGTCCTCAACCTCAGGCCCCTAGTCCTGGCATCGATCCACACGTCCTGGCAAGCTTCAAGTTCATGAGTTCACGCTGTATGAAAATCTGCACGTCCCAGAGGATCCGAGCGAACCCAGAAGGAATCCGCTCGAGCTGAGCAGGATCCGCGCATCCTGGCACGGTTGGCAAAATCAGGATGTACTGTGTTAGAATCCGAGCGCCTTGAGCAGGATCCGCCCGTCCCTACCTGCTCGTCTAAAATTTCTTCATAGCAGAAGACGCCCGTCCCGAGCATGATCCGCACGTCTCCCAGCCGTGCTGCTCTTCTGTTTTCGACAAGCTTACCTCTCTCTCTACCACACATATTAAGACACCTCATCCTTCTTTCCTATATAAAACATAGAATCCCCTCCTAAATGACTCAAAACACACCAAAAACACTCATTTACATCTCCAAAATAAAAACCCCCAAGACCTAGGGTTTGAAGGGATCTCAAGTGAAAAGATTAATCTTTATCTCATTCAAGCAAAATCTCAAGATCTACTTTAAAAATGAGACCAAGAGGATCCCTACCAAGAGAAAGAAGAAGAACAAGGGTCACAGGAAGCTCTTCTACCTCTCATCTCAACACTTTGAGAAGAGAAAATAAAGAAATTATTGATCTTTCAAGACTTAATGAGTTCCCCAACATAGAATTTGTCAATGATGCGCAAAGAATCGTCTTTCACCGTCTCCTAGGTAACAATATCCTTCCAACTAAGTTTGTTTCCCATGAGACATTAAGGAAACTAGGAATTTATCATCAAACCGAGGCACTCTTTGATTTATTTGGTCTTTCGACTTTGCTCAACATGCATGAGCTTACATATCGACCATTAGTCCTCGAATTCTTGAGTTTTCTGACAACCCTAAACAAGACGATTTATGTGGAATTCCGACTTGAGAACACAACAAGAATGATGACCCTTGTGGAATTTGCAAGTGTGTTGGGACTTGATGTATCTCCTACCCGTACATCAAAACCTCTGAACTATAGCATAACACCTCTATGGTGAGCGTTGAGGGGTCGCGATTTCTCATTAATCAAGGAATGACGGCCTCTTATATCCAAAACCCCATTATCCGGCTCACCTACCGCTTTATTACAAGCACTCTCATAGCTCGCCGCGATCCCGCGGTTGTAAACGAACTTGATCTAGTCTTTATGGAGTCTTATTTGAAGATACAAGGGAGGAGCGCTTATCATTTCAATGCCCCCTTAGTACTTCTTGAGAGGTGGGCAAAATTTCGGAATGGAGATGATGGTGGTATGATCCATATTGTCAATTGAGGATTAATAACAAGACTTGCTCAATTCTTCAATCCATCTTTCAACAACAACAATGCTTATGTACCTCTTCCGGGTACTACCAAGATTGATGAGATATTAATCTTCCGACACCACCATTGGATCATCTTTGAAGGTTATGAGCGAAATATCAAGTGGCTCACCAAAGGGAGCACCCCCATTTTTCTTCCAATGGAAGATTTAACAAGAGTATCACCTAGACGGGGTCCCCTTTCACAAGTACCATCTTACCTTGTCTTAACTCGTTCAAGTCAAGCAAATCAAACCCCACCTTCTTCTCAACCTCAACAAAACGAACCTCAAACAAATGAAAAAGAGAAAGTTTCTATCCTGCCTTACCCCTTTCCATATCAACCTTACAATCACCCAAATCCCTTTATCCTTCCGAGAGATGACTTTATAACGGGTCTACTCCAAGATTTACACCGAAAGTAATATGAAGGTAGAGTAAAAAATTATTATGCTCTCTATCCACAATTTCACCGGTTGGCCCATCAAGGGCATTTTAGTGAAGAGGTAATGCTTCCCTCTTGGGCTCAAATGGAAATTCTTTTTCCAAACTCAGAGCATGCCAATGGTGGAACACATTGACATGGAGAAGGAGAAGGAGAAAGATCAAGTGGCGGTGATACGATGGAAGTCAATAGCGAGGGGGACGAATTTATGGATTTCTATGAGAGCGATGAATCACGAGCACAATGGGATAGTGATCTTGGAGGGGATGATGGTAACCAATGAAGATGTTCATGAGCTTGGTGGAGTGGGCATGAGGCACCCACCATGGCCTAGGTGAAACTCTTCTATTCCCCTCATTTTTCTTGTCAAAAATTTCATGCTTTTCTAACTTGGTTAACATTTAATTGTTTCAAACTCTAGAGGTGTCCTTGTAAAAATTAAGGACTATTTTTCCACCTTAACAACATCAAGGTGATGGTAAATTTATTTTTCCCGCTTTGAAAATCCAAAATGACAATTAGTTTCGTGCATTGCATACTTGTGCATGAACTTCCTTACTTGTTGTTGGAAATCTATATCTCATTACTTGGCATATTCTTATATGTGAAGATTTAATTTAGTCATAAAATTAAACAATCATCTTATGCATGCAAATAATAAAATAATTAAAGAAGAAATCATCATCTCACATTGAAGATTTCGGTTTATATGGGCACAAGTGAGTTCTCCTACTCTCTTGTTCTTGAGCTTCCTTAAGTGGATGAACAAGGATTCAAGTAGAGAATCCCTCCCAAGGTATTATACCCAAAGTAACAACTTAATAAATTTAATATTATTATTACTAGAACAATATTAATTTTGTATAAAAATTGACCCAAAATATTATTTGATCTCTCAATAATTTCTGTTAAGAGAGAAGGAGGAGGAGGAAGATTTTATCTCACTAAAAACCTTATTTTTAGATGATGAATTAATGAATAAATGATACACTAACTATTGGTAGTGTATATGGTAAAAATAAGAAGAAAAACCCATGGTTTTCTCATCTTGAAAAACCGGGTAGAAGGGGAAGGAAGGGGCCAATGCATGCACAAGGTGGTCTTCATAAGATTAAGTAGGGTTGCATGGCTAGGATTAGGAAGAAATGATTATGTTTACCACTAACATAATCAACATAATATATTCCTAATCATCCCCATTATTTCGGTTTTTATGGATAAAATGGACTCCATTTTATCTTTGTCAATTTGTCAATTTGTCATATGTCACATGTCACATGTCACATGTCACATAAAATTGTTATGTATTTTTAACATATTAAAAATCAACGCATTAATAAAAATACGTCATATACAAAAATCGACTTAGTAATTCATAATTACTTGTACCAAAATATTTTACCAATTATAAATCACAACATCTTGTATTTATAATAATTTATTCATTCAAATGCAATTGTTTCCTTAAACAATAATTTCATCTAAGTAATTAAAACAATTCGATTACTTAGACCGTATCTTATTTAATCAAATTACAATGAGACACGTAAATATTACTTCCAAAATCATCCGTTAATTTTAAGTAATTTAATTAACCCGTATCGTCATACGATCAATTAAATGATCAATTAAGAGTGTTACCCTTTAGTTATGACCTAAGGGGATCAACTGATCACCACCGTCGCACGACAGTAATGTCAAACTCTAGTCAGCCAATCATTACCGATATGTGTGGACCAGTTGACAGTAAAATATTTCTTCCCAATTGTATTCTTTAAAATGAGACTTAAACATGTGATCATCATGATCAACAGTTGTGATCGCATTATTGTCGGAGGACACATATTCCAACAATCTCCCACTTGTCCTCGACAAGTGTGCGTCACCAATTCTCTTGTCCTATTACTATCTCCCACTCAATGCAAGGTGTCCTTTAGGTCGTACTTGCAAGTGATCATATCGAGAGTGGTTTCCTCGATCTGGAGAATAACTGATTGACCGGATTTATCTACCATAGATATCTTCCGAGCGTGGCCACGCATTTCCAGTTCATTATTCCTCGAGTGGCCTTGAGATATTGTTATAACCCTGACTAGGGGTGGACAATTCCTATCGCACTCATTCCCTTTGACTAGCCACAGCCATCATAACCCAAAATATGCCCATTTGACCCCATTTACGAAGGTCGTAGTAACACAAATCAAAGTTAATCTGAAACTGTGCCATCTTAAGTGAATAGTCTTTAGTCAAAAGAATCGACTCATTAGAATACTATAGTAGCTCTCGCCACGACCAGGCTATATAAATTTGCCAGAACTCTATAAGCGGTCATAAGGCCCGACAAAATGTTCCTAACAGTCTGCCAATGTGATCGACTAGTCATTCTCATATGACTCCATGGCACTTGAACTTGCCATCAATCGCATCACATTCTAGTCACTTCAAGACGTCACCTCATGTAAGTAACTATGGGCGAATACAATGCTAATCCGTGTTCACTTAAACGGGGTTCAGTTGTCTCTACAACCCGTTGGGTGTAACAAAGTATAAGGTGAGTTAATAATAACTCAAACGACAAATGTCGACATCACATTCGGGTAGTCAATACCATATTACAACCTTGTGATGCATATCGTAAGTGTGTAAACACTTGTTGATTGCAATAGAAGTTTAACATACCATGTGTCCATGTGTTCAAACTTCTTATAATCACATTTTTCTTTACGTTCATGATATCTATCATAGCATGAACCTTACCAAGTACACATATAGGTTTCCAACCTTGGTTTGGGTTCTTTATCTTGAAAGAACTTCTCTGTCGATTATCATAACCAATGAATTTGCGGTGAATGATATAACTTGCACTGATCAAGTACTCCACCCACTCATAATGCACTAGGTAAATGTTTTGCAGAGTCTTGCAACAATTGTCAAGATGATTAGCCTAGCACTTCTCACAAGTCCTAGCATATTAGGAAATATTAGTTTTTGAGTAACTTCTTACTTCAACTAAGTACATTTCCAAACCTTTTATTTCTCTTTTTAGCTTGAAAAGGTTAGGATTTTCATAAATCCTTACGTGATGTTCGAACTTTAATATGTCCAACCTCATGACACATAACTGAGTGTTCTGTCCAACACAAAAATCGCTCATCGGATTCTCCTCGAGAATTCATGACGTTTCTTCTATGGCTTGCCACTTATGCATATGATTCATTAATGGACATGTGCATGATTATTCTAATGGCGGAAACATTAGTAACTAATAATCATGAGTTCAACCATTCTTAGGTTCAATGAACGACTATGACTGCTAATGGCAATTCCATTTTCATTGACATGAATAACCTATGTTTCTCGTTGATTCGATGTGTATATCTCAATACTTATCCAACATCTCGTGATGTAATTGGATTCATCATAGTCCATTGTCATCCAGAATTGAAAACTCAAATACTTCTTTGTGAAAGAAGGTATTAGCTCGTCATTCTCAATGAGTTAGTGAGTTATAAATATTACAAGATGATTGCTCCCACTAAATTCCATGTCTTCACATGATAATTTCCAACTCCCACATGTTTCGTAATCGACTACTCAATTGAAACATTTCAAGAATTGAAATATATATATATTGCTTTGCTAAGTAATTAAGATAAAACCATATATGTTCCCATCATATCCTTTCAAAATACCTATTTTGAAGTGGTTTCATCTTAACCTTATGAAAAGAGATTCTAATCTCTTAACTCATTCATATTGTGATGATGCGTAGCAACGTCATTATTCAAATGTGAATTATATCTAATACACATCCTTCAAGATATCCTTTAGGAAGGAGGTTTAACCATTTCATTTTCATAATGAGGTTAAGTAATGACATTAGCGAGGTTAATACTTAACTCAGCTTTTGTGGATATCGGCATATCAACATTTGCAACCTTTTGGTCATAAATCTCACTTATTTTCGAGGATGCAACTTTGTTTCATTTAGGCTCTTAAGTAAATATCAATATTGAAACTATTGGTCAAAAGTTGTTCATAAACTTAGTCATAACTTATGGTTAAGACTTTAAATTAGTCATTCTCATTCCAAAACTTTTTTTTGGTCTCCTCGTGTAGTTATCTTGAGAACATATTCTTTTGATTACTTCACTTGGTCTCTTTTGTCATGTAGATATATTCGAGACCATAGATGTCATCTATTCGTGTATACTATATAAATAGATATACCTTTATTCAAATCATTCTTCCTTGCATAGATCTCATTTACACAAATTTTCTTGATGTTCTTAGTGTCTTCATTTTTCTCCCACTCTATCTTTAGAATGAATACACTAGAGATTCAAAGATAGCTTATAAGACACAAATAATGATTTTGAAGTATAAGGAGGACTATCTCATAGGTTGACTAATTGTTTTAAATTTGATGAGTGTACTTGGTGATTGACATTCCTTTAAGAGAGTTCATCAACTCAATTTGACTTTATAATTGATCATATCCAAGCCTTAAGCTTGTGGACATATAATGAATCCCATCATTATAGTTGTCAATTAGATCACTTTAAGTGAATGATCATATGTTTCTATGAGCAAGCGGAAAAAGCTGAATTTTAGAACAAGGATAAAATACGATAAAACGGGTGACTTGGGTTGCAAACCAAGCCACCATTATCCAAAATACAACCAATATCCAAAATACATTTCCATGTCAAACACGGAAATCAAAAGGTTCTAAAATCCGAAACATAAATTTAAAATAAGACAATAAAAAGACAAGCTTCATGGAAGCTACTCCTAGCTTCTCGATGGTTTCTCAAGCTTGCTTTTCTTTTCCCTTGTCCTTGCTTGGTGGAGGCCCTATTTAAAATAAAAAGGGATACATTATCACAACTTTGTATCACAATACCATAGTTGAATTAGAAACATAAAAGAAAGGATAGTCATTTACCTACTGGAGTGATCTTTCCAGCCTTAATGTCACCAAGGTATTTGGAACAATTTCTTTTCCAATGTCCAACACCATTACAATAATGGCATTTATCAAGAGGACCCTTCTTGATCTTGGAAGTGCTAGCTTCATAAGTCTTAGCTTTGGTGAAAGTGGGAGGTTTCTTCTTACCTTTCTTCCCATTCTTTTTGAACTTCCCCTTACTCTTGGTGCTTATGTTAAGCACATCCTTGGGTGGGTTGACATTTAACCCCATGTCTCTTTCGGCTTGCACAAGTAACTTGTGCAATTCTTCAAGAGACACGTCCTTGTCTTGCATGTTAAAATTCACCCGGAATTGAACATATGCCTTGACTTTGGATAAGGAGTGTAGAATCCTATCTACAATGAGTTCTTTGGGGATTTCAACTTTTTGAATCTTCAAAGTCTCGACTAGCTCCATTAATTTGAGAACATGAGGGCTAACCTTTTGGCCCTCTTTGAAGTCGAGATCAAAGAATGCCGCGGCCGCCTCATATTGGACGATCCGCGGAGTTTGTGAAAACATTGTCACAAGCTTGGAGTAGATTTCATTAGCAGTGCCCATCATAAAGGCTCTCCTTTGGAGATCCGCCTCCATCGCAAAGATCAACACATTTTTCATTGCGGCGGACTCCTTATGGTAAGCCTCATATGCTTCCCTAGTAGCGGCGGTTGACCTAGTATTAGGTTCGGGTGGAGAGGCCTCGGCGAGGTAACAAAGCTTGTCGTCACCTTGGGCGGCTAATTTGAGTTGGGCATCCAAATCGGAGAAATTTGACCCATTCTTTTCAAGTTTACATCGATCCATGAAGGATCGGAGCCATGAAGTATTAGTGAGAGGCGTGGCGTTGGTGTTTGGATTGGCCATTTGTTATGAGAAATAAAAGCGGTCTACAAAACAAAATAGAAGGAATAAAACATATGTCATTTTGAAAATAATAATAATACTCGTAAAAAATTAATTTAAACAAGTTTTATTGCATTTATCTAGTGACCTCTACCCAACTTAGATAAATGATTCCAAGATCCAAATTCATGTTAACTTGGGCACGGTAGGGCCGATTCATCCCTTATCAATATAACTCGGTGGATTAACACTTTAATCGATTCTACTTTTAGAACTCTTGGTCAATAAAATTACATTAACATTTATCTTTAGCCCGGAACACATGCGACTACGGTCACGAATACTTCCGTTGAGCTCAATCAAAATTTCAATAAATGTGTCCATGATCCAAATCCACATCAACTTGGGCACGGTAGGGCCGATTCAGCGCTTATCAACATGAATTCGGTGGATAGACATTTATCACCCACTTCCCCTACGTAACAAGGTTTGTACCCCGGTAGGGCCGAGTGCACTCCCTCGCGAAATAGGTTTTCATGGTTTCTACTTTTTGGTAAGGCTATGTCTCAATTGATTATTTTAGCGAGAGGTCATGTCAATTTATTATCTATCACGTTTTAAGTGAACTAAAGCGGTGAAATACGATAATTCTAATTGACACGGTCGATAAACTCGATTAAGAGATGATGCATGTTTTAGTTATGGCGATTTAGCGATGCATGCAACATATAAATAAAAATGCAAAGCATAAATTAAATCCTAGTATGGCCTTCCTAAAAAAGAAAATCTAATTAACTATTACATATTCGGAAACCAACTCCATTGGTCCCTTGAACTTCGGTTTTGGCATGCATCTCGAGGTAACACTGTCTTTATGTATCGTCTTCCTTGAGTGACATCGTCTTCAAGGAACTCCGGAATAAATAAATTACATAACAAATTACATAATTTCCTATTATACATTTGTAATTAAAATAAAATAAATCTATTAAATTACAAAATGGTGATATGAGATCACAATAAATTACAACCGAATCGATATTCCCATACATTTCGGGTAATACCAATTAAAAACTAAGGCCATACTAAGTAAAATTACATAATTCAAAAATTACAGAAAATAAAATTATGACAATCATAAATAAAATGCAGCATTATAATATGTATGAACATGTCCAATTTTATGCTAAATCGCCTTTAAGGAGCCAATATCGTATATTTAACGGTTTTTACGGATTTGCGTGATTCAACCTTTTAAAATCACAATAAATTACATAAATTCATATTTATGCACAAGTTAATTACCCTAACCACTTAGGACTCAAAATTTAGTCTCCACTAACTATTTGACCATAATTAACTTATATTTCTTAAAATTGTTCATTAATGGACCCAAAATAACAATAAAATGCTATAAACTTCAAATAAATCACCAAAAATTCAAATAAATTTGAAATTTAAACTCTTGAAAATTCTAGAAAAATACCATGACACTCATAATGTTCAAAAAACTTTAGGTTAAAATTTCAAAATATTTATCGGAAAAACTATGTTGCGGTTTATCGGATTTATCAATTATAATCATAAAAACATGAGAAAAATTATATTCATCAAATTTTCAATTTTAGATCTGAAATAGGTAATAAAATGCAACATGTGACGTTTTTCCTTAGTCATGGAGTATGTTTTAGCAATAATTCACTAATTAAGTCACTATTTATGCTATGTTTCATCAAAAATTCATAAATCATGCATAAGACTTCAATATCGCCTATTATTTTACACACATCTTGTAAAATTTCATGTGACAACATATTAAATTCCTATGACCAGATTCAAAATTTATCTCATATTAACCTATTTTTCATTTAAATTCGATTTTTATCCTGAAAAATCCATATTGTGAGCATAAAAACTCCGAAAATTCTGAAAATTTACAGGTCATCTAAAACTAAAACATGAGAAAACATATCCAAATATTACTGGAAAATTCAAAGTTTAGCTAATTTTAGTCCGAAAATGACATTTTAATCATAAAATCACATTTTAATGCCATTATTATATAAGATGAACAATAAAAATCCATAAATTAACCAAAATATCCTAAATACATTTTAGGATCATAAACTTTAACATGCATAAATTATTTTCGTGATATATCATAATAACACAAATTTACAAGTTTTATATGTTAATCGTATAACTCGGAAAAACTATAACCGATTTGCATGCAAACAACCAAGGCTCTTGATACCGCTTGTTGGAAATCTATATCTCATTACTTGACATATTCTTATATGTGATGATTTAATTTAGTCATAAAATTAAACAATGATCTTATGCATGCAAACAATTAAATAATTAAAGAAGAAATCATCATCTCACATTGAAGATTTCGGTTTATATGGGCACAAGTGAGTTCTCCTACTCACTTATTCTTGAGCTTCCTTAAGTGGATGAATATGGATTCAAGTAGAGAATCCCTCCCAAGGTATTATACCCAAAGTAACAACTTAATAAAATTAATATTATTATTACTAGAACAATATTAATTTTGTATAAAAATTGACCCAAAATATTATTTGATCTCTCAATAATTTCGGTTAAGAGAGAAGGAGGAGGAGGAAGATTTTATCTCACTAAAAACCTTATTTTAAGATGATGAATTAATGAATAAATGATACACTAACTATTGGTAGTGTATATGGTAAAAATAAGGAGAAAAACCCATGGTTTTCTCCTCTTGAAAAACCGGGTAGAAGGGGAAGGAAGGGGCCAATGCATGCATAAGGTGGTCTTCACAAGATTAAGTAGGGTTGCATGGCTAGGATTAGGAAGAAATGATTATGTTTACCACTAACATAATCAACATAATATATTCCTAATCATCCCCATTATTTCGGTTTTTATGGATAAAATGGACTCCATTTTATCTTTGTCAATTTGTCAATTTGTCATATGTCACATGTCACATGTCACATGTCACATAAAATTGTTATGTATTTTTAACATATTAAAAATCAACGCATTAATAAAAATACGTCATATACAAAAATCGACTTAGTAATTCATAATTACTTGTACCAAAATATTTTACCAATTATAAACCGTATCTTATTTAATCTAATTACAATGAGACACGTAAATATTACTTCCAAAATCGTCCCGTCAATTTTAAGTAATTTAATTAACCCGTATCGTCATACGATCAATTAAATGATCAATTAAGAGTGTTACCCTTTAGGTATGACCTAAGGGGATCAACTGATCACCACCGCCGCATACGACAAGTAATGTCAAACTCTAGTCACCAATCATTACCGATATGTGTGGACCAGTTGACAGTAAAATATTACTTCCCAATTGTATTCTTTAAAATGAGACTTAAACATGTGATCATCATGATCAACAGTTGTGATCGCATTATTGTCGGAGGACACATATTCCAACACTTGTACACTAGAAATAGTGTCTTACTCGGTTTGGGGAAGTTCAAACACAAGGAATGAGAGTTAATCCAAATTAGCTCTCCAACCAATAAACTCATGCATCATATAGAGTAGAATAGATTGCTATATATATATATATATATATATATATATATATATATATATATATAGTTTGCATAATAGTGTAGAAATCATGCATTCTCATTTAGCTTGCATAATTTCCTATCGTATTGGCCATTGAGGACAATGCCCATACTAATGTGGGGATGAGAAATTCTAACTTAACTTTTAAAATAAAAAATGATAAAAATTGAAAAAACACAAAAATATGTTCCTTTATTTCACAAAAACAAAAACCATAAAAATTTGAAAAATTGAAAAACCAAAAACATGTTCATTCCTTTGTAGTGTAGAGATGTATATTTTGTATATACTTGTGTTTGTTTGTCCTCCTATTACATTGGATCAACTACGCCACATCCGAGGCATGAGTAATATGAAGACCGCATGGTATGATCTTTCCAATCTCTTTTTTCCTCTCTACGTTAATGACTGCGTGGCTTTATTTTGATTGATGCGGTATACACCAATGTGATATTAGGAGTTGCATTTAGCTTATATGACATGCTAGTTGATAGAAGCATATGCATTAGAGTTGTATAAATGTTAGTTGCATCATGGCATGTAGTTGCATTTTAGAAAAAATGTTGTGAAAACATCTACTTGGGAAACTTGACAAGTGTATATAAGGCCCTTGTAGATACTTTTTCTTCTTGAGACATTGCTCATTAGAATGCCTCTAAAACACCCTAGGATGTGTCATTCTAGTATCCTTTGACCCATGGATTAAGGCCTAGTCAAGAGTACCTTGTGGTGTTTGGCTACCGTTTATTCCAAGGCGACCCTTGAAACCATGCAACCATCTTCCACTTCTATCACATTTTGTCAACAAAAAGGGAATGGGCACAAAAACTATCAATTTGAGTTCAAGTACCAAAGTAAAAATCAAGAAGTTTGCAATTTGCATCAAAGAAAAGAGGAGTACAAAAACAAGAACTCCTATGCTTCAAATATAAGCACCCTCGTTACAAATTAGGGTGACTTTGAAAATGTTCAAAAATGCAAAAGTTGAAAATTTTGAAGTATTGAAATGCAAAAATATCAAAGAAATGACAAAAGAGATTGTCCTCTAAAATGTCAAATGCCACAAGAAATTGGTGGAATAACAAAACCAAAAGCAAACTCCCATTATGAAGCTCAAATACATTGATGCCTTTTTCCATTTGAAACCACTTTTGTGCATGGTAGAGAGGGGACGACCATTCTTCTTGTCTAGGCAAGAGTGGGAATTCCGCGATCCTATAGTGTTTCTAACACCATAAGGAGACTACTCTTGACGAAAGCATTAAACGATTGAGGACAAAGGTACCCTAGCTTGACACAACTTGGATGTGATTTATTGGTATCCTTCTAGGCTTAGTAACTTGAAGAAACCATATCTATAATGGAGTGTGTAACCTTAGATTGCTTCTCTTATAGATGATTTCCGCCACTTAGATGAGGAAACCATATTCTTTTGTAGATGCATCCATTACTTGGTTTTATGTGCTTAATGATTGTCTGTATCGCCATTTTGGCAAGCCCCACCTTGCCTTGCAAGAAGGTATCCTACCTCATGGTTGTCTTGTTGTGAGTGGAAGAGGCGCAGTGAGACCCGCTAATTGTCTCATATCAGTTATATTATTAGGCTAGTTAAAATATGGGTCCTAGTTTTAGTCACCTCTTTACTCGGGACGAGCAAAGGTTCGGTTTGGGGATGTTTGATGTGACTCATATTTGAGCACATTTAGTCCCCGAATTAACCTTGTTCCTATGCTTTCTATCACATATTTGGGTCATTTATTATCTTTAGTTTTCCATTTTGCATATTTTTTGAGGTTTTGTGTCCTTGGTAGAAAAGGATTGCTAATCTTGCATTTATGAGGCGAAATGGAGCTAAATGGATCGCATCTAATGACCAAGCATCAAAGAGATGACCAACATTAGAGGCCTAAGTAGATAAATAAAGTAAAATGGGCAATGATGAAAAGATCCTTGCATCCCCAACATGATCCTTGCGGATTGTTAAGGAGCCAAACAAGGGAATTACTCTGCCTAAGGATCCGAGCGGCCCGAGCATGATCCGAGCGTACCAAACTGCCAGGATCCGAGCGGCTTGATCCCAGGACGAGCGGACTAGAGAGCCATGATCCGAGCATCCCCTCCCTGATCCGAGTGGATCTCAACACAGAACAGCCGGTGCCTCAGCATAGGACGAGCGGATCGTGGCAGGACTAGGAAGGAGGATCCGCGCATGTCCCTCAGGAGTAGAATTTCCTCAAGCTTTTCTTAGGGTCTTAATAGTCATTTAAGGCCTTAGTAACCCTAATCCTTGTACATAATTTTAGTATAAATACCCCCTTTGTACTACCTAGATTAGGGGGGGGGGGGGGATCTCATCAACTCTTAATACTCTCTTAATCCTATCATAATTTAGTCTTAATTTAGTTATAATACATTTCTCAATATTAATCGTATCTTAATCTTTCCCTAATTTCTCTATTGTTTTTCTTTTTATTTGGGTAATTAGAAGATTATTTGGGGGATTGACAACCTTCCATCAATCATCAAGTACTTCTATTATTCTTTGCTTTATTATTTGGATAATCTTCATAGGTATTATTCTTCTTTACCCTTGTTTAATTATTGTTAATCACTTTCATTTATTCATCATGTTTTGCTTTGTTAGCATGACTGACAACCTTATTAGTATGCTAAACTTGATAATGAGTGAGTAGTTCTTTAGCTAGGGTTAATGGGGAATTAGGGGAAACAAACATAGGGATTAATCTATGCTTAATCTAATATGTTCTCATAATTAATTTGCTTGCTTCTTGTGATTTCAACCTATGCACATGTTATGTTTGATGAAATGCGAGCCTATGAATCCTTGCATTTTTTTACCATCCCTTATCTTTTCAATGAGGCTTGTAAGATATAAACCAACTCGAGCCTCATCAGACCATGCATAGAGTTGAATAGGAAGAATTAAGTCGACTTGTAGGTGTTGTATAGTCTAGACGACTCGGCTCCGGGACCCAAATATTCCAAGGGATTGTAAGACTTACACTAACTCAATCCTATCACAACAATAAGTGCTTGCATCTAATTGAGAACATGTTTGTATAATCTACTCCCATGAATCCCCTATGAACTCATGATACCCTAGTGCCATTAATCAATTGTTTACAAACCCCTTTATTTGCTTTACTTTGTTTTCATTAATTTACTATCATTTTGTTGATTAATTTAGACTTCACCTCATCTCAAACCCAATTTGTGACACCCTTAGACATAGCTACTTGCAATTGAAAATACTACTTCAATACCCGTCCCTAGGATCCGACCTTTACTTACCTCTTTGCTAAGAGTAGTTTGTGAAGTTATAAATATTGTTTTGGTTGGTAGCTTTTGACGACGAGTTTGAATCCACACCAACTTTTATTTGCTAAATTTTAATCTAAAGTACTTGCGTTTATTGTACTTTGTTATACACTACCTCAGGTAACCGAGATGGTAACAGTCCTATTTATTTGGGAATGTCTTGCTAAAGGCTCTTGAATAAATGGGGGTGTTACACAAGGTGTTCGCGCATACGATGGGACGTGGCGTAAATTAATAGGCCTTATCAATCTTGCTATAGCCACTAGTCCAGTTGAAAGAAAGGTCATTTCCAGATAGTAGACATCGAGGCATCCTTTAACATACTCCAAGGGAGGCCATGGATTCACCCTTCCAAAGCTATAACATCCACACTCCACCAAAAGATCAAGATCCCTTTAGATGGACGAGTAGTGATCAAGGTTGTGATCGAGAAAATCTCCAGCAATCAAGTTGTGTCAGATCCAGTGCATGAGTTAGGAGGATTCCAGATCATCAACCTTATAGAAAGTGAATTGGCTCCTCTATACTCAACCCATATTCTAACTTGGTGGTCAACCACATACTCAAATCCCAGGTATACTTCCCAGGAATATGTAGATACCCAGTATCTGCTGAGACTCCAACAAACACCTGATGATTATCGGACTACAACATGTTTTGGGATCACAGCGTTTGATCGACAGTTTGTGTACAACTTTACGTCGGAAAACATAAAACGATTTCGAAAATAAAACATTTCAAAACATTTCAAAAATACCTGGAGTGTTTAATGCACGGCGACGGGGTCTCAATGACACTAACTAGAGTCAAAATCGACACCGGACCAAAAACCGACTCGAAAATTCAAAATCCCGACTCCAACAACGAGTCAAACCGAGTCAAACACAAAAACCAAAAATATCTCAAGCCTTCTATGCTAAGTTTTCCCGGATTCATGTTGGTCAAGTACCAAACATGTGACTACAAAACCTAGGATGGAACAAATCATGATTGCGTTTGTTGTGATAGTGACAACACAACTCGAAGTGCCGCGACGTGGCTCGCGCCTCTTTGAGCAGCCCAGGTGGCCACGTCGCTCAAAACTCACACAACCACTCATTCTCCTATAAATACCCCTCAAATGCCACCCATTTGAGACTTACGCGAGTGTCCGCCCCCTCTTTTCTCCCTTAAAATTCTCGACTCGACTTCTAAAGTCACAATCCGACGCGTGTTTACGACCTACCGATCGTAAACATGAGCCTTACACATTGTTTGGTACCGTCATCGTGCATTAAACCACTTGTCCGACCACTTTGACCACTACACCATCACTATACTTTTAAAACACTCTTTTACTTACCAAAACGGTTTTAAACCGAGTTTTTTCCGATCAAACAAGTTGTTACACTTACGTCGGTCACTCGCCATAACCAAACCTGTAAGTATGAGGGTGTAAAAATCCTCTTTTATTATGTTTACATTTGTTTCAGGACTTTAACATGCAAAACATGCATAACATGAACCAAAACATGGAATAAACGAGCCAAAAGCGATTTTTTGGTCCGAGGCGAAGCCCTTAGGTCGCCAACAGGCTCGCGCCTAAATGGGGTACTCAGACCAGAGATCAACCGTGTTTGTTCTCGTTATTTCCTTTAACCCATTTTTCATATTTGTAATCGGTTTTTACCATTTCAAATATTTTCGAAACCCTTTTGTTTCATTTCACATGTTTTAACCATAAAACATTTTTCACCCTTGGTTCTTCATACCATGACGGTTAAATCCGTATTTCGGTGATAATATTTGGTTAATGACATTTAAAAGGTATTTTAAAGCCTTTTATCTCATTTCTTTACATTTTCAAACAAACATATTAGTCACCAACACAAAATCATCCTTGGTTCTATATACCATGCCGGATTTTAACCCGGGTACGATGATGAGTACCGACTAATTATATTCAAAATGGACTTAAAACAATTAGTCCATAATCATTTTCAAAACTATTCATGTCAAGCTTGTGAAAACCGAGCCCGACACCGAATATTATAAAATAATGATGATTATTCGAGTCTAGTTCTTCAAATCAACAAATGCGGTCTAAACGACCCTTTCAAAATCAAACCGGGTTCAAATACCCACTTTTAACACATTTCATAACGTTTTCTAAACATTCAGAACACGGCATACAGTCGTTGGCTAACCCGCGCCTCAAGCAGGCCTTTTCTTTCTCATTTTCAAAACCAGAAGGAGGCCCCTTAACCGCCGGCTGGCTCGCGCCTCTTATAGCCGTCCTGGCAGTGCAGGCCTGTTCCCTTCGGCAAGATTAGTCTAGGACGATCCCGACTCCGGTTAACCCGGATATAGGACGGATCAGATGACTATTCGATTATTCAAAACCACATTTGCAAAATGCCTTACTAAGACAAATGGATCATGTTATGCACTCTAAACCTAATACGGTAAATGGATGTTTAATTTCCGTCTTGCATGCAAATCAATCATTAATCCAACTCGACATCTTATACTTGATACTTGGATTAAATCAACCGACTTAAAAAGCTCTCACATGTTAGGTTTAAATCATTGGATGCGCATTCATGCATTTAAACCGTTTTATCAACTTTTGCATTCAACCAACCAAGATCGATCAGTAGAGGCCGCTAAACGCGGGCGGGATTGGGTGTCTGATTAAAGGGCTTCCCAATACGTACCTTCACCTCTTACTCAGAAACTTTGGATAGTGGACGACCTTATCCAGGGCGTACGAGAGTCATTCTAGAGATAAGATGCTAAAGAGGGACGATTTCCTTATCTTTAGTACCTATGTCAAAACGCTGCTTTGTGCTTCGATTTGACCGAGGTATAAAGTAGAATTCGAACGGGTTCCAGGCATCCCACAAATGCTTGGTGGTGACTCCGAACATCTCTAATCGTTTCGAGACTCTTACCGAGACGAAACCGACCGATCTAAAAACGATCCGGTCGAAAGCACCTTTACGCCGCCGAGCGTGGCTTTCAAAAAGACCGTTGCACGTCCGCAGATCGAACCGGACCTGCAGGTGGGCCATGTCCACAGAATGCCACTAAACCCTGCCAGGAATAGCACCTTCCCGTCTTTTAAGGAATGTCGCTCCTAAGAAATACCATTAGGATTGGGATACGAACCTACAATAGCAGAAGCTTTCGAAATGCTCGCACAAGTTCACGATCGCAAACATAAAGGGATAAAAATGCGGCCTTATCACCCTACACCGAATGGGTATTTCGTCAAAGAAGGAGATCATGAATCTTTTCATGGGTTTCATGAACCTTGGATGTTCAATGGCAACAAGCTATCCGGAATCAAAGTAATCCACGATTGTCATTTCATTCCTCAAGATATGGTTCCTACCGTCAAAGCTCGTCTGACACCTTGTCTCGGTGAACAAGCTGTTAGCCTTTTGTTTGGAGAGGATCAACTTGTCAAGGCAGCCCAAGATGAGATTATTACCATGATATTATGGGATGACCATTTTAACCGTGCAGCTCTCATCACATATGCAGATCTAGCCAATCAGAAGAGAGGATGGAGAACGTCGATAAAATGGACCAATAATCAAGCAATTCTCTTCAAGCTCACAACTGGAGAAGGAGACATGTTCAAAGGAGAACCAGAAGACGACGAGTTCGAGTCTGAGTCAAAGTTGGAGTCGGAGTCGGAAACTTAGTCTAAGTCTAGAGAAATCGTTAAACAGTCTCCTCCAGTTGCCACTCTCCATCCTATCATTTCTCCTAGTTTAGCATCGTCTAGTAACATAGCTTGGGGAATGTCCCCAGCAACTGTCCCTTTACCGCCACTGAATAAGGCGCAGATGGCTTCTTTGTTTCAGCTATTTTCAAACATTAATATGAATAAATCTGATTCTGCTTACTCTTCGTGTTATCTTGATTGTAATTCTGTTTATCATGATACTAAGGATGATCCTGGCCCAGAATCAATCTAACTACCTCCCTACATAATTAAAAATACTAGAGGAAGGGAAAGGGGCACCAGTTATAATGAACACCGAACCTATTAACGTAGGGACATATTTAGAACCCCAAGAACATAGGATAGGGACGACCTTGAACTCAAATGAAAGGGTTCGCTTCATCGACATTCTTCACGAGTTCAAAGACGTCTTCGGTTGGTCCTAGAATGATATTCCAGGAATAGACAGAGATATTGTAGAACATCGAATCCCAATCAAGCCAGGTTTCAAACCTGTAAAGTAGAAGCTTTGCCAAATGAGAACAGAATGGGCTCTCAAGATTAAAGAGGAAGTAGACAAGAAATTCAAAGCCGGGTTCATCAAATTTTCCGAGTACTCAGACTGGGTGACTAAAATAATCCCTCTACCCAAAAAGGATTGGCGAATTCGGGTTTGTGTTGATTTCAGAGATCTGAACAAGGCCAATCCAAAAGACGACTTCCCACTCCCGCACATCAACATATTAGTAGATAACACAACAGATCACGCGCTCCTTTCTTTCATGGATGGGTTTGCAGGATATAATCAGATCAAAATGGCTGAAGAAGATACGCATAAAACGGCGTTTGTCACTAAATGGGGTACATATTGCTACACCGTTATGTCGTTCGGGTTAATCAATGCTTGAGTAACATATCAACGCACTGCGACTACCTTATTGCATGACGATGCACAAAGAAGTAGAGATGTATGTAGATGACATGATCGTCAAATCCAAGGATAGGCAGGGTCACATCGTCAACCTTTGCAAATTCTTTCTCAAATTGTGCAAGTAGAACATGAGACTTAATCCTCATAAGTGCGCATTCAGGGTAACGACCGGCAACCTGCTGGGATATGTAGTCAGTCAGAGAGGGATAGAGATTGATCCATCCAATATCAAGGCTCTAATCGAGATGCCACAGCCGTAGATAGAAAAGGAAGTTCGAGGATTCCTGGGCAAAGTACAGTGTATAAGTCGCTTCATTTCAAAGCTCACTATGATCTGCGAACCCATATTCAAAAAGCTCAAGAAAATGGACCACGCCATGTGGGACGATGATTGTCAAAAGTCATTTGACATAATCAAGGAGATCTTGGCCAAGCCACCTGTTTTAATGCTACCGCAGAAAGACCAACCTCTATCTCTATATCTCACAGTCACAAAAATAGCCATGGGGGCTATTCTCGCACAGACCGTCGGGAAAGAAGAAAGAGCTATCTACTACCTTAGGAAGAAGTTATTAGAATATGAGACTAAATATACATCGCTTGAAAAGATATGCCTCGCTCTTGTGTGCGCAACCAAGAAACTACATCATTATATGCTTAGCTATTATGTCAAGGTGTACTCAAAGATGGACCCTATCAACTACATTTTCGAAAAACCTGTCTTAAATGGGCGTTTGGCAAGATGGACTTTGATGCTCTCAGAGTTCGATCTAGAATATGTACCTTTAAAGGTCATTTAAGGATGAGTAGTAGCCGCACTCTTCGCAGACAACCCAATCCAGGATACCAAAGTGATAGATACATGGTAATTTCCAGATGAAGACATTCTACACGCCAATGCAAAATCATGGGATCTCTATTTCGACGGGGCTTCCAATCTCAGAGAGTACGGTATAGGAGTATTGCTCATTACTCCTGTAGGCGAGCATACACCAATTTCTGTCAAACTCAACTTCGAGGTGACTAAAAATGCGGCAGAATATGAGGCATGCCTTATTGGTCTACAAACAGCGGTCAGTTTAGGCATTAAGAGACTCCGAGTCCATGGCGACTCATCTTTAATCATCAATCAAATTACTGGATGTTGGAAAATTCGGAGTAAAAGCCTTGCGCCATATCAAGCCAGAATAGATCAAGTAGCCTAATTATTCGACCAAGTTGTCTATTTGTATCTACCTCGAGAAGAAAATAAATTTGCAGACGCTCTTGCGAAACTCGCATCCTTGATCAACATGCCCGACAGCAGGATAGAAATGCCACTGTCCATGAGTGACGGTCTGAACCGGCTTATGTACACTTTTTTACCGATGAAAATGAAAATCAAGAGGAGCCTTAGTATCAACCATCGTGAATTACAAGCTCAATGGTGCATACCCACTCGATATGGATAAAATTGGACAGCGAGCTATTCATTTTCTAGCATCTCAATATGTCCTGAATTAGGGAGAGTTATACAAGAAGATGTCACAAGGCGTCATTTTGCTTTGCCTTAATCATTCAAAATCAAAGAAAGTTATGGTAGAAGTCCATGATGGAGAGTGCGGTCCTCATATGAGTGGACCAATGATGGCAAAGAAAATCATGCGTTTAGGATACTACAGGACAACGACGGAAACAGACTACATCAAGTACGTAAGCCATTGCCACAATTGCCAGATCTTTGGGAATGTGCAACACATCCCACCATCTCTACTATATAAGATGACATCTCCTTGGCCGTTTTCTACTTGGGGAATTGACATCTTCGGGAAGATCACTCCAGCCGGTACGGGTGGTCATTGTTTCATTTTGGTGGCCATCATTTACTTCACGAAATGGGTAGAAGCAACGTCCTATACCACTCCAACATCCAAGCATGTGGCTAAGTTCATAGAAACCAATATCGTCTGTCGATATGGGTGCCCAATGAAATAATTAGCAATAACGGGTCCCATTTTCAAGCTGAAACTGAGCAGTTGTTGGCCAAGTATAAGATCAATCATCATCACTCTTTGCCTTATCGACCTCAGACTAATGGTGCGGTAGAGGCAACAAACAAAACTGTCATCATGATCCTCAAGAAAATGATCGATAACTATCGTGACTGGCCTAGCAAGATATCCTTTGCATTATGGGGATATCGAACCTAAATCATGACGCCCACTGGGGCTACTCCGTTCTATTTAATATATTGCCTGGAAGTCGTACAGCCAGTAGAGCTAGAGATCCCGTCTTTACACATTTTACTTGAAAGCCAAATCCCAGAAGCATAATGGAATAGGGATAGGTATGAAGAACTCGTCCTCATGGATGAACGAAGATTACATGCCTTGCAAACATCCGGACGTATCAAGCACGAATTAGGAGAGCCTTTAACAAGACCTAGACGGGAATGAGTTTTCAAAACTGACTAATCTAGACCAACTTAAGCGATATTACCCTTAGAATAGACATTAAAAAGGCGCCACGTGGGATCCACGTGCCGCTCTTGCGACACGTAACACACAGCCCCATCCGGCCTTGAAGTTCGTGTCACCTTGCTCTTGCATTTTGACATTTTTTTGTTTTATCCTTAGTATCATCGAATAACTTAATTGCACTCTTAAGAGTAAGTAAAGCACCGTGCTTATTCCTTACGTTCATTACAAGCTCTTGCTTCGAACATTTATTCCTATACATTTCCTATTTCGAACTACATTGTGGGTTTGATTTCATTTTCAATAAATACATAGGCAATCCTTCACATGATACAACCCAACTTTTTTTAATCCAAAATGTAAATAGAAGTACATTTGCTTTGGCACTTGAAATTCGAAAGAATAAATAAAAGGAATTGATTTAAAGTTTCTAAATAAACGACCAGTTTATTCATCTTTTAGTAATACGCCAAATAATACATCCGATAATAAATGCTGAAATAAATGCTATGCTAGGATTCTAAAAACCCCGCCATTTATTACAACAATTATAACAATAAATACTAGTAAAGACTTAGGCTATTCCTATTCTTCCATCTTCCCTTTACCTTTGTCATTTTTATCATACTTCTTGTCTCGACCTCGAGGGGGACGCTCTTGCGTTATCTCTGACCTAATCACCAATGGTTTTTCTCGAGGCCTAGTCTTTCCATTTCAATCCACAACCATCTTCCCAACAGGAGCATTCCTTGGCTTCTTCTTCGGGCGGACGACTCGGAATCCAGCTTCTTCTTCTTCTTCTTCTTTTTCTTCTTCTTCTTCTTCTTCTTCTTCTTCTTCTTCTTCTTCTTCTTCTTCTTCTTCTTCTTCTTCTTCTTCTTCTTCTTCTTCTTCTTCTTCTTCTTCTTCTTCTTCTTCTTCTTCTTCTTCTTCTTCTTCTTCTTCTTCTTCTTCTTCTTCTTCTTCTTCTTCTTCTTCAGTCAAGTATTCTGGGTTCTCTTTCGCCACCTCGAGGATCTTGTAGTCAATCGGCTCATACTTTCTCATCTTCTCGCGCTCCTCCAAGGTGCTAGGCTTCATCCACTGCAAGTAAGAATCCGACACCCACAACAAACCAACTGGGATAGGTATAAACCACATGTTTCTTTGGGCCCAACAAAGTTCCCAGTCGCGACAAGACTCAGAGGTGTGCGCCAGTGCTGTCTGCGGTACGGTTTCATGTTTCCGAATCTTCTGCTTCATGCCCACTTGTCTCATCAACCACTCTGGGAATTTGCTGATCATGAACTCCAAGCCCGGGACGTGAATAGATTGTGTAGGATCAAGGGATAATACTCCTGTCAATGCTTTCAGATGCCACCAAGGGACGATCCATCTAATCAAGGGGCCTCCTTCATTCTTTAGCTTGTTCTCCCAGTAGTTGCACACTCGAGTGAAGTCCACCATTATAGCCTTGTCCTCATCACGATCAATCGTGATCAGTTTCCAAGCATATCAACTTGAGGGTCGATCAATCGCAACCTTCAGCCAAATCTACAAAAAGCGGCCAAGCATTATTATCCACTTCTCCCGGATGACTCACGGACAAAAAAAAAAACAAAAAAAAAACGAAAAGAAAAAAGGAAAAAGGAAAAAGAAAGAAGACGGGATCGCTTTACCTGTAAAATGATAGGACTTCCTAGATACAGGAGCTCACGGTTCGCCTTTCGGTTATCCAACACTAAGATGGTCTCTCCTAATACCAAGCAAGCTAGGCTCTTGCTCAATTTCATTTGCTCAATGATGCCTAAGAATCGCGGGTCACCTCTCATTTCCGCATCAACATGGCCCTTTAAGACAAAGCAGTGAAGAAGGCAAAATCCAAAGGCTTTGCGCCTCGCAGCATAGGAATGAAAGGTTCTTCCCTATCTATGAAATGGTCTAAAAAGTCAAACATTCTTACACCTTTAGCGGTCACAAGTCAATCCACTTCAGCCTTGGTCAGTCCTAGAAGGTCCCTAAATTTATTTTTTTATCCATGGGAGCTAGATGGTAGGGCCGGAAGGTTTTTCGTATCCCACCCTCCAATCGCTGCAAATTCTTCGGGAAAAGGACAAATTTCGCTTCCGGAAAAGGCAAATACATGATAATCGGGGTTCCAATATTCAAGACAAGCATCAAGAAACGGTCTTACTACTTTTACTTGCTTAAAACTGATGATCGATCCAAAAATACCCATGTCATACTTCTCCCTGTTTGAAAACTCATTGGTCCATTCTTTGAGTCGGGATTCGAAAGCATCCATTTTTCGAAATATTTTTTTTTAGAGAAATTGTATATATTTGATGAGCTACGGGGTAATAGAAGGGAGAATTGTGAGAATAGAAGCTAACCTGAGGCCTCTATTTATACTATTCGGCCTTTCCTAATTCTGCTCAGGAAGAGACCAGCTCAAGAGAAAATGCAGCAACAGCTGCGCCATTTGGAAGTATCACAGCTCTTGCTGTGCCTCTTCCCCAACTTTATTCTCTGCTAATTTCCGTGGAAGATCTTTCCTATTCCCGTGTTAGTTAATGTTTCCTATTCCTGGATATATTTAGTAAATTCAGAAATTTTTCTTTTCTTACCAAATTTCTACTCCTTTTTCGCTGCGGAATCCGATTCCAACGCGGGTTCGCTTTTCGAGATGATATCGTCATTTCACATTTCGTCACAAGCACACTTACTCATTTCATTTCTTTTTTTTTATTTTTGGGGAATCATTTCGCTCCCTCACATTTTCTATTTTTATTTTTAATTCTATTACACTTACTCTTTCATTTATTTTCCTTTTTTTAAGGGAGAAGCACTTCCGATGTCTGTCGCGCGTCGAATCATTTTTGCTTACTATGTGGCACTTTTTTTTTTCAACATTTTATTTTATTTCTACATTCTTTTAAACTTGATCAAATTGCATTTTGTGCTGTTTAGGCCTATTTTAATTTTCTAATTTGCTATATGTATTTTTCTTGCAATTTTCTGCGTGAATTTCGGGAGAGTGACGGCGTAAACCGTCAGTATGCCAAACTTGTTTCCAGGCTAACCTGCAGGTACGATAGATTTTACACCCAGCAACAACAAATGGCTCGCAGGCTATCATATATACATAGCTAAATGTTCATATATACAACAAAATTCAAGCTTATTCCCGAAAGCAAGTAAAAATGTACAAAGCTACAAGTCTAGCTACGACGATCAGCTAGACGTCCCCTCAACTCTGTCACCATCGCCTCAAGAATAGCGATGTCGGCATCACGAACCTCCAGCTCCCTCGATAGGCGGGCCATATTCTCTCGCGACTCCTCCGGCTCGTGCTCCCTCTGAAAATAAGAAGTTGGTAAATGACCAAAATATGAAAATGCTCATGCACATCGAGAAAAAAAGAAAGGGAGGTTCATACTTGTCGTCTCGGGCCACCTAAAAGAGCCTCCAAAGCCATCGCTCGTAGCCGGTTGGCCATCCTCTACAGCTCCAAATGCCTCGACGGTGCCACCTACATTTCCATTTTCAAAAACAAGATTTAATATCGTGTCCTTAAATGATCATTTCATAAAGAGACAAGACCGTCTAATGATACGTGCATTTTATATAGTCTTTTTAGCCTTATTTTGCACGTATTTCTATGCACTTTTGCACTGTGTATTGCAATATGCCCTGAATTAGCTAATTTTGTTTGTTTTGTCTGTTTTGCAGGAATGAACCTAAAAGTGGTGAAACCGTACTCTTTTCGTCCTGTTTTGCATGCATTTTAAGGAGACGAGAATGTTAGAGCGAGATATTGCATTGGGATGCGTGAAGGATGGTCAACAAAGCAGCCAACGACGAGTTTGAAGCTGACTTGGAGGAAGAACACTCGATCGAGTGGCTTTGGGTGCTGAAGAGGTCGATCGAGTACTTTAATCTACTCGATCGAAATGCTGTTTTAGAGGTTTCCTCGATCGAGTAACTTTTCTGCTCGATCGAGAGGATTATCTACTGAAGTCCTCGATTGAGTGGTTTTATACTGCTCGATCGAGAGGTTTTGATGTCACGCGGGATTAATTAACCCGTGTTGGGCTTATGTTCGAGAAGCCTTTTGTTTTTCTATTTAAGCATTCAATAATTAAGTTTTTAAGGACGCTGTTAATTTATCTACTATGTTTCACTCATCTTAGAACGCCACTCTTACTCTCTTAATATCTCCCTTAAACTTCCTACTGTAACTTTGCTCTCAGATCTCTTTTGCTTGGATTTTGGTTGTTCTTTACGCCGGAATTCTTGTGATTGTAATCTCTTTTCTCCTTTTATTCTTAATCTCGTTATTTATTACTTTAATTACTTTTTCTTCTCTTAATTAATTTCTGCCCTAATTTCAATTATGCAATTTTATTGTTATTCCATCATGTTTTCTATTAGTTCATTCATTGTTATTAATATTGACAACATTAGTAATATGAGTAGCTAAATTCATTCATGTTGGGATTAGGGAATCCATGGTAGGATTGTGACGATGTAGCGAATAGGCTAGATGATTTATTCGTGAGAATATATACCCATGGCAATTTAATTATAATACCGACTTAGTTGAGTGCACGCTTCTAAGTTACTTTTAATCTGGTTAAATTTACTCCTGGATCGGAAGATTCGACTAAATAGACCTGCTATGAACAGTAGACTACCCTGACGAGGACGGAAGTTAAGTTAGTGGAAATCTAGGATAGAAAGTGGACCGGATGGACATTTCCTGTATCCGTCTCACAGTGAATTATCTAGGCTATTTGCAGTTGAGTCACTAGACTATCATGGTGAACCGAAATCCTGACATGTTCCCTCTCTATTGATCATCTTACTACATTTTCTGTCCTTTATTGCTCTTTCCTTAAAACCTTCATTAGTTTAGTAAACCAAATTCAACCCCCCATTTAGTGACTTAAATAAGCGGACCTTTAACAGATATCTTGCCTCCCTGTGGAGATCGACCCGACTTCCCTAGCTATATTAGTTAGTGCCAGTTGATTATTTTTGGTAGGTACACGACTAGCTTGTCAAGTTTTGGCGCCGTTGCCGGAGAGGCAATAGCCCTATCTGTTTTTGTTTTCGTTTATTTTTATCCGTCTTAGGGAATTTTTATTCCTTGAGACAGTTCTCATTTATCGCTTTCAGTGTTGTGTATGCCCAGGTCAAACAGGTTGGAGTTAGTTCCAGCTGATTCTGAGCCAGAAAGACTATTTCAGCATAGACTCCGTCTGCAAAGAGAACTTCGAAAGGAAGACTTGAGTACTTTCGAACCCGAGCTACAACACTTTTTTTTTGCAGAAGATCAGTCTTTAGAAGAAGATAATCTCATTTCTGCCAAAGAACCAGTAAAGATGCCGAATATTGCAAGTCACTCGGAGCCTAAAGCATCCTCTATTCCTAAAGGTTTCAACCTCCAAACTGAGGACGGTAACACTTTTGATATCCGACCATCTTATATAAATCTGGTGGAGAGAAACATGTACAGGGGTGTGGCGGGTGAAGATCAAAGGAAGCATATGGAGGTCTTTACTGATTATTGCTCTACTATTCCCGCTACAAAGGGAGTAACTCAAGACAAGACAAAGGAAGTACTTTTTCCCTTTTCTCTGATTGACTCAGCCCGTGAGTGGCTGACTGATCTTGACCGGACTGGTGCTGGTATCACCAACTGGGAGACTCTCGCACTTGCCTTCTACAAAAGATATTTCCCTCCACAGCGTACTAATCAGTTGAGGGCGAAGATTACTAGTTTCAAGCAGGCACCTGACAAGACTTTCTATGAAGCTTGGTGTCGGTTCAAGAGGTTGGTGAGGTCTCTTCCTCACCATGGTTTTGATCCGCGGTTTTTGTGCAACCAGTTCTACAATGGGTTGTACGATGACCACAGAGCCATACTTGATGCCTCATCTAATGGGAGATTCCAAAAGAACGTTGATGATGATGATAAGGGATGGGGCATTATTGAGGAGATGGCGACTCATTGTGCTGAATATGGGACCCCACGGGACGGTATTCGAACGGTCCATTCGGTTGATAAGGCAGTCGTGGTTCAGCTGGAAGCCATGAATGCCCGTTTTGACAGGTTTGAGCTGCAAAATACTGGAGATCAACAGACGATTCATCTGTTGACTAGACAGGAAACTGTCACATGTGAGAGATGTGGAAGCAATGACGGTCATACTGCTATTGACTGTCTGACGGAGAAGGAACAAGTCCTTGCCTTTCCTTAATATAGGTAAGGAGGAGGTTCCTATTACACTAATCAAGGGGCAGTCCATCCCAATTTAAGGTGGACAAGTCAAAATGTTCTTAATACCACTCCTCCACCGCAGAAGCAGCAGCCTTATTGATAGAAAAGTAGATTTATATACTAACATATTCATATATGTTCCATTTTAATTTGTCATAAAATCAACAAGTGATCTTATGCATGCAAACAATTTAACAAAATAAAGAAGAATTCATCCTTACATTGGAATTTCGGTTCATATGGGCACAAAAGAGATCTCCTTCTCTTTTGTTCTTGAGCTTTCCTTTTGGATGAACAAAGACCCAAGTGTAGGATCTCTCCCAAGGAATTATACCCAAAGCACACTCTTAAATAAAATCAATATTATAAATACTAGTACAATATTAATTTTGTAAGAAAATTGACCCAAAATAATTTTGGTTTTGTCTCCTAAAACCGGGTAGGAGAAGGAGGAAGAGGGAAAATATTTTTATCTCTCTAAAAATATTTTTGATGAGATGAATGAATTATTATTCTCACACACACATGCATATGGTGAATAATTAAAATTTAAGCAAAAGAACCCTTGTTCTTTTCTAAGTGAAACCGGGTAGGAGGGTGGAGGAAGGCCAATGCATGGGCTTGGTGCTCTTCCACAAGACACACTAGGTATGCATGCCTAGTTGTAGAAAAATGATTACATCTTCCACTAATTTTAATTAACATTATAAGAATATGTTAATTACACCCAATATTTCGGTCCATATGGATAACATGGAATCCATTTTATTTTTGTCAATTGTCAATATGTCACATGTCATATGTTGCATAAATTTGTTGTGCATTTTTAACATATTAAAAATGAACGTATTATTAAGAATACGTCACATACAAAAATCGACTTAGTAATTCATAATTACTTGTACCAAAATATTTTACCAATTTATAAATCACAACAATTTGTATTTATAATTATTCATTCAAATTTAATTGTTTCCTTAAACAATAATTTCATCTGAGTAATGATACAATTCGATTACTCAGACCGTATATCATTTTAATCAATTTCAATGTGATACGTAAATTTTACTTCCAAAATCGTCCGTCAATTTTCAAGTAATTTAATTAACTCGTAACATTATACGATTAATTAAATGATCAATTAAGAGTGTTGCCCTATAGGTATGACCTAGGGGATCAACTGATCACCACCGTCGCACGACAGTAATGTCAAACTCTAGTCATCCAATCATTACCGATATATGTTGATCAGTTGACAGTAAAAATATTATTTCCCAATTGTATTCTTTGTAATGAGATTTAAACATGTGATCATCATGATCAACAATCGTGATCGCATTATTGTCGGAGGACACATATTCCAACAATCTCCCACTTGTCCTCGACAAGTGTGCGTCACCAATTCTCTTGTCCTATTACTATCTCCCACTCAATGCAAGGTGTTTTTCAGGTCGTACTTGCAAGTGATCATATCGAGAGTGGTTTCCTCGATCTGGAGAATAACTGATTGACCGGACTTATCTATCATAGATACTTTCCGAGCTTGGCCATGCATTTCCAGTTCATTACTCCTCGAGTGGCCCTGAGATATTGTTATAACCCTGACTAGGGGTGGACAATTCCTATCGCACTCATTCCCTTCAACTAGCCACAACCATCATAACCCAAAATGTGCCCATTTGACCCCATTTACGAAGGTCGTAGTAACACAAATCAAAGTTAATCTGAAACTGTGCCATCTTAGGTGAATAGTCTTTAGTCAAAATAATCGACTCATTAGAATACTATAGTAGCTCTCGCCACGACCAGGCTATATAAATTGCCAGAACTCTATAAGCGGTCATAAGGCCCGACAAAATGTTCCTAATGACCGCCTATGTGATCGACTAGTCATCTCACATGACTCTATGGCACTTGAACTTGCCATCAATCGCATCACACTCTAGTCACTTCGAGACGTCACCTCATACAAGTGACTATGGGCAAATACTATGTTAATCCGTGTTCACTTTAACGGGGTTCAATTGTCACTACAACCCGTTTGGATGTAACAATGTATAAATTAAAGATAAAAGATAAATGTGATTATGAACATGAACAAAAACAACACTTTTATTTCATTTCAAAATCTAACATAGGCTTGGTACACGTTTAAGTCCCATGGACGCCATATGTCCATCATGTTTAGCCTACGATAAAGGCTTGGTGAGCGGATCGGCTATGTTGTCATCCGTCCCAACCTTACAAATCGCAATTTCCTTTCTTTCAATGAAATCTCTTATTACATGATATTTTCTAAGTACATGTCTAGATCTATTACTAGACTTCGGCTCCTTAGCTTGGAAGATCGTCCCACTATTATCACAATAGAGAGTGATGGGATCATTGGCGGTAGGTACTACTTTTAGACCTTCCGTGAATTGCACGATCCAAACAGACTTCCTTAGCACTTTCGATGCTGCAATGTACTCAAACCTCCGTTGTAGAATCCATGATTCTGACTTCCTTGAAGCTTCTCCATTACGGCACCACCATTGAGCATAAAAACGAAACCAGCTTGTGATTTTAAGTCATCTCTATCTGTTTGAAAACTTGAGTCCGTGTATCCATTAACACGCAACTCAGTGTCTCCTCCAAACACTAGGATTGAATCCTTAGTTCTTCTCAAGTACTTAAGGATGTTCTTGACGGCTATCCAGTGACTCTCACCTGGATTTCCTTGATATCTACTCGTCATGCTCAAGGCATACGACACATCAGGACGTGTGCATATCATGGCATACATGATTGATCCAACAGCGGAAGCATAAGGGATCAACTTCATGCGTTCAACATCATGGGGTTCGGAGGGAGATTGAGTCTTGCTCAATATCGTCCCGGTTACCATAGGTACCAAACCCCTTTTGGATTTGTCCATGCTGAACCGTCGAAGAATCTTATCAACATAAGACTCTTGACTTAGTGCCAATATCCTCTTGGATCTATCTCTATGGATCCGAATACCTAATATGCGTTGTGCCTCTCCTAAATCCTTCATTTGGAAGTGGTTACCTAACCACTTCATAACAGAAGACAACATTGGAATATCATTTCCAATGAGTAGTATGTCATCGACATACAAGATTAGGAACACAACATTGCTCCCACTAAATTTCATGTATAAACATGGTTCCTCAACACTTCGGGTGAAACAATTTTCCTTTATAACATGATTGAATCGATGATTCCAACTTCTAGATGCTTGATTAAGACCATAAATGGATCTCTTAAGCTTGCACACTTTGTTAGGATTTTTAGAATCAACAAAACCTTCGGGTTGTATCATGTACACCTCCTCTTCTAAATGCCCATTTAGAAAAGCGGTTTTGACATCCATTTGCCATATTTCATAATCATGAAATGCGGCAATCGCTAACAAAATCCGTATGGATCTTAGCATGGCTACGGGGGCGAAGGTCTCATCATAATGGAGACCTTGGACTTGGGTAAATCCTTTTGCCACTAGCCTAGCTTTGTAGACATCATCATGTCCTTCTATGCTATTTTTTACTTTGAATATCCATTTGCATTGAAGGGGTCTTGCCCCTTTAGGCAAATCTACCAAGTCCCAAACTTGGTTTTCATGCATAGAATCCATTTCGGACTTCATGGCTTCAAGCCATAAGGAGGAATTTGGACTAGATATTGCGGCCTTGTAGGTGGCGGGCTCGTCACTTTCCATAAGCAACACATCGAGTGTCCATCTTCCTCGATCAGTCCCACATATCGATCGGGATGGCGAATTACTCGACTCGTTCTTCGTAGTGGAGGAGGTACAACCGTGTTAGACGACGAAGGAACATCTTCTTGCGTCTCTTTCTCAGTTTGTGGCTCTTGAACTTCATCAAGTTCAAAATTTCTCCCACTCTGTCTCTTAGAAATGAATTGACTTTCTAAGAAGACAGCCTCGCAAGACACAAACACTTTGTTTGCTTGAGGTTTGTAGAAGTAGTATCCTCGAGAATCTGAGGGGTAACCTACAAAGGTGCATTTTTCGGATCTTGGGGCAAGCTTGTTGTCATTCTTAGTTTTGACGTAAGCATCACATCCCCAAATCCTCATATAGGATATATTGGGAACTTTTCCCGTCCACATTTCATATGGAGTCTTTTCGGTGGATTTAGTGGGACTATTGTTCAAAGATCTAATTGCAGTTTGAATCGCAAATCCCCAAAACGAGTTCGGTAACTCGGTTTGACTCATCATGGATCGAACCATATCAAGTAGAGTTCGATTTCTCCTTTCGGCAACACCATTGAGTTGTGGTGTTCCAGGTGGAGAAAGTTGTGATATAATACCACAACCTTTCAAATGTGAATCGAATTCAAGGCTAAGATATTCTCCACCACGATCGGAACGTAGTGCTTTTATCTTTTTGTCTAATTGGTTCTCTACCTTGTTTTGAAATTCCTTGAATTTCTCAAACGCTTCACTCTTATGTTTCATTAAATAGACATACCCATGTCTACTCAAGTCATCGGTGAAGGTTATAAAGTAGTCATAATTACCACGAGCGGTGATACTCATTGGTCCACATACATCGGTGTGTATGAGTCCCAATAGTTCACTAGCTCGTGTCCCTCTACCACTAAAAGGATTACGAGTCATCTTGCCAAGTAGGCAATATTCACATGTACCATATGATTGATAATCAAATGGTGTAATCACATTAGTCGAAATTAATCTTTTGATGCGATTCTCGTTTATGTGACCTAATCGACAATGCCAAATGAACGCTTCACTTGGGTCACTTGATTTGAGTTTCTTTGATTGAATGTTATAGATATCATTAGTCGGATTTGAGGTCTCTAAAATGTAAATGCCATTGATAGAGGAAGCTTGGCCTATAATCAAGTCGTTCCTAGAAATAGTACAACGATTGTTCTTAATGACAAAACGAAAACCGTCCATGTCTAGCATGACGATTGAAATAATGTTTTTAGAGAGTGTAGGCACTCAAAAACAATTATGTAAATACAACTCAAATCCATTAGGCAAAGCTAAAACATAAGTTCCTTTGGATTCGGCCGCTACCCGAGCTCCATTTCCAAGGCGTAGATCCACATCTCCCTTGCTAAGCCTCTTCACATCTCTTAAACCCTGTAAATGATTACAAAGGTGAGAACCACAACCGGTATCTAGTACCCATGTCGTAGTGGAAGTATAATTTATATCAATAACATAAATTTCCTTAGGAATTTTACCTTTTGGAGTGATGATTCCTTCCCTTATATTTCGCAAATATACGGGACAATTCCTAAGCCAATGTCCCATGCCATAACAATAATGGCATTCATCATTAACTTGCTTGAAGTTTTTGATTTTCTTTCCCTTCTTCTTGAACCTTTTGCCCTTAGAAGCAAAAACTTGATTGCTTGAGCTCCCACTAGTTTTGGCATCTTTATCTTCCAGAGACAAAGACCCTATAGATTGTATGAGGTAGTCTTCCTGAGACGGACTCACACGAGGTCTAGTAGTAGTAGGTGGTTTAGAAGAAGTGATGAAGTTAAGGTTTCCATCCAAACCTATCCCAAAATGAAGTTCTCTAGTAGTGTCGAAATCATTGTTGGAGCAAACGTCGTCAAAAACATTGTGGTAAGACTCAGTAGTTATCGGTGCGGTAGCGTTTGATGGATTCATTGTAAAGAACTACAAATATGGAGGAAAAGGAAATATTAACATTTGTCTTTTTAAATCATACTTGTAAAATATTAACAAGATATGAACATTTATATAGTGACCTCTACCCAACTATCATAAATGATTCCAAGATCCAAATTCATATTAACTTGGGCACGGTATGGCCGTTGAAACCCTTATCAATATAACTCGGTGGATTAACGTTTTAATCGATTCTACTTTTAGAACTCTTGGTCGATAAAATTACTCTAATAATTATCTATAGCCCAAAACACATCCGACAAGGGCACGGTATGGCCGATGAAACCCTTATCGAAAAACTTTTGTTGAGTTCAATCCAAATTTCGAATAAATGTGTCCATGATCCAAATCCACATCAACTTGGGCACGGTATGGCCGATGAAACCCTCGTTAACATGAACTCGGTGGATTAACATTCATCACCCACTTCCCCTACGTAACAAGGTTTGTACCCCGGTAGGGCCGAGTGCACTCCCTCGCGAAATAGGTTTTCATGGTTTCTACTATTTGGTAAGGCTATGTCTCAATTAATTGTTTTAGCGAGAGGTCATGTCAATTTATTATCTATCACGTTTTAAGTGAACTAAAGCGGTGAACTACGATAATTCTAATTGACACGATCGATAAACTCGATGAGATGAGGATGCATGTTTTAGTTATGGCGATTTAGCGATGCATGCAACATATAAATAAAATGCAAACATAAAAATAAATCCTAGTATGGCCTTCCTAAAATAGAAAAACTATTTAACTATTACATATTCGGAAACCAACTCCATTGGTCCCTTGAACTTCGGTTGTGGCACGCATCTCGAGGTAACACCGTATTTATGTATCGTCATCTTGAAGAAATCCGTCTTTGGGAACTCCGAGATAAATTAAATTACATAATTTCCTATTATACATTTGTAACTAAAATAAAATAAATCTATTAAATTACAAAACGGTGATACGAGATCGCAATAAAATTACAACCGAATCGATATTCCCATACATTTCGGGTAATACCAATTAAAACTAAGGCCATACTAAGTAAAAATTACATAATTCAAAAATTACATAAATTAAATTATGACAATCATAAAGAAAATGCAGCATTATAATATGTATGAACATGCCCAATTTTATGCTAAATCGCCTTTAATTAGCCAATATCGTATATTACTTGGTTTTTACGGATTTGCGTGATTTCAACATTTTACAATCACAAAAATTACATAAATTCATATTTATGCATAAGTTAATTACCCTAACCTCTTAGGACTCAAAATTTAGTCTTCACTAATTATTTGACCATAATTAACTCATATTTATAAAATTTGTTCATTAATGGACTTAAAATTACAAAAATAAGCTATAAACTTCAAATAAATCACAAAATTTCAAATAAATTCAAAATTTGAAATTTAAATTCATGAACATTCTGGAAAAATACCATGACACTCATAATGTTCAAAACCTTAGGTTAAAAATTTCGAATTTTTCCGGAAAAACAATGTTGCGGTTTATTGGTTTTAACTAAAATAATCATAAAAACATGTGAAAAACTATACACATTAACTTTTCAATTTTAGATCTGAAAAAGATAATAAAATGCAACATATTATGTTTTTCTTTAGTCATAGAGTATGTTTTATTAAATTTTCATTAATTAGGTCACTATTCATGCCATTTTTCTTCAAAAATCCATAAATCATGCAAAAAGACTTCACTATAGCCCATTATTTTACACACATCTTATAAAATTGCATGTGATAACATACTAAATTTCTATGACCAGATTCGAAATTTATCTCATATTAACCTATTTTTCACCTAAAATCGATTTTAATAATGAAAAATCCATTTTTCGAGCATAACATCTCCAAAAATTATGAAAATTTACAGGTCATCTTAAAATAATATATGTGATAACATATCCAAAAATCACTGGAAAATTCGAAGTATAGCTAATTTTAGACCGAAAATGACATTTTTACTCATAAAATCATATTTAAATGCCATTATTGTATAATATGAACAATAAAAATCCGTAAATTAACCAAAATATCCTAAAAACATTTTAGGACCAGAAATTTAACATGCATATATTAATTTCGTGATATCTCATAATAACACTAATTATTCAAGTTTTATATATTATTCTTATAACTCGGAAAAACTTTTAACCGATTTGCATGCAAACAACCATGGCTCTTGATACCGATTGATAGAAAAGTAGATCTATATACTAACGTATTCATATATGTTCCATTTTAATTTGTCATAAAATTAACAAGTGATCTTATGCATGCAAACAATTTAACAAAATAAAGAAGAATTCATCCTTACATTGGAATTTCGGTTCATATGGGCACAAAAGAGATCTCCTTCTCTTTTGTTCTTGAGCTTTCCTTTTGGATGAACAAAGACCAAGTGTAGGATCTCTCCCAAGGAATTATACCCAAAGCACACTCTTAAATAAAATCAATATTATAAATACTAGTACAATATTAATTTTGTAAGAAAATTGACCCAAAATAATTTTGGTTTTGTCTCCTAAAACCGGGTAGGAGAAGGAGGAAGAGGGAAAATATTTTTATCTCTCTAAAAATATTTTTGATGAGATGAATGAATTATTATTCTCACACACACATGCATATGGTGAATAATTAAAATTTAAGCAAAAGAACCCTTGTTCTTTTCTAGGTGAAACCAGGTAGGAGGGTGGAGGAAGGCCAATGCATGGGCTTGGTGCTCTTCCACAAGACACACTAGGTATGCATGCCTAGTTGTAGAAAAATGATTACATCTTCCACTAATTTTAATTAACATTATAAGAATATGTTAATTACACCCAATATTTCGGTCCATATGGATAACATGGAATCCATTTTATTTTTGTCAATTGTCAATATGTCACATGTCATATGTTGCATAAATTTGTTGTGCATTTTTAACATATTAAAAATCAACGTATTATTAAGAATACGTCACATACAAAAATCGACTTAGTAATTCATAATTACTTGTACCAAAATATTTTACCAATTTATAAATCACAACAATTTGTATTTATAATAATTCATTCAAATTTAATTGTTTCCTTAAACAATAATTTCATCTGAATAATGATACAATTCGATTACTCAGACCGTATCTCATTTTAATCAATTTCAATGTGATACGTAAATTTTACATCCAAAATCGTCCGTCAATTTTCAAGTAATTTAATTAACTCGTAACATTATACGATTAATTAAATGATCAATTAAGAGTGTTGCCCTATAGGTATGACCTAGGGGATCAATGATCACCACCGCCGCACGACGATAATGTCAAACTCTAGTCAGCCAATCATTACCGATATATGTTGATCAGTTGACAGTAAAAATATTACTTCCCAATTGTATTCCTTATAATGAGATTTAAACATGTGATCATCATGATCAACAGTCGTGATCGCATTATTGTCGGAGGACACATATTCCAACACTTATGTCCCTCCTCACAAGGCTCAACAAGGCTTCAAAAAGCCTCCTTCCTTTCCTCCACCGAATCAAGGCGCATCATCTTCAAGTGGGGTAAGTGAGCTTGGTGAGCTAAAGTCAATGGTCCAGTCGTTGACAAATTAATGGCAACTAAGTGAACAGCAGAAAGAAGCATCCATCAAGTCACTTGAAACTGAAGTTGCTCAGTTAGCCGCTAACCAGTCCACGAGGAAACAGGGTCATTTGCCGTCTCAATCTGAGAAGAACCCACATGAGACGGTGAATTTGATTAATTTGAGAAGTGGTCGTTCTTATGAAGGACCAAAATTATTTGACGACAGGGATATTTCAGACCCGAGGAAGGATGTTAATGACGATGAACAATCATTAGTTGCTGAAAAAGAGTTAACCACGAAGAATATACTCAATAGATTGGTTTCAGGGGGTCGATCGAGTAGAATTAATGCTGAAAGCACTCGATCGAAGGGAAATTCTACTCGATCGAGTGAACTGGATAACGAAGAGTTCGATCGAGAGGTCTAAACCACTCGATCGAGTGAAAAGTCTGAAGAATCTGTTCGATCGAGTGGTATTTTAGCTCGATCGAACACTGCTGTTAATGAACAACTCGATCGAGAGCCTGCTATTGCTTGATCGAGTGGTATTTCACCTGGAAAGACTCGATCGAGAGGCAAAAAGTCTTGATCGAGTGATAAGGAGCTTGAACCAGCTGAGACGTTGGAAGAAAGAAACAAAGGGCTCGAGATTCCTATTACGGTGCCCATCCCGAGGCGATTATAGAGCACGAAAGCCAATCAACAGTTCGGTAAATTTTCCGAGCTCCTGAAAAGCTTACAGGTTACTGTTCCATTTGCCGAGTTGCTGACACAGGTACCCTCTCATTTAAAATTCATGAAAGAAATTTTATCACGTAAGAGGCATATCAATGATCATGAGACGGTAGCTTTGATCGAGGTAGGGACTGCCCTAGTTCAAAATAAGCTGCCCCCTAATCAGTCAGACCCGGGTAGTTTCTCGATTCCATGACACATAGGTACCCATTTGATTGATAACGTGCTATGCGATCTTGGTGCTAGCGTGAGCGTCTTACCTTTGTCTCTTGCTAAGAGACTTGGTTTGACTAAATTTAATTGCACAAACATGATTGTAAGTCCTTGTAAGAATTGACACATCCATATCGCTTCCTTAGCTGCTTCCGAAGCGGCATAGTACTCGGATTCAGAGGTAGAATCTGCTACAACACTCTGTTTGGAACTCTTCCAGCTGACCGCAACACCATTAAGAGTGAAGACGAACCCGGACTGAGATTTTGAATCATCTCGATCCGTTTGGAAGCTAACATCTGCGTAACCGATTAAGCATAGCTTAGTATCGCCTCCATAAATCAATACCCTATCCTTAATCCTCCGTAGGTACTTGAGGATATTTTTAACAGCTATCCAGTGTGTTTCACCTGGATTCTTTTGGTACCGACTCATCATACTCAATGCATATGCCACGTCTGGACGTGTGCATATCATGGCATACATGATTGATCCTATTGCAGATGCATAAGGAACACGACTCATGCGCTCAATCCCTTCAGGTCGTGGGTGACTGAGACTTGCTCAACTGCATCCCAGAGGTCATTGGAAGGTTCCCCTTCCTAGAGTTGGTCATGCTGAACCTCTCAAGAATCTTATCCAAATAAAACTCCTGACTAAGTGCCAACGTCCGTCGTGATCTATCTAGGTATATACGGATTCCCAATATGTGTTGTGCCTTACCCAGATCTTTCATCTGGAAATGGTTCTTCAACCATTCTTTAACCGAAGATAGGAGAGGAATGTCATTCCCAATCAAGAGTATGTCATCGACATACAATATCAAGAATACAATCTTGCTCCCACTCGACTTGATATATAAGCATGGTTCCTCGACCGATCGAGTGAAACCATACTCTTTTATCACCTGGTCGAAACGATGATTCTAACTCCGAGAAGCTTGCTTAAGTCCATAAATGGAGCGCTTAAGCTTGCATACTTTCTTAGGATGTTCAGGATCTATGAAACCTTCGGGTTGTACCATGTACAACTCTTCCTCCAAATAACCGTTTAAGAAGGCGGTTTTCACATCCATTTGCCAAATTTCATAGTCATGAAATGCGGCAATCGCTAAGATTATCTGAATGGAACGTAGCATGACTACAGGTGAAAAAATCTCATCATAATGCAATCCGTGCACTTGAGTGAAACCTTTTGCCACTAGTCGTGCCTTATAGGTATCTGGTTGCGCGTCTACAAAACGCTTTATTTTGTAAAGCCATTTGCACTGTAGAGGTTTTACCTTATTAGGTAAATCAACAACATCCCATACGTCATTCTCATACATGGAGTCCATCTCGGATTGCATGGCTTCGAACCATAGCTTTGAGTCGTAACAGGCCATAGCACCTTTATAGGTAGCGGGTTCATTAATCTCTAGGAGCAAAACGTCATTCTCCTCGACCATACCAATGTATCTGTCCGGAGGATTAGAGACTCTACCCGACCTCCTAGGTTCCTCAAGAATATTAACCGTGTCATCAGTTGGAGGAACTACTTCCTCCATCTATTCCTCGGTTGTTGGTTCTGGAATCTCCGACAGCTCGAAGGTTCTATTACTTGTCTTATTCTCGAGAAATTCTTTCTCTAAGAATGTCGCACTAGCCGCAACAAAAACTCAATGTTCGGTAGGTGAATAGAAGTAATGACCAAATGTTAATTTTGGATAACCTATAAAGTATGTCCTGACCGATCGCGGTACAAGCTAATCCTCATGTCTCCACTTGACATAAGTCTCGCAGCCCCAAACCTGAATAAAGGACAAGTTAGGGACCGTTCCCTTCCACATTTCATATGGAGTCTTGTCGACAGCTTTAGTCGGACTTCGGTTAACTATAAGAGCAGCTGACAAAAGAGCAAAACCCCATAATGAATCAGGTACTACCGTGTGACTCATCATGGATCGAACCATATCAAGTAATGTTCGATTTCTCCGTTCGGACACGCCATTTAATTGAGGTGTTCCAGGTGGAGTTAACTGCAAAACGATTCCGCAGTCTTTAAGGTGTTGATAAAACTCATTTGAAAGATATTCGCCACCCCGATCTGAACGGAGTGCTTTAACCTTTCTACCCAGTTGGTTCTCAACCCTATTCTGGTATTACTTGAATTTCTCAAAGGACTCACTTTTATGCTTCGTTAAGTAGACATATCCGTATCTACTCAAATCGTCCGTGAAAGTGATAAAATATCTATAGCCATCTCTAGCGGTAATTGACATATGTCCACAAACATCAGTATGTATGAGTCCTAATAGGTCACTAGCGCGCATTCCAACACCTTTGAAGGAAATTCGAGTCATTTTGCCAATGAGACATGATTCACACGTGCCATATGTAGAAAATTCGAATGCGGGAATAGTCCCATTATCGACGAGTTTCTTTACACGTTTCTCATTTATGTGTCCCATTCGACAATGTCATAGATAGGTTTGATCTTTGTCACCAACCTTTAATTTCTTATTATTCACGTGTAATACTTTCGTGGTTTGATCTAAGATGTAAATTCCATTCATGGAAACTGCTTTGCCATAAATCATTTCATTGAAAGAGAAAATACAACTATTATCCTTTATTAAAAATGAAAAACCGTCCTTGTCAAGTACGGAAACTGAAATAATGTTCTTAGACAAACTGGGTACATAGTAACAGTTATTTAAAAATAACTCAAAACCACTAGGGAGTTGGATTACATATGTTCCTTCGAGACAAAGAAGCAACTCTAGCTCCATTCCCGACTCGCAGGTCCACATCACCCTTTCCGAGAGGTGTGATATTTCTTAGGCCCTGCAAATGATTACACAGATGAGAACCACAACCAGTATCAAGTACCCAAGTTCCGAAACTTGCATGGTTAATCTCAATCATATGAATATAAGATGACATACCAACAGGAACGACGCGGCCTGCTTTAATGTCCTCACGGTACACGGGACAGTTCCTCCTCCAATGTCCAGTCTTGTGACAATGGTGGCACTCAATGTCACCGCCCTTGCTCTTTGCCTTGCCATGTGAGCCGCTAGTCTCACCAGGCCCACTCTTACCTTTTCATGGCTTCTTGAATTTTGGCTTACCTACAGTTAGGTCGCCTGGAGCTTTGCCCTTACCTTTACCCTTGTTGGAAATCGTGAGAACATCCTGCTTCATGCTCCTACTCAATTTCATATCCTTCTCGGTCTGTACGAGAAGTGAGTGTAGCTCATGAGGACTTTTCTTTAAGTCATTCATGTAGTAGTTCGCCCTGAAAAGGGCAACACCATCGTGAAGAGAATGAAGCATACGGTCAATGATTATGCTCTCACTGATTTTACAATCAAGTGCCTCAAATTTCTCGACATTCTCAATCATGTTAAGAATGTGTGGGCTAACCGGTTGGCCCTTTTGGAGTTTCGCATCAAAGAAGCGACATGTATGCTCATAAGAAACGATTCTCGGTGCTTTTGAGAACTCGTTAGTGAGCGTGGTGAAAATCTTGTTCGCACCTTGGGCAATGAAGCGTCTCTGCAAATTGGTTTCCATTTCAAAGATGAGTACGTTCTTTATCGCACCCGCTTCCATGACGAAATCACTATAAGCAAGTGACTCGTTAACTCCCGCATTGGGGCCTGGGTTAACCGGTATTGGCTCAGTTAAGTACTTGAGCTTACACGTCAAGCAATGGCGCATTCCGTAGTCTTTGCCTCCCGATCCGCAAAGTTGGACCCGTCATTCTTGATCGCGTGTACTGATTCATGTTGTCCATAAAAACTTTCAGCCAGGACTCGCGTCCAAGTGTGGCACTTGGCATTGGGATTTCGTTATTTCCAGCCATTTGTTGTAACAGTAATATAAACGTGTTCTACATTGCGAAAAGAAGAATAAATAATAAGCATGTGCATCGATTTTAATTTAAGTCTAATGCAATACTGTTATAACGCGAAGACTTATGCATTTATACAATTGACCTTCCTCAAGAATTATATAAATGATCCCAAGACTCAATTATCTGTAAATTGATAAGCCAACCTTTTGGTAATTCTACTGTTAGAATTCTTGGTCGATAAATTTCTGTAAATTCTATCTTTAGTCCATCATAATCACGAGAAACTCTTCGGACTATAATAAAGAGATAAACTAAGTCAACACAAACTACTTACCCAACGTAGAAGGGGTCATATTATGCCTACCGACGAAGAAGGGATTCATAGTTGTTTGCCCTTATAAAGACTAATCTCAATTTCCGTTTTAGAGGAAGATCCCATCAACTTTATTTTAATTCATTTTAAGTGAACTAATATCTAGCATGCGTGAATAATAAACTAAGGTGATGGCTTAATAAACATGTGACATCTGTATGTCTATGAAAACTAACATGCAACCTATATGTGTCAATTTTCATGCATTTTAGTAGGTGGTTTGCTTTTAGGAGGAATATGATGCATTAACTAGCATGTGAATGAAAAGCAATAAGAACGGTAAAACGTAAAACAAAATAAAGTCCTAGTGTGGCCTATCCTATCAAAATGAACATATATACAGCTTTGGAATCCATCCATGGACCCGAGAAGCTTGTCTTGATGTTCCATCTTGATCCATGTAGCGGGAGTGAGCTCCAATCTCCATCTTTAGTCTTCTCAAAAATTACAATTTAAAAATTACATAATAAACCTATTTACATTCTAATTTCAAAACCGTAATAAATAAAGAAAACCAAAACGGAGATACGAGATCTCAAATTACATTAAAAATTATGTTCCCATCATCACGAAAACATAATTTGACTAAGGCCACACTAGGTATTACAAATTACAACCGATTGCAAAAATACGTAAATAAAACCATTCAACGATTCATTCAACTAAAATAAAATGCATCAACTAAAAAAAATTAAACATACAAGACATAATTCTTTAATTATGTAGATTAATTTTATCCAAACCACCTATTTAATTGATCAAATTAAGTGACAATTCCTCAATTAATCTCATTAATTTTAATCTTAATTCACATTAAACTTGTAATATGAATTTAATCCATTCATTATTTTAAACCTCTTTAAAATAATTAGGTATCTATGAATTATGAACCGCTTCACAATAATTTATCATACATTGTAAATTTAATGTATAATCTTTCTAGGCCAAAACAAACCAAGCAAAAATCCTTTTTTGTCTTTTGGTCTCGGCAAAACGAAGGAAAAAAAACAAAAAAAATTTTTTAAAATTTTTCCAGCTCGGCCGAAAAAAAAACAGAAATCAAAAAAAAAAATTCTTTCTTTCGGTAATTCTGCAAAAACCGAAACATTACAACGTTTTTTTTATTTTCTCGGCAATACTGAAAAAAACGAAACACAAAAAACCCCCCCTTTTTTTTTCTTTTTCACTCGGCTGGAAAAACAGCCCTAATTTCTTTTCAATTCGGCATTATGCCCTAAATTGCAAAAACATGATATTGATGAACAAAATCGTTTATTGTTGCTATTAACAAGATTGGCATATTCACCTCATAATTTATACATGTAAATTTATGAAACAGGATTCTAAACAACAATTTAGAACCATTTATGCCAAAAACAATATAGCAAAAAACAATTTATCATCAACAACTAGATACGATTTCCATTTACATCTCAATTTAATTTTCATTAAATCAAAACATCTACAAATTATCATATGATCATCTTAACTGATTAAAACAACAATATGTATGAATCAAAATATCAAAAACGAAAAAAAAAAAATCGGCTGAAACAAAAAAAAAAATTTCACGGCAAAAAAATTTTTTACAGCCGAAACCCTAATTTTTTTCGAGACCAATTTTTTTTGTTTACATCCAATTTTATGAAAATCATCAAAATAAATTTCGTGGCCTTGGCTCTCATACCACTTGTGAGAAATAATCTGTATACTTCCCTTATTATTAAGGACTATAACGAATCTATTATGATGATAACTAGTCATAAAATAAATTGCATAACAAAAGTAGAGAATGAAGAAACAACCTTCGGTCCTAGCAAAATCGGCCTAAGAACAATATCGCAATGATATTCACCTATCAGTTGCACCCAAGATGATGTGAGATATGCCCTTGCATCTTGCTAGAATCGATCCCTAAATTTTCTGTAAATTATTTAGGGTTTTGTGTTTTTCTTTGATGAGAGGAGGCTAGGTTAGAATTAGGTTAGAAATTTATCTCCCACACACTCCTTATATCCGAAATTATAAGAGTGAATAAGGGGAGTTTTTCTTTCCAAAAACTCGGCCCAAATATCCGAAAATGAGAAATATTATTTTCTCATTTTTCGGTTTTTAGCAACAACCACAAATCAGGATAAAATCATCTTATTTTCGGTTATTCTAAAATTATATATAATGTGTACATTTATATTAATTGTCATATGTGTTGTCCCGTTTTAATAAGTCCATACATAACTGATTGTAGTCGATTTATTAAATCCGGCCTGACAACATATATTATAACAATCTCGAGTAAAATATACTTTAACTATAAATATCGCATATTTATAATTAGCTAATTAAATATAACCGGTAACATTTAATTACGAATTAACATATTAATTCGTCCAAGCTCACATTATATACAATAATTAAATATAACTTATTATATTCAATTTACGAATTGACAGTTAATTCGTCTCAGCTAATATTATTTAATCGGTATTAAATAATCGTCTCATCAACACATTGACTAACTGTTTAGTCATATAAGGCATCAATGTGATTACATTTCCATAATCACATCTCTCAAACACATCCTTTAGGTGTGACTTTTAGGGACCAGTTGATCACCGCCATCAGTATGATAATAACGTCAAACTTTCTAGCAAGCCAGCCGTTATTAGGTAATCGTTAATCAACTGATAAAATACGAAGTATACCCTTGTGAACCTATAAGAGATTTATAAATGTTATCACACTAATTTGTGGAGGACACAAGCTCCAAAAATATCTTGCCTCTCTGTGGAGATCGACCCGACTTCCCTAGCTATATTAGTTAGTGCTAGTTGGTTATTTTTGGTAGGTACACGACTAGCCTGTCATCTAAACTTGGGGCTTACCCTCCTCACGACGTGCTACCACTCATCGAGTCCAGCCTCTATCACTGCCTCGGTGAAGGATGGGATCTCCATGGACATCGTCGTACCAGCTGGGTCTGGGTACTCCAGTGTCTCGGGAAAAGCTAGGGGCTCGACGCCCGCCACCTCGATCTCCTGCCAAATCAAGTTCGTTATTTACAAGCTATTTTTTCAAATGAATTCATCATTTCAAGCAGCCAAGATTGAAGTATAATCACCACGATCGGCTAGTACGCGAGGCTCCTCCGTACAAACTCCGAGTACTCCGCTCACTCAGGTACCACACATGCCCCATCGGCTACAAAGGCTGGAGCGCTAAAGTAGTCCTCTGAGGGTCTCGGCACCCACTAAAATGGATACTGGGAGGCATTCATATGATCGTTATTAATCAAGAAAAGCAAATGAAATTGAAAGCAAAGTAGAGTGCTTACACTGTCAAGCTGCACGGCATTGACACCCCTCCTGCAGGTTTCGTAAGAAGACCGCTGGCTCTTCTACCAACACATGATCCAGTCTCTCACCACGGGGTACTCCCTCGCCACGTTTGCGGCCCTCATAGGAGCAAAGCTGGGAAAGTACGAGTACATCCATGCCTGAAAACAAGAAATCACTCAAAATGATCATTCATTTTATTCAAATTGATCTTTCATCCATTCAAAATAATCTTTTATTTGATTCAAAATTTCCAAAAATTCATCTTATATTCAAATTGATCTTTCATTTTATTCATTTCATATTTCATATCTTTCAAAATTCATCTCGTTTTAAATGATATATCATTTATAAAGCGATCTATCATTTTTAATTTCATAAAATAAAGGATATAAAGGAAGTTTCATACCTCCAAAATGAGACCCGGACCGACAGTAGCATGAGAAGTCCCCCTCTCCATCAGCTCGGGGCAAACCATAGCCCTCATGTACCGTGTAAGGACCACAAAGCTAGGAGTAACCCAGTCCAGACGGCCTAGGCTACTCAAGTCAGCAAGAAAGCAAAGAAGCTTTGACGACAGCCTCTCCCCCTTGTCTCCGAATTAAATCGAAGATAGAAACCACCAGAGCCACAGTCGAGATCGCTGCTCAGCCGTACACGGTGAAGGAAGCACCGTACTACCACATGTTGTCATCTGCACCCTCGCCGGAACCTTATCGTCAAAGTGATCTTTGGCGTAAGAACTCGAAACTAGGCCGGGTACGCTAGTCGCGGCCCTAGCAAGGTTCCAGACGATCATGCCCTTGGCCTCGGCCGAGTCCACTCTCATGGCCGTCTAGGCCATACTATCGGCTCCTCTCTATAAGACAAGCAGGAGATCATGCGGTTGTCCCAAAAGCGATCCTAAAAGCCTCGAATTTGGCACATGTTGACCCGAATCTTCTTCCTCTAAATCTCACGCCAGCTCCTCACCAAAGCTCTAAAGGCCCCACGCTCGATGATAGCCTTCTCCTCCTCCGATAACTTCTCAAAGGCCTCCATCATAGTCGCATACTAGGAGAACGACCTCATATTGCCAGCCTCCTGCATTTGGAAAGATTCATTAGCTTCTAAACTAAGTAAAGCAGACGAAATAAAAGAAATGACACGATACAAGGCCAGTTTGAAAGCTTACCATGCTCCTTGCCGTATGCTACGAAAAGTGGCTCTCCACTGCCCAAATGAGATGCCGACCTTCCCATTTATCAGCCCACTCAGGCGCAGGCACAAGCTGACGCCCCTCCTCCTCACAGTGACCCTCATGGGAACCTCTTACTCTTCTTCCATCTCCTCTCCTACCCTCATGTGAACCACCATACCCAAGTGAGGGTCGACATCCACCTCCATGGGGTCTCGCCCCGAAGTAGAAGTCACGTCCTTTGTGAAAAAAGAGCAAACCAAGGCATTTAGAGGCCGTTTAGGCCATTTTTTCGAGCCATTGTTTCACTATTATCGAGCAAGTCAACAAATATAGTAAGGGCACGTGCTTACGTGTCTAGTTTGAGCTTAGTCATGGCCACAAGTCGAAATTTTGACAGCATTTCATTTCTATAGCCAAAACCCATACAAAAAGTGTCCCGGAACACCTGTCACAAACTGAAATTCTGACATTGTAGCAAGTTTACCTATCATCTAAGGCTTCCAAAACATCATGTTTTATCAAAAACCGACTAGTATAAGATCATTTTTGAGTCATTTGACGCGGTTTAGCAATGATCGTCTCATTTTGGTCTCATTTCATCAATACTCAATGAAAACTCGAAATGAAAACATGGTTATGCTCCTAACATGTTCAAATACGCATTTCTAATGTCAATTTCAACGGACAAATTCATTTGGGACGAAACCCCCAATTTTTTGACAAAAAACCTAATTTGGTATGATTTATGGCGAGTTTTGATCAAATTTTGATGAAATTTGGTTGGGTTTTGGGTTTTTTTCGTCGAAGAAGAAGAAGAAGAAAAGAGTTTGTGTTCGAATGAATAGAACTCACGCTGAGTTTAGTATTACTTAGGCATGGACCAGCTTGGGAGAAAACGCAGCATTTTCTGCGCCCTTTCCCCAAGCCATATGCCTGTTGCGCCTCTTCTCGAGCAAGTTTCACAACATCTCTTGCTTTCAATTCGTTACACGTTCGTTATTAGTGGGCCCAGGCCCTACACTTTCCTACTTTTGGATATTTCCTCTTGTACTTAGAGTATATTTACTCTGTATATTTCCTACAGGTGTATTTCTTCGCCCAATTGATCTACATTCTCCCTAGCAAGTTGCAATATTTTATTCCCTAACGAAAGTTCATTGCTGCTATACAGCCCATGTATTTCGCAGTGCAACGGTTCTCAGAAAGTCCCGCCTTCGATCAAAATTGATTATTTTTATAAACGGTTCTCAAAAAGTCCCGCCGTCAACCAAAGTCAAGTTTTATCAGCGGTTCTCAGAAAGTCCTGCCTCCTACAGAGTTGAATATTTATTCGGTAGTTCTCGGAAAGTCCTGCCTTCCATTCAACGGTTCTCATAAAGTCCTGCATTCTATAACAAAGTCAAGTTTTTATCAGCGGTTCTCAGAAAATATCGCCTTCTACCAAGTCAAGTTTTATCAGCGGTTCTCAGAAAGTCCAACCTCCTACAGAGTTGATTATTTATTCGGCAGTTCTCGGAAAGTCCTGCCTTCCATTCAGCGGTTCTAAAAAAGTCCTGCCTTATTATTTTCCATCACCACTCGGAAAGTCTTGCCTTATTGTTCTCCAGCAGCACTCGGAAAGTCCTGCCTTCTATAAAGATTGATTATTTTTTATCAGCGGTTCTTAGAAAGTCTTGCCTTCCACTAAGCGGTTCTCAGAAAGTCTTGTCTTCTACCAAGTCGATTATTTATTCAGTGGTTCTCAGAAAGCCCTGCCTTCGTCCCCTGCGGTTCTCAGAAAGTCTTGCCTCTGTCCCAGCGGTTTCTTCTAACGTTTTGCTGTTGACATCAGATGTTTCGTCCCTATGAAGTTCCAAGTATGGTTTCCTCTTATGGCTGGCGAGCTTCCTTACGTAGTCTAATGAACTTTAAACGACCCTCCCCGATAGTCGACAGATTCTAAAATTTTCCCGATGACAAATCCTTGGCACAGACCCCTTGAGTCGCCTCGTGTCGCCATAGTCTTCAGGTTATAATATTCGATTGACCTGAGGGCAATACTTTGAATTTCGCCTTGTTCAAGCCTCAATCAAAGTGGGGGCTCTGTAGACACCTCATTTCTACACGTCTCACCAACCACCCAGTGATGATTGGACCGCATGTTTAATCACGCGGAGTGATTTATGACATTTCATAAGTTCATTGAAACGTGATAGCTCAAACAGTCAAGTTAACCTTACGGTCATCATTTACGCGCCGATACGATCATTTTGACAGTAATTAGAGTACATTTGGAGTCCGGGTCAAAAACCGTTTCCATTTTCTAAATTTGTCTTAAGCCGAGTCGGAATTTTCAAGAATTTTCTAGAATGTTTATTCCTAATTTTATCTTTTATCACGAAAATATCTTTTTTACGGAATAAGGAAGCATACATCTTCCCTAATTCCTATTTTAAACCGCGCAATTCTTTCTTGCTGAGGAGGAAACCACCCAAGAGAAAATGCAGCAGGAGATGCGTCTTTTGGAAAGGTCGCAGTTCCTGCTGCGCCTCTTCGTGGACTAGATTTTTTCCAGTTTCCAGAATCTTTCCGGATTTCTTTCCTAATCCCACTTTTACCTAAATTCCTCCACATGATTATTATAAATAGAAGCCTTCGCCTCACATATTTTTCACGCGAGTGTCCGCCCTTCTCTTCTCCCTTTGCATTCTAAGACCGCGCTATTACTTTTCCATGCCTACGTGCTTGCTCTACGCGACTATGTAAGCTCAGATCATTCTGAGTACTAGTCACGTTGCATAGACCAACCAATTTGACTAACTCCACCAAATCAAACTAATCAATCTGTTGTAAATCCTTTTAAAGGGCACTTTCATTCATACATCGAGTCGAGCAATCACTAAACGACATCTTAGTCAATCTTGTTTCGTCAAACATGTAAGGCAGAGGGTGTAAATCTCAATATATTTATTTTGTTTTCTGTATATATAACATGTGTAAGAATTTATATCATTTATATGCTCAAATCGTCTTTTAAAATCACTTTTAAAAACCCTTTGGTGGAAACAGCAGAGAAACGACTTGGGAAGAGTCGCATCAACTGATGCGCCTTCTGTAAAGGTCGTAGCATCTGCTACGCTTCTTCCAGAGGATGCCTTCAGTTGTTGCAATTCTTCTTACTCCTCAGGGTTTTGTTCCTTTCGTCTTTTTATTTTTCTTTCTTCGTTTTCTTCTTATTTTTTGTCGAATAATTTTCAAATTAGTTTTTATAAATCCTTTTCAACTTTTCTCGACTTAAATCCCTTATAATCAATGCGTACGGGTTTTTGTCATCTTATTTAAACCCGGATTTTATAGGTTCGATTCTCCCCTATCGAGTCTTTAGAATTCGTCTTTTGTACATATTTCTCTATTTTCCAGTTTTGTTTAGCTAATTCGTTTCCGTTCGTTCAAAGTTTTGACCTTTGTAAAACCTGACATCGTAATTATGTAAATAACCATGATAATTTATTTAAACTTGTTCTCTAATCTGACTTGCGACGTTATTAGTATGTGTAATCTGACTAAATTACTTCTATTCGAGTCTTATATCAATAATCAATGTAAACTAACCAACGAACAATAACTAACCGGCGGATATGACTTTCAAAGTCAGAACCCAGCTCTAGAACAGCCGCAACAGGTGATGCGCCTCTTCCAGAGGACGCAAGAGTTGCAGCGCCTGTTCTGGGTTAATTTCTGCCTCTGAACTCTTTCTCGTCTTGACGTAGGATTTCTAATTAGATTTCTAATCGATTATTATTTGTATTATCACTTATAATTCCCCATATTTTCATATTTTATTTTCTCTTTGTTTTATTTTCTTCTCTTTTCAAATTCTTCCTTTTGAGCGTATTTATGACTTAAATTCAAGTTAATCGATTATAATTTATTTATTTATCGTATTTTTCATATTTGTCTTGTTTGATTTATTTACTTGCCATATTCACATCTAATCAATCTAACTTCCAACTTCGACCCATTTGAGTTCTAAAATGTGTGTTCACCGACATAGTTAATATTCACATGCTAGGATTAATCCATGTTTCTTGCATTGCATGCATACAATTTATAACATATCGAGTTTAAATAACTTCCCTGACCATTATTAGAGGCCGCTATCGAGGCGGGCGGGATTAGGTGTTCAAATAAAGAGCTTCCTAATAAGTACCCTCACCCCTTACTCAAGATCTCAGTGAACATCCATGTTCATTGGCATCACGAGAGTCATTCTAGACATGGAATGCTAAGGGTAATGAATTTCTTAGTGTTCATGTCACTACTTTGTGTCTTGACATGAAGCGAAATATTCGAACGGTTTGAATTTTCGATAAAAATTGGTGGCGACTCCAAAAATGCATGCTTATCAAACCTTTCACCGGTTTCAATGCCTTACAAATCGGCAACGGCACATGACTTGCTTTGGCTCTCACCGGAGTTCCGTGGAAGAACTGTCGCCGCCTCAAAACCAACACGCAGGTGCGCGCGGCACGGGTGGTTTTGTCCATGAGCGGCTATAAAAGGCTCATTTTAGTAAAAAAAAAAAAACTACATCTATTTCGGCAGCATTCCGAGGTAAAAAACATGCTTGGTTTGAAGACGGTTTTTGTAGTAACTCGAATATTTGAAGTATAGTTTTATTTTTTTTATAACTATTTGACGTATTTATATTTTATCACATCGAAGTTGGATTCTTTTTATATTTTGTCGATTTATGATCTACTTAAGGCAACACTATCTTTTATTGTAGATATATATAATCATATCCTTTTCCAATGCTTTAGTTTATCTAGCCGACAAACCCTTCCTTCTCTTGGAAGGTTTGCACACATCTTGTATTCCTATACCCTTTGCCATATAATTAAAAATCCCCAAAACTTGCTTTTATATTTAGTGAAAGTCATCATCTACCATAAGTCGTTCATTAACCTTGTTTTCTACATCAATATCCGCGGTATTGCTATAATATACCTAGTAATTGGCTTGGTGTGATTATCTTCCTCTTGATTCCATCAATAGCTGACCAATTCCTCCCATCTTTTTCAAGTAACGTGGTTCCCTTAACGGATCGCCTTTCTCCTTGTTATTGGGTTCATTATTGTTAAGGTAACACGATTCTGCCGATCCTATTATTATTACTATTCTTTGAGGTTGTTTGTTTATGTGCTAATTGTTATGGTTGCAAAGATATGTAATGGAAATTATGAACTTTGATGTGCTATAGAGTATTAATTATATTATTCTTATTATACAATTCATTGTTTATGATACGGGTTCATAACGGTGATATAGTTTTGGGTTGTTAAAGAGAGTGCTTTGATTTAGTTAATGAGGCAATTACCTGGGGCCACGAAAAGGAATTATACGATGATGATGATGGTGTGTGCGAGTATCTTAGAGTGGGCATATGCCATAAACTGCATGGTTGTAGGCAATTGGGTTTGACAGGAATGATGAGAGGCATATTATGGTATCAATAATTATTAATTTCGGAGCATGAAGTATATGGTTATTTTATGCGAGTGAATTCAATGTTGAGTTTGTCATATCGCCTTTGAGCCGCAATCGTATACGTGATCAAAAGTTTGGATTTCTTTGTATTTTGTTATCGTTGTCATATTCTTTAACCTTGACTTGTGGGTGAGTAGCTTAGAGTTCTACTCTAAGTGTTGAGCACGGTTCATTATTGGACCTTTTGACGATATTGATATTGAATTTGAGATTGGTTACTGGTATTGAGTTATGGGCCTTTGAGCCATATTGTGTTTATGGTCCAATGTGACCAAGGTTACTGAGTTATATTATTTGAGTTTCATATCGACATTGAGATGGAAATATTGTTTCGCGGTTTATCCGCCAGTTCACTCACCCCTTGTCCTTGTCTTAGGGTCGACGATGAGAATGCAATATCTGGTTACTTGGAGTATTATATTATGAGACAGAGTAATGAGTAAGATGGAGTAACGAGTAAAACGGAGTAATGAGCTGAGAGTAGACTTGGTTAATTATATAGGCGAGGAATGAGTACTTTATTAAAGGAATTAGTTTGGAATTAGTTTGAGTTTGGTTATAGGGGAATGTTGTTATTATTCTCTCTGTTTATTTTTATTTTTATATGTCTTTGTTTCCACGCCATGACCAAAAACTAAGCTGCTTGTATTGAGTTATTATTTGTTACTCAGCTCCTTGGCTGACGTGTTTTCTCCCTTCTGGGTTACTCGTCATGGGGGTAGCCCTTTCTGTCTTCTGAGTTTATTTTCAGGTGATTTTCGCTGCTGTTCAAACGAATTTGATTTCAAGTCAAGATTTTTATTAAATATTTTGAGAAAGTTTTATTTCATTTTCTATATTTGTATGTTTTATTTTAAACATTTTTAAGAAGAGACTTTGTATATTAATTATAATACCTCTGTATTTCGGCGCGTTTTATATGTCACAGTTAGTTTTAATTTAGCCGAAATTCAGGGGTGTTACAGTTTTTCTGAAAAAAAGATTTTAAAACGTTTGATACTTTTTTGAAAAAAAAAAGACATGGAGTACAATCACATTGCATATAAGCATTCGCATATTAATCGTGCATGAGCCTAGATTCTTCTAAGACTCGACCGGTCCTCTAATTCGATCTATGCCAATTATTAGTAAATAAATATATTTGTATATATTTAGTTACCTAGTTTAGCGATACGTACACATTGTATATGCTAGTATATATTGTATCCTCTGGAGGATACAATATATACTAGCATATACAATGTGTACGTATCGCTAAACTAGGTAACTAAATATATACAAATATATTTATTTACTAATACCAATGATCCACCTTGTCAAAGAAAGTCGAGCCTTCCATAAGCAGAAGTGTGCAATATGCTAAGAGCTAGTACTTGAAGACCTCGGCAGTACCATCCTGATACTTAAATTGGGCATAATTGACGTCACCTCCTAACCATTGAAATCGATCCAATGGGTGAGGTGGTCCTCCTAAAGTCACAAAATGGTTAATGCATGTATGCAAAAACGATTGTAATGTTATCCTATTAGCCATCGTTTTCCTCTTCGAGTTAAATTACCCATCGGAGTCGCCAAAATGTGGATGTGGGAAATCGGTCATCCACAACGTTTTGAAAATCGTTTAGAGTCGCCATTAAATTTAAGAAAATTTGGAAACCACTTTGAAATATATTTGAGTTCGATGTGAAATTACGTGTTAGGAAGTTCGTTAATTAAACACCCAACCCCGCCCGCTGCAATCACGACCTCTACTAAGGACTATGATGACTAATTGGATAAGACTATGATCGTTTGAAATGAGAGTGCAAAACACCATTTTAAACCTAGCATGTGAGCATAGTTTCTAAGTCATTTAATGTATTTAATCTACTTTGTCCAAGTGATTTAGCATGTGAGTTGATTTGAGCTATACTAAGCAAACAATCACAATTATAGTTTAGAGGGGAAGGGAAGCAATTGGGGCACTACCTATTACAACCTGGATGATTTTCGTCGACTCAATATGCAAACAATTGAATTAAAGATACAACTCGATCTATATACAATTGCTAAACAAAAAACCAACTCAAATACATGACACACGCCCCCAAAGGGCCATGAAAATAGTGCCAACAAAGGGGCCACGGCTCACATGGACTTTGTCCTTGACCGATTCATTTTTTTTGCGCACTCACTTCGATTTAATCAGTTAAATACTTTAATTTAACTAGCTAAAGCAAAGGTTTTACAAATCATTTGACTCAAAATAAATAAATAAAAACAATTAACCCTTATTTAAATTATATTGACTCAAAATAAATTACATTAAAAATTAATAATTATAATTACAAAATTAAAAATACATTAATAGAAATAAGAAGCGACAACAATAAACAAATGAAGGTTAGTACAGATATAAACAAACTAAAAAAACGAGAGAGAGGAGAGAAAGACTGGGTTTTTGGCACCCTTAACTTACATGTAAATTAGACACCACTCAGAATCTCGTAAGTAAGTTTTTCTAGAAGGTATCTTCGACGGTTTTCAACTAGAACAAATTTTCGAAACAACTGATGAAAACACCTCGAAATAAACTAACAATTTCGAGTAAAATGCACTTCGTGCATTCAACTTCAAATCGTCACTACGGGTTCGTTTCTCAACTAAATTCAAATCCGAAATTTGTTTTAGAAACCTGGGACTCCAAAGTTTCTGACCTTAACAAAAAAATAGAAGTGAAATTGATTTTAAAACAAAGAAAAACAACTCGAAACAGTAGCAGAAAAATGCGATTTTATGCGCTTCACGCAACGATTTTCAAAACGTGATTGTGACTTCCGTCCTCCATGGTTTTTAGTTTTAAAAGAGGTTTCGGAATTGTGACATTCCAAATTGTAAGATTAACACAAAAAAAACATAAGCAAACACGATTGAAAAATAAATAGAAATGGACTACTACAGTGGCTTTCTAGAACTCAGAATAACACGAAAAAGAGAGCGAAACAATGCTCTAATGTTCGTCTAATTCTTTGTGTGGACTTTGTGCTTGATTTATGGGTATGAGATGAGATTAGGGATGCTTTGTAACTTTAGTTTTTAGAGGAAATGCTAGGTTTTTTGGTGAGAGAAATCGTCTTTCCTAAATGGTGGTATGGAGGGGTGTTTATATAGGAAATGGTAAGGGAGTGCTCTAGGGTTCTAAAGGCTCGATTCTTAGCTGGTGGAAGGTCTTAAAATATCTTTCTTGGATAGGGAGTTAGTGTATGGAGACGGAATGAGCTATATGGAGGGAGATAATTCGGTTTTGGCAAGGATAAAGGAGGATATTGTGTTTCTGTTTTGAGGGGATATGGTGAGCTGGTTGGGATGGAGAAAATATCTCCCTATGCTTGGGGATTAAGCTAGAGAAATAGGGAGGGGAATTGGTTTTGGTTGAGGCTCGAAAAGAAGACTGATGAAGCATCCTGTTTTGGCTCTCAAAAACAGGGGTGCGAGTTGGTGGTTGGGCTCGCTTTCTGGCAAGGTCTAGGTCAGGACTAGGGTTGGTATGGGTGCTGGGTTGATGGGTTAGGTGTGGGGTGGAAGGCTAGCTAGAAGGTAGTGGAAATGGGTAGTGGCTGGTGTGTGTTTGGGGCTCGGGAAACAGGGGAAGTGGGTTGTGGGGAGGGCCTGTTTGAACGGGTTTTAGCGGGAAAAAGGAAGGAGGAAGGGTGTGGGTAAGGGCAGTCGAAATCGTGACCATGGGGGGGGGGGGGAGTGACATGCCAAGTGAGCTCCTCGAAGTTCGTGCTTAAAGTAATACAAATAACAAGCTTAAGATCGTCTCACAAATCGTATTCAAAATAGCTTTAAAATCTAACTTTTCAAATTAAATAAAAAGCGATAAATCGTAAATCGTCACATATCTCATTTCTCAAATAAATTCAAAATAAAAACTTTTGAAATATTTATTTTTCAAATAAATTATGAAAATATTTTAAATTCAAAGAAACTCGAAAAAAAACGAAAACCGATGAAATAAATTCCGTTTATTTCAAAATCAAAACAAATAATTTAAATTTCATTAATTATAAAACCGTCAAATAATACACGTCTCGCATTACAAAACGGAATCCATTAATGGGCGGTGTAAGTAAACATGTGTCCTATCTTCATCGGGTGTTTTTTCGGGATTTCTGTAAATTCCAATATCGACAGATACGGGTATCTACACGTATACAACGAGCATTCAACAAGAAAGTAAAACCGGCCCTGAAACATCAAAGAATGCGACTTGGTCCTCAAGTCAGTTCGAGCACAGTTACCTGTCGATCCAAGAGGAAAATTCAAACCCAATTGGGCAGGACCATACCTGGTCAAGAAAATCCTTTCGGGGGACGCAGTGAGATTGAGTGACCTAAACGGGAAAGACTTCACAAACCCAAGCAACCTAGACCAACTCAAGAAATACTACCCTTGAAACTTAGCACCAACAATCACCCCTAGCTTCATGACTAGTGGCCACAACCCAGCATCAGCAACCCTTCCTAACAACTGCACTCAACTCTCAAGTCAATTCCTCAAAAGTTCTGATGTGAAATTGCAAGTTTATCGAGTCTAAGTTACGGCACCTTGCCATGTTTCCAGCAGCTTTTGATCTGTCAAAAGCACCATCCATTTGCACAAACAAAAAAAATACCTCAACAACGAGCATGGTTTGATTTTACCTCTTTAGGCGAATACATAGGCAATCCTTTCTTGCACAAGAAGAACAGAACCATCCCACCAACCAAACATCAAGAAACAAAAACACTTGAACTACGAGCATGGTTTGATTCCAACTTTCAGGTGGATACGTAGGTCGTCCTTTCTTACACAAGAAGGATACAACCCCACCCCACCCCCCCCCCCTCTCTCTCTCTCTCTCTCCCACATACAAAAACAACAACCCATATAAACTTTAAAGAAAAAACAAATATACCCCTTTTCTCACAACAAAAAAGCAAAAAAAAAAAAAAAAAAGGCAAGTCTTTCTCCCTTCCTACAACAAACTCCCCTTCACATGTGCAAGTTTAGGATAATTTAAACCAAATTGCCTTCACAAAAATGGATGGAGAAACGACAAATGTTCACAAACATTTTTTTCAACACAAGTAAACCTCTTATTTAATCAATAATAGGTGGAATTACTAACTTGGCAACAATAAGAGGCTAAGCGAGTCCACAACTTGCAAAGCTAGAGCGCCGACTAGGACATTCTACATAGTAAAACTAACACATACAAGCACATAATACATAACTAGTACGACATAATAACGATACACACACAAATACCAGTACAACATAATAATAAAAGAGTGACGAAGATCTTCACTCCCCCATCCTACTCTTGCCTTTGCCTTCGGGATACTTCGTCCTCTTGTTCTTCATGCTAGTTCGCCTAGCACGAATTTCCTCTTCGAAACGAATCTTCAACGGATCCGCAACAGCCACGGCATCCGGGCTCCTACACGGCCCAATATCCGGCCTAAGTCAAACCCACACACGGCCCAATGCCTCTTTAGGACCCAAGCTCCTCTTCTTCGGCGGCCTCATCACATTTGGACTCACATTATCATCAAACTTATCAAAGTAGGCACGATTCGCCTTGGCCGCTTCCCTATAATTCAAGTCGTTGACTTCGTTCTTGCGGAACTTCGACCTTTCTTCCAAGGTGGAAGCTCTTGACCATTTGATATAAGCGGGAGTCACCCATGTCGTAGGAGTGGGATTCGGTACCTCCCAAGTTGGCCAAGTGACCCACTACCTCTCGAAAACCTCCACTAGCTTGGAGTTTCGGAAGACGTTCTCTTGGACAAGAGTATCTTAAACGCGCATCTTTTGTTGACGGCTCATTTGCCTCGTGACCCTTTCCGGATAAATGAAGGAAACAACCTTCAAACCATTGATCATCAAAGAGCGAGAAGAAGCGGCCGGCGCAGGCAACCCCATAAACAACCTCAAGTGCCACAACGGCACCACCCAATGGACGTGAGGGCTGCCCTTCTCCACCAACTTCGAGGTCCAATAGTCCTCGGTGCACGCAAAGCTATCCGCATACAACTTTTTCCTCATGGTAAGGTGGCGGAAAGAGTAAGAAGAATCATCAATTGGAGGCTCAACATACCTTAATCTCTCCATAAGCCATACTTGGAGGATTCTAGGAGATCCAAATGACTGTGAATGTCCACAAGGCTCCTTCTTATTCAAGGCTTGAACGATCTCGCCAAAAACCAACCAAGACGGGTCCCGTCCATACTCCATTTGTTCAACAACATGAATGAGGGTCATGCTACCATACCATTTCAGTCCCTCCTTCTTCAAAACATCAACAAGAAGGTAAGCATGCACTAGGAAAAAGGCAATGGCCCTTTTCCAAGCAACCTCCAAAACATTAGCATCCAACCGATTGGAGAAGATGTTGATAAAAGACAACATGTCAACACCGTGAGGAGTAAGAAAGAAATTCATTTGGCTCGTCGAAAAGCCAAGCATGGAACATAATTTCTCTTTGTAGCACAACCGAGTCGGAGGAAGCACCAGAGTACAACACGACCACCCTTCAATAGCACCTACTTCTTCGGCAAGCGGGCAAATTTCATCTTTCGGGAAGACGAAAACATGATGTTTCGTTTCCCAAAACCGGGAGCATGCATCAAGGAACGGAGATTGAACCTTGACTTGGCGAAGCCCCAACAATTAACCAACTCCCATTACATCGAGTTGATATTTTTCGGGAGGCGATAAATCCCGATATCAATGTCGCAACCTATCTTCGAAAGTATCCATGAATTATTTTTTGTGGAAGAAGAAGGGAAATTTTCGTAGAGATTTTTATGTTTCGGACAATGAAGCAAGGAAGCACAAACTCACTACTTATACAAAACAATCAACGCTTTCGTTTCAGAAAAAAAGGGAAGCCCCTTGCATTGCAAAAAAGCTCACGCCCTTTTGGGCTGCTACTAAGGATTCACACCTTGACTTGTCCTTGTCTAGTTGTGTTTTCCTCTAACACCTCTTTTTCCTCGCCATAATGCTCGCGCCTCTTATGGCTGGCCCAGGAATCTTTGTATTTTCTTACACTGACATTTCCTTGGATACACGTTTTACGAAATCCGACACGGCTTTCACAGCTCATCTTTAAACATACGAGTTTTCTTTTCTTTTTAAAAACTAGGGGAAGGGCTAGTCGGCCCGATCCACGACGGATCGTTTCCATGACGAAAATTTTTCATAAAATCATTTTTACAAATTTCGGCCACTCAAATTGCTCTCTCAAATTCGAGTCTCGATTTCGCATATTCAAAAATCAACACATTCACAAATCCTTTTTCGGATTTCCCTTCATTTTAAATTCTCAAGACGGTTTGAGTTTCGTTTCGAGTTGCAAATCAATTTCGGCAAATTCGACACATTTTCAAAAAAAATCCGCAAATCGAGTTAATTCAAATACGAATTAATTTCTCAAAATTCCAAAACAATTCCCTTTTAAAGAATCCAAGCGTGACGTTTTGACGCGGAATTTTCAAAAATCCAAGTTCAAATGCAATTTCAAATTTTTAACTTCGAGTTATCGCGGTTATTTCGACAACAATTTTGCCAATTTTTACGTGTCTATGTGCATGTATGGATGTGTATGTTCTACCTATTGCCTGTTTTATACGCTAACATTGCAGGTACAAATACCAAGGCAAGCGGGAAGCTGTTCGTCGACCGCACTTCTCCAAAACACAAAACAAAAAAAGCCGAGCACATAAAAAAAAACTACAAACCAAAACTACAAAACCACCATACGCAAAATACACCGGCACACATTTGATACAAACAGAGTCTATTACAGACACTCATTTCACACAACTAGCTATACAAACAAGGTCTAATACAAATACTTATCATACAGATACTGGCCTAAAATAATGAACTGGGGGCTATCTGCCACCTACCGAACCAAACACTCCCCGTCTTTCCAACCGGGAAAGAAAGGGAGCAACATGAAAACACAGGGAGTAACAGTGGAAGCAGAGGAGGTTACCATCACAATAACCCCTCCTTCATACTCCGAGACAAAAAGGGAAAAAGTGTCTGATAGATTTTGGACGACATCATGAGCAAAGGCCGCAAAACAGTGCATCACCTCAATGTTGAACCCCAACCATCAGACGAAGTGATGATTAAAGCCGCAACACAGTGTGTCGCCCCAATATTGAACCCCAATCATTAGACGCCCTCAATCTTCAGACGTAGGCCGCTGATCAGAGCTAAGCGACCTACCCTCGAGCCTCACTCGTAGCCAGGTCAACCGAACCTCCTGGATCCTCCTCCTCCTCCTGAGTCCCCGACTCAGCCACTCTCGAACACTGGCCTAAAAACAAAACAACCCACGTCAGTCGAAATTTTGGCATTACGGCGGCACAAAATAAGCAAAAGCCAAAACGGTTAAAACAAAAATCACCTGTAAATACAAAACAACAGCAAAACCAGTGAGGGCAAACCCGCCCAATCCCATCCAGCAAAAAATTCACAAAAAAAAACTCACACAAAAATGCACAAAAAAACCGACTCGCCCTTCTTTTCAAGCAAAAGACGAGTCAAGACAACAACAAAGCAATCAAACCCCCCGGGCTAACACGAAGCCTATGAAAACAAAAATATACACCCAGTCTAACCGGACATTTCACAAAGCTAAAGCAAGACAATATTACGCCAAATTAAGCAGAAAAGAGGCCAAAAATTCAAAAGCGGCCACGGCAAACCAATGTGTACCGATCACGTCCTAATGTGACCTATATTGTCTTTAGGGAACATGTCAAAGCAAGATGGCTCAATTTGAGCCATGACAGGTGCTTATTTCGTCAGCATAAGACCGACTGACAAGGTGAACGCAAAATTTTCACCCCTCGTATACGACAAGGGTTTCACATGGCAAAGGCAACCTTCCCCGACTACAATGCAACCTAGTGGGGCACACGACTCGAGCAAACAAACACAACATCGCAAAATGAGACGGTTTCGCGCCTCATTCACCTTTTTCGCACAAAGGGGGCGGGAACGGAGATCAAAATGCAAACTAAAAGTACTCATATACTCCTAAACAGGTTTCTAACCTAATTCAACTATCAAGTGCACAAAAAAATGAGCAAATCAAAAACGCCCAATTTGATTTGAGAAGAATTAGCGTTTCGTCCAAATTCAAACAACAAAAATGCAAACAAAACCAAGTGGAGTCAAAGGGATTTACATACCTTGAGATGAAATGATGATTATAGCACAAGTGCAAGCGATAAGCAAGATCAACAATGGCGATTTTTGAGAGCTTTTGTTTGATTTTGTCGACGAAGATGATGTGAATGACGAGTAAGCTCTTCTCGCGTCTTTTTAAGAAAATGGTGAAAGCCATATGCCGCCCAGAAGCTCGCGCCTCGTTGGGATGACTCTTTCAGTTTCAGCGAAGTTTTGGGCTTTGGCCCAAGCACGCGTACAATCATTGTCTCTTCACAACTAAAAAATTTTAAATGACGGAATTCAAAACCGTTATTTTCTTCACAATTGCAAATAGAGAAATTCAAACTCGCTATTCTAACAAATATTTCAAATGACGGAAATAAAAACCGTTATTTTCTTCGCAATTGCAAATAGCAAAATCCAAACTCACTATTCTCACAAAAAATCCAAATGACGGAATTAAAAACCGTTATTTTCTTCACAATTGCAAATAGCGAAATTCAAGCTCGTTATTCTCACAAAAATTTCAAAAGACATAATTAAAAACCATTATTTTTTTAATAATTGCAAAATAGTAAAATTCAAACTCCCTATTCTCGCAACAAAATTCAAATGACGGAATTAAAAACTGTTATTTTCTTCACAATTACGAATAGAGAAATTCAAACCCACTATTCTTACAAACTCCAGATGACGGAAATAAAAACCGTTATTTTCCATCTTTCAAAATTTGCAAGTAGCGAAATTCAAACTCGTTACTCTCACTAAAACTTTGAATGGCGGCAATAAAAAACGTTATTTATCCGCAAAATTCAAAATTAGAAATAGCAATAATAGAAGCCGTTATCTGCAAGAGTTAGGCCTAAGTTATAAAAGGCTTATCTCTCCTAAGCACTACAAACATCTCCTATAAACACCAAAATTCCCTAGCGGGACCTCTGAAGACCTCCTCACGGGGTCATCCTTCAACAAACTTGCAAATCTATATTCATAAGCAGCAACGATCAGGCGTCAAGCAAAGCAAAATCTAGCACCTTCCTCCTCAAGCGGCACCAGCATCGTTCCCAATGGGTCGGTTGGACAAACAACCTCTTGAAATAGGCCCGATGATTCAGGCCATTTCCCGCAGTCAATCACTCGACCATGAATGGCTGACGAGTCTCCACGCCCTGACACTAAACAACCTCTTGAAATAGGCCCGATGATTCAGGTCGTTTCCCGCAGTCAATCACTCAACCATCAATGGCTGGCGAGTATCCACGCACCGACAACAGACAACCTCCTGAAATAGGCCCGATGATTTAGGCCATTTCCTGCAGTCGATCACTCGACCATCAATGGCTGGCGAGCCTCTACGCATTAGCAAGAAAAAATCAAGGACATATCCCGAAGATGCCTCAGGTATGACTCCTTCCTATGGTTGGCGAGCCTTTTTACGTATTCTAACCGACTTCAAACGACCCGCACGGGCAGTCGACAAACTCTAAACTGTTCTCAACGGCAGGTCCTTACTCGAATCCCCGAGTTGCCTCGACGTCGCCCTTCCCGACGGCAGGGCCTTAGCTCAAATCCTTTTGAGTCGCCTCGACGTCGCTTTGGTCTTCAGGTTGTAATCTTCGATTGACCTGGGGGTTATACTTTAACTTTCGCCTTGTCTAGGCCTCAGTTAAACTGAAGGCTCTTTAGATACTCGCTATCTGTGGAATCCCCATCAAACACCCGAAGATTATTGGACTACAACATGTTTCGGAAATCGTTGCGTTTGATCGACAGTTTGTATAACTATGTGTCGTAAAGCTCAAAAAACGTTTTCGAAAATGAAAAACATATTAAAACATTTCAAAAATATATGGAGTGTTTTATGCACGGCGACGAGGTCGCAATGACACTACTAAGAGTCAAAACCGACACCAGACCAAAAACCGACTCAAAATTCAAATTCCGACTAAACACAAAATCAAACCCGAGTCAAACACAAAGTACCCACCCTAAATAACACCCAAACACAAGCTTACACGGCTAAGAAAACACAATCAACCACAAAACATATCCTAACAAAACCTAGGAAAGAACTGTAATACCCCGTATTTTAAGGCTTGGTCAATGGTTAGTCAACGGTGAAAATGTCAAATGTGCTTATAAATTATATTTATTATAATTATGAGATTAGATTGTGAGACGGGAATAAATAATAAAACGTAAAGTGATTCGGGAATAGCCTATGATAGGCGTGTAAATGAGTATAAACAAAGGAGTCTTTTCTAGTAAGGTAGTATCTAGTAATAAGGTAAATAATAATAATAATAATAATAATAATAATAATAATAATAATAGTGGTGGTGGTGGTGGTGGCGGCGGCGGCGGCAACAACTACAACTACAACAACAACATGGTAATTTCCTAATTCTTCCTGTCTTTACTACTATATATACCATGCTAACTATTCATTAATCACTTATTCACTTTTACAACATCACATAAGAGATAAAGAGAAAATAGGGAAAAGGGAATTGGATAATTAATTTGGGGATTTTGCATCTACTTCTATTGGATTCAATCTTTTACTTTGTTAGTTGCCTTTAATCTTTCGAAGATTCAATTGTTCATCTTTTAGACTTAAGTTATAATAGGTTATGGTAGAATTCGTGCTTAATTACATAAATATTGGGTTAAATATGATTAGGTTAAAGAACGAAAGTTATAGCAATTCTGTAAATCTGTGAGTTGTCTTGAACAAATTATCAGACCGTCTTAAATTAATTATCCTAGAAAACGTAAAGAATAGACTTAGGTTATTTTGAAGTCTAGTTTATGCCTGTAAAACTTAGTAACACTTGACTGTGTAGATTTTTCCGAATAAATTCATTGTCAACATGTCGACTGAGAATCCACGAATGCACTAGTAACCTAAAAATTATTTCGTAAACCTAATTTATAAATTGAAACATAGTTTGGTCTTTTTCATACATTAACTTTGAAGAGTCTAGATTATGATAGGCATTGGAATTTCTCAAAAATCATATGTTAAACTTGTTTTATGAATCGATACTTTTTATGCGACGAAATTCGTCAGTATTTATAAATATTTCAAGAAAACCTTGAAAAGTATTGAATTTGAGGAAGTTCTATTTTACAAGAACTATAGATATGTGTCTTAGGTTTCCAACCCCACTGGTCTTGCATTGTTTGGATTTTTACTGAATTAATTATGAATTTTATAGTGAGACTGATCGGTGCTGTAAAACGATAGAATTAGAGATTTAGCTTTGAAGTCGTCAAAAGGAATAGGACATGATGGGTATAGGATAAGTGCATGATTAGTTGGTTGGTTAAGTAGTAATTGTACATAATTATGTTATATAGGTTATGGATTTGTAAAGGATCGAATTGATTGCTTGTGTGACTCGTGTGGCTCGAAGATTTGTGATCAGGTAGGATAATCTACTCATTTTAACTATGTTTGTTTGAGTTGGCTTGAGCATGTGATATGGTAATTGTTGATGATTTCTGTTGTTGAGATTCATATGTTATTACGAGATGGATTATCGTTATTGGACGAAGATATTATTGTGAATTGGTTTAGTATACTTATAATATATATTGTATGTTTAGATTTTGATTAAGAGGATATTGGAAGGCCCCGGGCTGGTTCTGCAGACCATGTCTCTGGTGGATAATGTGAATGGATATTAGACCGAAAGGATTCTAAACCCTATAATTAAACTCTTTTAATTATTTATCTAAATTACTCATTGATATAGATGTTGATCAAGTGCATGCATAACATAATGTAAATAGAAAAGTAAGAATAATGTTCCTTACTATATTGAAATCGGTTTTTAGGGCACAAGTGAGGACTCCTTCTCACTTGTTCTTGAGCTATAAATTAAAGGATGATCCTCCAAAACCTCAATATTAGAGATTCTCCTCTTGATGACACCAAGACAAGCCCTTAAATCTAATTATATATTAACTAGATATAAAATTAGAAACCTTAAAATTTATCTTATTACTTTATATTACTACTATAGTAATCCTATAAGATTTTTGAACAATTTATATTCTAAAACTATTTTAGAGAGAATGGAGAATGTGAGAGAAGTAAGAGAAGTGAATAATGTAAGAATGAATATTAAAGAGAATAAGAACAATTCTTATGCAAGTATAGAGGGGGAAAACCGGTGGGTAGAGGGTGGTCTAAGGACCCAATGCATGCCCTTCAACTTTTAGAATTGTTCTTATCAAAAGAACTAGGGTGTAGATTAGGTTAAGAAGTTAATCATTGTGTTTTCCACAATATAAAACAATTAAACATTTCACCCTATTTTTCCTCTAAAAACCGATGCCTCTATGTAATATGGAGTCCATTTTATTTTAGTCAATTGTTATTTTGTCATATAATGTGTGACATGTAACATGTAACATGTTATTAATAATATTAATGCATATTTAACAATTAAATATCATTACATATATTAATTCAATTATATATAACAATTGACTAGTAATTCATATCACAAGTGTATAAAATAGTTTATGTTAATATAATCTACAACACATTATAATTATAATTAACTGATAATTCTTAATTTATTTGTTTCATAAACAAATTTTTAGTGATATATAACATTTTATTTACTAAAACGAGTCTCATATAATCGAATTACAATAAGATTCATATTCTTACTCACATATGTAAATTGTTCAATTTTAAGGAATTAATTAATCTGTATCAATATACAATTAATTAATTTGTCTATTAAGGGAATCTTCCTTTAGGTGTGACCTTAAGGGATCAACTGATCACCACCGTCAAATGACAGTAATGTCAAACTCTAGTCAGCCAATCATTACCGATTAATATTGATCAGTTGACGTATAAAAATGAATCATCCCTTTGTGTATTCTTAATCTGAGTTTTAATGATGTGATCGCACTATTCTTGAGGACACATACTCCAACAGGACTGCCCTAGGCTTAGTCTCTGGTGGATAACGTGTGTGAATGATTGGAAGGCTCCAGGCTTAGTCTCTGGTGGATAACGTGGACAGTTGATGTTGAGATAAGACATGTAGACAGTTGCAAGATTGTATTGTTGCTTTGTATTCGTGAACCCCTGTGATGAACCGTAACTGGGGAGCAGACTTGACAGGTACTTGAATTAGCTGAATTGGGAGCTTATGGGGATGCGTGAGGATTCGGCCAGTCTACCTAGAAGTCTAGATCATATAGTTTATTAATCACTTTGTTTAATTTCCGCTGCGAGTTGTAATTAATATTATATTGCATTTCAGTTTGGTTAACTTGTAATAAACATGTAATCGCTAAGTTTTTTCTAAAGTACTTTGGTTTGTTGTACTTTGTTATTCACTACCTCGAGAAACCGAGATGGTAATAGTCCTATTTATTTGGGAATATCTTGCTAAAGGCTCCTAAATAAATAGGGGTGTTACAAGAACAAACCACAAATTCCAAATTTGCGAAAGGGACAAGACAACCCCTTGTGTCGCCTACATAGTCGCGCCTCAATAGGTGGTCTGTATGGCCACGTCGCCCAAAATGTACAACATCACACATTCCTCTATAAATACTCCCTCAAGCACCACCATTTACAAACATGCGAGAGTCCGCCCTTTCTTTCTCTCTTAAAATTATAGACCTCGACTTCTAAAGTCAAAACCCGACACGTGTTTTCGACTTATCGATTGAAAACATGAGTCATACACATTGTTTGGTACCGTCATCGTGCATTAAAAACACTTGAATTACCACTTCGACTAACTACACTCACACTAAGTCAAAGCACCACTCCATATTTTCAAAACGGTTTTTCAAATCGAGATTTTTGACTCACAAGTTTTACACTTTGTCGATTTCTCGTCAAGAAACCGAGCATGTAAGTGTGAGGGTGTAATTAATCCTCTTATTTCATGTCCTCTTTACTATTTTCGTGACATTAAAATCATAAAACATGCATAACACAATTCAAAACTTTGAAAGATCGAGCCAAAACTGAGTTTTGGCCTAAGACAGAAGACCGTTGCCTCCCTTAGGGGCTCGCGCCTCATATGGCTTCTCAGGTCAGAACTCAAAGTGTTTGAGTTCATCATTCCTCATGTTTTATTTCATTTTCCTTTCTTTTATTCAAATGGTTTTTACCATTTCAAATCATTTTTATGATAAAACATTTTTTTCCATTACCGAAATCATCCTTGGTTATTTATACCATGACGGTTTTATCCCGTGTAACAATGTTATTGTTGGTTAATAACAAATATATGGAGATTTGAACATTTTCATCTCCTATTTGTATCATTTTTCTCATTTATTCATATTTGCAAGCATTTTAGTCATACTCATAATCATCTTTGGTTCACATAAACCATGTTGGTTTAATCCCGGGTACGATGATAAATATCGACTAATTACAAAGCAATGAACTTAATATAATTAGTTCATATCAAACACTTTTCATTTTATTTCATTTTTATTTCTCCTTTGTCTTGACCATATTGCATGTCATCCTAGGGTAATATAAGTGCCCTGTCGATTTATTTCGAGTACGGTGACGAAACAGTCAAGCATACACATTTTACACTTTTTGTTCACAAAACTATCCATGTCAAGCTTGAAAATTCAAACCCAACAACGAATATCACCAACATAATGGTGATTATTTCGAGTCATGTTCTACACTTTAACACAAAAGCGGTCCTAACAACCTTTTCAATGAAAGCAGTTTTAACGACCTTTTAGAACGGTTTTTGTGACACCCCCATTTATTCAGGAGCCTTTAGCTAGGCCTCCCAAATAAATGAGATTGTTACCATCTAGGTTGCCCGAGGTAGTGAATAATAAAGTACAATAAACCAAAGTACTTTAGATTAAAATTTAGCGATTAAAGGTTTATTACAAATTAACCAATACTAAATAAACTTAAAATAACATTAATTACAACTCGCAGTGGAAATTAAATAAACTGAGATATTAAAACTATGGGATCTAGCCTTCTAGGAAGATTGCTCGAAATCCTCATGCATCATGAGCTTCCAAGTCCACTAACTCAGGTACCTGTCAGCCAATCTGCTCCCCAATAATTGGTTCATCACAGTTGTTTACAAAATACACTGTCAACCCAACGGTTGAGTAGGAATAAACTAAACAACCATAATTATTTAATATAAATAAACGACTCTAGTGGCACAACCAACCGATAACCAACCATTGACAACTCATCCTATCATACCTTATACAAATCAAGGATTTCACTGGCAGTAGCACAACTCCCTTAAGACTGTGCTATGCTCAACTATATAACTGGCAGTAGTACTTTTCTACCATGTTCAACTGTGTAACTGGCAGTGGTACTCTCATAGCATGCTCAACTGGCAGTAGTACCCTCCGTACTATGCACAACTGGCAGTAGAACCTCTCTTGCTATGCACAACTGGCAGTAGCATCTCTCATGCTATGCACAACTCATCACAATATTCGTATGACTTATCAATAATAATCTCAGTGGTATAAATAACACAGACATCCATCACGACATTTATTATAGTACGCTTTGGCACAATAATAACATACAACCCATAATTCCTGCTATTCCGTCTCAATAATGCGACGTAAACATAACTCAAACATACTAGAACATAACACAAGGCTGAGTAGGATATTCCTAACTGGCAAGCAATTACTCCAAATAATGCAATCCAATAAAAGTATCCTTCAATAACCCGTTCAACAAGTCTGTCACCTTTTGATAAATAATAGTTGTAAATTATTATCTTCTAAATATGTAACACAATGGAACTAATTATAAATTACATACGTCAATTATATTCCCACTCAATTATAATACAAAAACTCGTTTTATAAACAAAACCCAATTACCCATTAAAACCCGTGTTACCCGTCACAACCAAACCCACATCACCGCCACAAGACACGGTTTGAAACCGTGTTCAACAAACACCCTAAACTCGCCTAAACCGACAACCCACAACCACCATAGACACCACTCTGCATAGCCATCACATGCCCAGCATAACACACATCCAAACAACCCTTCATCACCAGCCAAACCACCCCCCAACGACCCACAACAACTCGCCCTAATACCCTTCTATCCGACACCAACCAACAACACTAAGCACTCATATAACCTGCCACACACCACCACCACACACCACCAGTGGCAACCATCCCCGTCTCCACTTACCCACGGTGGTCCACCGGCAGCACCCCCTTTGTAATACTACGGTTTTCTAAGTCTGTTACTCGGCCGAATATGGCTTACTCGGCCGAGTATTGCGTCGTGTGTTTCTGATCAGCCTACTGTCTAGGAATACTCGGCCGAGTATGGTAATACTCGACAGAGTAAGGGATACTCGGCTGAGTATACTCTATACTCGACCGAGTATACGGTGTGACGGGAATTATTTCCGCGGTTTGATTTAGAGATGATTAGAGTTATAAAACGGGATTTACAGTTTCATATTTACTTTTTACAAAACCTAAACCTTCAAACGTAACTATAATCACCTCTAATCTCTCTCAAGATTGTGGATTGCTCGTGAGTCTAATCAATTCCTCTCTTGCGCCGATTGTATCGGTAAGCCACTAGTCCTTTGAGTTTTGTCAGTTGTCTTTTAGGGTTTACCCTAGTTTTGTGATTTGGGGGAAAAGTGATTTTGTGCATGATTGTGATTGGATTGTATGGTTATTGTTAGGTGAAGATTTCATAGAGGAGTCGTTCTAGCTTTCTTGATTGACTCGTATCAGATTTGTGTTAAGGTAGGGTTTCTATACTCAGTTGATTGTATAATTGATTTAAGATGCATCGTTGTGATTTAATTGATAAGATTAATATTGCTAGTTGATTGTTGTTGGTGGATTGGTGTATGGAGTATTAGAGTTGAGATGGTTTGATGATGTTTGCGAGGTGCATCCTCGGCTGAGTGTAGTCACTTGCGGGAGTGGCTTCACACCCTTGATTCGCCCTTTGTGGAACCCGCCACAAGAGGGGATGGGCACATTAATGAACATGGGTTATCGCTCGTGTGATGAGCGGGGCTTAGGTGGGAAAGGTTATGGTCCCCCACTGGCCGTGAGGATTATCCGTTGTGGTAGTAATCTGGCAGGGCTACACACTTTAGTGTGTAGTCAGTTACGAGGTGTGATTGGGAGTTGGTGATTGGTTATGGAACAACTGTTTTTATCTTTGTTGTATTTTGTCTAATTTTGATTATCCTGTGAACTGACCCCGTTGTTGTTTTTTAAATCTGTGGTGATCCATTCGGGGATGCTGAGCAGATTGTGCCAGGTGATGATAGTCTTTAGCTACGGGGACGAGATGGGGAGTCATCACTTCGAGTCTAGCTTCCGCTGTTACGAGATTAGATGTTTTGTTTTCAGTTGTGATTAGTAAGCATTTTATTTGGTTTGGTTTTGGAACTATGTAAACATTAACTTTATATACTTTAATAAATGTTGTGGAATGTTTTTTTTGATATAATATCCTCGGGCAACCGAGATGGTAATAGTCTCTCATGCTAGGATGGTCCTTGGTAAGGCACCTTGGTGTGTGGAGGTGTTACAAAGTGGTATCATAGCGACGATTCTGGAACCTAAAACCAATGAACCTTATGAACATAGGGAATTTAAATAAAATGAACACGGGGAGAGTTGTTTGGAGCTACCGCAAAGACTTGGGAGACGTCCCAAAGTCGCATTGAGGCCCTTACAATTTCTTGCCGGTTAACATGGGGCTGTCTTGGGGATCGTTATGTGTTTGGAATAATGTGTGTGGTACTTATAATTTTGGTTTGTGAAGTTGTTGGATGAAATGAGAAGGTGAATTGTGTAGTTGAAGATGATAGAGCATGATGCATGATTTATTACTTGGCTTTTGAAAGGGTAGTAAAGTGTTGAGTATTGAAATGCATGTTTAAGTATGTTATCATATATATATATATATATATATATATATATATATATATATATATATATATATATATATATATATATATATATATATATATATATATATATATATATATACTGACTCGTTTTTGGCATGACTAGGCCGAGCAGGGCGGGTACTCGACCGAGTAGGGGATACTCGTCCGAGTAACCAAGCACTCGACCGAGTGTTCATTTGTGTGTACGTAGCAGTAGCTACTGGTTGTGATCACTCGACCGAGTAAGAGGTGTACTCGACCGAGTGAGGCATACTCGACCGAGTAACATCCACACTCGACCGAGTATGTTTTCTGTGTTTTTGACGTTGGCTAGTGGAGTGGAATACTCGGCCGAGTAGTGGCATTACTTGACTGAGTAGTCCATACTCGACCGAGTATTACATCATATTCGGCCGAGTACTTCTTTGGCGGAGGGTTTTGTTTATTTTGAGCCGTAGGCTATGTGCTTACGTTTCCTTGCTTATATCAGCTCAAAATACCGCCAAAGAAGGCATCATCATACATCCAAGCCACTGAGATGACTGTGGATGAGGTCGCCCGTATGATTGAGCAGCAAGATGCGCTCATGGAGGCACTCAAGAACGTGGGTAAGTGAGGCAAAAAATCGGTGGACATATCTCATCTAAGCACCATCATTGCTCGCTTCCACCCCTCGACTTATGAGGGCACTTGTGAGCCAAATATGCTCGATAACTGGCACCACAAGTGGAGAGTCTTCTTGAGGTAGTGAAGTGTCCGGCGGAGATGGCGGTAGAATAAGTGGCGTACTACCTAAGAGGTGAGGCTGGGGTTTGGTGGCAAAATGTGAAAGAGGATGCCAGAACATACTACAAGGACCAGGGATACGATGCTATACCGTGGGCAGGTCTCAGCGCTATGAGGGAGCATTTTGTGCCGGAGCACATCCATTACAAGCTGAGGGCTGAGTTTGATTCTTTCACCATGGCTGATGATATGATTGTCACGAAGTACTATCACCGGTTCCTAGAGTTGCCAGGTTATACAGAGCATATGAAGCTGCTTGTGGAAGTTTGGCATCTACAATTCCAATTTCTTAAGAACCCGATCATCAATATCATGAGACTTCTCCTTCTACTTTGGAGGGATTGAGTAATCGAAATGCTTTCATCATCCCCGAAACTGAAGAAGAAGGTGGTAAGTGGAAGTCTCTGGACAACCATGAACCACATTTCATGCCTTATGTTGACAAGAATCATGGGCTAGTCGGTTTGAAGCATCATAAATATTCAAGTGCCAAGAGAAAGAAGAAAACGAAAATGAACGACAAATTCCTTTGGCCAAGCTTCGTTTTAAAGTTGAGCAAACCATACTTATGCTTATTTGGAGCTTGTTCACAAGCTTTTGATCTCCTCCTAAGAGCCTTGAGCTCTATGGACAAAGAATTTCGACAAATTGAACTAGTTTGGTGGAGTCATATCTAAAACCACCATTTGTAAGATATTTCTTGAACCTTTGCATTGTATAATATTGTACATTTTCGCACTTTTACTTACAATTTCTTGCATGAGAGTAGTGAGAGAGGGTTTCCTTACACATTTATTGAGCATAATTTCAGAAAAAGATAAGGGGGAATAACAAAAGGGTGCAAGGGTATGATCCTTGAAAGAAAAGAATGAAAAAGTGTGAAAAACGGCACGGGACGCTCGTCCCGAGGGCAAGACGCTCGTCCCCAGGCTCTTCATGTGTACTGTTTGGTCCTGACTTGAAATCCAAGCGGATTATCAGACAAGACGCTCGTCCTGGCGAAGACGCTCGTATCATTGAGAAGACGCTCGTCCTGTATGGCAGCTTGAAAACATTTTTGCACTGGAAGAGAATTCGAGCGGATTCTGAGTAAGACGCTCGTCCTGCTCAAGCCGCTCGTCCCAAGAACAAAACGCTCATCCTATCCCAACATCAGAAGAGGCAGAATCACTGGAACAGAATCCGAGCGGATTCTTGCCAAGACGCTCGGACCCCTGCTCAAAGACGCTCGTCCTAATTACCAGGATGCTCGGATTCCTGTGCACACCTCATATTATCCGCCCGAGCCCGACCCTCAGCCGCTCGTCCCACACCACTTTTTCTATAAAAACACCCCCACCATCCCTCATTTACTTACCTTATCTAAACCTAATCATCACATCTTCATCTCCAAACACTCTCATCAACTCCCATCACAAAAATCGCCAAACCCTAACTTTCCCAAATCAAAAATGATGAACCTCAAGGGAAAAGCCAAGAAGCTCGTTGAGTCCGCAACAAAGAAGCGCAAGGGCTCCTCTTCATCCGCTCAAGGAGGGATGCCACCAAGACACCACCGCGCTGTGATGATAATAGGAGGGGTGGAGCAACTTGAGTACTTTCCGGAAGTGATCTTCACTTCCAATGAACATCGCAAGAAGTTCGTCACATTGCTAGGTAAGAATTTTGAGCCAACTCAATTCATTGATACCAAAGTACTAGAGGTCCTAGGTATAAGGTACCATACCGAAATTTTCTTTGATGGTTTGGGGCTTGGAAAACTATTCTATGCCCACGAAGAGACCTACCTTAGCCTTACCCTGTAATTCTTGAGTAGCCTCCACATCGTCACAAACACGCAAAGAACCATTTTCATGGAATTCCGATTGTGCAATCACGACCATAGGCTAACCCTCAACCAATTTGCAAGTATTTTTGGTCTTGTTGTGCCAACGGAAAACACCGACAAACCCGCCGACTTTGATGTGGACCAATTTTGGAGGGCTATTTCCGGGAGGGACTTTATACACTTGAAACAATGCTATACCTTCGAAATTCAACATCCGGTGATTCAAATCACCGAACGCTTCATTGCCGGCACTATTAATAGGAGATTTGAGCAAGATAGGTGCACTCTCCTTGATTTGACCTTTCTAGAGTCCTATCTAAATGTTCGGGGGACAAGGCCCTATAGCTTTAACACCCCCCTTGAGATGCTCACAAGGTTCTTCGACTTTGATCAAGGGAGCTCCCAAATCAAGACCTTCGTGATGGGAGGTCTAATTACAATGTTGGCTAATGATCTTTGTCCTAGATTTATCATTCATGGGGCTTATGTGCGACTTGAGGGTAGCACTTTAATAGATGAGGACGCCGTCTTCAACCACCACCGGTGGTGTACCTACACTCAAATCGGGAATGTAGAGTGGTTTACAAAAGGGTGTTCCTCTATTGATCTTACGGGCTGGAGTGTACCCGCTACTGACCCGAGGTTGAGCCGATATTCACCTACGCCGAGCTACCTCCTCGACATTGAAATCTACCCCAACCCGCCTCAAAGAAAAGAAGCACCCTGCCAACCTCCACAACCTCGCGGGATACCGGCAAGGGCTAACGCCCCACCTTCCTATGTACCCATCCCACCATACCCCACTCCTCATGATCCATTCACACCACGAGTGCCCAATGCTCCGAATATGAATGATTTGATGTATCTTATAAAGAGGGTTGATCTTGGAGTATATGATGAGAGGGTCAACAACTATTTGGCCCTTTATCCTCAATATTTCCAAATGGCACAACAAGGGTATATCGACCCTAATGGCCCTCGTCCATCTTAGGCTCAACCGCACCTTTTGTTCCCTAATCAAGGGGACCAAGCCGGGAACTTTGGCGATCAAAGTGGGGGATACTATGGTCAAGGAGGAGGGTATGACCAAGGAGGTTCTAGCGGGTATAGATACCGCGATGATGGTGTGATGACGAATGAGAGATGCCTACCACACCATCCACAATTATATGATACTCTTCTCTCCATATCTCTTATGTATAGTTGTATTGCATTTTAAATTACCTTGCATTTAGTTATATAAATATACATGTAGCTTGCATTTGTATTATATTTCATTTACATTAGTTAGTTCATATTGTATAGTTGCATTGTAATATATCTCACATGATTCATGTAGATAGTTGTATATAGACTAGAATTCATGCATAGTCACTAATGACCAATCTTATTCTTTTCTACACTAGAAATAGTGCTTAAATCGATTTAGGGAGGTTTGATCATAGGTGACCTAAGCATGAATCATCTAGTGAAGATTGCATTCATTTGCTATATATGTCATATAGAATTACATTTAGTTAGAGCATGCATTCATTCATATCATTGCATTTATTCAAAAATCCAAAAAACATGTACTTTCTTTTTCATTCCTACTCCTACATGTACATTGAGTACAATGTACAAAATAAAGTGGGGGTTGGGAATTTATATTCCAAAATGCATAAAAATTGAAAACTTTTGAAAAAAACATGTCTTTTTGTTTCATAAACATAAAACCCATAAAAATTTGAAAAATTGAAAAACTAAAAACATGTTCATTCCTTTATAGTGTAGTATTGCATATATTGTAAATACTTGTTTGTTTGTTTGTCCTTTTCACATTGATCGACTACGCCACATCCGAGACATGAGGATATTGAAGACTGCATGGTATGATCTTTCCAATTTCCTTTTTCCTCTTTATGTTAATGACTATGTGGCTTTATTTTGATTGGTGCGGTATAAACAATGTGATTCTAGGATTGCATTTAGATTATATGGCATACTAGTTGGTAGAAGCATATGCATTAGGCTGTATAAATGTTAGTTGCATCATGGCACATGTAGTTTGCATGGTTAGAAAATTTTGTGAAAATATCTATTTGGGAAACTTGACAAGTGTATATAAGGCCCTTGTAGATAATTTTTCTTCTTGAGACTTTGCTTGTTAGAATACTTGTAAAACACCCTAGGATGTGTCATGCTAGTATCATTTGACCCATGGGTTAAGGCCTAGTCAAGAGTACCTTGTGGTGTGATAACTCCTTGGCTACCGTTTATTCCAAGGTGACTCTTGAAACCAAGGAACCATCATCCATGTTCTACCACATTTTGTCATGAAAAAGGGAATGGGCACACAAATTGTTCAAAAAAATTTTGAGTTCAAGAATTGAAAAGAAAAGAAAAAGTTTGCAATTGCATCAAAGAAAAGAGGTGGAAAAATAGACTCCTAATGCTTCAAATATAAGCACCCTCACTACATATGGGGTACCTTTGAAAATGTTCAAAAGAGAATGCAAAAAGTTGAAAGTTGTCAAGTGTTGAAAATGCTAAACATCAAAGAAATGGTAAAAAGAAAGTGTTCTCAAATGTCTAATGCCACAAGAAATTGGGGGAGAAAAACCAACAAAATCAAACTCCCAAAATGAAACTCAAATACTAATGATCCCTTTTCCATCGTATCCACTTTTGTGCATGGTAGAGAGGGGACGTCCCTTCTTATTGTCTAGGCAAGAAGGGGAATTCCGCGATCCTCCAATGTTTCTAACACCATAGGGAGTCTACTCTTGACGAAAGCATTTAACGATTGAGGACAAAGGTACCCTAGCTTGATACAACTTGGAGGTGATTTATTGGTATCCTTCTAGGCTTAGTAGTTTGAAGAAACCATATCTATAATGGAGTGTGTACCCTTAGATTGCATCCCTTGTAGATGATTTCCACCACTTAGATGAGGAAAGTGGCTATTCGTTTTTGTAGATGCATCCATTACTTGTTTTGTGTGCTTTAATGCTTGGATGTGTCGCCATTTTGGCAAGCCCCACCTTGCCATGCAAGAAGGCATCCTACCTCATGGTTGTCTTGTTGTGAGTTGAAGGGGTGGAGTGAGACCCGCTAATTGTCTCACATCGGTTATATTATTAGGATAGTTTAAATAAAGGTCTAGTTTTTGTCACCTCTTTACTCGGGATGAGTAAAGGTTCGGTTTGGGGATATTTGATGTGACTCATATTTGCGCACATTTAGTCCCCTAATTGAGCCTATTTTGCATACTATTATAACATTCCATAGTCATTTTATCCGTCAAATGCCTTCTATTTTGCTTTCCCATTACATTATGTTTGTTTTGTATGAAACAAGACAATTAGGCGGAAATTCCCGTCTCTCGTGCTTATTTGGAAGGTCATTGAAGATATTGGGTGAAAGAGTATGGGAGGAGAGGCAAGAACTAAGGTCAACAATGCAAGAATAAGAAGTATGTGAAAGGAAGAGGCAAAGCATTCTGAAGGACAATCCGAGCGTCCTAACTTCAAGACGCTCGTCGCCCTCTCAAGCAATTCGAGCGTCCCGACGATTGAGCCGCTCGTCTCCCCTTCCCAGAATCTGAGCGTCTCCCTCCTTGGCACGAACGGACCATGATACCTTGAGCACAATATGCTCATCTCCTTGGAGAGGAGCACTTCCTCAACTCAACAATTAGCATTGTTAATTACTAATTTAGCCTTATTTAACCTAATGATGCACCACTATATATACCCCACTTGTAATAATCAAAAGGGGGGATATCATATGATACCATATCATAGATTATATTATATTACATTAGATAGTATGAAGCTCTCTTAGATTAGTAGTAGATTAGAATAACTTACTCTTTAATTTTCCCATGAATCACACATTAATCTTTCCTTAATTATTCAAGTTTCTTACTTTTGGATAATTGAAGATCATTGGGTTATTATTGGAGGATTGACAACCCTTCATCAATCAATCAAGTTCTCTTCTTTTATTCTTGCTTTATTATTTGGATCATCTCAAGTTTGGTATAATTCCTTTACTCTTTACTCTTTATTGTTTATTTCTTTAAAGCTCTTATCATGTTTACACTTGTTGTGATGATTGACACCATTAATGACATGTTTCCCATGATAATGGGTGAGTAGTCTCCTTAACTAGGATTAGTGGGTTATTAAGGGAAGTAAACATGGGGGAATAATCATGCTTAATCCAATATGTTTCCATAATTAATTCGTTTGCTTGTTGTGATGTCAACCTATGCACATGTTATGTTTGATGAAATGCTAAGCCTATGAATCCTTGCATTTACAACCATCTCTTATCTATTCAAATTTACTTGTAAGATATAAGCCAACTCGAGTCTAGTGAGACCATGTATAGAAGTGATTAGGGGGAAATTAAGTCGACTTGTAGGTGTCGTACAATCTAATCGATTCGGCTCTGGGACCCAACTCTTCCTAAGAACCGTAAGACATAGACCAACTCGGTTTCTTTACAACATTAATTTCTTGCAACTTTGTGAACATGTTTGTATGGTCAACTCCCATGAATCCCCTCTGAACTCATGATATCCTAGTACTTTTAATCATTAGTTTGCATCCTTCCTTTTGTTGCTGGTTTTTACTTTATTGCGTCTATTAGTGTAGACTCACCAACTACAACCCAAATCAATTGTGACACTAGCATAAATTGAGATAGATAGACTTAGAACCCAAAGCACACCGTCCCATGGATCGTCCTCGACTTACCACTAACTAGTTGTTTGTTGAGAATATAAATGTGTTTGATTGGATGTGTGACGACCAACTCTTGTCCGTCATTCAGCCATAACTAGAGTAACAACCCAAAGTTGTACTAACTTCAGCTATAACACTCGAATCATCATCAAAGTTATACTAGCTTTAGCTATAACTTTGGAGATCACTCTTGGCCGCCTATCACGCCGCCATTAGGGTTCATTCGTAAACCCTAATTGCGCTCATGACACCCATATTTAACGCATAAGCAACATATTAATACATTAAAACATATACAAACATGAAAAAACATAATTAACATGATAATAAACAATCAAACATGTACCAATCATGCAAAACAATCATTAAATCATATTAATTACATCATTTGGAATAAACATAATTAAAAGAGAAACACCTAGTTACCTTTTTACGCAAATATTCCTAAAGTTCGTCTTCAACGATATAAACATCCTCTCCAGGAGCAACTTTCACGCCTTCATTGTCGTTTCATACGTGCCAAAGAAGAACGGATCTAATAAATATATTTACTATATAAATATATTAAATAAACGCGTAAACTACGAAACATACAACGAAGATTGATAGATCCAAGGAATAGGATCGATCTAGGCACAAAGAATGATGAAGAACGAAGGAAAAAGGAAGGGCGGCACAAAACCCTAGACGGGATCTCACGCGGCACCATGGGAGAGAAATAGAGAGGAGAGAAAACTAGGTTTAGGGTTTTGTGAGAATTATGAGAAAAGAAAAGCAAGGGTTTGGTTTCTCTTCTTATTTATAGAAGAAGCTCATGGGTTTAGTCCAAACTTATGCCCAAAACTCCACTCATCTCCACCAAAAATCACGTGAGACCCAAGAAAAGAGAGGGTCTTCACCGTTTTCGAACCCAGCGAGCTAAAAAGACAAGAGATGGATATTTTCCCGGAAAAATAAAATATGAAATATGGGAAAATAAAATTAAAGAAATATATTACAAAAATTAGCGGTGTTACAATCCAACCCCCTAAAAAGAAGTTTCTTCCTCGAAACTTGATAAGAGAACTACCTCACTCAAAAAGATGCGGATGCTTCTCTCGCATAGACGCTTCGGTTTCCCAAGTCTCTTGCTCGAACTTCTGACTCCTCCATAGAACCCAAACTAAAGGTACAACCTTATTCCTTAGCCTCTTCTCCTGACTTTCCAAAATACGAACAGGTCATTCCTCGTAACTCAGGTTAGGCTCAACCTCGATAATATCAGCCTGCAGAACATGAGAAAGATCACTGTGATAACGACACAACTGCGACACATGGAAAACATCGTGAACCTTTGATAAGTTCGTAGGTAAAGCTAACCTATAGGCTACCTCGCTAACTCTCTCGAGCACCTCATAAGGTCCAATATACTTAGGACTAAGCTTGCCCTTAATCTCAAATCTCTTGACACCTTTCATCGACGAAACCTTAAGAAAAACCTTATCGCCAACCTCAAACTCAATCGACCTACACCGCAAGTCTGCGTACATCTTCTGTCGATCCTGGGCTGCCTTAAGCTTCTCACGGATCAACCTCACTTGCTCAATCGATTCCTGAACCAACTCTGGACAAAGAATGTCTGCCTCACTAGAATCGTCCCAAAACAAAGGACTACGATACTTCCTTCCATAAAGTGCCTCAAACGGAGCCATCTGAATACTATCTTGGTACCTGTTGTTATATAAGAACTCCACAAGCAGTAAACTCTTCTCCCAACTAACTTAGAACTCCAAAGAACAAGCTCGCAACATATCCTCAAGCGTTTGAATGGTACGCTCGGTCTGACCATCAGTTGCAGCATGAAAAGCCGTACTCATCTTAAGCTCACTGCCCAAAGCCAACTGCGGCTTCTTCCAAAACTGAGAACAAAAACTCGGATCATGGTCGGAGATTATATCCTTAGGAACCCCATGAAGACGAATAATCTCACGCTGATAAGCATTCATTCCTCTCGGAGATTATATCCTTAGGAACCCCAGAGACTTTAGTCAGACGGTCAACTACCACCCAAATCGCATTCATTCCTCTCGGCGACCTCGGCAAACCCATGATGAAATCCATCGAAATCGAATCCCATTTCCTTGTGGGAATCTCCAAAGGTGCAGTAGACCATCATGTCTCTGATGCTCAAACTTGACCTTCTGACTGATCAGGAAATGACTCACAAACTCGGCAATGTGGACATGCCACCTACACGCCAAGTCAATCTGTGGACGTATAGCGGTCTCGAAAGCCACGCTCAGTGGCTTTAAAATGCTTTCGAGCGGATCGTTTTAGATCGGTCAGTTTCGTCTCGACAAGGGTCTCGAAACGATGCAAGAGATGTTCAGAGTCGCCACCAAGCATTTGTGAGATGCTTGGAACCCGTTCGAATCCACTTTATACCTAGGTCAACCAAGGCAAAAAGCGGTGTTTGACATAGGTACTAAAGATAAGGAGTCGTCCCTCTTTAGCATCCTATCTCTAGAATTACTCTCGTACGCCCTGGATAAGGTTGTCCACTATCCAAAGTTTCTGAGTAAGAGGTAAAGGTACGTATTGGGAAGCCCTTTAATCGGACACCCGATCCCGCCCGCGGTAGCGGCCTCTACCGATCGATCTTGGTTGGTTAAATGCAAAAGTTGATAAAACGGGTAAATGCATGAATGCGCATCCACAAGTTTGAACCTAACAAGTGAGCTTTCTATGTCGGTTGTTTATCCAAATATCAAGTAATTGATGTCAAGTTGGATTTAATGTTGATTTCCATACATGACGGAAATTAAACATCTATTTACCGAGTTAGGTTCATGGTGCATAACGTGATCCATTTGTCTTAGAAAGGCGTTTTGCAAATACAATATAAAAGAGGCAGATTTGTCATCTGATCCGTCCTGTATTCGAGTTAACCGAAGTCGGGATCGTCCTAGACAAGTGCTGGAAAGAAAACAGGGTCTGCATCAGGCAGCCTAATGAGGCGCGAGCCGTCCGGCGATGGAAGCAGGCTTGTCCTGGTTTGAAAACTGGAAAACAGTTGGCCTGTTTAGGCGCGAGTCAGCAGACTGTCCAAGGGACGTCTACTGACTATTAAAATGTTCTTAAAATGATTTAAAAAGAGGGTGTTTGAACCCGTCTTGGTTTGAAAATGTCGTTTAGACTGTTTTTGTGTTAATGTGAAGAACGAGACTTAAATAATCATCATTGTATTGACAATATTCAATGTCGGGTTCGGTTTTTTAAGCTTGACATGAATATTTTTGAAACATGATTATGAACTAATTGTTTTAAATTCATTTGTTTGTAATTAGTAAATGTTTATCATCGTACTCGGGTTTAAAACTGACATGGTATGTGGAACCAAGGATGACTTTGTATTTTTGACTAATATGTTTGTTTTGAATTGTAAAGAAATGAAATAAAAGGTTTTAAATTACCTTTTAAAATGTGATTAACCAAATATTATCACCAAAACACGGATTAAACCGTCATGGTATGAGGAACCAAGGGTGAAAATGTTTTATGGTTAAAAGTTTATCATGAAAATGATTTTTAATATTTGAAATGGTAAAAACCGATTACAAATATGAAATGAAACAAAAAAAGGAAAGATGAGATCAAACACGGCTGGATTAAGGCCTGAGAGGGGATTGAGGTGCGAGCCCTCCTGCTATGCAAGCAGCCCCTGTCTCCGGCCAAAATCCAGTTTTGGCTCATCTAACCTATATTTGAATCATGTTATGCATGTTTTAGCATTTATAGTCATAAAACAGATTAAAGACATGAAAGAAGAGGATTTTTACACTCTCATACATACATGCTAGGCTTGAGACGAGAAATCGACGAAAGTGTATCAACCTGTTTGGTCGGAAAACTCGGTTAAATTTTTTTTTAGCAATGTAAAAGAGTGTTTTGTTTAAGTTTAATGATGGTGTAGTTGGTCAATATGGTCGGTCAAGTGATTTAATGCACGATGACGGTACCAAACAATGTGTAAGGCTTGTATTTTCGATCGGTAGGTCGAAAACACGTGTCGATTTGTGACTTTAGAAGTCGAGTCTAGAATTTTAAGGGAGAGATGAGGGGGCGGATACTCGCGTACCTTCAAATGGTGGCATTTTAGGGGTATTTATAGAGAAATGGGTGGTTGTGTGCATTTTGAGCGACGTGGCCGCATGGGCTACTCGAAGAGGCGCGAGCCATTTCGCGGTTCTTTGAGCTGTCTTGTCACTATCACACAATTGAAATCGTGATATGTTCTATCCTAGGTTTTGGATGACATGATTTGTACTTGGCCATCAAGCATTCCGGAAATACTTAACATGGATGTTTTGCGAAGTTTGTTTTTTGTGTTTGACTCGTTTTGACTCGTTGTTGGAGTTGCGATTTGAATTTTTGAGTCGATTTTTGGTCCGGTGTCGGTTTTGACTCTAGTTAGTGTCATTGCGACCCCGTCGTAGTGCATTAAACACTACGAGAACTTCTGAAAAGTTTTGAACTGTTTTGTTTTCGAAATCGTTTTAAGTTTTTCGACGTATAGTTGTACAAAACTGTCGATCAAAAACACTGCAATTCCTAAGCGTGTTGTAGTCCGATAATTATCGGGTGTTTGTTGGAGACTCGACATATACTGGGTATCTACAGAGCCCCCACTTTGACTGAGGCTTGGATAGGGCGAAAGTCAAAATATAGCCCCAGGTCAATCGAAGATTATAACCTGGACACCCGAGAGACGTCGAGGCGGCTCGAAAGTGTTCGGGCCAAGTGCCTGCCGTCAGGAAGGGCGACGCCAAGGCGACTCGAGGATACGAGTCAAGGACTTGTCGTCGGGAACAGTTTAGAGTCTGTCGACTGTCCGTGTGGGTCGTTTAAACTCCGTTAAACTACGTACGAAGGCTCGCCGTCCACAAGAAGGAGTCATACCTAAAGCATCTTCGGGATATGTCCTTGAGTTGTTTCTTGTTTACGAGCAAAGGCTCGCCAGCCGTGTTGCAGATATGATGGGGCTCGCCAGCCGCGTTGAGGTTACGTTGTGAGGCTCGCCAGCCTTGTTGAGTGTGCGTTGTGAGGCTCGCCAGCCATGTTGAGTGTGCGTTGTGAGGCTCGCCAGCCATGTTGAATGTGCGTTGTGAGGCTCGCCAGCCATGTTGAATGTGCGTTGTGAGGCTAGCCATCCATGTCGAATGTGCGTTGTGAGGCTCGCCAGCCATGTCGATTGTGGTGCATTGTGAGGCTCGCCAGCCATATCGAATGTGCGTTGTGTGGCTCGTCAGCCATATCAAATGTGCGTTGTGAGGCTCGCGAGCCACATCGAATGCGCGTTGTGAGACTCACCAGCCATATCGAGTGTGCATTGTGAGGCTTGCCAGCCACATCGAATGCGCGTTGTGAGGCTTGCCAGCCATATCGAGTGTCGAATGATCGACTGTGGGAAATAGCCGTGTTAGACGGGCCTATTTTGAGAAGTTGTTGAGTTGGTGGGCTCCGTGAGGACGTCTCCGATATCCTGTTGGGGAATCTCACTGTTTATATTGGATGTTTGTGGTGCCAGAAAGGGATAGGCTTGTGAGCTCGACACCCGTGGACGACGGTGATCTTATATCTCGAAGAGAGGTGACGATTTTTAATGCAGTTTGTTTGAATTTTGTGAAGACATAGAATTTGAATTTCCCTATTTATTTTTGTTTGAAAATGACGCTTTTTAATGTCGTCGTTTGAAGACTTGTGATTTGTGGAAATAGCGAATTTGTAGTTTGCTATTTCGTTTTTATATTTGAAAAATGACGGTTTTTAATTCCGTCGTTGAAATTTTGTGAAAATAGAGAATTTGAATTAAACTATTTTGTTTTTTTTTGTATTTGAGAAATGACGGTTTTTAATTCCGTCTTGAAAATTTGTGAAAATAGTGAATTTGAATCTCACTATTTTGTTTTTTTTTTTTGAAAAATAACTGTTTTTAATTCCGTCGTTGAGATTTGTGAAAATAGCGAATTTGAATTTCACTATTTTGTTTTTTTTTTTAAAAAAAAAATGACGGTTTTAATCTCCGTCGTTAAGATTTGTGAAAATAGCGAATTTGAATTTCACTGTTTTTTTTTTTTTTGAAAAATGACGGTTTTTAATTTCGTCGTTGAGATTTGTGAAAATAGCAAATTTGAATTTCACTATTTTGTGTTTGTATTTGAAAAATGACGGTTTTTAATTCCGTCGTTGAAAATTTGTGAAAATAGTGAATTTAAATTTCACTATTTTGTTTTTTTTTTAAAAAAAAATAACGGTTTTTAATTCCGTCGTTGAGATTTGTGAAAATAGCGAATTTGAATTTCACTATTTTGTGTTTGTATCTGAGAAATGACGGTTTTTAATTCCGTCGTTGAAAATTTGAAGTTTGTGTGGGAATTGGGCCAAAGCCCAAAATTCCGCTGAATAAGCAGAGAAAACCCCATTGAGGCGCGAGCCTTCCTGCGAGGGAATGAGGCTCCCCTTTTTTCTGTAAAAAGACGCGAGAGCAAGTTGCTCTCATTGTCTCGTCTTCCTCGACACAAAACAACGAAAAACCACGAAAATCGCCATTTTTCGACTTCGCCGCTTGCTTGATTCTGTGCCATTGTCCTTATGTCATCTCAAGGTATATAAATCCTCTCGAATCCATTTGAATTTGTTTGCCTTTTTGTTAATTGAATTAGGGCGAAACCCTAACCCTTAGAAAAATCAATTTGGGCGTTTGTGTTTGGCCCACTTTTGAGCGAAATTGATGATTACATTAGGTTAGAAACCTGTTTAGGAGTATAGGGGTGCTTTTAGTTTGCATTTTGGTCCCCATTCCCGCTCCCTAGGCTCGACAAACGTGAATGAGATGGAAAACGTCTTATTTCACAATGCCATGTTTGTTTGCTAGAGTTGTGTGCCCCATTAGGTTGCATTGTAGTCGAGGAAGACCATCTTTGCTATATTGAACCATCGTTGGGCGTTGTGGGCAAAATTTGAATTTTTGCCTTTTTGAGACGGTCTTATGTCTGACGAAATAAGCGTCTGTTAAACTGAGCCGATTTGTCTGGAAATGGACCTTAATGGTAGTTTAGGTCACTTTGAGACGTGATTAAATCACGTTGCATTGTTGTGGTCGTATTTTGAATTTTTTGACCTGTTTGTATCCGAATTGGCGTAAAATTGCCTTTTTAAGCTGTGAAAAATACCCAGTTGTGTTGGACATTTTTGTTGTTTATTTTGCGGGCCTTGTGTGGGCCTTGAAATGTTGGGTGATTTTTGAAATTTTTGTTGTTGTTTTGACTCGTCTTTTGCTTGAAAAGAAGGGCGAGTCGTTTTTTGTGCGATTTTTGTGAAGTGTTTTCGTTGGATGGGTTTGGGCGGGTTTGCCCTTGTGCTGTTTTTCATTTGCAGGTGATTTGTTTTTTTTTTTTTTGCATTGGATTTGTCCATTTTGTGCCGTCGTAATGCCGAAATTTTGGCAGACGTCTTTTTGTTTTGTCCTGATTGCAGGGGAGTGTTCTGGGGCTTCTGGGCCCACTGGGTCCGTAGCCGAGACTTTAGAGCTAGAGGATGACCCAGGAGGAGGAGAGATGGTTGTTGCCTTGTCCTTGTCCAGTTGTGTTTCTCCCTGGTGGCCTTTCTCCAGCCTTTGATCAAGTGTTGATCATTGGCTGTTGTCTGTAGAGATTCGGACGTCTGATGATTGGGGTCAAGACGGGTGCATCGTTCTACATTACCGTCTTCGATCGTTGTTGAATTCTGATGATTTAGGTTCAACATCGGGGTGTCACCCTATGTCGTGGCTCCTGCTCATCGCCGAATTCCGACGATTGGGGGTTAACGTCGGGGTTATGCACTAAGTCACAATTCCCGATTGTCATGTCGTCTGGAATCTGCCAGGCATTTTTTCCTTTTTTGTTACGGAGTAGAAATGGGGTATTACCGTCATGGTAACCACCTCTACTTCCGCGGTTACTCCTTTCTTTTCCATGTTGCTCCTTTTCTTTTCTCGTCAGAAGGATAGGGAGTGTTTAATTCGGTAGGTGGCGGATAGCCCCCAGTTCGTTGTTTTAGGCCAGTGTCTGTACGATAAATACTTTTACCGGATCCTGCTTGTATGGCCAGTCGTTCCTATCAAACGTGTGTTGATGTATTTTGCGTGAGGCGGTTTTTATATATGTGTTTTTGGATTGTAGCTTATTTGTGTTTGGCTTTTTTGTGTTGTGTTTCGGAGAAGCACAGTCAGCGGTTGATTCCCCTTTGCTTTGCATTTGTTCCTGTATCGTTAGTGTAGAAAATAGGCAAAAGGTAGCACGTACGCATGAACGTAAACACGCAAAAGCATTTGATGAAAATAAAAAATAACCACGATGATTCGAAGTTAAAATTGAAATTTGAAAAGAAATTTTGAAAATTCCGCGACAGGTCGTCACGTTTGGATTTTTCAAATAAAATTGATTTGAAATTTCGAGAAATTATTTCGTGTTTGAATTAAATTGCATCGAGTTTTGCCAAAATTGATTTGTAACTCAAAAAGACTAAAACTCAAACCGTCCCGGATGAATTTCAAAAGAGATTTTTGCGAGTGTGTTTGATTTGATCAAAACTCGGACTTGTAGGAGTCTGAATTTTGAAGAAAATTGACGTCAAGTTATCAATTTTCGATTTTTTTGGTAAATGCGAAAAAGCGAAAAAATTTTAGAATTTTCGACCGACATGGAAACAATCCGTCGCGGATCGGGGCGACTAGCCCTTCCCCCTAAAAAAAGAAGAGAAAAACCCGTATGATTAAAGTTGCGTGATGGAAACCGTGTCGGATTTCGTAAAACGTGAAAACAAGGAAATGTGAGTGTGAGAAAACACAAAAAATCCCTGATAAGCCCGAAGAGGCGCGAGCCTTGAGGCGAGAGAATCTATGTGTCAGGAAGAAACACAACTTGATAGGGACAAATTAAGGTGCGGATCCTGAGGACGAGCACAAAGAGGCGCGAGGCCGTAAGCGATGGAAGTGAGCTTCCCGTTTTTTCGGAAAAAATCGCTAATTGTTTTGTATAAACAGGGACTTTTGTGCTTCATTGTTTCATTATCCGAAACACGAAAATCATCTCTATGAAAATCTTTCTTCTTTTTCCACAAAATAATTCATGGATGCTTTCGAAAATAGGTTGCGACATTGGTGTCGGGATTTGTCGCCTCCCGAGAAGTATGAACTCGTTGTAATGGGAGTTGGTTAATTGTTAGTGCTTCGTCAAGTCAAGGTGCAATCCTCATTCCTTGAAGCATGCTCTCGGTTTTGGGATTCGAAACATCATGTTTTCGTTTTCCCGAAAGGTGAAATTTGCCCTCTTGCCGAAGAAGTGGGCGCCCTTGGTGGATGGTCGGGTTGTACTCCGGTGCTTCCTCCGACTCGCTTGTGTTACAAAGAGATGTTTCGTTCAATGTTGGGCTTGTCAACGAGCCAAGTGAACTCTCTCCTTGCTCCCCATGGTGTGGATATGTTGGCTCTTATCAACACTTTCTCAAACCGTTTGGATGTTAATGACTCGAAGGTGGCTAGGAGAAAGGCTCTTGCCTTTTGCCTAGTGTATGCGTACCTCCTTGTCGATGCCCTGAAGGAGGAGTCAAGATGGTATGGTACCATGACCCTTGTCCATATAGTTGAGCAAATGGAGCATGGTTGGGATCCATCATGGTTGGTGCTTGACGAGATCATCCAAGCTTTGGATAAGAAGGGCTCTTGTTGAGAAGCTCCTTCGTTTGGATCCCCAAGGATCCTCCAAGTGTGGCTCTTGGAGAGGCTAAGGTACCTAGAGCCGCCGGCCGATTCTTCTTCTTGATCCTTTCGTCACCTTACTACGAGGAAGAAGTTGTACTCGGATAGTTTCGCATCCACCGAGGCCTATTGAACCTCGAGATTAGGGGAGGAGGGTGGTCCGCCTCATATCCGTTGGGTGGTGCCATGGTGGCACCTGAGGTCCTTCACAGGGTTGTTAGAAATCATATTTTGAATGTCACATATTTTGGTTTAAAGTTTTAGTCATAAAACTTAAAGATCTTATGCATGCAAAACTAGAATAAGAGTAAGGAAAAATGGTTTCATACCATATGAATATTTCGGCCAAATGGGCACAAATAAAGATCTCCTACCTTCATTTGTTCTTGAGCTAGAAGATACATTAGGATGATCCTCCATAAATCCCAAAGTAGAGATTCTCGTCTTGATTGCACCCAAGATTATCCTTTATCCCCACTAAATAATATTTGCTAGATATTTGTATAGTAGTTTACCTTAAAATTGATTACTAATACTCATATATTACACTAATAATTTTAGTAATCTTTTATGAACAATTTGAATCAAAAATCTCATGTTTTGATAAAGAAAAGGATGAATATGTGAGAGAGGATAACTTTTGCATGTGTATGAATACAAGTACAAATTGAGAGAATAAAATTCTCTCCTCTTGCTACACAAAACCGGTGGAGGGAGTGTCTTAAGACTAATGCATGGTCTTTTCTTTTACTTTTGTTCTTATTAAGTAAAGTAGGTGTAAGACTACCTTACATCATAGCTAATCATAGTGTTTTATTCATCCATTAAACAAAACACCCACTCACCCATACTACCTCCAATATTTCGGTCATATGAGATAAAATGGACCTCCATATTATTTTGTCAATTTGTCACTTGTCACACAATATGTCACATGTAGTATGTTACATGTTATTAATTAATTTGATGCATATTTATCACATAAACATCATTTCATGAATTAATTAAATTACATACAACAAATTGACTAGTGAAACTTGATCACATAAATAAAATGGGTCATATAATTATAATTCACAACATTTTGTAATTATAATTAACCATTCATTCTTATCTCTATTGTTTCTCAAACAATAAACAATTTTAGTAACAAGGCATTTCAATTACTAAAAATAAATCTTATTTAATCCCATTACAATAAGATATCCATATTCTCTCTCACAAATGAATTGTTCAATTTTAAGGAATTGATCAACTTGTATCGTCATACAATTAATCAACTTTACAGATAAGGGCATCATCCTTTAGGTGTGACCTTAAGGGATCAACTGACCACCACCGTCCCACGACAGTAACGTCAAACTCTAGCAAGCCAATCGTTACCGAATAATGTTGATCAGTTGACTATAAAATGAATTATCCCTTACGTATTCTTAAAATGAGATTTAAACATGTGATCAATATGATCGACAATTGTGATCGCATTATTGTCGGAGGACACATATTCCAACAATCTCCCACTTGTCCTCGACAAGTGTGCGTCACCAATTCTCTTGTCCTATTACTATCTCCCACTCAATGCAAGGTGTCTTTCGGGTCGTACTTGCAAGTGATCATATCAAGAGTGGTTTCCTCGATCTGGAGAATAAATGATTGACCGGAATTTATCTACCATAGATACCTTCCGAGCGTGGCCACGCATTTCCAATTCATTACTCCTCGAGTGGCCCTAAGATATTGTTTTAACCCTGACAAGGGGGTGGACAATTCCTATCGCACTATTCCCTTCGACTAGACACAGCCATCATAACCCAAAATATGCCCATTTGACCCCATTTACGAAGGTCGTAGTAACATAAATCAAAGTTAATCTGAAACCGTGCCACCTTCGGTGAACAGTCTTTAGTCAAAAGAATCGACTCATTAGAATACTATAGTAGCTCTCGCCACGACCAGGCTATATAATTTTGCCAGAACTCTATAAGCGGTCACTGCCCGACAAAGTGTTCCTAATAGTCTGCCTATGTGATCGACTAGTCATCTCACATGAGTGTATGGCACTGAACTTGTCATCAATCACATCACACACTAGTCACTTCGAGACGTCACCTCATACAAGTGACTATGGGCGAATACTATGTTAATCCGGGTTCACTTTAACGGGGTTCAATATCGGCATACAACCCGTTTGGATGTAACAAAGTACAAGAAAAGAGTTTTTAAAGTAAAAACTCGAACGACAAATGCGATTATCACATATGAATAGTCAATGCCTGATTACTATTTCATATTCTATAATCTAATTTGATCTTGTATATAGTTGTTCATTTCAATTCAATTGAAATGACATGACTCATCATGTTTAGCCTATGAATAGGCCTTACTAAGTAGGTTTTAGCAACTCACTGCTCAACCTTGCTACATACTTGTTTTCCTTTCGTAATGTATACATTTGCATTACAAAACTTTTTGAGTACGTGTCTAGATCCAATCTAGACATAGGCTTTCTACCCTTAGAATAGCTCCCACTGTTTTCACAGTGTGCGGGATCCATCCTCTTGCACATCTCATGATTGCAAGTGTACTCAATTTCCGTTGTAAATATTTCTCATTGTTCTTTATTGCCTAGAACGATTCTAGAAAATCTATTTCTTAAATAACATAGCCTCAAGGGTATCTTAACCATCCTAATGTGTTTTGATTTTTGTTTTGTCGGAAACCATGCGCAATCTCAATTGTCAATTGTCATTTGTGTAACACCCTTACACAAAATTGCATCAAAAACACTTTGTTTTACATCCTTAATGCTTATGCAAGCACTTAAGGGTAATCTTTATGGCTTACTTGGTAATTATTACTTAAATTCGATTTGAAACAATTCATCATACTCAAAGTATATGAAGTGTTATACATCATTTCCTATTTAATTGATTCGGCAGCGGAAGCAAATAGAATCAATCAAATATGTTCGATCTTGATTGAACTAGTCATGAATCTTATCAACATAAGACTTCTTATTTGACGCTAATATCATGTGGATTTATCTCCATAAATCTGGATATTAAAGATGTATTATATTTCTCCAAGTCTTAAATCATTCGCAATGATCAATGTGTCATCCACATATAAGACTACTAAAAATTTCCGTAACTCCCACTAAACTTCATGTATAAACACAACTTCTCGACTTATCGGGAAAATTTTTATACCATGATCAAATCATTGATTCCAACTCATTTATGTCCTACTCAAAACCATCTCTTAAGTTGCACATTATCTTAGGATTGCAAAAACTCATAACATGTATCGAATACATTTCTTCTTTGAAGAAGTGGGTTTTTGGATTCACTCGCTATATATCTCATCATAATGAAATACAATCCTTAGACTTAAGCTTCTCAACTAGTTCAAAACCCTTTGCTACCAATCAAGCTTTGAAATCTCTCTTTATTAGTGCAAAACCCTTTGTCACTAAACAAGCCTTTTATTTTGGATTTTCATGGCTCTAAGTTGTATTGAGTTGTGACTTAAACATTCTCATGTAAGTCATATGTTCATTACTTTCCAGAAGTAATTAACTTGAATTAAACAATTTCTTTGTAAGTTGTAAACTCTTTACTTTCTTAAAAGTAACATGAATTCATCATTTTCAACAAGTGATGACTTTAACCTCCTAGGTTTTGAAGAAACAACGTCTTACACAAAACGTATAAAACGTCTCATGTAGCCATGAAAGACCAGTTTCTTGCGACATACAATTCTTTTGTGGCTCTTGAATAATTTCTCCCACTCTGTCTTCTAGAAATAAACTTGTATTCTAGAAAGACAGCTTCACAAGCCGCAAACCTGTTGTACTCGTGATTATAGTAAGGATTTGTTTCTTTTGAAAACTTACAAACATGGTACCCTACCATTTCATATCTCATATGATTCCTTTTAGATTTAGTGGAAAAATAGTTTAGACAAAATGATAAAATTCCCAAAAGGATCAAGTAACTCAAAGTAACTTGATCGAAGTCGAAACCATATCGAATAGCGTTTGATTTCTTATCCAATCACACATTATCCCATAATGTGTGTTAAGAGAGATTAACTTGTGATACTATATCACATTTCATTTGGCTTATATCAAAGTCTTCACTTTGATAATTCCATCACGACTAGATTGTGATTCTTTGAACTCTTTGAACTTCTTCAAAGATTTCTCTATTTACCTTATTAAGCGAACACATTAGCGTTAACTTAAATCGTTGGTAAAATAAAATGATCAACCTATTTTGGATCAATGATTTACAACCTCGATCTCCTTTTAAACCAAAAGGCACGAGACATCTTGCTTTGAATACAAGATACGCATATACCATAAGATGTAATGGTTTCAAGAGTACTCGATAACTCTTTGCGTTCATCATTCCATAATCTAAGGTTAAATTTTGGGTTACCAATTTGAGTCTTGCATCATCTTCATGATATATCATTCTAGTTTGGTTTAGAATATAATCACCGTGATAATGGGCTAGCCATACATCAAATCATGGTGTATAGGGTCACAAAAGTGAAACCTCTTTTGTATCTTAACAACTTTATATTCTTATTTGGAGTTTATGCACTTAATAGTCACAATTAAGTACAACTTTAAACTCAAAAACTAGATTGAGTACACAATGACTCTATCTCTCAACATCATTGTTGCTAGTCGTCATATTCTAATCATCCTATGTATCAAATACAATGATGGAAACCCCCACTGGTTTCTAATATTGACGAAGTAGTACTAGCAAAATTTATGTCAATCAAATAAACATTTAAAGATGAAGGTCCCATTAGATGTCCCACAACTAACTTGTTGATTCTTCAATAATTTGGGGTAGTTTCCTTTCTAGTGTCCAACAATTAAGACAATGGAAATTTTATCGGTCGGGATTGATAGGTTTAGTATCGTTATTCTCAATAACTTTACTTTTAACATTACCTTGTATCAATTCCATCTTAATTTTACTTCTTTGAACTTCGTCCTTTTCTTAATGGTTTAAGAGAATGCTCCCACTCATTTCAATGAGTCTTTGCTTAGAGAAGCAAAATTGAATTTCATGAAGACTACTCTTTAATTCATTTGTTTAGTCTTAAAACTTTCATTGAAGTGGTTGCGGTATTTTGGTAAATTTTGATTTCATACAAATCTAGTTACCAAAATTATGTAACGTTTCAAAGTGCTTAACTCAATTAAGCATATGAGAAACAATTCAATGTAAGTAGATATGTTAGTCAAGAATCAAAAACCCTTTTGATCATGAATAACTTTTATCTATACTCTTCACAAGAGATCCTTCCAATGGATAACACGAGGTTTTAGAAGAAAATTCATATTTGTCTTTAGTTACGATGTTTTAATGGAGATTTGAATTAAAAACGAAATGATATCGTATATATATTGAGCTAAATAAATAGAACAATATGATAACGGAATAGTGGAAAACTTAACATTCTTCGTTTTATTAATACTTGTAAACAACAAGTAAAGCATTTATATAGTGACCTCTACCCAACTATGATAAATGATTCCAAGATCCAAATTCATATTAACTTGGGCACGGGGTAGCGGATTCATCCCTCATTAATATAACTCGGTGGATTAACTCTTTAATCGATTCTACTTTTAGAACTCTCGGTCGATAAAATTACTCTAATATTTATCTATAGCCCGGAACACATTCGACTACGGTCACGAATACTTCCGTTGAGCTCAATCCAAATTTCAAATAAATGTGTCCATGATCCAAATTCATATTAACTTGGGCACGGGGTAGCCGATTCATCCGTTATCAACATGAATTCGGTGGATAGACATTTATCACCCACTTCCCCTACGTAACAAGGTTTGTATACCCCGGTGTGGCCGAGCGCACTCCCTCATGAAATAGGTTTTCATGGTTTCTACTTTTTGGTAAGGCTAAGTCTCAATTGTTTATTTTAGCGAGAGGTCATGTCAATTTATTATCTATCACGTTTTAAGTGAACTAAAGCGGTGAACTACGATAATTGTAATTGACACGGCCGATAAACTCGATTAAAATGCATGTTTAGTTATGGCGATTTAGCGATGCATGCAACATATAAATAAAATGCAAAGCATAAAAATAAAATCCTAGTATGACCTTCCTAAAATAGTAAATCTAATAAACTATTACATAATCGGAAACCAACTCCTTTGGTCCCTTGAACTTCAGTCTTGGCACGCATTTCAAGACAACACTTTCTATAATGAATCGCCTTCTCGAGTGGCACCGTCTTCAAGGAACTCCGGAATAAATAAATTACATAATAAATTACATAATTTCCAATTATACATTTCTAATTAAAAATAAAAATAAATCTATTAAATTACAAAACGGTGATACGAGATCACAATAAATTACAGCCGAATCGATATTCCCATACATTTTGGGTAATATCAATTAAAACTAAGGCCATACTAAGTAAAATTACATAATTCAAAAATACATAAAATTAAAATATGACAATCATAAATAAAATGCAGAATTATAATATGTAAGAACATGCCCAATTTTATGATAAATCGCCTTTAAGGAGCTAATATCGTATATTAATCGGTTTTTACGGATTCGCGTGATTTAACCTTTTAAAATCACAATAATTACTTAAAATCATATTTATGTACAAGTTAATTACCCTAACCATCTTAGGACTCAAAATTAGTCTCCACTAACATTTGACAATAATTAACCTAGATTTCTTAATATTGTTCATAAATGGACTTAAAATACAAAATTATGTCATAAACTTCAAATTAAATCATAAAAATTTCAAATAAATTTGAAATTTGAAATTTGAAATTTGAAATTTGAAATTTAAACTTCAAATTAAATCATAAACTTAGGTTAAAAATTTCGAAAATTTAACGAGAAAAACAATGTTGCGGTTTATCGATTTTAACAAATATCATCATAAAAAAATGAGAAAAATTAATTGTATTAAATTTTCACTTTTATATATGAAATATATGATAAAATACAACATGTGACGTTTTTCGTTAGTCATGAAGTATGTTTTAGCATTTTTTTACTAATTAAAGTCACTATTTATGTGATTTTTCATAAAAAATCATAAATCATGCATAAAGACTTCATTACAGCCAAATATTTTACACACATTTTGTAAAATTTCATGTGACAACATACTAAATTTCTATGACAATATTCGAAATATAACTCAGATTAACCTATTTTCCCATTTAAATACGATTTTAACTTGAACAATCCATATTTCGAGCACAACAACTCATTTTATTATGAACATTTACAGGCCATCAGTAGATAATATATGTGAAAACATATCCAAAAACCACTGAAAAATTCAAAGTTTAGCTATTTTTCGTTCAAAAATGACATTTTTATCATAAAAATCACATTTTAATGCCAATAATATAAAAAATGAACAATAAAAATCCATAAATAAATCAAAATGTCCTAAAAATCACTTAGGACCAGAAAATTTTAACATGCAAATTTATTTCATGATTTATCTTCATAAATCCTAAATAACAAGTTTTATATGTTAATTAAATTAACTCGGAAAAACTAACCCGATTTTGCATGCAACAACCGTGATGCTCTGATACCACTTGTTAGAAATCATATTTTGAATGTCACATATTTTGGTTTAAAGTTTTAGCCATAAAACTTAAAGATCTTATGCATGCAAAACTAGAATAAGAGTAAGGAAAAATGGTTTCATACCATATGAATATTTCGGCCAAATGGGCACAAATAAAGGTCTCCTACCTTCATTTGTTCTTGAGCTAGAAGATACATTAGGATGATCCTCCATAAATCCCAAAGTAGAGATTCTCCTCTTGATTGCACCCAAGATTATCCCTTATCCCCACTAAATAATATTTGCTAGATATTTGTTTAGTAGTTTACCTTAAAATTGATTACTAATACTCATATATTAAACTAATAATTTTAGTAATCTTTTATGAACAATTTGAATCAAAAATCTCATGTTTTGATAAAGAAAAAAGATGAATATGTGGGAGAGGATAACTTTTGCATGTGTATGAATACAAGTACAAATTGAGAGAATAAAATTCTCTCCTCTTGCTACACAAAACCGGTGGAGGGAGTGTCTTAAGACCAATGCATGGTCTTTTCTTTTACTTTTGTTCTTATTAAGTAAAGTAGGTGTAAGACTACCCTTCATCATAGGTAATCATAGTGTTTTATTTATCCATTAAACAAAACACCCACTCACCCATACTACCTCCAATATTTCGGTCATATGAGATAAAATGGACCTCCATATTATTTTGTCAATTTGTCACTTGTCACACAATATGTCACATGTAGTATGTTACATGTTATTAATTAATTTGATGCATATTTATCACATAAACATCATTTCATGAATTAATTAAATTACATACAACAAATTGACTAGTGATACTTGATCACATAAATAAAATGGGTCATATAATTATAATTCACAACATTTTGTAATTATAATTAACCATTCATTCTTATCTCTATTGTTTCTCAAACAATAAACAATTTTAGTAACAAGGCATTTCAATTACTAAAAATAAATCTTATTTAATCTCGTTACAATAAGATATCAATATTCTCTCTCACAAATGAATTGTTCAATTGTAAGGAATTGATCAACTTGTATCGTCATACAATTAATCAACTTTACAGATAAGGGCATCATCCTTTAGGTGTAAACTTAAGGGATCAACTGACCACCACCGTTCCACGACAGTAACGTCAAACTCTAGCAAGCCAATCGTTACCGATTAATGTTGATCAGTTGGCTATAAAATGAATCATCCCTTACGTATTCTTAAAATGAGATTTAAACATGTGATCAATATGATCGACAATTGTGATCGCATTATTGTCGGAGGACACATATTCCAACAGAGGTTGCCCGCTTCAGCCTCTAGTTCTTGTTCTTTGATGGTGGTGGGCTTGAAGGTTGCTTCTTTCATTTATCCCGAATGGCTTATGAGGCAAATAAGGGCATCAACAAAAGGTGCCCGCTTAAGATACTCTCGTCCAAGAGAGTGCTTTCCGAAACTCCGAGCTTGTGGAGGTCTTCGAAAGGCTCGGCCGACTTGGGAGGTACCAAACCCCGTTGCCACGACATGGGTGACTCCCGCTTATGTCAAGTGGTCAAGAGCTCAAACCTTGGAGGAAAGGTCTAAGTCTCGTAAGGACGAGGTCGTCGATTTGAAATATCGAGAGGTTGACAAGGCCAACTGTGCCTTCTTTGATGATTTCGTTGATGGAGCTAGCCCGGATGTAGTGAGGCCACCAAAGAGGAGAAGCTCGGGTCCCAAAGAGGTAGTGGGTCAGGGTTGGGGTCGACTTGGGCCGAGTATGAGGTCTTGCAAGAGACCGGAGGCCGTCACCGTTGTAGATCCGTTGAAGATCCGTTCCGAAGAGGAAATCCATGCTAGGCGGGCCAACAAGAAGAACAAGGGGAAGATGTACCCCGAGGGAAAAGCCAAGGGTAGAATGGAAGAATGAAGACCTCCATTACTCGTTTTACTATTATGTTGTAATAATGTTGTGAGTTTTTATTATGTTTTACTAGCTATGTATTGTGTATTTTGTGCTAGGTTTACTATGTAAGATGTCTTAGTCGACATCCTGGCTTTGACAAGTTGTAGACTTGCTTAGCTTTATTTGTTGCAAATTTGTAATCCTTCTCATTATTAATTAAATAAGAGGATTGATTGTGTTAAAAGAGTCGTGAACGCTTGTTTCCTCCATCCATTTTGTAAAGGCAATTCGGTTTGAATTATCCTAAACATTGCACCTGTGAAAAGGGATTTTTGTTGGAAGGGAGAAAGGTTTCTTTTTGTTTTTGTGGAAAAGGGAATGTTTTTCCTTTTCTTTTTTGTTTTTGAAGTTGATATGGGTGATGTTTTTTGTATGTGGGTATGGTTGTATCCTTCTTGTGTAAGAAAGGACTGCCTACGTTGTAACACCCCCATACTCTAAGTGCCTTACCAGGACCACTCAGGTATGAAGATATTACCATCTCGGTTACCCGAGGTAATGATAATCAAATAAACAATGAAGAAACAACGTTTAAATATAAATACTTAGTGAAGAGTTACAATTTCTCAAAACCAAACCAAAAGTGTAATACATGTTCTCAAACTGACTGTTTACTGTTCTAACTGAAATGTAAAGAAACTACTAAGCTACAGCGGAAGCCTCCTATCATCACGTCATGGCAATCCCAGCTATCCCAGTACTCATCTCATACCTGCTCAATATCAGCTCACCATCCCCGAATGGAGCACCGCAGGTTTACAAAACAACAACCGGGGTCAGTACTAATCACACAACTCAATATATATGAACAATAAGATAAACAGACAGCTTAACTGCCACACGCACAACCACACTAATTCCAATCATCTCAATCACAAACTGTCCACTAGACCAGTCCTGCCAGTGGGGGACCGCATCCGTACCCACCAAATCCCCGCTCCACATAGTGAGCGATAACCCTGTCCATTAATGTGCACATCCCTTCTGTGGCGGGTTCCACAGAAGGCGAAACTAGGGCGTGAAGCCACTCCCGCAAGTGACCCCACTCAGCCGAGGACACGCCTCGAGAACCATAGACAACAATCACAATCACAATCACAATCGTCACAACACAATTACTATATCAAACAATCAATCTCAACACATCAACAATCATCCCATTATGGGACTAATACTGAGTAGGAAATCCTGCGGAAAGCACACAATCGACGGTCTCTCTTTCTTTGTATCAAAAAGCTTCGTCTATGAAACCTCCTCCTATCATACAACATACAAAAGCTACCAAATCACATACTACTAAAAAACCCCCAAATTCCTATATTAGGGTTTAACCAAATCAAAGGAAAGACAACAAAAAGGGTACATAGATCTTACCCTCGACGCAAGGATCTCAACGGTATAACCGACGATGAGAACCGACCTTCCAAACTCCGGGAATTGCTAACAATGCGATTAGGATTAAGAACGTACTTGCTTTCTCTCTTAAACAGTAAATTAGGTTTTGCAAAAGTGTTTAGAATAATGACGACGAAGGTTATATATCTTAATCGCATAATTAACAAAACCCGAGAAAACTCCCCGTAAAACCGGCTACTCGATCGAGTACCCAAGGTACTCGATCGAGTACCCCCTTACTCGATCGAGTATCCCAGCTACTCGATCGAGTACCCAACAGTCGAAACTTTTCTAAAACGCAACTTACCCTTACTCGACGTGAGTAAGGCCTACTCGATAAGAGTACCCAAAGACTCATAAATACGGAGTATTACGGTCTTCCCTCCTTAAAAGAACTTCGTCCCAGATTCAAACCACCGCTAAACAAAGGTACTCCCATAACACTCCCGACTTAACAACCAAAACAAAATTCAACATAAAACATGTTACTAACCCAACTCATCCCGACAAACATGCCGACACAACATACAAAAAGGGTGTAAAACTCTTAAAAACTGTTCGCGATCATCTCCTACCCCCCTAAAAGAAACAAGGTTACGTCCCCGTAACCACACATACCTGATCAAAAAGAAAAGGGTAACGCTCTTTCATAGCTTCCTCTGGCTCCCATGTAGCTTCCTCAGTCTCGTGGTTAGACCAAAGGATCTTAAGCAAAACTGTCTCGCCACTCCTAGTCTTCATAACCTTTCGGTCAAGAATCTGCTTAGGCACCTCAAGATATGATAAGGACTCATCTAGCTCTAAGCTCTCTGCCTCTAACACATGTGACGGGTCACTCACATACTTCTGCAGCTGCGATACATAAAACACATTATGCACTCTTTCTAACGCAGCTGGTAAAGCCAGACGATATGCAACTTCCCCAACTCGCTCTAAGATCTCATAAGGCCCTATAAACTTCTGACTTAGCTTGCCTTTCTTCCCAAATCTCATAACCCCACGCATAGGAGACACTTTCAACAGAACCTTGTCCCCAACTTGAAACTCAATGTCCCTGCGATGTAGATCTGCATAACTCTTTTGCCTATCCGATTTGCTCTCATCCGTTCTGATCATCTTAACTGTTCCACCATCTCATGCACCATCTCTACGGTCCTAAAACCCTTTGCCTCAAAGACTATCGTCCCAACAGTTGGACTCCTACATCTCCTCCCATACAAAGCCTCAAACGGTGCCATACCAATACTAGTGTGATAGCTGTTATTATAAGAAAATTCTATCAAGTCCAACCTCTGTTCCCAGCTACCACCAAAGTCCATCACACAAGCTCGCAACATATCCTCAAGAGTCTTGATTGTTCTCTCGATCTGTATGTCATGTCGCAGGATGAAATCTTTGTACTCATCTTCAAAGTTGTTCCCAACGATTCTGCAACTCCTTCCAAAACCTTGATATAAATATCACATCTCTGTCAGACACTATGTCCTTAGGGACTCCATGTAACTTAAGCACGTTCTTTCGATAGGCCATAGCCAATTGTGCCTTAGTCCATGTATCTTTCATTGGAACAAAGTGAGCTGACTTGGTCAGTCGATCCACTATTACCCAAATCATGTTGTTACCTTGTTGACTCTTTCGCAAACCCACAATGAAATCCATGGAAATGGATTCCCACTTCCACTAAGGTACCTCTAAAGACTTAATCTTACCTTGTGGTCGTCGTTGTTCCCCTTTAACTCTTTGGCATGTTAAACAACGGGACACAAACTCAGCTGTCTCTTTCTTCATCCCAGGCCACCAAAACGTTTTCTTCAAATCCTTGTATAGCTTGTCACCACCTGGATGTACTGAATATGGTGTACAATGTGCCTCTGTCATGATAGTCTTTTTCAACTCCTCATCATTAGGGACACACCACCTACCATCGAACCTCAAACTACCATCTGTATGAATAGAAAATCGGGACACTGTCCCTTTCTCTACTCCAGCTCTCCACTCAACTATCTTAGGATCCAATGCCTGCTTACCTCGAATGTCATCATAAAACTCAAGTTGTCTTTGTCATATCACCCATGGCATCTCCTTTCGCATCATATGTATCCCAAACCTCGCTACCTCATCTCTCACCACATCAAAGATAGAGTTGTACACGAGAGAATGTACACTCTTCCTACTCAAAGCATCAAGAACTACATTGGCCTTCCCTTCATGGTAGACGATTTCCATGTCATAATCGCCAATCAACTCCATCCACTTCCTCTGTCTCATGTTCAACTCCTTTTGAGTGAAGATGTACTTGAGACTCTTGTGATCAGAAAATACCTTAAAGATTGCTCCATAAAGGTAATGTCTCCAAATCTTGAGAGCAAACACCACCGCACCCAACTCCAGATTATGAGTAGGGTAGTTCTCCTCATAAGGCTTCAATTGCCTAGAAGCATAGGCAATCACTTTACCATTCTGCATCAACACACATCCCAACCCATTCTTTGAGGCATCTGTATAAACCTCAAAGTTCTCGCTCCCTTCAGGCAATGCTAAGACAGAGCCGTGGTCAAACGCTCCTTTAATGTTTGGAACGCCGTCTCACAACTCTCATCCCAACGAAACCTGTTCTCTTTCCTCATCAACGCTGTCATAGGTCTAGCTATCTTGGAGAAATCTTTCACGAACCGTCGTAGTACCCATCTAAACCAGAAAACTCCCGATCTCAAAGCAACATTCTTTGGTGCTTCCCACTTTGTCACCGCCTCAATCTTCGCCGGATCCACAACTACTCCCTCCTTAGAGATCACATGCCCCTTTAAAAGAAACTTTCTCTAACGAACTCACACTTGGACAAATTTTAGCATACAACTTATGCTCCCTCAAAGTTTGCAACACGATCCTCGGATGCTCCTCATGCTCCTCCTTAGTCTTAGAGTAGACTAAGATGTCATCGATAAATATCACCAAAAATCGGTCCAAGAACGTCAAGATTCTGTTCATCAAATCCATAAACACCTCTTTGGTGCATTAGACAACCCAAACGGCATCACCACATACTCATAATGGCCATACCTCGACGTGAAACCTGTCTTTGGTATGTCCACCTCTCTAATCTTCACCTGATGGTACCCCGATCTCAAATCAATCTTAGAAAAGACTGATGCACCACTCAACTGATCAAACAGGTCATCTATCCTTGGCAAAGGATACTTGTTCTTCACCGTCACTCGGTCGGCTCCCCTGTAATCTATGCACAACCTCGGACTCCCATCTTTCTTCTTTACAAAAAGAACTGTTGCTCCCCACGGCGATACACTAGGTCTAATGTATCCCTTCTCTATCAAATCATCCAACTGCTTCCTAAGCTCCTCCATCTCCTTAGGACCCATACGATACGGTGCCTTAGAGATTGGCCCCGTCCCTGGTTTCAACTCAACGGTGAAATCTATCTCCCTCTTCGGTGGCAACCCCGGAATCTCCTCTGGAAAAACATCTACAAACTCTCCCACCACTGGTATCTGATCAACTGTAGGACACTCTATCCGGTCATCTCTTACATGGCACAAGATCAAAGGACATCCCTTCCTCAGATAAGACTTCAAGGTGACAGCTGCAATCAACTTAACTTTGGGTTTGACTAGAAACCCACGATAATACACACTAACGCCCTTAGGACCTTTTAAAGACACTTTCTTTTGATGACAGTCTATCTTAGCTTTACACTTTCCTAACCAATCCATCCCGACTATCATCTCAAAACCGTCAAAAGGAAACTCTAGCAAGTCTACAGGTAGATCAACTTGCCCAACTATCATAGATACATCTCTAAACAACCTCCCACATGATACAGACTCACCCGAAGGTATAAAAACGTGTTCACTAACAGACTCATATACCCTCAAACCCAACCGTTTTACATGACTTGAAGATACAAACTGTAAGGTAATATCCGTATAATACCCTTTAATTATAGGATTATAACGCAAAATTTACATGTGAATATTGTCATAAAACGATAAACATAAAGAAACGACAAAGATGTAGGAATAACCTTCGGTCCTAGTGCAATAAGGCAATGAGAGATTAAAGCAAATCTCCTCCTAAACGATGCACCCAAGATGTCCGAGTAATGCCCTTGTGCTAGAGACAATCCCCTAATTGACTTGCAATATCGAGGGGATTAGTTTTTGTGAATTTGTGTTGGATGAGAGATCCGGAATTTAGGAGGCACAATTCCCAAAAACCCTAATTATTTTTGCAAAATGAAATTAGGTTTCAAGGGAGGAGAGAGCTCTCCTTTTGTTCCTCTAATTCGGTTTGGCCGAATGGACTTAGGGGGAAATGGGCTTCCATTTTCTCCTTAAGTTAAACTCATGGTCCGGTCCAAAACTCGCTAAGTGTATACGACGCGGTTTCATTATAAACTGTTATCGGTTATCGGAAATTAAGGCATCAACTAATAATACGGGTTAGTTGAATTCTTAATACATGTCCGACACAACAGTATTGTATAATTAATTTGTCCAATATACATTAATCAAATATAAATCGCTTATATTTAATTTTACGAATTAACTGGTTAATCCGCATTAGCCCATGATATTTAATCCGTATTAAATATTATATCTCAACATCACATTTTAACTAATTATTAGTCAAAAACTCGGACTAATGGTTAGTCGATTTGGCATCTACATGATTGTATTTTCATACCGTCACATCACTCAAGACGTATCCTATAGGTGTGACTTTTAGGGACCAGTTGATCACCGCCATCAGTATGACAATAACGTCAAACTTATCTAGCAAGCCAACCGTTATTGATAAACGTGGATCAACTGATTATGATACAAAGTATACCCTTTGATCCTTTTAGAGATTTATAAGTCTTTGCACTAACTGTTAAGGACACCAACCCCAACAAGCTCCCACTTGTCCGTACAAGTGAATGTGCAATGACGTTATCCGCACTAACTGGAGGACACAAGCTCCAACACAAACGACTGAGAAGCCCCCGAATCAAACAAAACAAAGATATGAATACCATTAACAAGGAAAGTACCGGTGATAACGTGTGCATCCTCCTCAGCTGCTTTCTTCTCCATCATGAATAACTTTCCATGGTCTTTGTCCACCTCCTCGGACAAGATCTTGGCTGATGTGGTCGGCTTAGCACCCGACCCTTGATTGTTATTGTTGTTCGTTGGTGGTTTTTGATAAGAATTACCGCCGTTGCGGTTGCCTCCACTGTAACTCGCCTTCCCGGTTTGGCCTTGACCCGACCGGTCTATTGCTCGCATAGCTCTCGCAGTCTCTCGGAAAGATCCGGTGCACTTGTGCACTCATGTCTCTTGTGGCCTACACCACCACGGCTATAGCAGGTCACTCCCCAACTACCACTAACACTTCCCTGGCCACGCCCAAAGGAAGCCCAAAGATCGAACCCGACCTTAAGAAAACCCCTTAGATCGATTGTGGTTGCCTTTCTTGTGATTAGACCGGCCACCACCCTCGCTCTCGACTTCCTTTTCTCACCACCGACCTCTCCCGAGCCATCTCCACCAACCTCTCGGCTCTCCCACCCTCTCAAAAGCTTCCTTAACATCAGAAGGATTCCCACGGGTAACTTATCCATAATCTTAGGGGTCAACCCCCTCAAACCTTAACGCGCGATTCTCCTCACTCAAACCCATATCCTCAAAGATACCTAGACTTCTCATTGAACCGCCCTGTAGTACTCGGCCACGGACATCTCGGTCATCTTAAACTGTCAAACTCCTCTCTCAACTTACTCCTCACATGCTCCAAGACGAACTCCTTTCTCTCTGCCCCCTACGAAACTCCTCCCAAGGTATAGCGGTAAACCTTGGTTTGTATATATATTTTCTTAGCACTCACTTTCATCGTATCCCACCACTTGCCAGTGCCTCCCTCGATAGAACGCACTGTTCCACTCTCATCTCATCGGGACGGTGAACCAAATCTAGTATGTTCTCCATCTCTCTAAGCCAACTATCAAGAAGGTTAGGCTCCCAACTCCCTTATACTCTTTCGGGTTAAACCTCGCTATATAGAGGCTGATTTTAGAATGATCAACCTCCTTCTCCTTATCCTTATCCTTATCTTTCCCCACAGTCTTTAAAGCCTCAGTGAGAGCATCCTGATGCTCCAACATCTTAACGATGTCATCTATGTTCATAAGCTCGGCTCTCGCATACAAAGCGAGTCTTCTTGGCGGCATCTTGAAACTATCATAGAAAAAGGGGTGGATATAAACATACGCGCCAAAACCTCAAAACAAGAAAACACGCTGCCCAGACCCCTACTCGATCGAGTTCCCAAACATACTCGATCGAGTAACGGGCAACTCGATCGAGTGCCCACCATACTCGATCGAGTGCCCCAACATCAGACCCCCTAACAGACCTTCTGATCTCTAACATACTAGACCGAGTAACTAGGCTACTCGATCGAGTGACCCCCTACTCGATCGAGTGCCCGAGGTACTCGATCGAGTGCCCAAAACACGATTCTGGACTCAAAATCGTCAAAAACCCACCCGATCAAGTCAGTCCCACTCGATCGAGTCATGCTAACTCAGAAACGCTACCCGCATGTTATATCATATGCTAACATGCTAAAACTTTATAAAACCAACGTTGTATCATAGCTAAGCATGTATCGCTACGCATCTTTTCATACGATTCACGAAATCATTATATCATATTATTAAACGCCACATTGTAAACATCCAACATGTTTTCACTCTAACAACAAGTCTACATATATCATTACCCTTTCTTTCACATTCTCAACTTTCTACTTCAAACATCCAACAATTACACACACTTCATCACATTCTTACAAAAGCTAACCAAACAACACATACGACCTTGACGTACACCCCCCATGTGACCGGTTCAAAATTCTAGGGCAAGTTCGCGACTTTAGGACGTCTCCCAAGCCTTTGCATTAGCTCCTACAACCTTTACCCCGGGTTCATTTTAATTGACTCCCTATGTTCATTAGGTTCATTGGTTACAGGTTTCAGGATCGTCGCTCTGATACCATTTGTAACACCCCCATACTCCAAGTGCCTTACCAGGACCACTCAGGTATGAAGATATTACCATCTCGGTTACCCGAGGTAATGATAATCAAATAAACAATGAAGAAACAAAGTTTAAATATAAATACTTAGTGAAGAGTTACAATTTCTCAAAACCAAACCAAAAGTGTAATACATGTTCTCAAACTGACTGTTTACTGTTCTAACTGAAATGTAAAGAAACTACTAAGCTACAGCGGAAGACTCCTATCATCACGTCGTGGCAATCACAGCTATCCCAGTACTCATCTCATACCTGCTCACCATCCCCGAATGAATCACCGCAGGTTTACAAAACAACAACCGGGGTCAGTACTAATCACACAACTTAATATATATGAACAATAAGATAAATAGACAGCTTAACTGCCACACGCACAACCACACTAATTCCAATCATCTCAATCATCGATCGTCCCACTGGACCATTACGCCCGATGGGGGACCGCAGCCGTACCCACCAAATCCCCGCTCCACATAGTGAGCGATAACCTGTTCATTAATGTGCACATCCCCTTCGTGGCGGGTTCCAGCGAAACTAGGGCGTGAAGCCACTCCCGCAAGTGACCCCACTCAGCCGAGGACACGCCTCGAGAACCATAGACAACAATCACAATCACAATAACAATCGTCACAACACAATTACTATATCAAACAATCAATCTCAACACATCAACAATCATCCCATTATAGGACTAATACTGAGTAGGAAATCCTACCTGGAAAGCACACAATCAGACGGTCTCTACTGCTCTATCATAATGCTTCCTCTATGAAACCTCCTCCTATCATATAACATACAAATGCTACCAAATCACATACTACTCAAAAACCCCCAAATTCCTATATTAGGGTTTAACCAAATCAAAGGAAAGACAACAAAAAGGGTACATAGATCTTACCCTCGACGCAAGGATCTCAACGGTATAACCGACGATGAGAACCGACCTTCCAAACTCCGGGAATTGCTAACAATGCGATTAGGATTAAGAACGTACTTGCTTTCTCTCTTAAACAGTAAATTAGGTTTTGCAAAAGTGTTTAGAATAATGACGACGAAGGTTATATATCTTAATCGCATAATTAACAAAACCCGAGAAAACTCCCCGTAAAACCGGCTACTCGATCGAGTACCCAAGGTACTCGATCAAGTACCCCCTTACTCGATCGAGTATCCCATCTACTCGATCGAGTACCCAATAGGTCAGAAACTTTTCTAAAACGCAACTTACCCTTACTCGACAGAGTAAGGCCTACTCGATAGAGTACCCAAAGACTCATAAATACGGAGTATTACATACGTATCCACCTGAAAAGGTGAAATCTAACCATGCTCGTAGTTCGAAAAGTTTTAGAAATTTTGTTTGGGTATTGTGGTTGTATCTTTCTTTTGTAAGAAAGGACTGCCTTCATATCCACTTAAAAAGGTGAAATCAAACCATGCTCGTAGTCCAGGTTGTTTTGTTTGAGTGCTAATGGATGTTGCCTCTGACAGATCAAAGGTCGTTTGAAACATGGCAAGGTGTCGTAACTTAGATTCGGTAAAACATGCAATTTCAAATAAGAACACGTTTGAGGAATTGACTTGAAAGGGATATTGTGGTCACTAGTTGTGAAACTAGAGATAGGTTTGTTGGTTGCTAAATTTCAAGGGTAGTATTTCTTGAATTGGTCTAGGTTGGTCGAGTTTGTGAAATCCTCCCCGTCTAAGTCACTCAGTCTCACTGCGCCCCCCGAAAGGATTTTCTTGACCAGGTATGGTCCGGCCTAATTGGGTTTGAATTTCCCACTCGGATCGACGGGTAGTGGTGCTCGAACCGACTTGAGGACTAAGTCGCCTTCTTTGATGTTTCTGGGTTTGACCTTTTTGTTGAATGCTTGTTGTATACGTCGTTCGTATAGTTGGACGTTGTGTAAGGCGTTGAGTCGTCGTTCGTCTAGAAGCGTGAGTTTTTCAAACCTTCGACGGGTCCATTCCACCTCACGAACTTGACTCTCCAGTAGAATACATAGAGATGGGACCTCCAACTCTACTGGTTGAACCGCCTCCATGACGTATGCTAGGTAGAAGGGTGTGGCTCCTGGTTGTGTTCGAATGGAGGTTCGATATCCCCAGAGTGTGAATAGGAGTTTGCTCAGCCAATCGAGGTAATTATCTTGCATCTTTTTGATAATGGTGATAAGATTTTTGTTTGCTGCCTCTACCGCTCCGTTGATTTGGGGACGATAGGGATGATCGATGCCGCTTGATTTTGTATTTATCCAGCAAGGCTTGTGTTTCTGGCCGGAAGTGGGAGCCTTGGCCGCTGATGATTTAATGGGGTACCCCATATCTGCAGATGATGTTGTCCTGGATGAACTTGGCCACTTGTTTAGCGGTCAACGCTGCATAGGACTGTGCTTCCACCCACTTGGTGAAGTAGTCGATGGCGAGGAGGATGAAGCAATTCCCTTTGGTGCCTATTGGGTTGACTTTCCGATGATGTCGATGCCCCAGGTCGAGAAAGGCCAGGGTGATGTCATGGTGTATAAAAGGGATGGTGGTATGTGATGTATGTTGGCGAAGATTTGGCAATTCTGGAAATGTTTGACGTAGTTTCTGCAATCGGCTTCCATGGTGGTCCAGTAGTAGCCTAACCGCATGATTTTTCGGGCTAGCATCATTGCGCTCATGTGAGGGCCGCATTCTCCGTCGTGGACCTCTTCCATGACTTTTTTGGCTTTGTGGTGATCGACGCAAAGGAGAAGAATCCCTCGGAGTGTTCTTTTGTATAGTTGTTCTTGGTTCATCACGAATTGTGATGCAAGTAAACGGATGGGTCTTTGTCCTCTTGTATCAGAGTTGGGAGGAATCCATTTTTGGTTTTGTAGTTGAGGATGGCTTGGTACCAAGGTTCCACATGGTTCTCCTCGTCGTTGTTGATAGCACAGATGTGAGCTGGCTCGCTCCTTCTCTCGACACATAGGAGCATCGATGTCATGTCGTCAGGTATGTTGACGAGCGCTGCAAGTTTTGCTAGGGCATCAGCAAACTGATTTTCCTCTCGTGGCAAGTGGAAGTAGTCGAGTTGGTCGAAGAATTCGGCCTCTTGATTAATTTTTGCTCGGTAAGGTGCTAAGTTATCGCTTCGGATTTTCCATGATCAGGACACTTGATGGATGATGAGTGGGGAATCGCCATAGACCCTCAACTTCTTGATGCCAAGTGTTATGGCTGCTTGTAGGCGGATGAGGTATGCTTCGTATTAGGCGGCATTGTTGGTGACGGCGAAGTCCAGTTTGACTAAGATTGGAACATGTTCTCCTTCTGGTGATATTAAGAGTATTCCTGCCCCCAAAATCTCTCAGATTCGATGCACCGTCGAAGTATAGGTCCCGTGCATCGGTGTCGGTATAAAGGATGTCTTCGTCAGGAAGTGACCATATGTCGGTCGTTGAATCCTCATTGACGGGGTTTTCTGTTAGGAAATCGGCGACTGCCCTTCCCAAGATAACCTTGCGGGGTACGAATTTGAGGTCAAATTCGGATAGCATGAGTGTCCATCTAGACAGCCTTCCATTTAGTACGGGTTTTTCGAAGATGTATTTGACCGGGTTCATCTTGGAGTAGATATGAACCGTGTAGCTGAGCATGTAGTGTCGCAGATTCTTTGTTGGCCAGACCAGGGCAAGGCATATCTTTTCCAGTTGGGTGTACCTTGTCTCGTATTCGGTGAACTTCTTGCTGATGTAGTAGATGGCTCGTTCTTCGCCGTTAACTGTTTGTGCTAGCATTGCTCCCATGGCTGTATCGGTGACAGTCAGGTATAGGGATAAAGGAATTCCTTGTTGAGGTGGCATGAGGATTGGAGGTTTGGATAGGATTTCCTTTATCCTGTCGAAGGCCTTTTGATAGTCGTCGTCCCAATTGATGTGATCGGAGGCGCAAAGCTTCTTTAATATTGGTTCACAAATCATAGTGAGCTTGGCTATGAAGCGGGTGATGTATTGGACTTGACTGAGAAATCCTCGAATATCCTTCTCGTTCCTAGGCCGGGGCATTTGTTGAAGAGCTTTGATTTTTGTAGGATCGATTTCGATGCCTCTTTTGCTAACGATGTGTCCCAGGAGTTTTCCGGAGTTGACTCCGAATGCACACTTCTGAGGATTTAGTCTCATATTGTATTTCTGAAGGCGAGCGAAGAATTTTCGAAGGGCATTGATGTGGTCGTCCCGCTCTTTTGATTTGACGATCATGTCATCGACATATACCTCCACCTCTTTGTGCATCATGTCATGTAGGAGTGTGGTGGCGGTTCTTTGGTAGGTCGCTCCGGCGTTGATTAGACCAAAGGGCATGACAATGTAGCAGTATGTACCCCACTGTATAGTGAATGCAGTCTTGTGCATGTCTTCCTCGGCCGTTTTAATCTGTTTGTACCTAGCATACCCGTCCATGAATGATAATAGGGCGTGCTCGGCGGTATTATCCACTAGGATGTCAACATGTGGCAGAGGGAAGTCGTCTTTTGGACTTGCTTTATTTAGGTCCCTGAGGTCGACGCAAACCCGAATTCTCCCGTCTTTCTTGGGTACAGGGACTATGTTGGCCACCCAGTCAGAGTATTTTGAAACTTTGATGAATCCGGCTTTGAACTGTTTGTCTACCTCTTCCTTGATTTTTAAGGCCCATTCAAGGCGCATACGGCGCAACTTTTGTTTCACGGGCTTAGCTCCGGGTTTGATGGGTATCCTGTGTTCTGAAATCTCCCTGTCGATCTCAGGCATGTCTTTGTAGGATCAAGCGAATACGTCCTTGTATTCGTGTAGGAGGTCGATGAACTGTTGTCTTTCCGAGGGGTCAAGGGTGGTCCCTATCCTAAGTTCTTGAGGTGTGTAATCGGTCCCTACGTTAATAGGTTTGGTCTCCTCAATGATGGGGGTCCTATCTTCTCGTTTGTCAAGTTCTTTGGCTAGGTGAGGTGGGTAGTCACTCAAGTCAAATTCCTCATGTTCGTTCAGAATTGCATTGCAGTTAAATTGAGATGAGTCATAAGCAAACTTAGCGTTCATTAAGTTGACTTGAGCGAAAAGCTCGGATAGGACAGACATCTCATGGGCAGTCAGAGGCGACACGGTAGAGGGGGTGGCCCCTGGAACAAGCTCCAGGTTGCTACCTTCCATGGGAGTGAGGATAACCTTAGTTGACTCGGCCTCTGAAGCATCCACAAGTTTGTGATAAAACAGTGGAAAGGGGACCTTGACCGAGACATCAGGAGTGCTAGGAGCTAGGACAGACTCTGACTCTGACTCTGACTCAGACTCTCCTTCACTTTCCTCTTTGAACATAGGGCCTTCTCTAGTTGTGACCTTGAGAAGGCGGCCTTGGCAATCGGTCCACTTGACAGTTTTCTTCCAACCTTGTGTAGTTTTCTCTCGGTCAGTATCAGAGATTAGGGCGGAGGGATCAAACTGGTTATCCTTTAGAGCGATGTTGATGATGTCCTCATAGCCGAGGTGCTTGATATTGTCTTCTCCGAAGAGGAGACTGACGGCTTGTCCGTCCAAGCATGGGGTCGACTCAGATTTGGTCGATGCAGCTTTGTGTTGTCGGGGATGAAGTAGCAGTCTTGAAAGACCTCTACACCCGTGTGTTTGACTTTGGCTACGGATTCATAGATTGGCTCAGGAAAGCCGTTGTAGATTTCGGGTTCTCCCTCAGGGACGAAGTATCCAATGAGAGTCAAATGGTAGGGACAGAGGATGACTTCGTGCTTTTTGCGCTTCCGTATTAGGAGGTTCAACTCCTGTATGTCTTCATCGGTAGGCTCATAGCCTAGCCCGATGGGAATGTTAGGGACCTTGGCCTGTTTCATAGGAGGCAAGGTGCTCTTCAGCGGGTTGAGAGGTAAGCCCGGGAAATAACCCTGGCACATCAGAATGCGGTTAACTGCGAGGTTGGAGAACAGGTCACAATCAAAAGGTACTGATTCATCGGTTAGGGCATTCACAGCTTGGAATCCCCACATTTTATTATCGTCCTCCTCAATGACCTAAGAGGCTATTCCCTTCTTCATGATAGCCTTAATCGGGGAAGCGGCAATTGTGATTGTCTTTCTATTGAAAGGGACCCTGATTTTCTGATGAAGGGTTGAGGTGATGGCCTTGACGGCGTGAATCCAAGGGCGTCCCACAAGCATGTTGAAAGAGGCGTCGATGTCGACCACCTGAAAACTGTCTTGTCTTTCCAAGGGTCCAGTTGCAATGGTCAAGGTGATAAACCCGCAACCTTACGACCAGTGTCATCATAGGCGCGTACTCCTTGGTTAGTTGGGACTAAATCAGATTCTTTGATACCCAGTTTGTGAGCCATCTTGAGGGGAATGACATTGACCGCAGATCCGTCATCAACTAGAACCATAGGCACATTCTTCTTGAGGCATTGTACGGTGATGTATAGGGCTAGGTTATGGTTGGCTCCGAATGAAGGGATATCTTCGTCAGAGAAGATGACCGGGTTGCTCAGGTCGGGGACATCCCTTGTCATGTGTGCTACCACTTATTCAGTAGAGGAGTTAGAGGGAAATGTCAACTTTCCCAAGGCTCGTAGCAAAGCCTGCTGATGTTCGAAGGATGTAGCGATCAGCTGCCAAATTGAAATTTCAGCCTTTGCCTTTTGCAGTTGTTTAAGGATCGAGTTTTCGGGAACCTTAGGTGGAGTGTCCACGTCCGGGACAACTTGGTCATTCGTTGTTGGAATGGTTTTTCTTTTGTTCGGATTTTGGTAGGGGCGTCCGGACCGGGTAAGATGACCGATCTCTTTTGCTTGTTTGCCCTTTCCTGGAACCATATAGACATCCTCCGTATCGTCTCTCCATATACCGTTGAATTTGAGGTCGCGAGGGTACCTTGGAGGGGCATTCCTCGGCGGATAGTTTTTGTAGGGGAAGTTCTTGTGGGGGTTGATTATTGTGGGGTGCATGCGATAATGGTCGCGGGAGCAATCCTTTCTGGTGAGGGTAGTTTTGGGTGCTTGGAGGACCCTCCCTCGGGCGTGGTGTTAGTGTTGGCGGGTCGAAAATCAACCGGCGGTAGGCGTCCTCAAGTCGGGTAATCCTTTCTGAGAGACTGGCTATGGCTTCTTCAACCTGTTGGAACATGGTGAGCATGGTTGCGGCGCTGAATACGAACGTCCCGTCTGGGATATCCTTATCCAAGGCATTCACCTCGTCATTAACAGGTAGGATGAGGTGTGAGCAATCCAAGGTTGGCTCGTCATTAGAGATGGCATGGATCCCCAAGGGGTTCGTTTTGTTGTTTGGTTTTGTGGGTGGAGGTAAAGGTAGTTCTCCTTTCTCAATCATATCTTGGATGGCGTGCTTCAGTTTAAAGCAAGCCTCCGTGTCATAACCTTTACCCTGGTGGTATTGGCATTAGGCATAGAGATTCCAGAAACGGGTTTTCTTAGCCTCGGACCGGTCAGGAGTGGGCCCAATCGGCTGCAGTTTCCCTTGGTCCATGAGTCATTTTAGGGCACTGCATAGGTTGTCCCTAACTTCGTGAACACCCTTTGAGGGCGTTCAGTTTTCTTTGTGGTTAGTTCGAGGAGGTTGACCTAATCGATTTTGTTTATTTGCCAATAGGTGTGAGATCCAGTTGATGTAGATCCCTGATAGCCTCTACCAGTGGTTTTGGCTAGGACACTCTTGCGGAGATCGTCTTCAATGCGGGTCCCGAGGATTTGTAGGTCCTGCAATGTTTTGATGTTTTGATATCTCAGCAGGTTGGCATAAACTGGGTGGAGGTTGTTGACAAATTTCATCACCATATTTGATTCACTCGGCTTACTAACCAATTGAGTGCTTACCCTCCTCTAATGGGTTAGGAATTCCGTGAACGCTTCCTTATCATTCTGAGTCAGGACCTCAAGAGTGCGGGTGTTGGCTTGGATTTCGACGTTGTCGGCATATTGTTTGGCAAATTCAACGGCGACTTCGTCCCAAGTAGTAAGGTTCTTCGGGTCGAGAGAGTAGTACCATTGGCGGGGAATTGGTTCCAGGGATGAGGGAAAGATCCGGGTGAAGAGTTCTTGTTTGACCCCCCTTCATAAACATGTAATCCTTGAAGGCCCGAATGTGATTGAGCAAGTCCTCCACTCCCTTAAACATGGGTACATCAGTCAAGGTAAAGTTGTCGGGTAGTTGATCCCCAACGGGCTCGAATCTTTGATTGTTCTCAAGGTGGATGTTGTTACCACAGGCTAGGAGTTGTTCTTCCAAGAATTTGAGCCTTTTCTCGGTTTCAGTCAAAGGCGGAGTGTTGTGTTCTCCGGTTTCCTTGTTTTCCAGGGTATCGATACGGGTCTCGACACGGTCCAGGGTAACCTTAAGAGCAGTGAGCAGGCTGGCCAGTTGAGCAGTCGTAAGATCTCTGTTGTCATCATTGTTGTTGGACAAAGCTGAAGACGGGGCCATGGCTCTGACGCGAAAAAATGGCTCGCATTACATCCCAATCCGACACGGTTTAACGACTAAACGCAGACAACACAAGAGATGGAAAGATATTTCAGACTCGACAAGACGAGGGTAACCGTGTGTGGTGCCTCGTTGCTGACTCGATTTATAATGTGACGGTGTTGACCGGATCTTGACTCGCATTCAACATAGTGGCATGACGCCGTCGAACGAGTCTCGAGGTAAGACGACTCATAAGTAAAGACCCATAAGTACGCTTGCTTCGACTCGATAGACACAAGGCGGAATTGGAATGGTGGACTGAAGTTTTCGAAAACAAAGATTTTCAAAAAGATTCGTTTGTCGCTTTATGGACGGCTCCCGAGGAATAGGGATCTTCGAAAGTAGATCAGTTGAAAAGTTGTCTTAAGTTTGTTTTCAAAAGACGGTTCGAGTTAGAGTTACGGCGGCTCTGAAAACATTGTGCTATTTCTAAAGACGGCTTTTTAAAATTCAAAATTGTATGTTTTGAAAATCGAGTTTTGAAAGGTTTGAAAAGGGTCTCGGGGACGGTGTATGGTCCTTGGGATTTGAAAAGCCTCGAAAAGGGGTGTGTGCCTTTTCGGGTTTTGAAAGAGACATCACGTCGGCGCGAGACGGGTTAAAATCCATGTCTTGACACGGCGATTATAACGGCGTAAAAAGGTGTTTTTGAGATGGTTGTGAAAACCAAGTTTGAAAATTGTCATTACGACGGCCTAAAAAGGCGTGTTTTTGAAATGGTTATAGAAAACAGGGTTTGAAAATCGTCATTAAGACGGCCTAAAAAGGCGTGCTTTTAAAGTAGTTGTAGAAAACCGGGTTTGAAAATCGTCATTACGACGGCCTAAAAAGGCATGCTTTTGAAATGGTTGTAGAAAACCGGGTTTGAAAATCATCACTACGACGTCCTGAAAAGTCGTGCTTTTGAAGTGCGATGGTCGGCGAAAGACCGAGGTTTGAAACGGCCATTATAACGGCGCAAAAAGGGTTTTGATAGTTTGAAATGACACGGAAGGACTTATGATTACATAACACATAAGCACTCGCAGTTTCATTATATTATGCATAATGCTAACACGGGTTTTGGCTTAAAAGGGTGGGTTACACACCAAGCTATCAAACCCCAATTTTTGAGAGGGATACCGATCCAAACAAAATGTGTAATGAGGGTGCCCTAGCCTTGTGCTCGAAGGAAATGAAAGCTCTTTGACAAAACATAAATATGTAACGTCAATGGTATGCTTGACTCAATCGGGATGAGAAACACGGGGATGAGAAAACTCACGCCGACGAGACGAGCCAATTGGTCGAAAAGGGTTAGGTTGTGGGCCTGGACAAGGAACCTGACTTATGACCGTAATATCAATTAATGCATTTCAACCAAGACCTCGTTCGAGTCTCACCATCAGGGGATCACAAAGACACAAGTGTCCTAGTTTTCCCCAGCGGAGTCGCCAATCTGTGGACATGCCACCTACACGCCAAGCCAATCTGTGGACTTATAGCGGTCTCGAAAGCCACGCTCAGTGGCGTAAAAATGCTTTCGACCGAATCGTTTTAGATCGGTTGGTTTCGTCTCGACAAGGGTCTCGAAAAGATGCAAGAGATGTTCGGAGTCGCCACCAAGAATTTGTGGGATGCTTGAAACCCGTTCGAATCCACTTTATACCTAGGTCAACCAAGGCAAAAAGCGGTATTTGACATAGGTACTAAAGATAAGGAGTCGTCCCTCTTTAGCATTGGTATCGGTTTAAACTCGTCGTCAAAAGCTACCAACCAAAACAATATTTCTAACTTCACAAACTACTCTTAGTAAAGAGGTAAGTAAAGGTTGGATCCCAAGAGACGGGTATTGATTTAGGATTTCAATTGCAAGTAGTGTATGTCTTAGGGTGTCACAAATTATGGGTTGAGATGAGATGTAATCTAAACTAATCAACAAGATGAATGAAAACAAAGTAAGCAAATAAAGGGGTTTGTAAACAATTGATTAAAGGCACTAGGGTGTCATGGATTCATAGGGGATTCATGGAAATAAATCATACAAACATGTTCTCAAATAGAAGCAATCACTTATTGTTGTGATGGGATCGAGTTAGTGTATATCTTACAAACCCTAGGAAGATTTAGGTCCCGGAGCCGAGTAGATTAAGTCTTTACAACACCTACAAGTCGACTTAGTCTCTTCCTATTGAAATCTATGCATAGTCTAACAAGGCTCGAGTTGGTTTATGTCTTACAAGCCTCATTGAAAAGATAAGAGATGGGTAAAAAATGCAAGGATTCATAGGCTCGCATTTCATCAAACATAACATGTGCATAGGTTGAAATCACAACAAGCAAGCAATTAATTATGAAAACATATTAGATTAAGCATAGATTAATTCCCATGATTGTTTCCCTTAATTCCCCATTAACTCTAGCTAAAGGACTACTCACTCATGATCAAGTTTAGCATGCTAATAAGGTTGTCAATCATACTAACAAAGCAAAACATGATGAATAAATGATGTGATTAACAATAATTAAACAAAGGTAAAAAGAGATTATACCTATTGAGATGATCCAAATAATAAAGCAAAGAATAATAGAAGTAATCGTGATGATTGATGGAATGTTGTCAATCCTCCAATAAACTCCAATAATCTTCTAATTACCCAACTAAACTAAGAACAATTGAGAGAATTAAGGAAAGATTAAGATATGATTAATATTGAAATGTGTATTACAACTTTGATTACGACTAAAATTAAGAGAAGGATTATGATATGATATTTCTAAGGTAGTACAATGGGGTATTTATACTAAAATTAAGTACAAGTATTACGGTTACTAAGGGCTTAAATGACGATTAAGACCCTAAGAAAAACATAACAATCTTGCTAATCCCAAGGTACGTGCGCGGATCGTGCTGCAAATCCCACCAGGATCCGCTCATCCTCTCCTGAAGCACGGCTGGTCCTGTAAGAAGATCCGATCGGATTGTCTATGAGGCGCTCGGATCCTGCCTCTAGGACGCTCGTCCTGAGCTCAAGCCGCTCGGATCGTGGCACAGGGTTCTCCTCTTGTTTGGTTCCTTAACAATCCGCGGGGATCGTGTTAGGGATGCAAGGATCTTTTCATCATTGCCCATTTCACTTTATTTATATGCTTAGGCCTCTAGTGTCGGTCTCCTCTTCGATGCTTCGTCATTAGATGCGATCTATTTAGCTCCATTTTGCTCCATAAATGCAAGGTTAGCACTCCTCTCCTACCAAGGACACAAACCTCAAAGAGTATGCAAAATGGGAAACTAAAGATAAGAAATGACCCTAATATATGCTAGAAAGCATGGGAACGAGGTTAATTCGGGGACTAAATGTGCTCAAATATGAGTCACATCAAACATCCCCAAACCGAACCTCTGCTCGTCCCGAGTAAAGAGGTGACTAAAACTATAACCTTTATTTAAACTAACCTACTAACATAGCCGATATGAGACAATTAGCGGGTCTCACTCCGCCCCTTCAACTCACAACAAGACACCCATGAGGAAAAATGCCCTCTTGCAAGGCAAGGTGGGGCTTGCCAAAATTGCGATACATCCAATCATTAAGCTCATAAAAGAAGGTAATGGATGCATCTACAAAAGAATAGCCACTTTCCTCATCTAAGTGGCGGAAATTATCTAAGGGGGAAGCAATCTAAGGGTACACATTCCATTATAGATATGGTTTCTTCAAATTACTAAGTCTAGGAGGATACCAACAAATCACCTCCAAGTTGTGTCAAGTTAGGATACCTTCGTCCTCAATTGCTAAATGATTTCGTCAAGAGTATACTCCTTATGGTGTTAGAAACACTGTAGGATCACGGAATTCCCCTTCTTGCCTAGAGAAGAAGAAGGGTCGTTCCCTCTCTACCATGCACAAAAGTGGGATCAATGGAAAAAGGGATCAATATGCTTTTGAGTTTCATAGTGAGAGTTTGCTTTTGATTTTGTTATTTCCCCCCAATTTCTTGTGGCATTTGACATTTTTGAGAACAGTTTTCTTTGCCATTTCTTTGATGTTTGGCATTTTGATACTTGGCAAATTTTTGCAATTTTTGAACATTTTCAAAGTCACCCCAATTTGTAACGAGGGTGCTTTTATTTGAGCATATGAGTTCTTATTTTTGTACTCCTCTTTTCTTTGATGCAATTTGTGCTAACTTCTTGATTTTCATTTTGATGCTTGAACTCAAATTGATATTTTTGTGCCCATTCCCTTTTTGTTGACAAAAATGATGATAGAAGTGGAAGATGGTTGCATGGTTTCAAGGGTCACCTTGGAATAAACGGTAGCTAAGGAGTCATCACTTCACAAGGTACTCTTCACTAGGCCTTAGTCCATGGGTCAAAAGATACTAGCATGACACATCCTAGAGTGTTTTAGAGATATTCTAGTGAGCAAACGCTCAAGAAGAAAAAGTATCTACAAGGGCCTTATATACACTTGTCAAGCTTCCCAAATAGATGTTTTCATAAAATTTTCCTAAAATGCAACTACATGCCATGATGAAACTAACATATATACAACCTAGTGCAAATGCTTCTATCAACTAGTATGCCATATAAACTATATGCAACTCTTAAGATCACATTGGTTTGTACCGCATCAACCAAAATAAAGCCACATAGTCATTAACATAGAGAGGAAAAAGGAGATTTGGAAAGATCATACCATGCGGTCTTCATATTCCTCATGCATCGGATGTGGCGTAGTCAATCCAATATGATAAGAGGACAAACAAACACAAGTATATACACAATATACAATTCTACACTACAAAGGAATGAACATGTTTTTGTATTTTTGAAAAAAATTTCAATTTTTATGAATTTTTCAAGAATTTTTCAATTTTTATCATTTTTATCATTTTTTAATGCAAGGTTAAGTTAGAATTTCCCATCCCCACACTAGTATGGGCATTATCCTCAATGGCCAATACGATAGGAAATTATGCAATGCAAACTATATGAATATGCATGATTTCTAAACTAATATGCAAACTATATGACATATAAAACAAGTGAATGCAATCTAATCTATTCTATATGATGCATGCTTTCGATTGTTCGAAGAGCTAATTTGAATTAACTCGCATTCCTTGTGAGTGAACTTCCCCAAACCAAGTAAGACACTATTTCTAGTGTAAAAATAAGGGGAGTACATGCACAAGGAAAGGATGCAATGCATAAATCCTAATTGTCATTTTGGATTTTCAAAGCGGGAACAATAAATTTATCATCACTTTGATGTTGCTAAAGTGGAAAATAGTCCTTAATTTTTACAAGGACACCTCTAGAGTTTGAAACAATTAATCATAAACCAAGTTAGAAAAACATGAAATATTTGACATGAAAAATGAGAGGGAATAGAAGAGATTCACCTAAGCCATGGTGGGTGCCTCATGCCCGCTCCACCAAGCCAATGAACATCTTCATTATTTGTCGTCCTCTCCTCCGAGATTGTCATCCCATTGTGCTTGAGATTCATCGCTCTCCTAGAAATCCATAAATTCATCCCCATCGCTATTAACCTCCACCGTGTTGCCACCACTTGACCCAACTCCTTCTCCTTCTCCTTCTCCATTTACATGTGCTCCACCGTTGGCATGCTCTGATTTTGGAAAGAGAATTTCCACTTGAGCCCAAGAGGGAAGCATTCCCTCTTCATTGATGTGCCCTTGATGAGCCATCCGGTGGAATAGAGGATAAAGAGCATAATAATTGTCTACTCTATTTTCATATTGCTTCCGGTGTAAATCTTGGAGTAGACCCGTTGCAAAATAATCTCTATTAAGGATGAAAGGATTTGGGTGATTGTAGGGTTGATATGGAAAGGGATAAGGCGGGATGGCAATCCTTTCTTTCTCATTCACTTGAGGCTCATTTTGTTGAGTTTGAGTAGGAGGCGGGGTTTGATTTGCTTGGCTTGAATGAGTTGGTACAAGGTAGGATGGCACTTGTGAAAAGGGACCACTTCTAGGTGATACTCTTGATAATCCTTCCATAGGAAGAAAAAGAGGGGTGCTTCCCTTGGTGAGCCACTTGATTCTTCGCTCAAAGCCTTCAAAGGTAATCCAATGGTGGTGTCGAAAGATTAGTGCTTCATCAATCTTGGTAGTACTCGGAAGAGGTACATATGCATTGTTGTTGTTAAAGTTGGGGTTGAAGAACTTGGCAAGTCTTGTTACTAATCTTCCATTGACAATGTGGATCATACCACCATCATCTCCATTCCAGAATTACGCCCACCTCTCAAGAAGTACTAAGGGGGCGTTGAAATGATAGCCACTCCTCCCTTGTATCTTTAAATAAGACTCCATAAAGATTAGATCAAGTTCGTTCACAACCGCGGGATCGCGGCGGGCTATGAGAGTGCTCGCTATAAACCGGTAGGCGAGACGGATGATGGGGTTTTGGATATAAGAGGCCGAGCATTCTTTGATTATTGAGAAATCACGTCCCGTCAAGGCTCGCCAAAGCGGGGCTATGCTATAGTTCCGAGGTTTTGAGGAATGAGTAGGAGATACATCAAGTCCTAATACACCCGCAAATTCCACAAGGGTCATCATTCTTGTTGTGTTCTCAAGTCGGAATTCCACACAAATCGTCTTATTTAAGGTTGATATTTTCAGAAAACTCAAGAATTCGAGGACTAAAGGTCGATATGTAAGCTCATGCATGTTGAACATAGTCGAAAGACCAAATAGTTCGAAGAGTGCCTCGGTTTGATGGTATATCCCTAGTTTACTTAATATCTCATGGCAAATGAACTTAGTTGGAAGAATATTCTTACCTAGGAGACCGTGAAAGACGATTCGCTGAGCGTCATTAACAAATTCGATGTTTGAGAACTCATTTAACCTTGAAAGATCGATGATTTCTTCATTTTCTCTTCTCAATGTGTTGAAATGGAAGGTTGAAGAGCTTTCTATGACCCTTGTTCTTCTTCTTTCTTTTGGTAGGGATCCTCTTGTTCTCATATTGAAAGTAGATCTTGAGATTTGGCTTGTCTAAGATGAAGATTAATCTTTGCAATTGAGATCCCTTCAAACCCTAGGTTTTGGGTATTTTTATTTTGGAGATGCAATTGGATGTTTTTGGTGTGTTTTGAGCATTTGGGAGAGGATTCTATGTTTTATTGAGGAGAGAAGGATGAGGTGTCTTAATATTTGTGGTTGAGGGAAGGGCAAGCTTGTCGAAAGTAGAAGAGTAGCACGGGAGGGAGACGCACGGATCGAAGTTGGGACGAGCGTCTTCTGTTTTGCTGAAAAATTATACGAGCGGGTAGGGACGCGATAGGGCTCGGGACGCGTAGATTTCCTTACAGTAAATTCTGGAACAGCGAAACAACCCTGGGACGCGCGGCTAGATCTCGGCTCGAGCGGATTCTTTCTGGGACGGTCGAATTTTTCCTGGGTCGTGCAGATTTTCTTACAGCGAAATTTCATAAACTTGGAACTTGCCAGGACCCGCGGCTCGATAGTGGGACGAGCGTCCTGAAGTTGGGGACGAGCGTCCTGATGCTGGCTTGCGCAGATTTTCTTACAGAACTTTTTCCCACAACTTGAAGCCTTCTAGCCCCCACGTCCCGATGTAAGGACGCTCGGATCATTACTAGAGACGCTCGGATTTTGTTCAGCTCCCACGAGCTCAGATCTGCTCGTGGGGATTCCTCCTTTTTGCTCTTCTTTCTTCTTATTTTATTCATTGACAAGGGTGCTTCCCCCACACTTGAATCGTCACATCCTTCATTCATCAAACAAGATTAGTGGCACTCCCTCACCAACTCTTATGTCAAAATCATGCTTATGACGAAGTAAAGTGCAAATGTAATGAAGTTAAAAGTACAAGTAAGAAGGGTTAGTATATTTACAAGTGGTGGTTTAGAGAGGACTCCACCAAACTCTCTCATTTGATGGTCTTATCATGGCGGGAGAGGCTCGAGGCGGATGACCTCTACTTCTCCTATGAATACTCCTTCATAGTATGGTTTCAATCTTTGACCGTTGACCTTGAACTTGTTTCCATCCTCCGACTTTATCTCAAAGTCTCCATACTTTCCTACTTCGGTGATTACATAGGGACCCATCCATATTGAATTTAACTTCCCGGGAAAAAGTCGATTTCGGGAGTTAAATAGAAGGACTTTGTCTCCCTTGTGCAAGGCTTTTCGCTTGATTCTCTTGTCGTGAAGCAACTTGGTTCTTTCCTAGTAGACCTTTGCATTTTCGTAGGAATGTAGTCGGAATTCCTCCAACTCTTGAATTTGCAATATCCTCTTTTGACCACTTAGCTTAAGATCAAGGTTGAGAGCTTTGATTTCCCAAAAGGCTTTGTACTCTAACTCAATTGGCAAATGGCATGCCTTTCCATAGACTAGCTTGTAAGGGGAGGTTCCTATGGGAGTCTTATAGACCATCCTATAAGCCCAAAGGGTGTCATCAAGCTTCATGCTCCAATCCTTACGAGTCTTGTTAACAACCTTCTCAAGAATTTGCTTGATCTCTCTATTCGAAACATCAACTTGACCGCTTGTTTGAGGATGGTATCCCAAGCCGGTTCTATGTTGAATACCATACTTTGTCAAAAGAGATGTGAGCTTCTTTTCATGGAAATGTGTCCCTCCATCACTAATAATTGCTCTAGAGACTCCGAATCTTGGAAAGATTACTTTCTTGAGAAGTTTAGTAACCGTTTTGGCGTCATCGGTTGGGGTAGCAATTGCTTCTACCCAATTTGATACATAATCGACGGCTACAAGAGTGTACTTGTTTCCTTAAGATGATACAAACGGTCCTTGGTAGTCAATTCCCCATACATCGAAAATTTCTACCTCCAATATTCCTCGTTGTGGCGTCTCATTTCTCCATGAAATGTTTCCGATTCTTTGGCAAGGATCACAATGGAGAATAAATTCTCTAGCATCTTCAAACATGGTAGGCCAAAAGAAGCCCGATTGAAGGACTTTAGCAATTGTACTTCGTGCTCCATCATGTCCTCCATATGGTGATGAATGCCATCCCTCTAAAACACTTTGAACTTTCCATTGGGGTATGCATCTTTGGTAAAGTCCATCACTACATTCCTTATAAAGATTGGGATCGTCCCAAAAGTATCTCTTCACTTTAAACAAGAATCTCTTTCTTTGATTGTAGTTCAAAGTTGAAGGAAGAACTCGTCCCACAATGTAATTAGAATAGTCGGTGAACCATGGTGTTGTGTGTTTCTCGAGTTGTGAATGGATGGCCATCAAAATATCATCGGGGAAAGAGTCATTGATTGGTGTCTCTCCCTCATCATCATGGAATCGAATTCTTTACAACTCATCCGCTACCACATTTTCGGCTCCCTTCTTATCCCTTATCTTCAAATCAATTCTTGAAGTAGCAAAATCCACCTCAACAATCTTGGTTTTGCTTCTTTCTTTATCAAGAGATGTCTAAGAGCACGGTGGTCCGAGAAAACAATCACTTTTGATCCAAGCAAATAAGAACGGAATTTGTCTAATGCATAGACAATGGCAAGAAGTTCCTTCTCCGTGGTGTCATAGTTTACTTGGGCGGCATCAAGAGTCTTGCTTATGTAATAGATAGCATGCAAAGCCTTACCTAACCGTTGGCCAAGAACCGCTCCAACATCGTAGTTACTTGCATCGCACATGATCTCAAATAGTAGTTCCCAATTTGGTGGTTGGATGATTGGTGCGGAGATTAGTGCCTCCTTGATTCTATCAAAAGCTTCAACACACTCATTAGTGAATTGGAATTGGGCATCCTTAAGCAAAATTTGAGTTAGGGGTTTCGCGATTTTGGAAAAATATTTTATAAAACGGCGATAGAACCCCGTATGACCGAGAAAGCTCCGCACCCCTCTAACATTCACGGGATGTGGAATTTCTCTATCACCTCAACTTTGGCCTTGTCAACTTCGATGCCCTTTTTCTAGATTAAATGACCCAAGATAATACCTTCATTGACCATAAAATGACACTTTTCCCAATTCAAGACAAGGCTAACATCTTCACACTTTTGCAATACAAGAGAAAGGTTATGCAAACAAGAATCAAAGTCTTTTCCGTAAACGCTAAATCATCCATAAAAACTTCCGTATGGTTTCTAAGTAATCGGAAAAAAACACTCATCATGCATCTTTGGAAAGTAGCGGGAGCATTACATAGCCCAAAGGGCATTCTCCTATATGCAAAAGTACCGTAGGGACATGTGAAAGTAGTCTTGTGTTGGTCATCCGGGTGTATCGGGATTTGGAAGAATCCCGAGTACCCATCAAGGTAGCAATAGAATTTGTTAGAGGCTAACCTCTCAAGCATTTGGTCAATGAATGGTAGGGGAAATGATCCTTTCTTGTTGCGGAATTCAATTTACGATAATCGATACATATACGCCAACCGGTGATCTTCCTTGTGGGTATTAACTCGTTCTTATCATTTGTTACCACCGTGGTACCTCCTTTCTTAGGTACCACTTGAACGGGGCTAACCCACAAGGAATCCGATATAGGATAAACGATTCCCGCATCAAGTAATTTCATAACCTCCGTTTTTACAACTTCTTGCATGTGGGGGTTTAGTTTCCTTTGGCCTTGAATGGTAGGCCTATGGTCTTCTTCTAGATGAATTTTATGCATGCAAAATTGGGGCTTATTCCCTTAAGATTATCTAGACTATAACCTATAGCCTTTTCATGTTGTTTTAACACTTCAAGCAAACTTTCCAATTGATTCTCATCATGTTTTTCATTAACAATCACGGGTTTGGTTTTACACTCATCAAGGTAAGCATACTTCAAATTTGGGGGAAGGGGGTTTAGAGTTGGAGTTTGTACCTCACTTTCTACCATTGAAGGTTCACTAGGGAGATCTTCCACCTCTATTACACATTCCACCTTCATGGCATATTCGACTTGTTCTTCGAACTCCTCATACCCAATGTAGTCAAATTCCTCAACATATTCGTCTAGCTTTTCGACTCGCATGGCATGATCTTTAGTTGCTTCTTCTTCTTTAATGGATTGTGATGCTTCCTCGAGAATGTTATTCATGAATATGGATTGCTCATAGGTGAGCTCTTTGTAAGCTAGAGCGGCTTCAAGGAGGTCTACTTCAAATGCCCAATGCTTGTTTTTGGCCTTACTTGCTTCTAAGGCATCCAATGCTTGCAAAGGGTCTTTGATGAGAATAGTGCTCACATGGTCCTCTAAACAACAATCTATAAGATCCATATTGCAAAATAAACTAAGAAAAAATGGTGAGAAGTACCTTGAGGAAGTGCTCTCCCTCAAGGCAAAGAAAGACACAACTTAAAACAATTAACGAAAATCAAATCAATTGAACACCGTCCCCGGCAACGGCGCCTTTTTTTGGTATCGGTTTAAACTCATCGTCAAAGCCTACCAACCAAAACAATATTTCTAACTTCACAAACTACTCTTAGTAAAGAGGTAAGTAAAGGTCGGATCCTAAGGGACGGGTATTGATTTAGGATTTTAATTGCAAGTAGTATATGTCATAGGGTGTCACAAAATATGGGTTGAGATGAGATGTAATCTAAACTAATCAACAAGATGAATGAAAACAAAGTAAGCAAATAAAGGGGTTTGTAAACAATTGATTAAAGGCACTAGGGTGTCATGGGTTCATAGGGGATTCATGGAAATAGATCATACAAACATGTTCTCAAATAGAAGCAAGCACTTATTGTAGTGATGGGATCGAGTTAGTGTATATCTTACAATCCCTAGGAAGATTTAGGTCCCGGAGCCGAGTCGATTAAGACTTTACAACACCTACAAGTCGACTTAGTCTCTTCCTATTCAACTCTATACATGGTCTAACAAGGCTCGAGTTGGTTTATGTCTTACAAGCCTCATTGAAAAGATAAGAGATGGGTAAAAAATGCAAGGATTCATAGGCTCGCATTTCATCAAACATAACATGTGCGTAGGTTGAAATCACAACAAGCAAGCAATTAATTATGAAAACATATTAGATTAAGCATAGATTAATTCCCATGATTGTTTCCCTTAATTCCCCATTAACCCTAGCTAAAGGACTACTCACTCATGATCAAGTTTAGCATGCTAATAAGGTTGTCAATCATACTAACAAAGCAAAACATGATGAATAAATGATGTGATTAACAATAATTAAACAAAGGTAAAAAGAGATTATACCTATTGAGATGATCCAAAGAATAAAGCAAATAATAATAATAGAAGTAATCTTGATAATTGATGGAAGGTTGTCAATCCTTCAATAAACCCCAATAATCTTCTAATTACCCAACTAAACTAAGAACAATTGAGAGAATTAAGGAAAGATTAAGATATGATTAATATTGAAATGTGTATTACAACTTTGATTAAGACTAAAATTAAGAAAAGGATTATGATATGATATTTCTAAGGTAGTTCAATGGGGTATTTATACTAAAATTAAGTACAGGGATTACGGTTACTAAGGACTTAAATGACGATTAAGACCCTAAGAAAAACATAACAATCTTGCTAATCCCGAGGGATATGCGCGGATCGTGCTGCAACTCCCACCAGGATATGCTCGTCCTCTCCTGAAGCACAGCTGGTCTTGTAAGAAGAATCGCTCGGATTGTCTAGGAGACGCTCGGATCCTGCCTCTGGGACGCTCGTCCTGAGCTCAAGCCACTCGGATCGTGGCACAGGGTTCCCCTCTTGTTTGGTTCCTTAACAATCCGCGGGGATCGTGTTGGGGATGCAAGGATCTTTTCATCATTGCCCATTTCACTTTTTTTATTTGCTTAGGCCTCTAGTGTCGGTCTCCTCTTCGATGCTTGGTCATTAGATGCGATCCATTTAGCTCAATTTTGCTCCATAAATGCAAGGTTAGTGATCCTCTCCTACCAAGGACACAAAACCTCAAAGAGTATGCAAAATGGGAAGCTAAAGATAAGAAATGACCGTAACATATGCTAGAAAGCATGGTAACGAGGTTAATTCGGGGACAAAATGTGCTCAAATATGAGTCACATCAAGCATCTTATCTCTAGAATGACTCTCGTACGCCCTGGATAAGGTTTTCCACTATCAAAAGTTTCTGAGTAAGAGCTGAAGGTACGTATTGGGAAGCCCTTTAATCGGACACCCAATCCCGCCCGCGGTAGCGGCCTCTACTGATCGATCTTGGTTGGTTAATCGCAAACGTTGATAAAACTGGTAAATGCATGAATGCGCATCCATAAGTTTGAACCTAACATGTGAGCTTTCTATGTCGGTTGTTTATCCAAATATCAAGTCATTGATGTCAAGTTGGATTTAATGTTGATTTGCATGTAAGACGGAAATTAAACATCCATTTACCGAGTTAGGTTTATGGTGCATAACGTGATCCATTTGTCTTAGAAAGGCGTTTTGCAAATACAATATAAAAGAGGCAGATTTGTCATCTGATCCATCCTGTATTCGGGTTAACCGAAGTCGGGATCGTCCTAGACAAGTGTTGGAAAGGAAACAGGGTCTGCATCAGGCATCCTATTGAGGCGCGTGCTGTCAGGTGATGGAAGCAGGCCTGTCATGGTCTGAAAACTGGAAAACAATTGGCCTGTTTAGGCGCGAGTCAGCAGACTGTCCAAGGGACGTCTTCTGACTGTTAAAATGTTTGTAAAATGGTTTGAAAAGAGGGTGTTTGAACCCGTCTTGGTTTGAAAAGGTTGTTTAGACCGTTTTTGTGTTAATGTGAAGAACGAGACTTGAATAATCATCATTGTATTGACAATGTTCGATGTCGGGTTCGGTTTTGCAAGCTTGACATGAATAGTTTTGAAAAATGATTATGACTAATAGTTTTAAGTTCATTTGTTTGTAATTAGTCAATGTTTATCGTCGTACTCGGGTTTAAAACCGACATGGTATGTGGAACCGAGGATGAAATTGTATTTTTGACTAATATGTTTGTTTTGAAATGTATAGAAATGAAATAAAGGTTTTAAATTACCTTTTAAAATGTGATTAACCAAATATTATCACCAAAACACGGATTAAACCGTCATGGTATGAGGAACCAAGGGTGAAAATGTTTTATGGTTAAAAGTTTATCATGAAAATGATTTGTAATATTTGAAATGGTAAAAACCGATTACAAATAAGAAATGAAATAAAAAAAAAGGAAAGATGAGATCATACACGACTGGATTAAGGACTGAGAGGGGATTGAGGCGCGAGCCCTCTTGCTATGAAAGCAACCCCTGTCTCCGGCCAAAATCCGGTTTTGGCTCATATAACCTATATTTTAATCATGTTATGCATGTTTTAGCATGTTATAGTCATAAAACAGATTAAAGACATGAAAGAAGAGGATTTTTACACCCTCATACTTACATGCTAGGCTTGAGACGAGAAATCGACGAAAATGTATCAACTTGTTTGGTCGGAAAACTCGGTTAAAAACCGTTTTAGCAATGTAAAAGAGTGTTTTGTTTAAGTTTAGTGATGGTGTAGTTAGCCAGTCAAGTGATTTAATGCACGATGACGGTACCAAACAATGTGTAAGGCTTGTATTTTCGATCGGTAGGTCGAAAACACGTGTCGGTTTGTGACTTAAGAAGTCGAGTCTAGAATTTTAAGGGAGAGATGAGGGGTGGACACTCGCGTAACTTCAAATGGTGGCATTTGAGGGGTATTTATAGATAAATGGGTGGTTGTGTGCGTTTTGAGTGACGTGGCCGCATGGGCTACTCGAAGAGGCGCGAGTCATTTTGCGTGTCTTCGAGCTGTCTTGTCACTATCACGCAATTGAAATCATAATTTGTTCTATCTTAGGTTTTGGATGACATGATTTATACTTGACCATCAAGCATTCCGGGAATACTTAACATGGAAGTTTTGAGAAGCTTGTTTGACTCGGTTTGACTCGTTGTTGGCGTCGGGATTTGAATTTTTGAGTCGGTTTTTGGTCCGGTGTCGGTTTTGACTCTAGTTAGTGTCATCGCGACCCCGTCGTCGTGCATTAAACACTCCAGGTACTTTTAAAAAGTTTTAAAATGTTTTGTTTTCGAAATCGTTTTAAGTTTTCCGACGTATAATTGTACAAAACTGTCGATTAAACGTTGCGATTCCTAAGCCAGTTGTAGTCCGATAATCATCGGGTGTTTGTTGGAGACTCGACAGATACTGGGTATCTACAGGCAATCTCTTTGCTCATACTCGGCCACCAAAACCGTAGTTTCAGATCCTTGTACATCTTATCACCACCAGGATGAACCGAATAGGGAGTACTATGAGCCTCCTTGAGAATCTTACATTTTAAGACCTCACAGCTAGGTACACACCAACGACCATGGAATCAAAGACCATCATCAGGTCCAACATCGAAGCCTTTGGCATAACCTTCGCTTATAGCGACTCGAACTCCTTCTAGGAATTCATCCTCTCTTTGTTTAACTCGAATCTCATGAAGAATCTCGTGTTCAGCAACCATCGTACTCAAATCTAAAGTACCAGGAAGAACTACCTCAAGGCTCATCTTCTGGAACTCTCGACTCAAGTCATCAGGTAACACCATCACGGATCTCATAGCATGACACACCTTGCGACTCAAAGCATCGGCAACAACGTTTGCCTTACGTTCATGATACTGCAGCTCAATCTTGTAGTCATTAAGCAGCTCCAACCAACGTCTCTGCCTCATGTTAAGATCTCTCTGAGTGAAGATATACTTCAAGCTCTTATGATCCGTATAAATGTTGGAAGAGACCCCATAAAGGTAGTGTCGCCATAGCTTAAGTGCAATCACCACTACTTCTAACTCAAGATCGTGAGTCGGGTAGTTCATCTCGTGAACTTTCAACTGACGGGAAGCATAAGCCACAACTTTACCCTTCTACATCAAGACACAACCCAACCCAAACTTCGACGCATCACAAAAGACATCGAACTCAACGCCCTCTTCTGGTAGAGTAAACACAAGAGCGGTAGTCAACCTTTTCTTCAACTCCTGGAAAGCAGATTCACAAGCCTCAGTCCAAATGAACTTGGATTCCTTCTTCATTGACCGAGTCATCGGTCTCGCGATCTTAGAGAAGTCATGCACAAACCAAGGATAATACCCAGCAAGACCATGGAAACTCTGAACCTCGTTCACATTCTCTAGACTCTCCCACTCGAAGCTCGAATCTTCGATGGATTAACCATAACTCCATCGCCAGATATCACATGACCCAAGAAGGTAACTTCCTTTAACCAAAACTGACACTTCGAGAACTTGGCATACCACTTTTGCTTACACAGAGTCTCCAAAATAACACGAAGATGACTCTCGTGCTCAGCCTCATCTCTCGAGTAGATCAGTATGTCATCTATGAACACCACGACACACTTCTCCAAATACTCGCTGAAAGTACGGTTCATCTGATCCATAAAAACGGCAGGTGCATTCGCCCAACCCAAACGGCATCACCACGAACTCATAGTGGCCATACCTTGAGCGAAAAGCAGTCTTACGAACATCCTCTTCCCTGACCGGAATCTGATGGTAACCAGACCTCAGATCGATCTTCGAGAACACACTTGCACCATGGAGCTAATCAAAGAAATCCTCGATCCTCGGCAAAGAATACTTATTCTTGATCGTAAACTTATTCAGCTCACGTTAGTCGATGCACAACCGCATACTACCATCCTTCTTCTTGACGAACAAAACAGGAGCACCCCACGGTGAAGCACTCGGTCGGATAAAACCCTTATCGATAATCTCCTCAAGTTGCTTCTTAAGTTCCTGTAACTCAGCTGGTGCCATACGATAAGGAGCTTTCGAAATGGGGTCAGTTCCAGGCATCAACTCAATCGAGAACTCCACTTCTCGCTCATGAGGGATACCAGGTAGATCGTCAGGAAAGACATCAGGTAACTCCTCAACCACAGGGATAACCTCTAACTTCGGCTCAACTAAAACATCTTGAACATTGCATAGATAGATCTGATGACCCTTTCTACCCATGCCAACCATCTTTAAAGCAGAAACCCACTTGACAGTAGGTGTAACTATAACACCCTGGTAAGAAACCCTCGAACCTGTAGGACTCTTAAGCACGATCTTCTGATCACGACACATGAACCTAACGTCATATCGAGCTAACCAGTCCATGCCCAAATTCACATCAAACTCTCATAGTTTGAATTAGATAAGATCGGCTAGAAGGATCGCCCCTGCAATACTGACAGGTACGTCCTTGAACAGAACGGAACAAGAAATAATCTGGGATATAGGGGTATCAACGGATGATGAAGAGGTGAGTAAAACACGGACGGAAAAGGATTAGGATACGAAAGACATCGACGCACCCGTATCAAAAAGAACAAAAGCTGATAAAGAGTGAAATAGAAAAGTACCCGTAAACACATCTGGATTAGCATCTGCCTCAGGACGACATATGACGAACACACGACCAGTCTTCGGAGCATCAACCTTGGGTGCTTCCGTCTTTGGTTTCTGGGGACAATCAACAGACTTGTGTCCCGGCGCCATGCAGGTAAAGCAAGTGATTGGGGCACCAGTAGCACAAGTCGTACCCTGGTGGTACGCCTTCCCACACTTGTAGTAAGTCAGATCCCCCTTAGCTTGACCCTGATCGCGCTGAGCACACGGACGAGCTTCGAAATTCTACTTCTTCTGGGAAGTATTGGGAGCAACATAAGGCCTCTTCAAAAACTTATTCTTCGCACTCTCCTCAGCCTCGGTTGTAAGGGTAGAATCATATACACTAAGAGCACGATCATAAGTCTGCTGGAAAGAAGTCGAAGAAATACCAGACATAGCAGCCCGGACCTTAGGAGCCAGATTCTTCTCATAACGACGAGTCCTCGACACCTCGTCCATAGCAACAGAAGTAATGAATCGTGACAGCTTCACGAACTTGTTGGTGTACTCCTCAACGGTCATGGATCCTTGCTGCAAAAGAAGGAACTCCTGCTCCTTCTTCCAGCGTATCTCCTCTGGGTAAAACCTCTTCTTGAGAGCCTCAGTGAAGGCAGCCCAACCATACCCCGGTTGAACCTCCAGACCAGCTCTAGCAAGAGCCCACCAATTGTCGGCCTCATCCTTTAGGTAATAGGTGGCAATATCCACCTTCTGATCCTTAGGTCAACCAGTAGCAAGGAACAACTTCTCGATCTCACGAATCCAAGCCTCCAAAGCAGTAGGATCATTAGGACCATCATAAGTAGGAGGACGGTGACGAGCAAAGCGATCAAACATAGTCTGTTTCGGATGGTTGTTGTTGTTATTGTTGTTGTTGTTGTTGTTGTTGAGGTGATTAGTGAAACCTTCGGCCATAGATGCTAAAGCGGCCTCAAGTTTTCTGATGCGATCAGCATCGGTCTCACCATTCGCGTTACGCACCATCTGTAAGAACAAAATCTCGTTATAAGTGGTAGAACCTAAGTACCACTTCAAATAACTACTCATACACTCTACAAACATAAGAAAACCAACAAATCCTATTGATTTCTACCCCATTTACTCTCACTCATTAACTAAGTCATTTATTTTAGTCATCAACTAAGCGAGAGTTGGGAGCGTGCTCACTCTGATACCAACTATAACAACCCGGATTATAAAACAAAGGGAAAACGTGTATTAAATATATTATCAGAGTATAACAATGATAAAAGGGTCAAGGTAGTGGAAACACCTGACCAATCCGGTTCGCTACTAAAACCAAAAACAACTAGTTCATTATTAAGTGTATCACAACTGAAAACAAAGTCCTAATTTATTATTCATCTCGCCGCACAATACTTCCCCAGCAAGATATCATCCAAACAGCAACGAGCATTCAACCTGAGAATGGGGGGTTGACAATCAGTCGGGAGTAACTAGATGCTCTCCCAGTCATGTTTACAACAATTGAATATAACCAACATTCATTAACAATTGGAATGCAAAACTAGTAAACATGTGTGACCATTTATATACTCATGAAGACTCAACACCAACTTACCATCAAACAAAGACATATTAGGACAACCACCTAATTAATAACTCCAAATTAAACCACATGAGACCACACATGACAACAACCCATGTTACGACACCATGTATAAACTTAGGACATTCAACTCGATGTAACCACAACCAACCAAACAACCCTCAGAGCGCAAAAAAGGGGTAAGTTCTGAAAATTTTCTTTTAAGAACTCAGATGCATGTCAGGGCCTGCCGACCAAAGGATTTGAAAATTGCAAAAAAAAATTCGCAAAAAGGATAAGTTCAGAAAATTTTATTTTAAGAACTCAAAATGCATGTCAGGGCCTGCCGACCAAAGAATTTCAAAATTTTATTTTGAAAAAGAAGCTGATTTGAGGATCGTAAAATTTTATTTCACGAAAAGAGCTGGAGAATTGATTGATTTTGAATCTGGCAAAATTTTATTACGAGAAAAATGAGGCTTTATGAGAAAGCCCCTACTATTGATGAATCTGGAAGATGAATGACAAAATAGTTGACTGGAGCAGTTAGTGATAAATATATGACACATAAAATGCAAATGCATGTCCTAGATATGATGTTTGCTATGATGAATGCAAAAAATGAAGTTCTTTTTTTTTTTAAAACATTTGAATTGAGATTCTTTTGAAAAGATTTTGAAAAACATGGGGTCTGACCCAAATGTGATCCAAGTAGAAGGACTGGACACGGTTACTCTGGAAATACCTCTGATGTGGAGAATATTTATCATTTTATTTGAACTATTAATTTGAGTTATTCTTTGACGAGTTCTGCCCTCTTTACAGTAACAAGTTCTACTAATTAAGCAAAACTAATACCATAGAAACAAAATACTTATATGACCGTATAAACTTAGTGTACATCCCCCGAATTCTTAGATGCTGAACGAGGGTGATAAATGGAATGGAGTAGAAGGTTCTATGGTGTTAGAAGACACTGGAGACCTGTGTGCCTCTCTCACTCACCTAAATGAATGAAAGGATCGTCCCAAGAGGAATGGAGACAAAGTAATTGTGGATTTGACTCGTTTGACGAAGGAGAAATGACTACTCTGGAATTTGAATTGTAAACTTGATTGACTGGAACTATTTTGTCTTGTGAAATTTTGAGAGCTTTAAGACTTTTGATATTGTATCTATTTGAGATCATAATTTTTTGTCTTTGATTTTTTTTCTTTTTGAGACATTTGTCACTAGAGTTGTATCTATTAGAGATGAGATTTTTTTTTGTCCTTGACTTTTGAGACTTTTGACATTGGATTTGAATCTGATTTGAGATAAAAAAAAATTTCGTCATGTGAATTTTTGAAACTTTTGGTACTGGAGTTGATTGCAAATTTGACTGGATTTTTTGTTGACTTGGGAGTCTTTGGTGTGAGTATTTTTGAGCTTGTATTGGTACTTAGACTCACATCTTAGGTTTATTCTAAGAGACTAGTGGTCACCTATAAAACAGCACGGAATGCGCGCTCCCATGTCTTATTTGGTATGTTTGGACACGGGTGTACTAGGAATCTTGTATGAATATTTTTGAGCTAATTTTCTAGTACCAATGGAAATGAATGATAATATTTGCTAAAATGGTCAATCATATGAGTTTGTGCTCATCTGGTAGTCATTTGAGATATGAGAAGTTATGAATCTGATAGAAAGCAATTTGTGCTTATTTGGGAAATCATTCGAAACATGGAAAATTGACAAATCTGCTAGATAGAGAGTTGTGCTCACTTAGATTGGTAGTCATTTGACGAATCGGGTAGAAAGATGGAGTCTCCAAACCTATAGGTCACCTAGTTAGAGACACGGCGATCAAGGAATTATCACACCACAAAGATGGAAAAGATGGTCAAATGCACGCCCTCGTTTAGGCTGACTCTAAGAGGTCGATTGATCTGCACTAAAGAGATACGCCCTAAAGTATTTTAAGTCTATTCTACTAGTTAAGGGAAAAAGTAGAACAAGTGACTAATAAAAATGACATATGCTCGTATTTATTTATTTATATAACTCAAAAAGGACTAGGATGGTCCTAACTACTATCAAATGTATATTAGGTAAATAACTAATCAATAGGGTGTGATTTGCTTATCAGATCAAGCAATAATTAATGAATCTTGTTTGAACTAAGGCAGGGTAATACAAATTTTGCATCTTATTAGCACTAAAGGAGATAGAATTATGACTCTATTTTATCACTTTTCCGGCCCTACACTCGTCATTACTGAACAGTCTGTTGGTGCTTGCTACTCAATGACGAAGACCTAGGAATTCCTTTCGTAACTGATGTGAGTTTTATACATTAACTTAAAGACACAAGACGCTTGACACAAAGACGACTCATAATTGGGTATAGAATGCTCTTTGTCCAATTTCTTTTCACAGCGATTGACACGACTCTATAAGGAGAAATCTGGGAGAATTGGTTAGAAATTGATGGAAAGACTCAATGTGTGATGACAACTTATACGGATTTCTACATGGACCACAAATGAGTTAAAAAAAGGAGAAATGAAAAATAAAAATTGTCAGTGTTTTTTTTTTTTTTTTTGTTTTTTATAGATTGAGAAAAATAAAATAAAATAAGACCCGATTTTAAAGAAACAAAGGAAAAATGAAAACTTTGAAAGTGATGTACACAATGACCAACGTGCCGCTCAAGACAACTAATAGTCATGCATGGATGAATGTACGTATATTATACTTACTCGGATTAAACGACCCATGTGAAACTATAACGAATGTATCTACTGACTACTAGTGTTGCGCATGAGACTATTACTAATGAGGAATACCTATCCTATATGTGCGACGGAATGATAAAAAATATGATGCAAATATGTAATGTGTTGTGTAACTTTCGACATAGTAATGCAGGACTATCTAATGAACATGGACCATGCCAAATCTATTTACTCGACCAAGCCTATTTTAGTGCTTACATGACACAGGTGTATAAATTACTTTTATGACATGATCAAATGCTTATTGAGACAGGACGAAATTTATAAGATTACAAACAATAAATAATGTACATATTACCCTAATCAAAGGTTCTACGGTCTCTATGGTTAGGTTTACGGGTTGGAAATTGGGTACTCACAACATTAAAATACCACGAGGGCATCTCTCGCTTTTTTGCTCCCCCAGTCATATGGACCAGACGAGTTGCCAAAACACGACGTCATGAGGTGGAAAATACGTGTAAGGCCTAGTCGGTCGAATGAACCTTCTAAGTATACAACGTACTTTACCGAGGGTAATATAGGGTAGCTTAAGATGGCATAATATAGACTTACGGAGAGCCTATGCCTTTTTTGTCTGAAATAATTAAATTACATGATAAGAAATATAAGAAAATAGAAATAAAATAAAAAAGATAATAATAACAATATTGAGAGTATAACGCTTATTCATAAGCAAATATATTATCTTGCTTTGACACCTGTGCACATGCAAGAAACTAAAAGTCAGTAACCAAATTCATACGATCACCTGCACACACCTGCAATCTGATTTTCAATTAGGCAATGTCTCAGTTCGTTGTTAACCAATTTTATAGATCAAAAAAGGCATTCTGAGTGCTCAAAATTTTTGACAAAATAGTATACAATGTCACTCGAGAAGCAAGTACTCAGAAAAACAAATCAATTTCGTCAAATATACAAAAGATTATAAATAAATTTCGAGTCTTGCCCTCTTATAAATTCCCCAGCGGAGTCGCCACTGTGAGATCCCTGAAAAAATCTCCTTTTTGAAAATAAATAAATAATATGGAGTCACCAGTAGGTTTTATAAAAAACATACAAAAATACGTTTAACGTAAAAGACCCCTTTTGATTCCTGGAATGGGGACTGATCCGTCACTCCGGTCTGAACCAAAGATTGCGGATTCGGGGGTAAAGGTACGGTCAGGGAGGGTATTAGGCACCCGGACCGCCCATCAAACCGACGGCCTCTACTATTTACTTATAATATTATATATTTGACAAAATTTATCAAAAGAATAAGAAAAACGATACAAATTATACACAAAGAGAAAAAACTATGTTAGTCAATATAATAAATAGAGAAAATAAATAAAAGACAATAAAAGAATTAGATAAAAAGAAAGAGTAAAGAAAAACTTATTTGAATCTGGTACCCTCAGGCCTATGTGGATGTTCACTATTAATGAATTTCGACTTTGTCGTAAATTAATGGCTCTTATGCGCTTATATGAAACTGGGATGGTTTATTTTTGTGTGGTTTGGTTTGAAACTCGGTAGAATATTTGAGACGGTAACTTGTATGAGTATAGAATTTCTGGATCTAGTTTTGAGACCAGATGTGTGTCTCGTATATTTTGTGTTGTCGTGAATCTCTTATTCTTTTTGCGTGTCTCCGTCCGTTCCTCCTCATGTGACGTGCATGAGGATTATTTATATACTAATCAGAATTAGGAATTTGACGACACATGTGACTTGTAAAAGATAGAGTTTCAGTTTGGCTTCCGTTGCACAAGTTTTGTATCATCCGAGGAATTGTAATCATTGTATATGTCTTGTGCTATACGTGTGTTCTATGCACACATTTTATTGCTTTCAATTTGTGCTCATGCCTCTTCGCTTTTCATATTTTATTCTTCCTGCTGCCTTTGAATATCCAAATCCCACTCGTATTGCTTAATGACCAAGTTACTTGTATGCAAAGTTGTCCACTATATGATTCCCTTACCCGTAATGGACTTGGAATATCCATAAATAATTCTGTTCGCTGATTTTATAGTTGTATCGGGCCAAGAATATGTCTTTCAAATTATTTCCAAAAACTACAACTCCCGAATTTTATCAAATGGTTATTAATATGAAATGGAAACAGAAGGGCTCTTAGGTGGTCTTAAATCGTTTTTAAGTAATTTATGGGGAAATAAGCGTAAAGAGCCATGAATTATAACATTGTCAATTTTCATTTAGTCATTAAATTTGAGCCTCATCATCGGGTACCCGTAAGGCTAGGTAGACATTTTGAGGTGTCTACATCTATACAACCAACTAAACAACAAGTGCACTGAATAACCGACTGTACCAACAATGCATGAATAACATCATGACTCAACTTATAGAACAGTGTAACCGACTGTACTTCTTATCATATGAATAGAGTAACCAGTGACATAATCAAACACAATGTTATACTACAACTGGGTATAACTATACATATGAAACAAATATTAATGATCAATGTTATAGTAACCTAACCATAACGTGAACTATAAACGTGAGGTTATACTAACCTCAACTATAACTTCAATAAATACCTTTGAAGTTATAGTAACCTCAACCATTACCTTGACACGAAACTCAAAGTTATACTAGCATCAACCATAACCTTGAGCCATAGTCCCAGGGTTACGTTAGTCTCAACTATAACCTTAACTCGTATTCCAAAGTTATAGTAACTTCAGCTATAATCTTGATTCATATTTCCAAGGTTATACTTGTTTCAGCCATAACTAGAGTAACAACCCAAAGTTGTACTAACTTCAGCTATAACACTCGAATCATCATCAAGGTTATACTAGCTTTAGCTATAACTTTAGAGAGCACTCTTGGCCGACTATCACGCCGCTATTAGGGTTCATTCGTAAACCCTAATTGCGCTCATGACACCCATATTTAACGCATAAGCAACATATGATATATAATTAATACTGATGCGACCATAATTGGCGCATATTTAGCCCCCGAATTACCATTGTTTCTATGCTTTTTAGTGCTTATTTGGGTCATTTCTTATCTTTAGTTCTTTGTTTTGCATATTCTTTGAGATTTTGATCCCTTGGTAGGAAAGGAGTAAGAATCTTGCATTTTCATGGCAAAACGAGGCTAAATGGATCGTATTCAATGACCAAGCATCAAGGAGAGACAAGACTAGAAGGCCTTTGTACATAGCTAAGTAGAAAATCAATGTTGAGAAAGGATCCTTGAGTCCCCAAGGAAATCCCCAAGGATTCTATGAAGAAAAGGGAAGAAAAGAAGAAGGAATGACGCTGTAGAAGAATCCGAACGGATCATCCACGATCCGTCCGTCCGCCATGACTCAATCCGAGCGTCCTTACCAGGATCCGCTCGGATCCCCAGGCCCAATCCGAGCGTCTTCGCCTCGATCCGCTCGGATCGTCCATGCCCCATCCGTCCGTCTCGACCTCCATCCGCTCGGATCACAAAGACAACATGGTTTCGTCCTTCAAGTTACAAAATGGAGACGCCCTTCTCTCATTGAATACCGGAGTCTCCTTGCTCAACTTAAAAAGTGTAATTACTAGTTTAGCCCTTAGTTAACCCTAATGCATCCTCCCTAATTTTCACTATAAATACCCCATTAGTCTAATTAGAGGAGCATGTTCTTCTAATCAATAATTAGAGTAGTTAATATCAATCAAATCTCTCTTCAATATTGTAATCAAATATTAATCAAGTTTTAATCCAAGTTTTAGTTCCTTAATCTCTCTCTTGTTCTTACTTTATTTTGGGTAATTGAAGATTATTTGGGTTATTATTGGGAGATTGACAACCTCTCAATCTAGGATTCAAGTACTTCTATTATTCTTGCTTTATTATTGGAATCATTAGTAGGTATAATCTCTTAATCCCTTTTTAATTATTGCTAATTACTTTCATTTATTCATCATGTTTCATTATGTTAGTATGATTGACAACCTTTCTAGCATGATCAATATGATAATGAGTGAGTAGTCTCTTAGCTAGGGTTTAATGGGTGATTAGGGAAACCAACATGGGGAATGATTCATGCTTAAATCAATATGCTTTCATATCTTATTTGCTTGCTTGTTTTGATCTTAATACATGCACATGTTATGTTTGATGAAATGCTAAGCCTATGAATCCTTGCATTTATTATCATCTACTATCTCTTCAACTTGACTTGTAAGACATAACCCAACTCGAGTCTTGTTAGATCATGCATGTGTTAAGTAGGAAAGATTAAGTCGACTTGTAGGTGTTGTACAATCCAAGAGATTCGGCTCCGGGACCCAAACTTTCCTAGGATTGTAAGATATAACCCAACTCAATCCATCACAACAATAATTGCTTGCTTATAATTTGAGAACATGTTTGTATGATCATATCCCATGAATCCCCTATGAACCCATGACACCCTAGTGCTTTTAATCAATTGTTTACACCCTTATTCCATTTACCTTGTTAGTTTATTTTCATTGCTATTTTAGTTTAGTAACCTTCTACATCAACCCAACTTGTGACACCCCTAGACACCGCTAGTAGCAATAGAAATCTTCGTTTTCAATACCCGTCCCTTGGGATCCGACCTTTACTTGCCTCTTTACTAATTTGTAGAGTTGTTTGTGAAGTATAAATTGTGTTTTGTATCGACCATTGACCAACGACCACATATGCTTAATTTGTGAACTAAATGGCTCCGATCAAAAATGGCGCCGTTGCCGGGGACGGTGTTTAATTGATTTTAGATTTCTTTTGTTATTTTTAGTTGTGTCTTTTTCATCTTGGGGAAGTAAAACTCCTCAAGGTTTGTTCTAATTGTTTTTGAGTTGTTTGATATTTTGCATGTCTAGAAGGTTACAAAGAGATTTGTTACCTTTTGACCGTGAAATCGAAAGAACCTTGACGAATAATAGGAGACTTGTTAGGAGGAATTTGGGAGGTGTTGGTGAAGTTGTTCAACCCACTAGTGAGTTTGTCAATCCTTTCGCAATAGAAGGAGAAGAGAACCCATTAAACAATACCACACAAAATCCACCTACAATGCCTAAATTTTCGTCTCACTCTATACCCACCGAGGAGGATCTACCAAACGGTACTCCTACCCCACAACATCTTACCGGAAACTTTATTGCCAAGTCCGCCTTCATCCAACTAGTTGAGAGGAGCCAATTCGGGGGCATGCCAAGTGAGGACCCTCATTCTCATATGGAAACATTTTGTGATTATTGTGAAGCTATCTCTCAAACGGGCGTGACTCAAGACCAAATAAGATGGGTCTTATTTCCTTTTTCGTTAATCGGCACCGCAAAGCAATGGTTGAAGGGCCTTGATAAGGCCACCCTTGGAATAGATTCTTGGAAGAAGTTAGCTCTAGCTTTCTACAAAAAATTCTACCCACCGGAAAAAACCAATATGCTAAGAGCTCAAATTACGGGTTTTAAGCAAAGGGATGAAGAATCTTTGTATGAAACTTGGGAGCGGTTCAAAGGTATTTGTCGCTCATGTCCTCACCATGGACTTAGCGAATGGTTTTTAGTGCAACAATTTTGGAATGGTTTATATGAAGATTCAAGGAACATTCTCAATATGGGATCAAATGGAATGTTCACCGAAGTTGATGACAATCAAACATGGAACAAGATTGAGGAAATGGCGGTCCATAATTCGCAATATAGTAGGCCTCGCAAAGCTACTAGAGGAAAGTATGAAGTGGACACCGTTACTCAATTGGGTGCTCAACTTAGTGCTCACATTGACACTATCAACTTGAAGTTTGAGCAAGCTATGGCTAGACTTGAGGAAAGCTCAAAATCAACAAAGCATCATGTCAATGCCATGACGGCATCCTCATCAATCCCAAGCGGGATATGTGAGAATTGTGGAACCTTAGGTCATGATCAAGGAGAATGTAGGGGAACAACCGAGCAAGTTAATGCTTTCCAAGCTTACAAAAGTGGTACCCCTTATTCAAATTTTTACAATGAAAACACCAAGTTCCATCCAAATCTCTCATACAAAAGCCAAAATGTTCAAAACCCTCAACCAACATACACTCCACCACCCATGAGAAATCAAAACCAAAGACCCTTTTTCAATCAAAACCAAGGTTACCAAAATCAAAATCCATACAATCACCAAAATGACCAAAGTTTTGATGTCCAAAAAGCGGTCCTTCAAATGCAAAAAAATCAACAAGAATTTTTCACCCAAATGCAAAAAGATAGCCAAGCAAAGGATACCACCATCAACAACATTCTAGCTCACACCAAGATGTTGGAAACACAATTGACCCAACTAGCATCTTCAAGCTCATCAAGACAAAAGGGGCAATTACCACCACAAAGTAATCCCCCTAGACATGAAACGGTTAGTGCCATTCACTTGAGAAGTGGTACAAGGTATGAAGCACCGAAGGAGCAAGTTGAGGATGAAGTTGTGAGAGCTAGTGAGAATGAAGTTGTGGTGCAAAGTCCCAAAGAAGGGGAATCATCAAAAGGAGAAAGTTCAAAGAAAAATGAAGACAAAGCCAAAGAAAAGGAGCCCATTGTGATTAGACTTCCTTTTCCAAGTCGTCAAGCCAAGCCTAAATTTGATGATCAACTTGGAAAGTTCATGGAAATTGTGAAGAACTTAGAAGTCTCAATTCCTTTTACGGAATTAATCAATCACGTTCCGGCCTATGCGAAATACATGAAGGATATTCTCACAAAGAAGAAGTCAATCCGGAAACTTGAGACTATCGCCTTCACTAAGGTGAGTAGTGCCATACTTCAAGGGAGTTCACCTCCAAAGCTAAAGGATCCGGGAAGCTTCTCAATACCGTGTACCATTGGCGACACAACGATCAACAAAGCCTTATGTGATCTAGGGGCTAGTGTGAGTGTCATGCCATACTCGGTGAGTAAAAGGTTGGGAATGGGAGAGCTTAAATGTACCAATATCACACTTCAAATGGCCGATAGATCGACGAAGACACCGCTAGGGATATGGGAAGATGTCCCCGTGCGAATTGGGAAGTTTTTCATCCCGGTGGACTTTGTCATTGTTGATATGGAGGAAGATTCCAACATTCCAATCATCTTAGGAAGACCTTTCCTACACACCGCGGGTGCGGTGATTGATGTGAAACATGGAGAGCTCACTCTAGAAGTGGGAGATGAAAGCATAACTTTTAATCTTGACAAGACCATGAGAGCTCCTCGTTTGCATGAGCCATGTTTCATGATCGATCACTATAGCCGGAAGGATGAAAGGAAGAAATCGGAACTCCAATGGAGGAAGAAAGTTGAAGATGCTCCATTCAAAGAGCAAGTGAATTGTGACAAGGAGAGCTTGCAAAGCTCATCAAAATCAACCAAGGAAGAAGATGATGGCCTCATTGGCCAAAAGAAGAATTTGGGAGAGTTGTCTCCATCCAAGCAAGAGATTTTCAATGATCAACTCAATGAAGTTTGTGGTCTTTGGGACGACGAATTTGAAGGGATCTTTAATCCCTACATTGGGCATGCCATCGATCATGATCAACAACAAGGACCAAGATCTATTGAAAGCCTCTACCACAACAATGAACAAGCTTTTAATTACTTCTTCGAGGTGTTGAGCAACATCAACAACACCTTGAACATGCCTCCTTGACATCTCATCAAGAATGAGAGTTTGGTGGAGTCCTCCCTAAACCACCACTTGTAAATATTTCTAACTCCCTAACTTACATTTAATTTTTGCATTACATTTTTTGTCATTTTTGGATTTTATTTACCTTGATCAAAATAATTGTCATGAAAAGAGAGAAGTGAGGGAGGGACTAACGATTTTAATTGATGTGTAGTGATTTACCTTAGTGTGGGGATGGGAATTGCCTAGGCTATTCATGCCTTAGTAGTGCCCCCACAATGAAGAACACAAGAAAAGAAAGAAAGAAAGAAAGAATGTTAAGGAATGGGTTTGCGCAAGGATCCGTGTAATCAAAGAAGAATCCGAGCGGATTCTGGAGAATCCGTCCGTCTACAGAGGATCCGAGCGTCCAGCTCAGAAGACGCCCGTCTTGGGCTGTGCAAAAATTGAAGAATTCCTGTCTGTTAAGGAATCCGAGCGGATTTCTGGAAAAGACGCCCGTCTCCCAGGATCCGTCCGTCTCTGGTAAAATCCGCCCGTCTTGAAGCTGAAGAAAAACAAGAAAAATCTCTGGATGAGAATCCGTCCGGATTTCCCAAGAGACGCCCGTCCCTCAATAAAAATCCGAACGGATTTCCTCAGGAGACGCCCGTCTTTAGGCGGGATTTTTAAAATTTGAAGCTTGAAAATCCGAGCGGATTGCGCCTAATCCGCACGGATCGTGCCTGCATCCTCGAGATTTTCGTTTCTTTAAATACCCCCCCCCTTCATTCATTCATTCATTCATTCTTAAACACTACCCATAACACCAAAACCCTCATCCTCTCCATCTCAAACACAAAAACCCTCAACAAAATCACCAAAACAAAATCAAACCATCCTTCAAACATCAAATTAATCACTCCATCTTCAAGAAAAATCAAAACCAAGCACAAAATCTTCACCCTTTGAATTGATTTTTGTTCTCATAAAGGCAAAGCCTTTCACTTTCAAAATCAATTTGGGCATTCTACAAATTGAAGATTTTTGATTCTCTACTTGGTTTGTTCATCAAATGGCAAGAACAAAGGGAGCAACAAAGGCAACAAAGGCACCAAAAGCAAAAGCTCTCTCTCAAAGGCAAAAAGCTCTACAAACAAAGAAAGCTTTGGCAATGGTGGTGTCAACACCAAGCTTGGTAGTGGAACAACCTCAGCAAATTTCTATGGAAGCATCACCTTCTACTCCGGTAATTAATCAACTCTTGCATTATCCGGAGGTAACTTTCATTTCCGATGACCATAGAAATTCATTTGTCAAGTTTGCTATGAAACAAATTCAATCCACCAAGTTCATATGTGAAAAAACCTTAGAGAAGCTAGGTGTCCTTGAACAAACAAGAGTCTTTTTCAATGCCATGGGTTTGAAGAAATTGTTTGAAATGAAAGAAGTAACATACCCCTCCCTTGTCTTGGAATTCTTAAGTTCCTTGAAAGTGACAAAAGTTGAGAATAGGGAAAATATTGAGTTTCGTCTAGCTAACATTAGTAGACGCATTTCCTTTCCGGAATTGGGTGCAATTTTGGGTCTTAGCGATGAACCTAATTTCTATAAGCAATATGGTAAGTACGATCCCGCGCCTCTTTGGGAGGCAATCTCCGGGAAGAAATATGAAGATTTTCATGCTTGTCGTGCTCTCTTGGTCCATCATCCGGACATAAGAGTATGGCACAAAGTTGTGGGAAATACCATAATTGCTAGAAGAGACACCAATCATTTCACGGGACTCGATTTTATTCTCCTTGAATCAACCTTGAATATTAGAAGAATTCACACCAAGCCTTACAATTGTTTGAGGCTATTGGTTGATAGATGGCTTCATGTAGATAGTGGGAAGAAGGGTCAAACCGTAATTGTTAATGGCGGCCTTGTCACGGTCCTAGCCAAGCACTTTGATCCTAATTTCAATAAGGATAGCAAGTACAAGGCTAAGGATGGTGGCCATCTCATTGATATGTCCACATTGATTAACAAGTTTAAGTGGGTTGTTCACAATTCCCTTGATACCAAGTATGGGTGGCTTACTAGTGAGGCTCGTTCATTCACTTTACCCGCAAAGATTTGCCGTCTTAGTGTCCACCGGACCAACTATTTACTTCCCCTAACCAAAGAAGCCGAGTACATCATTCAACAACAAAAGGGTGACCATGAGGCCCCCTCCTCTTCCATTATCATACCACCTTACCCCTTTGACTATGAAGAGTTTACGCCGGAAGGAATTGAAATTGGGAAAGACTATGTAACTCTTCTTATGAGAGCCATGCACAAGCAAGCTTATGAAGACCGGAAGAATGCATATCTAGCTCAATATCCTCCCCTCCTACATTTAGCTAGGCAAGGACTCCTTGATCCATCTTGTCCTTTGCCTAGTTGGGCGGATAGAGAAGCTTTGTTCCCGGGTGCATCAAGGGATGTGGTGGAAGATAATGAGGTTGTTGGAAATGATGAGGAGATTGATGATAATCTTGAAGAAGAAGCAAGTGGAGATGAAGAAAGGGATGGTGAAGATGAGGAAGATGATGATGAGGAAAGCAATGAAGAAAGTGCCAAGGAAAGTGGCAATATGACCACTTCTCATGAGGGAAGTGGTGATGATGATAGCATGATGGAAGACTAGCCTTGGAGATTCCTACTCTCCCACGGTTTGTCTATATCTCTTTGTATTTTATTTTCATTTTGATCATTGTTGGTTTAGTCCTAGCAACATCAAAGGACTCACACCTCGGTTCCATTGAGGTGTTCTTACTTATTGTTCCCATTTTTGTAAAATCCAAAATGACAATCTAGTCTCATGCATAGCATAGCATGTGCATGAACTCCCCCATGCTTTGACATTAGCAATAGTGTCTTGCTTGGTTTGGGGAAGTTGATGCATACGCAACGGGAGGTAATTTAAATTATCCTCTCCGTCATAACAAAACAACATGCATCATGTAGAATAGCTTAGTGTAGAATTGCATTTAGCATAGAAATCATGCATCACTTTTGCATAATTTCCATCATTTTGGCCATTGAGGACAATGCCCATATTAGTGTGGGGATGGGAATTCTAACACTTAACTTCTATTCAAAAACCCATAAAAATTGAAAAATTTCAAAAATCATAAAAATTTGAAAATTGAAAAAAACCAAAAACAAGTTCATTTTCCTTTGTATATATTGTCTTGTATATATTGTGTTTGTTCATCCTTTTTCACATTGATTGACTATGTCACATCCGAGACATGAGGATATTGAAGACCGCATGGTATGATCTTTCCAATCTCCTCTTTCCTCTTTATGTTAATGACTATGTGGCTTTATTTTGATTGATGCGGTAAAAACAATGTGAACCTAGGACTTGCACTTAGTTTATATGTCATACTAGTTGGTAGAAACATTTGCATTAGGATGTTTATATGGTAGTTGCATCATGGCATGTAGTTTGCATGTTAGAAAAACTTTGCGAAACCGTCTACTTGGGAAGCTTGACAAGTGTATATAGGCCCTAGTAGATGCTTGTTGTTCTTAAGACTTTGCTTGTTAGAATACTTGTAAAACACCCTAGGATGTGTCATGCTAGTATCCTTTGACCCATGGTTTAAGGCCGAGTCAAGAGTACCTTGTGGTGTGATAACTCCTTGGCTACCGTTTATTCCAAGGTGACCCTTGAAACCATGCATACTTCTATCATTCATCCATATTCTACCATACATTTTTGTCATCAAAGGGAATGGGCACAAAAATTATTCAAATTTGAGTTCAATGAAATGAAAAGTGAAAGAAAGTTTGCAAAAATGCATCAAATGAAAAGAGGAGCAAAAATAGAACTCCTAAAGCTTCAAATACAAGGCACCCTCGTTACTAATTGGGGTGACTTTGAAAATGTTCAAAAGAAATGCAAAAAAGTTGTCAAGTATTGAAATGCCAAAAATCAAAAAGAAATGGCAAAAAGAAAGTGTTCTCAAATGTTATATGCCACATGAAATTGGGGGGAAAAAACAACAACAAAAGCAAACTCCCAAAAGAAACTCAAATATCTATCGATCCCTTTATCCATCGTATCCATTTTTGTGCATGGTAGAGAGGGGACGACCCTTCTTCTTGTCTAGGCAAGAGGGGGAATTCCGCGATCCTCCAGTGTTTCTAACGCCATAGGGAGTCTACTCTTGACAAAAGCATTTAACGATTGAGGACAAAGGTACCCTAGCTTGACACCTTTTGGAGGTGATTTATTGGTATCCTTCTAGGCTTAGTAGTTTGAACAAATTGCATCTTTGAAGGATTGTGTACCCTTGAATTGCTTCCCTTGTAGATAATTTCCACCACTTAGATGAGGAAAGTGGCTATTCTTTTTGTAGATGCATCCATTATGTGTTTTTATGTGCTTAATGTTTGGATGTGTCGCCATTTTGGCAAGACCCACCTTGCCTTGCAAGAAGGCATCCTACCTCATGGTTGTCTTGTTGTGAGTTGAAGGGGCGGAGTGAGACCCGCTAATTGTCTCATATCGGCTATTATTATTAGGTTAGGTTAGTATTGGTCCTAGTCTTAGTCACCTCTTTACTCGGGACGAGCAAAGGTTCGGTTTGGGGATATTTGATGCGACCATAATTGGCGCATATTTAGCCCCCGAATTACCATTGTTTCTATGCTTTTTAGTGCTTATTTGGGTCATTTCTTATCTTTAGTTCTTTGTTTTGCATATTCTTTGAGATTTTGATCCCTTGGTAGGAAAGGAGTAAGAATCTTGCATTTTCATGGCAAAACGAGGCTAAATGGATCGTATTCAATGACCAAGCATCAAGGAGAGACAAGACTAGAAGGCCTTTGTACATAGCTAAGTAGAAAATCAATGTTGAGAAAGGATCCTTGAGTCCCCAAGGAAATCCCCAAGGATTCTATGAAGAAAAGGGAAGAAAAGAAGAAGGAATGACGCTGTAGAAGAATCCGAACGGATCATCCACGATCCGTCCGTCCGCCCAGCTCAATCCGAGCGTCCTTACCCAGGATCCGCTCGGATCCCCCAGGCCCAATCCGAGCGTCTTCTGCCTCGATCCGCTCGGATCGTCCATGCCCCATCCGTCCGTCTCGACCTCCATCCGCTCGGATCACAAGACAAAGCATGGTTTCGTCCTTCAAGTTACAAAATGGAGACGCCCTTCTCTCATTGAATACCGGAGTCTCCTTGCTCAACTTAAAAAGTGTAATTACTAGTTTAGCCCTTAGTTAACCCTAATGCATCCTCCCTAATTTTCACTATAAATACCCCATTAGTCTAATTAGAGGAGCATGTTCTTCTAATCAATAATTAGAGTAGTTAATATCAATCAAATCTCTCTTCAATATTGTAATCAAATATTAATCAAGTTTTAATCCAAGTTTTAGTTCCTTAATCTCTCTCTTGTTCTTACTTTATTTTGGGTAATTGAAGATTATTTGGGTTATTATTGGGAGATTGACAACCTCTCAATCTAGGATTCAAGTACTTCTATTATTCTTGCTTTATTATTGGAATCATTAGTAGGTATAATCTCTTAATCCCTTTTTAATTATTGCTAATTACTTTCATTTATTCATCATGTTTCATTATGTTAGTATGATTGACAACCTTTCTAGCATGATCAATATGATAATGAGTGAGTAGTCTCTTAGCTAGGGTTTAATGGGTGATTAGGGGAAACCAACATGGGGATGATTCATGCTTAAATCAATATGCTTTCATATCTTATTTGCTTGCTTGTTTTGATCTTAATACATGCACATGTTATGTTTGATGAAATGCTAAGCCTATGAATCCTTGCATTTATTATCATCTACTATCTCTTCAACTTGACTTGTAAGACATAACCCAACTCGAGTCTTGTTAGATCATGCATGTGTTAAGTAGGAAAGATTAAGTCGACTTGTAGGTGTTGTACAATCCAAGAGATTCGGCTCCGGGACCCAAACTTTCCTAGGATTGTAAGATATAACCCAACTCAATCCATCACAACAATAATTGCTTGCTTATAATTTGAGAACATGTTTGTATGATCATATCCCATGAATCCCCTATGAACCCATGACACCCTAGTGCTTTTAATCAATTGTTTACACCCTTATTCCATTTACCTTGTTAGTTTATTTTCATTGCTATTTTAGTTTAGTAACCTTCTACATCAACCCAACTTGTGACACCCCTAGACACCGCTAGTAGCAATAGAAATCTTCGTTTTCAATACCCGTCCCTTGGGATCCGACCTTTACTTGCCTCTTTACTAATTTGTAGAGTTGTTTGTGAAGTATAAATTGTGTTTTGTATCGACCATTGACCAACGACCACATATGCTTAATTTGTGAACTAAATGGCTCCGATCAAATACATTAAAACATATACAAACATGTAAAAACATAATTAACATGACAATAAACAATCAAACATGTACCAATCAAGCAAAACAATCATTAAATCATATTAATTACATCAATTGGCATAAACACAATTAAAAGAGAAACACCTAGTTACCTTTTTACGCAAATAATCCTAAAGATCGTCTTCAATGATATAAACGTCCTCTCCAGGAGCAACTTCCACGCCTTCATTGTCGTTTCACACGTGCCAAAGAAGAACGAATCTAATAAATATACTTACTATATAAATATATTAAATAAACGCGTAAACTACGAAACTTACAGCGAAGATTGTTAGATCCAAGGAATAAGATCGATCTAGGCATGAAGAACGATGAAAAAAGAAGGAAAAAGGAAGGGCGTCACAAAACCCTAGGCGGGATCTCGCGCGGCACCAAGGGAGAGAAAAAGAGAGGAGAGAAAATTAGGTTTAGGGTTTTGTGAGAATTATGAGAAAAGAAAAGTAAGGGTTTGGTTTCCCTTCTAATTTATACAAGAAGCTCATGGGTTTATTCCAAGTTTAAGCCCAAAACTCCACCCATCTCCACCAAAAATCACGTTAGACCCAAGACAAGAGCGGGTCTTCACCGTTTTCGAACCCAACGAGCTAAAAAGACAAGAGACGGATATTTTCCCGGAAAAATAAAATGTGTGGACATGGCCCACCTGCAAGCCCAGCCGATCTGTGGACATACAGCGGTCTTTTGAAAGTCACGCTCGGCGGCGTAAAAATGCTTTCGACCGGATCGTTTTAGATCGGTCGGTTCCGTCTCGGTAAGAGTCTCGAAACGATTAGAGATGTTCGGAGTCACCACTAAGCATTTGTGGGATGCTTGGAACCCGTTCGAATCCACTTTATACCTCGGTCAAATGAAGCACAAAGCGATGTTTGACATAGGTACTAAAGATAAGGAATCGTCCCTCTTTAGCATCCTATCTCTAGAATGACTCTCGTACGCCCTGGATAAGGTCGTCCACTATCCAAAGTTTCTGAGTAAGAGGTGAAGGTACGTATTGGGAATCCCTTTAATCAGACACCCAATCCCGCCCGCGGTAGCTGATACCCGTCGTTGCGAGTACCAAAAATAAGATTTATAATTTCCTATTAAGACTAACCTAGGCTAGTGGTAACAGGGTCGAACCACAAGGAGGCAGACGTAATTTCTAGCTGTCTAATTCTAGTCTAAAGTAACGAGTGTGGGGGTTGAGTGAATTTGGTCTATAGCTAAGAGTAAATAAAGACAATAAACTAAAAAAAACGGCTTAAACAGATAAAGAAGGGGCACTAGGATGGTCGGTTCATTACAGCTTCGGCGGCAGCATACTAAGTCGGTCTGAATCAAACACAAGTGAAGCGGGAAACAAGAGGTCCTCTCGGTCCACTCTTTACAGATAGCATCTTTTGATCTCGCTATAAGTCCCTAATATCACTAATACTGACTCTCGTCTTGAAAAGTGACTTATAATCTAAACTTTACCTATCTTTCGATCTCAGCATAGTTTAGTATTTTAATTGGTGATCTAACAACTTTCCCTATCTTTCGATCTAATGGGTCAGTCATAAATTAAGCATTCAACTAGTCGCATGCATTCGATTTGTTAAATACAACATTAAAATCAATTAAAACGAAAGGTAACCTCACGAGGTCAGTCGATCGACCAAGTATGTCAGTCGATCGACTGACACGCGAATTCAGTCCAATTTAATACTATGCCACCTACGCCATAATTCGCCTACATCCTAGCACAAACTATTTAGCTACTCATGCTGAAAGTGATAACAACAATAATACTAGGGCATAAAAGTATTGAATTCATAATTAAGGCGATAGAACAAACAATTAACATGCAACAATAAGATGGTTTCGGGAATCTAACTATCAATTCTATACTAATAACGAAATAGAAGTAAATTGAAATAGGGCAGAAAAATACCGAGATTGCAGAGGGAAGATTAAGAACAAGAACGAAAAATTCCAATGCTAACAATATTCCCAACCCTAATTCTAAAAACCGTATATAGAACTTAATGTAAAAACTGAATGTGAAACTTAGATAAAAGCTTGATACTAAACTGATGTTTCTAGGTTACGTTATATAGAAACTAACGTAGCTTTATTTCCTAAACCTAACATAACTTTGGGCTTCAAGATTCACGGTCTTTTAATTCTCGTCTGGAATAGCAACGTGGTCGATCGACTGCTAGGACTGGTCGATCGACTGATCCTCAGTAAACAGTAGCTTCTGGAACCCGCAGGTTGGTCGATCGACTGATGGTAGTGGTCGATCGACTGCTTGAGCTGCTACTTGACTTCTATAAACTCGTGGACTTGTCTTTTGGGCCTTGAATTGCGCACCAAGCTCGCTCCTCGGGTGAATACTTCACGTCATATGCAATGCAGGATACTCGGGGACGGATTTAGCTCAAATTTCCGCTGGATTCTTCACATTTCTGCAATAATGTACAAAATACGGAAGTAGACGGAAATAGGGAGAAATGTAGCATAAACTACATGAATGAGCTCTGAAATGCGTGTAAAATGGGATGTAAAACATCATATAAAAGACACGCATCAGTAGCGGCCTCTACTGATCGATCTTGGTTGGTTGAATGCAAAAGTTGATAAAATGGTTTAAATGCCTGAATGCGCATCCAATAATTTAAACCTAACATGTGAGATCTTTCTAAGTCGGTTGATTTAATCCAAATATCAAGTATAAGATGTCGAGTTGGATTAATGGTTGATTCGCATGCAAGACGGAAGTTAAACATCCATTTACCGTTTATAGGTTTATGGTGCATAACGTGATCCATTTGTCTTAGTAAAGCATTTTGCAAGTATGATTTTCGAATGAGCAAATGGCCATCTGATTTGTCCTATATCCGGGCTAACCGGAGTCGGGATCGTTCTAGACTAATGCTGGAAAGGGAACAGGCCTTGTGACAGGCGGCCATATGAAGCGCGAGCATGCCGGCAGTGTAAGGGGGCCTCCCCTGGTTTTGGAAATAAGAGAAAAGGGGCCTGTTTAGGCGCGGGTCAACCAACGGTTATATGCCGTGTTCTGACCATTTGGAAAACGTTTATAAAACGTATTGAAAATGGGTATTTGACCCGATTTGGTTTGAAAGGGTCGTTTAGACCGCATTTGTTGATTTGAGGAACGAGACTCGAATAATCATCATTATTTTGATGGTATTCGGTGTCGGGTTCGACTTGGCAAGCTTGACATGAATAGTTTTGAAAATAGTTATGAACTAATTGTTTTAAGTTCATTTGAATATAATTAGTCCCCAAGCAAGAACTAGACTCGATCTAATGACCTAATGGAACGAGTTCAATCTCAGAGCGAAATGAAACATGTAAAGCCTAAACCAATTTAATGCACAACCAACAATCAATTAGCAATTGAATCATGCAAACGAGTTATGGAGTCGTTAAAACTACTGAACCGTCAACTGTAGAGACTTATCAAATTGGACTCTCACGGGTCGCTCAAATCACTCAATAAGTACAGGTGAATATATGTAAGATAGAAAGAAGTAAATGTAATGAACCTCACCTAACTACGACCTATCAGAACATGCATGCAGTCTAATATGAAAGCAATCTCTACAACCGTACATACGCATTCCAACCAACAAAAGACCATGACACATGCCGAGGTATAAATTTGGATATGTGAGGTATGGGTAAGAAAAGGCAAAACATTTATGGGAAAGTGGAGGTACAGGTGATCAAGCTAGTACCAAAACGGAACCATATGGCAACATCCAACTTCTTAATCAAAATCAATCGAAACGGTGCTATAGCAAGCACAAATCTCACAATCTCCAGAGATAAAAGTAATCAACTAACTCCCCATAAAATACGAATAATACATGGGAGCAAAAATCGCCAAAAAATAAGGGTTTGAATTATGCGAATTGATTCTTTCTCTCTTTCTCGAATCTCAGTCGATCGACCAAAAGGGGCAGTCGATCGACTGCTTAAACAGTACAGAACTCTTTTTTTTTTCTTTCATTTCATCTTTTTTCTCTTTCTTTTTTTCTTTTGTTTCTTTTCTTTATTTCTTTCCTTCCTTCATTTCATCTTCCCAATAACGTCTCAACAGAGCATATGCCACCAAAAATGAGTAACAACCCCAAGAACACAGACTACTAGCTTGACAAAGGACAGGCTAAATGTAGGATGTAGTAATTAGGACAAAAAGGATATTTTTGGCAGTGTGGAGTTCATGGGCAAAAATGAAAAAAGGAAACCTCTACCACATGTGTCAACTAACCACAGACCGAATGCATACAGGTATTAAGCAGATTAAGTTCATATTTATGCACATTTATGTGACATGCCTCATGAGGAGTGATACCCGTCGCTGTGAGTACCAAAGATAAAATTTATAATCTCCTATTAAGACTAACCTAGGCTAGTGGTAACAGGGTCGATCCACAAGGAGGCAGTTGTAAACTTTAGTTGGTTAACGTTCAGTCTGAGGTAACTATTATGGGGGTTGATTTGAATTGGTCTATAACTAATAACAATAAGAAGAAAATAAACTAAAGATATGATTTAAACAGATAAAAGAAAGGTACTAGGATGATCGGGTCATTATAGCTTCGGCGGCAGCAAACTAAGTCGGTCTGAATTAAACACAGGTAAGGCGGGAAATAAGAGGTCCTCTCGGTCCACTCCTAACAAATAGCATCTCTCGATCTCGCTATAGGTCCCTAATGTCACTAATACTAACTTTCGTCCTGAAAAGCGACTAATGGTCTAAACTATACCTATCTTTCGATCTTAGCATAGTTTAGTCGAATTAATTGATGGTCAAATAACTTTCCCTATCTTTCGATCTAATGGGTCAGTCACAAATTAGGTATCTAACCGGTCGCATGCATTCGATTCGTTAAATACAAGTTTAAATTCAATTAAAACGAGGGATAACCTTACAAGGTCAGTCGATCGACCAACAAGGTCAGTCGATCGACTGACACGCGGGTTCAGGCCGTGTCTAATCTAATGCCGCCTATGCCAAAAATCGCCTACATCCTAGCACTAGAGGTTTAGCTACTCATGATGAAGGTAAAAACAACAATCAAACTCATGACAATTACGGAATTCATACTTAAAATAAATAGCAATGATGATGAAACGACAATTGGCTTGGGAACACTAACTATCAATTCTATACTAACAATGGAAATAAAACGATAAAACTCAATACTAGGGCAGAAGAAATACCGAGATTCAAGAGGAAAGATTAAGAACAATGGCAGAATTTCCAATGCTAAAGTTGATAACCCAAAACCCTAACTCGGAAAATAAACTAAACTATTGTGATGTGAAACTTAATGTATTCTCTGATATATTATTCGATATCAAAACTAGATGCTGGTGTTACGTTATATAGCAATCAACGCAACAACTTCTTTCTAAAACCTAAACTTCACGGGCTTTCTAAATCTCGTCTGGAATCGAAGTCTGGTCGATCGACTAAAGATGCTGGTCGATCGACTGCTCCTCAGCAACAGTAGCTTCTGGAAACCGAGCCTTGGTCGATCGACTGATTAGGTTGGTCGGTCGACTGGCTAAGCTGCTACTTGACTTCTTTTAACTCGTGGACTTGTCTTTCGGGCCTTGGATCGCGCACCAAGCTCGTTCCTTAAGCAATTCCTTCACGTCATTCGCAATGCAGATTACTCGGGGGCGGATTTGGCTTGATTTCCCGTCGAATTCTTCACATTTCTACAATAAAGTACAAAATACGGAAGTAGACGAAAATAGGGAGAAATGTAGCATAAACTAAACAAATGAGCTCTGAAATGCGTGTAAAAAGAGATGTAAAACATCATATAAATGACACGCATCAAATCTCCCCAAACCAAACCTTGCTTGTCCCCAAGCAAGAACTAGACTCGATCTAATGACCTAATGGAACGAGTTCAATCTCAGAGCGAAATGCAAACTGTAGGGCCCAAACCAATTTAATGCACAACCAACAATCAATTAGTAATGTGAATCATGCAAACGAATTATAAAGTCGTTAAAAGGCTGCTGAACCGTTGACTGTAGAGACTTATCAAATTGGACTCTCGCGGGTCGCTCAAATCACTCAATTAAGCACAGGTGATATATTTATAAGATAGAAAGAATTGACTTTGTAGAGACTCTCACCTAACTACGACCTATGAGAACATGCCAGCAATAAAATATGAAAGAAATCTCTATGACCGTACATATGCATTCCAACCAAACAGATGACCAATGACACATGCCGAGGTATATATAGGATATGTGAGGCATGGGTAAGAAGAGGCAAAACATTTTATGGTAAAGTGGAGGTACAGGTGATCAAGCTAGTACCAAAACAGGACCAAGTGGCAACATCCAACTTCTTGCTCATAATCAAACGAAACGGTGCTATAACAAGCACGAAACTCACAATCTCCAAACTATCAAATCAATAAACTCCCCATAGGATATCAATGAAACATGGGAGCAAAAATCGCCAAAAGATAAGGATTAAATTATGCGAATTGACTTTTTTTTTTCTTTTTCTCTTTCTTTCGAACTTCAGTCGATCGACCTAAAGGAGCAGTCGATCGACTGCTTTGAACAGTACAGAAACTTTTTTCTTTCTCTTTTTTTTTTTTTTTTTTTTTTTTTTTTTGTTTCTTTCTTTCCTTCTTTCATTTTCCAATCATCATCTCAACGGAGCAAATGCCACCAAAAAACGAGTAACAATCCCAAGAAAACAGACTACTAGCTTGACAAAGGACAGGCTATGTGTAGGATGTAGTAAATGGGACAAAAAAGGATATTCTTGGCAGATGTGGAACTTATGGGTAAAATGAGAAAAGGAAACCTCTACCACATGTGTCAACTAACCACAAACCGAATGCATACAGGTATTAAGTAGATCAAATTCATAATTGTGCAAATTAAGGAAACATGTCTCATAAGGAGTACTACTCACATTCCTAAATGAACTGGTCATGAATGTCACCGATTATAGGCTCTAAAAACTCGTAAATATGATGTAGGTTGCCAATTATTAAAGTCAAGTCACAAGTTAAGCAAGAAATGTAACGAAAACTCGTAGATATGCATTTATGATTCTACTAATAACATGTAAGTCAAGCAAGGTTTAGGCAAAACAGGTGCAAATGCAAAATCATCCTTGAAATACTACCGTTCCGACTCGACCTATATGCTAAAATAAACGTGCATTTTATGGAAATTTTTGGAAATTTTTCAATTTTTATTGAATTTTTTTGATATATGATGAAAACGAAATAAACGATGCAAACTGAAATTTAAACGTGAATGCAAACAAATGAATGAAGTGCGACGCAAAACCCTTCCCCAAACCAAATCGCACAATGTCCCCATTGTGCAAAATCATATGATGAAAGCAAAGAGAAATGGGAATTTGCGAGAAAAAGGAAATAAAAACACAATGACATAAGGTAAAGACTTGGGAACTCACAAGACTTTAAGCGCAGCAAAGGAAACCTCCCCAAACCAGCGTGAGCTAGGAGGTTTCAGTAGCCAGCAGTGCTACCAACAAGAGTGCCTGAAAGACAGAAAACACCACGCATAAGACCGAAGAAAACAATTTTGAAGCGTAAATATTGTGCACTAACGAGACAAAAGAAGAAATAGATAATTCGACGGAAAATAAAGTGGAGTAGAAAACTCCCTTAGGTCCGCATATCGACCAAACACAGCAGGGGAGAGGTCGTGAACGAATATAAGCGGCATGATCGATCGACCTAAAGAGGCGATCGATCGACCAGTGGCGAGAAAAAGTAGCTCCGTAAACTGCAATTGATCGATCGACCAATGGTGCGTCGATCGATCGAAAAAACATCACTGCCGCAGTGTCTTATTTCTTCGTAATTGCTCAATGATTTGAGCTAATAAGCTCTAAATACCTGCAAATACACAAAAGTACGCGCCCAAAATTGCGCAAAACCCAGAACGAAGTCTAAAACACTTGAAAATCCTAAGCAAACGAAATAAAAGCGAAGTTTTCGCGCACACAAAAGCAATAGAAAATAGTTCGAAAGCAATAAAATGAAGTTTATAACGAAACTTGATCAACTAATAGTTGATCAAAAAGGACCACGGTATGGCCCACTTCGTTGGCTTCTGGCTACTAGAGGTAGCCTCAATGGTGCTCATCTTATCAGTTGCACCCTTCTCAGCTTCAACAGTTGGAGAGCTCAATGGATCAATCTCGTCATCTCCCCAATCAAGGGCTCCCTCGGAATCGTCGGAATCAAGATAAGCCCATCTCACCTTGGCTGGCTCATCTTCCACTTCCTCATCAGTCCCATAGCTTAGGCATCCAAGACCTCCTCTTTGAATGATAGGTCTTGTCGCAGATGGAGTATCCAACGGCTCTCCCTTCCCCAAACCAGCTCCTGCATTATCTAAAATAACAGATTCTTCCTCCTTCTTGCTCCCAATCCGGGGCGGAGGGGTTAATACAACAGTAGTAATAGGGACAGTCGACTCGGGAAGCACAAAGTATGATCTTTTTTCAGAGACCGTATTACAAGTAACAGGCCACATGGCGTCCTTCTTTTTAGCAGGTTGGGCAAAAATGATAGAGTGTTTCCCAACCTTGAAGGTCAAGGTTCCTAAACCGACGTCAATAACTGCACCAGCAGTGTGCAGAAACGGCCTACCCAAAATGATGGGAATATGGTCATCCTCAGGCATATCAAGGACAACAAAGTCGACAGGGAAGAAAAACTTCCCTATCCGGGACGGGTATGTCCTCTAGGACTCCTATGGGCTCGACCCAGATCGGTCACCATCCGAATGTCATCTCGTGATAGCAAACCGGGTCAACTTGAGTTTCCTAGCTAAACTCAAGGGCATGACACTTATATTGGCCCCTAAGTCACACAATGCCTTCTCAATTGAGAAGGTACCTATTTTGCAAGGGACAGAAAAGCTGCCCGGGTCCTCTAACTTAAGGGGCTAGCAGAGACAGATAAGAACAAGACTCCTTGGTGAGTGCGACAAGATGACCTTGTTTCAAGTGACCGCTTTTTTGACAACAGTTGCTTCATAAATTTAGTGTAAGCGGGTACTTGGTTAACTAGCTCAAGGAAGGGGACTTGCACATTCAGACTACGGATAACTTTCTCAAACTTATTGAAAGATACATGTTCTTTGGTCGGCACGAGTCTCTCCGGATATGGGGCTGTAAGGAGCACCTTAGCCCTCTCTTCTAAGTCGCGTGTGCCGGTATCCTTGGACTTAGGCTGAAAGTCCGTCACTTTCTCTTTGTTGAAGCTAGATCCTTCCTCAGACCGTCTCAAATGAGAACCATTGACCGTCATTGGATCGAACTCGGAGCTGTGGTGACCCATCAAGACTTCGGGTCCGCCCTAAAATCTTCGGGACTGTGGTACCCCGAAACAAGTGATCTCGTAAGTTATTTGGCATTAAAGGACGAGATTCCTCAATATCAGCAGCGATATTGGTCGATCGACCACCCTCCTCAGTCGATCGACTGAGTTGCACAGTTCCAGAAGCTCCTGGAACCCGTAATTCAGTCGATCGACTAGGTATATCAGTCGATCGACTGCTTTTCCTGGCAGACGTCTTTTTCTTTGAATTGTTCGTTGAAGCTTTCTCTTGGCTTGTTTCTGGCTCATCTTTCTCGACAGCATCCTCAACCATGGCAGGACCATCAAGGGTGGACCCGCTCCTCAAGGTGATGGCATTTAGGGTCTCCTTTTGTTCGGGTTGAGTGGGTAAGTGTCCGGGAGCTCGAGTGTTGCTTTTACTAGCCAGTTGAGCAATTTGGCTCTCAAGTAACTTCATCCCGGCCTCTCTTGCTTGGGACTCCTTTAGCAACAGATTCTTAAGCTCAGAAAACTCAGAATTTTGCGTTTGTTGCTGCTGCGGTACATAAGGAGGCTTTTGATATTGCTGTTGCTTTTGATGTGGAGGTACATATGGCTGCTGCTGTGGCGGAGGTTGAGTTGGGTTTTGGACATTCTGGCTCCTCCAACTCAAGTTCGGATGCGGTGGCTCGTAGTAGGTGTTGTTCTGCCTATAGTGTTGAAAGGCAGCACAAGATTCAAAGGGACTAGGGCAGTTCTTCGAGACATGGCCCTCAACTCCACACCTTTCACAAAGGAAGGGACCGTCTGACACAGCATTGACTTGGTATATCCCACCCTTAGAGGCTCCTCCTAGCTCATACTTGTCAAATCTCGCGGTAAGAGCCTCAAGTGTAGCAACAGAGGAAGATTCAGCAGCTCTCCTCTGGTTCCCTCTCGAATTCCCATACTCGGCCTTGTGGGTAGCTAGATCGTCAATGATCTTCCACCCCTTGGTTGCTCCCAAATTTTCAGCGAATCTTCCATTGGCGACAGATCCAAAATGGCCCTCGATCATCGTACAACCCATTGTAGAAATGATTGCACAAACTCCACTTAGCAAACCCATGGTGCGGTATGGTTCGCACCAACTTCTTGAATCGGACCCATGCCTCATGGAAATTTTCATCTGGCCCTTGTTTAAAACCCGTGATTTGGGCTCTAATAGCGATCGTTCTTGAAGCAGAGAAGTACTTCTTGTAGAACGCCAATGCCAATGTATTCCAATCAGTGATCTCCTGAGCGGCTCGGTCCAGATCTCTATACCATTCCTCAAAGATCGCGAAGGGAGAAGATGAACATTGTCTCCTTGATCGGTCTGGGGTCACGCCATTTGGTGGGGGAATGGAGCAGCAGTAGTCTATGAAGGTCTCCATGTGCTTAGCTGCATCTTCGTTTGCAGCTCCCCCAAACTGATTTCTCTCAACCATAGTGATGTAGGCAGGCTTTGGTTCGAATTTTCTGGCATCTCCCGGTAATTCGAACCCCTTGTATAAGTTGTCGGCTGTCGGCTCAGAAAAACTAGCTATACTTGCCTCCTCGGTCATGACTGGAATTTCTGGGAAAATAACTGTTTCGGCTGAAGAGGTGGGTGAAGACTGTTGGTCTTCCTCAAACAGATCGTGCTCGAGATAGCTTGACAGAGTACTCAGCTCTTCCTCTGTCGACAATATCCTTCGTGCTCGTCTCAACCCGCGCAAAGATTTCTCTATCTCAGAGTCAAATGGTAATAATTCTCCACCCTGTGACCTGCGCATAAGAAGAAACTACACAAGGAATGTAAGAAAAGTTTAAGGAACAAAAGTCCCTTAAACTGAGAAGGACTGAAAATAAAAACAACTAAAATTAGGACTATTGCCTCCCCGGCAACGGCGCCAAAATTTGATACCCGTCGCTGTGAGTACCAAAGATAAAATTTATAATCTCCTATTAAGACTAACCTAGGCTAGTGGTAATGTGGTCGATCCACAAGGAGGTTGTAAACTTTAGTTGGTTAACGTTGATCCGAGGTAACTATTATGGGGGTTGATTTGAATTGGTCTATAACTAATAACAATAAGAAGAAAATAAACTAAAGATATGATTTAAACAGATAAAAGAAAGGTACTAGGATGATCGGGTCATTATAGCTTGGCGGCACAAACTAAGTCGTCTGAATTAAACAGGTAAGGCGGGAAATAAGAGGTCCTCTCGGTCCACTCCTAACAAATAGCATCTCTCGATCTCGCTATAGGTCCCTAATGTCACTAATACTAACTTTCGTCCTGAAAAGCGACTAATGGTCTAAACTATACCTATCTTTCGATCTTAGCACAGTTTAGTCGAATTAATTGATGGTCAAATAACTTTCCCTATCTTTCGATCTAATGGGTCAGTCACAAATTAGGTATCTAACCGGTCGCATGCATTCGATTCGTTAAATACAAGTTTAAATTCAATTAAAACGAGGGATAACCTTACAAGGTCAGTCGATCGACCAACAAGGTCAGTCGATCGACTGACACGCGGGTTCAGGCCGTGTCTAATCTAATGCCGCCTATGCCAAAAATCGCCTACATCCTAGCACTAGAGGTTTAGCTACTCATGATGAAGGTAAAAACAACAATCAAACTCATGACAATTACGGAATTCATACTTAAAATAAATAGCAATGATGATGAAACGACAATTGGCTTGGGAACACTAACTATCAATTCTATACTAACAATGGAAATAAAACGATAAAACTCAATACTAGGGCAGAAGAAATACCGAGATTCAAGAGGAAAGATTAAGAACAATGGCAGAATTTCCAATGCTAAAGTTGATAACCCAAAACCCTAACTCGGAAAATAAACTAAACTATTGTGATGTGAAACTTAATGTATTCTCTGATATATTATTCGATATCAAAACTAGATGCTGGTGTTACGTTATATAGCAATCAACGCAACAACTTCTTTCTAAAACCTAAACTTCACGGGCTTTCTAAATCTAAATCTGAATCGAAGTCCGGTCGATCGACTAAAGATGCTGGTCGATCGATCGCTCCTCAAAGAAAAAGTAGCTTCGAAACCGAGCCTTGGTCGATCGACTGATTAGGTTGGTCGGTCGACTCGCTAAGCTGCTACTTGACTTCTTTTAACTCGTGGACTTGTCTTTCGGGCCTTGGATCGCGCACCAAGCTCGTTCCTTAAGCAATTCCTTCACGTCATTCGCAATGCTGATTACTCGGGGCGGATTTGGCTTGATTTCCGTCGAATTCTTCACATTTCTACAATAAAGTACAAAATACGGAAGTAGACGAAAATAGGGAGAAATGTAGCATAAACTAAACAAATGAGCTCTGAAATGCGTGTAAAAAGAGATGTAAAACATCATATAAATTACACGCATCAAATCTCCCCAAACCAAACCTTGCTTGTCCCCAAGCAAGAACTAGACTCGATCTAATGACCTAATGGAACGAGTTCAATCTCAGAGCGAAATGCAAACTGTAGGGCCCAAACCAATTTAATGCACAACCAACAATCAATTAGTAATGTGAATCATGCAAACGAATTATAAAGTCGTTAAAAGGTCACATTGAACCGTTGACTGTAGAGACTTATCAAATTGGACTCTCGCGGGTCGCTCAAATCACTCAATTAAGCACAGGTGATATATTTATAAGATAGAAAGAATTGACTTTGTAGAGACTCTCACCTAACTACGACCTATGAGAACATGCCAGCAATAAAATATGAAAGAAATCTCTATGACCGTACATATGCATTCCAACCAAACAGATGACCAATGACACATGCCGAGGTATATATAGGATATGTGAGGCATGGGTAAGAAGAGGCAAAACATTTTATGGTAAAGTGGAGGTACAGGTGATCAAGCTAGTACCAAAACAGGACCAAGTGGCAACATCCAACTTCTTGCTCATAATCAAACGAAACGGTGCTATAACAAGCACGAAACTCACAATCTCCAAACTATCAAATCAATAAACTCCCCATAGGATATCAATGAAACATGGGAGCAAAAATCGCCAAAAGATAAGGATTAAATTATGCGAATTGACTTTTTTTTTTCTTTTTCTCTTTCTTTCGAACTTCAGTCGATCGACCTAAAGGAGCAGTCGATCGACTGCTTTGAACAGTACAGAAACTTTTTTCTTTCTCTTTTTTTTTTTTTTTTTTCTTTTGTTTCTTTCTTTCCTTCTTTCATTTTCCAATCATCATCTCAACGGAGCAAATGCCACCAAAAAACGAGTAACAATCCCAAGAAAACAGACTACTAGCTTGACAAAGGACAGGCTATGTGTAGGATGTAGTAAATGGGACAAAAAAGGATATTCTTGGCAGATGTGGAACTTATGGGTAAAATGAGAAAAGGAAACCTCTACCACATGTGTCAACTAACCACAAACCGAATGCATACAGGTATTAAGTAGATCAAATTCATAATTGTGCAAATTAAGGAAACATGTCTCATAAGGAGTACTACTCACATTCCTAAATGAACTGGTCATGAATGTCACCAGTTATAGGCTCTAAAAACTCAGAAATATGATGTAGGTTGCCAATTATTAAAGTCAAGTCACAAGTTAAGCAAGAAATGTAACGAAAACTCGTAGATATGCATTTATGATTCTACTAATAACATGTAAGTCAAGCAAGGTTTAGGCAAAACAGGTGCAAATGCAAAATCATCCTTGAAATACTACCGTTCCGACTCGACCTATATGCTAAAATAAACGTGCATTTTATGGAAATTTTTGGAAATTTTTCAATTTTTATTGAATTTTTTTGATATATGATGAAAACGAAATAAACGATGCAAACTGAAATTTAAACGTGAATGCAAACAAATGAATGAAGTGCGACGCAAAACCCTTCCCCAAACCAAATCGCACAATGTCCCCATTGTGCAAAATCATATGATGAAAGCAAAGAGAAATGGGAATTTGCGAGAAAAAGGAAATAAAAACACAATGACATAAGGTAAAGACTTGGGAACTCACAAGACTTTAAGCGCAGCAAAGGAAACCTCCCCAAACCAGCGTGAGCTAGGAGGTTTCAGTAGCCAGCAGTGCTGCCAACAAGAGTGCCTGAAAGACAGAAAACACCACGCATAAGACCGAAGAAAACAATTTTGAAGCGTAGTACTCCTTGCATAGCATGTTTGTCTCATCTGCACATTTATGACATTCAATTTCTCATCAAATGCACATATTCGGGTCTGCGGTTGGTGTCACATGCAGGGAGGGTCTTGCAAATTCCCCTTTCTTTACATCTTACACCCATTTAGCTCCACATTGACCAAAACTTGCCTTTTTGACCCATTAGCTACATTCCAAACTAAGCCTGCCCAGTCAAGCTAGTTAGTTTGTCCTTTTGTGGTATGTTTTCCATTGCAGTTTGGCCTGTCTCTCTTGTTGGAGTTGGTGTTGTATTAAGGAAGGAGGAAAGAAAGAAAGAAAAAAAAAAGGTATTGAAAAAAAAAAAAAAAAGAGAAACGTGAAGTAAGAAAGAAAAAAGAAAAAAAAAAGAAAAGAAAATGAAAAAAAAATGAGATTCACGTGAAACCAAAGAAAAAGAGAAAATTGTGTAAAAAAAGAAAGTTGTCCCCTCTTGTCAGAGTTGAGAAGATGTTCGAAGATGTACAATCGACAAGAGGGTTGGTTGTTTCAGTTAGTTGTCTCAGACGGTGTTTAAAAAAGGGAACTTTGTGACCGTCTAGCTCCTCCACTCTTATTCCATATTTTTTGAGGAGATTGTGCTTCCAGTCTAGTGAGTTTTGTGCCAAGTGAAGGGCACCTGTGTTAGTCTTTCAGTCAGTTTGAGATCCGGATAGTTTATTATGGTCCTGTCAGGAACTAGCTTGACGCTTTTACCTCCACATTTCCATAACTTGTTTTGCCCTTTCTCACCTGAACCTCACTATTCCCATATTGTTTGTAAACCCTCGGCTGTGACGGACATTATTGGTTGGAGTGTGTGCATTAGTACTTGAATTGTCTTTCATTTTTGTTGCATGCATGCTATGTAGGTCGCAGTTAGGCGAGAGACTGTCTGTTCTTCTCTCTTTTACATATAACATTTGCCCTTTGCTTCATGAGAGAAGAGTGACCACGTGAGAGTCCGGTTTTGTTGGTCTTGCAAGGTCGATAGGTCAACTTTATTTCGAACGACTTATAATTCGTTTGCGTATTGACTGTCTAGCTTTAACTGTTGATTTATGTTGCATTAAAATGGTTCAAGTAGACAAGTTAAGCTAGCTCTGAGTTATCATTTCCGTTCCATTAGTTTAGTTTTGAGTTTACTCGAGGGCGAGTAAAGGTTTGGTTTGGGGAGATTTGATACGTGCCTAATGTATAGTCTTTTTGGCCTATTTCAGCACGTATTTCTATGCATTTCTATGCTATTTTTATAGTATTTTGCCCCGAATTGGCTACTTTGGTGTATTTGGTCCTTTTTGTAGGAATGATCGCGAAAGTAGCAGAACCATGCTCTTTTCTGTCCTTTTGCATGCATTTAGAGGAGACGGGACCATCCCCAGTGAGATGTTGCATTTAGAAGTGTCGTTGCACGCTTTACGAGGCATTTTGGTGAAGACGTGAGCTGAATTGAAGACCCAGGTGGTCTATCGAGCTGTTTGGTGGTCGATCGAGTGATCCACATATGACCAGTCCTCGATCGAGTTCCCTGAAGGTCGATCGAGGAGTTTCTGCTGAGCTGATGGTCGATCGAGTAGTCTAATCTACTCGATCGAGAGGCTTTTGACTTCGTGGGCTTAATCAGTCCGTGCTTTAGTATTTCCGCATAAACACTTAGACTTTTCCTATTTAACCGAGGATTACTAGGTTAATTAGGCATCTCTTTTTACTCTTAGACTATCTCTTTTACTATCATTCATATTAGAAAAACCTACTGTTACTTTTACGTTGCTTTCACTTGGGGATTATTGCACTCGGATTTCGTCGTTCTTTACGCCGGATTGCTCAGATTGTAATCTCCTCCTTCTCTTAATAATAATTAACCTTTTGTTGCTCTTAATTCTTGTTTATGTTATCATTATTTCTTACCCTAATTTCTGTTATTGCGCTTTATAATTATTATTTCGTTATGTCTTCTCAATTTTGAATTTTATGTCTTTGTTAGATTAGTTATGAATATGAGTAGCTAAACCTCTTCATGTTGAGATTAGGGGATCTGCGGTAGAATAATGACGACGTAGTGAATGAATTAGACGAATTATCTAAGAGACTCTGTCACTATAGCAATATAACTGTAATCACCGACCTAGTTGAGTGCACGCTTCTATGTCACCTATTAAACTGGCTACAATTAACCCTGGATCGAAAGATTGGATTAAATAGGCCTGCTATAAACAGTAGACTACCCTAATGAGGACGAAAGTTAAGTTAGTGGTATTTTAGGGTGGGAAGTGGACCGAAAGGACCTTCTAATATCCGTCTCGCATTAGTTCGTCTGAGTCATTTACTGCCGAGTTGTTGTACTACCGTAGTGAACCGAATTCCCGACATGTCCCTCTCTATTTGATAGTTTAAAATCATTTTCTTGCCTTACTGCTCTGCCCTTATTTCTCTTCCTTTTACTCCGTAGTTTAGAACCAAAAATTAATCAACCCCAATTGTTACCTTAGGATTAGAAATAGATAGCTGTAGTTACATTCCTCCCTGTGGATTCGATACTCGACTGCCTCTACTACATATTTAGTTGAGACCGTTAGGTTTTATTTTTGACAGGTACGCGACAGACGTGTCAAATTTTGGCGCCGTTGCCGGGGAGGCAATTGTTCAATTTACTAGCTGTTTAGTTTTAATTCCTTTTTCGGTCTAAGGGACATCAGTTCCTTGGACTATTCTCATTCTTGTCTGTAGTTTCTTCTTATGCGCAGGTCGCAAGGTGGTCCACTACTACCTTTTGATCCCGAGATTGAGAGATCTCTACGCGTAAAAAGGAGACTTTTATTCGAACAAAGCAGAGGAAGAGCCTAGTTCTCGTGGTAATTTTTACGAGAACGAGCTTTTCGAAGACAACCCGCCGTCTTCTCCAGTTTCCGACTATTCACTTGAGTCTATCACTTTCCCTGCAATTTCCCGAAATGGCCGAGGAAGCTACCATTGCTAGTCACTCCGAGCCCACCGCTGACAATCTTTATAAAGGGTTCGAATCGCCGGAGATGCTAGGAAGTTCGAGCCTAAGCCTTCTTACATTAGCATGGTCGAGAAAAATCGGTTCGGGGAGTGCGAAGGAAGACGCAGCTCAACATATGGAGACTTTCATTGATTACTGCTGCTCCATACCACCTCCCACCGGTGTGACACCGACCAAATCAAAGAAACGATGTTCATTTTCTCACTCCGCGATCTTTGCGCGGGAGTGGTACGGGGATTTGGACAAAGTCGCTCACGGCATAACAGATTGGAATTCGCTAGCATTGGCGTTTTATAAGAAATATTTTCTCGCTTCGAGAACCATAGCCATCGAGCTCGGATAACCGGTTTCAAGCGGGGACCGACGAGAACTTCCACGAGGCATGGCTTCGTTTTAAGAAACTAGTGCGTACCATACCACACCACGGTTTCGAAAAATGGAGTTTGTGCAACCATTTTTACAATGGTTTATATGATGATCGCCGGGCTATATTAGATGCAGCCAACGGTCGATTTTCTCGACAACTTGGGGCCGACGAAGGGATGGAAAATAATAGATGATTTAGCCACTCATAGGGCTGAATACGGGAATTCAAGGGGAAACCAAAGGAGAGCTGCTGAGTCCTCTTCAGTGGCTGCGTTAGAGGCCCTTACTGCTAGGTTCGACAAGTATGAGCTAGGGGGAGCTCTAAAGCCGGGATGTACCGGGTTAATGCCATGACAGACGGTCCTTTCGCCCCGCACGAGATGTGGGGTAGATGGACATGTCGCTGATTATTGTCCTAGTCCTTATGAGCAATGTGCTGCCTTTCAACACTACAGGCAAAACAACACTCATTATGAGCCGAATATCCACCCCAATTTGAGGTGGAGCAACCAGAACAACGTACTCAATCCCACCGCTCCTCCAAATCAGCAGCAGCCCTATATTCCTCCACACCAGAAGCAACAAGGCTATCAGAAGCCTCCGTCTTTCAACCCTCCTAACCAAGGTGCCTCGTCATCTAGTGGGGTGACTGAGATAGGTGAGTTGAAGTCCATGATGCAGTCCATTGCTAAGCAATTACAACAAAAGGACACGGCATTCAAGGCCCTTGAGACTCAAGTTGCGCAATTAGCTGAGAATCAATCCTCCAGGAAGCCCGGTCATTTGCCAACTCAAAATGACAAGAATCCAAATGAGACGGTGCATTTGATAGAGTTGAGAAGCGGTCTCTCTTACGAAGGACCAGAAATGAAGAAATCAGACCCGGGGGAAGCTGTTACTGATGATGAACAGTGTTCTGTTCAGAGAAAAGGACCTACGACACAGGAATTACTCGATCGACTGAAGACTGGTGCTCGATCGAGTGGAATTGGTAAGGAAGCTGGTCGATCGAGTGAGCACAGTGCTCGATCGAATGGAAAGGGAGACGAGGTTGGTCGATCGAGTAGGGATGTTGCTCGATCGACGGAAGTTGCTGAAGAAGGAGCTCGATCGAGTGACCACACTGCTCGATCGAGTGATATGAATGACGGGAAGCTTATTCGGGAGCCTGCTAGTGCTCGTTTAAGCGATGAATTACCAGAAAGACCTCGTTCGAGAGGTAAGAAGCGCCCAAAGAATACCGAACTCGCTCCGGAAGATACTTTGGAAGCGAGGAACAAGGGACTTGAGATTCCAATTACGGTTCCCTTCCCGAGGCGGCTGCAGAATACCAAGATTAATCAACAGTTTAGCAAATTTGTTGAGCTGTTGAAGAGTTTGGAAGTTTCCGTGCCGTTCACTGAGTTGCTGACTAAGGTACCTTCTTACTTGAAATTTATGAAAGAGATTTTAGCACGTAAGAGGACCATAAATGATAATGAGACCGTAGCCTTGACTGAGATGGGGTCAGCCCTATCTCAAAATAAGCTACCTATTAAGCAATCAGACCCGGGTAGTTTTTCGATCCCTTGTCATATAGGTATACAGTTGATTGACAATGCGCTATGCGATTTAGGCGCTAGCGTAAGTGTTTTACCTTTGTCTCTAGCTAAGAGACTTGGTGTGACAAAGTTGAGTTGCACCAATATGACGTCCGGATGGCCGACCGTAGTCTATCACGGCCACTAGGTGTAGCGGAAGACGTACCTGTTAGGATCGGGAAGTTCTTTATTCCCGTTGACTTTGTCGTCCTAGATATCCCCGAAGATGTGCATACCCCTATCATTTTAGGGAGACCATTTTTGTCCACTGCCCGTGCAGTGATAGATGTCAGTGGGAAGACTTTAACATTTCAGGTAGGGGATGAGGAATTGACTTTCCGTCAGTCCCAATTCCGGAGGGCTCCCATGCAAGCTCAGCCTTGCAATGCCCTCTCTTCTGTTGACCCTATTATTGACACTCCGGATAAAAGTTTGGAGATTATTGCTATTATTGCTAACCCTCCGCCTCAGATTGAGAGCAAAAAGGAGGAAAATTCGTCTATTGTCCTGCTGCCGCAGGCTGAGATGAAGGCAAGAAAGGAGCAATCAAAGGACAGGGTGGAACCATTGTCAATCAAACTGGAGCCAAGAAGGCCAAGGAAGCTGACAGAGCGACGAGAACAAAGACAGTTCGAACCTACATCGATTTGAACTATGTTCCTCCTCCTCTTGCAAACAGTAATTCAAGCTCTTGGAAATCAAAGAGGACAGTCAGTATCGCTGAAGTGACGTCCTCCAGTCAGAAGCCCACGAAGGGGCTACTGAAAGCTAATGGGAATTAAACGGGGAAATGCCCCGTGTAACAAAGTGTAATAGACAAGTTTTGAATTTCCTTTGAATTGGTTTATTTACGTTTTAATTAGGACAATTAGCTTAGACAATCTTTTAGCGTAAATTAAGACTATAGACTGTGTTTCTGTATTTTTGGTATTTTGGGATATGTTGGATATGTTTTACGCAGGTTTGGGGAAATGCACGCCTTTCGAGGAAGTAAAAGACGGAAATTCAAGGAATTCCACACGAGGAAGCACTCGATCGAGTACTTTTTGTACTCGATCGAATGGAAATTGGGTCGATCGAGCTTGCTGGCTACTCGATCGAGGAAGACCAAAAAGAAACAAGTCGATCGAGAGGTGTTTCATTCGATCGAGCAAAGGGACATCAACAAGTCCTCGATCGAGTGACTTAAAACCACTCGATCGAGTGGATTGAACAGGGACCGAGGGAGTTTTCTATCTTAAAACTCTTTAATTCCCTAATCTCATTTCATTTCATTTATAATTTCCGTCTAACTTCCTCCCCTAATTGCGATTGATTTCCCCCAAATCCCCATCTCTTGCCCAAAAATCACCTAATCAAACACCTACATTCTCTTGCTAGCTAATTAATCTTCCATAACCCCTTAATTTCCCCCTCTTTTGTGCTCGTTTTTACGGTTTTCAAAGGGGATTAGGGTTTGCGGTTTTGTCGATCAATTTTCCGCCATTGTTGCCTGTTTTTGGAGTTTAATTACTTTTTGTAGGTCAATCATCATCAAGTAAGTATTTATATCACACTCTTTGCTATTTCTCTTGATTTAATTCGAATTTCTTTGAGGTGATTGATTTAGGGTTCGAAAATTCCATGTATAGTCGAATTTATTCGATTAAATTGTGTTTAATTGCCCTTGATTAGCTTGATGATGATATTCGTCGCAATTCCTCACTGATCTTGCATGCTAAATTTCGAATTTTGCGCGATTTCCGCGACTAGGGCTCCTGTAAGTCGAATTCATCGACTGTCTTACGGTTTTATGCTGCCATGCTATGCTTAACTGCAGTTCTTGACTACCTTTTGCTGCTGTTATCTGTTTTCCCGTCCCCTATCGCCTTTATATGATGTGCATTATTAGGAATCTCGCGCTGTGAATAGGTTATTTTCGACTGCCCAGAGTTATACATGCCCCATTTCTGGTTCCATGCTGTTTTAGCCCCTTGGCAGTCACTACTTCATCATTTATTCACCACTCACATGCTGTTTTTCGAAAATTTTTGAGGAATCGTTGGGTTTTGTATGCTGTACGTCGATTGTTTCGACTGATAGGGCCTCACATTTGCTGTCACATGTTGGTTAGCGGGTTGTTTTAACCACGGTTAGCAGCATCGTCTCTTATTCATGCCCTTTGACACTTTGCAGGATGGACGCGAGTTCCCTGTCTTCTACTAGCACGTCCTCCGGCTCTTCGCGAGCGAGCAAGTGGCCTCGTCGCGCCACTAGCTCTACCTTGGTCACCACTGCAAAGACTTTGTTTTACTTGTCTCAGTGCGGGGACGTGTACGACGCACCTAGCTTTCAGGGAGCTCGGTTCGGGCTTCACATGAGCCATCACCCTCACTCCCGCCAGGCCTTTCTCTTTCGGATCGTGGACGGACGCCCGTTTCCAGCAGACCCGGTATCTTCGCCACCGAGACCACACCAAGAGGCTAGCTTGGCTAGCCCTCACTTCCGCCCGTCCGAGGTCATGTTGTTACGGGGAGAGGGCGCTATCGCACTGTCATCGAAGATGCCCACGGACGTTTCACTTCGGAGGCTCACCGGACACGGTTAGTTTCTTTACTTCGTTGCCCCCTCTCCTCCACCCGTTTCCTTGCGCGGACTGACCTAGAGACCTTAGGCATTTACGAGGAGGTCTGTAGTTTGTTGAACGGGACGGGTATGTCGGGTTTGATTACCATGCAGGAGGCTACCATTCGTACCCTTACGTACGAGTTCTTTAGCTCCTATTCTTTCGACACCGACTCTTACGCCGCCGACCACTCCGGCTCCGCATTCACTTTCGACTCCGCAATGAGTCGCACATGGTGGTCTTTGGCCAAGTTTGGCCAGGTTTTAGGCCTAGTCAGTGACGGTCTCACTGCCCCACCTCGAGACCTCCTTGACCACTTTGGGTGCGCTTACTCACACTCCCTTTCACTCACGGAAGGGAGCTCATGTTCACTTACCTGCGCCCGTTACTACTTGCGTCTGTTAGGAGAGACCATTTTTGGGCGCCCTGAGCCCAATAACTTGACCAACACTGAGCTAGCGATTCTCGCGGGGTACCTCAACATTGACTACGGTACCCCGTTTGTTCTAAACATTGCCTATCCGGTAGCTCAAAGCATTGGAACGGGATTGGGACTCGGGTCAAGACCGCTATTGTCTGCGGCGGGCTAGTGACTAGGATCGCCCGCGACCTTTACCCCACCGACCCTTCACTCACCGCACCGCCGAGGTGGATCACTTGACACTCGGATGCCATGGTGTCTTGACTGGTTCCCAAAGGCGAAGGGGAGTGCGAGGACGTGGAAGATCCGTGGTTCCACGTCATTACCTTGCCGTGCTCTACCCTTCCGCCACTTTCACCGCTCCCTACTGCTGCTGAGGGAGCGAGGCCACCTCCACCTACCTACCACCTTACCTTCACCCCTCCCTCTTCTTCCACTAAGAAGAGGAAGCGGGAGGCCGGAGCGTCTTCTAGCTCCTGGCCCCGACTCGAGCCCAGCCGGACCGACACCCACGCCTCGGCCTACACCTTCACTCACTCCACCCCCACTGACCCTCCTCCTGGTTCGGCTTTTCCGGCCAATTTTGTCCGCCCTCCCGCTTTAGAGGCGCCCGAGGATATGTGCGGGTACCTTATCGAGATGAGGCGGGATATGGCTTTAGCCTGTATTCCCGCTTTACGAGTTCCATATCCGAGCCGGCGACCGATTCCCAGAGGGGTGGCCGCACCCTTCCTTCTACCGATACCCAGCGGACGGGTACCCTCCGTTTTCTTCTGACTCAGAGGAGGAGCCGGAGGAGACAGCGGTAGCACGAGAGGTGCGGCTACGGGCAGAGCAGTCAGCAGCGAGAGCTGCCAGAGAGGAGCAGAGTGATCCTCCGTTCGTACCCGGTCCGGATGATCAGCCTGGAGATGACGACTGAGTCTCCCCTTGTTCGTTGCTGGTTTGGGGAGACTGTTTTGTTGAGTCGGAGTACCTGAGAGACGGCGGTGCCGATGACGAGTAGCTACTGGTCTACTCACTTCCCCAGTTTTCTGGCTGGTTTGGGGAAGTTCGTGTTCTGTATGTCTTCTTACTCTTTTATTTTCGTCTCCTTTATTTTTATTTTATTGGTTGTATACTCCCATCCCCCATTTTTCTGCTGGTGTATGCTGGAGGACAACGAGGGCGTTGTCCGTTTTGGTTTGGGGAGGGTATTGCATCCTTTTGAGTCTGCATCTGCATTTGTTTTGCATTCACGTTTCATTTCTCGGTTTGCATTTGTTGTTTATTTTCAAAAATCAAAAATCAAAAAAAAAAAAAAAAAAAAAAATTTGGAAAATGTTAAAAATTCAAAAAAAATTTCACGTTTATTTTTGCATTTAGGTTGAGTCGGAACGGTAGATTCCCGTGATGAAATTGCACTTAACTTGTCAATTCACTTGAGCCCTGCACTTTATTGATATTTTTTAGCTTTGTCATACGCATAGTCTACGAATTTCTGTTCAAATAATAGCTGACTGTTTAGACTTGACCTGATAAACTGGCAAACTACTTAAAAATTCTGAGTTTTTAGAGCCATAACTGGTGACATTCATGACCAGTTCATTAGGAATTTTGAGAGTAGTACTCCTTGCATAGCATGTTTGTCTCATCTGCACATTTATGACATTCAATTTCTCGTCAAATGCACATATTCGGGTCTGCGGTTGGTGTCACATGCAGGGAGGGTCTTGCAAATTCCCCTTTCTTTACATCTTACACCCATTTAGCTCCACATTGACCAAAACTTGCCTTTTTGACCCATTAGCTACATTCCAAACTAAGCCTGCCCAGTCAAGCTAGTTAGTTTGTCCTTTTGTGGTATGTTTTCCATTGCAGTTTGGCCTGTCTCTCTTGTTGGAGTTGGTGTTGTATTAAGGAAGGAGGAAAGAAAGAAAAAAAAAAGGTATTGAAAAAAAAAAAAAAGAAGAGAAACGTGAAGTAAGAAAGAAAAAAGAAAAAAAAAAAGAAAAGAAAATGAAAAAAAAATGAGATTCACGTGAAACCAAAGAAAAAGAGAAAATTGTGTAAAAAAAGAAAGTTGTCCCCTCTTGTCAGAGTTGAGAAGATGTTCGAAGATGTACAATCGACAAGAGGGTTGGTTGTTTCAGTTAGTTGTCTCAGACGGTGTTTAAAAAAGGGAACTTTGTGACCGTCTAGCTCCTCCACTCTTATTCCATATTTTTTGAGGAGATTGTGCTTCGATCTAGTGAGTTTTGTGCCAAGTGAAGGGCACTGTGTTAGTCTTTGTCAGTTTGAGATCCGGATAGTTTATTATGGTCTGTCGGGAACTAGCTTGACGCTTTTACCTCCACATTTCCATAACTTGTTTTGCCCTTTCTCACCTGAACCTCACTATTCCCATATTGTTTGCAAACCCTATTTGTGACGGACATTATTGGTTGGAGTGTGTGCATTAGTACTTGAATTGTCTTTCATTTTTGTTGCATGCATGTTATGTAGGTCGCGATTAGGCGAGTGATTTGTCATTCTTCTCTCTTTTACATATAACATTTGCCCTTTGCTTCATGAGAGAAGAGTGACCACGTGAGAGTCCGGTTTTGTTGGTCTTGCAAGGTCGATAGGTCAACTTTATTTACGAACGACTTATAATTCGTTTGCGTATTGACTGCCTAGCTTTAACTGTTGATTTATGTTGCATTAAAATGGTTCAAGTAGACAAGTTAAGCTAGCTCTGAGTTATCATTTCCGTTCCATTAGTTTAGTTTTGAGTTTACTCGAGGGCGAGTAAAGGTTTGGTTTGGGGAGATTTGATACGTGCCTAATGTATAGTCTTTTTGGCCTATTTCAGCACGTATTTCTATGCATTTCTATGCTATTTTTATAGTATTTTGCCCCGAATTGGCTACTTTGGTGTATTTGGTCCTTTTTGTAGGAATGATCGCGAAAGTAGCAGAACCATGCTCTTTTCTGTCCTTTTGCATGCATTTAGAGGAGACGGGACCATCCCAGAGTGAGATGTTGCATTTAGAAGTGTCGTTGCACGCTTTACGAGGCATTTTGGTGAAGACGTGAGCTGAATTGAAGACCCAGGTGGTCTATCGAGCTGTTTGGTGGTCGATCGAGTGATCCACATATGACCAGTCCTCGATCGAGTTCCCTGAAGGTCGATCGAGGAGTTTCTGCTGAGCTGATGGTCGATCGAGTAGTCTAATCTACTCGATCGAGAGGCTTTTGACTTCGTGGGCTTAATCAGTCCGTGCTTTAGTATTTCCGCATAAACACTTAGACTTTTCCTATTTAACCGAGGATTACTAGGTTAATTAGGCATCTCTTTTTACTCTTAGACTATCTCTTTTACTATCATTCATATTAGAAAAACCTACTGTTACTTTTACGTTGCTTTCACTTGGGGATTATTGCACTCGGATTTCGTCGTTCTTTACGCCGGATTGCTCAGATTGTAATCTCCTCCTTCTCTTAATAATAATTAACCTTTTGTTGCTCTTAATTCTTGTTTATGTTATCATTATTTCTTACCCTAATTTCTGTTATTGCGCTTTATAATTATTATTTCGTTATGTCTTTCACTGTTTGGAATTTTATGTCTTTGTTAGATTAGTTATGAATATGAGTAGCTAAACCTCTTCATGTTGGGATTAGGGGATCTGCGGTAGAATAATGACGACGTAGTGAATGAATTAGACGAATTATCTAAGAGACTCTGTCACTATAGCAATATAAGCGTAATCACCGACCTAGTTGAGTGCACGCTTCTATGTCACCTATTAAATCGGCTACAATTAACCCTGGATCGAAAGATTGGATTAAATAGGCCTGCTATAAACAGTAGACTACCCTAATGAGGACGAAAGTTAAGTTAGTGGTATTTTAGGGTGGGAAGTGGACCGAAAGGACCTTCTAATATCCGTCTCGCATTAGTTCGTCTGAGTCATTTACTGCCGAGTTGTTGTACTACCGTAGTGAACCGAATTCCCGACATGTCCCTCTCTATTTGATAGTTTAAAATCATTTTCTTGCCTTACTGCTCTGCCCTTATTTCTCTTCCTTTTACTCCGTAGTTTAGAACCAAAAATTAATCAACCCCAATTGTTACCTTAGGATTAGAAATAGATAGCTGTAGTTACATTCCTCCCTGTGGATTCGATACTCGACTGCCTCTACTACATATTTAGTTGAGACCGTTAGGTTTTATTTTTGACAGGTACGCGACAGACGTGTCAAAGTATTCAAATAACAAATAGCGATAAACGATAATTGCCTTTGGATACTAACTAGCAATTCTATACTAACAATGAAATAAGGATAAATCGAAATAAGGCAGAAGAATACCAAGATTGCAGAGGAACGATTGAGAATAAGAACGAAAATTCCAATGCTAATCAATATTCCAAACCCTCATTATAAAACTAAATATTACTGTGTAAAAACTTGGGTAAAATTCGGAATCAAAACTGAATACTTATTCTGATGTTCTAGGTTACGTTATATAGCCAACATACGTAACAACTTATTATCAAAACCTAAACATAATGGGCTTGCGCTTCCTCGGTCTTTTAATTCTCGTCTGGGATAGCAGATTGCTCGATCGACTGATGGTAGTGGTCGATCGACTGATCCTCAGTGTACAGTAGCTTCTGGAACCCGCATGTTGGTCGATCGACTGAAGGTAGTGGTCGATCGACTGTTGAGCTGCTACTTAACTTCTAAAATCTCGTGGATTTGTCTTTTGGGCCTTGAAATGCGCACCAAGCTCGTTCCTCGGGTGAATACTTCACGTCAATTGCAATGCAGGATAGTCGGGGACGGATTTAGCTCGATTTCCGCTGGATTCTTCACATTTCTGCAATAATGTACAAAAATACGGAAGTAGACGGAAATAGGGAGAAATGTAGCATAAACTACATGAATGAGCTCTGAAATGCGTGTAAAATGGGATGTAAAACATCATATAAAAGACACGCATCAAACTTCCCCAAACCGAACCCTTGCTTGTCCCCAATCAAGAACTAGACTCGATCTAATGACCTAATGGAACGAGTTCAATATCAGAGCGAAATGCAACATGTAAAGCCTAAACCAATTTAATGCACAACCAACAATCAACTAGCAAATGAATCATGCAAACGAGTTATGGAGTCGTTAAAACTACTGAACCGTCAACTGTAGAGACTTATCAAATTGGACTCTCACGGGTCGCTCATATCACTCAAATAAGCACAGGTGAATAATGTAAAGATAGAAAGAATTCATTTGTAGTGACACTCACCTAACTACGACCTATAAGAACATACCTGCAATGTAATATGAAAGCAATCTCTACAACCGTATATACGCATTCCAACCAACAAGAGACCATGACACATGCCGAGGTATGTATGTGGATATGTGAGGTACGGGTAAGAAGAGGCAAAACATTTATGGAAAAGTGGAGGTACAGGTGATCAAGCTAGTACCGAAACGGAACCATATGGCAACATCCAACTTCTTGCTCAAAAACAAATGAAACGGTGTTATAGCAAGCACAAATCTCACAATCTCCAGGTATAAAAGTAATCAACTAACTCCCCATAAAATATGAATAATACATGGGAGCAAAAATCGCCAAAAGATAAGGATTTTGAATCATGCGAATTGATTCTTTCTCTTTTTCTCGAACCTCAGTCGATCGACCAAAAGGGGCAGTCGATCGACTGCACGAACAGTACAGAACTCTTTTTATCTTCTTTTTCGAATCATTTTTTCTTTTCTTTTCTTTTCTTCTTTTTCTTTTCTTTTCTTTTCTTCATTTTCCCAACTAAATCTCAATAAGAGCATTTACTACCAAAAACTAAGTAACAATCCCAAGAACTAGACTACTAGCTTGACCAAGGCAGGCTAAGTGTAGGATGTAGTAAATAGGACAAAAAGGATATTTTTGGCAGTGTGGAGCTTATAGGTGAAACGAGAAAAGGGAAACCTCTACCACATGTGTCAACTAACCACAGACCGAATGCATACAGTGTATTGCGATTAAGTTCATATTTATGCACATTGATATGACATGTCTTATAAGGAGTACTACTCACATTCCTAAATAACTGGTCATAGATGTCACCAGTTATAGGCTCTAAATCTCAGAAATATGATGTAGTTTGCCAATTTTCAAAGTCAAGTCTCCAAGTACAGCAAATAATTAACGAAAACTCGTGGGTATGCATTTACGATTCTACTAATAACATGTTAAACAAGCAAGGCTTAGGCAAAACAGGTGCAAATGCAATATCATCCTTGAAATACTACCGTTCCGACTCGACCTATATGCTAAAATAAACGTGCATTTTATTGAATTTTTTTGACATTATTCAATTTTTTTTGAATTTTGTATATATATATGAAATGAAAAAGCAACGCAAAACAAAATGTAAACGTGAATGCAAGCAAATGATATGCGACGCAAAACCCTTCCCCAAACCAAATCACACAATGTCCCCATTGTGCAAAATCATGTAATGAAATAAAAGAGAAACGGGAATTTGCGAGAAAATGAAGGAAATAAGACATGAAGTGAAAATCGGGAACTCACAAGACTTTAAGCGCAGCAAAAAGGAAACCTCCCCAAACCAGCGTGAGCTAGGAGGTTTCAGTAGCCAGCAGTGCTACCAATAAGTACCTGAAAAGACAAATAAAACCCACGCATAAAATCGAGAAGACAATTTGGAAGCGGTAAATATGTGCACAAATGAGAAAATTAGAAGAAATAAATAATTTGACGGAAAGTAAAGTGAAGTAGAAAACTCCCTTAAGTCCGCATATCGACCAAACACAGCAGGGGAGAGGTCGTGAACAGGTACAGCAGCGTTCTTGGTCGATCGACTAAGAACGGCAGTCGATCGACCAATGTGTCAGGAACAGTAGCTCCTGGAAAGTGCAACTCAGTCGATCGACCAATGTAGCGATCGATCGACTGAAAAATCTCTTTGTACTCCTTATTTCTTCGTATTTGCTCAATTACTTGAGCTAAAGAGGTCTAAAAACCTGCAAATGCACAATAATACGCGCCCAAAATTACGCAAAAACCCAAAGCAAAGTCTCAAACGTATAGAATCCTAAGCAAGCAAAATAAAATGCGAAGTTTCGCGCACACAAAAGCAATAAAAAGTGTCTAACAAAAGCAAATAAAAAGTTTGGAAAACATGTGATCAACTAGTAGTTGATCAAGAACGGCCACGGAATGGCCCACTTCGTCGGCTTTTGGCTACTAGAGGTAGCCTCAACGGTGCTTATCTTATCAGCTGCACCCTTCCTAGCCTCCACGTCCGTATGGCTCAACGGATCAACACTTTCATCATCTCCCCAATTAATGACCTCTTCTTGCTCATCACAGTCCAAGTCGGACTCCCTTGCCTTGACCGGCTTGTCATCAACTTCCTCATCAGTGGCATAGCTAAGGCAACCAAGACCTCCTCGTGAAACGATTGGCTTCTTTGCGGCTGGAGTGACTTGCAGTTCTTCCTTCCCCAAACCAGCTCTGCAATATCGAGAAATAGACAAATCTTCCTCCAATTTGCTCCCAATCTGGGGCGGAGGGGTTACAACAGGAATAGAGATAGGTGAATCGGGAAGCACAAAGTACGATTTCTTGTCAGAAACCGTGTTACAAGTCACAGGCCACATGGGGTCCTTTTTCTTAGATGGCTGGGCAAAAACAATAGAATGCTTGCCCACTTTAAAAGTCAATGTTCCTAGACCGACATCTATGCCTGCACCAGCAGTGTGCAGAAATGGCCTACCCAAAATAATGGGAATATGGGCATCCTCAGGCATGTCAAGTACCACGAAGTCGACGGGGAAGAAAAACTTCCCTATTTGGACAGGGATGTCCTCCAAGACTCCTACTGGCTGGACCGCAGATCGGTCAGCCATCTGTACTGTCATATCTGTCACTGCAAACCTAGTCAATTTGAGCTTCCTAGCTAGACTCAAAGGCATGACGCTTATACTAGCTCCTAAGTCACATAATGCCTTCTCAATAGAGAAGGTACCTATATTGCAAGGAAGAAGAAAAGCTACCGGGTCCTCTAGCTTATGGGGTGCAGATGAGACAAATAAGAGCATGACTCTTTGGTTAATGCGACAGTGTGCACATTTTCAAGTGACTTTTTCTTAGACAGGAGTTGTTTCATGAATTTAGTGTAGGCAGGCACTTGATTAACCAACTCAAGGAAAGGAACTTGTACATTCAAACTACGAATAACCTTTTCAAATTTATTGAAAGATACATGTTCCTTTGTTGGCACTAGTCGCTCTGGATATGGGGCTGAGAGAAGTACCTTAGCCCTTTCTTCTAAGTCTCGCACGCCGGCATCCGTGGACTTAGGCTGAAAGTCCACCTCCTTCTCCTTATTGAAGCTTGAACCCTCCTCAGATCGTCTCAAATGTGAGCCATTGACCGACATTGGGTCGAACTTCGGAATCGGGACGGACCCATCAGCACTCGGGTCTTTCCCCAACACTTTCGGAGTTGTCGAACCCCGGAACAAATGGTCTCTCAAATTATCGGGCATTGAAGGACGAAATTTCTCAATATCGGGGTCTCATCGATCGACCGAGATGTACGATTCGAAGCTCCAGTAACCCGCATATCGTCGATCGACGGGTATATCGATCGATCGATCGATATACCCGGTAGACGCCTTTTTCTTTGAATTATTCGTTCTGACTTTGTTTTGACTCGGCCCGCCTCATTCTTTTGGGGGCATCCTCGACCATAGCAAGCCCCTCCAGGGTGGACCCACTCCTCAAAGTGATGGCATTCAGGGTCTCTTTTTGGTCAGTTTGAGTGGGTAAGTGTCCGGGAGCTCGAGTGGTACTCTTACTAGCCAATTGAGCAATTTCGCTCTCTAGTAGCTTCATCCCGGCCTCTCTAGCTTGGGACTCCTTCAGCAACAAGTTCTTAAACTCAGCAAAATTAGAACCATGGTATTGTTGTTGCTGCTGTGGCACATAAGGAGGTTTTTGGTATTGTTGTTGCTTATGATGAGGGGGCACATAAGCTTGCTGCTGCTGCTGTTATGGAGGTTGAGTTGGATTTAGGACATTCTGGCTACTCCACCTCAAGTTGGGGTGGACATTCGGCTCATAGTACGTGTTTGTCGGCCTATAGTGTTGAAAGGCAAAGACAAGACTCGAAAGGATCGGGACAATTCTCGAGACATGTCTCTCGGCTCCACATCTTCTACTGAGACGAAAGGACCGTCTGAAACAAAGCATTTACTTGGTACATCCCACCTTTAGAAGCTCCTCCCAATTCATATTTGTCAAACCTTGCAGTGAGGGCTTCTAGTGCAAAGAACAGAGGAAGATTCAAAGCACTCTCTCCTCGGTTTCCTCTCGAATTCCCATATTGACCTTATGAGTGGCCGGATCATCGATGATCTTCCACCCCTTGGTCTCTCCCATGTTCTCAACAAATCGGCCATTGGTTGCGGCATCCAATATGGCCCTCGATCGTCATACGATCCATTATAGAACCGATTGCACAAGCTCCATTTTTTGAACCCATGGTGCGGTATGGTTCGCACGATTTCTTGAAATGGACCCATGCTTCATGGAAGTTCTCATCTGGCCCTTGTTTAAAGCTCGTGATCTGAGCTCTAATGGCATTCGTCTTCGAGGCAGAGAAGTACTTTTTATAGAATGTCAGGGCTGAGGAATTCCAGTCGGTGATCCCATGTGCGGCTCCGTCCAGATCTCTATACCACTCCCTTGCAGCATCACGAAGGGAGAAAATGAACATGGTCTCCTTGATCTGATCTTGGGTCACACCGGCCGGCGGGGGTATAGAGCAGCAATAATCAATAAAAATCTCCATGTGCTTGGCCGCATCTTCATTTGCGACTCCCCGAATCGGTTTCTCTCAACCAGGTTAATATAGGAAGGCTTTGGCTCGAATTTTCTCGCCTCCCCAGGTAGTTCGAATCCTTTGTAGAGATTCGCAGCTGTAGGCTCTGAGTGACTAGCAATGGTTGCTTCTTCAGCCATGACTGGGATTTCTCAAGAAGTGGGATTTCTGGAGAAGTAACTGTCTCAGCTAAAGAAGTAGAGGCAGGAGATGTAGGTGGATCTCCTTCGAACAGAGCGTTCTCGTAGTAGCTTGACAGAGTACTCAGCTCTTCCTCTGTCGGTAATACCCTTTGTGATCGTCTCAACTCGCGCAAGGATTTCTCGATCTCGGGATTTAATGGTACTAGTTCACCACCCCGTGACTGCGCATAAGAAGAAACTACAAAAAGAATATAAGAAAAGTTTAAGGAACAAGTGTCCCTTAAACTAAGAAAGACTAAATAAAAACAACTAAAAATTAGAACAATTGCCTACCCGGCAACGGTGCCAAAATTTGATACCCGTCGTTGTGAGTACCAAAAATAAGATTTATAATTTCCAATTAAGACTCACCTAGGCTAGTGGTAACAGGGTTGAACCACAAGGAGGCAGACGTAATTTCTAGCTGTCTAATTCTAGTCTAAGGTAACGAGTGTAGGGGTTGAGTTGAATTGGTCTATAGCTAAGAGTAAATAAAGACAATAAACTAAAAAGACGGATTAAAAAGATAAAGAGGGGGGTACTAGGATGGTCGGTTCATTATAGCTTCGGCGGCAAAAGATACTAAGTCGGTCCTGAATCAAACACATGTGAGGCGGGAAAACAAGAGGTCCTCTCGGTCCACTCTTAAGAGATAGCATCTTTCGATCTCGCTATAAGTCCCTAATATCACTAATACTGACTCTCGTCCTGAAAAGTGACTATGATCTAAACTATACCTATCTTTCGATCTCAAAGACAGTTTAGTCATTTTAATTGGTGGTCTAACAACTGTCCCTATCTTTCGATCTAATGGGTCAATTATAAATTAAGCATCTAACTGGTCGCATGCATTCGATTCGTTAAATACAACATTAAAATCAATTAAAACGAAGGGTGACCTCACGTGGTCAGTCGATCGACCAGGTATGGCGGTCGATCGATCGACACGCTAATTCGAGTCCAAAACAATACTACGCCGCCTACGCTATAATTCGCCTACATCCTAGCACAATTAATCTAGCTACTCATGGTACTGATAAAAACAACAATAACAATATGAACTAATGAATTCATGCTTGAAGTATTCAAATAACAAATAGCGATAAACGATAATTGGCTTTGGATACTAACTAGCAATTCTATACTAACAATGAAATAAGGATAAATCGAAATAAGGCAGAAGAATACCGAGATTGTAGAGGAACGATTGAGAATAAGAACGAAAATTCCAATGCTAATCAATATTCCAAACCCTCATTATAAAACTAAATATTCTTTGTGTAAAAACTTGGGTAAAATTCGGAATCAAAACTGAATACTTATTCTGATGTTCTAGGTTACGTTATATAGCCAACATACGTAACAACTTATTATCAAAACCTAAACATAATGGGCTTGCGCTTCCTCGGTATTTTAATTCTCGTCTGGGATAGCAGATTGGTCGATCGACTGATGGTAGTGGTCGATCGATCGATCCTCGATGTCTGATAGCTTCGGAACGCATGTTGGTCGATCGACTGAAGGTAGTGGTCGATCGACTGCTTGAGCTGCTACTTAACTTCTAAAATCTCGTGGATTTGTCTTTTGGGCCTTGAAATGCGCACGAAGCTCGTTCCTCGGCTGAATACTTCACGTCAATTGCAATGCAGGATAGTCGGGGACGGATTTAGCTCGATTTCCGCTGGATTCTTCACATTTCTGCAATAATGTACAAAAATACGGAAGTAGACGGAAATAGGGAGAAACGTAGCATAAACTACATGAATGAGCTCTGAAATGCGTGTAAAATGGGATGTAAAACATCATATAAAAGACACGCATCGCAGGCCAACACCCGTACTCTCGAGGTGTTAACCCAAAACGACAAGGAAGGGTTCACTGAGTTTCTAACCCGCTGGAGGAGGGTGAGTACTCAATTGGTCAGTAAGCCGAGTGAATCAACTCTGGTCGAGAAGTTTGTCAACAACCTCCGCCCGGTTTATGCCAACCTACTGAGGTATCAGAATATCAAGACTTTTCAGGATCTGCAGATTCTGGGGACGCGTATTGAGGACGACCTCCGAAAGGGTGTCTTAGCAAATACCACTGGCAGGGGTTATGAAGGATCCACCTCAACCGGATCTCGCCCTTACGGTCAGACAAACAAGATTGATGAGGTTAACCTAGTCGAACCATCTGCCAAGAAAACTGAACGCCCCCAGAGAGCGTTCACCAACATAGGGTCGACTTATGCAAGTGCCTTAAAAAGGCTCATGGACCAAGGGAAGTTACAACCGATCGGGCCCACCCTGGACCCGGCCGACGCCAAGAAATCCCGATTTTGGAACCCCAACGCCTACTACCAGTATCATCGAGGGAAGGGGCATGATACCGAAAATTGCTTCAAACTCAAGCACCTCATTCAGGACATGATTGAGAAGGGAGATTTGCCTATACCCCCACCAACTAAACCGAACAACAAAACGAATCCCCTGGGAATTCACGTCATCTGTGATGATGAGCCGACCCTAGACTTCTCTCATCTCATCTTGCCGATTGACGGCGAGGTGAATGTTCTGGAAAATGATCCTTCAGACGGAGTGTTCGTGTTCAGTGATGCCACCATGTTCACTATGTTTCAGCAAGTGGAAGAGGCCATAGCCAGCCTCTCTGAGAGAATCACCCGACTCGACGACGCCTACCGTCGACTCATCTTCAATCCCCCAACACCGCGTCCGAGGGAGAATTCCCCAAGCATTCAAAACTACTCACCCCAGGATGGATTGCTCCCGCGACCATTCTGGCATAGACCTCACGAAAACTACCCTCAAAATAACTACCCTCAAAAAAACTACCCCCACAAAAATCGCCCTCACAAAAATATTCCCCACAAGAATTACCCACCGAGGAATACCCCTCCAAGGTAACCCCGAGACCCTGAAATTAACTGTATATGGCGGGATGATGTTGAGGATGTCTATATCCTCCCAGGGAAGGAAGAGCGGACGAAGGAAATCGGACATCTCACCCGGTCCGGACGTCCCTATCAGAATCTGAGCAACTCAACGGTCGTTCCAACAACGAATGACCAAATCATTCCAGAGGTGGACACTCAACCAAAGGCTCCCGAAACTCAATCCTGAAACAGCTCCAGAAAGCAAAAGCCGAAATCTCAATTTGGCAACTGATCGCAACGTCTTTTGAGCATCGACAGGCCTTGCTGCAGGCCTTGGCAAAATTAACCGTGCCCTCCACCTCTTCCCCAGAAGAAATAGTGGCACACATGACGAGAGACGCCCCTGATCTGAGCAACCCACTCGTCTTCTCCGACGAGGATATCCCCCTGTTCGGAGCCAATCATAACCTGGCCCTGTACATCACCGTACAATGCCTCCAAAAGAATATACCACTGGTTCTCGTGGATGACGGTTCCGCCTTGAATGTCATTCCTCTCAAAACTGCCCACAGGCTGGGTATCAAGGAATCTGATTTAATCCCGACGAATCAAGGAGTACGCGCCTACGACGGCACTCGTCGCAAGGTCACTAGGCTAGTCACTTTGACCGTCGCAACCGGGCCATTAGAAAGACAAACCAAATTTCAAGTGGTCAACATCGACGCGTCCTTCAACATGCTCCTAGGACGTCCCTGGATTCACGCCGTCAAGGCGGTCACCTCAACGCTCCACCAAAACATCAGGGTCCTCTTCAACGGGAAAACGATCACGATCCCCGCTTCCCCAATCAAAGCAGTTATGAGAAGAGGGGTAGCCTCCCAAGCCATTGAGGAGGACGACAACGAAATATGGGGTTTCCAAGCCGTGAACGCCATAACTGATGAATTGGCAACCTCTGAGTGTGACCCATTCACCAACCTCATGATCAACCGTATCATGATGCGTCAGGGTTATTTTTCGGGTTTGCCGCTCAATCCACTAAAAGACCCATTGCCTCCCTTGAAACAGGCTAAGGTCCCCAACATTCCCTTCGGACTGGGATACGAACCTACCAATAAAGACATCCAGGAGATGAACCTCCTAATCCGAAAACGCAAGAAGCACGGAGTCATCCTCCGTCCATACCACCTGACTCTCAACGGATATTTTTTCCCCGAGGGAGAGTCTGAACTCTACCACGGCTTTCCAGAGCCGATCTATGACTCTGTGGCCAGGGCTAGATACCCGGGAGTGGAAGTCTTCCAGGACTGCTACTTTATCCCCGACAACATCGAAGCTGTATCAACTGAGTCCAAGCCGTCACCGTGCCTTGACGGACAAGCTGTCACACTTCTATTTGGGAAAGATAACGTCAAGCACCTCGACTATGAGGACATTATCAACATCGCCCTGAAAGACAACCAGTTTGATCCAACCGCGTTGATCTCCGATACTGACCCGGAGAAAGCTACCCAGGGCTGGAGGAAAACCATCAAGTGGACCGATCGTCAAGGCCGCATTCTCAAGATAACAATTGGAGAAGGCCCTATGTTCAAATAGGGAAGTGAAGAAGGATCTGAGTCTGAGTCTGAGTCGGAGTCAGAGTCTGTCATAGCTCCTAACACTCCTGATGTCCCAGTCAAGGTCCCCTTCCCACTATTTTATCACAAAGTCGTGTCTGATTCAGAGGCTGAGTCTACTAAGGTCACCCCCACTCCAATGAAAGGTGACAACCTGGAGCCTGTTCCAGGGGCCACTTCCTCTGTTGTGTCGCCTCTGACTGATCACGAGATGACTGTCCTTTCCGAGCTATTCGCTCGTGTCAACTTAATGAACTCTAAGTTTGCTTATGACTCATCTCAACTTAACCGCAATGCAATTCTGAATGATTATGAGGAATTTGACTTGAGTGATTACCCAACTCACATAGCCAAAGAACTTGATAAGCGAGAAACCAGAACCCCCATCATTGAGGAAACCGGGCCTATTAACGTAGGAACCGACAACACACCTCAAGAACTTACGATAGGGAAAACCCTGAACCCCTCGGAAAGACAACAGTTCATTGACCTCCTCCACGATTACAAGGACGTATTCGCCTGGTCTTACAGAGATATGCCTGGGATTGACAGAGAAATTGCAGAGCACCGGATACCCATTAAACCCGGGGCTAAACCTATGAAACAGAAGCTACGCCGGATGCGTCCCGAGTGGGCCCTAAAAATCAAGGAAGAGGTGGACAAACAGTTCAAGGCTGGGTTCATCAAAGTGTCTGAATACTCAGATTGGGTGGCAAACATTATGTCGGTACCAAAGAAAGACGGAAGAATTCGAGTTTGCGTCGACTTCAGGGATCTGAACAAGGCGAGCCCAAAGGACGACTTCCCTTTGCCACATGTTGACATTCTAGTGGACAACACTACCGAACATGCTCTCCTATCATTCATGGACGGGTATGCCGGGTACAACCAGATTAAAATGGCTGAGGAAGACATGCACAAAACTGCGTTCACTACACAATGGGGTACATATTGCTACACGGTCATACCTTTCGGTCTCATCAACGCCGGAGCGACCTATCAAAGAACCGCTACCACTCTCCTACATGATATGATGCACAAGGAGGTAGAGGTATATGTCGATGACGTGATCGTCAAATCAAAAGAACGGGACGGCCACATCAATGCCCTCCGGAAATTCTTCGCTCGTCTGCGGAAATACAACATGAGACTAAATCCTCAGAAGTGTGCATTCGGGGTCACCTTCGGAAAACTCTTGGGACATGTCGTTAGCAAAAGAGGCATTGAGATTGATCCAACCAAAATCACTTCAACAAATGCCTCGGCCTAGGAACGAGAAGGAGATTCGGGGATTTCTCGGTCAGGTTCAATACATCAGCCGGTTCATTGCCAAGCTCACTATGATCTGTGAACCGATATTCAAGAAGCTTCGCGCCTCCGATCACACCGATTGGGACGACGACTGTCAGAAAGCCTTTGACAGGATAAAGGAAATCCTATCCAAACCTCTTGTCCTCATGCCACCTCAACCAGGGATTCCTCTATCCCTATACCTAACTGTTACCGACACAGCCATGGGAGCAATGCTTGCGCAAACAGTTGGCAACGAGAAGCGAGCCATCTACTACATCAGCAAAAAGTTCATTGAGTACGAGACGAGGTATACTCAACTGGAAAAGACATGCCTTGCCCTAGTATGGTCAACAAAGAAGCTGCGACATTACATGTTCAGCTACTCGGTCCACATCTACTCCAAGATGGACCCGGTTAAATACATCTTCGAAAAACCCGTACTAAACGGAAGGCTGTCTAGATGGACACTCATGCTGTCTGAATTTGATCTCAAGTTTGTACCCCTCAAGGTTATCAAGGGAAGAGCAGTTGCCGATTTCCTAGCAGAAAATCCCGTCAACGAAGACCCAACGACCGACACATGGTCACTTCCTGACGAACACATCCTTTGTGCCGACTCCGACGCATGGGACCTCTACTTTGATGGTGCATCTAATCTGAGAGGCTTCGGGGTAGGAATCCTTCTAATTTCACCAGAGGGAGAACACGTTCCGATCTCGGTCAAGCTAGACTTCGCCGTCACCAACTTATTTCTTTGAATATGAAGCATGCCTCATCGGCCTACAAGCAGCCATCACACTTGGCATCAAGAGACTGAGGGTCCATGGCGATTCCTCACTCATCATCAATCAAGTATCCGGATCATGGAAAATCCGATCTGACAGCTTAGCTCCCTACCGAGTAAAGATCAATCAAGAGGCCGAGTTCTTCGACCAAGTCGACTACTTCCACTTGCCGCGAGAGGAAAATCAATTTGCTGATGCCCTGGCAAAACTTGCCGCGCTCGTCAACATACCTGACGACATGACATCGATGCCCCTATGTGTTGAAAGACGGAGCGAGCCAGCTCACATCTGTGCCATTATCGACGACGAGGAAAGCCATGATGAACCTTGGTACCAAGCCATCCTCAATTACAAAACCAAAAATGAATTTCCTCCCAACTCTGATCAAAGAGGGCAAAGAGCCATCCGTTTACTTGCATCACAATTCGTGATAAACCAAAATCAACTCTACAAAAGAACACCCCAAGGAATTCTCTTCCTTTGTATTGACCATCACAAAGCCAAGAAAGTCATGGGAGAGGTTCACGACGGAGAATGTGGCCCTCACATGAGTGCAATGATGCTTACACGGAAAATCATGCGGCTAGGTTACTACTGGACAACCATGGAAGCCGATTGCCGTAACTACGTCAAACATTGCCACAATTGCCAAATCTTCGCCAACATACAACATATACCACCATCCCTTTTATACACCGTGACATCACCCTGGCCTTTCTCAACCTGGGGCATCGACATCATCGGGAAAGTCAACCCGATAGGCACCAAGGGGCATTGCTTCGTCCTCGTTGCCATCGACTACTTCACCAAATGGGTAGAAGCGCAGTCATATACAGTCTTGACCGCAAAACAAGTGGCCAAGTTCATTCAAAACAACATCATCTGCCGATATGGGGTACCCCATGAGATCATCAGCGATCAAGGCTCTCACTTCCGGGCGGAAACTCAAGCCTTGCTGGACAAATACAAGATCAAACGACATCGATCATCCCCCTACCGTCCCCAAACTAACGGAGCGGTGGAGGCAGCGAACAAGACTCTTGTTACCATTATCAAGAAAATGCAAGACAACTACCGCGATTGGCCGAGCAAACTCCCATTCGCACTATGGGGATACCGAACCTCCATTCGAACACCGACAGGCGCCACACCCTTCTACCTAGCATACGGTATGGAGGCGGTTCAACCGGTAGAGTTAGAGGTCCCTTCTCTACGCATCCTACTAGAGAGTCAAGTCCCTAAGGCGGAATAGACCCGTCGAAGGTACGAACAACTCACTCTTCTAGACGAACGGCGACTCAATGCCTTGCACAACGTCCAGCTATACCAACGACGTATACAATGGGCATTCAACAAGAAGGTTAAACCCAGAAACATCCAGGAGGGCGACTTGGTCCTCAAGTCCGTTCGAGCACCATTACCCGTCGATCCGAGGGGAAAATTCAAACCCAACTGGGCTGGGCCATACCTGGTCAAGAAAATACTTTCGGGGTGCGCAGTGAGACTGAGTGACCTAGATGGGGAGGACTTTACAAACCCGACCAACCTAAACCAACTCAATAAATACTACCCTTTAAACCTATCAACCAACAACCTAGCCTAGTTTTACAACTAGCATCGACCTCAACCCTTTTCAAGTCAAGTTCCTCAATATGTTCTGATTTGAAATTGCATGTTTTATCGAGTCTAAGCTGCGGCACCTTGCCCGTTTCGAATGTCCTTTGATTCGTCAAAGGCAACGTCTATTTGCACTACAAAAACAAACCCCCTGAACTACGAGCATGGTTTGATTTCACCTCTTCAGGTGGATACGTAGGCAGTCCCTCTTATGCCTGAGGGATACAACCACAAACCCCAATCAAATTCACAAAACACTTCGAACTACGATCATGGTTTGATTTCACCTCTTCAGGTGGATACGTAGGCAGTCCTTTCTTACGCAAGAAGGATACAACCATCCCCACAATCAAAAAAAATTACCCAGATACAAAAAACATCCCCATCAAAAAAGAGAAAGGGAAAACCATTCCCTTTCCCACAAAAATACAAAAAAATGAGCCTTTCTCCCTTTCCAAAAAATACCACTTTCCCAAGTGCAAATGTTTAGGACGATTCAAATCGAATTGCCTTTACCAAATGGATGGAAGAAACAAGCGTTCACAATTTCCGACACGAGCAATCCTCTTATTTAATTAATAATGGGAGGGATTACATTTTCAACAACAAATAAAGCTCGACAAGTCTACAACTTGTGAAAAGCTAAGGTGTCAACTAACGCACTTCACATAATAAAACTAGCACAAAACACACAACAACTAGCTAGTACAACATAATAAAAACTCACAACAATAATACAACATAATAATAAAGTGGGTAATGGAGGTCTTCACTCTTCCATTCTACCCTTGCCTTTTCCTTCGGAGTACATCTTTCCCTTGTTCTTCTTGTTGGCCCGCCTAGCATGGACTTCTTCCTCGGAACGGATCCTAAACGGATCTAAGACGGCGACGGCCTCCGGTCTAGCACAAGACCCCATATGTGACCCAAGACGAGCCAATGCACGGCCCACCATATTCTTAGGGCCGGAACTCCTCCTCTTCGGTGGTCTCATCACATCGGGGGTAGCTCTATCAACATACTCTTCAAAGAAGGCACGGTTGGCCTTGCCAACCTCTCGGTACTTCAAATCGATAACCTCGTCCTTACGAAACTTGGATCTCTCTTCCAAGGACGGAGCACGTGACTACTTGACATAAGCAGGAGTCACCCATGTCGTGGCAACGGGGTTTGGCACCTCCCAAAGCGGCCGAGTGGCCCACCACCTTTCAAAGAACTCCACGAGCTCGGAGTTCCGGAAAACGTTCTTTTGGACAAGAGTATCTTGAGTGGGCACCTTTTGTTGACGCCCCATTTGCCTCATGAGCCTTTCCGGATAAATGAAGGAAACAACCTTCAAACCCACCACCATCAAAGAACGAGGACTAGCACCCAAAGCGGGCAACCCCGTGAAGGACCTCAAGTGCCACCACGGCACCACCCAACGGATCTGAGGACCACCCTCCTCCGCCAACCTTGCGGCCCAATAGGCCTCGGTGGAAGCAAAACTATCCGGGTACAACTTCTTCCTCATGGTAAGATGACGGAAGGAATAAGAAGAAGGTTTAACCGGAGGCTCTACATACCTTAGCCTCTCCAATAGCCACACTTGGAGGATCCTTGGCGATCCAAAAGAGGGAGCTTCTCCACAAGAGCCTTCCTTGTCCAAAGCTTGGATAATCTCTCCAAGCACCAACCATGATGGATCTCTACCATGCTCCATTTGCTCAATCACATGGATAAGGGTCATGCTACCATGGCATCTCGGCCCCTCCTTCTTCAAGACATCAACAAAGAGGTACACATGGACAAGGCAAAATACAAGAGCCCTTCTCCTACCACCTCCGAGACATTAGCATCTAATCGGTTTGAAAAGATGTTAATAAGAGCCAAAATATCCACACCACGTGGGGCAAGAAGAAAGTTGACTTGGCTTGTTGACAAGCCCAACATGGAACGGAATTTCTCCTTGTAGCACAACCGAGTCGGCGGAAGCACCGGAACACAACCCGGCCACCCACCAATGACTCCAATTTATTCGACAAGAGGACAAATTTCACCTTTCGGGAAAACGAAAACATGATGTTTCGAATCCCAAAACCGAGAACATGCTTCAAGAAACGAAGGTTGCACCTTGACTTGACGAAGAACCAACAATTGACCAAGTCTCATGCAATCGAGTTGATACTTCTCGGGAGGCGACAAATCCCGACACCATTGTCGCAATGCATTCTCAAAAGCATCCATGAAATATTTTTGTGGAAGAAGAAGAGGTTTTGTAGAGATGTTTTTGTGTTTCGAATGATGAAACAATGAAGCGCAAACGTCCCTGTTTATACAAAATGATCAGCGCATTTTTCAGAAAAAGAGGAGAGCTGACTTCCATCGCCAAGGTGCTCGCCCCTCTTTGAGGCTTCCCCAGGATTCCCGCTATTGACTTGTCTCTTTCAACATGTGTTTTCTCCTGACACCTCAAACCTCCCGCCAGGAACCTCGCGCCTCTTCGGGATGATTCAGGAAATCTTGTGTTTCCTCACACTCACATTTCCTTGTTTTCGCGTTTTACGAAATCCGACACGGTTTCCATGACGCAGCTTTAAACATAAGGATTTTTCTTTCTTTTTTTTTAAGGGGGGAAGGGCGTCGCCCCGATCCGCTATGGATCGTTTCCGTGTCAGTCGAATTCCGAAATTATTTCGCTTTTTTCGCAATTTTTCGGCAAAAATCTAAATCGAAAATTGATAACACGACATCAATTTTCCTCAAAAATTCAAGCGCTCACAAATTCGAGTCTTGACATCAAAAAATCAAATATACTCGCAAAAATCCTTTTCTAAAATTCTTTCCTGACGGTCTGAGTTTGAATTTTTCGAGTCATTTTCAAAATTTCGATGCAATTCAATTCACGACATGAGTTAATTGCTCAAATTTTCAAATCAATTCCTTTTGAATTTCAAACGCGACGATTTGTCACGGAATTTTCAAATTTTTAAATTTTAACTTCAAGTTATCTTGGTTAATTTTGATTTTCAAACAAATGCTTTACGTATTTTCAACCAAATGCTTCTACGTGTTTACGTTTTTGCGTATGTGCTATCTGTTGCCTGTTTTCTATACTAACGATGCAGGAACTGGTGCAAAGCAAAAGGAGAATCAACAGCCGACAGCGATCCTCCAAAACACAACACAAAAAAGCCAAAAATCACAAAATGAACCAGAATCCAAAAACACATATATACAAACCGCCTTACGCAAAATACATCAACAAACGTCTATCATACAAACACTGGCCATCAACAAACGTCTATCATACAGACACTGGCCTAAAACAAACGTCTATTATACAGACACTGACCTAAAACAAACGTCTACCATACAGACACTGGCCTAAGACAACGAACTGGGGGCTATCCGCCACCTACCGAACTAAGCACTCCCTACCCTTCCGATCAGAAAAGAAAGGGAGCAACATGGGGAACAAGGGAGCAACAGCGGAAGCAGAGGTGGTTACCATGACAGTAACACCTCGTTCCTGCTCCACGACAAAAAGAAAAATGGTGCCTGGCAGATTTCGGACGACGCAATGATCGAGGCCCGTAGCTCAGCGTGCTACCCCGACGTTGGCCTCCAATCGTCAGAATTCGAGGATGAAAAGGGATCAGGATAATGGATACTACCCTGATGTTGAACCCCACTCAGCTGAATTCAACAACGACCGAAAGCGACAACGTGGGATAACACACTCGTACTGAACCCCATTCATCGGACGTCCAGACCTCCGCAGGCAACGACCAACGATCGATACCCGATCATTGGTCGGACAAAGGCCGCCAGGCAGAAACACAACCAAGCCTGTAACAAAAAACAGTCGTCTTTCCCTCTCTAGGATCGACTTCCTTCTCCAAAGCCTCAACAACGGACCCCATAGGTCCCAGGCGATACCCTGCGATCAAAAAAACAAACAAAAAACGTCAGCCGAAATTTCGGCATTATGACGGCATGAAATGGATAAATCCAAAAACAAAAAAAAACACAACCTGCAATACAAAAAAAAGGGCAATCCCGCCCCAAACCATTCAAAAAAAACACAAAAACGACTTGCCCCTCTTTTCAAGCAAAAGACGAGTCAAAACCACAAAAACGGCATTTCAAGACCCATACAAGGTCCGCCAACAACCCCAAAATACATTCCCGACATAATGGAGATTTTTCTACGGTTCAAAAAGGCAATTCATACGCTAATTTGAGCCCAAACCGGTCAAAAATTCAAAAACGACCGCAAAAAGGCAAACGTGATTCTGTCACGCCTCAAGGTGACCTAAGATACCAATAAGGTCCATTTCAAGGCAAACTGACTCAATTCAAGCCCAAACAGGCGCTTATTTTGTCAGACGTAAGACCGTCGCAAAAGGCAAAAATCAAATTTTGCCCACAAACATCCAACGAAGGTCCTTAGATGGCAAATACGGGTTTTCCCAACTACAATGCAACCTAGTGGGACCCACTACCCAAGAAAATAAACTTGGCATTGTGAAATGAGACGGTTTCTCGCCTCATTCACGTTTTTCGAGCATAGGGAGCGGGAACGGGGACCAAAATGCAAACTAAAAGCACCCCTATACTCCTAAACAGGTCTCTAACCTATTGCAAACATCAATTTCACTCGAAATTGGCTCAATCAAAAACGCCCAATTCGATTTTTAGGGCAAAATTCGCCCTAATTCAATCAAGCTAACAATCAACAAATTTGAAAGGATTCAGGAGGAAATACATAACTTGAGATGACATTTGTTGACAATGGCACAAGTGAAAGCACGCAAGAAGGTCCTTCAATGGCGATTTTTCGAGATTTTTGAGGTTGAAGATGAATAATCATCCGCAGCTCAACCTCGCGTCTTTTTAACAGAAAAAAGGGAAGCCGGCTTCTATCGCCAGATGGCTCGCGCCTAAACCAGGCCTCCCCTTTGCTTTTCAGCGAAATTTGGGCTTTGGCCCAATTTCCCATAAACAAACTCCAAAGTTTTCGTTGACGATATTGAATGTCGTCATTTTCTCGGAAACAAACAAAACCAAATAGTGCAAATCTAAATTCGCTATTTTCAAAAATTTCAAGCAAACGGCGATCAAAACCGCCAACTTCAAAAATAATAGCGAAAATTCAAAATCGCTATTTTCCTCCAATTTACAAAAAATGGCGAAAATTCAAAAACTGCTATTTCTCCAAATTTTAGACGACGGCAAACCGTCATTTTCAAAATAGTAGTTGGGATTTGAATTCCACTATTTTCACCACACATGTCAACGGCGGCACATAAACCGTCACTTCAATCAATAGTGAAGATTCCAAATTCACTATTTCTTTCAAATGTCAACGGCGGCACATAAACCGTCACTTCAATCAATAGTGAAGATTCCAAATTCACTATTTCTTTCACGTGACAATGGCGGCACATAAACCGTCACTTCAATCAATAGTGAAGATTCCAAATTCACTATTTCTTTCACATGTCAATGGCGGCACATAAACCGTCACTTCAATCAATAGTGAAGATTCCAAATTCACTATTTCTTTCAAACGTCAACGGCGGCACATAAACCGTCACTTCAAACGCTATAGCAAACTCAAATTTGCTATTTTCCTTCAAAATTAGAACAAACGGCGATCAAAACCGCCACTGCAAATTCAAGCCGACGAATGGTGAAAATTCCAAATTCACTATTCCTTCAAATACCAGCAGGGGGCTTCCTCGCGGAACCCACTCATTCCAAAAACAGTGATAGTGAAAATCCATACTCACTATTTCCCCAGCGGCATCACGAGTTCGCTACTTTCAAAACAAGCCCATTCGACGCAGCTACTCCCATGGTCCATTAACCGACCTTACCACGGCTGGCGAGCCTTTGTCCGCAACCTTTCAAGGACACATCCCGAAGATGCCTCGGGTACATTTCCTTACCATCAGCTGGCGAGCCTTTGTCCGCAACCTTTCAAGGACACATCCCGAAGATGCCTCGGTTACATTTCCTTATCGTGGCTGGCGAGCCTTACAACGCATCGCGGCTGGCGAGCCCTCCTCACATACGCACCATGGCTGGCGAGCCTTTGTCCGCAACCTTTCAAGGATACATCCCGAAGATGCCTCGGGTACATTTCCTTGTCTCGGCTGGCGAGCCTTATAACGCATCGCGGCTGGCGAGCCCTCCTCACATACGCACCATGGCTGGCGAGCCTTTGTCTGTAACCTTTCAAGGACACATCCCGAAGATGCCTCGGGTACATTTCCTTGTCTTGGCTGGCGAGCCTTACAACGGATCGCGGCTGGCGAGCCCTCCTCACATACGCACCGCAGCTGGCGAGCCTTTGTCCGCGAACATGCAAGGACATATCCGAAGATGCCTCAGGTATGACTCCTTCTTATGGCTGGCGAGCCTTTGTACGTAGTCTAACGGACTTTAAACGACCCGCACGGACAGTCGACAGACTCTAAAATGTTCCCGATAACAGGTCCTTGACTCGTACCCTCGAGTCGCCTTGGTGTCGCCCTTCCCGACGGCAGGTCCTTGGCCCAAATCCTTTCGAGCCGCCTCGACATCGCTTGGGTCTCCAGGTTGTAATCTTCGATTGACCTGGGGACTCTACTTTGACTTTCGCCCTGTCCAAGCCTCAGTCAAAGTGGGGGCTCTGTAGATACCTAGTATCTGCTGAGACTCCAACAAACACCCGATAATTATCGGACTACAACATGTTTTGGAATCGCAGCGTTTGATCGACAGTTTGTGTATAACTTTACGTCGGAAAAGTTAAAAAGATTTCGAAAATAAAACATTTCAAAAATACCTGGAGTGTTTAATGCACGGCGACGGGGTCACGATGACACTAACTAGAGTCAAAACCGACACCGGACCAAAAACCGACTCGAAAATTCAAATCCCGACTCCAACAACTAGTCAAACCGAGTCAAACACAAAAACCAAAATATCTCAAAGCCTTCTACCTTAAGTTTTCCCGGATTCATGTTGGTCAAGTACCAAACATGTGACTAAAAAACCTAGGATAGAACAAATCATGATTGCGTTTGTTGTGAAAGCGACAACACAGCTCGAAGACCCGCGACGTGGCTCGCGCCTCTTTGAGCGACCCAGTGGCCACGTCGCTCAAAACTCACACAACCACTCATTCTCCTATAAATACCCCTCAAATGCCACCCATTTGAGAGTTACGCGAGTGTCCGCCCCCTCTTTTCTCCCTTAAAATTCTCGACTCGACTTCTAAAGTCACAATCCGACGCGTATTTACGACCTATCGATCGTAAACACGAGCCTTACACATTGTTTGGTACCGTCATCGTGCATTAAACCACATGACCTACCACTTCGACCACTACACCATCACTAAACTTTTAAAATACTCTTTTTACTTACCAAAACGGTTTTAAACCGAGTTTTTTCCGATCAAACAAGTTGTTACACTTAGGTCGGTCACTCGCCATAACCAAACATGTAAGTATGAGGGTGTAAAAATCCTCTTTCATTATGTTTTCATTTGTTTTATGACTCTAACATGCTAAAACATGCATAACATGAACCAAAACATGGAATAAACGAGCCAAAACCGATTTTTGGTACGAGGCAGAAGCCCCTTAGGTCGCCAACAGGCTCGCGCCAAAATGGGCTACTCAGACCAGAGATCAACCGTGTTTGTTCTCGTCATTTCCCTTAATCCATTTTTCATATTTGTAATCGGTTTTTACCATTTCAAGTATTTTCGAAACCTTTTTGTTTCATTTCACATGTTTTAACCATAAAGCATTTTTCACCCTTGGTTCCTCATACCATGACGGTTAAATCCGTGTTTCGGTGATAATATTTGGTTAATAATATTTAGAAGGTATTTTAAAGCCTTTTATTTCATTTCTTTACATTTTCAAGCAAACATATTAGTCACCAACACAAAATCATCCTTGGTTCTACATACCATGCCGGATTTTAACCCGGGTACGATGACGAGTATCGACTAATTATATTCGAAATGGACTTAAAACAATTAGTCCATAATCATTTTTCAAAACTATTCATGTCAAGTTTGTCAAATCGAACCCGACACCGAATATTATCAAATAATGATGATTATTCGGGTCTAGTTTTTCAAATCAACAAATGCGGTCTAAACGGCCCTTTCAAAATCAAACCGGGTTCAAACACCCATTTTCAACACGTTTTATAACGTTTTCTAAACAGTCAGAACACGGCATACAACCGTTGGCTAACCCGCGCCTCAAGCAGGCTCCCCATTTCTCATTTTCAAAACTAGAGGGAGGCCCCTTACACCGCCGCGGTGGCTCGCGCCTCTTATAGCCGAAATCAGTACAGGGCTGTTCCCTTCAAAGATTAGTCTAGGACGATCCCGACTCCGGTTAACCCGGATATAGGACGGATCAGATGACTATTCAAACCATATTTGCAAAATGCCTTACTAAGACAAATGGATCATGTTATGCACCCTAAACCTAATACGGTAAATGGATGTTTAATTTCCGTCTTGCATGCAAATCAATCATTAATCCAACTTGACATCTTATACTTGATACTTGGATTAAATCAACCGACTTAGAAAGCTCTCACATGTTAGGTTTAAATCATTGGATGCGCATTCATGCATTTAACCGTTTTATCAACTTTTGCATTCAACCAACCAAGATCGATCAGTAGAGGCCGCTAAACGCGGGCGGGATTGGGTGTCTGATTAAAGGGCTTCCCAATACGTACCTTCACCTCTTACTCAGAAACTTTGGATAGTGGACGACCTTATCCAGGGCGTACGAGAGTCATTCTAGAGATAGGATGCTAAAGAGGGACGATTTCCTTATCTTTAGTACCTATGTCAAACGCTGCTTTGTGCTTTGATTTGACCGAGGTATAAAGTGGAATTCGAACGGGTTCCAGGCATCCCACAAATGCTTGGTGGCGACTCCGAACATCTCTAATCGTTTCGAGACTCTTACCGAGACGAAACCGACCGATCTAAAACGATCCGGTCGAAATCACCTTTACGCCGCCGAGCGTGGCTTTCAAAAGACCGCTGCATGTCCACAGATTGGCTTGGCGTGCAGGTAGCCCGCGACTACGGACCGGTAGGTGGCCCAAATCCACAGACCGAGACGTGGCCCATGTCCACAGTGTGGCAGAAAGGAGGCATTCTGATCTCAGGGCTACTCGATCGAGTGGCCTAGACACTCGGTCGAGTAGCGGGCACTCGATCGAGTACCACTACCTACTCGATCGAGTAGCACTGTTACAGGAACTTTTGAAAAATTAAAATTGTTTAATTGTTATATAATTACATGTTGGATGTTTAACATGGTTATTAATGAGTAGTAACGTGTTTGAACCGTCCATTTCATATGTTGGAGGTCGTGCTTGGTTTTAAAGGCGTAATTGCAACTAATAGGGAAGTTGTAATTATTCTTATTGCATTCATTTTACATCCGTTTTGTCTATAAGTTGTATTTCACCGGATTCTATATATATACAAATTCAAATGATATGCATATGCCTGCTTGACGGTGACTAGTTATTCGAATATGGTTGCATATATCTTTATGGTTTACTGGTTGTACGAGTAATATGAGTAATGTCAATAATGAATCATATGGTTTGGATATATGTCACGATGCAAGTAATAAGCAACATATGTAGTAGTTTGGTGGTGAACTTCGGGGACGAAGTTCCTTTTAGAGGGGAAGAGTAATGTCGCAAAATAAAAAGGCTGATTTTGAAATTATGTTGTTGTTCGTTTATAATGTTTTGTTGTTTATTTACAAAGTTTTCTATTACCTTGGTCACATTGCTTGTATGGAGTTGTAATTGGTTACCTTAGTTCGTTGGGTAATTCATGCGTCGAAGTGAAAGTTGATAGTATGTTTTAAAAGACGGTCATAAGAGATAGTTGTGGTGCCATGTGTCGTAGTAGAATCGCGTTGTTGAGTAACATGGTGGTATAGTCATGCGGCATGTGGATATGAGATATGTTTCGTGTTGATGGTTGTTACTAGTGAATGGGCTAATCTCATAATATGATGGGTAATCGTTGATTGTGCTGGTTTGTATTGCGAGGTTGGTGTTTTTCTATGATAGTTTGTAAGAGTCGATATATATATAGAGTGTTAGACAGTGATGATGATGAAATGGGGGATGGCATTTCCGGGGAGTAGTGACCTGTGTTGAAAGAGTAGTGATGTCGTTGTGTTCCCGTGTCTTGTGCGTTGAGATAGGTGAGTTGAACTTCGGGGACGAAGTTCTTTTTAAGGGGGGAAGACTGTAATACCCGCCCTTTTAGAGACCCTTTGACCAGCGTTGACTGACCTTGAGAGCGGTGATAGTCCTTAGAAGTGCGTGCCAAAGTTACCTTGGGTTACGAGTTATGTGTGGTACTCGATAGAGTAGAGGCTACTCGATCGAGTAGCCTGGATACTCGATCGAGTAGGGGGACACTCGATCGAGTATGTGGGACACTCGATCGAGTAACGGGTCTTCAGTGAGGGTTTATAATCGCGTGTTGTTAAATATGCAAATCATTTCCGCCTCATTTCTTCAGATCCTTAGGTCGCCTCCTTCCCTTTCCTTCACCATATAACCTCCATGGAAGCCTTTGAAGGTTCTTGTGCCTTAGGAGAGCGTAGCTTGAGTCGGGTAGCGGTCTTTTGCCGGGTTTCTCCTTGTAGGTATGTCGTCATCATCATCCGTATCCTTATCTTTGCAGTTAGGGTTTACTTGGTAGTGATAGATGATTGTGTTATGTATATAGGTGTTGCTTGATTGCTGGATGTTTCGTACGATTGGCATGGAAAGGTTGCGGTTGCTTAAAGGTAGGTTCGCCTACTCAGTTTCTGTAGATGGTCTAGTGAGTCGGTTGTTGTGGTTGTATTGTGGTTGTATTGCGGTTCTGTTTGTGTGGCAGTATGTATACGGTGGTCAGTCGGTATATACAGTTTGTTGGTTGTGTTGTGTTGCAGCTGTCTGTGATTGTTTGTCTCTGGTTCTCGAGATGCGTTCTCGGCTGAGTGGAGTCACTTGCGGGAGTGGCTTCACGCCCAAGTTTCGCCCTCCGTGGAACCCGCCACGGGAGGGGATGTGCACATTAATGGGACAGGGTTATCGCTCGGTATGATGAGCGGGGATTTGGTGGGTACGGCTGCGGTCCCCCACTGGCAGGGCTGGTCCAGTGGACAGTCGGTGACGGAGATTGATTGGAGTGGGTGTGCTTGTGTGTGTGACTGATTGTGTTGTGTTGTATTGATAGTTGTTGTTGGTATTGTCATGTTTATCTCAGTACTGACCTTATGTGGTTGTCTTGTTGTTTTATGTGTCTGCCGTGATCCCTTATGGTGAGCAGTCTGTCTTAGCAGGTGTTGATGTCGTTGATAGCTGGAGTCCGGGCAGGGATGAGTCTTCACGAGATTTGATAGTAATAGCGAGTAGCCATTGAGTTGTATCTTTTATATCGTCTGTTGGTTTTAAATCACTTGTAATATAACATAATCGTTCTTTTATCGACATTTGATTATTACTGTCCTCGGGCAACCGAGATGGTAACGCCCTTATATGCTAAGGAAGGCCTAGTTAAGGCTCCTCTGGATATGGGGGTGTTACAGTTACTCATCATCGTACCCGGGTTAAAATCCGGCATGGTATGTAGAACCAAGGATGACTTTGTGTTGGTGACTAATATGCTTGTTTTGAAAATGTAAAGAAATGATGAAAGGCTTTAAAATACCTCCCAAAATGTAAAGAAATGAAATAAAAGGCTTTACATACCTTTTAAATGTCATTAACCAAATATTATCACCGAAACACGGATTTAACCGTCATGGTATGAGGAACCAGGGTTGAAAAATGTTTTATAGTTAAAAACAAATAAAATAAAATAAAAAAGGTTTGAAAATATTTGAAATGGTAAAAACCGATTATAAATATGAGAATGGATTAAAGGGGAAAGACGAGAACAAACACGGTTGAGTTCTGACCTGGGCACCTCATTAAGGCGCGAGCCTATGTGCACAATAAGGGGCTTCTGCATCAGGCCAAAACTCAGTTTTGGCTCGTCTATGGTAGAAATATATATCTCATTACTAAACATATTCATATATGTGATTATTTAATTTAGTCATAAAATTAAACATTGATCTTATGCATGCAAACAATAATTAAATAAAGAGAAGGAACCGTTTTCCTCACATTAGAAATCGGATTTTGGGCTCAATTGAGTTCTCCTACTCACTTGTTCTTGAGCTCTCCAAATATTGGATGAACAAGGATTCAAGTGTAGAATCCCTCCCAAGGATTAATACCCAAGGTAACCTCTAAATAAAATTAATATTGTTGATACTAGAACAATATTAATTTGAATAAAATTGACCAAAATATTATTTTGTTCTCTTAATATTTCGGCTAAGAGAAGGGGAGAAAGAGGAAGAATTTTTCTCTCTAAAACTCTTATTTTAGATATGTTTAAGAATGAATGAATACCCTAATATTTTTGGTAGTGTATAAGGTAAAAATTAAAGAGAAAAACCTATAGTTTTCTCTTCATAAAGCCGGGTAGGAGGGGGAGTTATTACGGCCAATGCATGAGCAAGGTCCTCTTCACAAGAGGCACTAGGTTTGCATGGCTAGGTTTAGGCAAATATGATTATGTTTACCACTTAGTTAATAACATAATAATTTCCTAAAACACCCCACTAATTCGGTCCATTTAGAGATAAAATGGATTCCATTTTATCTTTGTCAATTTGTCACATGTCACATGTCATGTAAAATTGTTATGTATTTTTAACATATTAAAAATCAACGCATTAATAAAAATACGTCATATATAAAATTGACTTAGTAATTCATAATTACTTGTACCAAAATATTTTACCAATTATAAATCACAACATCTTGTATTTATAATAAATTATTCATTCTAATGCAATTGTTTCCTTAAACAATAATTTCATCTAAGTAATAAAACAATTCGATCACTTAGACCGTATCTTATTTAATCAAATTATAATGAGATACGTAAATATTACTTCCAAAATCGTCCGTCAATTTTAAGTAATTTAATTAACCCGTATCGTCATACGATCAATTAAATAATAAATTAAGAGTGTTACCCTTTAGGTATTACCTAAGGGGATCAACTGATCACCACCGTCTCACGACAGTAATGTCAAACTCTAGTCAGCCAATCATTACCGATATGTGTGGACCAGTTGACAGTAAAATATTACTTCCCAATTGTATTCTTTAGAATGAGACTTAAACATGTGATCATCATGATCAACAGTTGTGATCGCATTATTGTCGGAGGACACATATTCCAACAATCTCCCACTTGTCCTCGACAAGTGTGCATCACCAATTCTCTTGTCCTATTACTATCTCCCACTCAATGCAAGGTGTCTTTCAGGTCGTACTTGCAAGTGATCATATCGAGAGTGGTTTCCTCGATCTGGAGAATAACTGATTGACCGGATTTATCTACCATAGATATCTTCCGAGCGTGGCCACGCATTTCTAGTTCATTACTCCTCGAGTGGCCCTGAGATATTGTTATAACCCTGACTAGGGTTGGACAATTCCTATCGCACTCATTCCCTTCGACTAGCCACAGCCATCATAACCCAAAATATGCCCATTTGACCCCATTTACGAAGGTCGTAGTAACACAAATCAAAGTTAATCTGAAACTGTGCCATCTTAGGCGAATAGTCTTTAGTCAAAAGAATCGACTCATTAGAATACTATAGTAGCTCTCGCCATGACCAGGCTATATAAATTTGCCAAAACTCTATAAGCGGTCATAAGGCCCGACAAGGTGTTCCTAACAGTTTGCCTATGTGATCGACTAGTCATTCTCATATGACTCCATGGCACTTGAACTTGCCATCAATCGCATCACATTCTAGTCACTTCGAGACGTCACCTCATGTAAGTAACTATGGGCGAATACAATGCTAATCCGCGTTCACTTTAACGAGGTTCAGTTGTCTCTACAACCCGTTTGGATATAACAATGTATAAAGAAAAGATAAAAGACAAATTCGATTATGAACATGAACAAAAACAACACTTTTATTTCATTTCAAAATCTAACATAAACTTGGTACACGTTTAAGTCTCATGGACGCAACATGTCCATCATGCTTGGCCTGCGATAAAGGCTTGGTGAGCGGATCGGCTATGTTGTCATCCGTCCGAACCTTGCAAATCGCAATTTCCTTTCTTTCAATGAAATCTCTTATTACATGATATTTTCTAAGTACATGTCTAGATCTATTACTAGACTTTGGCTCTTTAGCTTGGAAGATCGTCCCACTATTATCACAATAGAGAGTGATGGGATCATTGGCGGTAGGTACTACTCTAAGACCTTCCGTGAATTGCCTGATCCACACAGTTTCCTTGGCAGGTTCTGATGCTGCAATGTACTCAGCCTCCGTTATTGAATCCATGATCCTGACTTCCTTGAAGCTTCTCCAGCTAACGGCACCACCATTGAGCATGAAAACGAAACCAGCTTGTGATTTCATGTCATCTCTATCCGTTTGAAAACTCGAGTCCGTGTATCCATTAAGACGTAGCTCGGTGTCTCCTCCAAACACTAAGATAGAATCCTTAGTTCTTCTCAAGTACTTAAGGATGTTCTTGACGGCTATCCAGTGACTCTCACCTGGATTTCCTTGATATCTACTCGTCATGCTCAAGGCATACGAGACATCAGGACGTGTGCATATCATGGCGTACATGATTGATCCAACAGCGGAAGCATAAGGGATCATCTTCATTCGTTCAACATCATGGGGTTCGGAGGGAGATTGAGACTTGCTCAATATGGTCTCAGTTACCATAGGTACCAATCCCCTTTTAGATTTGTCCATGCTGAACCGTCGAAGAATCTTATCAACATAAGACTCTTGACTTAGTGCTAATATCCTCTTGGATCTATCTCTATGGATCCGGATACCTAATATGCGTTGTGCCTCTCCTAAATCCTTCATTTGGAAGTGGTTACCTAACCACTTCTTAACAGAAGATAACATCGGAATATCATTTCCAATGAGTAGTATGTCATCGACATACAAGATTAGGAACACAACATTGCTCCCACTGAATTTCATGTATAAACATGGTTCCTCAACACTTCGAGTGAAACCATTCTCTTTTATTACATGATCAAATCGATGATTCCAACTTCTAGATGCTTGCTTAAGACCATAAATGGATCTCTTAAGCTTGCACACTTTGTTAGGATTTTTAGAATCAAAAAAACCTTCGGGTTGTATCATGTACACCTCCTCTTCTAAATGCCCATTTAGAAAAGCGGTTTTGACATCCATTTGCCATATTTCATAATCATGAAATGCGGCGATCGCTAACAAAATCCGTATGGATCTTAGCATGGCTACGGGGGCAAAGGTTTCATCATAATGGAGACCTTGGACTTGGGTAAATCCTTTTGCCACTAGCCTCGCTTTGTAGACATCATCATGTCCTTCTATGCCATTCTTGACTTTGAAAATCCATTTGCATTGAAGAGGTCTTGCCCCTTTAGGCAAATCCACCAAATTCCAAACTTGGTTTTCATGCAGAGAATCCATTTCGGACTTCATGGCTTCAAGCCATAAGGAGGAATTAGGACTAGAGATTGCGGCCTTGTAGGTGGCGGGCTTGTCACTTTCTAAAAGCAACACATCGACTGTTCCATCCTCTTTGATAAGTCCCACATATCGATCGGGATGGCGAATAACTCGGCCCGTTCTTCTAAGAGGAGGAGGGACAACCGCGCTAGACGACGAAGGAACATCTTCTTGCGTCTCTACCTCGGTTTGTGGCTCTTGAATTTCATCAAGTTCAAAATTTCTCCCACTCTCTCTCTCTTAGAAATAAATCCCTTTCTAAGAAGACAGCCTCAGAAGACACAAACACTTTGTTTTCTTGAGGTTTATAAAAGTAATAACCTCGGGTGTTAGAATAGCCTACAAAGGTGCATTTTTCAGATCGTGGGGCTAGCTTATTGTCATTTTTGGTTTTGACATAAGCATTACAACCCCAAATTTTCATGTAGGATAGATTAGGAACTCTTCCTTTCCATATCTCAAATGGAGTTTTCTCGGTGGCTTTGGTGGGACAATTGTTCAAAGATCTTATTGCGGTTTGAATCGCAAATCCCCAAAACGAGTTTGGTAACTCGGTTTGACTCATCATGGATCAAACCATATCAAGTAGGGTTCGATTTCTCCTTTCGGCAACACCATTAAGTTGTGGTGTTCCGGGTGGAGTAAGTTGTGATATAATACAACAACCTTTCAAGTGTGAATCGAATTCAAGGCTAAGATATTCTCCACCACGATCGGATCTTAGTGCCTTAATTCTTTTGTTCAATTGGTTCTCTACTTCGTTTTGAAATTCCTTGAATTTCTCAAACGCTTCACTTTTATGCTTCATCAAATAGATATACCCATATCTACTCAAGTCATCGGTGAAGGTTATGAAGTAGTCATAATTTCCACGAGCGGTGATACTCATTGGTCCACACACATCGGTATGTATGAGTCCCAACAATTCAATTGCTCGTGTCCCTTTACCACTAGAAGGATTTCGAGTCATTTTGCCAAGAAGGTAATATTCGCATGTTCCATATGATTGAAAATCAAATGGTGTAATCACATTAGTCGAAATTAATCTTTTGATGCGATTCTCGTTTATGTGACCTAATCGACAATGCCAAATGAACGATTCACTTGGGTCACTTGATTTGAGTTTCGTTGATTGAATGTTATAGATATCATTAGTCGGATTCGAGGTTTCTAAAATTTAAATGCCATTAATGGAAGAAGCTTGGCCTATAACCAAGTCGTTCCTAGAAATAGTACAACGATTGTTCTTAATGACAAAACAAAATCCGTCCATGTCTAACATAGCGATAGAAATAATGTTTTTAGAGAGTGTAGGCACATAAAAACAATTATGTAAATACAACTCAAATCCATTAGGCAAAGCTAATACATAAGTTCCTTTGGATTCGGCCGCTACTCGAGCTCCATTTCCAAGGCGTAGATCCACATCTCCTTTGCTAAGCCTCTTCACGTCTCTTAAACCCTGTAAATGATTACAAAGGTGAGAACCACAACCGGTATCCAGTACCCATGTCGTAGTGGAAGTATAATTTATATTAATAACATAAATTTCCTTAGGAATTTTACCTTTTGGAACGATGATTCCTTCCCTTATATTTCGCAAATATACGGGACAATTCCTAAGCCAATGTCCCATGCCATAGCAATAATGACACTCATCATCAACTTGCTTGAAGTTTTTCCCTTTCTTTCCCTTCTTCTTGAACCTTTTGCCCTTTGAATCAAGAACTTGATTGCTTGAGCTCCCACTAGTTTTGGCATCTTTATCTTCCAAGGATAAAGATCCTATAGATTTTATGAGGCGATCTTCCTGAGACCGACTCACAAGAGATCTTGTAGGAGGTTTAGAAGAAGTGATAAAGTTTAGGTTTCCATCCGAACCAATCCCAAAATGAAGTTCTCTAGTAGTGTCGAAATCATTGTTGAAGCAATCGTCGTCAAAAACATTGTGGCAAGACTCAATAGTTATCGGTGCGGTAGCGTTTGATGGATTCATTGTAATGAACTACAAGTATGGAGGAAAAGGAAATATTAACATTTGTCTTTTTAAATCATACTTGTGAATAAATTTAACAAGATATGAACATTTATATAGTGACCTCTACCCAACTATAATAAATGATTCCAAGACCCAAATTCATATTAACTTAGGCATCGGTAAAGCCGAAAACAACCCTTATCAATATAACTCGGTGGATTAACTTTTTAATCGATTCTACTTTTAGAACTATTGGTTGATAAATTTACGTTAAAATTTATCTCTAGCCCGAAACACATCCGGCAACCGTCGAGAATACTTTTGTTGAGTTCAACCCAAATTTCGAATAAATGTGTCCATGATCCAAATTTACATCAACTTGGGCATCGGTAAAGCCGAAAACAACCCTCATCTTTATAAACTCGGTGGGTAGACATTTATCACCCACTTCCCCTACGTAACAAGGTTTGTACCCCGGTAAAGCCGAGTGCACTCCCTCACGAAATAGGTTTTCATGGTTTCTACTTTTTGGTAAGGCTGTGTCTAAATTGATTATTTTTAGCGAGAGGTCATGTCAATTTATTATCTATCACGTTTTAAGTGAACTAAAGCGGTGAACTACGATAATTGTAATTGACACGGTCGATAAACTCGATTAAAAGGATGATGCATGTTTTCGTTATGGCGATTTAGCGATGCATGCAACATATAAATAAAATGCAAAGCATAAATTAAATCCTAGTATGGCCTTCCTAAAATAGAAAATCTAATTAACTATTACATATTCGGAAACCAACTCCATTGGTCCCTTGAACTCCGGTTGAGGCACGCATCTCGAGGTAACACCGTCTTTATGTATCGCCTTCTTGAGTGACACCGTCTTCAAGGAACTCCGGAATAAATAAATTACATAACAATTACATAATTTCCTATTATACATTTGTAATTAAAATAAAATAAATCTATTAAATTACATAATGGTGATACGAGATCACAATAAATTACAACCGAATCGATATTCCCATACATTTCGGGTAATACCAATTAAAAACTAAGGCCATACTAAGTAAAAATTACATAATTCAAAATTATATAAAATAAAATTATGACAATCATAAATAAAATGCAGCATTATAATATGTATGAACATGCCCAATTTTATGCTAAATCGCCTTTAAGGAGCCAATATCGTATATTAAACGGTTTTTACGGATTTGCATGATTCAACCTTTTAAAATCACAATAAATTACATAAAATCATATTTATGTACAAGTTAATTACCCTAACCAACTTAGGACTCAAAATTAGTCTCCACTAACTATTTGACTATAATTAACTTATATTTCTTAAAATAGTTCATTAGTGGACTCAAAATTACAATAAAATGCTATAAACTTCAAATAAATCACAAAAATTTCAAATAAATTCAAAATTTGAAATTTAAACTCATGAACATTCTGGAAAAATACCATGACACTCATAATGTTCAAAAACTTAGGTTAAAATTTCGAAAAATTATCGGAAAAACTATGTTGCGGTTTATCGGATTTATCAATTATAATCATAAAAACATGAGAAAAATTATATTCATCAACTTTTCAATTTTAGATCTGAAAAAGATAATAAAATGCAACATGTGACGTTTTTCCTTAGTCATGAAGTATGTTTTAGCAATTATTCACTAATTAAGTCACTATTTATGTTATTTTTCATCAAAAAATCAAAAATCATGCATAAAGACTTCATTATAGCCTATTATTTTACACACATCTTGTAAAATTGCATGTGACAACATACTAAATTTCTATGACCAGATTCGAAATATTTCTCATATTAACCTATTTTTCATTTAAATTCGATTTTTATCATGAAAAATCCATATTTCGAGCATAAAAACTCCAAATATTCTGAAATTTACAGGTCATCTAAAAATAATATATGTGAAAACATATCCAAACACCACTGAAAAATTCGAAGTTTAGCTAATTTTAGTCCGAAAATGACATTTTTATCATAAAATCACATTTTTAATGCCATTATTATATAAGATGAACAATAAAAAATCCATAAATTAACCTAAATATCCTAAATACATTTTAGGATCAAAAACTTTAACATATATAATTTATTTCGTGATATATCATAATAACACAAATTTATAAGTTTTATATGTTAATCGTATAACTCGGAAAAACTATAACCGATTTGCATGCAAACAACCTAAGGCTCTTGATATCGCTTGTTAGAAATCTATATCTCATTACTAAACATATTCATATATGTGATGATTTAATTTAGTCATAAAATTAAACATTGATCTTATGCATGCAAACAATAATTAAAAAGAGAACGAATCGTTTTCCTCACATTAGAAATCGGATTTTGGGCACAAGTGAGTTCTCCTACTCACTTGTTCTTGAGCTCTCCAAATATTGGATGAACAAGGATTCAAGTGTAGAATCCCTCCCAAGGATTAATACCCAAGGTAACCTCTAAATAAAATTAATATTATTGATACTAGAACAATATTAATTTGAATAAAATTGACCAAAATATTATTTTGTTCTCTTAATATTTCGGCTGAGAGAAGGGGAGAAAGAGGAAGAATTTTTCTCTCTAAAACTCTTATTTTAGATATGTGTAAGAATGAATGAATACCCTAATATTTTTGGTAGTGTATAAGGTAAAAATTAAAGAGAAAAACCTATAGTTTTCTCTTCATAAAACCGGGTAGGAGGGAGAGTTCTTAGGGCCAATGCATGAGCAAGGTGCTCTTCACAAGAGGCACTAGGTTTGCATGGCTAGGTTTAGGCAAATATGATTATGTTTACCACTTAGTTAATAACATAATAATCTCCTAAAACACCCCACTAATTCGGTCCATTTAGAGATAAAATGGATTCCATTTTATCTTTATCAATTTGTCACATGTCACATGTCACATGTCATGTAAAATTGTTATGTATTTTTAACATATTAAAAATCAACGCATTAATAAAAATACGTCATATACAAAATTGACTTACTAATTCATAATTACTTGTACCAAAATATTTTACCAATTATAAATCACAACATCTTGTATTTATAATAAATTATTCATTCTAATGCAATTGTTTCCTTAAACAATAATTTCATCTAAGTAATAAAACAATTCGATCACTTAGACCGTATCTTATTTAATCAAATTATAATGAGATACGTAAATATTACTTCCAAAATCGTCCGTCAATTTTAAGTAATTTAATTAACCTGTATCGTCATACGATCAATTAAATAATCAATTAAGAGTGTTACCCTTTAGGTATGACCTAAGGGGATCAACTGATCACCAATCTCTCACGCAATAATGTCAAACTCTAGTCACCAATCATTACCGATATGTGTGGACCGAGTTGTGTAAAATATTACTTCCCAATTGTATTCTTTAGAATGAGACTTAAACATGTGATCATCATGATCAACAGTTGTGATCGCATTATTGTCGGACGACACATATTCCAACAGTTTATCCCATGTTTTGGAGCGTGTTATGCATGTTTTAGCATGTTATAGTCATAAAACAAATGAAGACATGATAAAAGAAGGATTTTTACACCCTCATACTTACATGTTTGGTTATGGCGAGAAACCGACGGAAGTGTAACAACTCGTTTGGTCGGAAAAGACTCGGTTTAAAACCGTTTTGGTAAGTAAAAAATTGTTTTATTAAGATTAGTGACGTTGTAGTGGTCGAAGTGGTCGGTCAAGTGATTTAATACATGATGACGGTACCAAACAATGTGTAAGGCTTGTATTTACGATCGGTAGGTCGTAAATACGCGTCGGATTGTGACTTAAGAAGTCGAGTCGAGAATTTTAAGGGAGAAAAGAGGGGGCGGACACTCGCGTAAGTTCTCAAATGGGGGCATTTGACGGGTATTTATAGGAAAATGAGTGGTTGTGTGAGTTTTGAGCGACGTGGCCACCTGGGCTGCTCAAAGAGGAGCGAGCCACGTCGCGGGTCTTCGAGTTGTCTTGTCGCTTTCACACAAGTGCAATCATGATTTGTTCTATCCTACGATTTGTAGTCACATGTTTGGTACTTGACCATTCATGAATCCGGGAAATCTTAGCATAGAAGGCTTTGAATGTTTTGTTTTTGGTGGTTGACTCGATTTGACTCGTTGTTGGAGTCGGGATTTGAATTTTTTAGTCGGTTTTTGGTCCGGTGTCGGTTTTGACTCTAGTTAGTCTCATTGCGACCCCGTCGTTGTGCATTAAACACTCCAGGTACTTTTGAAATGTTTTGAAATGTTTTATTTTCGAAATCGTTTTAAGTTTTCCGATGTAAAGTTGTACACAAACTGTCGATCAAACGCCGCGATTTCAAAACATGTTATAGTCCGATAATCATCGGGTGTTTGTTGGAGTCTCAGCAGATCTCGGGTATCTCTGAGCCCCCACTTTGACTGAGGCTTGAACAGGGCGAAAGTCAAAGTAGAGCCCCCAGGTCAATCGAAGATTACAACCTGGAGACCCAAGCGACGTCGAGGCGGCTCGAAAGGATTCGGGCAAGGGACCTGCCGTCGAGAAGGGCGACGCCAAGGCGACTCGAGGGTACGAGTCAAGGACTTGTCGTCGGGAACAGTTTAGAGTCTGTCGACTATCCGTGCGGGTCGTTTAAAGTCCGTTAGACTACGTACAAAGTCTCGCCAGCCATAAGAAGGAGTCATACCTGAGGCATCTTCGGATACGTCCTTGCACGTTTGCGGATAAAGGCTCGCCAGCCATGGTGCGTAGTAAGGCTCGCCAGCCATGGTGCGTATATGAGGAGGGCTCGCCAGCCACGGTGCGTTGTAAACCTCGCCAGCCATGGTGCGTACATGAGGAGGGCTCACCAACCGCGATGCGTAATAAGGCTCGCCAGCCATGGTGCATACATGAGGAGGGCTCGCCAGCCGCGATGCGTAATAAGGCTCGCCAGCCATGGTGCGTAAATGAGGAGGGCTCGCCAGCCGCGATGCGTAATAAGGCTCGCCAGCCATAGAGGGTCGGTTAATTGACCGTGAGAATAGCCGCGTCGGATGGGCTTGTTTTGAAAGTAGCGGGCTCGCGATGCCGCCGTGAAAAATAGTGAATTTGAATTTTCACTACTGTTGTTTTTGAAATGAGCGGACTCTGCGAGGAAGCCCCCTGTTGACATTTGAAGGAATAGCGAATTTTGAACTTCCACTACTCTTTTTTGGATTTGAAGTGGTGGTTTTAATCGCCGTTTGTTTGAGTTTTTTGAAGGTAATAGCAAATTTTAAATTTCGCTATTACGACTGAGGTGACGGTTTATGTGCCGCCATTGACATGTGAAGGAAATAGTGAATTTGGAATCTTCACTATTATTTTTGAAGTGGCGGTTTATGTGCCGCCGTTAACATGTGAAAGAAATAGTGAATTGGGAATCTTCACTATTACGTTTGAAGTGACGGTTTATGTGCCGCCGTTGACATGTGAAGGAAATAGTGAATTGGGAATCTTCACTATTACGTGTGAAGGGACGGTTTATGTTCCGCCGTTGACATGTGTGGTGGAAATAGTGAAATCTAATTTCCAACTATTATTTTGAAAATGGCGGTTTTAACTGCCGTCGTTTGAATTTTGAGGGAAATAGCGAATTTTGAATCTTCACTATTATTCTTGAAATTGAAAATTGAAGAAATAGTGAATTTTGAATTTTCCACTATTATTTTGTTTTTGAAATTGACGGTTTTAATCGCTGTCATGGTAATTTGAAGAAATAGTGAATTTTGAATTTTTCACTATTATTTTGAAAAAATAACAGTTTTAATTGCCGTCGTTGAAATTTGAAGAAATAGTGAATTTTGAAATTTTCACTATTTTTTTTTTAAAATGGCGTTTTTAATTACCGTCGTTGAAATTTGAAGAAATAGTGAATTTTGAATTTTTCACTATTTTTTGTAAATTGAAGTGAAAATGGCGATTTTGATCGCTGTTTGTTTGAAATTTTTGAAGGAAAATAGTGAATTTTGATTTCACTATTTGTTTTTGTATTTGCAAAATGACGGTCCTTAATATCGTCATTGAAAACTTGAAGTTTATTAAGGGGAAATTGGGCTAAAGTCCAAAATTTCGCTGGAAGAGCAGGGAACACCTGATTGAGGCGCGAGCTACCTGGCGAACCGAGGGAGCTTCCTTATTTTTATGTAAAAGACGCGAGTTTGGTCCGCATACCATTCCCCCATTTCGTCTTCAACCTTCGACATAAACACACCAAAAAACCGCCATTAAAGGTCTCTAGCTTGCTTCCATTCGTGCTATCATCAACAATGTCATCTCAAGGTATGTATTCCCTCTTAAATCCATTTGAATTTGTTGGTCTTTTAGCTAAATTGAATTAGGGCGAAAATTTTACCCTAGAAAATCGATTTGGGCGTTTTTGATTGAGCCCATTTCGAGTGAAATTGATGATTGCATTAGGCTAGAAACCTGTTTAGGAGTATAGGGGTGCTTTTAGTTTGCATTTTGGTCCCCGTTCCCGCTCCTTATGTTCGAAAGACGTGAGTGAGGTGGAGAAACCGTCTCATCTCACAATGCCAAGTTTATTTGCTTGGGTAATGGGTCCCACTAGGTTGCATTGTAGTCGGAAAAGACCGTATTTGCCATTGTGGACCTTTGTTGGGTATTGTGGGCAAAGTTGGAATTTTTGCCTTTCGTGACGGTCTTATGTCTGACAAAATGAGCGCCTGTTTGGGCTTGAATTGAGTCAGTTTGCCTCGAAATGGACCTTATTGGTAGTTTAGATCACCTTGAGGCGTGATAAAATCACGTTTGCCTCTTTGCGGTCGTTTTTGAATTTTTGACTGGTTTGTGCTCAAATTGGCGTATAAATTGCCTTTTTGAGCCGTAGGAAAATTCCCCATTGTATTGGGAATGTACTTTGGTTTGTTGGCGGACCTTGTGTGGGTCTTGGGATGCCGTTTTTCGTTGTGGTTGTTTTGACTCATCTTTTGCTTGAAAAGAAGGGCGAGTCATTTTTTTGTGCGTCTTTTGTGAATTGTTTTTTTTGTTTGGTTGGGTTTGGGCGGGGTTGCCCTTGCTTTGCTTTGCAGGTTGTTTGTTTGGATTTGTCCAATTTACACTGTCATAATGCAGAAATTCCGACTGATTACGTTTGGTTGCATTTGGTCGCAGGGGAGCGTTCGGGGCCTACGGGATCTGTTGTTGAGGCATTGGAGGAGGAGGATGATCCAGGAGGAGGAGAGGCGACTGTTTCTTCTTACAGGCTTGGTTGTGTTTCTTCCTGGCGGCCTTTGCCCTGCCAATGATCGGGTATCGATCGTTGGTCGTTGTCTGCAGAGGTTCGGATCTCCGATGTGTGGGGTTCAATACGGGCGTGTTATCCCATGTTGCCACTTTTGATCGTTGTCAAGTTATGGTGATTGGGGGTCAACATCGGGGTAGTGTCCGTTGTCATGGTCCTCTTTCACTCTTGAATTCTGCTGATTGGAGGTCAACGTCGGGGTAACGTGCTGAGTTACGATCCTCGGTTGTCGTATCGTCCGAAGTCTGCCAGGCATCATTTTTCTTTTTGTTATGGAGGAGGAACGTGGTGTTACCGTTATGGTAACCACCTCTACTTCCGCTGGTTCTCCTATGTTCCCCGTGTTGCTCCCTTTCTTTTCCGAGCGAAAGGATGGGGAGTGCTTAGTTCGGTAAGTGGCGGATAGCCCCCAGTTCGTTGTCTTAGGCCAGTGTCTGTATGATAGACGGTTGTTTTAAGCCAGTATATGTATGATAGATGTCTGTATAGGATCTTGTTTGTACGGTCAGTTGTTCGTATCAAACGTGTGTCGATGTATTTTGCGTGAGGCGGTTTGTATATATGTGTTTTTGGATTGTAGCTTATTTTGGGATTTTTGGCTTTTTTATGTTGTGTTTCGGAGGAGCGCTGTCGGCTGTCAATTTCCTTTTGCTTTGCACCAGTTCATGCATCGTTAGTGTAGAAAACAGGCAACAGGTAGCACATATGCATAAACGTAAACACGTAAAAGCATTTGATTGAAAAATAAAATCAACCAAGATAACTTGAAGTTAAAATTGAATTTTTGAAAATTGAAATAAATTTTGAAAATTTTTGCGACAAGTCGTCACGTTTGGACTCCCCGAAAGGAATTAATTTGAACATTGAGCAATTAACTCGTGTCTTGAATTAAATTGCGTTGAAATTGATTTGTGACTCGAAAAATTTCAAACTCAATCCGTCAGGGAAGAATTTTAGAAAAGATTTTTACGAGTATATTTGATTCGATTTTTGTGAGGTCAAGACTCGAATTTGTGAGTGCTTGAATTTTGAGGAAAATTGATGTCGTGTTATCAATTTTTGATTTTTATTTTGATGGAAAATTGTGAAAAAGCGAAAAAAATTCGGAATTTCGAGTGACATGGAAATGATCCGTCGCGGATCCGGGCGACTAGCCCTTCCCCCCTTAAAAAAAAGGAAAGAAAAATCCGTATGTTTAAAGCTGCGTCATGGAAACCGTGTCGGATTTCGTAAAACGCGAAAACAAGGAAATGTGAGTGTGAGGAAACACAAAATGTCCTGGATCATCCCGAAGAGGCGCGAGCGTTCTGGCGGGAGGTTTGAGGTGTCAGGAGAAAACACAAGTTGAAAGAGACAAGTCAAAGCGGGAATCCTGGGGGAGGGCCTAAAGAGGCGCGAGCAGCCTGGCGATGGGAGCCACCTCTCCCCTTTTTCTGAAAAACGCGCTGATCATTTTGTATAAATAGTGATGTTTGCGCTTCATTGTTTCATCATCCGAAACACAAAAACATCTCTACAAAACCTCTTCTTCTTCTTCCACAAAAATATTTCATAGATGCTTTTGAGAATACGTTGCGACAATGGTGCCGGGATTTGTCGCCTCCCGAAAAGTATCAACTCATTTGCATGGGAGTTGGTCAATTGTTGGTGCTCCGTCAAGTCAAGGTTCAATCCTCATTCCTCGAAGCATGCTCTCGGTTTTGGGATTCGAAACACCATGTTTTCGTCTTCCCGAAAGGTGAAATTTGTCCTCTTGCCGAAGAAGTTGGAGCCATTGGTGGGTGGCGGGTTTGTGTTCCGGTGCTTCCTCCGACTCGGTTGTGCTACAAGGAGAAATTCCGTTCCATGTTGGGTTTGTCGACAAGTCAAGTCAACTTCCTTCTTGCTCCACATGGTGTGGACATGTTGGCTCTTATCAACATCTTTTCAAACCGATTAGACGGTAATGTTTCGGAGGTGGCTAGGAGAAGGGATCTTGCCTTTTGCCTTATCCATGTGTACCTCTTTGTTGATGCTTTAAAGAAGGAGGGGCCTAAATGCTATGGTAGCATGACCCTTTTTCATGTGGTTGAGCAAATGGAGCATGGTAGAGATCCATCATGATTGGTGCTTGGCGAGATCATCCAAGCTTTGGACAAGGAAGGCTCTTATGGAGAAGTTCCTTCATTTGGGTCCCCAAGGATCCTCCAAGTGTGGCTATTGAAGAGGCTAAGCTATGTAGAGCCTCCGGTTGATTCTTCTTCTTATTCCTTCCGTCACCTTACCATGAGGAAGAAGTTGTACTCGGATAGTCTTGCTTCCACCGAGGCTTATTGGGCCGCAAGATTGGCGGAGGAGGGTGGTCCTCACATCCGTTGAGTGGTGCCATGGTGGCACTTGAGGTCCTTCACGAGGTTGCCCGCTTCGGGTGCTAGTCCTCGTTCTTTGATGGTGGTGGGTTTGAAGGTTGCTTCCTTCATTTATCCCGAAAGGCTCATGAGGCAAATGGGGTATCAACAAAAGGTGCCCGCTCAAGATACCCTTGTCCAAGAGAATGTTTCCGGAACTCTGAGCTTGTAGAGGTCATCGAAACATGGTGGGCCACTCGGCCGCTTTGGAAGGTGTCGGACCCCGTTGCCACGACATGGGTGACTCCTGCTTATGTCAAGTGGTCACGCGCTCCGTCCTTGGAAGAGAAGTCCAAATTTCGTAAGGACGAGGTTGTCGACTTGAAGTATCGAGAGGTTGGCAAGGGCAACCGTGCCTTCTTTGAGGAGTATGTTGATGGAGCTAGTCTCGATGTGATGAGACAACCAAAGAGGAGAAGCTCGGGTCCCAAGAACATGGTGGGTCGTGCATGGCCTCGTTTTGGGCCGAACATGGGGTCTTGCACTAGACCAGAGGCCGTTGCCGTCTTAGATCCGTTGAGGATCCGTTCCGAGGAGGAAATCCATGCTAGGCGGGCCAACAAGAAGAACAAGGGGAAGATGTACCCCGAGGGAAAAGGCAAGGGTAGAATGGAACAGTGAAGACCTCCGTTACCCATTTTATTATTATGTTGTATTAGTGTTGTGAATTTTTATTATGTTGTACTAGCTAGTTATTGTGTGTTTTGTGCTAGTTTTATTATGTGAGGTGTTTTAGTTGACACCTTAGCTTTGACAAGTTGTAGACTCGTCGAGCTTTATTTGTTGTTGAAATTGTAATCCCTCCCATTATTAATTAAATAAGAGGATTGCTTGTGTCAAAAATTGTGAACGCTTGTTTCTTCCATCCATTTTGTAAAGGCAATTCGATTTGAATCGTCTTAAACGTTTGCACTTGGGAAAGTGGGATTTTTGTAGGAAGGGAGAAAGGCTACTTTTTGTATTTTTGTGGGAAAGGGAATGGTTTTCCCTTTTCTCCTTTTTTGATGGGGATGTTTTTTTTGTATGTGGGTGATGTTTTTTTATTATGGGGATGGTTGCATCCTTCTTGTGTAAGAAAGGACTGCCTACGTATCCACCTGGAGAGGTGAAATCAAATCAAGATCGTAGTTCGAAATGTTTTGTAAATTTGATTGGGTTTTGTGGTTGTATCCCTCATGCATAAGAGGGACTGCCTACGTATCCACCTGAAGAGGTGAAATTAAACCATGCTCGTAGTTCTGGGGTTTTTGTTTTGTTTTAGTGCAAATGGATGTTGCCTTTGACAGATTAAAGGACATTCGAAATGGGCAAGGTGCCGCAACTTAGACTCGATAAAACATGCAATTTCAAATCAAAACGTGATGAGGAACTTGACTTGAAAAGGGTTGATGTGGTTTCTAGTTGTAGAACTAGGCTTGGATCGTTGGTTGCTATGGTTCAAGAGTAGTATTTCTTGAGTTGGTCTAGGTTGGTTGGGTTTGTAAAATTCTCCCCATCTATGTCACTCAGTCTCACTGCGCCCCCCGAAAGTATTTTCTTGACCAGGTATGGCCCAGCCCAGTTGGGTTTGAATTTTCCCCTCGGATCGACGGGTAAAGGTGCTCGAACTGACTTGAGGACCAAATCACCCTCCTGGATGTTCCTGGGTTTAACTATCTTTTTGAATGCCCGTTGTATACGTCGTTGGTATAGCTGGACGTTGTGCAAGGCGTTGAGTCGCCATTCGTCTAGAAGAGTGCGTTGCTCGTACCTTCGATGGGTCCATTCCGCCTCAGGAACTTGACTCTCTAGTAGGATGCATAGAGATGGGACCTCTAACTCTACCGGTTGAACCGCCTCCATACCGTATGCTAGTTAGAAGGTTTCGGTATCGCCAGAGTGCGAATGGGAGTTTGCTCGGCCAATCGCGATAGTTGTCTTGCATTTTCTTGATAATGGTGACAAGAGTTTTGTTAGCTGCCTCCACCGCTCCGTTTGTTTGGGGACGGTAGGGGGATGATCGATGTCGTTTGATCTTGTATTTGTCCAGCAAGGCATGAGTTTCAGCCCGGAAGTGAGAGCCTTGATCGCTGATGATTTCATTGGGTACCCCATATCTGCAGATGATGTTGTTCTGGATAAACTTGGCCACTTGCTTGGCGGTCAAAACTGCATATGACTGCGCTTCCACCCATTTGGTGAAGTAGTCGATGGCGACGAGGACGAAGCAATGCCCCTTGGTGCCCACCGGGTTAACTTTCCCGATGATGTCGATGCCCCAGGTTGAGAAAGGCCAGGGTGACGTCATGGTGTATAAAAGGGATGGTGGTATATGTTGTATGTTGGCGAATATTTGGCAATTGTGGCAATGTTTGACGTAGTTACGGCAATCGGCTTCCATGGTGGTCCAGTAGTAACCTAGCCGAATGATTTTTCGGGTAAGCACCATTGCGCTCATGTAAGGGCCACATTCTCCGTCGTGGAGCTCTCCCATGACTTTTTTGGCTTTGTGATGGTCAATGCAAAGGAGGAGAATCCCTTGGGGTGTTCTTTTGTATAATTGGTCTTGGTTTATCACGAATTGTGATGCAAGTAAAGATGGCTCTTTGTCCTCTTTGGTGAGAGTTTGGAGGGAATTCGTTTTTGGTTTTGTAATTGAGGATGGCTTGGTACCAAGGTTCATCATGGCTTTCCTCGTCGTTGTTGATGGCACAAATGTGAGCTGGCTTGCTCCTTCTCTCGACACATAGGGGCATCGACATCATATCATCAGGTATGTTGACGAGCGCGGCAAGTTTTGCCAGGGGATCAGCAAATTTATTTTCCTCTCGTGGCAAGTGGAAGTAGTCGACTTGGTCGAAGAACTCTGCCTCTTGATTGATTCTTGCTCGGTAGGGAGCTAAGCCATCACTTCGTATTTTCCATGATCCGGACACCTGATTGATGATGAGCGAGGAATCGTCGTGGACCCTCAGTCTCTTGATGCCAAGTGTGATGGCTGCTTGTAGGCCGATGAGGCATGCTTCATATTCAGCGGCATTGTTGGTGACGGCGAAGTCTAGTTTGACTGAGATCGGAACATGTTCTCCCTCTGGTGATATTAGAAGGATTCCTACCCCGAAGCCTTTCAGATTAGATGCACCATCGAAGTATAGGTCCCATGCGTCGGAATCGGCACATAGGATGTCTTCGTCAAGAAGTGACCATGTGTCGGTCGTTGGATCCTCGTTGACGGGATTTTCTACCAGGAAATCGGCGACTGCTCTTCCCTTAATAACCTTGAGGGGTACAAACTTAAGATCGAACTCGGACAGCATAAGTGTCCACCTAGACAGCCTTCCGTTTAGTACGGGTTTTTCGAAGATATATTTGACCGGGTCCATCTTTGAGTAGATGTGGACCGTGTATCTGAGCATGTAATGCTGTAGCTTCTTTGTTGACCATACTAGGGCAAGGCATGTCTTTTCCAGCTGGGTGTACCTTTTCTCGTACTCAATGAACTTTTTGCTGATGTAGTAGATGGCCCGTTCTTCGCCGTCGACTGTTTGTGCTAGCATTGCTCCATGGCTATGTCTGTAACAGTTAGGTATAGGGATAAAGGAATCCCCGTTTGAGGTGGCATGAGGACAGGAGGTTTGGATTGGATTTCCTTTATCCTGTCGAAGGCCTTTTGACAGTCGTCATCCCAATCGGTGTGATCGGAGGCGCGAAGTTTCTTGAATATTGGTTCACAAATCATGGTGAGCTTGGCAATGAAGCGGCTGATGTATTGGACCTGATCGAGAAATCCCTGAATCTCCTTCTCGTTCCTAGGCCGAGGCATTTGCTGAAGGGCTTTAATTTTGGTTGGATCAATCTCAATGCCTCTTTTCCTAACGACATGTCCCAAGAGTTTTCCGAAGGTGACCCCGAATGCACACTTCTGAGGATTTAGTCTCATATTATATTTCCGCAGACGAGCGAAGAATTTTCGAAGGGCGTTGATGTGACCGTCCCGTTCTCTTGACTTGACAACCATGTCGTCAACATACACCTCTACCTCCTTGTGCATCATATCATGTAGGAGAGTGGTAGCGATTCTTTGATAGGTAGCCCCGGCGTTGATGAGACCGAAAGGCATGACTGTGTAGCAATATGTACCCCACTGCGTAGTGAATGCAGTTTTGTGCATGTCTTCCTCAGCCATTTTTATCTGATTGTACCCGACATACCCGTCCATGAATGATAGGAGAGCATGTTCGGCAGTGTTGTCTACCAGAATGTCAACATGTGGCAAAGGGAAGTCGTCCTTTGGACTCGCCTTGTTCAGATCCCTGAAGTCGACGCAAACCCGAATTCTCCCATCTTTCTTCGGTACAGGAACAATGTTGGCCATCCAGTCAGAGTATTTAGACACTTTGATGAAACCAGCCTTGAACTGTTTATCCACTTCTTCCTTGATTTTTAGGGCCCATTCAGCACGCATTCGACGCAGCTTCTGCTTCACAGCTTTAGCTCCGGGCTTAATGGTTATCCGGTGCTCTGCAATTTCCCTGTCAATCCCAGGCATGTCTCTGTAGGACCAGGCGAATACGTCCTTGTATTCGTGGAGGAGGTCAATGAACTGTTGTCTTTCCGAGGGGTCCAGGGTTGTCCCTATCCTAAGTTCTTGAGGTGTGTTATCGGTTTCTATGTTAATAGGTTCGGTCTCCTCAATAATGGGGGTTCTGGTTTCCCGTTTGTCAAGTTCTTTGGCTAGGTGAGGTGGGTATTCACTCAAGTCAAATTCCTCATAGTCATTCAGAATTGCATTGCAGTTAAAGTGAGACGAGTCATAAGCAAACTTAGCGTTCATTAAGTTGACACGAGCGAAAAGCTCGGAGAGGACAGACATCTCATGGTCAGCCAGAGGCGACACAGCAGAGGAGGTGGCCCCTGGAATAGGCTCCAGGTTGTCACCTTTCATGGGAGTGGGGGTGACCCTAGTAGACTCAGCCTCTGAATCAGCCACGACCTTGTGATAAAATAGTGGTAAGGGGACCTTGACTGGGACACTAGGAGTGTTAGGAGCTATGACAGACTCTGACTCCGACTCAGACTCAGATTCTTCTCTATTTCCCTCTTTGAACATAGGGCCTTCTCCAGTTGTGATCTTGAGAATGCGGCCTCGGCGATCGGTCCACTTGACGATTTTCCTCCAGCCTTGTGTAGCTTTTTCCAGGTCAGTGTCGGAGATCAAGGCAGTTGGGTCAAATCGGTTGTCCTTCCGGGCAATGTTGATAATGTCCTCATAGTCGAGGTGCTTGATGTTATCCTATCCAAAGAGGAGGGTGACAGCTTGTCCATCGAGGCATGACGACGGCTTAGACTCGGTTGATGCAGCTTCGTTGTTGTCGGGGATGAAGTAGCAGTCCTGGAAGACTTCCACACCCGGGTACCTAGTCTTGGCCACAGAGTCATAGATCGGCTCTGGAAAGCCATGGTAGAGCTCGGACTCTCCCTCGGGGACTAAGTATCCATTGAGGGTCAGATGATATGGACGGAGGATAACCCCGTGCTTCTTGCGCTTCCGAACTAGGAGGTTCATCTCCTGGATATCTTCATCGGTAGGTTAATATTCCAGTCCGAAGGGAATGTTGGGGACCTTAGCCTGTTTCAAGGGAGGTAAGGTGCTCTTCAGTGGATTGAGGGGCAAGCCCGGGAAGTAACCCTAGCACATCATGATGCGGTTGACCGTGGGGTTGGCAAACGGGTCACAATCAAAGGGTGTTGATTCATTAGTTATGGCATTCACAGCTTGGAACACCCACATTTCATTGTCATCTTCCTCAATGGTCTGGGAGGCTATTCCCTTCCTCATGACAGCTTTGATCGGGGAAGCAGAAATTATGATTGTTTTCCCGTTGAAGGGGACCCTGATCTTCTGGTGGAGAGTTGAGGTAACTACCTTGACGGCGTGAATCCAGGGACGTCCCAGGAGCATATTGAAGGAGGCGTCGATGTCGACCACCTGAAAACTGGTTTGCCTTTCCAGTGGTCCGGTTGCGACGGTTAGAGTGATGAGCCCCGCGGCCTTGCGACGAGTGCCATCGTAAGCGCGTACTCCTTGATTTGTTGGGACCAAATCAGCTTCCTTAATACCCAGCTTGTGAGCAGTCTTGAGGGGAATGACATTTACCGCGGATCCGTCATCTACAAGGACCATGGGTACATTCTTCTTGAGACATTGTACGGTAATGTACAGGGAAAGGTTATGATTGGCTCCGAAGGGAGGGATATCTTCGTCAGAGAAGACGACCGGGTTGTTCAAATTAGGGGCGTCCCTCGTCATATGTGCAACTATTTCTTCAGGGGAAGAGGTGGAGGACACAGTTAATTTTCCCAAGGCTTGTAGCAAAGCCTGTCGATGCTCAAAGGATGTCGCGATCAGTTGCCAAATTGAGATTTCGGCTTTTGCCTTCTGAAGCTGCTTGAGGATCGAATTCTCAGGAGCTCTTGGTTGAGTGTCCGCTTCCGGGACTACTTGGTCATTTGTTATCGGAGCGACCGTTGAACTGTTCGGGTTCTGATAGGGGCGTCCGGACCGGGGAAGGTGACCGATCTCTTTCGCCATTTTCTCTTTCCCTGGGACAATATAGACATCTTCAACATCGTCTCTCCAGATGCCATTGATTTCAGGATCTCGAAGGCACCTTGGATGGGCATTCCTTGGTGGGCAGTTTTTGTGAGGGATATTTCTGTGAGGGAAATGAGGGTGATTATTGTGAGGGTGATTATTGTGAGGTGCATGCTAGAATGGTCGCAGGAGCAATCCGTCCTGGTGAGGGTAGTTTTGGGCGCTCGGGGGACTCTCCCTCGGGCGTGGTGGTGGAGGATTGAAGATAAGCCGGCGGTAGGCATCGTCAAGTCGGGTAATCCTCTCGGAGAGGCTGGCCATGGCTTCTTCAACCTGCTGGAACACAGTGAGCATAGTTGCGGCACTGAACACAAATACCCCGTCCGAGGGATCTTTCTCCAAGGTGTTCACCTCGTCATCAATTGGCATGATGAGGTGAGAGCAGTCCAGAGTTGGTTCATCTTTGGAGATAACATGGATTCCGGGAGGGTTTGTTTTGTTGTTTGGCTTAGTCGGTGGGGGTAAAGGCAAATCCTATTTCTCAATCATGTCTTGGATGATGTGCTTGAGTTTGAAGCAGGTTTCTGTATCATGCCCTTTCCCTTGATGGTACTGACAGTAGGCATTGGGGTTCCAGAAGCGGGATTTCTTAGCATCGGTCGGATCCGGGGTGGGTTCGATTGGTTGTAACTTTCCCTGGTCCATGAGTCTTTTCAGGGCACTTGCAGAAGTTGACCCTATATTAGTGAACACTCTCTGGGGGCGCTCAGCTCTCTTGGCGGTTGGTTCAAGGAGGTTGACCTCATCAATCTTTTTCGTTTGACCATAAGGGCAAGACCCGGTTGATGTGGATCCCTGGTAGCCTCTGCCAGTGGTCTTGGCCAAGACACCCTTCTGGAGGTCATCTTCAATGCGTGTCCCCAGAATTTGCAGATCTTGGAAGGTCTTAATATTTTGATACTTCAGTAAGTTGGCATACACTAGGCGGAGATTGTTGACGAACTTTTCCACCAAAGTTGATTCACTCGGCTTGCTGACCAGCTGAGTACTTACCCTCCTCCAACGGGTTAAGAACTCGGTGAATCCCTCCTTGTCGTTCTGGGTTAGGACCTCAAGGGTACGGGTATTGGCTTGGATTTCAACATTGTTAACGTATTGCTTAGCAAATTCAACTGCGACCTCATCCCAGGTAGTAAGGTTCTTCGGGTCAAGGGAGTAGTATTATTGGCGAGGGATCGGTTCCAAGGATGATGGGAAAATCCGGGTGAAGAGCTCCTTTTTGACCCCTTTTATGGCCATGTAGTCTTTGAAGGCTCGAATATGATTGAGCGGGTCCTCTACTCCCTTGAATTTGGGCACATCAGTCAGGGTAAAGTTGTCAGGTAGTTGATCCCCAACAGGTTCAAACCTTCGGTTGTTCTCAAGATGGATATTGTTACCCCGGGCTAGGAGCTGTTCTTCCAAGAGCTTTAGCCTCTTCTCTGTTTCAGTCAGAGGTGGAGTATTATGTTCTCCAGCTTCCTTGTTTTCTGGGGCGTCGATACGGGTCTCGACGCGATCCAAAGTGACCTTAAGAGCGGTGAGCAGGCTGGCTAGCCGATCAGTCATGACATCTCTGTTGATATCATTGTTGTTGTTGGACGAAGTCGAAGACGGGGCCATGGTTCTGAGGCAGAAAAATGGCTCACATTACAACTCAATACAACACGGTTCAAAGACAGAACGCAGACAACACAAAGGACTAGACAAAGATTAGACTCAACCAGACGAGGGTGACCGTGTGTGGTACCTCGGTGCTGACTCGATTTATGACTTGACGGTGTTGACCGCACTTTTGACACGTGTCCAACGTAGCGGCGTGACGCCATTGGACGAGTCTCGTGGTGAGACGACTCATAAGTAAAGACCCATAAGTACGTTTGCTTCGACTCAGTAGACACGAGGCGGAATTGGAATGGTGGACTGAAGTTTTCGAAAATAGAAATTTTCAAAAAGATTAATTTATCGCTTTGTGGACGGCTTCCGAAGATAGAGATCCCCGCAAGTCGGTCAGTTGAAAGGGTTGTCTTAAGTTTATTTGAAAAAGACGGTTTTGAGTTTGAATCGGCTCAGAAGACAAGGTATTGCCTCCCAAGACGGTTTTTGAAATTTAAAATTGTATGTTTTTGAAAATCGAGTTTGAAATGTTTGAAGAGGTCTCGGGAACGGTGCATGGTCCTCGGGATCTCGAAAGTGTCTCGAGAAAAGGGTGTGTGCTTTTCTCGGGTTTTGAAAGAGCCATTGTCGGCGCGAAACGGGTTAAAGTCTGTGTCTAGACGCGGCGATTATAACGGCGTAAAAAAGGTGACTTGAAATGGTTGTAAAAAAAATCGGGTTTGAAAATCGTCATTACGACAGCCTACAAAGGCGTGTTGAAATGGTTATAAAAACCGGGTTTGAAAATCGTCATTACGACGGCCTTGAAAGGCGTGTTGAAATGGTTATAAAAACCGGGTTTGAAAATCATCATTACGACGGCCTAGAAAGGCGTGTTGAAATGGTTATAAAAAACCGGGTTTGAAAATCGTCATTACGACGGCCTAGAAAGGCGTGCAACGGTCGGCAAAAAACCGAGGTTTGAAATGGCCATTATAACGGCGCAAAAAGGTGATTTTGGAAGTTCGAAAATGACACGGAAGGACTTATGATCAAGTAGCACATAAGCACTCACAGTTCATTATATTATGCATTATGCTGACACGGGTTTTGGCTTAGAAGGGTGGGTTACACACCAAGCAATCAAACCCCAATTTGCGAGAGGGATAGCAATCCAAACAAAATGTGTAAGGAGGGTGCCCTAGCCTCGTGCTCGAAAGTGATGAAAGCCCTTTGACGAAACAGAAATGTGTAACGTCAATGGTATGTTTGACTCAATCGGGATTCGAAACGCGGGGATGAGAAAACTCACGCCGACGAGACGAGCAAATTAGTCAAAAAGGTTAGGTTGTGGGCCCGGACAAGGAACCCGACCGTGACCGTAATATCAATTAATGCATTCCAACCAAGACCTCGTTCGAGTCTCACCATCTAGGGATCACAAAGACGTAAGTGTCCTAGTTTTCCCCAGCGGAGTCGCCAATCTGTGGACATGGCCCACCTGCAAGCCCACCCGATCTGTGGACATACAACGGTCTTTTGAAAGCCACGCTCGGCGGCGTAAAAATGCTTTCGACCGGATCGTTTTAGATCGGTCGGTTTCGTCTCGGTAAGGGTCTCGAAACGATTAGAGAAGTTCGAAGTCGCCACCAAGCATTTCTGGGATGCTTGGAACCCGTTCGAATCCACTTTATACCTCGGTCAAACGAAGCACAAAGCGGTGTTTGACATAGGTACTAAAGATAAGGAATCGTCCCTCTTTAGCATCATATCTCTAGAATGACTCTCGTACGCCCAAGATAAGGTCGTCCACTATCCAAAGTTTCTGAGTAAGAGGTGAAGGTATGTATTGGGAAGCCCTTTAATCAGACACCCAATCCCGCCCGCGGTAGCGGCCTCTACTGATCGATCTTGGTTGGTTGAATGCAAAAGTTGATAAAACGGTTTAAATGCATGAATGCGCATCTAATAATTTAAACCTAACATGTGAGAGCTTTCTAAGTCGGTTGATTTAATCCAAATATCAAGTATAAGATGTCGAGTTGGATTAATGGTTGATTCGCATGCAAGACGGAAGTTAAACATCCATTTACCGTATTAGGTTTATGGTTCATAACGTGATCCATTTGTCTTCGTAAAGCATTTTGCAAGTATGATTTTCGAATGAGCAAATGGCCATCTGATCCGTCCTATATCCGGGCTAACCGGAGTTGGGATTGTCCTAGACTAATGCTGGAAAGGGAACAGGCCCTGTGCCAGGCGGCCATATGAGGCGCGAGCATGCCGGCGGTGTAAGGGGGCCTCCCCTGGTTTTGGAAATAAGAGAAAAGGGGCATGTTTAGGCGCGGGTCAACCAACGGTTATATGCCGTGTTCTGACCATTTGGAAAACGTTTATAAAACGTATTTTAAAATGGGTATTTGACCCGATTTGGTTTGAAAGGGTCGTTTAGACCGCATTTGTTGATTTGAGGAACGAGACTCGAATAATCATCATTATTTTGATGGTATTCGGTATCGGGTTCGACTTGGCAAGCTTGACATGAATAGTTTTGAAAATAATTATGAACTAATTGTTTAAGTTCATTTGAATATAACTAATCGTTACTCATCATCGTACCCGGGTTAAAATCCGGCATGGTATGTAAAACCAAGGATGACTTTGTGTTGGTGACTAATATGCTTGTTTTGAAAATGTAAAGAAATGATAAAAGGCTTTAAAATACCTCCCAAAATGTAAAGAAATGAAATAAAAGGCTTTACATACCTTTTAAATGTCATTAAAAAAATATTATCACCGAAACACGGATTTAACCGTCATGGTATGAGGAACCAAGGGTGAAAAATGTTTTATGGTTAAAAACAAATAAAATAAAATAAAAAAGGTTGGAAAATATTTGAAATGGTAAAAACCGATTACAAATATGAGAATGGATTAAAGGGGAAAGACGAGAACAAACACGGTTGAGTTCTGACCTGGGCACCCCATTGATGCGCGAGCCTATGTGCACAATAAGGGGCTTCTGCCTCAGGCCAAAACTCAGTTTTGGCTCGTTTATCCCATGTTTTGGATCATGTTATGCATGTTTTAACATGTTATAGTCATAAAACAAATGAAGACATGATAAAAGAAGGATTTTTACACCCTCATACTTACATGTTTGGTTATGGCGAGAAACCGACGTAAGTGTAACAACTCGTTTGGTTGGAAAAGACTCGGTTTAAAACCGTTTTGGTAAGTAAAAAGAGTGTTTTATTAAGATTAGCGACGTTGTAGTGGTCGAAGTGGTCGGTCAAGTGATTTAATGCACGATGACGGTACCAAACAATGTGTAAGGCTTGTATTTACGATTGGTAGGTCGTAAATACACGTCGGAATGTGACTTAAGAAGTCGAGTCGAGAATTTTAAGGGAGAAAAGAGGGGGCGGACACTCGCGTAAGTTCTAAAATGGGGGCATTTGAGGGGTACTTATAGGAAAATGAGTGGTTGTGTGAGTTTTGAGCGACGTGGCCACCTGGGCTGCTCAAAGAGGCGCGAGCCACGTCGCGGGTCTTCGAGTTGTCTTGTCGCTTTCACACAAGTGCAATCATGATTTTTTCTATCCTAGGATTTGTAGTCACATGTTTGGTACTTGACCATTCATGAATCCGGGAAATCTTAGCATAGAAGGCTTTAAATGTTTTGTTTTTGGTGGTTGACTCGGTTTGACTCGTTGTTGGAGTCGGGATTTGAATTTTTGAGTCGGTTTTTGATCCGGTGTCGGTTTTGACTCTAGTTAGTGTCATTGCGACCCCGTCGTCGTGCATTAAACACTCCATATACTTTTGAAAATTTTTGAAATGTTTTACTTTCGAAATCGTTTTAAGTTTTCCGACGTAAAGTTGTACACAAACTGTCGATCAAACGCCGCAATTCCAAAACATGTTATAGTCCGATAATCATCGGGTGTTTGTTGGAGTCTCAGCAGATACTGGGTATCTACAATATGAAATATGGAAATATCGCTACTACAGATACAGGCTATAACAACGGGTAAAAGCCGTTGTAAAAACAAAAGGCGGACGTTGTTAAAGCGGCCGTTGTAAAAGGTATTTACAACGGTTAGGTTATGTACTTAAACCGTTGTCGAAAGTATTCACCACGGTTAAAAGCCGTTGTTATTGCGTGTAAGCTGTTGTGGAAACTGTTTCAAAAATTTGGTGGGAATAATATAACAGCGGTTGTCATATGTATAACCGTTGTTGTAACTTTCCCTCCAAAATTGTGAAGACTTTTAACAACGACGGGTATATGCTAAATACCCGTTGTTGAAATTTGTAGTAACAACGGTTCTTCGTTTAAAACCTGTTGTTGTAACTTTTCCTCCAAAATTGTGAAGACTTTTAACAACGGTTCTTCGTTTAAAACCTGTTGTTGAATATTATGCGCGGGTATTTGTGAAAGATATTTACAACGGTTCCTATTTTAAAACCTGTAGTTGAATATTATGGCGGGTATTTGTGAAGGGTATTCACAACGGTTTTTTTTTAGTAACCGTTTCTATTACGAACTCCTAATTTTTTTAAAAATTAAATTTGTTTCATGCCATTCAAAAACCTGCATATATCAAAGAAGACACCATATATCAAAGACAAAGATAAATCACATTTGGGTTCATCGAACTCAATAGATTCAATTCAACACAACAACAAATGATATATATATATATATATATATATATATATATATATATATATATATATATATATATATATATATATATATATATATATATATATATATATATATATATACTTACAAGGAGTTAAATTTACATGAACTAATCATTCCCTAACTTCAACAAAAAATTTACTAATAAGCTGATCTAAGCTCTGGGTATCATGCATTTAGCCTTGAGCATTGCTATGTTCTAAGACGTATTTGCCCAACATGTCCCTTACCTCGTCTATATCTAAACTTTTGTACTGTTGAAGCTCTTGTGACGGGTTGATTACATACTGCGGAAAAAACAAAGACAAGACATTATTGTAACAACATCAAATACTGCATAGCAACATCATGGTATAGCAGCAAGCAAGACAACATCAGCTCTAATTTAAAAAAAAAGTAATAAACACATTATTAAATTACTAACCTTTTCTGGAATAAGGATATATCTTCGCGTAATAATCTCCAACATGAACCGACAAACGTAGTATCCACATTGTATGCTATCCGGCTGGCGAGGGACCTATTATTACATAAAAACAAACAGACGAGAGAAGGCTCACATCAGAATCTTGAACTTTAGGTATTGTATTAGTATTAAACACAGATTTTTGCACTTAAGGTATTGTATTTGAGCACGTACCCCTGTTATCGTAATAAAAGTAGGGCCATCATCAGAATCTTTCGTGGGTTGATCCTGCTCGTTAGCTCTTTTCTTCTCAAAGGCCCTTTTTTTTTTTTTAAAAAAAAAAGGCATAAACTCATTTTTTTAAGGGCAAAAATGAGGTTTTTGCTATAAATAAAAATTGAAAATGTTATTATAAATAAATCAGTATTATAAACTTACTTAATAATCAAGCGCTTAAAAGTCTCGCTTGGTGGATTATGTATAGAGTCCAACCAAAATACTTTCTTCTTCGTCGGCATGATGGCTGCTAGCACCCAATGAGTCCTACATCAAGAGACACATCATCATTATTAACAAGTACATATATTAGTTATGAAAATGCAATTGTAGGGGGAAACGTAATATTAATTTGTTTATTACCCTTTTTCATTATAAGGGGCAAAAACCATCTTCTTGTTTGTCACCAATTGCTGAGCAATATAATCTACCCGATCTTCGAACGAAAATATCGGGATAAACATAGATAAAGTATAGGGGCACAGGAATCCGTATTGATCAGATGGAATCTTCTTCTCGGGGATCACTCTCAATTTCAATATCCTACATTATTACGGTATTTAAAACACTATCTAGTAGTCAGAATATTAGAATATGAAATTATTTATTAAGAAACTTACTTCATCCAAACAAATAGGTGTTGGACATCAATCTCGTCTAGGCCAGCCCAAATGGCTAGCATATCCCATGACATAAGTGCTTCGCGCTCAACCCCTAGAATATGCTCCTCGAGCGGAATAATTATCAATTGCTCGTTGCCTATGCGATCGCAAGCCTCCTCATGCAGTTTCCTCATCGTCACCGTTCTTACTTTTTGCATGTAATCCTTCCCAGAATATTTTATGGAGTTTAAACTCCTAACATCTTTCGATTTGGGAAATAATGATTCTTTGATTTTTGCTACTACTACCACGGCCTACACATGTAGATAATTAAAATAATAAAAAATCCAAAGGTAACATATCCTAGCTAGCTAGTTGGAATAATAAAAATAAAAGCGTACTTAACTAAATACCTCATCAACCTGCTCTTTCAATGATGAGGTAGTAGTAGCAGGTATGACTGGGGACTTAGACTTATCCGTCTTTTTTGTCCCCTACACAAAATTTCCATGCTTTTTAGAAATATAGACAAAATATAAATAAAGGGAGGTTTTTAAAAAAATGGAGAAGTTAATTAAATACCTCATCAAGTTGTTGTCTGGACGAGGTAGTTAGCATGTCCGGGGACTTAGGCTTATCCGCCTTAGCTGGCTTTTTTGTTCCCTACAAAAAATTTCCATGCTTTTTAGAAATACAGAAACAAAAAAAAAATTAAAGGGAGGTTTTCATAAAAATGGAGAAGTTAATTAAATACCTCATCAAGTTGTTGTCTCGACGAGGTAGTTGGCATGTCTGTGGACTTAGACTTATCCGCCAAAGCCGGCGTTTTTGTTCCTTACAAAAAAAAATAACATATAAATTTAACGTATAAAAACATTCAACAATTAAAAATTTAACATATATATAAAGGTATTTCTTCTAACCCCAACTGCTTTCGGCTGAGGCGGAGACGACCGAGCCAAGAAGATGTGAGATTCAGGCCATTGGATGAAACTTCCAACTGCATCTCCCAGAATGGTAGTGTCGTCACGAACTGGGACAGGCAGTTGAAAGTTTTCATGGCCTGGAAAGACTACAGTTATCTCCACTTTTATATGATTCGGCAAAAGTTTTTCGCCATGAACAACCACTACAGTTTCCGCTGCTGATTTGGTGTGTATTTCTACGAGACCCCGGCCAACACGCACATATGGATTATCGAATTTAAGGTCGGCAAGAATAACTGGCCTTTTGTTTACGGCCTGAAGAATACACATACATTATTATATCCCAAAATTTAATAGAATTCATATAAATTTAACTAATTAAACACTTCATGCATGCCTTAATGAAAACAGTGAACTGACTTGAAGGGGATGTGTGCTGTTTTCCATCAGCCGTCTTCTCAAGTTGCATCTCCTTTTCAGACCCATTATTTACCTAATAAAATTAACCAATGGCACGATGTCAGAAGTTATAGCATTAGAGCTGGCAGGGAACACACCCCCTGATCTTACCCAAAAAAAAAAGAACAGAAAAATAAGGAAGTATTAGGTACCTAATCGGCTTTAGTTGTTACAATTTCAGAAGCATTAGGTACCTGATCTTTCTGAATCTCGTTGACCGATACTTCCTTCTCATGTATTGCCAGGGTAGTAGTGTTTTCGGCCTCTTGACCAATATGTTGTACCTTATTACCCCCTTTATAAATGGCATCCTCCATCATCTTCACTTCTTCTTCGGAAAGCTTGCCTCCAGCATTCAACTTTAGTAGTACGGATGCCATTAACTGAAGCTGCGTGCCAAGAATGTAATGTTTCAGCAATTTTTATCCCAACAATAACATCTGAATTGAACTTAAATGAAAATAATAGATTAAATGGTACCATGTCAGCCTTCTCAGGCTTAGTCTTCCTTTTCTTCTTTATCGGGGCAGTTGTCCCATAATATTTCGTTACTCCAACCTGTAACGGGACGCCCCTCAATCGACCTGGATGTTCGGGTCGGCCGATCGCTCTATCAAGAACGTCATCACGACCATTGGGAGTGAATTTCCCTTCTTCTACCTCCTTCAATACGTTGTCCTATAATATATTAAATAAACTTCAAATTATATTTGTGACTAAAACTATTACAAGGACTTGCTGGGGTCTAGTAAGAGAACTAAGGATGTCCACATCCCTACTGTTTAGACAGGGAGGGTGGTCTCTGGGGAACAAAGTATTGATCTGACCAGGGAGATTTCTGGTCAGGAGGTCCTTGCTGCTTCAAAAGCTATCCCTGCTAACAAGGCGCCTGGGCCTGATGGGTATACTTCCCAATTTTATAAAGATGCCATGGAAATTGTGGGTACTGATGTGGTAGATGCAGTATTGGAGTTCTCTAAATCTGGAAAAATGTTGAAGCAGATTAATGCAACCACTCTTACCCTTATACCTAAGAAAGTCAGGCCTGAGTCTGTTGCTGATTTTAGACCCATTGCCTGCTGCAATGTGGTCTATAAGGTTATCTCCAAGGTGATTTGTAATAGATTAGCTCTTGTCCTACCCACTATTATTTCTGAAACACAAAGTGCTTTCATCAAGGGGAGGGATATTGTGGATAATATCTTAATTTGCCATGATCTTGTGAGGCTCTATAAGAGGAAAACTTGTTCTCCTCGGTGTATCATGAAGGTAGATTTGAAGAAAGCTTATGATTCTGTGGAGTGGAGGTTTATTGAGCAAATGCTCCATGCTTTGAAGTTCCCTGATATGATGATAAAATGGATTATGGAATGTGTGACTACACCTTGGTTCACTATTTCTCTCAATGGGTCTAATTTTGGGTATTTCCAGGGGAAGAGGGGGCTAAGACAAGGAGATCCTTTGTCCCCTCTTCTCTTTACCATTGGAATGGAATATCTTAGTAGGGTGCTTAATGAGGTTACCAGCAAATTGGAGTTCAACTATCATCCTCTTTGTAGGGCTTTGAGACTGACCCATTTGTGTTTTGCTGATGATTTATTGATGTTCTGTAGAGGGGACAGAGGCTCTATCTCGATTATTCTTAGAGTCTTTGCCACGTTCTCTGCAGCATCTGGGCTTGTTATGAATACTGACAAGTCTGAGATATATTTTAATGGTATGGCTCAAGGGGAGGTGGATTACATTCTGCAGTTGTCTGGGTTTAGAGTTGGAGTGTTCCCATTTCGTTACTTGGGTATTCCTATCTCTTACAAGAGAATGGCAGTAGGTGACTGCACTAGGTTGGTGGAGAGAGTGGTCGGCAGAATCAGAGGTTGGGGGCAAAAAAGCTTAGTTATGCTGGTAGGCTTGTGCTCATTAGAGCTGTTCTGACTCAGCTGCATACTTTCTGGACTAGAGTTTTTATCATCCCTCTCACTGTTATCAATAGGATTGAAGGGGTCTGCAGAAATTACCTATGGTCAGGCTCTGGCCAGTACTTGAGAACCCCTGCTATCTCTTGGGAGAAGATATGTAATGAGAAGAGATATGGGGGTCTGGACATTGTAAATGCAAGACTTTGGAATCAGGCTATGATAGGTAAGTATACATGGTGGTTAGCAGCCAAAGCTGATCATATGTGGATCAAATGGGTTGATCATGTTTATATGAAAGGCAAGACTTGGCAAGAGTACACCCTTTCTGCAAACTCTAGCTGGACTTAGTGCAAGATCTGTCAGATACGAGATGTCATGAAACCTGGATACATCAATGGAAAATGGATTGACAACAATGGTACTTACTCTGTTTCTAGTGGGTATCAATGGCTTTGTGGTCAACAAAACAAGGTTCAATGGTGTCCACTGATATGGAATCAAACTAGCATTCCTAAACATTCGTTCATTGGTTGGCTGGTTGTGCAAGAAAGGCTCCTGACCAGGGATAGGCTGTTAAGGATTGGTTTTATCACTGATGGTGCTTGCCTATTCTGTCAGTCCCATTTAGAGACTCATCAGCACTTGATGTATGAATGTAAGTTCAGTCAACTTTGTTGGGACCTCATTCGTGGTTGGCTTGAGATTGATTTTCCTACACCTAGCCTCGTTGCTTGGTGTCTTAAATGGAGATGTAAATCTCTCATGAAGAAGCAGATTGTGTTCACGGCTATTGTGGCGGCCTGGTATCATCTCTGGCATACTAGAAATGTGTGCAGGTTAGAAGCGTTGCTGATATCACCCTCAGTCTTTCTTAAGCAAGTTAAGCAGGATGTTGGCAGAAGATGTAAAGATAGAGCTTGGCCATTGAAGGCTCACAAGTTACCATGGGAACCTACTTATGACTAGTTAATTTTGAATTAGTTGGAAGTCTTTGACTTGTAAAATCTAGTTTGGTGTGGCAATTTGTAACGAACTATCCTATTTAAGATTTATAATATATTCACATTCCACCAAAAAAAATAAAGTTAGTAATGAACTCGTCTTAATAAAATAATGCTTACTATGTTGGCCAACACTTCCTCATCATATTTGTCACGCGACCGGGATCCTTTAGGCGTGTGCCCTTCTTTATAAGTTACATGTCGATCCAAGTTGGTCACTCCCTTTGCCACCTACACATTAACATGGTAACAGTTATACATGTAAATGTGTATCAAGTCCAAGCGTGATTAAAAAAAACAAGTCTCACAGGGGAATGCATGCTACTTACGAGGTTCTCTTCTATCTTTCTGTAACCGCCTCGAGAATCATATCATTTCCCCTTCTTGCATGAAATGTTAGCACGATTTCTTCTGCTAACGGCCTTCAAATAATTATATAAAAGCGCAAGTAGATGAGATAATAAAAAGATTATATAAAGAACTCATTAATTAAAAAAATGATAGGTAAATCGTTAACAAAGCGAGGATATTTAACTGAAACTTCTCGGTAGTTCTCATCTCTTTGAAAAGATCTCATTGTTCCTGACTGATGGTGGGACACTTATTGTCTCCCGGTGGGTTCTTACGCATCTCCCCCGTTGCCTTGTCCACATACAACCAATCCCTAGCAACGTCACACTTCCACTGCCTTAGGGCATCCCCTGCCTTATGCATTAAATACTTATCATGGCATTCATCGGCAATATCAAAGGCTTCCTTTACACGAGCCAAGTATAACTTCCTCAATTTTGGATTCAAATTTCTAATGTCATCTAAATGGATAGGCACAAACTGTCTTGTGCAACATCCAATCCAACTGGATAAAAAACCCGCATTTGGACCAGTAGGGAAACCCTTCGAGCTCCATGTTATTTCAAGCGGCTCTTTAGCGGCTATAGCTGCAAGGGCTTGCGGGCACTTCGTAGCACCCCTCTCACCAGGCTTATTATCCCCAGGCTTATTATTCTTTTGACTTCTTTTCCGTTTTTCACCCATGATAATCCTAAAACCCAAATATGAATGAAATAGGAAATTAACAACTTAACAACGTCATGTAGAGTATTATCTAAAACCCTAAACCCTAATAAGAATGAAAATTTAAAACAACAGATTGAGCTTCTAAAATCCTAAACCCTAATAAGAGGAGTGAAGTAGATGATGCGGGATGATAAAGATAACAAAAAAGACGAAAAACAAACAGATGCATGAAAAAGAAAAAAGATGATCGTCATAAAACCCTAATGATGAAACACAAAATTAAAGTGAACATACCTGATGATGATGATAAAGAGAACGAGCAGGATGATAAGAGAAGGCAACGGAATCTGGGCGTCGGAAACTAGGCGACGGCCGACAACGAGAATGTAGAAAGTGAGGAAGAGAGAATAATAAACTCAGGATACCAACGGTTGAACTGGTGTTGTGTGTGTTTGTGTAGTATGTTGTATGTGTTTGTAAATTAGTTTTTTATTAAGACAAACTATTGACAACGGGTCCTCAAAACAAAACCGTTGTTATATGTTAATAACAACGGGTCAATAAAAGTCAACCGTTGTCAAAACTTTATTACAACAGTTAAAATATACCCGTTGTAATATATTTTCACCAAATTTGCGACAAAATGAAATATGTCTAAAAAATCAATGACAACGGGTAGGGGTACTACACCCATTTTTGAAAGTAATAACAACGGGTGATGTAACTATAACCGTTGTTGATAGTAATAACAACGGGTGATGTAAATATAATCGTTGTTGAAAGTAATAATGGGTAATTTAAATATAACCATTGTAATTGTTGAACCTTTTTTTTAAAAAAAATTACTGTAATTCCATTACAGTCCAAACCTGTAACAATACATACTGTAACAGCAGAAGCACCATATACTACAACATTATTCAGCAATTTCAACACCAGCATCCACATCTAATAATAAGATCAAGAAAATAAGACAACGCCAGCATGCATGCATGCTGCATATCTAAGCTACAGGATTTACCATGCCATGCAAATTTGGGAATCTTTATTTAACAATGACCATTATTGGTTCTATTGGCTTTTTAAAGCTACCAAAAGCTAAAGACATACAACACATCTCAAACTTGCTATAAATTCAGGCATCCCATTAGCTCCCCACAACTCACAAATAAATTAAACCATCAAATTACTGGTCTGAAAATTACTCAAAATGTTGGTCGTCCATATCACTGTGTCCTGATGAACCATCTCAGGATCGGGGACGTTTCTTGGATGTCATAGTTTCTTCGTTAACCCAAATACCTTCACCATGCTCATCACCCATATAGATGCTTTCAGTGTCCTCATGATCAGTGTCAACATCGTCGAAATAAGATACAGTGGTAGAGTGATCCATTCCCTCAAAAACGACATCCTGATCATCATCACCATTATCGGATGGACTACTCCTTCTACTCCTTATAGACAGTACAACAGACCACTTCTTATCCATAGGATCGGTGACATAGAACACTTGTTTAGCTTGGGATGCCATTATGAAAGGATCATCCTTATTATTGCCAACCTTGCCCAGATTGACCAACGTAAATCCCATCTTATCCTTTCGGACACAATGGAGGTTGTTATCAACCAAGTTACATCGAAACAAAGGCGTTGTGAAATCAATGTAATCTAGTACCAATATTTCTTCAATAACACCATAATAAAGTCATTTTCCCCAAATAGGCTTTTTATCTTTTGAAGTAGCAAAGTGCATTGCCTCAAATTCAGAACTCACACCACTATTTTGCATTGTGCTCAACTCATCTTGCTCGCGGGTGTAAAAGTATATCCATTAATGGCAAAACTTTTGTAAAAGGTGACTCTGGCATTTGGACCTAAACCAAGATGTAGTAACCTAGGACAGATGTCATCACCAGTTTGATTCGTACACTCTAAGACAATATTCCTAAACCACTCTGCAAACGTCTTCGTATGCTCGTTTGCAATCCACTTCTCGGTCTTGTTTGGGTGATCGTATTTGAGCTCATCTTTGTGTTGTTGAATATAAGGTTGCACCTCATCTTCGTTGTTTAGCACATACGTATGTGCTAAATGCAACATTTCACGTGTCACAATTTTTTCAACCCGGCCCCTAATACCTTTTCCGGTCATCCAGTCACTATGACGATTCTTAGGAACGCCAATCAACTCCTCAGGGGAGAGATGAGCGTAACAATATGAAAGAGCTTCGTCTAAAATAGCGCGTTCGACAATACAACCTTCCGGACGATACCGATTAGATGTATAGTCCTTGTAGACTTTCATCAATCTTTCGAAAGGATACTGGTATCTCAAGTACACGGGCCCAAGGTACAAAATCTCCCTAACCAAGTGAATGGTCAGATGAATCATGATAGTGAAGAAAGAGGGTGGAAAATACATTTCCAACTGACAAAGAGAGGTTACAACGAGGTCCTGCAATGAATCCGCGTCATCGGGATCGATGACTTTCTCGCATATGGACTTGAAGAAGAGACAGAATCTAGTTATAGCATATCTTACCTTTTCAGGTAAAATGGAACGAATAGCTACAGGTAATAATTGTTGCATCAAAGTGTGACAATCATGTGACTTTAACCCGGTGAGTTTTAGGTCTTGCATCGACACTAGGCTTTTGATGTTCGACGAATAACCATGTGGCACTTTAATTCCATTCAAGCATGCACATAACTCTTTTTTCTCATTCCGTGAAAGGGTATAAGCTGCTGGCGGTAAAAATGTACGATTACCTCTCTTCTGTGGTGCCAACTCTAACCTAATACCCATCATTTTCATATCTTCCCTAGATGCGGCGTTATCCTTTGTTTTACCAGGAACATTCAGAAGGGTATTGATAATATTATCGCAGACATTTTTCTCAATGTGCATGAAATCGAGCCAATGCCTGACCTCCAGGTCAGGCCAATTTGGAAGTTTATCAAAAAATATGGACTTTTCTTATACCCACGAGTAGACAATTTAGAGCCGCTCTTCTTCCCATAATCTATCTCAATATGCTTTACTTTCTGATAAACTTCATGCCCACTCAAAATTCTAGGAGGTTGACGAAGTTCTTGTCTTCCAATGAATGCTTTCTGCATCTTGCAATAACAATGGTCATGATACAAGAACCTCCTATTTCCCATATACACATACTTACGAGAAGACTTCAAGTATTCAGACTCGATATTCTCCCCACACAATGGACAAGCCTCTTTCCCATGAACTGTGTGCCCAGAAAGGTCACCATAAGCCGGATAGTCAGATATTGTACACAATAACATCGCTCTCAAATTGAAAGTTTCGTTCTTATATGCATCAAATACTTCTATCCCACTATCCCACCACATTCGCAAATCATCTAGAAGAGGTTCCAAATAGACATATATATCATTTCCAGGTTGTTTAGGGCCGGAAATTAACAACGACAACATCAAATACTTTCTTTTCATGCACACATATGGAGGTAAGTTATAAATAGCCAACACTACTGGCCAAGTACTATGTTGGCTACTCATGTTTCCGTGTGGGTTTATTCCATCAGTGGACAGCGCTAGACGTAAGTTTCTAGGTTCATTGCCGAACTCGGGATACTTAGCGTCGAACGATTTCCATTGCATACCATCTGCCGGGTGTCTTAGCTTTCCATCATTTATTCTTCCTGTTTCATGCCAAGTTAACATTTTTGAATCATCGGGATTCGCATAAATCCTTATGACTCTTGGTATCAATGGAAAATACCACAACACCTTAGCCTGGATCCCTTCCTTATCCTTATAACGCCACTCCAAATATTTAGGGCAATTGGTTAAGTTTTGATATAATTTCCGATACAATATGCAATCATTTGGACATGCATGTATTTTCTCATATTTCATACCCACTCCTCTTATTAGTTTTTTCGCCTCATATGTCTTAACAGGTAGAACATTACCATCTGGAAGAAACTCCTTTATCAAGGCTAAAAAACTAGTGAAACACGTGTCACTCACCCCATTTTCCCCCTGATATTATACAACTTCACCACAGCCGACATTTTTGTGAACTTACAACCAGGATACAGAGGTGCTTCAGACTCACACAACTTCTCATACATGTTGTTAAGGTCATCCCATTTAATAGTGTCATCACCTACATCTTCAAAAGCATTCGACTCATCATCATTCTCTTCATTATCTATAGACCCAACATTCAACTTCTCTGCTTCCAACTCAAAAAACTCGGCAAACTCAGCATCATCAGTTAGCCTTTCGTGTACCTCAATATCATCTTCTTCAGAGCTATTCTCGTCCTCTAATGGTTCCCCATGAAAAATCCAACGTGTATAGAATCGACTAAATCTCCACTTTTCTAGGTGTATTTTAACGTCCGGAAAAGCCATATAGCTAATATTACCACATCTTTCACAAGGACATGCAATACTAGAAGAACCTTTCAAATTGTTCGAAACGACTTCATAAAATTCAGCTAAACCATCCTTATAGTTGCGGTCACTCATATTTGCATCAATCATCCAAGTTCGAGTCATTTTTCTACATTCGTAATATATAAGCAACTAATTCAGAAAATCCAAGGTTAGTTTACAATAAAACAGATACGCTTGTTTTTTTTTTTTTTGATGTGATCAGGAGTATCCCTTATCGACAGCTGTGGCATACAATCTTCTTGGGGATACGAAAGCAACTTAATAGATAGACCTTTATTATAAAAATTTAATGTCAAATAAAAGAGTTGCTTTGAATCTCGCTCAACGGTAAAAGAATTACAAAACTACCTAGGGGAAAAACGATCAATATTTTAGTTCACAAATTCTCATTATAGACGGATATTATCCGTCTATACGTATAGACGGATACCACTTTCCCTCACAAAATATCCATTTGCCATAAAATGGGAAGCATATGGGGGTGCCCCACCTTATCCCCCTACCCATTTTATTAGAGGTTTTTACTCGTCTGTTCGCCCCACCCATCTATACCAAGACCTATTGATTTTAGTTATAGACCGTCCCCCAATTCACGTCGGTCGTTTTTGCTTAGAAACCGCATTCCAAGTTTCCAACCCTTTTTCCTCCCTTCCATTCACACATCAACACGTCGCCTTTCCAAAAAGCACCGACCCCCCAAACAAATTTATCAAATCCCAGGAAATTTTCCGCCATAACTACTCTTTCTCTTCTTGTTCGACTCTCTCTCTATAAATCCTTAACAAAAACCCATAACTATAGATAGAGAGATAAAAGTTGATGAACCTAGAAAAGGAACAGGATTGGGAGATGAGACCAGGTGGGATGTTAGTTCAAATGAGAGAAAATGGTGATGGTTTTGATGATTTTAATGGCGGTGCTTTTTATAAGATCAAGGTCTCTTATGGCCCCAAGTTCCTTGATTTTACTATCCCTTGTAAATCCACCTTTGGTATTTCACTTTATCTTAACTTGCTCAGTCAGTTGTGGGGTTTCTTTTGTTAAATGTATTTCATCACATATTACTCCTTCCGTCCCCATCAATAGTTATCTCTGTTTAAATTTGTGAGGCGAACAATGATAACTATTGACTGAGACGGAGGAATTTAGTTTGTCAACTTGTTTGCTATGAAGTGGTGCATATTGGAAGGGTTATTTTATTGTTGTTATGACTTCTGAATTATGTGTGTGAACTTATGAGCTGTGGAGGGATGATGTATTCTTAGTTGTGTGTGAGTTCACATCATGTTTTTGGTAGTTTATTGAGAGGAATTGTTGTTAAGTATTGTAAAGAATTAAACTTTATGAAGATTGGATATGTATGTCATCTACTCCCTCCTATTTCCTTATATCTTCCCCTTTCTTTTGGGCACAAAAATTAAGAAAGGGGAAGAAAGAAGGAATAAAGTAGAATAAAGTATTGTAAGTTGTGAAATTTATAGGTGAGAGAAAATAATAAAGAATGAATGATGAATAAAGAATAGATAAAATAATGAGAGTTGTTGATTTTTTAGGAGACAGAAATTAATAAAAAATGAATGAAACTTACCAAAAAAGGAAAGAGGGAAGATAATCAAACTTGGGTGAAAAAAGAAAGAGGGAAGATATAAGGAAATAGGAGGGAGTATAAGACTATAATCTTGAATATTTGAGGTTTCAAACGGATGAGAGTTAGGAGTGTATTTCTTTCCCTTTTCCGGTTTTCCGGGCTCATGGGTGATGCAAAGGCCAGCGATATAAATGTCTTAGGAGCCATGTTTTTATTCAACCCTTCTATGGCTGAACTAAGTTGGAGAATTAGTAGTTTTTGTTTCTCTGGCTTGTTATCGGAGTTGGTTAAGGAAAGATCCCTGCTTCACATAACTGATAAGGTAGCTGCAGCGTTACCTCCTGGATGCTACATAATACCTAAAGCGAAGTACATGCTTGTTTTTTTTTTGTCATTCTTCTAGCCTTCCTGGTCAAATTTGAAGGATACCTATGTCGTTTACTGAGAACTACAACTACCTCCTTTCCTTACAAAAGGAAATTATATATGTCCGTTTATCTATATATAGTTAACGCAGGGGTAAGGCTGCATACACTACATTTAACCTCTACCAGTCTACCATGCCATTTGCTGGATCTCTAGAGGAATTTGGGGTAATGCCGGGAGGCGTTATTTTTTTTTGGGTCTTCAATATATTAAATGTGTACTCTTTCTTGTATACCATAAAGGTCTTTCATGTTGGGTTTGACTTCCCGTACTTAGTCATGCTTGATGGGATCTTAAATTTCTTCGATTTGGAATTTTATGCTTCGCAAGATTTTAAAAAATTGACCGCTCTAAAGTTGAGAATTTGTGTTGCTGAATGTGGTAACTGTTAACTTGCTCATTGGTTGGTTGGTTGGTTGGTTGTGAAGGGGATTTGAAGAAGCTTCTTGCACAAGAAACCGGATTGGAACCTGAGGACCAAAGGTTGTTCTTTCGAGGGAGGGAGAAAGATGATACAGAGACTTTGACTATGGCAGGTCTCAAGGACAACTCAAAGTTGTTGCTTATGGAGCGTCCCGCTAGCAAAGAGAGAAAAATGGAAGAGGCAAGAAAAAATGATGAAATATTAAAAGCCTATGAAGCAATTGCTAAAGTTCGGACTGAAGTGGATAAGCTCTCTCAAAAGGTATCTAACCAAACTTCCAAATTCTTAGCTGGAGAATCTTTGTTCTATATGAAGTATGAAGTATGAAAGACTGTTTTTGTTCCTATTCACTTTGGTGCGCAGGTATCGTCTTTGCAAACATCTGTTAATAGCGGGATAAAGGTAGATGAAAAGGAATTTATCATCTTAACGGAGTTGCTGATGGTTCAGTTGCTTAAACTGGATACTATTGAGGCAGAAGGAGAACCGAAAGCCCAGCGAAAGACTGAGGTATGCTTGACTTGTCTATATTACTTCTTAACAAACTTCATTCCATTTACAATTCGATAGGCACTGAAAACCCATACTTCACGCAAATGCTTGATTTGTCTGGTGAAATATTTACGGCTATAGTTGATAATGATGAAGTTTTGGGCTAGTCTGAATTCACCTGCTCATATGGGCCTTTTTGGCTCTTTATTGGAAGGTTCTTCTCTTAATTCTCCCTGGTTATGTGAGGTCGTGGCTATGGACATAAAAGCCAATAGTTATCGAACAGCGCAAGTATTCCTTTCTGGGATGAAGTGCTTTTGCTGTCAGTTGATTGATCAGCTCGTTTGAGTCGTTTGACCTTTCCACAAAAAAATTCGACATGTTATACTTCGTAGCTGTTTCATTTTGCAACCTTATAGGCCCCAGCCTTTATTTAGTTCAAAGAGAATGCGGGCCCTGCAGCTGTTAAAAGCTACTTTGTTTCTGGTTGATTTTGTTGTAGAATGACCTACGGTGAGTCGGTGACAGGCACTTACACATGGGCCAGAATCCGAGAGTTGGCTTTTATACAAGAACACTTAAATTTCCTATTGGCATTGTAGCGCTTTCTTTCCGAAGTTTTCAAGTTTCTACGAGGAAGCAATTATTTATTGGCATTAACGTCTGCTCTCTTTCTGTGTATGACAGAGCTTATCCTTCACCTAGATCATGGGCTAAGATATACTTAGTCAAGCACTTAGACTCATAATATGATAATTGCATTATGTTGAACACAGTTTTAGGGTAAGAACGGAGTCACCAGAGAGTGGCTTTGAGGTTGGTATTTGGTATAAAGGAAAGGGAAATCAGATAGTAAACACGAAAATTTCACTTAGTTCAGTCCAAATTATTGAGGAAAATGCGATAATCTTTAAAAGGAAAAAGAGGGAAAGGAGAAAGAGAAGACTGAAATCCTTCTATGTTGTCGAAAATTTTGGGGAAAATGCATTTACAGTAGTTTGGACAATGTGTTACATATGGAGCCACTTGTAGATCCATACAATTTGCCACATTTAGGGCTTGTTTGGATTGAGGGATTTGGAAGGAGGGGAAAGGGAGGGAGAGTAGGGGATTTAAAATCCCTTGTTTGGATAGCAAATAATGGTGTAAGGAAAGATTTGGAGGGATGAAAAATCCCTTGTTTGGATAGCAAATAATGGGGGAGGGATTTGGACCGATCCATTTTCCCTCCTCCAAGGCAAATCAAAATTTCTCCACAATAGGAAAGATTTGGAGGGATGAAAAATCCTCTGTTTGTTTAGCAAAATGGAGGTGGAGGATTTGGAGAGGAGGGAAAATGGATCCCTCCATTCCCTCCTCTAAGCCAAATTATTTCCTTTCCAACAAAGGAAAGATTTGGAGGGAAAATTACCTCCTCCATTCTCCCTCCCCTTCCCTTCCCTCCCTTTCCCATCTCTCCTTCCCCCACCCCTCCCTTTCCCTCCTTTTTTGGTATCCAAACAAGGCTTTAATGGATTAGATATTCTCACTAGCTTCTGCTTGGATTCAACCAATGTTCCTGTCCTTTATCCAGTTTACGTAAGAATGTACGATTTAGCAGCCTTGTGTAGTTATTCATTACAGCTCTTTGCGAGCTAGTGTAAGATGTCAAATCTTTGCCAATTAACCTTTTTTTCATGCGGATGTAAAGGAGGTGATCCTGTTCCCCACTTTTGTTTGTAGTTTTTCGCACTTATAGAGTTGTAGCGCTGTAATAAGTGAAGCTTTATTTTACGTTTTTATACATTATATTTACACACAGCAGAACATGGGTATTGCCTGACTAACATGAGTTTCGATTCTCAGAATCTCATTCGCTTCTGTGTTCTGTCCCTTTACCTTGAAAATATTGTGGCTAGGCTTAAATTTTTTTGGGTAAGATGTATATTCTTCCAAACTGGGGAAGCCAAGAATGAAATACACTGTCACTACGCTTCTGTGTTCTGTCTCAATGGGGAGTTTTCCCTCCAAATCCCTCCTTTGTTGGAAGGATTTTATTTATTTTGATTAGGCTTGGAGGAGGGAAAATGTATTCCTCCAAATCCTCCCGCAGTCCCGCTCCATTTCCCTTCCTACCCCCATTTGTTACCCAAACAACTAAACAAGGGATTTTGTATCCCTCCCCTCCCCTCCCCTCCCCTCCTTTCCCTCCAAAACCCCTCATCCAAACCAGCCATAAGGCTACCTTCGATTTGGATGCACATTGAGGAGGGATGGGGAGGGGAAAGCGGAGAAAAACCAACGTCATTGTCCTTCTAACTCTTTCTTTTGGTTAGAAATATTTTAGATTTTGTTCATAGGACGAAATATGAATCTCCCCATTATTTTCCTTCCAAATGCCCCCTCCTATGTAACTTGCTAACCAAATTGGCTCTCCCCCTTCTGTTTCCCTCTCTTACCCTCTAAATTCTTCCAGCCACAAAAAGGTAAGAGAAATAACCCTAATATATTGATAAGGCTGTCACTAGCTTGATAAATAAAAAACGATACAATTGACATGCTAACAAAACCTAATTTCTAAGACTGGACATGACAGAGGCATTTCATTGTCTTGGAAAATATTACATTCTTTGTCCAAATTCCAAATTGGTTTTATATGAATGGCTTGTTGAACAGATCATGCCCTAGGAACAAGGTCATATCCTTCTTGCAGCGAACCCTTCCAAACCCTGGGATAATTTCGAAATAATGTGTCTTCCCAGGTAGATCTCCGAGTCCATTTGCTCGAAATGGTCTGCTGACCATGTAACTACAGTATCAACCTTAGGTAGGCTCGGTTCTATTACATTCTTCAGAAGTTGCTCCATCTCATCCGATGGATCTTTGGGATTATATTAAAGAGCTTACAACTGTATCTATACAAAAAAGTGACGGACTTTACTCAAGATAGCATTACGAGAATACTGAATACTACTCTGTAAGAGCTGTTTACTTTACTCAAGATAGATCTATCTATAACAGCCTTGTTGGATTCTGGGCAGGTAATACCTCATCCAATGTAGAAGTGATCATAAACTATTATTTAGCATATGAAATTTGATATAATGCAATTTCACTTAAACATACAACTGACAATGTATCATACTACTTTCCAGTGCCTCTCCTCACACATATTGATTGGTGCTAACAAGGAATGTGTGCTCTCTTTGAACAGGTGCGCCGTGTCCAGGGCTATGTGGACTTGCTGGATTCCCTTAAGACGAGAAACGCCAACCCCTTTGGCGATCAAGGCAATACTGTCGCCGTGACTACCAACTGGGAGACATTTGACTCTGGAGTAGGGAGTTTGACCCCACCTTCAACCTCATCATCCTCTAAAAGCACTGAAGATTGGGAGCGGTTTGAATAGTTCAATATTTTCGGTTTTAAGTGATTATTTTTTACGGGGATGTTCATACCTTCAAATGTGTTCAGCGATAAAATTAGTTGATTAAATCATAGAATTGTTGGTATTGAAGTATACGAATTCATTTATACAAGGTCCGAGTCGGTATATATATATATATATATATATCAAAGTTCTCCTAAGTCCTTTATATCTTTTGAGTCCACAAGTCCCTCCCATATCCCTTAGATCATGCTTGGTGGATGGTTGAGATTGAAAGCAAAAAACACACTTAACAATAATGAATTCACTTCTCTCTCTAGTTTTAATAATACATTTACTAATTCACTATCATACACAATTAACACCATATTTTGTCTTATACTTCAAAGTTTATGAAAATTTTGTTAACATTTTTCCTGTTTCGGTTTTTTTCGTTTTTTTTTTTCGAGACAAGTTTTCGACTGTTTCGTTTTTTTTTTTCGAGACAAGTTTTCGACATTTTAGGATTTTACGAGTGTAATTGTAATTAACAAAGAAAAAGTGTAATTTTAAGAAATATTTTCGAGAATTTAGCGTTTTACAAGTTTAACTTCAATCTTTTCCGAGTGATTTTAACGAATAATATTTTGAATTTTTGTCATTTTATCACAAGTTATTGTAATTTAGCATTTTACGAGTGTTATTTTAATGACAAAAAGTGTTATTTTAGTCAAGGTAAGTGTAATTTCGGTCAATGAGATTGTTATTTTTAGTCGAGGAGAATGTAATTTTAGTCAGGAAAAGTGTAATTTTAGTCGAGGAAAAGTATAATTTCAAGGTCCAAGTCCATAGTCCATTGAGAGTGTAACATTAGTCCAATGAGAATATGAGAATATGACCAAGTCCATTAAGAGTGTAACATTACTCCAATAGAGGTAAATGTAATTACAACGAGAAAAAGTGTAATTCTAACAACAAAAAGTGTAATTCTAACAACAAAAAGTGTAATTTTAACAGAAAAAAGTGTAATTTTCATGAAGAAAAGTGTAATTCTAACAGAAAAAAATGTAATTCTAACAACAAAAAGTGTAATCTTAACAGAAAAAAGTGTAATTTTAATGAAGAAAAGTGTAATTCTAACAGAAAAAAGTGTAATTTTAATGAAAAAAAGTGTAATTCTAACAACAAAAAGTGTAATTTTAGCAGAAAAAGTGTAATTTTAGCCGAAAAAAATGTTATTCTAGCAGAAAAAAGTATAATTTTAATAGAAAAAAGTGTAATTCTAACAGAAAAAAGTGTAATTTTAATGAAGAAAAGTGTAATTTTAACAGAAAAAAGTGTAATTCTAACAACAAAAAGTATAATTTTAGGAGAAAAAGTGTAATTTTAGCCGAAAAATGTATAATTTTAAGCTAAAAAAGTGCAGTTCTAACAACAAAAAGTGTAATTTTAGCCAAAAAAAGTGTTATTCTAGCGAGAAAAAGTATAATTTTAACGAGAAAAAAGTGTAATTTTAATGAAGAAAAGTGTAATTTTAAAGAAAAAAGTGTAATTCTAACAGAAAAAAGTGTAATTCTAACAACAAAAAGTGTAATTTTAGCCGAAAAAGTGTTATACTAGTAGAAAAAAGTATAATTTTAACAGAAAAAAGTGTAATTCTAATGAATAAAAGTCTAATTTTAATGGAGAAAAATGTAACTTTAATAATGGAGACAAATGTAATTTTAACAGAAAAAAGTGTAATTTTAAGAAAGAAAAGTGTAACTTTAGATCAATAGGTTTAACTTAAATCTAAAATTTTAAAAATAATGAAAAAAAAAACACAACACCCGGACACCACCAATATTTATAGATCTAACATTAAAATAAAAGTACCTTTTAAAAAAACGAAATTTGTAAAGAAAATCTGAAAAAAAATAATACTACACATAAAAACGAGATCTTAAAAAAATCGATAACATAATGAATTTAAACAAGACGGGATTAAAAAAAAACAAGACGATATTTGAAACTAAAAACAAAACACAGCAAAAAAAAGGAAAAACTAAATAAATAAAAACAAAACAAAACACCATCATCAACATTTAACATCCCCATCAAAACCCGAGCCACCACAACCGTCACACGCAACCACCACGCGAACCACAACCACCCACCAGCTCCTCCACTACCCGCGCCCCCTAAACACAATCACGACAACCACACACAAAATAGATCTAGAAAAAAAACACGTTTTTCGAAAATAGAGCCGAAAAAAAAAGTGTTTTAAAAATTAGATTCGGAATTATCCGACATAAACACCAACATACGCAGATTTTTAAACTTCATCTTCATTTGTTCAAGATCTACAAACTAAATTCACAAAAAAAAAAAAGCAGCACCACAGCCGCCCGTGACGGCCCTACAACACGTATTATCAAAAAAAAAATTGAAAAGTGAAGATCTTGTGGTGACGGCAGCAAGCCGACCACCAAACACCGCCAACAACAACAACAAACACATGAACAATCCGAAAAATGAGAGAGATGAAGGTGGCTTTGGTAGATATAGCTTTTTTATTTTTAGATCTAGCTTTTTGTGATTGTTTATGGGTGGCGGTGGTGGTTCATGCGAGAAAGAAGAGAGAGATGAGGGTGGTGGTGGTGGTGGTTGTAGGGTTGTGGTGGGAACACTGCGGTGGTTGGTAGGGAGGCCGGAGAAGGTAGAGGAAAGAGAAGGGTGGTGGCAGGCGTCAGTGGCGTGGGGTGGTGGCAGGCGGGTATGGGGGTGTCGGCTGGTGGGAGTGAAGAGCAGAGAGGAGGGGACGATGAAGATGGTGGGTGGTGATTTTTTTTTTTTGGTTTTGATTTATTTGGGTTTTAGAGAGATGAGAGGATGATAATTGTGTGAGATGTGAGAGATGTGGGTGGAAAAATAAATTTTATATAGTGGATTAATTTTTAATTAATATGGATTAGTAAAGTAGAGAGGGAGAGTGTTTAATTAGACATTAATCTCCTTTTTTTTGCTTACAATCTCAGCCCTCCATCTACCTCATCCAAAGGCTCTAAGGAAGACTTATGGACTCAAATGTAAGAGGTGGACTCACTTGATCTTTACACTATATATATATATATATATATATATATATATATATATATATATATATATATATATATATATAGGGTCGGGATCCAGTGAGAACCACCCATATATTGAGAACCATGAGAACCTATTATGATTGCTGGATTATACAAAATTCCAAAGATTTAGTTTGGTTGGGAACATATAAAACTTTAGACGCGCATTATAAACCACACACTTCTCTCTCTTCTCCCTCTCTGATTCCTCATTTGATCACCGCACATCACCAGTTTCTCCTTCGTGGACCACCGCGCATCACCAGTTTCTCCTTCGCCAACCACCGCACATCACCAGCTTCTCCTTCGCCGACCGTTGCGTTTCTCCTTATTCACTGTCATCGACCACCGTCACACTCCTTCACCGCCATTGACAAAGGTAAGTTTTACATTTTAAATTCACACGATGATTTTATGTAAAAATTTCTATGATTGATACGATTTTAACCTAAATTGACACAACGATGAATTAGTTTGACCGTAATATCAGTAAATTAGGGTTCAATTATATTCAATTTTGTAAGCTAGAAGATATTATTTCAGTTTTATTGTAGTGGCACAATGATTTTATTCCAAATTTATTTGATTGATTCGTTCTTAACCTAAATTGATGGAATTTTGAATTAGGTTGAGTAATCTACACTAAATTAGGGTTCATAAACAACTATATCTCGATATTAGGCCTTTTTTTTTATCATTGTTTGTAATTATTAGTCCGCATCTTTTCTAAATATGATTTTGACCATAATTTTCAGCAAGATTGTTTGATTTTTTACAAATATTATTAAGCTCTTAAGTCGCAGATTTGATTTGAAGAAATGCACAGCCTCACTTTCCCCTTTTTAATGTTCACATTGATGCTTATTTTTTTAGTGTATGTAGTGGTTATTTTCATGTACATACTGAATGTTTCTATGAACTTAGGCTTATTTCTACATCCATAATACTCATATCATGACACTTGTCAAGAAGTTGCCTCACTTCTTACGAATTTTTGAAGCAAGGCTTACAAAATCTTTAGGATTTCTCATGAATGAAATGGGTTATGAGCCTGCATTCTTGGCATGCCGTCCTGCCCTGTTCACGTGTAGCCCTATTGCCTAGACAAAGAATCTTGTTCGTTGTGAGGGAGAAAGACTTGATTACAACTGCTTGCACTCTTTACAGTGCCGCTGTTTTAACTGAATCTAAGTTCTTCCACAAGTTTTTTCAGCCATTTAAGGATGATGTACCTGATCTCTATAAAAATTATCTTAGCAGCAGAGATTGTCAGACACTAGGGACAACAAAAACTATTAGGCTAACGGAAATGAATTAGGTACTACTTCAAGGATGGGTTGGAGGTAATACTAAATTCTGAAATCCTAATACTTCCATAAGTTTGTTTGCTTCGTAAATCCTAATTCCTCAATTCTGCTGCGTTCTTTGTACTTTTAAGTTTTAATTTCTCCTTTTGTTATCCACTTTTGTTAGCTGCTAGCTGGTGTATATTTGCGCTAGAATGGAATTAGCTGGTGAATGCATTCAAGCACACTAAATGATCCATGTTGCTTACAGAGCTCAAATCATATCAGACGGATGCATAACTTTGCCCCTCTCAGCCTTGATGACCTCCCCTACTTACTTAGAAGAGTGAAAATTCATGGGAATTACTTATATGTTGTTATTTAGTGCATTCCATTGATGTATAGTTGTCATTTCTCTTCTTGCCCACTCAACGCTCTACGCTTGTGGAAGCGGCCATATGGTGTTGGTATATTATTAGTAGGTGGATTGGATGATTCTGGTGCTCACCTCTACTAGAATTGTCCAAGTGGAAATTACCTTGAATATCAAGCATTTGTTGTCAGATACCGATCACAAGCTACGAAAACATACTTGGAACGCGAATTCGAGACCTTTGATGGGGCTTCAAAGGATGCACTCTTTGCAATAAAGGATACATTATAGGGAGATAAGCACAAGAGCTCGGTATGCACAGTCTCCTTATTCTACAGTTCGGATCAATAAGTTATCCAGGAGTTGATCAACTCATTTGAAATAGTTGAAGAAGGCCCAACTGCTGAGTAAGAAACAGAAGCTGCTCCCGAACAAGATGCTTCTACTTCCGACCAAGCTCCATATGATATTCTGATCAGACTACATCAGCACCAATGGAAGAATTATTTTAAGAAAACAAGTTAATTAGTGAGATGTCGATGTTGTTGATTATCTTGTTTAGGCTGGATATCATTTCGATATGCACTATTAGGTTTCATTGTGAATTGTGGATGGCTGTGGTTGGGATATGGTTTAACTTATTGGGGTTATCCCTCTGTTTTTCGAAAAACATATCAGTTTATACAGTTATTGTCGTTTTTACATTACCAATACTTACATTTTACTTGTTTCGAAAGCCAATTAGCTTAAATGGCAAAGCATTATGCAATGCATAAGATGTGGGTTCAACTCCCACATTGGCTGGGAAATACCATCGTGAAAGACCGGAATGTATGGTCATAGTTCTACTCATAAGCTAGTATTTGAACTTCTGATTACTACAAAGTTATTACATTGCCTCCTTAACATTCTTGCTGCACGAGCGAGTCTAATTATAGCATGCTCGTCTTTGCCCAAGTATGATTATGACATGTTTAATATCTTAGTTATACTGTATTGTTGCATCTCGGCCAGTTGAAATCATGAGATTTGTTATTTAATAAGCTATACGGGATTCGAACCCATACCCTTGTGGAAAATTTGCACATGGTATAGTATTACAGAATTTAGTAGAGAATTAAAAGAGTCAAATACCAACATAAAGTATATATCCCAAAAGCTAATCTCAACATCTAAAAGCTAAAAATGATAGAGAGATCAATTTTTGAAATTTTAGATTCCTAGGCTATATTTGGCGCACTGATCAAAGCCACAATCATAATTGATATTCAGAGAAAAAGTGTCAGAAATGTATGTCTAACATCTATTAGTATACAAATTATCAGCCCGCAGACCCCTCACTTGCATTATTCCCGAGGCTGGTCTCATTTTCATCACACCCGAGGCCCTTCACCAACATCACAACTCAAGCTCCTTGATAGCATTATAGTTCTCAGATTATCAGAAGTAGAAATTTTGGTAGAAGTTTTTAATGCACATAGATGGTTTAATCACACACATTTAAAAATAAGTAGATACATACAAACAAAGTAAAAGGAAAAATACTTTTAACTAGACATAACTAATATAACTAAAGACCCTCCCATTTTAATGCAACCACAAGATTTTACTGAGTTCATGCATGTACAAGGTTTTTTAGTGCACATATATTGCATTTTCATGCATGTACAAGGTTGTTTAATGCATATATATTGTTTTTTCATACATGTACAAGGTTGTTTAATGCACATATGTTGCTTTTTCATGCATGTAGAAGGTTGTTTAATGCACATATATTGCTTTTTCATGCATGTATAAGGCTGTTTATGTAACACCCCCTCATACCAAGGTACCTTACCAGGACTACCCAAGCATGAAAGGCTGTTACCATCTCGGTTGCCCGAGGTTAGTATATATCAAAAGCGTCCGTCCTAAACACATTTATTAGAAGTACTGTAAAGTATAATGTTTACAACAATCCAAATCCAAACCAAAACCAATAAAGTGAATACAACTGAGGACAACTATAAAATCATAGCTAAGACTCGTGACTGTGATACTACAACTGGTGATGACGACTTCCCCATGACCGCCCAAGCTCACCAAATGCAATACCTGTCAAGTCTGCTCACCATCCCCGAATGGATCACCGCAGGTTTTACAAAACAACAACAACGGGGTCAGTACCATTCAATCAATGTAAGACAAACAAACAATGTAACCGACTGATTATTCCCCATAGTAACCGACTACACACCGAAGTGTGTAGCCCTGCCAGATTACCCATCGCAACAGGTAATCCACTCCGCCAGTGGGTGACCGCAGCCCATCCCCACCAAGTCCAGCTCATTAACGAGCGACTAACAATCCCTGTCTGTAACACCCCGCGCCTTTCTTATATTTTAAATGAACTTTTAAGTAATTTTTATTAAATAATTATTATTTAAAACTTATTTTTGTAAAATATTGTCTTAGCCGTGTAACGGTGATAATAGTGTAGATTTTAATAATATTATTCTCCGACTCGAGTTATAGTAGACTTGGGACGAAAATTCTAGTAGATACCGACTCATTTTGAGTTATTGGGCTTAACTTGACTCATGGGCCTTTTTCCCCCTCTTTTCTCTACACAAAACCTCAACTAAACCCTCACAACTTCATCTCCCTCACTTCTAATTTCTGAAATTTCCCAACAACCACATCACCATTGTTGAACCTTCCCTTACTAACCCTAAAATCACCATATCTCACTCAATTCTTCACCAATCTCGTTCCTTTTCGCGCCATTCTCTTCCTTTTCTCATTCCCCTTATTTCTAAGTAAGAAAGTTGCCATCTTTTCCTCTATTTCGAAATTCTCATCTTACAAGGATGTGGATTCTTGACTTAATACCTTTATTTTTGTGTTTAGGGGAGAACTTGGACAACCCGGAGGAGGATAGCTACATCATTGACGAGTCTTTAGAAGATTGAAGTGCAAAAAGGTAACGGTGATGGGTTACTCGACTTTTATGTTAAAATTGTGTGAATTGTGTAGTATTAGACTCACATGAATGTTAAATTTGATGTCTTTCATGCCCCTTGGTGATTTGGTGTTGAGTAGAATACTTGTATGATAATTTTCACATGTTTGAGGAGTAATTTCATGCCTTGTTGCAATATGGTGAAATATGAGATTGTCTTAAGGGAATTCTCTCATAATTACATGATTAAACCTCATTTTAATGATTACTAAACAACCCCATGTGTTAATGACATCTTGAAAGTGGTAATTTTCTGAGTATTCATCATGTTAAAGAAGTATGAAATGATTAAATGAAAGATAGTTGAAATTGGAAGACTTTAGATGGATGTTTGATGAATTTTCGTGTGCAGTGATCCTCTGCCGCTGGGCCGGCAGCCGGCCTACCCAACCGCAGCGCGTCTTTGCATTTCGAGTTATAAAAATGAGGAATTAAGCCTTTGTAATCCCCTGCCGGTGGGTGGCAGCCGGCCTACCCAACCGGCGGCACAGTACATGAAATTTTGGTGTCTTTTATAAAAGGGTGTATCCCCTTGCCGGTGGGGTGAGCCGGTCAACCGCGCAGAGAATACACAATGTGAAATGTTGAAGTTAATTGACTATAGTAGGTATTCCCTGCGGTTTGCCCAGGTCACCACCCTACAGAGGATACATTGAATGTTTTTGACCTTGTTTCCTTTAGCTTGTATCCCCCGGTGGGTGGGGTGAAAGCCACACCACCCGAGAGAATACACCCTCATCTAATTTGACATTGTTCACCATAGCATGAATCCTCTGCCGGTGGGCCGGCAGCCGGTGCCCACACCGGCAGAGAGTACCTGATGTTTCTCACATCTTTATACTTATGCATGCTTCACATGAATTGTTTACGTTATGTTTGTGAAATCTTTTCCACTCGTATTTGTGACCCGAGTGTGACGTTTTACATTGTGAGACTACTCGACATTCCTTATTTATTTGCCCTCGGACATTGGGTCACGGTTAGGTGCCATTGTTTCCGAGTTGGGCTATTTTTCCTTCCGCCTCTTCGGACCGGGGGTCACGGTTAGGTGACAAGGTTTCGCTTGAGGTTACTCGACTTTCGGGCACGGTTAGGTGTACCATATCTCGAGTCTTGGATACGATTTGGTATCGTTTGTCGAATCGGGTGTCGTCCATCCCGAGAGTCTGGCCAGGTTTAGACTAGGACCGTATTATGATCGTCGTCCTACCAAGAGGTTGGAGTCTAGAGGGTTGTCTTGTTTGAGTCTATACTTTGTAATTTGTCTTACATTTGAGTCGAGTCAATTGGTGACCGTTTGACCTAATTATTCTTCTCTCATTTATGCATAACTACTCTTATTGCATTTTGTATACTAATCATGATTCCCTTATTACCGTAAGTATTTATTCTTATACTTGTTTATTTAATTACATTCCCAATTACTTGTATTTTGACATATTGTGGCTGGGAGAACCCTGAGTTACTCCCCACTGACTGTGGCTTTCATATATATTTACTATGAATGACAGGTTGGTGATGAAGCTTAAGTGGGGAAGACCGTGTGAGCTAGCGAGTTCTTACCTCGGACCCTATTAGTTATTACATAATAGACTCACCTACTTTTCGAATTGATGTTAATTCGTGGGATATCTTTTCCCCAATAAATAGACTTGTGTTGTAAACTTAAACTTAATTATCTAAACTTATCTATCGTGTTGGTGATGCCTCGCGTTGGACTTCACTAGAAACTTTAAAAGTTTTAAAAATCTCGTGTTTCCGCCACGATTTACTAGTTATATTTAGTTGCCTCAACGAGGGGTGTCACAGTTGGTATCAGAGCATATATTGCTCCCGACGCACACACGTGTACCCCAACTTAAAATTCTTACTTGACCTTGAATAATGAATGAGAGATGGGTAGAATTAAGGACCTAAGTTGGTAGCCTTTTTGTGTATGTTTTGTGATAGGTTCTAACTTGTTTGCTCTTGTGCAAAAGATGGTACGACCAACCAATGTGGAGAATGCTATCATGCAAGCCCTCACTCAAGTGCTTGCTAATCAACAAAATGTTCAACCTGCTCCCCCTCTACATGAAGCCAACCGTCAAGGAAGCTATGCTTGGATTGCAAGTCAACTAGCAAGGAACAAGGCTAGGACCTATGGTGGTGAAGTGGATCCCGTTGCTCTCTCGGAGTGGTTTCGTGATATGGAGAAGAACTTCTCTCTCTTTGATGCCCGAGAGGAGGACAAGGTGAGATTAGCCTCTCACTTTCTTGTGAAGGAAGCCGATAGGTGGTGGACTTTGACCGGTCCTACCGCTACTCAAGACCCCAACTTTGATTGGAACCGCTTCAAGTCACTTGTGGAGACTCGCTTCTACCCTAAGGAGCTCAAACAACAAAGATTGAAGGAGTTCATGGACTTCAAGCAAGGGAAGCTATCAATTCAAGCTTACACCGACAAGTTTAATGAACTTGCTCATTATGCCTCCAAGTTCGTGAAAGATGAAGAGGATCGTGTCTACTTCTACAAGAACAAGTTGAATCCTAAAGTGGAAAGCATGGTGAGAAGAAACTCAACTACCTTTGTGGAAGTCTATGATGATGCCATTTGGGCCGAAAGCTCTTTGAAGGCCATTGAAGAAGAAGCCAAGCCCCACTCCTCTTCTCATTCTTACCGTTCTAACTTTCATGGCAAGAGACCATTTGTGCCTTCTACTCCAAACTATGCCAACAAGAGGAGGTTTGTGCCAAGGATACAAGACCATGGAGGACAAGGACCAAGAGTTCAAGAACCTAGAGGACAAGCTCCCACACCAACTAATGAACTTGAGAAGGACCGTAAGTGCTACCATTGTAGACAAGCTCTACACCCTGGAGTTGGATGCTATGGCAAGCCCTTGACTTGCTTTCATTGTAAGAAGCCCGGACATCGTGTTGCCGATTGCCCCGAGAAGAAGAATGCTCCTACTTCAAATGCTAGGCCAAGAGGAACTATCTTTGTCATGAGTCGAGCCGAAGCCGCCGCTCATCCCGATATCATTACGGGTATGTTCTCAATTTTTGATCAACCTTGCCTCATTTTATTTGATACCGGCGCATCTCTATCTTTTATATCTTCCAAGTTTTCGGAAAAACTAGCTCTTGAGCCCATTCCTAGTGAGGAAACTTCTATATCCTTACCTTCCGGAGAAATGTTCTCTTGTTCCCTTTCTTTCCCCGACATTCCTATCTCTATTTCGGGAACCTTATTTCCCGCTAACCTACTTCGTTTTCCCCTTGAGGAATTCGATGTGATTTTGGGTATGGATTGGTTGTCAAAGTATGATGCAAGATTCGAGTGTAGAGACCAAAAGATTTGCCTCAAGAGTCCGCTAGGCACTCGCGTATCCTATAAAGGAGTTCGTTCCCAAGAAGGTGTGAAATTGATTTCCGCTTTGAAGTTGATGAGCATGAAGAGGAAAGGTTACCAAATCTTTCTATGTGTGGTGACTTCTACCTCTCCTCCGTTACCAAAGATCGAAGAAGTGCCCGTGGTTTGTGAGTTCGCCGATGTCTTTCCCGAAGAGTTGCCCGGAATTCCTCCCGAGCGTGATGTTGAGTTCTCTATCGACCTTGTACCCGGAACCGGCCCGATTGCTAAAGCCCCGTACCGTATGGCGCCAATCGAGTTGAAGGAGTTGAGAAAGCAACTTGATGAGATGATTGAGAAAGGATTCATTTGACCTAGTGCCTCGCCTTGGGGTGCTCCCGTTCTCTTTGTGAAGAAGAAAGATGGATCCATGAGACTTTGCATTGACTACCGCGAGCTTAACCGCGTTACCATCAAGAACAAGTATCCTCTACCAAGAATTGAAGATTTGTTTGATCAACTCAAGGGTGCTTCTACCTTTTCCAAGATTGATTTGAGATCCGGTTATCATCAAATTCCCGTTCGTGAGTCCGATATCCCTAAGACCGCCTTTAGCACAAGGTATGGACACTTTGAGTTTAAGGTGATGCCCTTTGGTTTAACCAATGCCCCTTCTATCTTCATGGACCAAATGAACCGGACCTTTAGTGAGTTCTTAGACAAGTGTGTTGTGGTCTTCATTGACGATATCCTCATCTATTCCAAGACCGAAGAAGAGCATGCCGATCACCTTCGTATCATTTTGGAGATCCTTCGTCGTCAAAAGTGGTTTGCCAAATTCTCCAAGTGTGAATTTTGGTTGTCTAAGGTGTCCTTTCTAGGCCATGTTATATCTAAGGATGGTGTCATGGTAGATCCTTCGAAGATTGAAGCCGTGATTGAGTGGAAGAGTCCAACCGATGTTGGTGAGATCCGTAGTTTCTTGGGTTTGGCGGGTTACTACCGTCGCTTTGTGAAAGATTTTTCCAAGCTTGCTAGACCGATGACTCAACTTTTAAAGAAATAGACCAAGTTTGTGTGGACCGAAGCTTGTGAAAGTGCATTCCAAGAGTTGAAGAAGAGGTTGACTACCGCTCCCGTGTTGACCTTGCCCGAGGATGGAGTTGACTTTGATGTGTTTTGTGATGCTTCTAAGATGGGTTTAGGTTATGTTCTTATGCAAAATAGAAGAGTTGTTGCCTATGCTTCGCGACAATTGAGAGTTCATGAGGTGAACTATCCCACTCATGATTTGGAATTAGCCGCTATTGTTCATGCCTTGAAGATGTGGAGACACTACCTCATTGGAGTCCATTGCCGCATCTACACCGATCATAAGAGTTTGAGATATATCTTCACCCAAAAGGATTTGAATATGAGACAACGACGATGGTTGGAATTGGTGAATGATTATGACGTAGAGATGTTGTATCATGAAGGAAAGGCAAATGTGGTTGCCGACGCCCTTAGTAGGAAGTCTACTCATTCCTTGAGTGCCATTCGTGTGCTCCCCGATGACCTTTGTGCCGAGTTTCGTAAGTTAAGTTTGCAACTTGTGGAGAGTGGTTTTGATTATCTTGGTGCTATGGTTGCCGAGCCCGTTCTTCACCGTGAGATCCTTGATAGCCTTGTGGACGATGCTACCTTTAAAAGTTTTCAAGCCAAGCTTCTTGAAGGGAAAGCAAAGGATTGTGAGATTGATGCTAAAGGTTACCTTCGTTACCGAGGACGCATGTACGTGCCCGATACCATTGATTTGAGGAAGAGAGTTCTAGATGAAGCTCATCTATCCCCTTATTCGATTCACCCCGGAGGAGACAAGATGTATAAAGATTTGAAGCTTCAGTTTTGGTGGCCTAACATGAAGAATGACATTGTGTCATATGTTGGAAGGTGTCTTACTTGTCAACAAATGAAGATTGAGCATAAGAGACCCGGTGGTTTGTTACAGCCTTTGGATGTTCCTTTATGGAAGTGGGAGTCCATTTCCATGGATTTTGTGATGGCTTTGCCTAAGACCGTTGGTGGAAAGGATGCCGTATGGGTTGTTGTGGATAGGTTGACCAAGTGTGCTAGGTTCATCCCTATCAAAGAGACTTGGAGTTTAGACCGTCTTGCTAGTGCTTATGTGGAAGAGATCGTTCGTTACCATGGTGTTCCTAAGGAGATCGTGTCGGATCGTGACCCGCGTTTTTGTTCAAGATTTTGGAAAGCTTTGCAAGATGCTATGGGTAGTAAGTTATTGATGAGTACCGCTTTTCATGCCGCTACCGATGGACAATCCGAGAGGACGATTCAAACTCTAGAAGACTTGTTGCGTGCTTGTGCCCTTGATTTCCATTCTAGTTGGGAGAAGAGCTTACCTTTGGTGGAATTTTCTTACAACAATAGTTATCATGCTTCTATCAAGATGGCCCCTTATGAAGCCCTTTATGGAAGGAAATGCCGTAGTCCGATTTGTTGGGACCAAGCAAGTGATGTTCGTGATCTAGGACCCGACAAGTTAGCCGAGACGATTGATCAAGTGAAGCTCATCCGTGAAAGAATGAAAGCCGCCCAAGATCGACGTAAATCTTATGCCGATGTTCGCCGTCGACCCTTGGAGTTTGAAGTTAGAGATAAGGTGTTCTTGAAAGTGTCCCCGATGAAAGGAGTAAAGAGGTTCGGAGTTAAAGGGAAGTTGAGTCCAAAGTACATTGGACCTTATGAAGTGATAAAAAGGATTGGTGCCGTGGCTTATAGATTGGATTTGCCCCCGAGTTTGGGTAAAGTTCATGATGTTTTCCACGTGTCTCAACTTAGGAAATACATTAGCGACCCTAGTCATGTGTTGAAAAATGAAATTCCCGAGCTTGAGCCTAGTCTTTCTTTCGAGGAGAGACCGATTCGTATCTTGGATAAGAAGGAGAAGAAGCTAAGGAGCAAAGTGGTGCCCTTGGTGAAAGTGTTGTGGAAGTGTGGTGATGTAGAAGAAGAGACTTGGGAGCCGGAGGCTTCCATGCGTGTCAAGTACCCTAGTTTGTTTTCTTAAGGTAATACCTTCTCGTTTCAAGTTTCGAGGGCGAAACTTTTTAAAAGGAGGGATGATTGTAACACCCCGCGCCTTTCTTATATTTTAAATGAACTTTTAAGTAATTTTTATTAAATAATTATTATTTAAAACTTATTTTTGTAAAATATTGTCTTAGCGGAGTGTAACGGTGATAATAGTGTAGATTTTAATAATATTATTCTCCGACTCGAGTTATAGTAGACTTGGGACGAAAATTCTAGTAGATACCGACTCATTTTGAGTTATTGGGCTTAACTTGACTCATGGGCCTTTTTTCCCCCTCTTTTCTCTACACAAAACCTCAACTAAACCCTCACAACTTCATCTCCCTCACTTCTAATTTCTGAAATTTCCCAACAACCACATCACCATTGTTGAACCTTCCCTTACTAACCCTAAAATCACCATATCTCACTCAATTCTTCACCAATCTCGTTCCTTTTCGCGCCATTCTCTTCCTTTTCTCATTCCCCTTCTTTCTAAGTAAGAAAGTTGCCATCTTTTCCTCTATTTCGAAATTCTCATCTTACAAGGATGTGGATTCTTGACTTAATACCTTTATTTTTGTGTTTAGGGAGAACTTGGACAACCCGGAGGAGGATAGCTACATCATTGACGAGTCTTTAGAAGATTGAAGTGCAAAAAGGTAACGGTGATGGGTTACTCGACTTTTATGTTAAAATTGTGTGAATTGTGTAGTATTAGACTCACATGAATGTTAAATTTGATGTCTTTCATGCCCCTTGGTGATTTGGTGTTGAGTAGAATACTTGTATGATAATTTTCACATGTTTGAGGAGTAATTTCATGCCTTGTTGCAATATGGTGAAATATGAGATTGTCTTAAGGGAATTCTCTCATAATTACATGATTAAACCTCATTTTAATGATTACTAAACAACCCCATGTGTTAATGACATCTTGAAAGTGGTAATTTTCTGAGTATTCATCATGTTAAAGAAGTATGAAATGATTAAATGAAAGATAGTTGAAATTGGAAGACTTTAGATGGATGTTTGATGAATTTTCGTGTGCGGTGATCCTCGCATGGGGGCAGCCGGCCTACCCAACCGGCAGCGCGTCTTTGCATTTCCGACTTATAAAAATGAGGAATTAAGCCTTTGTAATCCCCTGCCGGTGGGCCGGCAGCCGACCTACCCAACCGGCAGCGCGTACATGAAATTTTGGTGTCTTTTATAAAAGGGTGTATCCTACGGTGGGCTAAGGAGCCGGTCAACCGCAGAGAATACACAATGTGAAATGTTGAAGTTAATTGACTATAGTAGGTATTCCCTGACGGTGGGCAGCGGCGGTCACCCTACAGAGGATACACATTGAATGTTTTTGACCTTGTTTCCTTTAGCTTGTATCCCCTAGGTGGGGCGCGGCTCGCCACCGGCGAGAGAATACACCCTCATCTAATTTGACATTGTTCACCATAGCATGAATCCTCCGCGGTGGGCGGCGTGCCGGTGCCCACACCGGCAGAGAGTACCTGATGTTTCTCACATCTTTATACTTATGCATGCTTCACATGAATTGTTTACGTTATGTTTGTGAAATCTTTTCCACTCGTATTTGTGACCCGAGTGTGACGTTTTACATTGTGAGACTACTCGACATTCCTTATTTATTTGCCCTCGGACATTGGGTCACGGTTAGGTGCCATTGTTTCCGAGTTGGGCTATTTTTCCTTCCGCCTCTTCGGACCGGGGGTCACGGTTAGGTGACAAGGTTTCGCTTGAGGTTACTCGACTTTCGGGCACGGTTAGGTGTACCATATCTCGAGTCTTGGATACGATTTGGTATCGTTTGTCGAATCGGGTGTCGTCCATCCCGAGAGTCTGGCCAGGTTTAGACTAGGACCGTATTATGATCGTCGTCCTACCAAGAGGTTGGAGTCTAGAGGGTTGTCTTGTTTGAGTCTATACTTTGTAATTTGTCTTACATTTGAGTCGAGTCAATTGGTGACCGTTTGACCTAATTATTCTTCTCTCATTTATGCATAACTACTCTTATTGCATTTTGTATACTAATCATGATTCCCTTATTACCGTAAGTATTTATTCTTATACTTGTTTATTTAATTACATTCCCAATTACTTGTATTTTGACATATTGTGGCTGGGAGAACCCTGAGTTACTCCCCACTGACTGTGGCTTTCATATATATTTACTATGAATGACAGGTTGGTGATGAAGCTTAAGTGGGGAAGACCGTGTGAGCTAGCGAGTTCTTACCTCGGACCCTATTAGTTATTACATAATAGACTCACCTACTTTTCGAATTGATGTTAATTCGTGGGATATCTTTTCCCCAATAAATAGACTTGTGTTGTAAACTTAAACTTAATTATCTAAACTTATCTATCGTGTTGGTGATGCCTCGCGTTGGACTTCACTAGAAACTTTAAAAGTTTTAAAAATCTCGTGTTTCCGCCACGATTTACTAGTTATATTTAGTTGCCTCAACGAGGGGTGTCACAGTTGGTATCAGAGCATATATTGCTCCCGACGCACACACGTGTACCCCAACTTAAAATTCTTACTTGACCTTGAATAATGAATGAGAGATGGGTAGAATTAAGGACCTAAGTTGGTAGCCTTTTTGTGTATGTTTTGTGATAGGTTCTAACTTGTTTGCTCTTGTGCAAAAGATGGTACGACCAACCAATGTGGAGAATGCTATCATGCAAGCCCTCACTCAAGTGCTTGCTAATCAACAAAATGTTCAACCTGCTCCCCCTCTACATGAAGCCAACCGTCAAGGAAGCTATGCTTGGATTGCAAGTCAACTAGCAAGGAACAAGGCTAGGACCTATGGTGGTGAAGTGGATCCCGTTGCTCTCTCGGAGTGGTTTCGTGATATGGAGAAGAACTTCTCTCTCTTTGATGCCCGAGAGGAGGACAAGGTGAGATTAGCCTCTCACTTTCTTGTGAAGGAAGCCGATAGGTGGTGGACTTTGACCGGTCCTACCGCTACTCAAGACCCCAACTTTGATTGGAACCGCTTCAAGTCACTTGTGGAGACTCGCTTCTACCCTAAGGAGCTCAAACAACAAAGATTGAAGGAGTTCATGGACTTCAAGCAAGGGAAGCTATCAATTCAAGCTTACACCGACAAGTTTAATGAACTTGCTCATTATGCCTCCAAGTTCGTGAAAGATGAAGAGGATCGTGTCTACTTCTACAAGAACAAGTTGAATCCTAAAGTGGAAAGCATGGTGAGAAGAAACTCAACTACCTTTGTGGAAGTCTATGATGATGCCATTTGGGCGGAAAGCTCTTTGAAGGCCATTGAAGAAGAAGCCAAGCCCCACTCCTCTTCTCATTCTTACCGTTCTAACTTTCATGGCAAGAGACCATTTGTGCCTTCTACTCCAAACTATGCCAACAAGAGGAGGTTTGTGCCAAGGATACAAGACCATGGAGGACAAGGACCAAGAGTTCAAGAACCTAGAGGACAAGCTCCCACACCAACTAATGAACTTGAGAAGGACCGTAAGTGCTACCATTGTAGACAAGCTCTACACCCCGGAGTTGGATGCTATGGCAAGCCCTTGACTTGCTTTCATTGTAAGAAGCCCGGACATCGTGTTGCCGATTGCCCCGAGAAGAAGAATGCTCCTACTTCAAATGCTAGGCCAAGAGGAACTATCTTTGTCATGAGTCGAGCCAAGCGCCGCTCATCCCGATATCATTACGGGTATGTTCTCAATTTTGATCAACCTTGCCTCATTTTATTTGATACCGGCGCATCTCTATCTTTTATATCTTCCAAGTTTTCGGAAAAACTAGCTCTTGAGCCCATTCCTAGTGAGGAAACTTCTATATCCTTACCTTCCGGAGAAATGTTCTCTTGTTCCCTTTCTTTCCCCGACATTCCTATCTCTATTTCGGGAACCTTATTTCCCGCTAACCTACTTCGTTTTCCCCTTGAGGAATTCGATGTGATTTTGGGTATGGATTGGTTGTCAAAGTATGATGCAAGATTCGAGTGTAGAGACCAAAAGATTTGCCTCAAGAGTCCGCTAGGCACTCGCGTATCCTATAAAGGAGTTCGTTCCCAAGAAGGTGTGAAATTGATTTCCGCTTTGAAGTTGATGAGCATGAAGAGGAAAGGTTACCAAATCTTTCTATGTGTGGTGACTTCTACCTCTCCTCCGTTACCAAAGATCGAAGAAGTGCCCGTGGTTTGTGAGTTCGCCGATGTCTTTCCCGAAGAGTTGCCCGGAATTCCTCCCGAGCGTGATGTTGAGTTCTCTATCGACCTTGTACGGAGCAAGCCCGATTGCTAAAGCCCCGTGCACCGTATGGCGCCAATCGAGTTGAAGGAGTTGAGAAAGCAACTTGATGAGATGATTGAGAAAGGATTCATTTGACCTAGTGCCTCGCCTTGGGGTGCTCCCGTTCTCTTTGTGAAGAAGAAAGATGGATCCATGAGACTTTGCATTGACTACCGCGAGCTTAACCGCGTTACCATCAAGAACAAGTATCCTCTACCAAGAATTGAAGATTTGTTTGATCAACTCAAGGGTGCTTCTACCTTTTCCAAGATTGATTTGAGATCCGGTTATCATCAAATTCCCGTTCGTGAGTCCGATATCCCTAAGACCGCCTTTAGCACAAGGTATGGACACTTTGAGTTTAAGGTGATGCCCTTTGGTTTAACCAATGCCCCTTCTATCTTCATGGACCAAATGAACCAGACCTTTAGTGAGTTCTTAGACAAGTGTGTTGTGGTCTTCATTGACGATATCCTCATCTATTCCAAGACCGAAGAAGAGCATGCCGATCACCTTCGTATCATTTTGGAGATCCTTCGTCGTCAAAAGTGGTTTGCCAAATTCTCCAAGTGTGAATTTTGGTTGTCTAAGGTGTCCTTTCTAGGCCATGTTATATCTAAGGATGGTGTCATGGTAGATCCTTCGAAGATTGAAGCCGTGATTGAGTGGAAGAGTCCAACCGATGTTGGTGAGATCCGTAGTTTCTTGGGTTTGGCGGGTTACTACCGTCGCTTTGTGAAAGATTTTTCCAAGCTTGCTAGACCGATGACTCAACTTTTAAAGAAATAGACCAAGTTTGTGTGGACCGAAGCTTGTGAAAGTGCATTCCAAGAGTTGAAGAAGAGGTTGACTACCGCTCCCGTGTTGACCTTGCCCGAGGATGGAGTTGACTTTGATGTGTTTTGTGATGCTTCTAAGATGGGTTTAGGTTATGTTCTTATGCAAAATAGAAGAGTTGTTGCCTATGCTTCGCGACAATTGAGAGTTCATGAGGTGAACTATCCCACTCATGATTTGGAATTAGCCGCTATTGTTCATGCCTTGAAGATGTGGAGACACTACCTCATTGGAGTCCATTGCCGCATCTACACCGATCATAAGAGTTTGAGATATATCTTCACCCAAAAGGATTTGAATATGAGACAACGACGATGGTTGGAATTGGTGAATGATTATGACGTAGAGATGTTGTATCATGAAGGAAAGGCAAATGTGGTTGCCGACGCCCTTAGTAGGAAGTCTACTCATTCCTTGAGTGCCATTCGTGTGCTCCCCGATGACCTTTGTGCCGAGTTTCGTAAGTTAAGTTTGCAACTTGTGGAGAGTGGTTTTGATTATCTTGGTGCTATGGTTGCCGAGCCCGTTCTTCACCGTGAGATCCTTGATAGCCTTGTGGACGATGCTACCTTTAAAAGTTTTCAAGCCAAGCTTCTTGAAGGGAAAGCAAAGGATTGTGAGATTGATGCTAAAGGTTACCTTCGTTACCGAGGACGCATGTACGTGCCCGATACCATTGATTTGAGGAAGAGAGTTCTAGATGAAGCTCATCTATCCCCTTATTCGATTCACCCCGGAGGAGACAAGATGTATAAAGATTTGAAGCTTCAGTTTTGGTGGCCTAACATGAAGAATGACATTGTGTCATATGTTGGAAGGTGTCTTACTTGTCAACAAATGAAGATTGAGCATAAGAGACCCGGTGGTTTTTTCTGACCTTTGGATGTTCCTTTATGGAAGTGGGAGTCCATTTCCATGGATTTTGTGATGGCTTTGCCTAAGACCGTTGGTGGAAAGGATGCCGTATGGGTTGTTGTGGATAGGTTGACCAAGTGTGCTAGGTTCATCCCTATCAAAGAGACTTGGAGTTTAGACCGTCTTGCTAGTGCTTATGTGGAAGAGATCGTTCGTTACCATGGTGTTCCTAAGGAGATCGTGTCGGATCGTGACCCGCGTTTTTGTTCAAGATTTTGGAAAGCTTTGCAAGATGCTATGGGTAGTAAGTTATTGATGAGTACCGCTTTTCATGCCGCTACCGATGGACAATCCGAGAGGACGATTCAAACTCTAGAAGACTTGTTGCGTGCTTGTGCCCTTGATTTCCATTCTAGTTGGGAGAAGAGCTTACCTTTGGTGGAATTTTCTTACAACAATAGTTATCATGCTTCTATCAAGATGGCCCCTTATGAAGCCCTTTATGGAAGGAAATGCCGTAGTCCGATTTGTTGGGACCAAGCAAGTGATGTTTGTGATCTAGGACCCGACAAGTTAGCCGAGACGATTGATCAAGTGAAGCTCATCCGTGAAAGAATGAAAGCCGCCCAAGATCGACAGAAATCTTATGCCGATGTTCGCCGTCGACCCTTGGAGTTTGAAGTTAGAGATAAGGTGTTCTTGAAAGTGTCCCCGATGAAAGGAGTAAAGAGGTTCGGAGTTAAAGGGAAGTTGAGTCCAAAGTACATTGGACCTTATGAAGTGATAAAAAGGATTGGTGCCGTGGCTTATAGATTGGATTTGCCCCCGAGTTTGGGTAAAGTTCATGATGTTTTCCACGTGTCTCAACTTAGGAAATACATTAGCGACCCTAGTCATGTGTTGAAAAATGAAATTCAGGAGCTTGAGCCTAGTCTTTCTTTCGAGGAGAGACCGATTCGTATCTTGGATAAGAAGGAGAAGAAGCTAAGGAGCAAAGTGGTGCCCTTGGTGAAAGTGTTGTGGAAGTGTGGTGATGTAGAAGAAGAGACTTGGGAGCCGGAGGCTTCCATGCGTGTCAAGTACCCTAGTTTGTTTTCTTAAGGTAATACCTTCTCGTTTCAAGTTTCGAGGGCGAAACTTTTTAAAAGGAGGGATGATTGTAACACCCCGCGCCTTTCTTATATTTTAAATGAACTTTTAAGTAATTTTTATTAAATAATTATTATTTAAAACTTATTTTTGTAAAATATTGTCTTAGCCGTGTAACGGTGATAATAGTGTAGATTTTAATAATATTATTCTCCGACTCGAGTTATAGTAGACTTGGGACGAAAATTCTAGTAGATACCGACTCATTTTGAGTTATTGGGCTTAACTTGACTCATGGGCCTTTTTTCCCCCTCTTTTCTCTACACAAAACCTCAACTAAACCCTCACAACTTCATCTCCCTCACTTCTAATTTCTGAAATTTCCCAACAACCACATCACCATTGTTGAACCTTCCCTTACTAACCCTAAAATCACCATATCTCACTCAATTCTTCACCAATCTCGTTCCTTTTCGCGCCATTCTCTTCCTTTTCTCATTCCCCTTCTTTCTAAGTAAGAAAGTTGCCATCTTTTCCTCTATTTCGAAATTCTCATCTTACAAGGATGTGGATTCTTGACTTAATACCTTTATTTTTGTGTTTAGGGGAGAACTTGGACAACCCGGAGGAGGATAGCTACATCATTGACGAGTCTTTAGAAGATTGAAGTGCAAAAAGGTAACGGTGATGGGTTACTCGACTTTTATGTTAAAATTGTGTGAATTGTGTAGTATTAGACTCACATGAATGTTAAATTTGATGTCTTTCATGCCCCTTGGTGATTTGGTGTTGAGTAGAATACTTGTATGATAATTTTCACATGTTTGAGGAGTAATTTCATGCCTTGTTGCAATATGGTGAAATATGAGATTGTCTTAAGGGAATTCTCTCATAATTACATGATTAAACCTCATTTTAATGATTACTAAACAACCCCATGTGTTAATGACATCTTGAAAGTGGTAATTTTACGAGTATTCATCATGTTAAAGAAGTATGAAATGATTAAATGAAAGATAGTTGAAATTGGAAGACTTTAGATGGATGTTTGATGAATTTTCGTGTGCGGTGATCCTCTCATTGGGCCGGGCCGGCAGCCGCCTACCCAACCGGCAGCGCGTCTTTGCATTTCTGAGTTATAAAAATGAGGAATTAAGCCTTTGTAATCCCCTGCCGGTGGGCCGGCAGCCGGCCTACCCAACCGGCAGCGCGTACATGAAATTTTGGTGTCTTTTATAAAAGGGTGTATCCCCTGCCGGTGGGCCGGCAGCCGGTCAACCGGCAGAGAATACACAATGTGAAATGTTGAAGTTAATTGACTATAGTAGGTATTCCTGCCGGTGGGCAAGAGTCTGGTCACCCTACAGAGGATACACATTGAATGTTTTTGACCTTGTTTCCTTTAGCTTGTATCCCCCAGGTGGGCGTGGCAGCCACCCGCCACCCTACAGAGAATACACCCTCATCTAATTTGACATTGTTCACCATAGCATGAATCCTCCGCCGGTGGGCGGCGGTGCCCACACCGGCAGAGAGAGTACCGATGTTTCTCACATCTTTATACTTATGCATGCTTCACATGAATTGTTTACGTTATGTTTGTGCAATCTTTTCCACTCGTATTTGTGACCCGAGTGTGACGTTTTACATTGTGAGACTACTCGACATTCCTTATTTATTTGCCCTCGGACATTGGGTCACGGTTAGGTGCCATTGTTTCCGAGTTGGACTATTTTTCCTTCCGCCTCTTCGGACCGGGGGTCACGGTTAGGTGACAAGGTTCCGCTTGAGGTTACTCGACTTTCGGGCACGGTTAGGTGTACCATATCTCGAGTCTTGGATACGATTTGGTATCGTTTGTCGAATCGGGTGTCGTCCATCCCGAGAGTCTGGCCAGGTTTAGACTAGGACCGTATTATGATCGTCGTCCTACCAAGAGGTTGGAGTCTAGAGGGTTGTCTTGTTTGAGTCTATACTTTGTAATTTGTCTTACATTTGAGTCGAGTCAATTGGTGACCGTTTGACCTAATTATTCTTCTCTCATTTATGCATAACTACTCTTATTGCATTTTGTATACTAATCATGATTCCCTTATTACCGTAAGTATTTATTCTTATACTTGTTTATTTAATTACATTCCCAATTACTTGTATTTTGACATATTGTGGCTGGGAGAACCCTGAGTTACTCCCCACTGACTGTGGCTTTCATATATATTTACTATGAATGACAGGTTGGTGATGAAGCTTAAGTGGGGAAGACCGTGTGAGCTAGCGAGTTCTTACCTCGGACCTTATTAGTTATTACATAATAGACTCACCTACTTTTCGAATTGATGTTAATTCGTGGGATATCTTTTCCCCAATAAATAGACTTGTGTTGTAAACTTAAACTTAATTATCTAAACTTATCTATCGTGTTGGTGATGCCTCGCGTTGGACTTCACTAGAAACTTTAAAAGTTTTAAAAATCTCGTATTTCCGCCACGATTTACTAGTTATATTTAGTTGCCTCAACGAGGGGTGTCACACTGTCCCTTAATGTGCACATCCCCTCCCGTGACGGGTTCCACGGAGGGCGAACTAGGGTGTGAAGCCACTCCCGCAAGTGACTCCACCACAATCACACAACACCACAGCATCACAGCTGTCTCAACACCACAACCGTCACAACACAACCACATCACCACCGTCATACCAACACCCATACTCCGATGATCAGCAGATAACAACAATCACAACACAAGCACAGTCTTAAATCAATTAACAGTAACTGAGTAGGGAAACCCTACCTTTTCGCAATCCGCTATGCTGCAATCAATCATACAATATGCATAACAATTACCACATCGTCACCTACAACAATGATAATCAACAATCACATAACGCAAACACTATATGCAAAACCCCATTTCCCCCAAATTCATAATCAAAGACAAACCCTAGAACAATCATCAACAAACATGGGGATAAAGACTTACCGACGGAGGAATAAAGGATCGAATGCGATTGCTACGATTATCCACACACACATAGGGGAGATTCGGAGTGATTAGAGCGTCGTACGATGATTAGGTTTTGTAAATTATGTTTTAGGAAACTGCTTAACGAAATATATATCGTTCTAATTACTTCCGAATCAAACCGCTGGAATATTACTCGCTAGACCAGATACTCGGTCGAGTAAAGTGTATACTCGGCCGAGTATCCTCTACTCGGTCGAGTGTTCTTCATACTCGGCCGAGTATTCCTCGGCAGAACCAAAACAGACTACACCATTGACACTACTCGGCCGAGTAGGCTCTATTCGGTCGAGTACTTAGCTTATAAAAATCCGTAGTATTACAATCTTCCCCCCTTAAAAAGAACTTCGTCCCCGAAGTTCAACCCATACATAAAAACAAACATACTAACTCGGTCAAGACACAACAATGCTACTAAGAACTCAAAACAAAACCCCAACCTATAAAACATGAAACCATGAACTCTTAACACCAACTCCACCAACTATTCCTACCTCCACACATTGCTCACGATATCGTGTCAACTACATTATAACTCTCTCGACACTAACTCCATACACTACCAACACCAACGCTGCTAGCTCTGTAACATATCATCCACTAGAAAATCCAATATCAAGATACTCATAACATCAAACGGAATGTTACATTCTACCACCCTTAAAAAGGAACTTCGTCCTCGAAGTTTACTCACACTCATAACATCATCATCCAACTGTCAGCACTATAGAACTCATAAACATCATCATCCAACTGTCAACACCATCGAAATATTCTCACACTCCTAAGCTTCACACTACTACAAGCACGGCCATGCCCTTTTAACAAAATCAATCACAACAAAGATCCATCCTTTATGCTACACCAACACTCTACTTCCAAATATACTACGACATGCACAACCCTCAAACGCTCTTTGCCGCATTCTACTCCTCTTAAAACATATGTTACGTCCTCGTAACTCACTAATACTAGATCCTCAGCTATATCCTCTCATTATCTTCATCACCACCACATATCAAAGATAACCTCCTATACCCTCACACCTATAACCATTCCTATTTCCAAGGCTCTCTTACTTAAACAGTTCTCATACCTCAACTCATTCTGCACTCCATCTAGCCAATACCACAAAATCCTGATCATAACAAACACTCTAACTCTTCCACATTACCGCAACACGACATACCTCTCTATATAAACTATATAAAACTCTTATCGCCAAAAGTATAACTCACGATCCACACTTGTTACGTACACTCACACTAGATCCTCAAGTTCCTTTCTTTCATTACCGCAAGACTCATACATAACTTAACACGACACTAATTACCCAACACCCTACACTCACTGTCTCAACAAAGGATTATGAACCACCTGCATATATCGATCATCACCACACATGTTCTACGAATCACTTGCCATTACCATGTCTACGAAAGCCTCATCTAGAACAAGATCAAAATTACTGTAACAACCTATCCCAACTATGTCCCATCAACAGAATTTCACTATACCATGACAACAACGAAAACATATACAACTCTCTTTCATATCATACTCTACCCTCATTCCCAAACTGAAACTGGTAAGACACATCAACAAACAAAACAACAGTCTACATGTCTAACCAAAACTCACAAGAAACAACAGCAACAAAACAACAATCTGTGCATAACTGGTCTGTACTTTCGAAACTCAAATCGTAACCACCTCGTATACTCCACCACAACCGGTGACAACATCGCAACACCGCCACCAACAGCCGCACCGCAGCGCGAAAATCCCCGCATCACAACACGAAGTACCGTGCCCGGATCACCACCCGAGGCACAACAACCACATCGATAAACATTACACCCACATATAATTTCCATAAACACTGACTTAGTATAACTCTCCGGACAAGAAAACTTACTCAAAACTGCTTTACTCGATCATAACACAACATTTTATACGGAATAAACATACAAGAATCTCATGAACATCATCCTTACCATTTCACGGAATAAACATGTATCATCAATACACATACAATTTTAACTATCCATGCCAGATCAATCAAATTATTACCTTTTGAACCTCATTCCATTAGTATACCGTACCCAACATAAATTACAAAACATTCATATAACAACTTTATAATTATCACACCATACCACTTCTTGTGAGATCAGAACCTCACACAAACATTTACACATATCATAGACCCGTAATCACATCCAACTAGTCAATCCTGATCACGTAAGTTACCACTTGACAATGAATATCTCTTATCCGGACTTAACTCAGGTGCCCTTCCTAACATATCTTCTCTTACACACAATTATCACCCCTCCGGCAAATGTAGCCATAACATCAGTACCCAACTTCCAGCGAACACCTCGTATATCCACATCTTATACTTCCTCACAACCAAACATACTAACCACCTCCACAAAATCAACCTCATTAGAACAACTAACTTCCCCAAAGTAACATCATCCTCAGCCACTAGTGACACTACTATGACACCAACATCCTTCATGTGACTACTCTCTTACTATCACTTCTTAATATAACAATCTGTTTCCTCTCTTTGGTTATCATCCCAAATAACAAACATCCAATCCATCAACACAATTTACCTCAACATTATTCCCAATTCTATCCTTTATCATATCGTTACCTAACTCTCCACCAAAATCTCAGATCGTGCAAACACTCTACAAGCTTCTTATTCCCTTAATATCTCGAAACCCACGGCTATCATGTCGTCCTGCTCTCCTATATAACCATTAACTCACACCCTCTAGTGAGGCTATCGTACATTTCCATAATTTCCTACCTTCATGCTCCTTAACTCCGGTCAACGTTCTCTCAACTTCCATCCATCCATTTTTCCCCCTTTTTACTCAATGATACCAATTAATAATTCATCTCCTTTCTCTTTCTACCTAACTTTTAGTAAACTGTTTATTTTCTCATAGCTCCACAACTCTAATTCCATTAATTCATATCAATATCTTATCATTCTTCTTATCATTTATCCTCTCTCATCTTGTTTCTCACTCACCCTTGCCACCATCAACTCCACACTCTACAGTTACTCTTCAATTAGTCGTATCTCCCTTTCGTATCTCTAGAAAACCAAAAATTAATCTCATACCGTTAATCGCCCAAAGAATTACACACTAGGCTCACCTCTTGATATTCCAAATTCCCAAACTTGGTCACTATCTACAAATCCACGTCGCGACATAACTCTATCTAAGTTCACTATATACCCCTCTTCTCCATCCCTCTAAAGCAACCTTTCATTACATATATCCTTAAGCAACACAATGCTAACCGTCTCCCTCTATAAGTCCTTACACATCCCGAAATGTCACTATTCGTATCCCTCATCTCAATCTTTCATTCTCACGTTTCTTTAAACTCACATTACTTTTGCCCATATATACTTACTTTGATATTACTCAACACACGACTATATCACTAACCATATCTCACAAAACATGCTATTTACCTCGACTAGCTCATCATTCTTCCCTTTCCTTTTTCCACTATTTCTCACAACCACATTAACACATGTCTTCCTTATCCAACACTTATCTCTCATAAGCCATAATTCTCCATGTCATAACTTCCGGTAACTTACGTATCAAGACCGTCTCACATATAAAAGAATGCGTTAAGATTCAAAACATACATGTGTATATACCCTACGACTCAAAACAATGTAAAAACATAGCCACCGGCTCAAAACAAAAGTAAGAACATAGCCACCGGCTCAAAATGGCCGCCCAATGAGGTACTCGGTCGAGTACATAACATACTAGGTCGAGTACAAGGTACTCGGTCGAGTAACTATATTACTCGGTCGAGTTTTCGACTCCAGAAGCAAACTCAATTGTCGCAGAAGGATTACTCGGTCGTGTATTGGGAATACTCGGCCGAGGAGACCTTACTCGGTCGAGTATGAGACTACTCGGCCGAGTTCACGACTCCAGACGCTAAACAGTATTATCACAGAGACATTACTCGGCCGAATATGGAATACTCGGTCGAGTATAAAAGATACTCGGCCGAGTAGGGACTACTCGGTCGAGTATCGGCGCAGTTCTCAGCACCGTCCAGGTTTCGTAAAACAGTCATATCTCACTCGTTACTTGGTCATTTTGGGCGTGTGACCTATCGTTAGAATCGTAAGAGGACAAGTTATCACCTCAACTTGGAATCATAGCAATATCATTTCTAGAACTCGACTTATGACAGTTTTAAGAAAACCCTTCCAAAAATCGGTTTGTATACAAATCAAAATTCCTTAACAAAACAACTTAAACATGCATAAAACAAATAATAACGACCCAATACTTCTAAAAACCAGTACAGAGGCGAACTTTTATCATACCCACATGAAAATTAAACACGACATTCATATGCATAGGCGCATGACCTTAATCACATGCTACTACCAACAACCAAACATCAACATTATCATGATTATGTACCCATGTACCACTACTCTTTTGAAAGCCACATAATAAACACTAAACATGCCAACATATTTCATACCAAATTCGTTTCAACAAGTTTCACCATGTCTTACACATGTTTCCACACATCTCACTTCCTTTCACATGATCCAACCATTCAAGTTCCACATACCACACACACGCATCGAAAAGACTCACAACAAATTCCCCCTGGTGACCGACTTGAGATTGTGAGGGCCATAGTGCGACTTCGGGACGTCTCCCAAGTCTTTGCGGTAGCTCCAAACAACTCTCCCTGGGTTCATTTTATTTAGACTCCCTAAGTTCATTGGGTTCATTAGTTTTAGGTGCCAGAATCTTCGGCTCTGATACCACTTTGTAACACCCCCTCATACCAAGACCCCTTACCAGGACTACCCAAGCATGAAAGGCTGTTACCATCTCGGTTGCCCGAGGTTAGTATATATAAAAAGCGTCCGTCCTAAACACATTTATTAGAAGTACTGTAAAGTATAATGTTTACAACAATCCAAATCCAAACCAAAACCAATAAAGTGAATACAACTGAGGACAACTACAAAATCATAGCTAAGACTCGTGACTGTGATACTACAACTGGTGATGACGACTTCCCCATGACCGCCCAAGCTCACCAAATGCAATACTGTCAAAGTGCTCACCATCCCCGAATGGATCACCGGGTTTTACAAAACAACAACAACGGGGTCGTACCATTCAATCAATGTAAGACAAACAAACAATGTAACCGATCGATTATTCCCCATAGTAACCGACTACACACCGAAGTGTGTAGCCCTGCCAGATTACCCATCGCAACGGGTAATCCACTCCGATGGGTGACCGACCCATCCCCACCAAGTCCAGGTCATTAACGAGCGACTAACAATCCCTGTCCCTTAATGTGCACATCCCCTCCCGTGACGGGTTCCACGGAGGGCGAACTAGGGTGTGAAGCCACTCCCGCAAGTGAGTCCACCACAATCACACAACACCACAGCATCACAGCTGTCTCAACACCACAACCGTCACAACACAACCACATCACCACCGTCATACCAACACCCATACTCCGATGATCAGCAGATAACAACAATCACAACACAAGCACAGTCTTAAATCAATTAACAGTAACTGAGTAGGGAAACCCTACCTTTTCGCAATCCGCTATGCTGCAATCAATCATACAATATGCATAACAATTACCACATCGTCACCTACAACAATGATAATCAACAATCACATAACGCAAACACTATATGCAAAACCCCATTTCCCCCAAATTCATAATCAAAGACAAACCCTAGAACAATCATCAACAAACATGGGGATAAAGACTTACCGACGGAGGAATAAAGGATCGAATGCGATTGCTACGATTATCCACACACACATAGGGGAGATTCGGAGTGATTAGAGCGTCGTACGATGATTAGGTTTTGTAAATTATGTTTTAGGAAACTGCTTAACGAAATATATATCGTTCTAATTACTTCCGAATCAAACCGCTGGAATATTACTCGCCAGACCAGATACTCGGTCGAGTAAAGTGTATACTCGGCCGAGTATCCTCTACTCGGTCGAGTGTTCTTCATACTCGGCCGAGTATTCCTCGGCAGAACCAAAACAGACTACACCATTGACACTACTCGGCCGATTAGGTTCTACTCGGTCGAGTACTTAGCTTATAAAAATCCGTAGTATTATAGTTTAATTTTAGGGTACGAGTATCGTTACGTTATGAACGGGAAAGAGTTTAAGGTTGGATTAGACGGGCCGCTTTCTCTTATTGTTGGAAATAGTGTCCTTAAGTAGGCCGGAAAAGGGTTTGAGCTAGGATTAGCCAACACCGCGTTCCAAACCCTTTTGCGAAAAAGTCATTCAAACGGTATCAAGAGCAAAAGACACCCTAGTGGGGCAGAGTGAATTCTTTTGAGGGGACGGGTTTAAATTTGGAGGATTAGTGTCCTAAAGTAGGACGGGAAAGGGGGTAGGATTATTCAACTCCGTGGTACCTTTTTTCGGAGAAGTCATTCGAACGGGGATTAAAGACAAAAAAAATGACAAACGACGCACATTTTTACATATTTCATGCATGTACAAGGTTGTTTAATGCACATATATCGCTTTTTCATGCATCTAGAAGGCTACTTCATGTACTGATAAGGCTATTGCACCCTAACCCTTACCATTAATATTGGGCCGAGGATCAAAAACAAAAAACACAAGCAATCATTCAACCGAAGCTCAAATACAAAAAAAAAAGAAAAAGAAGAAAGACGAAACGATGCATATTTTACATATTTCATGCATATACAAGGTTATTTAATGCACATATATGGTTTTTTCATGCATCTACAAGACTACTTTATGCACTGTTAAGGCTATTTAACCCTAAACCCTTACCATTCATACTTTTCTTATTCAATGCATTTGTTGATTTTGGTGAAAAATAATATTTGATTGACTCACATACTTTCACTTGTGGTAACACACAAGTTGATGAATACGGAATAAGAGATATTAGGAGACCCGACTACAATTTAATAGAAGAACATTGAATCAAAACTAAATGCTACAACAGTTTAGATACTAAATGCACATGAACCTAAAAAATTAAGAAGGTCTAAACATTCTTGAGCTAAACTAAGGTTTGCCCCCGTTAGATAAGATCTACATGTCGTTGCACGTATTACCGTGTTAAGATCTTTGATTATACATTATAAAAAAAATTACGTCACAAAAACTAAAGAGTGTAATTGCAAATGAATGGAGTAACAACTACTGAAAAAGATGCTAAATTATGTTGGTAGATGATTAGTTGACGATTACCATGTAGTAAATCAACTCGAAAGTTGTTGGGTGATCCAAAACTTTGAGAGATGCATTGGCATTGAAAGCAGACACTGCAGCCTGTGATCACATATTAGGGAATATAGACAATAACCTCATGTAAGTACTACCAGCAGAAGTTAGAACTTACTGTAATGTAGCGAATGAGAAAAGACGCAAAACAAATTGACGCAACTGATTTCACTTGAAATATTGTCGGTCCAAAGCTTAAATCTAATTTTCCTAAAACTAATTTGTAGACAAAAATCAGATCTAAATGCAACTTTTGTAACAGCTCGTTTAGCTGTTTTCTATTTCACCCGATGCATTTTTTAACTATGGTGCTCTGAATGCATATACAAATCTGAAAAATTACAATGGTAAATTGAGAAAGAAGCGAGAATTAAGACTAGTTTCGTAGCAACTCAACTCATATGCAGAAATTTCTTCCAAAATCTGAACAATTATAGCGTTCCTTTACTTATAATAACTAAGTGAAAATTTCATGAAGAATTCGGCAATATTCGAACCGTAAAGACAAGTGTATGATCAACTAAGCAAAATGAATGATTTTCAAAGGTTGAAGATGAAAAGTAATAACAAGATGACGAATTAGGGTTCGATTTCTTTGAATTAAATAAAATTTGGGGGAAATAATTACCTAAATTAGGAACAACTTGGGCAGGAGTGGTCGTCTAGCCGCCTATCCATGTCGTCGTCGGCAGGTACAACGGTGGTCGGTGGCTGGAAATGAAAGAAAAAAACATGGATAATTGTAGAGAGAGAAAAAAAGATGAGTGAGAATAGGTTTGGTAAAATGAGGTGATTAGAAATGGTTTTGGGGGAAGGGGTTAGTTGTGCGATATTTTTCGAACTTAGACGAGTTAATCGCGTCCTCCATTCTGCATTTGATCTAACGGCTGTGAGTAGTTCTCACAGTTCTCATTATCTTGATGGTTCTCATAGGATCCCGAATCTATATATATATATATATATATATATATATATATATATATATATATATATATATATATATATATATATATATATATATATATAGTCAAGATCCGGTGAGAACGAAAACTCGGTGAGAATGGTGAGAACGCATTAATTAATCAATTAATAACTATAATAAGTGCGGCGTATAAACCACGCATAACTGACACATTCCCTCACACATGAAATAACACACCTCCATTAACGCATGCCACACAAGCTCCCTGACACACCCCCATCACCATCACCAACTCCGTCACCGTCGTCCGCCGTCGCCACCGAAAGAGTCGCACTGCGCCAGCGCCACCAGAGCTTTATTCCGGCCACCCCGCAAAGTGTCTTTTCTTGCATGTTCTTCTCATCTCAGGCGTCATCTCCGATGTACTCTTCCCAGATTTGATCGGCCGTTATTAGTGGTTTCCAGTCGTGGTAGCACCACCATGATCTTATCCTAGCCCAACTTTAATTTCTCTCCCTCCTTAATCTCTGATCATCCATCACATATTGTCGCCGTCGTCGATTAATAGCAACGCCGACGAACATCCCCAATGCAATTTCTGGTATCTAGCTTCAATATTGATATTGTGGTGACACATCACACATCCCTTATTTACCACTAGATCTAAGTTGTGTACGGGGATTCGTGTATGTGTGGTGGTGTCCTACGGACGTGGTGGCTGCTTAGTGGTTGTTAATGTGCGTTGTTGTGAAACATCGTGGTTCGTGGTCACCGAATTGGTGGCGTTATTGTGGTCGTCGCAGTTGGTCAATCGAGAATACAAAATACTCGTAGTTTATTAATGAGTAACTTGTCCACTAACTCTGACAAAAAAAAAACTTGTCCACTCACTTCTGAGTGCGAAGTACAAGTAATTTTGTACACAAAATCTCATTGAAATGTGACGGATACCATTTCCTGTCACAAAATACCTATGAGAGGTGAGTGGAGAAGCACATGCGGGTGCCCCACCTTGTCCCCTCTCCCTTTTTATGAGAGATCTTCAGCTTGTGACGGGATTAGCCCGTCACAAGGAAGACCGCTTTTAATTTTGTATTCTCTAGCTCAATAAAAGCTTACAAGTAGTTTGTTGTCTTTAATTCACTTCCTGCACTATAAGTTTTTGACATTATCACTGTAATTTAATTATAATTGTTGTAGCTATGACCTCGTCTGGACTTCAATGTGTTACGTGTTGGGCAAAATGGCATTCGATGCGTAAATTATAATATCTAATACATTTACATTCTTAACAAGCGTATATAGAATTCAGGTAAAAAGTGTACCTACAATAGAAAAAAATGTATCTACACTCTAGAAAAGTGTATATAGAATTTCGGCAAAAATTGAAAAATGTACCTAGGATAAAAAAAAGTGTATCTACCTTCTTAAAAAGTGTGTATAGAATTTCGGTAAAAAAAGTGTATCTATGATAGTTAAAATTGTATCTGAGATTTGGTAAAAAAAATAAAATAAAAAATGTACTTAGGATTTAAGTGAAAAATCCACCTAAGATAAAAAAAAAGTGTATCTACATTTTAAAAAAGTGTATATATGATAGTTAAAAGTGTATATAGAATTTTGGTAAAAAGTGTATCTATGATAGTTAAAAGTGTATCTGAGATTTGGTAAAAAAAAAAAAAAGGTATACCTAGTATATATATATATATATATATATATATATATATATATATATATATATATATATGTGGTTGTATTTAGGCAGGTGTATGAATTCCAATGATCAGACGAGCGATTGGTGGAGTAAGATAGTAAGATAGTAACTGCGGTGTTCCAACAAGTTGTGTAATAACCTCCCCCCAGGTGTAGAAAGGGTAATTGGGTTACTCGGGTTGGTTATTGGTCGGGTTAAGGCGGTTTGGGTCATGTTGCATTCGAGTTTGATCAGGTCAGCTTTCTTATTTGGCTCGACTCGGGTTCAGATTGGGTCACTTACGGGTGGGGTTAATTGGGTCAATAAGTACTACATGTTGGTTTCGATTTGAGTCAGTTGACCAATGGGTCAAGATATATCGGGTCAATATGCTTTATCAGGTTGAGTCTAGTTCGATTTAGGATCATTCATGGATCGAGTCATTTGCATTGTCGCGTTGAGTTTATAAGCTAAACACCAATAATAGTGTACTTACTTTTTAAACAAATATACTCCGTATCGTTTTCATGAAACCGTGGGCGAATATTGACGATAAAAATCTATATTTTGAAAAAAAAAAAAACAATAAGTCTCTCAAGCTTGTGACGGGTCAAATAAAACCCACATGAGTAGATAAAGACAAGTCTTTTGTGACTCCCAATGCACTCTATGTTTGTCTTATCTAACCATGTGGATGATACTTGATCCGTCACAAGCTTGTGACGGATATATCCGTCACAAGAGAGACTTATTGCCCATCACAAATTCTCGTTTGTGACGGATATCGACCGTCACAAATGAGAATTTGTGATGGGACTTTTTTAAAGTCTTTTCCGAAAATATCTAATTTTTAAGTTAACAAAACGCTTTTCATTAAACTGCGCGCGAAAATCACCAAAAAAAACTAGCATTAAACCTGAATTTCAAAATTGACGCCAAAATCAAAATATTTGAAAATCTGAAAATTAGGGTTGGTGCCAAGACGAAATTTCAATTTTCAACATGGTTTTAATACGAATATTCAATTTTGACTTTGCGTCAATACTCGAAATTCAATTCTCTACCTTTCTAGTTGGAGCAAACTTTGAAATTCAAATTTCGGTCTATTAAAACTCAAAATATGTCTTATATGTATAACTAAAAGTGAAAACATTATGTTTAATTACTCAAAATTTAAATTTTATATTTTCAAACTACCATTTTAGTATGCTTGGAGTACAGTTATTTATCGAAGTAAACAAATAGTCGACAAAGTATTTCTTCTTCGTCACATATTAATAATTTATAATAATTACATAATCTCACTGTGAAGTCTCTAACTATGAACTACAAGGTTCACGTGGAAACCAAATGTGTTTGGTGTAGTGGTTACTCACCTCTTCCCTTAACCATGAGGTCAGGGGTTCGATCCCTGTCCATGAGAATGGAGCTGTTTAGGTATTTTTACCCAAGTCAATTAATTAGGGTCAATGTAGTCTTACTCGTTGGTTATGTGTATGTTCGTTCGTATGTCAACAAATAAATAGAAAAATAAAGTGCGTAATGTAAATTGACACGTAAGTTTTGGTGACGCGGAAAACCCAATGTGGGAACAACCGCGGGAGGGACGGTACCCTGCCAAGTATTGCACTATATGAATAGGAGGATGATTACAATCATGGCACAAAGCTAATCCTGCTGGCCCTAGGCGTCAGGCCTGTAAGATCCAAGACGAACGTATATTTGAGTATGATATGTCGAGGTGTGATCTTGAATGTGGATGTGAATGTGGTGTGTCCAATGAATGCCTTCTTGATTCGCTTCCTTGGCTATTTATAGGGTAAGAACCCTAGATATGTCCTACCTCGAATATGGAAAGGGAATATAATTTCCATAAGGACTCTTTCCAAACCCGGACTCCCTTGCCAATTCTCCCTGATCTCCCTAACTTCTCCCTATCTTCTCCCTGACACTTCTTTCCTTAATCTGGACGCCTTCCACGATGGGCTTCTAATCTTCCTTGAGCCCGTTTTCCCTTTCTCCATCCGCGGACTTCCTTCCTCCTTATCACTCATTCCATAGCTTTCATTTTATTAAGTGGGCCTCCTTTGTTGTGCTAATTTTAGCCCAAACAGTTTGCCCCAAATTTCTTGTGAAGTACGCTTATAGATATTGAGCAAGGAATTTACGTAATCGAATGCTAAAAAACCCTAAGTCGTCTTTTACACTCCTTCCCATGCAATCCATCATGTCAGCCGCCCTACTCCTCTTTTCTCGCACCCGACTCCCTCTCTCCTCTTTATAACTCCAACCTCCACCTTCCACTTTTCATTAATCATTTCAAAAATACTTCTTCTTTCTTAAACCCTCAACCTTCCTTCTTTTCATCCTTTGCCGGCTTCACTGTTCATCTTCTCTGTCTTCTTCACCAGGTAATCCACCCTCTTTTCTTTTTTAATTTTCGCTTTCTCCCTCCACCATGGGCAAAACTTGTCAATCCTCCACACCTTCTGATCGTAATCTCGACCCCACTTTTACTTCTCGGGGACTTTTTAAGCACCCCCATGACTGTGATTCTGCTTTAACTCCGGCCGACATTCCCACGATCAAGAATCTGCTTGGTCTTGGTGATGGGGTGGATATCGCCATCCCTGAACCGGGGCAAAAAGCTGACGCCCTCCGTCCAGGGTGGGTTAGTTTTTATCTGTACCCATTTAGATATGGCCTCCGTTTTCCTTTCCCTAAACTCATTCAAGACTTCATCTTCACCAATAATTTTGCCATGGCACAAATTTCACGCCATTTGGAGAGTTCTTCTCTATTCTCTTGCCGTCGGTCGAAATCTTGGTAAATCTGTCACTCGGGCGGCCTAGCCCATATGTACAACATCGGATCCCGGACGGGGTCAATTCTCATTCCGGGGCCATGGAGAGGCTCCCTTCAGACACGTGTCAAAATCCCGTGATGATAAATGGTTTGAGGACTTCTTCTACGTGAGGAAGGACTCCATCCAGTCTCCTGCTGATTACATTTTCGAGAAATGGGTTCTAACTTCGAGTAAGTAGTCTTCCTGTCACCTGATTTGTTTTATCTCGCTGCTTACTAGCTTACTTCATCGTCTTCGTGCAGGCCCCTGTGACCTTACCCGTATTGGCGCAAGATCCCCACTGCTGCAAGAAACTGTTCAAAGATCATCTCGAATACGAGAGAAAGTTTCCAGATCTGCTTCCTTGTTTTTCTCCTGCTTCCTCCTCCAATCCTCCTCAGTCAGCTCACAGTATGTCTTCTGTTAAGACTTCCACAACCACTTTTCATTTGCATGTTGTCTCTGCTGACGTTTTAAGCATTCTGTCGTCTGAGGCTATATGTGCTTGCAGGTTCAAAAGTTGATCAGTTGGAAATCATCATCCAAAGTGCCAAAAGAAAGAGACCTTCTGCTAGCCCTAACGTGGCCTCTGCCTCCAAGAGGAGTGCTCCTGCTGCCTCCTTCCGGACTCCTCCCACGTTTCCGGTTCTCTCGCATGTGAGCCCTTGGAGGTCAACCGTTATCTCGCCATCCGCCTACTCCTCATGCCGTCCTCGGGCTTCATCTAGCGGAGGCATTATTGCTCATTTCCCAGAAGGCTTTGGGAATGTGGACAAGGTGCCCCCTCGGCCGGAGATTGACCAGCTGCTCTTTTCTCCTGTTGAGGAAACGTTTTCGGAGTTCTCCCCAGAGGAGATGGCTGAAAATGACGTGCACAACGCCTTTATGGTAAATATTCTTCATTTTCTACCTGTCTGTCTGCTTTACTTAGATTCTACCTCCTGACTTCCTTGCTGACTCTTGATTTTTCCTGCCCCAGACCCTCCAGTCTGTACTCTACAACAGGAAGATGATCAACATAGTGCAGACGACCAGCCGTGCTACCAGCGCCAAGAACCGGGAGTTGAAGGAGCTGTTGCGATCGCACAAGCGGCGGATCGATCGAAGGAGCGTGTGGTGGAGTGAAGATCGAGCTTTTGTCACCGGAAGAAGGCGAAGAGGGGGCGATCGGTGGCGCGTACTCAGGCGGTATGCAATACTTTCTCTGACTCCCTCATGCGCTCTGATGATAAGATCAGTGAGCTGATCTCCCTGGCCACCAACGTTGTTGCCTATGCTACATGGCGGGGAAAGATCAGCGGGATGCGTGCTGCCCTCGAGGAGGCTCTTACCCAGCAGGCTATAGAGGAAGAGGAGAAGCAGCTGGAGATGCTCTACCCCACCCAACCTGATCTCGAGTGTGTCTTGATGCTCGAAGTTGGGGAGGTGAATTCTCCGCACCGGCCGAGCAAGCCTTGGGGATGAAGTAGGATGTCCCAGATCTGCCGACGGAGGTCGGGAGCTATGGTGGCTGAGGATGCACATGCTGGTGCGGTACCTGAAACGGGAGGTTAGCAGGCAGAGGAGATGCCAGAGGTGGAGGTCATTAATGTGACCGATAATTAAATATTTTTATGTTTCGATGAACTTTTTGGTGGTCTGGCCCAGAGGTGGCAGACTTTGTAATTTTTTAAAACTCTTTCTGTGGTTGCTCCGCCAAGGTAGCGGTTAAACTTTGGGCCGTACTTTGGCCATATTTGGAAAGCCCCTTGTCCTATTTTGGCAAGGCTTTAGCTTACATATCGTGTGCTTGTTGTTTATTTTCCCTATTTTTAGGAAATTTGCCGTGTCAGCCTGTTTGACTGATTTAGGCGAGTCCTGTCATCCTGAGAAGGCTGAGGTTATGACTCAGCTAGCTGCCGTGTCAGCCTAGTGGCTGATTTAGGCGTATGCCGCAATGTAAGGAGGAGTGGCCGTGTCAACCTAGGAGGCTGATTTAGACCAGCCTGGTCAGCCTGAAAAGGCTAATCCAGACTAAGCTAGCTGCCGTGTCAGCCTGATGGCTGATTTAGGCGTATGCCGCAGTTTTGGACTACTTAACCTTGTTCATGACACAAGGTGTGTTCATCTCGTTTAATGCCAACAGGGGCGTCATTGAGGCAAGTTTATCGTCATTCTAGGACCGATGGAGACGCTGCAGGATTATGGTAGCGCAGATATCCCTACGTTCCATGTTCGTGTGCATGCATGCTGGGGCCCTGATTAATTGCGATTAGTGCGAGCTACGTCCAGGGGGTGGTATCAGGGGTAGCTGGGTAAGCGTATTCAGCTGTCAACCAGGCTCCCTTTCGTATGTTCCACAGTCCGTTTGGTGAGGGTGCTCCTTGTGGAGAAAATAGGTTAGGCATCTTGGAGTGCCATGTGCCTTGTGACCCCGCGTTGGCAGTTGACAGTCTTGCTAGACATCCTTTCAAAGTATTATAGATACCAGAATTCAAAGTGGTGTACTTAGAGAAGCCTGAAAATAAGAGAATCTATTAAAATGATGTGAAGTACCTGTCGCCATCTCATGGAGTACCAGAGCAATTGTGATCCTAGGACGCTGCCAGACCACACCATCTAATAGTAGTTTAAAATCTTAAAATAACTAGAGACACCAGAAATAAAAGTGAAATTGGCAGTATGCCTACTACCGGATTTTTATTTTAATTTTTAAAAGACGGTTTGGCTTTTCATAGTACATCATTCTGAAAGCTAGACTCTACTTATTATTAAAAGTAATATCTCTTCAGGTGAAGTATGTTCCATGGGCATTGTATGATTTGACCGTCCATAGTCATCAGTCTGTATGCGCCATGGCCAACAACTCCTTCTACCTGGTATGGTCCTTCCCATTTGTAGGCGAATTTGCCTGCCTTACGATTCTTGGTGTTTTGAAACACCTCTCGGAGAACCAGGTCTCCTACCTCCAGGAGCCTGAGTTTCACATTCTTGTTATAACTTCTGGCCACAGACTGTTTGTAGGGAGCCAGACGGATTTTTGCGCTTGCTCGCAGCTTGTCACTTGTGTCCAGGCTTCTGGTCATCTCTGCATTGTTTAGTTCCCCTGTCATATTTTCATACCTGTGAGTGGGAACTAGAACTTCTGATGGAATGACTGCTTCTGCGCCAAACACCAAGATGAAGGGTGTTTGGCCTGTTGCTATATTTGGTGTCGTTCTATCTGACCATAACACTAGTGGCAATTCATCCGCCCACTTTCCTCCTAACTCCCGTAACCTCCTTCTTAGATTGTCCATGATGATTTTGTTCTTTGGATTAACTTGCCCGTTGGACTTTGGAGTCCTAGGTGCTGACTTTTTTAAGGTGATGTTCCACCTGGCACAGTATCCCTCGGTATCGTTTGAGATGAATTGTGAGCCATTGTCACATATGATTTCTGATGGGATACCAAATCTGCAAATGATGTTTCGTTTTATGAATGAAATGACCTGTTTGTCCTTTACCTCCGTGAATGCTTATGCCTCTATCCACTTGGAGAAGTAATCTGTCATTGCTATCATCCAGGTTCTATTTCCTATGGCCCATGGTAGAGGGCCTACTATATCCATGCCCCATGCCATGAATGGCCAGGGGGAAATAATAGGGTGCAGGGGCTCTGCTGGCTGATGGATCATTGGTGCTGAGCGCTGGCAGGCGTCACATTTTCGTGCGTATTCTGCTGCATCTGCCTTCATTGTAGGCCAATAGTATCCCTGTCTGAGGGCTTTATTTGCAGGACTCGCCCCCGCATGGTTTCCACATTCGCCACTTGTGGAGAGCATGCAACACGATCTGTACTTCTTCCTTGTCCAGGCACCGTAGGTAGGGGCCTGCTAGCGATTTTTCGAACAATGTATCATCAATAAGTAGGAATCGGAGGCCTTCACTCAAAGCTCTCACTTCCTTCTTGTCATCGGTAGCTTGTTATGGCGCGGCCCGATCTAAAGGTAAGGTGTGCGCCGGTCATACGCTTGATCGGTTGTTTGGTCAGGTGCCTGCCTGTTTGGCTGGGAGTTCTCACCTTCCTCTGTAACTGCCCGGATTTCTTTCTCGCTCTGTGGATCCTCCAGTTCACCTCTGTCTATTTCGTCCGCCTTCTGAATAGACGGTTCCAGCATGTGTGCTATTGGAATGCTGGATAGCTCTATTGGTTTAAATGTTGCCCCCAAAGTTGCTAAGGCGTCTGCCTCCACGTTCCGATCTCTGGGGATCTGTTTAAGCTTGCAAGTTTCGAATTTCTGTTTTAGTTCCTTTGCTACTTTTAGGTATGCAATCATCTTCGAATCTCTGGCTATAAACTCATCATTCACGTGGTTGACTATTAATAGAGAGTCACTGGATATGAGCAGGTGCCTGACCCCTAACTCCAAGGCTAGCTTCATTCCTAATATCAAGGCCTCATACTCTGTTTCATTGTTGGTTGCCTTGAATTCACATCTTACTGCTTGTGCTATTAGGTCTCCCTGTGGTGACCGCAGGATTAGTCCTACGCCTGCTCCCCTTTGGTTGGAGGCTCCGTCAATATGCATCCGCGGTTTGTCTGCTTGCTTCCTTCTAAGGTGAGGATCTCTGTATCTGCCAGATTCTAGATGGCAGGACTGAAGTCTGATACGAAGTCGGCCAGTGCTTGTGATTTGATTGCTGTTCCGGGGTCATATTGAATGTCGTACCCACTGAGGTGTACAGACCATTTCGACATTCTGCCTGACATTTCAGGCTTCCTCATGATAGCTTTTAGCGGGTAATTGGTCACGACATGTATAATGTGGGACTCAAAATAGGGGCGCAGTTTGCGAGATGCTACTACCAATGCTAGTACTAACTTTTCAAGAGATGTGTACCTGGTCTCTCGCGGCAGAGACTTGCTCACGTAGTATACTGGCTTCTGTTTCTTTTCTTGCTCTCTGACCAGGACAGCACTCACTGCCACTTCTGTGACGGCTAGGTATATGAATAATGGTTCTCCTGGCTTTGGCTTTGACAGCAGCGGTGGGCTATTGAGGTAATGCTTCAGCTCTCTGAAGGCTTGTTTGTGCTCAATGGTCCATTCAAACTTCTGGCTTTTCCTTAGTACGTCGTAAAACAGCCTGCATTTATCTGAAGATCTTGAAATGAACCTGTTCAGGGCTGCTACCTTCCCGGCTAGTCTTTGAACATCCTTAGGCTTCTCAGGTGACTCCAGCTGTAAGATGGCTTTGATCTGCTCGATGCTGGCCTCTATCCCTCTTTGAGTTATGATATAGCCCAAGAATTTGTCAGAAGATACTCCGAAGGTGCATTTAGATGGGTTTAGCTTTATTTTGTATTCCCTGAGGGTGCTGAATGTTTCTGCCAGATGCCGCATGTGATCTTTGACCTTCTCTGATTTCACCACCATGTCATCGATATACACCTCCATTGTTCTTCCTACCTGCTCTTTGAACATTCTGTTAACCAACCTTTGATATGTGGAGCCAGCATTCTTTAGGCCGAATGACATGACGTTGTAGCAATATATTCTTCTTTCAGACATGAATGCCGTCTTCTCTTGGTCTGCAGGATCCATCTTGATCTGATTGTATCCACTCCATGTGTCCAGGAATGTTAACATCTCGTGTCCATCTTTTGCGTCCACCATTGCATCAATATGAGGCAGCGAGAATGGATCTTTAGGGCATGCTTTGTTGAGATCGGTGAAGTCCACACATACTCTCCACTTCCCATTCTTCTTAGGCACCACCACTACGTTAGACAGCCATTCTGGATATTTTACTTCTCTTATTTTCTTCGCTGTCAGCAGTCTATCTACTTCATGGTTGATTACCTTATTTCTCTCTGCTGCAAACTTCCTTTTTCTCTGCTGGACGGGCTTGCACTTTGGGTCCACACTAAGCTTATGTGTTATGATGGACGGATCTATTCCTATCATGTCATCGTGCGACCATGCAAAACAATCCATGTTATCCTGTAAGAACTTGACTAGCTGCTGTCTTAAGCTTCCTGTGCATCCTGCTCCAATGAGCACGGTTCGTTCTGGGTGCAGCTTATCCAGATTGATTTGATCCAGCTCTTCTGCTGGAGGTTCGATGTATTCATCCTGGATAAGCCGTTTCTGTAATTGCTATGCGGGGGGGCTGGCAGTGCATTTGAGTGCCTTCTTATAGCAGCCTCTAGCTTCCTTCTGATCTCCTCTTATCGTTTCTATTCCCCATGGTGTGGGGAATTTTATGCACTGGTGGTATATTGAGGGGTCTGCCTTCATCTGGTGCAACCATGGTCTTCCCAAGATGGCATTATAAGTAGAGGGGCCGTCTATAACCAGGTACCTGACCTGCTTGTTGACTCCTCCCACATAGGTTGGGATGACTATCTCCCCTAGCGAGCTGGCTGTTTCTCCACTGAAGCCTACTAGCGGAATAGTCTTCTTCTGTAAATCCTTCTCGCTGAATCCCATGTTTTCTATAGTTTTCAGCATGATTAAGTTGACCGAGCTTCCTGTATCTACCAAGACCTTTCTAACTGTGCAATTGGCCATTGATAAGGTGATAATAAGTGCGTCATGATGTTCTCGTTCATCGTATCCATCTCCTTCATCAAAGCTGACTGCTGGCAGGTCACTGGGAGAAATTCTGCACGAATTGGCTGGCCTATCTCCTTTGGTCTCTGTAGCACGTCTCTAAGCTGCTGAATATGTCAGCCCACTTAAGTCTGAGCCGCCTGTTATCACGTTTATGATTTTGGTGCATGTGGGTGGATCTGCCGGCTTGGCGGAGCCTACTTTATCTTGCTGCTTGCCCCCACGTGGTAATTGTTGGAGCTTGTGTCCTCCACAAATTAGTGTGATAACATTTGTAAATCTCTTACAGGTTCACAAGGGTATACTTCGTATATTTAATCAGTTGGTTAACGATTACCTAATAACGGTTGGCTTGCTAGAAAGTTTGACGTTATTATCATACAGATGGCGGTGATCAACTGGTCCCTAAAGGTCACACCTATAGGATGTGTTTGAGAGATGTGATTATAGAAATATGATCACATTGATGCCTAATATGACTAAACAGTTAGTCAATGTGTTGATGAGACAATTATTTAATGAAGATTAAATAATATTAGTTGAGACGAATTAACTGTCAATTCGTAAATTGAATATAATAAGTTATATTTAATTAAATGTATGTAATGTTAGCTTGGACGAATTAATCTGTTAATTCGTAATTAAATGTAATCGGTTATATTTAATATCAACAAGATGAATGTGTCATAGTGGTAATAGTGAGGGTACTCAAACCAAGAGGTCATGGGTTTGATCCTCACTAGATGACAATTTACACATTTTATACATTTTTGGAATAACCGAAAAAAAGAGAAATTAACTCTCTTAATTTCGGTATATGGGCCGAAAATTTGGATGGAAAATATCTACCCTATTACACCTTATACTCCGTTTTATAAGGGATGGTAGATCATTATTTTTCGAACCTAATTTTAACCTAGTTTTGCTCATCATTACTCTCATCAGAAAATCACACAAAAACCCTAATATTTACAGAAAATTGGGGATCTCATTCTAGTAATTTTGAGGGGTATTTCTCGGAGCATCTTGGGTGCAACTGATGGGAGAATATCATTGTGATATTGTTCATAGGCCGAATTAGCTAGGACCGAAGGTTATTTCTAATTCTCTTTACCCTTTTGTTTATGTAATTTAATTTTATGACTAGCATTCATCACTTTATAATTCGTTATAATCCTTAAAAATAAAGGGATGCATACAGATAAATCCCACAAGTGGTATCAGAGCCAAGGCCACGAATTTTAATTTTGATGATTCTCATAAAATTGTTTGTAAACAATAATTAGGGTTTGCGAAAAAATATAATCGGCTGGAATTTTTTGAGCCGTGGATTTTTTTTTTCCGTTTCCGTTACTGTTCATGGATGAATAGTATTTAAAAAAAAAACTGTTTTTTTTCTTTCTTTCGGTTTCTCCTGAAAAACCGATTAAAGTTTTTTGCGGCTGTTTTTTTTATGCCGATTTGAAAAGCATGCGAGAAAAGTAAGAATTTTTTTTCCCCGTTACTATTCACGTTTCGGTTACTGTTCACTGTAACAGTTCATAAAAAAAAAAAAATTTGTGTTTCGGCTTTTACAGATAAAGACGAGTTTAAAAAGAAAACAAAACGGGCTGTTTTTGTCTTGTTGTTTTTGCCGCAAAAATGAAAAAAAAAAAAAAAATTTTGGGCTGTTTTTTTTACTGTTACTGTTCACGGCTGGACAGTTTATAAAAAAAAATTTTTTTTTTTGGTTTTAGCTGTAAAACCGAGAGAAAGATTATTTTTGAGTTGTTTCGGTTTTACCGACCTAATTTTAAAGATTTTTTTGGGCCAATTAATTATTGTGAAGCAGTTCATAATTAAAAGATACCTAATTATTTTAAAGCAGTTTAAAATATTGATGGATTAAATTCATATTACAAGTTTAATATGAATTAAGATTGAAATTAATGTGATTAATTGAGGAATTGTCACTTAATTTGATTTAAATAGGTGGTTTGGATAAAATTAATCAACATAATTAAGGAATTGTGTCATGTATGTTTAATTTATTTTTAGTTGATGCATTTTTATTTTAGTTGAATGAATCGATTGAATGAATTTAATTTACGTATTTTTGCAATCAGTTGTAATTTGTAATACTTAGTGTGGCCTTAGTCAAATTATGTTTTCGTAATGAAGGAAACATAATTTTTTATGTAATTATGAGATCTCGAATCTCCTTTATTTTTTCTTTAGTTTTGGGTTTTGAAATTAGAATGTAATAAATAGGTTTATTATGTAATTTATTTATTGTAATTTTCAAAGAAGACTAAAGATGGAGATTGGAGCTCACTCCCGCTACATGGATCAAGATGGAACATCAAGACAAGCTTCTCGGGTCCAAGGATGAATTCCAAACTTGTATTTAATGTTCATTTTGATAGGATAGGCCACACTAGGACTTTTTATTGTTTTTACGTTTTCATTCTTATTGCTTTTCATTCACATGCTAGTTAATGCATCATTTTCCGCCTAAAACCAAACCACCTACTATTAAAATGCATGAGAATTGATTCATATAGGTTGTATGTTAGTTTTCATGGACATGCAGATGTCACAGTCTTTAAGCCATCACCTTAGTTTATTCATTCTCGCATGCTAGATATTAGTTCACTTAAAATGAATTGAAATAAAGTTGATGGGATCTTCCTCTAAAACGGAAATTGAGATTAGTCTTTATAAGGGCAAACAACTATGAATCCCTTCTTCGTCGGTAGGCATAATATGACCCCTTCTACGTTGGGTAAGTAGTTTGTGTTGACTTAATTTATCTCAACATTATAGTCCGAAGAGTTTCTCGTGATTATGATGGACTAAAGAAGAATTTATAGAAATTTATCGACCAAGAATTCTAACGGTAGAATTAGCTAAAAGGTTAGCTTATCAATTTACAGAGAATTGAGTCTTGGGATTATTTATATAATTCTTGAGGGAGGTCAATTGTATAAATGCTTGAGTCTTCGCGTTATAACAGTATTGCATTAGACTTAAAAATCAAATCGATGCATAGGCTTATTATTCAATTTTCTTTTCGCAGTGTAGAACACGTTAATTTCTTGTTACAACAAATGGCTGGAAATAACGAAATCCCAATGCCAAGTGCCACACTTGATCGCGCGTCCTGGCTGAAAGTTTTTATGGACAACATGAATCAGTTCACACGTCTGAAAAATGTCGGGTCCAACTTTGCGGACTGGGAGGCAACACTACGGAATGCTGCCATTGCTTACGGTAAGCTCAAGTACTTAACTGAGCCAATACCGGTCAACCCAGGCCCCAATGCAGGAGTCAACGAGTCACTCGCTTATAGTGACTTCGTTATGGAAGCGGGTGCGATAAAGAACGTACTCATCTTTGCAATGGAAACCAATTTGCAGAGACGCTTCATTGCTCAGGGTGCAAACAAGATTTTCACCACGCTCACTAACGAGTTCTCAAAGGCACCGAGAATCGTTACTTATGAGCATACCTGTCGCTTCTTTGATACGAAACTCCAGAAGGGCCAACCGGTTAGCCCACACATTCTTCACATGATTGAGAATGTCGAGAAGCTGGAGGCACTTGATTGTAAAATCAGTGAGAGCATTGTCATAGACCGAATGCTTCATTCTCTTCACGATGGTTTTGCCCTTTTCAGGGCGAACTACTACATGAATGACTTGAAAAAGAGTCCTCATGAGCTACACTCCCTTCTCGTACAGACCGAGAAGGATATGAAATTGAGTGGGAGTGTGAAGCAGGATGTTCTCACGGTTTTCAACAAGGGTAAAGGTAAGGGCAAGACTCATGGCGACCTAGCTGTAGGTGAGCCAAAGTTTAAGAAGCCAGAAAACGGTAAGAGTGGGCCCGGTGAGACTAGTGGCTCACAGGGCAAGGCAAAGAGCAAGGGCGGTGACATTGAGTGCCACCATTGTCACAAGACTGGACATTGGAGGAGGAATTGTCTCGTGTACCGTGAGGACATCAAAGCAGGCCGCGCCGTTCCTGTTGGTATGTCATCTTATATTCATATGATTGAGATTAACCATACAAGTTTCGGAACTTGGGTACTTGATACTGGTTGTGGTTCTCATCTGTGTAATAATTTGCAGGACCTAAAGAACATCATACCTCTCGAAAAGGGTGATGTGGACCTGCGAGTCGGGAATGGAGCACGAGTTGCTGCAGTCTCGAAGGGAACATATGTAATCCAACTCCCTAGTGGTTTTGAGTTATTTTATATAACTGTTACTATGCACCCAGTTTATCTAAGAACATTATTTCTATTTCCGTACTCGATATAGACGGTTTTGCATTTTCAATAAAGGATAATACCTGTATTTTCTTTTTAATGAAATGATTTATGGCAATGCAGTTTCCATGAATGGAATTTACATCTTAGATCAAACCACGGAAGTATTACACGTGAATAATAAGAAATTAAAGGTTGGTGACAAAGATCAAACCTATCTATGGCATTGTCGAATGGGACACATAAATGAGAAACGCGTGAAGAAACTCGTCGATAATGGGACTATTCCCGCATTCGATTTTTTTTCTACATATGGCACGTGTGAATCATGTCTCATTGGCAAGATGACTCGAATTTCCTTCAAAGGTGTAGGAATGCGCGCTAGTGACCTATTAGGACTCATACATACTGATGTTTGTGGACCTATGTCAATTACCGCTAGAGATGGCTATAGATATTTTATCACTTTCACGGACGATTTGAGTAGATACGGATATGTCTACTTAATGAAGCATAAAAGTGAGTCCTTTGAGAAATTCAAGGAATACGAACAGGGGTTGAAAACCAACTGGGTAGAAAGGTTAAAGCACTCCGTTCAGATCGGGGTGGCGAATATCTTTCAAATAAGTTTGATCAACACCTTAAAGACTGTGGAATCGTTTTGCAGTTAACTCCACCTGGAACACCTCAATTAAATGGTGTGTCCGAACGGAGAAATTGAACCTTACTTGATATGGTTCGATCCATGATGAGTCACACGGTAGTGCCTGAATCATTATGGGGTTTTGCTCTTTTGTTAGCTGCTCTTATACTTAACCGAAGTCCGACTAAAGCTGTCGACAAGACTCCATATGAAATGTGGAAGGGAACAGTTCCTAACTTGTCCTTTATTCGGGTTTGGGGCTGCAAGGCTTATGTCAAGCGGAGACACGAGGATAAGCTCGGCCCGCGATCGGTCAAGACATACTTTATAGGTTATCCAAAAGGAACATTTGGTCATTACTTCTATTCGCCTACCGAACATCGAGTTTTTGTTGCGGCTAGTGCGACGTTCTTAGAGAAAGAATTTCTCGAGAACAAGATGAGTAATAAAACCTTTGAGCTGTCGGAGATTCCAGAACCAACAACCAAGGAACGGATGGAGGAAGTTGTTCCTCCAACTGATGATACGGTTAATATTCCTGAGGAACGTAGGAGGTCGGGTAGAGTCTCTCATCTTCCGGACAGATACATTGGTATGGTCGAGGAGAATGACGTTTTACTCCTAGAGAGTAATGAACCCGCTACCTATAAAGGTGCTATGACCTGTTCCAACTCAAAGCTATGGCTCGAAGCCATGCAATCCGAGATGGACTCCATGTATGAGAATGACGTATGGGATCTAGTTGATTTTCCTAATAAGGTAAAACCTCTACAGTGCAAATGGCTTTACAAAATAAAGCGTTCTGTAGACGCGCAACCAGATACCTATAAGGCACGACTTATGTCAAAAGGTTTCACTCAAGTGCACGGATTGCATTATGATGAGATTTTTGCACCTGTAGTCATGCTACGTTCCATTCGGATAATCTTAGCGATTGCCGCTTTTCATGATTATGAAATTTGGCAAATGGATGTGAAAACCGCCTTCTTAAACGGTTATTTAGAGGAAGAGTTGTACATGGTGCAACCCGAAGGTTTCATAGATCCTGAACATCCTAAGAAAGTATTCAAGCTTAAGCGTTCCATTTATGGACTTAAGCAAGCTTCTCGGAGTTGGAATCATCATTTCGACCAGGTGATAAAAGAGTATGGTTTCACTGGATCGGTTGAGGAACCGTGCTTATACATCAAGTCGAGTGGGAGCAAGATTGTATTCTTGATATTGTATGTCGATGACATACTCTTGATTGGGAATGACATTCCTCTCCTATCTTCGGTTAAAGGATGGTTGAAGAACCATTTCCAGATGTAAGATCTGGGTGAGGCACAACGCATTTTGGGAATCCGTATCTACCGAGATAGATCACGACGGACGTTATCACTTAGTCAGGAGTCTTATTTGGATAAGATTCTTGAGAGGTTCAGCACGACCAACTCCAAGAAGGGGAACCTTCCAATGACGTCTGGGATGCAGTTGAGCAAGTCTCAGTCACCCACGACGCCTAAAGGGGTTGAACGGATGAGTCGAGTTCCTTATGCATCGGCTATAGGATCAATCATGTAAGCCATGATATGCACACGTCTAGACGTGGCATATGCATTGAGTATGACGAGTCAGTACCAAAAGAATCCAGGTACCTACGGAGGACTAAGGATTGGGTATTGACTTATGGAGGAGATACTAAGCTATGCCCAACCGGTTACGCAGATGCTAGCTTCCAAACGGATCGAGATGATTCAAAATCTCAGTCCGGGTTCGTCTTCACTCTTAATGGTGCTGCGGTCAGCTGGAAGAGTTCCAGACAGAGTGTTGTAGCAGATTCTACTACTGTATCGTTGAATTATGATAAGCATGTAGGGCACATTATTTCCATGGGAATTAAACGTGTTCCTGAGCTGTAGTAGTTGATTATGGACTTGATACATTATCTTTTTTCATATACTATAACTTCATCATTTTATATATAATATTTTGTTTTTCATGTGGATTGTACTGACAACATTGAACGCCACAAAGTGAACTGAATTACATTATATTTGTTTTGGTCCGTAATCGCCAATGTGAGCTGATAACTCCGGCTATTATATTGTGCAGTCGATTGATGGTGGGTTCAACGAGCCATAAGTCAAGCGGTTGACTGATCGATCATAGATGCGAGATTATAACGATACCTCGTGGACAACTTTTTGTGACAACGTAATGGAGTCCTAAATGTTTAAAAACATTCGGTGCCAGGTCGTGGATAGGATATCCATTGTGTTCCTAGAGTCGATTCTTTTGACTATCGACTGTCTCTTGAGATTAAGGCAGTTTTTGGGTGACTTTGGTTTCTTTCTCATGTCTGCAAGTAATCTGGAGGCTAAGTAGATTTTTCTGGGTCATTTCATTTGTGCTTACATCTGCAGGATTCGAGTTGAGGAAAATATCCAACCCTTATCAGGTATAGTTATTTCTCAGGGCCACTCAAGGAGTTGTAACTGAAATGCATGGCCATGCTCGAATGTTGATTCGTTTATCAGTTAAGTTACTCTCTAGTTGGGGAAACCACTCTTGATATTGATCGCTTGTAAAATACGACCTTTGTGAATGCGGATTTGCAAATTGTTTTACATTGAGTGGGAGAAATTTTAGGATATGAGAATCGGTTATCGCACATACACTTGTGAGGACAAGTGGGAGTTTGTTGGAGCTTGTGTCCTCCACAAATTAGTGTGATAACATTTGTAAATCTCTTACAGGTTCACAAGGGTATACTTCGTATATTTTATCAGTTGGTTAACGATTACCTAAAAACGGTTGGCTTGCTAGAAAGTTTGACGTTATTATCATATAGATGGCAGTGATCAACTGGTCCCTAAAGGTCACACCTATAGGATGTGTTTGAGAGATGTGATTATAGAAATATGATCACATTGATGCCTAATATGACTAAACAGTTAGTCAATATGTTGATGAGACAATTATTTAATGAAGATTAAATAATATTAGTTATGACGAATTAACTGTCAATTCGTAAATTGAATATAATAAGTTATATTTAATTAAATATATGTAATGTTATCTTGGACGAATTAATCTGTTAATTCGTAATTAAATGTAATCGGTTATATTTAATATCAACAAGATGAATGTGTCATAGTGGTAATAGTGAGGGTACTCAAACCAAGAGGTCATGGGTTCGATCCTCACTAGATGACAATTTACACATTTTATACATTTTTGGAATAACCGAAAAAAAGAGAAATTAACTCTCTTAATTTCGGCATATGAAATTTGGAAGGAAAATATCTACCCTATTACACCTTATACTCGGTTTTATAAGGGATGGTAGATCATTATTTTTCGAACCTAATTTTAACCTAGTTTTGCTCATCATTTCTCTCATCAGAAAATCACACAAAAACCCTAATATTTACAGAAAATTGGGGATCTCATTCTAGCAATTTTTAGGGGTATTTCTCGAAGCATCTTGGGTGCAACTGATGGGAGAATATGATTGTGATATTGTTCATAGGCCGAATTAGCTAGGACCGAAGGTTATTTCTAATTCTCTTTACCCTTTTGTTTATGTAATTTAATTTTATGACTAGCATTCATCACTTTATAATTCGTTATAATCCTTAAAAATAAAGAGATGCATACAGATAAATCCCACAGTAATAGGTGGCTCAGCTTTCCTTGTTCGTACAGGCGCTTGATATCTCTTCGTAATGTATATCAATCCTCAGTGTTGTGCCCAATATCCCGGTGGAATTCGCACTTCTTCTTGTTGTCCTTCCTCCATGCTTGCTCTCCTAATGGTGGGTTGGGCCACCTGACTCCATCTCCCATATCCCTGAGTGCCTTCAAGATTCCTCCGATTCCTGTGGTGAATTCGTATTCCGCCAGAGTGGGGAGTTGCTGATTTTCCTCGATTATGTTTGACTCCCCTCCCGTATGGTCTGTACCTCTCATCCTTCTTGCTGGTGGTTTGCTTTCTTCCTGATTTCTCCACGGCTGAGGTACTAGAGATACTAGGCGCGCTTAGCAAGCTGGCTCTGGCTAAGACATCTTCCTCCAACCTGATTGCGGCAGCTTCCTTCTTCTATACTGCTTTGAAACTATGGCATGGATGCATGGTTAACTGCTTGTATAGGTCGGAGTCGTGATGGAGGCCTCTTCTGAAGGCTTCTACTGCTGTTGAGACATCGCATTCTCGTACTGCTACCTTCTCATTGTTGAACCTAGTATTGTATTCTCCAATGCTCTCTCCTGCCCCCTGGACGATTCTGTACAGGTCTCCTGCGTGTTTCTGTGGCTTTCTGCTGCTTGTGAACTGTTGAGTAAATGCGTTCACCAATTCAGCAAATGTAGATATCGACCTGTTGGGCAGGCTGACGAACCATCGAAGTGCCGGTCCTGTTAGGGTGGACATGAATCCTTTGCACATGCAAGCCTCCTTAAGTTGCCCTATAGCTGTTACCGTCATCATTTTCTGCTTATACTGGCTGATATGATCAAAGGGATCTGCTGTGCCGTCGAAGAGAGGCATATTTGGATTTGTGAATCCCTTTGGCATGGCTGTGATGGATATGGTGTCCACGAATGGTGAATCCCTGGGACCCTACTCAGCATCTCCTTTAGTTCCATGTCTTTTGATTGGTTATCTTGGGTGAATCCGGGTCCGTCGTCAATTTGTCTGCATATTTCCTCCGATCAGGGTTCTTGAAGGTTACGATAGCTCGGTGCCGGCCAGGGGTTGTAGTAACGATTGTCTCCTGCTGCAGTTCACTTCTTTGGTTTGACTCGGATCCTGCTACACGGTGTCCGATCGATTGTTGCGGAGCTTGACGGGAGGCCACTGTCTCGTGTCCCTATCTTTGTTAGCCGTTTTGACTATTTGGTGTGAGGTATCCTAACCCTCGTGGGGTTATTCTTCCATCTGACGGTACTGTAGCCAAATCTAATCTTGTTATTAGTTCAACTGGTATCTGCCTGCTGCCCGATGCTCCCCGTGTCAGATCTTGATCAGGACAAGAGTTGGTCGTCACACATCCAATCAAACACATTTATAATACTCAACAAACAACTAGTTAGCGGTAAGTCGAGGTCGATCCATGGGACGGTGTGCTTTGGGTTCTAAGTCTATCTATCTCAATTTATGCTGGTGTCACAATTTGGTTGGTTTGTAGTTGTGTTCTAGACTAATAAAAGCAATAAAGTAAAACAAGCAATAAAAGAAAAGATGTAAACAAATGGGTAAAAGTGCTAGGATATCATGGGGTCATAGGGGATTCATGGTGTTGATCATACAAACATGTTTACAAAGTTGCAAGCAATTAATGTTGTGGAGGAACCGAGTTGGTTTATGTCTTACGGTTCATAGGAAGAGTTGGGTCCCGGAGCCGAATCGTTTAGATTGTACAACACCTACAACATCGAGTTTTTGTTGCGGCTAGTGCGACGTTCTTAGAGAAAGAATTTCTCGAGAACAAGACGAGTAATAAAACCTTCGAGCTGTCGGAGATTCCAGAACCAACAACCAAGGAACGGATGGAGGAAGTTGTTCCTCCAACTGATGATACGGTTAATATTCCTGAGGAACCTAGGAGGTCGGGTAGAGTCTCTCATCTTCAGGACAGATACATTGGTATGGTCGAGGAGAATGACGTTTTACTCCTAGAGAGTAATGAACCCGCTACCTATAAAGGTGCTATGACCTGTTCCAACTCAAAGCTATGGCTCGAAGCCATGCAATCCGAGATGGACTCCATGTATGAGAATGACGTATGGGATCTAGTTGATTTACCTAATAAGGTAAAACCTCTACAGTGCAAATGGCTTTACAAAATAAAGCGTTCTGTAGACGTGCAACCAGATACCTATAAGGCACGACTTGTGTCAAAAGGTTTCACTCAAGTGCACGGATTGCATTATGATGAGATTTTTGCACCTGTAGTCATGCTACGTTCCATTCGGATAATCTTAGCGATTGCCGCTTTTCATGATTATGAAATTTGGCAAATGGATGTGAAAACCGCCTTCTTAAACGGTTATTTAGAGGAAGAGTTGTACATGGTGCAACCCGAAGGTTTCATAGATCCTGAATATCCTAAGAAAGTATTCAAGCTTAAGCGTTTCATTTATGGACTTAAGCAAGCTTCTCGGAGTTGGAATCATAATTTCGACCAGGTGATAAAAGAGTATGGTTTCACTGGATCGGTTGAGGAACCGTGCTTATACATCAAGTCGAGTGGGAGCAAGATTGTATTCTTGATATTGTATGTCGATGACATACTCTTGATTGGGAATGATATTCCTCTCCTATCTTCGGTTAAAGGATGGTTGAAGAACCATTTCCAGATGTAAGATCTGGGTGAGGCACAACGCATTTTGGGAATCCGTATCTACCGAGATAGATCACGACGGACGTTATCACTTAGTCAGGAGTCTTATTTGGATAAAATTCTTGAGAGGTTCAGCACGACCAACTCCAAGAAGGGGAACCTTCCAATGACGTGCGGGATGCGGTTGAGCAAGTCTCGGTCACCCACGGCGCCTTTGAAGGGGTTGAACGGATGAGTCGAGTTCCTTATGCATCGGCTATAGGATCAATCATGTAAGCCATGATATGCACACGTCTAGACGTGGCATATGCATTGAGTATGACGAGTCAGTACCAAAAGAATCCAGGTACCTACGGAGGACTAAGGATTGGGTATTGACTTATGGAGGAGATACTAAGCTATGCCCAACCGGTTCGCCAGATGCTAGCTTCCAAACGGATCGAGATGATTCAAAATCTCAGTCCGGGTTCGTCTTCACTCTTAATGGTGCTGCGGTCAGCTGGAAGAATTCCAGATAGAGTGTTGTAGCAGATTCTACTACTGTATCGTTGAATTATGATAAGCATGTAGGGCACATTATTTCCATGGGAATTAAACGTGTTCCTGAGTTGTAGTAGTTGATTATGGACTTGATACATTATCTTTTTTCATATACTATAACTTCATCATTTTATATATAATATTTTGTTTTTCATGTGGATTGTACTGACAACATTGAACGCCACAAAGTGAACTGAATTACATTATATTTGTTTTGGTCCGTAATCGCCAATGTGAGCTGATAACTCCGGCTATTATATTGTGCAGTCGATTGATGGTGGGTTCAACGAGCCATAAGTCAAGCGGTTGACTGATCGATCATAGATGCGAGATTATAACGATACCTCGTAGGACAACTTTTTGTGACAACGTAATGGAGTCCTAAATGTTTAAAAACATTCGGTGCCAGGTCGTGGATAGGACATCCATTGTGTTCCTAGAGTCGATTCTTTTGACTATCGACTGTCTCTTGAGATTAAGGCAGTTTTTGGGTGACTTTGGTTTCTTTCTCACGGTCTGCCGAATCGGAGGCTAAGTAGATTTTTTCGGGTCATTTCATCTTGTGCTTACATCTGCGCAGGATTCGAGTTGAGGAAAATATCCAACCCTTATCAGGTATAGTTATTTCTCAGGGCCACTCAAGGAGTTGTAACTGAAATGCATGGCCATGCTCGAATGTTGATTCGTTTATCAGTTAAGTTACTCTCTAGTCGGGGAAACCACTCTTGATATTGATCGCTTGTAAAATACGACCTTTGTGAATGCGGATTTGCAAATTGTTTTACATTGAGTGGGAGAAATTTTAGGATATGAGAATCGGTTATCGCACATACACTTGTGAGGACAAGTGGGAGTTTGTTGGAGCTTGTGTCCTCCACAAATTAGTGTGATAACATTTGTAAATCTCTTACAGGTTCACAAGGGTATACTTCGTATATTTTATCAGTTGGTTAACGATTACCTAATAACGGTTGGCTTGCTAGAAAGTTTGACGTTATTATCATATAGATGGCAGTGATCAACTGGTCCCTAAAGGTCACACCTATAGGATGTGTTTGAGAGATGTGATTATAGAAATATGATCACATTGATGCCTAATATGACTAAACAGTTAGTCAATATGTTGATGAGACAATTATTTAATGAAGATTAAATAATATTAGTTGAGACGAATTAACTGTCAATTCGTAAATTGAATATAATAAGTTATATTTAATTAAATATATGTAATGTTATCTTGGACGAATTAATCTGTTAATTCGTAATTAAATGTAATCGGTTATATTTAATATCAACAAGATGAATGTGTCATAGTGGTAATAGTGAGGGTACTCAAACCAAGAGGTCATGGGTTCGATCCTCACTAGATGACAATTTACACATTTTATACATTTTTGGAATAACCGAAAAAAAGAGAAATTAACTCTCTTAATTTCGGCATATGAAATTTGGAAGGAAAATATCTACCCTATTACACCTTATACTCGGTTTTATAAGGGATGGTAGATCATTATTTTTCGAACCTAATTTTAACCTAGTTTTGCTCATCATTTCTCTCATCCGAAAATCACACAAAAACCCTAATATTTACAGAAAATTGGGGATCTCATTCTAGCAATTTTGAGGGGTATTTCTCGAAGCATCTTGGGTGCAACTGATGGGAGAATATGATTGTGATATTGTTCATAGGCCGAATTAGCTAGGACCGAAGGTTATTTCTAATTCTCTTTACCCTTTTGTTTATGTAATTTAATTTTATGACTAGCATTCATCACTTTATAATTCGTTATAATCCTTAAAAATAAAGGGATGCATACAGATAAATCCCACAGTAATAGGTGGCTCAGCTTTCCTTGTTCGTACAGGCGCTTGATATCTCTTCGTAATGTATATCAATCCTCAGTGTTGTGCCCAATATCCCGGTGGAATTCGCACTTCTTCTTGTTGTCCTTCCTCCATGCTTGCTCTCCTAATGGTGGGTTGGGCCACCTGACTCCATCTCCCATATCCCTGAGTGCCTTCAAGATTCCTCCGATTCCTGTGGTGAATTCGTATTCCGCCAGAGTGGGGAGTTGCTGATTTTCCTCGATTATGTTTGACTCCCCTCCCGTATGGTCTGTACCTCTCATCCTTCTTGCTGGTGGTTTGCTTTCTTCCTGATTTCTCCACGGCTGAGGTACTAGAGATACTAGGCGCGCTTAGCAAGGCGCTCAGCTAAGACATCTTCCTCCAACCTGATTGCGGCAGCTTCCTTCTTCTATACTGCTTTGAAACTATGGCATGGATGCATGGTTAACTGCTTGTATAGGTCGGAGTCGTGATGGAGGCCTCTTCCGAAGGCTTCTACTGCTGTTGAGACATCGCATTCTCGTACTGCTACCTTCTCATTGTTGAACCTAGTATTGTATTCTCCAATGCTCTCTCCTGCCCCCTGGACGATTCTGTACAGGTCTCCTGCGTGTTTCTGTGGCTTTCTGCTGCTTGTGAACTGTTGAGTAAATGCGTTCACCAATTCAGCAAATGTAGATATCGACCTGTTGGGCAGGCTGACGAACCATCGAAGTGCCGGTCCTGTTAGGGTGGACACGAATCCTTTGCACATGCAAGCCTCCTTAAGTTGCCCTATAGCTGTTACCGTCATCATTTTCTGCTTATACTGGCTGATATGATCAAAGGGATCTGCTGTGCCGTCGAAGAGAGGCATATTTGGATTTGTGAATCCCTTTGGCATGGCTGTGATGGATATGGTGTCCACGAATGGTGAATCCCTGGGACCCTACTCAACATCTCCTTTAGTTCCATGTACTGCTGATTGGTTATACTGGCTGAATCCGGGGTCCGTCTGTCAGCTGTCTGCATATTTCCTCCTGATCCGGGTTCTTGAAGGTTCTGATAGGCTCCGGCAGCCAGGGGGGTTGTAGTAACGATTGTCCCCTGCTGCCAGTTCACTTGCTGGTTTGACTCGAATCCTGCTACCGGTGTCTGATCGATTGTTGCGGCACTGCTGACGGGGAGGCCACCTGTTTGTGTCCCTATGCAGTTAGCCGGCTGCCAGCTATTTGGTGTGAGGTATCCTAACCCTCGTGGGGTTATTCTTCCATCTGACGGTACTGTAGCCAAATCTAATCTTGTTATTAGTTCAACTGGTATCTGCCTGCTGCCCGATGCTCCCCGTGTCAGATCTTGATCAGGACAAGAGTTGGTCGTCACACATCCAATCAAACACATTTATAATACTCAACAAACAACTAGTTAGCGGTAAGTCGAGGTCGATCCATGGGACGGTGTGCTTTGGGTTCTAAGTCTATCTATCTCAATTTATGCTAGTGTCACAATTTGGTTAGTTTGTAGTTGTGTTCTAGACTAATAAAAGCAATAAAGTAAAACAAGCAATAAATGAAAAGATGTAAACAAATGGCTAAAAGTGCTAGGATATAATGGGGTCATAGGGGATTCATGGTGTTGATCATACAAACATGTTTACAAAGTTGCAAGCAATTAATGTTGTGGAGGAACCGAGTTGGTTTATGTCTTACGGTTCATAGGAAGAGTTGGGTCCCGGAGCCGAATCGTTTAGATTGTACAACACCTACAAGTCGACTTACTTTCCTCCTATTCAACTTCTATGCATGGTCTAACAAGACTCGAGTTGGTTTATATCTTACAAGTCAAGTTGAGTAGATAAGAGATGGTTATAAATGCAAGGATTCATAGGCTTAGCATTTCATCAAACATAACATGTGCATAAAGTTGACATCACAACAAGCAAGCAATTTGATTATGAAAACATATTAGATTAAGCATGCATCAATCCCATGTTGGTTTCCCCTAATTACCCATTAATCCTAGCTAAAGAAACTACTCACTCATTATCATGGGAAACATGTCATTAATGGTGTCAATCATCATAACAAGTTTAAACATGATAATAGAATGAAGAAATGAACAATAAAGATTAAAGAGTAAAGGAATTATACCAAACTTGAGATGATCCAAATAATAAAGCAAAGAATAATAGAAGAAACTTGATTGATTGATGAAGAGTTGTCAATTCTCCAATAATAACCCAATAATCTTCAATTACCCAATAATAAACTTGAACAATAATAAAGGAAAGATTAATGTGTAATTTTGTGGAAAGATTAAGGAGTAATCTATTCTAATCTACTCCTAATCTAATCTAAGGAAGGATTTTTTCTAGCTAAGAGAGATCTCCTTTTGATTACTACAAATGGGGTATTTATAGTGGGGATTCATTAGGTTAACTAAGGCTAAATTAGTAATTACACTTTTGAGTTTAGAGCAGGGAAACGCTAGTCTTTTTGGAAGGATGGGCATCTTTCTTGAAGCTTGAAGAAACGAAATTTGCTGTAAGGGAATCCGGGCGTCTTAGGCACGGGACGGGCGGATTTGGGAGGTTCTGGACGGGCGTCTTCAGGGGAAGACGGGCGTCTTCTGGAGGTTCTGGACGGGCGTCTTCAGGGGAAGACGGGCGTCTTCTGAGTTTTTGCCCGGGCGTCTTCAGGGGAAGACGGGCGTCTTGTAGGAAGACGGGCGGATTGTTGGGAAGACGGGCGGATTCTAGGCTGTTTATTTATCTTTTCTTTCTGTCTAACAATCCGAGCGTCTTGTGGGGAAGACGGGCGTCTTGCTTCACCAGAATCCGAGCGTCTTTGCTGCGGGACGAGCGTCTTGGCGGACAACTTCTTTGTTTGGCCTCGGATTGTAAAACAGACGTCATTTTCTCATCCGGACTCCTATTGGAGTGATTCAAAAGCTTAGATCACTTGTTTTTTCGACGCCGTTCCATATAGTATACTTCAGAGCCAAAGGAGCAACTCTTGTTTTGGGTTCCGAGCAATTTCTTCTTGTAATGCCTTCTCTCTCGTCATTCTTACTTTTAACCCTTTGATCCTTCTATATACACTTTATTCCTACAACCTTGGTCATCATTCTTGCCTCCTATTTATACTAGTCCATCCAATATCATCAATAACCTTCCAAATAAGCACAAGAGACGGGAATTTCCGCCTCATTTATCTCCTTTTCTACAAAACATATGAAATGCGATAGAAAAGCAAATAGGAAGGTTTTGACGGATAAAATGGCCATAGAATGTTATAATAGTATGCAAAATAGGCTCAATTAGGGGACTAAATGTGAGCAAATAATGTTCACATCAAATATCCCCAAACCGAACCTTTACTCGTCCCGAGTAAAGAGGTGACAAAAACTAGACCTTTATTTAAACTATCCTACTAATATAACCGATATGAGACAATTAGAGGGTCTCACTCCGCCCCTTCAACTCACAACAAGACAACCATGAGGTAGGATGCCTTCTTGCAAGGCAAGGTGGGGCTTGCCAAAATGGCGACACATCCAAGCATTAAGCACACAAAATCAAGTAATGGATGCATCTACAAAAGAATAGCCACTTTCCTCATCTAAGTGGCGGAAATTATCTACAAGGGAAGCAATTCAAGGGTACACACTCCTTCATAGATGCAATTTCTTCAAACTAAGCCTAGAAGGATACCAATAAATCACCTCCAAGTTGTGTCGAGCTAGGGTACCTTTGTCTTCAATCGTTAAATGCTTTTGTCAAGAGTAGACTCCCTATGGTGTTAGAAACACTGGAGGATCGCGGAATTCTCCCTCTTGCCTAGACAAGAAGAAGGGTCATCTCCTCTCTACCATGCACAAAAATGGATACAATGGATAAAGGGATCGATAGTATTTGAGTTTCATTTGGGAGTTTGCTTTTGTTGTTGTTTTTTTTTTCCCAATTTCTTGTGGCATATAACATTTGAGAACACTTTCTTGCCATTTCTTTTTAATTTTTGGCATTTCAACACTTGACAACTTTTTGCATTTCTTTTGAACATTTTCAAAGTCACCCCATATGTAGTGAGAGTGCCTTATATTTGAAGCATAGGAGTCTATTTTTGCTCCTCTTTTCATTTGATGCATTTTTGCAAACTTTCTCTTTTCATTTCATTTCTTGAACTCAAATTTTGAACAATTTTTGTGCCCATTCCCTTTGATGACAAAATATATGGTAGAACATGGATGAATGATGGTTGCATGGTTTCATGGGTCACCTTGGAATAAACGGTAGCCAAGGAGTTATCATACCACAAGGTACTCTTGACTAGGCCTTAATCCATGAGTCAAAGGATACTAGCATGACACATCCTAGGGTGTTTTACAAGTATTTTAACAAGCAAAGTCTTAAGAAGAAAAAGCATCTACTAGGGCCTATATACACTTGTCAAGCTTCCCAAATAGACGGTTTCACAAATTTTTTCTAACATGCAACTACATGCCATGATGCAACTAACATATAAACATCCTAATGCTTATGATTCTACCAACTAATATGTCATATAAACTAAATGCAACTCCTAACAACACATAGATAAACAAACCGCAACAACAAAATACACCACATTCTCCTTGACATGTAAGTCCATCCTCCTCATATAATGAAAAAGAAATGGAAAGGAAATAGAGATTAGAGTGATCATACCAAGCGGTCTTCATTTTCCCTTGATAATGCCTCAAATATAGTGTTGTATCTATGTGAGAAGATAACAAAAACACAAGTATATACAATTCTACACTACTAAATTAAAGAACATGTTTTTTGGGTTTTCAAATTTTCAAATTTTTATGGGTTTTTGTTTTTATGGAATTAAAAGACATATTTTTGTGATTTTTCGAAATTTTTTAATTTTTATGTATTTTTGGAATATAAATTCCCATCCCCCACTTTATTTTGGACATTGTCCTCAATGTACATGTAGGAGTAGGAATAAAAAGGAAATACATGTTTTTGGATTTTTGATTTTTTGAAATAAAGTACAAATGCAATATGATATGAATGAATGCATGCTCTAACTAAATGCAATTCTATATGACATATATAACAAATGAATGCAATCTAAACTATATTATATGATGCATGATTTCTAGTAAACTATGGTCACCTATGATCAAACCTCCCCAAACCGATTTAAACACTATTTCTAGTGTAGAAATGAATAGGTTTGGCCATTAGTAACTATGCATGAATTCTAATCTATATGCAACTATCTACATGAATCATGTGAGATATATTACAATGCAATTATACTATATGAACTAAATAATGTAAATGCAATATGAAATATAATACACATGTAAGCTAAATGTATATGTATATAACTAAATGCAAGTGGAAATGTAATGCAAAGTGAAAGGAAAGGATATCTTACAAATGGTGGTTTGAGGGAGGACTCCACCAAACTCATTCCGTGTTGAGGTCCTTTATTTTGTCCATAGAGCTCAAGGCTCTTAGAAGAAGATCAAAAGCTTGTGAACAAGCTCCAAACAAGCATAAGTATGGGTTGCTCCATTTAAACGTGAAATTAGGCCAAGGAAGTTTGTCATATATCCTTTCTTTCACCTTGTCCTTGGCACTAGAGCTTTCCCGATGCTTCAAACCAATAAGCCCATGATTCTCGTCAACACTAGGTATGAAGTATGGTTCATATTTGTCCGGAGACTTTAACTCACCACCTTCTTCTTCAATTTTGGTGATGATGATAGCATTTTGATTTGTCAATCCTTCCAAATTAGAAGAAGAATTCTCATAACATTGATGATCGGATACCTTAGGAGTTGAGATTGTGGGTGCCAAACCTCCACAAGCACGTTCATTTGCAATTTTCTTCTTGAGCTTTTCCACCAAGTACCCTTTATATGATGATTTGACTTTTTGGAGAAGATCCACCATATCATCTCCAACAATCATAGGTTCCATGGTGGGTGCGAAAAGGTCTTCATGGTCAATAGGAAAGAGGAATTCATCTTCTTCATGGAAGCATACCTCAAACTTTTCAAGGATGGGCTCCTCAAGTAAGGCAATCTCACAACTCCATTCCTCTTCTTCATTGCAAGACACATATCCCGCATAAGCTTCTTCCATAGGCTTGTCATCATTGCTATCTCCATACGAATCATAGATAGGGGCTTCACTCTTCTTCATTAATTCTTCCTCCACCATCTCAATATTCACATCAAATGTCACACCCTCATACTCACAAAGGCTAAGAGTATTTGGCTTACTCAACTTCATATCTTCCTCATCAAACACCACACTTTCATACTCACAAGAGCTCAATGAGGTTGGCTCTTCCCACTTCTCATCAAAGGTAACTCCTTCAAACTCACATTCATGGTCAATGTCTAAAGAGTGGTGAGGGGTAGTTAGTTGGGTTTCTTTTATTTGGGCAATTTGAATTTCCAACTCCTCACCTTGAGTAACAATGCCTTGAAGAACAATGTCCCTTCTTTGGCTCTCTTCTAGCATTTGTTTGAAGAAGTTATGTTGATCTCCCATCATTTGGAGAATCACATTTTGAATGGGCTCATTTTCTTGTTGTGGGTGAGTGTGAAAATGGTTGTATTGTGGCATTTGGAATTGGTTGTAAAGTGAGTTTTGGGTGGTTGGTTGTTGTGGGTATTGGATGTGGCGATTTTGGTGGGGAAAGTTGGGGTAGTAGTTAGGATTTTCATTGTATGAGGTGTAAGGTAGGTTTGTGTTGACTTGCTCCTCAAACTCCCCATACCCATAGTCATACTCAAAAGATCCACCACATACTCCATGTGTCAAGTCTTGAGCCATCATAGCTAAGACAAGGAAACAACTACAAGCATGAAAACTACACAAAACGGTAAGAACAATCCTTGAGGAACAAGTTCCTCAAGGTGAGAGCAAAATTAAAATAGACAAACAAGTAAGAACTTAATCACATAGCAACATCCCCGGCAACGGCGCCATTTTGATCAGGACAAGAGTTGGTCGTCACACATCCAATCAAACACATTTATAATACTCAACAAACAACTAGTTAGCGGTAAGTCGAGGTCGATCCATGGGACGGTGTGCTTTGGGTTCTAAGTCTATCTATCTCAATTTATGCTAGTGTCACAATTTGGTTGGTTTGTAGTTGTGTTCTAGACTAATAAAAGCAATAAAGTAAAACAAGCAATAAAAGAAAAGATGTAAACAAATGGCTAAAAGTTCTAGGATATCATGGGGTCAAGGGGATTCATGGTGTTGATCATACAAACATGTTTACAAAGTTGCAAGCAATTAATGTTGTGGAGGAACCGAGTTGGTTTATGTCTTACGGTTCATAGGAAGAGTTGGGTCCCGGAGCTGAATCGTTTAGATTGTACAACACCTACAAGTCAACTTACTTTCCTCCTATTCAACTTCTATGCATGGTCTAACAAGACTCGAGTTGGTTTATATCTTACAAGTCAAGTTGAGTAGATAAGAGATGGTTGTAAATGCAAGGATTCATAGGCTTAGCATTTCATCAAACATAACATGTGCATAAAGTTGACATCACAACAAGCAAGCAATTTGATTATGAAAACATATTAGATTAAGCATGAATGAATCCCATGTTGGTTTCCCCTAATTACCCATTAATCCTAGCTAAAGAAACTACTCACTCATCATCATGGGAAACATGTCATTAATGGTGTCAATCATCATAACAAGTATAAACATGATAGTAGAATGAAGAAATGAACAATAAAGATTAAAGAGTAAAGGAATTATACCAAACTTGAGATGATCCAAATAATAAAGCAAAGAATAATAGAAGAAACTTGATTGATTGATGAAGAGTTGTCAATTCTCCAATAATAACCCAATAATCTTCAATTACCCAATAATAAACTTGAATAATAAACTTGAACAATAATTAAGGAAAGATTAATGTGTAATTTTGTGGAAAGATAAAGGAGTAATCTATTCTAATCTACTCCTAATCTAATCTAAGGAAGGATTTTTTCTAGCTAAGAGAGATCTTCTTTTGATTACTACAAATGGGGTATTTAAAGTAGGGATTCATTAGGTTAACTAAGGCTAAATTAGTAATTACACTTTTGAGTTTAGAGCACGGAAACGCTAGTCTTTTTGGAAGGATGGGCATCTTTCTTGAAGCTTGAAGAAACGAAATTTGCTGTAAGGGAATCCGGGCGACTTAGGCACGGGACGGGCGGATTTGGGAGGTTCTGGACAGGCGTCTTCAAGGGAAGACGGGCGTCTTCTGGAGGTTCTGGACGGGCGTCTTCAGGGGAAGACGGGCGTCTTCTGAGTTTTTGCTCGGGCGTCTTCAGGGGAAGACAGGCGGATTGTTGGGAAGACGGGCGGATTCTAGGCTGTGTATTTATCTTTTTTTTCTGTCTAACAATCCGAGCGTCTTGTGGGGAAGACGGGCGTCTTGCTTCACCAGAATCCGAGCGTCTTTGCTGCGGGACGAGCGTCTTGGCGGACAACTTCTTTGTTTGGCCTCGGATTGTAAAACAGACGTCATTTTCTCATCCGGACTCCTATTGGAGTGATTCAAAAGCCTAGATCACTTGTTTTTTCGACGCCGTTCCATCTAGCATACTTTCAGAGCCAAAGGAGCAACTTTTGTTTTGGGTTCCGAGCAATTTCTTCTTGTAATGCCTTCCCTCTCGTCATTCTTACTTTTAACCCTTTGATCCTTCTATATAGACTTTATTCCTACAACCTTGGTCATCATTCTTACCTCCTCTTTATACTAGTCCATCCAATATCATCAATAACCTTCCAAATAAGCACAAGAGACGGGAATTTCTGCCTCATTTATCTCCTTTTCTACAAAACATATGAATTGCGATAGAAAAGCAAATAGGAAGGTTTTGACGGATAAAATGGCCATAGAATGTTATAATAGTATGCAAAATAGGCTCAATTAGGGGACTAAATGTGCGCAAATAATGTTGATCTACCAAAGGAGACCTTCTTTCACCTGTCCCACTTACTGGAGTGACAGACTGCTGTTTTAGGATATCAATCTATGCCCAGAGCTCTCTGTTTCTCCTTCTTGCTTCAGCATCTGCTCTCCTTTGGTCTTCTCTCATGTTTTCCATAGCTTTTTGAAGATTTTCCACGCCGGTGAGTAAGATTTGTGTGGGACTAGGTGGCGGAGTGATGCCTGAACTTGCTGTTCCCTTATCTGACCTGGCCTGGGTCACGACAGCAGGAGTCCTGGGAGGTAGAGAGGCTTTTGTTGTCGTAATGATTCTTGAGGTGTGTCCGGGAGCCTGCGCGGCCACTGTTGATGTTGGATTTTGGGTAGACGGTGGTGGTGGCGATGGTTGCCTGCTCCCTGACACGGCTTCAGATGCTTGCTTTTCCATTGTATATCTAGAATATCAACGATTGACGACCACAATGCCCCACGGTGGGCGCCAAACTGTTTAGGTATTTTTACCCAAGTCGATTAATTAGGGTCAATGTAGTCTTACTCGTTGGTTATGTGTATGTTCGTTCGTATGTCAACAAATAAATAGAAAAATAAAGTGCGTAATGTAAATTGACACGTAAGATTTGGTGACGCGGAAAACCCAATGTGGGAACAACCGCGGGAGGGACGGTACCCTGTCAAGTATTGCACTATATGAATAGGAGGATGATTACAATCATGGCACAAAGCTAATCCTGCTGGCCCTAGGCGTCAGGCCTGTAAGATCCAAGACGAACGTATATTTGAGTATGATATGTCGAGGTGTGATCTTGAATGTGGATGTGAATGTGGTGTGTCCAATGAATGCCTTCTTGATTCGCTTCCTTGGCTATTTATAGGTTAAGAACCCTAGATATGTCCTACCTCAAATATGGAAAGGGAATATAATTTCCATAAGGACTCTTTCCAAACCCTGACTCCCTTGCCAATTCTCCCTGATCTCCCTAACTTCTCCCTAACTTCTCCCTATCTTCTCCCTATCTTCTCCCTATCTTCTCCCTGACACTTCTTTCCTTAATCTGGACGCCTTCCATGATGGGCTTCTAATCTTCCTTGAGCCCGTTTTCCCTTTCTCCATCCGCGGACTTCCTTCCTCCTTATCACTTCTTCCATAGCTTTCATTTTATTAAGTGGGCCTCCTTTGTTGTGCTAATTTTAGCCCAAACAGAAGCAAATTCTTTGGCCAGCCGTTTACCTCTTCATGAAAGCACCTGCGTTTACACAAAAAAAAAAAATACTAAACGTTAAAATCTGAAATTATTTCTGGCTCGTATGCTCCACACAACCTTTTAATACGATTTATTAACAATCCTCGTTACTAAATACCACATTACATCACTTCTCGTCTCATTGTAATGCCATTAATCAACCAATAACACGTTATAATGTCATTTAATAATGGAACAGAATCGTGTTTCCACGTCTTTAGTACATTGTAAAACTATCGCATTCTCTTTTAAAACCTTATTCAATTTGTCACTTCATCAATGTAAGCCACCGCCTTGATCTACATGTCATCCCCACGATCAGCGCACCGGGAATAGTGTACATAATTTAATAACACTAACATTTCTCAATTTTTTATATTGCAATAGAAACTTACTAATATTTTTATCAAATTTATAACAAAAAAAATTACAAGCAAAATGTAAATTATTTTTATTAAAAAAATTATTTGGCTATGTGATGAGCTCCCATTTCTACCTACATTTCGTTGCATTTGGAGTTCAATTACTGGCATTTGGAAGCGGTTTTTGTACATTTTAATGGTCTTTAACCAATCCCAAGTGTTATTACATTTAACAAGGAATTTCAAGGAGGATTTAAAGGTACTTAAGGGTCAAGAGAAGCATCAAAAGAAGGCAGAGAACAGACATTGAAGAAGCCTTTCAAGAAGCAAGCAAAGGAAGAATTGAAGGCGGAATTCCAGCAGAGAACTCGCACCGTGCGAGTTTCTTACCTAGAAAATCGCATCTTGCGATTTTTCTGGGTTTCTGCAATTTTGTTACGAGCTTGTTTCTATCTTAAGGTCCATTAATCCTTCTTATCTTAGGACTATATATAGATGGATACCATTAGATTTTCATCATCTTTATCATTAATGTGGAATCAATTTGTAATTGGAAGAATTATCATCTTTTTAATTGGGTTTTAGATCTAGTATGGAGAACTAATCTCCTCTTTTTAATCCAACTCAAAGGTGTAATCTTTGGTTTTAAAACACTCTAATCTTTCCATAATTATTATTATTGCTATTAATCTCTTGTGTTTACAAGTTGAATTTTGGAATCGTTGTTTGATTATAGTAATTAAGTGCGATTTCCTTGTTACTTAATTAAATCAAGTTCCTTAATTTATTATTGTTGGGTTTATTAAGTTTTGAAAGGTTTCATTAACCCTCAAATTAAACTCATTTAATTTTAGATCTAAATTACTCTTTTAATTAGATGTTGATCTTATGCATGCATAACAAAATAAATATAAAAGTAAGAACAAGGTTCCTTACATTTGTAGAAATCGGATTAGGGCACAAGTAAGAACACCTTTCTATACTTGTTCTTGAGCTCAAAATAAATGGATGATTCCTTTTGTCCCAAAAGTATGAGAACCTCCTTTCAATTGCTCCAAGACTATCCCAAAATCCTACAAATATTACTAACTAGATAATAGATGTAGTTTACCTTAAATTTAATCTAATATTATTTTTATTTACTACACTAGTAAGTATATCAATATTAGATATTATGAACAAAATTGAACATAAATAATTTATGTGTATTTTAGAGAATAAGATAAAGAGAGAGAGAGAGAAGCGATTTTGAGCATAACAAATCATATATATAAAAATGAGAACAATCCTCTCATTTTCTATATGGCAACCGGTTTTCTCCCCTAGGGTAGTCCAATTTTGTCTTCTCAATTTTGCTTTTGTTCTTCACAAGAAAAGCTAAGATAGGTGTAGGTCTCTTTTATGCAATAAGGTCATCATAATGTCCCAATTAGCATAAAATAATCATCCACTAACCTCTACATAAACCGGTTTTTATACTTAAAATGGACCTCCATTTTATCTTTGTAATTTGCCATTTGTAATATATGTGACATGTGACATGTAATATGTCATTAGGCATAATAATGAATATTTAACTAATTAAATATCATTATGTATTAAATAAATTACAAATAACAAATTAACAAGTAATTCACAATTACATGTATATAAAATGGGTCACATTAAGCCTAGTTAATATAATCTACAATATTTTGTAATTATAGCTAACTAATTTCTGTTATCTCAAATGTTTCATAAACATTAATCAATTTTAGTAATATAACATATTAATTACTAAATTGAATCTTATTTAATCAAATTACAATAAGATATAATATTCTCTCTTATAAATATCAATTTGTTCAATTTCAGGATTTAATCAATCTGTATCATCATACAATCGATTAACTTTACAGTTTAGGGAATCGTCCTTTAGGAGTGACCTTAAGGGATCAACTGATCACCACCGTTAAAACGACAGTAATGTCAAACTCTAGTCAACCAATCATTACCGATTAATGTTGACCAGTTGACTTATATAAATAAATCATTTCTTTACGTATTCTTATTATGAGATTCATTAATGTGATCGCACTATTGTTGAGGACACATACTCCAACAATCTCCCACTTGTCCGAGACAAGTGTCCGTCACCAATTCTCTTGTCCTATTACAATCCCCCACTCAATGCAAGGTGTCTTGCAGGTCGTTCTTGCAAGTGATCATATCAAGAGTGGTTTCCTCGATCTGGAGAGTAACTGTCTGACCGGAATTAACTACCGTAGATACCTTCCGAGCGTGGGCACGCATTTCCAGTTCACTACTCCTCGAGTGGCCCTGAAATTTTTTTTTAAATAACCCTGATAAGGGGATGGACAATTCCTATCGCACTATTCCTTTTGTTTAGCCACAGCTAATCATGACCCAAGAGATGCCCATTTGACCCCATTTACGAAAGTCGTAGAGCATAACTCAAACTCACTCAGAATCTGTGCCAACTTGGACGAATAGTGTTGGAGTAGTGTCCTCCACAATAAGTGCGTTTACATATTAAATCTTGTAAAAGGAATATCAGGGATTTATCTTTTTATTTGCTAGCTGGTCATCGTTAATCGGTAATGATTGGCTGACTAGAGTTTGACATTACTGTCGCGTGACGGCGGTGATCAGCTGATCCCTTTAGGTCACACCTATAGGATGACGCCAAAATAGAATGAATTAATTATTTTTATGAGATACGAGATAATTAATTCCTTGTATTATTTGACTTTTAATTAGTCACGTAAAAGTATTATTTGATGACGGGTTACGAACTCGGGCAGAGAAGATTTATTATTTAATTATGTGATATTTAAGTAATAAATTAATAATTTAGAATTTATTAATTGTTAATTAATTAATTTTATGCGATATGTGTATATGTTTTGAGGTGGAATTAATTAGCTATTTATATTTTACAAGAGGTTGTAAAATTAGCTAATTGGGATAATATTGACACATTGTATGTTGATAAAATGGTCTTATGATTACTTAATAGTTAAGTAGTCATTGATAGTTAATTTATATTATTTAAGTGTTAAATAATCAAATTAATATTTAATTATGTCAGATAATTAATTATAAGACTTATAAGCATTTGTGGGGCAAATGTCGAAAATTGGAATGGACCCGGAGGGGACCATTTGGACAGATTTTTATACACTACTAATACACTCATTGTGAGTGGAAAAGGTAGGCATTTTCCTCTAGCATTTGTATGTGAATTGTATATATTTGCATGCTTATATATACCTAAGTCCTTCCATTATTTCTAAGGTTGTAAATTTGAAAAAAAAATTGGTCTTTGTGTGCTTGTTGTGGATGGTTCATATACACCATCAATAGACCATATTTTTCTTCTTATTTTGTTCATCCTTTTATAATAAACACATATAAAAGTAAACTAATAATATTATCAAGGTAATAATATTAATTAGTACATCAAATATACAAATAAACAAGGTTACTACTACATTTACCTAGTTAGTATTTTAGTAGTATTTTGGGTTTATCTTGGGTGCCACCTTAGGAGATTACCTACTTTGGTAATTAAGGTGTTGGAGAATCATCCTTATTGCATTAGCACAAGAACAACATCAAGGAAGGAGTCCTTGAGTTGTGCCCATTTTGCCTTATAACAATGTAAGGAATTTTTGTCTTAAGATGGTTTAATACTATCTCTATTATATTTTGCTTTGCGTGCATGTAGATTTAGACCACGTAAAATTAATTTGTAATTTTGATATCATAAGATGAGTATTAGTTTGGTCTAAATAACTAACAAGTGGTATCGGAGCATTGTTATATACATGCATGTTGTCTTAAGACGATTTTAGTAATTTATGAGAGAAATTAATAAAATTGATATTATGTTACTAAAATTAGTTTTATCACATAATATGGTCTTACATGTAAATAATCTGGTCTTAGGATGATATGGGACGAAAATTTGATTTTTGTTATTGTGGACATGGCCACCTACACGCCAAGCCGATCTGTTGGATGTATAGCGGTCTTTTGAAAGCTACGCTCGGCGGCGTAAAAATGCTTTCGACCGGATCGTTTTAGATCGGTCAGTTTCGTCTCAATAAGGGTCTCGAAACGATTAGAGATGTTCGGAGTCGCCACCAAGCATTTGTGGGATGCTTGGAACCCGTTAGAAATCCCCTTTATACCTTGGTTAAATGGAAGCACAAAGCAGCGTTTGACATAGGTACTAAAGATAAGGAACTCGTCCCTCTTTAGCATCCTATCTCTAGAATGACTCTCGTACGCCCTGGATAAGGTCGTCCACTATCCAAAGTTTCTGAGAAAGAGGTCAAGGTGTATTGGGAAGCCCTTTAATCAGACACCCAATCCCGCCCGCGGTAGCGGCCTCTACTGATCGATCTTGGTTGGTTGAATGCAAAAGTTGATAAAACGGTTTAAATGCATGAATGCGCATCCAATAATTTAAACCTAACATGTGAGAGCTTTCTAAGTCGGTTGATTTAATCCAAGTATCAAGTATAAGATGTCGAGTTGGATTAACGGTTGATTTGCATGCAAGACGGAAATTAAACATCCATTTATCGTATTAGGTTTATGGCGCATAATGTGATCCATTTAATAAGGCATTTTGCAAATATGATTTTGAACGAGTAAATAGTCATCTGATCCGTCCTATATCCGGGCTAACCGGAGTCGGGATCGTCTTAGACTAATGTTGGAAGGGAACAAACCCTGTGCCAGACGGCTATATGAGGCGCGAGCCAGCCGGCGGTATAAGGGGCTCCCTGGTTTTGAAAATGAGAAATAAAGGGCCTGTTTAGGCGCGAGTCAACCAAGGTTGTATTCTGTGTTCTGACTATTCGAAAAACGTTATAAAACGTATAAAAAATGGGTATTTGAACCCGGTTTGATTTGAAAGGGTCGTTTAGACCGCATTTGTTGATTTGAAGAACTAGACTCGAATAATCATCATGATTTTGATAATATTCGGTGTCGGGTTCGATTTGACAAACTTGACATGAATAGTTTTGAAAATAATTATGAACTAATTGTTTTAAGTTCATTTGAATGTAATTAGTCGATGCTCATCATCGTACCCGGGTTGAAATCCGGCATGGTATATAAAACCAAGGATGACTTTGTGTTGGTGACTAATATGAAAGGTAAAGAAATGAGGGGAGGCTTTTAAAATACCTCCCAAAATGTGAAATAAAAAGGTTTAAATGCCTTTTAAATGTCATTAACCAAATATTATCACCGAAACACGGATTTAACCGTCATGGTATAAGGAACCAAGAGTGAAAAATGTTTTATGGTTAAAACAAATGAAATAAAAAGGGTTCTAAAATATTTGAAATGGTAAGACAAAACCAATTACAAATATGAAAATGAATTAAAGGGAAATGACGAGAACAAATACGGTTGATCTCTGACTTGGACACTCCATTTAGGCGCGGGCTAGCCGGCGAAGCAAGGGGCTTCTGTCTCAGGCCAAAAATCAGTTTTTGCTCGTTTTTTCCATGTTTTGGTTCATATTATGCACGTTTTAGCATGTTATAGTCATGAAACAAATGAAAACATAATAAAAGAGGATTTTTACACCCTCATACTTACATGTTTGGTTATGGCGAGTGACTGACGTAAGTATAACAACTCGTTTGGTCGGAAAAGACTCGGTTTAAAACCGTTTTGATAAGTAAAAAAGAGTGTTTTAAGTTTAGTGACGGTGTAGTGGTCGAAGTGGCCGGTCAAGTGATTTAATGCACGATGATGGTACCAAATAATGTGTAAGGCTTGTATTTACGATCGGTAGGTCGTAAACACGCGTCGGATTGTGACTTAAGAAGTCGAGTCGAGAATTTTAAGGGAGAAAAGAGGGGGCGGACACTCGCGTCACTCTCAAATGGGGGGCATTTGAGGGGTATTTATAGGAGAATGAGTGGTTGTGTGATTTTTGAGCGACGTGGCCACTTGGGCTGCTCAAAGAGGCGCGAGCCACGTCGCGGTTCTTCGAGGTGAGTTGTCGTTTTCACAACAAACGCAATCATGATTTGTTCTATCCTAGGTTTTATAGTCACATGTTTGGTACTTGACCATTCATCAATCCGGGAAAACTTAAGGTAGAAGGTTTGAAATGTTTTGTTTTTGGTGGTTGACTCGGTTTGACTCGTTGTTGGAGTCGGGATTTGGATTTTTGAGCCGGTTTTTGGTCTGGTGTCGGTTTTGACTCTAGTTAGTGTCATTGCGACCCCGTCGTCGTGCATTAAACACTCCAGGTATTTTTGAAATGTTTTGAAACGTTTTATTTTCGAAATCGTTTTAAGTTTTCCGACGTAAAGTTGTACACAAACTGTCGATCAAACGCCGCGATTCCAAAACATGTTATAGTCCGATAATCAACGGTCTTGATTAAAAATATAATTAAAGTTAGGACAAAAATGTGGCATAGTTATTTGATTTAATATATAATTAAAGTTAGGTCTCAACAGATACTGGGTATCTACAGAGCCCCCACTTTGACTGAGGCTTGGACAGGGCAAAAGTCAAAGTAGAGCCCCCAGGTCAATCGAAGATTACAACCTGGAGATTCAAGCGACGTCGAGGCGACTCGAAAGGATTCGGGCCAAGGACCTGCCGTCGGGAAAAGGGCGACGCCAAGGTGACTCGAGGGTACGAGCCAAGGACATGTCGTCGGGAACAGTTTAGAGTCTGTCGACTGTCCGTGCGGGTCGTTTAAAGTCCATTAGACTACGTACAATGGCTCGCCAGCCATAGGAAGGAGTCATACCTGAGGCATATTCGGATATGTCCTTGCACGTTTGCGGACAAAGGCTCGCCAACCATGATAAGGAAATGTACCCGAGGCATCTTCGGGATGTGTCCTTGAGTGTTTGCGGACAAAGGCTCGCTAGCCATGATAAGGAAATGTACCTGAGGCATCTTCGGAATGTGTCCTTGCACGTTTGCGGACAAAGGCTCGCTAGCCATGATAAGGAAATGTACCCGAGGCATCTTCGGGATGTGTCCTTGAGTGTTTAATTTGCGGACAAAGGCTCGCCAGCCATGATAAGGAAACGTACCCGAGGCATCTTCGGGATGTGTCTTTGCTCGTTTGCGGACAAAGGCTCGCCAGCCATGATTAGGAAATGTACCCGAGGCATCTTCGGGATGTGTCCTTGAACGTTTGCGGACAAAGGCTCGCCAGCCATGGGGCGGTCGGTTGATGGACCGTGAGCATAGCCGCGTCAAATGGGCTTGTTTTGAAAGTAACGAACTCGTGATGCCGCTGTGGAAATAGTGAAGTCGAATTTTCACTATCACTGTTTTTGAAATGAACGGGTTCCGCGAGGAAGCCCCTTATTGGTATTTGAAGGAATAGTGAATTTGGAATTTTCACTATTCGTCGTTCTTTTTTGAATTTGAAGTGGCGGTTTCGATCGCCGTTGAATTTGAATTTTGAAGAAAATAGCAAATTTTAAATTTTGCTATTACGTTTAAAGTGACGGTTTATGTGCCGCCGCTGACATTTGAAAGAAATAGTGAATTTGGAATCTTCACTATTAATTGAAGTGACGGTTTATGTGCCGCCGTTGACACGTGTGGTGAAAGTAGTGGAATTTAATTTCCAGCTATTATTTTGAAAATGACGGTTTTAATTGCCGTCGTTTGAAATTTGAAGAAATAACGGATTTTGGATTCTCGCTATTATTTTTGAAATTTTTGAAGGAAAATAGTGAATTTTGATTTCACCATTATTTTTGAAATTGGCGGTTTTGATCGCCGTTTGTTTGAAATTTTCGAAAATAGCGAATTTAAATTTTCACTATTTGTTTTTGTCTTTGAGAAAATGACGACCTCTAATATCGTCAATGAGAATTCGAAGTTTAATATGTGAAATTGGGCCAAAGCCCAAATTTCGGTGAAAAAGCAAGGGGCAGCCTGATTGAGGCGCGAGCCACCTTGCGAACCAAAGGGGCTTCCCTTTTTTCTGTAAAAGACGCGAATTCAGGCTGCATTTCATTCATCACTTCGTCTTCTCCAAATTTCGACAAAAACAAGCTAAGATCGCCATTGTTGGACCTTCTAGCTCGCTTGGGTTCGTGCTATCATCAACAATGTCATCTCAAGGTATGCATTCCCTCATGAATCCATTTGAATTTGTTGACCTTTAGCTTAATTGGATTAGGGCGAATTTTACCCTAGAAAAATCGAATTAGGCGTTTTTGGTTGAGCCCATTTTGAGTGAAATTGATGGTTGCATTAGGTTAGAAACCTGTTTAGGAGTATATGGGTGCTTTTAGTTTGCATTTTGGTCCCCGTTCCCGCTCCCTATGCTCGAAAAACGTGAGTGAGGTGAGAAATCGTCTCATTTCGCAATGCCAAGTTTATTTGCTTGGGTAGTAGGTCCCACAAGGTTGCATTGTAGTTGGGAATGTAATACTCCGTATTTATGAGTCTTTGGGTACTCTATCGAGTAGGCCTTACTCTGTCGAGTAAGGGTGAGTTGCGTTTTAAAATAGTTTCTGACCTGTTGGGTACTCGATCGAGTAAGGGGGATTCGATTGAGTACCTTAGCTAAGAAGAGAGGCTGGTGATTGAGAGGTTCCCTCGATCGAGTAGCCGGTTTACGGGGAGTTATTTCTCGGGTGTTGTTAATTATGCGATTAAGGTATATAATCTTTTCCGTCATTGTTCTAAACACTTTTCAAAACCTAAATTACTGTCAAGAGAGAAAACAAAGTACGTTCTTCACTTTAATCGGATTGTTAGCAAATCCTGGAGTTTGGAAGGTCGGATTTCATCGTTCGTTATACCGTTGAGATCTTTGCGTCGAGGGTAAGACCTATGTACCGTTTTTATAGTATTTCCTTTAAGTTGTTTAAACCCTAATATGGGGATTTGGGGGTTTTGTGTAGATTGTGATTTGGTAGTGTTTATATGTTTGTATGATAGAAGGAGGTTTTGTAGAAGAGGCTTTTTGATACAGCTGTTGAGACCGTCTGATAGTTGTGCTTTCCAGGTAGGATTTCCTACTCAGTATTAGTCCCATAATGTGATGTTGATGTGTTGTGGTTGATTGAATAATATAGTAATTGTATTGTGACGGTTGTGATTGTGATTGTTTGTCCCTGGTTCTCGAGACGTGTTCTCGCCTGAGTGGAGTCACTTGCGGGAGTGGCTTCACGCCCTAGTTTCGCCCTTCGTGGAACCCGCCACGGAAGGGGATGTGCACATTAATGGACAGGGTTATCGCTCATTATGAGGAGCGGGGATTTGGTGGGTACGGCTGCGGTCCCCCACTGGCAGGGCTGGTCCAGTGGACAATCGGTGATTGAGATTGATGGGACTGATGTGATTGTGTGTGTGACGGTGTGAGATATCTGTTTATCGTGTTGTTGATATATATATATATATATATACATATATATATATATATATATATATATATATTTATATATATATAGATTGTGTGATTAGTACTGACCCCGTGTTGTTGTTTGTAAAACCTGCGGTGATCCATTCGGGGATGGTGAGCAGTAATTGAGAAGGTTTGAGTTGAGTCACATGGGATTGCTGGGATTGCCACTGTCAGATGATAGAAGTCTTCCGCTGTAGCTTAGTCGTTTAATAAACTTTACATTTAGTTGATTAGACAGTTGGTTAGAGAACTTGTACCCGTATTTTGGGATTTGGCTTGGTTTGTACTTTTCAATAAAGTTATACTATTAAATGTTGTTTCATTATTGTCTTATGATTATCATGCTTCGGGTAACCGAGATGGTAGTATCCTTATACCTGAGTGGTCCTGGTAAAGAACTTGGAGTATGGGGGTGTTACAAATGGTATCAGAGGGACGATCCTGAAACCTGTAACCAATAAATCTAATGAATATAAGGAGTCAATTAAAATGAACCCGAGGTAAAGGTTGTAGGAGCTAATGCAAAGGCTTGGGATACGTCCTGAAGTCGCGAACTTGCCCTACAATTTTGAACCGGTCACGTGGGGGGTGTATATCGAGGTCGTATGCGTTGTTTGTTAGCTTGTGTGTGGATGTGATGAAGTATGTGTAATTGTTGGATGTTGGGAGTAGAAAGTTGAGAATGTGAAAGAAAGATTGATGAGATATATAGAACTGATGTTGGAATGAGAAGCATGATGCATGTTTACTATGTGGCGTTTAATAACATGATAGAGTTATTTCGTTGATCGTATGAAGAGTTGTGTAGCATTATATGCTAAGTTATGATATAATGTTGGGATTTATAAAGTTGTTTATAATGTTGGAATATGATATAACATGCGGGTAGCGTTTTTGAGTTAGCATGACTCGATCGAGTGGGACTGACTTGATCGGGTAGGTACTTGACGATTTTGAATCCATAATCGTGTTTTTGGGCACTCGATCGAGTACCTCGGGCACTCGATCGAGTAAGGGGTCACTCGATCGAGTAGCCGGGCTACTTGATCGAGTATGTTAGAGGTCAGAAGGTCTGTTTTGGGTCTGGAGTCGGGGCACTCGATCGAGTATGTTGGGCACTCGATCGAGTAGCCTGCTACTCGATCGAGTAGGTTAGGGAACTCGATCGAGTATGTCCTGGGCAACTTACTTTCGTGTTTTGAGGTTTTGGTACGTATGTTTATATCCACCCCTTTTCTGATATAGTTTCAAGATGCCGCCCAAGAAGAATGCTTTGTATGCGAGAGCTGAGCTTATGAACATAGATGATATCGTTAAGATGTTGGAGCAACAGGATGCTCTTACGGAGGCTTTAAAGACGGTGGGAAAGGATAAGGATAAGGATAAGGATAAGGAGAAGGAGGTTGATCACTCTAAAATCAGCCTCTATATAGCGAGGTTTAACCCGAAAGAGTACAAGGGGGTTGGGGAGCCTAACCTTCTTGATAACTGGCATAGAGAGATGGAGAACATACTAGATTTGGTTCACTGTCCTGATGAGATGAGAGTAGAACAAGCTGCGTTCTACCTGAGGGAAGCAGCTGGCAAGTGGTAGGATACAGTGAAAGTGAGTGCTAAGGAGTTGTATGCGAACCAAGGTTTACCTGCTATACCTTGGGAAGAGTTTCGTAAGGCTATGAGAAACGAGTTTGTACCGGAGCATGTGAGGAGTAAGTTGAGAGAGGAGTTCGATGGGTTTAAGATGACATCTGACATGTCTGTGGCCGAGTACTACAAGCAGTTTAATGAGAAGTCTAGGTATGCTGAGGATATGGGTTTGAGTGAGGAGAACCTGGCGCTGAGGTTTGAGAGGGGTTTGACCCCTAAGATCATGGATAAGTTACCCGTGGGGATCCTTACTGACGTTAAGGAAGCTTATGAGAGAGCTAGAAGAGCTGAGAGGTTAGTAGAGATGGCTCAGGAGAGAGTGGGTGTTGAGAAAAGAAAGTCTGAGAGTGAGGGTGGTGGCCAATCTAGTCACAAGAAAGGCAACCACAATCAAACTAGAGGGTTTTCTTCTGGGTCAGGGTTCAGTGCTGGGGCTTCCTTTGGGCGTGGCCGTGGAAGTGTTAGTGGTAGTTGGAGAATGACTTGCTAGGGTTGTGGTGGCGTAGGCCACAAGATACATGAGTGCACAAGTGCACCTAGAACTTTCCAGAGACCTGCGCAGAGCTTTGCGAGCAATAGACCGACTGGATCATGGTCAAACGGAGGAAGTCAGAGCTATCAGAGTGGAGGTAACCGCAACGGCGGTAATTCTTATCAGAAACCACCGACGAACAACAACAACAATCAAGGGTCGGGTGCTAAGCCGACCACATCACCAAAGACCTTTGTCCAGGAGGTGGATGAAGACAAGTGGAAAGCTGTTCATGATGGAGAAGGAAGCAGCTGGAGATGATGCACACGTTATCACTGGTACTTTTCTTGTTAACGGTATTCATACCTTTGTTTTGTTTGATTCGGGGGCGTCTCAGTCATTTGTATCTTCGAGTCATGTTAAGCGGTTGGGTTTGAGGGTATATGAGTATGTTAGTGAGGAAGTTTTTATACCTTCGGGTGAGTCTGTATCATGTGGGAGGTTATATAGGGATGTACCTATGATAGTTGGGCAAATTTATCTACCTGTAGACTTGCTAGAGTTTCCTTTTAGCGGTTTTGAGATGATAGTTGGGATGGATTGGTTAGGAAAGTATAAAGCTAAGATAGACTGTCATCAAAAGAAAGTGTCTTTAAAAGGTCCTAAGGGCGTTAGTGTGTCTTATTGTGGGTTTCTGGTCAAACCCAAAGTTAAGTTGATTGCAGCTGTTACTTTGAAGTCTTATCTGAGGAAAGGATGTCCTTTGATCTTGTGCCATGTGAGAGATGACCGGATAGAGAGCCCGACAGTTGATCAGATACCAGTGGTGGGAGAGTTTGAGGATGTGTTTCCGGAGGAGATTCCGGGGTTGCCACCTTAGAGAGAGATAGATTTCACAGTTGAGTTGAAACCGGGGACGGGGCCAATCTCTAAGGCACCGTACCGGATGGGTCCTAAGGAGATGGAGGAGCTTAGGAAGCAGTTAGATGATCTGATAGAGAAGGGATACATTAGACTAAGTGTATCGTCGTGGGGAGCACCAGTCCTTTTTGTGAAGAAGAAAGATGGGAGTTTGAGGTTGTGCATAGACTATAGAGAGCTGAACCGAGTGACAGTGAAGAACAAGTATCCTTTGCCAAGGATAGATGACTTGTTTGATCAGTTGAGTGGTGCATCAGTCTTTTCCAAGATTGATTTGAGGTCGGGGTACCATCAGGTGAAGATTAGAGAGATGGACATACCAAAGACGGCTTTCACGTCGAGGTATGGCCATTATGTGTATGTGGTGATGCCGTTTGGGTTATCTAATGCACCGGCAGTGTTTATGGACTTGATGAATAGGATCTTCAGACAGTTTTTGGATAAGTTTGTGGTGGTGTTTATCGACGACATCTTAGTCTACTCCAAGACTAAGGAGGAGCATGAGGAGCATCTGAGGATTGTGTTGCAGCCTTTGAGGGAGCATGAGTTGTATGCTAAGCTGTCCAAGTGCTTGTTCTGGTTAGAGAAAGTTGCTTTTCTGGGGCATGTAATCTCTAAGAAGGGAGTAGCAGTGGATCCGGCGAAGATTGAGGCAGTGACAAAGTGGGAAGCACCAAAGAATGTTGCTGAGATCAAGAGTTTTCTGGGTTTAGCTGGGTACTACAGACGGTTTGTGAAAGATTTCTCCAAGATAGCTAGACCTATGACAGCGTTGATGAGAAAAGAGAACAGGTTTCGTTGGGATGAGAGTTGTGAGACGGCGTTCCAAACATTAAAGGAGCATTTGACCACAGCTCCTATCTTAGCATTGCCTGAAGGGATCGAGAATTTTGAGGTTTATACAGATGCCTCAAAGAATGGGTTGGGATGTGTGTTGATGCAGAACGGTAAGGTGATTGCCTATGCTTCTATGCAATTGAAGCCTTATGAGGAGAACTACCCTACTCATGATCTGGAGTTGGGTGCAGTGGTGTTTGCTCTCAAGATATGGAGACATTACCTTTATGGAGCAATCTTTAAGGTATTTTCTGATCACAAGAGTCTCAAGTACATTTTCACTCAAAAGGAGTTGAACATGAGACAGAGGAGGTGGATGGAGCTGATTGGCGATTATGACATGGAAATTATCTACCATGAATGGAAGGCCAATGTTGTTGCAGATGCTTTGAGTAGGAAGAGTGTACATTCTTTGTGTACAGCTCTATCTCTGATGAGGTTGAGAGATGAGGTAGCGAGGTTTGGGATACATATGATGCAGAAAGGAGATGCCATGGGAGATTTGACAGTGCAGCTTGATCTTTATGAGGATATTCGAGGTAAACAGGCGTTGGATCCTAAGATGGTTGAGTGGAGAGCTGGAGTAGAGAAAGAGACAGTGACTCGATTCTTCATTCATACAGATGGTAGTTTGAGGTTCGATGGTAGGTGGTGTGTCCCTAATGACGAGGAGCTGAAAAAGACAATCATGACAGAGGCACATTGTACACCATATTCAGTACATCCAGGTGGTGACAAGCTATACAAGGATTTGAAGAACACGTTTTGGTGGCCTGGGATGAAGAAAGAAACGGCAGAGTTTGTGGCCCATTGTTTGACATGCCAAAGAGTTAAAAGGGAACAACGACGACCACAAGGTAAGATTAAGTCTTTAACGGTACCTGACTGGAAGTGGGAGTCCATTTCTATGGATTTTATCGCGGGTTTGCCAAAGAGTCAACAGGGTAACAACATGATTTGGGTAATAGTGGATCGACTGACAAAGTCAACTCACTTTGTTCCAATGAAAGATACATGGACTAAAGCACAATTGGCTATGACCTATCGAAAGAACGTGCTTAAGTTACATGGAGTCCCTAAGGACATAGTGTCTGACAGAGATGCGATATTTATATCAAGGTTTTGGAAAGAGTTGCAGGAATCGTTGGGAACAACTTTGAAGATGAGTACAGCATTTCATCCTACGACAGATGGACAGACAGAGAGAACGATCAAAACTCTTGAGGATATGTTACGAGCTTGTGTGATGGACTTTGGTGGTAGCTGGGAACAGAGGTTGGATTTGATAGAGTTTTCTTACAACAACAGCTACCACACTAGTATTGGTATGGCACCGTTTGAGGCTTTGTATGGGAGGATATGTAGGAGTCCGATTTGTTGGGACGATAGTGCTGAGGCAGTGGTTTTAGGACCAGAGATGGTACATGAGATGGTTGAACAGATTAAGATGATCAGGGAACGGATGAGAGCAGCTCAGGATAGGCAAAAGAGTTATGCAGATCTACATCGCCGAGATATAGAGTTTCAGGTTGGGGACAATGTTCTTCTGAAAGTGTCTCCTATGCGTGGAGTAATGAGATTTGGGAAGAAAGGCAAGCTGAGTCAGAAGTTTATCGAGCCTTATGAGATCTTAGAGCGAGTTGGGGAAGTTGCATATCGTCTGGCTTTACCAGCTGCGTTAGAGAGAGTGCATAATGTGTTTCATGTATCGCAGCTGCGGAAGTATGTGAGTGATCCGTCACATGTGTTAGAGGCAAAGAGCTTAGAGCTAGATAAGTCCTTATCATATCTTGAGGTGCCTAAGAAGATTCTTGACCGAAAGGTTAGGAAGACTAGGAGTGGTGAGACAGTTTTGCTTAAGATACTTTGGTCTAACCACGAGAGCGAGGAAGCTACATGGGAGCCAGAGGAGGCCATGAAAGAGCGTTACCCTTTCCTTTTTGATCAGGTATGTATGGTTACGGGGACGTAACCTTGTTTCTTTTAGGGGGGTAGGAGATGATCGCAAAGAGTTTTTAAGAGTGTTTGTACCCTTTTGTATGTTGTGTCGGTATGTTTGTCGGGATGAGTTTGGGTTAGTAACATGTTTTATGTCGAGTTCTGTTTTGGTTGTTGAGTCGGAAGTGTTGTGGGTGTATCTTTGTTTTGTGGTGGTTTGAACTTCGGGGACAAAGTTCTTTTTAAGGAGGGAAGACTGTAATACTCCGTATTTATGAGTCTTTGGGTACTCTATCGAGTAGGCCTTACTCTGTCGAGTAAGGGTGAGTTGCGTTTTAAAATAGTTTCTGACCTGTTGGGTACTCGATCGAGTAACGGGGGTGCTCGATCGAGTAAGGGGGCACTCGATCGAGTACCTTAGCTACTCGATCGAGTAGCCGGTTTACGGGGAGTTATTTCTCGGGTGTTGTTAATTATGCGATTAAGGTATATAATCTTTTCCGTCATTGTTCTAAACACTTTTCAAAACCTAAATTACTGTCAAGAGAGAAAGCAAAGTACGTTCTTCACTTTAATCGCATTGTTAGCAAATCTCGGAGTTTGGAAGGTCGGATTTCATCGTTCGTTATACCGTTGAGATCTTTGCGTCGAGGGTAAGACCTATGTACCGTTTTTATAGTATTTCCTTTAAGTTGTTTAAACCCTAATATGGGGATTTAGGGGTTTTGTGTAGATTGTGATTTGGTAGTGTTTATGTGTTTGTATTATAGGAGGAGGTTTTGTAGAAGAGGCTTTTTGATACAGCTGTTGAGACCGTCTGATAGTTGTGCTTTCCAGGTAGGATTTCCTACTCAGTATTAGTCCCATAATGTGATGTTGATGTGTTGTGGTTGATTGAATAATATAGTAATTGTATTGTAACGGTTGTGATTGTGATTGTTTGTCCCTGGTTCTCGAGACGTGTTCTCGGCTGAGTGGAGTCACTTGCGGGAGTGGCTTCACGCCCTAGTTTTGCTCTTCGTGGAACCCGCCACGGAAGGGGATGTGCACATTAATGGACAGGGTTATCGCTCCTTATGAGGACCGGGGATTTGGTGGGTACGGCTGCGGTCCCCCATCGGCAGGGTGGGTCCGGTGGACGATCGGTGATTGAGATTGATGGGACTGATGTGATTGTGTGTGTGACGGTGTGAGATATATGTTTATCGTATTGTTGATATATATATAGATTGTGTGATTAGTACTGACCCCGTGTTATTGTTTGTAAAACCTGCGGTGATCCATTCGGGGATGGTGAGCAGTAATTGAGCAGGTTTGAGTTGAGTCACATAGGATTGCTGGGATTGCCACTGTCAGATGATAGAAGTCTTCCGCTGTAGCTTAGTCGTTTAATAAACTTTACATTTAGTTGATTAGACAGTTGGTTAGAGAACTTGTACCCGTATTTTGGGATTTGGCTTGGTTTGTACTTTTCACTAAAGTTATACTATTAAATGTTGTTTCGTTATTGTCTTATGATTATCATGCCTCGGGTAACCGAGATGGTAGTATCCTTATACCTGAGTGGTCCTGGTAAGGCACTTGGAGTATGGGGGTGTTACAGGGAAAACCCGTATTCGCCATTTATGGACCTTCGTTGGGTATCGTGGGCAAAATTTGGAATTTTCGCCTTTTGTGACGGTCTTATGTCTGACCAAATAAGCGTCTGTTTGAGCTTGAATTGAGTCAGTTTGCCTTGAAATGGACCTTATTGGTAGTTTAGGTCGCCTGAGGCGTGATAAAATCACGTTTTCCTTTTTGCGGTCGTTTTTGAATTTTTGACCGGCTTGTGCTCAAATTGGCGCCTGAATTGCCTCTTCGAGCCATAGAAAAATTTCCCATTTCCTTGGGAACATATTTTGGTTTGTTGGCGGACCTTGTAGGGGTCTTGAAATGTCCCCTTTTTTTGGTTTTGACTCGTCTTTTGCTTGAAAAGAGGGGCAAGTCGTTTTTTATTTTTTGTTTTTTTTTTGGACTTGTCCAATTTACGCCGTCGTAATGCCGAAATTTTGGCTGACGTTCTTTGTTTACAGGAGAGTGTTCGGGACAGGCCGACTCCCTTGCTGCGACTCTTGAGGAATTGTTTGGGGCGGGGCCGGTTAGTACTCCGGCTAGCACACCCGCCTTGGTTGTAAAGGACGTTACTGAGGAGGAGGGACCTCCTGAGCAGACTGTTGGGGCCGCGGGGGCCGTTGAGGAGCGTGAGGTGCCCGTTGTTGGGGCTACTGTCACTGGGAGAGCTCAGACTGGGTTTGAGGGTGGTACCTCCGGGAGGAGGTTTTCTACGAGGGAGCACCGTCCCCGGGCGACCAGACGAACGTTACAGGACGTCACCAGGGTCGCAGATATGGGCCCCATCTGTCATGTGGAGTCTCGTGGCCATAAGAGATGGAGGGCAGAGACAGTTGAGGACGATGCCGACGTCGCGAGTTGGAGAGCCAGACGAGCTACAGCCCCACGGGGGTTGCACTTGCGGGCGGCGCCTGCTTGGGCCGAGGGTTTTGATGGTAGCCAGTTGTTGCTTCGACTGGACAGACACATCTCCTAAGGTCCTCACGAGGGCTTGGTGAGTCGTGTCCCTTGATCGAACCTTTCTCGTTTATGAAATGTCAGGCCTGAATAGACATTCTGACGTTGTTTGTTTTTGATTTCAGGAGATCGGCACCATGAGGACTTTCTCGGGCTTCACTACCTGTCTGGGTTTCTACGACGTCCTCCAAGCCGGGACGAGGGCGTTGATAGAGAGGTCTACTTTTGGGCCGTTGGTGGCAGCTTGGCGGGATATTCACAGGTCTTCGATTAGGGCGAACCTGTGTCTGATCCGCGCCATGTTGGATTGGTACTGGGACGCGACGTCGTCATTTCACATGGAGTTTGGGGAGGTCGGCGTTACTTTGTAGGACTTTGCCATGGTATCCGGCCTTCCCTGCGGCGAGTTGCCTATTGAGTTTACCGAGACGCCGGAGAGAGTGTCCTCTCCTGCGGTTACCCGTCTGATCGGTACTGCCTTGCCGGAGCCTTCTAACGTCACTCCGTACTTGATCGCGAGTTCGTACATGAAGGACCACTTCACTGGGAGGGTGGCTGGTGTTACTCCGGCGCCGTTGGAGAGTCCGGAGGCAGAGGTTGAGGCTGACACGAAGGAGGCGCGGCTGTGGTTGTGGTACTTTTTGGGTGCCATGTACTTTGGTGACAAGGGTGAGCGCTTGTCGACCAAAGTGCTTCCTCTCCTTACTTACCTCGACACTTTGGGTCAGTTTGACTGGGTTACGCCGGCTCTGGCGAGTTTAACCCAGTACTTGCACGCGGCGGTGCGTCCGGAGTCAGTGAGAGAGGGTAGTGCCCTGCTTTGGTTGGTCCCGACCTCATCTTTGAGGTACGAGCATTTTTTTGTAGTAGGTTTTTTTTAAGTTTGATTTTGATTTTAATTTTGGCAATTTTTGAGAAATTGGCTGATTTGTGTTTGCTGTGTTTGATTACAGGCTTGGTTGTATGCTTACTTCACTCCTCTGCGTCCGGGGACCACAGGCAGTGTTCCCTCGACTTACCCTGCTGTGAAGGGTTGGACGGTGGCTCGGAAGAAGTCGATTAAATCGACTTACGAGGACTGCAGGCATCGCGTGAACAAGCTTCAGATTGATGACGTAAGCTCTTGTTCTCTTGCCCCTCTCCTTTATAGAAATAGATAGAGATAGAATGACTAGGTAGCTTATGAAGCCCCTAGTTGGTTGAGTAGCTTTGTCTTGAATGCAGTTTGTCGGGCGGCCTTGGGAGTACTACACGGGCGTACCGGCTGCCATCAGGGAGCATTTGCGGCCTCGCAGCTCCCTGCGTTTGTACTTGGAGACGGCGATTGAGCCGGTTTGGTATCTGGGCGAGCGCTTGACTCGCCAGTGCTTCACCGAGACTTTCGTCGTGCCGGTCGACCTGCCTAGGGTGTTGTACCAGGAGTCGACCCCGGATGAGGTTGAGGAGCACCTTCACGGTCGGGGAGGCGAGGAGCTGCTGTTACGGGGCGCCGACTACGACACCTTACGGTTGTCGAGGCTTGCTTAGTACCCCATCGAGGTATATTTTACTCTGTTCTTTTGTCTTCATTGCCTCTCTTGATAGGAGGGTTTGTCATCTTTGATGTGGATCCAAATGGTAGGGAGTCGACCTGCTGATGAGGACTCATCCCCCAGCTTTCCCGACGGAGACTACCTTTCAGGGGCCGGGAGGCGAGGAGTTTCAGCTGCGCTTACTAGAGCCTGCGGTAGCCGAGGTGACCGAGGCTGACATGGAGTGGAGGTTGATCGTTCTGAAGGTGAGTTCTTGATTCGAACACTTTCCTTGATCGTACTTTGCCTTACATTGTATTGAAGGACATTTTTGATTTGCAGGTGACGACCGTTAGTCATCAGGACTTGTGGCGGACGGCTAACCGCTGGAGGGCGCTTGCTGGTGACCTGGCTGCGAGGGAGGCTTGGCTTTATCAGGTACTTTTTGTGTGCTGTTTTTGTGTATTTTGTGTTATATTTCACGTTTTAAGATCTTGAGGATCTGTTATTGTGTTTTGTAGGGTACTGCGAATCCGGCGGAGCTTTCTCGGGTCCGTGCTGAGTTGGAGGCAGCCAGTTCGACGATCGAGGCCCAGGAGTTGGGGATCATTCGTCGGGACCAGGATTTGAGGCGTCGTGAGGACGAGCTACGGAGCCGAGAGACGGAGATTGCCTCTCTCAGGGCTCAGTTGGCTGCGGCGGAGGAGCTTCGCGTCGTGATGGAGCAGGAGACGCTGGAGAGTTCTCCGGAGAGGGAGACTGAGCACGTGGTGGTGTCTGCGTTGGCGGCGACTCCTAGTGAGACCGGGACTAGTCCGATGGGAGACGTTGAGTAGTTGTTGTAGTTTGTCCGTGTCTTGGACTCTTGTCTGTACATATATACATTTTGCGCGAGGCGGTTTGTATATATGTGTTTTTGGATCGTGATTTATTTTGTGATTTTTGGCTTTTTTGTGTTGTGTTTCGGAGGAGCGCTGTCGGCTGTTGATTCTCCTTTATTTTTGTATCAGTTCCTGCATTGTTAGTGTAGAAAATAAACAACAGATAGCACATATGCATAAACGTAAACACGTAAAAGCATTTGACTGAAAACAAAATTAACCAAGATGACTTGAAGTTAAAATTGAAGTTTGAAAATTGCAATGAATCTTGAAAATTTGCGACGAGTCGTCACGTTCAGAATTCAAAAGGAATTGATTTGAAAATTTTGAGCAATTAACTCGTGTCGTGAATTAAATTGCATCGAAATTGTTGAAATTGATTTGTGACTCGAAAAATTCAAACTCAAACCGTCAGGATGAATTTTAGAAATAGATTTTTACGAGTATATGTGATTTCTGAGAGATCAAGACTCGGATTTGTGAGCGCTTGAAATTTTGAGGAAAACTGATGTCGTGTTATCGATTTTCGATTTTTATTTTGTTGGAAAATTGCGAAAAAGCGAAAAATTTTCGAAATTTCGACTGACATGGAAACGATCCGTCGCGGATCGGGGCGACTAGCCCTTCTCCCTTTTAAAAAAAGAAAGAAAAATCAGTATGTTTAAAGCTGCGTCATGGAAACCGTGTCGGATTTCGTAAAACGCGAAAATAAGGAAATGTGAGTGTAAGTAAACACAAAAACGTCCTGGGTCATCCCGAAGAGGCGCGAACGTCCTGGCGGGAGGTTTGAGGTGTCAGGAGAAAACACAAGTTGAAAGAGACAAGTCAACAGCGAGAATCCTGGGGAAGCCTCAAAGAGGCGGGAGCAGCCTGGCGATAGAAGCCAGCTCTCCCCTTTTTTCTGAAAAATGCGCTGATCAGTTTGTATAAATAGTGATGTTTGTGCTTCGTTATTTCATCATCCGAAACACAAAAAACATCTCGACAAAACTTCTTCTTCTTCTTCCACAAAAATATTTCATGGATGCTTTTGAGAATGCATTGCGACAATGGTGCCGGGATTTGTCGCCTCCCGATAAGTATCAATTCATTTGCATGGGAGTTGGTCAATTGTTGGTGCTCCGTCAAGTCAAGGTGCAACCGTCATTTCTTGAAGCATGTTCTCGGTTTTGGGATTCGAAACACCATGTTTTCGTTTTCCCGAAAGGTGAAATTTGTCCTCTTGCCGAAGAAGTTGGAGCCATTGGTGGGTGGCCGGGTTGTGTTCCGGTGCTTCCTCCGACTCGATTGTGCTACAAGGAAAAATTCCATTTCATGTTAGGCTTATCAACAAGCCAAATCAACTTTCTTGTTGCTCCACATGGTGTGGATATGTTGGCTCTCATCAACATCTTTTCAAACCGATTAGATGCTAATGTCTCAGAGGTGGCTAGGAGAAGGGCTCTTGCCTTTTATCTTGTCCATGTGTACCTCTTTGTTGATGTCTTGAAGAAGGAGGGACCAAAATGCTATGGTAGCATGACCCTTATTAATGTGATTGAGCAAATGGAGCATGGTAGAGATCCATCATGGTTGGTGCTTGGCGAGATCATCCAAGCTTTGGACAAGGAAGGCTCTTGTGGAGAAGTTCCCTCCTTTGGATCCCCGAGGATCCTTCAAGTGTGGCTATTGGAGAGGCTAAGGTATGTAGAACCTCTGGTTAATTCTTCTTCTTACTCTTTCCGTCATCTTACCATGAGGAAGAAGTTGTACCCGAATAGTTTTGCTTCTACCGAGGCTTATTGGGCCGCAAGATTGGCGGAGGAGGGTGGACCTCACATCCGTTGGGTGGTGCCATGGTGGCACTTGAGGTCCTTCACAGGGTTGCCTGCTTCGGGTGCTAGTCCTCGTTCTTTGATGGTGGTGGGTTTGAAGGTTACTTCCTTCATTTATCCCGAAAGGCTCATGAGGCAAATGGGGCGTCAACAAAAGGTGCCCGCTCAAGATACTCTTGTCCAAGAGAATGTTTTCCGGAACTCCGAGCTTGTGGAGGTCTTCCTTTAATATGTTAGGATTAGGGAAACCGTGGTAGAAACATGTTAGGATCGACATGATTAGATTAGCTTTGCGACAAGGATTGTATTAAGCAATATAATTGTGTTTAGGTTGAATGAATGCATGCAGGAGACCGATTAATTAGTTACCCCCGACCTGGATCGAAAGATTGGAAGGGAAGGCTTGCTTAATTACAATAGGTGACACCTAATTAAGGCGAAAGCTAAGTTAGGGAGACCCTAGGGTGATTAGAGACCGAAAGGGTATAATCGTAGGTTTAAGGACCGAAAGGTGACGACCTCGCTCTTCTTATCAATAACTTAATCGACTTAGTTGACCCGATAGTGTAGCTGCCACGGTAGATCGATTCCTAGCATATTTCTCTCTTTTATCTGATTTACCCCTGTTTTTCCTCCTTATTTTCTCTGCTTTACTCTTTTCCTTACTCTCATTAGTTTAGAATCAATCAATTAAAACCCCCCAATTTGGTTACCGAGACGAACTTAGACAAAGATGACATCTTCCCATCTCCCTGTGGAGATCGACCCGACTTCCCTAGCTATATTAGTTAGAGCCAGTTGGTATTTTTGACAGGTATACGACTGACGTGTCAAATTTTGGCGCCGTTGCCGGGGAGGTGGTGCAATTTTGTTGCTTTAATTAAGTTTGTTTCTCGTCTCAGGGAATTTATTCCTTGAGGCTGATCTCATTTCTGCAAAGTTTTGGTTAGTTTTGCAGGTTGTTCGTTTGCTTTGTAAGTCTATTTGCCAGAATGCCTAAATTACAGGTTTGTTCGATTACTGAGCATATAGAGCCATGTGGTAGATGTGGCATGGAAGGGCATGACCCTATTGGGTGCCTGGCAAGTGTAGAACGCGTCCTTGCTTATCAGAAATACAAGCAAGGAGTTCCTTTTTCTCAGCCGTATGAAGAAATAAGGAATGTCTCTACCATTTCTACGCCAGCGCCGCAACCGGTTTCTCCATCTGCAAATGAGGAAATTGCCGAATTGAAATCTTTTGTGATGAGCATATCACAACAATTTGATGAGAAGTGCAATAGGAAAGAAACTGTCATAGCAGAATTGAGGGAACAAGTCGCGCAGTTAACACTCGCGAGTGACCAAGCCAAGCTTCTACCGACATGCAATCCAGTTAGAGTGACGAATCTCCAAGTTGGCCTTACTCAAGAGGGGCCAAAAGTACCAGAAGACGGGGTTTTGATAGCTGACGATGCCCCGGAGGATGATATAGATGAGTTTTTAGAAGAACTACTAGCTGCGTGCAATGCAGACACTCGATCGAGTGAAAAATCAACTCGATCGAGTGAATTAATTCATCCCATCACTCGATCGAGTGATAATTATGGTCGATCGAGCAGTGCAGAAATTGAAGATGGTCGATCGAGTGATATTCTTACTCGATCGACTAAATTTGCTGAAGAACTCACTCGATCGAGTGATAAAAACGCTCGATCGAGTAAGTCAGAAAAGGACATCACTCGATCGAGTAAGGAAAATGGTCGATCGAGTATATTTTAATGTGAAACCACTAAATCGAGTGGTAATTATGCTCGATCGAGTACCAAAAGCGATGGAGATCCTATTTTACTATCTAATTCCTCTACCGTGTCATCTTCCCCTGCTAAGGAGATGTCACGCATTGATAAAGGTAAAGAGAAAGTTGCGGGTCCACTCATTGCTACCAGAGTGCCCTTCCCAGGTCGTCTGAAGGACGCAAAGATCGAGCGACAGTACGATGAGTTTGTGGACGTTGTGAAGAACCTCCAGGTAACTGTCCCTTTTTCCGAACTTGTTACTTAGGTACCTTCTTACGCTAAGTTTATAAAAGATATTGTGACGCGTAAGAGAAATTTAAGTGAATTTGAGACGATTTCATTTATGGAAGAGTATAGTAATTTGCTTTTAAATAAGGGTGCACCTAAAATGAAAGACCCGGGCAGCTTTTCTATTACCTGTATTATAGGCAACGTGGTCATTGATCAGGCTCTTTGTGATTTAGGAGCCAGTGTTAGCGTCATGCCCCTTCCTGTCTGCAAGAAACTGAACATGAGTCATTTTAAAGTGACTAACATTACCCTGAGATGGTCGATAGACTGTTAGGAAGCCCTTAGGTGTCTTAGAGGACGTGCCTGTGAAAATAGGCAAGCTCTTTATCCCAGTAGATTTCATTGTTTTAGATATAGCTGAGGACACCCGGACCCCAATTATCTTAGGAAGACCTTTCCTTTGTACAGCTGGGGCTGTTATTGATGTATGACAAGGGCGTTTGACTCTTGCTGTAGGGGATGACGCGATCACTTTCAGTTTGCCTAGTACTTTGGCCCGGCCAATGATAGAGGATACTTGTTATTCGGTTGATATTATTGACGAGTCTATTTATGACTTCTGGTCGGGTTCGTTTATGAAGGACCCACTAGAAGCTCTTATGCTTTTTGATGAGTGTGCAGATAGCCCAGACAACGATGACGCTGTGTTGGATTTGCTTGTTGATGATTTAGATGAGCGTGGACTCACCGACGCTGAGGGAGAGCAATTGGAACAGATGATTAGCACTCTTTGCTCCATTGAGGTAAAGGTACCGAAACGTAAGCCTCTTCCCTCTCATCTAAAATATGTTTTCTTAGACGATACTGAGCAATATCCAGTCATTGTTAGTGCTAAGCTTGATGATGATCAGCTGACTTCTTTGTTAGCTGTACTTAAGAAAAACAAGAAAGCAATGGGTTTTTCACTGGATGATATCAAGGGGATGAGTCCCGATGTTTGTATGCACATGATAGAGCTGGAGGAAGATCACAAACCTTGCAGACAGGGTCAGCGCCGGCTGAACCAGAAGATGCAGGATGTTGTGATGGCTGAGGTAATGAAGCTGCTAGACGCAGGTATTATTTATTCTGTTGGTAATTCTAGATGGGTGAGTCCAGTACAGGTTGTCCCGAAGAAAGGAGGGACAACTGTGGTCAAGAATGATAAGAATGAATTAATACCTACTCGAGTAGTGACTGGCTGGCGGAAGTGTATAGATTACAGACAGCTTAATGCCGCCACCAAGAAAGATCACTTTCCCCTTCCTTTTATTGATCAAATGGTAGAAAGGTTAGCTTCTCATAAATTTTTCTGCTATTTAGACGGGTATTCAGGGTTCTTTCAGATCCCCATTCACCCAGACGATCAAGCTAAGACTACATTTACTTGTCCTCAGGGCGTGTTTGCTTATCGCAGGATGCCTTTTGGTTTATGTAATGCCCCTGCCACCTTTCAAAGGTGTATGATGGGGATATTTTCAGAGTATATTGAGTCTATTATGGAAGTTTTCATGGACGATTTCAGTGTTTATGGAAGTGATTTTTCTAAGCGTCTGTTTAACCTTGATAAAGTGTTCGTAGTACGCATTAAGGTTAATCTTGTGCTTAACTGGGAGAAGTGCCACTTCATGGTCAACGAGGGAGTTGTCTTTGGGCACTTAGTTTCTGATAGGGGAATACAAGTTGATAAAGCAAAGGTGGAAGTGATTCAGCAATTACCACCTCCTGTTAATGTTAAGGGGGTGAGGAGTTTCCTTGGTCACGCCGGCTTTTATCGCCGGTTTATCAAGGACTTCTCAAAAATTGCTAAACCACTTACACAGCTGCTACTTAAGGATGCCCCTTTTGTGTTCACTGATGAGTGTCTTTCTGCTTTTCATAGGTTAAAGCAGGCTTTAGTCTCTGCGCCGATCATACAGCCTCCCGACTGGGACTTGCCGTTTGAGATAATGTGTGATGCCAGTGACTATGCACTAGGAGCGGTGCTAGGACAAAGGAAAGACAAAGCTTTGAATGCAATCTACTATGCGAGCCTAACTCTGGATGAGGCTCAAGTGAAGTACACTACCACTGAAAAAGAGCTGCTGGCTGTAGTTTATGCCTTAGAGAAGTTTCGTTCTTATTTAGTTGGGTAAGAAGTTACTGTTTTTACTGACCATGCAGCTTTGAGGCATCTTCTTGCTAAGAAGAAGGCTAAACCACGGCTATTGAGATGGATACTCCTTCTTCAGGAGTTTGATTTGCAGATCAAGGATAAGAAAGGAGCTGAGAACGTTGTAGCTGATCACTTGTCGCGATTGATGCGACAAGAAGGGGAAGATTCTCTACCTATTGATGACTCTTTCCCTGACGATACTTTAATTGCTCTTATATCGTCTATTGTTAACCAAGAACCTTGGTATGCAGATATAGCTAACTTCGTTGTCAGTGGCAAGCTGCCGCCTGACCTTTCTCATCAGCAGAGGAAGCGTTTTCTGTATAACGCTAAGCAGATTTCTGGGATGATCCTTATTTGTTTAAGGAATGTGCAGACGGTCTCTACAGACGGTGTATTCCGCAGTGGGAGGCCAAAGTAGTCCTGGAAGGCTGTCACTCCTCTTCCTATGGTGGTCACCACGGTCCATCGCGCACCGTGGCTAAGGTACTTGATCTGGTTTTTCTGGCCTTCTTTGTTTGCTGATGCTAAGTCTTTTGTTTCAGCTTTTGATGCTTGCCAACGATCAGGGAACATTTCAAAGAGACATGAGATGCCACAAAATGGCATCTTAGAGGTTGAGGTTTTCGATGTCTGGGGCATTGATTTCCAAGGACCATTCCCATCTAGTAAAGGTAACAGGTACATTTTAGTGGCTGTAGACTATGTGTCCAAATGGGTTGAGGCAATTGCTTCACCCCATTGTGATGCCAAGACCGTGATAAAAATGTTCAAAAAGGTCATATTTCCCCGATTTGGTGTCCCTAGGGTCGTTATTAGTGATGGGGGAATGCACTTTAAGGAGAAGAAATTAACTTCTATTTTGTCTAAAGTCGGTGTCCAACACCGGCGTGGTTTGGGGTATCATCCCCAAACTAGTGGTCAGGTTGAGGTCTCTAACCGCGAGTTGAAAGAGATCTTGTCTAAGGTAGTTTCTAAATCACGGAAGGACTGGAGTCTTAAGTTAGAGGACACATTATGGGCTTACAGAACTGCCTTTAAGACACCAATTGGTGCATCACCTTATAGGTTAGTTTATGGGAAATCATGTCACTTACCTGTTGAGTTGGAATGTAAGGCTTGGTGGGAAATTCGTGAGCTTAACTTTGATTCTAAGTTATGTGGTCAGAATCGTCTTTTGCAGCTAGATGAGTTGGAAGAGTTTAGGCTTAATGTCTATGATAGCTCGCGCATTTATAAAGAAAAGACGAAGAGATGGTATGACAAGAGAATTCTACCTCGGGAGTTTCATGTTGGGCAAAAGGTGCTGCTTTTTAATGCCCGTTTGAGATTATTTCCTGGCAAGCTGAAGTCCAGGTGGAGTGGTCCTGACACGCTGACAGCTGTTACCAAATTTGGATCCGTGGAGCTCGAAGACTCTGAAGGTAGTAGGTTCAAGGTGAATGGGCAATATGTGAAGCATTACTACGAGGCAAATGAAGGAGACAATCGTGTTGAAGTCTTGTACTTCGACGAGCTAGATGTGCCAGTTAATTGATACCAGAAAGGTCGTGCGGGAACTCATAAACCAGCGCTCTCCGGGAGGCAGCCCGGACTGTTTTATTGAACTTCTGTTGAACATTTTATTTTTCTTTAGCTTTTTGTTGCACTTTAGACGCTGTTTTACGAACTTTTTATGCCTTCCTTGCTTTTTAACGCGTGTTTTGCAGGACCAAGCACTCGATCGAGTAGTTTTTCTACTCGATCGAGCACTTTTTGGGTAGTATTCACTCGATCGAGTGATTTAACTGCTCGATCGACCAGAGCCAAAATCACGTTTACTCGATCGAGTAGTTTTCTACTCGATCGAGTCCTTCCAGACACCAGTTTACTCGATCGAGCTGTTCCAAGTTGCTCGATCGAGCAGTTTGTCTTCCAGCAGCTATTTTACGTCTATGGAGCTACTGCTTGACTTTCTTTGACCTCCCATGTTCATGGTCGGTTTGGGGAGGTCCCTCTTTATGACATTTTGTAAGTTTTCCGACTCCACTTCTCCTTTTCTCTTTAGTTTGCATTTCTTTCCCTATTTTTGGTACAATGAGGGCATTGTACGGTTTGGTTTGGGGAGGTATGCATCCATATCTATGTCTGTCTGCATGTTTTCTTGTATTTTCGCTTGCACGTTTAATTATTTTCGCATGCATTGTTGTTTTAATTAATTCAAAAAATCATAAAATTCAAAAAAATTATTAGAAAAATTTCAAAAAAATCAAAAAAAATTTCATGTTTAATTTGAGTCGGAACGTTTGAACTTTGACGCTACATTGAATCCTTACTTGAGCCTTGCATAGTCTTGACATTTAGTTGGCATGACTATGTGCATGATCTACGAATTTTTGTTTCTCTCTTATCTGAACGAATAGACTTGATTCTTATATCGGCAAGCTACATTACATTCTGAGGTTAGAGCTTTATAAACTGGTGACATTCATGACCAGTTTCATTTAGGATGTGAGTAGTACTCTCTTTCAGGCATGTAACATCAATTTGCATAAGCTTGAGTCTAGTCTTCTTAATACCTGTATGCATTCGGTCTGTGGATGGTGACACATGTTAGGAGAGGCAGTTCCATTTTATTTCATTCTACCCAAGAGCCCTACATAGCCAAATTGCCTTTTTGTCCTTTTAGCTACTGTCTATAATTTTCCCTACCCTAGCCGAGCTAGTGACGAGTAGCTGTTTGGAATGTTTTACTGCAGTTTGGTTATCTTTATCTGATTTTCAGAAGTTGGTGGAAGAATTGAAGGGAATGAAAGAAAGAAAAATTGATGAATGAAAAAAAAAAAGAGAACGAAAAAAAAGAAGATAAGAAAAAGAAGAAAAAGAAAGAAAAAAAAAAACAATTGCGAAGAAAGAAAAAGAGAAATTGTATAATGATTTTCACTCCCATGTTTTACTTATATCTTATGGGGAGTTGACGGTCTGTTTTGGTGTTTCGTGAGTAGAGTGCATGGTTTTTGCACCGTTTCATCTTGATTATATTGAGTACGAATTGTGATGCAGTTTATATTTGGATTCGTTGTTGCTAGCCTGGCTATTAACTCCACTTATCCAAATTCATTTTAGCCCCTTCTTACCCATTACCTCACTTACCCAAATGTAAGTCCTCGGCATGTGTCTTGGTCATTAGTATGGTTGGAATGCATATGTTTGGTTGTAGAAGACTTTATTCATGTTAACTGCATGCATGTTCTTATAGGTCGAGTTACGTGAGTGTCTTTACTTCTTTCTATCTTTCACATATATACTCACCTTGTGCCTAGTTTTTAGTGATGAGCGACCCGTGAGAGTCCGATATCTTGTGAGTCTAGCAAGGTCGACGGTTCAGTAAGTTTGAAACATTGATTTAATTCGTTTGCACTTCTCATCTGCCACTTTGTCATTTTGTTGCATTAAACTGGTTTTAGTGGGTGATTTGTAGCCGATGCGTTAGTCCCGTTCCATTGTTTATCCTTTAGTTGCATTCATATTTTGCTTGGGGACAAGCAAAGGTTTGGTTTGGGGAGATTTGATGCGTGTATTTTATATAAGGTTTTTACCTCATTTTTACACGCATTTCTGTACTATTTATGTAGCATCTAGCTACAAATACCCCCTAATATTCTACTTTGGTTCGTTTTATGTAATTTGCAGGAATTAACCAAAGAGGAGCTAAATCAAGCCTTAATTCGTCCCATTTGCATGCATTTATGGAGAGCGAGGAGCCGGAGCTTGGAAATCTAACACTTGGAAGACGCGTGAGCTGGATTCGGGAAGTATTTTTATGTCTTACGTGCTAAGATAGCTCGATCGAGTAGTTTTCTACTCGATCGAATGCTTTATTCGCTTAAGGTTGCTCGATCGAGCAGTTCAAGTATGCGCAAGACAAGACTTTGCAAGGAGTGCTCGATCGAGTGGTTTATTTCCACTCGATCGAGTGGTTTGGCGTCAGTTTGCTTGATCGAGTGGTTTATTTCCACTCGATCGAGTAGTTTGTCCTGCTATAAACTTTTTCCGCCTAAATTTCGTATGGGCTTTTGTAATTAGTCCATAGATTAGGTTTAGAGTGGATTTTTCGTATAAGACTGAAGGAGTGAACAACGTAACTACTCTCTCTCTCTCTTTTTTTTTGTCACTCTTGATTCTCTCATACATTTTTTTTACTCTATACTTTGCTACTCGGAATTGGATTACGATTGGTACTATCATTCTTCCTTTAATCTTTTAATTATAATTATTATTGCTATTGTGTTGTTGTTCTTCCCTATTATTTCATCTCTACCTTATTCGATCTTTATTAGTTCGCTATAATGTTTAGTGTTAATTATTTATATGTTGTTATTGTTAATTCGATGATGAGGCGTAGCTAATTCCTTTAATATGTTAGGATTAGGGAAACCGTGGTAGAAACATGTTGGGATCGACATGATTAGATTAGCTTTGCGACAAGGATTGTATTAAGCAATATAATTGTGTTTAGGTTGAATGAATGCATGCAGGAGACCGATTAATTAGTTACCCCCGACCTGGATCGAAAGATTGGAAGGGAAGGCTTGCTTAATTACAATAGGTGACACCTAATTAAGGCGAAAGCTAAGTTAGGGAGACCCTAGGGTGATTAGAGACCGAAAGGGTATAATCGTAGGTTTAAGGACCGAAAGGTGACGACCTCGCTCTTCTTATCAATAACTTAATCGACTTAGTTGACCCGATAGTGTAGCTGCCACGGTAGACCGATTCCTAGCATATTTCTCTCTTTTATCTGATTTACCCCTGTTTTCCTCCTTATTTTCTCTGCTTTACTCTTTTCCTTACTCTCATTAGTTTAGAATCAATCAATTAAAACCCCCCCAATTTGGTTACCGAGACGAACTTAGACAAAGCTGGCATCTTCCCATCTCCCTGTGGAGATCGACCCGACTTCCCTAACTATATTAGTTAGAGCGAGTTTGTATTTTTGACAGGTATACGACTGACGTGTCACTGCTAGATCGTCTGATGTATGTGTTGCATTCCAGGTAGGGTTTCCCTACTCAATATTAGTCCCATAATGTGTTGGTGATGATTTGTGATTGTTGATTGTTGTCATACGAGTATTGTGACGGTTGCTGGTTTTGATTGCTGTTTAATGGTTGTGATTGTTTGTCTCTGGTTCTCGAGATGCGTTCTCGGCTGAGTGGAGTCACTTGCGGGAGTGGCTTCACGCCCTAGTTTCGCCCTCCGTGGAACCCGCCACGGGAAAGGATGTGCACATTAATGGGATAGGGTTATCGCTCGGTATGATGAGCGGGGATTTGGTGGGTACGGCTGCGGTCCCCCACTGGCAGGGCTGGTCCAGTGGACATTCGGTTACGGAGATTGATTGGAGTGGGTGTGATTGTGTGTGTGACCGTTTGAGATGTGTTGTTTGTTGTGTTGTTGGATTATATAAATTGTGTGATTAGTACTGTCCCCGTTTAAATGTTTTAAAAACTGTGGTGATCCATTCGGGGGTGGTGAGCAGTTATTGAGTAGGTATGATATGACGCGTATGGGATAGATGGGATGAGTCATCACGTGGCAGTTAGAAGTCTTCCGCTGTGTCAGACGATATTTTATAGCTTTGATAGTTTTAGCAGTGGACCATCTGAGAGTCTTGTATTTCTTTTTATCGGTTTTGGAGTTGGTATGTAATCACTTTAAAAATTATTTACTTTTAAGTATGTTTCGTTATTGTCTTATGATTATCATTGCCTCGGGAAACCGAGATGGTAGCACTTCCATGCCTTAAGTGGTCATGGTAAGGCACTTGGAGTATGGGGGTGTTACAAAATGGTACCAGAGCGACGATCCTGAAACCTGTAACCAATGAATCTAATGAACCTAGGGAGTCTAATGAAAATGAACCCAGGGTAGAAGTTGTAGGAGCTAATGCAAAGACTTGGGAGACGTCCTAATGTCGCGAACTCGCCCTACAGTTTTGAACCGGTCACCATGGGATATGAGTCGGGATCGCCATGTGTTTATCTTGTGAATTGTGTATCTATATAGTGATGTGTGACATGAATCAGTGGATGTACGTATGTGGATAATAGGGAATGTGCAGAAAAGATAGTGATGATGTGATTTCATATGTTGTTGGTTGAAAGCATGTCGCATGATAGTTGGTTTACAATGTTGGTTGGAATTGTTAGAAAAGTGTATGAGAATGATGAGTAATGTGGTGGAAAAAGGAAGTAGTTCATATGTGATATGATTATACATAATTTTGTTTGTGTAATTTTATATAATGATTTCTTATACATGTCTACTATTGTTCAGATGTATATGTTGTATGAAGAATGTTGTGGAAATGGATGAATTGATTGGAAAAGGTGGAGTGACAATTGCATGAGAATATGAATTTTGTGATTATGAATATGTTTAGGTGACGAAGTGTATTTGTAATATTGTTGTATTAGTAACATGGAAATAGGATTTGTAATGTATGAGTATGTTTTGTTTACGAAAAGTGATAGAATAAAACCATGTGGGTAAGTCATTATTGGCAAGTTAAATAAATTATGTGCATGATGAATGTTGTTGTTTTGCTTTCGAAAAGAGTAACATGTGATTGGGACTACTGGTTTTATGAGTATTGGGTTGTTTTTGTTTACGTTGTTGTCGTTTAAGTTGTTTGTAAGTAAAATCAAGTAGTTGTGTTTTTCGATTATAAAGAGGCTGTCTTTAAACTGTTATAAGTTGAGATTTATAAACGATCTTGATGTGATTCCAATTGGAGGTGATAGCTTGTTCTTTTACGATTCTAACGATAGGTCACACGCCCAAAACGACCAAGAAATGAGTGAGTTATGACTGTTTTACGAAACCTGGACAATGCTGAGAATTGTGTAAGGTACTCGATCGAGTAGCCTTGGTACTCGATCGAGTAGGTGGCACTCGATCGAGAACGTTAGTTACTCGATCGAGTAGCCCTGGTGATTTGTTTTACGTGCTTCTGACTTTCACCTACTCGATCGAGTAAGTCCCTTACTCGATCGAGTGGCCAGTACTCGATCTAGTGACCCATGATTCGGGTCATATGCTTATCTTTTGAATTCGTTGCATATTATGTTTAATTCAAAGTTGTTATTTTGCTTCTTTATGCATTGTTTTACATGTATGTTGGTCTTGATACATAATTTACCCAACCTTATGGGGTGGTGAATGGCACCTTATGGTGAGTATGAGTTTGGTGGGAGGAGATGAGCTATATGTGGTTGTGATAGATAGAGGAAAAAGAAAAGGAAGATTGACAAGGCTTAATTGAGGCATAGAGCATGTTTTGTGAGACGGGATGAGTGATATGATTGTGTGTTGAGTAAGATAAATGTGAGTGAATGTGGACAAAGGGTGATGTATGTTTAGGGAACGTGAGAATGAAAGATTGAAATGAGAGACGCATAAGGTGGTAACTTTAGATGTTTAAGGACTATGAAGGGAGGTAGTTATCACTCAGTTGGTTAAGAATATATGTAATGGGAAGGTCGTTATAGGTGAATGGAAAGAAATGGGGTATAAAGAGCTTAGATTGAGTTATGAAGCGATGTGGGTTTGCGGATAGCGAGTGAGTTTGGGAATTTGGTTTATCAAGAGGTGGAACTAATGTGTGATTTTCTTGGACAGTTAACAGTATGAAATGAGTTTGGGATTGAAAAAAAAACGAGGTGGAGTGGACTGACCGTGTAGATTGATTGGTGATAAGTGAGAGTGATAGCATGATAAGAGAAGATCCATGGTAAGGAAGAGTGAGATAATATCGATAAGAAATAATGGGATTTGAGTTTTGGAGCAATGGAAAGATAATCGGAGCACTAAAGAGTTAGGAAGAAGTAATAACGAGTTTTATGGTTAATTGATTTTGTCGAGTGTAAAATGTTGACCGGAGTTATGTGATATAAAAGAAATAAGGAATCGTCGAGATGTGTGGTATTATCATGATGATGTTAGTTAATGGTTATATGGGAGCTTCAGGACAACATGATTAATCATGAGTTACGAGGAATTAAGGGAGTAAGAAGTTGGTGGAGTATCTGCACGATAAGAGATAATTGGTGAAGAGTTAGATGACAATACAAGTAAGATAGTATTGGGAATGATGTTGATGTAATTTTGTTGGTGAATTTGATGTTAGTTATTTGGAATGTTAACCGAAGATAGGAAAGAAACCGTGATGTTTAGAGATGAGTGTAAGAAACTTGATGTCCGAACGATAGTAGGGTTGAGATGTTGTCACTAGTGGTCAAGAGTGATTTTTTTTTTGGGGAAAGTTAAGTATATATCATCAGGTAAAAATAAGAGTTCATGTACATCATTCATAACCAGCTACAAAAAAGAATACATAAATCAATAAAGAATGAAAGAATAAAACTAAGTCCCAAGAGCTTGAAACCATGTCTAATCCTTTATCTTCATAGGGTTAGTATTCTGCTTCAAAAAACGGGTCTTGACTTCATCCATACTCACTTTGACTATTGCATCAGGACTCCTTACCACCATATCCAGTCTTGCTTCATTGCGGATCCTCCAAATCCAGTAAATTAACGCAACATGGCAGGCACCAGCAAATCTCCTTTGAAGTTTAGTAACTTTCCTGCCTGCAGAATACCAGTGAACCAGATCCTGAATTCTGAAATTGATGTGCAGGTATTTCAAAGCAGATCGATACACACCTTAGCATACACACAATCATTAACTATGTGAGCATGACTCTCAGGTGAGCTTCAACAAATAGGACAATTTTGGTCAATCATGAGTCCCATTTTCAGTAGCCTATCCTTAGTAGGTAACCTCTGCTTCAGGTACTCCCACATAATAAATGAGCATTTAGGAGGATTGAGGCTATGCCAGCATAAGTATCTCCACTCTACCAAAGGCTTCTTCACTCTCAACCAGGTATAACCAGCAGCAACCGTGTATTCACTAGAAGAGTTGAGCCATCTATTGTGGGTGTAGGCTTGCTTAAAAGTCTGCATAATTAAAGTAATCTTCTTCCATGACCAACTACAATCTGTAGGGGCCAAGTAATTAGTCCAAGATCTACCTTTCATATACACATGACTAACCCATCTCACCCACAAATGATCTTTATTGTTTGCAAGCCACCACACATACTTCCCAAGCAATGCTTTATTCCAAGTCTTAGCATCCTTTTTACCTAGCCCCCCTTCATCTTTAGGATAACAACAATCAGTCCAACTTATATTAGGAGCTTTCTTATACTCAGACACTCCACTCCACAAAACGTTCCTACATATGGCATTGATTCTATTTAAAATACCTGAGGGAATGACAAAGATAGTAGCCCAATAAGAGTGAAGAGTTGCAAGAACAGAATTAACTAGGACTACCTTTCCAGCATAAGTTAAGTGCCTGGCTCCCCATCCCCTAATCCTAGCCATAATCTTCTCAGTAAGCTTCATACCCTCATTTTTGGTCAACTTCTTGGATGAAATAGGGACCCCTAGATACTTAAAGGGGAGAGATCCCCTATGAAAACCAAAAACTTGCAAGATAGAATCAATAATATCAGAAGTGACACCATTGAAATAAATGTCTGATTTACTCTTATTCAAGCTTAGCCCAGATGCCTCAGAGAAAGTAGAGAAGGCTCGTAGCATCCACATAATAGAATTTTCATTACCTTTGCAAAATAATAAAAGATCATCTGCAAAAAGCAGATGATTCAGCTTGAGATGTCCACACAGAGGATGAAATTTGAAGCTATCCTGTTGAGCCACCACTCCCAGTATTCTGGACAAATACTCCATACAAATGGTGAAAAGCAAGGGGGAGAGGGGATCCCCTTGCCTTAGCCCTCTTTTTCCTTGAAAGAATCCAAAATGATTGCCATTAACAGCCAAAGAATATGTAGGACTCGTCACACAAGCCATCACCAAGTCAATAAATTTAGAAGGGAATTGCAGGGCTTTCATCATTTGCTTTAAAAATTTCCACTCCACTGAATCATAGGCCTTTTTTAAGTCTATTTTGATTAAACATCTAGGTGAGGCAGCCCTTCTATTATAAAGCCTCACAATGTCTTGACATATAAGTACATTCTCCACAATATTTCTCCCTTTTATAAAACAACCTTGACTTTCACATATAATATCAGGAAGCACTCTACTCAGCCTCTTACACATGACCTTTGACAGAGTTTTATAAATCGTGTTGCAACAAGCTATAGGGCGAAATTCTAATACACTTGTAGGGTTTGCAACCTTAGGAATCAGTGTGAGAGTTGTAGTGTTAGCTTGCTTGAGTAACTTACCAGTCTTGAAGAAATCTTGGATAGCCTCAATGACATCAGGTCCCACAATCTCCCAAGAGTCCTTGAAAATTTGGCTGGAAAATCCATCAGGTCCAGGGGATTTAGTAGCAGGGATAGCCATCATACAGTCCTTAATTTCACTGAATGAATGAGGGGCAAGAGCATGCTCTTATGTGCATCAGTCACCAGAGGACCCGTCCTAACAGTAGGTCCATGAACATCAGAAGTAGGAAGGGAGGTGCCTAAAAGACTCTTATAATAATCAGTAAAAGCTGTCTCAATTCCCAAACAAGTATTATATTCCTCTCCATCAGCACCCTTAATACTCATCACTCTATTGTGAACTTGTCTAGCTCTGATCATATTATGGAAGTAACTAGTATTCTCATCACCAAATTTGATCCAATCCACTTTGGCTTTTTGACTGAGAAAAGAGTGCTGAATCTTACTGAGATGTCTATAAGACTCAGCAGCATCTCTTTCAGCTTGAAGTAACTGTTGATCAGCAGGGTTATTATGCATTTGCACTTGAATCTCCTCCAACAAGGCTTTAGCTATACCAGCAGATTTTTTAACATCAGCAAACCCATTCCTGTTCAACATCTTGAGTGGTCCTTTTAAGCCTCTCAGCTTGTCCACAAGCCTATACATTAGAGTCCCAGCCACAGGCTTACACCAAGATTGTTGTACCACAGTGAGAAAGTTAGGGTACATACTCCACGTGTTATAATATCTAAAACGAGACTTTCTTGTAGTCCTAGTACTTCTCCTATAACACACACATGGGTTATGGTCAAATAATCCTTCTGGAAGAAAATGAGCATATGAATCTGGATACATCCCCATCCACTCAGAATTGATCAAAAACCTATCAATCCTAGAAAAATTTCTAGAGGCAGGCATTTGCTTATTGTTCCACGTATAAAAAGCTCCCTGCCCCTTGATATCAGTTAATCCACAATAATCAACACATTCCCTAAAATCAGCAATCTCAGTCCAAATAACTTCTCTGCCAATACGTTCATTATAGTTGAGGGCATTATTAAAATCACCACAAACAGCCCAACGCCCATGGTATCTATCCTTCATGTCCTTAGGATGATCCCATAAAACCAGCCTTTCTCCCTCATCATTTCATCCATAGACAACAGAGTAAAGGAAAGTATCCCCTAAAGCAATTTCCAAGACCTTAGTAGTAATCACCTGAGCATTTTTATGAAGAACTGACACATCAAAGATTTGAGGGTCCCAAATGATCCATACTCTTCCACCATGATGATAATCATTATTATTAATCCCCTTCCAATGTCCACCAAGTTTTGCAAGAACACTATCAAAATCCTGACTCTTAATTTTGGTTTCAACTAGCCCAAATAAGCCTATATTATTCTAAAATAAAAACTTTCTAACACCTACCTGCTTATTTGGCCCATTTATTCCTCTAACATTCCAACTCCCTAAACTATCCATTATTACTTGATCCTGGTGGTTCCTCCTGTCTCCCATTCAATGATCCCACTGGACTGCTAGCTAGGGCCTCCACATAAGACTTAGAAGGGGACCCTGTCACCACATCTATGTGTTCCTGCCTAGACACTTGCTGAATAACATGAACAGGGGTAATCATATTGGAGTTATGATAAGTAATCCCCCCAAATGGCACCTCAGGGACTGGTACCACAGGAGGAGTCTTCACATTAAAAGGAGGCTTCTGAACAACTCTCCAGATTTGTTTAGAAGGCTTAGATACTGGTGGCTTCTGTGCGACTGAGTTTTTCTTGCACATACCAGTACTATGCCCAATCCCCTTACAAGTATCACACACAAGAGGCTTCCATTCATATTCCACCAATATAGTCACCTCTTGTCCATGTTCATCCTGGAACATAAGTTTATCAGGGAATTTCTAACCAATCTCTACTTCCAGTAACAATCTGGCATATCCCAGCCTGGTTTTATCTTCTGTGGCTCCATCACGTTTTAAGAATTTTCCCAGCAACCCCGCTAATTTCTCAAGACAGGTTTTGCCCCAAAATTTGAGAGGTAACCCACAAAGGCGCAACCAAATTTGGACAAATTGAACCTTCTCCTTACGCAGACTACACTCCTCAGTCCAGGGCTTGACAATTAAGGGTTTATTGTCATACATAGGGAAGCCTTGCTGAAGCACAAGAGACTGACACTCTTTGGTAGGGAAACGAACCAAGAACACCCCATTAGGGAGGAAAGAAATTTTGTCATATTTATAGACCCCCCATATCTTGTTAACAAACCCCTCGAGTAACTCCCATGGCGGATTACTGCCTAACACATAACAGACTACTGCAGTATCCCAGAATTTCAACTCATCTGCTACATCCTCCTTAGTAAACTTTAAAACATGCACCTCAGACTCTTGAGTAACCAAAGGAGATTTAGTTTTCTTACCAGAGACTTCAATCCATTCACGAGCATCCTCAGTAGAATCAGTTTCCGATCCAAGTTCATCATCTACAATAATACCAAGATCAAGCACCGGGATCCCCACGATCTCACTAACCTCTCGTGTTTTTTGAGCATCAGCAGATTGCGGAATCGCAGTTCATCTCGTAGATGATGAAGGCAAATCCATATCCAACCTTAACGCAGAACAATTAGAAAAGGAAAGTCGTTGTTTAGCTTTAGATCTTATTTTACTTTTTAATTGGGATATTTTTTTATTGATTTTCCTTGCCATGTTGGCAAGGTAAACCCTAGAAATCAGGAGAGAAGGTAGAGCTTTCTCTCTCTAGTCCCATTTTGGCGACTATTTCTTGCATAGTAGCATTTTTGTGGTCAAGAGTGATGATAAATAGGAAAGATGGCCAAGAGTGATGATAAATAGGAAAGATGGCCATTTTAAAGAGGTTGATTTTGTAGAGACCCGATTGAAATATATGGTGGTAAGGAAGTATAGGATGCGATTAGATGAGGCGGGTGTTAATAGTTGAATAGTAATGGTATGGTTATACTCGGCATGAGGTGATGGTTATGCGAATGGGGGAATGTGTTATGAGGGGCATACGAGTTAAGCTCAAGCGAGAGGTAACCTTTATCGAGTGGTAACTTACGTGATCAGAATTGACTAGTTGGTTGTGATTACGGGTCTATGATATATGTAAATGTTTGTGTGAGGTTCTGACCTCACAAGGAGTGGTATGGTGTGATAATTATAAAGTTGTTATATGAATATTTTGTAATTTATGTTGGGTACGGTATACTATGGAATGAGGTTTAAAAAGGCAACAATTTGATTGATCTGGCATGACTGGTTATACTTGTATGTATTCATGATATATGTTATTCCGTGATATGGTAAGGGGATGATATTCATGAGGTTATTATCTGTTTAATTCATATAATATGTTGCATTGTGATTTAGTAAAGTGGATTTGAGTAAGTTTTTCTTGTCCGAGAAGTTATGTTGAGTCAGTGTTTATGGGATTGTGTCTGTTGTGATGTCTATCGGTGTGGTTGTGGTGCCTCGGGTGGTGATCCGGGCACGGTACTTAGTGTTGTGATGCGGGTATTTTTGCACTGCGGTGTGGCGGTTGGTGGCGGTGTTGCGATGCCGTCACCGGTTGTGGTGGAGTAGGCGAGATGATTATGATGCGAGTTTTCGAAAGTACATACCAGTTAAACATAGATTATTGTTTTGTTTGCTGCTATTCCTTGTGAGTTTTGGTTGAACGTGTAGACTGTTGTTTTGTTTGTTGATGTTTCTTACCAGTTTCAGCTTGGGTATGAGGGTAGAGTATGGTAAGAAAGAGAGTTGTATATGTTTTCGTTGTTGTCATGGTATAGTGACATTCTGTTGATGGGACACAGTTGTCAGAAGTTGTTACAGTACTTTTGATTTTGTTCTAGATAAGGCTTTAGTAGATATGGTAATGGCAAGTGAGTCGTAGAACATGTGTGGTAATGACCTGAAAGATGCAGGTGGTTCATAATCCTTTGTTGAGACAGTGAGTGTAGGGTGTTGGGGGAATTAGTGTCATGTTAAGTTATGTATGAGTTTCGCGGTAACGAAGGAAATAACTTGAGGATCTAGTGTGCGTGTACGTAACGAGTGTGGACCATGAGTTATGCTTCTGGGAGATAAGTGCCTTACATAGAGAGGTATGTTGTTTTGCAGTAATAATGGAGAGTTAGTATGGTGTTTTGCTACGAGTTTTATGGTATAGGTTAGGTGGTGTGCCGAATGAGTTGAGGTATGAGAAATGTTTAAGTAAGAGAGCCTTGGATGTATGCATGGCGAGTGTTTAGATTTTAGGTGGTTGTCTTTGACATGCGGTGGTGATGAGGATAATGAAAAGATATAGCTAGGATTTAGTATTAGTGAGTTACGAGGACGTAACATTTATCTTAAGAGGAGTAGGATGCGATAAAAGAGATTTTGATGGGTGTGCATATGGTAATATATTTGGAAGTTTGAGTCTTGATGTCCAATAAAAGATTGATTCGTGTTGTGGTTGATTTTGTTAAAGGTCATGGTCGTGCTTGTAGTAGTGTGATGCTTCGGAGTGTGAGAATATTTTATATAGTGCAGACAGTTGGATGATGATGTATATAAGTTCTATAATGTTGACAGTTGTAGGATGAAGTTATGAGTGTGAGTAAACTTCGAGGACGAAGTTCCTTTTAAGGGTGGTAGAATGTAACATTCCGTTTGATGTTTGTGAATGTCTTGATATTGGATTTTCTAATGGATAATATGTTACGGAGCTAGCAGCGTTTGTGGATAGTAGTTGGTGGTGTTGGGAGTTGGTGTCGAGAGAGAATATGATGTAGTTGATACGATATCGTGAGACATGTTGTGGAGGTAAGTATAGTTGGTGGAGTTGGTGTTAAGAGTTCATGTGTTATAGGGTGAGGTTTTGTTTTGAGTCTTAGTTGCGTTGTTGTGTCTTAGTCAAGTTTGTAGGTTTTTTTTTTTTTTTTTTTTTTTTTTTTTTTATGTATGGGTTGAACTTCGGGGACGAACTTCTTTTTAAGGAGGGAAGACCGTAATACTACGGTTTTATGAGTCTCTGGGTACTCTATTGAGTAGGCCTTACTCTGTCGAGTAAGGGTGTTTTGCATTTTAAAATAGTTTCTGACCTGTAGGGTACTCTATCGAGTAGCCTTAGGTACTCGATAGAGTAGCCGGCACTCGATCGAGTAGGTCAGTTACTCGATCGAGTAGCCCGGTTTACGGGTGATGTTTTATCGGGTTTTGTTAATAACACGGATTAATATACATAAATCTTTCCGTCATCTTTACAATACACTTTTACAAACCTAATCACATTGAAAAGAGATTCAAGTTACGTTCTTCGCATTCATCCGTGTTACTGACAAATTCTGGAGCTCGAGAGGTCGGATTTCATCGTTCTTTGTATCATTATGATCCTTGCGTCAAGGGTAAGTCCTACGTACCATTTTTATAGCATTTGGTTAAGGTTGTTTAAACCCTAATTTTAGGATTGGGGGTTTTCTATGTTTATATTGATGTGGTAGTGATTGTTTAATTATGTATATAGGAGAAGGGTTCGTAGCGGAAAGGTTTTGAGAAAGCTGCTAGATCGTCTGATGTATGTGTTGCATTCCAGGTAGGGTTTCCCTACTCAGTATTAGTCCCATAATGTGTTGGTGATGATTAGTGATTGTTGATTGTTGTCATACGAGTATTGTGACGGTTGTTGGTTTTGATTGCTGTTTAATGGTTGTGATTGTTTGTCTCTGGTTCTCGAGATGCGTTCTCGGCTGAGTGGAGTCACTTGCGGGAGTGGCTTCACGCCCTTGTTTCGCCCTCCGTGGAACCCGCCATGCGAGGGGATGTGCACATTAATGGGACAGGGTTATCGCTCGGTATGATGAGCGGGGATTTGGTGGGTACGGCTGCGGTCCCCCACTGGCAGGGCTGGTCCAGTGGACAGTCGGTGACAGAGATTGATTGGAGTGGGTGTGATTGTGTGTGTGACCGTTTGAGCTGTGTTGTTTGTTGTGTTGTTGGATTATATAAATTGTGTGATTAGTACTGACCCCGTTTAAATGTTTTAAAAACTGTGGTGATCCATTCGGGGGTGGTGAGCAGTTATTGAGCAGGTATGATATGACGCGTATGGGATGGCTGGGATGAGTCATCACGTGGTAGTTAGAAGTCTTCCGCTGTGTCAGACGATGTTTTATAGCTTTGATAGTTTTAGCAGTGGGCCATCTGAGAGTCTTGTATTTCTTTTTATCGGTTTTGGAGTTTGTATGTAATCACTTTAAACATTATTTACTTTTAAGTATGTTTCGTTATTGTCTTATGATTATCATTGCCTCGGGAAACCGAGATGGTAGCACTTCCATGCCTTAAGTGGTCCTGGTAAGGCACTTGCAGTATGGGGGTGTTACATCACTAAACACGAACACCCCGTCTGACGGATCTTTCTCCAAGGCATTCACCTCATCATCAACTGGCAGGATGAGGTGAGAGCAGTCCAGAGTTGGCTCATCGTCAGAGATGGCATGGATTCCCAGAGGATTTGTTTTGTTGTTTGGCTTAGTCGGTGAGGACAAAGGCAAATCTCCTTTATTAATCATGTCCTGGATGATGTGTTTGAGTTTGAAGCAGGTTTCGGTATCATGCCCCTTCCCTTGATGGTACTGGCAGTAGGCGTTGGGGTTCCAGAAGCGGGATTTCTTAGCATCAGTCGGATCCGGGGTGGGTCCGATTGGTTGTAACTTCGCTTGGTCCATGAGCCTCTTCAAAGCACTTGCGTAAGTTGACCCTATATTAGTGAACACTCTCTGGGGGAGCTCAGCTCTGTTAGCAGATTGTTCAACGAGGTTGACCTCATCGATCTTGTTCGTTTGACCATAAGGGCGAGATCCGGTTGATGTGGATCCCTGGTAGCCTCTGCCAGTGGTCTTGGCCAAGACACCCTTCCGGAGGTCATCTTCAATGCGCATACTCGGAATTTGCAGATCCTGGAAGGTCTTAATATTTTGATATCTCAGTAAGTTGGCATAAATTGGGCGGAGATTGTTGACGAACTTTTCCACCAAAGTTGATTCACTCGCCTTACTGACCAGTTGAGTACTCACCCTCCTCCAACGGGTTAAGAATTGGGTGAACCCTTCCTTATCGTTCTGGGTTAGCACTTCGAGAGTACGGGTATTGGCCTGGATTTTGACATTGTCGGCATACTGTTTGGCAAACTCAACTGTGACCTCATCCCAAGGGGTAAGGTTTTTCGGATCAAGGGAGTAGTACCACTGACGAGGGATCGGTTCCAAGGAGGATGGGAAGATCCGGGTAAAAAGCTCCTGTTTGAGCCCTTTAATGGCCATGTAGTCTTTGAAAGCACGGATATGATTGAGCGGGTCCTCCACTCCTTTGAACTTAGGTACATCAGTCAGGGTAAAGTTGTCAGGTAATTGATCCCCAACAGACTCAAACCTTCGGTTGTTCTCAAGATGGATATTGTTACCCCGGGGTAGGAGCTGTTCTTCCAAGAGCTTTAGCCTCTTCTCAGTTTCAGTCAGAGGTGGAGTATTATGTTCTCCGATTTCCTTGTTCTCCAGGGCGTCGATACGGGTCTCGACGCGATCCAGGGTGACCTTAAGAGCGGTGAGCAGGCTGGCTAGTTGATCAGTCGTGACATTTTTGTTGTTATCATTTTTGTTGGACGATGCTGAAGATGGGGCCATGGCTCTGAGGCAGAAAAACGGCTCACATCACAACTCAATCCGACACGGTTCAAAGACTGAACGCAGCCAACACAAAAGGACAAGATCAGACTTAACGAGACGAGGGTGACCGTGTGTGGTTCCTCGGTGCTGACTCGATTTATAACGTGACGGTGTTGACCAAACTTTTGACATGAGTCCAACATAACGGCGCGACTCCATTGGCCGGGTCTCGTGGTGAGACGACTCATAAGTAAAGACCCATAAGTACGTTTGCTTCGACTCGATACACACGAGGCAGAATTGGAATGGTGGACTGAAGTTTTCGAAAATAGAAATTCTCAAAAAGATTCATTTGTCACTTTAAGGACGGCTTCCGAAGATAGAGATCTCCGCAAGTTGATCAGTTGAAAGGGTTGTCTTAAGTTTATTTGCAAAAGAGGGTTTTGAGTTTGAGTCGGCTCGGAAAACAGTGTATTGTTTCCCAAGACGGTTTTGAAATTCAAAATTGTATGTTTTGAAAATCGGGTTTGAAATGTTTGAAGAGGTCTCGGGGACGGTGAATGGTCCTCGGGATCTCGAAGGTGTCTCGAGAAAAGGGTGTGTGCTTTTCTCGGGTTTTGAAAGAGCCATTGTCTGCGCGAAATGGGTTAAAATCCGTGTCTAGACGCGGCGATTATAACAGCGTAAAAAGGTGACTTGAAATGGTTATAAAAAACCGAGTTTGAAAATCGTCATTACGACGGCCTAAAAAAGCGTGTTGAAATGGTTATGAAAACCGGGTTTGAAATTCGTCATTACGACGGCCTAGAAAGGCGTGTTGGAATGGTTATGAAAACCGGGTTTGAAAATCGTTATTACGACGGCCTAGAAAGGCGTGTTGGAATGGTTATGAAAACCGGGTTTGAAAATCGTCATTACGGCCTAGAAAGGGGTGCAACGGTCGGCAAAAGACCAAGGTTTGAAACGGCCATTATAACGGCGCAAAAGGGTGAGTTTGATAGTTTGAAAATGACACGGAAGGACTTATGATCAAGTAGCACATAAGCACTCACAGTTCATTATATTATGCATTATGCTGACACGGGTTTTTGCTTAAAAGGGTGGGTTACACACCAAGCAATCAAACCCCGATTTGCGAGAGGGATACCAATCCAAACAAAATGTGTAAGGAGGGTGCCCTAGCCTCCTGCTCGAAAGTAATGAAAGCTCTTTGACGAAACAGAAATGTGTAACGTCAACGGTATGCTTGACTCAATCAGGATTCGAAACGCGGGGATGAGAAAACTCACGCCAACGAGACGAGCCAATTGGTCGAAAAGGGTTAGGTTATGGGCCTGGACAAGGAACCCGACCGTGACCGTAATATCAATTAATGCATTCCAACCAAGAACTCGTTCGAGTCTCACCATCTAGGGATCACAAAGACGTAAGTGTCCTAGTTATCCCCAGCAGAGTCGCCAATTTGTGGACATGGCCACCTACACGCCAAGCCGATCTGTTGGACGTATATCGGTCTTTTGAAAGCCACGCTCGGCGGCGTAAAAATGCTTTCGACCGGATCGTTTTAGATCGGTCGGTTTCTGTGGGAATTATCAGTATACTTCCCTTTAAATTGTAAGGATTATAACGAAATTATAAAGATGATAACTAGTCATAAATGAAAATTACATAAACAAAAGGTAGAGGATGAAGAATCAACCTTCGGTCCTAGCAAATATGGCCTAAGAACAATATCGCAATGATATTCGCCTATTAGTTGCACCCAAGATGCTCCGAGCAATGACCCTCAAATTGCTAGAATGAGATCCCTTTAATGCTTGAAGAGGAACCCTAATTTCTGAAAATATTAGGGTTTTTGTGTATATTTTGATGAGAGAATTTTTGGTGAAAAATTAGGTTAAAAAGGAATGAGAAAATGATCCCCAAAATCCCCTCTTAAAACCGTGAAAGAGGAGGGATTAATGGGAAGATTTTTTCTTCCTTTAATTCCCTTATTTCGGTTTTACCAACTACCAAGAATAAGGAGATTAAATCTTCTTATTTTGGTAGTATCCAAAATGTATATAAAATGTATTGTTTTATAAATTGTCATTTACATTATTCCGTATTAATGAGTCTACACATAACAGCTTGCAGTCGATTTATAATGCCGGTCTGTAATAATTTATTATGACAATATTGTATAATATATACTATAACTATAAATATCGCATGTTTATAATTTGCTAATTAAATATAACCGATTACATTTAACTATGAATTAACATCTTAATTCGTTCAAGCTAAAATTATATACATTAATTAAATATAACTTATTATATTCAATTTACGAATTGACAGTTAATTCGTCTCAGCTAATATTATTTAATTATATTAAATAATCGTCTCATCAACACATTGACTAACTGTTTAATCAAATACATGAACTAACCTTTTAGTCATATTAGGCATCAATGTGATTACATTTTCATACAATCACATCTCTCAAACACATCCTTTAGGTGTGACTTTTAGGGACCAGTTGATCACCGCCATCAGTATGATAATAACGTCAAACTTTCTAGCAAGCCAACCGTTATTAGGTAATCGTTAATCAACTGATAAAATACGAAGTATACCCTTGTGAACCTATAAGAGATTTATAATATTATCACACTAATTTGTGGAGGACACAAGCTCCAACAAACTCCCACTTGTCCTCACAAGTGTATGTGCGATAACCGATTCTCATATCCTAAAATTTCCCCCACTCAATGTAAAACAATTTAAAAAATCTGTATTCACAAAGGTCGTATTTTACAAGTGATCAGTATTAAGAGTGGTTTCCCCGACTAGAGAGTAACTTAACTGATAAATGAATCATCATTCGAGCATGGCCATGAATTTCAGTTACAACTCCTCGAGTGGCCCTGAGAAATAACTAAACCTGATAAAGGTTGGATATTTTCTTCAACTCGAATCCTGCAGATGTAAGCACAGTATGAAATGACCCAGAAAAAATCTACTTAGTCTCCTGTTACAATGAGACCATGAGAAAGAAACCAAAGTCACCCAAAACCGCCTTAATCTCAAGAGACAGTCGATAGTCAAAAGAATCGACTCTAGGAACACAATGGACGTCTAATCCACGACCTGGCACCGAATGTTTTTAAACATTTAGGACTCCATTACGTTGTCACAAAAATTGTCCTACGAGGTATCGTTATAACCCGTATTTGTGATCGATCAGCCAACTGTTTGACTGATGGCTCGTTGAACCCACCATCAATCGACTGCACAATATAATAGCCAGAGTTATCAGCTCATATGGGCGATTACGGACCAAAACAAATATAATGTAATTCAGTTCACTTTGTGGCGTTCAATGTTGTCAGTACAATCCACATGAAAAACAAAATATTATATTAAAACGATGAAGTTATAAATAGTATATGAAAAAAATAATGTATCAAATCCATAATCAACTACTATAACTCAGGAACACGTTTAATTCCCATGGAAATAATTTGCCCTTCATGCTTATCAAAATTCAACGGTTTAGTGGGAGGGTCCGCGATGTTATCATCCGAAGCTATCTTGTCAATCACTATCTCTTCTTGCTCCACGTAATCACGGATCAGGTGAGCTTTCCGATGTACATGTCTAGATTTGTTGCTAGACTTAGGCTCCTTAGCCTGGAAGATGGCACCTCTATTGTCACAATAGATGGTGATCGGGTCATTCGAACTAGGAACTATCGTAAGTCCTTGTAAGAATTGACGCATCCATATAGCTTCCTTTGCTACTTCCGAAGCGGCATAGTACTCGGATTCAGTAGTAGAATCTGCTACAACATTCTGTTTGGAACTCTTCCAGCTGACCGCAGCACCATTAAGAGTGAAGACGAACCCGGACTGAGATTTTGAATCATCTCGATCCGTTTGGAAGCTAGCATCTGTGTAACCGATTGCGCAGAGCTTAGTATCGCCTCCATAAGTCAATACCCTATCCTTAGTCCTCCGTAGGTACTTGAGGATGTTTTTAACGGCTATCCAGTGTGTTTCACCTGGATTCTTCTGGTACCGACTCGTTATACTCAATACATATGCCACGTCTGGACGTGTGCATATCATGGCATACATGATTGATCCTATTGCAGATGCATAAGGAACACGACTCATGCGCTCAATCCCTTCAAGCGTCGTGGGTGTCTGAGACTTGCTCAACTGCATCCCAGACCTCATTGGAAGATTCCCCTTCTGGGAGTTGGTCATGCTGAACTTCTCAAGAATCTTATCCAAATAAGACTCCTGACTCAGTGATAACGTCCGTCGTGATCTATCTCGGTAGATACGGATTCCCAATATGCGTTGTGCCTCACCCAGATCTTTCATCTGGAAATGGTTCTTCAACCATCCTTTAACCGAAGATAAGAGAGGAATGTCATTCCCAATCAAGAGTATGTCATCGACATACAATATCAAGAAAACAATCTTGCTCCCACTCGACTTGATATATAAGCATGGTTCCTCGACCGATCGAGTAAAACCGTACTCTTTAATCACCTGGTCGAAACGATGATTCCAACTCCGAGAAGCTTGCTTAAGTCCATAAATGGAACGCTTAAGCTTGCACACTTTCTTAGGATTCTCAGGATCTATGAAACCTTCGGGTTGCACCATGTAACACTCCTCCTCCAAATAACCGTTTAAGAAGGCGGTTTTTACATCCATTTGCCAAATTTCATAGTCATGAAAAGCGGCAATCGCTAAGATAATCCGAATGGAACGCAGCATAACTACGGGTGCAAAAATTTCATCATAATGCAAATCGTGCACTTGAGTGAAACCTTTTGCCACTAGTCGTGCCTTATAGGTATCTGGTTGCCCGTCTACAGAACGCTTTATTTTGTAAAGCCGTTTGCACTGTAGAGGTTTTACCTGATTAGGTAAATCAACTAGATCCCATACGTCATTCTCATACATGGAGTTGTGGACAATGGGCCACGGGGGCGCTTGGGAAACAAGCGTTTGTATTTGTGAAGTCGCCACCAATTTATTGTGGAAAATTGGAAACCGTTCGAATACCTCGTGCCATGTCAAGACACAAAGTAGTGACATGAACACCAAGAACTCGTTACCCTTAGCATTCTATGTCTAGAATGACTCTCGTGGATGCCAATGAACACGGATGTTCACAGAGATCTGGAGTAAGGGGTGAGGGTACGTATTAGGAAGCTCTTTTGATCGAACACCTAATCCCGCCCGCCTCGATAGCGGCCTCTACTAATGATCAGGGAAAATCATCTATACTCGATATATTGTCGATTATATGCATGCAATACAACATCCAAGTTTTAATCCTAGCATATGAGTATTAATACTAAGTCGGTTAACACATAATTTAGCATACAATTAATGTCGAAGTAGGATTTAAGTTCAGTTACATGTGAAGGCATACAAATGATACAAGATTCAATGATAAATGCAATAAAGAAAATTACAATAATTACAACGGGTTTAGCGATTTATGTCGAAAATACCTTTAAAACGGATAAATTGAGAAAAAGAATAAAGGAATAAAAGAATGAATTAACGAACAAATCAGTAGGCGACAATACGACTAATAGTTAGTTAAACGTAAACTAATAAACTAGGTCAAAGCAACAACGGAGTTCAGAGGCAGAATTCAACCCGGAACAGGCGCAGCAGAACTGTGTCCTTTGGAATAGGCGCAGCAGTTGCTGCGTCTGTTCCTGACCTGAATTCTGGCTGTGAAGCCGGAATTGCGTGTTGTTAATGCTCGTCGGTAAATTTAAAGGTTAATTACGATATTTACTCGGATGAAAGTGATTAATAGGTTATTTACATATGATTGACGTTCATAAAAGCAATAAACATGGATGAGACGAACGTAAACGAATTAATACAAGATTAAGGATTAATTAACAAATTAATAAACTAAACAAATTAATTAGGTTAAACAAGTTATTAAAGACGAATTAATGATGGATATGATAAAAAAGAGGTGAAAAACATATCAATGACGAATTCCAGAGACTCAATATTGATGAATCGAACCTCTAAAACCCGAATTTGATTTTAATGACAAAAACCCGCAAATATGAATTACTTGGGATTTAAGTCGGGATTTATGATGAATGAATGTTAATGATTAATAATAAATACATGTGAAATTAATATGTGATTTTAACAAAGAATTAACGAAAACAAACGAAGTAAATAGAAGCAAACGAATTACAGAGGACGAAGGAAGAAGAAAGGAAGCGAGCGCGCCGCAGCCTCACGAAAGAGGGGCAAAGAGGAACGCTCCTTCAAGAGGCGCAGCGATTCTTTGCGTCCTTTCTCGACGGTTTGTCTTCTGGAAATCCGTAAAAAAGGTTTTAAAGCACGGTTTTAGAAATCGGTTTTAAGGAGGTGTTTTCGACATAAACCTTACATGATGAATACAAAAAGTAAATAACAATAATAAAATAGAGATTTACACCCTCAGACTTACATGTTTGACGAAACGAGATGAACTAAGATATCAATTAGTGATGCTCGACGCGAACGTAAAGAAAGTTCCCTCGTAAGAGGAAAACGATTAGATTAATTAAGTTGATTGATGTGGAGTTGGTCAAATTGGTCGGTCATGCAAACGAAATTTGGTACTCGGAAGGATCCGAGCTTACGTGGTCGAATGTTCAAGCACGTAGACGCCAAAAAGTAAGAACAAAGGTCTAGAATACAAAGGGAGAAGAGAAGGGCGGACACTCGCGTGAGAAATATGAGGAACGAAGGCTCCTATTTATACTAATCACGGAATTAGGGTTTAGGAAAGGAGAGAAAGATCCGGAAACAACCGACTTAGGTTAAATACGGAAACTTGGACAAAAAGAAAACCTTGAGGAAAAGGCGCAGTAGAGCTGCGTCCCTTGGAAGAGGCGCAACACCTGCTGCGTCCTTTCCTCAGCGGGTTCCTCCTGCGTAAGAAAGCGCGTTTGACAGCCTGTCGTATTTTAGGCATAACTTTTTCTACAAGACTCGGAATGAGGTGATTTCGGTGGCGTTGGAAAGCTAAGAAAGAGATCTAGAACTTTCTGTGAAATAGGCCTGACCCAAAAAAATTGTTTATCACCTCGTAAAACGGGCCTAAAGCTCGGGTTGTCATTTTAACTAAATGAAATGCATATTTTGTAATGTAAACTTTTAGTTTAGCCTAATGAAGTGCCATGAGACTCAAAATGAGATATAATCTCAACATTTTATGACATCCTAACCTTAGGCAGACAAGCACGTTGCTTTGACTCTGGATTTGACGGTTTTAGGAAAATGAAGACGGTTTTTGACCCAGACTCCAAATGTACTCTAATTACTGCCAAAACGACCATATCGGCGCGTAGATGACAATTAAGAGGTATACATAAATGTTTGAGCGATCACTTGACGATAAACTTACGAACTGTAACAAATCGTTCCGCGTATCAAACATGCAGCCCAATCAGTACTGGGTGTTTGGCGGGAGGTGCAGAAACGAGGTGTCTACAGAGCCCCCACTTTGACTGAGGCTTGGACAAGGCGAAAGTCAAAGTTTAACCATCAGGTCAATCGAAGATTACAACCTGACGACTATGGCGACGCGAGGCGGTTCAAGGGGTCTGAACCAAGGACCTGTCGTCGGGAACATTTTAGAGATTGTCGACTATCGGGGAGGGTCGTTTAAAGTCCATTAGACTACGTAAGGAGGCTCGCCAGCCATAAGAAGAGACCATACCTGAGACTTCTTTCTCGAGATGTTTCCGGAGTAGCGTAGGAGCTAAGGGTAAGTATATGAGCTAAGAGTAAGACCTAAAAGATATATAAGGATTGTGCTAGGGTGTGGGACCCTAAAGGAAAGCATCGTCGGGAAGGAGGCCAAATATAAGTTCAACTTATGGGGTAATCAAGGTTTGAGTGTAGGAACTCTAAGGAAGTGATGATCCTAAAGGAATATGATCCTAAAAGGAAAAGGTGATCCTAAAGGAATATGATCCTAAAAGGTATAAGGTGATCCTAAGGAATATGATCCTAAGGGTAGAAGTGTATGAACTCTAGGGAGTTTGGGAACTTAAAGAAGCTAGGTGTGCGAACCTGGGTATATGAACCTAAAAGGGCGGCTGGTATGGGAACTTAAAGGCTTGTGAACCTAAGAGGAATTGAGATCCTAGGGTTAAGTTTAGGAACTACTGGGTTACTAATTCTTATTTTAAATGCGTGCGCTTAAGCTTTCTGAGGTATGAAAACTCCAAAAGAATGTATGGGTTTATGAACCTAAAGATGTTGGTGTGGGAGCTTAAAGGTTTATGAACCTATGGGAAGCCATTTTGGGATCTAAGAATCTAGGGGTAAGAATCCTAACTTTGGGTTTACGAACCTAAGGAAGGAGGCGCTGGTTTGGGAACAAGAAAAATTGCGAGTAGCGGGACACAGGCGGGAACTGCTGAGAGAAAACTGCTTGGGTAGTCTTCGAGAAATATTGTAAGTAGCAGGACACAGGCGGGAATTGCTAGGGAGAAAACTGCTTGGGTCGTCTTCAAACAAACTTTTGATCTCCATGTCTCTAGAGGAAATGACTGTCGGTCGTGAACTCTCGTTGGGGAACATAATCGGGAATTTATTTCCATGTCTTGAGAGAGATTGTCTATCCGCTTACTCTCGCTTGGGGAAATATAATGAAGGCGTGTCGAAACACCTGTCGGGAAATACTCGCTCATTATGACAAGCGGGGTCTTGGTAAAGTACTGCTTCTAATACTTACCTACATGGTTAGTAGCCACACAAGAATGCAATCTAATATATGCACGTAAGCAATTATCACATGGACCTTGAATAAGGAAACACATAGGTTTTCAAAAGTTTGTCGTTTGTAATGCGTTATGCATATTCAATGGGCTTTAGACATAGGACTTGACATGACACAGACCTACTAGGACGCGACGCGAAATGTAGACTTAGGTTTGACTGACGCGACACTAACTTATATTTGACGCGACACAGGGATGACTTTGACAGACTTTGTTTAAGTATGCGCAACCCCTAGCCAAGTGTGGGTGACCATGCGTATCAGTTCCAAAGGTATAAGAATTGCAAGAATGATGAAGGCATATAAAGGCAAGGCATGAGCCATGGATCATCTGTCTACTAGGACTTCTTTCACCACCGTTTGATGTAAAAGAGACCCCTCTTGAGGCACGATGACTTGGAGAATTGATCTAAGATCTTTGTCATTGTCTGGACCGAGCACTAGCTAGACTTAGAGGAATAAAGGAAGGGTGGCATCTCGGAAGAGAAGCCCCCAGGATGAGAAGATGACTCTAGATTTTTGTAAAAAAGAAACTGGGCGATAATAAGGAGCCCCCAGTAAAGAGGTATTGGTTGTGGAAGGAATGTTAATTGAGGTTGGAAGATTATAGTTGGGGATGGTTATGTCCTTGAAGACTGCCTACGTATTCACGTGAAGTGAAATCAAACCAGATCGTAGTTCTGAGGTTTGGTTAATTTTGTTTGGGTGTTGTGATTGTATCCTTCTTGTGTAAGAAAGGACTGCCTACGTATCCACCTGAAAAGGTGAAATCAAACCATGCTCGTAGTTCAGGTGTGTGCCTAAGCTATGTTGTTAGGGCCTTAAAGTGCAGGGTCACAAGGGTGTATTCCTTTGGTGACTCGAAGAACTGATTTGAGATAACTCCCTCTGATCATGGACCAAAGAGGTGTAACTAATTTTGTAAAAATTTTCTTGTCATGTGAGCACACTTAGTGGACCCTAAGGATGAATATGGGTATGACCCGTCCTAGGTATCAAAGTATTTGAAGACTCCGTGTATGGGTCAAGGTGAAACTGGATTGGATATTTGGAATGTGGAGCTCGGTAATAAGAGGCTTTGATGAACAAATCTCTGGAGCTTGATTTTGTGGAGTTAAGGCTTGATGGGGTTATGGCTTGTAATGTGGCTTGGAAATGGAGTCTCTTGGCTTGATGTAGCCTTAGCACGTAAAGGTAGGTTGAAATGACGTGGGATCAAGTTTCCATGTCTTGGCCCTAAAGGATAGGTATACTTGACAAGCTTGAGAGGATTCTCAAAATTCCTAACTATCTCCCCGTAACGGTCTCGAGAAGGACTTAGGGTGTGTGATGTGTGAAAGGCTAAGTGAGGGTGCTAGCTGACCATCTTCATTGATGTCTTGATTCTATATAGACTTCAGTAGTATTTCGTATTTGATATTGTTCTTGATTCAGACACAGATTCTTGGTCTGGAATATATTTCGGATTTTTGCTCGAATTCTTGATTCAGGTTTTTGAGGATAACGTTGACTTCAGATATTGACATGTGTGATTGAACCTTCTTCTTTTGACTCTTTTTGTGTTGGATTAAGGGCATAATTGTGGCCTTGGATATTGACCTCAATTTCTCTTGATTGAGCCTTTTGTCTTTGATCATGGCTCATACTGTCTTGGATGGACTTAGGTCAGACTAGCACCTTTTGATGTGAAACGGGTTGGTCTTTTAGTAACACGGGTTGTTTATTGTGGGGAATGGGCTTGCCTTCCGTCATGGATCGTTAACAAGAGAGATGGTTTGGATTCGTCCTAGAATCTCTTGAGATATGCTCGTCCTAAACTGGGGTTATAGCGAGGTTTCTATTGCTAGACATGGAATAGGTAAAGAAAAATGAACACGGAGTTTCAGGTCCTCTACAACTTGGAATGGAACATCATTTAAGTGCACTCATATCGACTTGCCATGCGTTGTTGGTTTTAAAATGTCTCAAATCAATTCTTGTTGTCACAGGAAAAGGGTAGAGGAAGAGATATGATAGAATATGTGGATTTAAAAGTGTGCTTTTATTGAAATGGATAATAAATGTATTTAACATAGATATGAGAAGACACGTGACTCATGGGACAGCCCCCAGGTTATCACTAGGAATGAAAATGGACACGAAGAAAGACACTAGAACAAATATGAGATGGAAAGCCTAAGACTCGGACTCGGACCCGGACTTTGACGCGATCTTAGACCCAGACTCGTAATCATCGGCCCATGCTTGAACATTTTCTCTTCCTGCAACTGGCTTCGGCATCTGACTTTGAGCATTCACCCATTTGAGCACCCCGTCCTCATCATTGGGAATACTGAAAGGATAATAGTCAAGAAAAGTTTCCTGATAAGTGGTATATCCATGAGGATTGCCTAGGTCGCCTTGTGGGCTAAAGGTTGAGAGGGACAACTTCCCACTTTCAATCATATCTTGGATGGCGTTTTTTAATTTGTAACATTTCTCCGTATCATGCCCTTTGCCTCTATGGTATTTGCAGTATAAGTTCTCGTCCCAGAACTTTGACTTCCTTTCAGGTTCGGGCGTAGGTCCTATAGGCTTCAACATTCGTTGTTCCATGAGTCTCTGAAGGGCATCGGCGTATGTAGTACCAATGTTGGTAAATTTCCTAGGAGGTGTATCCTTATTTTCGGAAGCCTTTGTAAATGACCTTGGAGGGTTGTTAGGTTTCTTTGACGAAGGATCCATGATGATGCCTTTATTGATTTTGATTCCTGGATGAGAAGAACTAAAAATAAATTGTCCATTTGTTACTTTCTCCTTAGGACTGTCAAGTTGAGGGTTTGTCTGGACACTTTTCATTTTGAGAGGTTGGGCATCAAGCTTCTTACCCATTTCGGCGAACTGGTTTTCAATGTTGGAAAGCCTAGAGTTTAGGCTATCAATAGCTCCCTCTATTTTGGAAAATTTGTTGTCGAAGGCCATGGAAAGCATGAGCATTCCATTTTGGATATCTTCGTCTTCGAGGACATTTATTTCTTCACTACCATGTGGAGCGAGGAGGTGAGAGAAATCCAGGAAGGATTTTTCATCACGTTTAATGATATTGGACCCAAGAGGGTTGGTCTTCTTGGATTTCTTGGCGGAAGGTGGCACATGAAGCTTGCCATCTTCGATCATATCCTGAATGATATGCTTTAGACAAAAGCATTCCTCCGTATCGTGTCCCCTACCTTGATGGTACTGACAATATGAATCGCCCTTCCATCTAGGGAATATCTTTTCAGGGTCTGGGGTTGGTCCGATTGGATGAAGTTTTCCCTGGGAAACCAGTCTTCCTAGAGCTACTTCATATGTGGTTCCGAGGTCAACGAATTCCCTATAAGCTCGTCCCAGCCTTCTGGGCGGAGTTTCCAAGAGATTAACTCCCTTGTCTTCATTGGCCTTCTTAGATGGGTTAGTTGTGTTGAAGCTATGCCCTGGCCTTGGGGTATGAGAAGATGGTAAAGGTTTCATCATATCTATCTTGTTTTCCATATTAATGACACGAGCGCTCAAGTCTTCGATGGTGGCCTGAAGCTTAATGATTACAGCACTTAGTCCCTTGACGTCGACAGATAAACGTTCTTGAACACTTTCATTGGCAATTGCAGAATTCCCACCGAGAAGAAAATGACGCGCATTACAACTTCATTTGACACGGGATCACGCATACTAAGGCAACAAACAAAGGACATGCAACGAGATGTGATGACTAGACTCTTGACTTGTGAATCCAGGAAATGTCGCGAGTGACCTCTCGTGTTTGGACTCACGGTGCTTGACATTTATGTGGTTGACTTGATTGACGGGATTGGCGACACGTGTTAATTCTAATTCGTGTGTTTAAGACAGACTTGACTCGAGGTTCGGGTATGTGTGTCCCAAACGTGTACTAGGAGAATTCAAGAAACGGATATGGGAATGACTCGATGTGTTAGCCTCGAGTGTGTGAGTCGAGGTGTGGAAATGTTTAGATCCTAATTGAATTGGGGCAGGGAGTCCAAAATGACGGCGTGACGCCTTAGGACTTGACTTAAATTTGAAAAGACCCAAAAGTGTAAAGGAAGACGGGTTTATGACTTGACAGAGTTCCGACTAGGACATAGTCGGTTTGAACTCCGACTCTAACTTAGCCCAATTGAATTTACATATTTACATTCACATTGTTTGAAAAATATTTTGGTTCTCTCTTTTTTTCTTTTTCTTTTTTTGGACATTTTTACGTTTTTTTTTTTTTCGTTTTTTTTTGTTGCTTTTGTATTTAGTTTTGAAATGGGTTTTAGGCCCGAAGTTTGACTTGACAGAGTTTTGACTGGTTTTGCGCTAATGTTGGCCTATTTCGAAAATTTTCATTTTAAAAGGGTTTTGATTTTCACAAAATTCGTCATGGTTTCGTTTAGAAAATGGTGATCACATACAAGCATTTACACAGGCATTATAACGGGATGCTAAGTGTATTTAAAAGGGTTTTGGCTTAAAAGGGTAGGTTGCCATACCGAACGATCAAACCTGAAGTCTGTGGAGAGGCTCGTACCAAACAAGAGTAAGGCCGATTCCTAGTCCATTTCCTCAAGTAGTGAAAGTCCTTGATGCAAACAAGAGTAAGTACCATGGTATGGATGACGTCAATCGCTATCCATCCTTAGGCCCAAATAAGAATTTGGACCGTCTAGACGGGACGATTGGTCGAATGGGTTGGGTTGGGTTGGGCCTAGGAAGGCTGGGTGAAACGATCTAGGAAGACCGAGTTATGAAAACCGACAATTGTCTTGTACAAACTATTCCCTAACCTTGTTCAAGTTTCACCCTTTTGGCTACACGTAAGTGTATTATCCCCAGCGGAGTCGCCAAACTGTGGACAATGGGCCACGGGGGCGCTTGGGAAACAAGCGTTTGCATTTGTGGAGTCGCCACCAATTTATTGTGGAAAATTGGAAACCGTTCGAATACCTCGTGCCATGTCAAGACACAAAGTAGTGACATGAACACCAAGAACTCGTTACCCTTAGCGTTCTATATCTAAAATGACTCTCGTGGATGCCAATGAACACGGATGTTCACAGAGATCTGGAGTAAGGGGTGAGGGTACGTATTAGGAAGCTCCTTTGATCGAACACCTAATCCCGCCCGCCTCGATAGCGGCCTCTACTAATGATCAGGGAAAATCGTCTATACTCGATATATTGTCGATTATATGCATGCAATGCAACATCCAAGTTTTAATCCTAGCATATGAGTATTAATACTAAGTCGGTTAACACATAATTTAGCATACAATTAATGTCGAAGTAGGATTTAAGTTAAGTTACATGTGAAGGCATACAAATGATACAAGATTCAATGATAAATGCAATAAAGAAAATTACAATAATGAAAATTACAATAATTACAATGAGTTTAGCGATTTATGTCGAAAATACCTTTAAAACGGATAAATTGAGAAAAAGAATAAAAGAATAAAAGAATAAAAGAATGAATTAACGAACAAATCAGTAGGCGATAATACGACTAATAGTTAGTTGAACGTAAACTAATAAACTAGGTCAAAGCAACAACGGAGTTCAGAGGCAGAATTCAACCCGGAACAGGTGCAGCAGAACTGCGTCCTTTGGAATAGGCGCAGCAGTTGCTGCGTCTGTTCCTGACCTGAATTCTGGCTGTGAAGCCGGAATTGCGTGTTATTAATGCTCGTCGGTAAATTTAAAGGTTAATTACGATATTTACTCGGATGAAAGTGATTAATAGGTTATTTACATATGATTGACGGTCATAAAAGCAATAAACATGGATGTGACGAATGTAAACGAATTAATACAAGATTAAGGATTAATTAACAAATTAATAATCTAAACAAATTAATTAGGTTAAACAAGTTATTAAAGACGAATTAATGATGGATATGATAAACAAGAGGTGAAAAATATATCAATGCCGAATTCCAGAGACTCAATATTGATGAATCGAACCTCTAAAACCCGAATTTGATTTTAATGACAAAAACCCGCAAATATGAATTACATGGGATTTAAGTCGGGATTTTTGATGAATGAATGTTAATGATGAATAATAAATACATGTGAAATTAATATTTGATTTTAACAAAGAATTAACGAAAACAAACGAAGTAAATAGAAGCAAACGAATTACAGAGGACGAAGGAAGAAGAAAGGAAGCAGGAACTGCGGCAGCCTCACGGCTCCTTCGAAGAGGCGCAGCAGTTGCTGCGTCCTTTCTCGACGGTTTGTCTTCTGGAAATCCGTAAAAAAGGTTTTAAAGCACGGTTTTAGAAATCGGTTTTAAGGAGGTGTTTTTGACATAAACCTTACATGATGAATACAAAAAGTAAATAACAATAATAAAATAGAGATTTACACCCTCAGACTTACATGTTTGACGAAACGAGATGAACTAAGATATCAATTAGTGATGCTCGACGCGAACGTAAAGAAAGTGCCCTCGTAAGAGGAAAACGATTAGATTAATTAAGTTGATTGATGTGGAGTTGGTCAAATTGGTCGGTCATGCAACGAGGCTGGTACTCAGAAGGATCCGAGCTTACGTGGTCGAATGTTCAAGCACGTAGACGCCAAAAAGTTAGAACAAAGGTCTAGAATGCAAAGGGAGAAGAGAAGGGCGGACACTCGCGTGAGAAATATGAGGAACGAAGGCTCCTATTTATACTAATCACGGAATTAGGGTTTAGGAAAGGAGAGAAAGATCCGGAAACAACCGACTTAGGTTAAACACGGAAACTTGGACAAAAATAAAACCTTGAGGAAAAGGCGCAGCAGAGCTGCGTCCCTTGGAAGAGGGGCAGCACCTGCTGCGTCCTTTCCTCAGCGGGTTCCTCCTGCGTAATAAAGCGCGTTTGACAGCCTGTCGTATTTTAGGCATAACGTTTTCTACAAGACTCGGAATGAGGTGATTTCGGTGGCGTTGGAAAGCTAAGAAAGAGATCTAGAACTTTCTGTGAAATGGGCCTGACCCAAAAAAATTGGTTATCACCTCGTAAAACGGGCCTAAAGCTCGGGTTGTCATTTTAACTAAATTAAATGCACATTTTGTAATGTAAACTTTTAGTTTAGCCTAATGAAGTGCCACGAGACTCAAAATGAGATATAATCTCAACATTTTATGACATCCTAACCTTAGGCAGACAAGCACGTTGCTTTGACTCTGGATTTGACGGTTTTAGGAAAATGAAGACGGTTTTTGACCCAGACTCCAAATGTACTCTAATTACTGCCAAAACGACCATATCGGCGCGTAGATGACAATTAAGAGGTATACATAAATGTTTGAGCGATCACTTGACGATAAACTTACGAACTGTCACAAATCGTTCCGCGTAGCAAACATGCGGCCCAATCATCACTGGGTGTTTGGCGGGAGGTGCAGAAACGAGGTGTCTACAGGAGTCCATCTCGGATTGCATGGCTTCAAGCCATAGCTTTGAGTCGGAACAGGTCATTGCACCTTTATAGGTAGCGGGTTCATTACTCTCTAGGAGCAAAACGTCACTCTCCTCGACCATACCAATGTATCTGTCCGAAGGATTAGAGACTCTACCCGACCTTCTAGGTTCCTGAGGAATGTTAACCGTATCATCAGTTAGAGGAACAACTTCCTCCATCTGTTCCTTGGTTGTTGGTTCTTGAACCTCCGACAGCTCGAAGGTTCTATTACTTGTCTTGTTCTCGAGAAATTCTTTCTTTAAGAACATTGCACTAGCCGCAACAAAAACTCGATGTTCGGTAGGCGAATAGAAGTAATGACCAAACGTTCCTTTTGGATAACCAATAAAGTATGTCTTGACCGATCGCGAGTCGAGCTTCTCCTCGTGTCTCCACTTGACATAAGCCTCGCAGCCCCAAACCCGAATAAAGGACAAGTTAGGGACCGTTCCCTTCCACATTTCATATGAAGTCTTGTCGACAGCTTTAGTCGGACTTCGGTTAAGTATAAGAGCAGCTGATAAAAGAGCAAAACCACATAATGAATCAGGTACTACCGTGTGACTCATCATGGATCGAACCATATCAAGTAATGTTCGATTTTTCTGTTCGGACACACCATTCAATTGACATGTTCCAGGTGGAGTTAACAGCAAAACGATTCCACAGTCTTTAAGGTGTTGATCAAACTCATTTGAAAGATATTAGCCACCCCGATCTGAACGGAGTGCTTTAACCTTTCTACCCAGTTGGTTCTCAACCTTGTTCTGGTATTCCTTGAATTTCTCAAAGAACTCACTTTTATGCTTCATTAAGTAGACATATCCGTATCTACTCAAATCGTCCGTGAAAGTGATAAAATATCTATAGCCATCTCTAGCGGTAATTGACATAGGTCCACAAACATCAGTATGTATGAGTCCTAATAGGTCACTAGCGCGCATTCCAACACCTTTGAAGGAAACTCGAGTCATTTTGCCAATGAGACATGATTCACACGTGCCATATGTAGAAAAATCGAATGCGGGAATAGTCCCATTATCGACGAGTTTCTTTACACGTTTTTCATTTATGTGTCCCATTCGACAATGCCATAGATAGGTTTGATCTTTGTCACCAACCTTTAATTTCTTATTATTCACGTGTAATATTTCCGTGGTTTGATCTAAGATGTAAATTCCATTCATGGAAACTGATTTGCCATAAATCATTTCATTGAAAGAGAAAATACAGCTATTATCCTTTATTAAAAATGAAAAACCGTCCTTATCAATTACGGAAACTGAAATAATGTTCTTAGACAAACTGGGTACATAGTAACAGTTATATAAATATAACTCAAAATCGCTAGGGAGTTGGATTACATATGTTCCCTTCGAGACTGCAGCAACTCTAGCTCCATTCCCGACCCGCAGGTTCACATCACCCTTTCCGAGAGGTGTGATGTTTCTTAGTCCCTGCAAATGATTACACAGATGAGAACCACAACCAGTATCAAGTACCCAAGTTCCGAAACTTGCATGGTTAATCTCAATCATATGAATATAAGTTGACATACCAACAGGAACGACGCGGCCTGCTTTTATGTCCTCACGGTACACGGGACAGTTCCTCCTCAAATGTCTAGTCTTGTGACAATGGTGTCACTCAATGTCACCGCCCTTGGTCTTTGCCTTGCCTTGTGAGCCACTAGTCTCACCAGGCCCACTCTTACCGTTTCCTGGCTTCTTGAACTTTGGCTTACGGAGCTTTGCCCTTACCTTTATACTTGTTGGAAATCGTGAGAACATCCTGCTTCATGCTCCCACTCAATTTCATATCCTTCTCGGTCTGTACGAGAATTGAGTGTAGCTCATGAGGAATTTTCTTCAAGTCATTCATGTAGTAGTTCACCCTGAAAAGGGCAAAACCCTCATGAAGAGAATGAAGCATTCGGTCAATGACTATGCTCTCACTGATTTTGCAATCAAGTGCCTCAAAATTTCTCGACATTCTCAATCATGTTAAGAATGTGTGGGCTAACCGGTTGGCCCTTTTGGAGTTTCGCATCAAAGCAGTGACAGGTATGCTCATAAGTAACGATTCTCGGTGCTTTTGAGAACTCGTTAGTGAGCGTGGTGAAAATCTTGTTTGCACCTTGAACAGTGAAGTGTCTCTGCAAATTGGTTTCCATTGCAAAGATGAGTACGTTCTTTATCGCACCCGCTTCCATGACAAAATGACTATAAGCAAGTGACTCGTTAACTCCTGCATTGGGGCCTGGGTTTACCGGTATTGGCTCAGTTAAGTACCTGAGCTTACCGTCAGCAATGGCGACATTCCGTAGTGTCTTTGCCTCCCGATCCGCAAAGTTGGACCCATCATTCTTGATCGTGTGAACGATTCATGTTGTCCATAAAAACTTTAAGCCAGGACTCGCGTCCAAGTGTGGCACTCGGCATTGGGATTTCGTTATTTCCAGCCATTTGTTGTAACAGTATTATCAAAATAAACGTATTCTACACTGCGAAAAGAAGAATAAAAATAATAAGCATATGCATCGTTATGATTTTAAGTCTTAATGCAAAACTGTTATAAGCGAAGACTCAAGCATTTATACAATTGACCTCCCTCAAGAATTATATAAATGATCCCAAGACTCAATTATCTGTAAATTGATAAGCCAACCTTTTGGCTAATTCTACTGTTAGAATTCTTGGTCGATAAATTTCTATAAATTCTATCTTTAGTCCATCATAATCACGAAAAACTCTTCGGACTATAATGTTGAGATAAACTAAGTCAACACAAACTACTTACCCAACGTAGAAGGGGTCATATTATGCCTACCGACGAAGAAGGGATTCATAGTTGTTTGCCCTTATAAAGACTAGTCTCAATTTCCGTTTAGAGCAAGATCATATCAACTTTATTTTAATTCATTTTAAGTGAACTAATATCTAGCATGCGTGAATGAATAAACTAAGGTGATGGCTTAAACTGAGTGACATCTGTATGTCAATGAAAACTAACATTCAATCTATATGAGTCAATTTTCATGCATTTTAGTAGGTGGTTTGGTTTTAGGCGGAAAATGATGCATTAACTAGCATGTGAATGAAAAGCAATAAGAACGGTAAAACGTAAAACAAAATAAAGTCCTAGTGTGGCCTATCTATCAAAATGAACATAAATACAACTTTGGAATCCATCCTTGGACCCGAGAAGCTTGTCTTGATGTTCCATCTTGATCCATGTAGTGGGAGTGAGCTCCAATCTCCATCTTTAGTCTTCTCAAAAAAATACAATTTAAAATTACATAATAAACCTACTTACATTCTAATTTCAAAACCGTAATAAATAAAGAAAACCAAACGGAGATACGAGTTCTCAAATTACATTAAAAATTATGTTTCCATCATTACGAAAACATAATTTAACTAAGGCCACACTAGGTATTACAAATTACAGCCGATTGCAAAAATACGTAAATAAATTCATTCAACGATTCATTCAACAAAAAAAATGCATCAACTAAATAAATTAAACATGCAATACATAATTCCTTAATTATGTAAATTAAATTATCCAAACCTCCTATTTAAATGATCAAATTAAGTGATAATTCTTCAATTACTCACATTAATTTCAATCTTAATTCACATTAAACTTGTAATATGAATTTTATCCAACATTATTTTAAACTTCTTTAAAATAATTAGGTATCTTAAAATTGTGAACTTCTTCACAACAATTAATCATACATTATAAATTTAATGTATAATCAATATTGGCCAAAACAAACAAAACAAAATCGAAAACAACCTTTTTTTTATTTCTGGTCTCGACAAAATAGGAGAGACAAAATAGGAGGAAAAAAAAACAAAAATTTCTTTTTTTTTTTTTTTTTTTTTTTTTTTTTTTTTTTTTTTTCAGCTCGGCCAAAAAAAAAACAGAAATCATTATAAATTTTTTTCTCTTTCGGTAATTCTGCAAAAAACGAATCAAACAGCCTTTTTTTTTTTCATTTTCTCGGCATTTCAGAAAAAAACGAAACACACAAAAAAAAACAGAAAACTATTTTTTTTTATGCACTCGGCTGAAAATAAAAAATTGAAAACAACCCAAATTTTCTTTTCATTTCGGCATAATGCCCTAAAAACAAAAACTTTAGATGAACAAATTGTTTATAGTTGCTATTAGAACAAGATTAGCATATAAATTAATGAAACATGATTAACCATATATGCCAAAAACTATATAGCAAAACAAATTTAACATCATCAACAAGACGATTTCCATTTACATTATAATTTAATCTTCATTAAATCAAACATCTACAAATTCATCATATAATTATTTTAACTTATTAAAACAACAAAATGAATGAATCAAAATAGAAATATAAACTTCAAAATCAGGAAAAAAACTCACGGCACAAAAAAATTTACACGACAATTTTTTTTTTTTTTTTTTAAAACATCCGTGACCCTTTTTTTCTTTCTTCAAATTTTGTTTAAATTAAATTTATGAAAATCATCAAAAAAAATTTCGTGGCCTTGGCTCTAATACCACTTGTGGGAATTATCGGTATACTTCCCTTTAAATTGTAAGGATTATAACGAAATTATAAAGATGATAACTAGTCATAAATGAAAATTACCTAAACAAAAGGTAGAGGATGAAGAATCAACCTTCGATCCTAGAAAATACGGCCTAAGAACAATATCGCAATGATATTCACCTATTAGTTGCACCCAAGATGCTCCGACAAATGCCCCTCAAATGGCTAGAATGAGATCCCCTTAATGCTTGAAGAGGAACCCTAATTTCCGAAAATATTAGGGTTTTTGTGTATATTTTGATGAGAGAATTTTTGGTGAAAAATTAGGTTAAAAAGGAACTAGTATAGATCCCGCGCGAATGCGCGGTTTTGTAGATAGGCATATTAGAAAAAATAATAATTATGTTAATAGTATTTAACTCCAGTTGACATTTAATTATAAAATTTAAATTAGTAATGTTTTGTATTAAAAGGTAAAAAAGAGCAAGTTCAAAACTTTTAATCCGTATAAGAATGACAGTTTTACTCGAACTATTTTGTTAACTTTGTTTTTAAAAAAATATTGTTATATCGTTATATCCACTAAAGGCGTAATATAACCATTAAGTAATTATTGTAGCCATCAAGTTTAGTTTTAAAAATAATAATAATAATAATAATAATAATAATAATAAAATATTGCTTTCACATCATGCTTATAATCAGTACAATTTCATTTATGTAACAAAATAAGAATATTTTATTAATATGTTTAATCAAATTGAAAAAATATTACTCCTTTTAAATGGGCTAGAATTATATATTTATTACTCCGTATATGAAATTAAACACTATGGCCCAATTTTAGATATGACATAATGAAGCCCAATTGTAGAATAGTTTTCATTTAGGCGGGAAAATATTGGAGATCTCTTATTCTTTTAGTATAAGGGGATGAGAAAATGATCCCCAAAATCCTCTCTTAAAACCGTGAAAGAGGAGGGATTAATGGGAATATATTTTCTTCCTTTTATTCCCTTATTTAGGTTTTACCAACTACCAAGAATAAGGAGATTAAATCTTCTTATTTTGGTAGTATCCAAAATGTATATAAAATGTATTGTTTTATAAATTGTCATTTACATTATTCCGTATTAATGAGTCTACACACAACAGCGTGCAGTCGATTTATTAATCCCGGTCTGTAATAATTTATTATGACAATATTGTATAATATATACTTTAACTATAAATATCGCATATTTATAATTTGCTAATTAAATATACCCGATTACATTTAACTATGAATTAACATCTTAATTCGTTCAAGCTAACATTATATACATTAATTAAATATAACTTATTATATTCAATTTACGAATTGACAGTTAATTCGTCTCAGCTAATATTATTTAATTATATTAAATAATCATCTCATCAACACATTGACTACCTGTTTAGTCAAATACATGAACTAACCTTTTAGTCATATTAGGCATCAATGTGATTACATTTTCATACAATCACATCTCTCAAACACATCCTTTAGGTGTGACTTTTAGGGACCAGTTGATCACCGCCATCAGTATGATAATAACGTCAAACTTTCCAGCAAGCCAACCGTTATTAGGTAATCGTTAATCAACTGATAAAATACGAAGTATACCCTTGTGAACCTATAAGAGATTTATAATGTTATCACACTAATTCGTGGAGGACACATGCTCCAACAGTTTCGTCTCGGTTAGGGTCTCGAAACGATTAGAGATGTTCGGAGTCGTCACCAAGCATTTGTGGGATGCTTGGAACCCGTTCGAAATCCACTTTATACCTCGGTCAAATCGAAGCACAAAGCAGCGTTTGACATAGGTACTAAAGGTAAGGAACTCATCCCTCTTTAGCATCCTATCTCTAGAATAACTCTCGTACGCCCTGGATAAGGTCGTCCACTATCCAAAGTTTCTGAGTAAGAGGTGAAGGTACGTATTGGGAAGCCCTTTAATCAAACACCCAATCCCGCCCGCGGTAGCGGCCTTTACTGATCGATCTTGGTTGGTTGAATGCAAAAGTTGATAAAACGGTTTAAATGCATGAATGCGCATCCAATAATTTAAACCTAACATGTGAGAGCTTTCTAAGTCGGTTAATATAATCCAAGTATCAAGTATAAGATGTCGAGTTGGATTAACGGTTGATTTGCATGCAAGACGGAAATTAAACATCCATTTACCGTATTAGGTTTATGGCGCATAACGTTATCCATTTAATAAGGCATTTTGCAAATATGATTTTGAACGAGTAAATAGTCATCTGATCCGTCCTATATCCGGGCTAACCGGAGTCGGGATCGTCCTAGACTAATGCTGGAAGGGAACAGACCCTGTGCCATACGGCTATATGAGGCGCGAGCCAGCCGGCGTCATAAGGGGCCTTTCCCTGGTTTTAAAAATGAGAAATGAAGGGCCTGTTTAGGCGCGAGTCAACCAACGGTTGTATGCCGTGTTCTGACTATTCGAAAAACGTTATAAAACGTATAAAAAATGGGTATTTGAACCCAGTTTGATTTGAAAGGGTTGTTTAGACCGCATTTGTTGATTTGAAGAACTAGACTCGAATAATCATCATGATTTTGATAATATTCGGTGTCGGGTTCGATTTGACAAACTTGACATGAATAGTTTTGAAAATAATTATGAACTAATTGTTTTAAGTTCATTTCAATGTAATTAGTCGATGCTCATCATCGTACCCGGGTTGAAATCCGGCATGGTATATAAAAGCAAGGATGACTTTGTGTTGGTGACTAATATGAAAGGTAAAGAAATGAGGGGAGGCTTTTAGAATACCTCCCAAAATGTGAAATAAAAAGGTTTAAATGCCTTTTAAATGTCATTAACCAAATATTATCACCGAAACACGGATTTAACCGTCATGGTATGAGGAACCAAGGGTGAAAAATATTTTATGGTTAAAACAAATTAAATAAAAAGGGTTCGAAAATATTTGAAATAGTAAGACAACCAATTAGAAATATGAAAATGAATTAAAGGGAAATGACGAGAACAAACACGGTTGATCTCTGACCTGGACACCCCATTTAGGCGCGGGCTAGCCGGCAAAGCAAGGGGCTTCTGTCTCAGGCCAAAAATCAGTTTTGGCTCGTTTATTCCATGTTTTGGTTCATATTATGCACGTTTTAACATGTTATAGTCATGAAACAAATGAAAACGTAATAAAAGAGGATTTTTACACCTTCATACTTACATGTTTCGTTATGGCGAGTGACCGACGTAAGTATAACAACTCGTTTGGTCGGAAAAGACTCGGTTTAAAACCGTTTTGGTAAGTAAAAAAGTGCGTTTTAAGTTTAGTGACAGTGTAGTGGTCGAAGTGGTCGGTCAAGTGATTTAATGCACGATGACGGTACCAAACAATGTGTAAGGCTTGCATTTACGATTGGTAGGCCGTAAACACGCGTCAGATTGTGACTTAAGAAGTCGAGTCGAGAATTTTAAGGGAGAAAAGAGGGGGCGGACACTCGCGTCACTCTCAAATGGGGGGCATTTGAGGGGTATTTATAGGAGAATGAGTGGTTGTGTGAGTTTTGAGCGACGTGGCCACTTGGGCTGCTCAAAGAGGCGTGAGCCACGTCGCGGTTCTTCAAGTTGAGTTGTCGGTTTCACAACAAACACAATCATGATTTGTTCTATCCTAGGTTTTGTAGTCACATGTTTGGTACTTGACCATTCATGAATCCGGAAAAACTTAAGGTAGAAGGTTTGGAATGTTTTGTTTTTGGTGGTTGACTCGGTTTGACTCGTTGTTGGAGTCGGGATTTGAATTTTTGAGCCGGTTTTAGGTCTGGTGTCGGTTTTGACTCTAGTTAGTGTCATTGCGATCCCGTCATCGTGCATTAAACACTCCAGGTATTTTTAAAATGTTTTGAAATGTTTTATTTTCGAAATCGTTTTAAGTTTTTCCGACGTAAAGTTGTACACAAACTGTCGATCAAACGCCGCGATTCCAAAACATGTTATAGTCCGATAATCATCGGGTGTTTGTTGGAGTCTCAGCAGATACTGGGTATCTACAGTTATATTTTTCCATTTTTTATAACTTAAAATGGCATAAAATTGAAAAACAATGAATTAAAATTATTTAAGAGTTAATTAAATTGGGTTGCATGTTAATTTTATGCATATTTATTTAGAAAGAACCAAGTAGTTACTTTAAGTTAATGTGATTAATTTAGATAGTTTATTGATTTTTATTTGATAAAAATTGATAAATAATGGTTATTTTGCAAATAAAAATTGATTTAATTTTTGGGCTTGAAATTTTTGAATTTTTAGCCCCTGAAAATTGTTCCAAAATGTACAAAAATTTATTTTAAGTTATTTCAATTTTTATGGTTCGGTTTAGAATTAAATCGTAAAAATTGCCGTTTTACTGATTAAATTGTAAAATCATTTTAAATAAATTTTAAAACAAAAATTTTCACTTGCATGTCATTTTTGGTGTAAGACCAGAATGTTCATGGCCTTGAATATTTTTTTTTCCGTAAATTTTATAATTAAATGAAATTTTTCCATAATAATTGTGAAATATTATGTCTTTTTGTCATAATTTGTGTTTTAATCCCATATTAATTCAAGATAATTAGTGAGAATAATTGTTTTCAAATCAGATCATATTAGTATCATTAGCATATCTTAAAATTGTTTTAAGAATTGATTATGAATTTTTATTGGTAAAAATTCCGTCAAAGAAAGCTCAAATGATCGTTGTTGGTAAGTTAGATGATTTGGCATGTCATTTTTCATAATGTATTTTATTATTCATTTGGATGAATATTTTTTTTAGCATTATAATTATGTAATTTTTCCTAATATGGCCATAGGTAGAAATTAGTATTTCCCTTAATGTAAGGGAATATCGATTTGTTTTGTAATTAATTGCGATTTCGTATCGCCTAAGTTGTAATTAATTAATAGTTTTATTTTAATTTTAATTACAAATTGTATAATAGGATATTGTTATGTAATTTAATTATTAGTAATTAAATGAAACATCAAAAGACGGAGTTTTCATGAAGTCGGTGTTTTCGGAAAGGCGTTCCGAAATCCTAAAGAAGGAGGCCAATTTATGAAGACTCAAGGGACCAAGGAGTTGGTTTCCGATATGTAATAATTTTAGTTAATTAGATTAACTAGGTGGCCATATTAGGACTTGTTTGTTTATTTATGCATTCATGCCAAATCGTCACTACATGTTTTATTTTTTGTTGTTATCGATTTAATCGACTAGCATTCACCAATTTTGTTCACTTAAAAGTGATAGACAATTAAATTGATAAGATCTCTCACATTTGTTTAAAATTGAGATTAAGCCTTACCAAATAATAGCACCTATGAATCCCTTCTTCATTAGAGGTAGGTTCGGATCACCGAGGTACACTCTTTTTACATTGGGTAAGTAGGGTAATAAAAGTTATTACGCGTGAAAATTGGTTGGACTCAACAGGATAAATATGGGTTGAATCGGTCCACCGTGCCCATATTTATTCTGGGGCTAAAAGATAGATTTTAAGAAAATCCGTCAACCAAGAGTTCTAGTAGTAGAATCAGTCAAAATGTTGACTCACCAACTTTATATAAATATGGGTTGAATCGGTCCACCGTGCCCGTGTTTATATAAAATTGGATCTTGGAATCATTTATATAATTTAGTGGAAGATCATTATATAAATGAGAACTTGTTAAAATAGTTTCACAAGTTAAAAATTTTTTAGACGATAAATGTTAATCTTTCCTTTAATTTCCTTTTTAGTAATCACGATGACTTCTACTAGTGAAACCGTCACCATAGCTAGAGATTCATGGCTACGTTATTTTATGGACAAATATGTTTTAAAAACCGACGGTAGTAATTTTAAAGATTGGGAGGAACAACTTCGATTAGCTGCCGCAGGTGATGGAAAATTACGCTACCTTGTCGATCCCTCTCCCCCTTCGCCTAGTACTAGGGCCACTGCCGATGTAAGGGAGGCTTTTTCAAATTATCAAAAGGAATCCGCTGCAATTAAAAATGTTTTGATTTTTTCAATGGATCCTGCTTTACAAAGGCAATGTGTCAAGTTTCGTGATGCACACGAAATATTCGCGAGGCTTTCAACTATGTTTTCTCAAGCCCCGAGAATAATTCAATATGACACCGCAGTTCGTTTCTTTGAGGCTAACCTCAAAGATGGTCAACCTGTAAGTTCACACGTACTTAAAATGATTGAGTACGTGGAAACTTTAGAGGGGTTAGGATGCAAGATCCCCGACGAACGTTTGGTGGACCGAGTGCTCCACTCTCTCTCGCACGTCAAAGGATTTACCCAATTTAGGGTAAATTATAATATGACAAACATGAGAAAGAGTTTACATGAGCTCCATTCTCTGCTTGTGCAAGCAGAAAAGGACATGGGATTGAGTGGGAGTACAAGGAAAGATGTGCTTGCGATAAACGTGAAGGGGAAGAAGCAGTTTAAGAGGAATGCAGGTAAGAAGCCCATACATGTGGAGGGCAAAGGTAAAGAAATTGCGAATTGCTCTACCAAGCCTAAACCTATAAAGGGTAATCCTCTTAAAGATACTTGTAATTACTGTAATAACAAGGGACATTGGAGGCGTAATTGCACGAAATACTTGGATGACATCAAAGCTGGCATTGTGAAGCCAACATGTAATTTCTCAACCGAATCTTTTATGATAGACATAATTTATGCTTCAAATACAACTTGGGTATTAGATAGTGGTTGTGGTTCTCATTTGTGCAATCATTTGCAGGGCCTAAAAAGCATAAGAAAGCTAAACAAGGGTGATGTTGATCTCCGAATGGGTAACGGGCCTAAAGTAGCCGCCGTCTCAGTAGGAACTTATGTACTTAACTTAGCTTTGGGGTTGCAGTTGTTTCTTAATAAATGTTATTTTCACCTACGTTGTCTAGAAATATAATATCAATATCTGTATTAGACACATAAGGTTTTTCTTTTGTAATTAAAGACAAACGTTGTACTTTTTCCCTTAATGGGATTGTATATAGCGAAGCTATTTCAATCAATGATATTTATATTCTAGATACTTGCAACGATGTTTATCATTTAGATAATAAAAGACTCAAAACAGGTGATCCCGATCAATCTTATTTATGGCATTGTCGATTAGGACACATTAACGAGAAACGCATTAAAAGACTAGTGTCGACTGGTATAATTAAACCTTTTGATTTCAAATCATTTGGTACATGCGAATCTCGTCTTCTTGGCAAGATGACTCGTTCACCTTTTCTAGAAAAATGATCTCGAGCTAGTGAGTTGTTGGGTTTAATATATACCGATGTATGTGGTCGAATGACAGTCACTGCTAGAGGTAATTATAAATATTTCATTACTTTTAGCGATGACATGAGTAGATATGGGTATATCTACTTAATGAGGTATAAAAGTGAAGCTTTTGATAAGTTCAAAGAGTTTCAGAATGAAGTAGAAAACAATTAAATAAGAAGATTAAAGCATTATGATCAGATCGTGGTGGGGAGTATTTAAGCAATGACTTTAGAGATCACCTTACAAACCGTGGTATTGTATCTCAGTTAACTCCTCCCGGCACACCACAATTAAATGATGTGGCTGAAAGGAGGAATTAAACTTTATTAGATATGGTCCGATCAATGATGAGTCAAACAGAGTTACCTAAGTCACTCTGGGGTTTTGCCATTTTATCTGCTGTACGCTCACTTAATCAAAGTACCACTAAAGAAACTGACAAAACTCCATATGAGATAGGGAAAGGGAAAGTCCCGAATCTGCGATACATGAAAGTATGGGGTTGTGATGCTTATGTCAAGAGCAAGTCTGACGATAAGCTTGCACCTCGTTCTGAAAAATGTATTTTTGTAGGCTACCCTAAGGAAACTTGTGGATATTACTTCTACAATAGTAGCGAGAACAATTTTTTTGTGGCTCGTGAAGCTGTCTTTCTAGAAAAAGAGTTTATTTCTAGAAGACAGAGTGGGAGAAAATTTGAACTTGATGAAGTTCAAGAGCCACAAACTGATATGACAATACAGGAAGATGTTCCTTCTACGTCTGAATCGGTTATTGTTCCTTCTGAATCTAGGAGATCAGAGAGGGTTAGTCGCCAGCCTGATAGATACCTTGGTGTCATCGAGGAAGATGGTGAATATGAGGTTTTACTTTTGGAAAGTGATGAACCCAGGACCTACAAAGTAGCTATTATAAGTTCTGACTCTAAGCTATGTCTCGAGGCCATGCAATCCAAAATGGATTCCATGTACGATAATCAGGTATGGGACCTAGTTGACTTACCTAAAGATGTTCGACCTCTTCATTGTAAGTGGATATTCAAGATTAAAATCGGCATGGATGGACATAAAGATGTCTACAAAGCTAGATTGGTAGCAAAAGGTTTCACCTAGGTTCATGGTTTACACTATAATGAAACTTTTGCACCAGTTGCTATGCTTAGATCTGTTCGGATAATGTTAGCGATTGCTGCATTTCATGATTATGAGATATGGCAAATGGATGTCAAAACCGCTTTCTTGAACGAGTTTCTGGAAGAGGAAGTGTTCATGACACAACCTGAGGGTTTTGTGGATCCTAAAAATCCTAACAAAGTTTGCAAACTTAAGAGATCCATTTATGGTCTTAAGTAAGTGTCAAGGAGTTGGAATCATCGTTTTGATCATGTTATTAAACAGAATGGTTTTTCTCGAAGTGTTGAGGAACCATGTTTATACATGAAGTTTAGTGGGAGTAAAGTTGTTTTCTTACTTCTTTATGTGGACGACATATTACTAATTGGGAATGACGTAGATATGCTTGCTTCTGTCAAGAAGTGGTTAGGAAATCACTTCCAAATGAAAGATTTGGGCGAAGCTCAGCGTATCTTGGGTATCCGGATCTATAGGGATAGATCCAAAAGGATATTAGCATTAAGTCAAGAAGCCTATATCGATAAGATTCTTGACCGATTCAATATGAAAAACTCCAAGAGAGGTTTTCTACCTATGGGCAGTGGGATCACTTTGAGTAAGTCACAGTGTCCTACTGAGCCTAAGGATATTGAACGCATGAAATAGATTCCCTATGCTTCCGCTGTTGTATTGATCATGTATGCGTTATTGTGTTCTCGTCCTGACATCTCGTATGCTTTGAGTATGACGAGTCGTTTTTAGAAAACTCCAGGTGAGAGTCACTGGATAGTCATTAAGAATATTCTAAAGTACATGAGAAGAACTAAAGATTCATTCTTAGGGTTTGGAGGAGAATATGAATTATGTATAAGAGGTTATACGGATGCCAGTTTCCAAACAGATAGGGATGATTTGAAATCCCAGATTGGTTTTGTCTTTTTGTTGAACGGAGGGGCGGTTTACTAGAGAAGTTTTAAAGAGTCCGTGACTGCTGATTCTACAACGGAAGCTGAGTACATTGCAGCCTCTGAAGCTGCAAAGGAGGCTGTTTGGATTAGGCAATTTTTAGAGGGACTGGAAGTAGTTCCTACCGACGAGGATCCTATCACTTTGTATTGTGATAACAGTGGGGCTATTTTTCAAGCAAAAGATCCCAAGTCTAGTAACAAGTCTAGACACGTACTTAGGAAATTTCATGTAATTAGAGACTTAATCGAAAGGAAAGAAATTACAGTTTGTAAGGTTGGGACAGCTGACAACATCGCTGATCCTTTAACCAAACCTTTGTCTCAAGCCAAACATGATAGTCATGTAGTTTCGATGGGATTGAGACGAATACCAGAACTGTTGTAAATTATATGATATGTAATAATTAAGATATTGTATTTATTATTTCATATATGATGATTACATTTATCGTTGCATTCAGTTTTATATCTGAATTTTTATATACTTTGTTTTATCCAAATAGATTGTAGTGACAAAGTCGAACTCTATTAAAGTGAACTGGATTAACATTGTATTTTGTCCCTAGTTACTTAATGAGGTGACGTCTCGGAGTGACTAGATTGTAAGGCGATAGATGACATGTTCGACTGTCATATGGTCATAATGATGACTGGTCGGTTACATAGGCAGATTGTGAGATGGTTTGTCGGACAGTGACCGTTTATAGAGTCCTTTTGTTGCTGGGTCGTAGCGAGGATTTCTATATATTCCTACGAGTCAATTCTTTAGACTGGTGACTATTCGTCTAAGTTGGTGCGATTTTCCGGTGGCTTTGGTTTTTGTTCTAGGTCGCACCGTAAAAGGAGGCCGATGAGCATTTACCGGGTCATTGTGATCTGTATCGACCGAAGAAGATAGGTCAACGGGAGTGTCCATTTATGTCATATTTTATCTCAAGGCCACTCGAAGAGAGGTGACTGGAAATGCGTGGCCACGCTCGGATGAGATCTATAGTAGATTATCCGGTTAGACAGTCATTCTCCTGATCGAGGAAACCATTTTATGATATGATCACGTGCAAGAACGACTTGAAAGACATCTTGCATTGAGTGGGAGATATTATTGGACAAGAGAATTGGTAACGCACACTTGTGTCGGACAAGTGGGAGATTTTTAGAGTAGTGTCCTCCACAATAAGTGCGTTTACATATTAAATCTCGTAAAAGGAATATACGGGATTTATCTTTTTATTTGTCAGCTGGTCATCGTTAATCGGTAATGATTAGCTGGCTAGCTTTTGACATTATTGTCGTGTGACGGCAGTGATCATCTGATCCCTTTAGGTCACACCTATAGGATGACGCCCAAATAGAATGAATAAATTGTTTGTATGAGATACGAGATAATTAATTCCTTGTATTATTTGACTTTTAATTAGTCACGTAAAAGTATTATTTGATGACGGGTTACGAACTCGGGCAGAGAAGATTTATTATTTAATTATGTGATATTTAAGTAATAAATTAATAATTAATTAATTAATTGTTAATTAATTAATTTTATGCGATATGTGTATATGTTTTGAGGTGGAATTAATTAGCTATTTATATTTTACAAGAGGTTGTAAAATTAGCTAATTGGGATAATATTGACACATTGTATGTTGATAAAATGGTCTTATGATTACTTAATAGTTAAGTAGTCATTGGTAGTTAATTTATATTATTTAAGTGTTAAATAATCAAATTAATATTTAATTATGTCAGATAATTAAATATAAGACTTATAAGCATTCGTGGGGCAAATGTCGAAAATCGAAATGGACCCGGAGGGGACCGTTTGGACAGATTTTTATACACTACTATAATACACTCATTGTGAGTGGAAAAGGTAGGCATTTTCCACTAGCATTTGTATGTGAATTGTATACTTTTGCATGCCTATATATACCTAAGTCCTTCCATCATTTCTAAGGTTGGAAATTTGAAGAAAAATTGGTCTTTGTGTGCTTGTTGTGGATGGTTCATATACACCATCAATAGACCATATTTTTCTTCTTTTTTTGTTCATCCTTTTATAATAAACACATATAAAATTAAACTAATAATATTATCAAGGTAATAATATTAATTAGTACATCAAATATACAAATAAACAAGGTTACTACTACATTTACCTAGTTAGTATTTTAGTAGTATTTTGGGTTTATCTTGGGTGCCACCTTAGGAGATTACCTACTTTGGTAATTAAGGTGTTGGGGGATCATCCTTACTGCATTAGCACAAGAACAACATCAAGGAAGGAGTCCTGAGTTATGCCCATTTTGCCTTATAACAATGTAAGGAATTTTTGTCTTAAGATGGTTTAATACCATCTCTTTTATATTTTGCTTTGCATGCATCTAGATTTAGACCACCTAAAATTAATTTGTAATTTTGATATCATAAGATGAGTATTAATTTGGTCTAAATAACTAACAAATAGTCCTTAGTCAAAGAATTGACTCAAAAGAATACTATAGTAGCTCTTGCCACGACTAGGCTATATAAATTACCAGAACTCTATAAGCGGTCACTGCCCGACAGTGTCCCATACAGTCTGCCTATGTGATCGACTAGTCATCTCTTATGACTCTATGTCACTTGAACTTGCCATCAATCTCATCACACTCTAGTTACTTCGAGACGTCACCTCATATAAGTGACTAGGGGCTAATACTATGTTAATCCAGTTCACTTAAATAGGGTTCAAAATTGTCTCGATAATCTATTTGGAAAACAAAGTATTATAAGGTAAGAGTTTTGAATAAAACTCAAACGATGAATGTATTATCACATATGTAAAATTGATACTATATCTATTACTACATAATCTATAATCCATACTTAATATTGTATACATCCATACATCTCAGCTCAATTGAAAGGGCATGACTTATCATGTTAAGCCTATGAGAAGGCTTTGGTTAGTAAGTCTTAACAACATTTTGCACTTTCCCTAACCTTACTATATAATTTTTCCCTTTGTTATGTATAATCTTTATTATAAAACTTTTGAGTACGTGTCTAAATCCAATCTAGACATAGGCTTTCTTGCCTTAGAATAGCTCCCACTGATCTCACAGTGAGTAGGGATAGGACCTTCGATTATTGGAACGAACTACCATAGTTCCTCCAATTCACAAAACCGAATCCTAATATCATCCCTTCCTTCTTGTATATCTTATTACTGCAAGTGTACTCAATTTCCGTTGTGTATATCTCATTGTTCAACTGCCTAGGATATTTCTAGCAGATATCCTCCTTAAATAATATAGCCAAGACGGTTCTCCAACCATCCTTATGTGTTTATAATATGGTTTTTGTGTAACTCCTTGCACACAAATCCATTAATTATTTCTACACGCTTATCCTCTCTTATCTATCACTATAGATTCGGATACCAAATGCACCTCTTCCTAGTCTCCCAAACACTTCTTCACGGAAGAGAGTATTGATCCATCATTCTAAATGAATAATATGTTATCCACATATGAGACATAGAAGACATATCATTAGTGCTTCTTGAGTACTAATAGATAGACTATATGTCTATATAGTGACTTTCACATAAATTCGATTTATAACCTTTCGTCATACTCTAAGTATACGAATTATAAGAATGGCGATACATCTTAGCTTAATGAATTAATCCCACAGCCGAAGCAAGTGGATTCAATTTCTACATGTTCAATATCTTTGAACTTGTCTAGACTCTTCTCAATATAAGAATATTCATTTAACGTCAATATCCTCTTAGAACTATCTTTATAGGTCTGGATACCTTATAGATGTATTATTCCTCTCCTAAGCCTTTCATCATTCACAATGATCAATATGTCCCTTACATATAAGACTATTACCACCACATTACTCCCACTAAACTTCATGTATATAAACAGAACTACTCGACAATTCGAGATCAAAACATAAATTTCAACTCTTTGATATCTACTTAAGACTTCCTCTTAAGTTCGGATCTTACCTTAGGATAGTCGTGATTTACAAAACTCATGCAAGATGATTTTAAAATCAAACTATATCAAATCATATCCGAATGCAATGAAACGTTGTTGTTCCATGCAAAACCCTCTACCACCAACCAACCAAGCTAAATAAACATTTTCATGTTTATGCTTGCTTCGGACTTTTGCGGAGTCGAAACTAGATAAAGCATCTTAATAAGTTACAGGTTTGTTACTTTTAAAAATAACATGATTCCTGTCCACTTAGATTTCGAAGAAATGATTACTGATTTTGACCAGGAAGGAACATCTTCCTACGTCTTATTCTCAGTTTGTGGCTCTTGAATATTTTCTCCCACTCTGTCTATAATAAATAATCTTCTTTTCTCTAATAGACAGCATCACGAGCCACAAACCCTTTGTTCTCGTGATCATGTAGGAAGAGAGACCACATGTTTACTATCGAAACAAGCTACAATTTAGGCACCATGCCTAACCATATCACATATGAAATGTAGATGATTACTTTAATTATGTTTTGTTTTAGTGGAATAAATAATTACTAGACAAATTGTGATAGAAACTGCTTCCAACTTTATAGTAAAGATTCAATCATATCGTATAGGATTCTTTGTCACTTTATAATATTATGAAGGTGAATTTGTGATACCATATCACACTCTTTTTGGTGTATATAAAAGTCTTCACTTTATTGTTCCCTATTTTAACAAAGTACTAGTACTTTGGTTTTATAATCTCTAGGTTTTGATACTTTTAAACATTAATTGAACTTGTTCAAAGAATCTCTCTTCTTACCTCATTAAGTAGATACTAAGTATCTACCTAGTTCGTTGGTAGAAGAGATGAAGAAGTAATAACCTTTTCTGATTGAAATTGTATTCGACCATACACTTTAAAGTGTAAATAGGGCAAATATCTTGCTCTATTCATAATCCTTCTCTATAAAGAAGTCATGAATTAATCTTGCTTTGAATATAAGATTCGAAAACACCAAGAGATTCTCAATCAAATGGTTTGGGACACCAATCAAAACTAGTTTCTAAATGCGATTTTCAATCGAGAATTGAGAAATGATTGGGGTGACCAACTTGAGTCTTATAAAATATATATATGACATTTATTTTTAGTTTGAATATAATTACCTTGACTTGTATGGTTTCACCATAAACTTAATCGTGGTAAGATAGGGCACAACGCTTGTTTTAATTGCACAATAGTGAAACCCTTTGCGTTTTTCTACAATAAACTTGAATTATATTCTTATTTAGAGTTGGTATATATCATAACAATTATTGAGATACATTTCTAAATACGAAACTAAAACGAGTACACTACTTCATTCATATGAAATGGCAACTACCCTAGTTCCATTCATACAAATTTCTGAATTTATTCTTGTTAGTCGTCGTACGATTATTCAATGTTAGGATTCTAAGGATTTACAAAACTCTCGGATTGTGTTATGAACACATCCTCCTCTAAATACTCATTTAGAAAGGTGGTTTTGACATCCTTTTGCCATATTTCATAATCATGAAATGTGGCAATTTCTAACATGATTCACAGATTTGTATCAAATACTCATGACGTGATAATTCGCAAGAATGCAATGTCAATGTCATAGATATTCAGGAAAAAATATGTTGGAGTCACACGACCAACTTCCTAGATCTTTACTTATTTGGGGCTTGTCTCTATTTTAGTGTCTAACACCTTCTCTTTCGAGCCTAGTTCTATCCTTAACAATTAAAATAGATACTTACTTCTTATTGCTCCCACTCACTTCAAGAATTTCTACTTGATGAAGACTTATCTTCATATAAATTCCTAGTTAATCCTTCACAAGGGTTAACTTTATAGTGGTATTTGGTTAATCAAAAATGTCTAACAAATTAATTTACCAATTTAACATTGTCATGTTCTCAACAACTTAAGTGCTTGATGACAAGTGTTTAGGTTGAGCAATAAGACTTTTGAACCATGGATGCATAGAAGATATTATCAAAACATATTTTGACCAAGTACTACTTCTATTCATATTCTTCACAAGAGATTACAGGTATGTAAGGAATTTTAAGATGCTAATCTTATATTTGCATAGGACGATTCCTATCGAGTTCTATGGAATAGAACGATTCATTTGGAGCTAGTCCATTACCTATGATATGGTTCATTTGAAGATATAGAATGGGACTCTATTTGTCGTTAGTAATAGTGGTTTAGCGGAGACTCGTGTTACAATCGAATTGATATCATATATTAATAGGAGAAATAATAAAGAACAACATAAAACAATGAAATAGTGGGAAAAGAAACATTCATCGTTAAAATATGAAAACATTTTAGCATGTTTTGGCATTTATATAATGACCTCCACCCAATTATATAAATAATTCCGAGATCCAATTTCATATTAATTCGGGCACGGGAAACCGATACATCTCTCACTAATATAACTCGGTGGGTTAACTCTTTAACCGATTCTACAATTAGAACTCTCGGTCGATGAAATTACGTTAAGTTCATCTCTAGCCTCGGAACATAAGACTAGTCTTCATGTCCCGTTGAGACCAACCAAATTTCGCGTGTAATAACTAGTTATTACCCCAATTACCCGATGAAAAATGAAAGTACCCCCGAAAACGGAATCTACCCCAAATGTCAAAGGGATTCATGGGTCCTAATATTTGGAAAGACTAATCTCAATTTTAAATATGTGAAAGGTCTTGTCGATTTATTATCTATCACTTTTATGTGAACTTAATTAGTGAACTAACGTTAAATTATGATCGACACGATCGAAAAGACGATATATAAAAATGCATGTGCTGTTAATGGCGATTTGGCAATGCATGTAACATATAATGAAAAATGCAAAGCAATTAATAGATTTCCTAGTATGGCCTTTCTAAAAATAGAAAATCTAATATTCAATTAAAAATTCGGAAACCAACTCCATTGGTCCCTTGAACTTCAAGTGACATGCCTCCCAAGGAAACACAATCTTGATCGGAACTCCTTTCCGAATGGCTCCGTCTTTAAGAATCTCCGGAATTACAAAATAATAATAAAAATACATAGCTATTCCTATTATACATTTGTAATAAAAATTTAAATCTATTAAATTACAAGACGGTGATGCGAAATCACATTAAAATTACAACCAAATCGATATTACCTTTCATTACGGGTAATACCAATTAAAAAACTAAGGCCATACTAAGATTAAATTACATAATTCAAAATTACATAAATAAAATATGACATTCATCAATAAAAAAAATCCAGCATTATAATATGTATCTAACATGCCAAATTATGTGCCAAATCGCCCTATTTAATTTATATCGTATATAATCTGGTTTTATGGTTATTCGCGATTTTTAACTTATTAAAATCACAAAATAGTACTAAAATCTAATTTTAGTCCAAGTTAATTATCCTAACAACTTAGGAATCAAAAATTAGCCATCACTCAATTTTTGACAATAATTCAACTTGATTTAACATTTATGCTCATTTTTGACCTTAAAATCATAACTTTTTATGAAATAAATCCAAATTAAACTACAATAATTTCAAAATTTGAATTTTAAATTTTTGAATATTCTGGAATAATTCCATGACACTCACAATGTTAAAAATCAAGGTTAAAATTTTCGAATTAATTTCGAGAAAAATATAGTTGCTATTAGTCGGTTTTATCAAATAAAATATCTAAAGTATATGAAAATAAATCTAATCAATGTTTTAACTTTAAATTAGATATGTGGGATAATTATGCAACTTAAAATAGTTTTCTCATGCCATGTAATTTATCTTAGCTATTTTTGCTAAAATGGTCACTATTTATATCATTTTTACACTAAAAATTCATAAATCATGCAAAATAAATCGTGTTTATCTCCAACTTTACACATAGTGAGTAAAATTTGCAACAACATATTAAAATTTCATGGCCTATTTCGAAGTTTAACTAATTTTAACCATTTTACCTTCATTTATGTCATTTTTATCTCATAAAAATCATAAATCATGGAAAATAAATCAAATTTATACAAAATTTTACATACAATAAGTAAAATATGCATGTGAGGTCATATAAAAAATATAAGGTCAGAAACTTAGTCTAACAATTTTTAGCATTTTAAACACCATTTTATACATTAAAATGTAATAAAATTACTAAAAATCATTAAAATGAGCCAAAAATTACCAAAAATCATCAAAATGACCTGAATTCATTTTAGGACCAGAATATATGACATGCAAAAAATTTTCGTGACTTAATCATATAAATCATAAATTACTAGTTTTAATTTAGTCGGAAAAACTAAGCCGATTATGCATGCAACAACCAAAGCTCATGATACAACTTGAAAGGTTTCATTAACCCTCAAATTAAACTCATTTAATTTTAGATCTAAATTACTCTTTTAATTAGATGTTGATCTTATGCATGCATAACAAAATAAATATAAAAGTAAGAACAAGGTTCCTTACATTTGTAGAAATCGGATTAGGGCACAAGTAAGAACACCTTTCTATACTTGTTCTTGAGCTCAAAATAAGTGGATGATTCCTTTTGTCCAATAAGTATGATAACCTCTTTTCAATTGCTCCAATACTATCCCAAAATCCTACAAATATTACTAACTAGATAATAGATGTAGTTTACCTTAAATTTAATCTTATATTATTTTTATTTACCACACTAGTAAGTATATCAATATTAGATATTATGAACAAAATTGAACATAAACAATTTATGTGTATTTTAGAGAATAAGAGAAAGAGAGAAAGAAGGGATTTTGAGCATAACAAATCATATATACAAAAATGAGAACAACTCTCATTTTCTATATGGCAACCGGTTTTCTCCCCTAGGGTAGTCCAATTTTGTCTTCTCAATTTTGCTTTTGTTCTTCACAAGAAAATCTAGGATAGGAGTAGGTCTCTTTTATGCAATAGGGTCATCATAATGTCCCAATTAGCATAAAATAATCACCCACTAACCTCTACATAAACCGGGTTTTATACTTAAAATGGACCTCCATTTTATCTTTGTAATTTGTCATTTGTAATATATGTGACATGTGACATGTGACATGTGACATGTGACATGTCATTAGGCATAATAATGCATATTTAACTAATTAAATATCATTATGTATTAAATAAATTACAAATAACAAATTAACAAATAATTCACAATTACATGTATATAAAATGGGTCACATTAAGTCTAGTTAATATAATCTACAACATTTTGTAATTATAGCAAACTAATTTCTCTTATCTCAAATGTTTCATAAACATTAATCAATTTCAGTAATATAACATATTAATAACTAAATTGAATCTTATTTAATCAAATTACAATAAGATATAATATTCTCTCTTATAAATATCAATTTGTAAAATTCCCTCTCATTAGCCTTCTGATTCTCCTCAGGTACCTCTTCTTAATGACTGTATTTCGCATGCTCTTGATACTGCAAATTCGGGAAACCCTAAATCGACTATGAGTTCTGGTATTCCTCAAGTAACTACTCCTAGAGTGATTACTCCTATTCCTATTAGACCTAGTGTTCCGTTAACCGCCGATCCTGTAATCCCGGTGGCGAAACCTACTTGGGCTGAGCGAATTTCCAAATCTCCTGTTGGTATGGAACTCCATTTGGTTCGTGGTTTAGCTGATAAAGGTGTTGTTATTGATGAAACTGATATTGTTGAAGAGCTTGATACTGGGCTAATACTTTGGTTGGGCAATTTATTGGAGGGAAGCCTTCTATTGTGCAGGTTGTGGAGTTTGTAAGTAAAAACTGGAATCATGTGCAAAAACCTGAGGTTCTTTACTATAAAAAGGGTTGGTTCTTCTTTTGATTTACAAAGGATCAAGACCTTTGCACTATTTTGAGGGGTAGTACTTGGAGCCTTGGTACTCATTCTCTTGTTTGCAAGAGGTGGCATCCGAATATTTCTAAGGAGCTTGATATTGTGTCTAAGGTTCCTGTCTGGGTCACCTTGCCTGACTCTGACCCATTATTCTGGTCTGAGAAAGCTTTGAGTAAGATTGCGAGCAAGATTGGTAATCCCTTGTATGCTGATCCTGTTACAACTCATAAGGAGAGGCTCTCTTTTGCTAGGATAATGTTGGAGGTGGACTTGTCTCAAAAGCTCACTGATGATGTGTAATACTACGTATTTATGAGTCTTGGGGTACTCTATCGAGTAGGCCTTACTCTGTCGAGTAAGGGCGTGTTGCGGATTAAAATAGTTTCTGACCTGTTGGGTACTCGATCGAGTAACGTGGGTACTCGATCAAGTAAGGGGGCACTCGATCGAGTACCTTAGCTACTCGATGGAGTAGCCGGTTTACGGGGGCTGTTTTCTCTGGTTTTGTTAATAATGCGATTAGAGTATATAATACTTCCGTCATTGTTCCTAAATCACTTTTCAAAACCTAATCACTGTGAGAAGAGAAAGCAAACTACGTCATTAGCTTTAATCGCATTGTTGGCAAATCCCGGAGCTTGGAAGGTCGGATTTCACATTCCTTTATACCGTTGTGATCCTTGCGTCGAGGGTAAGACCTATATACCATTTTTATGATGTTTCTTTTAAGTTGGTTAAACCCTAGTTTGGGGGATTTGGGGGTTTTGTTGTTTGTATGATTGGTAGTGATTATGTGTTTGTATATTAGGAGGAGGATTCGTAGAGGAAGCTTTTTGATATCAGTTTGTGAGATCGTCGATTGTTGTGCTTTCCGGTAGGGTTTCCCTACTCGTATTACTTACATAATGTGTGGTGATTGTCTTTGTAGTTAGTGTTGTTGATTGATTCAGACGGTTGCGATATTGTATTGTGATTGTGATTGTTTGTCTCTGGTTCTCGAGATGCGTTCTCGGCTGAGTGGAGTCACTTGCGGGAGTGGCTTCACGCCCTAGTTTCGCCCTTCGTGGAACCCACCACGGAAGGGGATGTCACATTAATGGGACAGGGTTATCGCTCGGTATGATGAGCGGGGATTTGGTGGGTACGGTGCGGTCCCCCCTGGCGGTGGTCGGGTCCGGTGGACGGTCGGTGACGGAGATGGAGTGGAGTGGATGATTATGTATGATTGTTTGAGATGTATTGGTTCGCATCTTGTTGGTTATATAAATTATGTAAATAAAATCGACCCGTTTATTGTTTTAAAAACTGCGGTGATCCATTCGGGGATGGTGAGCAGATATTGAGCGGTATGAGTTGAGTCTTTTGGGATATTTGGGATGTGCCACGGTCTAATGATAGAAGTCTTCCGCTGTAGCTTAGTAGTTTTCATAAACATTGCAGTTAAATCAGTAGACAGTCAGTTTGAGAACATGTATTCGTACTTTTGGTTTTGGTTTTGAGATTGTAACCGTTCACTAAAGTATTTCTATTTAAACATTGTTTCATTATTGTTTATTTGATTATCATTGCCTCGGGTAACCGAGATGGTAACATCCTTATACCTGGGTGGTCCTGGTAAGGCACTTGGAGTATGGGGGTGTTACATGATGTTCTCTTATATACTTTATATGGTCAAGTTTTTTAACGGGTGGTATATGAATGGCTGCCATTTTACTGTACTCACTGCAAGAAACTTGGGCATGAAGAACATAAGTGCAGGCTGCTCAAAAATAAGTCTGGGGATGTTCCAGTGGTTGAGAAAACTATGGTGAAGGATGCTGGGCCAGTGGTTACTACTGTTGTTACTACAACTCCTGCTACCGAGGAGACTGTTATTACAGCTCCTGCTATTGAGGAGACTGTAGCTACTGTTGTAACAGTGGATAAGGATGACCATAATGTGCAAGATATAAATTCTGAGGGCACTCTGGAGTAGACTGTGATGCAAATGGACTCAGTTACAGTGGAGAAACCTCTAGTCACTGCTAGGACAAGGAGTATGAAAATTATCCCTGTGCTTAGTGTTGTGGCTGGGGACAAGGTGGAGCTGCATTTTGAGGAGCAGGATTATAGTGAGGAGGAGGACCCACCCCCCTTACTTTCTCCATGAAGATATGTGTTTGGAACATCCGAGGTATGAATAAGGACTTCAAGCAACATGAAGTAGTGGATTTCTTTAAAGAAAATAAATTAGATATTATGGGAATAATGGAGACTAGAGTACGTGCTCCTTAGTTTGTTTATATAAGAAGGAAAGGTTTTAGGTTATTTCATGTTTTAAATAACTATAAACATCACTCCAATGGGCGGTTGTGGGTGATCTGGAATAAAGCCAGTTTGAGGATTACTACCCTCTCTAGTGGGAATCAATGGATTCATATTCAAGTGGAGGACCCTGGATGTGCAACTTTCCAGGCTTCTTTTGTGTATGGACTTAATTCTGCAGAAGGAAGATATGATCTCTGGACCTTCCTACAGCATATTAGACCCCACCATCCTTGGGTGTGTCTTGGGGATTTTAACTGTGTCAGAAAGGTTGAGGAGAGAATCAGTGATACTGTACCTAATTTGCAAGCAATTGATAACTTTAATGAAGCTGTCTATGGGGCTGGGTTAGATGATTTTCTTACTCATGGATGCAACTTTACCTGGACTAATAAGCAGGAGGATGGGGATAGGAAGTGGATGAAACTGGATAGAGTGTTAGTTAACTCTGCTTGGCAGACTAGCTTCACTTCTTCTTATGCTGATGCCCTGGCTGCTGGTGTCTCTGACCACTCGTCCTTGGTGGTCTGGGTGACACCTGATGAGGCTTCTAGGCCAAAACAATTCAGGTATTTAAACTGCTGGGGGGATGAGCCTGCTTTTCTTAGTCTTGTTAAGGACACTTGGAATGAGGATATTAGAGGCTGCACTATGTACAGGCTTGTGAAGCATTTGAAGCTCATTAAACCTAAGCTTAAGTCTCTACATCAGAGGGATTTTTCTAATATTAGTGGGAGAGTTAAAGATGCTAAGCTAGAATTACAGAGATGACAACTCCTTCTTCAACAGACACCTTTAAATGCTGAGTTGCTCAGTCAAGAGAAAATTCTCTCTTAGGAGTATTGTAAGCTCAGAACTAATGAGTTGAGTATGGTTTATCAGAGGGCCAAGATACATGATATTAAAATGCAGGATGCTAATACCACTTATTTCTTTGCTAAGATGGCAGCCAGGAGGAATAGATGTCAGATTAGCAGGGTCTGTGATTTACATGGTCAGGAGTTCTAAACCTTTGAGGGCATCTCTGATACTTTCCGTGAGTATTACAAGGGACTTTTAGGGACATCATCTCGGGTCAGGTATTTTGATGAGGAGATTATTCTTTCTAGGACCTGTTTGGAGGAAACCCATGCAACCATGCTGATTTCTGATGTCACTGAGGATGAAATCCATGATGCTTTGTTCTCAATTGATGTGAACAAAAGCCCTGGACCAGATGGTTTTTCATCTGGCTTTTTTAGGCAAGCTTGGAGTGTTATTAAAGGTGAGTTTGTGAAAGCTGTACATGACTTCTTTAGGTCTGGTAAGTTGTTGAAGGAAATAAACTCCACTATTATTTCCCTCATCCCCAAAGGTGATAATCCTAGCTCTGTTCAAGACTATAGACCAATCTCCTGCTGTTCCACAATATACAAAACCATTAGTAAAATTCTTACTAAGAGACTGAAGATGGTCATGCCTACCTTAGTAGGATTAGAGGAAGCTGCCTTTACCCATGAGAGATCTATTGTGGATAATATTATGCTTGCCCATGAACTTGTTGCTGGGTATGGGAGGAAGGACTTATCTCCTCGTTGTGTCATTAAAGTGGATATTAGAAAGGCATTCGATTCTGTGAACTGGGACTTTCTTAGGACCATTCTCCCCTTATTTGGTTTGCCTGTAAAATTTTGTACTTGGGTTATTAACTGTGTTACCTCACCCAGATTCTCACTTAATATCAATGGCACTTCTGTGGGTTATTTTGAGGGTCAGAGAGGATTGAGGCAAGAGGATCCCCTCTCCCCTTTGCTCTTTGTCCTATGCATGGAAGTTTTATCTCGAATTCTAAGAAGGTTACCTGAGCAACCTCTTTTCAGCTACCACCCTAAATGCTATAGGATTGGGCTATCTCATCTTGTTTTTGCAGATGATATGCTGGTTTTTACGAGAGTAGATTATCCTTCTGTCAAAGCAGTGGAGAATTCTTTGGCTTTGTTTGCTGAGTACTCAGGGCTCCAACCTAACCCAGCTAAAACTAACAATTACTTTGGTGGAGTGTCTCAAGAGGTTAAGTCCCTGATCCTTAATGAGACCAGTTATTTGGAGGGAGCATTCCCCTTTAAATACCTCGGTGTTCCTCTTCACTCCTCTAGGTTGACTAGGGATATGTACCATTCTTTGTTGCAGAAGATAACTGGAAAAATTAAGCACTGGTCTAATACTTTTCTATCTTATGCTGGAAAAGTGCAGCTTCTAAACTCAGTTGTTTTTGGTATTGAGAGTTTCTGGTGTGCAAGTTTTCTACTGCCAAAAGGGTTATGTTGGAAATTGATAAACTTTGTAGGGGGTTTCTTTGGAATTACCAGAGTAGTACCAGGAGAATGGTGTTCTTTTCCTGGCAGAAAGTTTGCAGGTCTAGAGCTCAGGGTGGTTTTGACATTCATGAAATTCTTAGCTGGAACAAATCTCTTATGCTCAAGATGTTTTGGAGACTCAGCCATGATACCCAATCAGTCTGGGTGCAATGGTGCAAGCATTACTATTTTCACAGAGCTGACTGTTGGAGTGTGCAGCCAGGTTGTAGCTCTACAACAGTTTGGAAAGCTCTGTTGGCCACTAGGGATGAGTTTATAAGTCAGGCTGGTTCCATTGTTGCTGCTCAGGCAAGGCTGCAATCATGGACCAAATCTGGTAAGCTTACAATGTATCAGGTTTATTCTGCTTTTCATGGTCAGCATCCAAATTTGAGATGGGCCAAGCCTCTCATGGATAGTGTTGTAATGCCTCGGCATTCTGTCATTGTGAGAATGGCTGTTCAAAATGGTCTTCCCACGGTGGATAATTTGATGAAAAGAGGATTGATTATAGTTAATAGGTGCAACTTGTGTTGTGCAGCTTTGGAAAGCATTCCTCATCTCTTTTTCATTTGTCCCTTTTCTAACTCAGTCCTGCATCAAATTTACTATGGCTTGGCATCACCAGACGACCTTTGTCCCTTTTCTAACTCAGTCCTGCATCAAGTATTATGTCTCTGTTAGATTATTTTCTAATGTCAATAATAGTTTTCTAGAGGAGATAGTAGCATATTTGATTCCCTACAAATATTGTAAGCTTGTTTAGTGGCTGTACTTTGTAAGAATCTCTTTCTTATTTTAATGAGAAGCTGATTTCTTCCAAAAAAAAATATCAATTTGTTCAATTTAAGGATTTAATCAATCTGTATCATCATACAATCGATTAACTTTACAATTTAGTGAATCGTCCTTTAGGAGTGACCTTAAGGGATCAACTGATCACCACCGTTAAAACGACAGTAATGTCAAACTCTAGTAAGCCAATCATTACCGATTAATGTTGAGCAGTTGACTTATATAAATGAATCATCCCTTTACGTATTATTATTATGAGATTCATTAATGTGACCGCACTATTGTTGAGGATACATACTCAAACAAGTGTGTTTTCCTTGTAATTCCATCTTGCAACAACTTGTATTAGACTAATGAATGCGATTTCTTCTTGTTTTAATTGACAATTGAGAGATTAATTTGTGATTACTCATTAATCGTGTTATCATTGTGAGTAATTTCACCTATTGGATTCCTATTGCTTCATCTTCTTGTTAACTACTCTATGTGTGTGATTTCCACTAGGTGAACTAATAAGTTGGGTCAATTGCTAAGTGTGAATTGCTTGTTGTTGGCTTCTATTAAGGGAATTTGAAGATTTTATCTCACTAATAGGGAAATTATATTAGTTAAAGGATTCATTGTGTCAAGGATCAACTAAAGTGTCTCACTTTCTTAAGTTGGGTTAAGTCTTTCTAAAAATTTGATATTCCATCTTTAAATCGATTTGCTTCCTTACTTGCTACTCACTCTTGTTTGAATTTTGTTTAGCTTTTGTTATATTTGAAATCCAAACAAAAAAACCCCCTTTTGTTTACATACTTGTATGTTAAATAGTTACAATTGTTCTAATTGCATAGTCGAAAACCGAATACAAAACCCCCTTTCTCTTGGGTAAGATCCCCTTCTTACTACTTTAGTTGTTTTGTAATTAGTGCTAATTAGTATTAATTGTGGCTTATAAATTGTTAATTTGATCCTCTTTTATAGCGACGTATTGGGCGTGCCAAATTTTGGCGCCGTTGCCGGGGAAGGTGACGGTTTTTGCTAAGTGTTTTTAATTGCGTTGTTAGAATAGTTGTCCCAAGTTACTTGCAATTGTGTTTGTAGTAACTAAATCGTGTTTGGTAGGTTTGCTTGTGTGAACATTTTTTATCGTTTGTTTCTTGTGTAGATATTTTTATGGTTCATACTAGGAACTCTAGTGAACCTTTGCTTCCCCTCAACCCGGAAATTCAAAGTACTTTCGCTTGGCTAGGAGGAGGTATAAGAAGAGAACCTCCGGTTATTCAACAAATCAATCCAACAAACCATCAAGAGAAAGAAGAGGATACTCATTCTTCTTCTTCTTCTTCCAACGACACCATCTTTGTTATAGAGAATGAACCACAACCTACCACTACTACAGATATAGGGGATAGCAACGGTTAATAACCGTTGTTATAGAAAAAAGCGGGTGTTGTTGTTCGGGCCGTTGTTAAAAGTTTTCACAACGGTTACGTTTTCCGATAAAAATCGTTGCCAAAAGTTATAACAACGGTTTATAACCGTTGTTAAAAGAAGTCATTGTATTGAATAATATTTTGGTGGGAAAGTAATAACAACGGTTTAATGACATAAAACCGTTGTTTCAAGTATTTTAACAACGGTTTACACCCATTCTTGTTACAAACTACTCATTGTGAAAAGAGTGAGTGGGAAGGTAATAACAACGGTTTTATGTAAGAAACTCGTTGTTGATAGTAATGCGCGCGTTTAATAGTTTATTGTAGGGAAATTAATAACAACGGTTTTGTTAATATTAACCGTTGTTATTATAATTACTTTTTTTAAAAAAAAAAATTACAATTTCATTGCAGTTCTTTCCAAAACCTACATCAATAATTTACAGCAGCAGCAGCAAATAACCACAGCAGAAGCATACAACAACATTAACTATATGTTGTACAAACTAGCATACCTAGATCAAATCAACAGTTTCAACTAAATAGAAATTTCGACGAACTAGTAAGAGTGCTGAAATTTCTTTCGCTGCTTGATGTGTCAGGGTTGGCATATCCCGCAATATTTTATTTACTTCTTTGTTTTGAATATCATTGAGTGGATTAAGATGGGCGCGTTGCAATACATTTATTCATTGGTGAACATGCATGATAAATCTGGCTGCCTCATTATCCGTCATAAAGCACTTGCATCTTTGAGAAATTAGTCTACCATTCCTACGCATTATCCTCACGCCATTTACATCACTGCCACGTAAAGTTTGGAGATACGCCAATAGAACACGAGGTGAATTCGGATAAAAAAGATATAGCCGAGCCCAAGATTTACATACCATGGCCATGTTTGCCTTATCCGAACAGCTATCAATAGGGTGGAAGATTATGAACTGAGATTTGGTTAAGTTAAAACGTCATATTGGTATTGGTTGCAGCTGCCATTGAACTCGACTTCTTTATGTTGACCAAACCAACCGAGAGCATTATCTGTTTATGCTTTGACATAATCTGCATGGATGAGTTCTCTATCTACATCCAGATTATTGACTACCTAGCCTTTGAACCAATTTTCCATATTTTCATGTATGCATAATGGTAGAAATGAGATTTAGATCAGTTATTACATCGATTCCAACCCACAAAATACAATAAGTGACATTTTTTTGTATGCATATTGCCATTGTTTTATGAAGGTTATATTTTATTTAAATGCTAAGTAGGTAACATGTTACTTAATGGCAATTAAATAAGTTAATTACATAATAGAAAATTTTCACAATGACAATAAGAGCTTCAAACTGAAAGAAGAACTTGCTAATTAACAATCGAATTTACAAAATACTATAAACTGTAGAAAAGTTATGTCGGCTAAATGTCAACAATTTCCGAGCATAAAACTCATTAACAACAACAATTTTTTTTTTGTTGGGAAAAAGTAAGTCTTTCATTAAAATACTTACTCATATAACCATCTCAGGATCGGGGACGTTTTTTGGGTGGCATAGTTTCTTCGTTAACCCAAATACCTTCACCATGAGCATCACGCATATAGATGCTTGGAGTGTTATCATCGTCAACATTTGATATCTTACGGTGATTCAGTACCTCAAATACGACATCCTGATCATCATCATCACCACTATCGGGTGCACCCCGTCTACTCCTTATAGATAGTACAACAGACCACTTCTTATCCATAGGATCGGTGACATAAAACACTTGTTTAGCTTGTGATGCCATTATGAACAGATCATCCTTATTTCCAACCTTATCAAGATTCACCAACGTAAATCCCATATTATCCTTTCAAAAACCATTGTTGTTATCTACCCACTGGAGAGTACATCGCCAGAACAAACAACACTTTTTTCTTGAATTACTCCATAATATTGCATTTTTCTTGAATTATACCATAATATTGCATTTTTCTCCAAATAGGATGTTTATCTTTTGAACTAGCAAAGTACATCGCCTCAAATTCAGAACAAACAGCACTATTTTGCATTGTGCTCAACTCATCTTGCTCGCGGGTGTAAAAAGTATATCCATTAATGGCAAAACCACTATAAAAGGTTGCTCTCTCGCATTTGGACCTAAGCCGAAACGTAATAACCTAGGAGATATATCATCACCATACTGATTCTAATAATCTAAAACAATGTTCCTAGACCATTTTCCAAATCTCTTGTTATGCTCATTTGCAATCCACATCTCGCCATTGGTTGGGTAAATGTCTTTGAGCTCATCTTGGTGCTGCTGAATATAAGGTTGCACCTCATCCTCGTTGTGAAGCACGTACGTATGTGCTAAATGCAACATGTCACGTGTCACAATTTTTTCAACACGACCCTTAATGCCTTTTCCTGCAATCCAGTCACTAAGGCGATTCATAGGAACTACAATTAACTCGTCACTGGAGAGGTGCGCGTAACAATATGCAAGAGCTTCATTGATAATAGCGCGCTCAGCAATACAATCTTCTAGTCGATACCGATTAGATGGGTAGTCCTTGTACACTTTCAATCTTTCGAAAGGATACTGGTATCTCAAGTACACGGGGCCAAGATACAAAATCTCCCTAACTAAGTGAACAGTCAGGTGTACCATTATAGTGAAGAACGAGGGTGGAAAATATATTTCCAACTAACAAAGAGAGGTGACAACGAGGTTTTGCAAAGACTCCACGTGAGCGGGATCAATGACTTTCTCGCAAATAGACTGGAAGAAGACACAAAATCTAGTTAAAGCATATCGTACCTTGTCGGGCAAAATGGACCAAATAGCCATAGGTAATAACTGTTGCATAAAAGTGTGACGGTTATGTGACTTTAACCTGATGAGTTTTAGGTCCTGCATCGACACAAAGCTTCTGATATTCGACGAATAACCCTGTGGTACCTTAATTCCGTTTAAGCATTCACATAACTGTTTTTTCTCATCCCGTGAAAGGGTAAAAGCTGTTGGCGGCAAAAATGTACGATTACCTCTCTTCTTTGGTTCCAACTCCGGCCTAATACCCATCATTGTCATATCTTCACTAGCTGCTTTATTATCTTTTGTTTTGCCGGGAACATTCAAGAGGGTTTGGTGATATTATCACAGACATTTTTCTCAATGTGCATGAAATCGAGACAATGCCTGACCTCCAAGTCAGGCCAATATGGAAGTTCATCAAAGAATATCGATCTTTTCTTATACCCACTGGTAGATAATTTAGAGCCCTTTTCCCATATATTATCTTAGTTTCCTTAACTTTATCATAAAATTCATGCCCATGAAAAATATTAGGACTCGCACGAGGCTCAGCGTACCCATTAAACGCCTTTTGAAGCTTACAATAGGGATGATCACGACATAACCCCCTACGATTTCCCATGTACATATGTTTGCGAGAATGCTTCAAGTATTCTGATATAATATCCTCTCCACACAATGGGCAAGCTTCTTTCCCATGCACAGTATGTCCACAAAGGTCGCCATAAGCGGGATAGTCAGATATTGTACACAACAACATCGCTCTCAAATTGAAAGTTTCATTCTTATATCCATCGAATACTTCTATCCCACAATCCCACAAAATTCGCAAATCATCTAGAAGAGGCTCCAAATAGACATCTATATTGTTTCCATGTTGTTTAGGGCTGCAAATTAACAACGACAACATCAAATACTTTTTTTTATGCACACATGTGGAGGTAAGTTATAAATAGCAAAAACTACTTGCCAAGTACTATGTTGACTACTCATGTTTCCGTGTGGGTTCATTTCATCAGTGGACATCACTAGACGTAAGTTTCTAGGTTCATTGCCGAACCTGGGATACTTAGCGTCAATCGCTTTCCATTGTATACCATCTGCCGGATGTCTTAGCTTTCCATCATTTATTCTTCCAGTTTTATGCCAAGTCATCATACTTGCATCTGATACGTGCATTTTACATAGTCCGTTTTGGCCTCTTATGCACGCATTTCCATGTAATTCTCGTAGTGTTAAGCTATGAAATGCCCCAAATAGGCTACTTTGGTTTGTTTGGCCTTAATTGCAGGAACGAACCCGAAACTAGCGGAATCAGGCCTTTTTCAGTCCTCTTAGCATGCATTTATTGAGATGGAAGATTTGAAGCGAAACTGCCTTTGCCTCAGGTAGCGTAAAGTGGTCTTGGAAGCTAACCAATAAAGAAACGAGCTGTTTCAGTGGCTGAGTACTCGATCGAAGCCTTTTCTATTCGATCGAGTGAATGTGGTGGTCAATGGTGTTCAATTGAGTCCCTGCTGTACTCGATCGATATGCAGTATTTTGAGGTTACTCGGTCGAAGACATCTTCTGTTCAATCGAGGGATTTTGCTGGGAAGTTACTTGATTGAGATGTTCTATTGTACTCGATCGAGAGCTCCTGTCATTAGTCGTAGGATTTAATTTCTTAAGTTAAGTTTAGGTCAATAAAAATATCTTCTCTATATAAAGAGAAGACGTCATTAGATTAATACACACTTCTTAATCTGATAGTTTGCTCCTAATAATTCAGCAGACAATTTCTTTCCCTTTGCTACGTTACTTTCGTTCTTATTGCCGGATCAGAACTTTGTAACCATTCTTTCTCTCTTATTCAATTTAATCTTCCTTGCATCTTTAATCCTTGTTCTTAATTACTGTTTTAATTACTGTTATTGTTTTGTTTATGTTAGTTAATCTCTATCATTTTTATATCATGTCTCTTGCTATTTCATCCATTATTGCTATTAGTTTCGCCATAAACATGAGTAGCTAAACCCTTTTATGTTAGGATTAGGGGAACCATGGTAGTGAAACAGTGATGTCGTAATTAGATTAGATGGTTTGATTGTGAGAACCGTTTTATAACAATTTAATTGTAATCGTTTAGTTGAGTACACGCTTCTAAACTAGTTAATCCGGTTAAATTCAAACCTAGATCGAGAGATTGGAATGAACAGACTTGTTATGAACAGTAGACTACACTAATGAGGGCGAGAGCTGAGTTAGTTGTATTTTAGGGCAGATAGCGGACCGAGAGGACCTTTCTTTTACCCTTCTCACATTAGACCGACTGATCTATTTATGACAGAATTGGCTATTTACCATGGTGAACCGACGTCCTAGCATTTCTCTCTTTATTTGATCACACCCTTTATTTCTCTTTATTGTCTTTATTGGTCTTTTTCTCTCTACTTTAATCTCATTTAGTAGTTTAGAAAACAAATCAAAACACCCAATCTGTTACTGTGACGAACTAAGATAACAAGTAGATATAATAGCCTCTCTGTACAGTACGATACCCGACTTACCTCTACTATATTAGTTGAGCCGGTTGGTTTTTTTTGATAGGGTTGCGACAGCCGTGTCAAATTTTGGCGCCGTTGCCGGGGAGGCAATTATCCTATTTACTTGTTTTTATTTAGATTGTCTTAGTCTCAAGGGATTTTTTATTCCTTGATACAGTTCTTATTACTTTTCTTTCTTAGTTTTGTTTATGCCTAGGTCTAACAGGTCAGAATTAGTACCAGCTGATCCTGAACCGGAGCGGACTTTTCGACAAAGACGGAACTTGTTGAGAAAGAATCGTCAAGAGGAAGCCTTGAGTATTCTTGAACCTGATCTTGAATACTTTATTTTTGCAGAAGATTAATCTTTAGAGGAAGATACTTATATTTATGCAATCAAATCTGTGAAAATGCCAAATATTGCGAGCCATTCCAAGCCTACATCTGAGTCTATTCCAAAAGGTTTTAATCTTGCAATGAAAGATGGGAATCATTTGATATTCGATCGTCTTACATCAATCTGGTTGAGAGGAACCTGTATCCTGGAGTAGCTGGTGAGGACCCGAGGAAGCATACGGAGGTCTTTACAGATTACTGTTCTACCATTCCCGCTACTAAGGGAGTGACTCAAGACAAGATTAAGGAAGTCCTTTTTCCTTTCTCTATGACTGATGGAGCCCGAGAGTGGCTAACTGATCTAGATAGAGTAGCAGCTGGAAATACAAAATGGGAGACCTTGGCTCTCGCTTTTTACAAAAGGTACTTTCCTCCACAAAGAACCAATGCATTGAGAGGGAAGATTATAAGGTTTAAACAAACTCCAGATGAGAACTTTTATAAGGCGTGGGGTCGGCTTAAAAATCTTGTTCGGTCTGTCGCACATCACGGTTTCAATCAGTGGTTTTTGTGCAACCAATTCTATAATGGGTTGTATGACGACCATCATGCCATTTTAGATGCTGCAACTAATTAACGATCGGTTTCAAAAGAATATTGATGATGAAAAAGGTTCGGGAATTATTGAGGAGATGGCTACCCATTGTGCTGAATATGGGAATCCTAGAGGTGGTATTACAACAGTTTCTACCGTTGATAGCGCACTTGTGGCTCTGCTGGAAGCCATGAATCCCAAATTTGATAAGTTTGAGTTGCAGGCCGCGCGAAATCAACAGACGATTCACTTGTCGTCTAGACAAGAAACCATCTCATGTGAGAGATTTGGTAGTAATGATGGTCATAATGCCGTGGATTGTTTAGGTGAGAAGGAGCAAGTGTATGCCTTTCAACAATATAGGCAAGGGGGCTCCTATTTCAATAACCAAGCTGGAGTCCATCCTAACTTGAGATGGACTAGTCATAATGTCTTAAATCCAACACCTCCACCGCAGCAACAACAAGCCTATGTACCACCTCACAAAGCTCAACAACAAGGCTTTCAAAATCCTCCATCATTTCCACCGCCGCAATAAGGTGCCTCTTCTAGTGGAATAAGTGATATAGCCAAGCTGAAGTCGATGGCGCAATTATTGATAATTCAGTTGCAAAAGAGTGATCAAGCGAAAGATGCCGCTATTAAATCACTTGAATCACAAATGGCTCAACTGACTACTAATCAATCTTCAAGGCAACGGAATCATTTACTGTCACAACCCGACAAGAAACATCATGAGATGGTAAATTTAATTAATCTGAGGAGCGAACTTTCTTATGAGGGACCCAAAATGCCGACTAAAAATGACAAATTGTCAGACCCGGAAGTTGAAGTTTCTGTGCAGAAACAGTCGTCATCTGACGAAATATTGCTGAATCCAGGAAACATCCTCGATCGATTGATATCTGGAGGCGGATCGAGGGATATTGCTGACAAAGCCCTCGATCGAGAGGTTAAATGCGCTCGATCGAGCACTTCTGAAGAACCCATTCTCGATCGAGTAGATGAAAGTGCTCGATCGAGCACTATTGTTGACAAAGTTATTCGATCGAAGGGTAATGATGCTCAATCGAGTAATTCTGATGCTGATTGCAAGAATTATTTGGCAAAGAGGAATGAAGGACTAGCTATCCCAATCACGGCCCCATTTCTAAGAAGACTATAGAGCCAGAAGATTGAACAACAGTTCGGTAAGTTTGCCGAAATTTTGAAAAGACTTCATGTTAATGTACCTTTTGCTTAGTTACTGACCCAGGTACCCTCCTATATGAAATTTATGAAAGAAATATTGACACGTAGGAGGCATATAAATGACTATGAGATGGTGGCTTTGACTGAAGTGGGCACTACCCTAATTCAAAATAAGACCCCACCCAAGTTGTCTGACCCGGGTAGTTTCTCGATACCATGTAATATTGGGACCCATTTCATCGATAATGCATTATGTGATCTGGGAGCTAGTGTGAGTGTCTTACTGTTGTCTCTCGCTAAGAGGCTTGGTTTGACTAAGTTTCATTGTACTAACATGACCGTACAGATGGCCGACAGTACTTTATCACGGCCCCTAGGTGTCTTAGAGAACATACCTGTTAAGATCGGGAAATCCTTTATTCCCGTTGACTTTGTAGTCTTGGACATCCCCGAAGATTCTTACACTCCTATCATTTTAGGATGACCATTTCTATTTACCGCTCGCGCAGTAATAGATGTCGGAGGAAAGACTTTATCTTTTTAGGTAGGCGATGAGGAGTTGAATTTTTATCAGTCTAGCGTTCGCAGGGCTCCTATGCAAGTCCAGCCCTGCAATTCACTACCCTCTACAGACCCCGACACGGAACCCCCAATGGATTATGTTGAATCGTGTGCTGCGATATTAACACCTCCGCCCCAGATTGGGGGCAATATGGAGGACCATTTTGTCAATTCTGTTGCTATAGGTACAGACGGATTGGACATTAGAGATCTCAGTGACAAAGGTACAGTGAAATTTGAGCTTACTAATAGAGAAGATGCAAAAAATAAAGACCATGAACGGAAACAGGTGGACAAAGAAAAGAAGAAAGTGAAAGCGTATGTGGATGCAGATTATTCTTCTTCGATCAGTTCAAGTTCATGGAGGTAAAAAAGGACGGTCCGCTGATACCATCGTCAGGTACCAAAATTAAATACCTAGATACAACTAACAGAAGTTAGCAGCAAGTAGGGTCGATCTCCACAGGGAGATGGGAAAATGTCAGCCTTAATTAAGTCCGTCTAGGTAACCAATTCTGGGGGTTTGGAAGGGTTGTTCTACTCTAATGAGATGAAAAAACAGAGAAAAAACAGCTAAGACAGTCGGTTCACCATGATTCATCAGTCATGAAATCTAGGTCTCAGGTTAATGCAAGTACGGTCTATGGGGCAATGAATATCTCCTTCCGGTCTCAATTCTCCCTAAAGCACAAATAGCTTAACTTCCGCCCTCAGTAGGTGCCCTAATGTTCGCTACAAGTCTCACCATTTCCAATCTTCCGATCTAGGTCAAGGTTTACTGTAATTTGTTGACTAGCTGCGTCGACTCAATTAGAGAAGAACAATTAATAGTAGCGATTAACAATATAGACTAAACTAGCATTAAACCTAATAATTCAATTTACAATTCCCTTAAAATCATGGCTCCCCTATGTCCTAGCGAAGGAATTAGCTATGCATTATTATTGGAATAGCAACAACCATACATAAACAAGAAGGATTAAACATGGTAGCAAGCAACAAAAGATTGATGATAACAATTGTAAATAAAGAGAGAAAGAATTAAAGAGAAGCAAAAGATTAAGATTAAGATTAAAGAAAGAGATACCGATTACAAGTTTTCGACCCAAGCAATAGTTCTAGAGTAAGAGTATGAGAGAGTAGGGAGGGAGGAGAGATGTCGCAGTCAAGAGATGAAGAAGAAGTAGTATCACGTACTCCTTAACCTAACTTAAATCCTAATTACAAAGTCAACTCGAAATAAGGTAAAAACACGCATACAAGGTAAAACCTCTCGATCGAGTAGAATGAAACCACTCGATCGAGGACATATCCAACAATTCCACTCGATCGAACAAGAATGGGGTTCGATCGAGTAGTTCTTATATCAGCCCTCTTGATCGAGTATCAAAACAACTCGATCGAGTGAATCTTCAATGGATAAAGCATTTGATCGACTAATAAGTGGTCGATCGAGCTATATTAGCACGTAGGACTCCTTGACACCTTCCGAGGTCAGCGCACGCGTCTTTTAAGTGATATATTCCACAACTCCAATTCCTTGTTCTCCAAAATGTATACGGATGGGACAAGTTTAGGCCCGGTTTTGGTCCTTTCTGATCTGTACCTTCAATTTACACAAGACAAACCAAAGTAGACTATTCAGGGGTATTTGTAGCTAGATACCACATAAATAGTACATAAATGCGTGTAGAAATGAGGTAAAAACCATATATAAAATACACGCATCAAATCTCCCCAAACCAAACCTTTGCTTGTCCCCAAGCAAACTATGAATGCAACTAAGGACACTAGTGGAACGGGACCAACTCATCGGCTACAAATCACCCACCCAGACCAGTTTAATGCAACAACTGAAAAAGTGGCAAGTGGTAAGTGCAAAAGAATTAAACCAATGCTTTAAACTACTGAACCGTCGACCTTGAAAGACTCAAAAATATCGGACTCTTACGGGCCGCTCATCACTCAAATTAGGCACAGGGTGAATATATAAGTGAAAGATAGAAAGAAGTAAAAACACTCACCTAACTCGACCTATAAGGGCATGCATGCAGTTTAACATGAATAAAGTCTCTACAACCGTGCATACGCATTACAACCAACTAATGACCAAGACACATGCCGAGGACTTAAATTTGGGTAAGTGAGGTACTAGGTAAGAAGGGGCGAAGATGAATATGGATATGTGGAGTTAGCAACCAAGCTAGCAACAACGGGTCCAAACTAGAGATATATCCCTACTTCATACTCAATAAATCAAAACAACTCGGTTCTACATTGGAGCACAGAACTCACCAAACACCATAAAATTGTTAACTCCCCATAAGATATCTATAGAATATGGGAGTACAAGTCACAACATAAAAGGCTCTCAGCTCATGACTTTCATAATTTTTCTATTCCTTTTTTTTTCTTTTTCAATTCTTTTTTTTTCTTTTTTCTTTTCCACACAATTTTTCTTTTCGTACTTTTCTTCTTTCCATTCCCTTCAACATTTTCACCAACTTCTCAAATCGGATATACAACCAAACCGCAATGAAACATTCCCAATAGCTACTGATTAGTAGCTCGGCTAGGGTAGGCATAATTATAGATTATAGCTAAACAGGACAAAGAAGGCAATTTGGCTATGTGAGGCTCGTGGGTAGAATGAAATAAAGGGAATTGCCTCTCCTAACATGTGTCACCATCCACAGACCGAATGCATATAGGTATTAAGAAGACTAAATTCATGCTTATGCAAATTGATATTACTTGCCTTATGGAGAGTACTACTCACATCCTACATGAAACCGGTCATGAATGTCACCAGTTTGTAAAGCTCTAACCTTAGAATGTAAAGTAGCTTGCCAATAAATGAGTCAAGTCTATTCGTTCAAAGAAACAAAAACTCGTAGATTATGCACATTACCATGCCAACAGAATGTCAAGATATGCAGGGCAAGGGTAGGGACTCAAAGTAGCGTTAAAGTTCAAACGTTCCGACTCAAAATAAACGTGAATTTTTTTGAATTTTTTTTGTGATTTTGAAATAAAAAACAACGATGCATGCGAAAAATGAATAAACGTGCAAACAGAAATGCAAGTAAACATGCAGACACAGATATGGATGTATACCTCCCCAAACCAAACCGTATAATGCCTTCATTGTACCAAAAATAGGGAAAGAAATGCAAACTAAGGAGAAAAGGATAGCGGAGTCGGAAAACTTATAAGACAGCGTAGGGTGGGACCTCCCCAAACCAACCATGAACATGGGAGTTCATGGGTAGCCACGCAGCAGCTCAACGGATGAAAAACAGCAGCTGGACCATGTAAATGCTCGATCGAACAGATCAGAGTAGTTCGATCGAGAAGATTGGGTGTGAAAAGGGCTCGATCGAGAAGATGTTATACTCAATCGAGAGAAGTGGATTAGTAGCATTTCGATCGAGAGCAGTATTAACTCGATCGAGTACAATTCCAGCCAAAAAGGTTCGATCGAGTAGAAAAACCACTCGATCGACCTAAAGCACCTGCAGACCGCTGTGGACGCGAGCCCACGGGGGCGAAAAGCGAAGCAAGCTTTTCTTTGTTGCATTTGTGGAGTCGCCACCAATTTATTGTGGAAAATTGGAAACCGTTCGAATACCTCATGCCATGTCAAGACACAAAGTAGTGACATGAACACCAAGAACTCGTTACCCTTAGCATTCTATGTCTAGAATGACTCTCGTGGATGCCAATGAACACGGATGTTCACAGAGATCTGGAGTAAGGGGTGAGGGTACGCATTAGGAAGCTCTTTTGATCGAACACCTAATCCCGCCCGCCTCGATAGCGGCCTCTACTAATGACTAGGGAAATTATCTATACTCGATATGTTGTCGATTATATGCATGCAATGCAACATCCAATAGATTAATCCTAACATGTGAGAAATTAAACTAAGTCGGTAAACATGTAGTTTATCATACAATTAGGTCGAATCGGGATTTAGATTGATAACATGTGAACATACAAACAATATGATAATAGAGAATAAAATAAAATAATTACAATAATTACAATGAGTTTATTGATTTACGTCGAAAATACATTCAAAACGGATAATTTGGGAAAAGAAAGAATAAATAAATTAACAAACAGAAATTAGGTGATAAAACGAGTAATAGTTACTTAAATACGTAAACTAATAAACTAGGTCAAAGCAGAAACAGGATTTCAGGGACAGAAATCAACTGGGAAGCGGCGCAACAGAGCTGCGTCCCTTGGAAGAGGCGCAGCAGTTGTTGCGTCTGTTCCTGGGTTAAGTTCTGGTTGTGAAGCCGGAACTGCATCTCGTTAATATTTGTAGGTAAATTTAATGCTTGATTATGAATAATTGACTCGGATAGAAGTGATTTAATATGTTATTTACATGTGATTGAAGTCATAAAAACGATAAAACATGGATAAAAACTAATTAGGACGAATTATATACAAGATTAATAAGGTTAATTACAAATACAAATTAATCGAATTACATGAATTAATTAGGTTAAACAGGTTGTTAATGATGAACTAATGATGGTGACGATAAATAACAGATGCAAATATGTCAATGACGAATTCCAGAGACTCAATATTGATGAATCGAACCTCTAAAGCCCGAATTGATTTTAATGACGAAAACCCGCAAATATGAGTTATAAGGGATTTAAGTCAAGAATTTAAAAGATGAATTAGATACTAATAATGAATTACATGTTAGAATTATCATACTAGAATTATCGTGTTAAAAAGAACAATGAACAATTGAAGACGAAACAAAACAAATAGACAAACAGAGGACGAAGGAAGAAGAAAGGAAGCAGGAACTGCGGCAGCCTCAGGAAGAGGCGCAGCAGGTGCTGCGTCCCTTCGAAGGGGCGCAACAGTTGCTGCGTCCTTTCTCGACGTTTGTCTCCTGATAATCCGTAAATGGAGTTTAAAACAAGGTTTTATAAATCGGTTTTAAGCATATTTTTGACATAAATCTTACAATTGTGATTACAAAAATAAAGAAAAATAATTAAAAGAAGGATTATACATCCTCAGACTCACATGTTTGACGAAATGAGATGAACTAAGTTAACGTTTAGTGATGCTCGACTCGAATGTACGACGAAAGTGCCCTCTAAGAGGAATTAAACAAAGTTGATTAAGTTGATTGATTGTGGAATTGGTCAAATTGGTCGGTCATGCAAAACGAGGCTGGTACTCAGAAGGATCCGAGCTTACGTGGTCGAATGTTCAAGCACATACACGCCAAAAAGTAAGAACGTGGTCTAGAATGCAAAGGGAGAAGAGAAGGGCGGACACTCGCGTGAGAAATATGAGGAACGAAGGTCTCTATTTATACTAATCACACGGAGGAAATTAGGGTTTTCGGAGAAACTTTGGAAGTGAATCTCGAAAAGATACGAAAAAATCGCAGAAAAGGACTGAGGAAGAGGCGCAGCAAGCATTGCGTCTCTTGGAAGAGGCGCAGCACCTGCTGCGTCTTTTCCTCAGTGGTTTCCTCCTGCGGAAGAAAGATTTCCGTGTTTCTATTATGGAATTGTTGGAAAATCATATTTTAAATATCACATATTTTGGTTTAAAGTTTTAGTCATAAAAACTTAAAGATCTTATGCATGCAAAACTAGAATAAGAGTAAGGAAAAATTGTTTCATACCATATGAATATTTCCGCCTAATGGGCACAAATGAAGTGTCCTACCTCACTTGTTCTTGAGCTTTCCATATATTAAGATGATCCTCCAAAGACCTCAAGTATAGAAGTCAATCCTCTTGATTGCACCCAAGATAATCCCTTATCACCACTAAATAATATTAGCTAGATATTAGTTTAGTAGTTTACCTTAAAATTGATTACTAACACTCATATTACATTAATAATTTTAGTAATCTTTTATGAACAATTTGAATCAAAAATCTCATGTTTTGATGAAGAAAAGGATGAACATGTGAGAGAGGATGACTTTTGCATGTGTATGAACACAAGTGAATTTTAAGAGAATAAAATTCTCTCTTCTATCCTCACAAAACCGGTGGAGGGAGTATATGGAGACCAATGCATGGTCTTTTCTTTTACTTTTGTTCTTATTAAGTAAAGTAGGTGTAAGACTACCCTACATTATAGGTAATCATAGTGTTTTATTTATCCATTAAACAAAACACCCACTCACCCATACTACCTCCAATATTTCGGTCAAATGAGATAAAATGGACCTCCATATTATTTTGTCAATTTGTCACTTGTCACACAATATGTCACATGTAGTATGATACATGTTATTAATTAATTTGATGCATATTTATCACATAAATATTATTTCATGAATTAATTAAATTACGTACAACAAATTGACTAGTGATACATGCTTCAAAAATAAGCACCCTTAAGAAAAGAAGAAAACTCTCTTTAACAAACTTTCTCTCTCTTTAACAAACTTTCTCTCTTTTTTTGGAAAAAAACAAAACAACACCATTTTTTCATGTTTTCTTCGCTCCTCTGTTCTTCCACGGCTAATCCATGGCGCGAACTCGAGGTAGCATAGCGCGGAATCGACCTACTACTAGTACTCCTAAAGCTCCGATTCCTTTAGATAGTTCACTTGTTGTCAATAATGATGGTTCTATGGCGTAATTTCAAGCTCCCATGGAATTGGGGACAGTTAATGATTTGATTTCCTCTGCGATTAAAGCGGCTGGTATAATTCGTTCTTCTCCTATTTTATCTAAGCTTTCTTCTGCTAGTACTATTCCTATGTCTACTACTGTGATTGAGTCAAACCCTAGTTCATCCTCGGATGTTCTTACGCCTGTTGTTTCATCTACGGTAGTTGCAAATTCGGAGAATTTGAGTTCTCTAGTGGATAATTCTGTGGTTCCTTCAGTTTCTTTGAAATCTGGTTCTCTAGTTTCTGATGTTGTGGGTAAAACTCCTGCAAAAACTTGGTCTTATGTGGTTAAAGCACCGCAGAATTTGGGTATGAGCTTACATTTCTGTCAAAATAGTGCTGTTGCTTCAGAAATTGATATTGATGAAACTGATTTTGTGGAAGAGCTTAAGATTTGGGAATTCACTTTAATGGGTCATATAATTGGGGCAAAGCCAACTCTAAAAACTGTTCAGGAATTTGTCACGAAACATTGGGCAAAAATTGTAATTTCTGTAGTTCAATACTACAAAAAAGGGTGGTTCTCTTTTAGATTCTCTTGATTGGAGGATATGAACAAAGTTCTTAGGCTAGGTCCCTGGATGATAGGTGGAAATTCTCTGATTCTTAAACAATGGACTCCCACTTTTTCTGGTAATATGGAAAGGGTCGCTAAAGTACCTGTCTGGATCCTTTTTCCGGGTCTGGATCCTTACTTGTGGTCTGAAACTATTCTCAGTAATATTGCTAGTAAGATAGGTAAGCCCCTTTTTGCGGACCCTGCAACCACTAATAAGGAAAAGCTTTCATTTGCTCGTGTCCTGGTGAAAATTGATGTTTCCAGTGAGTTTGTAGAAACTGTTGTCATCAATACTCCTTTTTTGGGTCAAATATCCCAGAAAGTGGTGTATGAGTGGTTCCTTTTTACTGTTCTGGTTGTGGCAAACTGGGGCATAAAATTGCTACTTGTAAGTGGCATAAACCTACTGAGACTGTTTCTGAGAGCACAACTCCTATGCTGGCAGCTGTTCAGTCTGAGTCTGCTCCCATTCAAATGAACACTGTGGTAGAGGAGCAGCTGAATGAGGTTACACAGCCTTATGATGTTGACCCTTTCCTAGATGGTACTTTTACAGATGTTCCTGGAGATGTTTTGCAGGAAACTAAAGTTATTTCTTCTTTCCTGAATGGTTCAGTTCCTCTTGCCAATAAGTATCAGGCTTTGGAATCAGGAGAGATGTTAGAGCCTGTTGAAATTATTTCTGAGACTTCTCTGGAACTAGGTGCTACTTTAGAAGGGGCCAAAATTGGTATGGTATCTACCCTTGAGAATGTAGACTCAGGATGCTCTTTGCTAGGTCAGAGATCTTCAGTGGAAATGCCTCCTCTTCTGGTCTTTCTTCTGAGTTGAACTCAGAATGTTCTACTGTTGTGTTGGAAGTTGAGATTGTTGTTACTCCTGATAAACCTCAATGAAGATTGCTTCCTGGAATATAAGAGGGTTTAATTGTCCTTTAAAGCATGAAGTTAAAGATTATTTATGGGTTAATAAGATTGATATTATGTCTCTTTTGGAAACCAGGGTTAAGGAGCATAAACCTTCTAAAATCATTAGAAAGAAGTTTAGTAATTGGAATGTGGTATGCAATTACTCTCATCATTATAATGGGAGAATTTGGGTTTTCTTTAATCCTAATACTCTTACTATGCTTAGCAAGACAGTTGATGATCAGCTTATTCACTTTAAGGTGCACCATCATGAGTCTTGCTCAACTTTTCATCTCAGCATTGTCTATGGGTGTAATGATCCTCTCGATAGGCAAAGGCTATGGTCTAGTCTTGTTGCAGCTTCCACTGCAGAGCCATGGTTGGTGCTTGGTGACTTTAATGTGGTGAGATCTCCTTCTGAAAAATTAAGTACCACTCCTCCTGTGCTTCAAGATATGCTAGATCTCAATGATTGTCTTGCTTCCTGTCATCTTGATGACCTTACTTGCACTGGGGTTGATATGACTTGGACTAACAAGCAAGACTCTGTGACTAGGGTTTGGTCTAAACTGGATAGGGTGCTGGCTAATCCAGGCTTCATTTCTTCTTTTCCCAATGCTTTTGGACACTTTCAGGAGCCTGGTATATCTGATCACTCTCCTGTCTTAGTCCAAGTTTCTCAGGACAAAAAGGTTTGCTAAGAGATTTAGCTTTCTTAATAGTTGGGTTGCCCATCCTGACTACTTACAAACAATAAAGGCAGCTTGGATTACTCCTTTGCAGGGTAGTCCTATGTACTGTTTCTTTCAGAAATTAAAAAGTGTTAAGCAAGCTCTTACCCAAATTCATAAGCAGCATTTCAGTAATATTTCTCAACGAGTTCAGTCTGTTAAAGATGCTTTGGTGGAGTGTCAACAAAAACTTGCTTCCAATCCTTTCTCTGATATTCTTATTCAGGAGGAAAGGCTCTTAATTGCTGATTATACCAAGCTTAAAGATCATGAGTTTTCAATACTTTCTCAAAGAGCTAAAATAAAGGATATCCTGGACTCTGATTGTAGTTCTAAGTACTTTTTTGCAAAAATTTCTGAGAGAACTCATCAGCGGGTTATTGGTGGCATTCATGATCACTATGGCAAGCTTCATATGGGGTTTTGTTCAGTTAGTAATGCTTTTAATAAGTATTATCAGGATCTGTTGGGGCATAGCTCTCCCACCACCCCATTAGATACTGCTTTTCTCTCTTCTGGTGTTGTGGTTAATTCTTCTGATAGCCACTTCCTGGTTAGGGAGATCTCTCCTACTGAAATCAGAGATGCCCTTTTTAGTATGGATTCTAATAGTAGTGCTGGAATTGATGGTTTTTCAGCTGGGTTCTTTAAGTCTGCCTGGCAAATCATTGCCAAGGATTTTTACAAGGCTGTGAATAAGTTTTTTTCCTCTGGCAAAATGTCTAAGCAGGCTAACTCAACTGTTATTTCTCTGATTCCTAAGAAGGCCATAGCTAATGCTGTTACTGATTATAGACCTATATCTTGTTGTACTGTCTTCTATAAGATAGTTAGTAAGATCTTAGCTAACAGGCTTCAAAGTATTCTTCCTTCCATTGTTGGTGCTGAACAAGCTGCTTTTATTAAAGGCCGTAGCATTTTTGAGAACATAATGTTATCTCAAAGATTGGTAAAAGGATATAATAGGGCTAACATCTCACCTCGTTGCATGATCAAGGTGGACATAAGGAAGGCATTTGATTCCCTCCAATGGTCTTTTATTGCTAATATGCTTTCAGGTTTGGGTTTCCCTCAGCAATTCATTGGCTGGGTGCTTGGCTGCATTCAAACTCCTTGGTATTCTTTAAAAATCAATGGAGAGCTTTCTGGTTTTTTTTCAAGGAAAAAGTGGAATTAGGCAGGGTGATCCCCTTTCCCCTTACTTGTTTGTGCTTAGCATGGAAGTCTTATCAAGATATCTCAGGACACTTTGTGATAAGCCTCTTTTTTCTTATCACCCTAAGTGCTCCAGGCTTAAACTTAATCATTTGATCTTTGCTGATGACTTGATGATCTTTGTCAGGGGGGATGTTCCCTCTGTTGCAGCAGTTAAGAGTACTCTTAGTCTTTTTGCTGAGCTATCTGGTCTTCATGCTAACATTGAGAAAACCAACATTTATTTTGGAGGGGTGCTTCCTGATGTACAAGAGGCAATGCTTGCAGCAACTGGTTTCTCTGATGGTCAGTTTCCCTTCAGATATTTAGGAGTCCCATTATCCACTTCTAGAGTCTCAGTGACAATGTTTGACTCCCTCATTCTCAAGATCAAGCATTCTATCCATCATTGGTCCTCTAACTTTCTTACTTATGCTGGTAGGGTGCAGCTGATCAAATCTATAATCTTTGGCATACAAACTTTTTGGTGCTCTTGTAATCTTTTACCCCAAGAGGTTCTGCATAAGATCAACAAGCTCTGTAAGGATATTTTTTGGGGAATACCGTATGAAGGTAGAAGAATGGTGTTTAAAAAATGGAAGGATATCTGTTTGCCCTGGGATGCAGGAGGCTTCAATATCAAGGATCTCTCCACTTGGAATGATGCTCTGCAGTGTAGATGGCTTTATCTATTGGCTCATACTACTGTAGGAAGTTGGGTTTCCTGGCATCAGGCTTATATTTTGCAGCATCAGTCTATCTGGATTGTGCAATCCCAGGATAGTTTTTACTCTAGTCTTAAGGGAATCTTGACTGCAAGGGACAGGCTGGTTGCTCTAGCAGGCAGCATTACTAATGCCTCCTTTCTGATAAACAGTCGGTGCACTTATGGAAAATTCAGAGTTACTGCAGCTTACAGCTGTCTTAGCTGGTCCTTGGACTAAAGCTCTCACTCATCCTCGTATTGTTCCTAGTCATAGGATTATTTGCTCTTTGGCAGCTCAGCAGAAATTGGCTACTGTGGATAATATGCAGCTTAGAGGGTTTTATATGGTGAATAGATGCTCTCTCTGTGAAATTGCTCTTGAGGATCATGCTCATTTGTTCTTTAATTGCTCCTTTTCTAAGGATATTTGGAAGCAGCTTCTACAGTGGATGGGTATAAATTGTGCTGGTTCATGTTTACTTGCTGAACTTGAACAGGCTGGAGTTGGAAGTAAACCGAATTGGAGGATGGCCTGGTTTCGTACTTCTTTGGCAGCTACAGTTTATCAGGTCTGGAATGAGCGTAATTCTCGTATATTTAGAGGAAGGAAGGCTGCAGCTACTGAAATTGTTAGCATGATTAAATTCTTAGTCTCTACACGTCTTCTAATGTGGACTCATTATAAGCAATACTCACTTATTGTTGCTAGTTTATGAGCTTTTGTATAGTGGATAGTCTTTGCAAAAAACTCTTGTAATTTCTTTCATTATTGAATGAAATGATAAACTTTTTGCAAAAAAAATAAAAAAAAAATTGACTAGTGATACTTGATCACATAAATAAAATGGGTCATTTAATTATAATTCACAACATCTTGTAATTATAAATAACCATTCATTCTTATTTCTATTGTTTCTCAAACAATAAACAATTTTAGTCACACGACATTTCAATTACTAAAATAAATCTTATTTAATCCCATTACAATAAGATATCAATATTCTCTCTCACAAATGAATTGTTCAATTTTAAGGAATTGATCAACTTGTATCGTCATACAATTAATCAACTTTATAGATAAGGGCATCATCCTTTAGGTGTGACCTTAAGGGATCAACTGACCACCACCCTCCCACGGAAGTAACGTCAAACTTTAGCAAGCCAATCGTTACCGATTAATGTTGATCAGTTGACTATAAAATGAATCATCCCTTACGTATTCTTAAAATGAGATTTAAACATGTGATAAATATGATCGACAATTGTGATCGCATTATTGTCAGAGGACACATATTCCAACAATCTCCCACTTGTCCTCGACAAGTGTGCGTCACCAATTTTCTTGTCCTATTACTATCTCCCACTCAATGCAAGTTGTCTTTCGGGTCGTACTTGCAAGTGATCATATCAAGAGTGGTTTCCTCGATCTGGAGAATAACTGATTGACCGGATTTATCTACCATAGATACCTTCTGAGCGTGGCCACGCATTTCCAGTTCATTACTCCTCGAGTGGCCCTGAGATATTGTTTTAACCCTGGCAAGGGGGTGGACAATTCCTATCGCAGTATTCCCTTGGACTAGCCACAACCATCATAACCTAAAATATGCCCATTTGACCCCATTTACGAAGGTCGTAGTAACATAAATCAAAGCTAATCTGAAACTGTGCCATCTTAGGCGAACAATCTTTAGTCAAAAGAATCGACTCATTAGAATACTATAGTAGCTCTCGCCACGACCAGGCTATATAAATTTGCCAGAACTCTATAAGCGGTCACTGCCCGACAAAGTGTTCCTAATAGTCTGCCTATGTGATCGACTAGTCATCTCACATTACTGTATGGCACTGAACTTGCCATCAATCGCATCACACTCTAGTCACTTCGAGACGTCACCTCATACAAGTGACTATGGGCGAATACTATGTTAATCAGGTTCACTTTAACGGGGTTCAATATTGTCTCTACAACCCGTTTGGATGTAACAAAGTATAAAAGGAGTTTTTAGATTTAAAAACTCGAACGACAAATGTGATTATCACATATGAATAGTCAATACCTGATTACTACTTCATATTTTTATAATCCAATTTGATCATGTATGTAGTTGTTCATCTCAATCCAATTGATATGACATGACTCATCATGTTAAGCCTATGAAAAGGCTTTGGTTAGTAGGTTTTATCAACTTCTTGTACCTAACTCAACCTTACTACATACTCGTTTTCCTTTGTAATGTATACATTTGCATTACAAAACATTCTGAGTACGTGTTGATATCCAATCAAGACATAGGCCCTCTAGCCTTAGAATAGCTCCCACTATTTTCACAGTGTGCGGGACTCATCCTTCTTGCACATCTCATGATTGCAAGTGTACTCAATTTCCGTTGTAAATATCTCTCATTGTTCTTTATTGCCTAGAACGATTCTAGAAAATCTATTTCTTAAATAACACAGCGACAATGGTATCTTAACCATCCTAATGTGTTTTGATTATGGTTTTGTCGGAAACCATGCACAATCTCAATTGTCAATTGTCATTTGTGTAACACCCTTACACAAAATTGCATCAAAAACACTTTGCTTTACATCCTTAATGCTTCTGCAAGCACTTAAGGGTAATTTTTATGGCTTACATGGTAAATATTACTTAAATTCGATTTGAAACAATTCATCATACTCAAAGTATATGAAGTGTTATACATCATTTCCTATTTAATTGATTCGGCAGCGGAAGCAAATGGAATCAATCAAATATGTTCAACTTGATTGAACTAGTCATGAATCTTATCAACATAAGACTTCTTATTTGACGCTAATATCATGTGGATTTATCTCCATAAATGTGGATATTAAAGATGTATTATATTTCTCCAAGTCTTAAATCATTCCCAATGATCAATATGTCATCCACATATTTGACGAATTAAAATTTCCGTAACTCCCACTAAACTTCATGTATAAACACAACTTCTCAACCTATTGAGAAAAGTTTTATCACATGATCAAAATGTTGATTCCAACTCATTGATGTCCTACTTAATATCCTCTCTTAAGTTTCACATTATCTTAGGATGGCAAGAATCTACAAAACATAAGACATGTATTGAATACATTCCTTCTAATTTAAGAAGTGGGTTTTAGATTCACTCGCTATATGTATATCATCATAATGAAACACAATCCCTAAGAAGATCCAAATAGATTTAAGAATTTCAACTAGTGCTAACCCCTTTGCCACCAATCAAGCTTTGATATCTAACAATCCACTTGGAATTTATTTCGGATTTTCATGGCTCTAAGCCTTGTATTGAGTTGTGACTTAAACACTCTCATGTAAGTCATATGTTCATTACTTTCCAAAAGTAATCAACTTGAATCAAACAATTTCTTTGTAAGTTGCAAGCTCTTTACTTTCTAAAAGTAACACTAATTCATCATCTTCAACGAGTGACGACTTTAACCTCCTAGGTTTTGGAGAAACAACGTCTTACACAAAACGTCTCATGTAGCCAAGAAAGACCAGTTTCTTGCGACATAACATTCTTTGTGGCTCTTTGAATAATTTCTCCCACTCTGTCTTCTAGAAATAAGTTTGTATTCTAGAAAGACAGCTTCACGAGCCACAAACCCGTTGTACTCGTGATTATAGTAAGGAAAAATGAGCATTTATTTCTTTTGAAAACTTACAAAATGGTACCCTACCATTTCATATCTCATATGATTCGTTTTAGATTTAGTGGAAAAATAATTTAGACAAAATGATAAAATCCCCAAAAGGATCAAGTAACTCAAAGTAACTTGATTGAAGTCCAAACCATATCGAATAGCGTTTGATTTCTTATCCAACCACACATTATCCCATGATGTGTGTTAAGAGAGATTAACTTGTGATACTATATCACATTTCATTTGGCTTATATCAAAGTCTTCACTTTGATAATCCCATCACGACTAGATCGTGATTCTTTGAACTCTTTGAACTTCTTCAAAGATTTCTCTAGTTACCTTATTAAGCGAACACATTAGCGTCAATTAAAATCGTTGGTAAAAGAAAATGATCAACCTATTTTGGATCAATGATTTACAACCTCGATCTCCTTTTAAACCAAAAGGCACGAGACATCTTGCTTTGAATACAAGATACGCATATACCATAAGATCTAATGGTTTTAAGAGTACTCAATAACTCTTTGCGTTCATCATTCCATAATCTAAGGTTTAATCTTGGGTTACCAATTTGAGTCTTGCATCATCTTCATGATATATCATTCTAGTTTGGTTTAGAATATAATCACCTTGATAATGGACTTAGCCATACATCAAATCATGGTGTATAGGGTCACAAAAGTGAAACCTCTTTTGTATCTTAACAAGTTTATATTCTTATTTATAGTTTATGCACTTAATAGTCACAATTAAGTACAACTCTAAACCCAAAAATTAGATTGAGTACACAATGACTCTATCTCTCAACATCATTGTTGCTAGTCGTCATATTCTAATCATCCTATGTATCAAATACAATGATGAAAACCACCACCGGTTTCTAATATTGACGAAGTAGTACTAGCAAAATTTATGTCAATTAAATAAACATTTATAGAAGAAAGTCTCATTAGATGTCCCACAACTAATTTGCTCTTTGTTCAATAATTTGGGGTAGTTTTCTTTCTAGTGTCCAACACTTTCAAAAGGAAACTATATGGATTGGAATTGATAGGTTTAGTCTTTACTTTTACCTTGGTCTTGTCAATTCCATTCTAATCTTTACTTCTTGAACCTTGTCCTTTTCTTAACGGTTTAAGAGAATGCTCCCACTCATTTCAAAGAATCTTTACTTAGAGAAGCAAAGTTTGAATCTTATGAAGTACTCTTCAATTCAATCGTTTAGTCTTAAAACTTTCATTGAAGTGGTTGCGGTATTTTGGTTAATTTTGATTTCCAACAAATCTAGTTACCAAAATGATTTAACGTTTCAAGGTACTTAACTCAATTAAGCATATGAGAAACAATTTATTGTAAGTAGATATGTTAGTTAAGAATCAAAAACCCTTTTGATCACGAATAACTCTTATCTATACGCTTCACAAGAGATCCTTACAATGGATAATACGAGGTTTTTAGATGAAAATTCAAATTTGTCTTTAGTTACGATGTTTTAAAGGAGATTTGAATTAAAAATCGAAATGATATCGTATATGAATTGTGGTAAAGAAATAGAACAATATGATAACGGAATAGTGGAAAACTTAACATTTATCGTTTTATTAATACTTGTAAATAACAAGTAAAGCATTTACATAGTGACCTCTACCCAACTATGATAAATGATTCCGAGATCCAAATTCATATTAACTTGGGCACGGGGTAGCCGATTCATCCCTCATCAATATAACTCGGTGGATTAACTCTTTAATCGATTCTAGTTTTAGAACTCTCGATCGATAAAATTACTCTAATATTTATCTATAGCCCAGAACACATGCGACTACAGTCACGAATACTTCCGTTGAGCTCAATCTAAATTTCAAATAAATGTGTCCATGATCCAAATTCACATTAACTTGGGCACGGGGTAGCCGATTCATCCCTCATCAACATGAATTCGGTGGATAGACATTTATCACCCACTTCCCCTACGTAACAAGGTTTGTACCCCGGGGTGGCCGAGTGCACTCCCTCGCGGAATAGGTTTTCATGGTTTCTACTTTTTGGTAAGGCTAAGTCTCAATTGTTTATTTTAGCGAGAGGTCATGTCAATTTATTATCTATCACGTTTTAAGTGAACTAAAGCGGTGAACTACGATAATTGTAATTGACACGGTCGATAAACTCGATTTAAAATGATAAGGCATGTTTTTGTTATGACGATTTAGCGATGCATGCAACATATAAATAAAATGCAAAGCATAAATAAAATCCTAGTATGGCCTTCCTAAAATAGTAAATCTAATAAACTATTACAAATTCGGAAACCAACTCCTTTGGTCCCTCGAACTTCGGTCTTGGCACGCACTTCAAGGCAACACTTTCTTTAATGGATCGCCTTCTTGTGTGGCACCGTCTTCAAGGTACTCCGGAATAAATAAATTATATAATAAATTACATAATTTCCTATTATACATTTGTAATTAAAAATAAAAATAAATCAATTAAATTAAAAAACGGTGATACGAGATCACAATAAATTACAACCGAATCGATATTCCCAGACATTTCGGGTAATATCAATTAAAACTAAGGCCATACTAAGTAAAATTACATAATTCAAAAATTACATAAAATTAAAATATGACAATCATAAATAAAATGCAGCATTATAATATGCATGAACATGCCCAATTTTATGCTAAATCGCCTTTAAAGAGCCAATATCGTATATTAATCGGTTTTTACGGAGTTGCGTGATTTAACCTTTTTAAAAACACAATAATTACATAAATTCATATTTATGTACAAGTTAATTACCCTAACCATCTTAGGACTCAAAATTTAGTCTCCACTAACATTTTGACAATAATTAACCTTGATTTCTTAATATTGTTCATAAATGGACCTAAAAATACAAAATTATATCATAAACTTCAAATTAAATCATAAAAATTTCAAATAATTTCAAAATTTGAAATTTAAACTCATGAACATTCTGGAGAAATACCATGACACTCATAATGATCAAAACTTAGGTTAAAAATTTCAAAAATTTATCAAGAAAAACAATGTTGTGGTTTATTTGATTTATCAATTATTACCATAAAAATATGAGAAAAATTATTTTTATTAACTTTTCACTTTTAGATATGAAATATATGATAAAATGCAACATGTGAAATTTTTCTTTAGTCATGAAGTATGTTTTAGTAATTTTTACTAATTAAAGTCACTATTTATGGATTTTTCATCAAAAATTCATAAATCATGCATAAAGACTTCATTATAGCCAAATATTTTACACACATCTCGTAAAATTGCATGTGATAATATACTAAATTTCCATGACCAGATTCGAAATATAACTCATATTAACCTATTTTTCCATTTAAATACGATTTTAAATTGAAAAATCCATATTTCGAGCATAACCACTCATTTTATCATGAAAAGTTACAGGACATGAGAAGATAATATATGTGAAAACATATCCAAAAACTACTGAAAAATTCGAGGTTTAGCTATTTTTCGTCCAACAATGACATTTATATCATAAAAATCACATTTTAATGCCAATAATATATAAAATGAACAATAAAAGTCCATAAATAAACCAAAATGTCCTAAAAACAACTTAGGACAAGAAACTTTTTACATGCAAAATTATTTCATGATTTATCTTCATAAATCCTAAATAACAAGTTTTATATGTTAATTAAATTAACTCGGAAAAACTAAGCCGATCTTGCATGCAACAACCATAATGCTCTGATAACACTTGTTAGGAAATCATATTTTAAATATCACATATTTTGGTTTAAAGTTTTAGTCATAAAAGTTTAAAGATCTTATGCATGCAAAACTAGAATAAGAGTAAGGAAAAATTGTTTCATACCATATGAATATTTCCGCCTAATGGGCACAAATGAAGTGTCCTACCTCACTTGTTCTTGAGCTTTCCATATATTAAGATGATCCTCCAAAGACCTCAAGTATAGAAGTCAATCCTCTTGATTGCACCCAAGATAATCCCTTATCACCACTAAATAATATTAGCTAGATATTAGTTTAGTAGTTTACCTTAAAATTGATTACTAACACTCATATTACATTAATAATTTTAGTAATCTTTTATGAACAATTTGAATCAAAAATCTCATGTTTTGATGAAGAAAAGGATGAACATGTGAGAGAGGATGACTTTTGCATGTGTATGAACACAAGTGAATTTTAAGAGAATAAAATTCTCTCTTCTATCCTCACAAAACCGGTGGAGGGAGTATATGGAGACCAATCGGTCTTTTCTTTTATTTTTGTTCTTATTAAGTAAAGTAGGTGTAAGACTACCCTACATTATAGGTAATCATAGTGTTTTATTTATCCATTAAACAAAACACCCACTCACCCATACTACCTCCAATATTTCGGTCAAATGAGATAAAATGGACCTCCATATTATTTTGTCAATTTGTCACTTGTCACACAATATGTCACATGTAGTATGATACATGTTATTAATTAATTTGATGCATATTTATCACATAAATATTATTTCATGAATTAATTAAATTACGTACAACAAATTGACTAGTGATACTTGATCACATAAATAAAATGGGTCATTTAATTATAATTCACAACATCTTGTAATTATAAATAACCATTCATTCTTATCTCTATTGTTTGTCAAACAATAAACAATTTTAGTAACACGACATTTCAATTACTAAAATAAATCTTATTTAATCCCATTACAATAAGATATCAATATTCTCTCTCACAAATGAATTGTTTAATTTTAAGGAATTGATCAACTTGTATCGTCATATAATTAATCAACTTTACAGATAAGGGCATCATCCCTTAGGTGTGACCTTAAGGGATCAACTGACCACCACCGTCCCACGACAGTAACGTCAAACTCTAGCAAGCCAATCGTTACCGATTAATGTTAATCAGTTGACTATAAAATGAATCATCCCTTACGTATTCTTAAAATGAGATTTAAACATGTGATCAATATGATCGACAATTGTGATCGCATTATTGTCGGAGGACACATATTCCAACAGGAATAGCGGATTAATCTTATTTCCTTAATATTTTATATGATAATCTCGGGATATATGTTACCAAAGATCAAAAGATTGAAAAATATATGGAATAGAAATATTCGGAACATTCCAGAACATTCTGACTCGGCATTTTAAACGGTTATTAGAAAAATGAAGACGGTTTTTGACCCGGACTCCAAATGTTCTCTAATTACTGCCAAAACGACCGTATCGGCGCGTAGATGGCGACTATGAGGTAGACACACGTGTTTGAGCAACCACTTGACGATAAACATACGAACTGTCACAAATCGTTCCGCGTACCAAACATGCGGCCCAATCGTCACCGGGTGGCTTGCGGGAGGTGCGGAAATGAGGTATCTACAGAGCCTCCACTTTGACTGAGGCTAGGACAAGGCGAAAGTCAAAGTATAGCCATCAGGTCAATCGAAGATTACAACCTGACGACTATGGCGACGCGAGGCGGCTCAAGGGGTCTGAGCAAGGACCTGTCGTCGGGAACATTTTAGAGTCTGTCGACTATCAGGGAGGATCGTTTAAAGTCCATTAGACTACGTAAGGAGGCTCGCCAGCCATAAGAAGAGATCATACCTAAAGTTCCTTGAAACTCCAAGGGGAAATAAAACGCGATAATGGAAGAGGCAGCAGGACGTAGTCATGAATTGCTAGGAGAAATCTGCTTGGGTCGGCTTCAAACAAACTTCAGAAGAGCTTGGGGTCGATGTTGATCTCCACGTGTTGAGAGGGGCCAATGTTTGTTCGTATACTCTCGGTGGGGGAACATAATCGGGAATTGATCTCCATGCCTCGAGAGGGGCGATTGGCAGTCCGTGTACTCTCGCTGGGGGAACAGAATAAAGGCGTGTCGAAACACCTGTCAAAGAATATTCGCTCGTTGTGGCAAGCAAAGTCTTGGTAAAAAGATAAATATGACGACAGTTTGCAGTTGGCTTGGAAATGCGGGTCCGGGCGAAGAACAAATGTCAAATGAACCAAATATACGATGTGTGGCAGCAACGAAGAGGCGCACCAAAGATGGGCCCACGAGTAACGATCTTATAACGAATCTTCAAAAATTCATTTGGAGGAAAACTGAGGAAGAGGTGCAGCACCTCCTGCGTCTTTTCCTGAGTGCGGATTTCCTGAGTAAAAACTCGATGAAACACGGGATTGTCTTCATAATTTCGAAACAATAAAACCTCAAATATTCTCTCAAATTCGAACCATTTCTTGCTAAAATTTGATCGAAAGCTTGCATTTACCATGACTAATCGAGGTATGTGTATTAATCTTGCATTAATCTTCCGTATTTGATTAAATTGGATCGACAAAATCAGGGTTTCCAACCCTAAAAAGGTCGAAAATTTGGGGCTTTTCCCCCAAATGATTTTGCCTTGTAAAATTGACCTTGCAAATGGATAATTGGTAGTATAAGGATCGTAACCATGTATTTATTTTGGATTTTCGTTGAGTTTTGAGGATTTTGAGTGAAATTGAGATGGTCTTTGATGGGGTGATGTCGTCGCTCATCCAATCAAACACATTTATAAAACTCAACAAACAACTAGCTAGTGGTAAGTCGAGGTCGATCCATGGGACGGTGGTTACTCAAATTATTCAATCTAATTATGGTTATGCTTGGGGTTGTCACAATTATAATGGATTGATGATTCTAAACTAATAAAGGCAATAAACAAGAAACAAAAGGAAAAATGTAAACAAATGATTAAAAGTGCTAGGATATCATGGGGTCATAGGGGAATCATGGGAATTGATCATACAAACATGTTCTCAAATTATAAGCAAGCAATTATTGTTGTGATGGATTGAGTTGGGTTATATCTTACAATCCTAGGAAAGTTTGGGTCCCGGAGCCGAATCGATTAGATTGTACAACATCTACAAGTCGACTTAATCTTCCCTACTCAACAACATGCATGGTCTAATGAGACTCGAGTTGGGTTATGTCTTACAAGTCTCATTGAAAAGATAAGAGATGGTAGTAAATGCAAGGATTCATAGGCTTAGCATTTCATCAAACATAACATGTGCAATGGGTTGAGATCATAACAAGCAAGCAAATAAACCATGAAAGCATATTAATTTAAGCATGAATCATTCCCCATGTTGGTTTCCCCTAATTACCCATTAATCCTAGCTAAGTAACTACTCACTCATGATCAAGTTTAACATGTTAATAAGGTTGTCAATCATACTAACAAAGCCAAACATGATGAAAAAGTAAGAAAGATTAACAATAACTAAAACAAGGATTAAGAGAATTATACCTATGGAGATTCCAATAATAATAATGCAAAGAATAATAGAAGAACTTGATGATTGATGGAAGGTTGTCAATCTCCCAATAAACCCAATAATCTTCTAATTACCCAATAATAAACTTGAATTCCTCAATAATAAACTTGAACAATGATTAAAGGAAAGATTAATGTGTAATTTGTGGAAAGATTAAATGATAATCTATTCTAATCTACTACTAATCTAATCTAAGGAAGGATTCCTAATATGAAAACTTGATTCTAATCTAATAAAACTTGATGGTTTGATTATTACAAATGGGGTATTTATAGTGGAAATTAGGGAGGATGCATTAGGGTTAACAAAGGGCTAAACTAGTAATTACACTTTTTAAGTTGAGCAAGGAGCCTCCGGGATTATCCGAGAGAAGGGCTTCTCTTATCGTTGCTTGAAGGAGGAAAATCTCGTGATGTGAAGAAATCTGGGCGTCCAAGGGTGAAGACGGGCTGATTTGTAGTTCACGTAGCAAGGAAAATCCCCCTGTCCAGGAATACGCCCGTCCCGAGCGAAATCCCAGCGTCCTGAGCTTCAACCCGAGCGGGTTGAAATCGACCCGAGCGGGTTCACAGTATCCCGCTCCAGATAGACTTGACCCGCGCGGGTTGAGCTGCTATTCCCTTTCTTTTTGCTTTTAAGCCTAAGATTCCTCCATATACTCTTTATTTATTCTTCCTTGGTCATCATTCTTGCTTCCTCTTCATACTTAGTCCATCAAATATCGTCAATAAGCTTCCAAATATGCACGAAAGACGGGAATTTCCGCCTTATTATCTTCTTTCCTACAAAACATGTAAAATGCACTAGGAAAGCAAATAGGAAGGATTTGATGGATAAAATGGTCATGAAATGTTATAAAAGTATGCAAAATAGGCTCAATTAGGGGACTAAATGTGCGCAAATAATGTTCACATCAAATATCCCCAAACCGAACCTTTACTCGTCCCGAGTAAAGAGGTGACAAAAACTAGACCTTTATTTAAACTAATCTAATAATATAGCCGATATGAGACAATTAGCGGGTCTCACTCCGCCCCTTCAACTCACAACAAGACAACCATGAGGTAGGATGCCTTCTTGCAAGGCAAGGTGGGTCTTGCCAAAATGGCGACACATCCAAACTTTAAGCACACAAAAACACATAGTGGATGCATCTACAAAAGAATAGCCACTTTCCTCATCTAAGTGGCGGAAATTATCTACAAGGGAAGCAATTCAAGGGTACACAATCCTTCAAAGATGCAATTTGTTCAAACTACTAAGCCTAGAAGGATACCAATAAATCACCTCCAAGTTGTGTCAAGCTAGGGTACCTTTGTCCTCAATCGTTAAATGCTTTTGTCAAGAGTAGACTCCTTATGGTGTTAGAAACACTGGAGGATCGCGGAATTCCCCCTCTTGCCTAGACAAGAAGAAGGGTCGTCCCCTCTCTACCATGCACAAAAATGGATACGGTGGATAAAGGGATCAATAGATATTTGAGTTTCATTTTGGGAGTTTGCTTTCATTTTTGTTTTCCCCCCCAATTTCATTGGCATTTGACTTTTTGAGAACACTTTCTTTGCCATTCTTTTGATTTTTGGCATTTCAATACTTGACAACTTTCAACCTTTTTGCATTTTCTTTTTGAACATTTTCAAAGTCACCCCAATTAGTAACGAGGGTGCCTTATATTTGAAGCTTTAGGAGTTCTATTTTTGCTCCCTTTTTCATTTGATGCATTTTTGCAAACTTTCTTTCACTTTTCATTTCATTGAACTCAAATTTGAATAATTTCTTTTTGTGCCCATTCCCTTTGATGACAAAAATGTGGTAGAACATGGATGATGGATGGATGCATGGTTTCAAGGGTCACCTTGGAATAAACGGTAGCCAAGGAGTTATCACACCACAAGGTACTCTTGACTAGGCCTTAATCCATGGGTCAAAGGATACTAGCATGACACATCCTAGGGTGTTTTACAAGTATTCTAACAAGCAAAGTTTTAAGAAGAAAAAGCATCTACTAGGGCCTATATGCACTTGTCAAGCTTCCCAAATAGACGGTTTCGCAAAATTTTTCTAACCATGCAACTACATGCCATGATGCAACTATCATATAAACATCCTAATGCATATGATTCTACCAACTAATATGCCATATAAACTAGATGCAAGTCCTAAGTTCACATTGTTTTTACCGCATCAATCAAAATAAAGCCACATAGTCATTAACACAAAGAGGAAAAAGGAGATTGGAAAGATCATACCATGCGGTCTTCAATATCCTCATGTCTCGGATGTGGCGTAGTCGATCAATGTGAAAAAGGATGAACAAACACAATATGTAGAACAATTTATACATGACTACACTACAAAGGAAATGAACTTGTTTTTGGATTTTTCAATTTTTCAAATTTTTATGGTTTTTGATTTTATTAAATTAAAAGACATATTTTTGTGATTTTTCAAAATTTTTCAATTTTTATCAATTTTTGGAATATAAATTCCCATCCCCCACTTTATTTTGGACATTGTCCTCAATGTACATGTAGGAGTAGGAATGAAAAAGAAATACATGTTTTTGGATTTTTTGATTTTTTGAAATTGAAGTACAAATGCAATGATATGGTATGAATGAATGCATGCTCTAACTAAATGCAATTCTATATGACATATATAACAAATGAATGCAATCTAAACTATACTATATGATGCATGATAAATGCTTAAGTCACCTATGATCAAACCTCCCCAAACCGATTTAAACACTATTTCTAGTGTAGAAATGAATAGGTTTGGCCATTAGTAACTAAGCATGAATTCTAGTCTATATGCAACTATCTACATGAATCATGTGGGATAAATACAATGCAAACTAATCTAATCATGTGAGGTATAATACAATGCAAACTATACATGAGAAATAGGGAAGGAAGGGTCTTACAATCACGATCTCAATCAAAGCCTCTATCATTAAGGCTATCATCATCTTCATTACTTTCTTCTTCTTCTTCCCCTCCTCCTCCTTGGTCATCTTCATTCAAGCCTTGGTTTGGGAACACAAGGTGCGGTTGCACCCAAGAAGGCCTAGGACCATTAGGATCAATAAACCCTTGTTGTGCCATATGATAATATTGAGGATAGAGGGCCAAATAGTTGTCTTCTTGCCCTCGGTGCATCCTAACATCCATGTTGCTTATCATACCCATCAATATATCCATGGCCGATGGCGGGCTACTCGGGCGAGGGGGAGAAGGTGAAAAGGGTCGGTAGACATGGGGGTATGGAGGTATCTCCGCATATGAGGGCCGAACACCATGAAGGAATGGTGGAAATCCAAGGCTTGGACCTTGGGACGGTGATGGTGCATGGGAAGGAGTAGAAGGTGCCTCCTCACGTCTCCTAGGTGGTGGAACCCTAATCCTCTCAATGGGGAGGAGGTAGCTCGGCATGGGTGCAAGGTAACTCGACCTAGGTGTGATAGGAGGAAGGTCCCAACAAGGAAGGGTGAATGTAGTGCTTCCCTTGGTGTACCAATCAATACCTCCCAAATCATTATGTTTGCACCATTTGTGATGCCTAAAGATGACCCTCTCATTAAGTAAAGTATCTCCGGGTAGAGGCTCATATCTCCCATCATCATTAAACCCCGGACATAAAGCATTGGCCATCCTAGTCACAAGACCACCCATCACAATTCCCTTTGATTTTGTCCTACCCTTTGATAGATTTCGAAATCGGACAAGTAATTCAAGAGCGGGATTAAAGTTGTACTTTGGCAAACCTTGGACATTCAAATATGACTCAAGAAAAGTCATGTCAAGTTGACTCACACATCCCGTGTCACTTCTACCATGAATAGTCCCCGCTATAAATTGATGCCACATTCTAATAACCGGGTGATGAATGTAAAAGGCATGACACCTCTTAAAACCCTCTAATTCCAACCCGGTGATTGCTCTCCACAAATGTGACTCCGTGAACCCCACGGGCTTTTCAAGGTCGGTCTCGGGTATCGCAAGCCCAAAGATTTCACCAAAGGTACCCAAATGCATTTGATGGGTCTCATTACACAACCTAAATTCCAAAGACACCCCATATGTCTCTCCTTCAAATACTTTGAGACTAGACAAGAATTCCAAGGTGAGGCTAAGATATGTTTCCTCATGCATATTAAATAAAGTCTCAAGACCCATTTCTCTAAATAAGGACTCGGTTCGTCCTTCAATACCAAGTTTATCCAAAGTTTGACGACAAATGAAACGAGTGGGTTCGAACTCCTTACCAAGTAGTTTCAAAAATCGCTTCCTTTGCTCATTTTTGATGAATACTACCTCCGGGAAATCATCAAGTTGCTCAATCTCCGGTACTAACTCCTCTTCTTGCATTTGGTACTCCGGTGGAGCATTAGAATTGCTTCCTTTCCTTCTTTTTGATCCCTTAGAAGTAGTAGCCTTACTCTTGCCCCAAAAATTCATTGTTGTAGCCTTGAAATCCACCAAGTATCACTACCCAAGAATGCCACAAATCTTCACAAATAAGAGCCAAACAACCTTGAAAATGCCTTACTAGAACACTAAAAGCAATGTAGTGAAGCTAGAAGGCAAAAATCAAACCCGAAAATCAATTGTTGCTCACGGATTTTTGGAGCTCCAATTTTTGAAATGATGAAAATGGGTGATTTTGAGCAAATAGAAGGTTGGAAAGTTGGTTTTTATTGTGTAGAAATGGTTTAGAATGATTTTTAGAGTAATTAGATGGTGATTTGGTTGGATTTTATGGTTATTTGGGTGAGTTTTGTGAGTTGAGGTTGAGCTTGAAGGTAGAAGATGAAGATGGTAGGTGAGCTTTGAGTGAAGGGTGATTTTTATAGCTGAAAACAAGGCATTCACGGGTTAAAGGTTGAACACGGGTGGGGTAGCAATATTCTGCCCGTGATACTGTGAGATTCCAGCAATCAGAAGGTGGACCCGCTCGGGTTGGCTGCGAACCCGCTCCAGATAATTTCAACCCGCGCGGGTTGAGAGTAAAGAAGGGCGTTTTTCTTAAAATCCGCCCGGATTCTTGGGCAGAGAATTTTTCTTCTTTTCTTGGCCTTCAACCCGCCCGGATTTATCTCGGGATGGACGTCTTTTTTTGAAATTATGGCCCAACACCTTTCCCTTGATAACACACTTACTCATAAGCCCAATTTTTCCATTTTCTTCATTTCTTGACATTTTTCATCTTCTCATTTTTATGAATTTCCTTCAAAAACTCAATTAAAAATATGAGATCCCTCCCTTTCATCTCTCATGCAATTAAATGAATGCAAAACTACACTAAATGCATATATACAAATTAATGGTTATTGAGGGACTCCATCAAACCAAGGACTATCAATTAACAATTTCATTGAAAATTATCACTAGCACTCAAAGCACGTAGAAGTCGGTCAAATTCTTGGGAGTGGGACATGAATAGGCATGCATAGCAACACAAGATTATGCAATTGAAAAATGCCCAAGTAAAAGACCGAACAAGCATATTAAGAGCATCATGACAAAAATCATAAGAGAAATTATGGATGGTAGAACCATGAAATGGGTAGTTGGTTGGCAATTCACTCAACTCTTCCTCCAAATAGTCAAAATCACCACATTCAATGCAAGTGCTCTCATTATCATCCAAGGTGATTTCAAGAGTGTCTAATTGAGGTTCCCAAATGTCCTCATCAAATTCCTCATCCCAACAAGGTCCATTATCAAAGGGGTTGTCATAGCAAGGCTCACCAAGCTCAACACAATTGTCTCCCTCAAATATGTCATCCTCAAAGGGTGAGTTTTCACTCAAGCTTTCATCCATATCACTCTCACTTTGCCCATTAACATCAAATTCCATGGAGGTTGATTTCATTGAAACACAAGAAGAGTAGGATGACGGCATCCAAGCATTAGTTTCACAATCAAGAATGTACTCCTCCTCATCATCACTCTCCTCATCAAGCACTCCATCTTCCCAAGGTGGGGTAATTTTGTGGACAAAGTGGGTTGACTCAAGGTTATAGGAAGGTTTCTCATCCTCACAAATCTCATTTTCATCATAGTTTTCCTCAATGAATTTTTGAAATGTGGCTTTTATCACTTCCATACCTTCCTTGACATTCTCAAAGATGTCATGTATAGTTTGGTTAAGACAATGGGTGGTCATGAACTCAACAAATTCCCAAAATTCCTCACAACTCATCTCACATATCCTACCACCACTCAAGTGAAATGCCAAGTTGCGGGTTTCAAGGTTCATGCCATTATAAACAACACAACATGCTTCATAATTTGAAATAGTAAAACCATGATGCCAAGCATGAGTCATATAATCTTCAAATCTTGCAACATATTTATCAAATGATTCATTTTCATATTGCCAAAAAGTGAATGTAGACATGTTGGGCATGTGAAAAAGAACAAGTACAAGAAATAAATTCCCAAGGAACCAAAATTCCTCAAGAAGCACAACTAAAACTAGACAAAAGAACAATTCAAATAAACAACACCGTCCCCCAACGGCGCGCCATTTTGATGGGGTGATGTCGTCGCTCATCCAATCAAACACATTTATAAAACTCAACAAACAACTAGCTAGTGGTAAGTCGAGGTCGATCCATGGGACGGTGGTTACTCAAATTATTCAATCTAATTATGGTTATGCTTGGGGTTGTCACAATTATAATGGATTGATGATTCTAAACTAATAAAGGCAATAAAAAAGAAACAAAAGGAAAAATTTAAACAAATGATTAAAAGTGCTAGGATATCATGGGGTCATAGGGGAATCATGGGAATTGATCATACAAACATGTTCTCAAATTATAAGCAAGCAATTATTGTTGTGATGGATTGAGTTGGGTTATATCTTACAATCCTAGGAAAGTTTGGGTCCCGGAGCCGAATCGATTAGATTGTACAACACCTACAAGTCGACTTAATCTTCCCTACTCAACAACATGCATGGTCTAATGAGACTCGAGTTGGGTTATGTCTTACAAGTCTCATTGAAAAGATAAGAGATGGTAGTAAATGCAAGGATTCATAGGCTTAGCATTTCATCAAACATAACATGTGCAATGGGTTGAGATCATAACAAGCAAGCAAATAAACCATGAAAGCATATTAATTTAAGCATGAATCATTCCCCATGTTGGTTTCCCCTAATTACCCATTAATCCTAGCTAAGTAACTACTCACTCATGATCAAGTTTAACATGTTAATAAGGCTGTCAATCATACTAACAAAGCCAAACATGATGAAAAAGTAAGAAAGATTAACAATAACTAAAACAAGGATTAAGAGAATTATACCTATGGAGATTCCAATAATAATAATGCAAAGAATAATAGAAGAACTTGATGATTGATGGAAGGTTGTCAATCTCCCAATAAACCCAATAATCTTCTAATTACCCAATAATAAACTTGAATTCCTCAATAATAAACTTGAACAATGATTAAAGGAAAGATTAATGTGTAATTTGTGGAAAGATTAAATGATAATCTATTCTAATCTACTACTAATCTAATCTAAGGAAGGATTCCTAATATGAAAACTTGATTCTAATCTAATAAAACTTGATGGTTTGATTATTACAAATGGGGTATTTATAGTGGAAATTAGGGAGGATGCATTAGGGTTAACTAAGGGCTAAACTAGTAATTACACTTTTTAAGTTGAGCAAGGAGCCTCCGGGATTATCCGAGAGAAGGGCTTCTCTTATCGTTGCTTGAAGAGGAGGAAAATCTCGTGATGTGAAGAAATCAAGGCCCAAGGGTGAAGACGGGCTGATTTGTAGTTCACGTAGCAAGGAAAATCCCCCTGTCCAGGAATACGCCCGTCCCGAGCGAAATCCCAGCGTCCTGAGCTTCAACCCGAGCGGGTTGAAATCGACCCGAGCGGGTTCACGTATCCGCTCCAGATAGACTTGACCCGCGCGGGTTGAGCTGCTATTCCCTTTCTTTTTGCTTTTAAGCCTAAGATTCCTCCATATACTCTTTATTTATTCTTCCTTGGTCATCATTCTTGCTTCCTCTTCATACTTAGTCCATCAAATATCGTCAATAAGCTTCCAAATATGCACGAAAGACGGGAATTTCCGCCTTATTATCTTCTTTCCTACAAAACATGTAAAATGCACTAGGAAAGCAAATAGGAAGGATTTGACGGATAAAATGGTCATGAAATGTTATAAAAGTATGCAAAATAGGCTCAATTAGGGGACTAAATGTGCGCAAATAATGTTCACATCAGTCTTACAGCTAAATCGTATATTGCTTCGAAAATAGCCTTAGGATTGCCCATTTGCGATGCAATTTGGTATTTGGAATCCTTGTATGACGGGTAAACTTCCTACCATTTCGGAATTTTGATTTGTGACAGCTTTTTCAGGACACTTTTCTAAGGCATAATCGCCGTTATAACGAAATGCTGTCGAAATTTCGACTCGAACCCATGACTAGGCTTCAACTTAGGCTTAACTTGACCCAAATTACCACATGAATGGACGGTTTTGTAGGAAAATTGGCCAAAGATGGCGAGAAAAGAGCGATTTCGGAGCTCCGAAAACTCGAAAATCCCCTAATCAAGGCTTGTCGTCACTTGACGCGGCCTAAATTCACTTTAATTTTGCAGGTGATGAGGCTTCTACGTCAGGGAGAGCTCCCATGGACGTGGACACAGCTCTTGACCCTTCTCGTATGCTTGAGGAGGCGCTAGAGCAGGCTTTCACTATCGCAGTGGCTGCTGTTGAGGATGAGGTCGTCGAGGAGGAGGAGGCCCCGAGGCGGGCCAACGTCGGACGAGGTGGTCACTAGCTGAGGGGAGCACCGGAGTGGGCTGAGACTTAGGACAGCACGCACCTCATCTGGGCTGCAGAGGGTCACCTGTCCTACAGGACGGTAAAGAGCTTGGTAACTCGAACTCATCACTCTTTCGTTTATCTCCTTTCATTTCTATTTGCTATTCCTTTTCCCATTCATTCGAGCTAAAGATAGCTCTTGCTTTGAATCAAAATAGGAGGCCGGGAACATCAGGTCATTCTCGGGTTACACGACGATGATGGGGGCCTACGAGATACTGTCACCAGAGGAGCGGGCCATCATCGAGCGAGGAGCGCTTAGTGCCTTGGTACAGGTTTGGAGAGACATCACGAGGAGGAAGATTCGGGCTAACCTTTGCCTGGTTCGAGCCTTCCTGGATCGGTTTTGGGATACGACCTCCATCTTTCACATGCCTTTCGGTGAGGTTGGGGTCACGGTGGAGGACTACGGCATGATTTCTGGCTTGCCGTGTGGGACTAAGCCGGTGGCGTGGCCGGAGACAACCATGAGGGTAGACTCGGCTGAGGCCAGGAGCTTGATCGGCTGGAACTTGATGCCGAAGGCTGCCGCGGAGCCCGGGTTGGTGCCTAGTTCCTATGTTCAGGATTATTTTCCTGGGAAGAGACCGGCGATGGTAGTGATCGATGGGAGGGAGACGGCTCCTCCTCCTTGCACTGCCGAGCAGAGAGCTCGTTTGTGGCTCTGGTGGTTCTTGTCTTCTATCTACCTCGGAGACAAGGGAGAGAGGCTGTCGACGAAGCTTCTTCCCTTCCTTTCTAGCCTGGGTGGCCTAGGCTGTTAGGACTGGGTCACTGCTGGCTTTGCGGTCCTCATTCGCTATATAAGGGCCATGGTTCGTCCGGAGTTGATAGAGAAGGGGACTTCTCCTTCCACTGTCGGCCCTGGACTGTTGCTGGAGGTATGAACCTCCATTTCTTTTCATGAAAGATCAGTTCTTTATCGAATCACGAAAGATTGTCATTAACTATCTTGTTTTACAGGCGTGGGGGTACTCCTACTTTCTGGGCCTCACGCCCAAGAGGACGGTGCCGTCGTGAGGGATTGTGTGATGTGTCGCACGAAGAGTCAGCGTTCCTTCCACGACGCCTGTCGGCGGAAGGTGAACGCTCTGCAGCTGGACGGTCTGAGTGTCTTCGAGCCACTTTTCTTTGTTTACTTTTCATTACTTCCTTTCGGAACCTATCATATGAATGACCTCTTGTTTGCTTTTCATAGTGGGTGTCCATACCTTGGGCGGACTACACTGGCGCTCCTCCTTTTGTGGCTGAGGTCCTTCGACCTAGGAGCTCGAGCCGGTTGTTTTTGAGGACGTCGATGGGTCCTGTGTGGTACTTGGGCGAGCGCTTGGCTCGTCAGTGCTCCCGAGATGACCTGACGGTTCCCATCGATCCTCCTCGGACGATGTTTAGGGAGCCTTTCGATGCTGAGAGGGAGGCTGACTTAGCTGGCGTCGCTGGCGATGCCCTCCTTCTTCCTGGTGAGGACTACTCGACGTTCCTCTACCGAAGGTTGGCGTACTGGCCATTCGTGGTAAGTGTTTTATTCCCTTTCGATTAACATGAAAACATGATGAATGATCATCAATTAATGAAAACCATTTGAATTTTGTAGGAGGTTGAGGTGGCGGGCATCGAGCCCCCAGCGTACCCCGAGACCCTCGAGTACACTACGCGACGGGGATGACAACGATCTCCGAGCTTCTCGACTTCGATGCGGTGGTAAGAGATGCTGGTCTAGACGAGTGGCAACATCTGATTCGGAGGGTATGCTCCCTAATTTAATCAGCTTTCGTATAAGAATACATTTGTTTAAACCTATCAACTTATTGAGGATCCTTGAAATGTAGGTTGCGCCATCCCGGTTCGTGGCTTTGTGGAGGGTAGCCAACCGGCTACGAGCTACTGCCATCGAGGCACTTGCTGGCGGTCGAGGACGTCAGGTATAAACCTTCCGTTTACTTCATTTTTGAATTTTCTAACTTTTCTTACGTTTGAAATGATTGACATGAGCCAATTCTTATCGTTTGCAGAGGGAGCGTGACCTGGAGCGAGAGCTTGCCCAGTCCCGGGAGGAGATAACTCGCCTGCTGAGGGAGCTAGAGGTCCGCGACCCCGAGATCGCTGCTCTCGAGGCGAGAGTCACTGAGCTAGGTGGCAACCAACTGTAGTTTGTTGCTCTTTGTCGTTTTTTATTGTTGTACTTTATACATTTTGTACATTTTGGAACCTTCATTTTGCACGTTTTGCCTTTTGTTTCGGCTCGAGCCCCCAGTTTGGTGTACATATTCCCTTTTTGGTTGTATATGATGGCCTGACTGCCTTTGCTGTTAGGTTTCCTTGTTTGTACCTGCAGGTTAGCTTTGAACAGGTTTGGTAGATGACGGTTTACGCCGTCATGCTGCCGAAATGTACACAGAGATTGCACATAAAAACATATTTGTACTCATGGCCTAATGTAGCGCAAGACAAAGACTCGAAAATGCAAAAAATTTACTGAAAAATGACCGGACGTTTGGGAGGTTTACCCCCTAAAAAAAGAAAAAAATAGAAACATATAAGTTTGAAATATGAAATGGAAGGGGAGTGAAATAATTCCCAAAAAAAGAAAAAAGAAAACTAAAAGGAAATTCGTAAGTTTGAAAATGAATATCTAAATTGGTGAAATGATTCCCCAAAAAAGAAATTTTAAAAAGAAATGTATAAGTGTGCCGAAATGACGAAAATGCCGATATTGCCTTGAAATACGTGCCTGTGGAATTTAGGAAACGCGCAACATGGTAATTTGTCGGATTTACCAAAATAATAGCCCGTATGAATAGGAAATTATTCTTGGAGGAATTAGGAAAGATCTAACGCGGAAAATCACAGAAAGAAGGCTTAGGAAGAGGCGCAGCAGGAAATGCGTCCCTTTGAAGAGGCGCAGCAGGTGCTGCGCCTGTTCCCCAGTGTGTCTGTCCTGACAGATTTTAGGAAACAGCTTTTAGTATAAATATAGACGTTGACAGAGGTTTTATTCACATAATTCTTCCGTCTTTCTCTCATCTTATTACATAAAAGTTCTCTAATTAAGCATACATCATGAATACTCTTGAAATCCGTCTAAAAGAGTGGACAAATGAGTTCTCTAATGTGAAGAAACACGATATGGGTGCCTATAATTTTGGATCGATCTTGAGTTTGAAGTTGGTCAAGTTAGTCAAACCGTTCCTAGATGCTTGTCTGGATTATTGGGACCCGAATTATCCCGTATTTGCCTTTCCTGGAGGCGATATTTGCCATTTCCCAAAGAAATTGCTGCAATCGGTGGTTGGGACCCGGAGCATTTGCCTGCTATACCTTCTACTTCTCAAGGGTATAAGAATATGTTCAGAGATTTGCTTGGGTTGACAAGAGCTGAAGTTGACCGTCTTATGACCTCTAAAGGAGTGCGAATGTTGGACTTCATCGATCGATTCATAATCAGGGTAGATCCTACCATTTCCTATGTTGTAAGGCAAAGGGCATTCAGATTTTGCCTACGTCATGTATATGTCCTTCAAATGCATGTTGATGAGGATTTGAGAGGCGACCCTTGTTACTTGGGCTTAATTGAGAAAATGGAGTTGCACAGGAGGCCAGCTTGCCTGTGTCTAGGAGAGATCCTGTTGAGGTTAGATAACAGGAAAGCCAACCGCGACCTTCCTTATTTAGGAAGTCCCATTATTTTGCAGGTAAAAGATCTATTTTTCTCTCTTTTCTTTTGTTCGTTTTTTTTGTCATTTTTTTTGTTTCTTTTTTGTTCGTTTTAATGCCTGCTTTTGGTAGGTTTGTCTTATGGAACGTCTTCGATTGATCGATCCCCTAGTTAATGTTCCTGCTTATCATGTCGCTCAATTGCAATGAGAACTAGGCTTTACATGGTGGACTTCACTCGAGTCTGCAACTATTGGGAGCACAACTGAAGAGTGATGATGGTCCACTGATTAGATGGATCCTACCATGGTGGCATCTCAAATCTATCACTGGAGTATCGTCCTTGGATGCTACCCGATCGGTGCGCATTCCTGGCTTGGATTTTATGATATGCATCTTCCCGGAGAGGTTGATGAGGCAGGTTGGATTGAAGTAGACGATTCCGAAGCTTGATACCGTCCCTCAGACCGCTATGGCCCTTACCACTGAGAACCGAAGAGAATGGGCCATCAAATAGGCTCAAAGGAACATGTGGTTCTTGAATTCTTTTGTTAGTGCTTTATGGGTATCTGATTCCTACTTGCAGTGGAGGAGAGCTACTACTCCGGAGGAGCGTGAGAGATTGAGGAAGCGCGAGCCTGTTGACTACAAGGTTCGTGATGTAGAGAAGGAGAAAGAGAAGCATCTGACTGAGGGAGAGGAAGAAGCCGGGTTTCGAGTTGTTCATCTTTCGAAGAAACCGAAGACTTCTCCTGCCGTGGAAAAGGTGTTTGACAAGAATGGCAAGGCAAGACCACGAGAGAGACCGTTGGTGATTAGGTCTGAAGTGGCGCAAGAGCGTCCGGCTCGAGGTCGAGACAAAAAAAATATGATAAAAATGACAAAGACAAAGGGAAAATGGAAGAATAACCTGAGTCTTTATTATTATTATTATTATTATTATTATTATTATTATTATTATTATTATTATTATTATTATTATTATTATTATTATTATTATTATTATTATTATTATTATTATTATTATTATTATTATTATTATTATTATTATTATTATTATTATTATTATTATTATTATTATTATTATTATTATTATTATTATTATTATTATTATTATTGTCTGTAATAAGAAGGTGGGGTTTTTAGAATCCTAGCCTATTTTTATTTTTTAATTTTTTATTTCTATTATGTAGCGTATTATTATTAAAAGAAATGAAATAAAAGAGGTTGATTGGTTATGAAACCTTTGGGATTTTCTATTATTATTCTTGTCGAATTCCAAATGCATATGAAAATGTCCCTCTATTTACATTTAAAATAATGGGTTGTATCCTGTGAAGGATTGCCTACGTATTCATTTAAAAAAAGAAATCAAACCCTTGCGCGTAATTCAAGTAAACATAAAAGAATAATTGTTCTAAGCAAGAGCTTGTAGCAAACTAGAAAATAAGCATGAGCTTTTTACTTACTCCTAAAGTGCAATTCGATTTATTTGATGATATCAGGATGACAAATTGTCAAAATGCAAGAGCAAGGTGGTATTAGGTTTATTTAGCTTGGCCAGGGGCCGTTTATTTCGTGCCACAGGAGCGACACGTGGGGTTACGCGAGGCAAGTTTTGTTCCTATTCTAGGCATAGTATCGTTTCAATTGGTCGAGGTTTGTCGGGTTGGCAAATTCATTCTCATCTAAGTCTGTGATTCTAACCGCACCCCCTGGAAGTATGGACTTGACTAGAAATGGTCCGGCCCAGTTGGGTTTGAACTTTCCTCGTGGATTGATAGGTAAAAGAGCTCTAATTGATTTGAGGACCAAGTCTCCTTCTCTGATGTTCCTTGGCTTAACCCTTTTATTGAAGGCTCGTTTGATACGTGCCTGATATGTTTGCACATTATGTAATGCGCGCAATATTCGTTCATCCAGGAGGATGAGTTCTTCATACCTATCCCTCTTCCAATCGGCTTCCGGGATTTGACTTTTGAGTAAAATACGCAAAGATGGTATTTCGAGCTCGACTGGTTGCACGGCTTCCATGCCGTAGGTCAAATACAAAGGGGTGGCCCCAGTGGGCGTCCTAACAGATGTGTGATATCCCCATAAGGCAAATGGTATCTTGCTTGGCCAATCTCGATAGTTGTCAATCATTTTATTGAGGATTGTGACAACGTTCTTGTTTGCCGCCTCTACCGCGCCATTAGTTTGTGGTCTGTATGGCGAGGAGTGGTGATGCTTGATTTTTAGCTAGCAATTGCTCAGTCTCAGCCTGGAAATGTGACCCATTGTCACTAATGATCTCATGTAGGCAACCGTATCGACATATGATGTTGGTTTGTATGAATTTTGCCACGTTCTTGGCTGTGAGACTAGTGTAGGAAGCCGCTTCTACCCATTTGGTGAAATAATCGATAGCCACTAGAATGAAACAGTGACCTCCTGTTCCGGCTGGCGTGATCTTTCCGATGATGTCGATTCCCCAAGCAGAATATGGCCAAGGAGATGTCATGGTGTAGAGTAATGAAGGAGGGACGTGTTGCACATTCCCGAATATCTGGTAGTTATGATAATGTCTGACATACTTGATGCAATCGGATTCCATTGTGGTCCAATAGTACCTTAGACGTGTGATTTTCTTTGCCATCATTGGTCCACTCATGTGCGGGCCACATTCTCCATAATGGACTTCTTCCATCACTTTCCGTGCCTGTGAATGATTAAGGCAACGTAGGATTACACCAAGAGGCGTTCTTTTGTATAATTCTCCTTGTATGAGGACGTATTGGGAAGCTAGTAAGCGTATAGCACGCTGTCCCCTCTTGTCCATATCTGGTGGATATGTGCCATTAAGTTTGAAGTTCAGGATTGCTTGGAACCAAGGTTCTTCTGTAATTTCTTCTTCCTCTGTAATTTGGTGCACGTAAGCCGGTTCTGACCGTCGTTCGATGCATAAAGGCATTTCTACCATATTATCTGGCATGTTAATCAAAGATGCAAGTTTTGCAAGAGCATCTGCAGATTGATTCTCTTCTCGAGGTAAGTGTAGGTAGGTTACTTGATCGAAGAACTGGGCTACTTAGTCTATTCTGGCTTGATAAGGTGCTGGGCTTTCACTTCGAATTTTCCAAGATCCCGTAATTTGGTTGATGATCAAAGATGAATCTCCATGTACGCGAAGATTCTTGATGCCTAAACCTACTGCTGCTTGCAATCCGATGAGACAAGCTTCATATTCTGCCGCGTTATTTGTCACCTCGAAGTCGAGTTTGACAGATATTGGTGTATGCTCGCCTTCAGGAGAAATGAGCAACACTCCTATTCCAAATCCTCTCAAGTTCGATGCCCCATCAAAGTAAAGGTCCGAGGAGTCTACATCAGTTTGGAGTATATCCTCATCCGGAAACGACCAGGTGTCTATTGTTTGTGCATCATTGATGGGATTTTCCGCGAAGAACTCGGCAACGGCGTGCCCTTTTATAACTTTCAGGGGTACATACTTGAGATCGAACTCTGAGAGCATCAAGGTCCATCTTGCTAGGCGTCCATTGAGAACGGGTTTCTCGAAGAGGTATTTGACATGATCCATTTTGGAGTATACTTTGACAGAGTAGCGAAGCATGTAATGGCGTAGCTTCTTCGTTGCCCACACAAGAGCGAGGCATGTATTCTTGAGTGGTGTGTATTTGCACTCGTACTCCAAGAACTTATTACTAAGGTAGTAGATAGCCCTTTCTTCTTTTCCTACGGTTTGGGCTAGGATGGTGCCCATGGCTGTTTCAGTTACCGTGAGATATAAACAAAGAGGTTGATCTCGTCGAGGTGGCATGATCAATGGTGGCTTGGCTAGTATCTCCTTGATTCGATCGAATGCTTTCTGACAGTCATCATCCCACATGGTGTGATCTGTTTTCTTTAGCTTTTTGAAGATAGGTTCACAAATCATGGTGAGTTTCGATATGAATCGACTTATGTATTGCACCTTACCTATGAATCCTCTAACTTCATTCTCTGTTTGAGGTTGCGGCATTTCGATTAGATCTTTGATCTTGGAAGGGTCTATTTCTATTCCTCGTTGGCTAACAACGTATCCCATGAGTTTACCAAATGTTACCCCGATTGCACATTTCTGAGGATTGAGTCTCATGTTGTACTTTCGTAGCCTTTAGAAGAACTTGCGAAGGTTCGCAATGTGTCCCTCTCTATCCTTGGACTTGACAATCATATCGTCGACATATACCTCCACTTCTTTATGCATCATGTCATGTAAGAGTGTAGTTGCGGTGCGTTGATATGTAGCTCCGGTATTGATTAGCCCAAATGGCATAACCGTGTAGCAATAGGTGCCCCATTGAGTGACGAAGGCGGTTTTGTGCATGTCTTATATGGTCATCTTGATCTGATTATACCCTGCATATGCATCTATGAAGGATAGCAACGAGTGATCCGCTGTATTATCCACCAATATGTCGATATGTGGTAGAGGAAAGTCGTCCTTGGGAATCGCTTTGTTTAAGTCTCTGAAATCAACACAACCACGGATTCTACCATCCTTCTTGGGTACGGGTACTATGTTGGCTACCCAGTCTGAGTATTCGGATACTTTGATGAACCCGGCTTTGAATTGCTTATCGACTTCTTCTTTGATCTTAAGAGCCCATTCTGTCCTCATTCGTCGAATCTTCTGTTTCACGGGTTTGAAACCTGGTTTAATCGGGATCCTATGCTCTTTAATGTCCCTGTCGATTCCTGGTATGTCTTTGTAGGACCAAGTAAAAAAGTCTTTGAACTCGTGTAGGAGGTCTATGAAACTGGCCCTCTCGGCGGGGCTCAAGGTCGTTCGTATCCTAAGTTCTTGGGGTTCTAGTTCGGTTCCTACGTTGATGGGTTCAGTATCTTCTATTACTGGTCCCCCTTCCCCCTCTTGTAGTATTTCATTGGCTATGTAGGGAGGTATTTCGATTGAGTCTGGGTCTGGGTCATCCTCATTATCATCGTAAACAGAATTGCATTCAGAATAACACAAAGAGTATGCAGTACCTTATTTATTCATATTAAAATTTGTGAAACGTTGAAACAAAGAAGCCATCTGTTCTGTAGTCAGTGGCGGTAAAGGGACATCTGTTGGGACATTTCCCGAACTACTATTACTATTTGATGCTAAGCTAGCAGAACAAGGGGAGTGGGAGTCACGACAGGAGGAGACTCTCTAGGGACTTCTCTAGACTCCGACCCTGACTCCGACTCTGACTCTGACTCGAATTCCTCGTCTTCTGGTTCTCTTTGAACATCTCTCCTTCTCCAGTGGTGAGCTTGAAGAATCTTCCTTGATTGTTCGTCCACTTGATCGATTTTCTCCATCCTTTCTGCAGATTTGAGTTGGTTTCTGTGATCAATGCGGTAGGGTTTAAATGATCGTCTTGAAGTATCATGGTAATGATCTCATCCTGCGCGGCTCTAATAAATCGATCGTCCCCAAATAGTAGGCTAACAGCTTGTTCGTCTAAGCAAGGTGCTTGACGAGTTTTGACGGTAGGAACCGTTCCTGGAGGAATGATGTAGCAATCGTGAAAGATCTCGATTCCGGCTAACTTCCTTTCGAGATAGTGCCAAGGTTCGGGAAATCCATGAAAGAGTTCTTGACTTCCTTCCCTAATGAAGTATCCATTTAGAGTAGGGAGATAGGGTTGCATTTGGATTCCCACGTTCTTACGGTTTTGAACTTGGGCGAGCATCTTGAGATCTTCCTCTTTAGTGGGTTTGTATCCTAATCCAAGTGGTATCTTTTGTGAGTTGCCTTCTTTGTAGGGTGTAAAGGTGTTCCTTCGGATTGGATTCAAAGGCATTCCTAGGAAGTATCCCAGGGATTTGAGTATGTGGTTGACCATCAAATTTGAGTAGGGATTGAAGTATAAAGGTGGAGGGTGGATGTCACCGATTTGAGTTCATGCACTGGATCCGCGAGTACTTGGTTACTTGATCTCTTTTCTATTACCGCTTTGATGGGTGATGAAGTGATTGTCACCACTTTACCATCTAGTGGGATCTTGATCATCTGGTGGAGGGTGGATGTCACCGCTTTGGAAGCGTGAATCCAAGATCTTCCCAGAAGTATGTTGAAGGATGCTTCAATGTCTACTATTTGGAAGTTGACTTTTCGTTCGATTGGCCCTGTGGCTATGGTTAGGTTAACAAGTTCTTCCACTTTTCGTCGTGTACCATCATATGCGCGAATACCTTGTTTGGTAGGGGTCCAATCCGACCCTTTCATGCCCAATTTGTATGCCGTTTTCAAAGGTATAACGTTAGCTGCCGAGCCATCATTTACCAAAGTCATTGGCACATTCTTCTTCAAGCAAATGACAGTGATGTAAAGAGCCAAGTTGTGATTAGCGCCAAAAGGTGGTAAATCTTCATCTGAAAAGTAACAGGGTTACTTAGCTTAGGTGATTCTTAGAAGACCAAGTTGACTACGTTATCGGGTGTGGAATTATGTGCCACAGTTAGTTTGGCCAAGGCTTGCAGTAAAGCCTGGCGATGTGGGAATGAGCTTGCAACTAGTTGCCAGACTGAAAGATCAACCTTTGTCTTTTGTAGTTGCTTTAGCAGATGGTCAGTAGAGGTATCTTCGTTATCATTTGGTGTGACAACGTTGGTTGGACCATTTTCTATGGGACCATTTTGAGAAGTGTTTTGGTATGGACTTTCCGAACAAGTAAGGTGGTCTACATCTTGATCCTTACTATTTTGGACTATATCCTCACTGACTTTGACTAAGTAGTGTTCAGTGAGATACTCGACTTCATCGTCATCGGCCCACACTCCATTGATGGTAGCAAGTTCTTTCATCCTCATGATCTCTGCCTCCAATTGGATAATTTGGTCGACTAGTTCATGAACCACATCTACTACTTCTTGTATTGTAGCATTTTGAGAGAAACTTAGTGGCACACGTTCTTTGGGTGTTGCACGTGGATCACGTAGGGTTACCACTACACTTTCTAATTCTGAGACTTGCCTATTCACACTCTTTGCCCATGCTATAAAGTCGGTGATGGTAGGGGAAATGGTAGAGTAGTTCCCTTCTTCTTCTATTGCATAGATCTCATCTTCGACTGAGGAAATGAGGTGTGAACAATCTAAGGTAGATTCTTCACTTGTAATCATCGGACTCAAAGAGGATTCTGAGTATTATTAGGCTTACCTCCAGGCGGTATTGGTAGGCGACCGTCTTCAATCATGTCTTGAAGCACATTCTTTAGCTTTTAGCACTTTTCTGTATCATGTCCCTTACCTCTATGATATTCGCAATACGAATTCTCGTCCCAGAACTTGGATTTCTTTTCTGGTTCAGGTGTAGGGCCTATGGGTTGAAGCTTACCCTGTTTCATCAGTCTCTTTAGAGCATTAGAGTATGTGTCCCCAATATTTATGAATTTTCTTGGTGGGGTACTTTTCTTAGAAGGCTCGAGATGGTTAACTTCATCAGTCTTGCTAGTAGAGCCGTAAAAATGACTTGTTGAGCCTTGATATCCACGACCTACCGTTTTGGACAAGAACCCTTTACGGATGTCATCCTCGATCCTTGTTCCTAGTACAGTTAAGACTTTGAAGGTCTTAATGTTTTCGTACCTCAAATGACTCGCATAGATAGGTTTTAGACTGTCCACGAATTTCTCCACGAGGGTAGCTTTATCGGGATGTTCAACAAGTTGGGTACTAGTCTTCCTCCACCTACTTAGGAAGTCGGTGAAACCTTCTTTGTCATTTTGGGTAAGAACCTCTAAAGTGCGCATGTTGACTTGGATTTCGGCATTATCCACATATTGCTTAGCGAACTCAACCGCGGCATCATCCCAAGTGGCAATCTTCTTATGCTCTAGAGAATAAAACCATTGTTTAGGAATGGTGTCGAGAGATGAAGGAAAGATCCTTAGGAACATCTCGGGTTTAATGCCTTTGATAGACATGTAATCCTTGAAAGCACGGATATGGTTCAAAGGGTTTTCATGTCCCTTGAATTTCGGGATATCCGTCATGTTGAAGTTGGTTGGCAATTTGGAGCTCACGGCCTCATATTTGCGATTGTTTTCCCTATAGATATCATCCCCTTTGAGAAACATCAGTTGTTCCTCCAAGTATTGGAGTCGCTTCTCAGCTGTAGTTGGATCTATGGGAGGGTTGACCTCTTGTGCTCCCACAAAAGGTGGTGGATCTTTATGCGCGAAGTCATTCACAAAATCATGAAGTATTTCATTTTCTGCAGGAGGCAACCTAGTTTTTACAGCAACAATTTGGCCCTCGATCGTGTTGAGGCGATTATTCACTTGATCTTGGCTAGCTTGGAGACGAGCGAGCACGGCTAGGATTAGATCATTACCATTCGGTGGTTGTCCATTGACACTTGCGTGACTAGTTCCATGCATCTTGAAAACTGGATAAGATATCGACGACGAATCAAAACACGATCGACCATTCTAGCACACTTACTCAAAGAAAAGGTTTTACTTGTGAAGTGGGAGTGTGCCACTTGTGTCAAGTGAGCTTTTTGAAGAAATGACAAAGTTTGAAAATGTTGGTCCTAGTCAACTGTAGTATAGTCGTAGGAGTGGACTCGAAGTGAGGTTTTGAAATGGGTTTTGAGGCCCGAATTTTGACTCGACAATTGGACAGTGTTTTGACTGGTTTTGCGCTAATATTGGGCTTATGTTCGAAATTTTTACATTTTGAAATAAATTTTGATTTTTACAAAAAATCGTCATGGTTTTGTTTAGAAATGGTGGTCACATATGGTACAAGCATTTATACAGGCATTATAACGGGATGCTGAGTGCATTTAAAAGGGTTTTGGCTTAAAGGTGGGTTGCCATACCGAACAATCAAACCCAGGGTCTGTGTAGAGGCTCATTCCAAACAAGAGTAAGTCCGATTCTTAGTCAATTTCCTCGAGTAGTGAAAGTCCTTGATATAAACAAGAGTAGGTACCATGGTATGGATGACGTCAATCGCTATTCATCCTTAGGCCCAAATAAGAATTTGGACCGTCTAGACGGGATGATTGGTCGAATGGGTTGGGTTGGGCCTAGGAAGGCCGAATAAAACGATCTAGGAAGACCGAGTTATGAAAATCGACAACTGTCTTGTATAAACTATTCCCTAACCTTGTTCAAGTTTCACCCTTGGTTACACGTAAGTGTATTCTCCCCAGCGGAGTCGCGAAACTGTGGACGCGGGCCCACGGGGGCGAAAAGCAAAGCAAGCTTTTCTTTGTTGCATTTGTGGAGTCGCCACCAATTTATTGTGGAAAATTGGAAACCGTTCGAATACCTCGTGCCATGTCAAGACACAAAGTAGTGACATGAACACCAAGAACTCGTTACCCTTAGCATTCTATGTCTAGAATGACTCTCGTGGATGCCAATGAACACGGATGTTCACAGAGATCTGGAGTAAGGGGTGAGGGTACGTATTAGGAAGGTCTTTTGATCGAACACCTAATCCCGCCCACCTCGATAGCGGCCTCTACTAATGATTAGGGAAATTATCAATACTCGATATGTTGTCGATTATATGCATGCAATACAACATCCAATAGATTAATCCTAACATGTGAGAAATTAAACTAAGTCGGTAAACATGTAGTTTATCATACAATTAGATCGAATCGGGATTTAGATTGATTACATGTGAACATACAAACAATATGATAATAGAGAATAAAATAAAATAATTACAATAATTACATTGACTTTATTGAGTTTATTGATTTACGTCGAAAATACATTCAAAATGGATAATTTGTGAAAAGAAAGAATAAATAAATTAACATACAGAAATTAGGTGATAAAACGAGTAATAGTTACTTAAATACGTAAACTAATAAACTAGGTCAAAGCAGAAACGGGTTTTCAGGGACAGAAATCAACCGGGAACAGGCGCAGCAGAGCTGTGTCCCTTGGAAGAGGCGCAGCAGTTGCTGCGTCTGTTCCTAGGTTGAGTTCTGGCTGTCAAGCCGGAACTGCATCTCGTTAATATTCGTAGGTAAATTTAATTCTTGATTATGAATAATTGACTCGGATAGAAGTGATTTAATATGTTATTTACATGTGATTGAGGTCATAAAAACGATAAAACATGGATAAAAACTAATTAGGACGAATTATATACAAGATTAATAAGGTTAATTACAAATACAAATAAATTGAATTACATGAACTAATTAGGTTAAACAGGTTGTTAATGATGAACTAATGATGGTGACGATAAATAACAGATGCAAATATGTCAATGACGAATTCCAGAGACTCAATATTGATGAATCGAACCTCTAAAACCAGAATTGATTTTAATGACGAAAACCCGCAAATATGAATTATAAGGGATTTAAGTCAGGAATTTAAAAGATGAATTAGATACTAATAATGAATTACATGTTAGAATTATCATACTAGAATTATCGTGTTAAAAAGAACAATGAACAATTGAAGACGAAACAAAACAAATAGACAAACAGGGGACGAAGGAAGAAGAAAGGAAGCAGGAATTGCGGCAGCCACAGGAAGAGGCGCAGCAGGTCCTGCGTCCCTTCGAAGAGGCGCAGCAGTTGCTGCGTCCTTTCTCGACGTTTGTCTCCTGATAATCCGTAAAAGGGGTTTAAAACAAGGTTTTATAAATCGGTTTTAAGCATATTTTCGACATAAATCTTACAATTGTGATTACAAAAATAAAGAACAATAATTAAAAGAAGGATTATACACCCTCAGACTTACATATTTGACGATACGAGATGAACTAAGTTAACGTTTAGTGATGCTCGACTCGAATGTACGACGAAAGTGCCCTCTAAGAGGAATTAAACAAAGTGGTCGGTCATGCAAAACGAAGCTGGTACTCAGAAGGATCCGAGCTTACGTGGTCGAATGTTCAAGCACGTAGACGCCAAAAATTAAGAACGTGGTCTAGAATGCAAAGGGAGAAGAGAAGGGTGGACACTCGTGTGAGAAATATGAGGAACGAAGGTCTCTATTTATACTAATCACACGGAGGAAATTAGGGTTTTCGGAGAAACTTTGGAAGTGAATCTCGAAAAGATACGAAAAAATCGCAGAAAAAGACTGAGGAAGAGGCGCAGCAAGCACTGCATCTCTTGGAAGAGGCGCAACACCTGCTGCGTCTTTTCCTCAGTGGTTTCCTCCTGCGGAAGAAAGATTTCCGTGTTTCTATTATGGAATAGCGGATTAATCTTATTTCCTTAATATTTTATATGATAATCTTGGGATATATGTTACCAAAGATCAAATATTGGAAAATATATGGAATAGAAATATCCGGAACGTTCCAGAACATTCTGACTCGGCATTTTAAACGGTTATTAGAAAAATGAAGACGGTTTTTGACCCGGACTCCAAATGTACTCTAATTACTGCCAAAACGACCGTATCGGTGCGTAGATGGCGACTATGAGGTAGACACACGTGTTTGAGCGACCACTTGACGATAAACTTACGAACTGTCAGAAATCGTTCCGCGTACCAAACATGCGGCCCAATCGTCACCGGGTGGCTTGCGGGAGGTGCGGAAATGAGGTATCTACAACCGCATAAAAGAAGTATAGGAAAGACAGGAGACGCATAGTTCAGCGTTCGAAGGTCAACATACAGCTAAAAGAAAGAAAATAAGTTTAAACTAAATTACAACAAAACAGTCCGGGTTGCCTCCCGGAAAGCGCAGGTTCAAGAGGACCCGCACGATCTTTATAGCTTCAATTAGCTAGCTCATAAAGATTGTCGAAGTACAAGACTTCGACACGGTTGTATGCATCATTTGCCTCATGATAATGCTTCACGTACTGCCCATTTACTTTGAACCTATTTCCCTCAGAACCTTCTAGCTCAACAAAGCCAAATTTAGTGACATCCGTCACTGTATAAGGGCCACTCCACCTGGACTTCAGCTTGCCAGAAAATAACCGCAGTCGGGCATTAAACAGAAACACCTTCTGCCGGACATGAAATTCTCGAGGGATGATCATTTTGTCGTACCATCTCTTCGTCTTCTCTTTGTAGATGCGCGAGCTATTATAGGCGTTAAGCCTAAACTCCTCCAGTTCATTTAGCTGCAATAAACGATTCTGACCACACAACTTAGGATCAAAGTTAAGTTCACGAATTTCCCACCAAGCTTTACATTCTAACTCAATAGGTAAATGACATGTCTTCCCATAGACTAACCGATATGGTGATGCACCAATCGGCGTTTTAAAAGCAGTCCGATATGCCCATAATGTGTCTTCCAGCTTAAGGCTCCAGTCCTTCCGTGACTTAGAAACTACTTTAGCTAAGATATCTTTAATCTCGTGATTAGAGACCTCAACTTGACCACTAGTTTGGGGATGATACCCCAAACCACGCCGGTGTTGAACACCAACCTTAGACAAAATAGAAGTTAGTTTCATTTCTTTAAAATGCATTCCCCCATCATTAATGACAACCCTAGGGACGCCAAATCGGGGAAATATAATCTTTTTAAACATCTTAATCACAGTCTTAGCACCACAATGGGGTGAAGCAATGGCCTCCACCCACTTAGACACATAATAAATAGCTACCAAGATATACCTGTTACCTTTACTAGATGGGAAGGGTCCTTGGAAATCGATGCCCCAGACATCAAAAACCTCGACTTCTAGGATACCATTTTGAGGCATCTCATGTATCTTTGAAATATTCCCTGATCGTTGGCAGGCATCACAAGCTGAAACAAAAGCTTTGGCAACAGCAAACAAAGAAGGCCAGTAAAAACCAGACTGAAGTACCTTAGCCACGGTGCGCGATGGACCGTGGTCACCACCGTAAGAGCATGAGTGACAACCTTATAAGATCACTTTGGTCTCCCACTGTGAAATACAATGTCTGTAGAGACTGTCTGCACATTCCTTAAATAAGGGTCATCCCAGAAATACTACTTAACGTTATACAGAAAACGCTTCCTCTGCTAATAAGAAAGGTCAGGCGGCAGCGTGCCACTGAGAATGTAATTAACTAAATCTTCATACCAAGGATCTTGGTTAATAATAGAAGACAAATAAACAAACAAAGAATCATCAGGAAAAGAATCATCAATAGGTAAAGAATCTTCTCCCTCTTGCTGTGACAGTCTTGACAGATAATCAGCTACAACGTTCTCAACACCTTTCTTATCTTTTATCTGCAAATAAAAATCCTGAAGAAGGATTATCCATCTCAACAGTCGTGGTTTAGCTTCCTTCTTAGCAAGAAGGTGTCTCAGTGCTGCATGGTCAGTAAAAACAGTAACTTCTGACCCTATCAAATAAGAACGAAATTTTTCTAAAGCATAAACCACAGCTAGCAGCTCTTTCTCAGTAGTGGTGTACTTCACTTGAGCCTCATCCAGAGTTCGGCTCGCGTAGTAGATTTCATTCAAAGCTTTGTCTTTCCTTTGGCATAGCACCGCTTCTAGTGCATAGTCGCTAGCGTCACACATAATCTCAAATGGCAAATCCCAGTCGAGAGGCTATATAATCGGCGCCGAAATCAAGGCCTTCTTTAACCTGTTAAAAGCAGAAAGACACTCATCAGTGAATACAAAGGGGGCATCCTTAAGTAGCAACTGTGTAAGTGGTTTAGCAATTTTTGAAAAGTCCTTGATGAACCGGCGATAAAAGCTAGCATGACCAACGAAACTCCTCAGTCCCTTGACATTAACAGAAGGAGGTAATTGCTGAATCACTTGCACTTTTGCTTTGTCAACTACTATACCCCTGTCAGAAACTAAGTGTCATAGGACAACTCCCTCGTTGACCATAAAGTGGCACTTTTCCCAATTCAGCACAAGATTAACGTCAATGCAGCGCTGCAACACTTTATCAAGGTTAGATAAACAGTTAGAAAAATAACTTCCATAGACACTGCAATTATCCATAAAGACTTCCATAATAGACTCAATGTACTCAGAGAATATCCCCATCATGCACCTTTGAAAGGTGGCAGGGGCATTACACAAACCAAAAGGCATCCTGTTATACGCAAAAACGCCCTGTGGACATGTAAAAGTAGTATTTTCCTGATAATCCAGATGAATAGGGATCTGAAAGAACCCGGAGTACCCATCTAGATAACAAAAAAACTTATGAGAAACTAACCTTTCTACCATTTGATCAATGAAAGGATGGGGAAAATGATCTTTCTTTGTGGCGGCATTCAACTGTCTGTAGTTTATACACATCCGCCAGCCAGTTACTACTCTAGTAGGTATTAACTCGTTTTTGTCATTCGTGACCACAGTAGTCCCTCCTTTCTTAGAAACTACCTGAAATGGACTCACCCACTTAGAATGACCAACAGAATAGATAATACCTGCGTCAAGCAGCTTCATAACCTCAGCCATCACAACATCCTCCATTTTCTGGTTCATTCGGCGCTGACCCTGTCTGTAAGGCTTGTGATCCTCCTCAAGCTCGATCATGTGCATACAAATATCGGGACTAATCCCCTTGATATCATCCAAAGAAAAACCCATAGCTTTCCTGTTTTTCTTAAGCACAGCTAACAAAGCAGTCAGCTGATCATCATATAGCTTAGCACTAACAATAATTAGATATTGCTTTGTATCATCTAAGAAAGCATATTTAAGATGAGAAGGGAGAGGCTTACGCTCAGGTACCTTTACCTCTATGGCGCAAAGAGTACTAATCATTTATTCCACTCTCTCTTCTTCAGCGTGGGTGAGTTCACGCTCATCTAAAGCAGCTTCAAGCAAATCCAACACAGCGTCATTGTTATCTGGGTTATCTGCACACTCTTCCAAAAGCATTAGGGCTTCTAGTGGGTCCTTTATAAAAGAACTCGACCAGAAGTCATAGACAGACTCATCAACAATATCAACAGAATAACTTGGATTCTCTATCATTGGCCGAGCCAAAGTACTAGGCAGACTGAAAGTAATCGCGTCGTCTCCTACTGCAAGAGTCAAACGCCCTTGTTTGACATCAATAATGGCCCCATCTTTATATAAGAACGGTCTTCCTAGTATAATTGGGGCCTGGGTAGCCTCAGCTATATCTAAAACAATAAAGTCCACTGGTATAAAGAACATGCCTACTTTCACAGGCACGTCCTCTAAGATACCCTAGGGTCGTCTTACAGATCTATCAGCCATCTGTATTATGATATTAGTCATTTTAAGGTGACCCATATTAAGCTTTTTGCAAATAGAAAAGGGCATGACACTGACGCTGGCTCCTAAATCACAAAGAGCCTTGTCTATTACTTCATTGCCTATGGTACAGGTAATAGAGAAACCACCCGGGTCTTTCATTTTAGGTGGAGCTTTATTTAAAAGTAAATTACTAGACTCTTCTATAAATGCAACAGTCTCAAATTCACTTAGCTCTCTCTTACGCGTCACAATATATTTCATAATTTTAGCGTAAGTCGGTACCTGGGTAATAAGTTCGGTAAAAGGGACAGGTACCTGGATGTTCTTGACCACGTCCACAAACTTACCGTATTGTCGCTCAACCTTGGCGTCCTTCAGACGTCCTGGATAGGGTACTCTGGTAGCAATGAGTGGACTCGCGACTTTCTATTTACCTTTATCATCACATGACGTCTTCGCAGCAGGGGAAGATGACATTGTAGCGGAATTAGATAGTATATTTGAAGCTCTGCTGGTTTTGGCATTCGATCGAGCAGTTTCTTCACTCGATCGAATAGTTTTGTCATGAGAATCACTCGATCGAGGCATTTGAACCTCTCAATCGAGTTCTTGGATTTTTGGTTCTGTCGATCGAGTCCCAGAATCACTCGATCGAGTAACATTTTCTGCAAAAGTGTTCGATCGAGAGGAATAAACTCCTCGATCGAAATTTGTTAATTGGGCACCTCTCGATCGAGTTGGAATTATACTCGATCGAGTAATGGGAGAGGCTAGTTCACTCGATCGAACAGGAATTTCATTCGATCGAGTGGCAAGACGGTATTCAGCAGGGATATCGTCAATTAGCTCTTCCAACTCGTCTTCCGGGGTACCATCATCTGTCACAACCCCGTCTTCCGGCACTTCCGGTCCATCATAAGTGAGACCGCTTCGGAGATTAATGGCATTGATTGGGTCGCATGAGGGTGGTTGATTCGCTTGGTTTTGCGTGAGTGTTAGACGCGCAACTTTCTCTCTTAGCTCCACAATAGCAGTATTATCCTTGTTGCATTTCTCTCCAAGCTGTTGCGTTAAGTTCATAACCAAGGATTTCAATTCGGCTAACACCCCATTTGTAGAGGGGGATTCCGGTTGCGGGGTTGGTGTAGAAGGAATAGAAGGACTCGTTGAGCTCAAGTCTTCATATAATTTGAAAAAAGGAACTCCTTGCTTGAATTTTTGATAAGCAAGGACACGCTCTACATTTTCCATACAACCGATAGGGCCGTGCCCCTCCATACCGCATCTACCACATATTATCTCATGCTCAGTAATAGCACAAAGTTTTTTCGTGCTCACTCATGGTCTGTATAATCTCCGGACTGCCCAACCTTCCACTGGGACTTTCCACCTCAGCTACTGTCAACTCATGTACACACCTACCTCCTCGGGGATTTCCATACTCGGCAACATGGATGGCCATCTCCTCAATAAGATGTCACCCTTTATCATCCTCTACATTCTTCTGAAATCTCCCCTTGGCCGCATTGTCAAGAGTAGCCCTTTGGTCCGGATATAACCCATTATAGAATTGGGTACATAGGAACCATCTCTTGAAACCATGATGAGGTACAGATCGGACGAGCTTCTTGAACCTAATCCAAGCCCTATTCAAGTCTTCAGTGGGTAGTTGCTCAAATGCAGTAATTTGAGCTCTCAACGCATTAGTGCGCCGTGGTGGGAAATATCGCCTGTAAAAGGCTAAGGCAAGGGAATTCCAGTCAGTTACACTGGTAGCTTCCCTATCCAAATCCCTCAACCCTTAACTTTGTCCTGTGTCACCCCAGCAGTAAGAGGAATGGTGGAGCAGTACTCTGTAAATAATTCTATGTGCTTGCAAGGATCCTCTCCAGGTAACCCCCTGCAGAGGTTTCTCTCAACCAGCTGTATGTAAGAAGGGTGGATTCCAAAGGTTCCCGAATCGGTGGTGGGTAAAAGGGAACCTTTAGGAAGGGAATCCACCGTAGGCTCTGAATGGCTGGCTATATTTGGCATCCTTGCAGATAGAATTTACAGTGAAGCAGGTACGACAATGTTCTCTTCTAGAACAGATATCCTGCAAAACAAATCAAGAACTTGCAAAAATATGAGATCAGTCTCAAGGAATAAATTCCTTGAGACGAGAGGTAAACTTAATAGAAGCAACAAAATTACGCCACCTCCCTGGCAACGGCGCCAAAATTTGATACCATCGTCAGGTACCAAAAATAAATACCTAGATACAACTAACAGAAGTTAGCAGCAAGTAGGGTCGATCTTCACCGGGAGATGGGAAAATGTCAGGCTTAATTAAGTCCGTCTAGGTAACCAATTCTGGGGGTTTGGAAAGGTTGTTCTACTCTAATGAGATGAAGAAAGAGAGAAAAGACAAAGGAGTAAAGATTAAGCAATCACAGAGAAAACAGCTAAGACAGTCGGTTCACTATGATTCTTCAGTCATGCAAACTAGGTCTCAGGTCAATGCAAGTACGGTCTATGGGGCAATGAATATCTCCTTCTGGTCTCAATTCGCCCTATAGCACAAATAGCTTAACTTCCGCCCTCACTAGGTGCCCTAATGTTCGCTACAACTCTCACCCTTTCCAATCCCGTTTGTAAAAAAACAATTTTTAATTTAATTTGTTAGACATTTTAATTGCTTTTAGACAATAGCTTATATTAGTTAGTTTTAATTAGCGTAAGATCGAATACAGACTGCTGCTGTGAATTTGGTATTTTTTCGGGAAGTGTTTATTTGTTTTTATGTAGGTTTGGGGAGATACTTGCCCATTGGGAAGCGTGCAAAAGAAAGCCCTTGATCAAACACCTTATGTGATCGATCGAGCAAATTGCCCAGGTAAAGCTCTCGATCGAGTGATTCACTATACTCGATCGAATGGTCACTTTTCAGGGGTTCTCGATCGAGTTGTCCTGTACTCGATCGAGCAAAGTGCATGGGAAAAGCTCTCGATCGAACAACTTACTAGCATTCGATCGAGCAGAATGCAGAGCAAGGGAAGAGTTTTCGATCGAGCACCTTTAAAGTACTCGATCGATCAAATGGCGAGCAAAAGCTCTCGATCGAGTGGTTTTAAATAACTCGATCGAGCACATGGCACTGATAATAACACGAGGGAATCTCTTCTTCCTTACTCTGCTTTCATTTGTTTCCAATTGTTCCTCCCCAATTTATGCGATAAACCTCTTTCTCAACCCAAATCCACCATTTTCTTCCCCTAAATCACCAAATAATTTACCCAAATCTTTTCCTTATTATCAATTACTACTTCCCCCCTTATCTGACCCAACAAAACTCGATTATTTTCTAGTTAATTGCGGGATTAGGGTTTCGCGAAAATTCGGGATTTATTTCGATTAATTCGCGTTTTTGTTGGTTTTAATTGATCAATAGTATTGGGTAATCGTCACAAGTAAGTTCTCTCCCCTCTTTTTTGATTTTTAATCGTGTTTTTATGCTTAATTTCGAAGTTAGGCTTTCAAGATTTTGAATTGGGAAATATTCGATCTGTTAATTGAATTTTGATTTAGAAACTTGCTTTGATTAATAGGATGGATAGTAGTGCTACTGCTTCCGCCTCTACTTGCGCTACTGTCCCGTCCGTTACAGAGACGGTGGTCCCTGCTGCCACCACCTTCACCACCACTATTACTACCCCCGCTATTGTTACTACCACGGTGGTCCCTACTACTGCCGCTGTTACTGGCTCTACTCCGATGTCGACACCAGCTGTCAGTGTCACTTCCTCTGCCTTAGGACCCGCACCGATCGGTGCTACGCGCCGGCCTCGCTACTACTACTACTCTGCTGCTGCACTGCCGTGTTCACGGGGGGGGAGGACCACGGGTTTTCGAGCTGCCGCCTTAGGTACCGCTACTAGGTATGCCGCTGACATTTATATGGATTCTCTGCCTGAGTTTCCACAAGTACGCTTCATAAACCCGCTCCATCGCACTCGTTTTATTCATTTGATGGACTGTGATATTACGTCGACTCGGTTATTGTGTCGACCTTCATTAGAGAAGTTGGGGATTTTTGAGCCCGTGACTGAGTTACTTAACGGGAATGGGATGTCGGGTTTGACCACTATGAGAGTGCTCACGTATCAACAAGTGACTTTAGAATTTTTTAGATGTTTCACCTTTTAACCCGCTGCTTATGCGACTGACCCAGAGAGTACTTGTATTTTTTTCGCCTTTTTAACCCGACCTTCACCTGGACCTTAGCTGAGTTTGGGAGGCGGTTGGGTTTGACTAGTGACGGTCTTCGGGAGTCTCCTAGGAAGCTCCTGGCTCTACTTTGGCCCACACTTGCACACACTCCTGTCATTCAGAGACGTGTTGCTCACGTCCACCTTCCCTCAGCCCGTTACTTTCTCCGTTTGCTAGGAGAGACGATCTTTGGGCGCTACGAGCCCAACAATGTTAACAATGTCGAGCTGTCTATTTTAGCGGGTTACCTGAACATTGACTGCGGTGACCCCTTTGTTTTTAACATTTCCTATTTGACGGCTCAACATTTTAACACTGTCGGGCAGAAGGTGAAGGGAACGATTTGGCGGGTTGGCAACTCGCATTACCCGTAGCCTTTTCATCGACTTTCCTCGTGGCCTTCGACATTTAGATAGGGACAATGCAATTGATATTTAGGCCATGTTGGCTATGTATTGGTTAGCAAAGGACCAACGGATGTGGAAGATAAGCAGTTCCACGTCTGTGACTTTACCTTCACCTAAGCTACCCCGTCTTTTACCCTTGAGTACTGCGTCGGGTAGGTTACCTCCACCTCCACTTTCTTACCTCCTAAACCTCACTCCCGCTTCTAGGAAGCGGAAGAGACCTGACACTGCTACTAGGGAGACCGGTGAGGGGTTCACACAGACACAGGCTAGACGGACACCTACGTCCACTTCCACGCCCACGCCTATCCTGACCCCTACACATACACCCTCTATCCCTCAGTCGGCTTTGCTGGCTAATTTTATTGCTCCTCCTGCTTTTGAGGCGCCTGAGGTCATGGATCAAGGGCGTCGTGCCACTTTGCTTTTAGAGATGTGCAATAGAGTGGCTCCTATAGAGCAGGATCAGGCACTTGCCTTATTCCCTCTATATGAGTACCACATGATGAGAGGGCCTCTTGTTTCTGACGGCTGGCCACACCCGTCCTTCTACCGGTTTCCGGCGGAGGGGTACCCACAACCAGAGAGCGAGAAGGACACAACTGGGAGGGAGGAGAGGCACAGAGCTGACGTTGCTGCAGAAGGTCGTCAGAGGGGGAGAGGAGAGGAGGAGACTGACCCCACCTACGATGTGGTTGACGAGGAGGAGGAGGCTGACGAGTAGCTGCTGGTCTACTCACTTCCCCAGTTTGCTGACTGGTTTGGGGAAGTTCATATATATTGTAAGTATTTCCTGCTTTTATTTCTTTTTCATCTCCATTTTATTTATTTCATTTGTTTGTATATTAGTTGTATTTTTGCCGTTCCCCATTTCTCTGCTGGTGTATGCTGGAGGACGACAAGGGCGTTGTCCGTTTTGGTTTGGGGAGGGTAATGCTTCCTTTGAGTCTACATTTGCATCTGTTTTGCATTCACATTTATTACATTTCTGCTCGCATTGTATTTTAATTTCAAAATATAATAATGAAAAATTTAAAAAAATTCAAAAAATTCAAAAGATATTTCACGTTTATTTTTGCATTTAAGTCGAGTCGGAATGGTGGATTTCAGTGATGATATTGCCCTATAATTTGTCATTTCACTTAAGCCTCGCAACAAATTGATATCTTATTAGCTTTCTTATTTGCATAATCTACGAGTTAATGTTAAAAATACAGCTGATCAAATAGACTTGACCTGATAATTTTGGCAAACTACTTATAATTTCTAAGATATTAGAGCCGTATAACTGGTGTCTTTTATGACCAGTTCATGTAGGATTGTGAGTAGTATACTCCTTGCATAGCATGTTTCATTATTCTGCACGTATATGAAATTCAATTACTTTCTTGCCTACATACATTTGGGTTTGTGTTTGGTGTCACATGCAGGGAGGTGCTTACATTTCCCCTTTCTTTCATTTTTACCCATTTAACTCCACTTTTAGCCAAATTTGCCTTTTGACCCTTAGCTACATTCCAATTTAGCCTGCCCTGTCAAGCTAGTTTAGTGTATGATTTGCGGTACTTGTCTACTGATCCTAGTTTGGTTTATTTTATATTATTTGGAGTTGGTAGTTTATGGAGGAAGGAGGATGAATTGAAAAAAAAAGAAGTTGAAAATGAAAAAAAAAAAGAGAAAAAACGTGAAGTAAGAAAAAAAAACCGTGAAAAAAAAGAAAAAAAAAAGAAAAAAAAGGGAAGTTTGATTGTAGAAAGTTTTTACTCCTATGCTTTATTTATATCTTATGAGGAGTATGTTTTGTTTTGGTTGAGTGAGTTTGTGTGCCAATTCAAAGGGCACTTTGTTCAAATTATGAGATGGATTAGAATAGGATTTTGTCACTTGGTTTTGATTAGGTTGCTAACTTGACTATTAGCCTCACATTTCCAAAATGTTTTGCCTTTTCTTACCCTTTCCCTGACTTTCCCATATCTTATGTAAGCCCTCGGCTGTGGCGGATCTTGATTGGTTGGAATGTGTGTGTGGTAGTTAGAATTGTCTGTCATATTGGTTGCATGCATGTCTATGTGGGTCGTAGTTTAGGTGAGCGACTATTTTTTTTCTTCTTCTCTTACACTCACATGCTTACCCTTTGCTTCATGAGAGAAGAGTGACCCTTGAGAGTCCATTGTTTAAGGTCTTGCAAGGTCGACAGTTCAGCTTATTTATAAACATTGTACAACTCGTTTGCACTTGACTGTTTTGGCTAAAAGTGTCAGTTTTGTTTGCATTAAATCGGTTTAAGTGGACAACTTGTAGTTAGCTCCGAGTTTTCTTTTCCGTTCCATTAGTATGCATTTAGTTTACTCGAGGACGAGTAAAGGTTCGGTTTGGGGAGATTTGATATGTGCATTTTACTTAGTCCTTTTTGGCCTCTTATGCACGCATTTCCATGTAATTCTCGTAGTGTTAAGCTATGAAATGCCCCGAATAGGCTACTTTGGTTTGTTTGGCCTTAATTGCAGGAACGGACCCGAAAGTAGCGGAATCAGGCCTTTTTCAGTCCCCTTAGCATGCATTTATAGAGATGGAAGATTTGAAGCGGAATTGCCTTTGCCTCAGGAAGCGTGAAGTGGTCTCGAAAGCTAACCAACGAACAAACGAGCTGTTTCAGTGGCTGAGTACTCGATCGAAGCCTTTTCTGTTCGATCGAGTGAATGTGGTGGTCAATGGTGTTCGATCAAGTCCCTGCTGTACTCGATCGATAAGCAGTATTTTGAGGTTACTCGATCGAAGAAATCTTCTGTTCGATCGAGGGATTTTGCCTGAAAGTTACTCGATCGAGAGGTTCTATTGTACTCAATCGAGAGCTCCTGTCATTAATCGTAGGGTTTAATTTCTTAAGTTAAGTTTAGGTTAATAAAAATATCTTCTCTATATAAAGAGAAGACGTCATTAGGTTAATACACACTTCTTAATCTGATACTTTGCTCCTAATAATTTAGTAGACAATTTCTTGCCCTTTGCTACGTTACTTTCGTTCTTATTGCCGGATCTGAACTTTGTAATCATTCTTTCTCTCTTATTCAATTTAATCTTCCTTGCATCTTTAATCCTTGTTATTAATTACTGTTTTAATTACTGTTATTATTTAGTTTACGTTAATTTATCTCTATCACTTTTATATCATGTCTCTTGCTATTTCATTCATTATTGCTATTAGTTTCGCCATAAACATGCGTAGCTAAACCCTTTTATATTAGGATTAGGGGAACCATGGTAGTGAAATAGTGCTATTGTAATTAGATTAGATGGTTTGACTGTGAGAACTGTTTTATAACAATTTAATTGTAATCGTTTAGTTGAGTGCGCGCTTCTAAACTAGTTAATCTGGTTAAATTCAGACCTAGATCGAGAGATTGGAATGAACATACCTATTATGAACAGTAGACTACACTAATGAGGTCGAGAGCTAAGTTAGTTGTATTTTAGGGCTGATAGCGGACCGAGAGAACCTTTCTTTTACCCTTCTCACATTAGACCGACTGATCTATTTATGACAGAATTGGCTATTTACCATGGTGAACCGACGTCCTAGCATTTCTCTCTTTATTTCATCACACCCTTTATTTCTCTTTATTGTCTTTATTTCTCTTTTTCTCTCTAATTTAATCTCATTTAGTGGTTTAGAAAACAAATCAAAACACCCAATCTGTTACCGTGACGGACTAAGATAGCAAGTAGATATAATAGCCTCCATGTGGAGTACGATACCCGACTTACCTCTACTACATTAGTTGAGCCGGTTGGTTTATTTTTGATAGGGTTGCGATAGCCATGTCATCATCTTCTATATTCGAAGAAATCCTTATGAATCTTGGTATTATTGGAAAATACCACAACACCCTAGCTGGGATCCCTTCCTTATCCTTGTAACGCCATTCAAAACAAACCGGACATTTAGTTAGGTTTTGATATACTTTTCGGTACAATAGGCAGTCATTTGGACATGCATGTTTTTTCTCATATTTCATACTGTGGCCACGGGGGCCACGTGGGGCGCTTGGGACAAGCGTTTGCATTTGTGGAGTCGCCACCAATTTTTACGGGAAATTGGAACCGTTCGAATACCTCGTGTCATGTCAAGACAAAAAGTAGTGACATGAACACTAATAACTCGTTACCCTTAGCATTCTATGTCTATAATGACTCTCGTGGATGCCAATGAACACGGATGTTCACAGAGATCTGGAGTAAGGGGTGAGGGCACGTATAAGGAAGTCCTTTTACTGAACACCTAATCCCGCCCGCCTCGATAGCGGCTCTACTAATGATTAGGGAAATCGTTCGTATTTGATATGTTGTTGATTATATGCATGCAATGCAACATCCAATGTTTTAATCCTTGCATGGGAGATTAACTATGTCGGTGTACAAATAATTAGCACTTATTAATGTCGAATTAGTTGTTAGAATTGGTTACATGTGAAAAACAAACAAATAAATCATCCATAATTAAATACGAGAAATAAAATGACGGTAATTAAAATTATAATAGATAACAATGAGTTAATTGATTTACGTCAAAAATACACTTAAGACTGACGATTTGAGGAAAATAAAGGAATATAAATAAGGACGGAAATATGGACAGATTAGGGGTGATATTATGGCTAATAGTCAATTAATTACATAATTAAAGGATTAAGTCCAAGCAAGAACGGAAATTCAGAGGCAGAATTCATCCCGGAACAGGCGCACCATTGCTGTGTTCCTTGGAAGAGGCGCAGCTATCACTGCGTCTGTTCCTGAACTGAGCTCTGGCTGTGAAGTCAGAACTGCGGGTAGTTATCATTCTTTGGTGTGTTTAACGATTGATTATCAATTTTTGACTCGAGTGAAAATGATTTAACATGTTAATTACATATGAAGCCGTCATGAAAGCGACAAACACGAATTAAAACGGATCAAAAGAGGTTAAAAAGCAATTAAAAATGAACTAAAACTAATTAGGTTTGATTATGAAGATGGAAACGATGCTTGAAAGGATGTAATAAACTAAAAATAAACGACGAAAACATGTACAAAGGACGAATTCCAGAAACTTGATATGAACGAATCGAGTCTCTAAAATCCGGGTTTGATTTAATGACGAAGACCCGCAAATATTGATTATAAGGGATTTAAGCCGGAATAAAACGCGATAATTATTAAGAATGTATTAAAATTATTTATTATGTATGAAGGAAGGGAAGAAAATAAGAAAGTAAAAAAAAGGAACGAAATCAACAGAAAAACAGAGGAAGAAGAAGAGCATAAAAAGCGGCAGCCTCTGGAAGAGGCGCAGCAGATGCTGCGTTTCTTCTCGACGTCTGGCTACTGCTAATCCGTAAAAACGGTTTAATAATAGGGTTTTTAGAAGTCGGTTTTAAACATACTTTTGACGTAAATCTTACAATAATTGATACAAAAATAAAATATAATTAAAAAAATGGGATTTACACCCTCAGACTTACATGTTTGACGAAACGAGATTAACTAAGTTAACGTTTAGTGATTGCTCGACTCGAATGTATGTAGAAAGTGCCCTCGTTAGAGGATTTAGATTAAGTTGATTGATGTGTAGTGGTCAAATTGGTCGGTCATGCAACGTGACTGGAACTCAGAATGATCTGAGCTTACGTGGTCGATTGATCAAGCACGTAGGCGTCAAAAGCTTAGAGCACGGTCTTAAACTGCAAAGGGAGAAGAGAAGGGTGGACACTCGCGTAAAAAATATGTGGAACAAAGGTCCCTATTTATACAAAAAAATATGAAGAGTTATGGAATGACTCAAACTTTGGAAACAAATCACGGAAAAATCTGAAAATAGGCATAAACGAGCTGGGGAAAGGGCGCATCAGATGATGCGATCCTTCGAAGAGGCGCAGCATCTGCTGCGTCAATTCCCCAGAGGTTTCCTCCTGCGGAAGAAAGAATTCTGCCTTTCTTTTAGGGAATTGCGGTGGATCTCTACTTCCTTATTTCGTAAAAAAAGATTTATGTGATATATTTTACCAAAAGATATAAAATTAATTTATGGAATAAATATCCGGAAATTCTAAGACATTCCGACTCGGCATTTTAAACGGTTTCTTAGAAAATGAAGCGGTTTTTGACCCAAACTCCAAATGAACTTTAATTACTATCAAAATGACCGTATCGGCGCGTAGATGACGACCAAGGGGTCGACACAAGTATTTAAGCTATCACTAGATGATAAACTTACGGACTGTCATAAATCATTCCGCGTACCAAACATGCGGCCCAATCATCACTGGGTGGTTGGCGGAAGGTGTGGAAATGAGGTATCTATAGAGCCCCCACTTTGACTGAGGCTTGGACAAGGCGAAAGTCAAAGTATAGCCATCAGGTCAATCGATGATTACAACCTGGCGACTATGACGACGCGAGGCGGCTCAAGGGGTATGAGCCAAGGACCTGTCGTCGGGAACATTTTAGAGTCTCTCGACTATCGGGGAGGGTTGTTTAAAGTCCATTAGACTACGTAAGGAGGCTCGCCAGCCATAAGAAGAAATCATACCTGTGGATTCTTTCTCGAGACGTTTCTGGAGGTGCGTGGGAGCTAAGGATATATAAGGACTGTGCTAGGGTGTGGGGCCCTAAAGGAAATCATCGATGAGAAGGCGGCCTAAGGGAAGTTGGGTATGAGAACTTTTAGAGAACGAATCCTTTGCCGAACTCCATGAGGAAACAAATAATATTGAGGACAGCAGAGCATCGGTAGAAATTGCAGGGGGAATTTTCTTGCGTCAGTCTTAAGCGAACTCTCGTCGGGGAATATGTTGATGATTCTGTCTGGATTGAATCATTTCCTGGAATCTGCTTGTGTTTGCTTCCAAACAAACTCCATCTCTCGAGAAGTGCAATCGGCTGTCATGAACTCCTGCTGGAATAAAAAAGATATTGATAAAGGCGTGTCTTAAAACACCGTCAAAGAAAATAAAGAGGCCTGACTGATATTGACGCGTCCTAAGCACCGCTGGAAATCCGCTCGTTGTTGCAAGCGAGATCCTTGCTAGGAGATAAAATACTACGATGGCTTCGCAGTCTGCTTTAGAAAAATAAACGAATTCAAACAAAAGTAAATGACCAAAAGAACCAAATATATGATGTAAGGTGTTGGAGAAGAGGCGCACCAAAGATGGGCCCACAAATAACGAACTTATAATAAACATTTGAAAATTGAGCTGGAGGGAAGCTGGAGAACAGATGTAGCAAGAGCTGCGGCTCTTGGAAGAGGCGCAGTAGGTGCTGCGTCTTCTCCTGGGTTCATCCCTGTCTAAGTAAAAACTCGAACAAACCGTGTATTATTCACAATTAACAAAACACAATTCTTCTCTAAACTCTCTCAAATTCCAACTAATTTCCGTCAAAATTTGATCAATCTACTCAATTAATCATGACTAATCGAGGTATGCATCACATTCTTGCTTTTAATTCTCGTTTTTGATCAATTAGAGCAGAAAATTTAGGGTTTCCCCTCCCATTTATGTCGAAAATTTGGGGGTTTTGCCCTTAATGGATTAGTTTGATAAAATTGACATTAGAAATGGATAATTGACAATGTTAGGAACATAACCATGTATTCTTTTTGAATTTTCGTCAAGTATTGAGCATTTGAGCGAAATTGAGACGGTTTCTCATCTGTTTCGAAAATTGCTTCGAAAATGCCTTTAGGATTGTCCATTTTTGGTGAAATTTGGTTTTCTGGAACCCTTGTATAATGGGTGAACTCCCTACCATGTCGGATTTTTGATTTGCGATAATTTTTTCAGGACACTTTTCTAGGGCATAATCGTTATTATAGCGAAATGCTGCCGAAATTTCGACTCAAACCCGTGACTAGGCTTGAACTTAGACTTGACTAGACCCAATATTCTACATGAGTGGTCGGGTTTTGAAAGAAATGGCTAAAGGTGGCGAGAAAAGGCCACTTTTAGGACTTGAAAACACTTGAAACAACCTCATCAAGGCTTGTCACGGCTTGACGCAACCTAATTTACTTTAATTTTGCAGGTGACATTCCTTCTACGTCGAGGAGGGCTCCCATGGACGTGGACATAGACTTCGACCCTTCTCTCGCTCTTGTAGGGGGTGAGAGAGAGGAGGTGGTTGAGGAGGAGTTTGAGGAGTTCCCGAGGCAGGCCAACGTGGGACGTGGTGGTCACCAGTTAGTAGGTGCACCCGAGTAGGCCGAGAAATGGAATGGTAGACATCTCATTGGGGTGACAGAGAGCCACCTGTCCTACAGGACAGGGAGGAGTCTGGTAAATTTTTAACTTGTCATTTCTTATTTACCTTCCTTACTCGTTTATCATTTCATTTCTCACTTGCCTTCGTGCTAAAGATAGCATTTGCTTTAAATTGATGCAGGATGCCGGAAACATGTGGTCCTTTTCTGGCTACACGACGATGATGGACGCCTTCGAGAGACTGTCGGACGAGGAGAAGGCCATCATCGAGTTGGGAGCCTTCAGAGCTTTGGTGGGAGCGTGGAGGGCGATCAGGGAAAGGAAGATTCGGGCTAACCTTTGCCTGATTCGAGCTTTCCTTGATCGGTACTGGGACACGGCCTCGACCTTCCATATGCCTTTTGGAGAGGTCGGGGTCACTCTAGAGGACTACGGCATAATCTCTGGTCTGCCGTGTAGAGAGGAGACGTTGGTGTGGCCGTTGACAACCATGAGGGTGGACTCAGCCGAGCCGAGGAGGCTGATCGGCTGGAACCTGGTGGAGCGTGCTGCCAGCGTTCCTGGGTTGCTGCCGAGTTTTTACGTCAGGGACTACTCTGCGGGTAGGACCACGGCGATGGTGGTGATGTATGGGAAGAAGGTTCCTCCTCCTCCTTGTACTGCTAAGTAGAGGGCTCGCTTGTGGCTGTGGTAGTTCTTGTCTTCGATTTACCTCGGAGACAAGGGGGAGAGGCTGTCAAAGAAGCTTCTTACTTTTCTGTCTGACTTGAGTAGCCTAGGTCGGTGGGACTGGGTTACTCCTGGCTTTGTGGTCTTCACTCACTACATGAGGACCATGGTACATCCTGAGCTGATGGAGAACGGGACTTCTCCTGCTACTGTCGGTCCTGGACTCTTGTTGGAGGTATGAACCTTCTTTTGCATTATAAAATATCATCACTTCTTTATTTATTTCCATTTATATCGAATAATGAAATATCATAAATGATCATCTTTGTTTGCAATCGTGGGTGTACTCCTACTTTTCTAGCTTCGCGCCCAAGAGGACGGAGCCTGAGCCGAGGGCGTACCCCGTCGTGAGAGACTGGGTAGTGTGTCATAGGAAGAGCCAGCGTTCTTCTTACGATGTTTATCGACGGGGAGTGAATGCCCCGAAGTTGGAGAACATAAGTACTTGATGACTTTTCCTTTATTTATTCTTACTTTAGAAGCGATCATAGGAATGACCATCTTCCCGCTTAGTGTAACAACCCCATACTCCAAGGGCCTTACCAGGACCACTTAAGGCATGAAAATGCTACCATCTCGGTTACCTAAGGCAATGATAATCAAATGACAATAAGGAAACGTACTTAAATAGTAATAAAGTTTAAGTGATACAAGCCAAACTCCAAAACTTGTTAGAAGGAAATACAAAGGTTCTCAAAATTGTCAACTACTAAACAACTACAAATGTTCGACACAGCGGAAGACTTCTAAAACTGCAACGTGGTGACTCATCCCAGCTATCCCATGCACATCGTCTCATACCTGCTCAATAACTGCTCACCATCCCCGAATGGATCACCACAGTTTTTAAAACATTTAAACGGGGTCAATAATAATTACATAAAAACAACAACTAATATGAAACCACAATGTAAACAACTCAAACACACAATCTAAATCTCCAGAACTCCACCCTATCTCCACATATCTGACTACACACTAAAGTGTGTAGCCCTGCCAGAGTACCCATCGCAACAAGTACTCCTCACCGCCAGTGGGGGACCGCAGTCGTTCCCACCTAAGCCCCGCTCATCTCCATCGAGCGATAAACCCATGTTCATTAATGTGCACATTGATACCATGGTTTTGTATCAAAGTTAAATTTATAAACCAAACTAAAACTATAGCTAGTGATAGCAAGGGTCGAACCACATAGAGACAAGATCAATTTTATTTGCTATTTTTAATCTATTGAAGTAACAATTGTTGGGGGGGTTTTGGTTTGTTGATTCTGAACTAATTACTGAAATGTAAATGAAGTTTAAAATAGATATTAAAAGGCAGCTAGGAACTTCGGTTCACCATGGCTTAAGGGTCAGTCAAGCAAAGTCAAGGTCTATCCAATACCGTCTCAGGATGTCAAATAGGTCCTCTAAGTCCCTATTCGAACTAAGCCTCTCGGTCTTCTTTCACCCTAGAAAGAAACTAGATTGCTTTCGCTCCACTAGTCTTTCCACTTACTTGTAAGAAATCTAACTCCGCTAATCTCTCAATCTAGCAAAGGGGTGAAATCTCACAAAAGTAGATAAAGCCGGTACGGGTTCAACCTAAACTTAACAAAATCAACTCATGACGCCATGGATTCCCTAATTCCTAGCATATGAATTTAGCTACGCATGATTAAGAATATGACAATTGCAAAATTAACGATATGGAATAAAATTGACATGATTGAATTAGAATTAAAACTAAGGGATTAAAACTAAATTACTTGAATATAAATTGGTAGAAACTAGAATTAAATAAACAAGAATAAGAGGAAGATTGAAATTGAATTAAAGCTTACTAAAGAATTCGTTGAACAAAACAATTGACTGAAATCTGTAGCCTTCACTTTTTCGTTCCCCCAAAAACTCTCTCAAACTTCAGTTCGTCAATGATAAAAAGCATAACCTAAATTATTTTTTACGTTCTACTCAAATAGTTCTGCCCAAAAGATAAATTACAAGTGGGCTTCCAAAAGACAAACGCGTAAAAAGAACCCGCATCTTCGAAACCTGGTCGATCGACCAAGTGACACGGTCGATCGACCGCCCAGTACAGTGCTGGCAACACTGTTTTCTCTACTGAACTCCACGGTCGATAGACTGGTGTCTCTGGTCGATAGACCAGTAGTGCTGTAGCAGATTCCAGCCCTCCAATCTTTATGCACGCAATCCGAGGCGATCAAGTTCCGAGCTTCTAACTTCATAGTTTCCATAAAATGCCCCCGGTAACAGATAAAGGCTCTATTTAGCTTACTTCCGGTCATTCCTACAATAATGACATAGGAAATACAAAGTAAACCGTTTCGGGAGAAATAATAGCTTAAAGCTAACAATTACGCATAGAAATACGTGCCAAAACCGCTAATAAAGTGTATAGAATATGCACGTATCAAATCTCCCCAAACCAAACCATGCTTGTCCCCAAGCAAGCACTAAGACTCAATCTAAACACCTATTGGAACGAATTTCGTTCTCAAAACAAGAACGTATTATCATGCCCAACCAATTTAATGCAACAAATAATATCAAAGCATTTTGTCAAGCGCAAACGAGTTGAACATGTTCAAGAATTTACCAAACTTTCGACCTTGCAAGGCTCGTGTATATCGGACTATCACGAGTCGCTCATTCACTCAATTTTAAGAATAGGGTGAGAATTTAATTGTGCAATAAAGAAGAATGATTGAAATAAGTCTCTCACCTAACTACGACCCTTAAAAACATGCCTGCAATCTAACATGAATAAAATCTCTACAACCGTACATATGCATTCCAACCATTTAATGACCAATGACACATGCCGAGGCGATTTGGGATTGTGAGGCTACGGGTAAGAAGGGGCTAATATAAATTTGGATAAGAGGAGGTAAAGTCGAGCAAGCAACTTCTAAATACCAAATTTCTGAACATATCCCAACTTCGTACTCGAGAGAAAAAATCAAAACGGTGCTACTAAAAGCACAAATCTCACAATTTCCCAAAATAATAATAATTCCCCAAATAATTATAAATAGCAACATGGGAATAAAAATCACCATCCATAAATCATTCTAATCATGTGATTTTTTCTTTTCGTTCTTTTCTTTTTTTCTTTCTGTCTCTCTATTTTTTTTTTTCAAAATCTGAACTGGCAGTCGATCGACCATGTGATGCAGTCGATCGACCACCCCTGTTGACCTGAACCTCTCTGCTCAGTTCAGTTCCCCTTTTTTTTTTCTTTTTTTTTTTCAATTCACAGCTTCCCTTCATTTCCCAACAAATCATCCAAAACTGATGCATTTCTCACACGAGACAATAAAAACCAAATCGCAAGATAATATTCCCGAATCACTACCTTTACTAGCTCGGCTAGGGTGGCTAGATTTGGAATGTAGTTTATGGGACAAAAAAGGCAAATTTGGCTTTGTGGGGCTTATGGGCAAAATGAAATAAGGGAACCTCTTCCACATGTGTCAGCAAACCGCAAAACCAAATGCATACAGGTATTAAGCAGATAAAATTCATGTTTATGCAAATTTATGTGACATGCCTTACGAGGAGTAACTATTCTCATTCCTACATGAAACCGGTCATAAATGACACCAGTTTAAATAAGCTCTAACCTTAGAAATTTTAAGTAGTTTGCCAATATTGAGTCAAGTCTATTCGTTTAGTAAAATTCCAACAAAAACTCGTAGACTATGCAAGTGACATACTCAACGACATTATAAGTGCAAGGAAGGGCAATGAGACAATACGTAAAGCAATTTTATCATTGAAATTCATCCATTCCGACTCGACCTATATGCAAAAGTAAACGTGATATTTTTGTTTTTTTGTTTGTTTTTTTCGAATGAAAATGCAAATGCATGCGGAAATGCAATAAACATGACCTAAAATGCAAGTAAAACAATGCAAATATGACAAGCATATGCATATACCCTCTCCAAACCAAAACGCGCAATGCCCTCATTGCGCTCATCAACTAACCAGCAGCATCCAAAACAGGGGGGATATAAACATCTACAAAAGAAATGGAAACTAATGAAAAAGAAACGGAAACTCACTAAAATGGCCTCCCCAAACCAGCCATCAAAAAGGGGAGGTTGAAAGATGCTACTAGTCCTCCTCTGGCTCATACTCGGAACCGCTCGCCTCATCGGACCCTGAGTCATCCTCCTCCTCCTTCTGAGCAGTAGCAGCGGCAGTGTGAGTAGAAGTCGTAGCAGGCGGAGGATATCCGCCCTCCGGGGGAACAAAGAAAGACGAGTAGGTCCAGGGACCCCGTGTGAGCATCCCTGTCCGAGCAAACTCCTCGTAAACTGGGTACATGGCAAGAGCCATGTCCATCCAATGCTGATCAAAACTCCTGCATAAATCACCGCAGGGATTACAATAGGTGCAGGGGGTCGAAAAGTAGCCGGGAAACCCGGCCCAGGAGTAGGAGTAGAGGAGGAAGGGACCCGTGAAGAAGAGGCGCAAGCTCCTCTCGAGGTAGAAGCAGTAGTGGTGCCTGCCCTAATAGGGAGCCTATAGCTAGGCAAGGGCGGTCGAGTCACCCCCTCAACAGTAGTGAAGGGTAAAATAGAAGGGAGGGCAAGGATAGGAATGGGGTCGGAAATCAAAGAATCAATCTTCCACCGACCCCGAGTATCGACCCACTTCACGGACTTGACGTAATCAAGGTCCATGAAGCGTGCAGGAGGGTTAAGAGGAGCCTCTTCTCGAGGAAAGACAGGAACCAGACGGTGGGCTATACGAGTAACTAGCCCACCACAGACTATGGTAGTCAGAGAGGTGCCCTCACTTATAGTGCTAAAGTGAGAGGCAGTCAAATAAGCAATGTTATAGATGCGGGCTACCCGACTCTCGATGTTCAGGTAGCCTGCCAAGATAGACAATTCAATGGTATTAATGTTATTTAACTCTTTGCGGCCAAAGATGGTGTTGCCCATCAGCCGGAAGAAGTAACGAAAGGGGGGTAAATGGACGGAAGTGCCATTCCTCTTAGGGGCGTCCAGGTCGGATATGCATGACCACATAACCCTGTGCACATCAGACGACTCCGAGGTGTTACCCTTGAAACAAAGACCCAAATAACCAGCAAACTCAGCTAATGTCAAAGAGTAAGTGACATTAAACAGCCGAAAAGAGACACATGAGCTATTTTTATTAGTTTCAAAAGAAGCTTGGTCGAAAGCGAAGGAAGAGAAAGACTCAAGGGTCAAAATACGGAATGTGAACTCAACCATGTCCACCAACCCAGACATCCCTGTCCCATTTAGCAGAGAAACGGTGGAGTCAAGACACCCTAGTTTTTCTAAAGTCGGTTTATGCAGAAAATGGGTTGCTTGAACTTTCGTTTTTTCGACCAAAGGAATTTAGCTCTCTGTGTAGAGGAAGAGAAAATCACCTGCGGATAGCCAGGTATACTATCCGTAGTTAACTCGACCATTGGCGGCGTAATCCGTGACCGCTTTGATGCTCCCTGACTGCTTGTCTGCCCACGGATGATTGACTGCTTCCCTTTCGTCATTCCTCTTTGATGAAACCTTGGAGATTTGAGCAAGAAAATCGAAATTAAAGGGAAGATTTAGCTTGAAAATCGAAAAGGAGGAAGAACTAGGGTTTTTTTCTTTTTTCGTTCAATTGTTATGGATGAATGAAAAAAAAAATGAAATAAGACGTCCCTATATGTTTGTCCTCTGATAACGCGCTGTGGTCGATCGACTAACAGACTCGGTCAATCGACTAGTCTTTCTCTTAAATAGTTCCTGACTTTTTCCTCTTTAGTCGATTTACTGATATTCCTGGTCGATCGACTGAAGGTACTGGCAATTAAGCTTAATTACGTCAAAACTTGCTTTTTTCAACTTCAATTTCCCGTCTGTCTCTCATCGACATCCAGCAAATCACCCTACGCACTTTGCATAAAATATTTACCTGCAAACATTCTCAAAGGCGCGTGTCCTCAGGAGCAGCTTATAGACAATCCAGGTGATAGGGATCTTATGCTTAAAGAATATGAAGCTCATCAAAAATTTAATTCCCTTTTTACTGCAAAAATGGAATTTCTTAAGCAAAAGGCAAAAGCACACTGGCTAAAGGATGGAGATTCTAACACAACCTATTTCCATGGTGTAATTAAAGCTAGAAGAAACAAGAATTTCTTATGCCAAATTAATGATCAGTGGGATAAAACTCATAGAGATCAAGAGGAGATCCAGAATGCTTTTTTGGGCTACTATCAAATGCTTCTAGGATCAAATGCTCCTACCATCAAGGTCAATAACGCTATTGTAAGACAAGGGAGGGTCTGCTCAGAAGCTCACAGGAATATATTGTTGGCCCCTGTCACTAAGGAGGAGGTAAAGGATGTTCTCTTTCATATACCTAATGACAAGGCTCCTGGGCCTGATGGCTACTCAAGCAAATTTTTTAAGGACAGCTGGGATATAGTGGGGGGAGAGGTTAATGAAGCTATCATGGATTTTTTTGAATCAAGCTCTCTTCTCAAGCAGATTAATACTACCATGGTTACTCTTATCCCAAAAACTGCTAGACCCACTAGTGTCCTTCAATACAGACCAATTGCATGTTGTAATGTCATTTATAAATGCATCTCCAAACTTCTATACAACAGACTGGCCAGCATCTTACCTGATCTGATTGCTCAAAATCAGGGAGGGTTCATACAAGGGAGGAGCATTATGGAAAATATTCTCATTTGTCAAGACATCATTAGGCTCTATGAAAGAAAGGCAGTGTCACCTAGATGTCTTTTCAAAATGGACTTGCAAAAGGCATATAATACTATTGAATGGGAATTTCTAGATCAAATGCTCAGTGCTCTTAAGTTCCCAGCTCAGTTTAAAGGGTGGATAATGCAATGTGTGACAACTGCTACCTACTCCCTTAATCTTAATGGCAATGTTTTTGGTTTCTTCAAGGGAAAGAGGGGCTTGAGACAAGGAGATCCTCTTTCTCCTTTGCTCTTTACAGTTTGCATGGAATACCTCTCTAGACTTCTCACTTACTCAACTGCTAATAATGGGTTCAACTATCATCCTATGTGCAAGCAAATGAAACTCACTCATCTAATGTTTGCAGATGATCTCCTCCTATTTTGCAAAGGAGATGCCTGTTCAATTATGACTATTCTCAGGACCTTTGCAACTTTTTCCAAAACATCAGGCCTAAATATGAGTAAGGGAAAATCAAATGCCTATTTCAATGGGGTAAAGGACAGCTTAAAACAGGAAATTCTTTTGATTTCAGGTATGGTAGAAGGTTCTCTTCCTTTTAAATACCTTGGAGTCCCAATCAAAACCACAAGGCTGACTGCTAAGGATTGCAAACCTCTAATTGATAAAATTGTTCAGAGAATAAGGACTTTGGGGGCCAGGAAACTTTCTTATGCAGGAAAATATGCCAAATTAAAGCAGGGTTTCAGGAATCTTATCAGCAGAACATATGGACTACGTATAAGGGGCATGAATACACAATAGCCAAAGGCTATGATATGCTCAGAAACAAAGGGGAAAAGATGCAGTGGCAGGGTCTGGTATGGGACAAATTCACTATTCCTAAGCATGGGTTCTTAACTTGGATTTATTTTCATAAAGGTCTAAACACCAATGAAAAATTGCACAAATTGGGGATTAGTGAAGTTGATACCTGTGGTATTTGCGGGTCTGGATCTGAGAGTTTTAATCACTTGTTCTTTGATTGTGAGTACAGCTACAAGGTCATTTCCATTCTTGGATCTCGAATTGGGGAGAACTTTCCACACCATGGCACGATTGAGTGGCGACAGAAGCTGACTGGTTCTGGAGCGAGGAAGGGGATAATCAATGCCCTCTACAATGCTTGTATTTACTACATATGGAGACAACGCAACTTGTGTAAGCATGAAATGACACTACTTCATCCCAACAAACTGGTAACCTTACTAATTAAAGAGGTAACTCTGAGAATCATGAGCTTACCTATCCAAATGGGGACGCAGGATATAGACTTGCTTGATCGGATGCGCAATTGCTATTGAGGAGGTTCTGGAAATGACATGAAGGAATTTGGGGTGATTTAGGGAAGATGATGAGCGACATTAGCGAAGACGCAATATCTGACTTTGATACATTTGCTTTTGTTGTCGTTTGAGTGGAGTCGGGCCTGTTTGATTTAGGCCTTATTTTGTTTTTAGTTTCGTTTTCGGGTCGAGTATCTTGGGTTGGGTCTCTTGGACCACTAGATTACTTGATGTATGGTGACCTTTTTTTTTCATTAATATACTTACATTTTAACGAAAAAAAAAATTACTAACTAAACTAAAATAATTCTAAAGCTCCTAATGAGATGTAAGCTAAAAAACGGTAAAGTTCCTAATTACACAAGAAAATTACAAGCCGGGTTGCCTCCCGGTTAGCGCTGGTTAAAGAGGTCCCGCACGACCTTCTTACCTCAATTTGCAGCTTCTAAAAACGGGTCAAAGTATAGTACTTCGACCTGCCCAACAAATTCGTCTGCACCGTGATAGTGTTTCACGTATTGACCATTCACTTTGAATCGGTCTCCAGATGAGGTTTCCAATTCAACTGATCTGAATTTTGTAACTGCTGTGACCGTATAAGGGCCACTCCACCTGGATTTCAGCTTACCAGGAAATAAACGGATATGAGCATTAAAAAAGAGTACCTTATCACCGACATTGAACTCGCGCTTGATGATCCTCTTGTCATGCCATCGCTTCGTCTTCTCCTTGTAGATCCTAGCATTATCATAGGCCAGCAGCCTAAATTCCTCTAACTCATTCAACTGCGTCATACGTTTCTCACGAGAGAGGTTAGGATCTAAATTCAAATCACAAATTGCCCACCAAGATTTACGTTCTAATTCAACAGGCAAATGACATGTTTTACCATTAATCAATTGGAACGGTGACATCCCCATTGGCGTTTTAAACGCGGTCCTATAAGCCCACAAGATATCATCCAACTTAAGACTCCAATCTTTCCGTGATTTAGAAACAACTTTAGCTAACATTTCTTTCAATTCTCGGTTAGAAATCTCAACTTGACCACTAGTTTGGGGATGATACCCCAAACCTCTACGATGTTGGACACCGAATTTAGTCAACATAGCATAAAGTTGTTTTTCTTTAAAATGCATGCCTCCATCGCTAATGACAACCCTAGGGACACCAAAACGAGGGAAGATTAACTTTTTAAACAGCTTAATCACGACTTTTGCATCGCAATGAGGGGTAGCAACAACTTTTACCCATTTTGACACATAATCTACGGCTACGAGGATATATTTATTACCTTGACTGCTCGGAAAGGGTCCTTGATAATCGATGCCCCAGACATCAAAAATCTCAACCTCTAGAATACCTACATATGGCATCTCTTGTCTCTTTGAAATATTCCACGATCTTTGACAAGTATCGCACTCAGCAACAAAATTCTGACTATCTGCATGCAAAGTTGGTCAATAGAAACCAGATTGGAGTACCATAGCCACAGTCCGGGATGGACCATGGTGACCACCATAGGCAGAAGAGTGGCAAGCTTCTAGGATATCCTTGACCTCCCATTGAGGCACACATCTCCGGATAAGACCGTCTGCACATTCCTTGAAAACAAATGGATCATCCCAAAAGTATTGTCTAGCATCATAAGCGAACCGCTTCTTCTGTGCCATGAAAGCTTGGGTGGTATTTTACCTGTCACTGCAAAATTAGCATAATCAGCAAACCACAGAGGTGGATAAGACCCCGAATTACACTACTACAAATGAGAACTTGGGCCACGCCTAAATTCGTGGCGCAAGTGTTTAATTTCCGTGGCGAAATCATTTGGCCACGGGAATACCTTCCGTGACGCAAGTGGCCGTGGCAAAGAGATAGCCACGGGAAAAACAAGAACGTGGCTATTATTAAATTTTTGGTCACAGATTCTCTCGTGGCTAATAACTCCCGTGGCCAAAAAATTTCCTGTGGCGAAAAAGTAATTCCCGTGGCAAAAACTATATATGAAAATTAAATAAATAAAATCTTAAATAATTTTTTTTTTCACGATCGATATTTTTTATCATATATGGAATAATGACAATCTCGGTACTGGTTTCGCTAGTTAACTCGATTCATTTGAACGTTCTTTGGTTTCACCGGTCATGCATTCGCACGCATCAAAGAGGCTTCCCAGGAGGTCACCCATCCCAACACTACTCTCACATGAGCACGCTTAACTATAGAGTTCTTTTGATGTGCTACCGAAACTGAAAGTTAACTTTGTTGATATAATTAGTACTTTGAATCCTTTTAAGTTTTTTTTTTCCTTTCAAAATTTACCTTTAGTACTATTTAATTACAAAAATGTTACATGATTTATGAATTTTTGCGGGAAAAACATTATTTTGGCCAAAACAATCAAATTTTCGATGTTACCCTCCCGACTAATGATTTTGACATCATTTTCTTGCCCAAGTTAGCAAAACCATTTTCTCTAAAAAGTAAATTTAATCGTGTTTTCCTAACATTTTTTTATTTTTTTAGTTTACCGACATTCTTATTTTCATTCTTGTACTCATTTTTTCGTATATTTTTGTACGCAAATGTTATTGTATGACCGTCGTACATACGATAAGAAAAAGTAACCATTTTTTTGGTAAAATAATGACCATTTTTTATCACTTAAGGTCTTTTTCCCCCCAAATTGGTCACTATTAACCAAAAAGTAGTCACTTTTAACTCAGAAAACACGAAAAACACTATTGTACAACAGAATCACTTATTTTCTTAAACTGATTTCTCTTTGTTATGATTTATCGTTTTTTTCTCAAATTTTTCACATTATTTGCACATGTGACTTTAAATTATTATAATTTCTATATTTTCCCTTGTGATGTGCTCATTTTCAATGAAAAAAATTTCTCCATATTGAATTTTGGGTAAATTGATATAAACTACCAACTTTAGTCATCGTTTTCATAATCAATTCCAACATAATCAATAATTAGTAATCACTAGCAAAATATTAACTTTTTTCTATGATAGGTACCAAGTCGCCTTCTTACTCTAATTTTTTCCTACTCTAAAGGTGTTTTCATTTAAGAGAAGGATTTTGGAAGTGGGTGAGTGGAGATTTGTACTTGAATGATGGCTTTTTGGAATTTTTCAAGTAGGTTGAGATTAGATTTTCAGGCGACTTAGTAATGATCGTAGAAAAAAGTTAATATTTTGGTATTAATTACTAATTACTGATTATGTTGGTACTGATTATGTTGGTACTGATTATGAAAAAGGGTCCTTATATTGGTAATGTTTATCAATTAACCCTTGAATTTTTTATATTGATAATTTTTCCGATATGTTTTTTTCTTAATTGATTTGTGGAAGATCAATTTTTTTCTTTCTATTCTCAGCGCACTTATTTTATTTAATCAATTTTGTAATCTAATTGTCGTTTTTTTTTTCACCCTTAAAAAAAATTTCCCAAAACTTTTTTTTTTCACCAAGTTAAATTTTATATCAAATTCAAATTTTTCTATAATATCTTACAAATAAAGTTGTAAATCAAAGTTTGAATGAACCAATTTGACAATATGTTAATTTTAGATTTATCAAAGATAGATGATAAATAACTTATTTATGTAATTTTATATGCTATGTTTTTAAATGTGATACGATCACTTAAGATTGTCACTCAAGATTATAATGGTTTAATTAAAAAATTAAAAGAAATTCATGACAGTAATAAACAGAATTATATATTAAAACAAATTTCTTAAAATAGAAATATTTTGAAAAACCTACAAAACGTAATTATGATTTATAAAAGAATAAAAAAATTAAACGATAAACTTTTCTTTGCTTGTATAAAAGATTATAAAATTTTAAAATTGCTTATTAAAGTAAATAAAAAAATAAAAATTAAATTAATCAAAGTGTTTGCAAAATTTTATATTGAAATGCATTTCATATTATTTATATTTGATTAAATTTCTTTTAGATTTTAAGTTTGCCTTAACATGAAAATATCTTAATTTAAATCGAAAAAGATACTCGCCACGGGAGTTTGTTAGTTCGTGACTAAAGTTTTTTTCGCCACGGAACAATTCGTGGCTAATTAAAATTTCATCACGGGTGTGACCTAGTTTGTGCCTAAAATGATTATTTGCCACGGATGTAGCCTATTTCGTGGCGCAAGTGACTTTTTGCCACGGGAAAAGTTATCCCGTGGCATAAAAGTTTTTCAAAAATAATGAATAAATTTTTCCCGTGGCTAAGCAGAATTTAGTCACGAATTATAAATTCCCGTGGCATAATTCGTGGCGCAAGTGACAATTTGTTGTAGTGTTAGTAATAGCTAACAGACTCTCGTCAGGAAAAGAATCATTAATAGGTAACGAATCTTCCCTTTCTATCAGCGGCAGACGAGATAAATGGTCAGCCACCACATTCTCTGCACCTTTCTTATCTTTAATCTCCAAATCAAACTCCTGCAAGAGGAGTATCCACCTCAAAAGCCTCGGCTTCACATCCTTCGTAAGAAAGAGAGTCTTCAGCGCTGCATGGTCAGTATAAACAATAACCTTAGAACCCAACAAATAAGACCGAAATTTATCTAAGGCAAAAACTACAGCTAGAAACTCCTTCTCAGTTGTGTAATAATTAACTTGAGCCTCATCCAGAGTTCGGCTCGCATAATATATGGCATTCAAAACTTTATTTTTCCGCTGTCCTAAGACTGCACCAATCGTATAATCACTAGCATCACACATAATCTCGAATGGGAGGTCCCAATCAGGCGGCTGAATGATTGGCGCAGAAACTAAAGCCTCCTTTAACCTGTTAAAAGCTAAAAGGCACTCATCAGTAAACTCAAAAACAGCATCTTTAAGAAGCAATTGTGTAAGTGGTTTAGCAATTTTCGAAAAATCCTTAATGAACCGCCGATAAAAACCACCATGGCCAAGGAAACTCCTCACTCCTTTAACATTCATAGGAGGAGGCAGTTGCTCAATCACTTGCACTTTTGCTTTATCAACATGTATGCCCTTATCAGAAATCAAATGTCTCAACACAACTCCCTCATTGACCATGAACTGTCATTTTTCCCAGTTTAAAACAAGATTAACATCAATAGAACGCTACATGACTTTATCAAGGTTAGCTAAACAACGATCAAAGTCATTACCATAAACTCAAAAGTCATCCATAAATACCTCCATAATATTCTCTATATAATCAGAAAAAATCCCCATCATGCATCTCTGAAAGGTACCTGGGGCGTTACACAATCCGAAAGGCATTCTACAGTATGCAAAAACACCCTGTGGACAGGTAAATGTGGTCTTACTCTGATCATCCGGATGAATAGAGATCTGAAAGAACCCTGAATATCCGTCTAGGAAACAAAAAAACTTATTAGAGGCTAGTCTTTCGGTCATCTGGTCAACAAAAGGGAGGGGGGAAATGGTCTTTCTTTGTGGCGGCATTTAACTGTCTGTAGTCAATGCACATCCGCCAACCTGTTACAACTCGAGTTGGTATTAATTCATTTTTCTCATTCTGTACCACAGTGGTCCCTCTTTTCTTCGGGACTACCTAAACTGGGCTTACCCACTTGGAGTTGCCAACTATATAAATAATACCTGCATCGAGTAGTTTCATCACCTCAGCCATGACAACCTCCTGCATCTTCGGATTCAGCTTTTGCTGACCCTGTCTGTAAGGCTTGTGACCCTCCTCCAGCTCAATTCTGTGCATACAAATGTCAGGGCTGATGCCCTTAATATCATCAAAAGAGTAACCTAAAGCTTTCCTGTTTTTCTTGAGTACACACATCAAAGTAGAAAGATGGTTATCGTCAAGCTTAGCACTAACAATAGCTGGGTATTGCTCCATTTCATCTAAAAAGACATACTTAAGATTTGGAGGAAGTGGCTTACGCTCTGGCACCTTTACCTCTGCAGCATACGCAGAATCAGCTTCAATGGTATAACAAGTGTTTACCAAATTCTCGTTGGCCAGGCTTATGATCATCTCATCTTCTTCCTCTGTGAGCTCGTGGTCTTCCATTACTGCTTCCAAAACATCCAGCCCATCAAAGATTCTTCATTGGATTAATCGCACACTCATCTAAACGGGTTAAATCGGCTAAAGGATCCTTGGCTAAGGATTCCCTCCGATTATAATTAACAGCCACTGTCAACAATATCAACGGAATAACACGTATCATCATCGCGGAGTTCATCGCGGTGCGAGCAAGACTGAACTCAACTGTGTCATCCCCTACCTCCAAGTTCAAGACTCCGCGTTTGACATCTATCACGGCCCCAGCCGTATGTAAAAATGGTCTACCTAAGATAATCGGTATCTGACTATCCTCAGCAATGTCTAAAACGACGAAATCGACAGGAATAAAGAACTTACCCACTCGAACGGGTACATAGTCTAAAATACCTAAGGGTCTCTGAATCGATCTATCTGCCATCTGAAGGGTCATATTGGTCACCTTAAGGTTACCTATATTCAACTTTTCACACACAGAGTATGGCATAACACTGACACTGGCCCCTAGATCACAAAGGGCTTTCCCAAATTCATGGTTACCTATAGTACATGGAATTGAAAAACTACCCGGGTCTTTTAATTTAGGCGGTATGTTACTTCGTGAAAGAACATTACACTCCTCAGTGAAAGCAACAGTACCAACATCATTAAAATTCTTCTTACGAGTCAAAATATCCTTCATAAACTTAGTGTAAGAAGGTACCTGGGTAATTAAGTCAGTGAAAGGAATGGTTACCTCAAGATTCTTGACGATCTCCAAAAACTTACCGAACTTACGCTCCAACTTTGTATTCTTTAAACGCTCCGGATATGGGACTGCAACACTTGTCGTAGGGTCGACAATTTTCGTCTTCCGAATGTTTAAAATCGCCGTCAAATCGTCACTGGCTGAGGTATGTTGCAATTCAATTGACGGATTTTCGTTCAGCACTGGAGACCCAGTCGATCGACCATGGGTCTCGGTCGATCGACCAAGTGCGCTGGGTTCAAATAGTTTCTGGTCAGAAACTTTTTCGTCAAAGATTCTGGTCGTTCGACTGATGTTGTTGGTCGATCGACCACTGGTACTGTCAGTAGAGTTCGTTTTCGCACCAGAATTTAACTCTGACTTTTCATCATTTTCCGAGTCTTTTCTTGGCTTATCAGGACCGTCATATGAGAGACCACTGCGGAGGTGAATTGCATTAAGTGTCTCGATAGGAACCTCACGATTGCTTGAAGAATTAGCGATTTGGTTAGCCGCTAAAATCTCCAACTGCTTTTCGAAATTCCTTGCAGATTCAATCCCAGCTTCTTCTATTTTCGTAACTTGAACCAAAAGAGCTCGGATTATTTCTCTCAATTCCGCGGTCTCATCTGAGTTATGAACAGGAATTTCAATTTTCTTCTCGGAAGCCTTAGAAGAGTCGAGCTTTTCGAGCAGGGCATTAATGGAAGCTATGAGTGTCGCAACGGCACTCATTTCATCACTTGGCTTTTGTGAATTTCCACGCGAACTTCCATATTGAGCTCTATGAACTGCCATCTCCTCAATAGTGTTCCAACCTTTATTAGACTCCACATTGTTTTGGAACCTACCATTTGCAGCCTCATCAAGGATGACTCTGTAGTCATCGTACAAGGCATTATAAAATTGGTTGCAAAGGTACCAATGCTGAAAACCGTGGTGAGGAACAGATCGAACTAGTTTCTTGAAACGGACACATGCTTCAAGTAATTCCTCTTCGGGTCCTTGCTGGAAATTTGTGATTTGACTTCTCAAAGCATTGGTTTTCACAGGCGGATAATATCTTAGAAAGCCAAAGCTAGAGATGTTCATTTTGTAACTCCAGCTGCTACCTTATCAAGGTAGCGGTACCACTCACGCGCAGAATCTTTCAAGGAGTATAAAAATAATGTCTCCTTTACTTCATCTTGGGTCACTCCAGCCGGTACAGATATGGAACAGCAATAATCCGTGAAGATCTCCATATGCTTCCCATGATCTTCATCTGGTAATCCCCCAAACAAGTTCCGCTCCACTAAAGAGATGTGAGAGGGGCGGATGTCAAAAGTCCCCTGTGTAGGAACAGGAAGGCTAAATCCCTGAGGAATATCTTGTACCTTTGGCTGAGAATGATCATATATTGTTGGCATGATTGTAGCAAAATCGGGAGTACTCAAGTCTTCCTCTCGAAATCTTCTTCTAACTGTGCACAAGCAAAACTAGAAGGAAAAGGTAAGCAATGGCCTCAAGGAACCAAAGTTCCTTGAGACAAGAAAAATAAACTAAAAATAAAGCAAACAGAATTACACCGTCTCCCCGGCAACGGCGCCAAAATTTGATACCGTCGTTTTGTATCAATGTTAAATTTATAAACCAAACTAAAACTATAGCTAGTGATAGCAAGGGTCGAACCACAGAGAGACAAGATCAATTCTATTTGCTATTTTTAATCTATTGAAGTAACAATTGTTGGGGGGGTTTTGGTTGGTTGATTCTGAACTAATTACTGAAATGTAAATGAAGTTTAAAATAAATATTAAAAGGCAGCTAGGAACTTCGGTTCACCATGGCTTAAGGGCCAGTCAAGCAAAGTCAAGGTCTATCCAATACCGTCTCAGGATGTCAAATAGGTCCTATAAGTCCCTATTCGAACTAAGCCTCTCGGTCTTCTTTCACCCTAGAAAGAAACTAGATTGCTTTCGCTCCACTAGTCTTTCCACTTACTTGTAAGAAATCTAACTCCGCTAATCTCTCAATCTAGCAAAGGGGTGAAATCTCACAAAAGTAGATAAAGCCGGTACGGGTTCAACCTAAACTTAACAAAATCAACTCATGACGCCATGGATTCCCTAATTCCTAGCATATGAATTTAGCTACGCATGATTAAGAATATGACAATTGCAAAATTAACGATATAGAATAAAATTGACATGATTGAATTAGAATTAAAACTAAGGGATTAAAACTAAATTGCTTGAATATAAATTGGTAGAAACTAGAATTAAATAAACAAGAATAAGAGGAAGATTGAAATTGAATTAAAGCTTACTAAAGAATTCGTTGAACAAAACAATTGACTGAAATCTGTAGCCTTCACTTTTTCGTTCCCCCAAAAACTCTCTCAAACTTCAGTTCGTCAATGATAAAAAGCATAACCTAAATTATTTTTTACGTTCTACTCAAAGAGTTCTGCCCAAAAGATAAATTACAAGTGGGCTTCCAAAAGACAAACGCGTAAAAAGAACCCGCAGCTTCGAAACCTGGTCGATCGACCAAGTGACACGGTCGATCGACCGCCCAGTATAGTGCTGGCAACACTATTTTCTCTACTAAACTCCACGGTCGATAGACTGGGGTCTCTGGTCGATAGACCAGTAGTGCTGTAGCAGATTCCAGCCCTCCAATCTTCATGCACGCAATTCGAGGCAATCAAGTTCCGAGCTTCTAACTTCATAGTTTCCATAAAATACCCCCGGGAACAGATAAAGGCTCGATTTAGCTTACTTCCGGTCATTCCTACAATAATGACATAGGAAATACAAAGTAAACCGTTTCGGGAGAAATAATAGCTTAAAGCGAACAATTACGCATAGAAATACGTGCCAAAACCGCTATTAAAGTGTATAGAATATGCACGTATCACACATCCCTTCTGTGGCGGGTTCCACAGAAGGCGAATCAAGGGCGTGAAGCCACTCCCGCTAGTGACTCCACTCAGCCAGGGACGCACCCCGAAGATCACATACAGTTATCAATCAATCATTGTATACAAACAATGTTTACCAACAACCGATGCCAACACGATAAAAGAACCAATCAACAACAACGACAACAACATTAACACCAACAATGCCATGTAATTAATACTGAGTAGGGAAACCCTACCTGGAACGCAATCACCACAGACGGTTTTAGCAGCTAATCAGAACCTTTCCTCAACGAAACATCCTCCTATAACATACAAACATACAATTACAACCACATTCATAGAAATCACCCAAAACCCCCATTATCACCCAATTAGGGTTTCAACCAACTTTAACAAAACATTATAAAAAATTGTATAAAAGGCCTACCCTCGACACAAGGATCACAACGGCGTAAAGAACAAGATGATCCGACACTTCTAGCCTTGGGGATTTGTTAACAATGCGACGAAAACAACTTACGTAAATCCTCTTCTTCTCAAATAGGTTTTTAGAATATTAAAAGAGATTAAGAAAACTGACGTTCATCTTTTTATATTAATCTCGCATCATTAACAAAACCCGTCAAACTCAGCCCGTAAAACTCACTTACTCGATCGAGTAAGTGACTTACTCGATCGAGTGCCCCTTACTCGATCGAGTCCCCAACTTACTCGATCGAGTACCCTACAGGGAGTCTCCTGTTTTGCGTCAAAAACTACTTACTCGACAGAGTAAGCCTCACTCGATAGAGTACCCACAGACATAGAAAGCCGTAGTATTACACTTAGAGCTGATCATAGGAATGACCCCTAATGGGTTGGGTTGTGTGCTGATGACGAATGGGAAAGTGATTGCTTATGCTTCTAGACAGCTGAAGCCTTGTTAGGAGAACTATCCGACACATGATCTGGAGTTGGGTGCAGTTGTGTTTGCTCTCAAGATTTAGAGGCACTATCTTTATGGGGCGACCTTTAAGGTGTTTTCAGATCACAAGAGTCTCAAGTACATCTTTACTCTAAAGGAGTTGAACATGAGACAGAGGAGATGGATGGAGCTGATTGGGGATTATGACATGGATATTATATACCATGAAGAGAAAGCTAATGTGGTTGCAGATGCTTTGAGCAGGAAGAGTGTGCATTCTCTTTGCACAGCTATGTCTTTGCTGAGGTTGAGAGATGAGGCGGGGAAGTTGGGGATACATATGATACAGAAAGGGGATGCTATAGGGGATTTGACAGTGGAGCCAAATCTTTATGATGATATTCGCAGGAAACATGTGTTGGATCCTAAGATTGAGGAGTGGAGAGCTGGAGTAGAGAAAGGGACAGTGTCTAGATTCTCTATTCATACAGATGGTAGTGTGAGATTTGATGGGAGATGGTGTGTTCCTAGTGATGAAGAGTTGAAAAAGATAATCATGAAAGAGGCTCATTGCACACCATATTTGGTAAATCCAGGCGTTGACAAGCAATATAAAGATTTAGAGAAGACTTTCTGGTGGCCTGGGATGAAGAAGGAAACAACTGAGTTTGTGGCTTGTTGTTTGACATGTCAGAGAGTGAAAGGGGAGCAGCGACGACCACAAGGTAAGATTCAGTCTCTTAAGGTACCTGGGTGGAAATGGGAGTCCATTTCTATGGATTTTATAGTGGGTTTGTCGAGGAGTCTACAGGGTAACAACATGATATGGGTTATATTGGATCGTTTGACCAAGTCAGCTTACTTTGTGCCGATGAAAGATACATGGACCAAGATACAATTAGCTTTGGCTTATAGGAAGCACGTGGTTCGTTTGCATGGGGTGCCTGAGGATATAGTGTCCGACAGAGATGGGAGGTTCATATCACGATTTTGGAAAGAGTTGCAAGAGTTGATGGGAACTACCTTAAATATGAGTACTACGTTTCATCCTACGACAGATGGCCAGACAGAGAGGACCATCAAGACTTTAGAGGACATGTTGCGAGCTTGTGTTATGGATTTTGGTGGTAGCTGGGAACAAAGATTGGACCTAATTGAGTTTTCTTACAACAACAGCTATCACACTAGTATAGACATGGCACCGTTTGAGGCTTTATATGGGAGGAGATGTAGGAGTCCAATTTGTTGGGATGATAGAGCTGAGGCAGTGGTTTTGGGGCCAGAGATATTACAGGAAATGGTTTAACATGTTAAGCCGATCAGACAAAAGATGAGAGCGGCCCATGATCGACAAAAGATTTATGCAGATTTACACCGTCATGACGTAGAGTTTCAGGTTTGGGACAAGGTTCTTTTGAAAGTGTCTCCTATGCGTGGGGTCATAAGATTTGGGAAGAAAGGGAAGCTGAGACAGAAGTTTATAGGACCATATGAGATTTTGGATCGTGTGGGTGAGGTTGCTTATCGGTTAGCTTTACCATCTGCTTTGGACAGAGTGCATAATGTGCTTCATGTGTCTCAGCTGCGAAAGTATGTGAGTGATCCTTCACATGTGTTAGATGTAGAGAACATCGAGTTGGATGAGTCCTATTCTTATCTTGAGGTGCCGAAACAGATTCTTGATCACAAGGTTAGGAAAACTAGACATGGGGAAACAGTCTTGCTTAAGGTTCTTTGGTCTAACCATGAGGTTGACAAGGCTACTTGGGAGGCGGAGGAGGCTATGAGGGAGAGGTATCCATCTATTTTTCATCAGGTATGTGTGATTACGGGGACGTAACCATGTTTCTTTTAGGGGGGGGGGGGGGGGGGGGTAGGAGATGGTCGCATAGAGTTTTTGCATGTTTTATGTTGGTTTAGTACAGTTAGTAGTTGTTTTGAGTCGGGGTGAGTGTTGTTTGGGAGGTGTGTTTTGATTTTTGTTTTGAGTTTTATTTTGAGTTTCGGTCATGATGTTGTGTCGGGAGGAAGTTAGTATGTTTTGTTTTTGTTTATGGGTTGAACTTCGGGGACGAAGTTCTTTTTAAGCCGGAAAGACAGTAATACTACGGTATTCTATCTCTTTGGGTACTCTATCGAGTGGGGCTTACTCTGTCGAGTAAGTAGTTTTTGATGCAAAACAGTAGACTGCCTGTAGGGTACTCGATCGAGTAAGTTGGGGACTCGATCGAGTGAGGGGCACTCGATCGAGTACCCACAGACATAGAAAACCGTAGTATTACACTTAGAGTCGATCATAGGAATGACCCCTCGTTTGCTTGTTTTAGTGGGTGCCTAGACCTTGGGAGGACTACCCTAGCGCTCCTGCTTTCGTGGCTGAGGTCCTTTGTCCTAGGAGCTTGAGCCGGTTGTTTCTGAGGACGCCCATGGGACCTGTGTGGTACCTGGGCGAGCGTTTGACTCGTCAGTGCTCTCGTGACACTTTCGCGGTTCCCATCGATCCTCCACGGACGATGTTTAGGGAGCCATCTGACGGTGAGAGAGAGGCTGACTTGGAGGACGTGAGCTGTGACGCACTTCTCCTTCCCGGTGAGGAGTACTCGGAGTTTGTTCACCGGAGGTTGTCGTTCTGGCCGATCGTGGTAAGTGTCTTACTTCTCCCACTTTTGAATTGATTTGATAAATGACGATTGATTGTCAAATAAAGAGTCATTTGAACCTTGTAGGAGATCGTGGTGGCAGGCGTCGAGCCCCCAGCTTTCCCAGAGACGCTTGAGTACACTGACGCGGCGGGGATGACGACGATCTCGGAGATCCGTGACTTCGGCGAGGAGGTGACGGAAGCCGGTTTGGGGGAGTGGCAGCACTTAGTGAGGAGGGTAAGCCCCCAGTTTTGACTGTCTTTATTGTTTTTTTATTGCACAAGATTACGTTCGTTCCTTTTGAACCTTCTTTGTATTCGAATGCAGGTGGCATCGTCTCAGTACGTGGCGATGTGGAGAACGGCCAACCGGCTGCGAGCCACAGCCATCGAGGCACTTGCAGGTGGCCGAGGACGACAGGTATGAACCTCTCATTCTCTTACTTATTTCATTTCATTGATATTTCGAATTTTTATTGTAATTTCCCGCATTTTTGTTTTGAAATGATTGAAATGAGGCATTTCTCCTTCATTTGTATGCATAGAGAGCGTGACCTGGAGCGCAAGCTGGCCCAGTCCTGAGAGGAGACAGCTTGTCTGTTGAGGGAGCTGGAGGTCAAGGACGTTGAGATCGCTGCTCTCGAGGCGACCGTAGCTGAGTTGAGTGGCGACCAGGAGTAGGTGCTTTCCCTTTTTTGTTGTTGTCTTGTATATACTTTGTTCATTTTGGACTTCGTTTTGGACTTTTCGGACCTGTTTTGGGCGAGAGCCCCCAGTTTGATGTATATATCGCATTTCGGTTGTATATATGATGGCCTGAGTGCCTTTGTTGCTGGTTGTTTGCTGTTCCTCCAGGTTAGCTTAAAAACAGGTTTGGTAGGTGACTGTTTGTGCCGTCATGCTGCCGAAATTTACATAGAATTTACATGTAAAACTCATAGCATATAGATGGCGTAAATTGGCGAAAAATGAGAAAGAGTAAAGAAAAGTGCCCGAAAATGAGCAAAAAACTGACAAAATGAGCAGAAACGCGCAAAAAAATGCCTAAAAATTGAACAAAAAAGACCGGACGGTAGGGAGGGCTACCCCCTAAAAAAACTTAAAAAGAAATGTATAAGTGTGAAATGTATTGAAAATGAGGAGTGAAATGATTCCCCTAAAAAAAGAAAATAAAATAAAATGGGTAAGTGTGCTCGATTCCGAAAATGCCGAGTTCGTCTCGAAAAGCGAACCCGAGGAATTAGGAAACATAAAACATGGTAATTTGCCGGATTTACCAAAATAATACCCTATAGGAATAGGAAATCGTAGCAAAATCAAATTAGGAAAGATCCAAATCTGAAAATCACGAAAAACAGCCTGGGGAAGAGGCGCAGCAGATGCTGCGCCATTTCCCCAACTAATCAGACCTCGACAGAAATTAGGAAATAGCGTTTAGTATAAATAGAGACTTCGGGGAACCTTTTATTCACACAATTCCTTCATCTTTATTCCGTCTATCACACAAAAACTCCCATATCTTCATAAAATTTTCAAAATCATGGATGCTTTTGAAAAAGGTCTCAAAGAGTGGACAAACGAGTTCACGAATGTTGAGAAACATCACATGGGTGCTTTTAATTTGGGATCAATCTTGAGTCTCAAATTAGGGAAAATTGTGAACCTTTCTTGGATGCCTGTCTTGAGTATTGGGACCCAAATGTTCATGTGTTTGCCTTTCCGGGCGGCGATATTTGTCCTTTCCCTGAAGAAGTCGCTGCTATTGGAGGATGGGACACGGAGAATGCACCCGATATACCGCTTAGCTCTCAATGGTATAAAAGTAAATTTAGAGACTTGCTCGAATTGACCAAGGCTGAGGTGGACCGTCTCGTGACCTCCACATTAACCAAATTTGCCTGTTGACCCTTAACTACATTCCAAATTTAGCCTGCCTTGTCAAGCTAGTTTAGATTGTTTTTGCGGTATATATTTCATTATGCCAAATTTGGTTCATATTATATCGATTTGGAGTTGGTAGAAGAGAAGGAGGAAAGAAAAAAAAAAGGAAAAAAAACGTGAAAAAGAAAGTTGAAAAAAGTTGAAGGAATTCGAAATAAAAAAGATGAAAAAAAAGAAAAGAAATCAGAAAAAGAAAAAAAAAGATGTCGTTTGTAGTCGGTTTCTGCTCCTATGATTTGTTTATATTATATGAGGAGTAAGTTCAGTTCGGTTTGGTGAGTTTATTGCCAAATGAAGGGCATTGTGCTTAATTCATAATTGAGTTGGAAACGGATGTTGTCATATGGTTTTGTTTAGGTACTAGCTTGATCACCTATACCTCCACATTCCCATAAATGTTTTGCCTTTTCTTACCCATTGCCTCACTTTACCATATTTTTGTAAGCCCTCGACTGTTACAGGACCTTGTTTGGTTGGAATGTATGTACGGTAGTTAGAATTGTCTGTCATATTAGTTGCATGCATGATTATGTGGGTCGTAGTCTAGGTGAGCAGCTATTTCTCTTCTTCTCTTACACATGTATGCTTACCCTTTTGCTTCATGAGAGAAGAGTGACCCGTGAGAGTCCAATTTTAAAGGTCTTGCAAGGTTGACGGTTCAGCAATTTTTAACGATTACATAACTCGTTTGCATGATTCTTATTGCTAATTGATTGTTAGTTGTTTCATTAAATTGGTTTAGGCTTTATAGTTGCATTTCGCTCTGAGATTGAACGCGTTCCATTAAGTTTTAAGATCGAGTCTAGTTCTTGCTTGGGGACAAGCAAGGGTTTGGTTTGGGGAAGTTTGATGCGTGTCCTTAATATGATGTTTTACACCTTATTATACACGCATTTCTGAGCCTTATTTAGTAGTTTTCTCTATTATTTCCCCTATTTCCGTCTACTTTTGTGTTTTCTTGTACTATTGCAGAAACGCGAAGAATCCAGCGGAAATGAGCCGAATCCGTTCCCGAGTGTTTAGCATAGGATTTGACATGAAGTATTGACTCGAGGAATGATCTTGGTGCGCGTTTCAAGGCCTAAAGATAGCAAAAGCATGGGTGCGTACGAGTTTAACAAGCAAAGAAGCACTTCACGATATTGCAGCCTGCTTCAGATAGCTATATCTCGAGTTCTAGAGCGGATAATCGAGTGATTCCAATTGGAGGTGAAATCTTATCCTCTTATATTTCCAACGCCGCGTAGAACGCCTGATTTTACCAAGTAACGAAGAAATGGCAGCTCTTTTAAGATCGGTGCGCGCTGCAGAATTCGTCAGAATGCATTACTGTACAGCACCCTTGGTCGATCGACTGATGACCTTGGTCGATCGACTATAGCGCGATTATCAGAAGCTACTGTACAGCGGAGGTTGGTCTATCGACTGGCCTATGTGGTCTATCGACCGCTATTTTAATCTGATGCGCAAATTTAGAGTTAGAATTCCGAAGCCCATTGTAATTAGGTTTAGGAATAAGAGTTACGTAATATTCCTATATAACGTAACCTTAGTTTTCAGAATAAGAGGAAGCTTTTATCAAGTTTTACCATCAATAATTAGGGTTCTTGAGATTATTTCGTCATCAATAAAGTTTACTTTTGCATTCGGTTTTGATCCTTTCTCTGCAATTCCTTTTACGGTATTCTCTGTTCCAATATTCAGTTTTATTACTTTATTTGTTCGTAGTATAGAATTGCTAGTTTAGGTTTCCCAAGAGCCAAATTATTGATTCATGTTAGTTAACTATTTAGTTATTTCGATCATGAATTCTTCTGTTTTATTCGTAAATTTTATTGTTGTTGTTTTTATCGTAATAGTCATGAGTAGCTAAAATTTCTATGCTAGGAATTAGGGAATCTATGGCGGCATGAGTTAATTTTATTAAGTCTAGGTTGAACCCATACCGGCCTTATTTACCTTTGTGAGATTTTTACCCCTTGCTAGATTGAGAAATTAGCAGAGTTTGATTTCTTACAAGTAATTGGAAAACCAAGTGGAGTGAAAGCAAGCTAGTTTCTTTCTAGGCTGAAAGAAGACCGAGAGGCTTAATTTGAATAGGGACTTAGACGACCTATTTGACATCCTGAGACGGTATTGGACAGACCTTGACTTTACTAGACTGACCCTTAAGCCATGGTGAACCGAAATTCCTAGCTACTTTTTATCATCTGCTTAAACTTCATTTAATTTTCGGTAGTTAGTATAGAATCAATCGACCAAAACACCCCCCCCCCCTTATTTGTTACTTTTAGACTGAAATCTAGAACAACTGAAATTCCCTTCCTCCCTGTGGTTCGACTCGTGCTACCGCTGTCTACAGTAGTAGTTGGAATTATAAATATTATTTTTGACACCTTACGACGGGTATCAATGCACATGTCCAATAATGAATCATATGCATAAGAGCATGATGATTCATTGGGAAGCCATAGAAGAATCGTCATGTATTCTCGGGAAGAATCCGATGAGCGATTTCAGTGTTGGACAGAACACTCTGTTATGTGTCAAGAGGTTGCACATATTAAAGTTCGAACACGCGTAAGGATTTATGAAAATCCTAAGCTTTTCAAGCTAAAAGGAGAAATAAGAAGTTTGGAAAGATACTTAGTTGAAATAAGAAGTTACTCAAAACTAATATTTTATAAAATTCTAGGACTTGTGAGAAGTACTAGGCTAATCATCTTGACAATTGTTGCAAGACTCTACAAAACATATACCTAGTGCATTGTGTATGGGTGGAGTACTTGATCAGTGCAAGTTATATCATTCACCACAAATTCGTTGGTTATGTGATAAACAACCAGAAAGTTCTTTCAAGATAAAGAACCCAAACCGAGGTTGGGAACCTATATGTGTACTTGGTAAGGTTCATGCTATGAGAGATAACATGAATGTAAAGGAAAATGCGATTAAGAAGTTTGAACACATGGACATATGGTATATTAAACTTCTATTGCAGTCGACTGGTGGTTACACACTTACGAAATGCATCACAAGGTTGTAATACGATATTGACTACCCGAATATAACGTCGACATTTGTCGTTTGAGTTATTATTAACTCACCTTATACTTTGTTACATCCAAACGAGTTGTAGAGACAATTGAACCCCGTTAAAGTGAACACGGATTCGCATTCTATTCGCCCATAGTTACTTACATGAGGTGACGTCTCGAAGTGACTAGAATATGATGCGATTGATGGCAAGTTCAAGTGCCATGGAGTCATATGAGAATGACTAGTCGATCACATAGGCAGACTGTTAGGAACACTTTGTCGGGCCTTATGACCGCTTATAGAGTTCTGGCAAATTTATATAGCCTGGTCGTGGCGAGAGCTACTATAGTATTCTAATGAGTCGATTCTTTTGACAAAAGACTATTCGCCTAAGATGGCACAGTTTTAGATTAACTTTGATTTGTGTTACTACGACCTTCGTAAATGGGGTCAAATGGGCATATTTTGGGTTAAGATGGCTGTGGCTAGTCGAAGGGAATGAGTGCGATAGGAATTGTCCACTACTAGTCAGGGTTATAACAATATCTCAGGGCCACTCGAGGAGCAATGAACTGGAAATGCGTGGCCATGCTCGGAAGATATATATGGTAGATAAATCCGGTCAATCAGTTATTCTCCAGATCGAGGAAACCCCTCTCGATATAATCACTTGCAAGTACAACCTGAAAGACACCTTGCATTGAGTAGGATATAGTAATAGGACAAGAGAATTAGTGACGCACACTTGTCGAGGACAAGTGGGAGATTGTTGGAATATGTGTCCTCCGACAATAATGCGATCACAACTATCGATCATAATGATCACATATTTAAATCTCATTTTAAAGAATACAATTGGGAAGTAATATTTTACTGTCAACTGGTCCACACATATCGGTAATGATTGGCTGACTAGAGTTTGACATTACTGTCGTGCGATGGTGGTGATCAGTTGATCCCCTTAGGTCATACCTAAAGGGTAACACTCTTAATTGATTATTTAATTGATCGTATGACGATACGGGTTAATTAAATTACTTAAAATTGACGGACGATTTTGGAAGTAATATTTACGTATCTCATTATAATTTGATTAAATAAGATACGGTCTAAGTGATCGAATTATTTTGTTACTTAGATGAAATTATTGTTTAAGGAAACAATTGCATTTGAATGAATAATTTATTATAAATACAAGATGTTGTAATTTATAATTGGTAAAATATTTTGGTATAAGTAATTATGAATTACTAAGTCAATTTTGTATATGACGTATTTTTATTAATACGTTGATTTTTAATATGTTAAAAATACATAACAATTTTACATGACATGTGACAAATGGACAAATTGACAAAATATGTGTAAAATGAATTCTCCATTTTACACCTAAATGTGCCGAAATAAGGAGGGTATTTGGCTTATTTTTGTGTTAATTATATTTAGTGGAAGGCATAATCATAAGTCCTAATGCATAGCCTTACATGCCTAAAATTCTTGGGAAGATTTGAAGCTTATGCATTGGCCCTTTTCACCCCTCCTACCCGGTTTCCCTTGTCAAAAGGCCAAGGGTCTTTTGCTCTCTAACACTTAATAATTCACTACATGCAAACTTGTGAATCATTATTCATTCAACCATCTAAAATAAGAGTTTTAGAGAGAAAAATCTTCTTCCTTCTTCTCCCTCTCTTAACCGAAATAAGAGAACAAAATAAAGATTTTGGGTCAATTTTATTTAAATTAGTATTGTTCTAGTATTAATAATATTAATTTTATTAAGTGGTTACCTTGGGTATTATTCCTTGGGAGGGATTCTATACTTGAATCCTTGTTCTTCCATTTTAGGAGTGCTCAAGAACAAGTAGGAAGGAGATCTTACTTATGCCCAATAATCCGAAATCTTCAATGTAAGATGATGATTTCTTCCTTATTCTTTTATTGTTTGCATGCATAAGATCATCTTTTAATTTTATGACTAAATTAAAATTAAAACATATATGAATATGTTAAGTAAATAGATATAGATTTCTAACCAACTACGCTTTGGCATTGGTGAGAATGGAAATCTTTGCTACCTTACCACTTCCACACCTCCCACTCCCATATTCATGCCGACCTCTTTGGTAAGAGAATCTTGTAAGGAGAATCTCACAAATTCCATGGCATCCTTATTTGTAGAAGTAAGGAAAAATATTATATTGAGTGGGAGTTCAAGCATGAATGTCCTTGCAATTGAAAGGAGTAATGGTATTATTAAAGGAAAGTAAAAAAAGGGTAAGAAACCCGAACCCGATAATGGATTGGAAGTGGATAGTGAGACTACCACAACCAAAACCAAGAAGGGTGCCCAATCGTACGATGAATGTCATTATTGTAATGTCATGGGCCACTGGAAGCGAAAATGCCCCAAGTATTTTGGAGGTATCAAAATTGGACTTGTCAGTCCAGTCGGGGTTAAGTAATGTGGAAGCACTTAGCAAGGGTGACGTGGATCTCCGATTAGCAAATGGATCTAGAGTAGCCGCCATTTCAAAGGGAACCTATGTGATTGCCTTAACTAAGTGATTTTAAGTTGCATCTACATAATTGTTATTATGTACCCACTTTGTCTAAAAACATTATTTTCATTTCTGTGTTAGACATTGAAGGATTTTTCTTTTGCCATAAAAACAATCGTTGTATTTTGTTTAAAATTACTTGGCCGTGAGCCAAGCCACTTCTTTAAATGGTATTTATGTTTTAGACACTTCCAACTCAACTAAAGATATCTATAAATCCAAAAGACGCATAATTAGTGACCCAAATGAATCATACATTTGGCTTTTTCGATTAGGTCACATAAATGAGAAACACATTAAAAGGCTAGTGTCGACTGGATTTATTGGACTATTTTATTTTCAATCATATGGAATATGCGAATCTTGTCTCCTTGGAAAAATGATCCGTGCTCCCTTTAGTGGTAAAGGGACATGAGCAAGTGATTTGTTGGAACTAATACATACCGATGTATGTGGTCCAATGATTATCGCCGCTAGGGGTAATTATGACTACTTCGTCACTTTTATCGACGATTTAAGTAGATATGGGTATGTTTACTTAATCAAATATAAAAGTGAAGCTTTTGAGAAATTTAAAGAATTTCAAAAGGAAGTAGAGAACCAATTGAACAAGAAAATTAAAGCATTACGATCCGATCGTGGTGGCGAATATCTAAGTAATGAATTTGATTCTCACTTATGGATTATGATCTTGTGTCACTACCTATAAGATCAAACTAATATGAGTCGGGTTGAGTTGTTGAACTCAGTTTTGGGGATTTGAAATCCAAAACGGACAAATTATTTTAAACGAAAGGTCAACCTGGAGATACGTAAAATAGCAAGTCTATTTAACAAATGACATGGATCAGACTTGCATATTACATGAATCAAACTGCCATAATAGGGTTGGTGTATTTATGAGCTAACACGTCAGTCTAGACGAACTTGTTTTACTTCACCATATATGTTTGTAGCTCACAAAGCTATTTCTTAAGAAGATAGAAGTATTTCTAAGAGATAGAGTGAGAGTAGATCATCACAAACATGTTTTATAGTTAATGTGTTACTTTTGAAAGTAATGGAACTATAATCTATTGAGATAGAGTGGAAGTAAAGTACATATGTCTTATTGTCAATATGTTACTTTTCGACAGCAATGGAATTATGACCTATTGAATGATCAATCGCGAGTAGTCCCAAATCGACTTCGTTACATAAAAGCCATAGCATCACAATCCAAAAAAAAAATCAATTTATACTCAAGTAGATTTACTTTATGGCGATGGTCTCTTTAAAGTAAATAGAACTTTAGAGTACCTAAAAGCATAGATTGACATGAAGATGTTAATCAAGATAAATCATGTTAGGAATTGCCACATTTCATTTTGATGAAGAATGACAAATGGTATTAAAAATTCGCTTTTCTAAAATGGGAATTTAGAGAAGGATGTGTACGGAACACAAAACCTTAGATAAAGATCTAAGAATCCTAACATATTATGCAAAGCTTACTTAAGCGATCCTAGAATGATCTTAAGCAAGCATCAAAGGATTGTAACAATCATACTTTTCGTTCATGTGATAATTAAGAATGGTTTCATTCACATTGTTGAAGAATCATGTTTATACATGGAGTTAAGTGGGAGCCAGAATTATTTTTCCCATGTCTTATATGTTGATAACATATTACTCGTTGAGAATAATGTACCAATGCTCTCCTCTGTGAAAGAGTGATTGGGAAACTAGGAAAAGGTGTAATGTATTCTAGATTTCCGAATCTATGTGTTTAATTTGAGAGAATATTGGCATAGAGTCGAGAGCCTTATGATGATAAGATCTTTCATATCTGTTTATCAACAAGGTTGAGTAGGTTATTCATATTGATGAAAGTGGAATTACTATGATAGAGTCATAGTCATTCACTGAACCTAAATAAGTTGCTGATCACATGAAATCGATTTCTAATGTTTCGGCCATTAGAACGATCATGTATGCCATTATATGCACATGCCGTGATGAATCATATGCTTGGAGCATAATAAGTCAATAATAAGTTAATTCGAATGAAGGTCTTTTGAAAGCCTTAAAGAACATCCTTTTAGATTCTTGAGGAGAATTGGGGATTCGTTCTTATGTTTGGATGATATTCTATATTGTGTGTTAAAGGGTTGCACAAACTCTAGTTTCCAAACCTATAAGGATTTATTAAAATCCTAGGCTGATTTTATTGACTTAGGAGTAAGTGACTAGAGAAATGTTTTAGTTTCAACCATTGCAAGTTCTACAAACAGAATCTAAGTACATTGTGATAAGATGGTCAACATAGGGAATGAGAGTAGATCCCTCTACCAAAGACTTTATTACAAGTTATATGATAATAGTGGGAGCATCTTCCAAGTACAAGAGCCCAAGTCTAGTAAGAAGACTAGACATCTACTTAGATAAATTCATGTTATTAGAAATAACATGGAATAGGAGGAAATAGCAATTCATAAAGTTGGAATGAATGGATACATGGTATATGCACTTACCAAACTTTTATTGCAATTTAACTAGTGTAAAATGTACACTATAGATTATAAGATATGAAGTAGTAATAAGGTATTGACTATTCATATATGATAATTGCATTTATCGTTCGAGTTTCTTTAAACTTATCCATTACTTTGTTATATCCAAATGGGTTGTTGAGACAATATTGAACCCCATTAAAGTGAACTGGATTGACATAGTATTCACCCCTGGTTACTTATAGGAGGTGACTTCTCGATGTGACTAGAGTGTGATGCGATTGATGGCAAGTTCAAGTGCCATAGGGTCATATGGGATGACTAGTCGATCACATAGACAGACTTTATGAGACACTCTGTCGGGCAGTGACAGCTTATAGAGTTCTGGAAATTTATAAAGCCTGGTCGTGGCAAGAGCTACTATATTATTCTTATGAGTCAATTCTTTTGACTAGAGACCATTCGCCCAAGTTGGCCCAAGTTTCTGATTGGCTTTGATTTATACTATGCGACTGTCGTAACTGAAGTCAAATGAGTGTATTTTGGGTCATGATGATATGTGGCTAAACGAAGGGAATAGTGCGATATGAATTGTCCACCCCCTTGTCAGGGTTATAGAAAATCTCAGGGCCACTCGAGAAGTAGTGAACTGAAAATGCGTGGCCACGCTCGGAAGGTATCTACGGTAGATAATTCCGGTCAAACAGTTACTCTCCAGATCGAGGAAACCACTCAAGATATTATCAAATGCAAGTACGACCTGCAAGACACCTTCCATTGAGTGGGAGAATCTAATAGGACAAGAGAATTGGTGACGCACACCTGTCTCGGACAAGTGGGAGATTGTTGGAGTATGTAAGGGATGATTCATTATATAGTCAACTGATCGACATTAATCGGTAATGATTAGCTAATTAGAGTTTAACATTACTGTCGTTTGACCGTGGTGATCAGTTGATCCCTTAAGGTCACACCTATAGGACAATTCCCTTAATAGACTAGTTGATTAATTTTATGTTGATACAAGTTAATCAATTCCTTAAATTTGAACAATTCATTTGTTAGTGAGAATATTCATATGTTATTGTAATTTTATTAAATAAGATTTATTTAGTAATTAAAAGATTTTGTTACTAAAATTCATTATTGTTTATGAAACAATAGAGATATGAATGAATGGTTAATTGTAACTACAAAATGTTGTGAATCATATTAACATGACCCATTTTATACCATGTAATTGTGAATTACTAGACAATTTTTTATATGTAATTTAATTAATATATAATTATATATATTTGATAAATATGCATTGAATTAATTAATAACATGTTACATGTTACATGTGACATATTGTTTGACAAATGACAAACTGACAAAATAAAATGGAAGTCCATTTTATATGAGGACCGAAATATAGAGGGGTTTATAGGATAGTGGATGTTTTATTTAATTAATAAATAAAACATCATAATAATCTATGTAATAGCCTTGCATACCTAGGCATTTAGAAAAGAGAAAAAGGAAAAGGGTGAAGGCCATGCATTGGCCTTCCACAACCTCCCTAACCGGCTCCCCCTCTTTAAACATAGAGAATTGTCTCTATCATTTCATTCATGCATTTTTGCCTCTTACTCTCTCAAAATGCTTCTCTTTACTTTTCGCTAAAATTAGTTTTAGATCTCACATAAGTTGTTCATCTAAAATTGTAATATCAATATATAAGATTAGTAGTGTAGTAAAAGATATTATTATAATTATTTTAAGGGTTACTAGTATATTAATCTAGTTAGTTAATATATTAGTTTAAGGGTTTTGTTTTGGGTGCAACAAGAGAGGATCTCTACATTTGGGATTTAGGAGGATCATCCATAATACTTGAGCTCAAGAACAAATAAGGAAGTTGTCCTTATTTGTGCCCAAATTTCGAACCATATATAATGCAAGGAACATTATTTTTCTCTTTATCTCTTAATTAGTTATGCATGCACTAGATCTTAATGAACTTAAGTTAATATGTTAATTAGTTCACTATTAGAAAAGTCTAATCATAGGTATATGAACCCTTCAGGCATCTTATGTCCGTCACTGGAGTCTCATCTTTGGACCTGACACGATCAGTTCGTATCCCTGGCTTGGAATTCATGATTTGTATTTATCCGGAGAGGTTGATGAGGCAAGTGGGCCTCAAGCAGAAGATTCTGAAGCTTGACACCGTCCCTCAAACTGCATTGGCACATACTACAAAGATTTGTCGGGAATGGGCAATCAGGTGGGCTTAGAGGAACATGTGGTTTATACCAGTTCCTGTTGGCTCTTTATGGGTATCTAACTCATACTTGCAATGGAGGAAGGCTGGTACTTTCGAAGAGCACGAGAAATTAAGGAAACACGAGCCTATTGACTACAAGATAGGTGAGGTATCAAAGGAGAACCAGAAGTACTTGACTGAGGAGGAAGAAGAGGCCGGATTCCGAGTCATTCATCCGTCGAAGAAACCAAAGACCGCTTCTGCCGTAGAGATGGTGATGCATCGAAATGGCAAGGCTAGACCGCGAGAGAGACCTTTGGTTATTAGGTCGGAGATTACACAAGAGCGTCCGTCTCGTGGTTGAGACAAGAAGTATGACAAGGGTGACAAAGGCAAAGGGAAAATGGAAGAATAGCCTTAGTCATTTGTTATTATTTAAGTTGTAATAAACGGCGGGGTTTTTAGAATCCTAGCCTAGCATTCATTTTCAGCATTTTTTTATTATTTGAAATATTATTATTATTTATGGAACAAATGAATAAAAGATTAATTAGTTTAGAAACTATTATGATTTTCTTTTATTATTCTTGTCGAATTTCAAATGCGAATGCAAATGTCATTCTATTTACATTAAAAAAAGATGGGTTGTATCCAGTGAAGGATTGCCTACGTATTCATTAAAAAATGAAATCAAACCCTGTGCATAGTTCGAATAAATGCAAAAGAATAATTGTTCGAAGCAAGAGCTTGTAATGAACATTTTAGAAAATAAGCATGAGCTTTAGTTACTCCTAAAATACAATTTAATTTATTTGATGATGTGAGGATGTCGAAATGCCAAAATGCAAGAACATGGTGACATGACCATTCTTTCAGAGAGCCAAGGGCCATTTTTATTTCGTGTCGCATGCGCGGCACGTGAGTGTTTATGCGAGGCGCGTTTCTTATCCTGTACTAAGGGTAATATTGTTTCAGTTGGTCGAGGTTAGTTGGGTTAGCAAATTCATTCCCATCTAGGTCTGTAATCCTAATCGCACCCTCTGAGAGTATGGACTTGACTAGAAAAGGTCCGGCCCAGTTGGGTTTAAACTTTCCATGTGGATCGACAGGTAGGAGAGCTCTGACTGATTTGAGGACAAGTCTCCTTCTTTGATGTTCCTGGGCTTAACCCGTTAATTGAAGGCTCGTTTGATACGTGCCTAATATGTTTGCACATTATGTAATGCTCGCAATCTTCGTTCATCCAAGAGGATTAGTTCTTCATATCTCTATTCCATTCAGCTTCTGGAATTTGACTTTCAAGCAAGATGCGTAAAGACGAGATTTCTAGTTCGATAGGTTACACAGCTTCCATACCATAGGTTAGAGAGAAAGGAGTAGCCCCAGTGGGTGTCCTAAATGATGTGCGATAAACCCATAGCACGAAAGTTATTTTGCTAGGCCAATCTCGATAATTGTCGATCATTTTCTTGAGGATCATGACGACATTCTTGTTAGCTGCCTCTACCGCGCCATTAGTTTGAGGTCTATAAGGCGAGGAATGGTGGTGCTTGATTTTGTATTTGGCTAGCAATTACGCAGCTTCGGCTTGGAAATGTGACCCATTGTCACTAATGATCTCATGCGGGCGTATGGCGCGTTGTCCCCTCTTATCCATATCTGGTGGATATGTACCATTGAGCTTGAAATTTAGGATGGCTTGGAACCAAGGTTCCTCTGGACTTTCTTCTTCATCTGTAATTTGGTGTACATAGGCTGGTTCTGACCGTCGTTCAATGCATAAAGGCATTTCTACCATGTTGTCTGGCATATTAATCAACGATGCAAGTTTTACAAGAGCGTCTACAAATTGATAGGTGACTTGATCGAAGAATTGGGCAACTTGATCTATCCTAGCCTGATAGGGTGCTAAAATTTCACTTCGAATTTTCCAAGATCCCGTAACTTGGTTGATGATCAAGGAGGAGTCCCCGTGAACTCGAAGATTCTTGATGCCTAAACTTACTGCCGCTTGTAGACCAATGAGGCAATCTTCATATTCCGTTGCGTTATTCGTCACCTCGAAGTCGAGTTTGACATAAAGTGGTGTATGCTCGCCTTCAGGAAAAATGAGCAACACTCCTATTTCAATTCCTCTTAAATTTGACGCGCCATCAAATTAAAGATCCCAAGAGTCCTTTTATGACCTTTAGAGGTACATATTTGAGATCGAACTCTGTAGTGGCGTAGCTTCTTTATTGCCCACACAAGAGCAAGGCATGTCTTTTCGAGAGGTGTGTACTTACACTCATATTCCAATAACTTCTTACTAAGGTAGGAGATAACTCTTTCTTCTTTTCCAACAGTTTGTGCGAGCATAGCCCCCATGGCTTTTTCGGTTACCGTGAGATATAAACTAAGAGGTTGATCTCGTTGGGGAGGCATTAGCACTGGTGGCTTGGCAAGTATTTCCATGATCCTGTCAAACGCCTTTTGACAGTCATCTTCCCCATATGGTATGATTTGTTTTCTTGAGCTTTTTGAAAATGGGTTCGTAAATCATAGTAACCTTCGATATGAGTCGGCTTATATACTGTACTTTGCCCATAAACCCTCTAACCTCTTTCTCTGTTTGGGGTTGCGGCATTTCGATTAAAGCTTTGATCTTGGATGGATCAATTTCTATTCCTCTCTAACTGACGACATATCCCAGAAGCTTGTATGACGTGACCCCAAACGCACACTTGTGAGGATTGAGCCTCATGTTGTACTTGCGCAATCTTAGGAAGAATTTGCAAAGGTTATCAATATGCCCCTTCCTATCCTTGGACTTAACAATCATATCATCGACGTACACTTCTACTTCTTTATGCATCATTTCATGTAGCAATGTGGTCGCAGTGCGTTGATATGTAGCTCCATCGTTGATTAGTTCGAATGGCATTTCTGTATAGCAATATGTGCCCCATTGAGTAACGAAGGGATTTTATGCATGTCTTCTATGGCCATTTTGATCTGATTATACCCTGCATACCCGTCCATGAAGGATAACAACGCTTGCTCAGCTGTATTATCTACCAATATATCGATGTTTGGTAAAGGGACGTCGTCCATGGGACTTGCTTTGTTTAAGTCTCCGAAATCAACATAAACTCGGATTCGCCCATCCTTTTTGGGTACGGGGACTATGTTAGCCACCCAGTTTGAATACTCAGAAACTTTGATGAACCCGGCTTTGAATTGTTTATTGACTTCTTGTTTGATTTTAAGAGCCCATTCGGTCCTCATTCGACGAAGCTTCTGTTTTACAGGTTTGAAACCGGGCTTGATTGGAATTCTGTGTTCTATAATATCCATGTCGATTCCTGGCATGTCCTTGTAAGACCAAGCGAAAACATCCTTGAACTCGTGTAGGAGATCTATGAAATTGGCCCTTTCAGTTGGGTTTAAGGTCGTCCCTATCCTAAGTTCTTGGGGTTCGAGTTCGGTTCCTACATTGATGGGTTCAGTATTTTCTATAACTGGTGTCCCTTCCCCCTCTTGTAATATTTCTTTAACTATGTAGGGAGGTAATTCGACTGAGTCTGGGTCAGGATCATCCTCATTATCATCGTAAATAGAATTGCATTCAGAATAACACAAAGAGTAAGCAGAATCTGATTTATTCATATTAAATTTGGAAAAGAGTTGAAACAAAGAAGCCATTTGTTTAGTAGTGAGTGGCGGTAAAGGGACAGCTGCTGGGACATTTCCCAAGCTACTGTTACTATTAGATGCTATGCTAGGAGAAACAAAGGGATGGGGAGTGACGACAGAAGTAGACTCCTTAGCGACTTCTCTAGACTCAGACTCTGACTCCGACTCCGACTCTGACTCAAATGCGTTATCTCCAGGCTCTCCTTTGAACATCTCTCCTTCTCCAGTAGTGACCTTGAAGAGCTTTCCTTGGTTTTTAGTCCACTTTATCGACTTTCTCCATCCTTTCTGTTGATTCGAACTGGTTTTGGTAATTAGCGCTTTTGGGGTGAAATGGTCATCTTGAAGTATCATGGTAATGATCTCATCATGTGTTGCTCTGACAAATCGATCTTCCCCAAACAGGAGGCTAATGACCTGTTCGTCTAAAAAAAGCGTTTGATGAGTTTTGACAGTAGGAACTGAAGGAAATGTAGATCTATATACATACTAACATACTCATATATGTTAAAATTAATTTGTCATAAAATTAAAGGTGGATTTTATGCATGCAAACTTTAATAAAAGAAGATAAGAAAACATTTTCTCACCATAATAATTTCGGTCATATTGGGCACCAACAAGATCTCCTTCTTGTTAGTTCTTGAGCTTTCCAATAATGGATGAACATACAAAAATCCCAAAGTAGAGATTCTCCAATTAGTAGCACCCAAGACAATCCCTTAATCCCACAAACTAACATGTACTAGATGTTTATATTGTGGTTTACCTTAAATTTGATTACTAATACTCATATATTACTTTGATAAAATTAGTAATCTTACAAGAACAATTTGGATTAAAATCTCATCTTTTTGATGAAGATTGAAGAGAGAGAAGAGAGAATATTCATGAACACTTGCATGTTAATTGAATGGTAGTGTAAGAATAAAAGAAAAGAACCAACAACCCATAAAGAGAGGGAGTGTCACGGTTTTGGAGCCTCAAATGGCATCATTTCTTTTCCTTTTACTCTTCTCAAAAATAGTAGGTGTGTAAGATGTGTAAGACTAGTTGTAGGTAGGCATCATTATGTTTATTTTATCAATTAAAATAAAACAACCAAAACCCACTAACACACCCTCCATTTTCGGTCCATTACTTAAAATGGACTACCATTTTATTTTGTCAATTTGTCATTTGTCACACAATATGTCACATGTAGTATGATACATGTTATTAATCAATTTAATGCATATTTTTCACATAAATATCATTTCATGAATTAATTAAATTACATACAACAAATTGACAAGTGATACTTGATCACATAAATAAAATGGGTCATATAGTTATAATTCACAACTTCTTGTAATTATAATTAACCATTCATTCTTATCTTTATTGTTTCTCAAACAATAAATAATTTTAGCAACAAATCATTTTATTACTAAAATGAATCTTATTTAATCCCATTACAATAAGATATCAATATTCTCTCTCACAAATCGAATTGTTCAATTTTAAGGAATTAATTAATCTGTATCGGTATACAACTAATTAACCTTTTCAATTAAGGGAATCGTCCTTTAGGTGTGACCTCAAGGGATCAACTGATCACCACCGTCGCACGACAGTAATGTCAAACTCTAGCCAGCCAATCATTACCGATATGTGTAGACCAGTTGACTATATATGTAATGTATCATCCCTTCCGTATTCTTGAAATGATATTTAATAATGATATTTAAATCATATGATCGCACTATTGTTGAGGACACATTTCCCAACAATCTCCCACTTGTCCTCGACAAGTGTGCGTCACCAATTCTCTTGTCCTATTACTATCTCCCACTCAATGCAAGGTGTCTTTCGGGTCGTACTTGCAAGTGATCATATCGAGAGTGGTTTCCTCGATCTGGAGAATAACTGATTGACCGGATTTATCCACTCTGGATACCTTCCGAGCGTGGCCACGCATTTCCAGTTAATTACTCCTCGAGTGGCCCTGAGATATTGTTTTAACCCTGACAAGGGGGTGGACAATTCCTATCGCACTTATTCCCTTCGACTAGCCACAGCCATCATAACCCAACATATGCCCATTTGACCCCATTTACGAAGGTCGTAGTAACATAAATCAAAGTTAATCTGAAACTGTGCCATCTTAGGCGAACAGTCTTTAGTCAAAAGAATTGACTCATTAGAATACTATAGTAGCTCTCGCCACGACCAGGCTTTATAAATTTGCCAGAACTCTATAAGCGGTCACTGCCCGACAAAGTGTTCCTAATGATGCCTATGTGATCGACTAGTCATCTCACATGACTCTATGGCACTTGAACTTGCCATCAATCGCATCACACTCTAGTCACTTCGAGACGTCACCTCATACAAGTGACTATGGGCGAATACAATGCTAATCCGTGTTCACTTTAACGGGGTTCAATTGTCTCTACAACCCGTTTGGATGTAACAAAGTATAATAAAAGAGTTTTAAAGTAAAACTCGAACGACAAATGCGATTATCACATATGAATAGTCAATGCCTGATTACTATTTCATGTTCTATAATCTAATTTGATCTTGTACGTAGTTGTTCATTTCAATTCAATTGAAATGACATGACTCATCACGTTTAGCCTTTGAGAAGGCTTTGGTCATTAGGTTTTATCAATTTCTTGTACCTTACTTAACCTCACTACATACTCGTTTTCCTTTGTAATGTATACATTTGCATTACAAAACTTTCTGAGTACGTGTCGAGATCCAATCAAGACATAGGCCCTCTAGCCTAAGAATAGCTCCCACTGTTGTTTTCACAATTGTGCGGGACTCATCCTTCTTGCACATCTCATGATCGCAAGTGTACTCAATTTCCGTTATAAATATCTCTCATTGTTCTTTATTGCCTAGAACGATTCTAGAAAATCTACTTCTTAATAAACATTGCCACAATGGTATCTTAACCATCCTAATGTGTTTTGATTATGGTTTTGTCGGAAACCATGCGCAATCTCAATTGTCAATTGTCACTTGTGTAACACCCTTACACAATATTGCATCATAAACACTTTGCATCATAGCCTTAATGCTTCTGCAAGCACTTAAGGGTAATCTTTATAGCTTACTTGGTAAAGATTACTTAAATTCGATTTTGAAAACAATTCATCATACTCAAAGCATATGAAGTGTTATACATCATTTATTTTTAATTGATTCGGCAGCGGAAGCAAATGAAATCAATCAAATATATTTAATTTAATTGAACTAGTCATGAATCTTATCAACATAAGACTTCTTAATGATGCTAATATCATGTGGATTTATCTTCATAAATCCGGATATTCAAGATGTATTATAATACTCCAAAAGTCTTAAATCATTCTCAATGATCAATATGTCATCCACATATCGGACTAATTAAAAATTCCCGTAACTCCCACTAAACTCCATGTATAAACACAACTTCTCGACTTATCGAGAAATGTTTTATCACATGATCAAAATGTTGATTCCAACTCATTGATGTCCTACTTAAGATTCTCTCTTAAGTTTCACATTATCTTAGGATTGCAAGAATCTATAAAACTCATGACATGTATTGAATACATTCCTTCTATTGAAGAAGTGGGTTTTAGATTCACTTGCTGTGTATTTTATAATAATGAAACACAATCCCTAAGAAGATCCAAATAGACTTAAGCATTTCAACTGGTGCAAAACCCTTTGCAACCAATCAAACCTTGAAATTTCTCTTTATTAGTGCAAAAAACCCTTTGCAACTAATCAAGCCTTTTATATTGGATTTTCATGGCTCTAAGCCTTATATTGAGTTGCGACTTAAACACTCTTATGTAAGTCATTTGTTGATTACTTTCCAGAAGCAATCAACTTGAATCAAACAATTTCTTTTGTAAGTTATAAGCTCTTTACTTTCTTAAAAGTAGCATGAATTCATCATTTTTAACAAGTGACGAATTTAACCTCCTAGGTTCAAAAAGAAACAATGTCTTACACAAAACGTCTCATGTAGCCAAGAAAGACCAGTTTCTTGCGACATAACATTCTCTGTGGCATTCTTTGTGGCTCTTGAATAATTTCTCCCACTCTGTCTTCTAGAAATAAACTTGTGTTTTAGAAAGACAGCTTCACGAGCCGCAAACCCGTCGTACTCGTGATAATTGAAGAGGGAAAAATGAGCATTTGTTTCTTGTGAAAACTTACAAACATGGTACTTTTACCATTTCATATCTTATATGATTCGATTTAGTGGAAAAATAATTTAGACAAAACGATAAAATCCCCAAAAGGATCAAGTAACTCAAAGTAACTTGATCGAAGTCCAAACCTTATCGAATAGCGTTTGATTTCTTATCCATCCACACATTATTTCATAATGCGTGCTAAGAGAGATTAACTTGTGATACTATATCACATTTCCTTGGCTTATATCAAAGTCTTCACTTTGATAATCCCATCATGACTAAATCGTGATTCCTTGAACTCTTGAACTTCTTCAAAGATTTCTCTATTTACCTTATTAAGTGAACACACTAGCGTCAACTTAAATCGTTGGTAAAAGAGAATGATCAACCTATTATGGATCAATGATTTATAACCTCGATCTCCTTTTCAACCAAAAGGCACGAGACATCTTGCTTTGAATACAAGATACGCATATACCATTAACAATCTAATGGTTTCAAGAGTACTCGTTAACTCTTTGCGTTCATTATTCCAAAATTTTAAGGTTTAATCTTGGGTTACCAACTTGAGTCTAGCATCATCTTCATGATATATTATTCTAGTTTGGTTTAGAATATAATCACCTTGATGATGGGCTAGCCATACATCAAATCATGGTGTATAGGGTCACAAAAGTGAAACCTCTTTTGTATCTATAACAAATTGTATTCTTATTTATAGTTTATGTACTTAATAGTCACAATTAAGTACAACTCCAAACCCGAAAACTAGATTTAGTACACAATGACTCTATCTCTTGACTTCATTGTTGCTAGTCGTCATTCTCTAATCATCCTATGTATCAAACATAATGATGAAAACCACCACCGGTTTCTAATATTGACGAAGTAATACTAGCAAAATTTATGTTTAATCAAATAAACATTTAACGAAGAAGGTCCCATTAGATGTCCCACAACTAACTTGTTGATTCTTCAATAATTTGGGGTAGTTTCCTTTCTTGTGTCCAACATTTAGGACAATGGAAACTTTGTCGGTCGGAATTGATAGGTTTAGTATCGTTATTCTCAACAACTTTACCTTTAACATTACCTTGTATCAATTCCATTTACTTCTTGAACCTCGTCCTCATCTTAACAGTTTAAGAGAATGCTCCCACTTATTTCAATGAGTCTTTGCTTTGAGAAGCAAAATTGAATTCACGAAGATCACTCTTCATTTGTTCGTTTTAGTCTTAAAACTTTCATTGAAGTGGTTGCGTTATTTTGGTCAATTACGAATTCTGGACAAAACTAATTACCAAAACAATTTATCGCTTCAAGGTACTTAATTCATTTAAGTACATGAAAAACAATCCATTGTAAGTAGATGTGTTAGTCAAGAATCAAAAACCTGTTTGATAATGAATAACTTTAATCTATACTCTTTACAAGAGATCCTTAGCAATGGTTCATATGAGGTTTTATAAGCAAATTCAAATTTTGTCTTTAGTTACGATGTTTTAATGGAGATTTGTATCAAAATCGAAATGATATCGTATATGAATTGTGGTAAAGAAATAGAACAATATAATAACGGAATAGTGAAAACAAAACATTTATCGTTATATTAATACTTGTAAATAACAAGTAAAGCATTTACATAGTGACCTCTACCCAACTATGATAAATGATTCCAAGACCCAAATTCATATCGACTTAGGCACGGGGTAGCCGATGCAACCTTCATCAATATAACTCGGTAGATTAACTTTTTAATCGATTCTACTTTTAGAACTCTTGGTCGATAAAATTACTCTAATGTTTATCTATAGCCCAAAACACATCAACAAGGGCACGGGGTAGCCGATGCAACCCTTATCAATAACTTTTGTTGAGTTCAATCCAAATTTCGAATAAATGTGTCCATTATCCAAACCCACATTAACTAAGGCAAGGGGTAGCCGATGCAACCTTCATCAACATGAATTCGGTGGATAGACATTTATCACCCACTTCCCCTACGTAACAAGGTTTGTACCCCGGGGTAGCCGAGCGCACTCCCTCGCGAAATAGGTTTTCATGGTTTCTACTATTTGGTAAGGCTATGTCTCAATTAATTGTTTTAGCGAGAGGTCATGTCAATTTATTATCTATCACGTTTTAAGTGAACTAAAGCGGTGAACTACGATAATTCGAATTGACACGGTCGATAAACTCGATAAAATAAGGATGCATGTTTAATTATGGCGATTTAGCGATGCATGTGACATAAAATAAAATGCAAGCATAAAATAAATAAATCCTAGTATGGCCTTTCCTAAAATAGAAAAACTATTTAACTATTACAAATTCGGAAACCAACTCCATTGGTCCCTTGAACTTCGGTTGTGGCACGCATCTCGAGGTAACACCGTCTTTATGTATCGCCATTCTTGAAGAAATCCGTCTTTGGGAACTCCGGAATGAATAAAATTACATAATAAATTACATAATTTCCTATTATACATTTGTAACTAAAATAAAATAAATCTATTAAATTACAAAACGGTGATACGAGATCACAATAAAAATTACAACCGAATCGATATTCCCATACATTTCGGGAAATACCAATTAAAAACTAAGGCCATACTAAGTAAAATTACATAATTCAAAATTACATAAATTAAAATTATGACAATCATAAAGAAAATGCAGCATTATAATATGTATAAACATGCTCAATTTTATGCTAAATCGCCTTTAATTAGCCAATATCGTATATTACTTGGTTTTTACGGATTTGCGTGATTTCAACATTTTATAATCACAAAAATTACATAAATTCATATTTATGCATAAGTTAATTACCCTAACCTCTTAGGACTCAAAATTTAGTCTTCACTAATAATTTGACCATAATTAACCCATATTTTATAAAATTGTTCATAAATGGACCAAAAATTACAAAAATAAGCTATAAACTTCAAATAACTCACAAAATTTCAAATAAATTCAAAATTTGAAATTTAAATTCATGAACATTCTGGAAAAATACTATGACACTCATAATGTTCAAAAACTTAGGTTAAAAATTTCGAAATTTTTCCGGAAAAACAATGTTGCGGTTTATCGGTTTTAACTAAAATAATCATAAAATCATGGAAAAAAAATATATTCATTAACTTTTCAATTTTAGATCTGAAAAAGATAATAAAATGCAACATTAGACATTTTTCCCAAGTCATAGATTATGTTTTATTAATTTTTTCACTAATAATGTCACTATTTATGCTATTTTTCTTCAAAAATCCATAAATCATGCAAAAAGACTTCTTTATAGCCAATTATTTTACACACATCTTGTAAAATTGCATGTGACAACATATTATTTTTCTATGACCAGATTCAAAATTTAACTCATATAAACCTATTTTTCACTTAAATCCGAATTTAATAATGAAAAATCCATTTTTCGAGCATAACAAGTCCAAAAATTATGAAAATTTACAGGTTATCTCAAAATAATATATATGACAACATATCCAAAAATCAATGGAAAATTCGAAATATAGCTAATTTTAGACCAAAAATGACATTTTTACTCATAAAATCACATTTAAATGCCATTATAGTAAATTATGAACAATAAAAATCCGTAAAATTAACCAAAATATCCTAAAACATTTTAGGACCAGAAATATTAACATGCATGGATTAATTTCGTGATATCTCATAATAACACAAATTTTACAAGTTTTATTTGTTATTCTTATAACTCGGAAAAACTTTTAACCGATTTGCATGCAAACAACCGTGGCTCTTGATACCGATTGAAGGAAATGTAGATCTATATACATACTAACATACTCATATATGTTAAAATTAATTTGTCATAAAATTAAAGGTGGATTTTATGCATGCAAACTTTAATAAAAGAAGATAAGAAAACATTTTCTCACCATAATAATTTCGGTCATATTGGGCACCAACAAGATCTCCTTCTTGTTAGTTCTTGAGCTTTCCAATAATGGATGAACATACAAAATCCCAAAGTAGAGATTCTCCAATTAGTGGCACCCAAGACAATCCCTTAATCCCACAAACTAACATGTACTAGATGTTTATATTGTGGTTTACCTTAAATTTGATTACTAATACTCATATATTACTTTGATAAAATTAGTAATCTTACATGAACAATTTGGATTAAAATCTCATCTTTTTGATGAAGATTAAAGAGAGAGAAGAGAGAATATTCATGAACACTTGCATGTTAATTGAATGGTAGTGTAAGAATAAAAGAAAAGAACCAACAACCCATAAAGAGAGGGAGTGTCACGGTTTTGGAGCCTCAAATGGCATCATTTCTTTTCCTTTTACTCTTCTCAAAAATAGTAGGTGTGTAAGATGTGTAAGACTAGTTGTAGGTAGGCATCATTATGTTTATTTTATCAATTAAAATAAAACAACCAAAACCCACTAACACACCCTCCATTTTCGGTCCATTACTTAAAATGGACTACCATTTTATTTTGTCAATTTGTCATTTGTCACACAATATGTCACATGTAGTATGATACATGTTATTAATCAATTTAATGCATATTTATCACATAAATATCATTTCATGAATTAATTAAATTACATACAACAAATTGACAAGTGATACTTGATCACATAAATAAAATGGGTCATATAGTTATAATTCACAACTTCTTGTAATTATAATTAACCATTCATTCTTATCTTTATTTTTTCTCAAACAATAAATAATTTTAGCAACAAATCATTTTATTACTAAAATGAATCTTATTTAATCCCATTACAATAAGATATCAATATTCTCTCTCACAAATCGAATTGTTCAATTTTAAGGAATTAATTAATCTGTATCGGTATACAACTAATTAACCTTTTCAATTAAGGGAATCGTCCTTTAGGCGTGACCTCAAGGGATCAACTGATCACCACCGTCGCACGACAGTAATGTCAAACTCTAGCCAGCCAATCATTACCGATATGTGTGGACCAGTTGACTATATATGTAATGTATCATCCCTTCCGTATTCTTGAAATGAGATTTAATAATGATATTTAAATCATATGATCGCACTATTGTTGAGGACACATTTCCCAACAGGAACCGCCTCTGGAGGGATAAAGTAGCAATCGTGGAAGACCTCGATTCCAGCTAGTTGGACTCCTTTATAATGCCAAGGTTCGGGAAACCCATGAAATTACTCTTGACTCCCTTCTCTAATGATGTATCCATTTAGGGTAGGGAGATAGGATCGCATTTGGATTCCTTTATCCTTACGGTTTTAGAATTGGGTGAGCATTTGTAAGGCTTCTTCTTTAGTGGGTTTGTATCCCAATCCTAATGGTATCCTCTGAGAGTTTTCTTCTTTGTAAGGTACAACGGTATAATTCTTGGTGGGGTTCAATGACATTCCTGGGAAGTATCCCTGGAACTTGAGTATGTGGTTGACCACCAAATTGGACTATGGGTTAAAGTCTAGAGGCGCCAGTTCGCTTTCTACAAGGTTTATGCTCTGAAAGTCCCCGAGCTCATATACTGGATCTCTTATTACTTGGTTACTTGACATTTTCTCTATTACTGCCTTGATAGGTGACGAAGTGATCGTCACTACTTTGCCATCTAGAGGAATCTTAATCTTCTAGTGCAAGGTGGATGTTACCGCTTTGGAAGCGTGAATCCAAGGTCTTCCTAGAAGTATATTGAATGATGCTTCGATATCCACTATTTGAAAATTAACCTTTCGCTCAATTGGCCCTGTGGCTATAGTGAGGTTGATTAGTCCTACTACTTTACGTCGTGTTCCATCGTCTGCTCGAACATCTTGGTTGGTAGGAGTCCAATCCAATTCTTTCATGCCTAATTTGTATGCAGTTTTTAGTGGTATAACGTTGACTGCAGAGCCATTATCCACCAAAGTCATTGGTACATTCTTCTTTAGGCATACGACTGTAATTTATAGAGCTAGGTTATGACTGGCGCCGATGGGAGGCAAATCTTCGTCTGAGAAAGTAACTGGGTTACTTAGTTTAACTGAATCTTGGAAGACCAAGTTGACTACATCGTCAGGTGTAGAGTTGTGTGCCATGTTCAGTTTAGCCAATGCTTGTAGTAAAGCTTGACGATGAGGAAATGAACTCACAATTAGTTGCCAGACAGAAATATCAGCCTTTGTCTTCTTCAGTTGTTTCAGCAAGTGGTCAGTAGATGTATCTTCGCCATCATTTGGTGTGATGACATTGGTGTTAGTAACTGGACTATTAGTCGTAGGACCGTTCTGAGAGATATTTTGATATGGACGTCCTGAACGAGTAAGGTGGTCTATATCTTGATCTTTGCTAGCTTTGACTATATCCTCACTAACCTTAACTAGATAGTGTTCTATGAGGTATTCATCTTCATCGTCATCGGCCCATATTCCGTTGACGATGCTAAGCTCTCTCAACCTGATGATCTCGGCTTCTAGACTAATTATTTGATCGACTAGGTTGTCAACTACCTTGATTACCTCTTGCATCATAGACTCTTGAGATAGACTTGGGGTTAGTGACATGTTTTCCCTAGGTATGGCGTCGGGATTGCATAAAGATGCTTCTATAGCTTCCAACTCTGAAACTTGCCTACCCACAATTTTTGCTCATGCCAAGTGGCAATTTTCTTGTGTTCCAAGGTGGATTAACTCCCATCATCTTCTAGAGCCTAAATCTCATCTTCGGCTGGAGAAATGAGGTTTGAACAAACCAAGGTGGATTCTTCATCTGTGATCATCAGAACTCCAAGAGGATTCTGAGTATTGTTAGGCTTACCTCCGGGATGTATGGGTAAACGACCATCTTCGATCATATATTGTAGGACATGTTTCAGTTTAAAGCATTTCTCTGTATTGTGTCCCTTATCTCTATGATACTCGCAGTATGCATTATCGTCCCAAAACTTAGACTTCTTTTCTAGGTCAGGTGTAGGTCCTATGGGTTGGAGCTTACCTTGTTTCATCTATCTTTTCAGAGCATTAGAATATGAATCACAAACGTTCGTGAACTCTCTTTGTGGGTTATTCTTCTTAGATGGTTCGACAAGGTTAACCTCATAAGTCTTGCTAGTAGAGCCATAAGAACGACTCGTCGAACCTTGGTATCCACGATCTACCGTCTTGGACAAGTGTCCTTTACGGATGTCATCTTCAATTCTTGTCCCTAGCACAGTCAGATATTTGAAAGACTTTATGTTTTAGTACCTCAAGTGGTTTGCATAAATAGGTCTCAGGTTATCCACGAACGTTTCCACAAGAGTGGCTTCGTCTGGACGTTCAACAAGTTGTGTGCTATTCTTCCTCCACCTACTTAGGAAGTCGGTGAAGCCTTATTTTTCATTTTGGGTAAGAACTTCTAGAGTACGCATGTTGACTTGGATCTCAACATTATCCGCATATGGTTTGGTGAATTCAATTGCGGCATCATCCCAAGTGGCAATTTTCTTGTGTTCTAAAGAGTAAAACCATTGCTTAGGAATGGTTTCGAGAGATGAAGGAAAGATCCTTAGGAACATCTCAGGTTTGATGCCTTTGATAGACATGTAATCCTTGAAAGCACGAATGTGGTTTAACGGGTTTTCATGCCCCTTGAAATTTGGGATGTCAGTCATGTTGAAGTTAGTTGGCAATTGAGCATTTACCGCCTCATACTTGCGATTATTCTTCCTGTAGATGTCATCTCCCTTGAGGTACACTAGTTGCTCCTCCAAGTATTGGAGGCGCTTTTCAGCTTCATTAGGGCCTAGTATAGGGTTGGTTTCTTGTTGTCCAACAAAGGGTGGAATGTCATCATGCACGCTTGCGTTAGGAACATCGTTCTCTGCAGGAGGAAGCCTAGTTTCTACAGCAACAATTCGGCCTTCAATAGCGTTGAGCCGAGCATAAGCTTGGTCTTGACTTGTTTGGAGACGGACGAGCGTAGCTAGGATTAGATCATTACCATTTTGGGGTTGTCCATTAACACTTGCGTGACTAGTTCCAGGCATCTTAGAAACTGGGGATAAGAGATCGATGACGAATCAAAACACGATCGACCATTTTATCACACTTACTCGAAAAAGACTCAACTTGTGAAGTGGGAGTGTGCCACTGTGTTAAGTGAGGTTTGAAAATGACAACGTTTTGAAATGTTTATCCTAATCAACTGTAGTGTAGTTGTAGGAGTGCTGACTTGAAGTGAGGTTTTTGAAATGGGTTTTGAGGCCCGAATTTTGACTGGACATTTGGACAGAGTTTTGACCCATTTTGTGCTGATTTAGGCCATCTTTGAAAGTGTTTACATTTTGAAAAGGATTTTATTTTACAAAATTTCGTCATGGTTTTGTTTAAAAAATGGCAATCACATATGATACAAACATTCATACAGGCATTATACGGTATACTGAGTGCATTTATAAGGGTTTTGGCTTAAAAGTTGGGTTGCCATACCAAGCAACCAAACCCTGGTCTCTGGAGAGGTCCGTGCCAAACATGAGTAACGTCGGTTCCTTGTCCATTTCCTCGAGTAGTGAAAGCCCTTGATACAAACATGAGTATGCATCACGGTATAGTTTGACGTCAATCGTTATTTATCCTTAGGCCCATATAAGAATTTGAACCGTCCAGACGGAACGATTGGTTGAATGGGTTGGGTTGGGCCTAAGAAGGCCGAATAAAACGACCTAAGAAGGTCGAGTAATGAAAACCGACAACTGTCTCATATAAAGTATTCCCTAACCTTGTTCAAGTTTCACCCTAGGTAACACGTAAGTGTATTTTCCTCAGCGGAGTCGCCAAACTGTGGACACGGGGGCCACGGGGGGCGCTTGGGACAAGCGTTTGCATTTGTTGAGTCGCCACCAATTTTTATGGGAAATTGGAACCGTTCGAATACCTCGTGTCATGTCAAGACACAAAGTAGTGACACGAACACTAAGAACTCGTTACCCTTAGCATCCTATGTCTAGAATGACTCTCGTGGATGCCAATGAACACGGATGTTCACAGAGATCTGGAGTAAGGGGTGAGGGTAAGTATTAGGAAGTCCTCTTACTGAACACCTAATCCCGCCCGCCTCGATAGAGACCTCTACTAATGATTAGGGAAATCGTTTTTTATTTGATATGCTGTCGATTATATGCATGCAATGCAACATCCAATGTTTTAATCCTAGCATGGGAGATTAACTATGTCGGTGTACAAATAATTAGCACTTATTAATGTCGAATTAGATGTTAGAATTTGTTACATGTGAAAAAAAAAAACAAATAAATCATCCATCATTAAATATGAGAAATAAAATGACGGTAATTAAAATTACAATAAATTACAATGATTTAATTGATTTACGTCAAAAATACACTTAAGACGGACGGTTTGAGGAAAATAAAGGAATATAAATAAGGTCGGAAATATGGACAGATTAGGGGTGATATTATGGCTAATAGTCAATTAATTACGTAATTAAAGGATTAAGTCAAAGCAAGAACGGAAATTCAGAGACAGAATTCATCCCGGAACAGGCGCTGCTTTGCTGCGTCCCTTGAAAGAGGCGCAGCTATCACTGCGTCTGTTCCTGAGCTGAGCTCTGGCTGTGAAGTTAGAACTGCGGGTAGTTATCATTCGTTGGTGTGTTTAACGATTGATTATCAATTTTTGACTCGAGTGAAAATGATTTAACATGGTAATTACATATGAAGCTGGCATGAAAGCGACAAACACGAATTAAAATGGATCAAAACGGGTTAAAAACGAATTAAAAACGAACTAAAACTAACTAGGTTTGATTATGAAGACGGAAATGATGCTTGAAAGGATGTAATAAATTGAAAATAAACGACGAAAACATGTACAAAGGACGAATTCCAGAAACTTGATATGAACGAATCGAGTCTCTAAAATCAGGGTTTGATTTAATGACGAAAACTCGCAAATATTGATTATAAGGGATTTAAGTCGGAATAAAACGCGATAATTATTAAGAATGTATTAAAATTTATTATGTATAAAGGAAGGGAAGAAAAAAAGAAAGTAAAATAAAAGGAACGAAATCAACAGAAAAATCGAGGAAGAAGAAGAAGAGCAGAAACAGCGGCAACTTCTGAAAGAGGCGCAGCAGATGCTGCGACTGTTTGAAGAGGCCCAGCTGTAGCTGCGTTTCTTCTCGATGTCTAGTTACTGCTAATCCGTAAAAACGTTTTAATAATAGGGTTTTTAGAAGTCGGTTTTAAACATACTTTTGTCGTAAATCTTACAATAATTGGTACAAAAATAAAATACAATAAAAAAAATGGGATTTACACCCTCAGACTTACATGTTTGACGAAGCGAGATTAACTAAGTTAACGTTTAGTGATTGCTCGACTCGAATGTATGTAGAAAGTGCCCTCGTTAGAGGATTTAGATTAAGTTGATTGATGTGTAGTGGTCAAATTGGTCGGTCATGCAACATGATTGGAACTCAGAATGATCTGAGCTTACGTGGTCAATTGATCAAGCACGTAGGCGTCGAAAGCTTAGAGCACGGTCTTAGAATTCAAAGGGAGAAGAGAAGGGCAGACACTTGCGTGAAAATTATGTGGAACGAAGGTCCCTATTTATACTAAAAAATATGAAGAGTTATGGAATGACTCAAACTTTGGAAACAAATCACGGAAAAATATGAAAATAGGCAGAAACGAGCTTGGGAAAGGGCGCGGTAGCTGCTGCGATCCTTCGAAGAGGCAGAGCATCTGCTGCGTCATTTCCCCAGAGGTTTCCTCCTGCGGAAGAAAGAATTCCGCGTTTCTTTTAGGAAATTGCGGTGGATCTCTACTTCCTTATTTCGTAAAATATAATTTATGGGATATATTTTACCAGAAGATATAAATTTAATTTATGGAATAAATATCCGGAATATTCTAAGACATTCCGACTCGGCATTTTAAACGGTTTCTTAGTAAATGAAGCGATTTTTGACCTGGGCTCCAAATGAACTCTAATTACTGTCAAAACGACCGTATCGGCGCGTAGATGACGACCAAGGGGTAGACACAAATATTTGAGCTATCACTTGATGATAAACTTACGGACTGTCATAAATCGTTCCGCGTACCAAACATGCGGCCCAATCATCACTGGGTGCTTGGCGGAAGGTGGAGAAATGAGGTATCAACACATACCCACTCCTCTAATCAGTTTCTTAACCTCATATGTTCTAACAGGAAGAACGTTACCAGCTCGAAGCAAGTAATTTATCAAGGCTAATAAACTGGTGAAACACGTGTCGATCACTCCATTTGCCCCTTTGATATTATACAATTTCACCACAGCCGACATTTTAGTTTACTTAAAACCGGGGTACACAGGCGCTTCACACTCTTACAACTTCTCATACACGTTGTTTAGGTCATCCAAATTAGTGTCATCACCTACATTTTTAAAAAGCATTCGACTTATCATCTGCCTCTTCATTCAACTTGTCGCCCGTATCAACACCAGCCTAGGATGTACTACCAATGTCTGCTTCCAACTCAACAAACTCGGCATCACTCTGTAGATACCTCATTTCTGCACCTCCCGCAAGCCACCCGGTGATTATTGGGCCGCATGTGTGGTACGCGGAACGATTTATGACAATTCGTAAGTTTATCGTCAAGTGATAGCTCAAATACTTGTGTCTACCCCTTGGTCGTCATCTACGCGCCGTTACGGTTGTTTTGACAGCAATTAGAGTTCATTTGGAGTGTGGGTCAAACACCGTCTTCATTTTCTAATAACCGTTTATAATGCCGAGTCAGAATATTCTGGAATGTTCCGGATATTTCTATTCCATATTTCAATCTTTTAATCTTTTGGCAAAATATTTCCCGAAATTATATTTTAAATAATAAGGAAGTTGAGATCTACTGCAGGAGGAAACCCTTGGGGAAAGAACGCAGCACCTGCTGCGCCTCTTCTAAGAGCCGCAGTGGCTGCTGCGCCTCTTCCCCAGCTCCTTTCTGCGTATTTTAAGATCTTTTCAAGATTTGTTTCCAATATTTTACCGAAACCCTGATTCCTCCGTGTGATTAGTATAAATAGAGACCTTCGTTCCTCATATTTCTCACGCGAGTGTCCGCCCTTCTCTTCTCCCTTTTCATTCTAAGACCGCGCTCTTAGCTTATTGGCGTCTACGTGCTTGACCTTTCGACCACGTAAGCTCGGACCCTTCTGAGTACCAGCCTCGTTTTGCATGACCGACCAATTTGACCAACTCCACTCAATCAATTTAATCAAGCTAGTTTAATTCCTCTTACGAGGGCACTTTCGTCGTACGTTCGAGTCGAGCAATCACTAATCGTTAACTTAGTCAATCTCATTTCGTCAAATATGTAAGTCTAAGGGTGTAAATCCCATGTTTTATATTTGTATTTTACTTTTGTATCAATTATTGTAAGATCTACGTCAAAAGCATATTTAAAATCGATTTATAAAACCTTTTATTCAAACCATTTTACGGATTAACGGGAGACAGATGTCGAGAAGAAACGCAGCAACTGCTGCGCCTCTTCCTGAGGCTGCTGCAAGTCCTGCTTTTTATCTTCTTCTTTCGTCCTCTGTCAATTCATTTATTTTACTTCGTCTTTTCTTGTTTTCTTCTTATTTCGTTCGTATACTAATTTTAACATATAATTCATAATTATTTTATCACTTTTAACCCGACTTAGATCCCAAGTAATCAATATTTGCGGGTTTCCGTCATTAAATCAAACCCGGATTTGAGAGGCTCAATTTATTCATATCAAGTTTCTAGAATTCGACTTTTGGTACATGTTCTTCATCTGTTTATCAGACCGTCTCCATCTTTAAATTAACCTAATTAATTTGTTCTAATAAACTTAATTCGTAATTAATTTATAACTAGTCTCTATCTTTAAATTTATTTAATTACCGTATTGTATGATTATTTACTTGTTTTTCACATGTAATTAATCCTAAACCCTACTTTGACATTAAAGAGTGTTAATTATTTGTCCACCGACTTAGTTTAATTCACATGCTAGGATTAATCTATTGGATGTTGCATTGCATGCATATAATCGACAACATATCGAGTATAGATAATTTCCCTAATCATTAGTAGAGGCCGCTATCGAGGCGGGCGGGATTAAGTTTTCGATCAAAAGAGCTTCCAAATACGTACCCTTACCCCTTACTCCAGATCTCTGTGAACATCCGTGTTCATTGGCATCCACGAGAGTCATTCTAGATATAAAATGCTAAGGGTTACGAGTTCTTGGTGTCTATGTCACTACTTTGTGTCTTAACATGACGCGAAGTATTCGAACGGCTTCCAATTTTCCACAATAAATTGGTGGCAACTCAACAAATGCAAGCACTTGTTTTCCCAAGCGACCCCGTGGGCCCCCGTGTCCGTAGTTTAGTGACTCCGCTGGGGAGTAATACACTTACGTGTTGCCAAGGGTGAAACATGAACAAGGTTAGGGAATAGTTTATATGAGACAGTTGTCGGTTTTCATGACTCGGCCTTCTTAGATCGTTTTATGCGGTCTTCCTAGGCCCAACCCAACCCATTCGACCAATCGTCCCTTCGGACAGTCCAAATTCTTATTTGGGCTAAGGATGGATAGCGATTGACGTCAACCATACCATGATGCTTACTCATGTTTGTATCAAGGGCCTTCACTACTCGAGGGAATGGACTAGGAACTGACCTTATTCATGTTTGGCACGGACCTCTCCAGAGACCCCGGGTTTGATTGCTCGGTATGGCAACCCACCCTTTAAGCCAAAACCCTTTAAATGCACTCAGCATACAGTTATAATGCCTGTTTAAATGCTTGTATCATATGAGATCACCATTTTCTAAACAAAACCATGACGAATTTTGTAAAATCAAAACCTCTTTTAAAACGTAAATATTTTCGAAAAAGGCCTAAATTAGCCCAAAATAAGACGAAACTCTGTCCAAGTGTCGAGTCAAACTTCGGGCCTCAAACCCATTTCAAAAAACGTAAAAATAAAAAAATTAAACCAAAAACTTTTCAAACCATGTAAATGTAAATATGTAAATTCAATTGGGCTAAGTTAGAGTCAAAATTCATACCGACTATGTCCTAGTCGAAACTCCGCCGAGTCATGAACCCGTCTTCATTTACATTTTGGGTCTTTTCAAATTCAAGTCAAGTCCTAATAGGGCTGTTAATTCACGGCTCGGTTAACCGAACGACACCGTCTGTACGGTTAACCGACTATACGGTTCGGCTAAAAGTCGAACCTTAACCGAACGTTTTCATGCGGTTTATTTCGGTTCGGTGAACCTTTCACAGTTCGGTTTAGCGGTGAACCGTGAACCGTGAATCATTTGTTAATGATTCCACAAAAACAGAATAAGGAGCCTTTAAATTTGTTTTAATTCAAAACACCATAAACTTTCTTGTGCAAGAATCGACTTTTGGGAATCAACATAAATAAACATCGACAATAAACTTAAATTAAAGCTAAAGAATCGACTAAAAGAATAATCAAATTAATACATGAATTAAAATAAAACATTGACAATAAAACATAGAATTAAAGCATGATATAAAACATCTAATGAAAGCCAACATTCGAGCATATGAAAATCGACCCAAGTAAACTAAATCAAAACTGAAAGTAAAGTTAAAATGAAATTAAAAATCGACAATCAAGAACACTTGCAAGTTTTGTCCAGATAGAATGGCAGTGGAAAGAAGCGGTGCAGCGAGAGGAGGTAGGAGACGGTGGAAGAGGCGGTAGAATGAGGCGGCAGAAAGAGGAATTGGAGGTTAGGTTTTTTATTTTAGGTTTATGAGAAACTGAGAAATGGGAAAATTGAGAATGTGTATGGCTTATGAGTTATGAGGGAGGGTGGGCTTTGCCGCTTTGGGCTTTCACTTTTCAGTTTTTAGTATTATCTTTTTTTTTAAAAAAAAGTATGTTTACACGGTTCGGTTCGGTTTACCGTGAATATTTTTTTCCGAACCGAAACCGAACCACTCACACTTAATATAACCGGTTCGGTTAACCGAACCGTTAAAGGCAAATCGGTTCGGTGAACCGAACCTGAAAATCATGCGGTTTTTCGGTTTTGCGGTGCGGTTTTTGCGGTTCAGTTTTTTATGAACACCCCTAAGTCCTAAGGCTTCATGCCATCATTTGGGACCCCCCATACCCCAATTCAGTTTGGAACTAAACATTTTTGACACCTCGAATCACACGTTCCGAGGCTCAACACACGAGTCTCAATAGGCCTCATATTTGAGTCTAAATTACATCAGTCTTCTTAACACCTGTAAGCAAACCTCGAGTCTAGAATCAACACGTGTCATCGATCCCGTCAATCAGGTCAACCACATAAATGTCACTCTTTTAAAGTCAACACTCGAGTCCAAGGTCAAGGTCAAACACCGTGAGTCCAAACTCAAGAAGTCACTCACGACATTTCCTGGATTCACATATCAAGAGTCTAGTCATCTCGTCTCGTCGTATATCCTTTGTTTGTCGCCTTAGTATGCGTGATTCCATGTCGAATCGAGGTGTAATACACGTCATTTATGTCGAGTAGGAATCCAGCAAGTTCCGTCAATCAGCAAGGTCACGAAGCAGCTCAAGCCACAATCACCGTGTCTCTCCAAGACATTTATGCCATAGTCCTGCGAGTTCAAGCTACAGTGGAAAATTTGAGCATTCGCGTCCTCACCCTTGAGAATGGGATGGTGTAAAAGAGCACGCCACCCAGAGAAACCTCTAGTATGATCGAAGGGGGCAAGCTTTCTGTCGAACAATTCGAGAAAGTCAACCCTCTTGGGTCTAATATCATTAAACATGATGAAGAATCATCTCTAGACTGTTCTCATCTCCTCGACCCTCGTAACGACAAAAAGATCAATATCCTTGAAGACGACGATATCCAAAATGGAATGCTCATGCTTTCCATGGTGTGGACATGGGCCCACGGGGGCGCTTGGGAAACAAGCGTTTGCATTTGTTGGAGTCGCCACCAATTTATTGTGGAAAATTGAAAACCGTTCGAATACCCCGTGTCATGTCAAGACACAAAGTAGTGACATGAACACCAAGAACTCGTTACCCTTAGCATTCTATGTCTAGAATGACTCTCGTGGATGCCAATGAACACGGATGTTCACAGAGATCTAGAGTAAGGGGTGAGGGTACGTATTAGGAAGCTCTTTTGATCGAACACCTAATCCCGCCCGCCTCGATAGTGGCCTCTACTAATGATAAGGGATATCATCTATACTTGATATATCGTCGATTATATGCATGCAATGCAACATCCATGTTTTAATCCTAACATGTGAGAATTAGACTAAGTTGGTGAACAATTAATTAGCAAACAATTGAGTCAAAGTTGGATTTAATGTTAATTTACATGCGAAAACATACAAATGATACAATAAATACAATAATAAATACGATAAAAGAAAATTACAATAATAAAGATTACAATAATTACATTGGATTAGGCGATTTATGTCGAAAATACCTTTAAAACGGATAATTTGAGAAAAAGACTAAAAGAATAAATTAACGAACAAATCAGTAGGCGATAATACGGTTAATAGTTAATTATACGTAAGCTAAATAAACTAAGTCAAGGCAGAACGGGAGTTCAGAGATAGAACTCATCCTGGAACAGGCGCAGCAGTTGTTGCGTCTGTTCCAAGGGTGAATTCTGGTTGTGAAGCCGGAACTGCAAATCGTTAATGTTAATTGGTGATTTTAGGGATTGATTACGATATTCGACTCGGATGAAAGTGATTAGCATGTTATTTACATATGAAGGAGGTCATGAAAGCGATAAAACATGGATGAGACGGAGTCAAACGAATTAATTACATGAATAACAGATTGATTAGCGACATAGGTGAACTTAATAGGTTAGATATGATGAATTAATGACAAATTAATGACGAACATGATAATAGACAGATGAAAATATATCAAAGATCGAATTCCAGAAACTCAATATGAACAAATCGAATTTCTATAACCCGGATTTATTTTAATGACAAAAACCCGCAAATATGAATTACTTGGGATTTAAGTCGGGATTTAAGATGAATTAATTACGTTAATGAATGATAAATAATATACATATGAAATAATTATGGTATTGTAACAAAGAATTAAAGAAAACAAACGAAAACAAATAAAACGAATGAATTACAAAGGACGAAGGAAGAAGAAAGGAAACAGGAACTGCGGTAGCCTCACGAAGAGGCGCATCAGGCGCTGCGCTCCTTCGAAGAGGCGCAGCAGTTGCTGCGTCCTTTCTCGACGGTTTGTCTTCTGGAAATCCGTAAAAAGGGTTTTAAACGAGGTTTTACAAATCGGTTTTAATAAGTATTTTCGATATAAACCTTACATTAATTATACAATAAGTAAATAACGATAAATAAAAGAGGAATTATACACCCTCAGACTTACATGTTGACGAAACGAGATGAACTAAGATATCAATTAGTGATGCTCGACGCGAATGTAAAGAAAGTGCCCTCGTAAGAGGAAAACGAATAGATTAATTAAGTTGATTGATGTGATTGATGTGTAGTTGGTCAAATTGGTCGGTCATGCAAAAGAGGCTGGTACTCAGAAGGATACGAGCTTACGTGGTCGAATGTTCAAGCACGTAGATGCCAAAAAGTAAGAACAAAGGTCTAGAATGCAAAGGGAGAAGAGAAGGGCGGACACTCGCGTGAGAAATATGAGGAGCGAAGGCTCCTATTTATTCTAATCACGTGAAGGAATTAGGGTTTCAGAGAGACTTTGGAAGTGAATCTCGGAAAGATATGAAAAAGATACGAAAAAATACGTAGAAAAGGACCTGGGAGGAAGCGCAGCAGTCACTGCGTCTCTTGGAAGAGGAGCAGCACCTGCTGCGTCTGTTCCCAAGTGGTTTCCTCCTGCGGAAGAAAGATTTCCGTGTTTAAGTTATAGAAGGACGGAATAATTTGGTTTTCCTTAATATCTTGTATGAATATTACGGGAAATTGTTTACCAAAGAATAAAGATTGCGAAATAATTATAAAATATGGAATAGAAATATCCGGAACATTCCAGAACATTCTGACTCGGGATTTAACGGTTATCAGAAAATGAAGACGGTTTTAGGCCCGGACCCCAAATGTACTCTAATTACTGTCAAAACGACCGTATCGGCACGTAGATGACAACTAAGAGGTAGACATTAGTGTTTGAGCAATCACTTGACGATAAACTTACGAACTGTCACAAATCGTTCCGCGTAGCAAACATGCGGCCCAATCATCACCGGGTGGTTTGCGAGAGGTGCAGAAATGAGGTATCTACAGAGCCCCCACTTTGACTGAGGCTTGGACAAGGCGAAAGTGAAAGTATAGCCATCAGGTCAATCGAAGATTACAACCTGACGACTATGGCGACGCGAGGCGACTCAACGGGGTCTGAGCCAAGGACCTGTCGTCGGGAACATTTTAGCGTCTGTCAACTATCGGGGAGGGTCGTTTAAAGTCCATTAGACTACGTAAGGAGGCTCGCCAGCCATAAGAAGAGATCATACCTGAGACTTCTGGACGAAACGGGACTGAAGGCGCTTCGGCAAAACTCCTTGGGGTCTGAATATAACTTGGTGTCTGAAAATACGAAGGCTTATTCCTGAAGAGGGGTATCTGAATGATATGAGGAAACGATGATTCTGAGGAAAGACAGCAGGACACAGTCTGGAACTGCTGGGAGAAATTTGCTTGTGTTCAGCTTCAAACAAACTTCGGAAGAATTCGGGGTCGATGTTGATCTCCATGTCTCGAGAGGGAAAGTCTATCCGCGTACTCTCGTTGGGAAATATAATGGAGGCGTGTCGAAATACCTGTGAAGGAATACCTGCTCGTTGTGACAAGCAAGGTCTTGGAAGTGATAAATAACGTATGATAGTCTGCTGTTGGCTTAGAAATACGGGTCTGAACGAAGAAATAATCGTCAAACGGACCAAAAAGATAAAATAGCATTGGGGAAGAGGTGCACCAAAGATGGGCCCACAAATAACGAACTCATAACGAATTTTTGAAAACTCGTATGGAGGGAACACCAGGAAGAGGCGCAGCAAGAGCTGCGTCTCTTGGAATAGGCGCAGCGCCTACTGCGTCTGTTCCCAAGGATGTATTTTCTGCGTAAAAACGCGATGAGTAGAGGGATTATTTCATTAGTTTCGAAACATAAATCACACAATACTCACTCAAATCTTAACCATTTCCGCCAAGGTTTGATCCAAAAGTTTGCATTAATCATGACTAATCGAGGTATGTGTCTCATTCTTGCATTAAACTTCTATATTCGCTCAATTTGAGTCGAAAAAATTAGGGTTTTCAACCCAATTATTTCGAAAATTTGGGGCTTTTCCCCCAAATGAATTTGCCTTGTAAAATTGATACTAGAAATGGATAATTGGTAGTATAAGGAACATAACCATGTATTTGTTTCGAATTTTCGTTGAGTTTTGAGCATTTGAGCGAAATTGAGACGGTTTCACAGCTAGACCGTAAATTGCTTCAAAAATAGCCTTAGGATTGCCCATTTGCGATGAAACTTTATATTTGGGATCCTTGGATGATGGGTAAACTTCCTACCATCTCAGAATTTTTGTTTGTGACGGCTTTTTCAGGACACTTTTCTAGGGCATAATCGCCGTTATAACGAAATGCTGCCGAAATTTCGACTCGAACCCGGAACTAGGCTTCAAATTAGGCTTGACTTCACCCTAACTACCACATGAGTGATCGGGTTTGTGAGAATATAGCCATAGATGGCGAGAAAAGAGCGATTTCAGGGCTTCCGAAGGCTCGAAAATCCCTTAACCAAGGCTCGTCGTCACGTGACGCGGCCTAAATTTGCTTTAATGTTGCAGGTGATGTGGCTTCTACTTCTGGGAGAGCTCCCATGGAGATAGATGCTGCTGTTGTCGAGGAGGCTTTGGAGCAGGCATTCATCGGCGCGGTGATGGCTGCTGAGGACGAGGTCCATGAGGAGGAGGCTGTTGAGGAGGAGGAGGCCCCGAGACGGACCAACGTCGGGCGAGGAGGTCGTCAGCTGAGGGGAGCGCCTGCGTGGGCTGAGACCTGGGAGAGTAGGCACTTGCTCTGGGCTACAGAGGGTCACCTGTCATACAGGACGGTGAAGAGTTTGGTAATTTTGAATTCATTACTCGTCACTTACCTTGTTTCATTTCATTTGCTCATATCTTATCCAACTTTCATTCAAAACTAAAGATAGCTTTTGTTTCAAATCACAATAGGAGGCCGGGAACATCAGGTCATTCTCGGGTTACACGACAGCGATGGAGTGTTACTAGTGGCTGTCAGCGGAGGAGCGCGCCATGATCGAGCGTGGAGCGTTCGGTGCCTTGGTGCAGCCCTGGAGGGATATCGCGAAGAGGAAGCTGCGGGCTAACCTTAGCCTGGTCCGCACTTTCTTGGACCGATTCTGGGACACGACTTCCACTTTTCACATGCCTTTTGGTTAGGTGGGAGTCACTCTGGAGGACTACGGCATGATTTCTGGTCTACCTTGTGGGACTGAGGCTGTGGAGTGGCCAGAGACTGCCATGAGGGTGGACTCGACCGAGGCTTGGAGGTTGATCGGTTAGAATTTATCGCCGAAGGCTGTTACAGTGCTGGGCTTGGTGCCCAGTTCCTACGTTCGAGACTACTTTGCGGGAAAGATCCCGGCGCTGATGACGATTGACGGGAGGGAGACGACTCCTCCTCCCTGTACAGCTGAGCAGAGAGCCCGCTTGTGGCTTTGGTGGTTTCTGTCTTCGATTTACCTCGGAGACAAGGGAGAGAGGCTGTCGACGAAGCTTCTTCCCTTCCTTTCTGACCTGAGCTCCCTAGGGCATTGGGACTGGGTCACTGCTGGTTTTGCGGTCCTCATCCGCTTCATGAGGGCCATGGTTCGTCCGGAGTTGATGGAGAAGGGGACTTCTCCTGGTGCTGTCGGACCTTGACTTCTGTTGGAGGTATGAACCTTCATTGAGACTAAAATTAATTTTTTTTCTTATCAAATTACGAAAGATCGTTATTGACTGTCTTGTTTCACAGGCGTGGGTGTACTCCTACTTTCCGAGCCTCTCGCCCAAGAGGACGGAGCCACTGGAGAGGGCTTATCTCGTCGTGAGGGACTGGGTGATGTGCAGGATGAGGAGAAAGCGTTCCTCTCACGGTGTCTACCGGCGGGACGTGAACGCTCTGTAGCTAGACAGCGTGAGCATCTCACTTATATTCATTTTGCTTCTTCATTGCTTTTAATCGATCATAAGAATGATTCCTTGTTTGTCTTGTCCCAGTGGGTGCCCAGGCCTTGGGCGGAGTACGCTGGAGTGCCTCCTTTTGTGGCTGAGGTCCTTCGACCTAGGAGCTGGAGCCGGCTGCTGCTGAGGACGTCGATGGGTCATGTGTGGTACTTGGGCGAGCGCTTGTCTCGTCCGTGCTCTCGGGACGTGTTGACGATTCACATCGATCCTCCTAGGATGATGTTCAGGGAGCCTTCCGAGGCAGAGAGGGAGTCTGACTTGGCTGGCGTTGGTGGTGACGCCCTCCTTCTTCCTGGCGAGGACTACTCGGCGTTCCTTTACGGGAGGTTGGCGTACTGGCCGGTAGTGGTGAGCATTTTTACTCTTCTTCTTTACTTGATTTTAAGAGTATGATGAAAGATCATCGATTAACGAGAGTCATTTAACTTTGCAGGAGGTGGAGGCGGCGGGCATCGAGCCCCCAGAGTACCTCGAGACCCTCGAGTACACTGACGCGACCGGGAGGACGACGATCTCCGAACTACGTGACTTTGACGTGGCTGTGACGGATGCTGGCCTGGACGACTGGCAGCATCTGATTCGGAGGGTGAGCGTCTAATTTGCATAATTTTTGTGTAAGAACACATTTGATTGAACTTATTCAATTATTCAGAACTTCTTTCTTGAAAATGCAGGTTGCGCCTTCTCGGTTCGTGGCGTTATCGAGGGTGGCCAACCGGCTGCGAGCTACTGCCGTCGAGGCACTTGTCGGCGGTCGAGGTCGTCAGGTATGAACCTTGTGCCTATTTCATTTTTGAATTTTGATTTCTTTTGTAATTGTTCGAAATGATTGACATGAGCCAATTTTGTTGTTTACAGGGGGGCCGCGAGCTGGAGCGAGAGTTGGCCCAGTCTCGGGAGGAGACAGCTCACTTGTTGAGGGAGCTCGAGGTTCGAGACGCCGAGATTGTTGTTCTCACAGCAAGGGTTGCGGAGCTGGAGGGTGACCAACAGTAGTTTTGTTTTGTTTTTGTTTGTATTTTGCACATTTGTACATTTTGGACCTTTATTTTGGACATTTCGGACTTTGCTTGGGGCTCAAGCCCCCAGTTTGCTGTACATTTCCCTTTTTGGTGTATATATGATGGCCTGAGTGCCTTTGCTGTTGGGTTGTGTTGCTTGTACCTACAGGTTAGCTTTGAACAGGTTTGGTAGATGACGGTTTACGCCGTCATGCTGCCGAAATTTACATAGAAATTCACATGGAATATACATTTGTACATACATATGGCCTGAATTAGCGCAAAACGAACGACTCAAGAGAATGCAAAATGCAAAAGAAAATGCAAAAAGTGAATGCAAAAATGCAAAAAAAATGCCGGAAATGACCGGACGGTAGGGAGGGTTACCCCAAAAAAAAAAGAAAAATAAAACCCTATGAGTTAGAAATGAAATGATGAAAAAGACGTAAAAGAAATATATAAATGAAATAAATATATAAACTTTGAAATGAATTAAATTGGAATTGAAAATTATTTCCTAAAATGAAAATGTACAAGTGTGATAAAATGACGAAAATGTTGATATCGCCTCGAGATGCGTGCCCGCGGAATTAGGAAACACGAAATATGGTAATTTCAACGTATTTACCAAAACAATAACCCGTAGGAATAGGAAATTATTCGTCACGGAATTAGGAATGATCCAACGCGGAAAATCACAGAAACCGTGGTGAGGAAGAGGTGTAGCATAAGTTGCGTCCCTTTGAAGAGGCGCAGCAGGTGTTGCGCTTGTTCCCAGGTGTGTCTGCTCTGGTAGATTTTAGGAAACAAAGATTAGTATAAATAGAGACGTCGATAGAGCTTTTATTCACACAATTCTTCCGTCTCTTCTTCGTCTTATTACATAAAATTCTCAATATAAGCACTCATCATGAATACTTTGGAGATTCGCCTAAAGGAGTGGACCAACGAGTTTTCCAACATGGAGAAACACGACATGGGCGCCTATAATCTTGGATCATTGTTGAGTTTGAAGCTCATCAAGGTTGTCAAACCGTTCTTGGATGCTTGTCTTGATTACTGGGACCCGAATTATCATGTTTTTGCGTTCCCTGGAGGCGATATTTGCCCATTTCCTGAAGAAATTGCTGCGATCGGTGGGTGGGACCCTGAACACTTGCCTGCTATTCCTTCTACTTCGCAAGGGTATAAGAGCAAATTTAGAGACTTGCTTGGATTTACTAGACTTGAGGTGGACCGTCTAGTGACCTCGAAAGGAGTGCGAATGTTGGACTTCATTGACCGATTTATTAATAGGGCCAACCCCACCGTTTCTTATGTTGCTAGGCGAAGGGCATTTGGATTTTGCTTGTTGCATGTGTATGTCCTCCAAGGACATGTTGATGAAGACTTGAGAAGTTATCCTCGTCTTTTGGGCCTAGTCGAGCAAATGGAGCTGCGCAGGAGCCCAGCTTGTTTATGCATAGGAGAGATCTTGTTGGGTTTGGATAATAGGAAAGCCAACTGTGACCTACCGTATTTGGGAAGTCCCTTTGTCTTGCAGGTAAAAGAACATTTTCTTCTTATTTTTTTTTTCTTTTTTTTTTTCGTTTTTCGTTCGTTTTTTTTTGTTTTCGTTTTTTTTTTTGTTTTTTTTTTTCCGTTTAATACCAGCTTTTGGTAGGTCTGGCTTATGGAATAGCTTCGATTGATCGAGCCCCTAGTTCATGTTCCTTCTTATCATGCTCGTTCGATTGCAATGAGGACTAGGTTGTACATGCTGGACTTCACTCGAGTCTGCGATTACTGGAAGAATAAACTGAAGAGTGATGATGGCCCCTTGATTAGGTGGATGGTACCATGGTGGCACCTCAAATCTGTCACTGGAGTGTCTTCTTTGGATCCTACCCGATCTGTGCGCATTCCTGGCTTGAAATTCATGGTGTGCATCTTCCCGGAAAGGCTGATGAGATAGGTTGGACTAAAACAGATGATCCCGAAGCTTGATACCGTCCCGTAGACCGCCGTGGCGCTTACTACTGAAAGTCGAAGGGAGTGGGCCATTAAATGGGCCCAAAGAAACATGTGGTTCTTGACTCTTCTCCTAATGCCTTATGGGTGTCGGATTCTTATCTGCGATGGAGTAAAGCTATTACTCCGGAAGAGCGCGAGAGATTGAGGATACGCGAGCCCGTTGACTACAAGGTGCGCGAGGTGGAAAACGAGAAAGAGAAGCATCTGACCGAGGGAGAGGAAGAAGCCGGGTTTCGAGTTGTTCATCCTTCGAAGAAACCGAAGACTTGTCCTGCCGTGGAGATGGTGATTGGCAAGAATGGTAAGGCTAGGCCTCGAGAAAGACCAGTGGTGATTAGCTCTGAAGTGGCGCAAGAGCGTTCGGCTCGAGGTCGTGACAAAAAATATGATAAGAATGACAAGGGCAAGGGGAAGATGGAGGAATAGCCCTAGTCTTTTATTATTATTTATTTTTATTATTATTATTGTAATGAAAAGGTGAGGTTTTTAGAATCCTAGCCTATTTTATTTTTATTATTATGTGGCGTATTATTATTAGAAAAAGAATGAAATAAAAAGGTTAAATGGTTATGAAACCGTTGTGATTTTCTATTTATTATTCTTGTCGAATTACAAATGCAATGCAAATGTCCTTCTATTTACATTTTAAAATAATGGGTTGTATCCCGTGAAGGATTGCCTACGTATTCATTAAAAAAATGAAATCAAACCCTTGCGCGTAGTTCGAGTAAATGTAAAAGAATAATTGTTCTAAGCAAGAGCTTGTAATGAACTTACAAAATAAGCCTGAGCTTTTGCTTACTCTGAAGGTGCAAATTTAGTTTATTTGATGATATGAGGATGACAAATTTGTCAAAATGCAAGAGCAGAGTGACATTAGCTTGTTTCAGCTTGGCCAGGGGCCGTTTATTTAGTGTCACAAGAGCGACACGTGAGGTTACGCGAGGCGCGTTTTTGTTCCTATTCTAGGCATAGTATCGTTTTAATTGGTCAAGGTTTGTCGGGTTGGAAAACTCATTCCCATCTAGGTCTGTGATTCTAACCGCACCCCCTGAGAGTATGTATTTGACTAGAAATGGTCCGGCCCAATTAGGTTTGAATTTTCCCCGTGGATCAAGTAAAAGAGCTCTAACCGATTTGAGTACTAAGTCTTCTTCTTTGATGTTCCTGGGCCTAACCCTTTTGTTGAAAGCGCGTTTGATACGTGCTTGATATGTTTGGACATTGTGCAAGGCGCGTAGCCTACGTTCATCCAGGAGGATGAGTTCTTCATATCTATCCCTCTTCTAGGCGGCTTCTGGGATTTGACTTTCGAGTAAGATGCGCAAAGATGGTATTTCTAACTCGACTGGTTGTATAGCTTCCATGCCATAAGTCAAATAGAATGGAGTGGCCCCAGTGGGCGTCCTAACGAATGTGCGATATCCCCACAAAGCAAAGGGTATCTTGCTTGGCCAATCTCGATAGTTGTCAATCATTTTCTTGAGAATTGTGACAACGTTCTTGTTTGCTGCTCTACCGCGCCATTAGTCTGTGGTCTATATGGCGAAGAGTGGTGATGTCTAATTTTGTACTTGGCTAGCAATTGCTCAGTCTCCGCTTGGAAATGTGATCCGTTATCACTAATGATCTCATGTGGGCAACCGTATCGACAGATGATATTGTTTTGTATGAAGTTTGCCACGTTTTTAGCTGTGAGACTAGTGTAGAAAGCCGCTTCTACCCATTTGGTGAAATAGTCAATTGCCACTAGGATGAAACAGTGACCTCCTGTTCCGGCTGGAGTTATCTTCCCGATTATGTCGATTCCCCAGGCAGAAAATGGCCAAGGAGATGTCATTATATAGAGCAATGAAGGAGGGACATGTTGTACATTCCCAAAGATTTGGCAATTGTGGCAATGTGTTACGTATTTGATGCAATCGGATTCCATTGTGGTCCAATAGTACCCCAAACGTGTGATTTTCTTTGCCATCATGGGCCCACTCATGTGAGGACCGCATTCTCCATCGTGGACTTCTTCCATCACTTTTCGTGCATGTGAATGATCAAGGCAATGTAGGATTACACCAAGAGGTGTTCTTTTGTACAACTCTCCTTGCATGAGAACGTCTTGGGAAGCTAGTAGGCGTATAGCACGTTGTCCCCTTTTGTCCATATCCGGTGGATAGGTACCGTTGAGCTTGAAATTTAGGATTGCTTAGAACCAGGGTTCCTGTGCAATTTCCTCTTCATTGGTGATTTGATGGACATAAGCCGGCTCTGACTGTCGTTCGATACATAAAGGCATTTCCACCATGTTATCTAGCATATTAATCAAAGATGCGAGTTTTGCAAGAGCATCCGCAAATTGATTTTCTTCCCGAGGTAGGTGTAGATATGTCACGTGATCAAAGAATTGAGCAACTTTGTCTATTCTGGCTTGATAAGGTGCTAGGCTTTCACTTCGGATTTTCCAAGATCCCATAATTTGGTTGATGATCAGGGATGAATCCCCATGTACTCGGAGGTTTTTAATGCCTAGGCTCACTACCGCTTGTAGTCCAATGAGACAAGCTTCGTATTCTGCAGCGTTATTTGTCACCTCGAAGTCGAGTTTGACAGAGATTGGTGTATGCTCACCTTCAGGAGAAATGAGCAACACTCTTATTCCAAATCCCCTTAAGCTTGATGCTCCGTCAAAGTAAAGGTCCCAGGAGTCTACATCAGTTTGGAGTATATCCTCGTCTGGAAATGACCATGTGTCTATTGTTTGTGCATCATTGATGGGATTCTCTGCGAAGAATTCGGTGACGGCGCGTTCTTTTATTACTTTCAGAGGCACATACATGATATCGAATTCTGAGAGCATCAAAGTCCATCTTGCTAGACGTCCGTTGAGAATGGGTTTTTCAAAGAGGTATTTGACGGAGTATATTTTGACGGAGTAGCTAAGCATGTAATGGCGTAGCTTCTTCGTTGCCCACACAAGAAAGAGGCATGTCTTTTCGAGTTGTGAGTATTTGCACTCGTAGTCCAAGAACTTCTTACTAAGGTAGTAGATAGCCCTTTCTTCACTTCCTACGGTTTGAGCTAGCATGGCACTCATGGCGGTTTCGGTTACTGTGAGATATAAACCAAGAGGTTGATCTCGTTGAGGTGGCATGAGCACTGGTGTTTTAGCCAATATCTCCTTTATTCGATCAAATGCCTTTTGACAATCATCATTCCATATGGTGTGATCCGTTTTCTTAAGCTTCTTGAAGATAGGCTCGCAAATCATGGTGAGTTTCGATATGAATCGACTTATATATTGCACTTCTGAGGATTGAGCCTCTTGTTGTACTTTCGTACCCTTGTAAAAAATTTGCAAATGTTCGCCATATGCCCCTCTCTATCCTTGGATTTGACAATAATGTCGTCTACGTATACCTCAACTTCTTTGTACATCATGTCGTGTAAGAGTGTAGTTGCGGTGCGTTGATATGTAGCTCCGGCGTTGATTAGCCCAAACGGCATTACCGTATAGCAATAGGTTCCCCATTGAGTGACAAAGACGGTCTTATGCATGTCTTCCATGGCCATCTTGATTTGGTTATAACCCGCATGCCCATCCATGAGGGATAGTAATGCGTGGTCTGCAGTACTGTCCACCAATATGTCGATATGTGGTAGAGGGAAGTCATCTTTAGGACTTGCTTTGTTGAAGTCCCTAAAATCAACACAAACACGGATTCTCCCATCCTTTTTGGGTACAGGTACTATGTTGGCTACCCAATCAGAATACTCGGAAACTTTGATGAACCCGGCTTTGAATTGCTTATCAACTTCTTCCTTAATCTTGAGAGCCCATTTCGTTCTCATTCGGCGAAGCTTATGTTTTACAGGCTTGAAACCTGGCTTAATCGGAATTCTATGCTCGGCGATATCCCTGTCGATCCCTGGCATGTCTTTGTAGGACCAAGCGAAGACGTCTTTGAACTCGTTTAGGAGGTCTATGAAATCGGCTCTTTCGGTAGAGCTCAAGGTAGTCCCTATCCTAAGTTCTTGGGGTTCTAGTTCGGTTCCTACATTGATGGGTTTGGTGTCCTCAATTACTGGTCCCCCTTCCCCTACCTGTAGTATTTCTTTGGCTACATAGGGAGGTATTTCAATTGAGTCTGGGTCTTGGTCATCCTCAGTATCATCGTAAACAGAATTGCACTCAAGATAACACAAAGAGTAAGCAGAACCTGATTTATTCATAGTAAAGTTTGAGAAAAGTTGAAACAAAGAAGCCATCTGATCTGTGGTCAGCGGCGGTAAAGGGACAGTGGTTGGGACATTTCCCGAACTACTGTTACTACTCGAGGCTATGCTAGGAGAAACAAAGGGAATGGGGATGACGACAAGAGGAGACTCCCTAGTGACTTCTCTAGACTCTGACTCTGACTCTGACTCCGACTCTGACTCGAATTCATCGTCTTCTGGTTCTCCTTTGAACATCTCTCCTTCTCCAGTGGTGAGCTTGAAGAGTCTTCCTTGATTGTTGGTCCACTTGATTGATTTTCTCCATCCTTTCTGCTGATTCGCGTTTGTTTATGTGATTAACGCGGTAGGGTTGAATTGATCGTCTTGAAGTAACATGGTAATGATCTCATCCTGCGCGGCTCTAACAAATCGATCCTCTCCAAACAATAGACTAACAGCTTGTTTGTCTAAGCAAGGTGCTTGACGGGCTTTGACGGTAGGAACCGTTTCTGGAGGGATGAAGTAGCAATCGTGAAAGATCTCGATTCCGGCTAGCTTCCTCTCGAGATAATGCCAAGGTTTGGTAAATCCGTGAAAGAGTTCTAGGCTTCCTTCCTTAATGAAGTATCCGTTTAAGGTAGGGAGATAGGGTCGCATTTGGACTCCCACGTACTTACGGTTTTGAACTTGAGCAAGCATCTCGAGAACTTCCTCTTTAGTGGGTTTGTACCCTAGTCCAAGTGGTATCCTTTTTTAGTTGCCTTCCTTGTATGGTGCGAAGGTGTTTCTTCGGATAGGGTTTAAAGGTATTCTAGTGAAGTATCCCTGGGCTTTGAGTATCTGGTTGACCACCAAGTTGGAGTAGGGATTGTAGTATAAGGGTGCCAATTCGCTTTCTATGACATTTATGCTTTGGAAGCCCCCAAGTTCATATACTGGATCCACAAGGACTTGATTGTTTGACTTCTTTTCGATTATTGCCTTGATGGGTGACGAAGTGATCGTCACCACTTTGCCATTTAGTGGGATCTTGATCTTTTGATGAAAGGTGGATGTGACCGCTTTGGAAGCGTGAATCCAAGGTCTTCCTTGAAGTATGTTGAAGGACGCTTCAATGTCCACTATTTGGAAGTTAACCTTTCGTTCAATTGGCCCCGTGGCTATGGTTAGGTTAACGAGTCCTACGACCTTCCGTCGTGTACCATCGTATGCGCGAACACCTTGATTGGTAGGGGTCCAATCCGACTCTTTCATGCCTAGTTTGTATGCCATTTTGAGGGGTATGACGTTGACCGCGGAGCCATCATTTACCAAGGTCATTGGCACATTCTTCTTTAGACAAATAACGGTGATGTAAAGAGCCAAGTTGTGACTTGCGCCAAAAGGTGGCAAATCTTCGTCTGAGAAAGTAATAGGATTACTTAGCTTCGGTGATTCTTGGAAGACCAAGTTGACTACATCTTCAGGTGTGGAGTTATGTGCTACATTTAGCTTGGCCAAAGCTTGCAGTAAAGCTTGGCGATGTGGGAATGAGCTTGCTACCAATTGCCAGACTGAAAGATTAGCCTTTGTCTTCTGTAATTGCTTGAGCAAATGATCAGTGGAGTCATCCTCGTTATCATTTGGCGTGACAACGTTGGTTGGACCATTTTGAGTAGTGCTTTGATATGGACGGCCCGAACGAGTTAGGTGGTCCACATCTTGGTCTTCACCATTTTGGACTATTTCTTTGACTAGAGAGTTTTCAATGGGATACTTGTCCTCATCGTCATCGGCCCATACTCCGTTGATTGTAGCTAGTTCTCTCATTCTCATGATCTTGTCTTCTAGTCGTGTGATTTGATTGACTAGTTTATCAACCACGGCGACTATTTCTTGCAGAGCAGCATTTTGAGAGAAGATTAGTGGCACATGCTCCTTAGGTGTTGCGTTTGGGTCATGTAAAGTTGTCACCACTTTTTCTAATTCCCAAACTTGTCTATCCATACTCCTTGCCCATGTGATGAAGTCGGAAATGGTAGGGGAGATAGTAGAGTAGAACCGTTCATTCTCAATCGCGTGGATCTCGTCTTCAATTGGAGAAATGAGGTGTGAACAATCTAAGGTAGATTCTTCACTTGTGAACACTAGAATCCCAAGAGGGTTCTGAGTGTTATTAGGTTTACCTCCCGGCGGTATTGGTAGTCGACCATCTTCAATCATGTCTTGAAGCACATTTTTCAATTTATAGCATTTTTCTGTGTCATGCCCCTTGCCCCTATGGTATTCACAGTACGAGTTTTCGTCCCAGAACTTGGATTTCTTTTCGGGTTCGGGAGTAGGTCCTATGGGTTGGAGATTGCCTTGTTTCATTAACCTCTTAAGAGCGTTGGAGTAAGTGTCCCCAAGGTTTGTGAATTTCCTTGGTGGGGTACTTTTCTTGTATGGCTCAAGAAGGTTAACTTCATCGGTCTTGCTAGTGGAGCCGTATGAACGACTTGTTGAGCCTTGATATCCTCGACCTACCATTTTGGACAAGAGCCCTTTACGGATGTCATCTTCAATCCTTGTTCCTAGTATGGTTAAGTCCTTGAAAGTTTTGATGTTTTGGTATCTCAAATGATTGGCATAGATGGGTTTGAGATTATCCACGAACTTCTCCACAAGGGTAGCCTCATCCGGGCGTTCAACTAGTTGGGTACTAGTCTTCCTCCACCTACTTAGGAAGTCGGTGAATCCTTCTTTGTCATTTTGGGTAAGAACCTCTAGAGTGTGCATGTTAACTTGGATCTCGGCATTATCCACATATTGTTTAACAAACTCGATCGCGGCATCTTCCCAAGTAGCGATTTTCTTGTGTTCTAAAGAATAGAACCATTGCTTTGGGATGGTTTCAAGAGATGAAGGAAAGATCCTTAAGAACATCTTGGGTTTGTTGCCTTTGATAGATATATAATCCTTGAAGGCACGGATGTGGTTCAAAGGGTTCTCGTGTCCCTTGAATTTAGGGATATCCGTCATGTTGAAGTTGGTTGGCAATTTTGAATTGACGGCCTCATACTTGCGGTTGTTCTCCCTATAAATGTCATCCCCTTTAAGGTACATCAATTGCTCCTCTAAGTATTGGAGTCTTTTCTCAGCTACAGTCATTTCCATAAGAGGATTTTTGTCCTTGGATTCACTCGCGAAGTCACCTACTACTTCACTTTCGTGAGGAGGCAATATCCCCTCTACGGCGTAGATCCGGCCCTCGATGGTGTCAAGGCGATCATACACTTGATCTTGAGTAACTTGGATCTGAGCTAGTGCGGCTAGGATTCGATCATGACCATCTTGAAGTTGGTTGAGGTTCGCGTCACTGGTTCCAGGCATCTTGAAAATTGGATAAGAGATCGATGACGAATCAAAACACGCTCGACCATTCTAAGACACTTGCAAAGAGAAGAAATGTTTTGACTCTTGAAGTGGGTGTGTCCCACTTGTGTTGAGTGAGCTTTGAAGAAAAGACAAAGTTTTGAAAATGTATATCCTAGTCAACTATAGTGTAGTTGTAGGAGTGGACTCGAAGTGAGGTTTTGAAATGGGCTTGGGCCCGAATTTTGACTCGACAAACGGACAGAGTTTTGACTGGGTTTTGCGCTAATCAAAGGCCTCTTTTTCGAAAATTCTTGTTAAAAAAATGGGTTTTGATTTTTACAAAAATCGTCATGGTTTCGTTTAGAAATGGTGATCACGTAAGGTACAAACATTCATACAAGCAATATAACGGGATGCTGAGTGCATTTAAAAGGGTTTTGGTTTAAAGGGTGGGTTGCCATACCGAACAATCAAACCCGAAGTCTGTGGAGAGGCTCGTACCAAACAAGAGTAAGGCCGATTCCTAGTCCATTTCCTCAAGTAGTGAAGGTCCTTGATACCAACAAGATTAAGCATTATGGTATGGATGACGTCAATCGCTATCCATCCTTAGGCCCAAATAAGAATTTGGACCGTTTAGACGGGACGATTGGTCGAATGGGTTAGGTTGGGCCTAGGAAGGCCGAATGAAACGATCTAGGAAGACCGAGTTATAAAACCGACAATTGTCTTGTACAAACTATTCCCTAACCTTGTTCAAGTTTCACCCTTTTGGCTACACGTAAGTGTATTATCCCCAGCGGAGTCGCCAAACTGTGGACATGGGCCCACGGGGGCGCTTGGGAAACAAGCGTTTGCATTTGTTGGAGTCGCCACCAATTTATTGTGGAAAATTGAAAACCGTTCGAATACCTCGTGTCATGTCAAGACACAAAGTAGTGACATGAACACCAAGAACTCGTTACCCTTAGCATTCTATGTCTAGATTGACTCTCGTGGATGCCAATGAACACGGATGTTCACAGAGATCTGGAGTAAGGGGTGAGGGTACGTATTAGGAAGCTCTTTTAATCGAACACCTAATCCCGCCCGCCTCGATAGCGGCCTCTACTAATGATTAGGGATATCATCTATACTCGATATATCGTCGATTATATGCATGCAATGCAACATCCAAGTTTTAATCCTAACATGTGAGAATTAGACTAAGTTGGTGAACAATTAATTAGCAAACAATTGAGTCGAAGTTGGATTTAATGTTAATTTACATGTGAAAACATACAAATGATACAATAAATACAATAATAAATACGATAAAAGAAAATTACAATAATAAAGATTACAATAATTACATTGGATTAGGCGATTTATGTCGAAAATACCTTTAAAACGGATAATTTGAGAAAAAGACTAAAAGAATAAATTAACGAACAAATCAGTAGGCAATAATACGGTTAATAGTTAATTATACGTAAGCTAAATAAACTAAGTCAAGGCAGAAAGGGAGTTCAGAGACAGAACTCATCTAGGAACAGGCGCAGCAGGACTGCGCCCTTTGGAAGAGGCGCAACAGTTGCTGCGTCTGTTCCAAGGGTGAATTCTTGCTGTGAAGCCGGAACTGCAAATCGTTAATGTTAATTGGTGATTTTAGGGATTGATTACGATATTCGACTCGGATGAAAGTGATTAGCATGTTATTTACATATGAAGGAGGTCAGAAAGCGATAAAACATGGATGAGACGGAGTCAAACGAATTAATTACATGAATAAAAGATTGATTAGCGACATAGGTGAACTTAATAGGTTAGATAAGATGAAATAATGACAAATTAATGACGAACATGATAATAGACAGATGAAAATATATCAAAGATCGAATTCCAGAAACTCAATATGAACAAATCAAATTTCTACAACCCGGATTGATTTTAATTACAAAAACCCGCAAATATGAATTACTTGGGATTTAAGTCGGGATCTAAGATGAATTAATTACGTTAATGAATGATAAATAATATACATATGAAATAATTATGTTATTGTAACAAAGAATTAAAGAAAACAAACGAAAACAAATAAAACGAATGAATTACAGAGGACGAAGGAAGAAGAAAGGAAGCAGGAACTGCGGCAGCCTCACGAAGAGGCGCAGCAGGCGCTGTGCTTCTTCGAAGAGGCGCAGCAGTTGCTGCGTCCTTTCTCGACGGTTTGTCTTCTGGAAATCCGTAAAAAGGGTTTTAAACGAGGTTTTACAAATCGGTTTTAATAATATTTTCGACATAAACCTTACATTAATTATACAATAAGTAAATAACGATAAATAAAAGAGGAATTATACACCCTCAGACTTACATGTTGACGGAACGAGATGAACAAAGATATCAATTAGTGATGCTCGACGCGAATGTAAAGAAAGTGCCCTCGTAAGAGGAAAACGAATAGATTAATTAAGTTGATTGATGTGTAGTTGGTCAAATTGGTCGGTCATGCAAACGAGGCTGGTACTCAGAAGGATCCGAGCTTACGTGGTCGAATGTTCAAGCACGTAGACGCCAAAAAGTAAGAACAAAGGTCTAGAATGCAAAGGGAGAAGAGAAGGGCGGACACTCGCGTGAGAAATATGAGGAGCGAAGGCTCCTATTTATACTAATCACATGAAGGAATTAGGGTTTCGGAGAGACTTTGGAAGTGAATCTCGGAAAGATATGAAAAAGATACGAAAAAATACGCAGAAAAGGACCTGGGAAGAGGCGCAGCAGTCACTGCGTCTCTTGGAAGAGGCGAAGCACCTGCTCCGTCTGTTCCCAAGTGGTTTCCTCCTGCGGAAGAAAGATTTCCGTGTTTAAGTTATAGAAGGACGGAATAATTTGGTTTTCCTTAATATCTTCTATGAATATTACGGGAAATTGTTTACCAAAGAATAAAGATTGCGAAATATCTATAAAATATGGAATAGAAATATCCAGAACATTCTTACTCGGGATTTAACGGTTATCAGAAAATGAAGACGGTTTTAGGCCCGGACTCCAAATGTACTCTAATTACTGTCAAAACGACCGTATCGGCACGTAGATGACAACTAAGAGGTAGACATTAGTGTTTGAGCAATCACTTGACGATAAACTTACGAACTGTCACAAATCGTTCCGCGTAGCAAACATGCAGCCCAATCATCACCGGGTGGTTTGCGAGAGGTGCAGAAATGAGGTATCTACACATGGCCTTCAACAATAAAGTTGCCAAAATAGAGGGAACTATTGATAGCCTAAACTCTCGACTTTCCAATATGGAGAACCAGTTTGCTGAAATGGGTAAGAAGCTTGATGCCCAACCTCTCAAAATGAAAAATGTCGAGACAAACCCTCAACTTGACAGTCCTAAAGCAAAAAGCGAGCAATCTATTCCTAGTTATTCTCATCCATGAATCAAAATAAATAAAGGCAACCTCATGGAGCCTTCGTCAAAGAAATCAAACAACTCTCCCAGGTCATTCACAAGTCTAGGCATACCTTATGCCCTAGCCTTGAACAAATTATCCTCTCTAGGTCTTCTTCAACCAATAGGACCTAGCCCAGACCCGAAAAAGAAATCTAAATTTTGGGATGGCAATTCATATTGTCAATACCATGGGGGTAGGTGGCATGATACCGAAGATTGCTATAAACTCAAGAATATCATACAAGATGGGGTTGAGGATGGTAGGATTTTTGTCTCGCTCCTAACTTGTTCGGGTACAGAAACTAAGCAACCTTATAGGGAGTTCAACATCGCGGATGATCAAAGAGATGAACGATCCACCAATCATTTGGTAAAAAGAAGGAAAACAGACTCTCAAATACCCAACAATCAAACAATCTACATTACCGACGTAAAGTTTATAGAACATTCACCAGAAAGAGGAACTCAGCCTCCAAGGTCATTCTCCAATTTAGGCATGCCTTATACGATCGCCTTTGAAAGACTCTTTGCTAAAGGACTAGTCCAACCAATCGGTCCAACCCCAGACCCAAAGTACGAGAGGAGAGTTTGTTTCTGGGACGGCTATCAATATTGCCTATTCCATAGGGGTAATGGACACGACACTGAAGCATGTTCCAAACTCAAATATACCATCCACTATATGCTTAATCGCGGAAAGATATCGTTATCGACCCTCGGTCCTTTAAGAGAAAAGAATGACCCTCATGGGTGTCTTAGTCTTCAAAAAGAGGAATGTCTCTTGGGCCTTTACCCTTCTAGTACCCCAAACAACGAGGACAGGGTGCTCAAATCGTTCAACGATCAAGATCGGACGTTCAAGCTACCAGTTACTGGAAAAGTAGATGTTCAAGCGTGGGCCAATGATTACGAGTCTAGACCTAAGATCGAGTCAAAGTCCGGGTCTGAGTCCGAGTGTTAGGCTTTCTATCTCATATTTGTTCTAGTGTCTTTCTCCTTGTCCATTTCAATTCCTAGTGACAACCCGGGGGCTGTCCCACGAGTCATATGACTTATCGAGTCCATAGATTTATTATTCATTTCAATAAAATTACACTTTTCAATCCACATACTCTACCCTATCTCTTCCTTTACCCTTTAAATGTGACAATAAGAATTGATTTGAGACATTTTTTTTAAAAAATAATAACAGCAACGCATGACAATCGATGTGAGTGCACTTAAATGATGTTCCATTCCAAGTTGTAGAGGATCCGAAACTTCGTGTCCATTTTCTTATCTATTCCATGTCTGGCAATAGAAACCGCTATAACCCTAGTTTAGCACGAGTATATCTCAAAAGTTTCTAGGACGAATCCATACCATCTCCCTTGTTAACGTTTCATGACGGAAGGCAAGCCCATTCCCCACAATAAACAAACCATGTTTACTAAAAACCAACCCGTTTCACACTAAAGGTGCTAGTCTGACCCAAATCCATGGTAGCAAGAAAATCCAAGACGATACGAGCCATGATCAAAGACAAAGGCTCAATCAAGAGTAATGACCAAGATCAATATCAAAGACAAAAGAGTCAAAAGAATAAGGCTCAATCAAGCAAGTCAATGTCAAATATCCAAAATCGAAGATATCTTTAAAAACCCGAATCAAAAATCTGAGCAAAGGCCGAGATATGTTCCAAACCAAGAATCTGAATCTGAATCAAGAACGAGTATGAAATCAATGCTATACGGAATAATGCTGAATTCTATATAGAATCAAGACATCGATGAAGATGGTCAGCTAGCACCCTCACTAAGTCTTTCACAAATCACACCCTAAGTCCTTCTCGAGACAGTTACTGGGAGATAGTTAGGAATTTTGAGAATCCTCTCAAACTCGTCAAGTATACCCATCCTTTAGGGCCAAGACATAAAAACTTGAACCCACGTCATTTTACCTACCTTAATGTGCTCAGGCTACATCAAGCCAAGAGACTCCATTTCCAACCCCATATTACAAGCCATATCAATATAAAGACTTAACTCCACAAAATCAAAGCTCCAGAGATTTGCTCATCAAAGCCTCTTATTACCGAGCTCCACATTCCAAATATCCAATCCAATTTCACCTTGACCCAGACACGGAGTCTTCAAATACTTTGCTACCTAGGACAAGACATACCCATATCATCCTTAGGGTCCACTAAGTGTGCTCACATGGCAAGGAAATGTATACAAAATTAGTTATACCTCTTTGGTCTATGATCAGAGGGAGTTATCTCAAATCGTTTCTTCGAGTCACCAAAGGAAATTAATCTCCCGACCCAAGCACTTTAAGGTCCTGACAACATAGCTTAGGTACACACCTGAACTACGAGCATGGTTTGATTTCACCTCTTCAGGTGGATACGTAGATAGTCCTTTCTTACACAAGAAGGATACAACCATAACACCCAAATAAAAGGAACCAAACCTCGGAACTACGATCTGGTTTGATTTCACTTCACATGAATACGTAGGCAGTCCTTATGGACACAACCATCCCAACCATGAACTTTCAACCTCAATTATCAACCACCTCAATTATCAACTTTCAACCTCAATTTCAACCTTCCAAAATTTCCATTTCTACCTCTTTACTGGGGGCTTCTTCTTGTCGCCCAGTCTCCTTTCTACCAAATTCTAGAGTTATCTTCTCATTTCGGGGGTTTCTCTTCTGAGATGCCACCCTTATTTTATTCTCCTCTCTCATTAGAGTCAAACTAGTACTCGGTCAGGACAATGACAAGGTCTTATATCGATTCTTAAAGTTATCGTGCCTCAAGAGGAGTCTCTTTTACAGCAAGATGATGTCAAAAGATCCACGTGGACAGCTAATCCATGGCTCATGGCTTGCCTTTATTGTCCCCATCGTTCTTGCAATTCTTCTACCTTTGGAACTGATACGCGTGGTCACCCGTACTTGGCTGGAGTTGCGCATGCTTAAGCAAAGCCTGTCAAGGTCATCCCTGTGTCGCGTCAAATCTAAGTTGGCGTTGCGTCACTCTATCGTCTTGCATCCTAGTAGGTCTATGTCATGTCAAGTCCTATGTCTAAAGCCCATTTGAATATGCATAATGCATTACAAACGACAAATTTCTTTGGGCAAGTTTTAAACAACTCTTCTAAAGAAACAAATTTTGCTAAACCTATGTGTTTCCTCATGCGTATATGTTATTTTTTCTATTAGATTGCGTTCTTGTATGGCCAATAACCATGCAGGTAAGTATCAGAAGCAATGCTTGCCCCAACTGGGGCTTCGCTCAAGTCCTCGTTCTGTGAATTATCGCAGTACTTTATCAAGACTTTGCTTGCAACAACGAGCAAGTTTTCTTTGACGGTGTTTCGACACACCTCAATTATTTTCCCAGCGATAGTTCATGACAGACGATTGCACTTCTCGAGACATGAAGTTCGCTTGAGACCGACGCAAGCAGATTCAACCTCAAGACTTTGCTTACAACAACGAGCAGGTTTTCTTCGACGGTGTTTCGACACACCTCAATTACTTTCCCAGCGAGAGTTCATGATAGCCGATTGTTCCTCTCGAGACATGGAGTTCAACCTCATGTTTTTTCCGGAGTTCGCTTGAGACCGATGCGAGCAGATTTCCACCTACCAGTTTCTACCAATGTCCTGCTGTCCTTCAATATTACGTTTTATTTCCCCTCAAAGCAAAATAAGTCTCAGGTATGATCTCTTCTTATAGCTGGAAAGCCTCCTTACATAGTCTAATGGACTTTAAACGACCCTCCCCGATAGTCGACAGACTCTAAAATGTTCCCGATGACAGGTCCTTGGCTCAGACCTTTTGAGCCACCTTCCGTCGCCATAGTCGTCAGGTTGTAATCTTCGATTGACCTGATGGCTATACTTTGACTTTCGCCTTATCCAAGCCTCAGTCAAAGTGGGGCCTCTGTAAATACCTCATTTCTGCACCTCCCGCAAGCCACCCAGCGATGATTGGGCCGCATGCGCGGAATGATTTATGACAATTCGTAAGTTTATTGTCAAGTGATAGCTTAAATACTTGTGTGTACCCCTTGGTCATCATCTACACGCCGTTACGGTTGTTTTGACAGTAAGTAGAGTTCATTTGGAGTCCGGGTCAAAAATCGTCTTCATTTTCTAATAACCGTTTAAAATGCCGAGTCAGAATATTCTGGAATGTTCCGGATATTTTTATTCCATATTTCAATCTTTTAATCTTTTGGCAAAATATTTCCCGAAATTATATTTTAAATAATAAGGAAGTTGAGATCTACCGCAATTCCAAAATAGAAACGCGAAAAATCTTTCTTCCGCAGGAGGAAACCCCTGGGAAAGGACGCAACACCTGCTGCGCCTCTTCCAAGAGCCACAGTGGCTGCTGTGCCTCTTCCCTAGGTCCTTTCTGCTAATTTTAAGATCTTTTCAAGATTTGTTTCCAAAGTTTTACCGAAACCCTAATTCCTCCGTGTGATTAGTATAAATAGGGACCTTCGTTCCTCATATTTCTCACGCGAGTGTCCGCCCTTCTCTTCTCCCTTTGCATTCTAACACCGTGCTCTTTGCTTATTGGCATCTACGTGCTTGAACTTTTGACCACGTAAGCTCGTATCCTTCTGAGTACCAGCCTCGTTTTGCATGACCGACTAATTTGACCAACTCCTCTCAATTAGTTTAATAAATCTAGTTTAATTCCTCTTACGAGGGCACATTCGTTGTACATTCGAGTCGAGCAATCACTAATAGTTAACTTAGTCAATCTCGTTTCGTCAAACATGTAACTCGGAGGGTGTAAATGCCATGTTTTATATTTGTATTTTACTTTTATATCAATTATTGTAAGATCTGCGTCGTAAGCATATTTAAAACCGATTTATAAAACCTTTTATTCAAACTCTTTTACGAATTAACGGGAGACAGATGTCGAGAAGAAACGCAGCAACTGCTGCGCCTCTTCGAAGAGCCGCAGCATCTGCTGCGCCTCTTCCTGAGGCTGCCGCAGTTCCTGCTTTTCTTCCTCTTCCTTCGTCCTCAGTCAATTCGTTTATTTTACTTCGTCTTTTCTTGTTTTCCTCTTATTTCATTCGTATACTAATTTTAACATATAATTCATAATTATTTTATCACTTTTAACCCGACTTAGATCCCAAGTAATCAATATTTGCGGGTTTCCGTCATTAAATCAAACCCGGATTTGAGAGGCTCTATTTATTCATATCAAGTTTCTGGAATTCGAATTCTAATTAATTTGTTCTAATAAACTTAATTCGTAATTAATTTGTATTTAGTCTCTAATTTGTTCTAATTAATTTGAGTCTGTCCTTTATTATTTTTATGACCCTCTCATATGTAAATAATCTGTTAAATTACATCCGCTTGAGTCAAATATCAATAACTGATCATTAAATTCACCAATGAACATTAACGATGTGGGGTGATGCGAGTCCGTTTCGTGTTCACAAATTAAGATGTGGTCGTTGGGTCACGGTCGAATCAAAACACAATTTATAACTTCACAAACAACTCTACAATTAGTAAAGAGGCAAGTAAAGGTCGGATCCCAAGGGACGGGTATTGAAATGAGATTTCTTTTGCAACTAGTGATGTCTAAGGGGTGTCACAAATTGGGTTGATGTAGAAGGTCACTAAACTAAAATAGCAATGAAAATAAACAAGCAAGATGAATTAAAGGTGTGTAAACAATTGATTAAAGGCACTAGGGTGTCATGGGATCATAGGGGAATCATGGGATATGATCATACAAACATGTTCTCAAATTATAAGCAAGCAATTATTGTTGTGATGGATTGAGTTGGGTTATATCTTACAATCCTAGGAAAGTTTGGGTCCCGGAGCCGAATCGATTAGATTGTACAACACCTACAAGTCGACTTAATCTTCCCTACTCAACAACATGCATGGTCTAATGAGACTCGAGTTGGGTTATGTCTTACAAGTCTCATTGAAAAGATAGAAGATGATAGTAAATGCAAGGATTCATAGGCTTAGCATTTCATCAAATATAACATGTGCATGAGTTGAGATCAAAACAAGCAAGCAAATAAAACATGAAAGCATATTAATTTAAGCATGAATCATTCCCCGTGTTGGTTTCCCCTAATCACCCATTAACCCTAGCTAAGAGACTACTCACTCATTATCATGTTGATCATGCCAGCAAGGTTGTCAATCATACCAACAATATGAAACATGATGAATAAATGAAAGTAATTAACAATAATTAAAAAGGGATTAAGAGATTATACCTACTAATGATTCCAATAATAAAGCAAAGATAAAAGAAGTACTTGAATGCTTGATTGAGAGGTTGTCAATCTCCCAATAATAACCCAAATAATCTTGAATTACCCAAAATAAAGGATGAACAAAAGAGAGATTAAGGAAATAAAACTTGTATTAGAACTTGATTAATTGTTGATTACAAAACTAAAGAGAGATTTGATTGATATTAACTACTCTAATTATTGATAAGAAGAACATGCTCCTCTAATTAGACTAATGGGGTATTTATAGTGGAAATTAGGGAGGATGCATTAGGGTTAACTAAGGGCTAAACTAGTAATTACACTTTTTATATTGAGCAAGGAGGACCCGATATTTTTCGAGAGAAGGGCTTCTTTCTTTGTAGCTTGGAGAAGAGGAAATCGTGCTGTGCTGGAATCCGGGCGGAATAAGGTCGGGACAGGCGGAATCTGGCGTTGGAATCCGAGCGGATTAGAGCAAAGCCGCTCGGATTGTGCAGCTGCGGGACGGACGGATTGGTGACAATCCGCACGGATTGTCACTCAGCAACATATCTTCTTCTTTTCTTCCCTTTTCTTCATAAATTCCTTGGGGATTTCCTTGGGGACTCAAGGATCCTTTCTCAACATTGCTCTTCTACTATAATATGTACAAAGGCCTTCTAATCTTGTCTCTCCTTGATGCTTGGTCATTGAATTGGATCAATTTAGTCTCGTTTTGCCATGAAAATGCAAGATTCTTACTCCTTTCCTACCAAGGGATCAAAATCTCAAAGAATATGCAAAACATAGAACTAAAGATAAGAAATGACCCAAATATGCACTAAAAAGCATGGGAACAAGGCTAATTCGGGGGCTAAATATGCGCTAATTATGGTCACATCATGGGGTTCTGGCTTCACAGCCAGAACTCACCTCAGGAACAGACGCAGTGACCACTACGCCTCTTGCAAGGGATGCAGCATTGCTGCGCCTGTTCCGGGTTGAGTTATGTCTCTGAACTTCCGTTATTGCCCTGACCTAGTTTGTTAGTTCATGTATTAATCGACTATTAATCGTATTATCACCGCTATTCTAGTCGTTAATTTATTTTCATCTTCTTTTTTCTCAAATTATCCATTTTAAATGTACTTTCGATGTAAATCAGTTAATCCATTGTAATTATTGAAATTTTAATTATCGTTATTTATTTATTTACCGTATTGTATGATTATTTACATATTTTTCACATTTAATTAATCCTAAACCCTACTTTGACATTAATGAGTGTTAATTATTTGTCCACTGACTTAGTTTAATTCACATGCTAGGATTAATCTATTGGATATTGCATTGCATGCATATAATCAACAACATATCGAGTATAGATAATTTTCCTAATCATTAGTAGAGGCCTCTATCGAGACGGGCGGGATTAGGTGTTCGATCAAAAGAGCTTCCTAATACGTACCCTCACCCCTTACTCCAGATCTCTGTGAACATCCATGTTCATTGGCATCCATAAGAGTCATTCTAGACAAAGAACTCTAAGGGTTACGAGTTCTTGGTGTCTATGTCATTTCTTTGTGTCTTGGCATGACGCGAAGTATTCGAACGGTTTCCAATTTTCCACAATAAATTGGTGGCGACTCCACAAATGCAAACGCTTGTTTTCCCAAGCGACCCCGTGGGCCCCCCGTGCCCACACACTCAGCTTTTCGTATTCCGCACCTATCCCCTCATTATCATCTTCTTCAAAACCAACCTCTTCCTCTAACGATTCCCTATGAAAAATCCAACGGGTATAGGATCGACTAAAACTGTACTTTTCTACGTGAATTTTAACGTCCGGAAAGGGCATTTACCTAATATTGCCACATCTTTCACAAGGGCAAGGAATACTAGAAGAACCTTTCAAATTTTTCAAAATGAATTCATAAAATTCAGCTAAACCATCCTTATAGTTGGGGTCACTCTTATTTGCATCAGTCATCCAAGTTTGAGCCATATATCTACATTCATAATATAATTAGAATAATCCAAAAACCATATCTAAATAAAGAGAAAGAACAGAAAAAACGTAGGCTAAAGAAAGACTTGCATAGACGATGAGAAAGAGACGACGACAACAGTGACGGATATTACAGAGGAAAAACAAACAAGTATTGAGGAAAAACAAACAAAAACAACTATTAAATTATACCCATCAAACAAATAATAAGGAACATCAAGCAAACCAAAACAAAAAATATAAAATATTTTGAGATATACCTGATGATAAAGAGAAAGAGATAATGAGAAATAGGCAACGAAAACGACGACAATAGTGACGAAGATGACAGAGCGACGGCAACGGAGAGTATTGACGGTGATGGAGAGTGTCGGCGGTGAGGGAGAGTATGCGGTTGTTTGTGTGTTTGTACGTGTTTGTGTTTGTGTTCGTGTGGTATTCTGGTGTTTGTTTTTGTTTTTCTATATATTGAATGTATTGACAACGGTTTTGTATATTATTAACCGTTGTCAATACTATTGACAACGGTTCTAACAAAGAAACCGTTGTTATTACTTTCATTATTGACAACAGTTTTAGTTATATATCCGTTGTTATTAGTATTGAAAACGGTTGCATAAATTAACCGTTTTTATTGTTTTTCACTGATTTGCGCCAAAATAAAATAACAACGTTATTAAGTATTATGCGTTAAACCGTTTTTATTACTTCATTAACGACAACGGTTCTTATTTACCTAACCGTTGTTATAAGTAATTACCACAGTTCTTTATCTTGTAACCGTTGTTATTACTTCTCAATGAATTCCGCGAAAATAAAATAATCCCATTAACAACGTTATTATGTTTTTGTGTTAATATGTGTTGTACAAGTGGCGTTGTTATTGCCTATATTTGTAGTAGTGTATAAACATCGTCATGGGAGATGCCGAGAACCCCCCTAGAGCAAGGACTATCAAGGAGCTCACCGCTCCGGACCTACAAGTTCCTTTGAGCATCTCCTTTCCGGCTCTAGCGGAGAATGCGACCTTTGAACTCAAATCCGAGCTTATTCATCAATTGCCACAATTCCATGAGACAAGTACGAAGGATCCCAACAAATACTTGAAAAAGTTCCATGTGGTGTGTTCTAGTATGAAGCCCAACGGAGTAACCTATGAGTAACTCCAATTAAGAGCTTTTCCCTTTTCATTAAAGGACGCGGCGAATGATTAGCTCTACTACTTTCCCACCGGAAGTATTACCACATGGAACCATATGAAGAAAGACTTCTTGGAGAAATACTTCCCCGTTAGCCTTTCCTCACAACTCAAGAAGGAGATAAGCAATGTGGGGCAAATGGATGGGGAAAACCTATACGAGTATTGAGAGCGATTTAAGAAACTACTTGCTAGTTGCCCATACCATGGTTACACCGATCATGATTTTCTCTTGAACTTTTGTGGTGTACTTCTTGAAGAGGATGCAAGAATGATTAAGGCCGCCACGCAAGGTGGAATTGAGTACATGTCGGTCCAAGAAGCAAATAGTTTGATTGAAAGGTGGTCGGACTCTCTTGGGAGATTTAGTTTTCGGTACTTGTCGTTAGGATCACCTAGACCAAAACAATATTTATAACTCCACAAATAACTCTACAATTAGTAAAGAGGTAAGTAAAGGTCGGATCCAAAGGGACGGGAATTGAGATGATATTTTCAATTGCAACTAGCGGTGTCTAGGGGTGTCACAATTTGGGGTTTGAATAGAAGATCACTAAACTAAATAGCAATGAAAGTAAACAAGCAAGATGATTAAAAAGGGGTGTAAACAATTGATAAAAGGCACTAGGGTGTCATGGGGTCATAGGGGATTCATGGGAAATGATCATACAAACATATTCTCAAATTATAAGCAAGCAATTATTGTTGTGATGGATCGAGTTGGTTTATATCTTACAATCCTAGGAAATTTTGGCTCCCGGAGCCGAATCGATTAGATTGTACAACACCTACAAGTCGACTTAATCTTCCCTACTCAACTATATGCATGGTCTAATGAGACTCGAGTTGGTTTATGTCTTACAAGTCTCATTGAAAAGATAGGTGATGGGTAAAAAATGCAAGGATTCATAGGCTCGCATTTCATCAAACATAACATGTGCATAAGTTGAGATCACAACAAGCAAGCAAATAAACTATGAAAACATATTAATTTAAGCATGAATCATCCCCCATGTTGGTTTCCCCTAATTACCCATTAACCCTAGCTAAGGAAACTACTCACTCATTATCATGTTGAACATGCTAGCAAGGTTATCAATCATACCAACAAAGTAAAACATGATGAATAAATGAAGATAATTAACAATAATTAAAAACGGATTAAGAGAATTATATCTAGTAATGATTCCAATAATAATGCAAAGAATAATAGAAGTACTTGATGATTGATTGGAAGGTTGTCAATCTCCCAATAATAACCCAAATAATCTTCAATTACCCAAAATGAAAGATGAACAAAAGCGAGATTAAGGAAATGAGATTTGTATTAAGACTTGATTAAAAGTTGATTACAAGATTAAATAGAGATTAGATTGTTATAAACTACACTAGAGATTGCTAAGAAGAACATGATAATCTAATTAGACTAATGGGGTATTTATAGTTGGGATTAGGTACACAAATTAGGGTTTACTAAGGGCTTAAATGACGATTAAGTACTTGAGGAATCGCTCCTCTCAGAAAAATATGCGAGTCTCCTTTTTGCTAGTCTTTCCCGAGGTATGCGCATCCTTCATAGAACAGGTAGAAGTCGGATTAGCTGTCACACATTCCGAGCGTCCAGAGCACGGGACGGGCGGATTGTGGGTCTTTTGGACGAGCGTATTTGTGGGGTGGACGGGCGGATTGTGGTGGTTTTGGACGAGCGGCCTTCTGAGGAAGACGCTTGGATTGCTTGTCTTGGACGGGCGGATTGTGGGCAATCCACTCGGATTGTAGATCAGCTTCTTCCTTTCTTCTTTTCTTCCTTTCTCTTCATACAATCCTTGAGGATTTCCTCGGGGATGCAAGATTCTTTTCTCATCATTGCCCATCTACTACAATATGTACAAAGGCCTTCTAGTCTTGTCTTCTCTTTGATTCTTGGTCATTGAATTCAATCAATTTAGCTCCATTTTGCCATAAAAATGGAAGGTTTGCACTCCTTTCCTACCAAGGGATCAAAACCTCAAAAAATATGCAAAACAAAGGACTAAAGATAATAAATGACCCAAATATGCACTAAAAAGCATGGGAACAAGGCTAACTCCGGGACTAAATATGCTCAAATTATGGTCACATCAAATATCCCCAAACCGAACCTTTGCTCTGCCCGAGTAAAGAGGTGACAAAGACAAGGACCATTATTTAAACTAACCTAATAGCATAGCCGATATGAGACAATTATCGGGTCTCAGTCCGCCCCTTCAACTCACAACAAGACAACCATGAGGTAGGATGCCTTCTTCCAAGGCAAGGTGAGTCTTGCCAAAATGGCGACACATCCAAGCATTAAAGCACATAGAATCAAGTAATGGATGCATCTACAAAAGAATAGCCACTTTCCTCATCTAAGTGGCGGAAATTATCTACAAGGGAAGCAATTCAAGGGTACACACTCCTTCATAGATGCAATTTCTTCAAACTACTAAGCCGAGAAGGATACCAATAAATCACCTCCAAATTGTGTCAAGCTAGGGTACCTTTGTCCTCAATCGTTAAATGCTTTTGTCAAGAATTGACTCCCTTGGTGTTAGAAACACTGGAGGATCGCGGAATTCCCCCTCTTACCTAGAAAAGAAGAAGGGTCGTCCCCTCTTTACCATGCACAAAAATGGATACGATGGATAAAGGGATCGATAGAATTTGAGTTTCATTTGGGAGTTTGCTTTTGTTGTTTGTTTTTCCCCCCAATTTCTAGTGGCATATAATCATTTGAGAACACTTTCTTTTGCCATTTCTTTTGATTTTTGGCATTTCAATACTTGACAACTTTCAACTTTTTGCATTTTTCTTTTTGAACATTTTTGAAGTCACCCCATATGTAGTAAGGGTGGCTTATATTTGAAGCATAGGAGTCTATTTTTGCTCCTCTTTTCATTTGATGCATTTTGCAAACTTTCTTTCACTTTTTATTTCATTTCTTGAACTTAAATCAATTTCTTTTTGTGCCCATTCCCTTTGATGACAAAATGTGGTAGAACATGGATGATAGATGCATGGTTTGAAGGGTCACCTTGGAATAAACGGTAGCCAAGGAGTTATCACACCACAAGGTACTCTTGACTAGGCCTTAATCCATGGGTCATAGGATACTAGCATGACACATCCTAGGGTGTTTTACAAGTATTCTAACAAGCGAAGTCTTAAGAAGAAAAAGCATCTACTAGGGCCAATATACACTTGCCAACCTTCCTAAGTAGACGGTTTCGCAAAATTTTCTAACATGCAAACTAAATGCCATGATGCAACTAACATATATACATCCTAATGCAAATGATTCTACCAACTAATATGCCATATAATCTAAATGCAAGTCCTAAATTCACATTGTTTATACCGCATCAATCAAAATAAAGCCACATAGTCATTAACATAAAGAGGAAAAAGGAGATTGGAAAGATCATACCATGCGGTCTTCAATATCCTCATGTCTCGGATATGGCGTAGTCGATCAATGTGAACAAGGATAGACAAACATAATATGTACAAACAATATATAGAAGTCTACACTACAAAGGAAATGAACTTGTTTTTGGATTTTTCAATTTTTCAATTTTTTTGATTTTTTCGAAATTTTTGATTTTTTGGGTTTTTGAATAAAAGTTAAGTTAGAATTTCCCATTCCCACACTAATATGGGCATTGCCCTCAATGGCCAATATGATAGGAAATTATGCAAGGATGATGCATGAATTCTATACTAAATGCAAGCTATACTAATCTACACTACATGATGCATGGGTTTTTGTTTATGACGGAGAGCGTAATTTAGATTACCTCCCGTTGCGTATGTATGTACTTCCCCAAACCGAGATAGACATTATTTCTAGTGTCTTAAATTTTGGGGTAGTTCATGCACACACGATGCAATGCATGAAACTATATATTGTCATTTTGGATTTTTCATGTGGGAACAATAAAAGAACACCTCAATGGGGCCGAGGTGTTAGTCCTCATGTTGCTAGGACTCTCCAACTATGATCAAGATAAAAATAAAGAAAACAAAGAAAGAAGTAGACAAACCTCAAGAGGGTAGGAGCCTCCAAAGTTTGCTAGTTCTCCACCATATCATCATTGTCATCATTTTCCTCCATAGAAGCGGACTCATCTCCACTCTCATCTTTACTTCCATTTCCTTGCTCACTTCCTTCATCATCTTCATTAGCCTCTTCTTCTTCATCTACCTCTTCATCAACGCCCTCATCATCGACATTCTCATCTTCACCCGGTCTTTCACCACTAGATGTGCTTGGAAAGAAGACTTCCCTATCCGCCCAACTAGGCAAAGGACATGAAGGATCAAGTAGTCCTTGCCTAGCTAAATGAAGGAGGGGTGAATATTAGGCCAAGTATGCATCTACTCGATCATTGTAAGCTTGTTTATGCATCTCTTGCATAAGTAGAGTCATGTAGTCATTGCCCACTTCAACATCTTTGGGTTTGAACTCTTGATAATTGAATGGATAGGGTGGTGTGACAATGGAGGAGGAGGGCTCTTCAATCTCACCCCTTTGTTGACGGATGATGTACTCGGCACCCTTGGAGAGTGGAAGGAGGTAGTTTGTTCGATGAGCACTTAATCGGCATATCTTGGAAGGCAAAGTGAAAGATCTAGCATCATTGGTTAGCCACCCATAGTTGGTGTCAAGAGAGTTATGCTTGACCCATTTGTACTTGTAAATCATGGCATCCATGTCAATGAGATAACCCCCTTTGATCGCCACATAGGTGTTATCCTTGTTGAAATTTGCGTCAAAGTGCTTGGCCAAGAGAGTAACTAGACCTCCATTTACAATATGAGCGGTGCCTTCCTTGCCACAGTCAACATTAAGACATCTTTCCATCAAAAGCCTTAGAGCATTGTAAGGCTTAGTGAATTCCCTTCCGACATTTAAGGCCGACTCAAGTAGAACACAATCGAGCTTTGTAATGTGATTAGTGCCTTTTCTTGCAATTATAGTATTCCCGATGACCTTGTGCCACACTCTAATGCCCGGATGGTGGACTAACAGAGCACGACATGCATGAAAGCTCACAAATTTCTTCCCGAAAATCGCCTCCCAAAGAGGAGCGGGGTCATACTTTTAGGGCATCTTGTGATAATATGGTGTATCACTAAGGCCTAATGCTTTACTCAAAACATCAAAGGTGATGCTCCTATTCACATTGGCAAGGCGAAACTCGATGTATTCTCTAGTCTCTACCTTAGTCACTTTCCATGACTTAAGAATTCCAAGGTAAGGGAGGGGTATGTCAATTCTCTTATAGTGAACAATTTTCCCAACACCATGGCTTCAAAGAAGGCTTTTGTTTGTTCAAGGACACCCAATTTGTTCAAGGCATCTTCACATATGAATTTGGTGGGCAAAATGGCTTTCTTAGCATACTTGGCAAATGTATCCCTATGGGAGTTAGAAATGAAAATTACCTCCGGATAGTTGGGTAATTGAGCGATTTCCGAAGTTGTTGTTGTTGTTGCTTCCACGGGAGGATCTTGTTGTTGTTGAACTTCCAAGTTTGCACTAGAAAACACCATAGCCATTGAAGCTTTCTTTGCTTGAAGGCTTTGTTGCCTTTTTGAAAGTGTCTTTGCCTTGAGTGCCTTTGTTGCTCCTTTTGTTCTTGCCATTGTTGATTATACCAAGAAAAGATTGAAAATCTTCAACTTCTAATTATAGCCAAATCGATTTTAAGATGAAAGGATTTGTCTTTGTATTTCAAAAATCGACTCAAAGGTTGAAGATTTTGGAGCTTGGATTGATTATTGTTGCAAAAGGAGTGATTAATTGTTGTTGTAAGGAAGTTTGGATTTGATTTTGTTGAATTTGGTTGAGGAAATTTTGTTTTTGGTGATGGAGAGGATGAGGGTTTTGGGGTTTATGGGTAGTGTTTGAATGTTTGAATGAATGAATGAATGTGGGAAGGGGTATTAAAACACCCAAAAATTTCAAAACTGTAGGGGGAAGACAAGCGGATTCCTGTCGGGACGCTCGGATTCTGCTCAATTTGGCTTCAGGAAAACTCGCCTAAAGACGAGCGTCTTTCAGTGAAGACGAGCGGATTATGCAAGTAAGACGAGCGTCTTTCCTCAAAGACGAGTGGATTCTCTTACAGTAACTTTGCTAAATTTGCACAGGCAGAAAAGCGAGCGTCTTTCTACAAAGACGAGCGGACAGTTTCAGACGAGCGTCTTCTCAGCTTGGACGCTCGGATTCTCTAACAGACCAAAATTTTTCATTTTGCAGCTCATTTGGACGGACGAATTCTCCCACAGACGCTCGGATTCCTATAAGACGAGCCGATTACCCAGAAGACGCTCGGATTCCACCTAGTCTACCCGGATTTAGGTCCATCCGTGCACTTGCATATCCCGTGTCATTTTCATTCTTCAAATCCCGTGTTCTTCATTGTAGGGGCACTACAAAGGCATGAATAGCCTAGGCAATTGCTATCCCCACACTAAGTTAAAGCACTACACATCAATAGAATCATTAGTCCCTCCCTCACTTCTCTCAAAAATGATGAATATCTTGATCAAGGCAAAAATCCAAAAATGACAAAAATGCAATGTAAGAATTAAAATGCAAGTTAGGGAGTTAGAAATATTTACAAATGGTGGTTTGGAGAGGACTCCACCAAACTCTCATCCTTAGAGAGATGTCATGGAGGCATGTCCAAGGTGTTGTTGATGTTACTCAACACCTTGAAGAAGTAGTCAAAAGCTTGTTCATTATCATGATAAAGATCCTCAATAGATCTTTGCACTTGTTGTCCTTTATGTTGGTCTTGTTCGATAGCATTACCAATGTAGGGATTGAAAATCCCTTCAAACTCATCGTCCCACAGACCACAAACTTCGTCTACTTGATCATTAAAAATATCTTGAGTTGATAGGGACAACTCTCCTCCTTTCTTTTCTTGGCCAATGAGGCCATCCTCTTCACTTGTCATGGGTGAGCTTTTCAAGCTCTCTTTGTTACAATTCTCCTGCTCTTTTGATGGGGCATCATCAACTTTCTTTTTCCATTGGAATTCCGACTTCTTCCTATCATCCTTCCGGCTATAACAATCAACCATAAAACATGGTTCATGCAAACGGGGAGCTCTCATGGTCTTGTCAAGATTGAAAGTTATGCTCTCATCTCCCACTTATAGAGTGAGCTCTCCATGCTTCACATCTATTACCGCACCCGCGGTGTGCAAGAAAGGTCTTCCTAGAATGATTGAAATATTGGAGTCTTCTTCCATGTCAACAATGACAAAGTCCACCGGGATGAAAAATTTCCCAACTCTTACGGGAACATCTTCCCATATCCCTAATGGTGTCTTCGTCAATCTATCGGCCATTTGGAGTGTGATATTGGTACATTTAAGCTCTCCCATCCCAAACCTTTTGCTTACCGAATACGGCATAAAACTCACACTAGCCCCTAGATCACATAGGGCTTTGTTTATCGTTGTGTCGCCAATGGTACACGGTATTGAGAAGCTTCCCGGATCTTTAAGTTTCGGAGGTGAACGCCCTTGAAGGATTGCACTACTCACCTTAGTGAAGGCGATAGTTTCAAGCTTCCGGATCGACTTCTTTTTCGTAAGGATGTCTTTCATGTACTTTGCATAGGCCGACACGTGATTGATTAATTCCGTGAAAGGAATCGAGACTTCCAAATTCTTCAAAATTTCCATAAACTTTCCAAGTTGGTCATCAAATTTGGGCTTGGCTTGACGACTTGGAAAAGGAAGTCTAATCACAATGGGTTCCTTCTCCTTGGCCTTGTCTTCATTTTTCTTTGAAACTTCTTCTTTTGATGCTCTCCATCCTTGGAGTTTTGCGGAACTTCTTCTTTGTCACTAGCTTCCACCACTTCATCCTCAACTTGCTTCTTTAGTGCTTCATACCTCGTACCACTCCTCAAGTGAATGGCACTAACCGTTTCATGTCTCGGGGGATTACTTTGAGGTGGTAATTGCCCCTTTTGTCTTTGTGAGCTTGAAGATGCTAGTTGAGTCAATTGGGTTTCCAACATTTTGGTGTGGGCTAGGATGTTGTTGATGGTGATTTCCTTTACTTTACTATCCTTTTGCATTTGGGTGAAAAACTCTTGTTGATTCTTTTGCATTTGGAGGACTGCTTTTTTAACATCAAAACCTTGGTCATTTTGTTGATTATATGGAGTTTGATTTTGGTAACCTTGGTTTTGGTTGTAAAAGGGTCTTTGATTTTGGTTTCTCATAGGAGGTGGGGTGTATGTTGGTTAAGGGTTTTGAACATTTTGGCTTTTGTATGAGAGATTTGGGTGAAATTTGGTGTTTTCATTGTAATAATTTGAATAAGGGGTACCACTCTTGTATGCTTGAAAAGCATTCACTTGTTCATATCCCACTTGGGATTGATGAAGATGCCGTCATGGCATTAACATGTTGCTTTGGTGATTTTGAGGCTTCTTCAAGTCTAGCCATAGCTTTTTCGAACTTCAAATTGATGGTATCAATGTGAGCACTAAGTTGAGCACCCAATTAAGTAATAGTGTCCACTTTATGCTTTCCTCCTCTAGTAGCCTTGTGAGGTCTACTATATTGTGAATTATGGACCACCATTTCCTCAATCTTGTTCCAAGTTTGATTATCGTCAACTTCGGTGAACATACCATTTGATCCCATGTTGAGAATGTTTCTTGAGTCTTCATAAAGACCATTCCAAAATTGTTGTACCAAGAACCACTCGCTAAGTCCATGATGAGGACATCAGCGACAAATTCCCTTGAATAGCTCCCAAGCTTCATACAAGGATTCTTCGTCTCTTTGCTTAAAGCCCGTAATTTGAGCTCTTAGCATGTTAGTCTTTTCTGGTGGGTAGAACTTTTTGTAGAAAGCTAGAGCCAATTTCTTACAAGAGTCAATTCCGAGAGTAGCCTTATCAAGGCCTTTCAACCATTGTTTTGCGGTGCCAATTAGAGAAAAAGGAAATAAGACCCATCGAATTTGGTCTTGAGTTACACCGGTTTGAGAAATCGCATCACAATAGTCACAAAAAGTCTCCATGTGAGAGTGAGGGTCTTCACTAGGCATCCCCCCAAATTGACTTCTTTCGACTAATTGGATAAATGCGGATTTGGCAATGAAATTTCCGGTTAAGTGTTGTGGTGTGGGAGTACCATTGGGTAGGTTCTCCTCGGTTGGTACAGAATGTGATGAAAATTTAGGCATTGTGGGTTGATTTTCTGTTGGGTTCTCCTCACTTTCTCTTGCAAAAGGGTTGACGAACTCAATAGTGTTTGGTTGAATATCTACAACCTCACCAATACCTCTCAAAGTTCCTCTGGCAAGTCTTCTATTGTTTGTCAAAGTCCTTTCAATTTCGTGATCAAAGGGTAACAAGTTACCTTGTGATCTTCTAGACATGCAAAATATCAAACAACTTGAAAATAATTAGAACAAACCTTGAGGAGTTTTACTTCCCCAAGGCAAACAAAGACACAACTAATAACAATCTAAGAAAATCTAAATCAAGTTAACACCGTCCCCGGCAACGGCGCCATTTTTGGTCGGACTCTCTTGCGAGATTTAGTTTTCGGTACTTGTCGTTAGGAGCACCTAGACCAAAACAATATTTATAACTCCACAAACAACTCTACAATTAGTAAAGAGGTAAGTAAAGGTCAGATCCCAAGGGACGGGAATTGAGATGAGATTTTCAATTGCAACTAGCGGTGTTTAGGGGTGTCACAATTTGGGGTTTGAATAGAAGATCACTAAACTAAATAGCAATGAAAGTAAACAAGCAAGATGATTAAAAAGAGGTGTAAACAATTGATAAAAGGCACTAGGGCGTCATGGGGTCATAGGGGATTCATGGTAATTGATCATACAAACATATTCTCAAATTATAAGTAAGCAATTATTGTTGTGATGGATCGAGTTGTTTTATATCTTACAATCCTAGGAAAATTTGGGTCCCGGAGCCGAATCGATTAGATTGTACAACACCTACAAGTTGACTTAATCTTCCCTAATCAACTATATGCATGGTCTAATGAGACTCGAGTTGGTTTATGTCTTACAAGTCTCATTGAAAAGATAGGTGATGGGTAAAAAATGCAAGGATTCATAGGATCGCATTTCATCAAACATAACATGTGCATAAGTTGAGATTACAACAAGCAAGCAAATAAACTATGAAAACATACTTCCTCCATTCAACTCCACTCTACCTATTTGTATTTTGCACAAATATTAAGAAGGGTGGGGTTGGGTGAAAAATATTGTAAATAAATAATGAGGTATAATGTAATTAAGTGGGGTATGAGTGGAAAAGGGTGGAGTTTGATGTAGAAGTAGTGGGGTATGAGTGGTAAATATTGTAAATAAGTAATGGGGTATGAGGACAAAATGGTCATTTGGCATTCTTTTTTAGGAAATAGGTAGAGTGGAGTTGAATGGATGAAAAAGGAAAGATGGTAGAGTGGAGTTGAATGGAGGAAGTATTAATTTAAGCATGAATCATCCCCCATGTTGGTTTCCCCTAATTACCCATTAACCCTAGCTAAGGAAACTACTCACTCATTATCATGTTGAACATGCTAGCAAGGTTGTCAATCATACCAACAAAGTAAAACATAATGAATAAATGAAGATAATTAACAATAATTAAAAAGGGATTAAGAGTATTATACCTACTAATGATTCCAATAATAATGCAAAGAATAATAGAAGTACTTGATGATTGATTGGAAGGTTGTCAATCTCCCAATAATAACCCAAATAATCTTCAATCACCCAAAATGAAAGATGAACAAAAGAGAGATTATGGAAATAAGATTTGTATTAAGACTTGATTAAAAGTTGATTACAAGATTAAAGAGAGATTAAATTGATATAAACTACACTAGAGATTGCTAAGAAGAACATGATAATCTAATTAGACTAATGAGGTATTTATAGTGGGGATTAGGTACACAAATTAGGATTTACTAAGGGCTTAAATGACGATTAAGTCCTTGAGGAATCGCTCCTCTCAGAAAAATATGCGAGTCTCCTTTTTGCTAGTCTTTCCCGAGGTATGCGCATCCTTCATATAACAAGTAGAAGTCGGATTAGTTGTCACACAATCCGAGCGTCCAGAGCACGGGACGGGCGGATTGTGGGTCTTTTGGACGAGCGGATTTGTGGGGTGGACGGGCGGATTTGTGTGGTGGTTTTGGACGAGCGCCCTTCTGAGGAAGACGCTCGGATTGCTTGTCTTGGACGGGCGGATTGTGGGCAATCCGCTCGGATTGTAGATTAGCTTCTTCCTTTCTTCTTTTCTTCCTTTCTCTTCATACAATCCTTGAGGATTTCCTCGGGGATGCAAGGATCTTTTCTCATCATTGCCCATCTACTACAATATGTACAAAGGCCTTCTAGTCTTGTCTTCTCTTTGATGCTTGGTCATTGAATTCAATCAATTTAGCTCCATTTTGCCATAAAAATGCAAGGTTTGCACTCCTTTTTTACCAAGGGATCAAAACCTCAAAGAATATTGATACCCGTCGTTGTGAGTACCAAAAATAATATTTATATTTCCTATTAAGACTAACAAAATCTAGTGGTAACAGGGTCGAACCACAGAGAGGCAGATGTAATTATTAGTTGTCTAATTCTAGTCTAAGGTAACGAATGTGGGGGTTTAGTTGATTTAGTCTATAACTAAGGGCTATAAAAGACAATAAACTAAATAGACGGATAAAACAAATATTAAAAGGGGTGCAAGGATGGTCGGTTCACTATAGTTTCGGCGGCAGCATACTAAGTGGGTCTAAATCAAACACATGAGGCGGGAAAACAAGAGGTCCTCTCGGTCCACTCTTAACAAGTAGCATCTTTCGATCTAGCTACGGGTCCCTAATATCACTAGTACTGACTCTCGTCCTGAAAAGTGACTAAAAATCTAAACTTTAGCTATCTTTCGATCTCAGCATAGTTTAGTCATTTTAATTGGTGGTCAATCAACCTTCCCTATCTTTCGATCTAATGGGCCAGTCATATCCTAAACATTCAACTAGTCGTGTGCACTCGATTCGTCAAATATAGAGTTTAAAACAATTTAAACGAAGCAAAACCTCACGTGGCCAGTCGATCGACAGGTATGGCGGTCAATCGACTGACACGCGATTTCAGTCTACTATTCTACGCCGCCTAATCCTACAGAGTCCCTACATCCTAGCACGAATAATTTAGCTACTCATGACTATAGTGGAAACAACAATAATATTAAGGATTAAAACTACTGATTTCATGCTTGAATTAACGGAATAAAAGATTAGCATAAAACGATAATTAAGGCTTCGGGAAACTAACTAGCAATTTCTAACTATGAATGATAATAAGGATGAACTGAAACAGGAATAGGGGAATACCGAAAAGAAGAATTGCCGGAATCGAATCTAGAAAACGAATGCAAAAAGTAACTTGTATACGAAACAATGTTCGGAACCCTAATTATTTCCTAAAGAACTGTATGCTAAACTTGAATAATAATTGGATGTTTATTCTGAATACCTAGCTTACGTTATATTGAATACAACGTAGCTCTTATTTCCAAAACCTAAAATACAATGGGCTCTGAAGTATCGGTTTGGTCGATCGACCACTGGGACCGGTCGATCGACTGGTCTGCGATGCACAGTAGTTCCTGGAAGTCGTGGTATGGTCGATCGACCAAAGGTAGCGGTCGATCGACTGCTTTAGCTGATTCTTGACTTCTAACTTCTCGTGGATTTGTCTTTCGGTCCTTGAAATGCCCTCCAAGCTCGTTCCTTGAGTAAATACTTCACGTCAGATGCAATGCAAGATACTCGGGGACGGATTTGGCTCAAAATCTACTCATTTCCGCATAAATCTGCAATATTACCCAAAAATACGAAAGTAGACAAAATGGGGCAAATAGTAGCCTTAACTACATAAATGAGCTCTGAATTGCGTGTAAAATAGGGTATAAAACATCATATAAATGACACGAATTAAACTTCCCCAAACAAAACCCTTGCTTGTCCCCAAGCAAGAACTAGACTCGATCCTAAAACTTAATGGAACTAGTTCAATCTCAGAGCGAATCGCAAACTGAATAGCCTAAACCAATTTAATGCAACTAACAATCAATTACCAATGTGAATCATGCAAACGAGTTATGAAGTCGTTAAAAACTGCTGAACCGTTAACTATAGAGACTCATTAAATTGGACTTTCGTGGGTCGCTCGAATCACTCAAATAAGAACAAGGTGAATATATGTAAGATAGAAAGAATTCATTTTGTTAGTGACACTCACCTAACTACGACCTATAAGAACATGCCTGCAATATAATATGAAAGCAATCTCTTCAACCGTACATATGCATTCCAACTGAACAAATGACCATGACACATGCCGAGGTATATATAGGATATGTGAGGTAATGGGCAGAAAGAGGCAAAACATTTATGGAAACGTGGGGGTACAGGTGATCAAGCTAGTACCGAAACAAAGCCATATGACAACATCCTTCTTCTTGCTCAAAATTCAATCGATACGGTGCTATAGCTAGCACAAAACTCACAATCTCCGTAATAAATCAACTCCCCATAATATATAAATGAAACATGGGAGCAAAAATCGCCATCTAATAAAGACTTGAATCATGCGAAATTGATTTCTTTTCTTTCTCGGGCTTCGGTCGATCGACCAAGTAGGACAGTCGATCGACCGGCTTAAACAGTGCAGCACTCTCTTTTTTTTTTCTTTTTCGAATCATTTTCCTCTTATTTTTTTTCGTTTTTTTTCTTTCTTTCCTTTTTTCAATTTCCCCCAACTTCATCTCAAAATGAGCATAGCTACCAAAAAAATGAAGTAACAATCCCAAAAACTAAACTATTAGCTTGACAAAGGCAGGCTAAATTTAGGATGTAGTTAACGGGACAAAAAGGCTATTTTTGGCAGTGTGGAGCTTATGGGTAAAAATGAGAAAAGGAGACCTCTTCCACATGTGTCAACTAACCACGAACCAAATGCATACAGTTATTAAGCAGATTAAATTCATATTTATGCACATTTATGTAACATGTCTCATAAGGAGTAACTACTCACATCCTAGATAAACTGGTCATAGATGTCACCAGTTATAGGATCTAAATCTCAGAAATATGATGTAGCTTGCCAAAAATCAAAGTCAAGTCTAAGGTCCAGCAAATAAGTTAACGAAAACTCGTAGATATGCAATTATGATTCTACTAATAACATGTCGATTTAGCAAGGCTTAGGCAAAAACGGATGCAAATGCAATGTCATCATCGAAATACTACCGTTCCGACTCAACCTATATGCTAAAATAAACGTGCAATTTTTGGAATTTTTTTCAAATTTTTCAATTTTTTTTTCAAATTTTTGTATATATGAGAAATGAAATAAACAAATGCAAACTGAAATGTAAACGTGAATGCAAGCAAATGATATGCGACGCAAAACCCTTCCCCAAACCAAATCGCACAATGTCCCCATTGTGCAAAATCATGTAATGAAAGAAAAGAGAAACGGGAATTGGCGAGAAAATTAAGTAAATAAGTCATGAAGTGAAGCTCGGGAACTCACAAGGTTTAAAGTGCAGCAAAAGGAAACCTCCCCAAACCAGCGTGAGCTAGGAGGTTCCAGTAGCCAGAAGTGCTACCAATAAGTACTTGAAAAGACAAAAGAACCACGCATAAGTCCGAGAAAACAATTTTTTGAAGCGGTATAATGTGCATAAGATGAAGAAATTGAAGAAAACAGAATTATGTCGGAAAATAAAGAGAAGGAAAGACTCCCTCGATTCCGCAAAACAACCAAACACAACAGGGGAAAGGTCGTGAACAGGTACAGCAGCAGGAAACAGTCGATCGACCATCTCACCCAGTCGATCGACCAGGTGAACAGGAACAGAAGCTCCTGGAACTGTGCAGCTCAGTCAATCGACTGGAAATACTGCTGTAACTTTCTGATTTCTCAATTAGCTCGAGAACATGAGCTAATAAGGTCTAAAAACCTGCAAATGCACAATAATACGCGCCCAAAATTGCGTAAAACCCAAAGTAACCATCTAAAGTGTTTAAAATCCTAAGCAAACGTAAACGGCGAAGTTTCGCGCACACAAAACAATAAATAAAAAGGTTCAACGAAAGCAAATAAAATGTATAGTTTTTGAAAAAGTCTCAATCAACTAATAGTTGATCAAGAATGGCCATGGAATGGCCTACTTGACTGGCTTCTGGCTACAAGAGGTAGCCTCAACAGTGCTCATCTTCTTAGCGGCATTCTTCTCAGCAGAACTCAACGGATCAACCTGTCGGGCATCTTCCCACTCAATGACCTCATCTGACTCGTCGGAATCCAGATCAGACTCCGTTGATTTGACTGGCTCATCTTCAGGCTCCTCATCAGTGCCATAGCTAAGGCATCCTAGACCACCTCTTTAAACAATTGGCTCCTTCATAGCTGGAGCAACATGTGGCTCTTCCTTCCGCAAACCAGCTTCTGCAATATCTAAAACAGTAGAATCTTCCTCCACTTTGCTCCCAATCTGGGGCGGAGGTGTCACAACAGGAGTAGGAGTAGAGACAGGCATATCAGGTAGTATAAAATAAGATTTCTTTTCAGAAACTGTATTACAAGTTACGGGCCACATGGGGTCTTTCTTCCTAGCTGTATGGGCAAAGATAATGGAATGCTTGCCTACCTTAAAGGTCAAAGTACCCGAACCAACATCAATAACTGCACCAGCAATGTGCAGAAATGGTCTACCCAAAATGATAGGAATTTGGGCATCTTCGGGCATATCGAGCACCACGAAGTCAACAGGGAAGAAAAACTTCCCTATTTGCACGGGGATGTCCTCTAAGACTCCTATTGGCTGGACCGCTGAGCGATCAGCCATCTGTACGGTCATGTTGGTTACTGCAAACCTAGTCAATTTGAGCTTCCTAGCAAGACTCAAGGGCATTATACTAATACTGGCTCCTAAGTCACATAAGGCTTTATCTATAGGAAAGGTGCCAATATTACATGGGACAGAAAAACTACCCGGGTCTTCTAGCTTAAGGGGTGCAGTATGGGTCAAATAAGAGCATGTCTCCTCAGTTAGTGCGACAGTATGCACAGTTTCAAGTGACTTCTTTTTAGACAGTAATTGCTTCATGAATTTTGTGTAAGAAGGCACTTGATTGACTAATTCAAGGAAAGGAACTTGCACATTTAAACTACGAATAACCTTTTCAAACTTATTAAATGATACCTGTTCCTTTGTCGGCACCAATCTCTCTGGATAAGGAGCTGAAAGTAGCAACTTAGCCCTCTCCTCTAGATCTCTCATGCCGGCATCGGTGGACTTAGGCTGGAAGTCCACAACCTTCTCCTTGTTGTAGCTCAACCCCTCTTCAGACCGTCTAAAATGTGAACCATTAATCGACAAAGGGTCGTACTTCGGAACCGGAATGGACCCATCAGTAGTCGGGTTTGTCCTCAATATTTTCGGGGCAGCAGTTTACACGGCTATCGCAACCCTATCAAAGATAAAACCTAACGGTCTCAAGTAAAATGTAGAAGAGGCAGTCGAGTATCGAATCCACAGGGAGGTAATGTAATTAACAGTTGCCTAATTCTAATCCTAGGGTAACATGGGGGTTGTTTGAATTTGATTCTAAACTACGAAGTTTGAAAGGAAGAGAAATAAAGTAAAGAGCTGTAAAGGCAATGAAATATGATTAAACTATCAAGAAGAGAGGGACATGTCGGGAATTCGGTTCACTACGGTAGTCCAATAACTCAGCTGTAAATGATTCAGACGAACTAATGTGAGACGGATGTGGAAAGGTCCTTTCGGTCCACTTTATATCCTAAAATACCACTAACTTAACTTTCGTCCTCATTAGGGTAGTCTACTGTTTGTAGCAGGCCTATTTAGTCCAATCTTTCGATCAAGGATTAATTTTAGCCAGATTAAAAGGGTGACATAGAAGCGTGCACTCAACTAGGTCGGATAATTACAGTTAAATTGCTATAGTGACAGGGTCTCATAAACAATTCATCTAATTCATTTACTACATCGTCATATTTCTACCGCAGATTCCCTATTCCCAACATGAAGGGAGTTTAGCTACTCATATCGGTGATTAAACTAACAGCAATTAAATTCCCAGCAGAAAACATTATAAATAAACAACAAATTGCAATAATGAAAATTAGGGCAAAGGAAATAATGACACAACGAGAAATTAAAGCAACCAAAAAGATTAATTATTATTAAGAAAGAGAATGGAATTACAATCCAAGCGAATCCGGCGTAAAGAACACAAAATCCGAGTAAAAGCAATCCCGAAACAAGGTAACAGTGAAGAGGAAAAGCAACGTTCTCAAGTTTACAGTAGAGTGTTTGATAAAATGAAAGATAATCCTAATTAACCTAGTAATGCGTGCTTAAATAGCAAACAAAATAATTTTTAGCGAAATAAAACATCACGCGGGCTAATTAAAGCCCAAACCCATCAAAACCACTCAATCGAGTGGATTAAAACCACTCGATCGACCAACTCTCAACCAAAACAGCTCGATCGAACAAATAGTTACTCGATCGAGGACTTGGTCCTCTGCAACATAATGATCGAGTAATGAAACAACTCGATCGACCAACTGGGGGTGTAAAAACCATTCGATCGAGTGGAAAACAACTCGATCGAGTGACTAGACTTCAGTTCAGCTCAAGTCCGCGCCTAAATGCCTCGTATTGCGTGCCACGACGCTTCCAAACACAATATCTCACTCGGGAAAATCCCGTCTCCTCTAAATGCATGCAAAAAGGACGAAAAAGAGTACGGTTCTACTACTTTCGCGTTTATTTCTACAAAAAGGACAAAACGCACCAAAGTAGCCAATTCGGGGCAAAATACCATAAAAACAGTATAAATATGCAAAGAAATACGTGCTGAAATAGGCTAAAAAGACTATATATTAGGCACGTATCAAATATCCCCAAACCAAACCTTTACTCGCCCTCGAGTAAACTCAAAACTAAACTAATGGAACGGAAATGATAACTCAGAGCTAGCTTAACTTGTCGACTTGAACCAATTTAATGCAGCAAAAACTAACAGTTAAAGCTAAGCAGTCAAAACGCAAATGAATTATAAGCTGTTCAGAAATATAGCTGACCTATCGACCTTGCAAGACCAACAAAACTGGACTCTCTCGTGGTCACTCTTCTCTCATGAAGCAAAGGGTGAATGTTATATGTAAAAGAGAGAAGGAAAGATAGTCACTCACCTAACTGCGACCTACATAGCATGCATGCAACAAAGATGAAAGACAATTCAAGTACTAATGCACAAATTCCAACCAATAATGTCCGTCACAGCCGAGGGTTTGCAAATGATTTGGGAATAGTGAGGTTCAGGTGAGAAAAGGCAAAACATGTTATGGAAAAGTGGAGGTAAAAGCGTCAAGCTAGTTCCTAACAGGACCATAATGAAACCATCCGAATCTCAACTGACTGAAAGACTAAGTACGGGTGTCCTTCATTCGGCACAAAACTCACTAGACTTAAAACACAATCTCCTCAAAAAATATGGGATAGAACGGAGGAGTCAGACGGTCACAAACTTCCCTATTTAAACACCGTCTGAAATAACTAACTGAACCAAATCAACCTTTTTCGATTGTACATCTTCGAACATCTTCTCAACTCAGACAAGAGGAACACGTCTGTTTCCTCCATTTTCACATTCTCCTTTCTTTTTTTCTTTTTTTTTTCTTTTTTTTTTCTTTCTTTTTCACGTGACTTCAACCTTTCAGTTTTTTTTTTTTTCTTCTTCACGTTTTTCTCATTTTTTCAACACTTTTTTTTTCTTTCTTCCTTTTCCTCCTTCCTCTATACTTACACCAACTACAAAACAAGAAACACGGACCAAAATGCATCCGAAAAATATACCGCAGAAGAACATACTAACTAGCTTGACTAGGCAGGCTTAGTTTGGGATGTAGCTAATGGGTCAAAAGGCAATTTTGGCTTATGTGGAGCTAAATGGGTGTAAAGTAATAAGAAAGGGAAATTTGCAAGACCCTCCCTGCATGTGACACCAACCACAAACCCGAATATGTGCATTTGACAAGAAATTGAATGTCATAAATGTGCAAATGAGATGAACATGCTATGCAAGGAGTACTACTCAAAATTCCTAATGAACTGGTCATGAATGTCACCAGTTATGGCTCTAAAACTCAGAATTTTTAAGTAGTTTGCCAATTTATAGGTCAAGTCTAAACAGTCAGCTATATTTGAACAGAAATTCGTAGACTATGCGTATGACAAAGCTAATAACTATCAGTGAAAGTGCAAGGCTCAAGCAGAAAGACAAGTTATAGTGCATTGTCATCATGGGAATCTACCGTTCCGACTCAACCTATATGCAGAAATAAACGTGAAATTTTTTGAATTTTTTCTTTTTTTTTTTGGATTTTTTTTTAATGAAATAAAACAATGCAAGGCTGAAAAATAAACGTGAATGCAACAACTAATGCAAATGCAGACTCAAAAGGATGCAATACCCTCCCCAAACCAAAACGGACAACGCCCTCGTTGTCCTCCAGCATACACCAGCAGAAATATGGGGGAACGGGAATATACAGCCAACAAAATAAAAATAATAAAATAAAGGAGACAAAATAAAAGAGTAAGAGATACATACAAAATACGAACTTCCCCAAACCAGCCAGAAAAATGGGGAAGTGAGTAGACCAGTAGCTACTCGTCGTCGCCATCCACCTTGTACTCCGGGTACTTCTCCTTCTCTCTCCTCTTCCGCTCCTCCTCACGAGCTCTCTCCACTGTCACCTCTGGGTCCTCGTCCTCCTCCTCGTCAGAAAACGGGTACCCCTCAGCTGGGTACTGGAAGAAGGAAGGGTGTGGCCAACCCTCCGGGATCGGTCTGTGTCTCCGCAAGTGGTGCTCGTACAGAGGGTGCAAGGCAAGAGCCATGTCCCTCTCCATACGAGCCTGACGCTCTGCAAGCTCAATCAACAAACCGTAAACTGCGCCCTCTTGGTCCTGGACCATGGGCGCTACAAAGGGAGGGGGTGGTCTAAAAGTAGCCGGGAATACCGGCTCAGTCTATGTCTGGTCAGTTGGAGGTGGAGCAGGAGTAGGAGTGGTAGTAACAGTGGGAGTAGGGGCCGGATCCGGAGTAGCCGTGGAAGGCTGGGTACTCCCTGAAGGTGTGGACCCCTCTCTAGTCTCAACTCGCCGCTTCTTGGCAGTAGGTGCATCAGGAGATGGTCGAAGTGGAAGGTGAAGTAGAGGCAAGGCAGGCAGACGGTGGCCCTTTACCACAGTAGGTAAGGGCTCAAGACGGGGGAGACTGTCGCAAGGTAAGTCAACAGACAAGGAGCCGTCAATCTTCCAAGTCTGGTAGTCTGGGGTAAGCCAATGCTGAGCGAGCATGGCAGCCAGACTTAGTGACCTCTCTCCCTCGAGGTAATGCAAGTCACGTGGCCAGGTGGGGAAAAGTCGGCGGGCAAGAATGGTGGCTATGCCACCGCAGGCAATGGTTCCCGCCTCCTTCTTCCCCTGGTTGTGGAGGGACTGGGCGGTGAGGTAGGCAATGTTGAAGGTAAAAGGACCCTCACAGTCGACGTTCAGATAACCGCCCAGGATGGAGAGCTCGGTGTTGGTAGTGTTGTTCGGCTCCTTTCGGCCGAAAATAGAGCTCCCCATCAGTCTAAGAAAACAACGGACGGGGGGATGGTGGACTTGGTGGAGCTTACGCTCCTGGAAACGGGTCTGGGCCAAGCACCGCCAAACCTGTTTGTAAACCTTCCTCGAGTCTGACGTCACACCCGAGGAGGTAAGGTCTAGCAACCTACCAAACTCCGCTAGAGGCATCGGGAAAGTCCGGCTGAACAACCGGAAAAAGACTGACAAACAGTCGGGGTTAGTAGCGTATACCCCTGAGGAGAAGGTAAAAGAGCTGAGAAACTCGAGATTCAGCTCTAGGAAGGTATGGCCCCTCATGGTAATGAGGCCAGGCATCCTCGTGCCCCGTAGTAAAGTACAGACTGACTCGTAAATACCGAGTCTCTCTAATGCCGATTTATCCAAAAATCGGGAAGGCACATGTACACACTTGACTAAGTTAAAGAATTTCGTACGATGGACAGCGTTGATGAATAATACACGTGGGTAGTCCGGGTGGGAGTCGAGGGAAGTGTCCCCTCGGATCAGAATCGTCTCGAAGTAGGCGGAGCGGAAGGCAAGTAGCTGGCGAAGCGCGAGTAGCAGATTTGTGGAAGTGCTAGCTGTGGTGGAAGTAGAAGTGACTAGAGCTGGTGTAGCTCTGACCAGTCTACGACCCCGGCCTCCGTCTCTGGAACGCAAGGCAGCGGCCCGCTCTCGGACTGTGTAAGGAACCAGGGCGGCTACGAAGGCTGCCATTTCTTTGGTGAGTCCGCCCTGTGTGTAGAAGTGGTGGCTGGTGTACACGTGGTGGCTGCTGTGGTGGAAGTGGCAGCCTGAACTGGGCTTCCAGCTGGACTAGCTGGAGCAAAAACCGTCCCTGCAGCTGAAACAAGGAACACAAGGGCTGTAGAGGTGACTAGGGCAGAGGTAGTGGCAACAGCAGGGGCCACTGACTCGCTCATGGACGGGCTGGAGGACGAACTAGTGGAAGGTAAAGAACTAGTATCCATTCTGCAAACGTAGGGTAAGGGATATGAGAGGAAAACAATGGTTAACAGAGGCTAAGACAACATAAAATCAACATGTGAAACCATAAACACTCCCTTACCAGTCGAAAATTTCGACTTTGCAGCAAATAAATCCAAACAATCCTCAAAAGTTTCGAAATAGCAGTACGTGAATGGTGATAAAGTGACAATGTCATGACTGCTAATGGAGCCTAAAAACAGCACGAAAAACTGCTTATGACGTAAATCCCCTAGCAGTCGAAAAGTTCGACTCACAGTACAGGAATCCCAAAAATTTACAGCATGTAAAGGCGAGGGGGGACGGAAAAAGCAGTTAACAACAGCAGCAAGTAAGCAAGAACTGAGGTTAAACAAATCATGGCAGCATATAGAACGTCTGACAGTCGAAAAATTGGACTTAGAAGCCCTAATCGCGGAATTCTTGCGCAAATTTCGAATTAAACATGCAACAACAGCGAGGAATTGGGATATGATCATCAAGCAAGCTAATTAAGGGCATATAAACACAATTAAGTCGAAAAAAATCGACTAAACATTGATTTTCGAAACCCTTATTCAATTTCACCTCATGAAATTCGAAGTAATCGAAAAAACAGTGCAAAGAAGAGGGAAAAAATACTTACTTGATGATAAAAGACCTACAATTGCAAATAATCCTCAAATAATCAAGCAACAATGGCGGATTTCAAACGAAAAACCCGCAAACCCTAAAACCCTTTAAAACCGTGAAAAAGAGCGCAAATAAGAATGAATGTAAGCGGCTTTTGAAGATTAGTATGCAAACTAGAGATTGTAGGTGGCGGATTTGGAGATTGGGCAAGAAATAATGGGATTTGGGGATGAAGTTTAATCGCAAATGGGGGGGTTAGACGGAAATTAGGGATAAAATGAATTAGAAATAGGAAATAAGAGTTTAAGATAGAAAAACTCCCGTGTCCTGTTCATTTCCACTCGATCGAGTGGTTTTAAACCGCTCGATCGAGCACTGTTGATGCTCCAGCTGCCTGTCGAGTAAAATGTTACTCGATCGACTAGTTCCTCTTTTGGCTTTACTCGATCGACTGGAAAAAGCGATTGGTCGACCAGATTTCCACTCGATCGAGTACAAAAAGTACTCGATCGAGGACTTTTCTTGCGTAAGCCTTTTAATTTCGTCTTTACTCCTTGGAAATGCGTGAAACTTCCCCAAACCTGCATAAAAACACATCCAAAAATTTCCCAAAATACCAAATACGCGAAAGCACAGTCTATAGTCTTAAATCTACGCTAAACATTGTCTAAAACTAATTGTCCTAATTAAAACGCAGTAAAACAAATTCAAGAGAAATTCAAAAATTATCTATTACAAAGTGTTACACGGGGCATTTCCCCGTTTAATTCCCATCAAATTTCAGTAGCCCCTTGGTGGGCTTCTGACTGGAGGACGTCACCTCAGCAACATTGACTGTCCTCTTCAACTTCCATGAGCATGAGTAATCACTTGAAACGGTAGGAGGGGAATAGCTCGCATCCACGTAAGCGTCAGCTTTCCTCGTCCTTGCTCCTTTATCACCAGCTTTAGCGTCAACATTTCCAGTTTGATTGATAATGGCTGCACCATGTCCCTTTGACTTCCCCTTTGCTTTCATGCACCTACAAAGCAGGGAAAACAGACAAACTTTCCTCCTTTTTGCTCTCAGTCTGAGGCGGAGGGTTAACAATAGCGGCACAATTCTCCAAATTTTCATTTGGAGTGTCAATAATAGGAACAATAGAAGAGAGAACATTGCAAGGCTGGGCTTGCATGGGAGCTCTCCGGAACTTGACCGATGAAAAATCGGCTCCTCATCCCCCTACGAAAGGTCAAAGTTTTCCCCGACGTCTATTACCGCACGGGCAGTGGACAAAAATGGTCTCCCTAAAATTATAGGGGTGTGTGCATCTTCGGGGATGTCTAAGACAACAAAATCAACGGGAATAAAGAACTTCCCGATCTGAACAGGTATGTCTTCTACTATACCTAGTGGCCGTGATAAACTACGGTCGGCCATCTGGACAGTCATATTGGTGCAACTCAGCTTTGTCAAACCAAGTCTCTTAGCCAGAGACAAAGGTAAGACACTTACGCTAGCGCCTAAATCGCATAGCGCGTTATCAATCAAATTTATACCGATATGACACGGAATTGAAAAACTACCCGGGTCTGATTGCTTAGAGGGTAACTTATTTTGAAATAGGGCTGACCCCACCTCAGTAAAAGCTACGGTCTCACTGTCATTAATAGTCCTCTTACGTGCTAAAATTTCTTTCATAAACATTAAATAAGAGGGTACCATAGTCAGCAATTCAGTGAACGGCACGGTGACTTCCAAGCTCTTCAAAAGTTCGAAAAATTTGCCGAACTGTTGATTAACTTTAGTATTTTGCAGCCGCCTCGGGAAGGGAACCGTGATAGGTATCTCGAGTCCCTTGTTTCTCGCTTCCAATGTATCTTCCGGTGCAAGTTCTGTATCCTTTGGACGCTTCTTACCTCTCGAACGAGGTCTTTCCGGTGATTTCTCGCTTAAACGAGCACTAGCAGGCTCTCGAATAAGCTTCCCGTCATCAATCCCACTCGATCGACCAATCTGCTCACTCGATCGAGCAGTTTCTTCATCGATGTCAGTCGATCGAGCACAATTCCCACTCGATCGACCAACTCCACTTTCTGCTTCAGTCGATCGAGTACAATTTCCACTCGATCGACCAACATGTTCTTCCTGTTCACTCGATCGAGTGGAAAAACCACTCGATCGAGGGCTTTCATCTTCAGTTCTACTCGATCGAACACGATTTGTCGATCGAGCTCACGCTTTGTCGTGAGCCCTTTTTCTCGAAAGACACTGTTCACCATAAGTATTAGCTTCCCTAGGGTCTGATTTTGACACTTCCGGTCCCTCATAAAAAAGTCTGCTTCTCAATTCTATCAGATTTACCGTCTCATGTGGATTCTTCTCATTTTGAGTCGGTAAATGACCCTGCTTTCTCGAGGATTGATTTGCAGCAAGTTGGGCAACTTGAGTCTCAAGTGCCTTAAATGACGCGTCCTTCTGTTGATTTTGTTGATCGTTTAGCTGCAATTGCTTTGAAATGGACTGCAACATAGACTTTAGCTCTCCCATTTCACTCACCCCACTAGAAGATGATGCACCTTGGTTAGGAGCATTGAAAGAAGGAGGCTTCTGAAAGCCTTGTTGATTCTTGTGTGGAGGAATATACGGCTGCTGCTGATGCGGAGGAGCGGTAGGATTGAGTACATTATGACTAGTCCACCTCAAATTGGGGTGGACATTCGGCTCGTAATAACTGTTGTTCAAATTGGGGTGGACATTCGGCTCGTAATAACTGTTGTTCTGCCTGTAGTGTTGAAAGGCAGCACATGACTCATAGGAATTGGGACAGTTATCTGAAACATGCCCCTCTCCTCCACATCTCTTGCAGCTGAAGGGACCTCCACATCTCTTGCAGCTCATATTTATCAAATCGGGCCGTGAGAGCCTCTAAAGCAGCTACAGAAGGAGATTCGGCACTCCTCCTTTGATTTCCTCTCGAGTTCCCATATTCAGCTTTATGGATGGCCAAATCATCTATGATCTTCCACCCCTTAGTCTCTCCTAGATTCTCAGCAAACCGGCCACTATTGCAAAGATCCAAAATAGCCCTTTGATCGTCGTACAGCCCATTATAGAACTGATTGCAAAGACTCCACTTCTCGAACCCATGATGCGGAATGGTTCGCACCAACTTATTAAAGCGGACCCATGCCTCGTGAAAGTTCTCGTCATGCCCTTGCTTAAAGCTCGTGATCTGAGCTCTAATTGCATTAGTCTACGAAGCAGAAAAGTACTTCTTGTAAAACGCCAAAGCCAACGAATTCCAGTCAGTTATCCCGTGAGCAGTCCGGTCTAGATCCCTATACCACTCCCTTGCGGCATCTCGGAGTGAGAAAATGATTATGGTTTCTTTTATCTGATCTTGGGTCATTTGGTGGGGGTATGGGAGCGATGAGTCAATAAAAGTCTCCATGTGCTTAGTTTGCATCTTCATTTGTAGCTCCCCCGAACTGGTTCCTCTTAACCATATTAATATAAGAGGGCTTTGGCTCAAATTTTCTAGCATCGCCTGGTAATTCGAATCCTTTATAAAGATTAGCAGCTGTCGGTTCAGAATGACTAGCTATACTCGCTTCCTCGGTGGCCAAAACGGAAAATGGAGAAGTGACTGCTTTTGGTGATGAATTGGCGGAGATGAAGGTGGATCTTCCTCGAAAAGCTCGTTCTCGTGAAAGCTTGACAGAGTACTTAGCTCTTCCTCTGTCGGTAATATCCTTTGTGATCGCCTCAACTCGCGCAGAGATTTCTCAAGCTCAGGATTATAAGGCAATAATTCACCGCCCTGTGACCTGCGCATAAGAGGAAACTACAACGAGGATATAAGAATAGTCTAAGGAACGGGTGTTCCTTAAACTGAAAAAGGATTAAAAATAAACAACTAATAAATTGAACAATTGCCTCCCCGGCAACGGCGCCAAAATTTGACACGGCTATCGCAACCCTAACAAAGATAAAACCTAACGGTCTCAACTAAAATGTAGCAGAGGCAGTCGAGTATCGAATCCACAGGGAGGTAATGTAATTAACAGTTGCCTAATTCTAATCCTAGGGTAACAATTGGGGGTTGTTTGAATTTGATTCTAAACTACGAAGTTTGAAAGGAAGATAAATAAAGTAAAGAGCAGTAAAGGAAATGAAATATGATTAAACTATCAAGAAGAGAGGGACATGTCGGGAATTCGGTTCACTACGGTAGTCCAATAACTCAGCTGTAAATGATTCAGACGAACTAATGTGAGACGGATGTGGAAAGGTCCTTTCGGTCCACTTTCTATCCTAAAATACCACTAACTTAACTTTCGTCCTCATTAGGGTAGTCTACTGTTTATAGCAGGCCTATTTAGTCCAATCTTTCGATCCAGGATTAATTTTAGCCAGATTAAAAGGGTGACATAGAAGCGTGCACTCAACTAGGTCGGATAATTACAGTTAAATTGCTATAGTGACAGGGTCTCATAATCAATTCGTCTAATTCATTTACTACATCGTCATATTTCTACCGCAGATTCCCTAATCCCAACATGAAGGGAGTTTAGCTACTCATATCGGTGATTAAACTAACAGCAATTAAATTCCCAGCAGAAAACAATATAAATAAACAACAAATTGCAATAATGAAAATTAGGGCAAAGGAAATAATGACACAACGAGAAATTAAAACAACCAAAAAGATTAATTATTATTAAGAAAGAGAAGGGAATTACAATCCAAACGAATCCGGCGTAAAGAACACAAAATCCGAGTAAAAGCAATCCCGAAACAAAGTAACAGTGAAGAGGAAAAGCAACGTTCTCAAGTTTACAGTAGAGTGTTTGATAAAATGAAAGATAATCCTAATTAACCTACTAATGCGTGCTTAAATAGCAAACAAAATAAGTTTTAGCGAAATAAAACATCACGCGGGCTAATTAAAGCCCAAACCCATCAAAACCACTCGATCGAGTGGATTAAAACCACTCGATCGACCAACTCTCAACCAAAACAGCTCGATCGACCAAATAGTTACTCGATCGAGGACTTGGTCCTCTGCAGCATAAGGATCGAGTAATGAAAAGCATTTCGATCGACCAAGCTGGGGTGTAGAAACCACTCGATCGAGTGGAAAACAACTCGATCGAGTGACTAGACTTCAGTTCAGCTTAAGTCCGCGCCTAAATGCCTCGTATTGCGTGCCACGACGCTTCCAAACACAGTATCTCACTCGGGAAAATCCCGTCTCCTCTAAATGCATGCAAAAAGGACGAAAAAGAGTACAGTTCCACTACTTTCGCGTTTATTTCTACAAAAAGGACAAAACGCACCAAAGTAGCCAATTCGGGGCAAAATACCATAAAAACAGTATAAATATGCAAAGAAATACGTGCTGAAATAGGCTAAAAAGACTATATATTAGGCACGTATCAGCAGTACCCCGAAACAAGTGATCCCTCAGGTTATCGGGCATTGGAGGACGAAAAGAATCACCTGTTGGGGCTGGTGTCCTTTACAGTTAGTGCAAGGACTTGTAAATCTCTAAAAGGATCAAAGGGTATACTTTTGTATCATAATCAGTTGGTCCACGTTTATCAATAACGGTTGGCTTGCTAGATAAGTTTGACGTTATTGTCATACAGATGGTGGTGATCAACTGGTCCCTAAAAGTCACACCTATAGGATACGTTTGAGAGATGTGACGGTATGAAAATACAGTCATGTTGATGCCAAATTTGACTAACCAGTTAGTCCGAGTTATTTGACTAATAATTAGTCAAAATGTGATGTTGAGATATTTTATTTAATACGGATTAAATAAAAATGGCTAAGACGAATTAAGCAGTTAATTCGTAAATTAAATATAAAGCGATTTATATTTGATTAATGTATATTGAATAAATTAATTATACGATATTGTCTTTGTCGGACATGTATTAACACTTCAACTAATCCGTGTTATTAGTTGATGCTTTAATAACCGATAACCGATGACGATTTATGATAAAACCGTGTCATATACATTTAGCGGATTTCGGGTCGCACCATGAGTTAAAAATAAGAGAAAGTGGAAAGCCCACTCTCCCCATTTGGTAGCTCACGGCCGAACCAAGCACAAAAGGAGAGCTTTCTCTCCTTTTTGCCCTAATCATTCATTTGAGAAAACAATTAGGGTTTTGAGAAACATTTCTCTCAAAACTTTAGATCTCACATCTAAACAAAACTCACATAACAATCCTCTCAATATTGCAAGGCAATTAGAGGATACATTCTAGCACAAGGGCATTTCTCAGACGATCTTGGGTGCAACAATTAGGAGGAGGTCTACTTTGATCTCTCATTGCCGAATTGCACTAGGACCGAAGGTTAATTCTTGTGCTTTATCATTGTTCATTGTTTTTCGTTTATGACTATAAATCACGTATTAAATTTGCGTTATAATCCTATAATTTAAGGGTTTTATACGAATATTACCTTACAAGTGGTATCAGAGCCAGGTTACGTAAATTTTTCTATGTGATTTTCATCAAACGTATTTTGAATCGATGAATTTTTGATTAAATTTCATGCGGCTGCCTTTTTTTTTTTCCCTCGACAAATTTTTTTTTATTGCTGCGTTTTTTTTGGGAACCGTGACATGTTTACACGGTGTAGGTTGTCGTTTGTTTTGTTTTTCATTTTGATCTTTGCATATTGTTTTGTAATCGATATTCGTTGCAATATGTTAAAGATGTATCAAAATGTTTGCATAAAATTTCGTGTGGCACAATTTTTTTTTTTTTTTTGTCTCGGCCAAATTTTTTTTTTTTGGGAAAAACCGTGCGGCCTCTTGGCCTGTTTTTCTGTTTTTTTTGCCTTGATTTGCGTGCCACACGTTATTGCTAGTTTAAACGATGTTTTGTTTTCAATCGTTCTTTGCATATTGTAATTTTAATCGATAATTGTTGCAATATGTTAAAGATGCATCTTTTGTAGTTTCAATTCTATACGGATTAGATTAAAATTGCAATTGGGTTTTAACAAATCGTTTTGTTTTGATCTTTGTTGCTCACGTTTTGAGCCGTTTTTTTTTTGTTGTTGCTCTCGGTTTTCAGCAACTTTAATAAAAAAAAAAAAAAAAAAAATTTACTGTTCACGGTCATACCGTGAAGAAAAGGAAAAAAAAAAATTTTTTTTTCAGTTTTTATTTTTTTTTCCTCGGCCAAAACATGTGCACAATACGCATTTTGTGCATTCGCTTGATAGTGAAACGGTTCACCCACGAACAATTTAGTTACTTTAAAACGATTTAAAGTAACGGATTATCATGAATTAAAATTAAGTTGATGAAGCGGTTTTGTCACATAATTTTAATTGTTAAAAGGTGGTTTGGATAATTTAACATAATTACAGAATTATGTCACGAATAAATTTAATTTAGTTGATGCATTTCATTTATCGTTTTTGATTTTTTTGAATGCTTTTAATTACGTATTTATTTATTTTTGCAAACGGTTGTAACTTAGTGTGGCCTTAGTAGAACGTGTTACCGTAATGATGGAACACGGTCTTGGTTGTATTTTGAGATCTCGTATCTCCCTTTTATTTCTTTTAATTACAACTTTTATTTAGAATGTAAATAGGTTTATATTTTGTAAATTTTAATTGTAATTTTGAGAAGACTAAAGATGGAGATCGGATGCTCACTCCCGCTGCATGAACAAAGATGGAACATCAAGACAAGCTTCTCGGGTCCAACGGTGGATTCCAAAGTTGTATTATGTTTTTTTTTACTAGGATAGGCCACACTAGGAATTTTTATTTACGTATTGCATTCATTTATTTACTTTATCGTAACGATAGATTGCATCATATTCCGCCTAAAAACCAAACCACCTAATAATTGTATGAAAACTGACACATATAGAGGTCACGAGTTAGTTTTTTTTTTTTGACATTCTCATGTCACACGATTTTAAGCCATTACCTAAGTTAATTCATTCACGTAAAGCTAGTTATTCGTTCACTTAAAATGAATTAAAACTGAGTTGATGGGATCTTCCTCGTATAAACAAAAATTGAGAACGGTCTTTATAGGTCAAACTCCAATGAGTCCCTTCTTCGTCGGTAGGCATAATATGACCCCTTCTACGTCGGGTAAGTTGGAACCGATTGACCTATTTTATCTCAACACTATGGTCACTCGTACGATCCTGTGATCATGGTGGACTATAGATAGGATTTACAGAAATCGATCGACCAAGAGTTCTTACGGAAGAATTAGCTAAACAGTTGGCTTATCAATTTACGGAAATTGAGTCTTGGGATCACTTGTATCATTCTTGAGGAAGATCAATTATGCAAGTGCTTGAGTCTACACGTTAAAATACATTTTAAATAGACTTAAATCACCTCGATGAGTTGCTTATTTCGTTTTTTGTTTTTTCTTTCTTTTTCAGTGTAGAACACGAATTTTTAAACTGCTATAACGAAATGGCTGGCATCCTCGATGACCCAATGCCAAGTGTCACATTGGACCGTGAGTCCTGGCTTCGGATCTTCATGAATCAGATGAATCAGTCTACTCGACTGAAGAATGATGGATCAAACTTCTCGGGGGAGGAGCGGATTACGGAATGCTGCCACTGCTGACGGAAAGCTCAAATTTCTGACTGAGCCCATGCCGCCACACCCAGGTCCCACGGCTGGAATTAACGACCTCGCCAAGTATAGCGAATTCGCCATGGAAGCGGGTGCGATAAAGAACGTACTCATTTTTGCAATGGAACCCAATTTGCAGAAACGCTTCATAGCCCAAGGTGCAAACAAGATTTTCACCACGCTCACTAAGGAATTCTCGAAGCACCGAGAATCGTGACCTATGAGCATACCACTCGCTTCTTTGATGCGAGACTCCAGAAGGGCCAACCGGTTAGCCCACACATTCTCAGCATGATTGAGAATGTCGAGAGACTGGAGACGCTTGATTGTAAAATCAGCGAGAACATCGTGATTGACCGCATGCTTCATTCACTCCACGATGGTTTTGCGCTCTTTAGAGCGAATTACTATATGAATGATTTGAAGAAAAGTCCCCATGAACTGCACTCCCTTCTCGTACAGACCGAGAAGGACATGAAGTTCAGTGGGAGCATGAAACAGGATGTTCTCGTTGTGTCAAACAAGGGCAAGGGTAAGGGCAAAGTTCAGCCAGGTCTAGCAGTAGGCAAACCGAAGTTTAAGAAGTCGGGTTCAGGTAAGAGTGGGCCTGGTGAGTCGAGCACCTCATCAGGCGCGAGAAAGAGCAAGAATGAAAACATGGAATGCCATCATTGCCACAAGACTGGGCATTGGAGGCGTACATGTCCTGTTTATCATGAGGACTTAAAGGCAGGTCGTGTTAAACCTGTTGGTATGTCTTCATCTTCTTCTACTTTTATTCATATGATTGAGATTAACCACGCAAGTTACGGAACTTGGGTACTAGATACTGGTTGTGGTTCTCATCTGTGTAATCATGTGCAGGGGCTTCGAAACATCGAACCCCTCGTAAAGGTGAGGTGGACTGCGTGTTGGGAATGGAGCACGAGTGGCTGCCGTCTCAAGGGGAACATATGTGATCCAGCTTCCTAGCGGATTTGAGTTATTTTTATATAACTGCTATTATGTACCCAGTCTTTCCAAAAACATTATTTCAGTTTCTGCACTTGACAAACTTGGTTTTTCATTTGTAATAGAGAATAATACTTGCATTTTCTCATTACACGATATGATTTATGGCAAGGCAGTCTCCATGAACGGAATTTATGTTTTAGATCGGACACAGAAATATTACACGTAATGAATAAAAAGTTAAAGGTTGGTGACAAAGATCAAACGTATCTATGGTAATCGCCGTATGGGACACATTAATGAGAAACGCGTAAAACAGCTCATAAAGAATGGAGCTATCTCGGCCTTTGATTTTCAATCATTTGGCACGTGTGAATCATGTCTCATCGGTAAGATGACTCGGATTTCCTTCAAAGGTGTTGGAATGCGCGCTGCTGACCTATTAGGACTCATACACACGGATGTATGTGGTCCTATGTCAATCACCGCACGAGAAGGCTATAGGTATTTCATCACTTTCACGGACGATTTAAGTAGATATGGCTATGTCTACTTAATGAAGCATAAAAGTGAATCCTTTGAGAAATTCAAAGAATACCAGAATAGGGTACAGAACCTATTGGGTCGAAAGATTAAAACACTACGTTCAGATCGTGGTGGCGAGTATCTTTCTCACGAGTTTGATCAACACCTTAAAGACTGTGGGATTGCCTTACAGTTAACTCCACCTGGAACACCTCAGTTGAATGGTGTGTCCGAACGGAGAAATCGAACACTACTTGATATGGTTCGATCCATGATGAGTCACACCGTGTTGCCTGACTCATTGTTGGGTTATGCTCTTCATCACTCACTGCTCTAATACTTAATCAAGTCCGTCTAAAGTGTTGACAAGACTCCATATGAACTATGGAAGGGAACGGTCCCTAACTTGTCCTTTATACGGGTTTGGGGCTGCGAGGCTTATGTCAAGTGGAGACACGAGGATAAGCTCGGCCCGCGATCGGTCAAGACATACTTTATAGGTTATCCTAAAGGAACACTTGGTCATTACTTCTATTCACCAACCGAACAACGTGTTTTTGTTGCGGCTAGTGCGACATTCTTAGAGAAGGAATTTCTCGAGAATGCAAAGAGTGATAGAACCTTCGACCTGTCGGAGATTCCAGAACCAAATACCGAGCAACCATTGGAGGAACCAATTCCTACAATCCATTGCGGTAAATATTCTGAGGAACCTAGGAGGTCGGGAAGAGTCTCTATTCCTCCGGACAGATACATTGGTATGGTCGAGGAACATGACGTAGATGACATTCTACTCTTAACGAGTAGTGAACCCGCAACCTATAAAGGTGCCATGACTAGTTCTGACTCGATAACCATCTATTGCGACAATAGTGGTGCCATCTTCCAAGCTAAGGAGCCAAAGTCTAGCAACAAGTCTAGACATGTACAACGGAAAGCTCATCTAATCCGAGATTACGTGGAGCAAAAGGAAGTAGTGATAGAAAAGATTGCTACAGATGATAACATAGCAGATCCTCTCACTAAACCATTACGACAAGATAAGCATGAAGGGCATGTTAATTCCATGGGAATTAAACGTGTTCCTAAGTTGTAGTACTCTTTTATGGATTAGATTCATTCTCTTTTGTACTCTATACGACATCATCGTTTTGATATTTTATATATTTTGTTTTTCATGTGGATTTGTACGACAAATTTTGAACACCACAAAGTGAACTGAACAAACATTATAATTTTGGTCCTTAATTGCCCACGTGAGCTGATAACTCAAGGTAATTATTTTGTGACGTTGGTTGATGGTGGGTTCAACGAGCCATAAGTCAACCGGTTGGTCGACCAATCACAGAGGCGAGTTATACGGATATCTCGTAGGACACAATTGTGACATCAACGTGGAGTCCTAAATGTTTTATAACATTCGGTGCCCGGTCGTGGATAGGACCTCCATGGTGATCCTAAGAGTCGATTCTTTTGACTATCGACTGTCTCTTGAGACTAAGGCGGATTTTGGGTGACTTTGGTTTCTTTCTCACGGTCATCCGTAACAGGGGGCCAAGTAGATTGTTTGGGTCATTTCATCTTTGTGCTTAGATCGGAAGGAGTTCGAGTTGAAGGAAATATTCAGCCTTTATCGGGTACTCGATATTTCTCAGGGCCACTCGAGGAGTCAGAATCGAAATGCATGGCCATGCTCGAATACGGTCGTTTTATCGGTTAAGTTACTCTAGTCGAGGAAACCACTCTAGATACGGATCGATTGTAAATACGACCTTTGCGGATCCGGATCTGCAAATTGTTTTACATTGAGTGGGAGAAATTTTAAATGAATATGAGAATCGGTTATCGCACATACACTTGTACGGACAAGTGGGAGTTTGTTGTTTGTGTCCTCCGGTTAGTGCGGATAACGTCATTGCACATACACTTGTACGGACAAGTGGGAGCTTGTTGGGGCTGGTGTCCTTTACAGTTAGTGCAGGGACTTGTAAATCTCTAAAAGGATCAAAGGGTATACTTTTGTATCATAATCAGTTGGTCCACGTTTATCAATAACGGTTGGCTTGCTAGATAAGTTTGACGTTATTGTCATACAGATGGCGGTGATCAACTGGTCCCTAAAAGTCACACCTATAGGATACGTTTGAGAGATGTGACGGTATGAAAATACAGTCATGTTGATGCCAAATTTGACTAACCAGTTAGTCCGAGTTATTTGACTAATAATTAGTCAAAATGTGATGTTGAGATATTTTATTTAATACGGATTAAATAAAAATGGCTAAGACAATTAAGCGATTAATTCGTAAATTAAATATAAAGCGATTTATATTTGATTAATGTATATTGAATAAATTAATTATACGATATTGTCTTTGTCGGACATGTATTAACACTTCAACTAATCCGTGTTATTAGTTGATGCTTTAATAACCGATAACCGATGACGATTTATGATAAAACCGTGTCATATACATTTAGCGGATTTCGGGTCGTACCATGAGTTAAAAATAAGAGAAAGTGGAAAGCCCACTCTCCCCATTTGGTAGCTCACGGCCGAACCAAGCACAAAAGGAGAGCTTTCTCTCCTTTTTGCCCTAATCATTCATTTGAGAAAACAATTAGGGTTTTGAGAAACATTTCTCTCAAAACTTTAGATCTCACATCTAAACAAAACTCACATAACAATCCTCTCAATATTGCAAGGCAATTAGAGGATACATTCTAGCACAAGGGCATTTCTCAGACGATCTTGGGTGCAACAATTAGGAGGAGGTCTACTTTGATCTCTCATTGCCGAATTGCACTAGGACCGAAGGTTAATTCTTGTGCTTTATCATTGTTCATTGTTTTTCGTTTATGACTATAAATCACGTATTAAATTTGCGTTATAATCCTATAATTTAAGGGTTTTATACGGATATTACCTTACATCACCTTCAGCAACAATCTCAGTCGATCGACCAGGTTGGTCAGTCGATCGACTGACTTCAACAGGACCAGAAGCTAATGTTTGTCGCACTTCAGTCGATCGACCGGGTATGTCAGTCGATCGACTGACATACCTGCTGATCGTCTTTTTCTTGCTTTTGTTCGTTCCAGCTTCCTTCTGACTCGGTTCCGCCTCATATTTTTTAGTGACATCCTCAACCATAATGCGCCCATCAAGGGTAGACCCACTCCTCAAGGTAATGGCATTAAGGGTCTCCTTTTGATCAGTTTGAGTCGGTAGATGTCCCGGAGCTCGAGTTGTATTCTTGCTAGACAATTGGGCAATTCGGCTGTCCAAAATCTTCATCCCGGCCTCAATTGCCTAGGATTCCTTCAGCAACAAAGTCTTCAACTCATTGAAATCAGAAGCTTGGGCTTGTTGCTGCTGCTGTGGGACATATGGAGGCTTTTGGTATTGTTGTTGCTTATGAGGGGGCACATAGTTCTGCTGCTGCTGCTGCTGTGGAGGTTGGGTCGGATTCAAGATATTTTGGCTACTCCACATCAAGTTGGGGTGGACATTCGGCTCATAGTAAGTATTTGTCTGCCTATAATGTTGAAAGGCAGCACAAGACTCAAAGGGACTAGGACAATTGTCTGAAATATGTCCCTCAGCTCCACATCTTTTACAGACGAAAGGACCGTCTGAAACAGCATTTACATGGTAAATCCCTCCTTTGGAAGCTCCTCCCAATTCGTACTTGTCAAATCTGGCCGTGAGAGCTTCTAATGCAGCTACAAAAGGAGATTCAACAGCTCTCCTTTGATTTCCCCGGGAATTCCCATATTCAGCTTTGTGGGTGGCCAAGTCATCAATGATCTTCCACCCCTTAGTCTCCCCCGTATTCTCCTGGAATCTGCCATTAGCTGTCGCATCCAGGATAGCCCTTTGATCGTCATAGAGCCAATTGTAGAACTGATTGCATAGGCTCCACTTCTCAAACCCATGATGCGGAATGGTTCGCTTTTGATTTCTTGAAACGGACCCATGCCTCATGAAAGTTCTCATCAGGCCCCTGTTTAAAGCTCGTGATTTGAGCTCTAATAGCATTCGTCTTCGAGGCAGAAACGTACTTCTTGTAGAATGCCAAGGCCAAATAATTGCAGTCGGTGATCTCATTAGCAGCTCGGTCCAGATCTCTGTACCACTCCCTTGCAGCATCGCGGAGTGAGAATATAAACATAGTCTCCTTTATCTGGTCCTGGGTCACACCGATCGGCGGGGGTATAGAGCAGCAATAATCAATAAATATCTTCATATGCTTGGCTGCATCTTCATTTGCAGCACCCCCAAATTGGTTTCTCTCAACCAAGTTGATATAAGAAGGCTTCGGTTCGAATTTCCTATCAGCTCCAGGTAATTCGAACCCCTTGTATAGATTTGCAGCTGTCGGCTCAGAGTGACTTGCTATACTTGCTTCTTCAGTCATGACTGGAAATTCTGGAGATGTAACTATCTCAGCTGAAGAAGTGGAAACGGGTGATGAAGGTGGATCCTCCTCGTATAGCTCGTTCTCGTAGTAACTAGACAGAGTACTCAGCTCTTCCTCTGTCGGCAATATCCTAGATGATCGTCTCAACTCACGCAAGGTCTTCTCAATCTCGGGATTGATCGGTAGTAGTTCACCACCCTGTGACCTGCGCATAAGAAGAAACTACAAAAAGAATATAAGAATAGTTGAAGGAACGAATGTCCCTTAAACTAAGAAACAGACTAAAATAAAACAACTAAAAAATAGAACAATTGCCTTCCCGGCAACGGCGCCAAAATTTGATACCCGTCATTGTGAGTACCAAAAATAATATTTATATTTCCTATTAAGACTAACAAAAGCTAGTGGTAACAGGGTCGAATCACAGAGAGGCAGATGTAATTATTAGTTGTCTAATTCTAGTCAAAGGTAACGAATGTGGGGGTTTAGTTGATTTAGTCTATAACTAAGGGCAATAAAATACAATAAACTAAGTAAACGGATAAAACAAATATTAAAAGGGGTGCAAGGATGGTCGATTCACTATAGTTTCGGCGGCATCATACTAAGTAGGTCTAAATCAAACACATGAGGCGGGAAAACAAGAGGTCCTCTCGGTCCACTCTTAACAAGTAGCATCTTTCGATCTCGCTACGGGTCCCTAATATCACTAGTACTGACTCTCGTCCTGAAAAGTGACTAAAAATCTAAACTTTACCAATCTTTCGATCTCAGCATAGTTTAGTCATTTTAATTGGAGGTCAATCAACCTTCCCTATCTTTCGATCTAATGGGTCAGTCATATCCTAAACATTCAACTAGTCGTGTGCACTCGATTCGTCAAATATAGAGTTTAAAACAATTAAAACGAAGCAAAACCTCACGTGGCCAGTCGATCGACCAGGTATGGCGGTCGATCGACTGACACGTGATTTCAGTCTACTATTATACGCCGCCTAATCCTACAGATTCCCTACATCCTAGCACGAATAATTTAGCTGCTCATGACTATAGTGGAAACAACAATAATATTAAGGATTAAAACTACTGATTTCATGCTTGAATTAACGGAATAAAAGATTAGCCTAAAACGATAATTAAGGCTTCGTGAAACTAACTAGCAATTTCTAACTATGAACGATAATAAGGATGAACTGAAACAAGAATAGGGGAATACCGAAAGGAAGAATTTCCGGAATCGAATCCAGAAAACGAATGCAAAAAGTAACTTGTATACGAAACAATGTTCGGAACCCTAATTATTTCCTAAAGAACTATATGCTAAACTTGAATAATAATTGGATGCTTATTCTGAATACCTAGCTTACGTTATATAGATTACAACGTAGCTCTTATTTCCAAAACCTAAAATACAATGGGCTTCAAGTTCCTCGATCTTTTAATTCACGTCTGAAGTATCGGTTTGGTCGATCGACCACTGGGACCGGTCGATCGACTGGTCTGCGATGCACAGTAGTTCCAGGAAGTCGTGGTATGGTCGATCGACCATAGGTAGCGGTCGATCGACTGCTTTAGCTGATTCTTGACTTCTAACTTCTCGTGGATTTGTCTTTCGGTCCTTGAAATGCGCACCAAGCTCGTTCCTTGAGTAAATACTTCACGTCAGATGCAATGCAAGATACTCGGGGACGGATTTGGCTCAAAATCTTCTCATTTCCGCATAAATCTGCAATATTACACAAAAATACGAAAGTAGACGAAATGGGGCAAATATTAGCCTTAAACTACATAAATGAGCTCTGAAATGCGTGTAAAATAGGGTGTAAAACATCATATAAATGACACGCATCAAATATGCAATACAAAGGACTAAAGATAATAAATGACCCAAATATGCACTAAAAAGCATGGGAACAAGGCTAACTCGGGGACTAAATATGCTCAAATTATGGTCACATCAAAAGGTTAGTGGGAATCTCTAAGAATTTTGGAAGGAGAATCAAGAAGCCAAGTGTAACATCTTCTTCAAGGCAAAACTCCAATGACATGGAAGACAAAGTTGATTTTCTTACCAACTTCATTAAGGAACTTGCCAAAGAAAATGGGAGTACATCTCATGTGAAATTTTGTGGCCTTTGTAATGATCCAACCCATCCCACCTATGGGTGCCCATATTTGTTGGCGGGAGAAGGAGATGAAGCGGTGAAGGCTCTTGGGTTTAAGAAATTTGACCCCTACTTCAGTACTTATAATGAGGGGTGGAAAGCTCATCCTAATCTTCGGTGAGGTGGAAACTAAAACCAAAATCAAAACCAAAGAGGACCATCAAACTCTTCATTTCAAAAGCCACCTCAAAAACAATCACAAAATTCCTTGAAAGACATGATGAAAACACTTGCCGTAAATCAAGTGGCTTTGCAAGCCAATACCAAAGAGTTTCAAACCGCCATGCTTCAACAAAATCGACTCACCGACTCTAGAATTGGTAATCTTGAGACTCAAGTAGGTCAAATTCTCAACACACTTACTAAACAACCTACTCAAGGAGAGAGTCTCCATTCTCATACCATTCCCCAACCTACCATTGAACAAGCACAAGCGGTTTCCTTAAGGAATGGTAGGGAGTTGGTAGAGGCACTCAAGGCTCTAAAGAAATCAAAGCCCCTTCCGGTTGTTCATGAAGTGGAGGATGTAGTTGAAGACGAAATTGAAGTGGTGGTGGAACATGGGAAAGCATCTACACCCGAGCAAGTGAGGATTAATGATCCACTCCCGGAATACGAGCCACAAGCTCTCTTTCCCTGTGCTTTAAATGACACAAGGGTAATGGATAAAAAGACTTCAAGCTTTTACGATATCTTTCGTAAAGTGGAGGTAAACATCCCACTTCTTGACCTTCTTAGTAGTGTGCCAAAAGATGCTAAATTTTTGAAGAATTGTGCTATACTAAGAGGACCAATAAGGCTAAGAGTATGAAGAAATTTAGGGCTAGTGAACATGTATCGGCAATATTTCAAAAACGTTTGCCACAAAAATGCGACGATCCGGGCATATTCACTATTCCTTTCAAGATTGGTGAATTGGAATGTCAAAGAGCTATGCTTTATTTGGTGAACCCTTTGAGATAATGTCGGATGCGAGTAACTATGCCTTTGGCGCAGTGCATGGCCAAAAGGTAGGGAGGATACCCCATGTTATTCAATGTGCATCGATGATTATGAACGAGACTCAAAGAAAATATACCACTAGTGAGAAAGAGTTTCTTGCGGTAGTGTTTGCCTTGGAAAAGTTTCGACCTTATATTCTTGGAGCCAAGGTCATCATCTTCATGGATCACGCCACATTAAGGCAGTTGGTGAACAAGAAGGAATCTAAACCCCGTTTGATGAGATGGGCACTACTTTTGAGTGAATTTGATGTTGAGCTCTAGGATAAGAAGGGTTCAACTAACACGGTGGCGGACCACCTAAGTCGGATTGTGCAATAAGAATCTCAAGATGCCTTGAAATAACCAATACAAGCAACTTTCCCGGATGACAGACTTCTAGCCTTGTCTACTATTGAGCCAAGGTATGCCCATATAGTAAATTTCATGGTCTTGCAAGACTTTCCCAAAGGTCTTTCTCGCTCCCAACGAGAAAAGATCAAGAGCGATGCTAAGTATTATGTGTGGGATGACCTATATCTTTGGAAGTTTTGTGCTGACCAAGTTATTAGAAGGTGTGTCCCGGATACCGATATTATTCCAATTCTTAAATTTTGCCGTAAATATGCTTGTGGTGGGCATTTCGGAGCCAAGAAAACGGCTAGGAAAGTTTTGGAGAGCGGTTTCTTTAGGCCCACACTATTTCGGGATGCCTATTCTATGGTCAAGACTTGTTATAGATGCTAAAGAGTTGGCAACATTTCAAGAAGAGGAGAGATGCCACAAACTCCGATGATCTATTATGAGATATCTGGTGTATGGGGCATTGACTTCATGGGACCATTCCCCGCATCTTGTGGTTATATTTACATCCTTTTGGTGGTTGACTACGTGTTATGATTTTTATCTGTACTAGCTTCGCAAGTGTACGAATGAACGTTGCAGCTTGAAAAGGTCGAACCCGAGGGGCGAAATTATGGTTCTAAGATTAGATTTAACTACTAGTTTAGTTAAACCGAAATAGGGTTGAGAAGGTTTAACTAACTAGAGGAAATCACTAAATAAAGAGAATGAGATGAATGCTTAAGATGGTGAATAACAATAATTAAGAGACTAGGATATTGGGTTCACTCATATAGCTAAGGGGAGACAAGCATAGGGTGATAAATTCGAAAGCAAAAGCACAGAAAAGACTCTATCTCGATATGAGACTAATCCTTAAGTTAAGATCGATTAAGTCCTCACCTAATCAACTCAACTACAATTTTATCATGCCAATCCTATTTAATAGCCAAGTTCCGGGCTCAAGATAAATATTAAAGTAATTTTTATCGACCGAGAGTTCTAGAAGTAGAATCGATTAAAGGGTTAATCCACCGAGTTATATTGATAAGGGATGAATCGGCTCACCGTGCCCGAATTGATATGAACTTGGATCTCAAGATCATTTATAATAGTTGCGTAGAGGTCAAAATATAAATGCTTAAAAACTGTTTAAAATGTGTACAAGTATTATTAAAACGATAGATGTTTATTATTTTCTTCATTTCCATTTTTTAGTTATTTATACGCAATGGATTCATCTAATACTCTTACACCAATCACCATTAATTCATGGCTCCAATCATTTGATGAAAAGTTCTCCGAGTATGACAATGATACGATTAGAGAATTACGCTTTGGCATTGATCAGGATGGAAATCTTTGCTACTTTACCACTTCCACACCACCCACTCCAATATTAATGCCCACCACTTTGGTAAGAAAATCTTGTGAAGAAATTCTCACTAATCCCAAGGCATCCTTGTTTGTGGAAACAAGAAAAAAATATTAAATTCAGTGGGAGTTCTAGCAAGAATGTTCTTATAACTGAAAGGAGTAATGTTATTATTAAAGGAAAGGCAAATATGGGTGAGAAACCCAAACCTGATAATGAATTGGAAATGGATAGTGAGACTACCACTGTTGGAATATGTGTCCTCCGACAATAATGAGATCACATGTTTAATTCTCATTCTAAAGAATACAATTGGGAAGTAATATTTTACTGTCAACTGGTCCACACATATCGGTAATGATTGGCTGACTAGAGTTTGACATTCCGTCGTCTTGACGGTGGTGATCAGTTGATCCCCTTAGGTCATACCTAAAGGGTAACACTCTTAATTGATCATTTAATTGATCGTATGATGATACGGGTTAATTAAATTACTTAAAATTGACGTACGATTTTGGAAGTAATATTTACTTGTCTCATTGTAATTCGATTAAATAAGATACGGTCTAACTAATTGAATTGTTTTATTACTTAGATGAAATTATTGTTTAAGGAAACAATTACATTTGAATGAATAAATTATTATAAATACAAGATGTTGTCATTTATAATTGGTAAATTATTTTGGTACAAGTAAGTATGAATTACTAAGTCGATTTTGTATATGACGTATTTTTATTAATGCGTTGATTTTTAATATGTTAAAAATACATAACAATTTTATGTGACATGTGACATGTGACATATGACAAATTGACAAATTGACAAAAATAAAATGGAGTCCATTTTATCCATGAAAACCGGAATAATGGGGATGATTAGGAATATATTATGTTGATTATCTTAGTGGTAAACATAATCATTTCTTCCTAAACCTAGCCATGCAACCCTACTTGATCTTGTGAAGACAACCTTGTGCATGCATTGGCCCCTTCCTTCCCCTTCTACCCGGTATTTCAAGAGGAGAAAACCATGGGTTTTTCTCCTTATTTTACCATATACACTACCAATAGTTAGTGTATCAATTATTCATTTTTCGTCATCTAAAAATAAGAGTTTTAGTGAGATAAAATCTTCCTCCTCCTCCCTCTCTCTTAACCGAAATTATTGAGAAATCAAATAATATTTTGGGTCAATTTTTATAGAAAATTAATATTGTTCTAGTAATAATAATATTAATTTTATTAACCTGTTACTTTGGGTATAAAACCTTGGGAGGGATTCTCTACTTGAATCCTTGTTCATCCACTTAAGGAAGCTCAAGAACAAGTGAGTAAGAGAACTCACTTGTCCCCATATAAACCGAAATCTTCAATGTGAGATGATGATTTCTTCTTTAATTATTTTATTGTTTGCATGCATAAGATCATCTTTTAATTTTATGACTAAATTAAAATCATCACATATATGAATATGTCAAGTAATGAGATATAGATTTCTAACAAGCGGTATCAAGAGCCTTGGTTGTTTGCATGCAAATCGGTTATAGTTTTTCCGAGTTATACGATTAACATATAAAACTTGTAAATTTGTGTTATTATGATATATCACGAAAATAATTTATGCATGTTCAAGTTTCTGATCCTAAAATGTATTTAGGATATTTTGGTTAATTTATGGATTTTTATTGTTCATCTTATATAATAATGGCATTAAAAATATGATTTTATGATTAAAATGTCATTTTCGGACTAAAATTAGCTAAACTTCGAATTTTCCAGTGATTTTTGGATATGTTATCACATGTTTTATTTTTAGATGACCTGTAAATTTTCAGAATATTTGGAGTTTTTATGCTCGAAATATGGATTTTTCATGATAAAAATCGGATTTAGATGAAAAATAGGTTAATATGAGATAAATTTCGAATCTGGCATTGAAAATTAGTATGTTGTCACATGCAATTTTACAAGATGTGCGTAAAATAATAGGCTATATTGAAGTCTTTATGCATGATTTATGAATTTTTGATGAAAAATAGCATAAATAGTAACTTAATTAGTGAATAATTGCTAAAACATACTCCATGACTACAGAAAAACGTCACATGTTGCATTTTATTATCTTTTTCAGATCGAAAATTGAAAAGTTGATGAATATAATTTTTCTCATGTTTTTATGATTATTATTGATAAATCCGATAAACCGCAACATTGTTTTTTCCGATTAATTTTCGAAATTTTAACCTAAGATTTTGAACATTATGAGTGTCATGGTATTTTTCCAGAATGTTCATAAGTTTAAATTTTGAATTTTGAATTTATTTGAAATTTTTGTGATTTATTTGAAGTTTATAGCATATTTATTGTAATTTTGGGTCCATTAATGAACAATTTTAAGAAATATGAGTTAATTATAGTCAAATAGTTAGTGGAGACTAATTTTGAGTCCTAAGAAGTTAGGGTAATTAACTTGTGAATAAATATGAATTTATGTAATTTATTGTGATTTTAAAAGGTTGAATCACGCAAATCCGTAAAAACCGATTAAATATACGATATTGGCTCCTTAAAGGCGATTTAGCATAAAATTGGGCATGTTCATACATATTATAATGCTGCATTTTATTTATGATTGTCATAATTTTATTTTATGTAATTTTGAATTATGTAATTTTTACTTAGTTGGCCTTAGTTTTAATTGATATTGCCCGAAATGTATGGGAATATCGATTCGGTTGTAATTTAATGTGATCTCGTATCACCGTTTTGTAATTTAATAGATTTATTTTATTTTAATTACAAATGTATAATAGGAAATTATGTAATTTGTTATGTAATTTATTTATTCCGGAGTTCCTTGAAGACGGTGTCATTCAAGATGGCGATACATAAAGACGGTGTTACCTCGAGATGCGTGCCAAAACCGAAGTTCAAGGGACCAATGGAGTTGGTTTCCGAATATGTAATTGTTAATTAGATTTTATATTTTAGGAAGGCCATACGAGGATTTAATTTATGCTTTGCATTTTATTTATATGACGCATGCATCGCTAAATCGCCTTAACTAAAACATGCATCATCTTTTAATCGAGTTAATCGACCGTTTCAATTAGAATTATCGTATTTCACCGCTTTAGTTCACTTAAAAACGTGATAGATAATAAATTGACATGACCTCTCACTAAAACAATCAATTGAGACATAGCCTTACCAAATAGTAGAAACCATGAAAACCTATTTCGTGAGGGAGTGCACTCGGCCATACCGGGGTACAAACCTTGTTACGTAGGGGAAGTGGGTGATAAATGTCTATCCACCGAATTTATGTTAATGAGGGGTATTTCGGCACACCGTGCCCTAAGTTGATATGAGTTTGGATCATGGACATATTTATTCGAAACTTGGATTGAACTCAACGAAAGTATTCACGACGATTTCCGGATGTGTTTCGGGCTAGAGATAAATATTAATGTAATTTTCTCGACCAAGAGTTCTAAAAGTAGAATCGATTAAGACGTTAATCGACCAAGTTATGTTAATAAAGGGTATTTCGGCACACCGTGCCCTAAGTTGATATGAATTTGGGTCTTGGAATCATTTATCAAGTTGGGTAGAGGTCACTAGATAAATGCCATAAAATTTGTTTAAATTTAAATTAATTTTTACGAGTATTATTATGTTAAAACGACATATGTTTTATTCCTTCTATATTTTGTTTTGTAGACCGCTCTTATTTCACATAACAAATGGCAAATCCAAACACCAACGCCACGCCTCTCACTAATACTTCATGGCTCCGATCCTTCATGGATCGATGTAAACTTGAAAAGAATGGGTCAAATTTCTCCGATTGGGATGCCCAACTCAAACTAGCCGCCCAAGGTGATGACAAGCTTCGTTACCTTACCGAGGCCTCTCCACCCGAACCTAATTCTAGGTCGACCGCCGCCACTAGGGATGCATATGAGGCTTACCATAAGGAGTTCGCCGCAATGAAAAATGTGTTGATCTTTCCTATGGAAGCGGATCTCCAAAGGAGAGCCTTTAAAATGGGCACCGCTAATGAAATCTATTCCAAGCTTGTGACAATGTTTTCACAAACTCCGCGGATCGTCCAATATGAGGCGGCCGCGGCATTCTTTGATCTCGACTTTAAAGAGGGCCAAAAGGTTAGCCCTAATGTGCTCAAATTAATGGATCTAGTCGAGACTTTGAAGATTCATAAAGTTGAAATCCCCAAAGAACTCATTGTAGATAGAATTCTACACTCCTTATCCAAAGTCAAGGCATATGTTCAATTCCGGGTGAATTTTAACATGCAAGACAAGGACGTGTCTCTTGAAGAGTTGCACAAGTTACTTGTGCAAGCCGAAAGAGACATGGGGTTAAATGTTAACCCACCCAAGGATGTGCTTAACATAAGGACCAAGAGTAAGGGGAAGTTCAAAAAGAATGGGAAGAAGGGTAAGAAGCAAGCTCCCACTTTCACCAAAGCTAAGACTTATGAAGCTAGCACTTCCAAGATCAAGAAGGGTCCTCTTGATAAATGCCATTATTGTAATGGTGTTGGACATTGGAAAAGAAATTGTTCCAAATATCTTGGTGACATCAAAGCTAGAAAGATCACTCCAGTAGGTAAATGACTATCCTTTCTTTTGTGTTTCTAATTCAACTATGGTATTGTGATACAAAGTTGTGATAATGTATCCCATTTTTATTGGAAATAGGGCCTCCACCAAGCAAGGACAAGGGAAAAGAAAAGCAAGCTTGAGAAACCATCGAGAAGCTAGGAGTAGCTTCCATGAAGCTTGTCTTTTTACTGCCTTATTTTAATTTATGTTTCGGATTTTAGAACCTTTTGATTTCCGTGTTCGACATGGAGATGTATTTTGGATATTGGTTGTATTTTGGATAATGGTGGGTTGGTTTGCAACCCAAGTCACCCGTTTTATCGTATTTTATCCTTGTTCTAAAATTCGTCTTTATCCGCTTGCTCATAGAAACATATGATCATTCACTTAAAGTGATCTAATAGACAACTACAATGATGGGATTCATTATATGTCCACAAGCTTAAGGCTTGTATATGATCAATTATAAAGTGATATTGAGTACCAAGTACACTTATCAAATTTAAAACAATTAGTCAACCTATGAGATAGTCCTCCTTATACTTCAAAATCATTATTTGTGTCTCATAAGCTATCTTTGAATCTCTAGTGTATTCATTCAAAAGATAGAGTGGGAGAAAAATGAAGACACAAAGAACATCAAGAAAAATTTGTGTAAATGAGATCTACGCAAGGAAGAATGATTTGAATAAAGGTATATCTATTTATATAGTATACACGAATAGATGAGATCTATGATCTCGAATAGATCTACATGACAAAAGAGACCAAGTGAAGTAATCAAAAGAATATGTTCTCAAGATAACTACATGAGGAGACCAAAAGAAAGTTTTGGAAGAAGAATGACTAATGTAAAGTCTTAATTGACTAGTTTATGATATTTTTGACCAATAGTTTCAATATTGATATTTACTTAAGAGCCTAAATGAATCAAAGTTACATCCTAGAAAATAAATGAGATTTATGACTAGAAGTTGCAAGGATTGATATACCGATATCCACAATAGCTAAGTTAAATATTAACCACGCTAATGTCATTACTTAACCTCATTATGAAAATGAATTGGTTAAACCTCCTTCCGAAAAGGGTATTTTGAAGGACGTGTATTAGATATTATTCATATTTAAATAATGACATTGCCACACATCATTATGATATGAATGAGTTAGAGATTAAAATCTCTTTCCATAAGGTTAAGATGAGACCTCTTCAAAATAGGTATTTGGAAAGGATATGATGGGAACATATATGGTTTTATCTTAATAACTTAGCAAAGAAATATATTTCAATTCTTGAAATGTTTCAATTGAGTAGTCAATTACGAAACATGTGGAATTAAGTGGGAGTTGGAAATTATCATGTAAAGACATGGAATTTGGAGGGAGCAATCATCTTGTAAAAGTTTATAACTCATTACTCATTGGGAATGACGAGCTAATACTATTCTTACTCAAAGAAGTATTTGAGTTTTCAATTCTGGATGAAAAATGGACTATGATGAATCCAATTACATCATGAGATGTTGGATAATTATTGAGATATACGCATCAAATCAACAAGAAACGTAGGTTATTCATATCGATGAAAATGGAATTACCATAATCAGTCATGGTCATTCATTGAACCTAAGAATAGTTGATGACATGATTAAAAGTTACTAATGTTTCCGCCATTAGAATAATCATGCACATGTCCAATAATGAATCATATGCATAAGAGCACGATGAATCATTGGCAAGACATAGAAGAAACGTCATGAATTCTCGAGGAGAATCCGATGAGCGATTTCAGTGTTGGATAGAACACTCTGTTATGTGTCAAGAGGTTGCACATATTAAAATTCGAACAAGACGTAAGGATTTATGAAAAACTTAAGCCTTTCAAGCTAAAAAGAGAAATAAAAGGTTTGGAAATGTACTTAGTTGAAGTAAGAAGTTACTCAAAATTAATATTTCCTAATATGCTAGGACTTGTGAGAATTGCTAGGCTAATCATCTTGACAATTGTTGCAAGACTCTGCAAGACATTTACCTAGTGATTATGAGTGGGTGGAGTACTTGATCAGTGCAAGTTATATCATTCACCGCAAATTTATTGGTTATGTGATAATCGATCGGGAAGTTCTTTCAAGATAAATGATGTGACCATAATTGGCACATATTTAGCCCCCGAATTAGCCTTGTTTCCATGCTTTTTAGTACTTATTTGGGTCATTTCTTATCTTTAGTTCTTTGTTTTGCATATTCTTTGAGATTTTGATCCCTTGGTAGGAAAGGAGTAAGAATCTTGCATTTTCATGGCAAAACGAGACTAAATTGATCGAATTCAATGACCAAGCATCAAGGAGAGACAAGATTAGATGGCCTTTGTACATATCATAGTAGAAGAGCAATTTTGAGGAAAGATCCTTGAGCCCCCAAGGAAATCCCCAAGGAATTTATGAAGAAAAGGGAAGAAAAGAAGAAGTTACTATGCTGATTGACAATCCGAGCGGATTGCCAACAATCCGCCCGTCCAGCCTCTGCACAATCCGAGCGTCCCGTGCCTGAATCCGCTCGGATTCCCCCTCAACAATCCGTCCGGATTCCTCTGAATCCGCTCGGATTCCACCGCCCAAATCCGTCCGTCCCCACCTTATTCCGCCCGGATTTCTTCGCAGCACGGGTTGTCTTCTTCAAGCTACGAAAAGAGAAGCCCTTCTCTCAGAAAATACCGGGTCCTCCTTGCTCAACTTAAAAAGTGTAATTACTAGTTTAGCCCTTAGTTAACCCTAATGCATCCTCCCTAATTTTCACTATAAATACCCCATTAGGCTAATTAGAGGAGCATGTTCTTCTTATCAATAATTAGTGTAGTTAATATCAATCAAATCTCTCTTCAATATTGTAATCAAGTATTAATCAAGTTTTAATCCAAGTTTTAGTTCTTTAATCTCTCTTTTGTTCATCCTTTATTTTGGGTAATTGAAGATTATTTGGGTTATTATTGGGAGATTGACAACCTCTCAATCTAGCATTCAAGTACTTCTATTATTCTTGCTTTATTATTGGAATCATTAGTAGGTATAATCTCTTAATCCCTTTTTAATTATTGTTAATTACTTTCATTTATTCATCATGTTTCATATTGTTGGTATGATTGACAACCTTGCTAGCATGATCAACATGATAATGAGTGAGTAGTCTCTTAGCTAGGGTTAATGGGTGATTAGGGGAAACCAACATGGGGATTGATTCATGCTTAAATTAATATGCTTTCATGTTTTATTTGCTTGCTTGTTTTGATCTCAACTCATGCACATGTTATATTTGATGAAATGCTAAGCCTATGAATCCTTGCATTTACTATCATCTCCTATCTTTTCAATGAGACTTGTAAGACATAACCCAACTCGAGTCTCATTAGACCATGCATGTTGTTGAGTAGGGAAGATTAAGTCGACTTGTAGGTGTTGTACAATCTAATCGATTCGGCTCCGGACCCAAACTTTCCTAGGATTGTAAGATATAACCCAACTCAATCCATCACAACAATAATTGCTTGCTTATAATTTGAGAACATGTTTGTATGATCATATCCCATGATTCCCCTATGACCCCATGACACCCTAGTGCCTTTAATCAATTGTTTACACCCCTTTTTATTCATCTTGCTTGTTTATTTTCATTGTTATTCTAGTTTAGTAACCTTCTACATCAACCCAATTTGTGACACCCCTTAGACACCGCTAGTTACAATAAAAATCTCATTTCAACTCCCGTCCCTTGGGATCCGACCTTTACTTGCCTCTTTACTAATTGTAGAGTTGCTTGTTAAGCTATAAATTGTGTTTTGATTCGACCGTGACCAACGACCACATCTTAATTTGTGAACACCGAGCGGTTACGCATCAAAAATGGCGCCGTTGCCGGGGACGGTGTTTGTTTGATTTAGATTTCTTTTTATTGTTATTAGTTGTGTCTTTCTTCGCCTTGAGGAAGTAAAACTCCTCAAGGTTTGTTCTAATTGTTTTTGAGTTGTTTGATATTTTGCATGTCTAGAAGGTTACAAAGTGATTTGTTACCTTTTGACCGTGAAATCAAAAGAACCTTGACGAACAATAGGAGACTTGTTAGGAGGAATTTGAGAGGTGTTGGTGAAGTTGTTCAACCCACTAGTGAGTTTGTCAATCCTTTCGCAATAGAAGGAGAAGAAAACCCATTACACAATACCCCACAAAATCCACCTACAATGCTAAAATTCTCGTCACACTCCGTACCCACCGAGGAGAATCTACCAAATGGTACTCCTACACCGCAACATCTCACCGGAAATTTTATTGCCAAGTCCGCCTTCATCCAACTAGTTGAGAGGAGCCAATTTGGGGGGATGCCTAGTGAGGATCCTCATTCTCATATGGAAACCTTTTGCGATTATTGTGATGCTATCTCTCAAACGGGCGTGACTCAAGACCAAATTAGATGGGTCTTATTTCCTTTTTCCTTAATCGGCACCGCAAAGCAATGGTTGAAGGGCCTTGATAAGGCCACCCTTGGAATAGATTCTTGGAAGAAGTTGGCTCTAGCTTTCTACAAAAAATTCTACCCACCGGAAAAGACCAACATGCTAAGAGCTCAAATTACGGGTTTTAAGCAAAGGGATGAAGAGTCTTTGTATGAAGCTTGGGAGCGGTTTAAAGGTATTTGTCGCTCATGTCCTCACCATGGACTTAGCGAATGGTTTTTGGTGCAACAATTTTGGAATGGTTTATATGAAGATTCTAGGAACATTCTCAATATGGGATCAAATGGAATGTTCACCGAAGTTGACGACAATCAAACATGGAACAAGATTGAGAAAATGGCGGTCTATAACTCACAATATAGTAGACCTCGCAAGGCTACTAGAGGAGGAAAGCTTGAAGTGGACTCCGTTACTCAATTGGGTGCTCAAATTAGTGCTCACATTGACACAATCAACTTGAAGTTTGAACAAGCTATGGCTAGACTTGAGGAAAAATCATCGAAGCATCATGTTAATGCCATGACGGCATCCTCATCAATCCCAAGTGGGATATGTGAGAATTGTGGAACTTTGGGTCATGACCCAAGTGAGTGTAGGGGAACAACCGAACAAGTGAATGCTTTCCAAGCTTACAAAAGTGGTACCCCTTATTCAAATTTTTACAATGAAAACACCAAGTTCCATCCAAATCTCTCATACAAAAGCCAAAATGTTCAAAACCCTCAAACAACATACACTCCACCGCCCATGAGAAACCAAAACCAAAGACCCTTTTACAATCAAAACCAAGGTTACCAAAATCAAAATCCCTACAATCACCAAAATGACCAAGGTTTTGATGTCCAAAAAGCGGTCCTCCAAATGCAAAAGAATCAACAAGAATTTTTCACCCAAATGCAAAAAGATAGCCAAGCAAAAGAAACCACCATCAACAACATTCTAGCTCACACCAAGATGTTGTTAACACAATTGTCTCAACTAGCATCTTCAAGCTCACAAAGACAAAAGGGGCAATTACCACCTCAAAGTAATCCCCCTAGACATGAAACGGTTAGTGCCATTCACTTGAGAAGTGGTACAAGGTATGAAGCGCCGAAGAAGCAAGTCGAGGATGAAGTTGTGGAAGCTAGTGAAAAGGAAGAAATTGTGCAAAACTCCAAAGATGGAGAATCATCAAAAGAAGAAAGTTCAAAGAAAAGTGAAGACAAGGCCAAAGAAAAGGAGCCCATTGTGATTAGACTTCCTTTTCCAAGTCGTCAAGCCAAGCCCAAATTTGATGATCAACTTGGAAAGTTCATGGAAATTGTGAAGAATTTAGAAGTCTCAATTCCTTTCACGGAATTAATCAATCATGTTCCGGCCTATGCGAAGTATATGAAAGATATCCTCACCAAGAAGAAGTCGATCCGGAAACTTGAGACTATCGCCTTCACTAAGGTGAGTAGTGCAATACTTTAAGGGAGTTCACCTCCAAAGTTAAAGGATCCGGGAAGCTTCTCAATACCGTGTACCATTGGCGACACGACGATCAACAAAGCCTTATCTAGGGGCTAGTGTGAGTGTCATGCCGTACTCGGTAAGTAAAAGGTTGGGGATGGGAGAGCTTAAATGCACCAACATCACACTCCAAATGGCCGATAGATCGACGAAGACACCGTTAGGGATATGGGAAGATGTCCCCGTGCGAATTGGGAAGTTTTTCATCCCGGTGGACTTTGTCATTGTTGATATGGAGGAAGATTCCAACATTCCAATCATCCTAGGAAGACCTTTCCTACACACCGCGGGTGCGGTGATTGATGTGAAACATGGTGAGCTCACTCTAGAAGTGGGAGATGAAAGCATAACTTTTAATCTTGACAAGACTATGAGAGCTCCTCATTTGCATGAGCCATGTTTCATGATTGATCATTATAGCCGAAAAGATGAGAGGAAGAAATCGGAACTCCAATGGAGGAAGAAAGTTGAAGATGCTCCATTCAAAGAGCAAGTGAATTGTGACAAGGAGAGCTTGCAAAGCTCATCAAAATCAACCAAGGAAGAAGAGGATGGCCTCATTGGCCAAGAGAAGAAATTGGGAGAGTTGTCTCCATCTAAGCAAGAGATTTTCAATGAGCAACTCAATGAAGTTTGTGGTCTTTGGGACGACGAATTTGAAGGGATTTTTAATCCCTACATTGGACATGCCATCGATCATGATCAACAACAAGGGCCACGGTCTATTGAGGACCTCTACCATAATAATGAACAAGCTTTTGATTACTTTTTCTAGGTGTTGAGCAACATCAACAACACCTTGAACATGCCCCCTTGACATCTCATCAAGAATGAGAGTTTGGTGGAGTCCTCCCTAAACCACCACTTGTAAATATTTCTAACTCTCTAACTTGCATTTCAATTCTTGTATTGCATTTTTGTCATCTTTGGATTTTTATTTACTTTGATCAAAATAATTGTCATGTAAGAGAGAAGTGAGGGAGGGACTAACAATTTCAATTGATGTGTAGTGCTTTACCTTAGTGTGGGGATGGCAATTGCCTAGGCTATCCATGCCTTAGTAGTGCCCCCACAATGAAGAACACAAGACTTGAAAGAAAGAATGGAAGAATGATAAAGGGAATGCGCTGTGCACGGGTGGAACTGAATCCGTGTACATAGGGGAAGAATCCGAGCGGATTCCCAAGAATCCGCCCGTCTTATGCAATCCGAGCGTCCTGCAGAAAAGACGCCCGTCTTAAACTGAGCTGAATTTTGAAATTTTCTTGACTGTTAAAGAATCCGAGCGGATTTCTGAAAATCCTCCCGTCTCGAAGAATCCGTCCGTCTTGTGAAAAAGACGCCCGTCTTTGCAGCTGAGGAAAACAAGCAAATTTCTCTGGACAGAAATCCGTCCGTCTTTAGAGAAATCCGCCCGTCCCGTGTTCAGCAAATCCGAGCGGATTGTACCAAATCCGCCCGTCTTTAGGCGAGTTTTTGCAAAGATAGAAGAAGCAGAATCCGCACGGATTGAGCCTAATCCGCACGGATTGCCCCTGCAGTTTTGAAATTTTCGGCCTCTTTTAAACACTACCCACAACATCAAAACCCTCATCCTCTCCATCATAAAAACAAAAACCCTCAACAACATTCAACAAAAACAAATCAAACCATCCTTCCAACAACAAATTAATCACTCCTTCTTCAACAAAAATCAAAACCAAGAACAAAATCTTCAACCTTTGAGTCGATTTTCGTTTTCATAAAGGCAAAGCCTTTCACCTTCAAATCGATTTGGGCATACTACAAATTGAAGATTTTTTCACTCTTTTCTTGGTTAAGCTCATCAATGGCAAGGACTAAGGGTGCAACAAAGGCAACAAAGGCACCAAAGGCTAAGGCACTCTCACAAAGGCAAAAGGCTCTTCAAACAAAGAAAGCTTTGGCTATGGTGGTGGCAACACCAAACTTGGAAGTGCAACAACAACAACAACCTTCTATGGGACCATCAACATCTTCTACTCCGGTAATTAATCAACTTTTGCATTATCCGGAGGTAACTTTTATTTCCGATACCTATAGAAATACCTTTGTCAAGTTTGCTATGAAATCTATTCAATCCACCAAATTCATATGTGAAGATACCTTGGAAAAATTGGGTGTTCTTGAACAAACAAAAGCCTTTTTCAAAGCCATGGGGTTGAAGAAATTGTTTGAAACAAAGGAATTGACATACCCCTCCCTTGTCTTGGAATTTTTAAGTTCTTTGAAAGTCACCAAAGTTGAGAATAGAGAAAATATCGAGTTTCATCTAGCTAATGTTAGTAGACGCATTACCTTTACGGAATTAGGTGAAATTTGGGGTCTTAGTGATGAATCGAGTTATCTTAAGCATTATGGAAAGTATGACCCCGAGCCTCTTTGGGAGGCAATCTCCGGGAAGAAATTTGAGGATTTTCATGCATGTCGTGCTCTTTTGGTCCATCATCCGGGCATAAGAGTATGGCACAAGGTTGTGGGAAATACCATAATTGCTAGGAAAGACACCAATCATTTCACAAGACTTGATTTTATTCTCCTTGAATCGGCTTTGAATATCGGAAGAATTCATACCAAGCCTTACAATTCTTTGAGGCTCTTGGTAGATAGATGGCTTAATGTTGATAATGGGAAGAAGGGCACGACCGTTATTGTCAATGGCGGCCTAGTCACGGTCCTAGCTAAGCACTTTGATCCTAACTTCAATAAGGATAGCAAGTACAAAGCAAAGGAAGGTGGCCATCTTATTGATATGCATATTATGATTCACAAGTTCAAGTGGGTTGCTCAAAACCCCCTTGACACTAAGTATGGATGGCTAACTAGTGAAGCTAGATCGTTCACCTTGCCCTCGAAGATTTGTCGCCTAAGCGTCCACCGGACCAATTATCTACTTCCCCTTTCCGAAGAAGCCGAGTATATCATTCAACAACAAAAGGGTGATCTTGAAGCTCCCTCCTCTTCCATTGTCATACCACCTTACCCCTTTGAGTATGAAGAGTTCAAGCCGGAAGGAATTGAAATTGGGAAAGACTATGTGACTCTTCTCATGCAAGCAATGCACAAGCAAGCCCATGAAGATCGGAAAAATGCGTATTTGGCTCAATATCCACCCCTCCTACATCTAGCTAGGCAAGGACTCCTTGATCCATCTTGTCCTTTCCCTAGTTGGGCGGATAGAGAAGTCTTATTTCCGGGTGCATCTAGGGACGTGGTGGGAGACAATGAGGTTGTTGGAAATGATGAAAACGTTGATGATAATATTGAGGAAGAAGCAAGTGAAGGAGAAAGAAATGGTGAAGATGAAGATGAAAGTGAAGAAGCAAATGACAAGGAAAGTGGCAATGTGACCACTTCTCATGAGGGAAGTGATGATGATGATAGCATGATGGAAGACTAGCAAGCCTTGGAGACTCCTACACTCCCATGGTTTGTCTATATCTCTTTGTATTTTATTTCATTTTGATCATTGTTGGAGTAGTCCTAGCAACATCAAAGGACTCACACCTCGGTACCATTGAGGTGTTCTTATTTTATTGTTCCCATTTGTAAAATCCAAAATGACAAATTAGTTTCATGCATAGCATAGTGTGTGCATGAACTATACCCATCCTTTGACATTAGCAATAGTGTCTCACTCGGTTTGGGGAAGTTAATGCATACACAACGGGAGGTAATCTAAATTATCCTCTCCGTCATAACAAAAACCATGCATCATGTAGTGTAGCTTAGTATAGATTGCATTTAGTATAGAAATCATGCATCATCTTTGCATAATTTCCATCATTTTGGCCATTGAGGACAATACCCATATTAGTGTGGGGATGGGAATTCTAACATTTAACTCTTATTTAAAAATCCATAAAAATTGAAAAATTTCAAAAATCATAAAAAAATTGAAAAAATTGAAAACCCAAAAACAAGTTCATTTCCTTTGTATATATTGTCTTGTATATATTGTGTTTTTTATCCTTGTTCACATTGATTGACTACGCCACATCCGAGACATGAGGATATTGAAGACCGCATGGTATGATCTTTCCAATCTCCTTTTTCCTCTTTATGTTAATGACTATGTGGCTTTATTTTGATTGATGCGGTAAAAATAATGTGAATCTAGGACTTGCATTTAGATTGTTTGTCATATTATAGTTGGTAGAATCATATGCATTAGGATGTTTATATGTTAGTTGCATCATGGCATGTAGTTTGCATGTTAGAAAAAATTTTGTGAAACCGTCTATTTGGGAAGCTTGACAAGTGTATATAGGCCCTAGTAGATGCTTTTTCTTCTTAAGACTTTGCTTGTTAGAATGCTTGTAAAACACCCTAGGATGTGTCATGCTAGTATCCTTTGACCCATGGTTTAAGGCCGAGTCAAGAGTACCTTGTGGTGTGATAACTCCTTGGCTACCGTTTATTCCAAGGTGACCCTTGAAACCATGCACCCATACATCCATCATCCATGTTCTACCATACATTTTGTCAACAAAAGGGAATGGGCACAAAAAGAAATCAATTTGAGTTCAATGAAATGAAAAGTGAAAGAAAGTTTGTAAAATGCATCAAATGAAAAGAGGAGCAAAAAAATAGAACTCCTAAGCTTCAAATATAAGCCACCCTCGTTACTAATTGGGGTGACTTTGAAAATGTTCAAAAAGAAATGCAAAAAAGTTGTCAAGTATTGAAATGCCAAAAATCAAAAAGAAATGGCAAAGAAAGTGTTCTCAAATGTCAAATGCCACAAGAAATTGGGGGGGGGGGGAAATAAAAACAAAAGCAAACTCCCAAAATGAAACTCAAATACTATCGATCCCTTTTTCCACCGTATCCATTTTTGTGCATGGTAGAGAGGGGATGACCCTTCTTCTTGTCTAGGCAAGAGGGGGAATTCAGCGATCCTCCAGTGTTTCTAACACCATAGGGAGTCTATTCTTGACAAAAGCATTTAACGATTGAGGACAAAGGTACCCTAGCTTGACACATTTTGGAGGTGATTTATTGGTATCCTTCTAGGCTTAGTAGTTTGAACAAATTGCATCTATGAAGGATTGTGTACCCTTGAATTGCTTCCCTTGTAAATAATTTCCGCCACTTGATGAGGGAGTGGCTATTCTTTTTGTAGATGCATCCATTATGTGTTTTTGTGTGCGTAATGTTTGGATGTGTCGCCATTTTGGCAAGACCCACCTTGCCTTGCAAGAAGGCATCCTACCTCATGGTTGTCTTGTTGTGAGTTGAAGGGGCGGAGTGAGACCCGCTAATTGTCTCATATCGGCTATATTATTAGGATAGGTTAGTATTGGTCCTAGTCTTTGTCACCTCTTTACTCGGGACGAGCAAAGGTTCGGTTTGGGGATATTTGATGTGACCATAATTGGCACATATTTAGCCCCCGAATTAGCCTTGTTTCCATGCTTTTTAGTACTTATTTGGGTCATTTCTTATCTTTAGTTCTTTGTTTTGCATATTCTTTGAGATTTTGATCCCTTGGTAGGAAAGGAGTAAGAATCTTGCATTTTCATGGCAAAACGAGACTAAATTGATCGAATTCAATGACCAAGCATCAAGGAGAGACAAGATTAGAAGGCCTTTGTACATATCATAGTAGAAGAGCAATGTTGAGGAAAGATCCTTGAGTCCCCAAGGAAATCCCCAAGGAATTTATGAAGAAAAGGGAAGAAAAGAAGAAGTTACTATCTTTGATCGACAATCCGAGCGGATTGCCAACAATCCGCCCGTCCGGCCTCTCGCACAATCCGAGCGCCCCGTGCTGAATCCGCTCGGATTCCCCTCAACAATCCGTCCGGATTCCTCGAATCCGCTCGGATTCCACCGCCCAAATATGTCCGTCCCGACCTTATTCCGCCCGGATTTCTTCGCAAAGACGGGTTGTCTTCTTCAAGCTACGAAAAGAGAAGCCCTTTCTCTCGAAAATACCGGGTCCTCCTTGCTCAACTTAAAAGTGTAATTACTAGTTTAGCCCTTAGTTAACCCTAATGCATCCTCCCTAATTTTCACTATAAATACCCCATTAGGCTAATTAGAGTAGCATGTTCTTCTTATCAATAATTAGTGTAGTTAATATCAATCAAATCTCTCTTCAATATTGTAATCAAGTATTAATCAAGTTTTAATCCAAGTTTTAGTTCTTTAATCTCTCTTTTGTTCATCCTTTATTTTGGGTAATTGAAGATTATTTGGGTTATTATTGGGAGATTGACAACCTCTCAATCTAGCATTCAAGTACTTCTATTATTCTTGCTTTATTATTGGAATCATTAGTAGGTATAATCTCTTAATCCCTTTTTAATTATTGTTAATTACTTTCATTTATTCATCATGTTTCATATTGTTGGTATGATTGACAACCTTGCTAGCATGATCAACATGATAATGAGTGAGTAGTCTCTTAGCTAGGGTTAATGGGTGATTAGGGGAAACCAACATGGGGATTGATTCATGCTTAAATTAATATGCTTTCATGTTTTATTTGCTTGCTTGTTTTGATCTCAACTCATGCACATGTTATATTTGATGAAATGCTAAGCCTATGAATCCTTGCATTTACTACCATCTCCTATCTTTTCAATGAGACTTGTAAGACATAACCCAACTCGAGTCTCATTAGACCATGCATGTTGTTGTGTAGGGAAGATTAAGTCGACTTGTAGGTGTTGTACAATCTAATCGATTCGGCTCCGGGACCCAAACTTTCCTAGGATTGTAAGATATAACCCAACTCAATCCATCACAACAATAATTGCTTGCTTATAATTTGAGAACATGTTTGTATGATCATATCCCATGATTCCCCTATGACCCCATGACACCCTAGTGCCTTTAATCAATTGTTTACACCCCTTTTTATTCATCTTGCTTGTTTATTTTCATTGTTATTCTAGTTTAGTAACCATCTACATCAACCCAATTTGTGACACCCCTTAGACACCGCTAGTTACAGTAGAAATCTCATTTCAACTCCCGTCCCTTGGGATCCGACCTTTACTTGCCTCTTTACTAATTGTAGAGTTGCTTGTTAAGCTATAAATTGTGTTTTGATTCGACCGTGACCAACGACCACATCTTAATTTGTGAACACCGAGCGGTTACGCATCAATAAAGAACCCAAACCAAGGTTGGGAACCTATATGTGTACTTGGTAAGGTTCATACTATGAAAGATAACATGAACGTGAAGGAAAATGCGATTATAAGAAATTTGAACACATGGACACATGGTATGTTAAACTTCTATTGCAATCAACAAGTGTTTACACCTTATGATATGCATCACAAGGTTGTAATATGGTATTGACTACCCGAATGTGTTGTCGACATTTGTCGTTTGAGTTATTATTAACTCATCTTATACTTTGTTACATCCAAACGGGTTGTAGAGACAATTGAACCCCGTTAAAGTGAACACAGATTAGCATTGTATTCGCCCATAGTTACATACATGAGGTGACGTCTCGAAGTAACTAGAGTGTGATGCGATTGATGGCAAGTTCAACTGCCATGGAGTCATATGAGAATGACTAGTCGATCACATAGGCAGACTGTTAGGAACATTTTGTCGGGCCTTATGACCGCTTATAGAGTTTTGGCAAATTTATATAGCCTGGTCGTGGCGAGAGCTACTATAGTATTCTAATGAGTCGATTCTTTTGACTAAAGACTATTCACCTAAGATGGCACAGTTTCAGATTAACTTTGATTTGTATTACTACGACCTTCGTAAATGGGGTCAAATGGGCATATTTTGGGTTATGATGGCTGTGGCTAGTCGAAGGGACTGAGTGCGATAGGAATTTTCCACCCCTAGTCAGGGTTGTAACAATATCTCAGGGCCACTCGAGGAGTAATGAACTGGAAGTGCGTGACCACGCTCGGAAGATATCTATGGTAGATAAATCCGGTCAATCAGTTATTCTCCAGATCGAGGAAACCACTCTCGATGTGATCACTTGCAAGTACGACCTGAAAGACACCTTGAATTGAGTGGGAGATAGTAATAGGACAAGAGAATTGGTGACGCACACTTGTCGAGGACAAGTGGGAGATTGTTGGAATATGTGTCCTCCGACAATAATGCGATCACAACTGTTGATCATGATGATCACATGTTTAAGTCTCATTCTAAAGAATACAATTGGGAAGTAATATTTTACTGTCAACTGGTCCACACATATCGGTAATGATTGGCTGACTAGAGTTTGACATTACTGTCGTGCGACGGTGGTGATCAGTTGATCCCCTTAGGTCAAACCTAAAGGGTAACACTCTTAATTGATCATTTAGTTGATCGTATGATGATACGGGTTAATTAAATTACTTAAAATTGACGGACGATTTTGGAAGTAATATTTACGTGTCTCATTGTAATTTGATTAAATAAGATACGGTCTAAGTAATCGAATTGTTTTATTACTTAGATGAAATTATTGTTTAAGGAAACAATTACATTTGAATGAATAAATTATTATAAATACAAGATGTTGTCATTTATAATTGGTAAATTTTTTTGGTACAAGTAATTATGAATTACTAAGTCGATTTTGTATATGACGTATTTTTATTAATGCGTTGATTTTTAATATGCTAAAAATACATAACAATTTTATGTGACATGTGACATGTGACATATAACAAATTGACAAAAATAAAATGGAGTCCATTTTATCCATGAAAACCGAAATAATGGGGATGATTAGGAATATATTATGTTGATTATGTTAGTGGTAAACATAATTATATCTTCCTAAACCTAGCCATGCAACCCTACTTGATCTTGTGAAGACAACCTTGTGCATGCATTGGCCCCTTCCTTATTTTTATAAACAGTACCATGGGTTTTTCTCCTTATTTTACCATATACACTACCAATAGTTAGTGTATCAATTATTCATTTTTCATCATCTAAAAATAAGAGTTTTAGTGAGATAAAATCTTCCTCCTCCTCCCTCTCTCTTAACCGAAATTATTGAGAGATCAAATAATATTTTGGGTCAATTTTTATACAAAATTAATATTGTTCTAGTAATAATAATATTAATTTTAGAGTAAATTGATAAACAATACCAATATAAGGACCCATTTTTATAATCAGTACCAACATAATCAATAATTCGTAATCAGTACCAAAATATTAACTTTTATCTATGAATAGTACCAAGTCGCCTAAAAATCTCATCTTAACCTACTATATAAAAGTCTAAGAAACCACCATTTAAGTACAAAACTTGACTCATGCACTTCCAAACTCCCTCTATTAGATGAAAGCATAAGCAAAGTAGGAAAAAAAATGGAGTAAAAAGGCGACTTGGTACTATTTGTAGATAAAAGTTATTATTTTGGTATTGTTGACTAATTATTGATTATGTTGGTACTGTTTATAGAAAAGGATCTTTATTTTGGTATTTTTTATCAATTTACTCTTAATTTTATTAAGTTGTTACTTTGGGTATAAAACCTTGGGAGGAATTCTCTACTTGAATCCTTGTTCATCCACTTAAGGAAGCTCAAGAACAAGTGAGTAGGAGAACTCACTTGTGCCCATATAAACCGAAATCTTCAATGTGAGATGATGATTTCTTCTTTAATTATTTTATTGTTTGCATGCATAAGATCATCTTTTAATTTTATGACTAAATTAAAATCATCACATATATGAATATGTCAAGTAATGAGATATAGATTTCTAACAACCACAACCAAGACCAAGAAGGATGCCCAATCTTATGAAGAATGTCATTATTGTAATGTCATGGGCCATTGGAAGCGAAATTGCCCCAAGTATTTGGGAGATATCAAAGCTGGACTAGTCATTCCAGTTAGGGTTAAGGAGTGTGGAAGCACTCGGCAAGGGTAACATGGATCTCCAATTCGCAAATGGAACTAGAGTAGCCGCCATTTCAAAGGGAACCCTTGTAATTGCCTTAGCTAAGTTATTGTAAAATTGCATCTACATAATGGTGATTATGTACCTATTTTGTCTAAAACATTATTTCCATGTTAGACAGTGAAGGAATCATATCTCGCCATCAAAACAATTGTTTATTTTGTTGAAAATTGACATGGCTCCTAGCCATGTCACTTCTCTTAATGGTATTCATGTTTTAGACACTTCTAACTCAACTAAAGATATCTATAACATACAAACCAAAAGACTTATAACTAGTAATCCAGATGATTTGTACATTTGGCTTTTTCGATTAGGTCACATAAATGAGAAACGCATTAAAGGGCTAGTGTCGACTAGATTTATTGAACCATTTGATTTTAAATCATATGGTATATGCGAATCTTGTCTCCTTCGCAAAATTGATTCATATTCCCTTTAGTAGTAAAGGGATACAAGTAAGCGATTTGTTAGGACTAATACATGCCGATGTATGTGTTCCAATGAGCATCACCGCAAGGGGAATTTATGACTATTTCGTCACTTTTACCAATGATTTAAGTAGATATGGGTATGTTTACTTAATCAAAAATAAAGTGAACCGTTTGAGAAATTTAAAGAATTTCTAAATTATGTAGAGAACCAATTGAACAAAGTACTAAAGCATTACGATCCGATTGTAGTGGCAAAGATCTAAGTAATAAATTTGATTTATTAAATGTGGATTATGACCTTGTGTCACTACCCATAAGATCAAACTAATATGAGTCGGTTTGAGTTATCAAACTCAATTTTAGGAATTTGCAATCCAAAACGGACACGTTATTAAAAACGAATGGTCAACCAGGAGATACCTGAAATAGAGAGTCTATTTAACATATGACATGGATCAGGCTCGCATATAAAATGAATCAAGCTGCCATGATAGAGCTGGTCTTTTATGTGCTAACACGTCAGTCTAGACAAACTTCCAATTACTTCACCACATATGTTTGTAACACACAAAGCTATCTCTTAAGCAGATAGATGTATTTCTAAGAGAGAGAGTGGGAGTAGATTAGATCATCACAAACATGTCTTATAGTTAATGTGATACTTTGTGAAAGTAATGGAACTATAATCTATAAAGATAGAGTGGGATTATAGCACACATGACTTATTGTTAAAATATTGCTTTTCGAAAGTAATGGTATTATGACCTTGTCTAAAATCGACCTTGTTGCATACGAGCTATAGCATTACAATCTAAAGATTGTTACTCAAGAGTAGATTTACTTTAAGGTGAGGGTCCCTTTAAAGTATATAGAGCTTTAGAGTACTTAAATGCATAGATTGACATGAAGATGTTGATCAAGATAAATTATGTTTGGAATCGCCACATTTCATTTTGATGAAGAATGGCAAATGATATTAAAAATTCGCTTTTCTAAAATGGGAATTTAGAGAAAGATGTGTTTGGAACACAAAACCTTAGATAAAGATCTAAGAATCCTAACATATTATGCGTAGCTTTCTTAAGTGATCCCAGAATGGTCTTAATCAAGCATTAATGGATTATACTTTTCGTTCATGTTATAATTGAGAATGGTATCGTTCACATGATTGAAGAATCATGTTTATACATGAAGTTAAGTGGGAGCTAAAATTATTTTTTCCTATGTCTTATATGTTGAAGACATATTAAATACTGAGAATAATGTACCAATGCTCTCTTTTGTGAAACAGTGATTGGGAGACTAGGAAAAGGTGCGATATATTTTAGATTACCGAATCTATATGAGAGAATATTGGCATAGAGTTGAGAGTCTTATGATGATAAGATCTTTCATATCTGTTTAATATCAACAAGGTTGAGTAGGTTATTCATGTTGATGAAAGTGGAATTGCTATGATGGAGTCATAGTCGTTCACTTAACCAATTGAGTTGTTGATTACATGAAGTCGATTTCTAATGTTTCCGATATTGGAACGATCATGTATGCCAACAGACGCACATGCCATGATGTAACATATGCAAAGAGAATGATAAGTCAATAACAAGTTAATTCGAACGATGGCTTGTGAAAGCCTTAAAGAACATCCTTGAGATTCTTGAGAAGAATTAAGGATTCATTCATCTGTTTGGATGATATACTAAGTTATGTGTTGAAGGGTTGCACAAACTTTAGTTTCCAAACCGATAAGGATTTGTCGAAATCCTAGGCTGTTATTATTGACTTAGGAGTAAGAGACTAGAGAAGAGTTTTAGTTTCGACCATTGCAAATTCTACAAACAAAGTCTAAGTAAATTGTGATAAAATGGTCAACGTAGGGAATGAGAGTAGATTCCTCTACCAATGACTTTATCACAAGTTATGTGATAACGGTGGGAGCATCTTTCAAGTTAAATAACCCAAGTCTAGTAAGAAGTCTAGACATATACTTAGAGATAAATTCAAGTTATTAGAAATAACATTGAATTGAGGGAAATAACAATTCATAAAGTTCGAATGTTTGGATATATGGTATATCCACTTGACAAGCTTTTATTACATTTCAACTAGTGTATGAGGTACACTATACATTATGAGATATGAAGTAGTAATAGTGTACTGACTATTCATATATGATAATCACATTTATCGTTTGAATTTTATTAAACTCATCTATTACTTTGTTAAATCCAAATGGGTAGTTGAGACAAATTGAACCCCAGTAAAGTGAACTGGATTAACATAGTATACGCCCCTGGTTACTTAAAGGAGGTGACGTCTCGAAGTGACTAGAGTGTGATGCGATTGATGGCCATAGAGTCATATGGGATGACTAGTCGATCACATAGGCAGACTGTATGAGACACTCTGTTGGGGCAGTGACCGCTTATAGAGTTCTGGTAATTCATAAAGCCTGGTCGTGGCACGAGCTGCTATAGTTTTCTTATGAGTAAATTCTTTTAACTAGGGACTATTCGCCCAAGTTGGCACAAATTTCTGATTGGCTTTGATTTATGCTCTACGACTATCGTAAATGTGGTCAAATGAGTATATTTTGAGTCATGATGAACTGTGGCTAAACAAAGGGAATAGTGTGATAGGAAGTGTCCACCCCCTTGTCAGGGTTGTTTGAAATCTCAAGGCCACTCGAGGAGTAGTGAACTGGAAATGCGTGGCCACGCTTGGAAAGTATCTATGGTAGATAATTCCGGTCAAACAGTTACACTCCAGATCGAGAAAACCACTCTAGATATGATCAAGTGCAAGTACGATCTGCGAGACACCTTGAATTGAGTGGGAGATTGTATTAGGACAAGAGAATTGGTGACGCACACTTATCTCGGACAAGTGGAGATTGTTGGAATATGTGTCCTCAACAATAGTGCGATCACATGTTTAAATCTCATATTAAGAATACGTAAGGGATGATTCATTTATATAGTCAATTGATCAACATTTATCAGTAATGATCAGCTAACTAGAGTTAGACATTACTGTCGTTTGACGGTGGTGATCAATTGATCCCTTAAGGTCACACCTAAAGGACAATTCCCTTATTAGACAAATTGATTAATTGTATGACGATACAAGTTAATCAATTTCTTAAAATTGAACAATTCATTTGTGAGAGAGATTATGGCCCCGTTTGGTAAACGGCATATTGGCCAATTTTTAGCATATTCAAGGGTTTTAGCATGTTTGACCAATCAATATGTTAATTTTAGTGTTTGGTAAACACCATATTGAAACAGCATATTTAGGATCAATATGCTATTTTACAATATGCTCCTTACCCCAGCATATTGGTTAGCATATTGTAAAATAGGAAATTTTTCTCCATTTTACAAAGAAAACTAACAGTCTGCTAATCGTAATCTGCCAATTACCAAACACTCAAATTAATTCTGCTAATTATAATATGCTAGTCAAACCTTCTGATAATATCTGCCCTTTATAATCTGCTTTTGCAATCTGCTTATGCTGAAATTAATCCGTTGTTTACCAAACAGAGCCTATTTATATCTTATTGTAATGGGATTAAATAAGATTTATTTTAGTAATTGATTTATTTTATTACTAAAATTGATTATTGTTTGTGAAACAATTGAGATAATAATGAATGGTTAATTATAATTACAATATGTTATGAATTATAATTATATGACCCATTTTATTTATGTGATCAAGTATCACTAGTCAATTTATTGTATGTGATTTAATTAATTTATAAAATGATATTTATTTGATAAATATGCATTAAATTAATTAATAACATGTAATATACTACATGTGAGATATTATGTGACAAATGACAAATTGACAAAATAAAATGGTAGTCCATTTTATGAGGTGGACTGAAATGGAGGGAGTAATAGTGGGTTGTGGTTATGTTATTTTATGTGATAAGAATAAATTAATCAAACCTACACTACCTATGCCTTACACACCTATTTCTTGTGAAGGCCAAAAGCAAAAAGCAAGATGCCAATTTTTGCTCTATTGATAGGCTTATCGCGTACCTATGCAAAGATAAATTCCCTAAACAACAAGTTAATGTAGCAATAGGGGTCGAACACAAGGAAACGGGAATTACTTCGTGAATTGCTATGGGTAGATTTTTATCAAGGTCGATTAAGATTTGGTTTGGTTTGGTTGTTTGATGATTGATAATAATAATAATGTAAATTATATAATAAAAGAGAGTCTAAGGGGTTCGGGTCACACATGCAAAGATAAACATATGATCATGATAAACTTGGTACTAACAACATTGTCAAATTTAGCTACTCATACTAAAATGTAAATTGCAAACTATATTGTAAGAAATATTAAACATGGTTATAAGATTTATATTAATTAGATGATATAACACGAGAAAAGAACAATGCTAATGTAAAATGGAATACTTGATTATAAACTATGTGGTAACTAAAATAGAAATGTAAATTGCAAACTAGAAATAGAAATACCTTAATAATAGAGAACTTGTAACAATGTATAACCAAAAGCTTGAAATAACTTAGAACCAAATGTTTGAACAACTACAAGATTAACTAATTTGTAAACTAATATGAAAACTATTGAGAGAATTATAATGCTTAAGGCTATTGTAAACTAAAACTTGGACGTAAAATTGGATGCCCAAAGCCTCGGAATACCTCTCCTATTTATAGGAGAGGAAAGCAAAACGTAAAAGCCTAGATGCATTCGGCCCCGATCGGGGTTAGGTGGCCCCGATCGGGGTCGTGTGTTTCCGGGTGTTTTCTCTTAATTCCTCTATTAATTGCGTGAGGAATCCAAGGTTTATACTTTAATGCTCCTTAATCACCCGGGTAAATGCCTCATCTATGATCTTTAGAGCTCCCAAAAAGCATCCTAAGCATGTTGGAATCTTATGCTTTCCACCTTGACTTGGACTTGAACATTTGGGCTTTGACTTTGTTTGTTGGCAACATTTGCATTACTCATACTAATCCATCAATTTCTTCATGCAAAACCCAATCCAATGCTCCATGCTTAGTCCAACACTTGGTCTTGATTAGCTTAATGAACTTAGTGTATAAAATGATAGGAAAAAGCCTCTAAATGCTTAGATTCCTACAAAAACATGTTAAGACAAGCAAATACACTAGAACAACAAATATTAGCTTACAACACTATGATAAGTGCCAAATGACATGTAAAATGAAGCTAATATAGGGGGTGAACGTATATAAAATATGCACTTATCAAACTCCCCCAAGCTAAACCCTTGCTTGTCCCCAAGCAAGAAACCAAATCCCATCAATTACAATATCCAAACAAGCTAAGCATAATGATTTAGAAACCCGAAACAACATGGGCAAGGAATAAAGCAAAGCATGGTTGAGATTTATATGACGGCGTAGCATAGAAAACTTTGAATGAACCTTTAAGCTCTTGCATGATCTTTTGACTTATGGACTCTCACGGGGCACTCCAACTCTGTTTTATGTGGAAGGACAATTTTGTGAGTAAACACTCGACTATCCTCGACTTATAATAATGTGCCCGCAATCTAATATGGTAAACATGTCAAATCTAGTAAGCCAAAACAATCAAATGTAAGCATGATAAAGAAGCCAAATGAGTAGGAAGAAGGCAAATAAACATGGGTAAGAAAGGGGGGACAAATGAATTATGGTAATGTGGAGCTAAGTCAAGCTAGCAACTACCAAATTGTAAAGGTGCTCAACCCCAATTCCAACCCAATTTTGCAATTCAAATAATGAGAAAATCCTCCAAAATATATGAATAATGCATGAGAATTTCCCACATCTTTTCTTCTTCTCTTTTTTTCCTTTCTTTTCAATGCATGCTTCTTTTTTTCATGCTTTTTCTCATTCATTCATTTTTTCCATCTTCATTTTTTTCATTTTCTTTCATTTTCCAATTACATCACTTCAACTTTTTCATTTTTTTCTCTTCTTTTCCTTTTTTTTTCTTGAGCATTAAGACCAAGCTCACATGATATTCAAACTTTGAAACAAATCCCAATTGAGCACCCAAACAAAACCAAACAAAGCTACTAGCTCAACAAGGGTAGGCAAGTTATAATGTAGCTAGGGAAAATTGTTTGTGAAGGGATCAAGAAGGCAATTATATTCATGTGAATGGCTCCAAAATGCTATAACAAATGAATGCATGCTTACCAAGAGATGACATGAGAACTATACTTGTGCGTATTGATAAAACACATATCATAAGGACACCTACACTCACCTAAGAGAGACCGGATATGGATGCATCGGTCAAAAAGAGGCTCTACCTTATCAATTTTGTAGCTTGCCACAAGTCAAGATCAAGCCTATTCGGTTCATTCTCCATCTCCCACCTACTATGTCAAGACATCCCCATGTAGCTAATATCCCAACATGAAAGAATAAATCATTAGCAACAAGCCATTTTTAGGATAAGCAAAGAGGAAAGTAGGCTACAAGCAAGCACAAAGCAAAAATTTCTCCCAAAAATTTTCAAAATTTCTACACTACATGCAAACTACGCTATATGCAAATGCAATATCTCCCCTCAAGCTAAACATCGCATTGTCCTCAATGTGCTAACTATCCAAATCACCCAATCAAACCATAATAATGGCTCAAAGCATAAAACAGGAAGGACTAGAGGTTATGTTTAATGGGATGCAAGATCTAAACTAATATGAAAAGCAATGAAAAACATACTCGACTTGCTAAACTCCCCCAAGCTAGCATGAATCCGGGGGATGAAAATGTTTCTTTGTGATTAAGGTAAAGAACTTGCAGAAATATGGAAGAGAAAAGAAGAGAAAATACCATCGGGTGTGAAAATAATCGAAAGAATTTGATCACCCTTTTTTTTTCACCCGTATAAAAAGAAGGTCGGGAAATCACAGAACCACGACCCCGATCGGGGCCACCAACCCCGATCGGGGTTGACCTCCTCTTCATGCTTTGACCCTGTTCCGCAATTGATTCAATTTCCTTCCCTTTTTCGAAAACCACGTCCCCGGACGGGGTTGTTGCATGGGGAAGCGTGTCAATTTTACTTCTAATTCTTTCTCCTTCATTTTCACCTAAAAATCACAAAAAGAAACATCATCAAGTCGAACATTTTATTACTAATCTACAAAAACAATAAATTGCAGAAAATTAAAAACAAAAATAAATAAAAGCAATAAAAAGCTTGGGTTGCCTCCCAAGAAGCGCTGGTTTAACGTCCCGCACGACGTAAGAAGCTATTTGAGTCAAGTTTTGTTCTTGAGCTTGCCACCAACCAAGCTCCATTGCATAGCTATCTTTGCATTCCGCAACCATTTGAAATTGTTCAAATAAAATTTCCTTTTCTTCTTCTTGGCACTCTTGGCAATAGTGCCCTTAGCATCATCACCTACAAAGCAAACAACACCAACATCGTCCTCCAACGGATCCATTAGTGAGGATCCAGGCATAGTAGAGGCATAAGAAGAGTCCATAGTGTTAAATAAATAACAAGACTCTTGTAACATTGGGCTTCTAATGGTATTGTTTTTGCTAAAGGAAACCCGGTCATCACCCACTTCCAACGTCAACCTCCCATTTTTCACATCAATTAACGCACCCGCGGTGCGTAAAAATGGCCTACCCAATATAATTGGGGTTTGTGAGTCCTCGGCCATATCAAGTATGAGGAAGTCAACGGGTATGAAAAACTTGCCAACTTTGACGGGTACGTCTTCTAAGACACCTAAGGGTCGCTTTAAAGAACGGTCCGCCATTTGCAATGTAATACTTGTGCATTTTAAAGCACCCATGTTAAGTTTTTCACAAAGGGAGTAGGGCATGACACTTACACTAGCACCTAGGTCGCAAAGGGCCTTATCAATGGTATATTTGCCTATAGTGCAAGGAATAGAATAGCTACCGGGGTCCTTAAGTTTCGGGGGAGACTTGTTTTGTAAGAGTGCACTACACTCTTCGGTGAAAGCAATGGTCTCAACCTCATTGAAGGATCTCTTCTTTGAGAGGATTCCCTTCATAAACTTTGCGTAAGAAGGGACTTGGGTAATCAATTCCATAAACGGGATGGTGACTTGTAAATTATTACAAACTTCTAAAAATTTAGCAAACTTACCTTCCTCCTTGTGCTTTTCTAGACGATGGGGAAATGGTACTTGAACAACTTCCTTGGGAGGAGCATCCTCCACATCTTTCTCATTCTCATTCTCCTTAGGATCATCCACTTTCTTTGAAATGGCATCACTCTCCTTAGCATTAGGAGAGATTTCTTCAACAACCACCTCATCACTTTCCTTTGGCATAGGAGACACAACATCTTTGGCATCAAGCTTGCTCTTCACTAGCCTTCTTTTTGTCATTTCCCCCAAGCTTAGTCTTTTTAACAAACACCACATCATCCAAAGTCATGGATGGCCCATCATAGCTTGAACCACTTCTCAAGGAAATAGAATTAACGGTTTCATGTGGTTGCTCACCTTGGGGAGGTAGTTGACCATTCTTCCTTTGAGAGCTAGAAGCGGCTAATTGAGCCACTTGTTGTTCCAACATCTTGACCGCGGCACTATGAGCTTGATCATTTTTTTGAATTTGAGCCAACAATTCCCTTTGCATTTGGATGATCATGCCCTCGAGCTTACCCACTCCTTGATTGTTTTGTTGGCCATTTTGTGGTGGATTTTGTTGGTAATTGTTTTGTGGGGGCCTTTGTTGATTTTGATAACCCGGTGGAGGGATATACTTTTGTTGTTGAGGGACATAGGCATTTTGTTGTGGTGGGGGTTGAGGGTTAAGCACATTGTTGCTATTGTAAGACAAGTTCGGGTGAAATTTTGTATTTGGGTTATAAGTGTTGGAAAATGTACCCGGTGGATATAAACTTTGTCTTAAAGCTTGAAAAGCATTTACCTCTTCAATGGGGGCTCCGCAATGAGCGGCATAATGACCCGCACCTCCACAACCGTCACAAACAATGATTTGGCTTGTTGAAGATACAACATTGAGTTGTTGGATGGAATCTTTAGCATCTCTTTCCGCCAATTGTTGTTGAAGCAAGGCAATTTGAGCTAGCAAAACAGAGTTATTGGAGGATTCTTCTTTACCTTTAGGTGGCACAACTCGGGAATTGACATATTGGGCATCATGGAACGCCATAGATTCGATCGTGGCATGAGCAAGGTCGGTGTCAATTTGATCAAACCGCCCATTTTTGGCGGAATCAAGAATCCTTCGGGACTCGGCACAACATCCATTGTAGAATGTTATTGCTAGAAACCAATCACCTAGCCCATGATGTGGGCATTGCCTTTGAAGCTCCTTGTACCTCTCCCAAGCTTCATATAAGCTCTCAAGAGCTTGTTGACGGAATCCGGTGATTTGGCTCCTCAAAGTTTGAGTTTTCTCCGGTGGAAAAAACTTTTGATAAAAAGCAAGAGCTAATGTCTCCCAATTGGTGATTCCCATGGCGGTGCGGTCAAGGTTATTGATCCAAAGCTTGGCCTTGTCCTTCAATGAGAAAGGGAAAAGTATTTCCCTTATTTGGGCTTGGGTGACACCCGTTTGGCGAATCATGGAGCAATAGTCACAAAAGTTTTGAACATGCAAATTGGGATCCTCCAAAGGACTTCCTCCAAATTGCTTCCTCTCCACAAGGCTAATGAAAGCCGGTTTGATCTCGAAGTCCGGCGCGGTGATTTGAGTGGTTGTGATTCCGGCCGGAAGCATGGCCGCGGTGGGCTTTGAGTGATCAGAAAGTTTCACCATCTTTTTGGTAGTAGATGGTGGAGGTGGTGGTGGTGGAGATGATGAACTAGAAACCTCCTCCTCTTCAAGAACTTCTAGATCGTCTAAGTAAGACTTTCTAGCACTTTCAACTTGTATGGGAGAAGTGGCTTCTTTCACTTCCTTCCAAAAACGTCGTCTTCTCCTAAAGGTTTTCTCGGGCTCGGAATCCGGTGAAAGCAATTCTCCACTACGAGAGGACCTGGGCATAAGACAACAATTTCTAGGAAAATGATAAGTAACGGTCTCAAGGAACGAGTGTTCCTCAAGACAAAATAAAACAAGATAAAAATCAACAATTCAAAATGTAATAAAACCGTTTCCCCGGCAACGACGCCAAAATTTGATAGGCTTATCGCGTACCTATGCAAAGATAAATTCCCTAAACAACAAGTTAATGTAGCAATAGGGGTCGAACACAAGGAAACGGGAATTACTTCGTGAATTGCTATGGGTAGATTTGTATCAAGGTCGATTACGATTTGGTTTGGTTTGGTTGTTTGATGATTGATAATAATAATGATGTAAATTATATAATAAAAGAGAGTCTAAGGGGTTCGGGTCACACATGCAAAGATAAACATATGATCATGATAAACTTGGTACTAACAACATTGTCAATTGCTTAGGCTTAAAGATACCCATCTTACGATATTAGCATCAACCATAGACCGGGTCCTTGAGAAACTCTCGTCCATGACTAGGTCGTCCTACTATACATGCTTTGTCTAATTCAATTCCGTGCCTCTCGACTTATAGAACGAATGAACAAACTTAATCATTTGAATAAGGCCTTAAACAACGATTAAACGTGACGATGCAAGCATGTGATAGAAGCAATATGAACAATATTATTATTAACTTATTTTATCATGTTTATATATTAATGTTATGCATGGCTCCCCTAGCCCTTAGACTAGGAAATTTAGCTACTCATACTAAAATGTAAATTGCAAACTATATTATAAGAAATATTAAACATGGTTATAAGATTTATATTAATTAGATGATATAACACGAGAAAAGAACAATGCTAATGTAAAATGGAATACTTGATTATAAACTATGTGGTAACTAAAATAGAAATGTAAATTGCAAACTAGAAATAGAAATACCTTAATAATAGAGAACTTGTAACAATGTATAACCAAAAGCTTGAAATAACTTAGAACCAAATGTTTGAACAACTACAAGATTAACTAATTTGTAAACTAATATGAAAACTATTGAGAGAATTATAATGCTTAAGGCTATTGTAAACTAAAACTTGGACGTAAAATCGGATGCCCAAAGCCTCGGAATACCTCTCCTATTTATAGGAGAGGAAAGCAAAACGTAAAAGCCTAGATGCATTCGGCCCCGATCGGGGTTAGGTGGCCCCGATCGGGGTCGTGTGTTTCCGGGTGTTTTCTCTTAATTCCTCTATTAATTGCGTGATGAATCCAAGGTTTATACTTTAATGCTCCTTAATCACCCGGGTAAATGCCTCATCTATGATCTTTATAGCTCCCAAAAAGCATCCTAAGCATGTTGGAATCTTATGCTTTCCACCTTGACTTGGACTTGAACATTTGGGCTTTGACTTTGTTTGTTGGCAACATTTGCATTACTCATACTAATCCATCAATTTCTTCATACAAAACTCAATCCAATGCTCCATGCTTAGTCCAACACTTGGTCTTGATTAGCTTAATGAACTTAGTGTATAAAATGATAGGAAAAAGCCTCTAAATGCTTAGATTCCTACAAAAACATGTTAAGACAAGCAAATACACTAGAACAACAAATATTAGCTTACAACACTATGATAAGTGCCAAATGACATGTAAAATGAAGCTAATATAGGGGGTGAACGTATATAAAATATGCACTTATCATCTATTTGCCATGCTCCCACCGGTTTTCCTCCTCTTAATATAAGAGAATTTTTCTCTTATTTTGCCTATGACATTCATTTATCATTCTCACATGCAAACTTCTCTTCCCTCTCTCCTAACTCTCTAAAATAGTTTTAGAAAAATAAAATGTTGTTCATAATAAATTCTAATCACAATATAAGATTACTAGTATAGTAATAAGTATATTATTAGAATTAATTTTAAGGGTACTATTATCTTAATCTAGTTAATTAGTATACTAGTTTGGGGGATTAGTCTTGGGTGCAATCAAAAGGAGGATCTCTACCTTGGGATTTGGGAGGATCATCCAACATATTATAGCTCAAGAACAAATAAGGAAGGTGACCTTATTTGTGCCCTTAATTTCGAGCCACTCTACAATGTAAGGGACATTGTTTCTCCTTATTAATCTCTTGGTTTGTTATGCATGCACTAGATGTAAAGAACATATATTAAGAAGTTAATAAGTTAGATATTAGAGGAGTCTAATAAGAGGTGTATGAACCTAACAAAAAAGACCAGCTCTATCATGGTAGTTTGATTCATGTAATCTACGAGTCTGATCCATGTCATTTGTTAAATAGACTCTCTATTTCAGGTATCTCCTAGTTGACCATTCGTTTTTAATAACGTGTCCGTTTTGGATTGAATTGAGTTCGATAACTCAAACCGACTCATATTAGTTTGATCTTATGGGTAGTGACTCTAGGTCATAATCCATATTTAATAAATCAAATTCATTACTATAGATCTTTGCCCCTACGATCGAATCGTAATGCTTTAGTACTTTGTTCAATTGGTTCTCTACGTCATTTAGAAATTATTTAAATTTCTCAAATGCTTCACTTTATATTTGATTAAGTAATTATACCCATATCTACTTAAATCATCGGTAAAAGTGACGAAGTAGTCATAAATTCCCCTTGCGGTGATAGTCATTGGAACACATACATTATTTCGGTCCATATGTATAAAATGGACTACCATTTTATTTTGTCAATTTGTCATTTGTCACACAATATGTCACATGTAGTACGTTACATGTTATTAATTAATTTAATGCATATTTATCAAATAAATATCATTTTATACATTAATTAAATTACGTATAACAAATTGACTAGTGATACTTGATCACATAAATAAAATGGGTCATTTAATTATAATTCACAACATATTGTAATTATAATTAACCATTCATTATTATATCAATTGTTTCACAAACAATAATCAATTTTAGTAATAAAGTATTTTAATTACTAAAATAAATCTTATTTAATCCAATTACAATAAGATATAAATATTCTCTCTCACAATTGAATTGTTCAATTTTAAGGAATTGATTAACTTGTATCGTCATACAATTAATCAATTTGTCTATTAAGGGAATTGTTCTTTAGGTGTGACCTTAAGGGATCAACTGATCACCACCGTCAAACGACAGTAACGTCTAACTCTAGTTAACTGATCATTACTGATTAATGTTGATCAGTTGACTATATAAATGAACCATCCCTTACGTATTCTTAATGTGACATTTAAACATGTGATCGCACTATTGTTGAGGACACATACTCCAACACTGTAATAATCGGGACGCATGTTGATGTCTCCGTAGAGATAGGTCCCGTCCGTCGGAGATCCACAATCCAGGGCTAGGTAGTATGAGGGGTGAAGGCCGGAAGGGTGATTGTACCTCCTCCTTTGGTAATCATCATAGACCGTAAATTGACCCACCGAGAGGTCGTAATAAGTTCGGTCCATCCTTTGTTGAAGGCCGAGCCGCTCACTAGCGGCGGTTGCCATGATAATCTTCATCTCCTCCATGAAGGAGATGAGGTCTTCGTGGAGGGGGGTTGGCTGCGGAGTTTGGTGACTAGAGGAGCCTTCCCCTTGTTGGAAAGGACCGGGAAAGAAAGGGGAGGAAGGCATATCATACCGCAAAGTAGGTCTCGCGGGTACGGGAGGGCGCTCACACGCATTGAGGTTTTGATTTTGTTGTTGGGCGGTGGTAGGGTCTTCGAGATCTTCAATCTCAAGCAAATAATATGGTGAATTAGACACCACCTTCATCTTGTCGGGGTTGGGGTGTGGAATTGAGTTTCCATCCACCCCGCTCACTCGTATTTGCCATTAGTTTTGTCTATCATTGGGGTTTCTCTTGATCCAATTTAGAGTGTATTGGATATAATCTTCTGTCAATATCGTTTCCGCCGTGACGTAGTTCATCCCGTTTAAATTAAGCTTCCGAATTAGCCGCTTGGCGAGGTGGGTAATGAGTCCACCTACCACAATTTGAGAGGATGGGCGCGGAGAGTTGCTTAGGCGGTGAAGGTGTAGGGCCAAATGGTGATAAATTTCAATCTTGAAGGTATGGAGCGAAGGTAGGACCCGAGAATTTCCAACTCCTCCATTCGGAAGTTGTGATTCTCTTCACGGCCGAAAACAGTCCACCCCATGTACCGATGCGAAATTCTTATAGCGGCGTTTTGAACCGTGTTGACCGCTCTTTTGAAGCGGAGGTTATCATCAAGGCCGGTGATAGCCTTCCATAAAGCTCCATGATCAAATGTTTCGGGAGCTTTGTGAGGAGGGCTTGGGTCTAGCCCAAAATGAGAGGCAAAAGTCGGTAGGGTCAAGGAGTTATCCTTATTCATTATCCGGAAATGCAAAAAGGCGACTTTTTGGTTGTGGCGATTCTTGTCAATTCGTAGTGAGCTCAAAAATTTCCAAGTGAGACGGGAATAGGTCTTTTCATGGATATCATACATAAACTTCATACCAATACCCTCAAATAAATCATGGGTCACTCGGTCTAACCCTAACTCTCGCATAGATTGTCTATCAATAAAACGAGTTGGGGTAACGGGGCGTTGTTTGAAAAGCACGAATTTACCTTTCATGGTGACGGAGGAGAACTTGAGATCCGGGAATGCCGGATCGTGACTCATGTCGGATGCCGCGGCCGCCACTAACTCGACTTGTTGTAGAGTCAAATCCCCCTTTCTAACTCTCTTTTAGGGTGCCATTGTTGTTTTTGAGAGAGGGTTAATGGAGGGAATGAAGTTTGTGATTGATTGTTGGTGTTTGGAGGTGGTGGGTGGTGGTTTGGGGAAGAGAAGTTGAAGTGTAGAGGGAGAAGGTGTGAGTGTCGTGCGTTTTATGAGAATTTGTTTTGCTTGTTTTTGTGTAAAATAGACCGACAGTGTACTCCCCCAAGACTGAAGAAGACCCATTTCCAGGTCCCGGCTGGGAGTACAATGCAAATTCCAAAAATCTCTAAAACTTACAGCGAACTCCCAGCCGGTATAGGGACCGGCTGCCGGTACCCCGGCTGGGAGTACACCCCAAAGCTCAATTTCTCACAAATGCTTTCCCAGCCGGCCTACCAGCTGGTACCCCCTTTTCTTCCCCTTTTCACAAAATTAACTTGTATATGCACTCTCAGCCGGTGGACCGGCTACCGGTCTGCCGGCTAGGTGACGCTTCCTCTTCTTTTCTCAACTTTTTCTTCAAGTTTACAGGAACTTCCCAGCCGGTCTAGGGACCGGCTGTCGGTACCCCGGTTGGTAAAACACTTGTGCTCCTTTCCTTCAAATTTCATCTAAACATTACAGCTAATTCCCAGCCGGTCCAGGGACCGGCTTCCGGTACCCCGGCTGGGAGTTCATTTACTCACATTTTCTTCAATTTGCCCCTAGCTTCATTTCACTTCTTCAATTGGCCTCGGTTTGCGTGTTTTCGTCATTCTAAGCCGACTCTTTAAGTCGGGAAGAGGCCAATTGAAAGTCACACGCTTTTTCTACATCAAAATCCAAATTCCTTCATGACGACATCCCGTCATCAACCAAATTTCCAAGTAGAAAGGATCCAAAATTCTCATTTACCTATCAAAATGCATGCTATGTAAAATTGGTGGTTCTTGTGGGACTCCACCAAACCATTTCTTGTTCAAGCTTGAGATTACTCATCCCCCAAGGATGGGGGGTCTTCCAAATCAATTTCACCTCGGGTCTCGATAGGTTGACCCTCACAAAAATACTTCACTCGGTGTCCATTTACCTTGAAGCATTCACCTTTGCTATTCTTCAACTCAAATGATCCATATGGAAACACGGTCACTACTTCAAAGGGTCCCGACCATCGGGACCTCAACTTCTCGGGAAATAATTAGAACCGGGAGTTGAAGATTAGTACCTTGTCTCCTACAACGATTTTCTTCCTTGTGATCTTCGAGTCATGCCATTGCTTGGTCCGCTCCTTGTAAAGTTTAGCATTTTCATAGGCATCCATCCTCAACTTATCAAGTTCATTGAGTTGAAGGATCGCTTGTTCCCCGCGGCATCCAAATTATAGTTGAGCTCCTTGAGAGACCATCTTGCTCGATGCTCCAACTCAAGAGGTAAATGGCAAGACTTGCCAAAGACCAAACGGTAAGGAGTGGTGCCGATTGGGGTCTTGTAGGTGGTTATTAGAGCCCATAACACGTCATTGAGTTTAGCACTCCAATCTTTTCTAGACTTGTTCACAACCCGCTCTAAAATAGCTTGATTTGTCGATTCGATACTTTCACTTGCCCGTTGGTTTGGGGGTGGTATGCAAGAGCTACTCTGTGTCGGACGCCGTACTTTTTTAGTAGAGAGTAGAAGGTGCGGTTGATGAAATGTGATCCACCATCACTTATAACGGCCCGGGGCATTCTGAAGAGGGGGAAAATGTAGTCCTTGAATAGCTTGGTCACCACTTTTGAATCATTGGTAGGGGCGGCTATAGCTTCTATCCATTTGGACACGTAATTCACCGCAACCAATAAGTATTCGTTGCCAAAGGATTATGGAAATGGTCCCATGGAATCTACGCCCCATACATCAAAGTGATCTACTTCCAAAATGTTGATCAACGACATTTCATCTCTCCTTCCAATATTACCCCTTCTTTGACAAGAATTGCAAGAATGAACCATGGCATAAGCATCTTTTAATAGGGAGGGCCAATAGAATCCACAATGAAGGACCCGAGCTTGGGTCCTAGAGGTGGACAAATGCCCTCCATATGTAGTAGCATGACAGGCTTAAAGGATTGCTTGACCTTCTTCATGAGTGACACATCTTCGATAAATCCTATCATTGCATCTTCTATATAGGAAAGGATCTTCCCATACATATCTCCTAGACTCAAGTCTCAACTTCTTCTTAGCTTGGTTGTCAAGTTCTTCTGGGATAAAGTTAGAGCTCAAGTAGTTAGCTATATCCGCATACCAAGGGTCGGAGTGCGTGATAGCTAATATAGAGTCATCGGGCAACCACTCATCAATGGGGATTCCATCATCAACATCCCCTTGGGATTCCCTAGTCATTCTTGATAGGTGATCCGCGACAAGATTCTTGGACCCCGGTTTATCTTTGATTATGATATCAAACTCTTGCAACAACAATACCCAACGAATCAACCTCGGCTTAGCATCCTTCTTGATCATAAGTTGCTTGATGGCGGTGTGATCCGTGTAGACAATGAATTTGGAACATAAGCGGTAAGATCGAAACTTCTCAAAAGCATGTACCATCGCCAACATTTTCTTCTCCGTGGTGGTGTAATTGCATTGAGCATTGTCTAAGGTCTTGCTTATATATGCTATCACATGGAGCTTCTTGTCATGTCTTTGACCCAAGACCGCCCCCAATGCAAAGTCACTTGGATCACACATCAATTCGAAGGGGAGGTCCCAATTGGGTGGTTGAACAATTGGAGCTGATACCAAGGCTTGCTTGAGCCTACAAAAACTTTTAAAACAAGATTGATCAAATATGAAGGGAGTGTCCTTAGCTAAAAGTGAGGTGAGGGGTTTAGCGATTTTTGTAAAATCTTTGATAAAACGTCGATAAAACCCAGCATGGCCTAAGAAACTCTTCACACCCTTGAAATTTGTGGGTGGGGTAAGTTTCTCAATCACCTCAACTTTTGCTTTGTCCAATTGGATCCCCTCCTTAGAAATTACATGTCTTAGAACTACTCCCTTTTGTACCATAAAATGGCACTTCTCCCAATTCAATTTCAAATTCTATCGGATGCAAGTTTGGAAAACAAGGGAGAGATGCTTTAGGCAATCATCAAATGAGGTGCCATGGACAATAAACTCATCAATGAACACCTCCATAGACTTCTCTAAAAACTCGGAAAAGATAGACATCATGGCCTATTGAAATGTCCCGGGAGCATTGCAAAGGCCAAACGGCATTCTTCGATATGCGAAGACACCGTAAGGGCAAGTAAAAGTAGTCTTTTCTTGATCATCCGGGTTGATGGGTATTTGAAAAAACCCGGAACAACCGTCAAGAATGCAAAACTACTCATGGTTCGCAAGTCTCTCGAGCATTTGGTCAATGAATGGTAAGGGGAAATGATCTTTGATTGAGGCGGAATTAAGCTTCCTATAATCGATACACATTCTCCATCCCGTGACTGGCCGGGTGGAGATGAGTTCACCTTCCTCATTCTCAACCACGGTCATACCGCCCTTTTTGGGGACGATTTGAACCGGGCTTACCCAATTGCTCCCGGAGATGGAGTAGATAATTCCGGCCTCAAGAAACTTGTCAACTTCCTTCCTTAGCACCTCCTTCAATTTCTCATTTAGCCTTCTCATAGGTTGGGAGGAAGGAGTGAATCCGTCCTGAAGTGTGATGCGGTGCGTGCACACTCAGGGATCGATTCCCGTGAGGTCATCAAGGCTATACCCAATGGCTTTCTTGTTCTCCTAAAGGACTTTCAAGAGTTTTTCTTTTTTGGAAGCTAATATGTACGCATTGATGATCACGGGGAAGGAGTGTGCCTCATCGAAATAGGCATACACAAGGGAAGGGGGCAAAGGTTTGAGATCTACCTTAGGAGGGTTCAGACTCTCAACTTCATCTAAGATAGGCGGTAGAGCTTCATAGTCCTCTTCCAAATGCTCCCCCGAACACATATCCTTAGCTTCTTCAATAACTTCTTCCAACATGTCTATGGAATAGACACTTTCAAACATAGGTTGTGACATGGCCCCGGTCAAAGAGAATTCAACAACATTCCCTCCCACCTTGAAGTTGAGTTTCCCCTCCTTGACACTAATAGTAACATCTCCGGTTGCTAGGAAAGGTCTTCCTAGTATGATTGATGTTTGTTGATCCTCCAGAATATCAAGTACAACGAAATCCGTCGGGATATAGAAGTTGCGAACCTTGACCGGCACATCCTCAATCACACCCATCAGTCTTTGTACCAATCTATCCCCAAGTTGTAATGTCATGGAGGTGGTAATCATGTCATGTAACCCAACTTTCTTCGCAATGGGAAGAGGCAAAATGCTAACAATAGCACCAAGATCACAAAGTGCCCTTTTAATGCTCACATTACCCACTGTGCACGGGATGGAAAAACTACCGGGATCTTGTAATTTTCCGGCTTGGGATTGAATAAGATTGCACTACATTCTCCTCTAAGAGAGACTATACCATGTCCTCCAATGCTTCTCTTCTTAGTCAACACATCCTTCAAGAATTTTGTGTAGAGTGGCATTTATGTCACTACCACGATGAAAGGTAATGAAACTTCAAGCTTTTTCAACATATCCAAGAATTTGGACAACTTCCTCTCCTCATTCATGGCTCTACTTTTATTAGGAAATGGGATTGGAGGGTTAATGGTCTTTTCGGGAGTTGAGGCTTGCTTGGTGTTAGCTACTTCATTTGCTTCTTTTCCTTTCCCTTGGTCTCTTTCAACCACTCTTTCTTGGTTTTTTTCAACCACTACCTCCTCCAAAACAAAGTGATCATCATCCTCAACATAGTCACTCACCTTTCCCTTCTTAGTGTTGTCTACTCTACTTGATGGCGAGGGAGGTGAACTCTCCTCTCCAACGCTCATGACATCTCTCTTTCTCTTTGATTCATAATCCTTGTAAGGGTCTTCCAAGTCTTTCCCACTCCTCAAGGTTACCACATGACCTTGTTGGTGTGGTGGTGGTCTATCCCTAGGAAGAGAGCCTTAAGGAGACAATGAGTGAGGAGCCCTTTGTGAAGAATAAGGGTTCTGGTTAGCCATATATGAATCAAATGTCCGTTGATGTGCTTGGACATTTGAAAGCTCGGTTTTCAAGCTTTTGAATTGGTTGTCAACTTTGGCATCCATGTCCCTCAACAATTTCTCAAGAGAAGAGGTGGGGTTGGGTGGTTCTATGTATTGTGGTGGATTTTGTGGATTTTGTGGAGGTTGGTTGAAGTTTTGTTGTTGTTGGTATCCTTGTTGGTGGTATGGAGGATTTTTGTTTTGGTTGCGGTAGTTATCTCTTTGATGGGGTAGGATGTAGTTTGAATTGTCATGTTGTCTTTGGCCTCGGTAGTTAGAGCCTTGGCCTTGGTTTTGGTGGTATGGCCGAGAGTGATCGGGTTTGGGTGAAGGCATATATTGAGGTTGTTGATATTTGGGATCCAACGGTTGCCCCGCATATGAATGGTTCGGGTCTTGATTAGGGAAGGCACGGTAGAGGGTCTCGTGACGTTGGTAGGAGACCCTAGGTGCACATTGCCCTTGGAGAGCAAAGCACTCTTGTTGTTGGTCGTCTTCCAGTATAGATGAACAATACTCAATGGTGTGCCCCACACCGCCACAATAATCGCAAAAATTTGAGGAGGATAGTGCATAGGTGGAGACCTCGGTTATTGGACGTAATAAACCTTTGAGTGGCTAGGTCCACCTTTATTATCACGTTTTGATTCCCCATGCTTTTTTGCTAATTTAAATTCTTCAAATTCCTTTGTCAAGGTATCCAATTTTGCCTTATACTTCATCTCTATCTTAGAGGGTCCTTCACTCTTGTGGTCCACATCTCTAGTGTAACTACTCTCCATGTCGGAAATTTTTTGAATCATTTCCGTGATTTGAGCGTTGTTCATTCCATCAAAATTTCCACCGGACGCCGCCACTATCATGTCTCGGAACCTTTGCTCAAGAGTATGAAAGAAGTTTTGGGTGGTCATCCATTTTGGGATGCCATGGTGTGGACAAGATGAGAGAAGGTCTCTAAAACGCTCCCAAGCTTCACTTTGAGTCTCCATTGGTATTTGTTTGAAAGTTTGAATCTCATGACGAATTCTCGCGGTCTTAGAAGGTGGGTAAAACTTATTGATGAAGGCCTTGGATAGAGCTTCCCAACTGGTGAACGTGCCCGGTTCATGTGAATTTAACCACTTCTTGGAATTGTCCTTTAAAGTGACGGGGAAGAGCATCAAGATAATTTGCTCCTTCGTCACACCATTGTGCTTGATGGAACCCGCGTTCTCTTTAAACGATGTAAGGTGTTGGTATGCATCTTCATTCTTAATCCCATAGAAAGTGTCTTGTTGCATGTAGTTGATTACATGATGCCGGAGTTCAAATGTATTGGGAGCAAGGGCTCCATAGTTGATAGCCGAACATGCACGGTTTGGGTCCGGTCTATTGCAATAGCCCATAGGTTGGTCCGCCGTGTCTTCGTTTATGAGATTGTTTCTTGGAGATTCGGTCTCGTTTGTATGGTCAGAGTGTTGTGAATGTGTTGGGGAATTTTGTGGTGAATTAACGGGAGAGTTTTGTGGTGGAGAGTTATGTGGGATGTGAAGGGGTGATAGGGTGGAGGAAGAGGGTGGTTGGTCTAAATTATTAATTGTGGAATTTTGCGTAATTGGTGGGTTAAGAGTTGGTGAAGATCCTCGAATTGCCGAAAGAGCTAATCTTCTTCTTGCCTGGAGTGTCCTCTCGATCTCGTGATCAAGTGGAAGAAGAGGTCCGATATAGCACCTATTCATGCACTTAACAAAAGATCAAATAGTCCTAATGCAAGAGTTGCACTAGGACAAGGGGAGAAAACAAACAAGCAAGCAACAAATAAAAGAACTAAGCCTAGATGAAAACAACTAATCATATCCAATATTGCCGTCCCCGGAAACGGCGCCAAAAACTTGTTGTGCTTTTTATTTGTAATAGCTTCGCAAGTGTACGAAGGAACGTTGTAGCTTGAAAAGGTCGAACCCAAGGGACGACATTATGGTTCTAAGATTAGATATTTAACTACTAGTTTAGTTCAACCGAAATAGGGTTGCGATGGTTTAACTAACTAGAGGAAATCACTAAACAAAGAGAATTAGATGAATGCTTAAGATGGTGAATAACAATAATATAGAGACTGGGATATTGGGTTCACTCATATAGCTAAGGGGAGACAAGCATAGGGTGATAAATTCGAAAGCAAAAGCATAGAAAAGACATTATCTCTCGATATGAGACTAATCCTTAAGTTAAGATCGATTAAGTCCCCACCTAATCAACTCAACTACAATTATATCTTGTCAATCCTATTTACTAGCCAAGTTCTCACTCAACAAGGAAAGATAGATAATGAAAACACTTAAACCCTCTTTCAAGCATTAACACAAACACCTAGCATGCACAATAAAGTTGAGAAGCTTAAGCCCAAGAATTGTAATCTTTCTATGCTATAATCTACCCTTATGATGCTATATGAGATCCCCCTCCATCCTAGTAAGGCACTAATCACACATGCTCATGGTGACAAAAGCAAAAGATGAAGAATTTTACACAAAACAAGGAAGGGAAAACATGCTTGCAATTTCTACTAATTAAAAAGTTCAAAATGTAAACAAATGAAAGATGAACAACAATAGAGAAGACATTATACCAATAATGAAGACAAAGTTGCAACCTTTGCTTAAATAGAAGAATAATCTTCACCAATCTCCAATTAACAACCCAATACTGAATGTAAACTATTCAACAATACTAATTCTAATCTAATATAACAAATAATTAATGATTGATTAAGGAAAGAATAAAGTTTTAATTAAGGGTTTGCATAAGGTTAAGGAAATAATTTCAGATCTAGGGTATTGTGTCCAAATGATTAAGGGAAGGGGTATTTATAGGTTGCACCACAATTAGGGTGAAATTACAGATGGGCTTCAAAATACGGAGGAGTACTCCCAGCCGGTGGGCTGGATGCTGGTGCCTGGCCCGGCTGGGAGTTCGCTGGAAGAAAATTGTGATTTTAAAGTCATCAGGTGTCCTCAGCCGGAGCGCGGCTGCCGGTGGCTGACCGGCTGGGAGTACATTGACTTCTTCTTTCCTCTTGTTGACTTCTGAACTTCACCTTGCATTCCCAGCCGGGTGACCGGCTACCGGTGCCTGGCCCGGCTGGGAGTCTCCTGTAACTTTCTTGGTTTTCTTCCTTTTCTCTTGTTCTCCCAGCCGGGTGGCCGGCTGTCGGTGCCTATCCCGGCTGGGAGTTCTCTGTAACTTCTTCCTCAATTGTTTGCTAGGTGTGTTGTTGGAGCCCCAGCCGGCTGACCGGCTGCCGGCCTACCGGCTGGGAGCTTATCTCAGCATTTGTTCCTCCTTCTTCCACTCTTAGTCTATCAAACCGTCTCCTTTGCTCCGATTCCTCCATCTACGCCTCAAAACCTCCAAGAGGGGCATAATATCATAGACTAGGGAATCGGGTGCAAAGATGCAAGGAAAGACATATAGAACCGACTCAAATTGAGTCGGAAAACATGAACATAGAGGAAGATGGTGCAAATGAATCCTATATCACCAGGTTTCTAGATGGGTTGAAGCAAAAGCCACAAGGACCGATGATGCAAAAGTTGTTAGTGAATTCATCAAAACAAACATCTTCTCTCGATTTGGTTTTCCTAAAGCTTTGATAAGTGACCTTGGAACTCATTTTTGCAACAAGGCCATTTGAGCGTTGCTAAAAAAGTATGTGGTCATTCATAAGGTATCTACGGCATATCACCCTTAAACCAACGCTCATGCTGAGATTTATAATAGGGAGATCAATGCCATCTTAGAGAAGACGGTAAATCCCGATAGAAAAGATTGGAGCTTGAGATTGGACGATGCTTTGTGGGCATATCAAATGGCCTACAAAACACCAATCGGTATGTCCCCTTACCGCCTACGTTTTGAGACACCATGTCATTTAACCGTGGAGCTTGAACATCGGGCTTTTTCGGCGATCAAGTAGTTCAATTTACAATTGGATGAAGCGGGTCTACATCGAAAGCTCCAACTACAAGAATTGAAGAAGTTCCGAAATGATTCTTATGAGAGTGCACTGATTTGCAAGTCAAAGACAAGAGCATGGCATTTTAATATGATTTCAAGAAGAGTGTTTCAAGTTGGGAGAGAGAGTCTTATTCTTTCAAAATTGTGCTCCAAGCATATGATTCATCACGGCATGTGCATACAATGGCATACATGATCGTTCTACCGCATTAGCAATCGATTTCATGTGATCAACAACTTATTTAGGTTCAGTGAATGACTATGACTCTATCATAGTAATTCCACTTTCATCAATATGAATAACCTATTCAACCTTGTTGATGTTAAACAGATAAAGAATCTTATCAATTTAGGATACTTATCTAAGTGCCAATATTCTCTCAAATTTAACACATAGATTCGAAATCTAGAATACATCGCACCTTTTCCTAGTATCCCAACTACTCTTTCAAAGGGGAGAGCATTGGTACATTATTCTTAATGAGTAATATGTTATCAACATATAAGACATGGGAAAAATAATTCTGGCTCCCACTTTACTTTATGTATAAACATGATTCTTCAACAATGTGAATGAAACCATTCTCAATTATCATATGAACGAAAAGTATTATTATTACAATCCTTTTATGCTTGCTTAAGACCATTCTAGGATTGCTTAAGTAAGCTTTGCATAATATGTTAGGATTCTTATATCTTTATCTAAGGTTTTGTGTTCCGTACACATCCTTCTCTAAATTCCCATTTTAGAAAATCGAATTTTTAATATCATTTGCCATTTTTCATCAAAATGAAATGTGGCAATTCCTAACATGATTTATCTTGATTAACATCTTCATGTCAATCTATGCTTTAAGGTACTCTAAAGCTCTATTTACTTTAAAGAGACCATCGCCTTAAGGTAAATCTACTCTTGAGTAAAAAAAAATTGGATTGTAATGCTATGGCTTTTATGCAACAAAGTCGCAATTGATCATTTAATTGGTCATAATTCCATTACTTTCGAAAAGTAACACATTAACTATAAGACATGTGTACTATACTCCCACTCTATCTTAATAGATTATAGTTCCATTACTTTCAAAAAGTAACACATTAACTATTACTTTCAAAAAGTAACACATTAACTATAAGACATATTTGTGATGATCTACTCCCACTCTATCTTTTAGAAATACTTCTATCTTCTTAAGAGATAGTTTTGTGAGCTATATACATATATGCTGAAGTAATACAAGTTCGTCTCGACTAACGTGTTAGCTCATAAATAGCCCAGCTCTATTATGGCAGTTTGATTCATGTAATATGTGGGTCTGATCCATGTCATTTGTTAAATAGACTTGCAATTTTAGGTATCTGCAGGTTGACCTTTCGTTTAAAATAATGTGTCCGTTTTGGATTCCAAATCCCCAAAAGTGAGTATAACAACTCAACCCGACTCATATTAGTTTGATCTTATAGAAAGTTACACAAGGTCATAATCCATAAGTGAGAATCACATTGATTACTTAGATATTCGCCACCACGATCGGAACGTAATGCTTTAATTCTTTTGATCAATTGGTTCTCTACTTCATTTAGAAATTCTTTAAATTTCTCAAATGCTTCACTTTTATGTGTGATTAAGTAAACATACCCATATCTACTTAAACTATCGGTAAAAGTGATGAAGTAGTCATAATTTCCCCTTGCGGTGATGCTCATTGGACCACATACATCGGTATGCATTGGTCCCAAGAAATCACATGCTCGTGTCCCTTTACCACTAAAGGGGGCACGAATCATTTTTCCAAGGAGACAAGATTCGCATACTCCATATGATTAGAAATCAAATGGCTTAATAATTCCAGTCGACACTAGCTTTTTAATGCGTTTCTCATTTATGAGACCTAATCGACAATACCAAATGTATAAATCATTTGCATCACTTATTTTGAGTCTTTTGGATTGTATGATATAGATAACTTTGCTTGAGTTGGAAGTGTCTAAAACATAAATACCATTAAGAGAAGTGACTTGGCTCACGTCCAAGTTATTTTTTAAACAAAATACAACGATTGTTTTTGATGGCGAAAGGAAATCCTTCTACGTCTAACATAGAAATGGAAATAATGTTTTTAGACAAAGTGGGTACATAATAACAATTATATAGATGCAACTTAAAATCACATAGCTAAGGCCATCACATAGGCCACGTCACCCTTGCTAAGTGCTTCCACACTACTTAACCCCGACTAGAGTGATAAGTCCATCTTTGATATCTCCCAAATACTTGGGGCAATTTTGCTTCCAATGGCCCATGACATTACAATAATGACATTCATCGTAGGATTGGGCACCCTTCTTGTTTTTGGTTGTGGTAGTCTCACTATCCACTTCCAATCTATTATCGGGTTTGGGTTTCTTACCCTTCTTTGCCTTTCCTTTAATAATACCATTACTCCTTTCAGTTGCAAGGACATTCTTGCTAGATCTCCCACTCAATATAATATTTCTCCTTGCTTCTACAAACAAGGATGCAATGGAATTTGTGGAATTCTCCTCACATGATTCCTTTACCGAAGAACGGTAGGCATGAAAATGGGAGTGGGAGGTGTGGAAGTGGTAAGGTTGCAAATATTTCCATCCTCACCAATGCCAAAGCGTAGTTCTCTAGTCGTATCATCGTCACACAAGGAGCATTTTTCATTGAATGATTGGAGCCACGAATTAAAGGTGATCGGTGTAAGAGTATTAGATGAATCCATTGCGGAAAAAATTACTCGAAAACGGATATAAAGGAAATTAATTAACATTTATCGTTATAATACTTGTAAATATTGATACAAGTATAGCATTTATATAGTGACCTCTACCCAACTATAATAAATGATTCCGAGATCCAAAATTCATATTAACGTGGATGTGAGCCTACGGGCCCTCTACATCTTTCCTAATATAACTTGGTGGGTTAACCCTCTTAACCGATTCTACAATTATAACCCTCGGTCGATGAATTTTTCCATTAAATTCATCTTTAGCCCGAACCTATTGCGGCTACGGTCCCAAAATACCTTCGTTGAGATCAACCAAACTTTCGAAGTGTAATAACTATTTATTACCCCACTTACCCAATGTCAAAAGAAGCACCCCGAAAAATCGTATTGTACCCCTTATGAAATTGAGATTCATGGGCTCCTACTATTTTGTAAGGCTAAGTCTCAATTTTTTAAAATTAAAGGTCATAACAATTTATTATCTATCAATTTTAAGTGAGCTAAAATTCAAATTATCGATAATTATAGTTGACAGGGTCGAAGACTCGATAAGATATGCATGTGTTGTTATGGCGATTTGGCAATGCATGCAACATATTAAAAGAAATGCAAAACAAATAATAAATTCCTAGTATGGCCACCCTAAAATAGAAAATCAAATAATCTATTACAAATTCGGAAACCAACTTCTTTGGTCCCTTGAATCTTCAAGTGGCACGCCTCCATAGAACACCGTCTTTGTCGCAACGCCTTTCCGAATGGCACCGTCTTGAAGAAAATCCGGAATTACAAATAATAATAAAAATACATAGCTATTCCTATTATACATTTGTAATATATAAAACTAGTAAAAATAAAAATAAAAGTGATACGAGATCACATTAAATTACAACCGAATCAATATCCCCTTACATTACGGGAAATATTGATTAAAACTAAGGCCACACTAAGATAAAATTACATAAATAAAATATGACATTCAACAATGAAATATGAAGCATTATAATATGTGTCTATCATGCCAAATTATGTGCCAAATCGCCCTATTTAACTTATATTGATTATATAACCAGGTTTTATGGAAATTCATGATTTTAACTTATTAAAATCGCTAAATGTACTAAAATCTAATTTTTGTCGAATTTAATTATCCTAACACTTTTAGGACTCAAAAATTAGTCATTACTCAATTATTTGACAATAATTCAACTTGATGTAATTTCGTGCTCAATATGACCCCAAGATCATAACATTTATGAAATAAATCCAACTTTAATTACAATAATTTCAAAATTCGAATTTTAAATTTTTGAACATTTTGGAATATATCCATGATACTCATAATGTCAAAAATCATGGTTAAAATTTTCGAATTTATTTGGAGAAAAATATAGGTGCAATTTATCGATTTTATCAAATAAAACATCTAAAGTATATAAAAATTAATCTAATCAATTTCGTGGATTTATCTAATAAATCACAAATTTTTAGTTTTAATTAAGTTACTAATAAATCAAAAAAACAATAAATCGATTATGCATGCAACATCCTATGCTCTGATACCAATTGTTAGGTTCATATACCTCTTATAAGACATTTATTATAGTGAACTAATTAACATTTTAACTTAAGTTCATTAAGATCTAGTGCATGTATAACTAATTAAGAGATAAAATAAGAAAAACAATGTTCCTTACAATGTTATATTACACGAAATAAGGGAACAAATAAGCTCACCTTCCTTATTTGTTCTTGAGCTTAAATGTAATGGATGATCCTCCAATATCCCAAATATAGACATCCTCCTCTTGTTGCACCCAAAACAAAAACCCTTAAACTAGTATATTAACTAACTAGATTAATATACTAGTATCCTTAAAATAATTCTAATAATATTCTTATTATTACACTAGTAATCTTATATATTGATATTAGAATTTTAGATGAACAATTTTAGAGTTTCTAAACCATTTTAGAGAGATGTGGTTTTTGTAGAAGATGAATAAGAATGATGTAAATTGCGAAGCTAAAAAATGGAGAACAAATTCTCTATTTGATGAGGGGGAGCCGGTTTAGGGTTAGGGGAGTCTAGAAGGCCAATGCACGTCCTTCTCCCTTTTCCTTTTTCTCTTTTGTAAATCCATAGGTATGTAAGGCTATTATAGAGTAGGAATGATTATGTCAATTTTAACTATGAAAATAAATCACCCACTATCCACTACAACCCCTCCATTTTCGGTCCATGTATTAAATGGACTTCCATTTTATTTTGTCAATTTGTCATTTGTCACATAATATGTCACATGTGGTATGTAACAAATTATTATTTAATTTAATGCATATTTATTAAATAAATATCATTATATACATTAATTAAATTACATATAACAAATTGTCTAGTGATTCTTGATCACATAAATAAAATAGGTCATATAATTATAATTCACAACATTTCGCAATTATAATCAATCAATCATTCTTAAATTAATTGTTTCACAAACAATAATGAATTTTGGTAACAAAACCTTTTAATCACTAAAATAAATCTTATTTAATCAGATTACAATAAGATATAAAAATCTCACTCACAAATGAATTGTTCAAGTTTTAGGAATTGATTAACTTGTATCGTCATATAATTAATCAACTTATCTATTAAGGGAATTGTCCTATAGGTGTGACCTTAAGGGATCTGAAAGAACATAGATCCATATTAGACTCTCTAATAAAATAAATTTATCTCATAAATTGTTGTTTATGTGATCTATGTAACATGCATGCTAATATGAAAGCATAAAAAGAAAGTATAAGGAAAAACAATTTCCTTACATTGATTATATGGTAAAATGGGCACAAACTAGTTCTCCTTACTAGTTTGTTCTTGAGCTAAAATGATGTGGATGATCCTCCTTGCAAAACCTTCAACTAGAAAGTCTCCTTCAAGTTGCACCCAAGAACAACCCAAAAATACTAACAAGTATGAACTAGTAACTTGTTAATATGAACCCTTGATAATAATATTAGTATATTACTAACTTTGCTTAGTAATATTAATAATGTATACTAGAGAATTATTGTAGAGAGATGGAAGAAGATGTTCACATGCAAAATGAGTGAAGTATGTGTAAGAGAGGTAGAGTGAAGTAGTGAACAAATATATGGAGTGTAGAAGGGGAAATGGAAGTGGCGGGTGGAATGAGCTCAAGTGGACAATTTTTTTGTCTTATAATTTTATCTTACATCACATACAAAATCTAGTATAAGATATATGTTATGGTAGTATACAAAATAAGGTAAAATGATTATGTAAGTAATCATCCATTACACTTATTTTACACGGTCCACATGACCATATACGGGTCCATGTTGGTTTTTATATTTGTCGCACAAATCCGTGTAATTATCATTTTAAACATCGTATCATGTTTAAATGCTTCCATAATTAATTCGTCCAATTCACTCCGTAAATATACGTGTAGCACTACACATATTATTTACGTACTAATATTAATCACATTAATCAATTAGTACAATTTTAGTAAATTAACAGTTAATTAACTAAAACCCGTTTCCCAAAACTTATTATTTAACTATCGCATAATTAAATAATAATTGCCGCTCCTCGAGTTCGCAACTTCAAATCTCTCTAATAATAATTGACTAACCTCTTAGTCTATAAATCAAGGGACTAAACAAATTGTATCTCATACAATTAATTAGTTATCAATTGGGGTTCGTTCCTTTAGGTGTGACCGAAAGGGGTCAGTTGATCACCGCCGTCTCACGACAATAACGTCAAACTCTAGTCAGCCAACCGTTATCGATTTACATTAATCAACTGAAGAGGATTAAATAATTAAATATCTGATGATATTCTATTAATGAGATTTATTATGTTAACGCACTATTGTGGAGGACACTAACTCTAACAATCTCCCACTTATCCGACACAAGGTGTGCGCTACCAATTCTCTTGTCCGTTTTAATCTCCCACTCAATGCAAGGTGTCTTTCAGGTCGCACTTGCACATGAACACATCGCGAGTGGTTTTCTCGATCGGGAGTGTGACTACCTGACCAGAAAAATCTCTCACAGATTACTTCCGAGCGTGGCCACGCATTTGTAGTCATTAACTCCTCGAGTGGCTTTGAGATATAGTTACCCAACGTGGGTGGACAATTCCTGTATGCCCTATCTATCCTATTGCACAATACAGCTCACCATAACCTAGTAAATGCCCTTTTGGCCTCCTTTCACGGAACGACCTAGGACAAAAACCAAAGTCATTCGGAAACTGCACCTGCTCAGATAATAGTCTCTAGTCAAAAGAATCGACTCATTAGAACATCTTAGAGATCCCCGCCATGACCAGGCGTCTATAATAGAACTTAGGGACTCTCTAAATGGTCACTGTCTGGCAAAGTGTCACACACTCTGCCTATGTAATCGACCAGTCATCACATATGACCTTATGGTGTTGAACAACCATCAATCGACTTACAATCTAGTCACTCTGAGACGTCACCTCATTAAGTGACTAGGGACAAAATACAATGTTCATCTTATTCACTTGAATAGTGTTCAACATTGTCTCCACAACTTATTCAGATAAACAAGGTATTAAAATTTAGTCACACTAAATAAAGATTCATAAAAGAATGAATACGAAAACAATGAATATGATTATCATATATATAATAAAAGATACACTATCCAATTATTACATATCCATAATCTAAAGAAAATCTGGTACTCGTCTCAATCCCATAGAGACGACATGACCATCATGCTTAGCCTTTGATAAAGGCTTGGTTAAAGGATCAACAATGTTGTCATCTGTCCCAACCTTACAAATGTCAATTTCCTTCCTTTCCACATAATCTCTAATTACATGGTATTTCCTTTCAATGTGTCTAGATTTGTTACTAGACTTAGGCTCTTTGGCTTGTAAAATAGCTCCACTGGTATCACAATATAGAGTGATAGGATCTTTGGCGGAATGGACTACTCCTAGCCCCTCCATGAATTGCCTAATCCAAACAGCTTCCTTGGCAGCCTCAGACGCTGCAAGGTACTCAGCCTCTGTTGTAGAATCCGCAGTAACACTTTGCTTGAAGCTCTTCCAGCAAACAGCTCCTCCATTTAGCATAAACACGTAGCCGGATTGGGATTTCATGTCATCCCGATCAGTTTGGAAACTTGCGTCCGTGTAACCTCTTACACACAACTCAGTTTCTCCTCCAAACACTAAGAACGAATCCTTAGTTCTTCTCAAGTACTTAAGGATGTTCTTTACGGCTATCCAGTGACTCTCACCGGGCTTGGCTTGATATCGACTTGTCATGCTCAAGGGATGCGCAACGTCGGGACGAGTGCAAATCATAGCATACATGATAGACCCAACAGCGGAAGCAAAAGGGACGGTCTTCATGTGTTCAATTTCCTTAGGGGTAGAGGGAGACTGTGACTTGCTCAAAGTAATCCCTTGGCCCATAGGTAGAAATCCTCTCTTGGAGTCTTTCATATTGAACCGGTTAAGAACTTTATCAATATAAGCTTCTTGACTCAATGCTAGTATCCTCTTGGACCTATCCCTATAGATCCGGATACCTAAGATTCGTTGTGCCTCTCCCAAGTCCTTCATTCAGAAGTGTTTCCCTTGCCACTCCTTAACGGAAGTGAGCGATGGAATGTCATTCTCAATGAGCAATATGTCATCCACATATAGGACAAGGAATACAACCTTACTCCCACTAAACTTCATGTATAAACACGGTTCTTCCACACTTCTAGTGAAACCATATTGTTTAATGACATGATCAAAGCGATGATTCCAACTCCTAGATGCTTGCTTAAGACCATAAATGGACTTCTTGAGCTTACACACCTTCTTAGGGTTAGATGTATCCACAAAACCTTCGGGTTGTATCATGTACACCTATTCTTCTAGAATCCCATTCAAGAAGGCGGTTTTGACATCCATTTGCCAAATCTCATAATCATGAAATGCGGCAACCGCTAAGATTATCCTAATGGACCTAAGCATAGCGACTGGAGCGAAGGTTTCGTCATAGTGTAAACCATGAACTTGGGTGAAACCTTTTGCCACCAATCTAGCTTTGTAAACATCCACATGTTTATCCACGCCGAGTTTAATTTTGTATATCCATTTACACTGAAGAGGTCGCACTCCCTCAGGTAAATCCACCAAGTCCCATACTTGGTTCTCGTACATGGAATCCATTTCGGACCGTATAGCTTCTAGCCCGAGAGCCACAAACCGAGAATGAGCTAGAGGAGAACGTGGAGGATAGCATTCCCTCTTTCTCTGAAACAGTAATTATTCCTAGAAATTCAAGTAGGATTTCTAATCCACCTAATCGCTACCTTGGTAACATCGAAGAGTGGTGTTTTGTTACTTCTTGAAAGTAATGAACCCACTACCTACAAATCGGCCATGTCTAGTCCCGGCTTCTAGCCAAAGCGAGGAGTCGGGACTAGACATGGCCGATTTGTAGGTAGTGGGTTCATTACTTTCAAGAAGTAACAAAACACCATCCTCTTCGATGTTACCAAGGTAGCGATCAGGTGGATTATAAATCCTACTTGACTTTCTAGGAATAATTACCATTTCAGAGGAAGAGGGAATGCTATCCTCCACGTTCTCCTCTACCTCATTCTCGGTTTGTGGCTCTCGAACTTCTTCAAGTTCAAATTTTCTCCCACTCTGTCTCCTAGAAATAAATTTCTTTTCTAGGAAGACAGCATCATGAGCCACAAACACTTTGTTCTCGTGTTTATTATAGAAATAATAGCCACGTGTTTCCCTTGGATATCCTACAAAAATACATTTGTCAGACTTGATCTTAACGTATGCTTCGCAACCCCAAATACGCAATAATGACAAATGAGGGACTCTTCCTGTCCATATCTCATATGGAGTCTTATCGGCCGCTTTAGTCGGGCTTCGATTTAGTGAAAATACTGCAGACAAGAGTGCAAAACCCCAAAATGAACTAGGAAGCTCAGTTAGACTCATCATTATCGAACCATATCAAGTAAAGTTCGGATTCTCCTTTCGTCCACACCATTTAGTTGCGGTGTGCCAGGAGGAGTCCATTGTGATACTATACCACAATCTTTTAGGTGTGAATCAAATTCAATATTTAGATACTCACCACCACAGTCGGACCGTAGAGTCTTTATCTTTTTATCCAATTGGTTCTCTACTTCTTTTTGAAACTCTTTGAACTTGTCAAAGGCTTCACTCTTGTTCTTCATTAAGTAGACATTCCCATATCTACTTAAGTCATCAGTAAAAGTAATGAAGTAGTGAAAACTTCCTCTAGCGGTGATGGTTAATGGTCCACACACATCCGTGTGTATGAGAGGCAAATCCTCACTAGCTCGTGTCCCTTTTCCCGCAAAAGGTGCACGAGTCATCTTGCCTAAAAGGCAAGACTCGCATGTACCACAAGATTCGAAACCAAATGGTTTGAGCACTTTTGATGAAGCAAGTCTCTTAATGCGTCTTTCGTTTATGTGGCCTAAACGACAATGCCAAAGGTAGGATTCGTTTGGATCACCCTTTTTGAGCTTTTTAGTTTCCATATGATAAACGTCATTAACATTATTTAAAACATAAATGCCTCCAATTGAAATGGCCTTGCCATAAACCACATCATTTAAAGAAAAAGTACAACACTTGTCCTTAATCATAAAACAAAAGCCTCCCGCGTCTAACGCGGAAATGGAGATGATGTTCTTAGTTAAAGTTGGTACAAAATAACACTTATTTAAATATAACTCTAAACCACTAGCTAAAGTGAGCACATAGGTCCCTACGGCAACGGCGGCTACTCTGGCTCCATTGCCCATGCGGAAATCCACATCACCTTATGCTAGTGCTTGCACGTCCCTTATACCCTGCAAATGGTTACAAAGGTGAGAGCCACATCCGGTATCAAGTACCCAAGTGGAAGTACAAGCATAATTAACGTCTATCACATAGAGAGTGGAAATCATACCAATAGGCGTCATACGCCCTTCCTTGAGATCCTCCAAGTATTTGGGACAACTCCTCCTATAATGCCCCTTCCCATTACAATGGAAACATTCGGCCTCGGAGAGCTTGACAATTTTTGCCTTGGGATTGCCATTCTCAACGGCCTTCCCCTTTCCCTTGTCATGTTTCTTTCACGATTTCTTGAATTGGGACTTTTCTTTCCCTTGTCCTTTCTTAACTCCAAGAGACATGTTCTTTAACCTCATGGTTAAAACATCTCCCTTTTCACTCCCACTAGCCTCCATATCCCTCTCCTCTTGGGTGAGTCGTGCATGAATTTCATGGTAACTCTTATCCATGTCATTCATGTTGTAGTTTACCCTAAAGTGGGCAAACTTGGTGGGGAGTGAGTGAAGGATACGATCCACCACAAGAGTCTTAGGAATCTTACACCCTAGACGCTCTAGGATGTCAACATGTTCAACCATTTTTAGTACATGGGGACCAACCTTTTGGCCCCCCTCAAGCTTAGCTTCAAAAAAGTGTGCCGCCGCATCGTATTGACGGACTTTAGGTGTTTGTGAAAACATAGTGATCATACGAGTGAATATCTCGTAAGCATTTAAAGAAATGCATGATAGCTTGAGCTTTGGCGATATTGACCATATCAACACATTCTTGATATCATTCAACATCCTCACATAGTCATCATAGGCGGTCCGCACTGCCGATGAAGCTCTTGCACCGGGCTCGATTGGAGGAGCATCGGTCAAGTAAGTGAGCACATTGTCAGACAATGGGACACTTTTGATGTTGGATTCCCATTCAAGAAAGTTACTACCGTCATCTTTTAAAATACATTTGTCCATTACGGACCTTAGCCTTGAATCTTTGCCTAGTGAAGTAGTCGATGAAGTTGATGAAGTTGCCATTGCGAATTAAAATGCTACAACAAAAAGGAAAAATTAACATTCATTGTTTTAAAAATTACTTGTAAAAACATGTTTAGCAAGTTTTAGCATTTATATAATGACCTCCCACTAAATTATATAAATGATTCCAAGACCCAAATATTAAACAAAAATGAGCATCGCTTGGGCGAAACATCCCATAATTGCGTAAATTCGGTAAGTCACGTTGACTAATTCTACCTCTAGAACTCTTGGTCGACGAATTTCCTCAAATTCATCTACTAGCCCAGGAACACAAGACCGTCTTATATCCCGTTGAGTCCAACCAATTTTGGCGTGTGATAACCGCTTACCACCCTACTTACCCAAGGTAAAAAGAGAACACCCCGCTTGGGCGAGCGTGGCTCTAATGAACAAGAGATTCATAGGTGTTACTAATTGGTAAGGCTAATCTCAATTTTAGTCATGTGAGAGATCTTGTCAATTTAGTCATAAATTCCTTATAAGTGAATTAATTCGGTGAATGTAAATGACGTGAATTGACAACCGCGAAAATAAAATGCATGTGAATGGCGATTTTGGCATGCGCGAAAATAAAACAAGCAAACATGTAAGCATATGAATAAATCCTAGTATGGCCTCCTAGTTAATAAAAAAATAGTCTATTAAATTTCGGAAACCAACTCCTTGGTCCCTTGCCTCTTCATTCCATAAGTGGCTCTTCCTTGTGGGATTTGGAACACCTTCCAAAAATAGACTCCGTCTCGTTGTAATCCGTCTTTTGGAAACGCCGGTAAAATAATTATTACAAATGAATTACATAGCTATTCCTATTATACATTAATTAATAAAATGAATAAAACTATTAATTAATTACAAACCGACGATACGAGATCGTATTTAATTACAAACAAATCGATATTCCCATTCATTTCGGGTAATAACGATTAAAATTAACTAGGCCATGCTAGGTACAAAAAGATAAATACTTTAAATAAATGACAATCATTCATTCAACTGAAATAAATATAATTAAAATGCTGTAAATATGATGCCAAAATCGCCCTACCTATCATTCATTGGTATCCATCTCGGTTTTTGTGGATTTAATCGATTTTGAACATGTAAAAATCAATAATTAACTCTTAAATCTCATTTAAGTCCAAACTAATTGTCCAAACTGTTTTGAACCTCAAAATTAGTCCTCACTAATTTTATGACAAATTATTAGTTTGATTTGGTGATAATTTGCTAATTTAAGCGATAAAATCATAATATTTAAGTAAAAATCCAAAATGATTGAAAAATTACCCAAACAATTGAAACAAAAAATTTTAGTATTCTGGAACACTCCCAAGAACACTAAAATGTCAGAAAAATTGCCCAAAAAATTCCGGATAAATTTTGTGAAGAAAAAGATCGATATTTATTGGTTTTTAACCACTAAAACCAATAAATATCAAAACAAAGTGAAAACACACATACAAAATCACTTTTGATATTTAAATAATATTCTTAAATGTACATAAATTTATCATGGGCAGAATCGAAAATTTCGAAATTATGATTAATTAATTGGACTTTTATCGACTTTTTACTCAAAAAATCAATAAACATGCAAAAACCCGAACCAACCTTCAACTTTTTGCATACAATCAGTAGAAAACATGCATGAATTACCATAAAAACTCCATGCACCGAATCAACATTTAACTAATTTTAGTCAATTTTTCACTAAAATGCGACATTTTGACTCGGTTTTCTACCAAAAATCATTAAAATTAGCAAAATTACTTCACAAATCACCAAAAAATTCCACAAACCTTTTTGAGATCAGTAAGTATGCATGTCCTAAAAATTTCGTGCTAAAACCTCTTCCAACACAATTTTTGAGTTTTTACTAATTATCTAATAATTCATTAAAATGCTTAAAATCAACATGCAAATTACAAGCCTAAGCTCTGATACCACTTGAAAGAACATAGATCCATATTAGACTCTCTAATAAAATAAATTTATCTCATAAATTGTTGTTTATGTGATCTATGTAACATGCATGCTAATATGAAAGCATAAAAAGAAAGTATAAGGAAAAACAATTTCCTTACATTGATTATATGGTAAAATGGGCACAAACTAGTTCTCCTTACTAGTTTGTTCTTGACTTAAAATTATGTGTTTGATCCTCCTTGAAAAACCTTCAACTAGAAAGTCTCCTTCAAGTTGCACCCAAGAACAACCGAAAAATACTAACAAGTATGAACTAGTAACTTGTTAATATGAACCCTTGATAATAATATTAGTAATATCACTAACTTTTCTTAGTAATATTAATAATGTATACTAGAGAATTATTGTAGAGAGATGGAAGAAGATGTTCACATGCAAAATGAGTGAAGTATATGTAAGAGAGGTATAGTGAAGTAGTGAACAAATATATGGAGTGTAGAAGGTGAAATGGAAGTGGCGGGTGGAATGAGCTCAAGTGGACAATTTTTTTGTCTTATAATTTTATCTTACATCACATGCAAAATCTAGTATAAGATATCTGTTATGGTAGTATACAAAATAAGGTAAAATGATTATGTAAGTAATCATCCATTACACTTATTTTACACGATCCACATGACCATACACGGGTCCATGTTGGTTTTTATATTTGTCGCACAAATCCGTGTAATTATCATTTTAAACATCGTATCATGTTTAAATGCTTCCATAATTAATTCGTCCAATTCACTCCGTAAATATACGTGTAGCACTACACATATTATTTACGTACTAATATTAATCACATTAATCAATTAGTACAATTTTAGTAAATTAACAGTTAATTAACTAAAACCCGTTTCCCAAAACTTATTATTTAATTATCGCATAATTAAATAATAACTGCCGCTCCTCGAGTTCGCAACTCGAAATCTCTCTAATAATAATCGACTAACCTCTTAGTCTATAAATCAAGGGACTATACAAATTGTATCTCATACAATTAATTAGTTATCAATTGGGGTTCGTTCCTTTAGGTGTGACCGAAAGGGGTCAGTTGATCACCGCCGTCTCACGACAATAACGTCAAACTCTAGTCAGCCAACCGTTATCGATTTACGTTAATCAACTGATGAGGATCAAATAATTAAATATCTGATGATATTCTATTAATGAGATTTATTATGTTAACGCACTATTGTGGAGGACACTAACTCCAACAAGATCAACTGATCACCACCGTCAAACGACAGTAATGTTAAACTCTAGTTAGATAATCATTACCGATTAATGTTGATCATTTGACTATATAATGAATCATCCCTTATGTATTCTTAATTTGAGATTTAAACATGTGATTGCACTATTGTTGAGGACACATACTCCAACAGTGCATACTAGGTGTTTGTTGAAATTCCCAAACAAAAAATCTCATAAAAAACTTGTGTGTTTTCAAAAAAAATTTGAGCACAATGGTAAAGACCAAAGAATCTGAGGCTTCCTCCTCAAAGGGAACCAAGGGAGCCTCGAGTTCCGAATACCGAGAATACTTGGGAAAGGAGGGGTTGCGTGGGGAGCAACTCCAAACATGGAAGAAGTTTGAGTCACGGTCATCGGTAGCAATGACCAAGTTTCTCCACCGGGACACCCTTGAGGAGTTGGGAATGCTCCCCATGACTTTACAAGTTCTTGTGAAGATTGAGTTAGAGACCTCAATTGGGGAACCCGAGAGCACACGGAGAGGTGTCACCCTTGAGTTTCTTTCGTCTTTCGAGAAGGTGACCTTGGGAAGGGAGAAGCTCTCGGGAATCAAATTTCGGGCTTACAAAGTTACCCATACCTTGTCCTATGATAAAGTGAGGGAAGCCCTCCACATAACCAAAATGCCCGAACCCGTACCACTTGACAAGAAAAAAAATGAATTACTACTAATTCTTCTCAATTAACCTTAATTATCTATGTTTCCCCAATTTCTAGGGTTTTAAGTCCAGACTAATTCATAAGATGATTATAAGATGAAGTTACACAATAAAAGAATAGATGAATAATCTAATCGAAGATGTAAATTACTTACAAATTATGATTAGAAGAAGATTGGGTCATAACAAAAATCCCAATTGACTTTATAAAGAACACACTCTTTTATATCTCTAGAATTTGAATAAAGAATATAGAAGTCTTATGATTTTAGAATTATGAAGCAAATAGTCTATGTTCATATTTTCCAAAGCCTTATATAACTTTAGGGTACTTCAAAAGATATTAGAAAATAAAAACTTAAAGAAATACTAATCACAAGTCAAATAGGCGAGAAAACCCTGAACAACAGGTAATATGCACGACTCGACTGAATTAGGCCAATCCAATCGATCGAGCAACCTCTACTCAGTCGAGTACCACTTTTACTCGATCGAGTTCATCTCGACTGAAGCAACTACACATTCTCAACGAAAGTCACTTGATCGAGTGCTCCTGCATCCACTCGATCGAGCATGCCAAGAAAAATACGGATATTACATAACTCCATAATCTCAAAGATGATTGACCCCGAACATGATGGTGTTGATGCGGGAGCTGGATGACATAAATGACTCCCTAAGCCGAGCTAGCAACACTTATAAGCTGAGCTAGCAACACGGTTTTCCTAAGCAATCACTACGCCAAATCTGGCCATCAATAACGAACGTATCACAACGGTTTAATACATATAATAATGACACTTAGATTACAGTTTTCCAATTATTGGCGGAAACCTAGACCGCGCTAATAAGAATAACAGTTTCCCTCTAAGACCATTGTTATTATAATGTGACAACGGCTGTTTAACAAACCATTATAAACAACGTTTAACGGTTTCCCAAAACTCGTTATAGAATCACCCTTATTAACGGTTGTTAGACAACCGTTACCAGTTTAAGAAACGGCGTTTCGAAAACAGTTACTAAATTAACACCAGCAACGGTTTTTGGTACCCGTTGTTATATTATGAAAGAACGGTTCCTCTGTACCCGTTGTTATTTATCATTTACGGGTTAAAAATAACCATTGTAAACTTTTTGTTCAATGTTTAATATTCAACCAATGCATGTATGATTAATAATGAACCGTTTCATGCATTGTTTTGTTTGACCATTATATTACTATCCGTCCATTATTATATTCACACATGCATACATATTTTCCTATAAATATCACTTATAATATAATCAATTAACCATATCCACCAATTCAAAGTTCAATTAATCATAGCCTATAATTTAATTAAAAATATTACACTTCGATCACTATGTCGTCGTCGTCTTCTACACCCGCCGAATCACAATCAAATACCCGCTATGTCCATCATATTACCTGTATTATATACAACCTTACAATCAAATATGATGACAATGGTAAGGCTTTTTCGAGAAGTTTTACTTGGATAAGAGATATGCTTCGTCAAGGTGGTTATACAAACGTTAAAAAGGTCCACCCATCTTGGACTAAAGTTCGTGGGTTTCTTGGTTACGCAATGATCGAGTTTGAAGGTTTTGGGAAGAAGCTGGACTCTTTTCGTCAAGCGAGAAAACTCCAGGCAAGATACGAGGATCATGATGCTGGGAAGAAAAATTATTATACGACTGATATGTTATAAGCGTAATATTTATGTATTGCAACCGATTGTGACATTAATCTATTAAGAATATATCAGCACTATATTGACACCGTGCCTCATTCATGGGAGGCGGAACAAGTTCATTAACAACGGTTCACCTACAACCATTGTCAATCGTGACGTTCTAACTTCAATGTAGACCGTTTATTAATTGTTTGACCATACGACTCAATATATTTAAAAAATAAATATATGTAAGATATGACCATACGATTTAATATATTAAAAAAAATAAGTACACGATATGACAACAGGATTTTTTAAGCTGTGGTAAATATTTCTCATTATTCTTGATTTGACCAATGCACGGACTGTCAATTTATATTTTATTGAATCAACGTTGCATTATTGGTGGGTTTGAATTAACATTGCATTATTGGTGGGTGATTCTATAATTTTAATTTTGTTCCAAAATTATGGCTGTTAACCATGGTACAAATATTGTGAGTCCATGGGTGCAGAGGGATCATAAGTTGTCAGAGGAAGAAGAAAAAAAAAAGATTAAGGGAATTGCGTCATCAACCGAGCTATATTGAAAGCGAGAAGAAAATGGATGCGTTATGAGAAAGTTTAAAGGAACAATGTCCTTTCCTTTTCATTAAGTTCCCCCCTAACCATTTAATTCTTGAAGGTACAAATGAGAATTCATCGGCTTTGGAAGTTGGTTCTTCTGAGGATATGATGGTGGGGTATATATTACCTAGATGCGATTGGTATGTATCTACCGTGAGTGAAGCAACAAAAGCTTGGCGTCAATGGTGGTTTAGGTCATCGAAGGTGATGTCGGATTTGGAGGAAAAGACCAGAGTTGAAATAGACTCCTACACCATCATTAATGGGAAGAGATATTGTCCATGACGTAGTGTATTTTGGGTCATTTGATTAATGTATGTTTATTAATTGCTCATTGGGTTGTATTTAGGAAACTAATTAGGGAAAAAAGTTTTTAATATATGTATTAATTACATTGGGTTGTGTATAATTTCGTCTTGAATTACTAACTTAATACTCCCTCCATTCAACTCCACATTGCAAGTTTGCTTTTTCACGTTTGCCAATGCGTGTTTTACGCGGTAAATATCTTTAGCTACGTATTTGCAAAAATTATAAAAGGTAGATATTCTTAATGTACTCCTAAAGACGAATCAAATAAGATCTCACATGAATATATTTTCACTTATATATCGAGATAAAATCGACATTGAATGTTCAATTGTGAATAGTGTACAAAAGAGAAACTTGTAATGTGGAGTTAAATGGAGGGAGTGCCAAATATGCATGATGCTTTTATTTTTTGGCGGGAAAAACTGGACACAATGAAAGATGAAAGACAACGGTTACACACCAACCGTTGTATTATAATCAAAACAATTACGGGTTTTTATTCAACCGTTGTCATATTGAAAAATAAAGAAGGCGGTTTGTCTTAACCCGTGTTTATTAGTTTCAATTAAATCATTCTTCAACCAACGCACATGCAAACCTTCTCCTTGCTCACTTAAAACTCTTGAACACTGAGTTTCCTTAGAACCACTACTATTCTCCGTCGCTGTTATCGTAGCCGTCGCCTTCGCCGTCCCCATTGTCTCTGTCGTCCCATCCGTCATCGCCAGAACGGGCCCGACTTCTCCTCCTTTCAAGAAGTAATAATAAACCCTACTCCTTCATCTCATTAACATAATATCTTTATTTTCTTTTTTAGTTGTGATATTATCCCCTAATTATCTTATGTTTATTGTGTGTTAAACAACACCTATTATTTTAAGTATATTGAGGTGTTAAAGGACACCTATATTTTTAGGTATACCGTGTGATCATTTATTTGAGACGGTGCTCCTGCTATGTCAACTTAATGCTTAAAGTTAGTAGTTTATTAATTTATGGTTTAGATATGGGTGGAAAGCGGAAAAGAAAAGATGGGAAAAAGTCAGGCGAAGAAGATTCAGGTGATGAGAATAATTTGGAATCGGATACTGGGCGAAGGCGCCATAAGGTTTTCGTAGAAGCAATAGAGAGAGGGATACCTAATAAACTTCAATGGGAAGAATTAACGGGGCTGCCAGATGGTACCTTTGCTGCTAATTTCGCGAGTTGGATTGGTTGTTGTGTAAGAGACTATGTGCCTCTCGGTTTGCCGCGTATCAATCAGTTGAGTGAAGACCTGAAGGAAAAGCTACGGGTGAGAATAAAGCTATGTATATACAATAATAAATGCTTTAGATGAAATTATCTTAGTATTCAATATGTGCTATTAGCCAAAAATAACCAAATATGTTCACCATATATGCAGTCAGCTTACACTGTCCCCCAACAACATGATGGTTACCTACAGAAAAAGATAGGGAATCCTTTAGAGCATGGAAGTTAAAGGTTGCTCGGAACCACTTGTTCAACAAGAAGACCGGGGAGATGTGTTGGGATTCATTAATCTCATATGTTTACATATTCAAAGTATGATAAATTAATTTAGTCATAAAATTATAATGGATCTTATGCATGCAAAACTATTACAAAGTATAAGAAGAAAAATCAATTCTTACATTGATGATTTCGGATAAATGGGCACTTGTAAGTTATCCTTCTTACTAGATCTTGAGCTTTCCACAATGGAAAAATAAGATTTAAGTTTTGAATCTCTCCTAAGGAATTATACCCAAGGTAACCCCTTAATTATTTTAATTAATAGAAGACTAGTATTAATTAAAACAAGCTTAAAATTTGACACAAAAATTGTGTTTTTGTTCTCTTGTATTTCGGTCAAGAGAGGAGAGGATTTATGAGTTTTTGTTTATCTAAAATATTTCACAAATGTAGAGAGTGATTATTTTCTAACACTAGAAAATAAAATAATCAGTAGTGAATAATTATAGAGGAAAACCCTTGGCCTTTTCTAGTGGGAAAAACCGGTTGGGGGGGGGGGGGGGGTAATTGAGGCCAATGCATGCACAAATTACTCTTCTCAAAAGCTATAGGGTTGCATGGCTACATGTAGAGTATAATCATTGTGTTTCCCTTATTAAAATAATCAACACAATTTAACCTCTAATACTCCCTCCATCTTCGGCACACATACATAAAATGGAAGGTCTATTTTATTTTGTCATTTGTCAATTTTGTCATGTGTCACATGTTACATGACATGTGACACTATAATGTATTTTTAACATATTAAAAATCAACATACTAATAAAATATGTCACATACAAAATTTAACTAGTAATTCTTAATTACTTGTACCAAAATGGTTTATCGAATTATAAATTACAACGACTTGTATTTATAATATAAATTATTCAACCTGTTTCAATTGTTTCGTACACAATAATTTATTCTAGTAATAAAATAATTCGATTACTTCGACCGTATCTAATTTAATCAAATTACAATGAGACACGTTAATTTTACTCACAAATCATCCGTCAATTTTAAGCAATTTAATTAACTCGTATCGGCATACGATTAATTAAATAATCACTTAAGAGTATTACCCTATAGGTATGACCTCAGGGTATCAACTGATCACCACCGTCGCACGACAGTAATGTCAAACACTAGTCAGCCAATCATTACCGATATGTGTGGACCAGTTGACTGTAAAATATTACTTTCCCTCTTGTATTCTTAAATATGAGATTTAAACATGTGATCATCATGATCGACAATTGTGATCGCATTATTGTCGGGGACACTTACTCCAACAAGATGAACAAGAAACCACCAACAAAGAAGTATCGGTATGTCAGCAGGAAGATTGGTATAACTTTATCGCTTATACGCAGTCTGAAAAGTTTAAGGTACGTAATTTATCTGCGACTCATTGGGATCACCTTTATTAGTAATCACTTAATAAGTAAAGAAATATGCTTACGTTACTCGATACAATTCATTTTATGAAGACTATGAGTAAGCAAAACCTAGAGAACATTTCAAAGAAAGAGAGCGTCTTTCATGGCTCCAGAGGTGGTTATAGATTGATTAAGAAGAAGCTTGTAAGTACTTAATTCTTATATTATTAGGTGTTTTATACCGATGTTATATATATTCATAGTAATCATACATATTTTGAGAGAATATCAATGTGATGAATGAATAGAAGCCAAAGCTTGGAACTGTCAATCGTCACGACGCTTGGGTGGCCAGTCACACTATTAAGAATGGAAAGTTAGAATCTCCATATGATAAGGCTATCAAAGAGAAAATTGTAAGTTTGAATAAATATGTCACTCCTACTACTGCTGGTCAGTTATATAATTGTGAGTTTAAATAAAATTTAGGTGCATAATGGTTTTTTGTATATGTATAGGATTTGTAAGAAGGAGGTACAGAAAGGAAAATGGAAGCCTCAAGGACATCATGACATTCTTGCTAGGGCAATCGGCAAAGCAGAGCATCCGGGTCGTGTGAGAGGGGTATCGACGCATGTTGGTATCACTAAGTATTTTGGAAAAACTACTCGAAGGACAATGAGTGGTGATGATAGGGTATATAAATATTGTATTTTATTCAACAAAATTTATGAATATATATGCTCAAATTATACTACTTATTTTAATCATATTCATTTCTACTATACAACTACAAACAATGGCCAAGTTGATACTCATAATGGTGGAAACGGGGGATAAGCCATTTGAAGAAGAGTTGGTTATGGTTCGGCAAGTCATAAAGGAAGCAGGGGAGGAGAAGGAAAAAGCGGGCATGCGAACTGAGGATGACATGGCAAAGGAGGATGAGGTGGGCGCCGAAGACATATCAAAGGATCAAGATCGGGTAGTTGAAGAGGAAGCCATGAAGGCCGTGAGAGAGGAGGTGGAGGTAGTTGATGATGAAATGTTCTTATCATCTCCAAATCCGGCTTTTGACGAAGTATTAGCTACTACGACTAGTTTTTAATTACTGTATATATACTAGTTAATTAAATTTATTAATTAAAGTAGTGCATGTATATATACTAATTAATTAAAAATATGAAGGGCGTTTGCAAGAAGCTTTGTGTTCTTTACTACAATGCCCCTATAGTAGCATCCGGAAAAATTGCTGTTGTTAGGGGAGCTGCGTTCTATTACGACCAGATTAAAGAAGTTGAGGTTCAAGGCATTGCCCTCCGTCAAAATTGGAGGAAAGTGGAAGTGACCAACTTATATCTGGAGGAGTATGGTACTCTAATAGTACCACTTAGTGATAATTGGTGTTTGCAAGATGTCGTGGGTTCTATTGTGCAATGGCCTGAAACATTCATTAATATTGACATCTTCGGGGTAGTTATGCTAAAGCTAACGAATTTTATATAATGAACGCCTTTAAATTTATTTGGGTAAGCTTATCTAACATATAGTAAGTATTTTAATTTTTACATTTACGGTAGTTACACGAAGCCATTATGGCTGAAATTAGGACTACTACTTCAACACCCAAAGTCACTGATTCGACTGCCTCTCCACCAAAAATTCAAGAGGTAGTAATAATTTGAAAAATAGATTGTTGTAGATACCTCATTTCTACACCTCCCGCAAGCCACCCGGTGATGATTGGGCCGCATGTTTGGTACACGGAACGATTTATAACAATTCGTAAGTTTATCGTCATGTGATAGCTCAAATACTGATGTGTACCCCTTGGTCGTCATCTACGCGCCGTTACGGTCGTTTTGACAGTAATTAGAGTTCATTTGGAGTCCGGGTCAAAAACCGTCTTCATTTTCTAATAACCGTTTAAAATGACGACTCGGAATATTCTGGAATGTTCCGGATATTTCTATTCCATATTTCAATCTTTTAATATTTTGGCAAAATATATCCCGAAATTATATTTTAAATAATAAGGAAGTTGAGATCTACCGCAATTCCGTAACAGAAACGCGGAAAATCTTTCTTCTTCAGGAGGAAACTCCTGGGGAAAGGACGCAGCACCTGTTGCGCCTCTTCCAAGAGACGCAGTGGTTGTTGCGCCTCTTCCCCGGCTCCTTTCTGTGTATTTTAAGATCTTTTCGAGGTTTATTTCCAATGTTTTACCGAAACCCTAATTCCTCCGTGTGATTAGTATAAATAGGGACCTTCGTTCCTTATATTTCTCACGCAAGTATCCGCCCTTCTCTTCTCCCTTTGCATTCTAAGACCGTGCTCTTTGCTTATTGGCGTCTACGTGCTTCAACTTTCGACCACGTAAGCTCGGATCCTTCTGAGTACTAGCCTCGTTTTGCATGACCGACCAATTTGACCAACTCCACTCAATCAATTTAATCAATCTAGTTTAATTGCTCTTACGAGGGCACTTTCGTCGTACATTCGAGTCGAGCAATCACTAATCGTTAACTTAGTCAATCTTGTTTCGTCAAACATGTAAGTCTGAGGGTGTAAATCCCATGTTTTACTATTGTATTTTTCTTTTGTACTCATTATTGTAAGATTTACGTCGAAAACATATTTAAAACCGATTTATAAAACCTTTTATTCAAACCCTTTTTACGGATTAACGGGAGACAGATGTCGAGAAGAAACGCAGAAACTGCTGCGCCTCTTCGAAGAGCCGCAGCATCTACTGTGCCTCTTCCTGAGGCTGCCGTAGTTCCTGCTTTTCTTCTTCTTCCTTCGTCCTCTGTTAACTCGTCTACTTTCTTTCGTCTTTTCTTATTTTTCCTTTATTTCGTTCGTATACTAATTTTAATACATAGTTCATTAATTATTTATCACTTTTAATTTCCGACATAAATCCCTTATAATTAATATTTGCGGGTTTTCGTCATTAAAAAAATATCCGGGTTTTAGAGATTCGATTCATCCATATCAAGTCTCTGGAATTCATCCTTTTTATATTTTCATCTGTTCTTTATCACTCAATAATTAGTAAATAAACATAATTGAATCGCATTAATTAACCTAATTAATTTGTTCTAATAAACTTAATTCATAATTAGTATGTTATTTGTTCTAATTAATTTGAGTACGTCCTTTATTGTTTTTATGACACTCTCATATGTAAATAACTTGTTAAAATACTTCTACTCGAGTCAAATGTCAATAATCAATCATTAAATTGATAACGAATATTAACGATATGCAGTTCCGGCTTCACAGCCAGAACTCACCTCAGGAACAGACGCAGTGACCACTGCGCCTCTTCCAAGGGACACTGCTCTGTTGCGCCTGTTCCGAGTTGAGTTCTCTCTCTGAACTTCCGTTATTTCTTTGACCTAATTTGTTAGTTTACGTATTAACCAACTATTAATCGTAATATCACCCTTAATCTGTTCGTATTTTTCTTACCCTAATTATTTTTCTTCCTTTTCTCAAATGATCCGTTTTAAATGTATTTTCGACGTAAATTAAACCATTGTAATGTATTGTAATTCTAATTATTATATTTTATTGCATTATTATCGTTTGTTTATATGTTTTCACATGTAATCAACCTTAAATCCCTACTTCGACCTAATGTGTGCTAAATTACATGTTCACCGACTTAGTTAATTCTCACATGTTAGGATTAATTTATTGGATGTTGCATTGCGTGCATATAATCGACAACATATCAAGTATAGATGATTTTCCCTAATCATTAGTAGAGCCCGCTATCGAGGCAGGCAAGATTAGGTGTTCGATCAAAAGAGCTTCCTAATACGTACCCTCACCCGTTACTCCAGATCTCTGTGAACATCCGTGTTCATTGGCATTCACGAGAGTCATTCTAGACATAGAATGCTAAGGGTAACGAGTTCTTAGTGTCTATGTCCTTACTTTGTGTCTTGACATGACACAAGGTATTCGAACGGTTTCCAATTTTCCACAATAAATTGGTGGCGACTCCACAAAATCAAGCGCTTGTTTTCCCAAGCGACCGTGTGGGCGCCCCACGTCCACAGTTTGGCGACTCCGCTGTGGAGTAATACACTTACGTGTTGCCAAGGGTGAAACTTGAACAAGGTTAGGGAATAGTTTATATGAGACAGTTGTCGGTTTTCATGACTCGGTCTTCTTAGATCGTTTTATTCGGCCTTCCTAGGCCCAACCCAACCCATTCGACCAATCGTCCCGTCTGGATGGTCTAAATTCTTATTTGGGCCTAAGGATGGATAGCGATTGACGTTAACCATACCATGATGCTTACTCATGTTTGTATCGAGGGCCTTCACTGTAACACCCCGTATTTTATTAAGTTGGATAAAATTCTTTTAATTGTTATTTTGAATTTAATTACATCATTTAACGATTTATATATATATGCTTAGCTAATTAATTAATTTCATCATAATTCGATACGTTAATTTTAATAATCATTAATAAGTTTATTTAAAGTTAGTTCGAGTTTATTGAAGTTAGTTCGAGTTTATTTATTTAATAATTTCCGTTTCTTTACGAGTCCTTATGAAAGTTGTTTTAAGTGAACCCGAGATGGATTTTGGGAACAAAACCGTCCAATTAGCTATTTTGAGCTTATTTCACTAAATTAGCAATTTTTTTATTAATATCCGTTAGTTTCGTAAAAATCGCTAATAATTCCGTTTCAAGCCGATTTCTTATTATTTACGTTAACTAGCTGAGTTTATTTTATTTTCACTCATTAAATTTATTTATTATTGATTCCGTTTTATTACTGAAACTTTTACTAAAACCGGTTAAATTTAACTCGAAAAGGTTTTAATAACTATCGAAGTTTCTTAACGACGAAGAAACGTACGTATAATATATAGCAGGCTAGCTGGCTCGTCACTCATTCTTTCATTTTTTCCCACGTCTCTTTTCTTCTTCGTCCTTCTTCGTCCTTCTGTTTGTTCCTTCTTCAACTTTTGTCTATAATCCGTCCTGGTGCTCCGTTTGTCATCCGTTTTCAACTATTTTTGTTCCATAGCGCTCCTTTCGTCGTTCTCGTCAATCCGTTGTAAGTAAAATTCATTTTCGTTACGTATTTTTACAAACCCAATTTATATTTTCAGCTTTATTTATTATAAGACGGTTGTAGGTCTTTGAGATAGACGGTCCGGTAGAAGATTTGTCATCATAAATGATTAGTTCAATCGGAAAAAGGTAACAATGATAGGTTACTCAATATTACTTGTAAAATATGTTTATTTCGAATGCTGGTTAGTCTGTTTTATAATTAAGACGGTGTATAATTATATATAGGGATCCTTATGGATGTTAATTAGTCAGTTGTATAGTTGAGACGGTGTATACTGATATGTGGAGATGATTGAGACGGTGTATACTGACCTCTAGGGATCATTTGGGATGCTAGCTAGTAAGTGGTATATTTAAGACGGTGTATGCTGACATGTATGGATTGTTTTGGGTGATAATTGGTGTGTTTTATAGTTGAGACGGTGTATACTGACATGTAGGGATTGTTTTGGACTAATTTGGACTCTGTGTTGGGGCGATTTTTCTAGTCTTTAGGGTCTGTTTTTGAGTGGCTTTATACTTGTGGATTTCCGCTCTAAAACCGTTTTAAATGCTGACTTAGTTGGCTCAGCTAGGACTGTTTTTAGGCGCGAGAATGGAGTCTTAAGGGGACGATTGATACTGTTTTGGGCGAGGACGAGAGCCGTCATCGTGGGTTTTCACTTTGCATTTGAGGACTGAAGTTGGGGTCGAACTTAGGCATCTTTTGGGTTCTGTTTTGGACTGATTTTTGGGTCAGGTTATGAAGTAGGGTGAAGGGTGGCTATGGGTAGTCGGGTGGTGGTCGTGTCGGACTCCCAGTGGCCTAGCTGTGGCCTGGTCGTGGCCTAGCTAAGTCACGAGTTTGAGGCCATGTGTAGTTGGTGGTTAGGCCGAGTTTGAGGTTGTCATAATAACTTTTGAGCCGTGTCTATAAATTGTTTTGACGCTAGTTTGGTTTATTTAAAATATAATTAAATTAATTTCCGTCTCATATTTTATATAAAGATAATTCGTTAATATCGTCCTTTCACATAATTATTTTAGGTGGCTCATATGTGGTTGAAAATGAAGAGTAATTTTGGGTTTTAGAAGCTTTCTCAAGTTATTACTTGTCTCTTTGCTAGCGTAAGGTAACTATTCCGAGTTACTCGACGAATTAATGTCACATTAGTAGTTGATGTTGTGTTTGTTGTTTGATAAGTGTTTAGGTGATTGATAATGTTTTACTTTCGTTTTTCACATGATAGAAATTGGAAATAGCATGAGAATAATATTGCGATAAAATTTGTAATTTGGGCCAAAGTAGGCCAAGACTCGAAATGGGCAGGATTGACCGAACGAGTTTGGTCAAACTAGGTTTAAACCAGTCAGCCTCGATTTGACCGATGACCCGTCGCGGGACTCGGGTCGAGGGTTTGTCTTTGAGGTAAGATTGGTTGTCATTGGAGGTTTTATGTTATGCCTTGATATTTGTAATTATCATTTCACATGTTGGTTGTTGGATGCTTTGGATGCCTTATGCTTGAGTCTTGTTTGCCTTTAGCCATTGTAGTTTATTCTCATGGACTATGATATTGATGGTTAGCTATAATTTGGTTATTGATGACATTGAGGACATGGTTGGATTGTCTGCTGAATAGACATTTATATAGCCTTTTACATGATAGAATGTTAGCATTTATGTTGGTAAGTTGGACTCTTTGCCCCTCTTATGGTTAATTGGGTATCCTACTTGTCTTGTGGTGTGGGCTAAAGTATTCAAGCTGGGACTAGCTGGGACTAGGTCCTAGGTGAGTATTTCGGCCTTCATCATAGATAGGTCATTATAGTCTTTGACGAGTGTATGTTCACTGCTTAATAGCCTCTGTGTTCCCGACTTGGTGGGTTTATATCCAAGTTGGGGCATGACCTCGTTACTTATTTTGAGAGTAAGTGGTCAGCTTAAGTACTAGCCAACCCTTTGGTGGACTCCTTAGGGTACTCACTTTGTTTTAGAAAAAATTGTGGGTCTTGGGTGCGGTGGTGTGTATCCGCATGTCTAGGTCTGCGCAGATTTTAGGCTAGGGTTGTGTTGTGTCTTGGCCATGTTTTGATAGAACCTCTGAGCCAAGATACCGGTTCGATTACCTTCCCTACCTCGTGGTATAGACTCGAGTTACAGAGTGACTATTGACCGTACTAAGAACTTATGCCTGTCTTTGATATATTGCCCTTTCTTGTTTGATGATTCTATGAATCATAGAAGGTGAGATGCAAGCCGGCTATGGTTGATAGAGTTTGGATTCCTGGATGTTATGTGATTCACATGATAGTGTAGTTTAAGTCGGTCTAGTATTCACATGCTAGGACTATGTGGTGTTATATTGTTGTTCACATGATAAGCACGATTGTCTAGCATCTATATGCTAAGGGATTGTGTGATTCGTATTCATATTCTTATGTTTACATGTTATATTAATTATGACATTTCGTGGCTGGGAGAACTCGGAGTTACTCCCCACCGACTGTGGCTTTCGTATTTGTATAAAATGCGAATGACAGGTAGGTGATGCATATATGGGGTACATTGACGAGCTAGCGAGCAAAGTAACCTTGTGACCTAGATTGGTTTTATTTTTTTGTGACCCTTAAACATTTTTTATGTCACATACATTTTAGGGACATATGTCTCCCTTTCTCATATTTGGGTTGTATAACTTTGTTTCGCGACTTTAGCGATGTTTCATTCATGAGATTTATTTTGGACCTTGCATGTTTGACACCTTCCCTTTTGGATATCTTTATAACAGGTTCAGGTTTTAAAAATTACAGGTTTTTACCCAAATGAACCTATTACAAACATATCCATGCAGTTTTATTCTAGAATGGCATGTTTACTTTTCCGCAATAAATGAGGGTGTCACAGTTGGTATCAGAGCATATTTGCTCCCGACGCACGTTTGTGCACCCCAATATAAATAACTTGACCTTAAAATAATAAATTGAGAGATGGGTAAGATGGGTAGACTTAGGACCTTATGTTGTAGTCTCCTTGTGTTTGCTCTTTGTTAGGTACTAACCTGTTTGTTGATTGTCATTTAATAATTGTTGCGTTCATGGATCAATGACCGTGAGCTTATCTATAACTAATGGAGTTATTACCTTTATTATAAAAAAAAAAATTTTTTGAACTAAAGGTTTTGAAAATATTTTAATGTTTTTCACTGGTTTTAACGTCAATTAGTGTTAAAGCTTGTTATTGGAGACGTCTGATAATTAGTTTTATCATTTGTTGGTGTAAAAATGTATTTTTATGTCTTTGAATTGGAATATTGATGTTCTTGAGTGATCGCCAAGAGTATCTCCGTTCCATTGAAAGGACACTTATATTTTAAGAAGATCAAGATTTAGTGCCTATTGTTGAGGATTGAAGATTTGTTCAACCTTTGAAGAATGCTTCTACTTCCTTGAAGATGTTTCTCGTTCTTTTTGTATCTCGCCTTATTCTTAATCTCTTGGTGCTTATCCTCCTTCTAAACTTCCTTCTGTTTTACTTTAAAAGCTACTCTTGTACTCCTAACTTGTCCTTTGTTCTTTGCTTATCCTCCCTTAACGCCATATGATAGTACTCTTTCTTGTGAGGAATGTTGACCTGGGTTGGAAAATTCGACTTTTGAGGAGATTGTTTGTGTCTGACCCTTAACCCTGGCTTTCAGAAGTCGTGACGTTAGAAAGATTTAGGTAAGGTGATGAGACATACTTAGTGATTCTTATACCTAGTTCCTTGACAAAGTAAGTATAATCGATTGGTGGATTCTTTGTGTTAAGAATGAGTTGCTTATGTGATTAAAGTTATAGAACTTGGCTTTGTTGTTTATGTTTGGGATTTGAAAGCTTAGTAGGTTGAGCGTCGTCGCCTTGGGAGTAAACATGAGATAAGTTTAGAATATGAATTTGGAAGAAAACCTATTTTTAGATGTTAACAATCCCGTATAGATTGGGAATGGGATTGGTGTTAGTTGTTTCTTGAGAACTTTGTTGAGAAGTCTTTGTCAATTCATTCTTTGGTTTTTAAAACATTGAGGTTGTGTTGAGTGCTTGAGATACAGAGATGCTTTTATATTTGAGTGGTAGATTTGCTTCAGGGGAATCCTAATATGTGATAAGATAGGTGGAAGAAGTATCTAACCGATTTATCACCCCTTAAGCGAGCGTTTATTTTACCTTGACCCTTGTTTGGGATTTGGTCGTTTTGTCATGAAGGTACAATACCCTAATAGGCGTGACCTTGTTAGAGAGAACCTTAAGTTTTAGGAAGCATAGTGTTTAAGCCTTAAAATCCTCTTTCATACCTTTAATCGTTTTCCTCCCTTTCGTTCATACCTTGGTTGGATTTGATTCTTAAGTATAAAAGTTTACTCGTTATTTCCTTGTCTTGAATACCTCCCTAATTCTAATATCTCTTACTGGTTGTTAACTAGTTATCTTTATGATTCGACTCTTTTAGTCTCACATCTTGACATGTTGCTTAAGTTTCCTTGTTGTCTAATTTTCCTTTCTCCTTGATCATAAGCGTTACCGTTCATACCTCATTTCCTCGCTTCATCTTGCTCCTCCTTTAAGTTTGACACTCGTATCTTGTGAAACTCTATCTTTGACATCCTTGTAATTTTGACTTCAATTTTTACCCTATGAAAGTCTTTATAGCTCTCTTGTTGGTTAAGTTTGAGCTCTCTTAACATACTTTGTTTTTATGCTATCTAAGTTACTTTCCTTTTTGTACAACTTCTAAACTTTCAAGCTACCAGTTTCGATTCATTCTTAAAAGTTTATGTCACTTCTGCAAACCTAACCTATTTTTAAAGACTTGAAAAAAAAAAAAAAAAAAAATTTGATTTAGTTCCCTATCCCTTTCTTGAATATAAACTCATTTATCGTAATTTTAATTACTAAACCCGAGATTTCTTTAAATTTTATCCAATTTCTGTTAACTTTGATCTATTTATGACTTCTTTGTCAAAGTTTAATGTTACATTTTCAGGGATTTGACCCCCATTTTGGTTTAAAAGTGAAACCTTTATTTCTATTTTGGCTTTTTGCAAAAGAAAATTTGAGTAAATTACCTTTTCTTTTGATTTTAACGTTGATCGGATGTTAGAACTCGTTATTAGAAACGTTTAATAACTTTTTCTACTCTTGTCGACGAGTGATTTTCGGTTTTAAATTTGTCTTTGACTTGGAAGGTTAGCGTTCTTGTGTGCACAACAAGAGCAATTTCGTTCCATGAATGAGACTTATACTTTTGAAAACTTTTCATTAATGTTTCTGAAAGTATTTTGATTTTCGATTTATACAAATAATTTGCTTTTTGACCTTATCTTTGATTTGGAATGTGATGTTCTTGAATGCGCAACGAGAGCACTTCCGTTCCTTTGATGAGAATCGTTCATTCGGAAAATTTTATTTGAAACTTTTGAAAGAATTTTGATTCTTACGATAAGTGACCTTTTAAATGTTTTGATTACCGATTCCAATTTCAGTTTTATTTTTATAACCTTTCATTTATACTTTCAAGTTTCGAGGACTAAACTTTTTAAAAGATGGGGTGATTGTAACACCCCGTATTTTATTAAGTTGGATAAAATTCTTTTAATTGCTATTTTGAATTTAATTACATCATTTAACGATTTATATATATATGCTTAGCTAATTAATTAATTTCATCATAATTCGATACGTTAATTTTAATAATCATTAATAAGTTTATTTAAAGTTAGTTCGAGTTTATTGAAGTTAGTTCGAGTTTATTTATTTAATAATTTCCGTTTCTTTACGAGTCCTTATGAAAGTTGTTTTAAGTGAACCCGAGATGGATTTTGGGAACAAAACCGTCCAATTAGCTATTTTGAGCTTATTTCACTAAATTAGCAATTTTTTTATTAATATCCGTTAGTTTCGTAAAAATCGCTAATAATTCCGTTTCAAGCCGATTTCTTATTATTTACGTTAACTAGCTGAGTTTATTTTATTTTCACTCATTAAATTTATTTATTATTGATTCCGTTTTATTACTGAAACTTTTACTAAAACCGGTTAAATTTAACTCGAAACGGTTTTAATAACTATCGAAGTTTCTTAACGATTTAAGAAACGACGTATAATATATAGCAGGCTAACAGGCTCGTCACTCATTCTTTCATTTTTTCCACGTCTCTTTTCTTCTTCGTCCTTCTTCGTCCTTCTGTTTGTTCCTTCTTCAACTTTTGTCTATAATCCGTCCTGGTGCTCCGTTTGTCATCCGTTTTCAACTATTTTTGTTCCATAGCGCTCCTTTCGTCGTTCTCGTCAATCCGTTGTAAGTAAAATTCATTTTCGTTACGTATTTTTACAAACCCAATTTATATTTTCAGCTTTATTTATTATAAGACGGTTGTAGGTGCTGAGATAGACGGTCTGGTAGAAGATTTGTTAGTCATAAATGATTAGTTCAATCGGAAAAAGGTAACAATGATAGGTTACTCAATATTACTTGTAAAATATGTTTATTTCGAATGCTGGTTAGTCTGTTTTATAATTAAGACGGTGTATAATTATATATAGGGATCCTTATGGATGTTAATTAGTCAGTTGTATAGTTGAGACGGTGTATACTGATATGTGGAGATGATTGAGACGGTGTATACTGACCTCTAGGGATCATTTGGGATGCTAGCTAGTAAGTGGTATATTTAAGACGGTGTATGCTGACATGTATGGATTGTTTTGGGTGATAATTGGTGTGTTTTATAGTTGAGACGGTGTATACTGACATGTAGGGATTGTAGTCTTTGACGAGTGTATGTTCACTGCTTAATAGCCTCTGTGTTCCTGACTTGGTGGGTTTATATCCAAGTTGGGGCATGACCTCGTTACTTATTTTGAGAGTAAGTGGTCAGCTTAAGTACTAGCCAACCCTTTGGTGGACTCCTTAGGGTACTCACTTTGTTTTAGAAAAAATTGTGGGTCTTGGGTGCGGTGGTGTGTATCCGCATGTCTAGGTCTGCGCAGATTTTAGGCTAGGGTTGTGTTGTGTCTTGGCCATGTTTTGATAGAACCTCTGAGCCAAGATACCAGTTCGATTACCTTCCCTACCTCGTGGTATAGACTCGAGTTCTGAGTGACTATTGACCGTACTAAGAACTTATGCCCTGTCTTTGATATATTGCCCTTTCTTGTTTGATGATTCTATGAATCATAGAAGGTGAGATGCAAGCCGGCTATGGTTGATAGAGTTTGGATTCCTGGATGTTATGTGATTCACATGATAGTGTAGTTTAAGTCGGTCTAGTATTCACATGCTAGGACTATGTGGTGTTATATTGTTGTTCACATGATAAGCACGATTGTCTAGCATCTATATGCTAAGGCATTGTGTGATTCGTATTCATATTCTTATGTTTACATGTTATATTAATTATGACATTTCGTGGCTGGGAGAACTCGGAGTTACTCCCCACCGACTGTGGCTTTCGTATTTGTATAAAATGCGAATGACAGGTAGGTGATGCATATATGGGGTACATGGACGAGCTAGCGAGCAAAGTAACCTTGTGACCTAGATTGGTTTTATTTTTTTGCGACCCTTAAACACTTTTTATGTCACATACATTTTAGGGACATATGTCTCTCTTTCTCATATTTGGGTTGTATAACTTTGTTTCGCGACTTTAGCGATGTTTCATTCATGAGATTTATTTTGGACCTTGCATGTTTGACACCTTCCCTTTTGGATATCTTTATAACAGGTTCAGGTTTTAAAAATTACAGGTTTTTACCCAAATGAACCTATTACAAACATATCCATGCAGTTTTATTCTAGAATGACGTGTTTACTTTTCCGCAATAAATGAGGGTGTCACATTCACTACTCGAGGGAATGGACTAGGAATCGGCCTTACTCCTGTTTGGTACGAGCCTCTCCACAGACCCCGGGTTTGATTGCTCGGTATGGCAACCCACCCATTAAGCCAAAACCCTTTAAATGCACTCAGGAAACCGTTATAATGCCTGTTTAAATTCTTGTATCATATGTGATCACCATTTTCTAAACAAAACCATGACGAATTTTGTAAAATAAAAACCTCTTTTTAAAACGTAAATAGTTTTGAAAAAGGCCTAAATTAGCGCAAAACTAGTCAAAACTCAGTCCAAAAACCGTCGAAAAAGAAGAAAGAGCTATCTACTACCTAAGTAAGAAGTTCTTGGAGTATGAATGCAAGTACACACCACTCGAAAAGACACGCCTTGCTCTTGTGTGGGCAACGAAGAAGCTACGTTATTACATGCTTAGCTATTCAGTCAAGATGTACTCAAAAATAGATCCTGTCAAGTACCTCTTTGAAAAACCCGTTCTCAATGGACACTTAGCAAGATGGACCTTGATGCTCTAAGAGTTTGATCTCAAATATGTACCTCTGAAAGTCATAAAAGGGCGTGCCATCGCCGAATTTTTCGTAGAAAATCCCATCAACGATACCCAAACGATAGATACCTGGTCATTTCCGGATGAGGATATACTCCAACCCAATGTAGACTCCTGGGACCTCTATTTTGATGGAGCGTCGAACCTAAGAGGATTTGGAATAAGAGTGTTGCTCATTTCTCCTGAAGGTGAGCATGCACCACTCTCTGTCAAGCTCGACTTCGAGGTGACAAATAACGCAGCAGAATACGAAGCTTGCCTGATTGGGCTTCAAGCGGCAGTAGACTTAGGCATCAAGAATCTTCGAGTACATGGAGGTTCATCCTTGATCATCAACCAAATTACTGGGTCTTGGAAAATTCGAAGTGAAAGTCTAACACCCTATCAGGCCAGAATAGACCAAGTTGCCCAATTCTTCGATCAAGTGACTTATCTACACCTACCTCGAAAAGAGAATCAATTTGCAGATGCTCTTGTAAAAATCGCATCTTTGATTAATATTCCATATGATATGGTAAAAATGCCTTTATGCATCGAACGACGCTCAGAACCAGCTTATGTGCACCAAATCACAGATGAAGAAGAAAACCCAGAGGAGCCCTGGTTCCAATCAAATCTAAACTTCAAGCTCAATTGCACCTATCCCCCAGATATGGATAAAAGAGGGTAACGTGATATACGCTTACTAGCCTCCCAATACGTCCTCATACAAGGAGAACGGTATAAAAGAACACCTCTTGGTGTAATCTTGCATTGCCTTGATCGTTCACAGGCACAGAAAGTGATGGAAGAAGTCCATGATGGAGAATGTGGCCCTTACATGAGTGCACCAATGATGGTAAAGAAAATCAGGCGTTTGGGATATTACTGGACCACAATGCAATCCGATTGCATCAAATATGCCAGACATTGCCATAACTGCCAAATCTTCGGGAATGTGCAACATGTCCCTCCCTTATTACTCTACACCATGACATCTCCTTGGCCATTTTCGTCTTGGGGAATCGACATCATCGGGAAGATCACCCAGGCGGAACAGGAGGTAACTGTTTCATTTTGGTGGCAATCGATTATTTCACCAAATGGGTAGAAGCATCATCCTACACTAGTCTCACAGCAAAAAAAACTTGGCAAAGTTCATACAAACTAATATCATCTGTCGATATGGTTGCCCACATGAGATCATCAGTGACAATGGATCACATTTCCATGCTGAGACTGAACTATTTCTAGCCAAGTATAAAATCAAGCACCACCATTCCTTGCCATACAGACCACAAACTAATGGCGCGGTAGAGGCAGCCAACAAGAACATTGTCACCATCCTCAAGAAAATGATTGACAATTATCGGGATTGGCTAAGTAAGATACCATTTGCCTTATGGGGATTTCGCACATCCGTTAGGACACCCACCGGGGCTACTCCTTTCTATTTGACTTACGGCATGGAAGCCCTGCAACCAGTTGAACTGGAAATCCCATCCTTGCGTATTCTACTCGAAAGTCAAATCCCAGAAGCTGATTGGAAGAGAGGTAGATATGAAGAAATCGTCCTCTTGGATGAATGAAGGTTGCGTGCATTACACAATGTGCAAACGTATCAGGCACATATCAAACGAGCCTTCAACAAAAGGGTTAAGCCTAGAAACATCAAAGAAGGAGACTTAGTCCTCAAATCAGTTAGAGCTCATTCACCTATCGATCCGCGAGTAAAATTCAAACCCAACTGGGCCGGACCATTCTTGGTCAAGTCAATACTCCCGGGGGGTGCGATTAGAATCACAGACTTAGATGGGAATGAATTTTCCAACCCACCTAACCTTGACCAACTAAAACGATATTATGCCTAGAATAGGAACAAAAAATGCGCCTCGCGTGACACTACGTATCGCTCATGCGGCACGAAATAAAAAAAAACGGCCCTTGGCCCCGTTGAAATAAAGCTTATGTCACTTTGCTCTTGCATTCTGACAATTCGTCATCTCTTGTCATCGAATAAATTGAATTGTGCTTTAGGAGTAAGTAAAGCTCATGCTCGTTTTCTAGTTCGTTATAAGTTATTGCTTAGAACAATTATTCTTTTACATTTACTTGAACTACGCGCAAGGGTTTGATTTCATTTTTTAAAGGAATGCGTAGGCAATCCTTCAAGGGATAAAACTCATTATTTAAATGTAAATAGAAGGACATTTGCATATGCATGCATTTGGAATTCGACAAGAATAATAAAAGAAAATCACAATGGCTTCATAACTAATTAATCTTTTATTCATTTCCTGCCATAAATAATAATAGTACGCCACATAATATAAAAATGCTAAAATAAATAGGCTAGGATTCTAAAAACCCCACCATGCATCACAAATAATAATAATAATAAATAATACTACGACTTAGGCTATTCTTCCATATTCCCCTTGCCTTTGTCATTTTTTTCATACTTCTTATCTCGACCACGAGCCGGGCGCTCCTGCGTTATGTCAGACCTAATCACCAACGGTCTCTCTCGCGGTCTAGCCTTACCATTTCGATGAACCATCATTTCGACGGCAGGAAAAGTCTTCGGTTTCTTCGACGGATGAACAACTCGGAAACCGGCTCCTTCCTCTCCCTCAGTCAAATATTTCTCCTTCTCCTTTGCTACATCACGAATCTTGTAATCAACGGGCTCACGCTTCCTTAGCTTCTCACGCTCCTCAGGAGTAGTAGCCTTCCTCCACTGCAAGTAGGAATCCGATACCCATAATGAACTAAGCGAAGAGTTTAGGAACCACATGTTTCTCTGAGCCCATTTGAGAGCCCACTCTCTACGACTCTCGGCGGTAAGTACCACTGCAGTTCGAGGAATAGTATCGAGCTTAGGAATCTTCTGTTTTAAGCCAACCTGCCTCATCAGTCTCTCTGGGAAGATGCTTATCATGAATTCCAAGCCAGGAATACGTACCGATCGAGTAGGATCCGAAGACGATACTCCATTAACTGATCTGAGATGCCACCATGGCACAATCCATCTGATCAAGGGACCATCCTCATTCTTCAACTTGTTCTCCCAATAGTTGCAAACCCGGGTGAAGGCCACCATATAAAGTCTGGTCCTCATTGCAATCGAACGAGCATGGAACGTAGGAACATTAACTGGGGGCTCGATCAACCGCAGACGCTCCATGAGCCAAACCTACCAAAGCAGGAATTAATGTCCAACCGAAAAAAAAACAAAAAAAAAAAACAAAAAAGAACCAAAAAGACAAAAATCGAAAAAAAAAACAACAAAGAAGAAGAAAAAAAAGGTTGCATTTTTTACCTGCAGAATGATAGGACATCCTAAATAAGGGAGCTCGCAGTTGCATTTCCTGTTATCCAATCCCAACATGATCTCCCCTAAATATAGACAAGCTGAGCTCCTGCAGCTCCATTTGCTCAATCAAGCTCAGATAACGAGGATCACCTCTCATCTCCTCATCAACATGCCCTTGGAGGACATAACCATGCAATAGGCAAAACCCGAATGCCCTACGCCTCACAATCAAGGAAATAGAAGGGTCTGCCCTGTTTATGAATCGATCAACGAAATCAAGCATTCGGACTCCTTTTGAGGTCACAAGGCGGTCAACCTCAGCATTAGTCAGTCCAAGCAAGTCTCTAAACTTGTTTTCGTACCCTTGAGATCTAGAAGGTATAGCAGGCATGCTTTCTGGATCCATCCACCAATTGCAGCAATTTCCTCAGGAAAACGACAGATATCACCTCAAGGGAAGGCGAACACGTGGAAATTAGGGTCCCAATATTCGAGACAAGTATCCAAGAATGGTTTCACAACCTTCACCAACTTCAAGCTCAAAATTGACCCCAAATTGAAAGCACCCGTATCATGCTTCTCGACATTTGTAAATTCGTTTGTCCATTCTTTGAGACGGTATAAATGTTTCTATATAAATTGGAGAGTTTTTATGTAGTAGACGGAAGAAAGACGGAAGAATTGTGTGAAAAAAAACTCCATCGACGTCTATATTTATACTAAAATCTGTTTCGAAAAATCTGTCAGAATAGACAAGCTGTGGAAATGGCGCACCACTTGTTGCGCATCTTCAAAGGATCGCAGCTCGTGCTGCGCCTCTTCCTCGGAGGGTTTATGTGGTTTTTCCGCGTTGGATCTTTCCTAATTCTTTCAACATAATTTCTTATTCGCATTGGTTATTATTTTTGGTAATTCCGTCAAATTACCATATTTTTGTGTTTCCTAATCTTACAGGAATACTTTTCGAGGCGAAATCGACATTTTCGTCAAACAAGCACACTTACCCATTTCTTTTTATTTTTCTTTTTGGGGGAATCATTTCACTCCCGCTTCACATTTTATTTCAAACATACCCATTTCTTTTTATTTTTCTTTTGGGGGAATCATTTCACTCCCGTTTCACATTTCATTTCAAACTTATACGTTTCTTTTTTCGTTTTTTTAGGGGGTAGCCCTCCCTACCGTCCGGTCATTTTCGACGAAATTTTTGCATTTTCAGGTCTTTTCTTTGTTTTGCGCTAGATAGGCCATGTGTACAAATACGTGTTTTATGTGCAATTTCTACGGAAATTTCGGCAGCATGACGGCGTAAACCGTCATCTACCAAACCTGTTCAAAGCTAACCTGCAGGTACAAATAAGACAACCCAGCAGCAAAGGCACTCAGGCCATCATGTATACAATCAAAGGGTCATATGTACACCAAACTGGGGGCTCTTGCCCAAAACAAGTCCAAAATGAAAGTCCTAAAATGTACAAAATGTATATGGTACAACCGACAAGAGAAGCAAAAACAAAAAACAAAAGCAACTACTACTGGTCGCCACCTAACTCGGTAACTATCGCCTCGAGAGCAGCAATCTCGGCGTCTCAGACCTCCAACTCCCTCAGTAGGCGAGCCGCCTCCTCCTGGGACTGCGCTAGCTCGCGCTCCAGGTCGCGCTCCCTCTGCAAATGACAGAGAAATGGCTCATGTTAATCATTTCAAATGCAAAGAAAGTTAGAGAATTTAAAAAGAAGTAAACAAAAGGTTCATACCTGACGTCCTCGACCACCAGCAAGTTCCTTGATGGCAATAGCCCGAAGCCGGTTGGCTACCGTCCACAATGCCACGAACCGAGATGGCGCCACCTGCATTTCAGTAAACAAAGATTCTCAATAAATGGACAAAAATGGATAAATGTATTCTTATACAAAAGATAACCGAGTTGGGAACTTACCCTTCGAATCAAATGCTACCACTCGTCCAGGCCAACATCTGACACCACCTCGCCAAAGTCGCAAAGCTCGGAGATCGTCGTCATCCCCGCCAAGTCGGTATACTCGAGGGTCTCACGGTACGCTGGGGGCTCGATGCTCGCCTCCTCAATCTCCTGCAAAATCCAAATGGTTTCTTTAGTCGATGATCATTCATCATTGTTCGTTCATCAAATCAACTCAGAAAGGAAAATGAATTGCTTACCACGACCGACCTGTACGCCAGCCTCCGACGAGTGAACGCAGAGTAATCCTCGCCAGGAAGAAGGAGAGCGTCGCCACTGATGTCTGCCAGGTTAGCCTCCCTCTCAGCCTCGGAAGGCTCCTTAAACATCGTCCGAGGAGGATCGATGGGAACCGTGAAGACATCACGATAGCACTGATGAGTCAAATGCTCGCCCAAGTACCACACTGGACCCATCGACGTCCCCAGCAGCAACCAACTCGAGCTCCTAGGTCGAAGGACCTCAGCTAGGAAAGGAGGAGCGCCAACATAGTCCGCTTAAGGCCTGGGCACCCACTAAGACAAGCGAATAAGAGGTCATTCCTATGATCGTTTCTAAAGAGTAATGAATAAGTAAGTAAAAAAATGATCAAGAAGTACTCACGTCACTCAACTTCAGGACATTCATGCCCCGTCGACAGACATCGTAAGAAGAGCGCTGGCTCTTCTTACGACACATCACCCAATCCCTCACGACGGGATAAGCTCTCGCTCCCGGCTCCGTCCTCTTGGGCGCGAAGCCCGGAAAGTAGGAGTACACCCACGCCTGCAAAAGAAGATAATCAATGACGATCTTTCGCGATTCGATAAGGAAAACAAACGATCTTTCATGATACAAAATGAAGGTTCATACCTCCAACAACAGTCCAGGGCCAACAGTGGTAGGAGAAGTCCCCTTCTCCACCAGCTCGGGACGAACCATGGCTCTCATGTAGCGAGTGAGGACCGCAAAGCCAGGAGTGACCCAGACCCAACGACCCAGGTCACCCAAGTCAGAAAGGAAGGGAAACAGCTTCGTCGACAGTCTCTCCCCCATGTCTCCAAGGTAGAGTGAAGAAAAGAACCACTAGAGCCACAGGCGAGCTCTCTGCTCCGCCGTACAAGGAGGAGGAGCCTCCTCCCTCCCGTCAATCATCACCACCATCGGGATCTGGCCAGCAAAGTAACCCCTGACGTAAGTGCCCGGCACTAACCCGGGAACCGCAGCAGCCTTCGCTGCTAGATTCCAACCAATCAGCCTCCTGGCCTCAGGCGAGTCCACCCTCATGGCCGTTAACGGCCACACCACAGCCTCTGCTCCACACGACAGACCAGAAATCATGTCGTAGTCCTCCAACGTGACCCCAACCTCGCCGAAAGGCATGTGAAAGGTCGAGGTCGTTTCCCAGAAATGATTAAGAAAGGCTCGAATCAGGCACAGGTTTGCCCGAAGCTTCCTCTCCTTGACATTCACGTCCATGGGAGCTCTCCCTGACGTAGAAGCCTCGTCACCTGTAAAATTAGAGTGAATTAGGCCGCGTCAAGTTACGGCGAGCCTTAGTCAAGGTATTTTTCAAGCTTTCAAGCTCTGAAATGGCTCTTTTCTCGCCATCTTTGGCCATTTCTCTCGAAACCCGACCGCTCATGTGGCAATATGGGTCGATTCAAGTCCGAGTTCAAGCCTAAGCCTTGGTTTAAGTCGAAATTTTGGCAGCATTTTGTTATAACGACGATTATGTCCTAGAAAAGTGTCCTGAAAAAGCCGTCGTAAATCAAAAATCCGAGAGGGTAGGAAGTTTACCCATCACATAAGGATTCAAAATATCATGTTTCGTCACAAATGGGCAATCCTAAGGCTATTTTCGAAGCGACTTACAACACAGCTGTGAAACCGTCACAATTTCTACTCAAATGCTCAGTGCTCGATGAAAATTCGAAATGAACAAATGGTTATGATCCTTATACTACCAATTATGCATTTCTAAAGTCTTCTTCACAAGAGAAATTCATTTGGAGGAAATGCCCCAAAATTTTCGACAATTAGGGTTTAAAAACCCAAATTTGTCGACTCAAATTAAGCAAATGTGGATGTTCAATGCAAGAATAAGACACATACCTCGATTAGCCATGGAAAATGCAAGCTTTTGATCAAATTTTGACGGAAAATGGCTGGAATTTGAGAGAATTTTTGACGAATTTGTGTTTTGTTATTATGAAACAATATACGGTTCTGTCGAGTTTTTACTCGGACAGAGACGAACCCATGAAAGGACGCAGCAGGTGTTGCGCCTCTTCCAAGAGTCATAGCTCTTGCTGCGCCTCTTCCTCAGTTTCCCTCCAATTCGATTTTCAAAAATTCGTTGCAAGTTTGTTTTTTGTGGGCCCATCTTTGGTCCGCCTCTTCCTCAACACCATATATCGAATATTTGGTCTATTTGATGTTTGTTCTTCATCCGGACCCGTATTTTCGAGTAGACTGTGAATTGTCACAGTACTTTATCAAGACTTCGCTTGCAACAACGAGCGGATTTTATCTGGCGGTGTTTCGACACGCCTCAATTAATCCCCCAGGGAAAGTTCATGACAGCCTATTATTCCTCTCGAGACATGGAGATTCAACCTCAAGTTTTGCCGGAGTTCGCTTGAGACCGACGCAAGCAGATTCCACCCAGCATTTTCTACCGACGTCCTGCTACCCCTTTAATATTACGTTTTGTTTCCCCTCGAAAAAAGAAGTCTCAGGTATGATCTATACTTATGGCTGGCAAGCCTCCTCACGTAGTATAATGGACATTAAACGACCCTCCTCGATAGTCGACAGACTCTAAAATGTTCCCGACGACAGGTCCTTGGCTCAGACCCCTTGATCCGCCTCGAGTCGCCATAGTCATCAGGTTGTAATCTTCGATTGATCCGATGGCTATACTTTGACTTTCGCCTTGTCTAAGCCTCAGTCAAAGTGGGGGCTCTGTAGATACCTCATTTCTACACCTCCCGCAAAGCACCCGGTGATTATTGCGCCGCATGTTTCGTACACGGAACGATTTATGACAATTCATATGTTTATCGTCAAGTGATAGCTCAAATACTTGTGTCTACCCCTTGGTCGTCATCTACGCGCTGTTACGGTCGTTTTGATAGTAATTAGAGTTCATTTGGAGTTCGGGTCAAAAACCGTCTTCATTTTCTAATAACCGTTTAAAATGACGAGTCGGAATATTCTGGAATGTTCCGGATATTTGTATTCCATATTTCAATCTTTTAATCTTTTAACAAAATATATCCCGAAATTATATTTAAAATAATAAGGAAGTTGAGATCTACCGCAATTCCATAACAAAAACGCGGAAAATCTTTCTTCCGCAGGAGGAAACTCCTGGGGAAAGGACGCAGCACCTGTTGCGCCTCTTCCAAGAGCCGCAGTGGTTGCTGAGCCTCTTCCCCAGCTCCTTTCTGCGTATTTTAAGATCTTTTCGAGATTTATTTCCAAAGTTTTACCGAAACCCTAATTCCTCCGTGTGATTAGTATAAATAGGGACCTTCGTTCCTCATATTTCTCACGCGAGTGTCCGCGTTCTCTTCTCCCTTTGAATTCTAAGACCGTGTTCTTTGCTTATTGGCATCTAAGTGCTTGAACTTTCGACCACATAAGTTCGGATCCTTCTGAGTACCATCCTCGTTTTGCATGACCGACTAATTTGACCAACTCCACTCAATCATTTTAATCAATCTAGTTTAATTCCTCTTACAAGGGCACTTTCGTCGTACATGTAAGTCTGAGGGTGTAAATCCCATATTTTATTATTGTATTTTTCTTTTGTACTCATTAGTGTAATATTTACGTCGAAAACATATCTAAAACCGATTTATAAAACCTTTTATTCAAACCCTTTTTACGGATTAACGGGAGACAGATGTCGAGAAGAACCGCAGCAACTGCTGCGCCTCTTCCTGAGGCAGCCGCAGTTCCTTATTTTCTTCTTTTTCCTTCGTCCTCTGTTAACTCGTCTACTTTCTTTCGTATTTTCTTATTTTTCCTTTATTTCGTTCGGATACTAATTTTAATACATAGTTCATTAATAATTTATCACTTTTAATATCCGACTTAAATCCCTTATAATTAATATTTGCGGGTTTTCGTCATTAAAATCAAATCCCGGTTTTAGAGATTCGATTCATCCATATCAAGTCTCTGGAATTCATCCTTTGTATATTTTCATCTGTTCTTTATCACTTAATAATTTGTAAATAAACCTAATTCAATCGCATTAATTAACCTAATTAATTCGATCTAATAAACTTAATTCGTAATTAATTTGTAATTAGTCTTTAATTTGTTCTAATTAATTTGAGTCTATCCTTTATTGTTTTTATGACCCTCTCACATGTAAATAACCTGTTAAGTTACTTCTACTTGAGTCAAATGTCAATAATCAATCATTAAATTCACCTACGAATATTAACGATATGCAGTTCTGGCTTCATGGCCAGAACTCACCTCAGGAGCAGACGTAGTGACCACTGCGCCTCTTCCAAGGGACGCAACTCTGATGCGCCTGTTCCGAGCTGAGTTCTGTCTCTAAACTTCTGTTCTTGCTTTGACCTAATTCGTTAGTTTACGTATTGACCAACTATTAATCGTAATATCACCCTTAATCTGTTCGTATTTTTCTAACCCTAATTATTTTTTCTTCCTTTTCTCAAATTATCCGTTTTAAATGTATTTTCGACGTAAATTAAACCATTGTAATTTATTGTAATTCTAATTATTGTATTTTATTGCATTATTATCGTTTGTTTATATTTTTTCACATGTAATCAACCTTAAATCCCTACTTCGACCTGATGTGTCCTGAATTACATGTTCACCGACTTAGTTAATTCTCACATGCTAGGATTAATTTATTGGATGTTGCATTGCATGCATATAATCGACAACATATCAAGTATAGATGATTTTTCCTAATCATAAGTAGAGGCCGCTATCGAGGCGGGCGGGATTAGGTGTTCGATCAAAAGAGCTTCCTAATACGTACCCTCACCCCTTACTCCAGATCTCTGTGAACATCCGTGTTCATTGGCATCCACGAGAGTCATTCTAGACATAGAATGCTAAGGGTAACAAGTTCTTAGTGCCTATGTCACTACTTTGTGTCTTAACATGACACGAGGTAATCGAACGGCTTCCAATTTTCCACAATAAATTGGTGGCGACTCCACAAATGCAAATACTTATTTTCCCAAGCGACCCCGTGGGCCCCCCGTGTCCACAATTGTGAATTTTTTTTTTGTTATTTAAATTATATATGACATCTCGTGTAATTTTATATATATATATATATATATATATATATATATATATATATATATATATATATATATATATATATATATATATATATATATATATGTATATTGAAGAGTCTATTGATCCAAAATACTCAAGAGGGGGGGGGGGGGGAATGAGGATTTAAAACTTTTTAAAGCTTTTTCGATTATGCGTATGTAATTGATTATTTAAAGTTTATTGATTAAACTTTAACTAATCAACTAATGAAAGTAAACAGAATAAACGAAACAAACGAAAGAACGGAGAGACACACGGTTTTTTAAGTGGTTCAGTTTCACAAGTCGAAACCTACGTCCACTATTCTCGATTAATAAATTTAGTACCTTTCTACGGATTACAAATTTACTAATCCAACTCGTACAACTAACTCTAGCTGTAACTCAATGAGTACCGTTAAATACTCGAGTGACTAACTTACGCTAATAAGAAAGCACTAATGATTCTAACAACGGTTCACGTTAATGAACAAGTTAAGAATTCAACACTAAGCACTATTATCTTATAACGATAAAATAAGAACAAGTATGCGAGTTTTAAAACACACGACCTTTCAAAATAACAAAACGGTTTTTCTTTGAAAACACACGGTTTGCTTTGTAAAGTTGAAATCAATTTTTATGCTTAAGGTCTCTATTTTAGATGTTGTAAATAGCAAAGTATTTATAGGAAGGAAGAGAGTAGGCCACACGGTTTTTGCACAAACCCTAATAGCCGAAAATAATAAGATATGTAAACAAATCATATCTTCTTATTATCTCTTTCCTAAAAGCCTTTAAAGATAATAAATAATATTCTAAGAGATAGAATATAATCTTTTATCATAAACAAATATATTAAGTAAGATATATAAGATATGTAAAGATATTATTATAGAATAAAATCTTTACCTAATATACCCTGTAACACGAGATGTCACGGCTCATATGCCTCGTGACTCGTGCAAACCCTAGTCTTAACATATGATTTAGAATTTAGGTTTTAAGAGAGGCTATGTTGGAACCCTAATTAGTAGCAAAGTCCAACTCATAAGTTGATCCATCACGACTACTAATCAACGTCCAATACAAAGCCGAACTCCTCACTAAACCGGGCTTTATTATATAAATACTTTCATTAAAACATTTAAAATAAACTTTAAACAATTTTAAAAACAATTTTCGAAACAATATAAGTCGTGTGTAAAAACTCAACATCTCAATGTTATAGTAGGAGAGCTATAACATTGAGCTCTTTTACTAGTAATGTTATAGCTGCAAAGCTATAACTTTACCAATTCAAGAAACTCATTTTTGATTACCATCACGAGATAATCACCTATACTATTCTAATCTTCAAGGAGATCTTCGACTATAGGCTACGCCATCATCCAAGCTTGATTAATCTTTAGACGAACTTTGTCTTCACATAATTCTTGAATGAATCTTTGAACCGTTTGATCTTTGAACGACGGCTTGAACTTTACATGCAATTGTCACAATCTTCTTTGTTTCTCGTTTGTAATAAGTTAATTCTAAAACACTTGACAAACGATTACACGCAACAAGTATTTAAAATGTAAAACACCTTGACATCATCAAAACATAAACATATAAGCTATATGGTTCAACAAATTCCCCCTTTTTGATGATGGCAAGCCTTCTAAAATTGTGACCAAGTATGTAGTTCCCTCTCAATATAATACCTTTATCTTGCTAATAAAGATCAACACAAGATCAAAACGATTTTTCAAAAACCGAAACTTTAAGGACTTTAAGAGACAATTGGTCTTGACAAGGAGCAAGCTTAGGTAGATGCTTACTATAGACGTTCTTTCCCCCTCTTGACAACATCGAAAAGCTAAGAACAAATTAAAAATGACTAGAATAATATAAGACGAGACAAGAGATAAAACGTCATAGGAAATAAAAATAACACGCAAAACTATAAGCATCCAAAAGATAAGTATCATACAAACATAGGAATTAAACATGTTTAAGCCAAAATGGGTCGAATGAACACATGTCTAATGAAACACTTAGGCCATAACCTCAAGTGTATTGCCAAAATGTGCCGAATGAGAATGTTTAAACACACCAAGAGAAAATAAAAAGGAAGCTAATTAAGGTAAGGGCTAGATATGGTAAGGCGAGAAGAAATCAAATGTTGCGGGTCTTATACGGGTTCACGTAGTCGGGCCTAGTACGATGCTCTAAGGCATCAAGACGTTCAAACGAGCTCCGAACCAGCTCAGAAAGAGTCTGAATACTCCTTTCAAAATTAAGCACTTTCAAGGAGAGAGCTTTTGTGGCCTCCAATGTAAGCGATTGATCACTCGCCATAGCTTTCCCGTGCATGACCAACGCTCCACCTTGACTTGTAAGGAAAGTAAAACGATCACCGTGTGGGAACACTTCTCCACGAATTGCCTTCAACTCCCTTTCAAAACCCGTTAACCGCTTATCCACTTCCTCCATCCAAGAATACACCCGAGAAGCATCCAAACCCGAGTCTAAAGACCGAGATGGTGTTGGAGTTAGTGTCGTCCACAATAGTGCGTTAACATAATAAATCTCATTAATGGAATATCATCAGATATTTATTTATTTGATCCTCGTCAGTTGATTAATGTAAATCGATAACGGTTGGCTGACTAGAGTTTGACGTTATTGTCGTGAGACGGCGGTGATCAACTGACCCCTTTCGGTCACACCTAAAGGAACGAACCCCAATTGATAACTAATTAATTGTATGAGATACAATTTGTTTAGTCCCTTGATTTATAGACTAAGAGGTTAGTCGATTATTTTTAGAGATATTTCGAGTTGCGAACTCGAGGAGCGATAGTTATTATTTAATTATGCGATAATTGAATAGTAAGTTTTGGGAGACAGGTTTTAGTTAATTAACTGTTAATTTACTAAAATTATACTAATTGATTAATGTGATTAATATCAGTACGTAAATAATATGTGTAGTGGTACACGTATATTTACGGAGTGAATTGGACGAATTAATTATGGAAGTATTTAAACATGATACGATGTTTAAAATAAAAATTACACGGATTTGTGCGACAAATATAAGAACCAACATGGACCCGTAAATGGGCAAATGGACCGTGTAAAATAAGAGTAGTGGATGATTACTCACATAATCATTTCACCTTATTTTTTATACTACCATAATTTATCTTACACAAGATTTTTCATGTGATGTAAGATAAAAATGTAAGACAAAATTGTCCACTAACACACTCCTCCACCCGCCACTTTCCCTTCTACTTCACTCCATCAATTGTTCACATTTTACTCAACCTTACTACTACAAACAACACTTATGCATGTGAACTTTTTCCTCCAACATCTCTCTAAAATAATAAGCATCTTTTTCTAAGTTGTTAGTAAAACAAAATTAATACTAAGAGTGTTAGTATTATTAACATATTATCAATGGTTAAATTTTACTAGTATCTAGTTAATACTTGTAAAATTATTTGGGTGTAATTTCTTGGGTGGATTAAGGAAGGAGACCTTCTTCTTTGGAGGTTGGGTTTTGGAGGATCTTCCATATTCATAAAGCTCAAGAACAAACTAGTGAGGTGAACTGGTTTGTGCCCTTTTTACCACAAAATCAATGTAAGGAAATTATTTTTCCTTATACTTTCATTTTTATGCTTTCATATTAACATGCATGTTACATAGATCACCTAAATGATAATTTATGAGATAAATTAATTTTATTAGAGAGTCTAATATGGATCTATAATCTTTCAAGTGGTATCAGAGCTTAGGCTTGTAATTTGCATCTTGATTTTAAGCATTTTAATGAATTATGTGATAATTTATAAAAACTCAAAAATTGTGTTAGAAGAGGTTTTGACACGAAATTTTTGGGACATGCATACCTACTGATCTCAAAGGGTTAGTGGAATTTGTTGGTGATTTTTGAGTTATTTTGCTATTTTTAATGTTTTTTGGTAGAAAACCGAGTCAAAATGTCGCATTTTAGTGAAAAATTGACTAAAATTAGTTAAAAGTTGATTCGGTGCATGGATTTTTGATGGTAGTTCATGCATGTTTTCTACTGTTTGTATGCAAAAAGTTGAAGGTTGGTTCGAATTTTTGCATGTTTATTGATTTTTTGAGTTAAAAGTCGATAAAAGTCAAATTAATTAATCATAATTTCGAAACTTTTGATTCTGCCCATGATAAATTTATGTACATTTGGGAATATTATGTAAATGTCAAAAGTGATTTTGCATGTGTGTTTTCACTTTGTTTTGATGTTTATTGGTTTTAGTGGTTAAAAACTGATAAATATCGATCTTTTTCTTCATAAAATTTATCCAGATTTTTTGGGTAATTTTTCAGTTATTTTGGATTTTTACTTAAATATTATGATTTTATCGATTAAATTAGCAAATTATCACCAAATCAAACTAATAATTTATCATAAAATTAGTGAGGACTAATTTTGAGGTTCAAAACAGTTTGGACAATTAGTTTGGACTTAAATGAGATTTAAGAGTTAATTATTGATTTTTACATGTTAAAAATCGATTAAAGCCACAAAAACCGAGATGGATACCAATGAATGATAGATAGGGCGATTTTGGCATCATTTTTACAGCATTTTAAGCATATTTATTTAAGTTGAATGAATGATTGTCATTTATTTAAAGTATTTATCTTGTTGTACCTAGTATGGCCTAGTTAATTGTAATCGTTATTACCCGAAATGAATGTGAATATCGATTTGTTTGTAATTAAATACGATCTCGTACCATCGGTTTGTAATTAATTAATAGTTTTATTTATTTAATTAATTAATGTATAATAGGAATAGCTATGTAATTTAATTGTAATAGTTATTTTTACCGGCGTTTCCAAAAGACGGATTACAACGAGACGGAGTCTATTTTTGGAAGGTGTTCCAAATCCCACAAGGAAGAGCCACTTATGGAATGAAGAGGCAAGGGACCAAGGAGTTGCTTTCCGAAATGTAATAGACTAGTTTTTATTAACTAGGTGGCCATACTAGGATTTATTCATATGCTTACATGTTTGCTTGTTTTATTTTCGCGCATGCCAAAATCGCCATTCACATGCATTTTATTTTTCGCGATTGTCAATTCACGTCATTTACATTCACCGAATTAATTCACTTATAAGGAATTTATGACTAAATTGACAAGATCTCTCACATACCTAAAATAGAGATTAGCCTTACCAATTAATAACACCTATGAATCTCTTGTTCATTAGAGCCACGCTCGCCCAAGCGGGGTGTTCTATTTTTACCTTGGGTAAGTAGGGTGGTAAACGGTTATCACATGCCAAAATTGGTTGGACTCAACGGGATATAAGACGGTCTTGTGTTCCGGGGCTAGTAGATGGATTTAAGGAAATTCGTTGACCAAGACTTCTAGAGGTAGAATTAGTCAACGTGACTTACCGAATTTACACAATTATGGGATGTTTCGCCCAAGCGATGCTCATTTTTGTTTAATATTTGGGTCTTGGAATCATTTATATAATTTAGTGGGAGATCATTATATAAATTTTAAAACTTATTGAACATGTTTTTCACAAGTATTTTTTAAAACATTGAATGTTAATTTTTCCTATTTTTCGTTATTTTTTTATTAATGAATTTACTATGACATCGCGCACTTCATCCTCCTTTCATCCTCAATTTATTATTGTACTCGTTTCGTTCTTTCATAGGAAGCGGTTTCTTTGAAGGAATTAATGATTGGTAACATGATTTACAAATTCACCTACATAAGCTTACAACGATTTTTGCGATTATTATACAACTTAACATCCATACATATTTAAAAGGGGTTTTCATGTTGCAAACTCATATTACGAGTTTAAAAAGAAGTCACATTTTATCAAGAGAGTCTTGATTTCGGAAGTGACAACCCCGTCATGAAGATGACGTATTAGTTTTAATTACTCAAGTGTAATTCAAAAGTTTGCGAAAAGAGTTTTCAAAAACACAAATAATACTCCAATATAATACCGTCAAATGGCTCAATTCGAGAAAGGCCAAATCGATTGTTTATGCGCTAAACAAGTTTAGGCATATGATGACAATTGAATGGTTAGGTAGTCCAATTTCTTAAGAAATTGAGATTTTGCCACATGTTGCACTCACTTTATAGTAAATCACTCTTACTAAGTGTATAAAATATCACAAATGACTTGAAGAGAGGTCTTCATGAGATTCATTTTTGCTTGATTGAAGCAAAGAGGAATGTGAAAGTGAGTGGGAGTTAAGAAGAATCAACCCTAGATGTATGCGATAGAACAAAGTTGAAAGAGACATCTACTCAATGGATAGGCTAGTTCCACTATCTTGATATGAGATACCAAGTATGGATCATTTCTTTGTAAAGAAATTTACATGAATTGATAAAACGTAAGACGTCTAGCTTATGACATTTTTGTATCGAAATGGTGCTAGATTATCAATGATTTCGATGAGGACAAATGTACCTAAATTTAGTTTTAAAAGAATGTAATCATCTATGTTCATTCATAGAAGGCATCAATTATGTGATTTAAAACAAAATGTTGTACCTACTCCTATTATGACTTAGTGGTTGGTTTAGACCACTCAAGTTAGAGGAATTTTACATCCTTCACGAAAACTAAATGTTATACTATCTTGTAGATTTTAAAGTCTCTACTCCGGTGAACCCAAATTGATCAAACCTCAAGTAAATTCGTTTCACGTATAAACGATAAGCACATCGAACAACCATTTGATTGTGAGTCTTATGGTATGTATGTATGTATTATGTTTTCTTTTGTAGAAAAGAAACATAAATAGTGAGGTGATTGACCATATACATACGGATGTGTAAGGCCGATAGTTGGTAATATACATACTTGGTTACTTTTACCGTATTGTTAAGTAGATATGAAAACCTCGTATCTATTTAATAAGACATAAAAGTGATTTTTGAAACGTGAAATATTTTCAAAATGAAGTAGTAAACCAAAAGCACGTCAAGATCAAGATGTTGAACGGAAGTTTCAAAGAAATGACTTTGAAGATCAAATGGGTAATATCAAGTAATGATCTTGATAATCACTAAGAAGGTTGTGAACCAGTTCACATAATACCTTCTCCTTGGGACACCATAGAGTATGGTGAAGTCAAGTATATAAACGAACTTTATGAGATGTAGTTTGAGGTATTTCGCAATTTTGTAACCTATTTTCTCACTAAAAGTTTAAAACCGATTATAATAGCCTAAATGACTCCATATGAGATATGGATAGGGAGAGTCCCTAACTTGTTTTTTTATATATACATTTGGGATCATAAATGTTTATGTTCAGAACCAATTTGTGTATTTGTGAGGGTTATCCAAAATTGAACCACTTGGTTTTTACTCCTCTAAAATGAGAACAAAGAGTTTGTGGCTCATAATACTATCTTTCCAGAAAGATTTTCATTTTCTGGAAGACAGAGTGGGATAAATTTTGAACGTGCGGAAGAACAAGACCCACAAACTGAGTACAATGCAAAAAAACGTTATTTATTAAGGCTCAGTGGTGAGTACAATGCAAGAAGACGTTCTTTGTTATAGCTCAGTGATTATAAGGAGATAATTTTGCGATAATATTGCGTTACTTCTCAAAAGTGACGAATCATAAACCCTCATCAAAGGCTTTTCTATAGTATGAACTTTATGTGATGGTGTGTCACCATGCAATTCGAATTGATCTCTTTGCACACGATGCGATAAGGAAGGAAACACGAGATGTTTTCGAGACTTGATTTAAGGTTAATATTTTGGTAGCTTACTTTGATCTTGTCGTAAAGGTTACATAAGATGTTTAAAATTTGGGCTTGTTATAGAGAGTTTGTGACAACCCAAATGCCTTTATCAATTCGTATGATCTTAGCAATATAGCTTCTCATGAGGATGAGATTAAGCAAATGAATAATGAAACTTTCTCCTTGGGAAAGGTTTTGTTGATGTTGCCAATGCTAAGAAGCCTAGCCTGCTTGAAAGATCCCTTTTGTGATCTATATACGTCAAAGAGTTAGAACTTTGGGTTCAATTATGTAGTCTATCAAAACGGTATTACTCGAGTGTCGAGATAACATGATGATACATGGATTTTAGTGGGAGCTAAAGTGAGTTTCTTATTCTAAAATATGTGCTTGACATATTATTGACTAAAAAATGTAGCTGAGGTGATATTTCTTAGTCTAAAATATGTGTTTGACATATTAGTGACTAGAAATATTCTCGGGTGAATACTTGAGATTAGCATGGCGCATATTAAATATCCGGATCTAATGAGATAGATCTCTATGGATATTAGCATTATAGTCAAGAGACTTATGTGATAAGATTCTTGACTCGTTCAAGTTGTTGAACAATTAATATGATCTCTTGTGCTTCCGCTGCAAGATCTATTAAATATGCTAAAAGCTTCTCTCGTCAGGACTTATCATGTTGAGAATATGAGAAGTCATTACCAATCATTTTCTAGTGACTGTCACTAGATGATTATCAAGAGCATCCTTGAGTACTTGAGAAGCACTGAGGATTTACTCTTGTAGTTTGGAGGAATTAATGAATTTCGTGTAAGAGGTTATATGATTACATTCCTATGCTTATAAGTGGTTATAAGCCTCGTTAAGGAATGGTTAGCATATAAGAGTGCTATGTGCATAAAGAATAATATGTATAAGAAGTTATACATATATGTATAAGAAGTATACATGTATAAAGCAAACATGTATGAGGAGTCATACATAAAAGATGTCATATGAAAGATGTGTATGTATAAGTGTTATACGTACAAATCATGAACGAAAAGCTAAGTACATTACAGCATCTGATGTTGTAAAAGAGATAGTTGATAACCGGAATTTAATGGAACTAGAGTAGTTCCGTTAGCCGAATATCGTCTCCCGATAGACTGTGAAAACAGTGGGAGTGTTTGACTGGCTTTAGAACCAGAGTCTAAAAACTTGTTTAGACATGTACTTAGAAAGGCTCTATGTGATGAAAATATTGCATAGAACAAAGGAAAATTGCAATGGAAATTAGAGTGATGCAACTGTTGCTAATCCTCTAACCAAAGACGTTGACATAAGGTTGACATTATGGTTATGTCATCTCAATGTGATTGAGCAGTATACCTTAATTGCCGAAGATCGTTATGTAAATATTGGATAGAGTATTGATATTTACATAAGTGATGATCGCATTCATTGTTAGAGTTTCTTTAAGAACTCAATTATTCAGTTTGACTGAAACCATTGAATACCTTGTTTATCTGAATAAGTTGTGGAGACAATGTTGAACAATATTCAAGTGAATAAGATGAACATTGTATTTTGTCCCTAGTCACTTAATGAGGTGATGTCTCGGAGTGACTAGATTGTAAGTCGATTGATGGTTGTTCAACACCATAAGGTCATATGTGATGAATGGTCGATTACATAGGCAGAGTGTGTGACACTTTGCCGGACAGTGACCATTTAGAGAGTCCCTAAGTTCTATTATAGACGCCTGGTCGTGGCGGGGATCTCTAAGATGTTCTAATGAGTCTATTCTTTTGACTGGAGACTATTATCTGAGCAGGTGCAGTTTCCGAGTGACTTAGGTTTTTGTCCTAGACCGTGCCGTGAAAGGAGGCCAAAAGGGCATTTACTAGGTCATGGTGAGCTGTATTGTGAAATAGGATAGATAGGGCATACAGGAATTGTCCACCCACGGTGAGTAACTATATCTCAAGGCCACTCGAGGAGTTAATGACTACAAATGCGTGGCCACGCTCGGAAGTAATCTGTGAGAGATTTTTCCGGTCAGGTAGTCACACTCCCGATCGAGAAAACCACTCGCGATGTGTTCATGTGCAAGTGCGACCTGAAAGACACCTTGCATTGAGTGGGAGATTAAAACGGACAAGAGAATTGGTAGCGCACACCTTGTGTCGGACAAGTGGGGGATTGTTGGAGTTAGCGTCCTCCACAATAGTGCGTTAACATAATAAATCTCATTAATGGAATATCATCAGATATTTATTTATTTGATCCTCGTCAGTTGATTAACGTAAATCGATAACGGTTGGCTGACTAGAGTTTGACGTTATTGTCGTGAGACGACGGTGAGCAACTGACCCCTTTCGGTCACACCTAAAGGAACGAACCCCAATTGATAACTAATTAATTGTATGAGAGACAATTTGTTTAGTCCTTTGATTTATAGAATAAGAGGTTAGTCGATTCTTTTTAGAGAGATTTCGAGTTGCGAACTCGAGGAGCGACAGTTATTATTTAATTATGCGATAATTGAATAGTAAGTTTTGGGAGATGGGTTTTAGTTAATTAACTGCTAAGTTACTAAAATTATACTAATTGATTAATGTGATTAATATTAGTACGTAAATAATATGTGTAGTGGTATACGTATATTTACGGAGTGAATTGGACGAATTAGTTATGGAAGTATTTAAACATGATACGATGTTGAAAATAAAAATTACACGGATTTGTGCGACAAATATAAGAACCAACATGGACCCGTAAATGGGCAAATGGACCGTGTAAAATAAGAGTAGTGGATGATTACTCACATAATCATTTCACCTTATTTTGTATACTACCATAATTTATCTTATACAAGATTTTGCATGTGATGTAAGATAAAAATGTAAGACAAAATTGTCCACTAACACACTCCTCCACCCGCCACTTTCCCTTCTACTTCACTCCATCAATTATTCACATTTTACTCAACCTTACTACTACACACAACACTTATGCATGTGAACTTTTTCCTCCAACATCTCTCGAAAATAATAAGCATCTTTTTCTAAGTTGTTAGTAAAACAAAATTAATACTAAGAGTGTTAGTATTATTAACATATTATCAAGGGTTAAATTTTACTAGTATCTAGTTAATACTTGTAAAATTATTTGGGTGTAAGTTCTTGGGTGGATTAAGGAAGGAGACCTTCTACTTTGGAGGTTAGGTTTTGGAGGATATTCCATATTCATATAGCTCAAGAACAAACTAGTGAGGTGAACTAGTTTGTGCCCTTTTTACCACAAAATCAATGTAAGGAAATTGTTTTTCCTTATACTTTCATTTTTATGCTTTCATATTAGCATGCATGTTACATAGATCACCTAAATGATAATTTATGAGATAAATTAATTTTATTAGAGAGTCTAATATGGATCTATGATCTTTCAGATGGTCCAACCCGAGACAATACCGTAGCCAAATTCGTGGAATGCTCCTCAAACTTCTCCATTAAACCACTCATAAACCCTTCCAATTTCGCCTCCATAGCCCCTAAGCCCGAATCACCCGGGTTTTTCTCAACATCCTTAACAAGAAGTAACTCGGGTCCATCAACAACAAGACCCATAAGCTTGATCAACCTATCACACATACAATCACGTTCACTAACACCGTAACTATCTTGTCCCACCACTCGCTTTATCTCCAGCAACCGAGACACCCACATCCCATATGGTAAGTCGATTGTGGTGCTCAACTTCTCTTTTGTTACCGTGAGACTTGTTTGGATTATACGGTGCAACACGACACTACCCAACCCTCCAACCAAGAATAAACCATGATAGCTTCATAACTCGACACCTTATCACGGCCTCCTCTCCTCGGCACCACCGTGTTCCACAAAAAGTTCAAGAGGAACTTGATTTTTGCCGAGAGAGGACGAACCACGATATTACCTCCTTCCGTCATCTCCTCAAAATACTTTTTCACCAACAAATCCTTTTCACTTACCATATTAGACCATTCAAGACTCGGATTTAATTCAATTCCGTCATCGGGAACCAAAAACGCAGAGCAAAAATCCGAAACAGAGACCGTCACATCAACTCCATTAACAACCGCATACAAGACTCCTTTCTTAATTGAGACACTAGCAAATAATTGAACCACCTCAACTGGATAAATAGGACCCAAAAACTGACTAATGTGACTCCACCCTTGAAAATCAAGAAAATCAACAAAGAATTTAAGAGCGGGAACACTAACCAACCAAGATTTCGGATAGTACCTTCCACCATGAATAGAATACCTCAAAACTCAATTAACTAGGATTCTTTCGTCATGAGTAAGCCGAACACGATTTAACCCTTCCTTGGTCGCGGCTTTTGAAACATCCCTAAGCAAGGTACGAGCAACACCATTCCGAACTATAACCTCGGGTTCCTCCATAGCTTTACTTTCATCGACAACAACCTTATTTTTTCCTTTGAAAAGACGACGTCTTTTGCCTTCGGACATCGACTCGTCCCGAACACGAAACAGGGACGTAGTTGGGTTTGGTTGTGGTGAAGGAAAATTAGTGGAACTAGGATCATGTGGTGGTAGTGGTGATGTTTGGTTATGAAAGTGGCGGTTTTGGTGGTGACGGGTTGAAGATCGGGTGGTTTTTGCATGGGTTGGATTCATGATGATGGTGATAGTTGAAAAAGGAGGTGATGGTGATGGTTTGTGTAAAGAAGGAGATTTGTGATGATGGTAAAATTTTGAGAGGATAAAAAGAAATATGCAAGTGGAGGTGTTTGGACGGGTTACACGCAAGGAAGGGGTAGATATAGGTGTAGGCTAGGTCTAGGTTTAACAAGTGGAAGGCAATTATGGAAAGTGTTAATTAGGAATAGGAATTATGGTAGGTATAGGAATTTAAGTGATAGATTTAATATGGTAAAGGATAAAAATTAAGAAAGTTGAATGTATGTAGGAAGTTTGAGTCGTGTACAATGAATAGCAATATAGGAAGGATTCTTTGTGATTTGGAAAGATAAAAGATTTGGTGTGTTTTATTTATTGTGATAAGGAATAAGTTTGTATAACAATTAAATTCCAAATTACAAATAGAACATTATGATAAAAATATTTCTACAAACGAAATTATTCATGCAACGCAATATACGGACACAGACATACAATCTTAACTTAACTAGTCAGTCATAAGAAGATCGAACATATACATAAACTTAGGTACCACCGATTAAACCAATTTCCAACCGTAAAGTTTCAAATCGTTCTCTAGCTAATGATTTTGTCAAAATGTCTGCCCATTGTTTTTCAGTACTACAAAATTCAAGTTTTATATTTCCCTTCACGACATGGTCTACAATAAAATGATGTCTTATTTCAATGTGTTTAGTACGTGAATGTTGTGCGGGATTTTTAGAAATTATAATTGCACTTGTATTATCACATAAAATAGGAATACATCCTACGTCAATACCATAATCATGTAATTGTTGCATAAGCCATAAAAGTTGAGTACATACCACTGCTGCAGCAATATATTCGGCTTCAGCAGTTGAGAGAGCAATCGAATTTTGTTTCTTCGAACCCCACGTGATGATACACGGTCCGACAAAAGTGGCGACACCCGACGTGCTTTTTCTGTCTAGAGAACATCTTGCGTAGTCGGCATCAGAATAACCGACTAGATCAAAATTGCACTCCATTGGATACCACTGATATAAGTTGGCCGTTCCAATCAAGTATCGTAAAATTCGTTTTACGGCCGTCATATGCAATTCTTTGGGAGATGATTGATATCTCGCACAAACGCATACGTTAAACATAATATCGGGTCTACTTGCGGTCAAATATAACAGTGACCCAATCATTCCACGGTAAGTAGTTTCATCAACTGATTTACCGTTTTTATCCAATGTCAATTTCTTGTTCTCGACCATTGGAGTTGGCATAGCATGTGAATTTTCCATTCCGAATTTCCGAATCAACTCCTTGATATATTTATGTTGATGGATTTTAATGCCTTCATCAGTTTGTTGTATTTGCAGACTTAGGAAGAATTTCATATCTCCCATCATACTCATTTCGAACTCGGAGGTCATCAACTCACAAAAATATTTGCATAGGCTTCGGTTGGTCGATCCAAAGATAATATCATCGACGTATATTTGAATAACCAAAAGGTCAGAACCCCCCATTTTTAGAAATAGGGTTTTGTCGACGGATCCTCTACTGAATCCACTGTCAAGTAGAAACTTAGATAATCGATCGTACCATGCCCTAGGTGCTTGCTTTAATCCATATAGGGCTTTATCTAATTTGAATACGTGATCCTCAAATTTGATATTCTTAAAACCAGGGGGCTGTTCAACGAAAACTTCCTCTTGTAAATAACCGTTTAAGAATGCTGTCTTGACATCCATCTGGAAGAGCTTCATTCCCTTGTGTGCTGCGAATGCTATCAGAAGTTTAATAGCTTCAAGCCGAGCAACAGGTGCGAAAGTCTCGTCATAATCTATTCCTTCTTGTTGATTATATACCCTTGGACCACCAATCTTTCTTTGTTTCTGACAATGACTCCGGCATCATCTAATTTGTTCCTGAAGACCCACCTAGTTCCAATGACTGAACGATCTTTTGGTCTAGGAACTAAATGCCAAACCTTGTTTCTTTCGAACTGTTGTAGCTCTTCTTGCATAACTATAATCCAATCTGATTCAGCAAGAGCTTAATTGATGTTCTTTGGTTCGATCATGGATAGGAAGGAGTAGAAAGAGCATAAGTTATTTAAGGAACGTCTTGTTTGAACACCCTTCTTAATATTCCCAAGAATATTGTCCATGGGGTGTGAGTTCTTGTATTTCCATTTTGTTGAGGTGCTTGGTTCTTCCTCGTTATTTGAACTTGTCCCAACTTCATCTGGATTGGAATTTGAGAAAGTTCCCCCTAAATCCAATCCGGGTGTTGTATTAGAGCCGATTATAACCTCGGACTCTACACCTTGATTTGGATTCAATGTTATAGTAACATCACCTATAACATTGGTTTGGGAGTTCTTGTCTTGAGTCAATGTTATAGTATCATCAACTATAACTTTCTTTTTCTCCTTTTTACCTTTTGAGGAAAGATCAAGTTCTTCATTCGTTCCCTCAATCTCATTATCCTCCAATTCCAATTCCGGGGAATCGTCTCTTGAAAGACGAAAGTCGGGTTCATCTAAGTCTTCTTCCTCATCCTGTAGAGGATTATCAAACACGTTATCCTCATCAAAAATAACGTGGACACTTTCTTCAATACAAAGAGTTCTTTTATTGAAGACTTTGTAAGCCTTGCTATGATCTGAATATCCTATGAAAATCGCCTCATCACTCCTAGGGTCGAACTTACTTAACTGGTTTTTACCGTTATTATGTACAAAACATTTACTCCCAAAACAACGAAGATGGGAGATATTAGGTTTTCGACCTCTAAGAAATTCTTAGGGGGTTTTCTTAAGAATAGGTCGGATCATAGCACGATTATGGATGTAGCAAGAAGTACTAATGGCTTCAGCCTAAAAGTTACGAGGTAAACCACTACATAAGAGCATTGTACGTGCCATATCTTCTAAAGTTCTATTCATACATTCAACGACACCATTTTGTTGAGGAGTTCTTGGTGCAGAAAAATTATGCCCTACACCATTAACTCTACAATATTCTATAAAGGTTTGATTATCAAACTCGGTACCATGATCCGTACGAATAGATACAAGATTAGTCTTATATTTATTTTGAACACGTTTCATAAGACAATCGAATTCATCAAAAGTTTCGTCTTTTGAATGAAGAAAGATAGGCCATACATACCTTGAGTAATCATCTAGAAGAATAAAGACGTACCTGGATCCTCCTCTACTCCTTACCTTCATAGGTCCACATAAATCCATGTGTACCAATTCCACGGCTTGATTTGTGCTTACTACTCTTTTTGGTTTGAACGATGATCTCACTTGTTTGCACCTAGCACACGCGTCACACATCTTTTCTTGGTCGAACTTGATCTTAGGTAACCCCTCAACCAAGTCCCACTTCTTGAGTTTGTTCAAGGTTAGTGAGCTAATGTGACCAAAACGTTTATGCCATAAACAAGGATCATCAAGTGTCACTTTCAAGCACGAAAAGGAGTTAGTAGGCACAACATTTAAATCTACCATATAAACATTTATTTTCCTGAGGCCTTCTAGAATAACATTGCTAGTTCCTTCAATAATAATGCGACAACTATTAGTATGAAAAACTACTTTGTTACCTTTGTCGCATAGTTGAGATATGCTTAGCAAGTTATATTTTAGACCATCCACGAGATAAACATCACTGATTGCTTGAGACTTAGAAATTCCGATTTTGCCAATGCCAATGACTTTTCCCTTTTTGTTGTCCCCGAACGTTACTTTTCCTCCGTTGAAGGGCTTGAGTGAAAGAAACAGATTCTTATCTCCGGTCATGTGTCTTGAGCATCCACTATCAAGATACCATTGATTGTTTTCTTTCACTTCTTCCTGCATAAAGGATTAGATACAGTTCTTAGGTATCCAAGCTAAGTTGGGTCCCTTATGATTCGTTACTCTATATACTAGATCTTTTCGAACCCAAACCTGTCTTATAACCGTTTTTCTAACCCTTGGTTTATTTGGCTTGGGAGGAGTTCTAGGGTTAGGGTTTTCTCTAGGTCTAGGAATTTCTCTAGGTCTTTCACGACTATTTCCCTTGTTAGTAGGTTTACTAGGTTGAGATCGACAAGGGTTTTTTGAAGTGCTAAGTTTCTTAGTGTAATCAAAGGCCATGTCATAGAACCAAAGAAATTTATTGTTCCTTTCTTGGTTAGGTTCGTTAGTGGGGGTTTCCTTATCCTCATCAACTGTGTCAACAGTTTTAGCATGTTCGGCATTTTTTCGTATATCATGAGCCTTTTTGACACAATTGATTTGGATGTGACCCGTATGACCACAGTAATTGAAAATCAGGTATTCGGGAAGATCAGCATACTTCCTTTTTATGAAATCAAAATCCGAAGGTGTAGATTTGCATTTAGAGTGATCTCTACGGCTGTAGCACTCATGTCCTAACCCCATCTTCATATTATTGTCAGATTGTTCGGTTAGGAAGTTTAGGACCTTTATGCTACCTTCCCACTTATCATGGACCTTTCTAGCGTGTAGAAGTAGGTATTTTAGGGTTTTAATTTCCTCTTGACATTTCGCGTGATCTACATCATTGTCCTTTTTAAAGTTATCACGAAAGTCTTGGAATCGTTTGTTAAGAATGAACACAACATCGGTGTGTTGTTTCTTAACATTGATCATATCGGTTTTAGATTCCTTTAATTGCTTTGAAAGGGAATCTATCTCTTTCTTTTGGTTTAAGATCACTGCTTCATCATATGTGACCTTAGCTTCCAAATGTTCTTTGGCTTTTCTAAGTTCAAAAGTTATAGCTTCATTAGCTATAACTTTGGCTTGAAGGTGCTTGATGTTAAGTTTTAGGTCGGAAGTTATAGCTTCATTAGCTATAACTTTGGACTCTAATTCCTTTTTTTCAGCCATAGTAGAATCTAATGTTGTAGCTTTCTCAGCTATAACTTTAGATTTCAACTTCTTAGCTCTAGCCTTGAGAGTATGATTCTCTTCCGCGATTTCGAGAATCTGTTCCTTTAGATCTTTCAATTCCAAATCCTATTTGTGACACTTATCAAGAGATTATTCAAAGAATTCAATTAAAGCACTTTTAGACAATTTCTTAACGCGTTTTTTAAGCTCAAGATAACTTACCTCTTCATCGTCATCTTCGTCTGATTCTCCGAGAAGGCAATAGTTTGAATGAGAGTTTTTGCTTTCATTGTCGCTGTCGGAGATTAGGTCAAGTGATGTGACCATTATTTGCGCACATTTAGTCCCCTAATTGAGCCTATTTTGCATACTATTATAGCATTTCATGGCCATTTTATCCGTCAAAACCTTCCTATTTGCTTTTCTATCGCATTTCATATGTTTTGTAGAAAAGGAGATAATAAGGCAGAAATTCCCGTCTTTCGTGCATTTTCGGAAGCCATTTGACAATATTTGATGGACTAGTATGAAGAGGAAGCAAGAACTAAAGACCAATCCCACAAGAATAAAATGGAAGTGAAGGAAAGGGAAGAATAGAAGAGACACGCAGATAGCACTCCAATCCGTGCGGCTTCTCTAGAATCCGGCCGTCCCCAAACCACAGAAGACGTGCGTCTTCACCCAAATCCGCCCGTCTTCCCCTGCTACAATCCGCCCGTCTTCACTCTAAGACGCACGGATTCCAGCCCAGCACAAATCCGTTTCTTTAAGCTTCAAAGAAAGATGCCCTTCCTTCGAAAAATACCGGCGTCTCCCTGCTCTAAACTAAAAAGTGTAATTACTAATTTAGCCTTAGTTAACCTAATGAATCCCTACTATAAATACCCCATTTGTAGTAATCAAAAGGGGGCTCTCTTAGCTAGAAAATCCTTCTCTTAGATTAGATTAGGAGTAGATTAGAATAGATTACTCTTTAATCTTTCCACAAACTACACATTAATATCTCCTTAATTATTGTTCAAGTTTATTATTCAAGTTTGTTACTTTTGGGTAATTGAAGATTATTGGGTTATTATTGGAGGATTGACAACCCTTCATCAATCAATCAAGTTTCTTCTATTATTCTTTGCTTTATTGTTTGGATCATCTCAAGTTTGGTATAATTCCTTTACTCTTTAATCTTTATTGTTCATTTCTTCATTCTATTATCATGTTTATACTTGTTGTGATGATTGATACCATTAATGACATGTTTCCCATGATAATGAGTGAGTAGTTTATTTAGCTAGGATTAATGGGTAATTAGGGGAAACAAACATGGGATTGATTAATGCTTAATCTAATATGTTCACATGATCAAATTGCTTGCTTGTTGTGATGTCAACTTTATGCACATGTTATGTTTGATGAAATGCTAAGCCTATGAATCCTTGCATTTACAACCATCTCTTATCTACTCAACTTGACTTGTAAGATATAAACCAACTCGAGTCTTGTTAGACCATGCATAGAAGTTGAATAGGAGGAAAGTAAGTCGACTTGTAGGTGTTGTACAATCTAATCGATTCGGCTCCGGGACCCAACCCTTCCTATGAACCGTAAGACATAAACCAACTCGGTTCCCCCACAACACTAATTGCTTGCATATAATTGTAAACATGTTTGTATGATTAACACCATGAATCCCCTATGACCCCATGATATCCTAGCACTTTTAATCATTTGTTTACATCTTTCCTTTTATTGCTTGTTTTACTTTATTGCTTTTATTAGTCTAGGATACAACTACAAACCCAACCAAATTGTGACACTAGTGTAAATTGAGATAGATAGACTTAGAACCCAAAGCACACCGTCCCATGGATCGACCTCGACTTACCGCTAACTAGTTGTTTGTTGAGTATTATAAATGTGTTTGATTGGATGCGTGACGACCAACTCTTGTCCATCATCAAGACTAACACTGCTGAGACAAAGGTTTTCCACTTCGTCGTCTTCAGATTCCTCGTCATCTTCTGAGTCAAGGTCTCCCCAACACGAAGCCATCATAACTTGTTTGAATTCTCTCTTTGTCTTCTCAGGTTTTGTCTTGTCTTTTATCTTCTCTCATGTTGGACAATCTTTGATCATATGACCAGATTCACCACACTTGAAGCAACCTCTATTTGCGAAAGATGACTTTGATTCAGTAACCTTTTTGTTGGACGATTTGTTGTTGTTGTTATAGGATGATTTTGTTTGTTTGTTTCGAAATATCTTATTTTTAAAACGACGTGCAAACAGAACAGTTTCATCCTCTAGTTCAGAGTCAACTTCTTCACTCTGTAAGGCCATACTCTTATTGCGACTTGGTTCAGCGTCATCTTTATTAAGAGTAATATCATGGGCCATGAGAGAACCAATGAGTTCTTGATAGGAAAGGGTTTCAAGATCTCGTGATTCCTCCATTGCAGTGACCTTAGCGCGCCACTTCTTCGTAAGGCTCCTAAGCTAGCAATGTCCCCAGTAATGAATTTCCTACCTAGGTTTTTTAGTTCGTTTATGATGCTTGAAAACCTTGCAGACATGCTATCTAAGGACTCATTAGGCTCCATAATGAATAGCTCATATTTTTGCATAAGCAAATATATTCGGTGCTTCCTAACAATGGAAGTACCCTCATAAGCTAATTTAAGCCCATCCCATATCTCCTTGGCTGTGGAACATGAAGAGAACCGATCAAACTCAGTAGAAGTCATTCCGTTTTGCAGGAGACTTATTGCTTTGGAGTTCTTTTTGGCCTTCTTGTAGTCGGCCTCAACATAGTGTTGTTCTTTCTTTTCATAGGTAGCACCTTCCTCGGATGCCACAAGAATTTTGTGCGGTCCGTTTTGAATGATCCTCCAGCACTCCTAATCGTGACCTTTCACATAGTGAGTCATCATGTTTTTCCACAATCCATAATTCTTCCCATCAAAGACGGGACACTTAAGATATTTGGAATCCATTTATCACGTGATAGGCAGCGGAATATAAAACGATAAGATAAATGAAAAACAAGATAGATCAGCCTCTTTGCGGTTAGGCAATCAAGAGCACGAGTCTATGATACCAATTGAAGAGTCTATTGATCCAAAATACTCAAGAGGGGGGGGGGGGGGGTGAATTGAGGATTTGAAACTTTTTAAAGCTTTTTCGATTATGCGTATGTAATTGATTATTTAAAGTTTATTGATTAAACTTTAACTAATCAACTAATGAAAGTAAACAGAATAAACGAAACAAACGAAAGAACGGAGAGACACACGGTTTTTTAAGTGGTTCAGTTTCACAAGTCGAAACCTACGTCCACTATTCTCGATTAATAAATTTAGTACCTTTCTACGGATTACAAATTTACTAATCCAACTCGTACAACTAACTCTAGCTGTAACTCAATGAGTACCGTTAAATACTCGAGTGACTAACTTACGCTAATAAGAAAGCACTAATGATTCTAACAACGGTTCACGTTAATGAACAAGTTAAGAATTCAACTAAGCACTATTATCTTATAACGATAAAATAAGAACAAGTATGCGAGTTTTAAAACACACGACCTTTGAAAATAACAAAACGGATTTTCTTTGAAAACACACGGTTTGCTTTGTAATGTTGAAATCAATTTTTATGCTTAAGGTCTCTATTTTAGATGTTGTAAATAGCAAAGTATTTATAGGAAGGAAGAGAGTAGGCCACACGGTTTTTGCACAAACCCTAATAGCCGAAAATAATAAGATATGTAAACAAATCATATCTTCTTATTATCTCTTTCCTAAATGCCTTAAAAGATAATAAATAATACAAAGCCGAACTCCTCACTAAACCGGGCTTTATTATATAAATACTTTCATTAAAACATTTAAAATAAACTTAACAATTATAAAAACAATTTTCGAAACAATATAAGTCGTGTGTAAAAACTCAGCATCTCAATGTTATAGTAGGAGAGTTATAACATTGAGCTCTTATACTAGTAATGTTATAGCTGCAAAGCTATAACTTTACCAATTCAAGAAACTCATTCTTGATTACCATCACGAGATAATCACCTATACTATTCTAATCTTCAAGGAGATCTTTGAGTATAGGCTACGTCATCATCCAAGCTTGATTAATCTCTAGACGAACTTTGTCTTCACATAATTCTTGAATGAATCTTTGAACCGTTTGACCTTTGAACGAAGGCTTGAACTTTACATGCAATTGTCACAATCTTCTTTGTTGCTCGTTTGTAATAAGTTAATTCTAAAACACTTGACAAACGATTATATGCAACAAGTATATAAAATGTAAAACACCTTGACATCATCAAAACATAAACATATAAGCTATATGGTTCAACATATATATATATATATATATATATATATATATATATAGAGGCAAGATCCGGTGAGTCCACCTATATATTTGAGTCCATGAGTCCATAAAACAATATCACGCACTATACAAAACAATATCACGAATTTTTTTTTTCGAAATTTTTTTTTTCAAATTTTTTTTTCGAATTTTTTTTTTCAATTTTTTTTTTCGAATTTATTTTTTTTCAAATTTTTTTTTTCATATTTTTTTTTACGAAAAAGTTTTTTTTTTTTTTTTTTTTTTTTTTTTTTTTAAGCTGTGATATTGTTTAGTATAACGTGTGATATTGTATTACAAAATAATATCACGATTTTTTTTTCAAAATTTTTTTTTCGAAAAAGTTTTTTATTTTTTTTATTTTTTTTTAAAATTTTAATGTATGCCGTGATATTGTTTAGTATAACGTGTGATATTGTATTACAAAACAATATCACGATTTTTTTTTCGAATTTTTTTTTCAAAAACTTTTTTTTTTCAGTTGTGATATTGTTTAGTATAACGTGTGAAACTGTAAGCTGTGATATTGTGTAGTATAACGTGTGATATTGTATCATGGACTCACGGACTCAAAAAGATAGGGTGGACTCATGTGATCCTAATTCTATATATATATATATATATATATATATATATATATATATATATATATATATATATATATATATATATATATATATATATATATATATATATATATATATATAGAGAGAGAGAGAGAGAGAGAGAGAGAGAGTCGGGATCCGGTGAGAACTCCTAAATATTTGAGGATTGAGGATTAGTGAATACAATATCACATGTTCTTCAATACAATATCACGAAAAATTTGACCTTTGCCAAAAAAAAATTTTTTTTTTGAAAAAAAAAATTATAATTTTTTTTTTTTTTTGCACAGGTGTTTTTTTGGTGTGATATTTTATCGAATAACATGTTATGATGGATGGGGAATCACTGTGTCAGTTTCTCGACCTTGGCGAGTTTGATGCTATGCACATTTTAATTTGAATGAAGTAAGTTAATTAATAAAACCTGTCATTTGGTTTTACGAATAGTGATGTTTATTTAAATTATCAATGAAAATATCATTCTTCGTTCCATTTGACGTAATAGATACCTGTTTACACACATCGCTGAGGGGAACTAAGTTTCTCATGACTACGAATTCTTGCCACCTGAAGTGTTATTTCTAAAGGTGCTTGGATACACATACGAAGATCATATCGATGAAATTGCTCAACGGTTGAGGACGACAAAAGCCTATGGTTTGCCCCATACAATGAGAATGAGTATGTATAGTATTTTATAATAATGAATCACGATTCTGTTCATTTATTAACACTCTTACATGCATGTATATGAACTAACAGTTCAATTTGCAATATTTCATAGCAACCATTGGCTGCTAGTGACAATCATTGTGAGAAAAGGCATAGTGTACCGGATTGACTCTTGCGGACATGCTCCCTCTGAGAAATTTTTAAATTGTATAACTAAGTAAGTTTACAACCTTACATTATAAGGTCAATTGTTATTGTGTGACCTTTGAAGACTAGGCTCCTTTTAATGTCCTATCAATATTACTGAGCCAAATGCTAATTATAATTTCCTGTATATATTTATGAATTAGTGTGGTTCGAGCAATTCGAGCATCAAGTCTAACTATTCTCCGGATAAAAGTAAGTGTATTCTTAATAATTACTCCTATCATTTAATTTATATTTATGCGAGAGGTTGATCTAATTTAGCTTATTTGTATGTGATTTATATAATAATCTCCTGTACAACCAGACGACAAACAATGCGCCTTTTACTATTGTCGGTCCATGTGGGAGATTATCACCCGAAAATATACCAACATAACTTGGGTTTAATTCTGTGGAATACTCCACTTATTCTATCTATTTTGATTAGTATGTTTTGATTTGTAGTTGCCACTTTCAATAAACAACAAAGTGCCAACCTATTCGAAGGAAGACATCGCCGACATGAGAAATAAGTGGGACACTTATTTTCTTTCATTAACGGATGGTCAATAGTCCGCTCATTATGTATGTGTGTTATATAGAGCTATGTGTATTTAGTTTTGGTCTCCCTGTTTATAATATTTTGATGCTGGATTGAATAGATTAATCTGTGTAATATTCTGATGATGCGGGATTGAATTTTTGCAATGCGCAGCTGCTGAAATGCTATTTTGCAGTAGCATTTTAGTAGAACCTGCTACTGTAAAAATTAGCATTTCGGCAGCTACTGGAACCTGCTAAAACAGTTTTTTAAAAAAAATATTTATAAATTCGATTACGGTTAAAAAAATATTTATGAATTATTGGTGTCGAAATAAGCTTCTCCTTGAGCTTGTCAAAGGCTTACTTGCATTCTTCACTCATGATGACTCACAATTCTTTTGAAGTAGCTTGCATAAAGGGGCGGCAATCTTGGAGAAATCTTTGATGAAGCGCCGGTAGAACCCGACGTGACCTAAAAAAGATCTCACTTCATGCACATTAGTAGGATAAGGCAAGGTGTGAATGGTATCGACCTTGGCCTTATCAACCTTAAATAGAAACCCGTTGACATATTCATCCATAATGCTACGGCCAAAAATATAATATAACGAAATTAAACCGTTGTCGATTTCATGACATTTAAAACGGTTTAATAAGCATAAACCGTTGTCATATTTAATATTTTACAACGGTTTGTTTTCAGTAAAACCGTTGTCAGGGGTTTCCGTAGAGCATTTCAACTAATACTACCACAGTTTCAATATTATAGACAACGGTTTTTGAACCGTTCTTAATATTGTATTACGGTTATTTGAGCCCGTTATTTCCATTTCACAACGGTTCTACCTTTTTAACAAATGTGGTCACAAAATAAAAACGGTCGATCTAATAACGGTTCCGTGTTACAAAGGTTTATCACCTTATCTAACCATTGTTGATCCTATTATTTGGCGTAGTGCATCTAGGATTAATTATTTAGTTAATTTTACTGTTTTTGAATAACTTTAGGAGATATAATTATTTTCATAATCCTAGTATTATTAGACTTCCACAGATCTGGTTGTTAGTTTAATCATTATTAGTTAAATACGGTTTCCTATCTTGTTTATGAACTTAGGAATTTCTTATTATTTAAGCAAGAGTAGGATATCATGTAATATTATAAATAGGAGCTATTTCGCTGCCTATTTGGGAGATTATTCAGAAATAAAATATGAAGTTTACGTTTAAGTAAAAGTAGTGTTTAATCTTGCGAAATTAGTTTGCAGTTCATCCTTGCGAGGCTGAAGTTATAGTAGATTGAGCTAGAACCTGGCGAGGTTAGAACGAGATCCACTATCCTATCTGGTTACCTTGTTCCAATTCACGCGCATCATTCAATATAATTCTTTGTTCTCGACCATTGACACAAAAATCCACAAACAAACAACTTGTTAGCCGTTAGTTTTCAAGTTTTTCAATCCGTTTATAATTTAATTCCCCTGCCAATTTTACTAAGCCTAGATTCGTTCGTTCAAACCTATGAATTCTATATCAAAGTGGTAATCAGATTTAGCTTCTAATTTGTTTCTTACAAATTAATCTTGGGAAGAACGAAAACATGGGTTTAATAAAGATCAATCGTGCCTTCCAAAAATTGGAGGAATTTCAGTTTTCCTTATTATTCAGGGAGTTAGCACAAGGCACTACGCTAAATAAGACCTTCAATAACGGTCAGATAATGCAATTACCATTATTAAATAGAAACACGGAACCGTTATTGCAACAACTGTTGTTAAATATATACCACAGTTGTACAAACACGTGACCGTTATCACAACTCAAGAACCATTATAAAACTATTGTTAAATATGTTTATGGCAACGAGTATACTTTTAAGAAACCGTTATTAAATCTTAATAACGGTTTCAAACCCGTTGTCCTAGTTTACTATTGACAACGGTTTAGTGGTTCCAAAACCGTTGTCAAATATTATATATGATAACGGTTCATTTCGTTATCTCATTTAATTAAATGTCACAATTTAACAACGGTTTTATTGCATGCAAAACCGTTGTTATATTTATTTATTGACAATGATATGTAACCGTTATCTATTTTTATTGATGAAACTTTGACAACGGTTCTTTTTAAATAAACCGTTGTTAAAGTTTTGAACTCGACAACGGTTATCGTTCGTTATCTTATATTTTTGGCTGTTTGAATGGGAGGAAAAAGATGTCAACGGTTATTTATCTAAATAAAACCGTTGTCAAATAATTGTTTGCAACGGGTTATTTTTAACCGTTATCGTTTTTAATTATTTTTTAAAAAAAAAAAATTATTTTAGCTTGTTCTAGCAGCTGCTGAAATGCTATTTTTTCAGCAGCGTTTGTAGCAGCTGCCGAAATGCTATTTTTTCAGCTGCTGCTAAAAAATAGCATTCCAACAGCTGTGCACTGCAAAAAATCAATCTTGCATCAAAATATTACACCTCGTGATCAATTAAACCCCGTTTAAAAACAGTACAAACAGGATAATCAAAAGCCAAAACACAATTTCTTAAAAAAAACAAAAGAAGCCAATACACAATGGCTCTATATATACACACGCGTACATAAAGCATGAGCAAACTATTGAGACTCCGCTAATGAAACAACATAACTGGCCCACATATTTTTCAACTGGGTGATGTCCTCTGGCGAATATTCTGGGGCTTTGTTGAGTATTAGTGGAAAATACACTTCAAAATAGACATAATCAAAATAGATATAATACTTGGAAGTATACAGAATTGAACTCAATTTATGTCTGAAATAGTTTTTAAATCACACTCACCCGTATTGGAATGCTATAAATTTTCCGTTGATAACCTCCCACATGGACTGACAAACGTAAAAGGCGCATTGTTTGTCTCTGGTGCTTTAGGAGACTATTATATAAATCACACACAAATCAGCTGAATTAGATAATTAACCTCTCGCATAAACATAAATTAAATGATACGAGTAATTATTAAGAATACACTTACTAATGGCGTGATAAAATTGGGAAAAGGTTGCTTTCATATTTCCTAAGTGGACATAGTCTTTTTCTTTTTGCTTCAAAAACACTAATTCATAAATATACACACATGCCATTATTATTTGCATTTATAAGGCTCAAGTCATACAATAACAAATGACATTATTGAAGGTTGTAAACTTACTCAGTTATCATCCTTACACAACTGTCAGAGGGTTTGCCTTCACGAAAGTTAATCTAGTACACTATTTTTGTTTCCACTTGGATTGCCAGTAGCACCCAATGCTTCCTATTCATATTTGGGACATTGAAATGTTAGTTTATTTACACGCATGTAAGTATGTTAATAATAAATTTATAGAACCGTGATTCATTACAATAATCACGTACTATACATACGTATTCTCATTGTAGGGGGCAAGCCATAGTTTTTTGGTGGACATCAACCGACGAACGATACTATTGATTCGTTCTTCATATGAAATTATGTGCACAGAGAACGCCTTAGGACTCAAGAATCCGTAGGCGTGAATTGGGACCTTCCACTCAGCGAACTGATTATTCAGGTACCTATTATGCCACATGGAATGAAGAATACTATTGTAATTGATAATTTAAACAAACATCATTATTTGTAAATGGAAATGACGAAATAGTTTTATTAATAAAACTTAATACATCCAAATCAAAATGTGAACAACATCTAAATTGTCAAGGCCGACAAATTCCATCAGTTGCTTCGTGTCCAGTACGGCTATATCAGCTGCGCCCATAATTTCCTCTTCAATGTTAATCATGACTACATCCCCTCTAGGTGACCTCTTTACAGCCGAGTTGTGCAAAGCCTTCAGCGAAGTAGTTTTCATATTTTTTCTTATATTCAGACGATTCATAATAATAATCATAAACATCCTTGACTGCAACAAAAGTAGATGGCATATATTGTATGTCCTGTGGTTTTGTTTTTGGGGAAGACGTAGTCCTTTCGGTGACCTTGTTCGTTGACGTAGTAGTAATTGCTTTAGCTGCTGCCATGGATTTGCTTAACTTCTGCAAATGTAAAGATTAAAGTACTTACGATATGTTAATATTTGTACCCTAATATATTTAAAGAACAAGTAATAATTAACGTTTGCGTATAGGTATCTCAGGGATGACAACATTGATGAGGTTGCCAGGCCATTGCACATAAGAGCTTAGGGCTTCTTTCAAATAACCTACCTCCTTATTAGGAAATGGTACTTTTACTTCCCCATACTCGTCTTTATATAATTGGGACACTTCCACTTTCCTGCATTTGTCACGAAGGGGTATACCATGAACCTTAACTTGTTGAAGTCGATCGTAATTGAACACGTATCCCCTGGCAAGAGCAACTTTCTGTTTCCCCCGTAAATAGAACAGACAACAAGCCACTTTTAAATCACCCTTCACGACAGCTTTAATCAATTAATACACATACATTCACTACCGTTAACAAATTTCATAAGTAAAAAACGTGTATGATATGAATAATTATAAACTAGCAGCTATTACCTTCTTCGGTGTTGAGAAGAACATCTAATAATCAACTACCTCCACCTCATCCTGTTTCACGGCCTTCCTGGCTTCCTCTTCCTCTTCAACTGCTTGATATCGATCCTCGACTCCCACTTCAATCTCCTTTTCCGTTTCCTTCTCCCTTGCCATGTCATCCTCGACTTCCTTCTGTACATTAACACGTGTCCATATAACACGTACTGATTTTCCAAATCATATAACTCACTGTATATAAGTCATAAATATTATTACCTTTTTTTCCTTCTCCTCCTCCTCCTCTTCTTTCTTTATGACTTCTTGAACCATATCCAACTCTTTTTCTGATAGCTTTTCCTAAGTTTCCAACATTCTCAACATCAACATGGCTATTTTTTGTAGTTGTGTAGTAGAAATTATTGTCAGCATATATAGTTATAAATTAAATTGGTTCAAATACAGTATTTATACGATTATCTTCTTGGAATCATCACCACTCATCATCCTTCGAGTAGTTTTCCCGAAATACTTAGTGATACCAACATGCGTCGATACCTCTCTCACACGACCTGGATGCTCTACTTTGTTGATTTCCCTAGCAAGAATGTCATCACGTCCTTGAGGCTTCCTTCCATTTTCAGTCCTGTACCTCCTTCTCACAGATCCTCTACATACACATAAAACCATTAAGTAACTCACAATTATATAACTGCAACCACCAGTGGTAGGAGTGATATATTTATTCAAACTTACAATTTTCTCTTTAATGTCCTTATCATATTCAGTATTCGTCTCTCCATTCTTAAGAGTGTGACCTTCCACCTAAGCGTCGTGACGACTGAATTTTCCAAGCTTTGCCTACAATTCATTCATCACATTGATATCCTCTCAAAATATGTATGATTATTATGAACATATATATCATCCGACTAAAACACATAATAGTCTAATACTATAAGAATTATGTTCTTACAAGTTTCGTCTTAATCAATCTATAACCACCTCGGGAGCCGTAAAAGACGGTCTTTTTCTTTGAAATGTTCGCCTTGTTCCTCTCACTCATAGCCTTCAACAAATAAATTGTATCAAGAAACGTAAGCATGACCAAACACTAAACTAAGTATACTTCTTTACTTATTATTATTAAGTTACCTTAAACTTGTCAGCCTGCCTATAAGCGATATAGCTATCCCAATGGTCCTCACTGACATACGGATACTTCTTTTTTGGTGGTTTCTTGTTCATCTCCCCGGTTTCCTTGTTGATCAAGTGGCTCTCAGCAATCTTTAACTTCTAAGATCTGAGGGCTTCAATCGCCTTTTTTAGGTACTTATTATACTTTTCGGGGATAACGTAAGCTAACTGCATATATGATGAGCATAGTTGGTACAAGTGTTTCGGCTAATACACATATCAAGTAGTAACTTAATTTCAGCTAAAGCATTTATTATTGTATATACATACCTTTATTCTGTTTATTAGCATGGTGTTCCTTTTTTTATCAGTTCACTGATATGCGACGTACCGAGAGGCACATACTGTCTTACACAACAACCAATCCAACTCGCAAAATACCCGACATTCTCACCATATGACAGCCCCGTATCTTTATCCCATTGTAAAGGATTAGGTATTTTTGAGTTTATTAGTTTTAGGGAAACCCTATGGCGCATTCGACTCACAGTGTGTTGCAAATTATTCTCATCACTTGAGTCGTCGCCTGACGTATTTCCATCGTTTCGTTTCCGCTTTTCGACCATATCTAAAGCAAAAATTAATAAACAAATAATAACAATGCATATTTATAATAACAAACAAATCTCTAGAGAGCAGGGTTCATTACTTCATTAAAGAGGAGAATCCGGATTGATCTGGCGGCCGCAATGGCGATGATGACGATGACTGCGACGACGATGGGGTAGGCTGGTGGTTGAGGGGAAGCTCAGTGTTTGAGGATATTATGTGGGGGAGGGGAAGCTCAGACTATATATGTGTGAATAATACAACACTTGCAAGACCTTGTTTAATGGAAAGTAATAAACACGGTATAAGAAAAACCGTTGTATTTTGTTTCCAAACAGACAACGATTTTGTTTGAAACCATAATTGATTAGTACTATCTACAACGGGTTAGAAATAACCGTTGTCTTAATTATTTTCATTTTGTTTGATTTTCCCACCAAGAAATAAAGCATAATTTTTGTATACATAACAACGGCCTGAACCGTTATAACTGTATACGTCCTGAACGACGGTTTAGGTATAACCGTTTTATTTTATATTTCATTTTGTTTGATTTTACCGCCAAGTATTAAAGCACCATTTTCATATAGATAACAACGGCCTGAACTGTTATAACTGTACACGTCCTGAACAACGGTTTAGGTATAACCGTTGTATTTTATAATTCATTTTGTTTGATTTTACCGCCAAAAATAAAGTATCATTTGGTACGATTTTTCCCTAACCCGTCCGCTGCAACAGCAGAAAAAGTTTACAACAGCAGTTTGATATATACTGGCAAGACAATAATTACACATGACGTAAGATAACGGTTTAGGTATAACCAGTTATATAACTTTACCACCGCGGAAAATTTGGTATACTTCTTACAACCAGTAAATAAAGGCATTTTAGATTTACTCAACTTCTCAATTAAATCATCAGCATATATTTCCCCATCACCAGTAGGTTCAAAATCATCGAATCCATCATCTTCAGCAAACTTCTCACCTAAAACAACTTCAGGTGTAGGTGAACGATTGTTTACACACACATCATATCCTTCATCCCCTATATCTAAACCAGCAGCTTCAGGTGTATGATTATTTACCTCTACATCAGATTCCTCATCCTCATCCTCTAATTCTACATGAAAAATTCAACGCCTATAATCTCAACTGAAACTATTCTTTTCTAAGTGTATTTTGACACCTGGGATAGGCAAAACCCTAATATTGCCACATCTATTACAAGGGCAAGCGATTGATGAGTGGAGATGAAAATTTTTACTAACGAAATTGTAAAATTCAGCAATTCCATCATTATAAATGGGATCACCAATTTCACCATCAATCCTCAAAGTACGACCCTTATATAAGCCAGTAGATATGAAAATGAGATTACCTTTTTTAAGCTATAAAGATTAATGACGGTGACGACGGTAAAGATGACTTGTTCACCCATCAGTCATTCTATTACTAATACCTTTGAAATTTCATTTATTTTTAGAGTTACATAATCTAAGACGGTTCTTATAAGAACCGTTGTAATTGTGCATGCATGCATGAGGTGAATAATGGTTAAACAACCAATAATAATAGGGCATCCATTTTTTTTTGTAAACTAAAATCACAAACTTTTAAGTTTTCACAGTTGATCTATTTTTACAACGGTTTTAAGAAACACCGTTGTTAATTGGTGTAATATGACAACAACTTTAAAATAACCGTTGTTGATATATGTAATATGATAACGGCTTAACAAAGAACCGTTATCATTTTGTCTTATTATTATTATAACGGTTCCAATTCTTATTATCTTATTATGCCGTTTCCATTCTTTTTTATTATTATAAGTAGAAAGTTAGTCATTATAATATTTTAGTTGGTGGGAGCCTTTGAGTGTAAGGAGTACCATACTCCGAGAGGACACAAGAATTTTTCGGGTGATATTGTCTCTGAATTCCAGAGGATGGGGTAACAAAAAACGTAACAAATAACATAAATAATTAAACTTTAATTCAAAGAACCACCATAATCCAAATACAACTCATAATGTCAGATAATAATTAAAGACTTAATTAGAATCTGATGAAGTATTACGATAGTATTCATGCCCAATTTCGGCATAGATCAAGTCGTAGATCGACTCTTCATCATCAGCGGGCAGCGCAGGTGGAATGGCCTCTTTCTCCCATGCACGGTGGCAAGAATTTGATGGCTCCTGTAATGTCTTAGCAGAAAATGATCAACATGGGTCGCAACCCATAGATAAGGGCCCTTGTGTCTAGCATCCGAATAGAAGTCCTCTTTCCCCGCATCTTCCCCCGCAAATCTAGCCCCTAATTTTATTGCCTGGCGAAAACTATCATGGCAATTGGCTTCGTCAAACTCGATAAAAGCGAAGCCAATAAAACCTTGCTTGTTTGCAGACACAGGGTACAGTTTTTTAACCGCAGTGAAACCGCAGTCATGAAGCATTTGCGTCAACCACCCCAAATTAGGGTTTAAACCCTTTCCATTCACATCTTAACGAACCGGGAGATTATGGAGAATGCAAGTAAAAGGTTGTGCGTGACGAGAACGTGATTGTAGCTCCGATACACTAGCCACATTTTTTTAGAGAGAAATTAAAGAGTAAATATTTGATAATTTAGATTTTGACCTAAAACATTATGAAGACATATTTATAGAATTATTTTGGTCAAATTGAATATTTATTAAAGTTCTGATAAAGTTTTGCATGCAGTGGACAAACTGAGAAATCTAATCAAATAGTGACAACGGTTGAATTGAAAAACCGCTTTCATAATTGAAAATCATAACGGTTACAAGAAACCCGTATCTATAACATAACAACATGTACCACAAACCGTTGTTAGTGCTAATTTAGTAACGGTTTTTGAAATGCCGTTTTCTTAAACTGGTAACGATTGTCTAACAACCGTTGATAAGAGAGATTTTATAACGAGCTTTTGGAAACCGTTAAAACAATTTTATAACGGTTTGTTAAGCAGCCGTTGTCACTTATAATAACAATGGTTTTCGTAGGAAACCGTTATTCTCATTATCGCGGTCTAGGTTTCCGCCAATATTTGGAAAACGATAATCTAAGTTTCGTTATTAAATGCATTAAACCGTTGTGATACGCTCCTTATTGATTGTCAGACTTGGCGTAGTGAGGGCATGATCGTGCTTCCCATTATCTAAACAAGCTTGAACGTGGACTTGCTCAATCTTATGATGTAACACCCCCTTCAAACTTTATTAAATAAATAAAAACATTAGTTATTACAAACGTAAACTAATGAATAAAGTACAACTCATGACATCTATACTCTTCTAGCCAACTAGACTCAACTCGTGACTCATCAACCTCGCCCCGTTTCCCGCGTGCTATCCAAACAACCTGTTGTAACACCCTCATACTCCAAGTGCCTTACCAGGACCACGTAAGGCATGGAAGTGCTACCATCTCGGTTACCCGAGGCAATGATAATCATAAGACAATAAAGAAACGTACTTTAAAAGTAAATATAATTTAATTGATTACATGTCTCAAACAAAACTGTTAAACAAAATACAAAGTACTCAAACGGTCCACTGATAAAACTATCAAACCTACTAAACATCGTCCGACACAGCAGAAGACTTCTAACTGCCACGTGATGACTCATCCCAGCTATCCCATGGGCATCAATCATACCTGCTCAATAACTGCTCACCACCCCCGAATGGATCACCACAATTTTTAAAACATTTAAATGGGGTCAGTACTAATTACACAAAACAATGCAACAATGAAACAAATACACAAACAGTTCAAACAGTTCAACACAAGCCCAATCTTCATCTCCAATCTCCAAAAAACTTACTACACACTAAAGTGTGTAGCCCTGCCAGAGTACCTATCGCAACAGGTTAATCCTCGCCGCCAGTGGGGGACTGCAGCCGTTCCCAACTAAGCCCCGCTCATTTCCATCGAGCGATAAACCCCTGTTCATTAATGTGCACATCCCTCCCGTGGCGGGTTCCACGGGAGGCGAATCGAGGGCGTGAAGCCACTCCCGCAAGTGACTTCACTCAGCCAGGGACGCACCCTGAAGAACACAGACGGATAAACAGTAATCACAATACAACCTCAACATTCGTCTGAAACAATCAACAATATGAAATCACAACCGTCTGAATCAATCAACAATAGGAAATCACAACCGTCTGAATCAATCAACAATCACTAACTACAGCACAATCACCATACACATCATGTAATTAATACTGAGTGGGGAAACCCTACCTGGAATGCAATACAGTCAGACGATCTCAACAACTGTTATCAAAAAGCCTCCTCTACGAATCCTCCTCCTAACATAACATCACATATATCACTAACCACACAAAACTAACACAAATCCCCAATTCTCAAAATTAGGGTTTAACAAGACTTAATTAAATATAATAAATTCGGTACGTAGATCTTACCCTCGACGTTAGGATCACAAAGATGTAAAGAAAGATGAATTCCGACCTTCCAAGCTCCGGGATTTGTCAATAATGCGACGAATGCGAAGTACGTAGGTTGAAATCTCTTTTTCAAAGTAATCAGGTTTGTAAAGCGTATTATGAAAGTGACGAAAGTATTTATATACTAATTCACATTATTAACAAAACCTGACAAAACATTACCCGTAAACCGGGCTACTCGATCGAGTAACTGACGTACTCGATCGAGTGCCGCCTACTCGATCGAGTACCAAGGTTACTCGATCGAGTACCCTATAGGTCAGAAACTAATTTAAATTGCAAAACACCCTTACTCGACAAAGTAAGGCCCACTCGATAGAGTACCCAGAGACTCATAAAACCGTAGTATTACAGTCTTCCCACCTTAAAAAGAACTTCGTCCCCGATGTTCAACCCATACATAAAAACAAACATACTAACTCGGTCAAGACGCAACAAAGCTACTAAGAACTCAAAACAAAACCCCAACTTATAAAACATGAAACCATGAACTCTTAACACCAACTCCACCAACTATTCCTACCTCCATACATCGCTCACGATGTCGTATCAACTACATCATAAACTCTCCTGACACTAACTCCATACACTACCAACTACCATCCACTAACGCTGCTAGCTCCATAATATATCATCCACTACCAAATCTAATATCAAGACACTCATAGACATCAAACGGAATGTTACATTCTACCACCCTTAAAAGGAACTTCGTCCTCGAAGTTTACTCACTCTCATAACCTCATCATCCAATTGTCAACAGTAGTGAAATATTCTCACACTCCTAAGAATCACACTACTACAAGCACGGCCATGGCCTTTTAACAACATCAACCACAAAATATACAACTTCATTCTTTATGCTACACCAACACTCTACTTCGAATTATTCTACGACATGCACAATCATCAAACTCTCTTTTATCGCAACCTACTCCTCTTAAGATAAATGTTACGTCCTCCTAACTCACTAATACTATATCCTTAGTTATATCTTCTCATTATTCTCATCACCATCACATGTCATAGATAACCGCCTATAATCTAAACACTCGCTAATCATATATCCAAGGTTCTCTTACTTAAACATTTCTCATCCCTCAATTCATTCGGTACACCACCTAACCTATACCACAAAATCCTTAGCTGAACCAGAACTTCACTTGTTCCCTATTACTGCCAAAACGACATAATCCTCTATACGTGCACCATTTCCATACTCATAACTCACGATCCACAATTATTACGCACACTCTCACTAGACCCTCAAGTTCTTTTCTTTCATTACCACAAAACTCATATATAACTTAACATGACACTAATTCCCAACACCCTACACTCACTGTCTCAACGAAAGATTATGAACCACCTGCAACTTTCAGATCATTACCGCACCTGCCATGACTATGTGCACCTATGCCTCATCTACAACAAGATCAAATGTATAGTAACAACTTCTGACAACTGTGTCCCATCAACGGAATATCACTATACCATGACAACAACGAAAACATATACAACTCCTATTCATATCATATGCTACCCTTATTCCCAAACTAGTAAGGAACATCAACAAACAAAACAACAGTTTACATGTTCAACCAAAACTCACAAGGAACAACAACAAACAAAACAACAATCTATGTATAACTGGTATGTACTTTCGAAAACTCGTATTATAATCATCTCGTCTACTCCACCACAACCGGTGACAGCATCACAACACCGCCACCAACAGCCACACCGCAATGCAAAAATACCCGCATCACAACACTACGTACCGTGCCCAGATCACCACCCGAGGCACAACAACCACATCGATAGACATCACAACTACATACAATTCCATAAACACTGACTCGGAAATAACTTTTCGGACAAGAAAACTTACTCAAATCCACTTTACTAAATCACAACGCAACATATTATATGAATAAATGGATAAGCACCTCATGAACATCATTCCTACCATTTCACGGAATACACATGTATTATAAATACACATACAATTATAACTAACCATGCCAGATCAATCAAATTATTACCCTTTTTTTTTATCTCATTCAATTAGGTTAGCGTACTCAACATATAGAAAATTCAGATAACAACTTTATAATTATCACACAATACAACTTCTTGTGAGGTCAAAACCTCACACAAACATTTATACACATCATAGACCCGTAATCACATCCAACTAGTCAATCCTGATCACGTAAGTTACCACCTGATAAAAGTTACCTCCCACCCGAGCTTAACTCGTATACCCCTCATAACATATTCTCCCATTCCCATATCCATCACCCCCTGCCAATTGTAACCATACCATTAATACTCAACTACTAACAACCGCCTCATATAACCACATCTTATACTCCCTCACAACCATACATATCAATCTGGTCTCTACAAAATCAACCTCTTTAGAATTGCTACCTTTCTAATATACCATGACCCTTAACCACTAGTCACAAACCATAACACTACCACTGTCCGGACATCAAACCTCTTACACTCATCTCTAAACATCACGATTTCTTTCCTATCTTTGGTTAACATCCCAAATAACGAACATCAAATCCATCAACAAAATTACCTCAACATTCTTCCCAAAATTATCCTTAATTGTATCATCATATAACTCTCCACCAAAATCTCATATCATGCAGATATTCTACCAACTTCTTACTTTCCTTAATTCCTCAAAACTCAAGACTAATCATGTTGTTCCGAAACTCCTATATAACCATTAACTAACATCCTCATGATTGGTATCACACATCTCGACGATTCCTTACCTCTATATCACATAACTCCGGTTAACATTTTTCTAGTTTACTCCCCTCATTCTTTTCTTTTACCCTCGACAAAATCGATTAACCATAAAACTCCTTATTACTTCTTCCTAACTCTTTAGTGCTCCGATTACCTTCTCATTGCTCCAAAACTCAAATCCCATTATTTCTTATCGATATTATCTCACTCTTCCTTACCATGGATCTTCCCTTATCATGCTATCACTCTCACTTATCACCAATCAATCTACACGGTCAGTCAACTCCATCTCGTTTTTTTTTTTTTTTTTTCAATCCCAAAACTCATTTCATACTGCTAACTGCCCAAGGAAATCACACATCGGTTCCACTTCTTGATAACCAAATTCCCAAACTAAATCTCAATCCACAAATCCACATCGCTACATAACTCAATCTAAGCTCTTAATACACCATTACTTTCCATTTACTTATAACGACTTTTCCATTACATATATTCTTAACCAACCGAGTGATAACTACCTCCCTTCATAATCCTTAAACATCCAAAGTTACCACCATATGCGTCTCTCATTTCATTCTTTCATTCTCACGTTCCATAAACTTACATTGCCCTTTGCCCACATTCATTTACTTTTACGCTACTCAACACACAATCATATCACTCATCTCGTCTCACAAAACATGCTTTATGCCTCAATTAAGCCTTGCCAATCTTCCTTTTCTTTTTTCCTCTATCTATCACAACCACATACCGCTCATGTCCTCCTCACCGAACTCTCACTCATCACAAGTGCCACTCCCTATACCATAAGATTGGGTAACTTACGCATCAAGACCAACATACATGTAAAACAATGCATAAAGAAGCAAAATAACACCTTTGAATTAAACATAATATGCAGCGAAGTCAAAAGATAAGCATATGACCCAAAATAGGGGTCACTAGATCGAGTACATGCCACTCGATCGAGTAAATGACTTACTCGATCGAGTAGGTGAAAGTCAGAGACACGTATAAAAAAAATTACCAGGGCTACTCGATCGAGTAAGGGGTACTCGATCGAGTACCTAGGTGCACTCGATCGAGTGAGGGCCACTCGATCGAGTACCCTACGCATTTCTCAGCACTGTCTAATTTTCGTAAAACGGTCATAACTCACTCGTTTCTTGGTCGTTTTGGGAGTGTGACCTATCGTTAGAATCATAAAAGAACAAGCTATTACCTCCAATTGGAATCACATCAAAATGATTTATGCATCTTAAGTTATAACAGTTTAAAGACAACTTTGCTATAATCAGACGACATAATTATCTGATTTTCTTGTTCAAACAACTTAAAAATCAACAAAGCGAATAAAAGCGACTCAATACTTGTAAAACCACTATCCCTAACCATATGTTACGATCTACCAAAAGCCAAACAATAACATTTATCATGCTCATATAACATTCAACTTATCACTCATGTACTACCGCATACTCATACAATTACAAATCCTATTTCCATGTTACTAATACAACAATATTACAAATCCACTTCGTCACCTAAACATATTCATAATCACGAAATTCATATTTTCATGCAATTGCCACTTCATCTTTTCCAATCAATTCATCTAGTTCAATCACATTCTTCATCTAACAAGTCCATATGATACAACAGTAGACAATTATACGAACTTATTATATAGCTTTACGCAAACAACATTACATAAAATCATATTACACCCCTGGTCGGTTACTAAATCTTTTCGGTAACTTGTCGTTAGGAGCACCTAGACCAAAACACAATTTATAGCTTTACAAACAACTCTACAATTAGTAAAGAGGCAAGTAAAGGTCGGATCCCAAGGGACGGGAATTGAAATGAGATTTCTATTGAGACTAGTGGTGTCTTAGGGGTGTCACAATTTGGGTTGATGTAGAAGGTCACTAAACTAAATAGCAATGAAAGTAAATAAGCAAAATGAATTGTAAGGGTTGTAAACAATTGATAAAAAGCACTAGGGTGTCATGGGGTCATAGGGGATTCATGGGAATTCATCATACAAACATGTTCTCAAATTATAAGCAAGCAATTATTGTTGTGATGGATTGAGTTGGGTTATATCTTACAATCCTAGGAAAGTTTGGGTCCCGGAGCCGAATCGATTAGATTGTACAACACCTACAAGTCGACTTAGTCTTTCCTACTCAACAACATGCATGGTCTAATGAGACTCGAGTTGGTTTATTTCTTACAAGTCTCAATGAAAAGGTAGGTGATGGGTAAAAAATGCAAGGATTCATAGGCTCGCATTTCATCAAACATAACATGTGCATGAGTTGAGATCAAAACAAGCAAGCAAATAAACCATGAAAGCATATTATTTTAAGCATGAATCATTCCCCAAGTTGGTTTCCCCTAATTACCCATTAATCCTAGCTAAGTAACTACTCACTCATTATCATGTTGAACTTGCTAGCAAGGTTGTCAATCATACCAACAAAGTGAAACATGATGAACAAATGAAAGTAATTAGCAATAATTAAATAGGGATTAAGAGAATTATACCTACTAATGATTCCAATAATAAAGCAAAGAATAATAGAAGTACTTGATGCTTGATTGAGAGGTTGTCAATCTCCCAATAATAACCCAAATAATCTTCAATTACCCAAAATAAAGGATGAACAAAAGAGAGATTAAGGAAATAAAACTTGTATTAAAACTTAATTAATTGTTGATTACAAAACTAAAGAGAGATTTGATTGATATTAACTACTCTAAGAATTGATAAGAAGAACATACTCTTCTAATTAGACTAATGGGGTATTTATAGTGGAAATTAGGTGGATGCATTAGGGTTAACTAAGGGCTTAAATAACGATTAAGTCCCTACTTAGGGAAACGCCGGTATTTTCTGAAGGAAGGGCATCTTTCTTGAAGCTTGAAGAAACGAATTTGCGCTGTCTTGGAATCCGTGCGTCTTAGGCAAGGGACGGCGGATTCCGTGTCTCGCCGGGCGTCTTTGGGATAAGACGGGCGTCTTACGATGATCTTTCTTGCCCGAGCGTCTTTGATGGAAGACGCACGGATTGTGGTCCTGGGGACGGGCGTCTTTAGGGGAAGACGGGCGGATTGTCATGCAGCGTACTTTCTTCTTCTTTTCTTCCCTTTTCTTCATAAAATCCTTGGGGATTTCCTCGGGGATGCAAGGATCTTTCCTCATCATTGCCCAACTACTATAATATGTACAAAGGCCTTCTAATCTTGTCTCTCCTTGATGCTTGGTCATTGGATTCAATCAATTTAGTCTCATTTTGCCATGAAAATGCAAGGTTTGCACTCCTTTCCTACCAAGGACACAAAACCTCAAAGAATATGCAAAACAAAGAACTAAAGACAATAAATGACCCAAATATGCACTAAAAAGCATGGGAACAAGGCTAATTCGGGGACTAAATATGCGCTAATTATGGTCACATCAACCCCCTAATCACATGTTACTAGTATATCCCCATTATAAATCATCCATCCTGCAACATCATTATTCATCACATATTATCATATATGAACTACTCCCTTTTTCTACCACATCATTCATCATTCTCATATACGTTTCCAACAATTTAAAACAACATTGTAAACCAACTATCACGCAATCCATGTATTCAGTCAACGACAAATACAATTATATCATCATCATCCTTCACTACACATCTCATATCCTCCACATGCATGCATCCATCGATTCACACAACACACAAGGTAAACACATAGTGATCCCGACTCATATCCCATGTGACCGGTTCAAAATTGTAGGGCTAGTTCGCGACTTTAAGACGTCTCCCAAGCCTTTGCATTAGCTCCAACAACTTTTACCCCGGGTTCATTTTAATTTAACTCCCTATATTCATTAGGTTCATTGGTTATAGGTTTCAGGATCGTCGCTCTGATACCATTTTGTAACACCCTCATACTCCAAGTGCCTTACCAGGACCACTTAAGGCATGGAAGTGCTACCATCTCGGTTACTCGAGGCAATGATAATCATAAGACAATAAAGAAACGTACTTTAAAAGTAAATATAATTTAATTGATTACATGTCTCAAACAAAACTATTAAATGAAATACAAAGTACTCAGAAGGTCGATCCACTGATAAAACTATCAAAGCTACTAGACATCGTCTGACACAGCGGAAGACTTCTAACTGCCACGTGATGACTAATCCCAGCTATCCCATGCGCATCAATCATACCTGCTCAATAACTGCTCACCACCCCCGAATAGATCACCACAGTTTTTAAAACATTTAAACGGGGTCAGTACTAATTACACAAAACAATGCCATAATGAAACAAATACACAAACAGTTCAAACAGCTTAACACAACCCCAGTCGCCATCTCCAATCTCCACACAACTGACTACACACTAAAGTGTGTAGCCCTGCCAGAGTACCCATCGCAACAGGTTACTCCTCGCCGCCAGTGGCGGACCGCAGCCGTTCCCACCTAAACCCCGCTCATCTCCATCGAGCGATAAACCCATGTTCATTAATGTGCACATCCCTCCTGTGGCGGGTTCCACAGGAGACGAATCAAAGGCGTGAAGCCACTCTCGCAAGTGACTCCACTCAGCCAAGGACGCACCCCGAAGAACACAGACAGATAAACAGTAATCACAATACAACCTCAACAACCGTCTGAAACAATCAACAATATGAAATCACAACCGTCTGAATCAACCAACAATAGGAAATCACAACCGACGAAATCAATCAACAATCACTAACTACAGCACAATCACCATACACATCATGTAATTAATACTGAGTAGGGAAACCCTACCTGGAATGCAATACAGTCAGACGACAACAGCTGTTATCAAAAAGCCTCCTCTACGAATCCTCCTCCTAACATAACATCACATATATCACTAACCACACAAAACTAACACAAATCCCCAATTCTCAAAATTAGGGTTTAACAAGACTTAATTAATTATAATAAATTCGGTACGTAGATCTTACCCTCGACGCAAGGATCACAAAGATGTAAGGAAAGATGAATTCCGACCTTCCAAGCTCCGGGATTTGTCAATAATGTGACGAATGCGAAGTACGTAGGTTGAAATCTCTTTTTCAAAGTAATCAGGTTTGTAAAGCGTATTATGAAAGTGACGGAAGTGTTTATATACTAATTCGCATTATTAACAAAACCCGACGAAACATTACCCGTAAACCGGGCTACTCGATCGAGTAACTAACGTACTCGATCGAGTGCCGCCTACTCGATCGAGTACCAAGGCTACTCGATCGAGTACCCTACAGGTCATAAACTAATTTAAATTGCAAAACACCCTTACTCGACAGAGTAAGGCCCACTCGATAGAGTACCAAGAGACTCATAAAACCGTAGTATTACAGTTTTTAAAACAAAAGCACAAGGCCTTGTTACTAAGTTGTGCGTGGAATCTCTTATAAACATATCACAACCTCCTCAATTCCCCGATGTGGGACAACCTTACTATCAATAACTTGGGCTGTTACAATCTCCCCCACTTAAAGAACACAACGTCCTCGTTGTGCCTCCAACTTGACCGCAGCCCAGAATCCTCCCCTGCTAGGTGTGTGACCCGGGTACTCCCGAACATGGGCTCACCACACGGTCGCAGGGTCACTCTGATACCATTTATAACAACCCGACCCACCACGGTCGTAACACAACCCAATAAGATTGGATATGTACCTCTGGGCCCATTACTTGTCCTCACTTAAGCCCAAAAGCACAAGGCCTTGTTACTAAGTGGTGGGTGGAATCCCTTATAAACATATCACAACCTCTTCAATTCCCCGATGTGGGACAACCTTACTCTCAATAACTTGGGGTGTTACACCTGTACTTAACCTGCTCCCCATATGATCGTAAATATCTTGTGGATCGACACAGCCCACCCCGGAAATAGGTGACAATTACAAAGACACAACAAACATCAGTTTCATTAGATAAATAAAGTGTGACACAACTCGAGTGTGTGAACATACAACATGGCTATAACATGCATGAACCACTATCAAGCCACCCCCACCTCGGTACCGGGACACACTCAGACATACCGACAACCACACTGGTACCGGGACACGCCCAGACATACCGACAACTATAAACAGGTACCGGGACACGCCCAGACGTACCGGGTCCGGAAGCCAAACGGATCCCCAACCGGATCCCCTGCCAGCCATCGTGTCTCAACCACATGAGTCCCTCCGTGACTTAAGCCATTAATGTGCACATCCCTCTTGAAGTGGGAAGCTCCAAGAGGCGACTTAAGCGTAAGACGGTCCCCCAACCGTCTTACGTTTCCAAAACAAGACAAATCCTCCAACATATACACTCAAAACCGTCACAATATGAAATGCATGACAGATAATATACACCATGACATGCCAAACATACCATGGATACCATTTCCTCAAATATTCCGACTCATCGAGTCGTCATGACCAACAACATAAAATACGATTCACTCAATGCAATTGAATGATAAAAGTCTCATTTTATAAATAAATGCAAGAATGAAACTGAGTAGAAATAACCCAGCTTTTCGCAAGCTCCATAAGCAAACCCGATCCAATAATAATACCACTTCAAAAAATGTCACCTAATTAAGGTAACTAAATATATTTAATTACTAACTAATCTAAATAATATTAAATAAGAATTCAATTAAGCAAAACCCGTCTTAACTATTTAAAACCCGACATAAACTCTCCTCCCTTAACTGACACCAAGCACCACCTTCGCTGCCTTCGTGGGCCACCACCAGCAGCCATGGTGGCCCATGGCTAGTGGTCCAACAGTGGCGGCAACCACAACGGCAGCCCCACCACGCTCACACACCCGTCACACACACTCACACACACACACAAGCCCGAATCCAACCCAAAATGACCACACTTACCTGCACCGGCCACCGTCCCTGACCACGGTGGGTCCAGTGGCTACCCACTATGACGTGACAACCACCAGCAGCAACAGTAAAACCAACGGCAGCAACAACAACAACACCACCCCGACATCCCTTCTTTGTCCCCCTTGAAATCGTCTTTCCCGCCGCCCTCACAGCCACCCACGACCACCACTCCACTACTGTCCACCTTTTACCCAAGCCTACCTAATACCAGACCAAAACCGACACATAAAGTCTCTAAAAGGGAAGCCCAGACCTGGTTCACTTTGATCCCAAAACTTAACCAAAAAATCACACGGTCAACGCCTTATACGGGTGATCAATGGCAGTCTCGAGGTGGTCAGAGATGGGTCAAGGTCGGGATGGGTTAAAGGTATAAAATAAATAACATAAAGGCTATCATAAGACGGTCTTACCTTACGAACTCAAGGCGGAGGGATAAAAGACGATTAAAATAAGTTTCAATTATGCAAATCAGAAGTAAGTTAAAACATTTTAAGTTGAAATTTTCGCATACTAGGTAAAATCTGACATTAACAACAAGCGTTAAGCCTTTCTTGTTTAATATGACCCAACAACAAACACAAGAATCCGGTTACTGACTCAAAAGTACAAATTTCTAAGCTCATCCATGGTGGGAAAGAAAATTTAACATAAAAATCTGATTTTTGACCATTTTTAATGATATAGAAATCAACCATTACTATGAAATTGAACAAGGTCATGCAATTATTTGATAAAACATGAATAAACATGTATGTATATAAAACTATTTCAAATTTCAAAATGAAGAAGATGAACTCAACTACATGGTCGAGACTTGAGAAAACGGATCAAGAAAAGTGGAGTAGCAAAGTGTAATTCAAACAATAAATCACAATATAAAAATTTTGAATTATTTTAAGATAAATCGATGCTGAAGTTACGAGGTTCGAGATAGAAATGAAAAATTAAGGTAGAAAGGCAAATTTTACACGAATTTCTCAGCTCAACAGGCCCACTCGGCCGAGTACTTAGCGCACTCAGTCGAGCGCAACTCCACTCGGTCTAGTAACAGGTTACTCAATCGAGTGGAAACCTTTCAGAATTTTTCCAGTTTCTTGAATTTTCCCATTCGGTCGAGTGACAGGTCCACTCGATCGAGTGACTCATCCACTCGGTCGAGTGACTGGTCAACACGCTCGAGTACTGCCCCACTCGATTGGGTTTGGTTTGACACTCACTATCTTTGGTACACTACTCCAAAAATCATATATACTCTACCAATAATCATCACCATTAATGCTTTAACAACAACACTAACAAGCTTAAACACGCAAATGATACCTACATGCCAAGATTCGGAACTACCGTCCCTCATATCGACACACACTAATTATATCTACGATATACTACTCACATGAGTCTATTTATCCATCCATCACATGTTATCACATTCTAACAAACGATTCTATCATACGATAAACCTATTATGAGTCATAAAACACATGTATGCATACCACTTTCACTAATGATCATATTCCATGCCATATGCAAACACACATTAAAACCATAACACATATGCATTCATATCACGATTCACATAACATTAAAACCATAACCTACTCATCCAAAATCGATCTCCTATGGCACTTATGTTGTGTTCATTTTACTTAGACTCTCCTAAATTCATTTTTGGTTCATTGGTTTTAGGTTCCAAAATCGCCGCTCTGATACCACTTTGTAACACCCCCTTCTTACCCGGCCAAGGTAATTAGGAAATATTACCATCTCGGTTTCCCGTGGCAGTGAAATCGGAATTACAATTAAAAAACTTTATTAAATAAATAACAAGTTTAGTTATTACAAATGTAAACTAATGAATAAAGTACAACTCATGACATCTATACTCTTCTAGCCAACGAGACTCGTCCCGTTACTCGTCAAGCTCGTCCTGTCTCCTGCGTGCTATCCAAACAACCTGTACTTAACCTGCTCCCCATGTGATCGGAAATATCATGTGGATCGACACAGGCCACCCCGGAAATAGGTGACAATTACACAGACACAACAAATGTCAGTTTCATTAAATAAATAAAGTGTGACACGACTCGAGTGTGTGAACACACAACATGACTATAACATTAATGAACCACTATCAAGCCACCACCATCGCCACCGCGGTAACGGGACACGCCAAGATATACCGATAACCACAAACAGGTACCGGGACACGCCCAAACGTACAGGGTCCAGAAGCGAACCGGATCCCCTGCCAGATGCCGTGTCTCAACCACACGAGTCCCTCCGTGACTCAATCCATTAATGTGCACATCCCTCTTGGAGTTGGAAGCTCCAAGAGGCAACTTAAGCGTAAGACGGTCTCCCAGCAGTCTTACGTCTCCAAAACAACAACACGAATCCTCCAACATATATTATCACAACCGTCACAATATGAAATGCATGACAGACAGTATACACCATGACATGCCAAACATGCCATGGATACCATTTCCTCAAATATCCCGACTCGTCGAGTCGTCATGACCAATAACATGAAATACAACTCACTCAATGCAATTGAATGATAAAAGACTCATTGTCTAAATAAATGCAACAATTAAACTGAGTAGGATAAACCTACCTTTTTGCAAGCTCCAAAAGCAAACCCGATCCACTAATAATACCGCTTCATAAAACGTCACCTAATTAAAGTAATTAAATATATTTAATTAATAACTAATCTAATAATATTAAAAAAAGAATTCAATTAAACAAAACCCGTCTTAACTATTTAAACCCTGACTCAAACTCTCCTCCCTTAACTGACACCGAGTACCACCTACGCTACCACCGTGGACCACTACCACCAGTCATGGTGGCCCACGGCTAGTGGCCCAACAGTGGCAGCAACCACCACTATAGCCCCACCATGCTCACACACCTGTCACACACACACTCTCTCTCTCTCTCTCTCTCTCTCTCTCTCTCTCTCTCTCTCTCTCTCTCTCTCTCTCTCTCTCTCTCTCTCTCTCTCTCTCACACACACACACACACACACACACACACATACACAAGCCCGAATCCAACCCAAATCCGCCACCTTTACCGGCGTCGGCCACCGTTCCTGACCACGGTGGGTCGAGTAGCCACCCACAATGTTGTGACAACCACCAACAACAATAGTAACATTAACGGTAGCAACAAAATCAAACAACAACGCAACAACAACATCATCCCGACATTCCTCCTTTCTCCCCCTTAAACCGTCTTTCCCACCACCCTCATAGCCATCCAAGACCACCAGTCAACTCCTCTCACCACCCTTGACCCAAGCCTACCCAAGAACAGACCAAAACCGACCCATAAAGTCCCTGAAATCGAAACCCTAACCCGGTTCACTTAGATCCCAAAACTCAACCAAAAAATCACTCGGCCAACGCCCTATACGGGTGGTCAACGACAGTCTCGAGGTGGTCAGAGACGGGTCAAGATCGGGACGGGTTAAAGGTTTAAAATAAATAACATAAAGGCTGGTATAAGACGGTCTTACCTTACGAACTCAACGCGGAGGGACAAAAGACAATGTTCCTTTCCTTCTCTTTTTCTCTCTTCTTTGTCTCTAGGATTCTCTCTAATTTTGTGTGGTGGAAAATGCAAATGAAATGGATGAGGAGGGTAGTTGAGGATAAGGGAGTATATGTATATGGTGGGAGTATATAATACATGTATAATGTATTGTTATTATTAATATAATCATTATTAATTATTATACCGTCTGAAGTCCAATTCGCTAAATACCATAAAATATTACTATTATTATATAATTATTAAATACGGAGTATTACATAGAACATAAATAATGAAAAGGTAAAGATCGAGACTTTTAAAGTTGTTCATGAAGACGAGGCAAAGGAGCAAGGAGAGTTTATCAGATATATTGTTGAGTCATTAACTGACGATGATCAAGAAGCGGTGGTTTGCAATTTACATCTCCAAGAGGAGCACGTAAAAGACGGGAGTGAGGAAGACTTGGTTGACGATCTGTTCGTAAATCATAAAGAAGCAATTCTAATCTGATCTTGGGTAAGCAATTACTACATGTTAATGAGAGCTCGGATTTTCAATACAAAGAACCTTATCAATCGCCCCTTGAAATATCAATTGATGAGAAACTATATGGTGAAGAATGTCAATGTTATTTCTTCATGAGATCGATTTCTGGGGTTGTTCATGGTGATCTTACTAGTTCAAGCAAGTATTATTTCATTTTTTTTCTACACATGTGCAAGGAGGGCGGTGGAGTGGAAGGCACAAGGAAATGAGGTTCGAAGGTCTTAAATGCAGCATGGGACGTGTTGTCATGGAAGAGCTCCTAGGAATACTACATAAGGTCATAATTAATATCATGATTAAGTTTGTATGGTTCATATTTGATCCGGGAGGTCGTTTGTCCAAGAATCGGGTCGATTCTTTTTTCAAGAAGGGGAGAATGATGCGGAAGCTGGATGACATAAACGACTCCCTAGGCCGAGCTAGCAACACACCTAAGCTGAGATAGCAACACCGTTTTCCTAATCCGTGTAGGATTAATTATTTAGTTTATTTTACTGTTTTCGAATAAGTTTAGGATATTTAATTATTTTCCTAATCTTTGTATTATTAGATTTCCACAGATCTGGTTGTTAGTTTACTTATTATTTAAATAATGTTTTCTATCTTGTTTAGGAACTTAGGGATTTCTTATTATTCAAGCAACAATTGATTATTCTCATGCCCTACACATTTACATTTCAGTGCATATGGAAGGTTTCATTCATATGCATATTCATTATCTATTAACACCACCTTCCTAGCCTCATCCAAGAATCTAACGGAATTAGGAAATTTCTGTCCAAAAGTGAGCTCCACCATGACATTAACAAAGCAAAGTCTAGTTTTGTCAGATGTTGCCTGATCAGATTTAATAAACTTACTTACCAATCCTGTAATAGTAGGTAGACATGTCTTCTAGAACTTGAGGGGGAAATCATGCATCCTAATCCATGCAGGGACCCTCTTAACCTCTTCTTTCATGAATTCAACATCCATAACCCAAAGTCTTACTATTAATGGCTTATTATCAAACATGTAATATCCTGCTTGTAAAATGTCTTTCTTATCCTTATTGTTCTCAAACCTCACAAGAAATATCCCATTTGACAGGAAGGAGACCTTATCAATGTTCTGCTTATTCCAAATTCTATGAATATAGCCACTGAGTACATCTCATGGAGGATTAGCACCCAATACAAAAGAATAAACAACCTGATTCCGATACTCAAAATCTTCTTTGACATCCTCTGAGGAAAATTGGATGAGATCATCTACGATGTCTTCTTCATTTAGAACACAAACTGTCTAATTTTTTCCACATTTTGTTATCCATATGTTTTCCTCATTAATTTCCTCATCATCTTCGAATTATAATCATTACCTTGCCAGAGTCCTTTTATGTATTCTTCAGGATTGTCCAAGCCTCAATTAATGGAATAATGGAAATGACTCGCGAGATTATTGTCTCGTCGAGTCCTTGATAAATTAAAGATACCACATAATGGTTCTTTTGATTTTCAATGTATGTATTATTGTATTTTTCTTTTGGGTATCCCAAGATGCTTCCTCATTCGCATCTTTGGGTTTTTTGTACCTATTTTGAACTAAGTTTCGTAGTCCTTGTGTAATAAATATCGATTTCATTAATTTAGATATACCAAAGGTCGTATTTCTCGCATTTGAATATTGATACGCACTTTACTTATATTATGTTTGACATGTTTTGAATGTGTAATTTTATTTTGAATTAGTTTTTATTTGTGTGTTAATATTTTATTATTTAAAGTGTCTAGGTTATAACTATGTAGTGATCCTGATGATACAAGGGTTCACTTTTTATATGTTCAGAAAATTAGGATGTTATGTTCATTGGACACCAAAATTAGTACATACGATGTCGTGATGTTTCTAGATAATCATTAAGGTAGTAGTAAATGATCTAGATTATCTTTGTTAATGTTTTGAAACTTTATTTTGCTACATTTATCTAGATTTCTCTAAATTATTTATAACCGGTCACGCTCATCAAGGAAGAGAGAGTTTCCACTTCATAAGATCAAGGAGCTTACATCCCAAAACCAATTGACAATAATGGATGGAGTATGTAACTCCCTCATTTACCCAAGAGCCTTTGGCAGACCTTCCTAAGTAAAAGAGAGTGTTACCATCTCGATTGCTCGAGGTAGTACATATCAAATTAACAATAAAGAACAATTAGGTTAGCTTTAATACCCTCAAAGTGAAATAATTAATGATTACAACGTTATCAAATCGTAGAGTACATAACAGAAGCATGGTTTCAAAAACATTAAAGCATCTAACTGCAACTACAGTAAGCTCAGTGATATACTCTAATGGTGATCAATGCATCCTTCATCCTAGCCAACACTCACAGCACATCCAAGCTAAATACTTGTTATAATTCACTACACACCATTTGCTGGAAATATCAAATGGATCACCGCAGGTAGTGAAAATAAACAACATAGGAAAAGCACACGTCAATTAAAGTATGCTCATAAAACACACCAAATCAATCGGAATCCAATACAAACACCACCCAACAACGTTCGCAATCACGGCTGAGGCACTCGAATCACATGGAGCACCTGCTTGGCCTCGGTGGTACTATACTCAAAGGACGTACCTGCTCGACCAGCCAACAATCAGTGGCACTCCACTCACAGGGCTCACCTGCTCGGACACGTCAGTATTCTACTCACAAGGTGCACCTGCTCGACCGTCCTCAAACCCAGATCATTAATGTGCACATCATTCTTCTGGGTGGGAAACCACAAGAAACAACCCGGGGGGAGCCAATCTCCCAATTGGACTCCTCACCACAATAATCATATACTCCCTCCTATTCACTCATTTCCTCCCTCTTTTCTTATTTATGATAGTCGGATTTTCTTCCCTCCTTCTTCTTTGGAAGGTTTTGTGTGGTCCAAAATCAATTATATGTGGGGTAGAGAGTTTTGTGTTGTCCAAAATCATTTTCTTATTTCTTGTGCAAAATGGAAAGAGAAGAAATGAGTAAATAGGAGGGAGTACAAGATAGTCAATATCAAGAATCATACAAATCATCGTAATCATCAACTTTTAGAATTAGAATTAACAACATAGACATAATCATTCATATAACCATAATTGAATAGGGAAAATCCTGCCTTTGACAAATCCGTGTATAATCACATCCGTTCATATAAACACCAAACTCTCTCTCTCTCTCTCTCTCTCTCTCTATCTATCTATCTATCTATCTATCTATCTATCTATCTATCTATCTATCTATCTATCTATCTATCTATCTATCTATCTATCTATCAGATATCGGGTGAAATGGGAGAAGAGAAACTGCCTCCTAGGGTTCTTAGGCTTTTAGAAGAGAGCAGAAATGAATTGTATCCCGACTCATTCTAAACCCGAATCCTTAAATACAAAACCGTTGAACTGCTACACTCGATTGAGCATCACACGCTACTCGACCGTGTGACACCTACTCGGTCAAGTACCCCACTCTACTTGACAGAGTAACACCTAATCGGCCGAATAGGTCACCGTGTACCCTTTAACAAGGCATAATTGCACTCCAAAAGGCACAGAGGATCCCCAACTAATAAGGTCCTAAAAGGGACGGGTATTATAATCTTCCCCCCTAAAATGAACTTTGTCCCGGAAGTTCGCCCAACACCTAAGTTACACGCACCAACGCTACTCTGCCACCACACGCCTTCACTCTTAAGTCTCACCATCGCTACTATTTCTTGACAATACTTGCACAGCACACCCATATACTAACATTAGCTGTAACAACCCCGTACACAAAGATTCCTTACCAAGGACCATCCCGGTGTATGAAGGTATTACCATCTCGGTTACCCGAGGTAGTAGATCAAATAAACAATGAAAGAACACTTATTAAATATCTTTAAGCTTTTACAACGGTGATCAAAGAAACAAGATACAAGAAGACGACTCCAAAGACTACTAAGCCTGAATGTTGTAGACTTCTACTTCGGTAGCTTGATGACTCGAATCCTTTCCTAGCCCACAAGCCACTGGACTAACTATACCTGACAGACCAACTGCTCACCATCCCGAATGGATCACCACAGGTTTACAAAATAACAATAACAACGGGGTCAGTTACTGTATAATTAAATAATCAAAGTAAGGCCAGTACGAAAGATGAACACTGATCATCAGCCACCTCCAACCCCCAATCACAAGCCGGTGGGGAACCTTAGCCACATCCACCAAGGTCACACTCATCAACGAGCAATAATCCTGTCCCTTAATTTGTACATCCCCTCACGTGGTGGGTTCTACGGAGGGCGAACTAGGGTGTGAAGCCACTCCCGCAAGTGACTCCACCACAATCATCACAACACCAAAACCAACACCAACACCAACACCAACACCAACACCAACACCAACACCAACACCAACACCAACACCAACACCAACACCAACACCATCACCAACACCAACACCAACACCAACACCAACACCAACACCAACACCAACACCAACACCAACACCAACACCAACACCAACACCAACACCAACACCAACACCAACACCAACACCAACACCAACACCAACACCAACTCCAACACCAACACCATAGATGATCACAATATCAATCACACAACAGTTACCACATAAATATTAATTCAATTAAACAGTAAAACTGAGTAGGAAACCTTATCTTATCGCCAAGCCATAAAAATGCATCCAACAAACAGCGAAGCAAGATTCCGAGATGCATCCAAGTGATGCGAACCGACGATGACGACGACGATATCCTCGCTTGCATCCTCATATGTAAGCCAATCCCCTTCCATGGCCAATGTCTAGGCTAGATGAGAGTGTATGGCAAGGTGGGTGATAGGTGATAGAGGGATATATAAGGGTTAGAGAGAAATGGAACCGTCGGAAATGAAATAAAATTCACGAACTAACGTTTTATAATTTCGCGTCCGCAGCGGCTATACTCGGTCGAGTACTCTCATACTCGGCCGAATAAGCCCTACTCAGTCGAGTGTTACCACCACTCGGACGAGTAGTCCATACTAGGTCGAGTAACAGGTATGTAAGTCTCTTCTCCTCTCACTTATCCCCTTTCTAAGGTCTTCCGTGGTCAAAAGGTCGGTCAAAGAGTCCTTAAACAGGGCGGGTATTACAGTCTACCCCCCTTAAAAGGAACTTGGTCCTCGAAGTTCAACCCATGCTTCCCATCCGCGATGACGGGGACACAAGAAAAGGCATATCGATTTACAAACAAGACACATAAGATGTACAAGACCACAAAGTGTCACCACTACCCATTCCATAAATTAAGTTTATGACGAATCGCTAATGAAGTTAAATGAATGACAATGAAACATAGAAAAAGAAGGTGAAGCACAAAGGAACTTTGGTCGTCTTGTTAGAACTTTTATATGAACCTTTATATCGCGATGTTATGTACCCCTCTAAGAAGGAACTTCGTCCCTGAAGTTCATTCCACCCAATAACCCAGGTCAACCGAAAGCAGAATAACAACAATTATGGAACATATACCCTGGTACAAATCAAACACACACCTTTACACGTAAGTAAACAATCACTTTATGAATGTCAGTCAAGGAAATGATACACACAACATACTTGATGAACTGCAAGGAGTATGAAATGCCATTATCCTTGATTAAAGAGGGGCTACTACTACTACTACTACTACTACTACTACTACTACTACTACTACTACTACTACTACTACTACTACTACTACTACTACTACTACTACTACTACTACTACTACTACGATTATTATCCACAATTACACCACGTATTACCTTTACCGTCGTACCTTTAGCTTTCCCATATGTCATGATCACGTATACAAGGTACCTCATAATAAGGTCCGGAGAGACTAGCAAAGTATTGAAGCATACACAGGACCAAAGTGTTAACCACTTAAGGCTATAACGATGTTCAACCACATGGGGCACATTTTCCGGGTACTCATCCGAGTATAATAGTGTACTCGGTCGAGTAAGCGCTACTCGGCCGAGTATGCCGTTACACTCGGTCAAGTTTTCGTGGGCAGAGAGCAAATTTTCGACATTAGGCACAAGTTTGCCAATGATCATACCTGCACAAAGTCACATACTCCATTTCCAACTAAAAGATTATGTCTACGAGGTCTCAAACATAGCATGCGAAAACAAATACTTATGGTCAATTACAATTATCCAAAAGTAAAGAGTACGATAAATAACGATAAATATCCATCAACAAACCGAAAACAAATCCAGAAATACCACGAAATCACACATCCGGACCCTCCTCCATGTCCTCACCACCATCTGCACCGGATGTCCCAGCTCCTGATATACCTGCTCCCTGAAAAGCTCAAGCTGAGTAGCCTCCACCGCCTAGCTAACTGCCATAGTTGGCTCCCCACGGTCCCGCGAGGCAGCCAAACTCAGTCTCCTCTGGCGGCCTCCAAAAGCCAGGATCAATTCCGTAACTGTGGAAGACTCCTGTGTCCACTCTGGGTCCCCTCCACCAAACGGGTCGTGCCAACTCGGTCCTTATACCCTGGTTTTGGGCCATCTCATGCATGTTCCAGAGCACCAAGGTAGTAGAGATCCGCTCAGTCATGTCACTCACCTGCATCCTAGGATCATGAACTGTGGGGTAGGGCGAGTACTGCGGTGGGAAAAAGCTCGGTGTGGAGTAACAGGGCTCAGTCTCAACCTCGTCCACCCTAGACGCTCTGACTCTACGGGGCTCACGTGGCGGGGGAGGAACCTGCTATCTCTCAGACGTCGTGGTAGGCTCAGGTAGGTCTACGAGAATGGTGGGGTCGATCAAGTAATACTGAGGCCCGGGTCTAGGTACACCACTCCCTGGGTCATACTCAGCCAAATGGTCAACCACGGGTAGGTGTGCGGGATCAGGAAGTACCATCCACGAGGATCCTCTCACTCTCCAAGCATATGACCCATCATCCATCTTCCTAAGCCATCTGTTATTACGCCAATACTTGGCGTTCATGGTAGGTACGGTATCAAACAACTCATCCCCTGATGGAGGTGGAGCCTCAATGTCGGTAAGCCTCTCAGATAAACGGGTCACTATGGCCCCGCAAGAGATGTGACGGTTCTGAGACCGTGCCATATTGTCCAAGCTAGGGCATACCACCCCCGGAGCACTATAGTAAAAAGGCTTCTCCCAATAGAGGTTAAGGTAAGACATTAACAACATAACCTCATGAGAATTCAGCTTACTCACATCGTCCCTCGCGTACAGAAGGCGGGTTATCATCCTAAGAAACATCCGGAGAGATACATGCTGAACATCATTGATCAGCATGGCACTAGCACTAGGAGCATGTCGGCCAGTCAAGTACGGTAGGTAAAGAGGTGCCCCACTGTTCTTTTCTACATCACTAAGGTATCCCTCCTCCTCTGCCTTTAGGCCCAGGTGGCCCGCAAACTCATCAAGGGTCAACTAATGATCCTCATTCATAAGGCGAAAAGAAACGGTTTTTCCCCTCACATCATACACAAAGGAGCTTAAGAACTCCAAGGTTAGGTAGGAGTAGGACTTCTTTCGTAAGTGGTAAAGCCCTTCCATACCCAAGATCTCAAAGATATGCACTATATCCGCGTTAACCGCCAGAGTCTCCAAGATATTAGGGTTCACACACCGGTTAGGTTTCATGGTCCGACTCATTAGAGCTACAAAGGCATTACACTGCTTGAAGTCAGAAAAGATTACCGATGGATATTCTTTCCCCGGAGGAACGATAGGGTCTTGGCTAGATTGACCCGTCTCCAATTGAACATTGGCACTAGTCTGATTCTTGGCTGGGGCTTTTGCTTTCAGCATGCTGCAAAAAGATGGATTTTAACAAGAATATTTCTAGAAATTTTGCCATAGTGCGGATTGTTTTTTTTTTCAATTCATACATTTTTAAGACGAAGTTTTAAGGCGGATCCTTCTTGCAAAACACAAAACATACTATCCAAGAGGAGCATTTTTATCACCAAATAATCCTTTAAAGAACATCCTACAACAATCTAAAGAACCAAAAATCCAACTTAGGGCAAAACCCTAGAAAAGTTTTTCGTAACATAGAGGAGCGATTTTAAATGATGAAATCGTTTTTTTGAAGGCATAGGTGATGTTTGTGAACAATTAAACCCAAAATATCAAAAGAGAAACACCAAATTTAGATTATACAAGCTACGAATTCGAAATTTGAACAAGTTCTACCATAAATCGATAACAAATTGACGAAATTGATTAAGGACTTTACCTTGATTGGGGTTTTGAGCAAACAAGATGGAAAATGCACAAGCAAATACCAATACAATTGCCCAGGAGTTTTGAGAGAGAAAGAGTTTTGAAGTTTTATGAGAGAAAGAATAAGATGGGAGGCGGAAATAAGAAGAAAAGAAGAAGATATAGGGTTTTTAGAGCACACCTGCTTGAGTCGCGATAAATGGGTACTCGGTCGAGTATGGCTTACTCGGTCGGGTATTTGGTCTGCTCGGTCGAGTATCCAGAGGTCAGTAGCACGTCTATATTTACATTCCGGGTACTCGGTCGAGTGCCTTCCTACTCGGCCGAGTGTGGCCTACTCGGTCGCGTTTAAACTTTACTCGGTCGAGTTCAATAGAACAGAAACGGAATTTTAGATTTAAAAGTTTCCTGCAAAACAAATAACAACGTTCGGAGTCCCATACGATCGAGCTCGTCACCGTTAGACCCTAATTCTGTCACATCAAAACGCACCACAATTATAACCGTCATTAAATTAGTTTACGAGTCATACAAGTTCCTTACACAAAAACATAGTAAGCAATTCACATCACAACTAAGGCACCCAACTAAACTTGAATACACCACATATAAGACCGAGCTACGAACTTACATTCATACACCTCATTATGCATTCCTACACACATACCACACTTCATTATTCCTATGTAAATCACGTACCACACCAATCATACACGACGTATATCACGTTCAATTATGTGATTTTCTGACCACACATTACCTTGCTCAACTCATATCCTCCTGTTATAATTAATCCTTTAACTTGCAACTTACTCAGGCACAACATTAAGCACACATATCACCACACAAGTTACTATAACAAGTGCATACGACATGCACACTTAACACAAGACATTCCTATCATCTACCCTTCTACGGTGGCTAGCTTAAGCATGATTAAGGCCGGGATTTTGAAATGAGGGCGCCTTCTTTCCCAAAACCGACATAAGGGGCCCCAACACACATACACCAGGTTCATTTTAATTTGACACCCGAAATTCATTTGATTCATTGGTTCAGGTTCCAAAATCGTCGCTCTGATACCACTTTGTAACACCCCCGTACACCAAGATGCCTTACCAAGGACCATCCCAGTGTATGAAGGTGTTACCATCTTGGTTACCCGAGGTAGTACATTAAATAAACAATGAAAGAACACTTATTAAGTATCTTTAATCTTTTACAACGGTGATTAAAGAAACAAGATACAACAAGACGACTCCAAAGACTACTAAGCCTAAATATCGTAGAATTCTACTTCGGTAGCGTGATGACTCGAATCCCTTCCTAGCCCGCAAGCCACTGGACTAACTTTACCTAACATACTTACTGTTCACCATCCCCGAATGGATCACTATAGTGGTACAAAACAACGAGGTCAGTTACTGTATAATCAAATAATCAAAGTAAGGCAAGTACGAAAGATGAACACTGATCATCAGCCACCTCCAACCCCCAATCACAAGCCGGTGGGGGACCACAACCATACCCACCAAGGTCCCCCTCATCAACGAGCATTAACCCCGTCCTTTAATATGCACATAACATCCCGTGGCGGTTTCCACGACGGGCGAACTAGGGTGTGAAGCCACTCCCGCAAGTGACTCCACCACAATCATCACAATACAAAAACCAACATCATACCATCCCCAACACCAACACCAACACCAACACCAACACCAACACCAACACCAACACCAACACCAACACCAACACCAACACCAACACCAACACCAACACCATCACCATCACCATCACCAACACCAACACCAACACCAACACCAACACCAACACCAACACCAACACCATAGATGATCACAATATCAATCACAAAACAAATACCACATAAATCTTAATTCAATTAAACAGGAAAACTAAGTAGGAAACCCTACCTTATCGCCAAGCCATGAAAATGCATCCAACAAACAGCCAAGCAAGACTCCGAGATGTATTCTAGTGATGCAAACCGATGACGACAACGACGATATCCTCGCTAGCATTCTCATATGGAACCCAATCCCCTTCTATTGTCAATGTCTAGGCTAGATGAGAGTGTAGGGGCAAGGTGGGTGAAATTTGTGTGTGATGGTTATTAAATTATACCTCGCAAGTGCACGATTGTCATTGTACACTATTGATGGTCGATCCCACGAGGAGCTAGGAAGAGTATTAATCGTTCTAATCCTTAAGCTTAGCTAAGTCAATAAAAAAAAGGTGAGGGTAATTTTCTAACATCTAAACTAAACAAAATAAAATGCAATTTAACAAGAGAGGTGAAAATGAGCAAGATAAAACTAAGGTGTAATTCAAATGATTAAAAAGGCCTAGAACTCGGTTCTCCCACAACAATTTGTAATTCCACATCACGATTCCCTAGGCCAATCATAAGGATAGACAAGCAAGGGGGAGATGGCTCTAATTCGCCAACTAACTCCCCCTCGGGCTCATAATAGGACACTAGCTCTACCCACCAACCCCCCTCTCGGGTTCGAAGGTCGGAATCCCTAACTTAACACCCAACTACCCCGAAAACATACATTTTCCCGAGGTAGCCTATTAGTTGGCTAAGGTCACTAAGCACCCATCGTATTCCGGGTCATCCCACTCCTCCTCTCGGAGGTCGATTTCAAACGCTAGTCTAGAGGTACCCTCTCTTGGTTCTCCCTTTCGGTCTCAACCTAGGTTAGTGATAAGACCGATTTCCGGGTATCCCATTCACAACCTAACCAACTCTCGTTGGTGGACAAGGGTCACAAATCGACAATTCCCAAAATCGGTCCATAAACCATATCAATCCTCTAGACTACCCTCACTAATCTCCCCCAACAATTAGCCTTTATGTGAATCAATTAATGAAATTATTCATGTCGGGTCAAACCGAGTCCTAGTAAAAGACTACTCACTAATCATGGTTCTTAAGACAATAAAGACGGATTCCTTAAGCATAAACATGATGGAGGAATTAATTCTACTACTAATCATGCAATAACCCAACAAAGCTAAGAGGAAATGCTAATTTAATTAAGAAGAACAAGGATTAAGACAAAAAGACTCAAACTTTAACACAATCACCCAAAGGTTCAACCTTTAGATGAGAAACAACAATGGTGAACATGAATAAGATGAACAAGATAGAGACAATAATAATCTAACAACAAAAGAGAGGAATTCAAGCATAAACAATTAACAAAACTTGAATGAAAGTAAAACATAAACAAATGAAATTAAGGGAGAGAATTGTACCGACAACATGGAAACTTTGAATTGATGGAATGAAGAACTTGGATAAACAAGAGAATAATTTTATTAATTTTTGAGTAAAGATTACAATTTGGGTAAGAGGAAAATAAATTTAGGGTTCTACAAAATATTTAGAAAGGAAAATAATCTAACTAGTCTAATTGATTGTCTAATTCTAAGGTAGTGTAATATGTAATGTGTAAGGGTGTGTCTTTTATACTAATAACTAATCTAATAATAATACTAATAATACTAATAATAATAATAATAATAATAATAATAATAATAATAATAATAATAATAATAATAATAATAATAATAATAATAATAATAATAATAATAATAACAATAATAACAATAATAACAATAATAACAATAACAACAATAACAACAATAACAATAATAATAATAATAATAATAATAATAATAATAATAATAATAATAATAATAATAATAATAATAATAATAATAATAACAACAATAATAACAATAATAATAATAATAATAACAACTTTAATAATAATCTAAGAACTCTCCTAATACCAACTAAAGATACGGAACAAAAACAAATCAAAAAGGGAAAGGGGATTTTAATCGACATAGAGAGTCATAGCACATGGGTGTGGGAGCCGGTTTTGCCGGCGGCCGTCCTGGGCACCGGTAGCGAGACCATCGAAGCAAGGAGGAGAATTAAATGTTTGCTGTTGTGTGTCGGTTGAGCTGCTGCCGGGGCACCGGTAGAAGATCACAAAAATGATGCGAGATCTGAAGAGGTGTAGTCTATGCCGGTCTGTCGACTGTCGGTTGCTATGCCGGTAGCGAGACTTTCACAAAAAAGTGGGGAAATTGATGTTGTGCCTACCGGTAAAGGATGTCGACTACCGAGGCACCGGCTCGGAATGCAATTATTTCATATTGCCTGGGTTTCGGTCTTGAGTCAAAGATGGCGCAATATGATGGTGTTGGTGGCGATTATACTGACGATTCAGGTGGTGAAGTGATGATGATGTGGTAGTATGGTGTAATGGTGGTTTATGTAGATGGTGAATGAATGTCGGGTAGAATGAGGGTGGCTGCCATGGTGGTTGATGGTAGTCGAATTAATGAAGAAGGTGGTTGGAGGTGTTGCTCGTGGTTGGCGAGATGAGGAGCAATAGCACAGTGGTTGTATGGATGCAGGTTGTGAATTGATCGGAATTGGAGAGAATTGCTGGTGGTTTTTGTCGGCTATGGATTCGGGAGATCAGAGACAAATGACGGCGATGGCTGACCTGAATGTTGGGTTCTGATGGCGGATTATGGAGGTGTTGTTGATTAATGGAGATGAATGGTGTTAATGGTGGCTGTGTTGGGTGATTAATGATGGTGACGGGAGCAGGAGTGAGCTTTAATGGAGGATGAAAATGGTCAATGGTGATGATGAAGATGAAGTAGCTTGACTTTTGCAAAGTCAAATGTTGACTTAGGGTCTTGGTTGCTTTACTTGTTCACTTTTTATTATAATAAAATCCGTCTCAACCCGCTTTGCTTTTCAATTTCCGTCTCATTACTCCACCTTGCTTTCCCGTTTCACCTACATATTAATAAAATAATAAAGATGCGAATATTATGAAAAACCGATTAATTATTAATATAACTAATATGACTAATTATTATAAATTAGTTAATTAAATGAGCTTATTAGACAATTAAGCACACAAAATTGAGTCGGAATTAGGTATAAATGCGGGGCAAAATATAACCAAAATACGACTCATCAGTGAGAGAGGGATATATTAGGGTTAGAGAGAAATGGAACCGTCGGAAATGAAATAAAACTCACGAACTCACGTTTTATAATTACGCGTCCGCATCGGCTATACTCGGTCGAGTACTCTCATACTCGGCCGAGTAAGCCCTACTCGGCCGAGTGTTACACCACTCGGCCGAGTAGTCCATACTAGGTCGAGTAACAACTATGTAAGTCTCTTCTCCTCTCACTTATCCCCTTTCTAAGGTCTTCCGTGGTCAAAAGGTCGGTCAAAGGGTCCTTAAACAGGGCGGGTATTACACTAGCACTCTACACCACACACCTACACACTCACTCCATCCGCCACCCCTTTCCTAACACTTCACTTCAACAGACTACCCCTTTTTGGCAACTTGATCGGATAATTCTTTTTCACCTTCTCCCAAAATATTACAGAATAGCTCCTTAATTTAACAAGTAGATCACACTCCTCTATTTCTCCAATGTAGAAGACCAACATGTGATATTTTCGCAATTTTTAATTCCTTGAAGATACTACATTCTAGCAAAAATGAAAAAAAATACCAATAAAGATAAAAAAGACAAAAAAAAATTAGTAGCTGACTTAGGCAAATAAAATGGAGAAAGAAAATGACAAGAAAAAGGCTCCAAAATCATGCCATTTCGACATTGTGATCCATGAATATTGCCTATGTTACCCTCCAAGGGAGTACAAGCTTGAAAGTACTAAATACTAACTTAAGGTAATTAAAATAGTTATTACACATGCATCAGACAAATGAAGAAGACAAACCAAACCCTTTTTGTTTTTCAACAAATTATTCTTCATTATGCAAAAGTCTTTCATGTTATTTAGCGGGGCTCAACCTTTTTTTGGAGTTACATAATCTGTCCTCTTCATACTTGTTCATACTACAACTTCCAAATATTACTTTTTATTTACCTTAGATAATGTTAAGTAACCACTCTTCCATTTTGATGTGGAGGGCGATGTCAAAATAACTGAAGGATAAAATGAGTTTACTTTATCTGGTAAATATGACGAGTTTTATCCAATGACATTGTCCGGTTATTTTCTTATAACAAGAATCTATGATATGTGACAATAACTAAAAAATCCCCCGGGCCACAACTACATTGCGTACATACTCATAAAACCTTAAAACAAGTAGTTATACGCCGTAAAATGATTTAAAGTGACAAGTCTTGCATTACTTCGTCTGACGTCTTAATGTGTGATCAATCTAAATATTTATAAATTTATCTTTCAAGTATGTGTGTAAATGAATTGGTATAATAATAGTAAAACAATTTTTAAAAACGTGAAATAAAAATAGATTTTCTAAAGGAACTTGTAGTAGTTGATTGGGATTAGACCTGGCAAAACGGGTCACTCGGGTCGGGTACGGGCCGGGTCAGTTTGGGTCGGGTCATTTCGGGTCTGTCACATATTTCGGGTCGGGTTGGGTCGGATCGGGTCACTTTCGGGTTTCGGGTCTTTTCGGGTGATCTGTTGTCGGGTCATTTCAGGTCGGGTCATTTTCGGGTATAGGTCATTTTGGGTCGGGTTGCTTTTGAGTTAATGGCTAAGCACTTAAGTTAATATTATTTTGATTAAGAAATACTATTTTGCAAATTTAACTATTATTAGAGATTATTGTTACCAATAAAACTTTATTTTGATATATATAGTATTAATATGAGTTAGTACTAGTCGTTTCGGGTCATTTTGGGTCACTTCAAGCCATTTGAGATCAGGTCAGTTATGAGTCGAGTCTTTTCGGATTGGGGCACCTCGGGTCGGGTCAATATTGGGTCAGACAATGTTCGGGTCGGGTCTGGGTCGGGTCGGGTCAATTTGGGTTTCGGGTGATATTCGGGTCAAGCAAGTTCGGGTCATTTTCGGGTCTCGGGTCAGGCTTTTCGGATCGGGTCATTCGGGTCTGACCCATTTTGCCAGGTCTAATTGGGATGCATGGTATGATCAACTTTCTAGCTAATGCATGCTATCAAATTGGAATATTGTTGCAGGACACTTGCATGTATACCTAGCGTTAGCAAACAATTCGTTCATTTTTAAATCAATATAATTATATGCTAACAACCGACTCAGTAGCTAGACTACTAAATTATTGACACCAGAATGACTTGTTTGACATTTGAAAATAAACAGTACTGACAAAAATCCAAGCATTCTAGTCTAATAACACTAGTTTATTTCCACCCTATAAAATTTTGATATTAAGGGAATATACTTATCTTTTTTCATGGCGAGTGAAATTGCAGTTACTGTTTTGTAACAATGCAGTTAGTAGACTGTACATTTGTTATATTATAAGTGGTTAGATAGTTTCTGAGCATTATAATAAAGTTTTCGAGTTTTATATTAAAGATTATGAGCTTTTTTATAAAGTTTCTCAATTCGGTCAATTCAATATTAAACTCAAATAATTACAATATAGCTCAGATATATTTGAGTTTTGTTATCAAAAAACTAAAATATAACTTATAAAGTTTATAAACCTCGGAAAAAAATACACATAAACTGGTAGGGAAAGGACTAGGTCGCTAAATATTAGGATTAAACTACCAAATTAGAAATTTATAAACCAAACACTACTACAAATATGGACAAAGAGAACGGTCAAAAACCGTCCTTAAAGCTTAAATGAACCGTCCTAAATTCACCCGTCCTCATTGCCTAAGAGGACGGTCGACGAAAAGTCAAACCGTCTTCTTTTGTAGTTAATAAGAAGACGGTTGTGGCTATGAACCGTCTTCTTTTTATAATCTAAGAGGATGGTTCCATGTCTAAACCGTCTTGTTTTGTAAACATGGCGCGCCTAAATTTTGCTCATCTTCATCACGGTTCATTAAGGAACTGTCATCTTCACATTTTCTTTGAAATCAATTTAGCGCGTAATTTATGAATATTTCTAGCATGATTTTGGCACAAATCCAAGCTCTTTCACCACTAGATTTTTTTTTAAGAATATATAAAATCGTTTCATTATGCTTTATAGCTTAAAAGTCGTATAGCTAAAGTATATCCTTTTACATTTGAAAAAAACAAACAAATTTTTCATTAATAATCTAAATCCAAGCAAACAAAATAGGATAAGTTTTAACCCGAAAATATATACTAATGCCAATTAATCATTTAACACAAGCACTAACACGAGTCAGGTTTTGGGACATTTCCCTAAAAAATTCTGTTATGCCTATGCCACTGGGAACTCCTTGAACAACTGGAAACTCGACGGAGTCAAGCACACAATCATAGCTCCAACATTTTCTCAAAAGTCTCTCTCACCAAAAAGATGTCTCCACCTGTTTCCAAAAATTATCTCCACAGCAAATATTTGCCTTCAAGTCTTTCACTGCATAAAAAATGGGACAACTTATCAACAACAAGTAATAATACCTCGGGTAGCCAAAATGCATTTTCGGAAAATACGTGATAAAGCACATCGCCTAGGAAATTCATGTTGCACGTAAAATATAATAGAAGAGAAGCAATTATGTTCTAGAGCAGGTAACCCAGACTAAATGCTAAGGAAATGATTCAAAACACGGAAAACGATTCCCTCGCTCTACTAAAAAATGTCCCTAGAAGGCCATTCTCACTTCAGACTCAAATCCTACCTACAACTACAAGTTACGTGACTTTCAGATATCTAGTGTAATGGGACAACATTTTTCGAAGGCCTTTTTTAGTTCATAAAAGCCAACTTCCGGTACAACTAAGAAATCAGAGTTGCTACAAATAATATGATCTTTTTTTTACAAAAGTTATTTTCTGGTGGAATCTTTAAGGAACAAATATTTTATGTATCAATGAGAATAACAGATGTTATGAATGCGATAGTTCTTAATACTTAACTACTGTTATCTAATATTTTCTGTCTTATTATTGGATTGTGATAACTATCACGATGAGTTATAGAGGTAAGACTAAGATAGAAATTCTAAGAATAACTTACTATTAGAATAGTGTCCTCTAAAATATTCGAAAAAAATGTCATTTTCAATTAAAAATGCAATCACGCCATATTCTACAAAGCGGGATACCTCGTGTGTGTTGGCTAGCGCATGTTCATAGTTGCATCACTCCTACCTCTAATTAGTAAATGGTAACAATTGCGAAAAGTAAGCCTGAAGGGCCATAACAATGACATAATAATCAAAGCATAACAGATTGAAAGCGAATGACAGATTTGGATACGTAACTTACATTATTCATTGATGTCTGAAAGTTTGCGAAAACAGAGTGAATTAGATGAATGTTGCACCTTTCGTCACCCTTTCTCCTTAGAAACTAGAACAAAAAATAATCAGAAAAAGATTTCAATAGAAAATATTTTATCTAACATAATCGACACCCTAACTCTTACTTTTTACCTTCTTAACAGAACATCGTTCTTTTGATAGTTTCATGCACATCATAATCAATGGGATCCTATTTGGAGACATTTAGTTAGCATACATGAATGGAAATAACACTATACATTCAAAATAAATCAAAGAGCTTACATATTAGCCAAGGCATTTTTTTTTTTCAAAACTTGGTGAGCTCTTGCTTCTCGAGTTCCATACTAAACCTGCACTGTACCTGAACAAAAGTATAAAACAATTACAATCATCATAATTAATCCCACTAAAATACTAAATCACCTTCACTTTTAAGGCAGTATGGGTTTAGATGAGAACCGTTTCTATCAGAAAATGAAAGTGAAGTATTATGTGTTATCACAACGCCATCTGCAAGCACCCAAAATCAATAATATTAGAGCAAATTATGAACTAACCACCAATTACTAAAAAATAATGTTTGAAACCATCACTAAGTTCCACACATCGCAATTCATCCGTACCCAAGTCTTCACCATACGGCTCCATATTTAATTTAGTTATACCTGTATATAAGAAACATATTAGAAATAATATAATCCAAAAGTAATTTACTCAAAAGATTATATCACTGGTCACCAGCACGACAACACCAACAGAGAAAAATAGAATGGTTTATCAAACCATATTTGAAAAACACACCAGGATGAAGTAGCCCAATTGCTACATTGATGCTGGGTTGATGGGGCGTAGTCCTATAGACCAATCAAATAAATGCATTTAGAAAACATTCACACGGACAAAATCAAAAGAAATTGCATTTGGAAATGTTTCACAATGGAAGTCAAACTTGTGCACTGAAAATTGTCTATTACAATATTTGTAGCCTATTTATATAGACCGTCACACACATACGAATAAACTACAATGTCAGCTCCAATAAAGTAGCAAAGTATATAGTGGCGGAAAAAAGGGGCAACGGCGGCACCTCAACAATGAAAAAATTGAAAGTTCTAGTTAAAATATTGGATCTTTTTTCCTAGTTTGTTCCATTGCATCATTAGTTGGCACTTCTAAACTCTAAATACCGGTTTCGCTGCTAATAATCATTTCCTTAACAATAAGCATAATAAGAATCGTAATTTGGTACTCCTATGAAAATGACAATTGTGACTCAATATAACAGTGGCTCTTCTAGTGCAGTTTGCAAGATACACTTCAGTTGACAGTATAACAGTGGAGAGTAGTGCCCGTGAATGAGCAATCTATCTACGGGTTTACTGGACATGAATTTAGTAAGGATTAAATCATTTCTCAAACTAGTTTACGAAATTAAACACTTAAGTCGAGAGGATGTCTGATTACTAGACTTTACCAATATGGAATCTACTATTCTTATATCCTTTCTAAGCAACATAACGTATGTCACATTAATCCATTGGAGGACTAATAAATGGAGTAAAAATATGTTGTAAAAACCATCACAATGACTCAAAAATTACCTCAAATGCATCTTTAGTCTCCGCTAATCAACTACGGGCATAATGCACCCCATTCATTTGTTTTATTATGCTCACATGTTAATAAAGCAATTCCAAATAAGATAGATATGTATATAAAATAGCTCTTAGCTTTAAATAAAATACCAACTTGTTGAAGGTAACTACCAGTAAGTTAAAATTTCACTTAACATCGTGGCTGTATTTTCGCTTAGCATTATACCCGTAGTTGGTTTGCGGAGACTAGTTCAGGACCTCGAGTAAAACACAAAAAAAAAAGTGTGGGAATATGGTGACTTAGGGCAAGTGGGTACATTGAACGATGACTACCAGTAACATCAATCAGTAATATAACGATGAATAGGCGTGAAGAGGAGAAAATAGCGAAGTACTAATACACACTAATCATAAAATAAAATGGATCAATGAGTGAAATACATACAATAATTAAGGGCGTACCGGAGTTGAGGCATGCAGCGGCGGACTGAATGAAAGCATAGTGATCGCGGTGACATCAGGCAAGTAGGTAGATAAGCGGTCGTAGTGGCGTTACTAATTATGAGTACTACGGGTGAATGTTTGCAATCAGAGAGATGAAGGAGAGCGATGGTGCTGAGCTAGATCGGTGATGCTAACGAGAGGCAGTTGTGTTGCGTTGGGGCGATGATGGAGGAGAGTGCGGTGGTTACGAAAGATGATTGTGCTGGTTATGTTAGGGTTTGTTTGATTAAATAAGAGAGACGCAATAAACAGGAATTGCGAATTTTACTTTTGATTAAAAAAAAGATGACGGTTTTATAACTTTACCGTCTTGGATACAATTAAGAGGACGGTTCAATGATATAACCGTCTTAGATATAATTAAGAGGACGGTTAAATTGACCAACCGTGCTTGTTGCTTTCAAAAGAGGACGCGTCATTCTATTAACCGTGCTACACATTCGATTACTGAAGGCGCCAAAATTAATTGGTTGATGTAAGGCGGTTCCGTTTCCAACTGTACTCTAAGGGGCGTACTCTTTGCCCAAAATTGTAGTAGTGAAACTTGACTTTACACTATGCAATTAAGAATAGTAGCAAAGGGAAGTAAGGGTCGAACCCAAGAGAAGGGATTAAGACTAAAGCTTGAATTAAACTAATGACAATGAACAAAACACAAGACTAGGCACAAACTATGAATATTAACAATGGACAACAATTGAAGACACATAAGAGGAGAATTGTCATGGAGGAAACAAGTAACAAGATGAAAAAGGTATGATCTTGCTTATGAAACAAAGTAATAAACACTTGGTATGCAAACAACAATATTTTGAGAGGAAACTTGGTATAATCCTACCAGTTCCACCTTTTCTCCAAGTATGACTCTTTCCTCTCTAAATTCATTTACCCAACAACAAACCTCAAGCAACTGATTACCACTATCTAAGCCAATAATGATAATCCTACTTAAACTACAAATTCTAACATTAATCCATGTATGAATTGTAGCTAAGAGCATGAAGAGTAAAACCAAAAGGAAAGCATATGGAATATCACAAGAGTATGTCTAAGCCAAAAAACCCAATGACATATTCAATTTCTACTCACAAAGGTTGATACTTTAAACCAAGATAACAACAATACGAATTGCTTCAACAAGACATCACAAAAGTAAGAAACTTTCCAACATTCAAGCAGTAGATGAGTATTATAGAGGCAAGGGTAATTACTTCTCACAACAAAACATTCATCATGACATTCAAACATAGAAATTGAAATAAATGAAAGACTAGAGATTAGAGAGTCAATACAATGATAAAGATGAAAGCTTTAAATGGATTACACCAAGTAGTGGAAGATTAGCTTTCCATAGTCTTCATAAAACCCAAATAACAAAGAAAGATTACAATTTTTGTAGGAAAGTCTTCTAAAATGTTACAAGATTCCAACCCTAATTATGAGAGAGTGAATGAGAATATATGTGATTGTATGATGTCCTTGAGGTCTTCAAATCTTGGGTATATATATGGCTTCACGGAAACCTAAAAAGATCCTCACTTATGAAGCCCAAATGCGAATTAGAGAGCCCCGTAAAACAGAGCTGTGCAGGCTGCCCCAAAGTTTCTCTTGCCTACGCAATCGGGCGTAGCTGCCCTGCTCATTTGCGCATGCTGCGCTTAAGCTCGCATTTGAAATTCTCAATTCCATTGCATCTTGACCTCTTCAATTGATCTTAATTCTTCTCATCTTCACTCTTTACTTCTCCTAGTTGGATAATTGGCCATATGTAAGGTGCTTGCGCCATGTCTTGGCCGTGGAAAGGTTCTCCTCGACCCTCGGGTTCCGTGCATCAAAATTAAGTATAAAACCGAGGTAAAATGGACAAGTTACCAAATCATAACCAATTATCAATTATTAGGATAAACATACCTAAAGACCCATATTAAAAGATATGAGGGTGATAAAATCACCCTCTTAGACCGACATAAACCACTACTATCAAACACCCCCACACTGAGACTTTCGCTAGTCCCGAGCAAAACCCGAAATAAGCAATTGTGTAAGTCTACAAGTGAGTATAGGAGTTTTGATCTCTCTTCCCTCACTAAAACCTTCTTATATCTCCCTCTCACAAATCCACCGATTTCAAAAAGAAAATCTAGACTCAAAGGTTGACACACACTCTTCTCTCACTCGCCCTCCTTATATCATCCCTCTAAACGAGACACAACACACCTCCAACTCCGACTCATCAACTTCACAACCACCCTACTTATCACTCCATAGCAAAGATGGTCACTCTTGCCTTATCCCAAGGCAATAGAAAAGTGACCTACACAATCCTCCAAATCATTCGTACTCCCCTTATATCACCCCCTTATCACTCCAAGCAATGCATGTTAAGCTACTAAGTTGGCCAAACACCAATAAAGATCAACAACCTAGTAGCCAACAAGAAAAGCCACCAATTTGAAATAATTTTCTTTGACTAAAAAAGAAATTAAATCCTAAATCTAGCCTCCTTCCTAAATCCTCCTTATTGCTCCCTTTTTATCCCTCCATATTTTTAGTGTTGCATTTTTCAATTTTTCGATTTTTTTGTTTGAAAATCCCTCATTTTGCCTAAGGTATCCTTTCGGGTATTCACCTTAGCTTTTCCTTTCCTCTCATCGGTGGCTCGCAACTCGAGGTGGCTCGCAACTCGATTCTTCATTTTGCCCGGAATGCCCTTTCGGGTTTTCATTCCGTCCTCGACCACCTTTTCCAATCTTGCCTAGGTGCCCACCTTTGTGGGTTTTCACCTAGCCGGAATTTTTAATTTTTTTTTTTTTAAACTTGCATTGAAAAGAAACACTTGTACATAAATTACACTCAACTCACTCCCCCACACTTAAATCACAAATTGTCCTCAATGTGGAGGAGTGCCAAACTTCCTAAAAAAATTGGTGTTGGAGGGGCTCGAGCCTTCACCTTGCTCATATGCCCCTCGGTTTCCTCTTCTTCTTTCTCTTCTCTCTCTTTCTTTCTTTGCCCTCTCATAGGCTTCATCAACTTGGGACTCATTAATGGTTGGGTGGTATTGGGGTTCATTGTGATGTAGGGACATGTCAAAGAGGCCTCGAACGGGACCAAAGGAGTCCTCTTGTGCTTGGGCGTCGTGGTAGGAATCTTCAATGTATTGGAGGTGCCTTTTATTTTGCACCCCAAATTGTCGACTTACTTGCTCCCTCCACTCATTTTGGGCTTGCCACATAGCTTGGTTATCTTCCCAAAGCTTGACTTGTTGTTGTTGCCAAGTGAAAGAATCCTCTTGCCTTTTTACTATCCCCTGTAGCATTCTCATTTGGGCCAATTCGGCCTCATCCCCCAACCTCTTATGCTCCTCAAAGGCATTTTGAAATTATTCCAAGTTCTCCAACCTTGGTCCATATGGTTGTTGCCAAGTATGGGAGCTCTCAACCCTCCCACTAATTGTTTCCAAAGTCCCCCGGGTGTCTTCAAAATATTTAAACATTTGATGTTGCCAAGGAGGAAGTTGAGTGTGAGAACTTCCCCCCGCTTCATACATGGGGGTGTCTTGAGGTTATTGGTGGGGTGAAAGAATGTGGTGGGTATCATGGAATCCTCCCTCAATGAACTCAACCTCCCGTTCCTCCACTTGTTGGGCATTTTGGGATGGCTCCACGGCTCTTCTATTCCTTACTCTTTGTGGTGGTGCCCCGGGTAAATCCCTCTCGGTGGGGCAAAAGAAGTCTCGGGCCCTAAACCCGCTTGGAAGATGGGCATTTCTAGGTAGTCTCATGTGTTGCACGTCTCCCTCTCCCAACCAATAAAAACTCCATGGGACCTCATCCAAAACTTTGATCATGTGGGTTTCAACCAACCCCACGGCATTGTAGAAATTGTTACCCCACAATTGAGGTTGGTTGTCGGGAATTTGACCAACTAAATTGGCCACAAAAAGGGTGAATAGGCCCCCACAATTAATGGCTCCCTTATTCTCTTTATGCTTGGTCCCATTCACCACAAAAAGCCTAGCCCAATCCGGCCCTCCCTCCCCCTCGGGTAGCATCGTCCAAATACACTCTTACACACTATCATTGATTTTCGTTGGTTCCCCCATGGAAAAGAAGAAACAAGAGATCATCCGGGCAATGATTCGGATGGAGGGGTTTGTAATGGCGGAGCTTTTATCATTGTTTGTTTGACGAGGCTTCCCCGAAATGCCGCACCACACATCATTCAAAGTGGTTCCTTATGGGTTGACGGAGGAAGGGGGTTTAGAGACTCTCAAAATTTCCCTCACCCTTTCAAAAGTGAGAGAATGCCACACTTTGCACAACCGGAAGTTCACCCTTTCACTCTCCCCTTCTCCCGTGATATGTAGATTGGCAAGGAATTCCAACGTGTAGGCGGGATATGTGTTTAATTTGAGGTTGTTGTATCGTTCAAGCCCCACCTTGGTTAAAAATGTAAGTGTTTGGTCATAAATCCCCATGTCTCTCAAGGTCCCGGGGTAGAGGAATTTGGATATGTGAAGGGGTTTACTCTCAAGGGCTTTGAAATAATTTTTATAAGGTGCGGGCAAACCCTCATCTCCGTGAAATGCTTTGGGTGGAGGTGGTGGTGCATTAGAGGATTCACCTATCTTTTTCGATTTTCCTTTGCCAAGTCCGAACACCATCTTACTTTCTCAACAAAATTAAGTTCAAAAATATACTAAAACAACAAAAAACTGAAAAAAATTTCTAAGGGGCAATTCAACAAACACCTTGTATGCACTAGCTAGAACTCAAGTGTTTAAGGTGTGTTTGTTGATTTGTTCCTTCCCTAGCAGAAAACTTTTACCAACAATCCACAACAATGAATAATCGCAGGAATAGAACCCAAATTAACCTAACTAAATAGTGTAATTCGGATTAAACTAGTGTGAAACGAAGAAACTCAAGGAAGGTTGTTATACCTCCCCCAAATTTCTCAAACTTGCTTGATTAAATGTAGATGATGCGTAAAAACCCCTTCTTGACCCTCAAATCCTCTTGTAGAAGCTTCAATTTCACTAGGAAAAGTTAGAGTTCTTGGTAAATTTAGGGGATTTTTCGGAAATTTGGTGTTGTGACGGTGTTTTTGATGGAAAAAAATTGAGTTGTGTGAAGGATTTGGGTGAAGGATTGGAAGTTTGGTGATGGAAAGTAGCGATTTGGTGAGGTTTTTAGAGATTGAGAGGAGTTTTGATGCTATCTCGATACAAAGAGGGGTTTTGAAAGATGATGAATGACGAGGTAGTTTAGGATTAAGGAAATGAAATAGCAGACCTGCGCAGGCTGCGCAATTTTTGTTCTTGCCGGCCCAATCGGGCGCAGCTGCGCTGCTCATTTGCGCAGGCTGCGCTCAAGCTCGCAAATTTCCTCCTAATTCCTTTGATTCACAATTTCAATACTTAGCCAACTTTTTTGTCTTTTTGCTTTGTTCCCCTTCCTTGGCTTCTTCATATGATTTTGTAAGTTAAACTCGGCTCTCGTCTCCTCTTGGGCACGCCTTCAAAGAGGGTTGTGCAAATCACTACACCATTAACAAACCTCAAGTGCCTCTTGAATTTCAATGCAAATTAAGTTATTGAAAACTAAATTAACATGCAATGTAATAAAATACGTAAATGAACTACACTAAGAAAACAATTAAATTGGGATAGAATATTTACAAATTTTGCCGTTGTTTAATGTCGATGGCTCGACATAATGCTTCTTGAAGGTTAATCTTCATAGATGGGGTCCTCCAGTTGTATTTTTTCTCCCCCTAGGTCTTGCATCCCTTCATGATAAACTTTGATTCGTTGCCCATTCACCTTGAATAACTTGCCCGAGTTGGGATTCTCCACATCCACCGCTCCATGTGGATGCACTTTCTTCACAATATAGGGGCCGAACCACCGGGACCTCAACTTTCCCGGAAAAAGCTTAAACCTATTTTGAAATACAAGAACCTTGTCTCCTTCCTTGAAACTCCTCCGAGCTATCATCTTGTCATGCCACACTCTAGCTTTTTCCTTGTAGATTGCGGCGTTGTTATAGGAATCCAACCGGAGTTCCTCCATCTCTTGAATTTGCAACTTTCGATGCAACCCCGCTTCATCTACATTTTGATTAAAAGATTTGATGGCCCAATAAGCTTTATGTTCAACTTCCACCGGTAGGTGGTATGTTTTCCCATATATGAGACGATATGGAGACATGCCAATAGGAGTCTTATAGGCCGTGCGGTACGCCCATAATGCATCGTCCAACCGTTTGCTCCAATCCTTCCGACCTGGGTTCACCGTCTTCTGAAGGATTCTTTTGATTTCACTATTAGATACTTCCGCTTGCCCGTTGGTTTGAGGGTGGTAAGCGGTGGAGACCTTGTGGAGGACTCCATATTTCTTCAATAATCCTTAAATAACCCGGTTGCAAAAATGCGTGCCCCGATCACTTATTATAGCCTTAGGGTAACCTAATCTTGAGAATATATAGCTTTGAATGAAGATAGACACGGTCTTCGCATCATCAACTCGTGTGGGGAACGCCTCCACCCACTTTGAAACATAATCAACGGCAAGCAAGATGTAAAGGAACCCGATTGAATTCGGGAATGGACCAATGAAGTCTATCCCCCAAACATCAAATATTTCACAAAAACGTATTGGTTGTTGGGGCATCTCGCGCTGTCGAGAAATGTTTCCACATATTTGACACCGATCACAAGTCTTCACATAAGTTTGGGCATCCCGAAAAATACTAGGCCAATAGAAACCACATTCCAAGATCTTCGGGCGGTCCTTTGAGGACCAAAGTGCCCTCCACAAGCGTACTCATGGCAATGTTAGAGGATTGAGGGAATTTCCACATCCGGAATGCAACGGCGGATAATATTGTCTTGGCACATTTTCCACAAGTAGGGGTCATCCCATATGAAGTAGCTGGAAATACTCCTTAACTTGTGGCGTTGGCTAGAAGATAAGGATGTGGGAAACTTCCTAGTCACCATGTAGTTGACAAGGTTAGCATACCACGGCTCAACGACTTTCATAGCATATATAGATTCATGTGCTAAGCTACCATCCACCACTCCCATGGTCTTCACTAGATCCTCATTAATGTGAAGCCTACTCAAATGGTCGGCTACCACATTGGCACTCCCTTGCTTATCTTTTATTTCGATGTCAAACTCTCTCAACAAGATAACCCATCTCCTTAACCTTGCCTTGGTGTCCTTCTTGTCCACGAGTTGCCTTATGGATTTGTGATCGGTATAAATAATGACTTTAGCACCGAAAAGATAAGCCCGAATTTTTTCAATGGCGTACACCGCCGCCAAGAACTCCTTTTCCGTGGTGGTGTAGTTTCGTTGAGCATCTTATAATAGCGAAGAAGCATATTGAATCACATGAACTACCTTCCCCTCCCTTTGGCCTAAAACCGCGCAAAGGGCATAATCACTAGCGTCCATCATGATTTCAAAGCGAAGGTCCTATTTTGGAGCTTGAATTATTAGGGCCGTCACAATCCTTTCTTTCAAAGAATAGAATGCCACCCTACAAGCATCATGAAAAACAAACTCCACATCCTTGTGCAAAAGCTTGCACAAGGGGTAAGCAATCTTGGAAAGTCTTTAATAAATCTTTGGTAAAAGCCCGCGTGTCCCAAGAACGACCTCACGTCTCGAGTATTAGATGGATACGGCAAGGTTTTAATCACATCCACCTTAGTCGTATCAGCCTCAATCCCTCTTCGCGACACTATATGTCCTAACACAATCCCGCTACTCACCATTAAGTGACACTTTTCAGAATTTAAAATGAGGTGAGAGTCTATGCACCATGATAGGACCATAGCGATTTGGTCTAGACACGAGTCAAATGAGTCCCCATGGATGGTGAAGTCATCCATGAAGACTTCCAAAATACGCTCCACATAGTCCGAAAAGATGCTCATCATGCACCGTTGGAATGTGCCGGGGGAATTGCACAATCCAAAGGGCATGCGGCGGTAAGCATAAGTATCAAATGGGCAAGTAAAGGTTGTTTTGGATTGATCCTCTGGGTTAATGGGGATTTGAAAATACCCGGAGTAACCGTCCAAAAAGAAATAGAACTCTTTTCCCCCTAACCTCTCTAGTATTTGATCTAGAAAGGGTAAGGGGAAATGATCTTCAAATGTCACGGCATTAAGGCGGCGATAATCGATGAAAACTCTCCACCCGGTTTGAATCCGAGGGGGAATTAAAGCTCCCTCTTTGCCTTCGATTACCGTCACCCCACCCTTTTTCGGTACACATTGAGTAGGGCTTACCCATTGAGAATCTCTAATGGGATAGATGATTCCCATTTGGAGTAGTTTGATTATCTCTTCTTTCACTACTTCCATCATTGGCGGGTTAAATCTCCTTTGGGGTTGCCTAACCGGCTTTGCTTCTCCCTCCAACCGGATCTTGCACATGTATACACTTGGGCTTATCCCCTTAAGATCCGCAATGCTCCACCCAAAATCTCCCTTGTATTTTTGCAATACATCCACTAATCTCTTCTCTTGGTCACCCTCAAGTTGGTTTGAGATTATGAGGGGTAGGGTGTTGTTTTCCCCAAGAAAAATATACTTCAAGTGGTCGGGAAGTGGTTTTAGATTGGGTGTGGGTGGTTTTATAATGGAGGGGATTGTTCTTTCAAGGGAGGCCTCTAGGGGAAGGAATTTGGCTTGGTAATCATAAGGAGAAGAAGAAAAACAAGCCTCTGTGGAGCTAGAAGCTGCGCAGGCTGCGCTGGTGAACTGCGCAGGCTGCACAATGTTGCGCAAGCTGCCCTCTGTGGTTGCGCAGGCTGCGCACTTGCTCGGCATTTGCTCCTCAATTTCTTTTATTTCTTCTTCCTCCTTAGCTTCCTCTAATGGTTCTTCTTCCTCCAATGCTTCTATACTTTCCTGCACATCATGAGACAACAAAAATCGTAAACCTTCCTTCTCGACATTGTTAGTAAGGGCCACTTCAAGTAGGTCCCTATGACACAATTGGTAAACTTGATTTGCCAATGGTTCAATTACATCAAAAAAGTAACAAAAGCTCAAATCATCGGTCTTTTTCATTGTCTCATACACATTGTACCTCAAGATTTTTCCTTCAAATTCCATGGTTAAATTTCCATCATACATGTCAAGCTTTGTTTTAGAGGTTCTCATGAAAGGTCTCCCTAGCAAAATGGGTGTAGCCTTGGAGTCCGGTTCCATGTCTAAAACATAAAAGTCGGCCGGAAATATGAACTTGTCAACCTCTACTAGCACATCTTCTACAAGGCCTTTGGGGTGAATCGTAGAACGGTCTGCTAATTAAATCACAACATTGGTCTTAGACAAGGGAGGCAATTCTAAGGTCTCATAAACGGAGTAAGGCATAACATTGATAGAAGACCCCGAGTCTAGCATAGCTCTAGCAAAAGCTTTGCCTCCATTGAGAACAGTATAGTTAGCATGCCCGAATCATCACACTTTTTGGGAAGATTTCGTTTGAAAATTGACGAGACATGCCTACTAACCGTGACTCTTTCAATTCTTTTCCTTGGCTTCCGTTTAGAGGTGCAAAGTTCTCTGAGAAACTTTGCATACCTAGGGATGGATTTAATGATAGTAAAAAGAGGGATGTTGACCTCACATTTCCTAAAAGTTTCATAAAGATCGGAGTCTTTATCAAACTTCTGAGGATTTGTGAGGGCACTAAGAAATGGTACCTCCGGTTCAACATACTCTCTTTAGATCTCCTCAATTTGATCTTTGGTGTTAGTGCTTTCTTTCTTTCCTTTGTCCTTGCTCAAAGGATTCATCTCTTCTTCCCCATTAGCCTTTGAGGGTGTCCCTTTCTCTTTTTCAATCACAAGCACTTCTTCAATTTGCTCTTCAATGTCAATGTCCCTCTCATGTGACTTTGCCTTTCTCTTCTTCTTTGAAGGAGATTCTAGAGTTCTCCCCTTCCTCAATGTCATTGCACTAGCATTTACCTTTGGAGGGAATGTTGTAGATGGAATTGATTTGGAGTTCTTTCGATTGTTCTTGGCAATTTCTTGTGCAAGTTGGCCAAGTTGGATCTCAAGATTCTTCACCCTTGCATCACTTGAGATTTTATCCGCATCCATCTTATCAAACCTCTTAGTTGTCTCGGTTTACCCTTTCATAAGCATCTTGAACATCTCCTTGGTAGATAAATCTTCGTCTCCTTGAGAAGAGGAGCCTCCCCCTTGAAAAATTTTGTGGTTACTGTGGTTACCAAATTGGAAGGATCCTCCTTTTGCTTGTTGAAGATTGTTGTTTCTTTGATAATTTGTGCTTTGACCTTGTGAGTTGGAGTTCCTCAAGTGATTGAATTGGCCATTTTGTAAGCTTCTTGAGGTATCCCCTCCCCAAGAAAGGTTGGGGTTGTCCCTTGACCCAATGTTGTAAGTGTTGCCGCTCGGATCATACTTTTAATACCCTCCCCCATTGGGGTTCCTAGAGTTATATTGACCATGCATTATGGCACTCACATTTTCCTTGCTTATCCCTTGTTCTTCCATGATGGGGAAAGTCTCCATCGGGTGTGGACCTTGACAAAAATTGCACTCCAAGTTAGACCCTTGTGCTCTTCCTTGATTGTTTCCCACTAGTTGAGCTACCATTTTTGTAAGCTCATCCACGGTTTTCTCAAGCTTTTTATTGGAGGAAAAAGGTGTCTTAATGGAGTTAATAGTCTTGGATCCCCGGCTTCTTCCATAATTTCTTGTGCTAGCGGCCAACCTTTCTATGATCTCATTCGCTTCTGCCACGGAATAGTTGTTAACCCCACCACCCGTAGCGGCATTCACCATGATTTGATATTGTTGGGTAAGACCATCACAAAAGTTGACCAAAAGGTCATCACCACTAAGACCGTGGTAGGGACATTGAGCAACCAATTTCTTGAATCTCTCCCAATATTCATATAAGCTCTCACTTGCATCTTGTTCCGGAGAAGTGATGGCTTTCTTTGCATGGTTATGTCTTGAGTCGGGGTAGTATTTTTCAAGGAAAGCCGCTTTCATGTCCTTCTAAGTACGGATTGTACCCGGTTGAAGGTAAAACAACCAATCTTTTGCCGCATCTTGTAGTGAAAATGGGAATGCTTTCAACTTAAATTGATCCTCCGTGACACCATTGGGGATGGCACCTTCACACATCATATGAAATTCGGAAAGATGGCGATTTGGGTCATCTCCCGCATGTCCATGGAACTTTGGAAGGTTGTGGATGAAGTAGCCTTTTAATTCAAAATTGGCATTAGCCCCCATGGGTGGGTAGGCTATGCATAAAGGTTGAGTGTCATAATTCCTTGCCCGGAGCTCCCTAATAGTTCTAGTATCATTCGCCATTTGTGGATATTCTACTTCTATTGGATCAACCGAGGAGGGTTCGAAGTCTTCTTCTTCAACTTGACCTCCCCTTGGAGGCCGTTGATACCGAGGGTTAGTGAATAACCAAGAATATGCTCCAAATGCGTCTTCTTCAATTGGAGTGAACTCACCACCTTGTTGGGAACTAGGCATAAACCTTTACACTAACATGATGGATTAGAACTACCACTTACTTCTAACAACAAGAAGGATATAAAAACAACTAAACATAAATTCAAAACTCAAGCTTTTAGCTATGTTGCCCTTCCCCGGCAACGGCGCCAAAATTTGGTAGTGAGGATAACTAGGTGTTGTATTAACTAATTATTCTATCAAATTAGAAATTTATAAACCAAACTTGACTCTACACTATGCAATTAAGAATCGTAGTAAAGGGAAGTAAGGGTCGAACCCAAGAGAAGGGATTAAGACTAAAGCTTGAATTAAACTAATGACAATGAACAAAACACAAGACTAGGCACAAACTATGAATATTAACAACGGACAACAATTGAAGACACATAAGAGGAGAATTGTCGTGGAGGAAAAAAGTAACAAGATGAAAAAGATATGATCTTGCTTATTGTCTTGTGTAGATTTTGCGCAAGGTGAAATCAGGTCAGGGTAGAGTTTGTGTAAGGTTAACTAGCTCTAGGTAGTCTGTTGGTCAGGTCGTCAGGGTACAATAATAAGCTGTAAATGAAATAATAACAATAACAATAAGACAAGTAATTTTGTACGTGGAAAACCCTTGAATGGGAAAAAACCAGGGGCACCAAGCCATGAGAGGATTTCACTATGTTATTTGGGAGAATAATTATATGATTATGACAATCTTTGTATTTCTCTAAGTATTGTGTATGCTCCTTCTTGCGTATGAATGATATGCCCCCAATATCTTCAGAGCGTTCTTTATATAAGCTTCCATCTTGAACGGCTGCTTGATCTGGCATTAAAGGCAGATTATTCTCCATTATTTCCAATAGTAATTGCCAATTATTTTTCTCTTAATTATCGCATTTACTGCATAATCTTCACACTTAATGCTGCGTATATAATCCCTTTATAACACGCGTATATGGTCTAATATCGTCCTGATATTTTGACCGCTGTCCTCTCCATGGCCTGGCGCCTATCTTCATGTGCCCGATAGCGACGACACCCTGACTGTTAGTCGGGTTCGAGGTGAGATCGATCGGGAAGGTCTGCGGATTTCCAGGCCTAGCAATTGCCCCTTATCTCCTCATTTGTAGTGTGCCAGGACGAAAAAATGAGGAGATAACTTTATTATTGGTAAGATTACCCAACGGTTAAGTTTTTCCTGATAAAATTCCTGTAACGGCTATTTTCTGCGATTCTTTGACGCGTGTTTATTTACTGCAACTTCCTTAATGATTATCCACTTCCTTTGCGGCTGAAACCCTAATCTTCTTCATTATAAATACATGTGTGCTTCATTAAGTTGAACTCACCAACACAATTTCTTCTCATCTTCTCTCTTCAACAATCTTTTTCTTCAGTTTTCTTAATTTCCAACTTCCTCATTCTTTAATTAATTCTCCATAATCTTTCAAATAATGGCTGCAAAGAAAAAATCAACCAGGGCAGCGGTTCCTGCAACTCCTCCTCCTTAGAATCCTGAAGAAATTTCTTCTGAAACCTTGCCTTCTTCTTCTGCTGCTCCATCTCCCACAGTAAATAAGCCGAGTGATCCTGCATTGGAGATGATCTCAATATCTCATGGTGATTTCCAATTCAAGCCTACGAAGGCTTTAAATGAGGACCAATCTCCTACAAACCGTTTGAAGCCTGAGTTTGAGAAGATTTTGAAGGATAAGGGGATCATCCCTGCTGATCTGAAGTCTGGATCACTGAGGATTCACCTATCAGGGCCGACTGGGCTTGTCCTGGTTAGTTCTGCATCCATGACTGGGCTTTCAGGGCAGGCTATAAGCTTCCTTTTTCTCCTCTTATGGTTGAGGTTATTAAGGAGATCGGTGTTCCATTTTATCAGTTAATGCCAATGGTGTGGACGGTTGTATGTTCCATTGAGAATCTCTGTAAAAAACACAATATCTCTTTTTCTCTTGACGATTTGAAGACCTGTTATGCTCTTAAAACAAACAGTCCTGACCATATAAGTTTTAAGGTTAGGGCATCTACTACTCCTCTTCTGAGTAATTTGGACAGTGGCCATGACAAAGGCTGGGCTGCTGGGTACATGTTTGTCAGGACCAATTCTGTGTGTCCCGACTTGGCGTATTTGAATCATGAGGCCTGCGTTGCTGGTGAGTATTTTTGGTTTCTTTCTTTGTCCTGCATGTTTTATTTGTTAATAAAAAATAAAAATTTTAATAAGTCATACCTCTTATGTGTGCGAGTTGATGCGGAGTTCTTTCAAACCGAGTATCCCACTCCCAATGTTTCTTCTTTCCTTGCTATTCCTCCTTTGGAGAGGTCCTGGCCTCTCTGTTTTGGGGTTGGTCACCTTCCTCATTGTTTGAAGGTGACAGTCTTTGCCAGGGCGGCTAAACCATCAGGGGCTGCTAGTGCCACTACCTCAGGCAGTAAGTCTATCTTAATCTTTCTTTTCTTTTTACTTTTAATTTCCTGAAAATGTTTGGTTTATATTGCTGATACAATATTTCGTGTTGCAGCCACCAGGTCGTCTGTTCGCCTTGCCAGGTTTGGTATGGCTGACCTCTCAGCCAGGTTGGCTAAGATCAAGGAGGAAGGTCCCCAGGGAAGCGGGGATGCGGGGATGCTGAGCCTGTTATTGACTTTGATCGATCGATCTTTGCCCAGGGTCTCTCTTGCACTCTTGCCTCTCTCTTTGAAACAAGTTGACTGACCAAAAAAGGAAAATTGAAGATGTTAATGTTTCTGCCCCGGTTAGGGAGGTGAGAGCCAGGTTGGATAATATGGAGGCTGCTAGGGTGAAGATAAGGGATTATCTTTGCTTCTAAATCGGATGTCATGCTCACCCTTGACCCTGTTGAGACCGCTACTCGGCGATTGCTTGAGTGGATCATTGATGACCTCTTGGCTGGCGCCTTGGCTGTTGTGAGGGAGGTAGGTTGGCACAATTTCTATATGTGTTTTGTTTTGGTAGTTTTCTATTGTTGGTATAAATTACTCATATTTTTCTCTGTTTTTGATTAGGTCTTTGCAACTTTGTCTCCATAATGCTTATCAGGCTACTTCTTTGGTAGCGAATTGATCCGATGAGATCAGTTATGATAGGCTAAAGTCCAAATTTGGATTTTGCACAGTGACACAATTCGCTAAAGTCAGCGACTTGACAAGGGTGCGGTGAGAGGGATCTTGCTAAGGCGAGGCGTTTCGAGCAAGCTACATTGCAGGAGGCCCGGACAGAAATGAGGAGCTCACCCAAGAGAGGGATGACTTGGAGTTTAAGTGGATAAGGCTTCCTCTACTTCTATATCAAAGGAAGGGACGATTTGCTATGTCGGAACTGTCGAGGCCGGGGCCAAATGGGACCTGCAGGTGAGATGGTTTTTTTGCTTCAAAGTATCCTTACCGCACAATTTAGAGAATGAACAGGAGGTCGACTCCCCAGGGGAGCAGGACGTTGAGGCTGATCCGGCTAAGAGTGGGGAGCAGGTTGTTGATGCTGCTGCTGTTTCTAAGGAGAAACAGTAATAAATTTTTTTAGTTGGTATTTTGGCCCATCTAGGGGGGATGTCCCTGGACAAACATTATTTTTATTTTCCTGTTTTGGGTCAGGGAGACTCTCCCTGGCCTTTATGAATATTTTGGCGCCTTTGCGCCAGGGGGTAAAGGTTTTTTATTGATATAGACATGGTGGCCTTCTTTTGGCGGATTTCACTTTTGACTTTGCTTGATTTGTGAGTTTCATCCTGTTGGGCCTGTCAAATATTTCGTTTGAATGACCTGCACATTATTTTCGTTTTATATTGTTATTCATGAGTAATTCAACCAAGTATAGTTTTTTTGCTATAATGGTTGAAGGGGTGGGAAAACCGGCCTGTCAGGAGGACTTATGTCCCCTGCCTAGCTGGAGGGCTTGGTATTCGGCCTGTCAAGAGGGCATTTTAGACTAAGTGTGTGGGAGAGAACACCCTTACACCTGTCTTGCTGCGTCCAGTCGGTTGTAATCCGTGGCAATAAACCTAGTCAGGTCAGGCAATTATTTCATGCCTGATTGGTCCTGACTTTTTACTGTATCTAGTGGCGGTTACCAACTCGTCAGACACAGTTAAGAGCAAAAATTTTGTTTTAGGAATGTATAGTAGAGTAGCCCTCAATCCTGAATATTTATACATATAATCTTTTATCATGTGTAATTGTTCAGGATTTCAAAAAAGTAAATAGATAGGTTAGTTTGAACAGATATAAAATACAGACAGGGCATGTAAAACATGTAGTTCATCACATAGCATGTTAGGTTGAGTAGTGATTGAATTTATACCTGATTATAGCCTGATCTTTACATTTGGAATAATTTTAAATGAGTTACATTCCAAGATCTTGGGATCATTTCCCCTTCTAGGGTTTGGAGCCTGTATGCTCCTTGTCCAACAATTGAATCAATTAAGTAAGGGCATTCCCATGTGGGAGCCAGTTTGCCTGCTGATTTTTCTTTTTTATTTGGAAATACTTTGCGTAAGACAAGGTCTCCTTCTTTAAAGACCACGACCCGGCGTTTTTATTGTAAGTCCTGGTGATTTGCTTGTTGATATGATGCCATCATGATTTTGGCGCGTCTCTTAATTTTCCGTCAGGACCAAGTTGTCTTGCATCGGTCTTTGTTTGCTTCAACGTTGTTCAGCTGCATCTGGATGTTGGTACTCGTACTTCCGCAGAATGACACTTCATGACGGCCATACACCATGGAGTAAGATGTTTGGCCATTGCGATTTTTGAGTTGTCTGTCTTCCCATAGTACTAATGGAAGTTCTTGACCCATCCGCCTCGTCTTCTTTTGACTTCTTTTTAGGCAGCTTATGACTACCTTGTTGCTTGACTCCGCCTGGCCATTAGCTTTTGGATATCCAGGGGTTGATGTTACCAGGTTGATATTCCATTCTTGGCAAAATGCTGTGGGAAATAATCTGTATACTTCCCTTAAACTAGAAGGATTATAACGATTTAATAAAGATGATCTAAGGTCATAAAATAAAATACATAAACATAAGTAAAAAGATTTAGAATTAACCTTCGGTCCTAGCAAATATGGCCTAAGAACAATATCAAAATTGATATTCGCCTATTAGTTGTACCCAAGACGATCTGAGATATGCCCTTTGATTATGCTAGAAATCAATCTAAAATTTTCTGTAAAATTTAATTGTCTTTGTGTTCTTGTGATGAGAAAGAGGAGGCTAGGTCAAGAAAAAGCATTGGGGTAGAAATAATTCTCTACCTTTCTTTTTATACAGACCGAAACTTGGATTCAATTAGGAAAAGAAAAACTTTCCCTAATTTCGGCCAAGTGAACCGAAATAAGGAATATTTTTCTCCTTATTTTGGTCTTTCCAAAAATATGTAAAGTGTGTTAAATTGTCATCTAGTGAGGATCGAACCCATGACCTCTTGACTTGTGTACTCTCACTATTACCACTATGACACATTCAACTTGTTGATATTAAATACAACTGATTATATTTAACTACGAATTAACAGATTAATTCGTCCAAACTAACCTTATATATATTTAATTTAAATATAACTTATTATATTTAATTTACGAATTGACAGTTAATTCGTCTCAACTTAATATTATTTAATTTTCATTAAATAATTATCTCATCAACACATTGACTAACTTTTTAGTCATTTTGGGCATCAATGTAATTATATTTCTATAACCACATTTCTCAAACACGACCTATAGGTGTGACCTTTAGGGACCAGTTGATCACCGCCATCTGTATGATAATAACGTCAAACTTTCTAGCAAGCCAACCGTTATTAGGTAAACGTTAATCAACTGATTAAATATACGAAGTATACCCTTGTGAACCTGTAAGAGATTTACAAATGTTATCACACTAATTTGTGTTGGACACCAGCTCCAACAAACTCCCACTTGTCCTCACTAGTGTATGTGCGATAACCGATTCTCATATCCTATAAAATTTCTCCCACTCAATGTAAAACAATTTGCAAATCCGAATTCACAAAGGTCGTATTTTACAAGCGATCAGTATCAAGAGTGGTTTTCCCGACTAGAGAGTAACTTAACTGATAAACGAATCAACATTCGAACATGGCCAGGCATTTCAGTTACAACTCCTCGAGTGGCCCTGAGAAATAACTATACCTGATAAGGATTGGATATTTTCCTCAACTCGAATCCTGCAGATGTAAGCACAGTATGAAATGACCCAGAAAAAATCTACTTAGCCTCCAGTTACGGCAGACCGTGAAAAAGAAACCAAAGTCACCCAAAAACTGCCTTAGTCTCAAGAGACAGTCGATAGTCAAAAGAATCGACTCTAGGAACACAATGGATGTCCTATCCACGACCTGGCACCGAATGTTATTAAACATTTAGGACTTCATTACGTTGTCACAAAAAGTTGTCCTACGAGGTATCGCCATAATCTCGTATCTGTGATCGATCAGTCAACCGTTTGACTTATGGCTCGTTGAACCCACCATCAATCGATTGCACAATATAATAGCCGGAGTTATCAGCTCACATTGGCGATTACGGACCAAAACAAATATAATGTAATTCAGTTCACTTTGTGGCGTTCAATGTTGTCAGTACAATCCACATGAAAAACAAAATATTATATATAAAACGATGAAGTTATAAATAGTATATGAAAAAGATAATGTATCAATTCCATAATCAAGTACTACAACTCAGGAACACGTTTAATTCCCATGGAATTAACATGCCCTACTTGCTTATCATAATTCAACGGTTCAGTAGTAGAATCTGCTACAACACTTTAAGAGTGAAGACGAACCCGGTCTGAGATCCGTTTGGAAGCTAGCATCTGCGCATGGCTTAGTATCTCCTCCATAAGTCAATACCCAATCCTTAGTCCTCCGTAGGCATCTGGATTCTTTTGGTATTGACTCGTCATACTCAATGCATATGCCACGTCTGGACGTGTGCATATCATGGCATACATGATCGATCATATTGCAAATGCATAAGGAATACGACTCATGTGTTCAACCCCTTCAGGCATCGTGGGTGACTGAGACTTGCTCAACTGCATCCCTGTCGGAATAGGAAGGTTCCCCTTCTTGGAGTTGGTCATGCTGAACCTCTCAAGAACCTTATCCAAATAAGACTCTTGACTAAGTGATAACGTCCGTCGTGATCTATCTCGGTAGATACGGATTCCCAAAATGCGTTGTGCCTCACCCAGATCTTTCATCTGAAAATGGTTCTTCAACCATTCTTTAACCGAAGATAGGAGAGGAATGTCATTCCCAATCAAGAGTATGTCATCGACATACAATATCAAGAATACAATCTTGCTCCCACTCGACTTGATATATAAGCATGGTTCCTCGACCGATCGAATGAAGCCATACTCTTTTATCACTTGGTCGAAACGATGATTCCAACTCCGAGAAGCTTGCTTAAGTCCATAAATGGAACGCTTAAGCTTGCATACTTTCTTAGGATGCTCAGGATCTATGAAACCTTCGGGTTGCACCATGTACAACTCTTCCTCCAAATAACCGTTTAAGAAGGCGGTTTTCACATCCATTTGCCAAATTTCATAATCATGAAATGCGGCAATTGCTAAGATTATCCGAATGGAACGTAGCATGACTACAGGTGCAAAAATCTCATCATAATGCAATCCGTGCACTTGAGTAAAACCTTTTGCCACAAGTCGTGCCTTATAGATATCTGGTTGCGCGTCTACCGAATGCTTTATTTTGTAAAGCCATTTGCACTGTAGAGGTTTTACCTTATTAGGTAAATCAACTAGATCCCATACATTATTCTCATACATGGAGTCCATCTTGGATTGCATGGCTTCAAGCCATAGCTTTGAGTCGGAACAGGCCATAGCACCTTTATAGGTTGCGGGTTCATTACTTTCCAGAAGTAAAACGTCATTCTCCTCGACCATACCAATGTATCTGTCCGGAGGATGAGAGTCTCTACCCGACCTCCTAGGTTCCTCAGGAATATTAACCGTATCATCAGTTGGAGGTACAGCTTCCTCCATCTGTTCCTCGGTTGTTGGTTCTGGAATCTTCGACAGCTCGAAGGTTCTATTACTCGACTTGTTCTCGAGAAATTCTTTCTCTAAAAACGTCGCACTAGCCGCAACAAAAACTCGATGTTCGGTAGGCGAATAGAAGTAATGACCAAATGTTCCTTTTGGATAAGAGAAAATTGTTGATTACAGCCTTTTAAAAATCACTTTTTAAAAATTACAGCCTTATAAATTTTTTTTTGAAAATTACATCCAAAATATTACTTTTCTTCTAAAATTGCACCAACTTGAGGTTTTTGGTGAATTTTGATGATGTTTTTATGATGTACCCTTTATTATTTGAGAGCCTACTTACCCAGATTTCTTACCTCTCCTTAACACAAACCAATTAATCACCCCAAACATCATAAAAACATCATCAAAATTCACCGGAAACCTCAAGTTGGTGCAATTTTAGAAGAAAAGTAATATTTTGGATGTAATTTTCAAAAAAAAATTTATAAGGCTGTAATTTTCAAAAAGTGATTTTTAAAAGGCTGTAATCAACAATTTTCTCTTTGGATAACCTATAAAGTATGTCTTGACCGATCGCGGGCCGAGCTTATCCTCGTGTCTCAACTTGACATAAGCCTCGCAGCCCCAAACCCGAATAAAGGATAAGTTAGGTACTGTTTCCTTCCACATTTCATATGGAGTCTTGTCGACAGCTTTAGACGGACTTCGGTTAAGTATAAGAGCAGCTGACAAAAGAGCATAACCCCATAATGAATCAGGCACTATGGTGTGACTCATCATGGATCGAACCATATCAAGTAAGGTTCGATTTCTCCGTTCGGAAACACCATTCAATTGAGGTGTTCCAGGTGGAGTTAACTGCAGAACGATTCCACAGTATTTTAGGTGTTGATCAAACTCATTTGAAAGATATTCGCCACCACGATCTGAACGGAGTGCTTTAATCTTTCTACCCAGTTGGTTCTGTACCCTATTCTGGTATTCCTTGAATTTCTCAAAGGACTCACTTTTATGCTTCATTAAGTAGACATATCCGTATCTACTCAAATCGTCCGTGAAAGTGATAAAATATCTATAGCCATCTCTAGCGGTAATTGACATAGGTCCACATACGTCCGTATGTATGACTCCTAATAGGTCACTAGCGCGCATTCCAACACCTTTGAAGGAAATTCGAGTCATCTTGCCAATGAGACATGATTCACACGTGCCATATGCAGAAAATCCGAATGAGGGAATAGTCCCATTATCGACGAGTTTCTTTACGCGTTTCTCATTTATGTGTCCCATTCGACAATGCCATAGATAGGTTTGATCTTTGTCACCAACCTTTAAATTCTTATTATTCATGTGTAATATTTCCGTGGTTTGATCTAAGATATAAATTCCATTCATGGAAACTGCTTTGCCATAAATCATTTCATTAAAAGAGAAAATACAACTATTATCCTTTATTGAAAATGCAAAACCGTCTTTAGCTAGTACGGAAACAGAAATAATGTTCTTAGATAAACTGGGTACATAGTAATGTGATTATTTAAAGATAACTCAAAACCACTAGGAGTTGGATTACATATGTTCCCTTCGAGGCGCTGACTACTCGTGCTCTATTACCGACTCGCAGGTCCACATCACCTTTTTCGAGAGGTATGATGTTCTTTAGGCCCTGCAAATGATTACACAGATGATAACCACAACCAGTATCTAGTACCCAAGTTCCGAAACTTGCATGGTTAATCTCAATCATATGAATATAAGATGACATACCAACAGGAACGACGCGGTCTGCCTTGATGTCCTCACGGTAGACGGGACAGTTCCTCCTCCAATGTCCATTATTGTGACAATGGTGGCACTCTATGTAACCACCCTTGCTCTTTGTCTTGCCCTGTGAGCCACTAGTCTCACCACGCGCACTCTTACCGTTTCCTGGCTTCTTAAACTTTGGCTTACCTACAGCTAGGTCGCCATGAGCCTTGCCCTTACCTTTACCTTTGTTGTAAATTGTGAGAACATCCTGCTTCATGCTCCCACTCAATTTCATATCCTTCTCGGTCTGTACGATAAGGGAGTGTAGCTCATGAGGACTCTTTTTCAAGTCATTCATGTAGTAGTTCACCCTGAAAAGGGCAAAACCATCGTGAAGAGAATGAAGCATTCGGTCAATGACAATGCTCTCACTAATTTTACAATTCAGTGCCTCCAGCTTCTCGACATTCTCAATCATGTTAAGAATGTGTGGGCTAACCGGTTGGCCCTTCTGGAGTTTCGCATCAAAGAAGCGACAGGTATGCTCATATGTAACGATTCTCGGTGCTTTTGAGAACTCGTTAGTGAGCGTGGTGAAAATCTTGTTTGCACCTTGGGCAATGAAGCGTCTCTGCAAATTGGTTTCCATTGCAAAGATGAGTACGTTCTTTATCGCACCCGCTTCCATAACGAAATCACTATAAGCGAGTCACTCGTTGGCTCCTGCATTGGGGCCTGGGTTGCTCGGCAATGGCTCAGTTAAATACCTGAGCTTACCGTCAGCAGTGGCAGCATTCCGTAGTGCCGCCTCCCAGTCCGCAAAATTGGACCCATCATTCTTGATCGAGTGGGTGATTCATTTGGTCCATGAACATTTTAAGCCGGGACGAACGATCTAGTGTGGCACTAGGCAGTGGGATTGCGTTATTTTCAGCCATTTGTTTATGTGTATTATCGATAATAAACGTGTTCTGCTGCGAAAGAAGAATAAAATAATAAGCATGTGCATCGTTTTGATTTTAAGTCTAATGAACTAATGTCATAACGCGAAGACTCAAAAACATTTATACAATTGACCTCCCTCAAGAATTTTAAGCCAGGACGAACGATCTAGTGTGGCACTAGGCATTGGGATTGCGTTATTTTCAGCCATTTGTTGTAACAGTATTATCGATAATAAACGTGTTCTACACTGCGAAAGAAGAATAAAATAATAAGCATGTGCATCGTTTTGATTTTAAGTCTAATGAACTAATGTCATAACGCGAAGACTCAAAAACATTTATACAATTGACCTCCCTCAAGAATTATATAAATGACCCCAAGACTCAATTCTCTGTAAATTGATAAGCTAACCTGTTTGCTAATTCTACCGTTAGAATTCCTGGTCGATAAATTTCTGTAAATTCTATCTTTAGTCCATCATAATCACGAGAAACTCTTCGGACTATGATGTTGAGGTAAACTAAGTCAACACAACTACTTACCCAACGTAGAAGGGGTCATATTAGGCCTACCGACGAAGAAAGGACTCATAGATGTTTGCCCTTATAAAGACTAATCTCAATTTCCGTTTTAGAGGAAGATCCCATCATCTTTATTTTAATTCATTTTAAGTGAACTATAATCTAGCATGCGAGAATGATTAAACTAAGGTGATGGCTTAAAGAGTGTGACATCTGCATGTCCATGAAAACTAACATACAACCTATATGAGTCAATTTTCATGCATTTTAGAAGTAGGTGGTTTGGTTTTAGGCGGAATATGATGTAATTACTAACATGTGAATGAAAAGCAATAAAATGAAAAACGAAAAAAAACAGTAAAAGTCCTAGTGTGGCCTATCCTATCAAAATGAACAATAAATACAAGTTTGGAATCCATCCTTGGACCCGAGAAGCTTGTCTTGATGTTCCATCTTGATCCATGTAGCGGGAGTGAGCTTGAATCTTCATCTTTAGTCTTCTTTGAAATTACAATAAATAAAATTACATAATTGACCTATTAATTACATTCTAATTTCAAAAACCCAAAACTAAAATAAAGGAGATTCGAGATCTCATAATTACATAAGAAATCATGTTTCCTTCATTACGAAAACATAATTTGACTAAGGCCACACTAAGTATTACAAATTACAACCGATTGCAAAAACTAAATACGTAAAGAAAATTCATTCATTCGATTCATTCAACAAAATTAAAAGCATCAACTAAAATAAATTAAACATACATAATACAATACATTAAATATGTTGATTAATTTATCCAAACCACCTATTTAAATTAAATTAAGTGACAATTCTGCAATTTAATCACATTAATTTCATACTTAATCCATATTAAACTTGTAATATGAATTCTATCCGTCAATATTTTAAACTGCTTTAAAATAACTCGATATCATTAAATTGTGAACCGATTCACAATAACTAATTGGCCAAAATAAAAAAAAATCCAATTTTTTTAAATTGGGCTCGGCTGGAAGAAAAAAAACAATTTTTTTTTTTATATATTTTTCAGCTGTCACGGCTGAAATTAAAAAAAATCCTTTTCCTATTTTAATTCGGTAAATAGAAAAACAAGGAAAAACTTTCCATAAATTTTTTTCTCTTTCTTTTTCGGCAAAAAGGCAAATAAAAAAAACTTTCTTATTTTTTTTCTTCTCGGTTTACCAAAAAACAAAATTAAAATAAAGTTTTTTTTTTTCGGTAAACCCTAAAAAAAACGGCCTCCTATTTTTTTTCCTTTTTGCGGCAATATGCCCTAAAACAAGATTTGATAACTAAATTGTTTACCTTTGCTATTAGAACATGATTAGCATATGAAATAATAAACATGATCAATTTATATGCCAAAAACAATATAGCAAAAACAATCGTTTTATCATAAACATGACGATTCCATTTAATTTTAACTTAATCTGCATTAAATCAAAAACTACCAATTCTTCATATGATAATTTTAACTGATTATAAACTATAATATGAAAAATAGAATGAAAAATATCATCAAACAGAAAGAAAAAAACGGCACAAAAAAAATTTTCGAACCACAAAAAAAAAAATTCGAAACCCTAATTTTTTTTTTTTCGAAAATCCTATTGTTCACATACAAATTTTATGAAAATCATCAAAATTAAAATCGTAGCCTAAAGCTCTGATACAACTTGTGGGAAATAATCTGTATACTTCCCTTAAACTAGAAGGATTATAACGATTTAATAAAGATGATCTAAGGTCATAAAATAAAATACATAAACATAAGTAAAAAGATTTAGAATTAACCTTCGGTCCTAGCAAATATGGCCTAAGAACAATATCAAAATTGATATTCGCCTATTAGTTGCACCCAAGACGATCTAAGATATGCCCTTTGATTATGCTACAAATCAATCTAAAATTTTCTGTAAAATTTAATTGTCTTTGTGTTCTTGTGATGAGAAAGAGGAGGCTAGGTCAAGAAAAAGCATTGGGGTAAAAATAATTCTCTACCTTTCTTTTTATACAGACCGAAACTTGGAGTCAATTAGGAAAAGAAAAACTTTCCCTAATTTCGGCCAAGTGAACCGAAATAAGGAATATTTTTCTCCTTATTTTGGTCTTTCCAAAAATATGTAAAGTGTGTTAAATTGTCATCAAGTGAGGATCGAACCCATGACCTCTTGGCTTGTGTACCCTCACTATTACCACTATGACACATTCAACTTGTTGATATTAAATACAACTGATTATATTTAACTACGAATTAACAGATTAATTCGTCCAAACTAACCTTATATATATTTAATTTAAATATAACTTATTATATTTAATTTACGAATTGACAGTTAATTCGTCTCAACTTAATATTATTTAATTTTCATTAAATAATATCTCATCAACACATTGACTAACTTTTTAGTCATTTTGGGCATCAATGTAATTATATTTCTATAACCACATTTCTCAAACACGTCCTATAGGTGTGACCTTTAGGGACCAGTTGATCACCGCCATCTGTATGATAATAACGTCAAACTTTCTAGCAAGCCAACCGTTATTAGGTAAACGTTAATCAACTGATTAAATATACGAAGTATACCCTTGTGAACCTGTAAGAGATTTACAAATGTTATCACACTAATTTGTGGAGGACACCAGCTCCAACAAATGCTTGGGTCCTTTTCCCCACGAACTGAGTTCCGTTGTCACATACTATTTCTGATGGGACTCCATATCTGCAAATAATGTTTGTCCTGATAAAGGATATTACTTCTTTTTCAGTTACTTGCCTGAAAGAGTCAGCCTCAATCCATTTGGAGAAGTAATCAGTCATAGCTAACATGAAGACTTTTTGTCCTTGAGCTACATGCAGTTTTCCGACAATGTCCATGCCCCACTTTATGAATGGCCAGGGTGCAGAAATTGAATGAAGGAGTTCAGATGGCTGATGTATGATTGGTGCATGAATTTGGCAGGCTTCGCATTTTGAAGAGTATTCCAGCAAGTGATCGGCCCTTAGTGTAGGCGATGTGCTTTGTCCGAGAACTTTGCTTGCCAGGCTCTTTTCTCCTTTGTGGTTGCCACAATGTCCATCATGTATTTCTTGAAGTACTAGTTTGGCTTCGTCAGGCTCCAAGCATCTCAGGTAGGGTCCAGCCTGCGATCTCTTGAACAGGGTGTTATTGATGATAGCATAAGTTGAAGCTCTAATTTTAAAAGCCCTTGCCTCATGCCTTCCCAGAGGCAGTATTCCTTAGAGAAACCAATCATAATAGGGTTTAGTCCAAGAGTTACTGTCCGATTGTGGGGATTGACTGTTCGGGTTTTTGATAGTTGGCTCTAATAAGTGAACAATTGGTATTTTGTCGAAAACATTGGGGGTGAAATTTGAACCTAGGCTGGCCAGAGCATCAGCCTGGGTATTCAGGTCTCTTGATATTTGATATATGTCAAATAAAGCAAATTTAGCGGTAAGGTTTTTTGCATATTCTAAGTACGAAATCATTTTTGCACCCTTAGCCTTATAAATTCCCTTTATTTGATTGGCAATTAAGAGTGAATCAGTTTTTACCTTTAGGTTTTGAACACTGAGGTCTAGACATACCTTTAAGCCTGCTATCAGGGCTTCATATTCTACTTCATTGTTGGTAGCTTTGAACTCACAGCTTACAGCCTGAGCTATCACGTCTCCCTGTGGTAATTTAAGTACTAGTCCTAACCTTGTCCCCCTGGCGCTGGATGCCCCATCTATGAATAAGGTCCATTCTTGGTCTAGGGTTTTATTTTCTAGTTGGTTGACCTCTTTTATTATGTCTGGTTCCAGGTTAGGGCTAAAATCAGTCACAAAGTCTGCTAGGGCCTGCGATTTAATCGCTGCCCTGGGTTCAAAAGAGATGTCATATGTGCTAATCTGTACTGACCATTTGGCCATCGCACGAAAGTTGAGGCTTACGCGGAGATGATTTTATGGGCGATTGGTCCTGACTATAATGGGGTAACTTTCAAAATAGGGTCTTAACTTGGTACATGACATAATTAAAGCTAGAACGTATTTTTCAAGTAGTCCATACCTCAACTCAGCATCTAGCAGGCTTTTACTTACATAGTAGACTGGATGTTGCTGCCCGTCCTGTTCTTTCACAAGGACTGCGATGACTGCTGTGTCAGTAACAGATAGGTATACTGGCAGAGGTTCTCCCTTTTCTGGCTTAGCCAGTAAGGGTAGAGATGACAAATAGGATTTTAGATCCTGAAAAGCTACCTCATGCTCATCCGTCCACTGGAATTATTTATTTTTCCTGAGGAGGTTATAAAATGTTTTGCATCTCTCAGAGGATCTTGATATAAAGCGGTTCAGGGCAGCTACCCGGCCTGTCAATGTTTGGATATCCTTGACAGACTTGGGTGACTGTAGTTCCAGGATAGCCTTTATCTATTCAGGACTAGCTTCTACGCCTCTCTTTGTGACCAAATATCCAAGAAATTTGCCTACAGAGACTCCAAAGTGGCACTTTGCAGGGTTTAGCTTCATGTTATATTTTTCTAATATCTCAAATGCTATTTCTAGATGCTTCACATGATCTTCTACATTCTTGGATTTCACCACCATGTCGTCTATGTATACTTCCATGATGTCACCTATCTGGTCTTTATACATCATGTTAACCAGGCGCTGGTACGTTGCCCCTGCATTCTTCAGGCCGAAAGGCATGGCAGTGTAACTGTATATGCCTCGGTCTATAATGAATGCAGTACTCTCCTGGTCAGTAGGGTGCATCTTTATCTGGTTGAATCCACTGGAAGCATCCATGAATGTTAACATTTCGTGGCCTGCTGTGGCGTCTACCATGGCATCAATATGAGGCAGGGGGAATGGATCTTTAGGACAGGCTTTGTTTAGGTCAGTGTAGTCTACACGGACTCTCCACTTCCCATTCTTTTCTGCACAATAACTACGTTAGCTTGACCATTCAGGGTACATTACTTCCCGATCATCCCATATCCAAGAGTTTTTCTACTTCCTCATTTATTATGGTGTTTCTTTTTTGCAAATTTGCGCCTTTTCGCTACGGGCTTAACAGATGGGTCAACATTGAGCTTATGAGTAATTATATCAGCGCTAATTCCAGTCATATCAAAATGTGACCAAGCAAACCAAGATGATTTATTTTTAAGGAATTTTACCAGTTCAGGCCTGACATAATCTGGTGCGTCAGATCCTATCAAAACATACCTGTCAGGGTACTCAGGGTCTAGGATTACCTGATCTGTTTCCATTCTGGGAGGTGCCACATAAGTGCTCCTGACAGGGTACTATAATTGCTATGCCAGGGACTTACCTGCCTTAGAAGGCTTCAAGGCTGCAGTGTAGCATTCCTGGGCTGTCTTGTGATCCCCTTTGATTGTGGCTATGCCCCAGTCTGTTGGTATCTTGATACACTGGTTATAGGTTAATGGTACGGCTTTGACATTGTGAATCCAGGGTCTGCCCAGGATAGCATTGTAGGATGACAGGCAGTCAAGGACTCCAAACTTCTCATAAGATGAGACTCCTTCCACGTAGGTTGGGAGGTGGATTTCTCCTAGGGTGCTCCTGGTTTCACCGCTGAATCCTACTAGGTGTAGATACCCGTATCCGTCGATATTGGAATTTATAGAGAACCCGACAAACACCCGATGATGATAGGACACATGTATTCTTTAGTTGTCATTGTCATTATTTGGGTTCGTTTTACGATGTAGAATGAGCGTTGTTGACGGAGTATTTTATTAATTTAAATGATATTTAAATTAAAGCTTTTTTTTAGGTGAATTCATTTTATTTTATTTTGAATTTCTTTTCGCAAATTTATTTTATTGAAAATAAAATAAATATTTGATTTAAAAAATCATTTTTATGAGTGTATTTGATTTGAAAAATCATTTATTTTAATGTGTTAATCGATTTAAAAAATCGAATTTGAAAATCGAAAACTCGTTTCAACCACGCGTTTTGGGGCTCGATTATAGCTCGGTTTTTGAGCCCGTTTTCTTTACGAGTTGGCACGAATCTTGAATACACTAACCAACCTAGGCTTCTACCCATCCAAACCCAGTTCGAACCCCCTTATCCACATCCCAAATCTCGTCCTAATTTGACCCCCAACACAGCCCAATTCCTTCCTTTTACCGTGTTTGTATAGCCCATCGAAAGCTCTTCTAAACCGACTCAAACTTGGTCCAAACCCGCAACCCATCACCACTAACCCGTGCTCCACATTACCCACAACAACCCAGCACCTAGAACACCACAAAACCCATCCAATTCCCGTCCCAAATACTCCCCAAACAGCCCGCAACACAAGCAGCCCCCCCTGTTTTGCGTGCTCAATCCCGAGCCCAAAACCCGCTCCAAACACCACCTAAACCCGTGCCCATTAACCCTACACCATACCCTAGTATCCTACCCATATTACCTTAGCTTAACCACCAAGAAAACCCCCCATACAAACCCTAAAAACACCACGAATAGCTGATGGGCAGCAGCTATGCGAAACCGGCCCGACTGCTTGTTGCCCTACTTCTACCCTTCAAAACTCCTTATAAATACCCCCCCTTCACCATACATTCATGGCTCTAAGTTCTCCATACATACTACCGTCATTCACAAGCTTTAAACTCCAGAAACAAACCCTAATTGCCTCCCAAAAACCCTCGACAAAACCGACATACAAACTGAGAATCAGTATGTGTGTCCTCTTTGAAACCGATCGTTCAACCATCAAACCTCCATTAAAATTCGAGTTCCTTGTTCCAAATTAACCACACAACATCCATCTACATCTTAGACAAAGATTTACGAGCCAAATTGCCCTTGAGAGTACACGAATCCCCTCGAAAAACAGCAGTGTTATACACTCTGTTTTTTGTGACTTTTCTGTCTGTCCAATTCTGTTTGTGCTCGTTTCTCGTGCCCAATAACTCAAAACGAGCAGGGATTGTTTTAAGATCTCTATTCTCCTCTCTTTCTAGTTTTCAAAACATCTTTTAAATCGAATTTTCACCGTGAAACGAGAGAGAAATCGCAGTTTGAAAGTTGATGTCCAGATTTGCAAAAAACGTGTTGTTGCTTTGTTCCTTCGTCGACGACGGCCTCTCGAGATAAAATCTACCATCGATTAGGACCCAAGATGGTGTCAACGATACATGTAGGTTGAGGGTGCATCAAATCCTCCTCTTCTCCCTTTTATTTCGTTATTTTATGTTTGTTTTTTTATAGTTCGTTTTTACATTGTTTATCGTTTGTTATCGTTAACTATGAAACTAGTTTAGTCCGAGTATGAGTTAAAGTACCACCACGAACACCCGCGTTGACTTGAGATGGGAAAGAAATCCGCCACATCGGTCGGTCGTACACCCCGTCTCATTTACATATCCTCGTGTTCAAGGTAGGGCATTAATAAAATGATTTCTAACTTCGTTCCTCGCTTTTGATCCCTCGTTTGTTTCGACCAATTCGACCTACCCTAGGACCCGTTGCATGTTAGTTTGACCTCTGATTGTTAACATATGACTCATTTAGATGACATTAGATCAATTTAATAACCTAATTAGACACGTTAGGTGGCATCGACGTAGCTTTAAAAACCGATTAACAATTCTGTAACTTAATTGAATGCATCTTTCTCTTTCACTCAATTCCTGGCTAGTATAGGATGCGTGATTAGCACCTTCTTATTAACACTCGATGAGTTAAATTAATTAGCGAACTTGACCTAATTCGACCCTTTAGGCCGTGTAGAGCACCCGGATTTAAGCGAAGCTTTCTGACCTTTTTTTATCATCGTTTTCTAATATACATCCCGCATCGCTTCGCAAATCTATCTAACCTATTGAATTTAACCTAGGAACTAGGTTGGACGTGGCTTTAGGTCGTGAGGGTGGCCGTGCCTCTTCTTGTTTCGTTTGTCTTATATCATTTATTCTTTGTCGTTTCGTAGCTTGTAATTTATAGTTTGTTCATCGAGTTGTAATTTTCAAGTTTGTTACTTTTATCGAGTCAAAACTTCTTCAAAAACCTTAGTCTTGTTTGGTTAGATGGTTGTGCCCCAATGCATGTAAGAGCGTAGTAAATCGCATGTTGTTCAAAGCAACATGGCCTGATTTATGCTAATGCATGCTTTGGTGTGTGACCCAATGTCTAATTCGATAAGATTAAGCGAAAGCACGCATCACGAGGAGTGACCCAAGGCCGTGAGTCATGTAAGCCGTGGGCCACCCCCCCCCCCTTGTGCACGTTTCCCTAGGCCGAATTGGCCGTGTAATGTGTCGTGTATGGTTTTGTGTATAGCGTTGTATTTTAGATCGAGTTGTATCTTTAATTTCTCGTTGTGTCGGCATGAAATGCCTGGGTTGTAATAGGATAGATCCCAACGGCTCCCCCATTCCCCCTAAGCCTTGTTTGCTTTGTTTTGTATGTTGTTAGATCAATCAACCCACATGCTAAATTACAACTTTGACAAAGTTAGTTTAGTTGCATCTAAATCAACATAGAAGCTTCACATGTTAGGGTTTTAAAACGATGTTTGCATATCATATATCGTAGTAGCTATGACCTTGTTTAAAATCCGACACTTGACTTAGTAGAGGCCGTTATTGACGGGCGGGGTTAGGTGTCCTTATGGGCTTCCTAACACGTACCCTCACCCCTTACTCAAGATCTATGGTTTGCGGATCCGTCTAAATACCATTGGATTACGAGAGTCATTCAAATCGAGGGATATAGGGTACAAGTCTTTATCTTTAATCACTCGTAGTCGATTGGATTTATGCTTTTCGATGAAAGGTGTAAAGTTGACTTGAACGGTTCCAAGTTCCCATAAAACTTGGTGGCGACTCTAATTTGTTTTAATTCGATTCGAAAGAACCTCGAGTCGATTATGCCTAGTGTGGATCCCGCGGACGCAGATTCGAGGGCCTTGTCCCTGATTTGGCGACTCATTTGGGAAAAGAGGACTAGTTACACTTTGTTTCTAGGGTCTTTTCCTCCGAGGTGAAACTTGAAAAGAAAGTATTGGAAAGTAAAACATTACTCATAGTGCTACGATTCATGCATAAACCCTTAAGGACTTTCCCTGGCCGTCCCAGCGTTTCTTTGTGATGCGTGAGGGGCGACGTCCCACTATGCCAGGAACTCGCACATTGCTTGCTTCCGCTCCGCCTCGTCGTGGTTCTTGATGGTGGGGATGCTCTTCTAGGTACTCTACCTAAAGGCCCTTGCTCTATAAGACCCAAAAAGGATGGAGGGCATAGACCTTCTTGTAGAAGACTTGCCGAGACTTAGAGATGTCTAGGAGCATACATCCTTATAACATGAGAATGACAATGTGCGAAATGAATTTCCCGAGTCTTTTCAAAATTTTCCGTATCGATTTCAAAATCGAACTTTTGAACAACTTACTTTCAAAATAGCATGGTTTTAAAAACGCGGAATGCTGCCCAAATAGGACTAGATTTTTCAGCCCAAAATGAGCTTTTATAGCCGGCATGCTGCCCATTTCAAATCTCATTTTCAAATCAATCCTTCGTTTTTCAAAATCAATCCAAAATGCCTCTCGAACCTTAACCAAGCATGAAATTCGTCGAGTCGTGTCCGGGTCCTGGCCGTGTTGGGCTAGGCGTGCTTTGCCCCGAGAGTCTAGAACACGACCTTGTTGGGTCGCCCAAGCTCACCTCTTGGGAATCGAGTCGTGTTGGTCTACCTTTTTGTCTAGGATAGTCCACAGAAACGTCCAAGCTAGGCCATTGTGGACGTTTCATACGAACCTATGGGCTATGTTAGTCCAATCACGGGTTTAGTCACACCGAGTCTGGTTTAGAACCGATTTGTGATGGTTCGGGTCGTGTCGTTTTGTCGAGTCCAAAATGAATCAAGGTCTAAATCCAACCGTGAGTCGAACCTTTTGGTTAATCAGTCTCAAGTCGAGTCTTTGTTTGAGTCAAGTTGGTGTCGTGTCCTTAAGTGTGCAGGGGTTCTTACATTCGAATATTGACTCAGTTCGGGGTTTTCTTGTAGAAAGGCCGCCAAAAACCCGACGCCAAGCAATGGAAGATGCTGTTAACAAACTCACTGAGGCCGTGAACCTCATGATGACCAGAATGGATGCAATCGAATCTAAGCTGGGTGAAGATTCCTCTTCATCTACCCCACCACGCGATCCGGAGAAACGGTTCAAATTCATTGAAGACCGTCTGAAGCTCTCCCAAGGGAAGAACATCCACTACGAAAATGCTAGGGCCTATGCCCTAGTTCAGGATAAGTTGCCCACAAACATGGTACTCACTGATATCCCAAAGTTTAAGGGCACAGAAGATCCAGTCCACCATGTTAAGGCCTATAAGGGGTACTTAGCTTTGAAGGGAGTACCTACATGACATGCTCTCGAAATTTTCGCCCAATCTCTGGATGAACACCCGAAGGCGTGGTTCTACAATATGGACCTAAAGAACTTCCCTACTTTTGAAGATATTACGGTGGAGTTCTGCAAGCACTATGCTGATAATGTCGAGATTCAAACGAACATAAGAACATTGGAGGTGATGACACAGAAAGACAAAGAAGGCTTTACTTAATTCCTTGCAAGATGGCGCGCTGAAAGCGTGAAATTAGCCAAGAAGCCTGACGAAGTTGAAATGGTAGATAAGTTCGCAAAGAATCTACGACCTATTTACCGCAATGCTCTGAAATACCAGAATTTTGGCTCTTTCAAAGAATTGATAAGAATCGGGATAAAGGTAGAAGATGATGTCATAAGGGAGCGGTGAAAAGCCGAAAGGGTACCAAGGGGCCTCATCGTCTAAGACAAAAGCCCCAGCAACGACCCATATTGATGAAGCCATCAATCTCTTAGAAGGGCAATCGAAGAAGTCACAGCGCCAAGCTCCGAGGGCATTCACCGATATCGGATGCACTTATACATACGCTCTCCAAAGGCTCATAGCCCAAGGAAAGCTGAAGCCTATTGGTCCAACTCCGGACCCTCCCGCTGATCAACAAGGTAAATGGTACAAACCAAATGCCTACTGTGCTTTCCATCAAGGGAAGGGACACGATACTGAAAAGTGCTTTAGATTGAAGCACGAAATCCAAGACATGATTGAGAATGGAACACTCCCGATCCCAACTGTTAAACACAATAACATCACCAATCCATTTGGCGATCACGCCAACTTTGTTTCTGTCGAAGACAATATCGATTATTCCCATCTTATCCGCCCATGTCACTTGAAAGAGGTGTTTATCGGGAAAATATTTGTGGATTTCTTTGAATTCTTGCCAAACCCGAAGAATGAAATTCAAGTCGGGAGTCTTGCTCTAGAATGTACTACTCTCGTTAACGAAGTTAATAAAAGACAATTCGATTCACCAACCTTTATCACTGGCGTAGATCCTCAGAGGACTACCTCGGGATGGAGGCAGACCATCAAAGGGATCAAGGACAAGAGCCGAGCATCTAAGCTGACAGCTGAACAAGAGAAAGCTCAAGACCAGATTTGAAAATTATGAGTCGGGGTCTGTTTTCTTATCTTAGTCGATTCGAGTCTAGGACTTTCTTTTCTTGAAGTTGAGTCGTTTGTTCCACGATGACCTAGGGTGTGTCCTAGGAATCGTTCCTTCGAGTCTGTTATGCATGTGTCATTCCAATAAAAGTTGCAGTTCGTTTCCAAATATGTCTTGTTTCCAATCCTCAATCATTCTGAAACATGATAAAACGCACAACACACTCAAAGGCATCCCTGGGGTAGAAATATGTCCCGTTTCAAAATGTAAGGTACAATAGGATTCCGTGTTTAATTCCTTTACCTATTCCATGTCTGGCGGTAGAAAACCTCCATCAGAACCAGTGCTTTTGACAAGCTTTTAGATGATTCTAGGACGAACCCGGACTAGCTCCTTGTTTTCCATATCGATGACGGAAGGCAAGCCTTTTTCCCACAGAATCATCCCCTCTCGAAGAGAGAAGATATCAACCTGTTCTAACAAGGAATTGTTAGTTCTTACCCAAATTAGTTGGCGAAGCCCAGTTTTCAAGGTGTATCCATTTATGATTAAGAGAATGAATAGAAGATCATTTTCAAAGAGAGAAAAAAGATGAAAAAGAATGAAAAAATGAGAAAAAGAGAAAAATTGGAAAAATGAAAAAAATGAAAAAATGAAAAGTGATGAAAGAATAAAGAAAAAAGAAAAAAAGATGTTGAAGTTATTGCAGAATGCTTTTGGTTGGATGTCGAAGTTACGGAAGCCATAAGTCAAGTCAAGTACCCATAGTTGAAGTTCAATGGGCGAAGCCCAAAAGCTTAAGTAGTAACCTCTTTACCCTCTAAGTCCTTCCTGAGACAGTTACAAAGGGATAGTCGGGAATTTTGAGAATTATTCCGCTTGTGTTGTTACACCCAACCTTTAGGGTCCAGACATGGAAATTTTAACCCACATCATTTTTCAACCCATTTGCACTCGTGGTTCATCAAACCCGAGACACCCATTCCAACCACATCAGCAGCCATAGCCCTTGGCCTTAGCACCACAAAACAAACCTTCAGAATGATGGTTAACCATTCCAACTTGTTATTACCAAGCTCCACATCCCAAAGAATCACAATCTTTTGTACCAACCCTAGACACGGGATACAACGGTACCTTACAGGCTAGAATGAGATATGACATGATACCTTAGGTGAAACCTTCGAGTGTGTACACACAATCAAAACGCCAAGTTTATGCACCTTGATCGAACTACGTCGGATTTGATTTCGCTCCACGCGAATACGTAGGCAGTCCTTCAGAATAAGGGATTCAATCCACTCATCAACCAAGTTGTCATCTTGTCGGTTTCTTACGAGTCTTAACCAAGTACAAATGAAGCCACCTTTGTTTGAGTTGGTCTTAGTACTCGATGTAAGCTAGGATAAGGATATAGGTTCAGATGAATAGTATCAAGTCTCAGAATGAGCTTTATCGAACGGTTTAGGCCAAGATGCCGAGTCATATAGATGTAGGTTTGTGTTTGGAATAGAAAATATGAAAAACCCGCTGAAAAGAAAGAAGGCGTGGAAGAAAAATAGTAAAAGCCCGCTGAAAAGAAAGAAGGCGGTGGCAAGAAATGATGGAAACTCGCTGAAAATAAAGGAGGCGAGGAGAAGAGTGACAGAATGTTCCCAACAAAAGTCATGTGTGATGTCTAAGTGTTCTCATAAAATCAGTCTGTGTTTAGTGTCCGGGCGAAGCCAACGTTGTTGCTCCATGAGTTTAATCCACCTTGTCAATGCCAAGTGATCTTGATTCCCATGTTCCCTTGGGACCACGCCCATGCCATACGATATCTCTGTCTCAAGTCCGGCGACCTAGAGATTCCCATTTGCCATCTTTTGGCGCCAGAATGGCCAATTTACATTTCTACCCCTAACAAGTCAATAATTGAATTAAAACCCGTGCACACTTACGGTTTTATTTTCCTTTTTTGTTTTACGATAGCGGGCTACGCCCACGTTGTTTACGGGTCATACGGAGTGTCTGAGTCGTATTTCATGCTCACCCATCAAGGTTCGATTTCAGAATGCCAAAGATTTCAGAATTCCGAAATTTCAAAAACTTTTTGCGAATTATGGATAGATGATCCAAGTAGTGGAATCTTTTCGGGTCGATGACCCCAATTTATCGAAATTCAAAATTTCAAACTCAATTTTTGAAGGGTCGATGGCCCAACATACCAAGTGATGTCAAATTTAAACATCGGGTCGATGGCCCAATTATTCAAAATTTTCAAATTCAATTTTCGGGTCGATGACCCAATCTTTCAAATAATCTAATTTTAAGATCGATGATCCAAATGTGCTTATGTGATGATTATTGCTAGTGCGTTTTTGTGTTTCAAATATAGCAGGATATGCTTCAACTGGGGGCTCTAAAGTCTTCGACTTTAGAGCCATTGCTGGGGGCTCACGAAGCGGTTGGCTTGAGAGACCATTATCAGGATGTAAAGGATGACATCCACCAAGAATTCAATTCAATACAAGAGTATGAAATGGAAGAATTCCGTAGCTGAAAGCAAATGATGAAAGCGGCGGCAACCTCCTTGGAAAGTCCCGTCCTATTCGGACAAGCGCCAGCAGATGATAAATTTTGGGCAAATGTCGTGAGATGATGAATTTTGGACATACGCCAACAGATGATAAACTTTGGGCATGTGTCGGCGATTTTGCCGAACTACGACGCGGGTTTGATTCCGTCAGAAAAGGATACGTAGGCGCCTAAGGATAAGGCTCAATCCACCATATATACAATTTATGGGTCGACGACCAATGACGGTAATTTGACACAACAGAAGCAAGAGTCAATCCTCAGCGAAGTTTCAGGTATGATCTTTTCTTATGGCTGGCGAGCTTATATACGCAAGTCTAATGGACTATAAACGACCCGCAGGATCCTCAGGTCGATAGGGAACTGGGGTATACTTTGACTTTCGCCTTGTCCAAGCCTCAGTCAAAGTGGGGGCTCTGTAGATACCCGTATCCGTCGATATTGGAATTTATAGAGAACCCGACAAACACCCGATGATGATAGGACACATGTATTCTTTAGTTGTCATTGTCATTATTTGGGTTCGTTTTACGATGTAGAATGAGCGTTGTTGACGGAGTATTTTATTAATTTAAATGATATTTAAATTAAAGCTTTTTTTTAGGTGAATTCATTTTATTTTATTTTGAATTTATTTTCGCAAATTTATTTTATTGAAAATAAAATAAATATTTGATTTAAAAAATCATTTTTATGAGTGTATTTGATTTGAAAAATCATTTATTTTAATGTGTTAATCGATTTGAAAAATCGAATTTGAAAATCGAAAACTCGTTTCAACCACGCGTTTTGGGGCTCGATTATAGCTCGGTTTTTGAGCCCGTTTTCTTTACGAGTTGGCACGAATCTCGAGTACACTAACCAACCTAGGCTTCTACCCATCCAAACCCAGTTCGAACCCCCTTATCCACATCCCAAATATCGTCCTAATTTGACCCTCAACACAACCCAATTCCTTCCTTTAACCGTGTTTGTATAGCCCATCGAAAGCTCTTCTAAACCGACTCAAACTTGGTCCAAACCCGCAACCCATCACCACTAACCCGTGCTCCACATTACCCACAACAACCCAGCACCTATAACACCATAAAACCCATCCAATTCCCGTCCCAAATACTCCCCAAACAGCCCGCAACACAAGCAGCCCCCCCCCCCTGTTTTGCGTGCTCAATCCCGAGCCCAAAGCCCGCTCCAAACACCACCTAAACCCGTGCCCATTAACCCTACACCATACCCTAGTATCCTACCCATATTACCTTAGCTTAACCACCAAGAAAACCCCCCATAAAAACCCTAAAAACCCCACGAATAGCTGATGGGCAGCAGCTATGCGAAACAGGCCCGACTGCTTGTTGCCCTACTTCTACCCTTCAAAACTCCTTATAAATACCCCCCCTTCACCATACATTCATGGGTCTAAGTTCTCCATACATACTACCGTCATTCACAAGCTTTAAACTCCAGAACCAAACCCTAATTGCCTCCCAAAAACCCTCGACAAAACCGACATACAAACTGAGAATCAGTTTGTGTGTCCTCTTTGAAACCGTTCGTTCAACCATCAAACCTCCATTAAAATTCGAGTTCCTTGTTCCAAATTAACCACACAACATCCATCTACATCTTAGACAAAGATTTACGAGCCAAATTGCCCTTGAGAGTACACGGATCCCCTCGAAAAACAGAGTGTTATACACTCTGTTTTCGCGGCTTTTCCTGTCTGTCCAGTTCTGTTTGTGCTCGTTTTTCGTGCCGAATAACTCAAAACGAGCAGGGATTATTTTAAGATCTCTGTTCTCCTCTCTTTCTAGTTTTCAAAACATCTTTTAAATCGAATTTTCACCGTGAAACGAGAGAGAAATCGCAGTTTGAAAGTTGCTGTCCAGATTTGCAAAAAACGTGTTGTTGCTTTGTTCCTTCGTCGACGACGGCCTCTCGAGATAAAATCTACCATCGATTACGACCCAAGACGGTGTCAACGATACATGTAGGTTGAGGGTGCATCAAATCCTCCACTTCTCCCTTTTATTTCGTTATTTTATGTTTGTTTTTTTATAGTTCGTTTTTACTTTGTTTATCGTTTGTTATCGTTAACTATGAAGCTAGTTTAGTCCGAGTATGAGTTAAAGTACCACCACGAACACCCACGTTGACTTGAGATGGGAAAGAAATCCGACACATCGGTCGGTCGTACACCCCGTCTCATTTACATATCCTCGTGTTCAAGGTAAGGCATTAATAAAATGATTTCTAACTTCGTTCCTCGCTTTTGATCCATCGTTTGTTTCGACCAATTCGACCTACCCTAGGACCCGTTGCATGTTAGTTTGACCTCTGATTGTTAACATATGACTCATTTAGATGACATTAGATCAATTTAATAACCTAATTAGACACGTTAGGTGGCATCGACGTAGCTTTAAAAACCGATTAACAATTCTGTAACTTAATTGAATGCATCTTTCTCTTTCACTCAATTTCTGGCTAGTATAAGAGTGCGTGATTAGCACCTTCTTATTAACACTCGATGAGTTAAATTAATTAGCGAACTTGACCTAATTCGACCCTTTAGGCCGTGTAGAGCACCCGGTTTTAAGCGAACCTTTCTGACCTTTTTTTATCATCGTTTTCTAATATACATCCCGGATCGCTTCGCAAATCTATCTAACCTAATGAATTTAACCTAGGAACTAGGTTGGACGTGGCTTTAGGCCGTGAGGGTGGCCGTGCCTCTTCTTGTTTCGTTTGTCTTATATCATTTGTTTTTTGTCGTTTCGTAGCTTGTAATTTATAGTTTGTTCATCGAGTTGTAATTTTCAAGTTTGTTTTACTTTTATCGAGTCAAAACTTCTTCAAAAACCTTAGTCTTGTTTGGTTAGATGGTTGTGCCCCAATGCATGTAAGAGCGTAGTAAATCGCATGTTGTTCAAAGCAACATGGCCTGATTTATGCTAATGCATGCTTTGGTGTGTGACCCAATGTCTAATTCGATAAGATTAAGCGAAAGCACGCATCACGAGGAGTGACCCAAGGCCGTGAGTCATGTAAGCCGTGGGCCACCCTCCCTTGTGCACGTTTCCCTAGGCCGAATTGGCCGTGTAATGTGTCGTGTATGGTTTTGTGTATAGCGTTGTATTTTAGATCGAGTTGTATCTTTAATTTCTCGTTGTGTCGGCATGAAATGCCTGGGTTGTAATAGGATAGATCCCAACGGCTCCCCCATTCCCCCTAAGCCTTGTTTGCTTTGTTTTGTATGTTGTTAGATCAATCAACCCACATGCTAAATTACAACTTTGACAAAGTTAGTTTAGTTGCATCTAAATCAACATAGAAGCTTCACATGTTAGGGTTTTAAAACGATGTTTGCATATCATATATCGTAGTAGCTATGACCTTGTTTGAAATCCGACACTTGACTTAGTAGAGGCCGTTATTGACGGGCGGGGTTAGGTGTCCTTATGGGCTTCCTAACACGTACCCTCACCCCTTACTCAAGATCTATGGTTTGCGGATCCGTCTAAATACCATTGGATTACGAGAGTCATTCAAATCGAGTGATATAGGGTACAAGTCTTTATCTTTAATCACTCGTAGTCGATTGGCTTTATGCTTTTCGATGAAAGGTGTAAAGTTGACTTGAACGGTTCCAAGTTCCCATAAAACTTGGTGGCGACTCTAATTTGTCTTAATTCGATTCGAAAGAACCTCGAGTCGATTATACCTAGTGTGGATCCCGCGGACGCAGTTCCCGAGGGCCTTGTCCACACTAGGACGCTGGATTTCTTGATGATTTGATCCTCGTTTATCTTCACAGCTTTCAGTACGTCAAGCATGATCAGGTTCACTGAGCTGCCTCCATCTACCAGGATCCTTCTTACCGTGGCTGTTCCAATCTGCATAGAAATTACTAGGCCATCATGATGAACATCAGGGATGCCCACCAGGTCACAATCATTGAAAGTGATTGTCGGGACAAGATCCGGCTTGCAGGGTGACACAGTCTTTGGTGTCCCTGACTATCTTCTTTGCTGCTGAACTTGTCAAGGCCGCAAATCTCCGAACCGCCAGATATGAATTTTACTTCATAGATTGGTGTTGGTGGAGGGAGACTACGATCGTGGTTGTGCTCCTGGTTTTCCTTATCCTGGTTTGCGTTCCTACCCTTCGTCTTGATCAGGTCTTTTAAGTACCCTAATTTTAACAGGTACGCTACCTCCTTCCTCAGGGTGAAACAATCATCCGTGGTGTGTCCAATATCCATGTGAAATTCGCACCATTTTGAATTGTCTCTTATGGGATTTGGATTTTCTGACTTCCTGGGCCATCTAACAGCTGATCCCATATTGTCAAGTCTCTGGATTAATCCTGCAATATCAACACTAAAGTTATGTTCGGAGATAGGTGGATAAACTTTAACCTTACCTTGATACTCATGGGCCAGGTTAACTTCTGACTGATCTGGCCTGGAATATGGGGTAGGTCTATAATTGTTCCCTTTGTTACTTTTCCTATTACTTCTTTCATGATCCTTTGGTCTACTGGGTGATCCAAGTTTGTAGCTTTTATCTTCTTCCAGCCTGATGAAAGCAAGAGTCTTGGCCTGAACCTCTTCGAAGGTGTGGCAGGGATACTTAGTGAGTTCGCTGTATAAGTCACTGTATGGTAGTATCCCCTGTCTGAATGCCTCCACTGTTGTTCCAACGTCACACCTAGGTATAGACACTTTCTCTTTGTTGAATCTTGCAAGAAATGTCCTGAGAGTTTCATCGGGCTTCTGTGTAACTCGGTAAAGGTCACTGGATCGTTTCTCCAACTCCCTGCTACTTGCAAACTGCTGGTTGAAACTATTGATCAGGTTGGCTAATGAATGGATCTTGCCGGTTGGCGAGTTGATGTACCATTGCAAGGCGGGGCCGGTCGGGTCGTTCAAATCCCTTGCACATGCAAACTTGTACGAACTCGCATTTGGGAATAGATGCGCCAAAGCATTTTACGCTTGTAAAGAGCCACGTGATTTTGTGGATCCGTGGTTCCATCATAGACTCTCATGGATGGAATTGTGAACTTTTTTGGTAGGTCTACTTTTGCTATTTCGTCTATGAAAGGCGAATCAAAGATAGCTATCTGGGCGACTTCTTCCATGCGCGCGGTACTCACAGTATCTTATCGAATTTTTCGTTGAGTTTCTTGATCTCTGAACTATCGCCATCATGATGGTCTGCTGCAGATTCATCAGGTTTCTCTTTATCATCATCTTTTGGTTCATCATCACCATCTAAGTTAATGGCTTTAGGAATACTTGGGCTCCCAAAACTGGAAAAATAAATGTTCTTAATGATTGATGAAAACGGGGTTCCTGGTTGGAATCTAGAGCCTGCCCCTTGGGATTTTTCCAATTTTTGCTTCAGGGCCGACTCAGATTCTTTCAATTTCAGGATTTCTGCTTCAGTTTGGGCCACTTTTTCTTTCAGGCTTTCCAACTCAGCGATTTTTTGGAGAGCTGCATTCAATTGTTCTTCAATGGTGGGTTGGACCAATTTTGTAGGTTTTTGAGTTTTTGTAAGATAAGAAAAAAGGATTTAAAGAGCTAGATGCCCCACGGTGGGCGCCAATTGTTTTGTGTGGATTTTGCGCAAGGCGAAATCAGGCCAGGGTAGAGTTTGTGAAAGGTTAACTACCTCTAGGTAGTCTGTTGGTCAGGTCGTCAGGGTACAATAATAAGCTGTAAATGAAATAATAACAATAACAATAAGACAAGTAATTTTGTACGTGGAAAACCCTTGAATGGGAAAAAACCACGGGCACCAAGCCAGAAGAGGATTTCACTATGTTATTTGGGAGAATAATTATATGATTATGACAATCTTTGTATTTCTCTAATTATTGTGTATGCTCCTTCTTGCGTATGAATTAGATTCCCCAAATATCTTCAGAGCGTTCTTTATATAAGCTTCCATCTTGAACGGCTGTTTGATCTTGCATTAAAGGCAGATTATTCTCCATTATTTCCAGTAGTAATTGCCAATTATTTTTTTCTTAATTATCGCATTTACTGCATAATCTTCACACTTAATGCTGCGTATATAATCCCTTTATAACACTCGTATATGGTCTAATATCGTCCTGATATTTTGACCGTTGTCCTCTCCATGGTCTGGCGCCTATCTTCATGTGCCCTGATAGCCTGACACCCTGACAGCCTGTTAGTCAGGTTCAGGTGAGATACTGATCAGGAAGGTCTGCGGATTTCCAGGCCTAACACTTATGAAACAAAGTAACAAACACTTGGTATGCAAACAAAAATATTATGAGAGGAAACTTGGTATAATCCTACAAGTTCCACCTTTTCTCAAAGTATGACTCTTTCCTCTCTAAATTCATTTACCCAACAACAAACCTCAAGCAAATGATTACCACGATCTAAGTCAATAATGATAATCCTACTTAAACTACAAATTCTAACATTAAACCATGTATGAATTGTAGCTAAGAGCATGAAGAGTAAAACCAAGAGGAAAGCAAATGGAATATCACAAGAGTATGTCTAAGCCAACAAACCCAATGACATATTCAATTTATACTCACAAAGGTTGATACTTTAAACCAAGATAACAACAATATGAGTTGCTTCAACAAGACATCACAAAAGTAAAAAAACTTTGCAACATTCAAGTAGAAGATGAGTGTTATAGAGGCAGGGGTAATTACTTCTCACAACAAAACATTCATCATGACACTCAAACATAGAAATTGAAATAAATGAAAGAGTAGAGATTAGAGAGTCAATACAATGATAAAGATGAAAGCTTGAAATGGATTAACCAAGTAGTGGAAGATTAGCCTTCCATAGTCTTCATAAAACCCAAATAACAAAGAAAGATTACAACTTTTGTAGGAAAGTCTTCTAAAATGTTAGAAGATTCCAACCCTAATTATAAGAGAGTGAATGAGATTGTATGTGATTATATGATGTCCTTGAGGTCTTCAAATCTTGGTTATATATATGGCTTCACGGAAACCTAAAAAGATCCTCACTTAAGAAGCCCAAATGCGAATTAGAGAGCCCCGTAAAACAGAGCTGCGCAGGCTGAGCCAAAGTTGCTCTTGCCTACGCAATCGGGCGCTGCTGCGCTACTCATTTGCGCAGGTTGCGCTTAAGCTCGCATTTGGAATTCTCAATTCCATTGCTTCTTGACCTTTTCAATTGATCTCAGTTCTTCTCATCTTCACTCTTTACTTCTCCTAGCTGGATATTTGGCCATATGTGAGGTGCTTGCGCCATGTCTTGACCGTGGAAAGGTTCTCCTCGACCCTCGGGTTACGTGCATCAAAATCAAGTATAAAACCGAGGTAAAATGGACAAGTTACCAAATCATAACCAATTATCAATTATTAGGATAAACATACATAAAGACCCATATTAAAAAATCTGAGGGTGATAAAATCACCCTCTTAGACCGACACAAACCACTACTATCATAAACTCAGTTACATATTTGGTCTGATGTATTAATTTCCGATGCATGTATGTTCCTTTTCTCCGTAACAAGGAGCTTGGTATATAGGTAAAGGAAATAATATTAGTCCGAATTGTTCCCGACTTTAATAGTATAAAGTAGATATCGATTTAAACCTAATCCATGATTTTGGTCCTTATATGTAACCTAAACAAGAGACTAATTAATTCATATTGTCAACAAGCATTTAATATGAAATAGTAAATTAAAGGTAACACTACAATAATTAAACTATAAAGTTGAGCTATTACTTACCTCTTATGAAGCTAAAAGATTGTTACAAGATGAAGAAAAAATGATGCAATAATCCCTAAAACAAGTACCTAATTAATCAAGATCTCACTTAGAATATATGCATATATGTTGCCTCATTCACAAAGTCAGATCTAGGGTACTTGTCTTCCTTGCATATTTCTCATTATTATTATTATTATTATTATTATTATTATTATTATTATTATTATTATTATTATTATTATTATTATTATTATTACTACTACTTGATCCATTATCATCAATACCATTCTTGTTCACCCTGCAAATGAGCTTAGATGAAGTTGATGATAATGGTGATTGATTAAAAGACAATGATAAGCTACTACTCTTGTCGATTTCGTCGTCTACAAGTCTTAACACTTTGCTATTGCAAGTCTCATCTTGGTTTTCATTAACCCTTCTTGGTAATTTGAGTGACAAATCTAGATCAATGTCCCAATCTATTCTCTTCCTCTTAGCCGCCACTACCGCCTTTTGCTCTTGAATGACATAGTTAATGTCATTGCTAATGAACCTCTTGTGCTCTTGAGTCATGGGAGTCATTACCTCCTTTCTCATTGTAGATTCACCTTGGTTTTCACATGCATCTTTAACAATATGAACAGGGTGTACTACTTGATTATCATGTCTTTGTCCATCAAAGATTTGTTGAGGATATTGACCATGCCGGAATCTTGGCCATCCATTTTCGTTTGGTTTGAGGCCGATCATATCCATGCTGAAGGGGTTGTGCATCCTGTTGTTATCGGTAGTCCATGTATTGGCCTTGAAGCTTAAGATTGATAACACCAATAAAAAATGACTTAGTCTATCATCGAAACAATTTTGGTCAGTTAACATGAATCATCATACGAATTGGTCTAACATACTTTCAAAACGGTGAAAACACATAATTTTTGAATATGTGGATATACTCCAAATAAATAAGAATGCATGAGGTCTCTACAAAAATAAATATATTATATGGCTCGAAGTTTTTCTACCTAAACCAAGTTCTTGCAGTCTAGTGGTAGACTTGGGTAACCTCAAAGCTTGCAAAGGCAAGAATTGCGAGGTCCCGTGTTCGAACCCACGGATGAGCAATTGCATGCGGTTATCTCGGCGGCCCCAATTGGGGTGGTTTACATGGTCCAGGTGGTGACGCCGGAATGCCTGGGCCGGGGGATTAAACCCCTCGTCACCAAACAAAAAAAAAAAAGTTTTTCTACCGAATGCATAGGGATAGATGTATACTATTTTATTCCTCTATACTCCCTTAGTCCTATTTACTATTTTTTGTGAGAGATATTTAAATGAAAGTAGGTAAATAAATAAAGGATTGGGATAGAGGAAGTATATCTAAATTGCAGAAAGGTTGTTTCTTGAAAACTCATGTAAACTTCTTCAAAAAATGTAGAAAGACGACGTTTACCTAAAGTTAGAACGTGGTCTTTGTGAATACCCTTGTAGCACAGGGAGTTGGCTCAGACTGAAAATATTACAATCTCCAAATTCAAATATATGTCTTTGATCACACATTCCTGAAAAAGTTATGAAAGAGCTCTATGTGATCAACCATGCTATAGAAATATCGAACGCTAAGTCATTTGAATAAAAAAAGACGGGATTTCAATTGAAATATACAACTTATATGTAATAGTGATCATGCACCTTGACCTTGATCTTCCTCTGTCTTTTTACTTCTGTACATCTGATTCATCAAAATATGAAAAATAATTGTAGTGAATTAACTTTACTAAGAAAGTATATTGAAAATTATTCTAATTAGATAAAAACAAGATCAACAAATCAATAAATGGCTATATACACAATGATAATACCAAGGGTTCGATTCTCATTGAATTAAAATATAACCCTGTTAGTAGGCGATCTGTAAACATCAATTTAAGTTCTTAAAGAGGCCGGTGGTTCACCCTGACCTTAGATTAGGTAAGGCCGACCCTTAAACCTAAACTTTTATGTACCAAAACAAAAAATGATAAGATAATTGAAATATTTACCTGTAGGTGACTTTTAACATGAGCTATGTTTAATCCTTTTACATTCATAAACTGAAGAACTAACTTAGGTGTGGCTTCTGCATCCAAAACAAACACAAAAATCACTAATTATTTTCTTAAGACAAATTTAATAAGCTAATAACATAACAAGTTTAATTTGTATATAGAAGTATTAGCAAAGAAATAAAATAACTCACTTTCTTGTCCACCAAGCCTTTCAACAGCATGAACAAATCGAAGATGGAGATCAGGAGTCCATCTAAGCCTTGGAGTCTTGGATCGAACATATGGTCTAACTGTTGAACTCGGTTTGTCATCGTTCTCATCAACTGTACTATTGCTTGAGCTCCCTCTATTATTATTGCCACCATCATTGTTGTAGGTCATTGATTGCTCGTTGTCATCGCTCTCGTCTTCATCTTGATCTTCATCTCCTTTGTCACAAGGATTTGTTTTTGAGCAGTCACTTTGATTAGTACCTTGCATATTGTTTTGAAGATCCCCTTCTATAGTAGTCTTCCAATTCAATTTACATTTGATCAAGGATAATTTAAATATACGACGATAATTTAAAATGCTACCCACCTATTATTAACCAAGGAAATCGAAAATGGAGAGTAATAAGAATAGATGAAGAAAACAAGTTGGTAGAAAGACTTGTAAGGTTAACTAAAAGACGATATTTGTATGACTTTCTCCGATTCTTCTTTGCGCTCGAAGACAGAAAGGATAATATTAATTTAAAGGTGACAAAAATGATGTTGATCGTAAAATAAGTAGAATTATTAAGAAAATTCTATAAGCACATTGCACATACATCTTGGTAAGGTACAAAGATGGGTATAACAGTGTATACAACATGCAAAACAAAAATGTGGTAGGGAAACCCTAGGCATATGACTGGAGAGATCACCTTGTCTGTCCCTCCTACCCTCGGTTTACGTTGGTTGTATATATAAAACTATTTATACAAGTTCAGACATATATTCTATCGAATAATGTGTCTGCTATAGGTGGATCCATGGGTCATATGAACTCATGCTCATGGATAGATGATGATAATGCATATTTTCTTCTTGCTCGGATTATATTAAATGCAGATGTCAAGTAGTGTAGTTGGTAAGATTATAAGCGGTAATACTCATAATATGGATTTAAATCCAATAAGCATTAAAATCACCGTGTGCCTTCCTTTACCCAAAAATGAAAAAATGAATAAGGCTTGTACATTAGTATGAATCTGACATGTATGTATGAGGCGTATCTACGGGGGGTGCAGTGGGTGCGCCTGCATCCCCCATAATTTTAGAAACATATACATATTATTTCCATAATAAATCATTCAAGCTGTTGTGGATTAGTGGTTGGCAACTTATTTTCTTTCCCAATAGTTAGAGGTTCGACTCCTCTAGCCAACATTTTAATAAATTAACTTCCATTTTTATTCATATTATTAATTTATTAATTACAGTCAACATGCGTTAACTATTTTTTTTATCTTTAGCGGCTAATATACTAGTTAAGTGCATTTAATGTATTGGTTAGTTGGTTACAAAATGAAGATTTATATGTTATACTCGTAATTTCTGTTAGCGTTTTTTAAATAATCTTTTATCTATAATAGAGACGATAAAATATCATCTTGTCAATATACTATTTGTTTTTAAGCAAAATAGGGTCGAGTCATTTTATTTCAAGTCAATCCGGTAGCCAAGTAGTTAATGAGAAATCTTATCAATATATTATTGCATTCGATAAAAGTATAAGTACAACTCTACATGATAATATGATTCGGCTTCTAATTTTTCGGATCAGTCGTTAAAAAAATGACTTTTAAACCGAGAATACAAATTTAATTCAAAAAATAGTGAAAAATATCGTCTTAAGAAATTTGTATGCCTCTCTTGTTATTGGAATCTAAAAGTCGTTACTAACTGGATGTTTTATATGTTGTTGAATTTTTGCATCCCCTGTCTACAATTCCTAGATACGCCACTGTGTATCATGTATGTAATTCATGGGCATAAAGCACAAAATAATTACATAAAGGTTTGTCTTGCACAATTTTTCCGGATGAGAACGTCTATCTAAGCAATGAGTTTAGGGCACTGTTACTTCCATGACATGGATATACTAATGTGCTCATTGCTCGGACAGAAGAACTTCACCTTGGCCATATAAGTGTTACTCCACTGTCGTCATTTTTGTTTACCTTTATTTTTGAAACAAACACTAAAGAAAGAAGAGGAGGTCATTTGTAATTATTGTTCATGGATGATAGTCGACAACAAATTAATTCGACGATCAAATTACCATCAAAATCTTTCTCAATAAAAAAAGGTAAACAAATGAATGAGACAAGATTCAGTCAGTTGGCAGTTTGTTAAGGAGATCCTGTCTGCCTTTCATTTTCCTCCACAGTTCAGTAATTTGGTAATGGAATGTATTAGCAGTGCCACCTTCTCTATTGCAGTGAATGGAGAAATTTTTGGGTTTTTTCTTGGTAAGAGAGGGTTGAGGCAAGGTGATCCAATCTCTCCCCTCTTATTTACCCTATGTATGGAATATTTAAGCAGGATTTTGAGTGTTGCCACTGAGAAGATGAAGTTCAGCTACCACCCTTTGTTCAAACAACTTAAGCTCACTCATCTCATGTTTGCAGATGATCTGTTGCTCTTCTCTAAAGGGGATGTTGCTTCTATTATGGTACTGCTGAGAGCTTACTCTTCTTTTTCTGCTGCTTCTGGTTTAAAGATGAATGCTCATAAATCAAATGCCTACTTTAATGAGGTTGCCAGACATATTAAAGATGACATTCTGAGTGTATCAGGTTTTAAGGAAGGCACTCTTCCCTTTAAATATCTAGGAAGTGCCTATCATAGTAGGAAGATTGAAGAAGAGGGATTGTACTGTGCTTATTGACAAGATTGTTGATAGGATAAGAAGTCTAGGAGTTAAGAAGCTTTCTTATGCAGGCAGGTTGGTTTTGGTCAATTCTGTGTTATCCACCTTGTATAATTACTGGGCAGCCATGTTTATTTTGCCGAAAGGGGTGTTTGATAGAGTTGATGCAATCTGCAGGAACTTTTTATGGAAAGGGAGTACTGAGTACACCAAAGCTCCAAGAGTTGCATGGACAAAAGTTTGTATGCCAAAAAAGGAAGGAGGATTAGGCCTTAAGCAAAGTATGAACTGGAATACTTCCTTCGTAGGGAAGTTAGTTTGGTGGATTGTTGTTAAGCAGGATATACCTTGGGTTCAATGGGTGCATCATGTTTACTTACGAGGGCAGTCTTGGCTATCTTATACTCCTCCTTCTGATACCAGTTGGTATTGGAGGAAAATTTGCAAGGTAAAAGATCTGCTGCAAGACTGTTTTGAGGACACTACTTGGAAAATAAGACCTGAGGGATACACTGCGCAGAGTTGTTACAACTGGATAAGGGATAAACATGAGGAAGTCTGGTGAAGTAAAGCTATATGGAGTAATATGGGTGCTCCTAAACACTCTTTTATTGCATGGCTTATCATCAACAATGCTCTAATGCTCAAGAGTAGATTGTTTCAGTTACAAATTGCTGCTGATAATCTCTGCTGTATTTGCCAGTTGCAGGAAGAAAATCATTCACATCTGTTCCACAAATGTGCGTACAGTGCTCATATTTTGCAAGGGGTTGGACAATGGTTATGTTCTGATATAACTCAGTCATATGGGTTGTTAAAAATTGCAAGAAGTAGATGGAGCAGACATAGGAAAAATATTTGTACTGCTGCATTGTTTAGCTGTTGGTATGCAGTCTGGTTGTAGAGGAACCAGGCCAGACTGAACCAGTGCATCATGATGCCTGCTGTGGTAATTGCTCAAATTCAACAGGCTATTAGAAGTCGTTATGTTGTGTATTAAATCTTGTAAAATGTCGAGTAATGATAGAGCATGGTTGATCAGAGTGCATTTAGAGTCCAATTAGCACTAGTTTTCACCTTGCTACTATCTTAAAAAATCTCTTGTAATGCTTGTCCTATTAATGAAAGCTTACCTTTTAGCAAAAAAAAAATGAATGCGACTGTCATAAATAAAATAAGTAAACAAATGACTGAAACAAAGGGAGTACATGCTTAGGGTCAATGGTTGTGGAAAAAAAAATAGAAAAGAAACTGAACTGACAATTTCGAAAAGAAAACTTGCACCGGTTTAGTTAAAAATGTTTTAATGTTGAAAAGTGAAGAGTTATGAACAATAAACACCTAAGAGTGGAGGGAGTGAATTAGATGTACCTTTTTAGAAATTTATTCTTAACTTAGTTAATTGATAACTTAAGTGAAGAACCTTGTAGTGCAAACCTTGAGAAACTTAATAGAATATAAGTTCACAAGATGGTACAACAGTCTTATATCACAGTATTGATGGTTGTGACACAGAGATGGAAATATGTATGAACGAGATAATACAAAGTAAGAGAACGTAAAATAAAATGAACAAACAAATGATGTTTTAAAAAGTGGTTCAGCCTCTACTTCGAGGCCTACGTCCAACCGTTATTTTATTGCTTGTTTAGAAATTTACTCAAACAACTAAACCCTTACAATGAAAATAACTCATCAATCTACCCCGATTGTACTCAAACTTAAAGCTACTCCGCTTCAAGAGTTTATATGTTCTATCTCACAGGTTTAAAGAGTCTTTGAATCTCAAGGGTTCATTTAATGAACATGGAGATCACGATTAAGACTTAAACACGAGAATAATGGAAAAAACTAATTATGTCACAGTGTAGCGAACTGATACTTGGAGGTTTACAGCTTTTGAAAACAAACGAAGACTTTTAAATAAGAAAAACGTTTTGGAAATACTTAAAGAACAAAGCTTTAAATGCACAAATGATTTGCAAGTTTTCTCAATAAATGCTTTGGAAAGTCTTTAGAAATAAATGATGCTAAGGCTCACTATTTATAGTGGATTTCACCATCTAAGAAGTACAACTTAGATTAATTAAATCCATTATAAAATAGGTAGCCTTTGAGTGATGTTATGTGTTAGGTTTTAGAATAAAGCACAAGTCTTTAATCAAAATCAGAAAACTCTTCCCAAAACACTCAACATGTGACACTTTACCAAATTGGCAAAAAACTTTTGTAGCTTTAGAACTTTAACAAGTTCAACCTTACCATTTTGGTAAAAAGCAAATGCACAAATTTAGAGGATTTAACAATGGAGATTTGTGATTTTAATTTTCTGATTTGTTTTCAAACTTTGATAATTCAAATGTTAAAACTTTGAGGATATGATATTTGTAAAGATTTCAACACTTAACTATTTCGTATGAAATTTAGAGGATTTAACAATTGCGCCGTTGCCGAGGACGGTGTTTTGTTATTAAGTTCTTGTTTGTTTGTCTCTTTTATTTGTGCTTGAACCTTGAGGAACTTGTTCCTTAAGGTCCTTCTTACCGTTTTATTGTAGTTTCCTTGCTTGTAGTCGTTTCCTTGTCTTAGCTATGATGATGGCTCAAGACTTGACATACGGAGTTAGTAGTGGATCTTATGAGTATGACTATGGGTATGGGGAGTTTGAAGAGCAAATAAACACAAACCTACCTTACAACTCATACAATGGAATTCCTAACTACTACCCCAACTTTTCCCACCAAAATCCCCACATCCAATGCCCACAATTTTCATCCACCCAAGACTCATTTCAAATGCCACAGTATAACCACTTTCACACCCATATACAACAAGAAGATGAGCATAACTTTGACATTCAAAATATGGTTCTCCAAATGATGGGAGATCAACAAAATTTCTTCGAACAAGTGCTAGAAGAGAGCCAAAATAGGAACAATATTCTCCAAAGCATTGTTACCCAAGGTAAAGAGTTGGCAATTCGACTTGCCCAAATGAAGGCAACCCAACCAACCACCCCTCACGGACTCTTATGTATTTATCATGAACATGAACATGAAGGAATGACATTTGATGTGGAAGATGTGAAGTTGAAAGAGCCAATCTCCTTGAGCACTTGTGAGTACGAAAGTGTGGTCTTTGAGGAAGAAGATATGAGGTTAAGTAAACCAAATACTCTTAGCATTTGTGAGTATGAGGGTGTGTCATTTGATGTGAACATTGAGATGGTGGAGGAAGAGTTATTGAGGAGAAGTGAAGCCCCTATTTATGATTCATATGAAGAAAGCAATGATAATGTATCTATGGAGGAATATGGTGAGGGAAAGATGGACTCAAATGACGAATGGATTTATGGGATTAACTTGTTTGAGGAACCCATCCTTGAGAAGTTTGAAGATTACTTCATTGAAGAGGAAGAATGCCTCTTCCTTATTGAACATAAGGAACTTCTCACACACACTATGGAACCCATGATAGTTGGAGATGGCATTATGGACCTTCTCATGAAAATCAAAATGTTATACAAGAATCACTTGGTGGAGAAGCTCAATGACAAATCGAAGAGGGAGACTACTTGTGAAAACTTGACGCCCACAATCCCAACTCCCGAGCTACCCCATCATCAATGCCATGAAATTTCACCTTCTATCCTTGAAGGGTCTATTAATCCAAGTATTTTTGTCATCAACTTTGAAAGAAATAGGAACAACCGGAAAACCCCCTATGCCAACAATCTCAAGTTTTCTATAGTTGCAAGAGCCGGGAAGGCCATCATGACAAAGCAAAGGAGAAGGGGAAAGAGTTCAAAGAAAGGCCCTTCATGGGTTGGCCCTACTCTATTTTGAAATGGTTCAAAACTTATTCATGCTTACTTGAGGGCCATTCATAAGCTTTTGATCAACTTTTGAGAGCATTGAGCTCCATGGATTTTGGAACTTGTCATTTCAACTTAGTTTGGTAGAATCCTATCTCAAACCACCATTTGTAATATACTCTTTCTAAGCCTTACATTGAATCATAATAGTTGCATTTTAGATTAGTTATATGTATCCTTTAGTCCATACATGAGAGTTGTGAGGGAGAGTTCTTATCTACTTTTGTAGATACCTCATTTCTGCACCTCCCGCCAAACACCCGGTGATGATTGGGCCGCATGTTTGGTATACGGAACGATTTATGATAGTTCGTAAGTTTATCGTCAAGTGATAGCTCAAACACTTGTGTCTACCTCATAGTTGTCATATAGGTGTCATTACAGTCGTTTTGGCAGTAATTAGAGTACATTTGGAGTGCGGGTCAAAAACCGTCTTCATTTCCTAAAACCGTCAATCCCAAGTCAAAAGGCAATGTGCTTGTCTACCTAAGGTTAGGATGTCATAAAATTTCATGAGTATATCTCATTTTGAGTCCCATGTCACTTCTTTGGGCTAAACTTAAAGTTTACATTATAAAATGTGTATTTCATTTAGCTAAAATGATAACCCGACCTTTAGGCCCATTTTACGAGGTGATAACGACTTTTTTGGGTCAGGCCTATTCGACAGAAAGTTCTAGATCTTTCTTTTATCTTTCCAACGCCATCAAAATAACCTTATTCCGAGTCTTGTAGAGAAAGTTATGCCTAAAATACGACAGGCCGTTAAACGCGCTTTCTTACGCAGGAGGAAACCGCTGGGGAAAGGACGCAGCAAGTGCTGCGCCTCTTCCAAGGGACGCGGCACCTGCTGCGCCTTTTCCCCAAGGCGACTGTCCATTTGTGATGAAACTTGATATTTGGAATCCTTGTATGATGGGTAAACTTCCTACCATCTCGGAATTTTGATTTGTGACGGCTTTTTCAGGACACTTTTCTAGGGCATAATCACCGTTATAACGAAATGTTGTCGAAATTCCGACCCAAACCCATGACTAGGCTTCAACTTAGACTTGACTTAACCCATATTACCACATGAGCGGTCGGGTTTCGGAAGAAATGGCCAAGGATGACGAGAAAAGAGCGATTTCGGAGCTTTGAAGGCTCGAAAATCCCCTAATTAAAGCTCGTCGTCAGTTGACACGGCCTAATTCACTTTAATTTTGCAGCTGATGAGGCTTCTACGTCAGGGAGAGGTCCCATGGATGTGGATACTGTTCTTGACTCTTCTCGTACGCTCGAGGAGGCGTTAGAGCAGGCTTTTGCTGCAGTGGCGGCACTAGTAGAAAAAGTCTCATTGACATCGGTTATTTTACCCTATTTACATCGCTTTTGTGGCGATGTTTCTGGGGGCGACGTATTTAGTATTTTTAGCTAAACACCGGTTTCAGAACCGATGTAAATAGTATAAAATTAACATCGATTATGGGTAAAAGCGATGTTAATAGTGTTTCAATTACATCGGTTTTGGTCTAAAACCGATGTAAATAGTATATTATTAACATCGGTTATAGGTGAAAAGCGATGTTAATAGTGTCTCAATTACATCGGTTTTGGTCTAAAACCGATGTAAATAGTATATTATTAACATCGGTTATAGGTGAAAAGCGATGTTAATAGTGTCTCAATTACATCGGTTTTTGTTTGAAACTGATGTAATGTAAATGGCATTTTTACATCGTTTTCTCTGAAACAGATGTAGTATGATTCAGAATGACGATTTACTCTTAAGCTATTTGTGAATTTTTACACTGTTAGGGGCCTTCAAAATGAATCAAAATAAAAATAACAACCCTGCATCTTATTCCTTCCAACAATTTTAAACACTACATATTTATTATACCAAAAAAATATCATAGCGTATACAATTCCGTCCATTCAAAATAATTTAAAATGTACACTACAAGCTTCTACGACGCAAAATGTGTATTTTCAATTACAATTTCTAGAAATATAAATCATATATACTCTAGACGTTCTTTCCACAATAAAGCGACCAAAGCTCCCGAACCTCGTTCATTTGTTCAATTGTCATTTGCGAACCTGAAACACACTACATACAAGAACAAGGATTATTAGGCCACACTTAGAAAATACGAACAATATCGACACATAGACATTTTATACGAACAATATCTATACATAAAAATTCAAACAGTTCGAGACAATAGATCAAGCTACCTTTACTATGTCGTCCTCTAATGATGTGTAACGTACAGTAATATCATACATCCACTTCATAACATAATAACCGCACTCATAACTCTGCGGCTGTTGAGGGCACTACATTTATACAAAAACAAGAGTAAGTAGACAGCCAACAAGGACAATCAGATTGCTTTTGCTCGAGCACTACATTTATACAAAATCAACAGTAAGTAGACAGCTGACAAGGACATACAAATATATGTCCTTAATATTCACTTGTCAAAACCTTGAACCTTTCCTTATTTTATAAGGAACATACCCCAACATGTCCTTATTTTATAAGGAACATACCCACAAACTAATAACCAAGTCTCACATGTGCCCATAAATAAGGAACATACCCTAATATAACTATAAAGGCTCCTTAACATTGCCATCATATAATTATAAAGACTCCTTACCAATCAATACAAACAAGAAAATGATAGAAAAGGTAGCTCAAGACTAGTTCATACCAAAGGCAATTCAAGGCACAATTCATATCAAAGGCAGCTATACTCGGCGTAATTGAATTTTTAACAAAAACAGCTACATACCTCAATCATTTTTATTTGGAGTTCATTTTTTTTGGACATATCACGTATTCCAGCCCTAAAAGAATACCTTTTCCAAGCCCTGAAATTGAATACATGAAAAGTAATCATATTATCGATCATTCATACATATAATTTAATGTTGTTAGCTAGTCGATTGAACTTACCATGATAAGCAGCTTTTTATCCGCCATGTCTTCTTTGTCGCCTTATCCGAGTCAAAAATATATGTAATATTATCTCTAACACAGAATACAACCAACATCCAATGCGAGCTATATAAAAAAAAACTTATAAATCCTTTAACTAGGTCATGAGCTAAGTTATGAAATGCAGGAAAAAAATAAGAAAATTGTAAAACTCACGCTTCATAAAAAGCACCCATCACATATCTCTTCTTTTCTTGAGCCTTTAAAGCATCTGTTAGGTATCTCTCCGTCTCAACCTCGGAATGCATATATGTGCAAAGTCTATCGGGGCACAAAAATCCAACTAATTTTTCCGTCACTCCAAGTTGAGTCCCATAGTCATATAAGAAGCTACATTATTATGAGAATAAAATTCATAAAAAGTATATAAATGGATAATACAACAGCTTGAGTCCCATAGTCATATAAGAAGATACCTTCCCCAAAGTTGAAGTATGGATATATTTAACCATTCATATCTGAACATCTCTCTAATATCATCAAGAATGATCAACAGCTTCACCGGGCTTTCATATGAATAGACCACCTTCTCGATCTCTTTAGTAAACAACATATATCCTCCCGAACAAGCATAACAGATCATGTCTTCCAATCTTTAACAATGGACATCCAAACGACTTAACTCATCCTTATTTAGTGGCCCATTTTTGCTCTTTGTTGCCTTCGCCTAAAGATTACAAGTTTTAAGAACCAAATAAGAGAAAAATAATAATTAAACCACCTACAAGTAAATCTAGCAAGTGTTTCATTACCATTACCGCGTCCAGTTGAACCTCCTTAATACCACCACCACCAGACGGCCGTATCTTTGCTGAATTATCAGTGTCTTTTGGCTTAATCCGTTGAACCTTATCTTTAGCCTTAGGATCACCCTAGCAATTAGAAATAATACAACACTTAATTAGTTTCTTGACCTTTGCAAAAAATATATATATATATATATATATATATATATAGTTGATAAATTAGTAGTTGCATATTTTTTTTACCTCGGTTGCTCCTAATAAAACCAATGATTTCGGCCACTGTGCAAAACTTCCGACAACCTCACCAACGCTTTCATGTTCATCCCACGGAATTGGAAGTAATGCCTTCCCATCTATGATATTATCAATGGATACGTGAGCATTTTCACATGTCAGTAGTGAGTTGTGCACCAACTTACCTTCTACCCATGGCCAAACTGTTCCCTCGGCGACAACTATCTCCGTCTCACCGAAGCAGCATTTGAGTAAGGCATGGAACGGGATCCTGCGATAATGAGTAAGAGGAAAATGTAAAATTTTAACGAAACTAGTAATATATATATATATATATATATATATATATATATATATATATATATATATATATATATATATATATATATATATATATATATATATATATATATATATATATATATATAAGATGTATGGTCATACATATTTTATATACCTTTAACTCAACGAATGGATCATTAAGCTTGGTAGCATGAGTACTACTCTCGAGAGGGAGAGAGGAGGAGACGTCTGTAGTCTTGTTAATTTCGATGTCATATGATGACTTCAGTTGGATTTGATCCTTTAAAATTTGTGACACATGTTGTTTAACCAAGCTTTCTAATTTCTCCATTGCATGTTTTGTCACCTCTTCCTTAAATGACGTAAAATCATCCTCCGTATACAACTTCCTATTAACTCCAGGACTATTTGATTTTCCAAAAAAGCTAGTAATACCAACATGACCTCCAATTCCTCTTGTGAATCCGGGCGATCAAATTTTTCAGTGGCCTTAACTAACACATCTTCTCTTCCAGAAGGAACAAACTCCCCTTTTCTCTTCATCTCCTCCCAATAATTCTGTTCAAATGAAAACAGGGTTAATATTTTAGACAAAAATAACCAGAAATGATGTCGTGTTCTGCAGTAGTGGCACTCAGCAAAAATTATTCCATCTCATAATTTTATGCCCAAAATTCATATATATCATATACGAGTACCTTTGAGGCTTTGAGTACTAGGTAAATGAAGCTTGGGTCAAAGCCAGATACATTTCAAAGGTCAAGAAAACAATGTCAGGTAAGAACTAGAACTTTGAGCTGAACATAATGACATTAACTTTGAGCTGAACATAATGACATTATTAGTCTATTTTGAATCTAATCTACTTTCAGTATTTGTCTCTCATTCCGTCATTCAGTATATCATACTTCCCTGTTCTGCTCATTTGGAAGGCAGGAAACTGGTCTAGTGGCTGTGTCAGAAAAACACCCTTACAGTGTGGGAAACAAGGGAGCGCACAAGACGGTTTTCTACTCCTGAAATATGTAAAATTACCGGACCTTGAATTGTTAAAGCTCACTTACTATTTCACTTATCAGCTCTTGCGTTTGCGACGAAAGGTCCTTGGATGAAGGGGCATGTCCTTTGATCCACAAATAACCCCTATCTTCGAGAAGTTTCGTAACATTTTTCTGAGTAGCTTCGGATTCAGCATCTAGATCATTAGCCAAGGCATCATTTAATTATTCTTCATACCAATCCTCCATCTTACCCATATAGCCAGATCTTCCCATATAATGTCGGTGCAAGTTACACTTTTGGGATTCCTGTGCTTTTCTACTTTTTTCCTGCAATTTATTAATTATAAAACCAATAATTTTTATTAGTAATAAACTTGAAGAAAAAACAGAGAGCTGAATATCAATTAACAAACAATAAAGTAATTCACCTTAAATTTCTCATCCATTCGCTGTTTCACAAACTCCTTCCAATCATCTGGTGTTATCCCTTTATAAAGGGGCAAACGGTCATCTAAAGGCTCTGCTCTCCTTTGTTGTCTTGTTTTAGTGATAAAATAACAAGTCAAGTTTGTCCTAAACAACCTAAAACCCTTGCCCACGTTACTTAGTACCTTCTTACGCATTGCATCATTAGTGAAGTTCCATTCGGTCTATCAAAAGAATTCATAAACATGGCATAGAAATCCCATTAACTCAAAGATAAAAAAAAAAAACATCAAACTGCAAACTATTGTGAAAGCAAAAACATCAAAAGTCCTTAATCAAAATCAAATGTTAGTGTATGAAACAAAACCTTTATGTCTTTCCAAATTGAATCTTTAATTCCCTCGGGTACTTTGAACCAATCCTCATATGTGATCTTGATATTATTTCGGGCGATCTTACCAATATCTCTAACAAAATCTCTCCTCCATGGTCCATATGGCCTACCGTGCTTATCAAAATCAATACGCTTAGGCCCTTTATTTGGTCTTTTGTCCTTTATACCTGTTGTTGCACCTCTCCCTTTAAGTTTGGGCTTCTTACAATGGTCATTTCCGCTCGTGGGGGCTTCCTTGTCCATTATATACCTTAGGAAATAAATAAAGAAAAAAAGTTAGTATATACCAATTATGAAAATAATATATGAAAGAGATAAAGAAAAAAAAATATAAAAAAAATAAGTTATGTGTAATATACTGGCAGGGGTAGCCCAGAATTTAGTATATGGAACAATTGCTCCTTTGGAAACTTGGTATCAATGCTCAGAAGACTACTTGCCAGTGCAAGCATTCAATAGGATTTTCTGATTAATTTGCCGCAACTACTCAATCAACTAACCTATTTTTCAGTCAATAATCTTGTAAGATAAGGGCTGAATCCCAGAATTTGCCATGGCAATTGAAACGAAACAATTGTCTAGACTACAGGGAAACAATAGGATTATTTACAGCTGTCGGATGTCGACATTTTAAAAGACTACGACATAAAAGACTCAACCAATCCAAATTACAGCTGAGAGACCGAAAATATAATTGCAGGAGTTTGGGGGGAATATTGTAGAGGTTAACAATAAACAAAGCTAAAGATTTGTTTTAGAATTACAAATCTTGCCTGATGTGATTCGTACTCGCATCCAAGAGAGCTCTCACTTTAATTTGAAAGAACTGACTGCGTCCGATCCTAAATGACCCAATCTGACCAGTTTGATACCAAAACAAATCAAACAATGACCCAAACTAACCTGACCTGAAAATGATCCAACTCGAACTGGTAAATTCCCAAAATAACCAAATAAGTGTGCATCCGAAAATGACCTGACCCAAACTGGTTAATCCCCCAAATGACCCAATTAGTGTGTATCTGAAAATGACCCGACTAAAACACTATCAACATAGCTCGTTTGACATCTCTAATCAGGCCAATGCTAGTTCGTGTATGAGACTGTCCAACTTTGATACCAATCCACAAATTCTCCATTATTAACACAATAGTCTAGCACTCGTTGCTCTGAGAATAAGTTTTTTGACAGAAATATCCACTCCCCCAAATTAAATACAAGTCTTGTCAGGATTTGCAGCAAGTCCAGAAAACTGAGCATAATCTGCAAGCACCCCATAAACCGATGGTACATCTTGTGACACCCTCATTTATTGTGGAAAAATAAACACGTAATTCTTAGAATAAAACTGCATGGATATGTTTGTAATAGGTTCATTTGGGTAAAAACCTGTAATTTTTAAAACCTGAACCTGTTATAAAGATATCCAAATTGGAAGGTGTCAAACATACAAGGTCTAACTAGAAGTTTCACAACATAACCATCGCTAAAGTCGCGAATAGCAAATTATACAACCAAATGTAAAGAGGGAGACATATGTCCCTAAAATGTATGTGACATAAAAAGTGTTTAAGGGTCACAATAAAATAAGCCAATCTAGGTTCCAAGGTTACTTTGCTCGCTAGCTCGTCCATGTACCCCATATATGCATCACCTACCTGTCATTCGCATTTTATACAAATACGAAAGCCACAGTCAGTGGGGAGTAACTCCGAGTTCTCCCAGCCACGAAATGTCATAATTAATATAACATGTAAACATAAGAATATGAATACGAATCACACAATGCCTTAGCATATAGATGCTAGACAATCGTGCTTATCATGTGAACAACAATATAACAACACATAGTCCTAGCATGTGAATACTAGACCGACTCATACTACACTATCATGTGAATCACATAACATCCAGGAATCCAAACTCTATCAACCATAGCCGGCTTGCATCTCACTTTCTATGATTCATAGAATCATCAAACAAGAAAGGGCAATATATCAAAGAAAGGCATAAGTTCTTAGTCCCGTCAATAGTCACTCTGTAACTCGAGTCTATACCACGAGGTAGGGACGGTAATCGAACCGGTATCTTAGCTCAGAGGTTCTATCAAAACATGGCCAAGACACAACACAACCCTAGCCTAAAATCTACGCAGACCTAGACATGCGGATACACACCACCGCACCCAAGACTCACAATTTTTTTAAAACAAAGTGAGTACCCTAAGGAGTCCACCAAAGGGTTGGCTAGTACTTAAGCTGACCACTTACTCTCAAAATAAGTAACGAGGTCATGCCCCAACTTGGATATAAACCCACCAAGTCAGGAACACAAAGGCTATTAAGCAGTGAACATATACTCGTCAAAGACTATAAAGACCTATCTATGATGAAGGCCGAAATACTCACCTAGGACCTAAATAAAACCAATCTAGGTCCCAGCTTGAATATTTTAGCCACACCACACAAGACAAATAGGACACCCACTTAACCATAAGAGGGCAAAGAGTCCAACTTACCAACATAAATGCTAACATTCTATCATGTGAAAGGCTATATAAATGTCTATTCAGCAGACAATCCAACAATATCCTCAATATCAATAATAATCCAAACTCCAGCTAACCGTTAATCTCATAATTCATGAGAAGAAGCTAAAATGGCAACAAGACAAGAAGACTCAAGTATAAGGCAACCAATTCATCCAACAACCAACATGTGAAATGATAATTACAAATATCAAGGCATAACATAAAACATCCAATCTCACCTCAAAGACAAACCCTCGACCCGAGTCCCGCGACGGGTCATCGGTCAAATCGAGGCTGACCGGTTTAAACCTAGCTTGACCAAACTCGTTCGGTCAATCAGGCCCAGCTCAGAGTCTTGGCCTACTTTGGCCCAAATCACAAAATTTATCACAATATAATTCTCATGCTATTTCTAATTTCTATCATGTGAAAAACGAAAGTAACACATTATCAATCACCTAAACACTTAACAAACAACAGGCACAACATTAACTACTAATGTGACATTAATTCGTCGAGTAACTCGGAATAGTTACCTTAAGCTAGAAGAAGGCAAGCAATAAACTTGAGAAAGCTTCTAAAACCCAAAATTACTCTTCATCTTCAACCACATATGAGTCACCTAAAATAATTATGTGAAGGGACGATATTAACGAATTATCGTTATATAAAATATGAGACGGAAATTAATTTAAATCAAAACATGTAAACATATTCATTAGCTACTGTCTTATGTTCATAAACCATTATGACCCTCCCTTTTGACAAGCATACCAAGAAAATTGTCACAACTTTTACGCCCTAGAAACAGTCCCATAAAGCACCATTTTATCCGTCCCAAAATCGAGCCCAAACCACTGTCACGGCTCCCAAAACCGAGGCCAAAAAACAGCCCACACGGCCTCGTTTCGATCGTCCCAAAACAATCAAGGCGCACAAAAATGATACCAAAACAGAGTTCAATCAATCCTAAACCAGTCCTAAACCGAGTCAAAACAGTCCCAAAAATGTCCCAAAGTACTGCAGCGGACTCAAAAAAAACAGTCTAATTTGCACAATACCATAACTAAACAAGATCCCAAATAGCATCCCAAAACGATCCCTACATGTCAGTATACACCGTCTTAAATATACCACTTACTAGCTAGCATTCCAAATGATCCCTAGAGGTCAGTATACACCGTCTCAACTATAAAATAGACTAACAAATCTTCTACCAGACCGTCTATTTTAGTACATACAACCGTCTTATAATAAATAAAGCTGAAAATATAAATGGGTTTGTAAAAATACATGACGAAAATGAATTTTACTTACAACGGATTGACAGGAACGATGAAAGCAGCACTATGGAACGAAAATCATTGATAACGGATGACAAACGGAGTGGCATAATCAATTTAAAATTAAAAAAAAAAAATGAAAAGAACGAAAAAGAAGATAAAGGAAGGGAGAAGAAGAAATGTTGCGTGAGAAATGAGGGAGCAGCCTGCCTGCCTGCTATTTATTATACGTACGTTTCTTCATCGTTAAGTAATTTCACTCGTTTTTAAAACCGTCTCGAGTTAAATTAAACCGGTTTTGATTCGTTTTGACGGAAAGTCAAATTATTCGTCAAACCCGATTTTCGAAAACGCTAAAGTTTTTAAACACGAGTTTACTAGAAAATTAAGTACCCATATGCCCTATATCCTAACTCATTTACCCAACGATCGTAAGAAATAGAAAATCCCATGTTTACGACTTTTCATCGAAATAACCTTTTATTAAAGAAAAGGTTCAAATATAGTTTAAATTACTTTTAAACATTTCCAAACTATCAAAAATAATTATATTACTTCAAAATAAAATAAAATTATATTTTATCGAATTATTATTATTTCAAATAAATTAATATTAAATTAAAGTTGATTTAAAATATTACTTTTAAAATATAATAAGGGTCCAAATTTACGGGGTGTTACACATCTCCTCTAATGAAGACCATAAGGTCATCATCAAACACCAGATGAGTAAGAATAGTACTGCTGCATTTTGGATGGTAGAAAAATTTAGGCTTGTCACATATTTGCCTAAGGTACCTTAATAAAACCTCCATGTCTAATCCCATTTTTCCCTTGAAAAAACCAGAACCATTTAGCTTAAGAGAAAACCAGGGGTAAGAAATACAGCCCATAACCTAATCAGTAACTCTCTTGAGGATCGGATTTTAACCAGCAATAATTTGACAGATGCAATAAAAGAAATAGGCATACTATCAAATGGAATAACCATAAATTATTGCCTCTTTGCCAGGACGCTATATCCTGACTTAATCCCAATCTTATGGCATACTATCAAATGGAATTGCGCAAAACGGAACATGTATAGAATTCAATGAATTGGCAAGAATAACAATCTAGGCATGATGAATAGACTAGGAAATGTGAAATGCAAATGACAACAGTGATTCAGTGGCCAACTAATCGAAATCAACAATGGCTGCGTAATACGAAGAGTAGGAGAATTGGTAAGTAAGGCAGATAAGCAAATATATCCAACCCACATACAACAACAAACATGAGAAGAGACCTAATTTATCCCCAACCCTGTCTTAATCCCAGTCTTGAACACAAATAAGGAAAATAAGACTTCAAAATTATCACCAGTCTCTAGCAAAAACTGAAAGAAACTGAAGACAATCAAAATTATCATCAGTCCCCATGTCAATCTCAAAATGGAAAACATACTTGCAACATACACTGTCAGTATATTCTGATTTTAAAATATAGAGTAGCAAGTGCTTCTTCAAGAAAAAAAAACATATTAAAGGACAAAACCAGTTAAACAAAAAAAAAGGGGAAAAATCAGTTATCCAAAAATGGGGGCAAAACGACTCAGAGATTCATTGTTCATCATAGTTTGTATATGATCATAGTGGCAGCAACAACCAAAGTAGAAGAAAGCAGGAGGATACAATATCAGAGACCTTAACTTTCGATTTATGTGTAATGTACTGAACGTCATACAACATATAGATTAAGAGGAGGAGAATTATCAAGGCTGCTGAACAGATTAAAAAAGTGATGGTTTGGGTAATCTTAGAAGTGAAATGATAAATAGCACCAAAAAAAAAAAGTGAAACGATAAAGATATCAATCATAACTTCTGTATGCTAGCAGAAGCACCAGTAGTATACTACCTAAAATAACCATAAACTATTTTAATTTATTAAACCATAGACCCTCATCATGATCTTGACGCAAATAACTTTCATCACGTAAATCTTGAACCGATCGACGCTTGACAGAAATAGGAGGCAGTTCATCAAGTTGATCATATTCTTCTTCGTCAACTACTCCCTCGACACCAAGAATACGCCTTTTCCCATAACGAACCACGGATGATCTCTTATCTAAAGGATCTTCAATGTAGAATACTTGTTTCGCTTGAGATGCAAGAATGAAGGGTTCATGTATATGTCCAACAACATTAAAGTTTACCAAAATGAATCCCATATCGTTAACGGTGACACCCTTATCACAATCTACCCATTTACACCGAAACAAGGGTACACTAAAAGTTACATACTCAAGCTCCCAAATATCCTCAATTTTCCCAAAGTACGCCCTTGTGATGTCTACGGGATCCTTACCTTTTCCAACATATTCTTCTGATGATGCAAGAAGAGTCACTCCACTATTTTGCATTGTACTCTTCTCATCTTGTCGGCTTGTGTAAAAGCAAAACCCATTGATATCATACCCTTCAAATGATGTGATGTTCGATTTAGGGCCATATGCTAACCAGCGTAAGTTAGCACTTACATTATGAGATTGTGTAGACAACTCACTCATCACCTTACCTTTAAACCACTCCGCAAAAGTCCGACTATGTTCATTCAACAACCAGTCATCGCGTTTTTGTGGATTTTGGATCTTCAGTAAATCCAGGTGCTCGGTTAAATAGGGATGGACCTCTGTCATATGTTGTAAAACATATAAATGTGCTTTCTGAAAAGAATCGCGGTCCACGCTCATTTGTTTCTTACCCAAAGTACCCATCCCTAAGAGTCTACCTTCGTGCCGAGATATGGGAAATCCAATAGGCTGAACATCTGCCATATAGTCAACACAGAATTGGATTGTCTCACATGCAATTGTTGCTTCAACAATACTACCTTCAGGACGACAACGATTCTTCATTCGTCTCTTATAAGTACCCATCTCTCGCTCCATCGCCCACATGTTTCGTTGAAACACCGGACCACAAAGTTTAATCTCACGCACTAAATGAATGACCAGGTGTACCATGATATCAAAGAAAGAAATCGGAAAGTACATCTCTAATTCACATAAAGTCACAACAACATCCGCTTGCAAGTCATCTAAGGTGTCAGGATGGATATCATTTGATTTGATTGCATCAAAGAAGAGGCAAAGCTTGATAATGACTTGCCTAACATGCTTAGGTAATACGGATCTAATGGCCACAGGAAGCAGTTGTGTAAGCATAATATGACAATCGTGAGATTTCATACCAACTAACTTAGAATCTTTTATTGAAACAAGACGACTTATGTTAGAGATATATCCATGTGGTACCTTGACCCCTTTTAAAGATTCACAAACAATCATCTTCTCCTTCTTAGAAAGAGTCGTGCAAGACGGTGGTATATAGATACGTTTTCCCTTCTCAATTGGTTTTAACTCGATACGCCCCCTAGCAGCCATGTCATTTCGAGATTTTACCCCATCCTTAGTATTATTCGGCTTATTGAGCAATGTTCCAATTAAACTATCAAACACGTTATTCTCCACGTGCATGACATCAATGCAATGCCTCACATACAAGTGCTGCCAATATGGAAGTTCCCAAAAAATTGACCTCTTTGTATGATATACTCCATCTGGTGGAGGTACGTACGGTTTTCCAAAAACTGTAGTTATATTCTTAACCTTATCGTAGTACTCTTCTCCACTCAAAAACAAAGGGGGTTTCCTATGCTCCGTTTTCCCATAAAAAGCCTTCTTCTTCTTTCGATATTGATGATTTTCAGGTAGAAAACGAAGACCACCTCTGTACGAAAATTTGCCACTGTGCTCCAACCAATCAGATTCAGTGTCATCCCCGCATACCGGACATCCCTTATCAGTCTTGATCGATATCCGTAAAGGTTACCATAAGTCGGGAAGTCATTAATTGTACAGTACAACATAGCATGCATTTGAAACCTAGAGCTAGTATTTGCATCAAACACCTCTACCCCAACGTTCCACAAGAGTTTCAAGTCTTCAATTAGAGGAGCCAAATACACGCCAATGTCATTTCCAGGTTGCTTAGGTCCCGAAATTAGAAGTGTTAACATAATGTATTTGCTCTTTGTGGTAAGCCAAGGAGGGATATTGTAAATTATCAACATTAGTGGCCATATGTTTGGTACTTAAAGTTTCAAATGGATTAATTCCATCAGTACAAAGTCCCAATCTTAAATTTCTAGGCCCTGAAATGAATGCTGGAAAGGTTCGATCAATTTTTCTCCATTGGGGAGAATCAGCTACATGCCTCAGTCTGCCATCTTTATTCCTGCCCTTTTGATGCCACAACATGTACTCCGCATCTTTTTTATTTGAAAAAAATCGTTTAAATTTTGTTATTATTGGCAAATACCATAATGTCTTCACAGGACTTCCCTTCTTCTTGCCACCATTACCATTGTCTACCCTCTTGTATCGTGACTCACCGCACTTTGGGCATTCTTTTAATTCACTATACTTTTTTCTGTACAAAATACATTCCTTCACGCATGCATGAATATTTGGTAAGACGTAGATAATGGGCATAGTAGTTTCTTGCATTCGTATGTGGTGGAGGGAAGCTCGTTACCTTCTAGCAACATTTGACACAAATGTTCTAACAAGGAAGTAAAACTCTTGTCACTCCACCCATTTCCAGGTTTTAATGTGAATAGTTTCAACACAGCTAATAAAAGAGAGAATTTAGAACCATTCGGGTATAAAGGCTTCTTGGAATTATCAACCATTCTCTGAAAAATAATAGGGCACTCCACAATATCTTCTTCAAGATCCTTCATTAACCCGTCAATAGTATCATTATCAAGTTCTATATTATCATCCATATCAATATTTTCAAAGATTTCATCATCATTTTCTACCCCGACATCAATCTGATCCCCATCTTTATCATTAATTCCAAAATTTACGTTGGAACAAATATCATTAACACTTTCTCCATGCCATATCCACACATTATAATCTGCTTTAAATCCTTTTAAAATTAAATGTTCCCGCAATTCATCCCTAGAATTCACCTTTTTACATTTTGACATATGGTACACGGACATACGAATTGATTATGTCCATGGAGTCTTTGATGTTCGACGGCACAACTAAGAAACTCCTCTAGTCGTTCATGATAAACAAAATCACGCTTTCCATACATCCAACTTTGGTCCATAATCTAGTTAATAAACACATATATTAATGGGTATTTACGTCAATGATGTATAATAATCATATTAAACGCACTAAACTGTTTCATGTAATTAAAATTAACCATCATTTAACGAGAAACTGAAATAGAATAAAGATATATATATACCTTCAAGTGGCAATCAAGTAGCTTTGTAAGGTCAAAATAAAGAGTTTTGGTGAGGAGAAAGCCTGTAAATAAGGATGATTTTAACCTTTATTAAAAATTATGCAAAATACAAGTGATAATTAAAAAACAAAAGGTCACCCGCCTAAGTTATTCAAAATACAAGTGATAATTAAAAATTATTCAAAATACAAGTGATTATTAAAAAAAAAAAGGTTAAGCGCCTCCATGGATTTAACTTTGGTTCATCATCGATTTAATCTTTTTTCGAGCTGGGTAGGGCTTACATGGGCAACAAAGGTCACCCGCCTAAGTTGTAACACCATAACTTGAGAGTCAAGACTCGAGATCCTATTTAAGCTTTATCCACCCTAAGTGCTCAGGGAGTCAGGTAGCCTAGGGAAATTTGTTCATAATATTTCTGATATATCTTGAGTCTTGACTGATGAAGATGTCACGCTTTCTGCATCCATAACCAATTTAGAAGAAGGCGAAGAATAATAAAGAAGCTGATGGAGTTGAACAGAAGAAACCTGAAACAGAAGCAGCTGCTAAAGATGATAATGTTCCAGTCAGTTTGCTGAATTGACGTTGAAGAGTCCAAAGTACGACAGATTGTTAGCGGTTTGGCAAAGTATTGTAGCCCTGATAATTTAGCAGTATGTTATCTGTAACTTCCTCAATTCCTTACCATCTCTCTGCCTAACTCCCATGGCTCCTCACAACAATATCATACCCAACCCTAAAAATTCCAATGCCTCGTTCATTGATGAGGATTGGCTTTGTTCAAATGCTCATGTCTTGAGTTTTACTTAGCCAAAAATTATGTTCTTTATATGTATAAAATGTTGAGAATGTCATCTTTCTCATGGACTTGGAATGGTCAAGTTTAACCGTATGTATATTACTCAGTAATCCCTCAAAGGCTGGCATGATTTAATGTTCCAGTTTGGTGCAATTCTGACCTGTCAGTACTAAAGGGCTCATATCTCCCAAACCAGGAAAGATATTGGGCAAATTCTTATTTGAGTGTGTAGCTAACTCATATAGCTTTGATTTTGTATATGGGACACCTCGTGGTTCATCTTGAGGCAATATTTATAAAGTCTGCAACACGGGTCTGAATTCTAAACTGTACAGCAGAGGTTCAACCTGACCTGTCGGTACTAAAACAATCATACCTCTCAAAACAGACAACATATAAGGGTATTATTTTTGGAGGTGGTAGCTAACTCAAGTACCTTTCATTTGGTACCTACGGGACATTCTATTTCAACTTGAGGAGCAAGATATGGGGTCTACAAATCGACACAGAAACTTGAAGTGCTGTTGAGTAAAATGCATCAGTTCTGTTTTGAACCAGGAACGTTCAAGGGTTTTTGGCCATTCATATGCTATGTAAAACTCGTCCAAAAAATGTACCGTAGTACTATGATGATGCTTGTATGAGGAAATAATATTGGCATCAATAATGAAGCATGTGGGAGCAGAAAAACCAAGCCAAATGCAAGGACAAACTGTCATTGTCACTTGTGGTCATACCATTTTGGGTGAGTTGCTATGTGAGTCTTAATGAGCTATGTTGGGACTAATTTGGCATGACTTGGAGCTGTCACAAGCCTCACCTACTTCCTAAGCATAATGCCAAAAGAGGAGCCTCCAACATCCAATGACAACTCACCTTGCCCTCCAAGATTTACCTTCCAATTTGCGACTACATGACTAAACTCAAAACATTTACTGATAAACTCCCTGCCTTAGGCAAACCAATGGATTCAGAGGATTTTCATATCTTATTGTTTCATATTGTATTATATCTTTCCAATTCTCATATCTAGTTTTAGGATAGTTTACCTTATTATTGTCAATATGTAAACTATATATACCTTGTATCCTTATTGCAATACATATATACAATTCAATCAATTTTCTTCTCAACTATAACAACTAGTTCCCACGGCAACAACAACAACTAGTCAGCAACAACAATCGAATGAATTCTAACAAACGCAAATTATTGTTTTCATCAGCAGTAGCATAAGACCGTGTTAATTGTAGCATAAAAAAGTACTACTCTGTAACAATTAACATGAGTACCAGAGCCCTAAATCGCTATATTGAATTCTAACAATCGCAAATAACTTCAGATTGCTTTCACACATCACACAAGTAACCAAATAATTGTAACATATTATTGACTACAGCATATGTAATTGCAAATTAATTGGACAAACAATAAGAGAAATTTGGATGCAGGCATACCTGATTAATAAATCATACGGGGTTCACAGGTGCACGTGACGACGGGTAAATAAGGGTTGTGGTGGCCGGAAAAAGAGGAGGCGACGACGGCGTCTGCGTGGGTTTGTGTGGTAAGCAAAGAGGAAAGGGTTTTGTGTAGGGGAAGGGTTTTGCGTAGGAATTATGGGATAACTGCTAATGATGAAAGCGGTGTACTCTTACGTGTTTGTCACATAAAGGACATGTTTTAGTGACTTCGGTTGTCTAACCGATGTATTTGAAAGACCTTTAAAATAATTTTGAACGGTTATAACCCCGGTTTTTAGAAAACTGATGTAATGACAATATATTAACATCGGTTTTCATATAAACCGATGTTAATATAATATAAATAACATCGTTTTGGTTTTTAAACCGATGTTAATAACTCCATTATTAAAGATTACATCGTTTTTATTAAAAATGATGTAACTAAGGCGATGCCAATAGGGCTTTTTGTACTAGTGCGGCCGCTGAGGACGAGGCTGTTGAGGAGGAGGCTGTTGAGGCGGGCCAATGTTGGACAAGGCGGTCATCAGCTAAGGGGAGCACCCGAGTGGGCTGAAAGATGGGATAGCCGACATCTCATCTGGGCAGCGGAGAGTCACTTGTCCTACAGGACGGTGAAGAGCTTGGTAAATTGAATTCACCATTCTTTCATTCACCTTCTTTTATTTTCATTTGCTATCCCTTTCCTCTTTCATTCGACCTAAATATAACTCTTGCTTTGAATCAAAATAGGAGGCCGGGAACATCAGGTCTTTCTCGGGTTACACTACGATGATGGAGGCTTACGGGAGACTGTCGGCGGAGGAGCAGACCATCATCGAGCGGGGAGAGTTTGGTGCTTTGGTACGGGCGCGGAGGGATATCAAGGGAAGGAAGATTCGGGCTAACCTTTGCCTGATTCGAGCTTTCCTTGATCGGTTCTGGGACACGACCTCGACCTTTCACATGACTTTTAGTGAGGTTGGGGTCACGTTGGAGGATTACGGCATGATTTCTGGCTTACCGTGTAGGACCGAGTCTGTGGTATGGCCGGAGACAGCCATGAGAGTGGATTCGGCTGAGGCTAGGAGCTTGATCGGTTGGAACCTTGCGGCAAAAGCTGCTGCGGTTCCCGGGTTGGTGCCGAGTTCCTACGTCAGGGACTAATTTGCTGGCAAGGTCCCGACGGTGGTGATGATCGATGAGAGGGAGACGGCCCCTCCTCCCTGTACTGCGGAGCAGAGAGCTCGTTTGTGGCTACAGTGATTTTTGTCTTCGCTCTACCTCGGAGACAAGGGAGATAGGCTGTCGACGAAGCTTCTTCCCTTCCTTTCTGACTTGAGTGGCCTAGGTCATTGGGACTGGGTCACTGCTGGTTTTGCGGTCCTCATTCGCTACATGAGGGCCATGGTTCGTCCGGAGCTGGTGGAGAAGGGGACTTCTCCTGCCACTGTTGGTCCTGGACTGCTGCTGGAGGTATGAACCTTCATTTCGTATCATGAAAGATCATTTCCTTTCCTTATCAAATCACGAAAGATTGTCATTGATTACCTTGTTTTGCAGGCGTGGGTGTACTCCTACTTTCCGGGCTTCGCGCCCAAGAGAACGGAACTGGGGGAGAGTGCTTATCCCGTCGTGAGGGATTGGGTGATGTGTCGCAAGAAGAGTCAGCGTTCTTCTCACGACGTGTGTCGACGGGATGTGAACGCCCTGCAGCTGAGTGGCGTGAGTATCACTTTCCTTTATTTGTTTTCTCATCGCTTCCTTTTAGAACTGATCACAAGAATGACACCTGGTTTGCTTATCTTAGTGGGTGCCCAGGCCTTGGGCGGACTACACGGGCGTCCATCCTTTTGTGGCTGAGGTCCTTCGACCCAAGAGCTCAAGCCGGTTGCTGCTGAGGACGTCGATGGGTCCCGTGTGGTACTTGGGCGAGCGTTTGACTCGCCACTGCTCTCGAGATGCCTTCACGGTCCCCATCAACCCTCCTCGGATGATGTTCAGGGAACCTTCTGATGCTGAGAGGGGACAGATCTGGCATACGTCGGTGGTGACGCTCTCCTTCTTCCTGGCGTGGACTACTCGGTGTTCCTCTACCGGAGGTTGGCGTACTGGCCGGTCGTGGTAAGTACTTCATTTTTCTTTCGATTGGTTTGAGAACATGATGAATAATCATCGATTAATGGAAACCATTTGAATTTTGCAGGAGGTTGAGGTGGCGGGCGTCGAGCCCCCAGCGTACCCCGAGACCCTCGAGTACACTGATGCGATGGGGATGACGACGATCTCCGAGCTTCGTGACGTTGGCGAGGCGGTGACAAATGCTGGCCTGGACGACTGGCAGCACCTGATCCGGAGGGTAAGTTCCCCAATTTAATTAGCTTTTTTGTATAAGAATACATTTCTCTAAATTTTGTCAAATAATTGAGAATCCTTGTTTATTGAAATGCAGTTAGCGCCATCTCGGTTCGTGACTTTGTGGAGGATAGCCAACCGGCTACGGGCTACAGCCGTCGAGGCACTTGCTGGCGGTCGAGGACGTCAGGTATGAACCTTCCGTTTACTTCATTTTCTAACTTTCTTTATTTTTGAAATGATTGAAGTGAGCCAATTCTCATCATTTGTAGAGGGAGCGTGACTTGGAGCGAGAGCTAGTGCAGTCCCGAGAGGAGACAGCTCGCCTGCTGAGGGAGCTAGAGGTCCGCGATGCCGAGATCGCTACTCTCGAGGCGAGAGTTACTAAGCTAGGCGGTGACCAGTAGTTCGTTTGTTTTTGTTTTTGCTTTTGTTGCACTGCATACACTCTTGCACATTTTTAGGACCCTTATTTTGGACTTTCGGACTTTGTTTCGGGCACGAGCCCCCATTTTGGTGTACATATTTCTTTTCGGTTATATATATTACGGCCTGAGTGCCTTTGCTGCTGGGTTATCTTGTTTGTACCTGCAGTTTAGCTTTGAACAGGTTTGGTAGATGACGGTTTACGCCGTCATACTGCCGAAATTTACATAGAAATTGCATATAAAACACATATTTGTACACATGGCCTAAATTAGCGCAAGACAAAGACTCCAAAAAATGTAAAAAATTTGCCGAAAATGACCGGGCGGTAGGGAGAGTTACCCCCTTAAAAAAATTAAAATGAAAACATATAAGTTTGAAATGTGATATGAAACGGGAGTGAAATGATTCCCCAAACAAAAAAAATAAAAAAGAAATGGATAAGTTTGAAAAATAAATAATTAAATTGGTGAAATGATTCCCCAAAAAGAAAAATTAAATAGAAATGGATAAGTGTGCTGAATTGACGAAAATGCCGATCTCGCCTCGAAATACGTGCCCGTGGAATTAGGAAACTCGAAATACGGTAATTGGACGGAATTACCAAAAATAATAACCCATACGAATAGGAAATTATTCTTTAAGGAATTAGGAAAGATCCAACGTGGAAAATCACAGAAATACAGTTGAGGAAGAGTCGCAGCAGGAGCTACGTCTCTTTGCAGAGGTGCAGCAGGTGTTGCGCCCTTTCCCCAGTGTGTCCGTCCTGACAGATTTTAAGAAACAACTTTTAGTATAAATATAGACGTCGATGGAGGTTTTATTCACATAATTCTTCCATCTTTCTTCCGTCTATTACATAAAAGCTCTCTAATTAATCATACATCATGAATACTTTAGAAATCCGTCTCAAAGAATGGACCAACGAATTTTCAAATGTGGAGAAACACGATATGGGTGCCTACAATTTTGGATCTATTTTGATCTTGAAGCTAATTAAGGTCGTCAAACCGTTCCCGGATGCTTGTCTTGAGTATTGGGACCCGAACTTCCACGTGTTTGCCTTCCCTAGAGGTGATATCTGTCCGTTTCCTGAAGAAATTGCTGCAATAGGTGGTTGGGACCCAGAACATATGCCTGCTATTCCCTCTACTTCTCAAGGATATAAGAATAAATTTAGGGATTTGCTTGGATTGACAAGAGCTGAGGTTGATCGTCTTGTGACCTCAAAAGGAGTCCGAATGCTTGATTTTATTGATTGATTCATAAATAGGGCAGACCCTTTTATCTCCTATGTGGCGAGGTGTAGGGAATTTGGGTTTTGCCTATTGCATGGTTATGTCCTTCAAAGGCATGTTGATGAGGATATGAGAGGTGATCCTCGCTATTTGACCCTAGTTGAGCAGATAGGGTTGCGCAGGAGCCCAGCTTGCCTATGTTTAGGAGAGATCCTGTTGGGGTTAGATAACAGGAAAGCCAACCGCGACCTTCCTTATTTAGGAAGTCCCATCATCTTATAGGTAAAAGAATACAACTTATGTTTTCGTTTTTTTTTTTTTTTTTTTTTGTTCTTCTTTTTGTTCTTCTTTTTTTTCGTTTTTTTTTTGTTTTTGTTTTTTTTTTTTTTGTTTTTTTGTTTTTTTGTGTTAGATACTAATACCTGCTTTGGTAGGTTTGGCTTATGGAGCGTCTTCGACGAATCGAGCCCCTAGTTAATGTTCCTACTTATCATGCTCGCTCAATTGCAATGAGGACCAGGCTTTAAATGGTGGATTTTACTAGGGTTTGCAACTACTGGGAGAATAAGTTGAAGAACGAGGATGGACCCCTGATTAGATGGATTGTACCCTAGTGGCATCTTAAGTCTGTTACTAGAGTATCGTCTATGGATCCTACCCGATCGGTACGCATTCCTGGCTTGGAATTCATGATATGCATTTTCCCCGAGAGGCTGATAAGGCAGGTTGGATTGAAGCAGACGATTCTGAGGCTTGACACTGTTCCTCAGACTGCCATGGCACTTACTATCGAGAGTCGAAGAGAGTGGGCCATCAAATGGGCTCAAAGAAACATGTGGTTCCTAAACTCTTCTGTTAGCGCATTATGGGTGTCAGATTCCTACTTGCAGTGGAGGAAATCTACTACTCCTGAGGAGCGCGAGAGACTAAGGAAGCGCGAGCCTATTAACTACAAGGTTCGTGATGTAGAGAAGGAGAAAGAGAAGCACTTGACCGAGGGAGAGGAAGAAGCCGGATTTCGAGTTGTTCATCCGTCGAAGAAACTGAAGTCCTCTCCTGTCATCGAGAAGGTGGTTGATAAGAATGGCAAGGCTGGACCACGAGAGAGACCGTTGGTGATTAGATCTGAGATAGCGCAAGAGCGCCCGACTCGTGGTCGAGATAGGAAATATGACAAGAATGATAAAGGCAAAGGGAAAATGGAAGAATAGCCTAAGTCTTAGTATTATTTATTATTATTATTGTTTGTAATAAAAATGGTGGGGTTTTTAGAATCCTAGCCTATTTATTTTAGCATTTTTTTTATTATTTGACATACTATTATTATTATGGAAAGTAATGAATAAAAGGTTAATTGGTTATGCAACCATTGTGATTTTCTTTTATTATTCTTGTCGAATTCCAAATGCATATGCATATGCAAATGTCCTTCTATTTACATTTAAAATAATAGTGGGTTGTATCCTGTGAAGGATTGCCTACGTATTCATTTAAAAAATGAAATCAAACCCTTGTGTGTAGTTCAAGTAAATGTAAAAGAATAATTGTTCTAAGTAAGAGCTTGTAATGAACTAGAAAATAAGCATGAGCTTTACTTACTCCTAAAGCATAATTCAGTTTATTTGATGATATGAGGATGACGATTTGTCAAAATGCAAGAGCAAAGTGACATAAACTTTATTTCAGCTGGCCAGGGGCCGTTTTTTTTCCGTGTCACAGGAGCGACACGTGTTGTTAGGCGAGGCGCGTTTTTGTTCCTATTCTAGGCATAGTAACGTTTTAGTTGGTCATGGTTAGTTGGGTTGGCAAACTCATTACCGTCTAGGTCTGTGATTCTAACCGCACCCCCCGGGAGTATGGACTTGACTAGAAATGGTCCAGCCCAGTTGGGTTTGAACTTTCCTCGTGGATCGACAGGTAAAAGAGCTCTAACTGATTTGAGAACTAAGTCTCCTTCTCTGATGTTTCTTGGCTTAACCCTTTTGTTGAAGGCTCGTTTGATACGTGCCTGATACGTTTGCACATTATGTAATGCGCGAAATCTTCGTTCATCCAGGAGGATGAGTTCTTCATATCTATCCTTCTTCCAATCGGCTTCGGGGATTTAACTTTCGAGTAGAATGCTCAAGGATGGTATTTCGAGCTCGACTGGTTGCACGGCTTCTATACCATAGGTCAAATAGAAAGGAGTGGCCCCAGTGGGCATCCTAACAGATGTGCGATATCCACATAAGACAAATGGTATCTTACTTGGCCAATCTCGATAATTGTCAATCATTTTCTTGAGGATTGTGACAACATTTGTGTTTGCTGCCTCTACTGCACCATTAGTTTGTGGTCTATACGGCGAGGAATGGTGATGTTTGATTTTGTACTTGGCTAGCAATTGTTCAGTCTCAGCCTGGAAATGTGACCCATTGTCACTGATGATGACCTCATATGAGCAACCGTATCGACAGATTATATTGGTTTGTATGAATTTTGCCACGTTCTTGGCTATGAGACTAGCATAAGAAGCCGCTTCTACCCATTTGCTAAAATAGTCGATAGCCACTAAAATGAAACAGTGACCTCCTGTTCCGGCTGGGGTGATCTTTCTGATGATGTCGATTCCCCAAGCAGAAAATGGCCAAGGAGATGTCATGGTGTAGAGTAGTGAAGGAGGGACGTGTTGCACATTCCCGAAGATTTGGCAGTTATGACATTGTCTAACATATTTGATGCAATCGGATTCCATTGTGGTCCAATAATACCCCAAAGGCGTGATTTTCTTTGCCATCATTGGTCCACTCATGCGAGGGCCACATTCTCCATCATGGACTTCTTCCATCACTTTCCGTGCCTCTGAATGATCAAGGCAACACAGGACTACACCAAGAGGTATTCTTTTATATAATTCTCCTTGCATGAGGACGTATTGGGAGGCTAGTAAGCGTATAGCACGTTGTCCCCTTTTGTCCATGTCTGGTGGATGGGTGACGTTGAGTTTAAAGTTCAGAATTGCTTGGAACCAAAGTTCCTCTGGGTTTTCTTCTTCATTTGTAATTTGGTGCACATAAGCTGGTTCTGACCATCGTTCGGTGCATAAAGGCATTTCTACCATATCATCCGGCATATTAAACAAAGATGCGAGTTTTGCAAGAGCATCTGCAAATTGATTTTCTTCTCGAGGTAGGTGTAGGTACGTTACTTGATCGAAGAATTGGAAACTTGGTCTATCCTAGCTTGATACGGTGCTAGGCTTTCACTCCGAATTTTCCAAGATCCCTTAATTTGGTTGATGATCAAAGATGAATCTCCATGTACGCGAAGATTCTTGATGCCTAAACCTACCGCTGCTTGTAGCCCAATGAGGCACGCCTCATATTCGGCTGCATTATTTGTCACCTCGAAGTCGAGTTTGACAGAGAGTGGTGTATGCTCGCCTTCAGGAGAAATGAGCAACACTCCTATTCCAAATCCTCTTAATTTTGACGCTCCATCAAAATAAAGGTCTCAGGAGTCTACATCGGTTTGGAGAATATCCTCATCCGGAAACGGCCAGGTGTCTATTGTTTGTGCATCATTGATGGGATTTTCTGCGAAGAACTCGGCGACAGCGCGCCCCTTTAAACTTTCAGAGGTACATACTTGAGATCGAACTCTGAGAGCATCAAAGTCCATCTCGCTAGGCGTCCATTGAGAATAGGTTTTTCGAAGAGGTATTTGACAGGATCCATTTTGGAGTATATTTTGACGAAGTAGCTAAGCATGTAATGGCGTAGCTTATTCGTTGCCCACACAAGAGCGGGGCATGTCTTTTCGAGTGGTGTGTACTTGCACTCTGATGTGACCATTATTTGCGCACATTTAGTCCCCTAATTGAGCCTATTTTGCATACTATTATAACATTCTATGGCCATTTTATCCGTCAAAACCTTCCTATTTGCTTTTCTATCGCATTTCATATGTTTTGTAGAAAAGGAGATAATAAGGCGGAAATTCCCGTCTTTCGTGCATATTTGGAAGCTTATTGATGATATTAGATGGACTAGTATGAAGAGGAGGCAAGAATGATGACCAAAGATGTAGGAATAAAGTGTATATAGAAGGATCAAAGGGTTAAAAGTAAGAATGACGAGAGGGAAGGCATTACAAGAAGAAATCGCTCGAAAACCGAATCAAGAGTTGCTCCTTTGGCTCTGAAAATATGCTAGATGGAACGGCGTCGAAAAATCAAGTGATCTAGGCTTTTGAATCACTCCAATAGGAGTCCGGATGAGAAAATGACGCCCGTTTTACAATTCGAGCTCAAGATACAGCTCAACCCGCTCGGGTCAAATTCAACCCGCTCGGGTTGAAGCCCAGGACGCCCATATTTCGCTCGGGACGGGCGTATTCCTGGACAGGAAACTTTTCCTTTCTACGTGAACTACAATCCGTGCGTCTTCTCCCAAATCCGCCCGGATTGCATCTTCAGAATCCGCCCGTCTTCTCCCAAATCCGCCCGGATTGCATTTTCAGAATCCGTCCGTTTTCCCCAGCCAGAATCCGCCCGTCCCGACTCCAATACGCACGGATTCCTTTACAGCAATTTTCGTGTTCTTCAAGCTCCGTGAAAGACGCCCTTCCTTCGAATAATACCGGAGTCTCCCTGCTCAAATATCAAAAGTGTAATTACTAGTTTAGCCCTTAGTTAACCCTAATGCATCCACCTAATTTCCACTATAAATACCCCATTTGTAATAATCCTTTGACACATCTTTTTAGCTAGAAAAATCCTTCTTTAGATTAGATTAGGAGTAGATTAGAATAGATTACTCTTTAATCTTTCCACAAATTACACATTAATCTCTCCTTAATTATTGTTCAAGTTTATTATTCAAGTTTATTATTGGGTAATTGAAGATTATTGGGTTATTATTGGGAGATTGACAACCTTCCATTAATCATCAAGTTCTTCTATTATTCTTTGCATTATTATTTTGAAATCTCCATAGGTATAATTCTCTTAATCCTTGTTTTAATTATTGTTAATCTTTATTACTTGTTCATCATGTTTGGCTTTGTTAGTATGATTGACAACCTCATTAACATGTTAAACTTGATCATGAGTGAGTAGTTACTTAGCTAGGATTAGTGGATAATTAGGGAAAACCAACATGGGATTGATTCATGCTTAATCTAATATGTTTTCATAATCAAATTGCTTGCTTGTTGTGATGTCAACTTTATGCACATGTTATGTTTGATGAAATGCTAAGCCTATGAATCCTTGCATTTTTACCATCTCTTATCTACTCAACTTGACTTGTAAGATATAAACCAACTCGAGTCTTGTTAGACCATGCATAGAAGTTGAATAGGAGGAAAATAAGTCGACTTGTAGGTGTTGTACAATCTAATCGATTCGGCTCCGGGACCCAACCCTTCATATGAACCGTAAGACATAAACCAACTCGGTTCCCCCACAACACTAATTGCTTGCATATAATTGTAAACATGTTTGTATGATCAACACCATGAATCCCCTATGACCCCATGACATCCTAGCACTTTTAATCATTTGTTTACATCTTTCCTTTTATTGCTTGTTTTACCTTATTGTTTGCATTAGTCTAGACACAACTACAAACCCAAACAAATTGTGACACAAGCATAAATTGAGATAGATAGACTTAGAACCCAAAGCACACCGTCCCATGGATCGACCTCGACTTACCACTTACTAGTTGTTTGTTGAGTATTATAAATGTGTTTGATTGGATGTGACCCGACGACATCCCTCACCGATCACACTCATACTCCAAGATCTTGTTACTAAGGTAGTAGATAGCTCTTTCTTCTTTTCCCATAGTTTGGGCCAGCATGGCTCCCATGGCTGTTTCAGTCACTGTGAGATATATACCAAGAGGTTGATCTCGTTGGGGTGGCATGAGCACTGGCGGCTTGGCTAGTATCTCCTTGATTCGGTCGAATGCTTTTTGAAAGTCATCATCCCACATGGTGTGATCCGTTTTCTTTAGCTTTTTGAAGATAGGTTCACAGATCATGGTGAGTTTCGATATGAATCGACTTATGTATTGCACCTTTCCCAAGAATCCTCTAACCTCCTTCTCTGTTTGAGGTTGTGGCATTTTGACTAGATCTTTGATCTTGGAAGGGTCTATTTCTATCCCTCGTTGGCTAACGACATATGCCAAGAGTTTGCCGGATGTTACCCCAAATGCACATTTTTGTGGATTGAGTCTCATGTTGTACTTTCGTAGTCTTGAGAAGAATTTGCGAAGGTTCGCAATGTGCCCCTCTCTATCTTTGGACTTGACAATCATATCATCTACGTATACCTCAACTTCTTTATGCATCTTGTCATGTAGTAGTGTAGTTGCGGTGCGTTGATATGTAGCTCCGACATTGATTAACCCAAATGGCATAACCGTGTAACAATAGGTGCCCCATTGAGTGACGAAGGCGGTTTTGTGCATGTCTTATATGGCCATCTTGATCTGATTATACCCTGCCTATCCATCTATGAAGGATAGCAACGCCTGATCCGTAGTATTATCCACCAATATATCGATATGTGGTAGAGGAAAGTCGTCCTTGGGAATCGCTTTGTTTAAGTCTCTGAAATCAACACAAACACGGATTCTCCCATCCTTCTTGGGTACGGGTACTATGTTGGCTACCCAGCCTGAGTATCCGGATACTTTGATGAACCCGGCTTTGAACTGCTTATCGACTTCTTCTTTGATCTTAAGAGCCCATTCTGTTCTCATTCGACGAAGCTTCTGTTTCACGGGTTTGAAACCTGGTTTGATTGGTATTCTGTGCTCTGCCATATCCATGTCGATCCCTGGCATGTGTTTGAAGGACCAGGCAAAAACGTCCTTCAACTCGTGTAGGGGGTCTATAAAACTGGCCCTTTCGGCGAGGCTCAAGGTCGTCCCTATCCTAAGTTCTTGGGGTTCTAGTTCGGTTCCCACGTTGATGGGTTCGGTGTTTTCTATAACTGGTCCCCCTTCTCCCTCTTGTAGTATTTCTTTGGCTATGTAAGGAGGTATTTCGATTGAGTCTGGGTCTGGGTCATCCTCATTATCATCGTAAACAGAATTGCAATCAGAATAACATAAGGGGTAAGCAGAACCTAATTTATTCATATTAAAATTTCAAAAGAGTTGAAACAAAGAGGCCATCTGTTCAGTAGTCAGTGGCGGTTAAGGGACAGCTGTTGGGACATTTCCCGAACTACTGTTACTACTTGATGCTAAGCTAGGAGGAACAAGGGGAGTGGGAGTGACGACAAGAGGAGACTCTCTAAGGACTTCTCTAGACTTCGACTCGGACTCGGACTGACTCTGACTCAAATTCATCGTCTTCTGGTTCTCCTTTGAACATCTCTCCTTCTCTAGTTGTGAGCTTGTAGAGTCTTCCTTGGTTATTTGTCCACTTGATCGATTTTCTCCATCCTTTCTGTTGATTCGAACTAGTTTATGTGATCAATGCGGTAGGGTTAAAGTGATCGTCTTGAAGTATTATGGTAATGATCTCGTCCTGCGCGGCTCTAACAAACCGATCTTCTCCGAATAGTAAGCTAACAGCTTGTTCGTCAAAGAAAGGTGCTTGGCGAGTCTTGACGGTAGGAACCGTTTCTGTGGGAATAAAGTAGCAATCGTGAAAGATCTCGATTCCAGCTAGTTGCTTTCCTATGTAGTGCCAAGGCTCGGGAAACCCGTGAAAGAGTTCTTGACTCCATTCTCTAACGAAGTATCCATTTATGGTAGGAAGGTAGGGCCGCATTTGGATTCCCACATTCTTGCGGTTTTGGAATTGAGTGAGCATTTCTAGGGCTTCCTCCTTGGTGGGTTTGTATCCTAGTTCTAGTGGTATCCTTTGCTAGTTGCCTTCTTTGTAAAGTGCAAAGGTATTTCTTTGGGCAAGATTCAATGGCATTCTCGGGAAGTATCCCTAAGATTTGAGTATGTGGTTGACCACTAAATTAGAGTAGGGATCGAAATATAAAGGTGCCAACTCACTCTCTACAAGGTTTATGTTATGGAAGCCCGCAAGCTCATATACTGGATCTGCAAGTACTTGGTTGCTTGACCTCTTTTCTATTACCGCCTTGATGGGTGACGAAGTGATCGTCACCACTTTACCATCTAGTGGGATCTTGATTTTCTGGTGGAGGGTGGATGTTACCGCTTTGGAAGAGTGAATCCAAGGTCTTCCCAGAAGTATGTTGAAGGATGCTTCAATGTCCACTATTTGGAAGTTAACCTTTCGTTCAATTGGCCCTGTGGCTATGGTAAGGTTAACTAGTCCTACCACTTTTCGTCGTGTACCATCATATGCGCGAACACCTTGGTTGGTAGGGGTCAAATCTAACTCTTTCATGCCTAATTTGTATGCTGTTTTTAATGGTATAACGTTGAATGCCGAGCCATCATCTACCAAAGTCATTGGTACATTCTTCTTTAAGTAAATGACAGTAATTTATCAAGCCAAGTTGTGACTAGCGCCGAAAGGTGGCCAATCTTCCTCTGAGAAAGTAACAGGGTTACTTAGCTTAGGCGAATCTTGGAAGACCAAGTTGACTACGTCATCGGGTGTGGAGTTATGCGCCATGTTTAATTTGGCCAAAGCTTGGAGTAAAGCTTGGCGATGTGGGAACGAGCTTGCAACTAGTTGCCAGACTGAAAGATCAGCCTTTGTCTTATGTAGTTACTTTAGTAAATGGTCAGTGGAGGTATCTTCGTTATCATTTGGCGTGACAACGTTGGTATTGGTGATTGGACCATTTGCTATGGGACCATTTTGGGAAATGTTTTGATATGGACGCCCCGAACGAGTAAGGTGGTCTATATCTTGGTCCTCACTATTTTGGACTATCTTCTCACTGACTTTGACTAGGTAGTGTTCGGTGAGGTATTCATCTTCATCATCGTCGGCCCATACTCTATTGACAGTAGCAAGCTCTCTCAACCTTATGATTTCGGCCTCCAATTGGATGATTTGGTCGATTAGTTCATCAACCACAGCTATTACTTCTTGCATTCTAGCATTTCGAGAGAGATTTAGTAGTGCACGTTCTTTGGGTGTCATACTCAGATTACGTAGGGTTGCCACAACACTTTCTAATTTTGAAACTTGCCTATTCACACTCTTTGCCCATGCGATAAAGTCGGTGATAGTAGGGGATATGGTGGAGTAGTTCTCTTCATTTTCTATTGCATGGATCTCATCTTCGACTAGAGAAATGAGATGTGAACAATCTAAGGTAGATTCTTCACTTGTAATCATCAGAACTCCAAGAGGATTACGAGTATTGTTAGGCTTACCTCCAGGAGGTATTGGTAGGCGACCATCTTCAATCATGTCTTGAAGTACATGTTTTAGCTTGTAACATTTTTCTGTATCGTGTCCCTTACCTCTATGATATTCACAGTACGAATTCTCTTCCCAGGACTTGGATTTCTTTTCTGGTTCAGGTGTAGGCTCTATGGGTTGAAGCATACCCTGTTTCATCAATCTCTTCAGAGCATTGGCGTATGTATCCCCAATATTTGTGAACTTTCTTTGTGGTATACTCTTCTTTGATGGTTCGAGAAGGTTAACCTTATCGTCTTGCTAGTAGAGCCGTAAGAACGACTGGTTGAGCCTTGATATCCACGACCTACCATTTTGGACAAGAGTCCTTTACGGATGTCATCTTCGATCCTTGTCCCTAGTACAGTTAAGTCTTTGAAGGTCTTGATGTTTTGGTACCTCAAATGATTTGCATAAATAGGCTTTAAGTTGTCCACGAATTTTTCCACGAGGGTAGCTTCATCTGGACGTTCGACAAGTTGGGTACTAGTCTTCCTCCACCTACTTAGGAAGTCGGTGAAGCCTTCTTTATCATTTTGGGTAAGAACCTCTAAGGTGCGCATATTGGCTTGGATCTCGGCATTATCCGCATATTTTTTAGCAAACTCGATCGCGGCATCATCCCAGGTGGCAATCTTCTTGTGTTCTAGGGAATCGAACCATTGCTTAGGAATGGTGTCAAGAGATGAAGGAAATATCCTTAAGAACATCTCAGGTTTAATGCCTTTGATAGACATATAATCCTTGAAAGCACGGATACGGTTCAAAGGGTTTTCGTGCCCCTTGAATTTCGGGATATCCGTCATGTTGAAGTTTGTTGGCAATTTGGAACTCACGGCCTCATACTTACGATTGTTTTCTCTATAGATATCATCCCCTTTGAGGTACATCAGTTGTTCCTCCAAATATTGGAGTCGTTTTTCAGCTTCAGTCAGACCTATAGGAGGGTTGACCTCTTGTGCTCCCACAAAAGGTGGTGGATTTTCATTTGCGAAGTCATTCACAAAATTATGAGGAACTTCATTTTCTGCACGAGGCAATCTAGTTTCTACAACAACAATTCGGCCCTTGATCGTGGTGAGGCGATTATACACTTGGTCTTGGCTAGCTTGGAGACGGGTTAACGCGGCTAGGATTAGATCATTACCATTCGGTGGTTGTCCATTGACACTTGCGTGACTAGTTCCAGGCATCTTGAAAAAATGGAATAAGAGATCGACGACGAATCAAACACGATCGACCATTCCAGCACATTTACTCAAAGAAAGGTTTGACTTGTGAAGTGGGAGTGTGCCACTTGTGTCAAGTGAGGTTTGAAGAAATGAAAAAGCTTGGAAATGTTGGTTCTAGTCAACTATAGTGTAGTTGTAGGAGTGGACTCGAAGCGAGGTTTTTAAACGGGCTTCGAAGCCCGAATTTTGACTCGACAATTGGACAGAGTTTCGACTAGTTTTGCGCTAAATTTGGCCTATTTTCGAAAATTTACCTTTTAAAAGAGGTTTTGATTTTACAAAAATTGTCATGGTTTTGTTTAGAAAATAGCGACCACATATGATACAAGCATTCATACAAGAGTTATAACGAGATGTTGAGTGCATTTAAAAAGGTTTTGGTTTAAAGGGTGGGTTGCCATACCGAACGATCAAACCCGGGGTCTGTGCAGAGGCTCGTACCAAATAGGAGTAAGGCCGATTCCTAGTCCATTTCCTCAAGTAGTGAAAGCCCTTGATACAAACATGAGTAAGCACCATGGTGTGGTTGACGTCAATCGTTATCCATCCTTAGGCCTAAATAAGAATTTGGACCGTCTAGACAGGACGATTGGTCGAATGGGTTGGTTTGGGTCTAGGAAGGCCGAATAAACGATCTAGGAAGACCGAGTTATGAAAACCGACAACTGTCTTGTACAAACTATTCCCTAACCTTGTTCAAGTTTCACCCTTGGCTACAAGTAAGTGTATTAATCCCCAGCGGAGTCGCCAAACTAGGGACGGGGGCCCTCGGGGGTCGCTCGGGTAGAAAACGAGCAAGCTTTGCATTTGTGGAGTCGCCACCAATTTATTGTGGAAAATTGGAAACCGTTCGAATACCTCGCGTCATATCAAGACACAAAGTAATGACATGAACACTAAGAACTCGTTACCCTTAGCATTCTATGTCTAGAATGACTCTCGTGGATGCCAATGAACACGGATGTTCACAGAGATCTGGAGTAAGGGGTGAGGGTACGTATTAGGAAGCTCTTTTGATCGAACACCTAATCCCGCCCGCCTCGATAGCGGCCTCTACTAATGATTAGGGAAAATCGTCTATACTCGATATGTTGAAGGTTATATGCATGCAATGCAATATCCATTAGATTAATCCTAGCATATGAATTAATACTAAGTCGGTAAACACGTAATTTAGTATACATTAATGTCGAGGTAGAAATTTAGGTTAATTGCAGGTGAGAGCATACAAACAATATGATAAAGCATACAATACAAAAATACAATAAAGAAAATTACAATAATTACAACGGGTTAATTGATTTACGTTGAAATTACATTTAAAACGGATAATTTGAGAAAAAGAAAGGGAAAATAAATTAACGAACAGATTATTAGGTGATAATACGATTAATAGTAGAATAATACATAAACTAATAAACTAGGTCAAAGCAGAAGCGGAAGTTCAGGGACAGAATTCAACCCGGAACAGGTGCAGTAGAGCTTCGTCCTTTAGAAGAGGCGCAACAGTTGCTGCGTCTGTTCCTGATCAGGTGAATTCTGGCTGTGAAGCCGGAATTTCAAATTGTTAATGTTCATTGGTGGATTTAATGATTGATTAGTAATATTTGACTCGGATAGAAGTGAATTAACATATTATTTACATGCAAATTGGTCATAGAAACAATAAAAGACGGGATAAAACTAATTAGAGCGAATTAATTACAAGATTAATAACAACGTTAATAACAAATTAACAAACAAGTTAGTTTATTAATGCTAAACTATTGACAATGATGACGATAAACAGATGAAAATATGCCAAAGATCGAATTCCAGAGACTTGATGTTGATGAATCGAATCTCTAAAACCCGGATGGATTTAATGACGAAAACCCGCAAGTATTAATTACTTGGGATTTAAGTCAGAAATTTAAAGATGAATTATTAATGAATTGTATGTGAAAATAATTATGTTGAAATTATCGTGTTAATGAAATAAGAACAAGCAAAGACGAAACAAGAAATAATAGACGAAAATAACAGAAGACGAAGGAAGAAGAAGGAGAGCAGGAACTGCGGCAGCCTCAGGAAGAGGCGCAGAGTCTTTGTGTCTCTTCAAGAGGCGCGATTCTTTGCGCTCCTTCTCGACGTCTGTCTCCCATTAATCCGTGAAAAGGGTTTGAATAAAGGTTTTGCAAAACGGTTTTAAACATATTTTCGACATAAACCATACAATAACGATTACAAAAAATAAAGTACAATAATAAAAGATGGGATTTACACCCTCAGACTTACATGTTTGACGAAACGAGATTAACTAAGTTTACGTTTAGTGATGCTCGACTCGAATGTACGACGAAAAGTGATCGCTAAGAGGAAAACAAACAAAATTGATTAAGTTGATTGATGTGGAGTTGGTCAAATTGGTCAGTCATGCAAAACGAGGCTGGTACTCAGAAGGATCCGAGCTTACGTGGTCAAAAGTTCAAGCATGTAGACGCCAATAAGCAAGAGCGTTGTCTTAGAATGCAAAAGGAGAAAAGAAGGGCGGACACTCGCGTGAGAAATATGAGGACCGAAGGTCTCTATTTATACTAATCACACGAAGGAATTAGGGTTTCGGTGAAACTTTGGAAGTAAATCTCGAAAAGATTTTAAAATACGCAGAAAGGAGATGGGGAAGAGGCGCAGCTGCCACTGTGTCTCTTGGAAGAGGCGCAGCACCTGCTGCGCCCTTTCCCCAAGGGTTTCCTCCTGCGGAAAAAAGATTTCCGCGTTTCTATTATGGAATTGCGGTTTGATCTTGATTTCCTTATTATTTATAAAATAATTTCGGGATATAATTTACCAGAGATTAAAAGATTGAAATATGGAATAGAAATATCCGGAATATTCCATAATATTCTGACTCGGCATTTTAAACGGTCATTAGAAAATGAAGACGGTTTTTGACCCGAACTCCAAATGTACTCTAATTACTGTCAAAACAACCGTAATGGCGCGTAGATGACGACCAAGGGGTAGACACAAGTGTTTGAGCTATCACTTGACGATAAAATTACGAACTGTCATAAATCATTCCGTGTGCCAAACATGTGGCCCAATCATCACCGGGTGGCTTGCGGGAGGTGCAGAAATGAGGTATCTACACCAGGTGGTGACAAGCTGTATGAAGGTTTGAAGAAGACTTTCTGGTGGCCTGGGATGAAGAGGGAAACAGTAGAGTTCGTGGTTCGATGTTTGACATGTCATACGGTTAAGGGAGAGCAGCTACGACCACAAGGTAAGATAAAGTCTCTTGAGGTACCTGAGTGGAAATGGGAATATATCTCCATGGATTTTATAGTGGGTTTACCAAGGAGCCAACAGGGTAATAACATGATATGGGGGATACTTGATCGTCTGACTAAGTCACCTCACTTTATTCCAATGAAAGATATATGGAGTAAGGTTCAGTTGGCTAATGGGTACAGGAAACATGTGGTGAGGTTAAGTGGAGTCCCTAAGAACATTGTGTCAGATCGGGATGCGAGGTTTATTTCTCGGTTTTGGCAAGAGTTGCAGGAGATGATGGGAACTACCTTAAATATAAGTACTGTTTTTCATCCTGCAACAGATGGGAAGACAGAGAGAACAATCAAGACCTTGGAGGATATGTTGAGAGCTTGTGTGATGGAGTTTGGTGGTAGCTGGGAAGATAGGTTGGATCGGATCGAGTGTTCCTATAACAACAGCTACCATACGAGTATTGGGATGGCACCATTTGAGGCTTTGTATGGGAGGAGGTGTAGGAGTCCGATTTGCTGGGATGATTGAGCTGAGGCAGTGGTTTTAGGACCACAGATGGTACAGTAGATGATTGAACAGGTTAAGGTGATCAAACAAAATATGAAAGCGGCACAGGATCGACAAAAGAGTTATGAAGACCTACATTGCCGTGACATAGAGTTTCAGGTTTGGGATAAAGTTCTTCTGAAAGTATCTTCTATGTGTGGGATTATGAGGTTTGGTAAGAAAGGGAAGCTAAGCCAGAAGTTCATAGGACCATATGAGATTTTGGTGGTCGGGGTGAGATTGTAGTAGGGTCTCCCAATCAAACACATTTATATTCTCAACAAATAACTAGTTAGTGGTTAAGTCGAGGTCGATCCATGGGACGGTGTGCTTTGGGTTCTAAGTCTATCTATCTCAATTTATGCTAGTGTCACAATTGATTTGGGTTTGTAGTTGTGTTCTAAACTAATGCAAGCAATAAAGTAAATAAGAGTGTAAACAAGTAATAAAGGGTACTAGGATATCATGGGGTCATAGGGGATTCATGGTGTTGATCATACAAACATGTTTACAAAGTTACAAGCAATTAATGTTGTAGAGGAACCGAGTTGGTTTATGTCTTACGGTTCTTAGGAAGAGTTAGGTCCCGGAGCCGAATCGATTTGATTGTACAACACCTACAAGTCGACTTACTTTCCTCCTAATCACTACTATGCATGGTCTAACAAGACTCGATTTGGTTTATGTCTTACAAGTCAAGTTGAGTAGATAAGAGATGGGTAAAAATGCAAGTAATAAAGGGTACTAGGATATCATGGGGTCATAGGCTTAGCATTTCATCAAACATATCATGTGCATAGGTTGACATCAAAACAAGCCAGCAATTTGATTATGGAAACATATTAGATTAAGCATGAATCATTCCCCATGTTTGTTTCCCCTAATTACCTATTAATCCTAGCTAAAAGACTACTCACTCATTAACAAGTTCAACATGATAATAAGGTTCTCAATCATATTAACAAAGCAAACCATGATGAATAAATGATGTGATTAACGATGATTAAACAAGGGTAAAAGAGAATTATACCTATGAAGATGATTCCAAATAATAAAGCAAAGAATAAAAGAAGAGAACTTGATTGATTGATAAAGAGTTGTCAATTCTCCAATAATAACCCAATAATCTTCAATTACCCAATAATAATAAACTTGAACAATAATTAAGGAAAGATTAGCATGTAATTTTGTGGAATAATTGAGATTAATATATTCTAATCTACTCCTAATGAAAGCTTAATCTAATCTAAGGAAGGATTTAATCTAATCTAAGGAAACTTGGTCCTTTTGATTATTACAATTGGAGTATATATAGTAGTACATCATTAGGTTAAGCAAGGGTAGATTAGTAAATAGCATTGCTACGTGTTGAGTAGGGAAATGCTCCTCTCGAAGGAGATGCTCATATCATGTTGCTAGTCCCGCCATAATATGCTCGGATCGTCTTGAAGCACGGTTGGTTCTGCCAAGGAATCTCTGCATCTCTGGGAGAAGACGCTCAGATTGTTAGGGGAGGAGACGAGCGGATCGAGCACGAGACGCTCGGATCTGAGGACGTGTTCTTCTTCATTCTTTTCTGCCAAACAATCCTAGAGTCTTGGAGGGGAGACGAGCGTCTTGAGTCTGGGGACGAGCGTCTTGAGTCTCGGGACGAGCGGATTGGCGGACAGCTTGTCTATTTGAGCTCGGATTGTAAAACGGACGTCATTTCCTCATCCGGACTCCTATTGGAGTGATTAAAAAGCCTAGACCACTTGATTTTTTGACGCCGTTTCATCTAGCATACTTTCAGAGCCAAAGGAGCAACTCTTGGTTTGGTTTCCGAGCAATTTCTTCTTGCAATGGCTTCCTTCTCGTCATCCTTACTTTTAAGCCTATGATCCTTCTATATACTCTTTATTCCTACATCTTTGGTCATCATTTTTTTCCTCCTCTTCATACTAGTCCATCCAATATCATCAAAAAAACTTCCAAATATGCACGGGAGATGAGAATTTCCGCCTAATTGTCTTCTTTCCTACAAAACATACGAAATGCACTAGGAAAGCAAAATAGAAAGCATTTGACGGATAAAATGGCTATGGAATGCTATATTAGTATGCAAAATAGGTTCAATTAGGGGACTAAATGTGTGGAATTATGAGTCACATCAAATATCCCCAAACCGAACCTTTACTCGTTCCGAGTAAAGAGGTGACTAGAACTAGACCTTTACTTAAACTATCCTACTAATATAACCGATGTGAGACAATTAGCGGGTCTCACTCCGCCCCTTCAACTCACATCAAGACAACCATGAGGTAGGGTGCCTTCTTGCAAGGCAAGGTGGGGCTTGCCAAAATGGCGATACATTCAAGCATTAAGCACACAAAACAAGTAATGGTTGTATCTACAAAAATGAATAGCCACTTTCCTCATCTAAGTGGCGGAAATTATCTATAAGGGAAACAATCTAAGGGTACACATTCCATCATAGATACGGTTTCTTCAAACTACTAAGCCTAGAAGGATACCAATAAATCACCTCCAATTTGTGTCAAGATAGGGTACCTTTATGCTCAATCGTTAAATGCTTTCGTCAATAGTAGACTCCCTACGGTGTTAGAAACACTGGAGGATCGCGGAATTCCCCTTCTTGCCTAGACAAGAAGAAGGGTCGTCCCCTCTCTACCATGCACAAAAGTAAAAGTGGATACGATGGAAAAGGGATCAATAGAACTTTGAGTTTCATGTGGGAGTTTACTTTTGTTGTTATTCCCCCCAATTTGTTGTGGCATTTGCAATTTGAGAACAATTTTTTGCCATTTCTTTGATGTTTGTCATTTCAATACTTGACAACTTTCAACTCTTTCTTGCATTTTCTTTTTGAACATTTTCAAAGCTACCCTATTTGTAGGGAGGGTGCTTATTTTTGAAGCATATGAGTTTTCATTTTTGTTACTCCTCTTTTCTTTTCATGCAATTGCAAACTTTTTTGACTTTTCATTTCAATTCTTGAACTCAAATGTGAACAATTTTTGTGCCCATTCCCTTTTTGATGACAAAACGTGGTAGAATGTGGATGATGGTTGCATGGTTTCAAGGGTCACCTTGGAATAAACGGTAGCCAGGGAGTTATCACACCACAACGTACTCTTGACTAGGCCTTAATCCATGGGTTAAAGGATACTAGCATGACACATCCTAGGGTGTTTTACAAGCATTCTAATGAGCAAAGTCTCAAGAAGAAAAAGTATTTACAAGGGCCTTATATACACTTGTCAAACTTCCCAAATAGATGCTTTCGCAAAAAATTTCCTAAATGCAACTATATGCCATGATGTAACTAACATTTATACATCCTAATGCATATGCTTCTACCAACTAGTATGCCAAATAAACTAAATGCAATCCTAATTTCACATTGTTTATACCGTATCAATGAAAATAAAGCCACATAGTCATTAACATAAAGAGGAAAAAAGAGATTGGAAAGATCATACCATGCGGTCTTCAATATCCTCATGTCTCGGATGTGGTGTAGTCGATCAATGTGAAAAAGAATAAACAAACAAACAAGCAAACAAACAAATATATACAATATATACAATTCTAAACTAAAAAGGAATGAACATGTCTTTGATTTTTTTTTTTCAATTTTTCAGATTTTTATGGTTTTTGATTTTATGAAATAAAAAGACATATTTTTTGGATTTTTTGAAATTTTTCAATTTTTATGTGTTTTGGAATATAAATTCCCATCCCCCACTTTATTTTGGACATTGTCCTCAATGTACATGTAGGAGTAGGAATGAAAATGAAATACATGTTTTTGGATTTTTAAATTTTTATGAAAATTGAAGTGCAAATGCAATGATATGATATGAATGCATGCTCTAACTAAATGCAATTCTATGGTCACCTATGATCAAACCTCCCCAAACTGATTTAAACACTATTTATATTGTAGAAAAGAATAGGATTGGTCATTGGTGACTATGTATGAATGTATGAACTAACTATATGCAACTAACTAATGGATATGTGAGATATATTACAATGTAAATTATACTATATGAACTAACTAATGTAAATGCAATATGAAATATAATACAAATGCAAGCTAAATGTATATGTATATAACTAAATGCAAGTGTAAATGGAATGAAAAGTTAAAGTAAAGGGTATCTTACAAATGGTGGTTTGAGATAGGACTCCGCCAAACTAGTTTGAATTGTTGAAGTTCTTTTGCTTTGTCCATAGAGCTCAAGGCTCTTAGAAGAAGATCAAAGGTTTGTGAACAAGCTCCAAATAAGCATAAGTATGGGTTACTCCATTTGAACGTGAAATTTGGCCAAGGAAGTTTGTCATATATCCTTTCTTTCACCTTGTCCTTGGCACTAGAGCTTTCCCAATGCTTCAAACCAATAAGCCCATGATTCTCGTCAACACTAGGTATGAAGTATGGTTCATATTCGTCCGAAGACTTCCACTCACCACCTTCTCCTTCAATTTCGGTGATGATGATAGCGTTTGAATTTGTCAATCCTTCATAAGTAGAAGGAGAATTCTCATGGCATTGATGACGGGGTACCTTTGGAGTTGAAATTGTGGGTGCCAAATCTCCACAAGTAAGTTAATTTGCAAGTTTTTTCTTGAGCTTTTCCACCAAGTACCCTTTATATGATGATTTGGCTTTTTAGTTAAGGTCTTCCACATCATCTCCAACAATCATAGGTTCCATGGTGGGTGCGAAAAGGTCTTCATGGTCAATAGGAAAGAGGAATTCATCTTCTTCATGGAAGCATACCTCAAACTTCTCAAGGATGGGCTCCTCAAGTAAGGCAATCTCACAACTACATTCCTCTTCTTCATTGCAAGACACATATCCCGCATAAGCTTCTTCCATAGGTTTGTCATCATCGTTATCTCCATACGAATCATAGATAGGGGCTCCACTCCTTTTCATTAACTCTTTCTCAAATACCTCAATGTTCACATCAAATGATACACCCTCATATTCACAAAGGTTAAGAGTATTTGGCTTACTCAACCTCATGTCTTCTTCATCAAATACAACACTTTCATACTTACAAGAGCTCAAGGAGATTGGCTCTTCCCATTCCTCATCAAAGGTAACTCCTTCAAACTCGCATTCATGATCAATGTCTAAGGAATGGTGAGGAGTAGTTACTTGGGCTTCTTTCATTTGGGCAATTTGAATTTCCAACTCCTCACCATGGGTAACAATGCTTTGAAGAACATTGTCCCTATTTTGGCTCTCCTCTAGCACTTGTTTGAAGAAATTTTGTTGATCTCCCATCATTTGGAGAACCATATTTTGAATGTCAAAGTTGGGCTCATGTTTTTGTTGTGGGTGGGTGTGAAAGTGCTCATATTGTGGCATTTGGAATTGGTTGTAAAGTGGGTTTTGGGTGGTTGGTTGTTGTGGATAATGGGTGTGGTGATTTTGGTGGGAAAAGTTGGGGTAGTAGTTAGGATTTTCATTGTATGAGTAGTAAGGTAGGTTTATGTTGACTTGCTCCTCAAACTCCCCATACCCATTGTAGTCATACTCAAAAGATCCACCACATACTCCATGTATCAAGTCTTGGGTCACCATCTTAACCAAGATAAAGATAAAACTACAAACATGGAAACTACAATAAAACGGTAAAAACAAACCTTGAGGAACAAGTTCCTCAAGGCTAAAGCACAAATAAAAAATAGACAAACAAGTATGAACTTAATCACATAACACCGTCCCCGGCAACGGCGCCATTTTGATGGGGGTGAGATTGTCGTCGGGTCTCCCAATCAAATACATTTATATTCTCAACAAACAACTAGTTAGTGGTTAAGTCGAGGTCGATCCATGGGACGGTGTGCTTTGGGTTCTAAGTCTATCTATCTCAATTTAGGCTAGTGTCACAATTGATTTGGGTTTGTAGTTGTGTTCTAAACTAATGCAAGAAATAAAGTAAATAAGAGTGTAAACAAGTAATAAAGTGTACTAGCATATCATGGGGTCATAGGGGATTCATAGTGTTGATCATACAAACATGTTTACAAAGTTGCAACCAATTAATGTTGTAGAGGAACCGAGTTGGTTTATGTCTTACGGTTCTTAGGAAGAGTTAGGTCCAGGAGCCGAATCTGTTGGGGCTGGTGTCCTCTACAGTTAGTTCAATAACATTTAAATCTCTAAAAGGATCAAAGGGTATACTTTTGTATTATTATCAGTTGGTCCACGTTTATCAATAACGGTTGGCTTGCTAGATAAGTTTGACGTTATTGTCATACAGATGGCGGTGATCAACTGGTCCCTAAAAGTCACACCTATAGGATACGTTTGAGAGATGTGACGGTATGAAAATACAGTCATGTTGATGCCTAATTTGACTAAACAGTTAGTCGGAGTTATTGACTAATAATTAGTCAAACGCGATGTTGAGATAATTATTTAATACGGATTAAATAATAATGGCTAAGGCGAATTAAGCGGTTAATTCGTAAATTGAATATAAACGATTATATTTAATTAATGTATATTGAATTGATTAATTATACAATATTGTTATTGTCGGACATGTATTAATATATCGACTGAGTCATGTTGCTAGTTGATATTTTAATAACCGATAACCGATGACGATTTATAATAAAATCCCGTCATATACATTTTAGCGAAACGAATCGGACTACGAGTTAAAATAAGGAGAAAGTGGAAAGCCCACTTCCCCCTTGAAGCTCACGGTTTGGACCGAAATGGGACAAAAGGAGAGCTTCTCTTCCTTTTGACCTTATGCATTTCATTTTACACAAAATTAGGGTTTTGGAGCTCTCTTCTCTGAAATCCTAGATCTCTCATCGAAAAATCTCACAAAAGCTCTCTCAATATTGCAAGGCAATTAGAGAGCAATTCTAGCACAAGGGGCATAGTCTCAAACGGTCTTGGGTGCAACGATTAGGAGGAAATCTACATTGATTTCTGTTCACTAGGCCGAATTGCATAGGACCCGAGGTTGATTCTTGTTCTTTATCGTTTTCTCTTGTATTTTTGTTTTATGACAATAATCACATGTTAAAGTTACGTTATAGTCCTAAAATTTAAGGGAATTTTACGGATATTTCCCTACAAGTGGTATCAGAGCGAGGCCACGTAAATTTTTCTTTGTGATTTTCATAAAACGATTTTGAAACGATAATTTTTGTCTAGAAAACCGTGCGGCCAAATGAGAATCAATTGTACATTTCTGGTTTTTTTCGTGCTTTGAAAACCGTGACATGTATATACACGGCTGATATGTTTTGCTTTTTGATTTGTTCTTTGCATATTGTTATTTTAAACGATAATTATAGCAATATGTTAAAGTATTATCAATTGTAGATTTAATTGTATATGAATTAGATCATAATTGCAATTGGTCTTGTTTTGTTCAATCGAATTCACGATGGTTTTGTTGTTTCAGAACTGTTTTAAAACCCTAACTGTTCGATCGAGAAGTCCTCGTACTCGATCGAACAGTATTGCAAATAAAAGTCCTCGATCGACCTCGAGATTAGTCGATCAAGCACTTTCTGTTTGTCAAACCTCTCGATCGACTTGCAGCATCAGTCGATCGAGCCTTTTTGTTCTTCGATCGAGGACTTTAGTGTCTCGATCGAGGAAATGAGTTGTGGCAGCGTTGAAAAATCATTTTTCATGTTTTAATTTTTCTTTTGGCCATAATATGTACATAATACGGATTTTGTACACTCGCTTGATAGTGAAACGGTTCACTCACGTACTATTTGGTTATTTTAAAGCGATTTAAAGTAACGGATTATCATGAATTAAAATTAAGTTGATAGAAGCTGTTTTGTCACATAATTTTAATTGTTAAAAGGTGGTTTGGATAAATATAACATAATTACGGAATTATGTCACGAATAAATTTTATTTTAGTTGATGCATATTTATTTATCGTTATTTTGAATGCCTTGAATGTTTTATTACGTATTTTATTTTACAAACGGTTGTAACTTAGTGTGGCCTTTGTAGAACGTGTTACCGTAATGATGGAACACGGTCTTGGTTGTATTTTGAGATCTTGTATCTCCGTTTTGGTTTTTCCTTGTAATTACAGTTTTTATTTAGAATGTAAATAGGTTTATATTTTGTAATTTTAAATTGTAATTTTGAGAAGACGAAAGATGGAGAATCGGATGCTCACTCCCGCTACATGGATCAAGATGGAACATCAAGACAAGCTTCTCGGGTCCAACGGTGGATTCCAAAGTTGTATTATGTTCTTTTTACTAGGATAGGCCACACTAGGACTTTTATTTACGTATTGCATTTTTATTTATGTTTTCATCGTAACGATAGTTTGCATCATATTCCGCCTAAAACCAAACCACCTAATAATTGCATGGCCCGACTCATATAGAGGTTACGCGTTAGTTTTCTATGATATACAGATATCACACGTTTTTATAAGCCATCACCTAAATTAATTCATTCACGCAATGCTAGTTTTTCGTTCACTTAAAATGAATTGAAACTAAGTTGATGGGATCTTCCTCGTATAACTAAAAATTGAGAATAGTCTTTATAGGTCAAACTCCAATGAATCCCTTCTTCGTCGGTAGGCATAATATGACCCCTTCTACGTCAGGTAAGTTGGAACTGATTGACCTATTTTATCTCAACACTATGGTCACTCGTACGATCATGTGATTATGGTGGACTATAGATAGGATTTACGGAAATCTATCGACCAAGAGTTCTAACGATAGAACTAGCTAAACAGTTGGCTTATCAATTTACGAAAATTGAGTCTTGGGATCATTTGTATAATTCTTGAGGTAGATCGATTATACAAGTGCAATGAGTCTACACGTTAAAATGAATTTTAAATAGACTTAAATCAGCTCGATGAGTTGCTTATTTCGTTTTGTTTTTCCTTTCTTTTTCAGTGTAGATCACAATCACTTAAACTGCTAATAACAAAATGGTGGCCGTCTTGCGACGACCCAATGCCAAGTGCCACATTGGACCGTGAGTCCCGGCTTCGGATCTTCATGAATCGAGATGAATCGGTCTATTCGACCGAAGAATGATGGATCAAACTTCGCGGATCGGGAGGCGGCATTACGGAATCTGCCGCTGGCGACGGAAGCTCAAATATCGCAGAGCCCATCCCGTCAAACCCGGGCCCCATTTGGTGAAGCTAACGAGATCGCCAAGTATAACGATTTCGTCATGGAAGCGGGTGCGATTAAAAACGTACTCATTTTTGCAATGGAATCCAATTTGCAGAAATGCTTCATAGCCCAAGGTGCAAACAAGATTTTCACCACGCTCACTAAGGAATTCTCGAAAGCACCGAGAATCGTGACCTATGAGCATACCACTCGCTTCTTTGATGCGAAACTCCAGAAGGGCCAACCGGTTAGCCCACACATTCTCAGCATGATTGAGAATGTCGAGAGACTGGAGGCGCTTGATTGTAAAATCAGCGAGAACATCATGATTGACCGCATGCTTCATTCACTCCACGATGGTTTTGCGCTCTTTAGAGCGAATTACTATATGAATGATTTGAAGAAAAGTCCTCATGAACTACACTCCCTACTCGTACAGACCAGAAGGATATGAAGTTTAGTGGGAGCTTGAAACAGGATGTTCTCGTTGTGTCAAACAAGGGCAAGGGTAAGGGCATAGCTCAGGCAGACCTAGCGGTAGGCAAACCGAAGTTTAAGAAGTCGGGATCAGGTAAGAGTGGGCCTGGTGAGTCGAGCACCTTATCAGGCATGACAAAGAGCAAGACAGACAACATGGAATGCCATCATTGCCACAAGACTAGGCATTGGAGGCGTACATGTCCTGTTTACCATGAGGACATAAAAGCAGGTCGCGTTAAACCTGTAGGTATGTCTTCTTCCTCTTCTACTTTTATTCATATGATTGAGATTAACCATGCAAGTTACGGAACTTGGGTACTAGATACTGGTTGTGGTTCTCATCTGTGTAATCATGTGCAGGGGCTCCGAAACATCGAACCCCTCGTAAAGGGTGAGGTGGACCAGCGTGTCGGGAATGGAGCGCGAGTGGCTGCCGTCTCGAGGGGAACATATATGATCCAGCTTCCTAGCAGATTTGAGTTATTTTTATATAACTGCTATTATGTACCAGTCTTTCTAAAAACATTATTTCAGTTTCTGCACTTGACAAACTTGGTTTTTCATTTGTAATAGAGAATAATACTTGCATTTTCTCATTACACGATATGATTTATGGCAAGGCAGTCTCCATGAATGGAATTTATGTTTTAGATCAGACCACCAAAATATTGCATGTAATGAATAAGAAGTTAAAGGTTGGTGACAAAGATCAAACGTATATATGGCACTGCCGTATGGGACACATTAATGAGAAACGCGTTAAACAGCTCATACAGAATGGAGCTATCTCGGCCTTTGTTTTTCAATCATTTAGCACGTGTGAATCATGTCTCATTGGTAAGATGACTCGAATTTCCTTCAAAGGTGTTGGAATGCGCGCTGCTGACCTATTAGAACTCATACATACGGATGTGTGTGGACCTATGTCAATCACCGCACGAGAAGGCTATAGGTACTTCATCACTTTCACGGACGATTTAAGCAGATATGGCTATGTCTACTTAATGAAGCACAAAATTGAATCCTTTGAGAAATTCAAAGAATACGAGAATCGGGTCGAACCAATGGGTAGAAAGATTAAAACACTACGATCGGGACCGTGGTGGCGAGTATCTTTCTCACGAGTTTGATCAACACCTTAAGGACTGTGGGATTGCCTTACAGTTAACTCCACCTGGAACACCTCAGTTGAATGGTGTGTCCGAACGGAGAAATCGAACACTACTTGATATGGTTCGATCTATGATGAGTCACACCGTGTTGCCTGACTCATTGTGGGGTTATGCTCTTCTGTCAGCTGCTCTAATACTTAACCGAAGTCCGTCTAAAGCTGTTGACAAGACTCCATATGAACTATGGAAGGGAACGGTCCCTAACTTGTCCTTTATACGGGTTTGGGGCTGCGAGGCTTATGTCAAGTGGAGACACGAGGATAAGCTCGGCCCGCGATCGGTCAAGACATACTTTATAGGTTATCCTAAAGGAACACTTTGTCATTACTTCTATTCGCCAACCGAACAACGTGTATTTGTTGCGGCTAGTGCGACATTCTTAGAGAAGGAATTTCTCGAGAATGCGAAGAGTAATAGAACCTTCGAGTGCATCGGAGATTCCGAACCAAATACCGAGCAACCATTGGAGGAACCAGTTTCTTCAATCCCGGCTGCGGCTAATATTCCTGAGGAACCTAGGAGGTCGGGGAGAGTCTCTTCCTCCGGACAGATACATTGGTATGGTCGAGGAACATGACATAGATGACATTCTGCTCTTAACGAGTAGTGAACCCGCAACCTATAAAGGTGCCATGACTGGTTCCGACTCAAAGCTATGGCTTGAGGCCATGCAATCCGAGATGGACTCTATGTATGAGAACAACGTATGGGATCTTGTTGACTTACCTGCTAAGGTTCGTCCCCTTCAATGCAAATGGCTTTACAAGATAAAGCATTCTGTGGAAGGTCAACAAGATATCTATAAAGCACGACTAGTTGCTAAAGGTTTCACCCAAGTGCCAGGTTTGCACTACGATGAAATTTTGCACCCGTAGTCATCTTTGCGTTCCATTCGGATTATCTTAGCGATTGCGCGTTTCATGACTATGAAATTTGGCGGATGGATGTGAAAACCGCCTTCTTAAACGGTTATTTGGAGGAAGAGTTGTACATGGTACAACCCGAAGGTTTCATCGATCCTGAACATCCTAAGAAAGTGTGCAAGCTTAAGCGTTCCATTTATGGACTTAAGCAAGCTTCTCGGAGTTGGAATCATCGTTTCGACCAAGTGATAAAAGAAAATGGATTTACTCGATCGGTCGAGGAACCATGTCTATATATCAAGTCGAGTGGGAGCAAGATTGTCTTCCTAATATTGTATGTCGATGACATACTCCTGATTGGGAATGACATACCTCTCTTAACTTCGGTAAAAGTATGGTTGAAGAACCATTTCCAGATGAAAGATCTGGGTGAGGCACAAAGAATTTTGGGCATCCGTATCTATCGAGATAGATCACGTCGGATGTTATCTCTCAGTCAGGAGTCTTATATAGATAAGATACTAGAGAGATTCAGCATGACTAACTCCAAAAAGGGGTTTCTTCCTATGGCTCCAGGGGTGCATTTGAGCAAGTCTCAGGCACCAGAGACACCGGAAGAGAAAGAGCGCATGACACGGATTCCTTATGCCTCGGCAATAGGATCAATCATGTATGCCATGATATGCACACGTCCGGACGTGGCATATGCATTGAGTATGACAAGTCGATTCCAACAGCATCCAGGTGAATCACATTGGATGGCTGTCAAGAACATTCTTAAGTACCTACGGAGGACTAAAGATTGGGCATTGACTTATGGAGGCGATCAAAAGCTATGCGCAACGGTTCTGTGAGATGCTAGCTTCCAAACGGATCGAGATGACTCGAAATCTCGGTCTGGATTCGTTTTTACTCTTAATAATGGCAATGATCAGTGGAAGAGTTCCAAACAAAGTGTTACAGCAGATTCTACGGCTGAGTCCGAGTACTATCTTTGCGTCCCGAAGGCTGCAAAGGAAGCGATATGGATGCGTCAATTCTTACAAGGACTATCTGTAGTGCCTAGTTCGAATGACCCGATCACCATCTATTGCGACAATAGAGGTGCCATCTTCCAAGCTAAGGAGCCTAAGTCTAGCAACAAGTCTAGGCATGTACAACGGAAAGCTCATCTAATCCGAGATTACGTGGAGCAAAAGGAGGTAGTGATAGAAAAGATTTCTACAGATGATAATATAGCAGATCCTCTCACTATACTATTACAACAAGATAAGCATGAAGGGCATGTTAATTCCATGGGAATTAAACGTGTTCCTGAGTTGTAGTACTCTTGTATGGATTAGATTCATTTTCTTGTGTACTCTATACGACATCATCGTTTTGATATTTATATATTTTGTTTTTCATGTGGAATTGTACGACAATTTTGAACACCACAAAGTGAACTGAACAAACATTATATTATTGGTCCTTAATTGCCCACATGAGCTGATAACTCTGGCAATTATTTTGTGACGTTGGTTGATGGTGGGTTCAACGAGCCATAAGTCAAACGGTTGACTAACCAATCACAGAGGCGAGTTATACGGATATCTCGTAGGACACAATTGTGACAACGACGTGGAGTCCTAAATGTTTTATAACATTCGGTGCCAGGTCGTGGATAGGACCTCCATGGTGATCCTAAGAGTCGATTCTTTTGACTATCGACTTTCTCTTGAGATTAAGGCAGATTTTGGGTGACTTTGGTTTCTTTCTCACGGTCATCCGTAACAGGGGGCCAAGTAGATTTTTTCTGGGTCATTTCATGCTGTGCTTATATCGGCAGGAGTCGAGTTGAAGGAAATATTCAGCCTTTATCAGGTACTCGATATTTCTCGGGGCCACTTGAGGAGCTGTAACTGAAATGCATGGCCATGCTCGAATACGGATTCATTTTATCAGTTAAGTTACTCTCTAGTCGGGGAAACCACTCTTGATACAGATCGATTGTAAAATACGACCTTTGCGGATCCGGATCTGCAAATTGTTTTACATTGAGTGGGAGAAATTTTAAATGGATATGAGAATCGGTTATCGCACATACACTTGTACGGACAAGTGGGAGTTTGTTGGAGTCGTGTCCTCCAGTTAGTGCGGATAACGTTATTGCACATACACTTGTACGGACAAGTGGGAGCTTGTTGGGGCTGGTGTCCTCTACAGTTAGTTCAATAACATTTAAATCTCTAAAAGGATCAAAGGGTATACTTTTGTATTATTATCAGTTGGTCCACGTTTATCAATAACGGTTGGCTTGCTAGATAAGTTTGACGTTATTGTCATACAGATGGCGGTGATCAACTGGTCCCTAAAAGTCACACCTATAGGATACGTTTGAGAGATGTGACGGTATGAAAATACAGTCATGTTGATGCCTAATTTGACTAAACAGTTAGTCGGAGTTATTGACTAATAATTAGTCAAACGCGATGTTGAGATAATTATTTAATACGGATTAAATAATAATGGCTAAGGCGAATTAAGCGGTTAATTCGTAAATTGAATATAAACGATTATATTTAATTAATGTATATTGAATTGATTAATTATACAATATTGTTATTGTCGGACATGTATTAATATATCGACTGAGTCATGTTGCTAGTTGATATTTTAATAACCGATAACCGATGACGATTTATAATAAAATCCCGTCATATACATTTTAGCGAAACGAATCGGACTACGAGTTAAAATAAGGAGAAAGTGGAAAGCCCACTTCCCCCTTGAAGCTCACGGTTTGGACCGAAATGGGACAAAAGGAGAGCTTCTCTTCCTTTTGACCTTATGCATTTCATTTTACACAAAATTAGGGTTTTGGAGCTCTCTTCTCTGAAATCCTAGATCTCTCATCGAAAAATCTCACAAAAGCTCTCTCAATATTGCAAGGCAATTAGAGAGCAATTCTAGCACAAGGGGCATAGTCTCAGACGGTCTTGGGTGCAACGATTAGGAGGAAATCTACATTGATTTCTGTTCACTAGGCCGAATTGCATAGGACCCGAGGTTGATTCTTGTTCTTTATCGTTTTCTCTTGTATTTTTGTTTTATGACAATAATCACATGTTAAAGTTACGTTATAGTCCTAAAATTTAAGGGAATTTTACGGATATTTCCCTACAGAATCGATTAGATTGTACAACACCTACAAGTCGACTTAATTTCCTCCTAATCACTACTATGCATGGTCTAACAAGACTCGAGTTGGTTTATGTCTTACAAGTCAAGTTGAGTAGATAAGAGATGGGTAAAAATGCAAGGATTCATAGGCTTAGCATTTCATCAAACATATCATGTGCATAGGTTGACATCACAACAAGCAAGCAATTTGATTATGGAAACATATTAGATTAAGCATGAATCATTCCCCATGTTTGTTTCCCCTAATTACCCATTAATCCTAGCTAAAAGACTACTCACTCATTATCAAGTTCAACATGCTAATAAGGTTCTCAATCATATTAACAAAGCAAAACATGATGAATAAATGATGTGATTAACGATGATTAAACAAGGGTAAAAGAGAATTATACCTATGAAGATGATTCCAAATAATAAAGCAAAGAATAACATAAGAGAACTTGATTTATTGATGAAGAGTTGTCAATTCTCCAATAATAACCTAATAATCTTCAATTACCTAAGAATAATAAACTTGAACAATAATTAAGGAAAGATTAGTATGCAATTTTGTGGAATAATTGAGATTAATCTATTCTAATCTACTCCTAATGAAAGCTTAATCTAATCTAAGGAAGGATTTAATCTAATCTAAGGAAACTTGGTCCTTTTGACTATTACAATTGGAGTATATATAGTAGTACAGCATTAGGTTAAGCAAGGGTAGATCAGTAAATAGCATTGCTAAGTGTTGAGTAAGGAAATCCTCCTCTCGAAGGAGATGTGCATATCATGTTGCTAGTCCCGCCATAATATGCTCGGATCGTCTTGAAGCATGGTTTGTTCTCCCAAGGAATCTGTGCGTCTTTGGGAGAAGACGCTTGGATTGTTAGGGGAGGAGACGAGCGGATCGAGCACGGGACCCTCGGATATGAGGCAGTGTTCTTCTTCATTCTTGTCTGCCAAAAAATCCGAGCGTCGTGGAGGGGAGACCAGCGTCTTGAGTCTGGGGACGAGCGTCTTGAGTCTCAGGACGAGCGGATTGACGGACAGCTTGTCTATTTGAGCTTGGATTGTAAAACGGACGTCATTTCCTCATCCGGACTCCTATTGGAGTGATTCAAACGCCTAGACCACTTGATTTTTTGACGTTATTTCATCTAGAATACTTTTAGAGCCAAAGGGGCAACTCTTGGTTTGGGTTCCGAGCAATTTCTTATTGAAATGGCTTTGTTCTCGTCATCCTTACTTTTAAGCCTATGATCCTTCTATATACTCTTTATTCTTACATCCTTGGTCATCATTTTTTACTCCTCTTCATACTAGTCCATCCAATATCATCAAAAAAACTTCCAAATATGCACGGGAGACGGGAATTTCCGCCTAATTGTCTTCTTTCCTACAAAACATACGAAATGCACTAGGAAAGCAAAATAGGAAGCATTTGACGGATAAAACGGCTATAGAATGCTATATTAGTATGCAAAATAGGTTCAATTAGGGGACTAAATGTGCGCAATTATGAGTCACATCATTTGGATCGTGTGGGGGACGTAGCTTATCGGCTAGCGTTACCAACAGCTTTGGATCGTGTGCATAATGTGTTCCATGTGTCTCAGTTACAGAATTATATGAGTTATCCTTCCCATGTGTTAGAGGTGGAGAACATAGAGTTGGATGAATCCTTGTCGTATCTTGAGGTGCCAAAACAGATTCTTGATCACAAGGTTCAGAAAACTAGGTCCGGGGAAACGGTGTTGCATAAGGTTTTATGGTCTAATCACGAGGATGGGGAAGCTACTTGGGAGGCAGAATAGGCGATGAGGGAGCGGTATCCGTCTCTTTTTTATCAGGTATGTGTGGTTACGGGGACGTAACCAAGTTTATTTTAGGGGGGGGTAGGAGATGATCGCATAAGGTTTTGGTGTGGTTTTATGTTAGTTTTTGTACAGTTAGTAGTTGTTGTGAGTCGATTTGAGTTGTGGTTGGGGTTTTGTTTTGAGTTCTTGGTTGCATTGTTGTGTCTTGATCGAGTTAGTATGGTTGTTTTTGAGTATGGGTTGATTTTCGGGGACAAAGTTCATTTTTAAGGAGGGAAGACTGTAATACTACGGTTTTCTGAACTATTGGGTACTCTATCGAGTAAGGCTTCCTCTGTCGAGTAATTGAGTTTGATTATGAAATAGTACATTGTCTGATGGGTACTCGACCGAATAAGTGTGGGACTCGATCGAGTAGGGGTCACTCGATCGAGTAAGTAACTTACTCGATCGAGTAAGTCGGTTCTATGGGTTATTTTGCCGGGTTTTGTTGGCAATGCGAGAATGATATATAAACACTTCCGTTAGTTTCTTTTTCACTTTTATTTTTTCTAAAATCTAAAAAAACCTAAACAAAGTTACGTTGCTTTCTTCTTCGCATTGATATCAAATCCCAAGGGCTAGATTTGTCGGATCGTTGTGTTCTTTACGCCGTTGAGTTCGTAGCATTGTGGGTAAGATCCTTGTACAGTTTTTATGTCTTTCCGTTGATTTTGATTGAAACCCTAATTAGGTATTTTGGGGAATTCTGGGAGTATGATGTGTATTAGGTAGTAATTATATGATTGTGTGGTTATAGGAGGTGATTTCGTAGAGGAGCGGTTTTGAATAGCTGATTGTGACGGTCTTGGTGATTTGCTTATTCCAGGTAGGGTTTCCCTACTCAGTTATAGATTATATGGTTTTGATGGTGAATTGTTGTTGGTTGTTACTGTTGTTGATCTTTATCGTATTGGTAATTGTTGTTGTATAATTTGGTTGGTTGTGTTTGTCTGTGGTTCACGAGGCATGTCCTTGGCTGAGTGGAGTCACTTGCGGGAGTGACTTCACGCCCTTGATTCGCCCTCTGTGGAACCCGCCACAGGAGGAGATGTGCACATTAAGGAACTTGGATTTTCCCTCGGAATAGATGAGCGGGAATTTGATGGGTACGGCTGCGGTCCCCCGCTGGCGGTGTGGAATATCTGTTGCGATGGGTATTCTGGCAGGACCGCACACCTTAGTGTGTAGTTAGGTGTGTGATGTTATGACAGAGTTGGGTGATCTGTGTGTTGTATCTTGTGTATCTTGTTTTGTGTAAACAGTAACTGACCCCGTTTAAATGTGTTGAAAACTGTGGTGATCCATTTGATGATGGTGAGTAGTTATTGAGCAGGTATGAAATGGATTGCGTGAGGGATAGCTGGGATGGAGTCACCACGTGTTACTAGAGTGTTCCACTGTGTCTTTGAACTCGTTTTCATTTAGTTGGATTTGGTTTTGGAACATTTGTTTTTACTGTACGGTTTTGGTTTTGGAATTGTAATCACTTAAACTCGTTTAATTAATTAAGCACGTTTCTTTATGGTCAATTTGATATACATTGCCTCGGGTAACCGAGATGGTAGAACTTTGTGTATTGGGGTGTTACAAAAGGACACGATGATAAGAAGGGATCACAAAGGGTGTAAGAGAAAGGCTTGACTTAAAGCCTTAAATTCGACAAGAATAGAGGCAGGACGCCCGTCCCCCCAGAGGACGCTTGACCCACAGCTGGGGGAAACCAAGGTGAAAGTCCTGACAAAAAAAAAAGCCCGTCTCATCCTTAGGACGCCCGTCCCATGAAGAGGGACGCCCGAGCCGACTCTAGGATGCCCAGGTCACATGAAGAAAATACAGGGTTAAACTGCAGCACGCCCGAACCCGACGCCCAGCCCACTCGTCCCAGCATGTTTCTTTGATAAATCCTACCCCACCATCCATATTCCCTTATCTTATCATTAACACAAGCACACCTCATCATCTTCTCGACAATCCCCACAAAAAAATCCCATCACAAAAACTTCAATCCAAGGTTTTTGATCAACATCCCTACCAACCACGTCAAACAAGTATGTTTCTAAGGAGCAAAAGCAAAAAGACCGCTGAGGCAGGAACCAAACGCCAAAAGGGCGCTACCTCAACCGCCTTACGAGAGGCAAGGGGCCAAGAAAATGAAATGATACCGGATGTTGAACAACTTGAGCATTTTCCGGAAGTACATTTCGTCAAAGATGAACACCGTCAACGATTTGAGGAATTTCTAAGTAAGATTTATGAACCTACTCAATTCATTGATCTTGATGTGTTAGAAATACTTGGTATAAGGAAACAAACAGAGTTATTCTTCAATGGCCTGGGTCTTAAGAGGATGTTTAATGCTCATGAAGACACTTACCTAAGCCTCATGTTAGAGTTTTTGTGTAGCCTCCGTGTTGTTACTAATCAACGAAAAGATGTCGGTATGGAGTTTCGTATTGGAAATATGCCCCATAGGTTGACCCTAGAGCAATTTGCGGGGATCTTTGGTCTTGAGGTGCCAAAGAAAGACACTGACAAACCCTCCGACCTTATTGTCAACCACCTTTGGAGGGCCATTTCCAGGAGAGAATTTAGTTCTTTCAAACAATGCTACACTTTTGCTATCCAACATCCGATGATTAGGATTAGCGAACGATTCGTGGCCGGGACTATTCTTAGAAGGGTAGAATAAGACAAATGCACCCTTCTCGACTTGACTTTTCTTGAGTCTTAATTGAATGTGCAAGGGACGAGGCCCTTCAAATTCAACACACACCTTGAGATGCTTACAAGATTTAATGATTTTGAAAAGGGGATTTCTTAAATCAAAACCTTTGTGATGGGGGGGCTAATAACAATTTTGGCCAACGAACTTTGCCCCGGGTTCAACTTTGATGGGAGATATGCAAAGCTCATAGGAAGTACTTTGATTGATGAACATGTCATCTTTTACCACCACCGGTGGTGTAGATATAATGAGACCGGGAGTATAGAATGGCACACTAGGGGATGCTCATCACTTGTACTCATGGGGTGGAATATACCACCCGCCGAGCCCCGCTTGAGCCGATACTCACAAAGGCCAAGCTACCTTCTACCCATTTAGATCTATGATCACCCACACCGTGAGAAGAACACTAACAACTTCTCAAATGCAGGAATGGGGTGATGCGCCGCACCAACAACCATCTTATTTGCCCATTCCACCTACCCCTCATCACATATGCTTTTTGCCCCCCAAGATCCGGAAGCCCCATCCATGTGTGAATTGATGACACTCATGCAACGTGTTGAACTTGGGGTGCACGATGGACGGGTCGACAATTACTTTGCCCAATACCCCTCCTACTACAACATGGCTCAACAAGGGTACGTCAATCCTAGAGGCCCTCTTCCATCTTGGGCTAAACCACATCTCTTGTTCCCTAAGTATGGAAACCAAGGAGGGGAATTTGGCGGCCAATATGGGGGATACCAAGGAGGAGGTTACGGAGAGCAAGGAGGGCATAGTGGGTATAGAGGACCCAATGATGATGATGATGATGATGATGATGATGATGAAGGATACAATGGCTAGAGATACTTGGCCATGCCATCTCCTTTGTATGATACCTCTTCTTTCCGTATCTCTTATGTATAGTTGCATTGCATTTTAGATTAGCTTACAATAAAATATATTTCACATGATTAGATCAGTTTGCATTGTAATATATCTCACATGTTTCATGTAGTTAGTTGCATATTGACTTGAATTCATGCATAGTCACTAATGACCAAACCTCATTTCTCCTAAACTAGAAATAGTGCTTAAATAGGTTTGGGGAGGTTTGATCATAGGTGACCTAAGCATTTACTTAGAACATGCATCATTTGTTATATATGTCATATAGAACTGCATTTAGTTAGAGCAAGCATTCATTCATATCATATCATTGCATTTGTACTTCATTTCCATAAATCTTTAAAAATCCAAAAAACATGTATTTCTTTTTCATTCCTACTCCTACATGTACATTGAGGACAATGTCCTAAATAAAGTGGGGGATGGGAATTTATATTCCAAAATACATAAAATTTGAAATTTTTTGATAAAACTCAAAAATATGTTCTTTAACTTCATAAAAACAAAATCCATAAAAATTTGAAAATTTCAAAAAATAAAAATATGTTCTTTCCTTTGTAGTGTAGAATTGTATATATTGTATATATTTGTTTGTTTGTTTGTCACTCTTATCACGTTGGGTTGACTACGCCACATTCGAGGCATGAAGGAAATAGAAGACAACATGATATGATCTTTCCAAATCTCCTTCCTCCTTCTTATATGTTAATGACAATGTGGCTACGTTTTGATTGATGTGGTATGAACCTATGTGTTATTAAGAGTTTTCATTTAGTCTATATGGCATATTAGTTAATAGAAGAATATGCATTATAGTTGTATATATGTTAGTTTCATAATGGCATATAGTTGCATATCAGAACACATTGTTAAAATGCCTATTTGGGAAGCTTGACAAGTGTATCTAAGGCCCTTGTAGATAATTTTTCTCCTTGAGATTTTGTTTGCTAGAATACCCTCAAGACACCCTAGGATGTGTCATACTAGTATCTTTTGACCCATGGACTAAGGCCTAGTCAAGAGTACCTTGTGGTGTGATAACTCCTTGGCTACTGTTTATTCCAAGGTGACCCTTGATGCCATGCAACCGTTCTTTCACTTCTATCATCATTTTGTCAAATAAAAAAGGGAATGGGCACAAAAATATCAAAATGAGTTCAAGTTATCAATGTCAAAAGTTTGCAATTGCATCAAGTGAAATGAGGAGAAAAAAAATAGACTCCTATGCTTTAATATAAGTACCCTTGCTACAAATGGAGTTACTTTGAAAAATGTTCAAAAACGCAAAATTGAAATTGCCAAGTATCAAAATGTCAAACATAAAAAATGGCAAGAAATGTTCTCCAATGTCAAATGTTACAAAAATAGGGGGAAAATAAACCCAAAAGCAAACAACTATCATGAAACTCATACACATAGAATCCCTTTTATCCATTGATGATCCTATATTTGTTGCATGGTAAAGAGGGGACGACCATTCTTCTTGTCTAGGCAAGAGGGAAATTCCGCGATCCTACAATGTTTTATAACACCATAGGAATTTGGATCTTGACAAAAGCATTTAGCAATTGTGGACGAAAGTAGCCCAGTGTAACACAACTTGGAGGTGACTTGTTTGTATTCTCTTGGACTTAGTAACTAGGAGAACTAATATCTATGATAGAGTTTGTACCCTTAAATTGCTTCATGTGTAAATGATTTCCGCAACTTAGATGAGGAAAGTGGCTATTCTTTTGTAGATGCATCCTTTAACTTGTTTTTGTGTGCTTAATGCTTGGATGCATCGCCATTTTAGCAAGCCCCACCTTGCCTTGCAGAAAGGCATCTTAGCTCATGGAAGTCTTGTTGTGAGTTGAAGGGACGGAGTGAGACCCGCAAATTGTCTCACATCGGTTATATTGTTATTAAGATAGTTTAAATAAAGGTCTAGTTTTAGTCACCTCTTTACTCGGGACGAGCAAAGGTTCGGTTTTGGGATATTTGATGTGACGCCTATTTATGCACATTTAGTACCCTAACTAGCCTAGTTCCTATGCTTTTTAGTATATATTAGGGTCGTTTCTTGTCTTTAGCTTCCTTCTATGCATATTCTATGAGGTTTGGTGTTCTTTGTACGAGAAGAGCACTAACTTGGCTAGATGGAGTGAAGCGGATCTAAATTGATAACATATAACGACTAAGCAATGAAGAGGAGATTAACGCTAAAGGCCTAAGTCAATAAAACAAGGAAATGGGCAATGACAAAGGACCCCCACGGCTCCTCAATGATCCCTAAGGATCACGAGGCATCCAATTAAGAAGAAGAAGAAGAAGAAAAGCCCTTGAGGACGGGCGACCCAAAATCGGTATGGTCGTCCCCAAGCTCTGGTCGGGCGTCCCCTATGCCAGGTCGGGCGTCTCCCCATACAGCATGATTAACTTCGAGGAAGAGGTCGAGCGTCCCTTCCTAGGACTTGCAAGGCTTTGGACGTAAATTAAAGGGCCTAATCGTTATTTAAGCTCTTAGTTAACCTAATCCTTGTATCACTATATATACTCTCTTTGTAATAAATTGGGGATTAGGTCCTCTAAGTAGGAATAAAGTTCCCTTAGATTAGATTAGGAGTAGATTAGAATAGATTAGCCTTTAATCATTCCACAAATTGCACTTTTATCTCTCTTTAATTATTGTTCAAGAATTCTTTGATCTAGTTGAGTAATTTGAAGACTATTGAGTTATTATTGGAGAATTGACAACTCTTCATCAATCAATCAAGTTTTCTTCTATTATTCTTTGATTTCTATTTGATCATCCTAAGTTGGTACAATTTCTCAACTCTTTATTTAATCCTTGTTTATTATTTTACTCCTTCATCATGTTTAGACTTGTTAATATGATTGACACCCTTGTTAGCATGTTTTCTATGATCATGAGTGAGTAGTCTCCTAGTTAGGGTTAATGGGGGATTAGGGGAGTTAATCATGGGGTAGATCTTTACTTAATAAGTTAATATGATTGCTTGCCTGTTGTAGTTTCAACTTATGCACATGTTATGCTTGATGAAATGCTTGATTGAGAACCTAGCATGAATCTCCTATCCATTCAACAAGACTTGTATGACATAAACCAACTAAAGGCTTGTTAGACCATGCATATAGTTGAATAGGAGGAATTAAGTCGACTTGTAGGTGTTGTAAAGTCTTGACCGACTCGGCTCCGAGACCCAAAACTTCCTAGGAATTGTAAGATATAAACTAACTCGATTCCATTACAACAATAAATTACTTGCATCTATGAAACTTATTTATGTGATCTCATCATGATTCCCATATGAACCCATGACATCCTAGTGTTCTTTACGATTTGTTTACTTCCTTTCCTTTGTTGCTTGTTTTACCTTACATTGCTTTTTATTACTTTCATTAGTTTAGAACTATCAACCTCAAACCTAAACCATTTGTGACACTAGCATAAATTGAGATAGATAGACTTAGAACCCAAAGCACACCGTCCCGTGGATCAACCTCGACTTAACCATTATCTAGTTGTTTGTTGAGATTATAAATATGTTTGATTGAGTGAACAACGACTCGCTCACCATTACCAGGTTCAATTTGAGAAAGAAATGCATCGTATGCACATATATTTTGGAGCGATGATCTGGTTTTTATTCCAGATATTAGGTCACTAGTTAGGTTTGATAAAGGATGTGAGCTTTGGTGTTTCCATTTTTTGGGGACAAGTGATTTTGAGGCATCGTTTTGTTCTTGTGTCACAGTGGAGGTTACTGTTCATGAGGATTATTGGGTGGGGGTGATTGTGGTTCATTCATTATTTGGTTGGACTATTCTCCACCATCCACATTTCCCCTGGATGAGCTAGCATCTTCTTGAGATGGAGGTTGATTAGTTCCCCTTGAATTTTGGCCAGCATCCCTAAGCAACAGTGGCTCCAACTGTTGCTCAACCTCTTCCACTAATTGATCCATATCATGTCGTATCATTCCAATTTCAAAGTCATCATCGTATTCATTATCTTCCTCATCATCAACCTGTGTATTTGAAACAAAAAGACTAGATTCGTCAAATATTACATGAACACTTTCTTCCATTTTTACAGTCCTCTTATTATACACTTTATAGGCTTTACTATGATCGGAATATCCAACAAAAACTCCTTCATCACTACGAGCGTCAAATTTGCCAAGGTTGTTTTTTCCATTGTTGTGAACAAAGAATTTACTACCAAAGCATTTTAGATGTACGATGTTGGGTTTTCTACCTCGTAGTAATTCATAAGGGGTTTTCTCAATGAATTTTCTAATCGTGACACGATTATAGATGTAACAAGATGTGTTGACGGATTCGGCCTAAACGTTACTTGGTACTTTAGAGCTAATGAGCATAGTCCAAGCCATATTTTCAAGAGCTCAGTTCATTCGTTCCACTACCCCATTTTGTTGAGGGGTTCTAGCGGCCGGGAAGTTATGCTTAACACCATGCTCACTACAATAGGCTTCAAATGATGAGTTCTCAAATTCAGTCCCATGGTCGGATCTCAAGGAGATAAGTTTATAACCAAATTTATTTTGGACCTTTTTTACCCAAATTAAGAACTCATCAAAGACTTGATCTTTAGAACTTAAGAAGAGGAGTCAAACATATCTTGTAAAATCATCTACAATGACACAAATATAGTGACTTTCACCTTTGCTAATGATACGCATGGGTCCACATAAATCTATATGGATAAGCTTAAGTGGTAAAGAAGTGTTAATGATATTTTTGGATTTAAAGGAGCATTTTACTTGTTTACCTTTAACACAATCGTCACATAATGACTTAAACTCAAATTTAATGTTAGGAATGTCGTCTACTAGATCAAGTTTCTTGAGGGTATTAAGTGTTTTGGCATTTACATGAAAAAGACCTTTATACCAAAGCCAAGGGTCATTCTTTTGAACACTCACACAAGACAATGTTTGACCCGTCAAGGAATGCAAGTTAGTCATATAAACATCTTTAATTAACACATTACCTTTAAGAATGAGTTCTCTAGTTTTTTCATCAATTATTCTACATTCACTAGCATGAAATTCGACGATATTACCATGATCACATAGTTGTGAAATGTTTAAGAGATTGTGTTTCAAACCTTTAACAAGGAACACTTTGTTGACACATAGTGATTTTAACTTACCAACTTTTCCAATACCAACAATTTCACCTCGTTTGTTGTCACCAAAAGTCACCATGCCACCATCGTAGGCTTCTAGCGAGAGGAATTAGTTTTATCTCCCGTCATATGATGAGAGCATCCACTATCCAAGTACCAATTGTTGCTGCCCCTCACTACTGCCTATAAGAGATCAAACAGTTAATTTAGGAACCCAAACAAGCTTGGGTTCCTTCTTGACAACGACCTTTTTGACCACTTCTTTGACACTCACATTTTTAGGAAGTTCCTTCTTGACCCAAACTTGTTTGGCCACTTCAGTGTTTTTTTAAAGGTCAAGAACTTTCTTTTCATAACCATTAACTTCATGACCTATTTTACCACAGTAGTTACAAATTATGTATTCGGGAAGGCCATCATACTTTCTCCTTCGAAAATCATTTTTGCTTGGGTCCTGGTTTCGAGTGTAACAGTGTGTATTACTGTTGCATTTGAAACCAAGTTCAACATTCTTTGTAATCTTTTCGTATTCTTGTGATTGTTTTAAGTGAAACTCCAAGACATTCTGACTTCCTTCCCATTTTAAGTAAAACATCTTAGCCTCATCTAGCTCTTTGGTTAATGTTTTAATTTTAGCAAGATGATTAAAATTTAGTTGACCTACTTTGTCGAAAGCTTGTTTAGCATGTCCTACTTCAACACTGAGCAATAAGCCAATTTGCTCAAGTTGCTTGTTATCCCTTTGACACAAGGTAAGGTCAGCTAGAAGAGAGTCACGTTCTTTGGTTAGTGAAGACACACTTTTTGAGTGAGTCTCAATTTCCTTTTTAGACTCCAATGCCACAGTAGCAGCATCCATTGCTTGGGCTTGTTCACCCTTTTTCAGGGTTTCAATTTGAGGAAGAAGGTCATTGTTTGATTTTTGCGCTTGATCTAAAGCACTTTTAACATGACTTGACTCGCCGTTCAACATTTCAGCAATTTTGACAAGATCATCTTTTTCACTTTCACAGGTTGCTAAGTCAATCAAAAGTTTTGTCACATTCTTGAGTTAGTGGGGACTCATTCGTTTTGTTAGATATTGATGCAACAGTGCAGTGTTCTGTTACATGTGTTTCATCAACCTTTTTAGCTAGAAACAGATTCTGTTTTCGAAGCTTCTTAATTTCTTTTTCAAGACTCAAGGGTGAACTAGGTTGATCAACCTCATTTAGACCCTCTTTCAAGTTGACATTATCTTCGGCTATGTCCTCATTTTTTTGTTTATTTTTTTTTTTTGCAAAAGAATGTCCTCAATTTCAGTTTGCATAATTTCTAATTTATTATTTTGGACACGACACTTATCAATGAATTGGTCTAGGAAAAGACAAACTTTGTCTTTATAGAAAGATCAAACCTTTTTCTTGAACTTATTTACCTCATTGTCCGAATCTCAATCTAAGTTAACTGAGTGAGCCATAAGACACTTGATGTTTTCTTTCTTTGATGGTTTGGAATCTTCCTTAGAGGAACTGGATGAGATGCATATTTTGGCGTCTAATTCTTCCTCAAGGACATCGTCCTCTTTGGAATCAGACATGCCCCAAATAGCTGTTATTACTTTATTTTTGTAGTCACGTTTAGCAAAGTCACGTTTTTCCTTGAATTTGATGTCGTTCCACTTTGGGCATTCCTTGATTTGATGACCTTTGTCACCACACTTAAAGCAACCAACGGTGGAACTCTATCATCTCTTAGGAAAGAGGCGTTTCTTAGCATTGTTGCTATATCTTTGTGAGTTTCGACCATTTATCATGCCAACAATGTTTTTAGTGAACATTGCAAACTCGTCATCTCTATCCTCCTCGTCACTTAAGAGAGCATAAATAGCAAGCCCTTTCCTTTTAAAGCTTTCACCCGAGCGCTTTATGAGAGTTAACTCATGAGCCATGAGTGAGCCCATTAGTTCATTAAGGGGTAGCTTAGATAGGTACTTTGCTATCTCAATAGCCGTAGGTGTAATACTCCGTATTTTATATCGTTAATTGAGTCGAGTTAATTGTTTAGTTATATTGATATCGTACGATCAAGTTAGCGTAAACTTGTCAAGACGGGTTAATTGAGCGAATCACGTAACCTAATTCCTTTTCTACACTTACCCATTTACCCATTGACCTCCCGTTGACCCTAGCCCATTTACCACGTTGACCCTAGCCCATTTACCCATGACCCAATTAAACATTTAACCTAATTCTACCCTAACCCTACAAAACCCCATTCCCCTCACACGCCTACCCCATTTCAGCGGCACATTTCCCCATCAAACACACAGATCGAGAGAGGGAGAGTGGGTGCGAGTATTGTCGGAGCAGCAAGGAGGGTCCTAGGGTGGTTGTCGACGTCCTGATTAGCCGTGGTGGTTGTTTAGGTGGCGGGAAAAGGTATGGGTGCAACTCCTTCTTTTATTTTCGTTTTCTGTCAGGTTTTTATTGGTGTTGTCGTGACTCAGGGAAGGGGTGTGGGTGTCTGGTGTCGGGGATATGGTACTGGGTGGTTTGGGTCGTCCCTTTTGGTGGCGTTTAGGGAGGTTGTTGGCGGCAGAATTGGCGGCGAAAGGGGTTGTTGATGGGGGTAGATCACACGGGTCTTTGCGGGGGTTTCAGGCGGGTTTTAGATGCTTAGGTTGGGGTGACACCACCGTGGACTTGGGGGAGGTCGAAATGGTGGTGTCACGGTGTCTGGTGCGTGGGGTGACGGCGTCCCGGGGCGTGGTGGTTTGGGCAGAGGTAGGGATTGGCTGCGGTGGTCGTGTGTCGAGGAAGGGGGTGTTTGGTGAGGCACGGTGGTGAACCAGGCCAAATGACGGCTCGGTTCGACTCACGGCGGCGATCGACAGTGAGGGGTTTGTTGGTGGTGGGGTCGAAGAGGGGAGCAAGCCAGGTGGTGTTCGTGGTGGTTTAGGGTGGCGCGTGAGGGTTGTGAGGGAGTGCGAAGGTGCGGGTTGTAAAGGCGGGTTTGGTAGTGTTAGCGAGTATTGTTTTTAATTCCTTTAAATGTAAAAACTTGTTTTATCATTTAATATATCGTACCCTTGTTTAGCTAATTAATTCCCGAGTTATTTAAATGTTTAGAGACGGGTTGAGTCGGGTTGGTAAAATAGAAAAGCTGCTAGATCGGAAAGTTTCCATTTAAGGAAACTTTCCATTTTAAGAAGTTCTAATTTTAGTAACTTTCTATTTTGGGAAGGGAATGGTTTAAGTAATTGTTTATTATTTATTGTCTTTCAGAGGGCGAATTTGTTGTGGAATATTACTAAGCACCCGACTTTTGACCGCACACCGAGGTAGGGGAATACGCTGATTGAATTTTATGATTATAAAGAGTTGACATGTTTGGAATTATATGACATACCTGACTACCTTATTTATCCTGTTGAGCATTGTTGTTTCATATATTTCATACATTGCATTTGCATTGGAGTTGGAGTTGGAGGAGATGAGATTGTTGTGATTAAGGCCCGGGCGGGTTCGCAGACTTGCCCTGGTGTCCTCATTGCGCGGGCGGCGAGATCGACTACGGTCGATATATATAGTCTAGGGGATCGGTATGGCTGGGCGTGCCGGGGATGTGTGTGATGGAGTTGATTGGAGGAGCATAGCATTGCATTCTTTATTATATCGTATTACCTACTCAACCTCGCGGTTGACCCTGTGTATTCGTGTATGCCTGTGATGATCCTTTTAATGGGGAGCAGATTGACAGGTTGTTGAGACATTGGGAGTGGCGGGGAGAGAGCATGGATCACCGACTTAGAGCTAGCTCACCTTTATTTTGTTTAGTTGTCGATTTTATTTTTTTAAGACATGTGTTATTTCCGTTGTAAACATTATAACCTTTTTAATTTAAAAATCTTGTTATCTTTCCCTTTGTTATCTACTGCCTCGGATTTCCGAGATGGTAACACCCTTCTTTATCTGAGGAGTCCTAGTTCAGGCCCTTAAATAAATGGGGGTGTTACAAAGTGGTATCAGAGCGAACGATCTACAGGCCTAAACCAATGAATCCAATGAATATAGGAAGAGTCTAAATAAAATGAACCCCGGGACAAAACTGTTAGGAGCACACTAAAGGTAAGGGATGAGTTAGGGGCCCCCTCACACCGAACCATTGGCCCTCTCAGTTTGACCCGGGAACCCTGAGTGCATATGAGAGGAAGGGTAGAGAAGTTGCATGATATTGAGCATAACTCCATATATTATTGCCTAAGTATTAACTGATTGATATGATAATTGTTGCATAAAGAGTTAGTAGGAGGTTGTGGCATAATACTTTGCATGTTTACGGTTGATTTATACTTATACATCTATAAAGTTGTGTCAGAAGGCTATGTCTAGTGATATGCGGTTATGTGATCCCTAAGCCATGCTAGATAGACAAGTAAGATAAGAGTAATAGAATTGGCTAGAATTGCCAAGGTGTTTTGTGTTGCAGCTAATTCCTAAAATTCTCTTGTAGTCATGCCTCCAAGAAGGAACACGGCTGTAAACATCACCCAGGAAGAGTTAGACCGGCTACTGGCTGAGAATGAGGCCCTAAAGGCCAAAAGAATGGACCCTGCGAAGATGAGTACAATAGTGGCGAGGCATAACCCTACCATCTTCACCGGAGAGGGGGAACCTCACTTGCTGGGAGATTGGTGTCGGGAGTTCACCAACCTATTCGAGCTGATAGCTTGTCCTGAAGAGCTGCAAGTAGACCAAGCTGCACACTACCTCAGGGCTACAGCTGGGGAGTGGTGGAATAGGAACAAGGCGGAGATTCGACATGTTGCTAGGGACATTGAGGAAGGATACGTGTCTTGGTTAGAATTTCAAGTGATATTAACGGATCAGTTCATGCCAGAGTTCAGGAAAGCTAAGCTGAGGGAGGAGTTTGATACGTTTAAGATGACAGAGGACATGACAGTGGAAACATACCATAGGAAGTTCCGACTGTTGGCATCATACATCGATGAATTTGCAAAGAACGAGACCATGCTGGCTATGAGGTTTGAGAGGGGATTGACGGTGGATATCAAAAAGAGGCTCACGGCAGCTCCACCTACCACCGTTCAGGACATCTATCTGAGAGCTGGTGCTGCTGAAAGGCTCTCCGAGCAGATCAAAGAGGATAAGAAAGGAAAAGCTGAGAAGAGGAAGTCGGAAACTGTCAGTGATAATACGGGGGCCAAGAAGCCAAATTCAGGCAAGTTCAGTGGATACTCCACCAATAGTGCTCCTGGGGGGATGAGGAACCAAAGCGGAGGCGTTTCGGAGGTGCTAGTCTTGGAGGTGATGCGTCCGGGATCACTTGTTTCGGGTGTGGGAAGTCGGGACACGGGAAGTTTGAGTCAAGTTCGGAGGAAACCAACTGGGGCTTCCAGGACACCTACATCCGGGTTGATGGGTCTCGGACAAAGTGGGATCGGATACAGCAGCCTACCGTACTCCTAACACCGGCTATGGGGGATGTGCCCGATCCGGGGCAAGTGTGATTACCAAGGAAGCTACAACAACTACCAGAACCGTAGCCAGCAAAACCAGTCCAGCGGGGGTGGTAATTTCCAGAGGAACCAGAACGAGGGGAACAAGCAACCCAATACCGCTTCATCGAGTCAGTCTGGAGCTAAGTCCAGTGGCAAGCTCTTTGCCATGGGGAAGGAAGCAGCAAAGGAGGATGCACATGTTGTGGTGGTACTTTTCTGTTAACTCTAAACCCACCTTTGTGTTGTTTGATTAGGAGCTACACATTCTTTTATATCTCGGAACATGCCGAGTCTTAAATCTTAAGTCATATGATAGAATTGTTGATTCGGTAGTGGTACCTTCGGGGGAGTCGGTGTCTTGTGATAGAGTCTACACCTTTGGGTACCAATCCGGATCGGAGAGGTTGTGTTTCACGGTGACCTTATAGAGTTTCCCTTGGGGGTTTTGAGGTGATTCTGGGGATGGACTGGTTAGGGAAGTACAAGGCTTTTATCATTTGCTATCGAAGAAAATCTCTTTGAGGGGACCTAAGGGAACTAGGGTGTCTTATAAGGGGTATGTGGTCAAGCCAAGAGTCAAATTCATATCCGTTAATACCCTAAAGTCGAGTCTGAGGAAAGGGGATCGATTAATCTTGTGTCGGATGTGGGATAATGAGGCGGAGACCCCTAAGGTGTCCGAGATTCCAGTAGTGAGGGAGTTCGAGAGTGTATTTAGGAGGACATTCCAGGGTTACCACCGAAGAGAGAGGTGGACTTTTCCATTGATCCGAAGCGGGAACAGGGCCGATTTCTAAACCACCTTACCGCATGGGACCAAAGGAGATGGAGGAACTAAAGAAGCAGTTGGATGAGCTAGAGAGAGAAAGGTTACATACGGCCTAGTGTTTCACCTTGGGGAGCGCCGGTGTTGTTTGTCAAGAAGAAAGATGGAAGCTTGAGACTTTGCGTGGATTACCGTGAGTTGAACAATGTGACCATCAAGAACCGTTATCCTTTGCCAAGGATCGATGATTTGTTCGATCAATTGAGTGGAGCCGGAGTTTTCTCTAAGATCGATTTGAGGTCAGGTTATCACCAGTTGAGAATTAAGAACGAGGATATACCTAAGACCGCTTTCAGAACAAGATATGGGCACTATGAGTTCGTGGTCATGCCATTCGGGTTGACTAATGCGCAAAAAGATGTTTATGGACACGATGAATCGAGTGTTCGGTCCTTACCTAGACAAGTTCGTGGTTGTATTCATCGATGATATTCTGGTATACTCCAAGAATGAGGAGGAACATGAGGAACATTTGAGGCTAGTCTTGAAAACTTTGGAGGAGAACCAGTTATATGCCAAGGCCGAGCAAGTGCGAGTTTGGTTGAAGAAAGTTGCTTTTAAGGACATGTGATTTCCAAGGAAGGGGTGTCGGTTGATCCTAGTAAAATCGAGGCAGTGACGAGATGGCAGAGTCCTAAGAATGTGGGTGAGATCCGAAGTTTCTTGGGGCTAGCAGGTTATTACCGAAGATTTGTCAAGGACTTCTCAAAGATCGCAAAGCCATTGACGTCATTAATGCGGAAGGAGAACAGGTTTGTTTGGGATGAGAGTTGTGAGAAGGCGTTTCTAACCCTCAAAGAACGTCTCACTACAGCTCCTATACTTGCTCTACCAGATGGGAATGATAATTTCGAGGTATATACTGATGCTTCCAAGAAGGGTCTGGGGTGCGTATTGATGCAAAACGGGAAGGTAATCGCTTACGCTTCTCGACAATTGAAGACCTATGAGGAGAATTACCCTACTCATGATCTGGAGTTGGGGGCAGTGGTGTTTGCGCTTAAACTATGGCGACATTATCTTTATGGGGCTACCTTCAAAGTGTTTTCCGATCACAAGAGCTTAAAGTACATTTGCACACAAAAGGAGTTGAACATGAGGCAGAGGAGATGGATCGAATTGATTGGCGACTATGATATGGAGATACTTTATCATGAAGGGAAAGCGAATGTCGTAGCAGATGCGTTAAGCAGGAAATCCATCCATGCTTTGAGCAGTGCCAGATCTAGGGTGAGGTTGCATAATGAGCTGTGGGAGATGGGAATCCACATGATCCGGAGAGGAGAGATTCTTGGGGACTTGACCGTTGAGCCGGAGTTATATGAGGAGATCAGAGAGTTACAGAAAGCCGATGCTAGAATTCAGAAGTGGCGCAACATAGTAGAACAGGCAGAATCCGGAGATGATTCCAGGTTTGTTATCCATGCTGATGGTAGTCTGAGGTTTGGAGGTCGGTGGTGTGTTCCGGATAATGAGGAGCTGAAGAGGAAGATTCTTACTGAGGCTCATGCTACGCCATACTCGGTTCATCCCTGGGGAGATAAGTTATACAAGAACCTCAAGAAGACCTTTTGGTGGCCGAATATGAAGAGGGAAGTTCTTTGAGTTTGTAGCTCGATGCTTGACATGCCCGAGAGAGTGAAGGGCGAACATAAGAGACCGCAAGGGAAGGTTCAACCACTAGATGTGCCAGAGTGGAAGTGGGAAAGCATTTCCGTGGATTTCATTGTTGGGTTGCCTCGAACTCAGAAAGGTAACAATATGATTTGGGTAATCGTGGATAGGCTAACCAAGTCGGCTCACTTTATCCCCATGAAGGATACTTGGAGTAAAGCTGAGTTGGCCAAGGCTTATGTTCAGTTTGTGGTGAAGCTGCATGGTGTACCCAAGGACATCATTTCCGATAGAGACTCCAGGTTTCTATCTAAATTCTAGCAGGAGAGTTGCGTCACTAATGGGTACTCGATTAAAGATGAGCACCGCTTTTCATCCAGCTACCGATGGGCAGACGGAGAGGACTATTCAGACTCTCGAGGACATGTTGAGGGCTTGTGTTTTGGAGTTCGGCGGGTCTTGGGAGGATAGACTGGGGTTGATTGAGTTTTCATACAATAACAGTTACCACGCTAGTATTGGGATGGCTCCATTTGAGGCTCTGTATGGCAGGAAGTGTAGGAGCCCTGTGTGTTGGGATGATCGAGCTGATGCGGTAGTTTTGGGACCAGAGATGATTCAAGAGATGGTTGAACAGGTACAGATCATCAGGCAAAAGATGAGAGCCTCTCAGGACAGACAGAAAAGCTATGCTGACACTAGGAGAAGTGAGATCTCTTTCGAGGTGGGAGAGAAGGTACTACTCAAAGTGTCGCCAATGAAGGGAGTCATGAGGTTCGGGAAGAGAGGGAAGCTGAGTCAGAAATTCATCGGACCTTATGAGATTTTGGACAGAGTTGGAGAGGTGGCCTATCGTTTAGCTTTGCCACCAGCGTTAGCCAGAGTTCACAATGTCTTTCATGTTTCCCAGTTGCGGAGGTACCTGAGTGATCCATCACATGTGTTGAGTCCTGAGGTGATCGAGGTGGATGAGCAGTTGTCCTATTTAGAGACACCCAAGGAGATTCTGGACAGGAAGGTGAGAAAGACCAGAAATGGGGAGACAGCGTTGGTGAAAGTCTTGTGGACTAACCACAATGTTGAGGAAGCTACATGGGAGACTGAGGCTTCCATGAGGGAAAGCTATCCACATCTTTTTACATGAGGTAAGTTCCGGGACGTAACTTTCTTTTTAGGAGGGTAGAATGTAACATTTTGTTTCCGACCTAGATTCATGTGTCTTTTACCTCAGGGGATTTGTTTTGGGACCCACATCGATGCGTGTGGGGGCTTGCTAGGTGAGTGAACTTCGGGACGAAGTTCATTTTAAGGGGGGAAGACTGTAATACTCCGTATTTTATATCGTTAATTGAGTCGAGTTAATTGATTAGTTATATTGATATCGTACGATCAAGTTAGCGTAAACTTGTCAAGACGGGTTAATTGAGCGAATCACGTAACCTAATTCCTTTTCTACACTTACCCATTTACCCATTGACCTCCCGTTGACCCTAGCCCATTTACCACGTTGACCCTAGCCCATTTACCCATGACCCAATTAAACATTTAACCTAATTCTACCCTAACCCTACAAAACCCCATTCCCCTCACACGCCTACCCCCATTTCAGCGGCACATTTCCCCATCAAACACACAGATCGAGAGAGGGAGAGGGGGTGCGAGTATTGTCGGAGCAGCAAGGAGGGTCCTAGGGTGGTTGTCGACGTCCACAGTTAGCCGTGGTGGCTGTTTAGGTGGCGGAAAAAGGTATGGGTGCAACTCCTTCTTTTATTTTCGTTTTCTGTCAGGTTTTTATTGGTGTTGTCGTGACTCAGGGAAGGGGTGTGGGTGTCTGGTGTCGGGGATATGGTACTGGGTGGTTTGGGTCGTCCCTTTTGGTGGCGTTTAGGGAGGTTGTTGGCGGCAGAATTGGCGGCGAAAGGGGTTGTTGACAGGGTAGATCACACGGGTGCTGCAGGGGGGTTTCAGGCGGGTTTTAGATGCTTAGGTTGGGGTGACACCACCGTGGACTCTGGGAGGTCGAAATGGTGGTGTCACGGTGTCCTGGTGTGCGTGGTGACGGCGTCTAGGGCTGTGGTGGTTTGGGGAGGTAGGGATTGGTGCGGTGGTCGTGTGTCGAGGAAGGGGGTGTTTGGTGAGGCACGGTGGTGAACCAGGCCAAATGACGGCCCTGGTTCGACTCACGTGGCGATGATCGACCAGCCGGGTCACTTTGTTGGTGGTGGGGTCGAAGAGGGGAGCAAGCCAGGTGGTGTTCGTGGTGGTTTAGGGTGGCGCGTGAGGGTTGTGAGGGAGTGCGAAGGTGCGGGTTGTAAAGGCGGGTTTGGTAGTGTTAGCGAGTATTGTTTTTAATTCCTTTAAATGTAAAAACTTGTTTTATCATTTAATATATCGTACCCTTGTTTAGCTAATTAATTCCCGAGTTATTTAAATGTTTAGAGACGGGTTGAGTCGGGTTGGTAAAATAGAAAACTGCTAGATCGGGAAAGTTTCCATTTAAGGAAACTTTCCATTTTAAGAAGTTCTAATTTTAGTAACTTTCTATTTTGGGAAGGGAATGGTTTAAGTAATTGTTTATTATTTATTGTCTTTCAGAGGGCGAATTTGTTGTGGAATATTACTAAGCACCCGACTTTTGACCGCAAACCGAGGTAGGGAATACGCCGATTGAATTTTATGATTATAAAGAGTTGACATGTTTGGAATTATATGACATACCTGACTACCTTATTTATCCTGTTGAGCATTGTTGTTTCATATATTTCATACATTGCATTTGCATTGGAGTTGGAGTTGGAGGAGATGAGATTGTTGTGATTAAGGCCCGGGCGGGTTCTGCGGCAGACTTGCCCTGGTGTCCTCCTGCGGAAGGGCAGATCGACTACGGTCGATATATATAGTCTCTGGGATCGGTATGGTCAAGGCGTGCCGGGATGTGTGTGATGGAGTTGATTGGAGGAGCATAGCATTGCATTCTTTATTATATCGTATTACCTACTCAACCTCGCGGTTGACCCTGTGTATTCGTGTATGCCTGTGATGATCCTTTAATGGGGAGCAGATTGACAAAGTTGTTGAGACATTGGGAGCGGGGAGAGAGCATGGATCACCCGACTTAGAGCTAGCTCACCTTTATTTTGTTTAGTTGTCGACTTTATTTTTTTAAGACATGTGTTATTTCCGTTGTAAACATTATAACCTTTTTAATTTAAAGTACTGTTATCTTTCCCTTTGTTATCTACTGCCTCGGATTTCCGAGATGGTAACACCCTTCTTTATCTGAGGAGTCCTAGTTCAGGCCCTTAAATAAATGGGGGTGTTACAGTAGGCCCGTAACCTTCGGTTGCCATTTTCCAGTGAGGCTACAAAGGATTTTACGAACTAGGTCCTCGGGTTCAAAAACCCTACCTAGGGTTTTGAGGTCATTGACAATGCTAGAAAAACAAGAAGACAAACTATTTACGAACTCATCTCTTGTCATGTTAAACATTTCATATTGTTGCATGAGAAGATCGACTCGATATTTTTTAACTTGTGACGTTTTCTCATAAGCAAGGCTTAGTGTAACGGCCTGACATTTTAAGATAAAACAAGGAATACAAAAGCAACCTTTTTATTTATTAACAGTGTTTACAAAAGTGAAAGAAAATAGAAAAGTTGAACAAGGCGCTACCGCCATATTTCCTCTACAGGAAATACAAGGCTATAATCTTAACTATTAACTTAACACTTGGATGATTATACTATACAAGTTTATCTTATTACAAATTATTTTTAATACAGCATCAGTTCCTTCCCACATTCTTACTCCCGCATTTCCTTAGCACAATAACCTGAAAAGAAATATAAATGTAACGGATCAGCCAACCACAGGCTGAGTATGACTCCGGTTCCCTACACTGGCCTTACGTTCCATTATTTTATTTATCATTATTTTTATTATTCTCATATGGATCTCTCAAGAATAAATATTATCGAACAGAGAGAATACTTTAAACGTAAAAAAAAAAAATTTGACATAAATCCCTTACTTCTTATATATCTAATAATCATACCGGCCTACAACTATTGAAAAGAGACTTATTACGGAGCCAAGACTCCTCCAGCCTAAGTCAACCTTTGTGTACATAGTATAAGAAATCCGGGTCTGAGACCCATCTCGGCCTTTGCCGGAGAACATAATTAACGTTCATATGGGGTCGTACTTTCCGTTCCCCTCTTTGTTTATATGGGGTCATACTTTCCCCCCTTCCTTCTATGTACATAGGACAGAATAATGTTGTCTCTATCCAATAATCGTATCCCGAATACTACAAATGGCCAATTGTACATTATAACAGAAGTACCCTTATCACAGTCATATATTCATAAGACGGTTTTTAATATAACATGTGAGCAGTATAACAATCATAAGATGAAATTAACAATAAAACTAATATAACATGTTATTTCTAATATCTTATTTCAAATGTAAAAAATTACTTATATCGACAAAGGGATTCGAAATCATACCTTATTTCGTTTATAGAGAATTAGTGGTAAAAATGAAATTTTATAAAACACTTATTGCTTTTCTTATTAGTGTACATATTCGAGTAAGACGATATATGAACTCGTAAAAATGTTATCAAATAGTAATGCAAAGCTTACTATTTATAGTAAGAGGAATCTTAGCCATTAAGAAACCCATTTGGCTAAGAATTCCTTATTGAAGTGCACGTAGATTAGGTAGAAAAAACCTGGCATGCTATGATGTCATATTACATGCCATAAGGCACGTGGCCTTTAGTGCCAATCAACAGCTCCGTCTCGTTATCTCGTATACCCGTCTTTCCGATATTAACTATATTTTTGTATTAGCAGATAATATATATATATATATATATATATATATATATATATATATATATATATATATATATATATATATATATATATATATATATATATATATATATATATATATATATATATATATCATAAGGGTTAATTAATAATATATACTATCACCCTTAATCCGTGTGCCCACAACAAAGAGGAAGAAGATAGCAAATTGGAAGAAGTACATAAATTTTTTTTTTTCAGAATATTACATTCTACCCTCCTAATAATAAGTTTCGTCCCGAAACTTGTAATAACTTGCCATAACTGAATTACCTTATTTATTGGAACAAATGAGGGTATTTGTCTTTCATCTCCTGTTCTACTTCCCATGTTGCTTCTGTTTCATCATGACGGGACCAACGAACTTTGACCAATGGAATGGTCTTGTTACGGAGGACTTTCTCTTTGTAATCCAAGATTTGAGTTGGTAGTTCCTCATAACTAAGATCTTCCCTAACTTGTAAAGGTGGTATTGTAATCACATGACTAGGATCTGAGATATATTTTTTTAACACTGAGATATGAAAAACGTCATGAATTCTTAATAGCTCTATCGGAAGAAGTAATCGATATGCCACATCTCTCACTCGCTCTATTATTTCAAATGGTCCTATATACCTAGGGCTTAACTTTCTATGCTTTCCAAATCGTACCACTCTCTTTGTAGGTGATACTTTTAAAAATACTGAATCACCTTCCTGGAATTCTAAGGGTCGTCTTATTAAGTCGGCATAATTCCTTTGACGACTTTGAGCAGTTCTCATTTTCTCTCTTATAATTCTTATTTTATCCGTAGTTTCTTGAATCAAGTCAGGTCCAATGATTCTAGTTTCATCTATGTCACTCCAACACAAGGGTGTTGTGCACTTTTGTCCATATAAAGCTTCATAGGGAGCCATACCAATAGTAGCACGGTAACTATTATTATAAGAAAATTCTATTAAGGGTAAGTGTTTTTCCCATGAGCCTTGAAATTCCAAAATACATGCTCTTAACAAGTCCTCTAACGTTTGTATTGTCCTTTCACTTTGACCATCTGTCTGCGGGTGAAAAGCAGTACTATAGTTAATTTGAGTTCCCAATGCTTTTTAGAAACATTTCCAAAACTTAGCTAGAAAATTTGTACCCCTATCGGATATGATTGTTTTAGGAACTTCATGTAATCTTACTATTTCTTTTATGTATTTCGTAGCTAACTACTCAGAATTCCATGAGGTCTTAGTGGCTAAAAAGTGAGCACATTTGGTTAATCTATCCACTATTACCCATATTTCATTCATTCCTTGTGATGTTGTAGGCAGTCCTGTTACGAAATTGATTGTAATTGATTCCCATTTCCATATAGGAATATCTAAGGGTTGTAAAAGTCCGTCCGGTCTCTGATGTTCGATCTTTACTTGTTGACATGTTAAACATTTCATGACAAATTCGGCTATCTCTTGTTTCATATTACTCCACCAGAACATATGTCGAACATCTTTGTACATTTTATTTCCTCCGGGATGTATCGAATATCGGGAGTTGTGTGCTTCATCCAATATTTTCTTTTTAAGGGTTTCTGAATTTGGTACACACAAGCGGTTTTGAAACCAAAGTGACCCACCTTCTTCGATTATAAAACCATATGCCTTTCCTGTTTGTACATCTTTTCGGATTTTCTCTAATTGAGGGGAGGTTCTTTGGGCTTATTTTATCTCGTCACTCAAGGTTGGCCGTATTTCTAAATTTGCCATATATCCTGTTAGATCACCCACAACCATTTGTATGTCCAACCTTTCCATATCATCTTGAATACAAGGTTTTTTAACCGTAAGCACATTAAGGGTCGGACAAGGATTTCTGCTAAGTGCGTCTGCTACAACATTAGCTTTGCCTGGGTGATATTGAATATCTAAGTCATAATCCTTGAGAAATTCAAGCCACCAGCGTTGCCTCATATTGATCTCTTTTTGGGTAAAGAGGTACTTCAAGCTTTTATGATCCATATACATACGACACAGGACTCCATAAAGATAATGTCTCCAAATTTTTAAGGCAAAAACTACTGCAGCAAGTTCTAAATCATGAGTGGGATAATTTTGTTGATGGGTTTTTAATTGTCTTGAAGCATAAGCAATTACTTTTCCATTTTACATTAACACACATCCTAATCCTTGTTTCGAGGCATCACTATATACTTCTAAGTCATCTGTGCCATTTGGGATAGTGAGAAGAGGGGCAGAAGTAAGTTTACCCTTTAACTCAGAAAATGCCCTATCACATTTTTCACTCCACTCAAACTTTGTACCTTTTCTCACAAGATTCGTGAGTGGTTGGACAAGTTTAGAAAAATCTTTTACGAAACATCGATAGTACCCTGCTAAACCGAAAATGCTACGTACTTCGGCCACATTTTTAAGCACAGGACAACTCATAATGGTCTCAATCTTTGTAGGGTCTACCTGTATTCCTATACTTCAGACAACAGGGCCTAAGAAACTTATTTCCTTTAACCAAAATGCACATTTCTTAAATGTAGCGAATAATTGATTTTCTCTTAAAGTTTCCAAAAATGTTCGTAAGTGTTAAGCATGATCTTCCTCATTCTTAGAGTATACAAGGATATCGTCAATAAAAATATAACAAATTTGTCCAAGTAAGATTTGAATACTCTGTTCATAAGATCCATGAAAACTGTAGGAGCATTAGTGAGTCCAAAAGGCATTACCATAAACTCATAATGTCCATATCTTGTTCTAAAAGCTGTTTTAGGAGTATCTTCGGTTTTTATTCTCATCTGGTGATATCCGGAACGAATATCAATTTTCGAGAAAATAACACAACCCTGTAACTGATAAAAAAGGTCATCTATACGAGGTATAGGATACTTATTCTTTATAGAGATTTTGTTAAGTTCTCTATAGTCTATACACAACCTCAAGCTTCCATCCTTTTTTTTGACAAATAGCACGGGTGCTCCCCAAGGTGAGGCACTGGGCTTTATATATCCTTTTTTTAACAACTCATCTAGTTGTTTCTTTAATTCTTTCAGTTCTGTAGGCGCCATCCTATAAGGGGCTTTCGAAATCGGTGTACTTCCAGGCACCAATTCAATAGTGAACTCTACTTCTCGGTATGGGGGTATTCCTGCAATTTCTTCAGGGAACACATATGAGAATTCCTTAACCACTGGTATATTTGGCTCGAGTTTTGAAGGTTTAGAAATGTCACATAGGTAACCGTTGCAACCTTGTCGTAAAAATTTAAGTGCTTTTAAGAAGGATATTATTCTAATTCCGTTACAAGCTTTGTCATTTCGGAAAAACATTTTCTCTCCATCTGGCCATATAATTCTTAATGACTTTTTGTGACAATTTAATATCACATGATTCTTTGCAAGCCAATCCATTCCTAATACAATATAAAAATCTTGTAGGTTAAATTTAACAAGATCTGTGAGGACGTATATTTTTCCTATTGCTAAAACACAATCTTTATATAATGTAGAACACCTAACTATCTCTCCCGTTGGTAATCCAATTGAAAGTCTTAAACCCTGATGGTGAGGTGTTAACTTTAACTTTTTGCTTAACAATTCAGATATAAAGGAATATGATGTTCTAGTATCAAATAAGACATTAATGGGAGTAGAGTTTAGAAAAATGTTACCCGTAATCACGTCGCCAGAAGATTCCACCTCCTGGGAATTCATTACATACATCCTTCCTCGAGTTGGGCCTGGTTTTTGAGCTTGGCGTCCCTGTGGTTTTCGAATAGATGTAGAAGGTGTAGAGGTAGGAGTATTTCCCGACACCACTGTCCTCCGTCTTGGACAATTATTCCTTACGTGATTTGGGCTTCCACATTCATAACATCGTAGATTTAAGAGTCTATATTGACTGGTAGGCTGATTTGTGCGACCGCATCTGGCACAATGTGGTACCTTGTTTCTATCTTGGAATTGATTATAAGGATTCTTCCCAAAGTTTGGTTGTTTGTAAAAATTTCTCTCGTTAACTCGATCATTTTCAAACTTACTTTTATTCCCCACTTGTTCAACATCTTTTTCATTTATTATCCTTTCTGCATTTGTAGCCTTATCATACATGTCTTGATAGATTGAACAAGTATGCGTAGATAACATGTCACGAAGATTCCAACCAAGTCCTCTTTCAAAGTGATTCATTCTTAATTCTTCTGTTGCCACCATATGTGGGAAAAATTGGGACAACTCCATGAACTTGGCGGCATATAACATGACTGACATTGACCCCCTGTTTCAACTTATTAAATTCTCCCTCTTTTTCTTTCCTAAGTGAGGGAGGATAAAACTTTGAACTCATAAGTTCCTTAAATTGAGTCCAATCAAATCCTTCCTCGTTTTTCCTTTCTTTCATTGTTTCCCAACATAAGTCAGCTTACCCTACTAAGTAATATACCGCAAATCCTACAGTCAGTTTTTCAGGGCATTGTAGAGCATCAAAAAGTTTATCAAGACTTCTTATCCAATTTTCAAATTCCACTGGATCAAATCTCCCATCGTAAGTTTTTGGAGTATAATTTCCCATTTTCTTAAAATATTGAACACTTTCTTCCTCATTATTAAGTTTATTATTCCTTATAGCTTCGCTTACTAAAGTGGCGAGATTTATGATATCCGAATGATTATCAGATATTGATTGATCAACTTCCGAATTATTAGGGTTCGACATCCTATTAACCATGAAGCACAAGGATTAGATATTCATGAATAAATATAAAATATGTACATATACGTCGAAAACTCATTACAGTTATTATACATACATACTACAAACATATGTATACATTATTAACTAGTGTACATATATTATACATTCACACTATTTACCATTTCCTGAAAAACATTGTTCTATTTACAAACTATATACCAAGATGGGGTGGTCATCCTTATTTATTCTACAATCCCCAACAGAGTCGCATACTTTCATTTTGTTTACTTATTTCCAGACTCTTTCCGTAACAACCATTGTTTAGGAACCTCTTATTCATTACTTCCAACGGAGCTCCACTCTTGTGTCACTGTACCATATTCCTCATCATTACCAGTGTTTACTCCATTATATAAATTATAATCTTCCAAAACCAAGTAGTTGTGATCTGATTCATCGTCTAACGCATAAATAACATTATTTTCCTCAAAAGTGTTAAGTTCTAAAGCCAATTCTTCAAAAGTAGGAGACCATCTGTCATAAATCAATCCAACACAAAAGTACTTGGAGTGATTGGGTACTCCATAGATCAGCATGTCGGAATATTTCTGTTTAAAGGTGGCCAATGGAATTGTGTCTGGTGTTTTAGTAAAAATTTACCGGTTATGAATATTTTATGTGAGTGATAGTGATTAGTCTAATGCCAATTGTGGTTTAAAATGCAACGACAGGAATAACTAAATCAAGGCGAATGAAAAGAATGACACGGAGGATTTTTGGTGACGCGGAAAACCCGGTGTGGGAACAACCGCGGGGGGAGTCGGAATCCCGCCAAATTTGCACTATGATCGAAAATAATATACCCAAGTAAGGAAATACAAGATTAATTTTAGCTAGTGAGTAATCGCCAAGAGTAGACGGGAATTTTGAGAGGTGTTGTGTTGATCTTTCTGCCGTTCGAATGCCCTGAATGCTGTTTTCCCTTTGCTTTATATAGTCTTCGAAAATAGGTTTAAAGTAGGTAGACTTCCTCCTGCCTCTGCTCCTGGATTCTTGGATGGTTATCATGAAAATAGGTAGTAGTTACTTGAAAAGGTCAAAGCCCAAACTTTTCCTTTCTTCCGTACGTGGGTTTTCCTTGGCCCAATTTGTGTTTGTTTTTATTTGATCTTGTGGTCCACATCTCGCCACTTCATCAATTCTATACTCCTCTCATCTGCCAATCCTCGTGTGCCACGCGGCCAACCTTTTGCCATCCTTTTCACCAGTGAAAAGTTGCCACGTCTTAGGTGTATAAAAGGTGATTTTTATCCATAACAATTGCCCCCAAATTTCCGTCTCAAATATTTTTTAGGCGGGAATTTCGTGTCATTGCGCTCATGGAGAATCGACTTGAGCTTATCGATTACCTTAGCCTTGATAACTTCCCTACCTCTCTCAACTGCCGTAATAACTCTCCCACTCTCCCACTAACTCTTCCTCTTACTCCTTTATATCCCCTCGGTTTCCTCAGTCCCTTCATCTTTCCCAACTTTTATCATCATCACTCCCTCTTCCCTAACTTCCCCTCCATCAATCAGTAAAATTATTTCTCTTTTCCGGCCGTTACAGGCATTCCGTCTTTTTCCTTACTTCTTTCCCTTCACTGCTTTCTTTCTTTTCTTTCTTTGTGCATAATGTCTCGAGAATCGGCTTCTTCGTCCTCGGCCTCGGATTCAGCGATGCCATCTGATGTTTTTCTCTCCGGTGGCGTTCTTTCCGCCAAACATTCTTGTGATTCCGACTTTACCTCCGAGGATCTTGATTATATCAAGAAAACCTTTGGTTTTTCTGATGATGTGGTGTTTCACATCCCGACCCCTGGTCAGAAAGCTGATTCTGTGAGGGAAGGGTGGATATGCTTGTACAAGTACGCTTTCCGTCTGGGTCTACGATTTCCTTTCCCTCCTATAATCCAGGAGTTTCTGAACCTGAATCACTTGGCCATCTGACAAGTAGCTCCGTATACTAGGCGGACTTTACTTGCTATTGTAGCTATGAATAGCCGATTTGGCTATGAGATCGGTCTTCCGGACCTTGCACACTTGTTCTCGGTCAGGTCCCTCAGTCGGGGTCAAGTGACCATTCGGGTTCGAGACGGGGAAAAGAATTGCGTTATCTTCCCCGTGAAGCTGGATGATAGCAAGTGGTTCTCTCGCTTTATCTTTGTCAAAGTTGATACCCTTCCTCCTCCGACTGACTACATTGTCAGCGCCTGGCGGTCAACAGATGGTATTTGCATGCCTTTATTCCTCTGTATTTTCCTTTGACGCTTATACTTCCTTACTTGGTGTTTTTTGCAGGTCTGTGCCACTTGCCTAAATCTTCCGACGGAGCTGCGTCTCTTTCCAAGCTATTCAGTCCACCTCCAGAAAATAGGACTTTCCCAACTGGTTCAGATTCTCGTTGTGGTGAAGAAAACAGCTGCTGAGGAAAAAGATTCAATGTCGACTAGTGTGTTGTTCTTCCTTTTTTGACTAGGTTCTGTTTCTGGATATTTCATATATCTGGTTTTGACTTGATCTTTGCTGCTTCCAGGTTCTGCAAAATCTAGAATTTATTTGGACGATGTTTCGCTCGAGAAAGAAAAGGAGCAGGTTGCGGTTGCCCCCAAGCCTGCTGAGAAAAGAAAGTCTACCCCTGCCCCTGGTTCTGGACCTCGTCCCAAGAGAAGGTCTGCTGCTGTTAGCCAGGCCAAGGAGCAGACTCCTATCGAAGCTACTCCTCTAGCTGTGATGCCTCCACTACCTGGGCATGGGTCATCTGCTTCTGGGGGTCCCCCGGTCCCGAAGCCTATTCTTGCTTCTGTCCCAGCCAAGTCTACTTCTGGCCCTATCCCAACGTCTGAAGCCATCCCTCGGACCGACCTCTCTACTACTGGGTCGTCCCTACTGGGTCGCTGCCTCGGTTCCAAGTCCGCTCCCATTCGGGGTTATTGTCTTTACACTTCCAGACGATTTTGGAAAGGCTAGGTCTACGAGTAACTTGGACTTAATGAACCAGATGCTTCTTCCAGCTCATAGGTCTGCGTTGGATAGCAAACCTTTACCTGACTTGGTGGATCGTGCAGCTGAGCATTCTTTTGAGGTAAACGATCTGCGGGAGAAGGTATCTCTCCTGGTAGCAGAAAATGCGAAACTCCAGAAGCTGGCGAAAGAAGCCAATGAGGATAGGCTTAAGACCCAGGCTGATCTAAACAAGTCCCAGAGTTTTTTGTTGGAGGAGGCCACTCAGAAGCAGAGTTTGCAGAACAGTCTTTCTATTCTTTGAAGGGCGGATTTAGTCTTTGCCGAGGGGAAGGTTGTCGATCTTTGAGAAGAAGGTGCCGATCTTTGAAAGCGTGCCTCGGAAGCCGAGGGACGTGCCGAGGTGGAGAAACGCGTCTTTGCAGATGATCGAGAAACGTGCTTGGATCCGAGGCTCGTGTTGCTTAGATCTAAGAGGAGAAGGCTTCTGACGTGCAAGAGTTGAAAGAGACTTTGGTGAATGCTCTGTCCTATGCTGCCTTGGAAACGAAGATCAAGTGTATAAAAACGTTCCAGAAGGGAGAGCATTTGGCCTGGGATTTAGGAGCTGAGGAGGGGAAGCTTGCTGCTTTCCCTGATGGTCTGAACTGGATTTTTGGTGGCTTAGTGGAACCTGGTCTTCGCTTCCGTTGATGATCCAGTCCGAGGATGAGGTGAATTCTCTCGCTCGACACTCGTGACACCGCTTTCAAGTCGTGGAGCATATTAACATAGATTAGTTTTTCTCTGCACCTGAAAGACTTTTGCCATGTTTAGTTAGTTTTTGGCCCTATGGGGCATGACATCTTTATTTTGAACAGTTTATGTATTTTGGTCTGGTTCTGGTGCCAGACGTACTTTGCTTTTGCAACTTAAGTATTTTCTAATGGTTATCTCTTTGTGTCGTACCATTTCTGGTGCTTTGCTTTGTGCATGCACGTCGTTTGTTTGGCCATCGCTGTTAGATTGCTGGCTAAGGGGTCTAGTATGCCCACTCGTCCAAAGGAGCCAGGCTTGCGTGGGTGCTAATGCATCGCGGGAGGCTGGTTGTCCCAGTTGTACGTGCTTAGCCACGGACACACGCCTTCTGTAATGAATACAGGCTCTGCCAGATTAGTTTGCATTTTATTTACTTGGCTTATTTGAAAAAATTTAAATCATTCAAGGTGGTTTTACAACTTAAAATTTAGTGGTTTTAAGATACGAACATGGATGTTTTAGAACCAGAAAACGTTCAGAATCAGAGGGTATTCAGATCCACAAAGAAAATATTTAGGAATAGGAAAATACTTTAGAAGTAGGAAAATATTTTAGAGCCAGAAAAATATTTGGAGATATCAAAATACTTTAGAGACAGAAAAAGATTCAGAGCCAGAAAATATGTAAGGCAATATCTAGAACCTGGTTGAGCTGTATCTGGTAGGCTGGGTACCTCGTTGTTGACCATGCTGGAGACTTAAGTGAAATATTTTTTCAAGTGGGTGATATTCCAGGATCTGGGAACCATTTGCCCTTCCAAAGTCATGAGTCGGTAGGCTCCGTTTCCAACTGTGCTTTCTACTTGGTATGGCCCCTCCCAGTTGTAGGCAAATTTCCCTGCTTGCTGGTTCTTGGTATTCTGGAAGACTTTCCTCAGGACCAGATCTCCCACCTGCAGAGTTCTTACTTTTACGTTCTTGTTGTAGCTTCTAGCCATGATCCGTCGGTAGGAAGCCATCCGATCCGGGCGCCGGTTCCGAGTTCATCTATCGTGTCCAGCCGCTTGCCATTTCCACCTGGTTCTGGTCTTCTCGTGATGCATCCATATCGTGGGTTGGGACCCGACTTCGGATGGGATGATCGCTTCTCGCTCCGAACACCGGTGAAGGGGGTTTGCCTCGTTGCAACCTTTGGTGTGGTTCGTCACCCCCGCAGAACCAGAGGTAGCTCTTCCGCCCATTTGCCCCCAATCTCCTCTAGTTTCTTTTTCAAGTTTTCAATGATAATCTTATTCTTTGGATTCACTTGTCCATTGGAGTGGGGGTTCTAGGAGTAGATTTGCAACGAGATATTCCACCTAGCACAAAAAGCTTCCGTCTTATTTCCAATGAATTGGGACCCATTATCACATATAATTTCAGATGGAATGCCAAACCTGCATATGATATTGCGTTTAATGAAAGATATCACCGGGTTTCGTAACTCGGGAGAATGACTCGCTTCTATCCATTTTGAGAAGTAATCCGTCATGGCGAGCATATAGACTTTGTTTCTGGTGCTCTCGGGTAATGGCCCTACTATGTCCATTCCCCACTTCATGAAGGGCCATGGTGAGATAACCTGGTGCGAGGCTCTGCAGTGGTGGCTAACGGGCGTGCCTCCGCAAGCGTCGCATCTTTTGCGAACTCCATGGCATCCTTGCGCATTGAGGGCCAGAAGTATCCCTGCCTCAGTGCCTTGTTGGACAGGCTCCTGCCCCCTGCATGGTTTCCGCATTCTCCACTGTGGAGAGCATGCAAAACAGCTTGAGACTCTTCCCGATCCAGGCATCTGAGGTAGGGTCCAGCGAGGGATTTCCTGAATAGAATACCATCAATTAGTATGAACCTGGATGCTCTCATTTTAAAGCTCCTTACCTCCTTTTTATCTGCTGGTAGGACGTCATTCTGCAACCAGTCTAGGTAGGGTTTCCTCCAGTCTGGAGTATTTTCTTCACTGCTGGTGCTGCACACCTTTTCTGCTTCCTGCTGAGATTTTAGTGTTGCTGGCTCCAGCACGTGGACAATTGGTATTGTAGAGATCATTCCTGTCTTGAAGGTTGCCCCCAGGGTGGCTAGTGCGTCTGCTTCTGCATTCTGCTCCCTGGGGATTTGCTTGATGTTGACTGTGACAAATCTAATTTTCAGCTCCTTTGCTATGTCTAGATATGCCATCATCCTGGGATCCCTGGCCTCATAGCAGTCATTAACGTGGTTAACTATAATCTTAGAATCACTGCAAACCTGAAGGTGTCTGATTTTCAGATCCAGAGCCAACTTAAGACCCAGGATTAGTGCCTCATATTCTGCTTCGTTGTTTGTGGCTTTGAATTCACATCATACGGCCTGGACTATGAGGTCTCCCTAGGGTGATTTGAGGACCTCCTGCTCCTTTGGCGTTGAAGTCTCCGTCCACATGGAGCTCCCATACTTGCTCTCCTTTGTCTTCTTCCAGATTCAGGATGTCCTGTTCGGCCTGGGTCTGGAGTGCTGGACAGAAGTCGGACACAAAGTCTGCCAGAGCTTGGGACTTTATGGCCGTACGGGGTTCGACCTTCAAATCGTACCCGCTCAAATGCACGGACCATTTAGCCATTCTTCCTTACAATTCTGGTTTTCTCATGATAGTTTTAAGAGGATAATTAGTTATCACAGAAATTGCATGAGACTCGAAGTAGGGACGCAATTTATAGGATGCAGTAACTAGCGCAAGGACAAGTTTTTCTAGTGACGTGTACCTGGTCTCTGCCGGAAGCGAGACTTACCGATGTAGTATCTTTGGATCTTTGTGATCCTTCCTGCTCTCGTACTAGCATCGCACCGATCGCCGCTTCGTGGACCGATAGATACAGGAATGTGGTTCTCCCGGCCCCTGGTTTCGGACGGGGGAGGGGGGGTCTTTGAGATAACGACGCCTTCGAAATGCTTTTCGTGATCATCCGTCCACTCAAATCTTTGTCTTTTCTCGAGTATATCATAGAATAGCTCGCATCCGTCCGAGGATCGGATATGAATCATTTAAGGCCGCCACTCTTCCGGTCGGTATTTGAACGTCTTTTGGTTTCTGCGGTGATTCCATTTGTAGAATTGCTTTGATTTGTTCGGTCTGGCCTCTATCCCCTCTCGGTTCACCATGTACCACAGAACTTTCCACGGATACTCCGAAGGTACACTTCGTAGGATTCACTTCATTTGGTATTTCCGAGGGTATTGAAAGTTTTCGCCAGTCTTTGGTGGTCCGTGAAGCTCGCTTCGATTTGACGACCATATCGTCTATGTATACTTCCATAGTTTGGCCTATTTGCTCTTTAAACATCATGTTTACCACCTCGATAGGTAGATCCTGAATTTTTCAGTCCAAAAGGCATGACATTATAACAATAGATACCTCTTTCGGATCTGAACGGTGTCTTCTCCTGGTCACTGGGGTGCATCTTTATCTGGTTATATCCGCTCCAGGCATCCAAGAATGTCAGCATCTCGTGGCCCGCAGACGCATCCACCATGGCGTCTATGTGTGGTAGAGGAAATGGATCCTTTGGGTAAGCTTTGTTTAGATCCGTGAAATCGACGCAGGCCCTCCACTTGCCATTCTTCTTTAGAACCACCACCACATTAGACAGCCACTCTGGGTACTTTACTTCACGAATCTTTCCTACGGCAAGCAGGTTATCTACTTCTTGGTTTATGACCTGGTTTCTTTCAGAAGCAAATTTTCTTCTTTTTCTCACGCACAGGTTTATAGCTTGGATCCACACTTAGCTTGTGAGTTATCACACTTGGGTCTATCCCTATCATATCATCATGTGACCAAGCAAAGCAATCTATGTTAGTTCTCAACAACCGAACGAGCTCTTCACGAATTTTACCTGTACACTCAGATCCAATGAGAACAGTTCGTTCTGGGTGCAGCGTGTCCAGGATGACTTCGTCTAGCTCTGCCTGCTGAGGCTCAATGTACTCGTCCTGGATGCGTTGGCTCTGTAATTGCTATGCGGGCGAACCGGTTGTTGGCTTCAGAGCCACCTTGTAGCAATCCTTAGCTTCTTCCTGGTCCCCCCGTATCTCTTGCACCCCCCAAGGTGTTAGAAACTTCAGGCATTGGTGGTACGTTGAGGGAATTGCTTTCATCTCGTGGATCTAGGGCCTGCCAAGGATCACATTGTAAGTAGAGGGCCCATCAATAACCAGATACCTTACCTGTTTGTTTACACCCCCGGCGTAAGTTGGGATGATGATTTCTCCTAGGGAGTGCTTTGTTTTGCCGTTGAAACCAACCAAGGGAATTGCCTTCTTTGCTAGATCTTTCTCGGTGAATCCCATTCCTTTGAGTGTCTCCATCATGATCAAGTTGACGGAGCTTCCGGTATCCACCAGGATCTTCTTCACCTTGCAATTTCCTATGGGAAGCGTGATGATTAGGGCGTCGTGGTGTTGTTCTGGAGCAGACCCTGCGTCTGTTTCGTCAAAGGTGACTGACGGCAGGTTCTGGTGATTAACCCTGCAGGAGCTTTCTGGTCTGTCTCCTTTAGTTCTGGTTGCGTGCCTCTTAGCTGCTGAATAGGTCAACCCACATAGCTCTGATCCACCTGTAATAACATTCACAGTTCTAGAGTAATGAGGAGGAGGGGATGGCAGAACCTGATCCGCTGAATTTACTCTGGTTGTGTTTCTGGGTAGGAGGTGATCCAGGTTTCCTTGGTCATAGTGGAATTTGACTTCCTTTCTGAGGGAGTGGCATTCATCGGTGTTGTGGGTGTTGCTGCCGTGGAACTCACACTTCTTTACCGTGTCTCTGCTCGCCGGGGTTTCCTTCGGAAGTTTTGGCCATCGACTCTGCGTCCCAGCTCCTTCAAGGCCTTGAATAGTCTGCGAGATTGGTAGTGAAACCATACTCACTTACTTTTGAGGCGGATCGCTTCGCCCTTTCCTTCGAATTTCAGGAAACTTTATTCACGCTCTCCCTTTGTAGGATTTGGGTCTTTCACTCTTTTCTCTCTTTGGAGCCTTTTTGGATACTTTGGATCTCGAATCATAAGTGCCTCTTACGGTGCGAGTCTTCTTCCGACCTCATGACAAAGAATTGCCTTTGATTGTACTTCCTCAAAGGTAGTGCAGGGATGCATGGTTAGGTCCTTGTATAACTGTGATTCCTGGTGCAGTCCTCGGCGGAAGGCTTGGATAGCGGTTGCTATATCGCACCTCGGAATTGACACCTTCTCCTTGTTGAACCTGTTCAAGTAATCACGGGTAGATTCCTCAAACCCTTGCACTATCCGGTAGAGGTCACTGGTCTGCTTCTCCGGCTTTCTGCTGGTTGAAGGCATTGACTAGGTCGGCGAAGCTGAATATGCTTTTATTAGGTAGACCGACGAACCACTGCAGGGCTACTCCTGACAGTGTTGATCCGAAACCCTTGCACATACAAGCTTCCTTTAGAGATCCAGTTGCGGTTATGACCATCAGTTTCTGCTTGTAGTGGTTGATATGGTCAAGTGGATCTGTGGTTCCATCATAGAGTGTCATAGCTGGCGGCACACATCCTTTAGGGACACGGATTAGAGCTATATCATCCACGAAAGGTGAGTCTGCGTAGCTATCTCTGGCTGCTTTTTCCAGCGGACGGGCTACGCCTGGTATCCTATACATTAACTCCATCAGCTCCGGTATTCTTTGCTCCAGTAATTACTGCTCTCCCGCAAGAGGGTTAGAAACAGACGGAAAGGAACCAGCAGGTGTACCTCCTAGCCAGGGTGCTCCAGAAAGTTGGCCTGGTGCTGGGTGACTGGTTACTGGTGTTGCACTGATTATGGATCCAGGCTGCCATCCTGGTGTCTGCGGTAATCCTCCGATCCAGGCTCCACTGGTAAAATGGTTGCAGGATGGAATTGATGGATTGGGGACAGGTCCAGATTGCCATCCTGGTGTCTGGTGTGCGGGGGTACCTGAGAAGGGTGGAAGGTCAGATCCTGAAGGGCTGCTAAACAAAGCGTTACCTGTTGTCTGCTGCAGACTAGGTGGACTATCAAATGATAGGCATTGCTGTTCCTCCCAGATCCAGTCTGGTGACTAATTCTGATGGAATTGATCGACTCGACCCTCCGCCGCTGGTTCTGGTAGGAGCCTCTGGCGCTGATGCTGGCTTGGTCTAGACTGCTGTTAAGATATGAGCAATCAGGTTCTGGTTGTCCTTCCTCAGGTCCTCAACGGCCCGACGCAGAGTGTCCATCCTCGAATCATCACTCAGATCGGATCGAGCGCGGAGATCCCTCCGCGGAGAACTTCGCGCCGAGCTTTCGGGTCGGACTTCGGATACGGCTTCACCTCTGGGGCTGCTTTCCCTCTTGGATTTGGATCGACTGGGTGCACCTCGCCGCCTTCGAATCTGTGGTGGCTTCGGAAGGCCGGGGCATGGCTCGGTCGACATCCGACGGGATCGTCTGGTGGATCTTTGGGGATGCATCACCGATCTGCGGATGCAGAAGTAAGTCCTACGCCAGAAGACAGGGCTGACATGCTCTGGCTACTGGAGGGGTTATGGCTGGTTCCAGACATGGTGACTGCTGGTTCGGTCTTGCGAGGTTTGGCTATAAAAAATGATCACTATGCCCCATGGTGGGAGCCAAACTGTTTTGGTAAAAATTTACCGGTTATGAATATTTTATGTGAGTGATAGTGATTAGTCTAATGCCAATTGTGGTTTAAAATGCAACGACAGGAATAACTAAATCAAGGCGAATGAAAAGAATGACACGGAGGATTTTTGGTGACGCGGAAAACCCGGTGTGGGAACAACCGCGGAGGGAGTCGGAATCCCGCCAAATTTGCACTATGATCGAAAATAATATACCCAAGTAAGGAAATACAAGATTAATTTTAGCTAGTGAGTAATCGCCAAGAGTAGACGGGAATTTTGAGAGGTTTTGTGTTGATCTTTCTGCCGTTCGAATGCCCTGAATGCTTTTTTCCCTTTGCTTTATATAGTCTTCGAAAATAGGTTTAAAGTAGGTAGACTTCCTCCTGCCTCTGCTCCTGGATTCTTGGATGGTTACCATGAAAATAGGTAGTAGTTACTTGAAAAGGTCAAAGCCCAATCTTTTCCTTTCTTCCGTACGTGGGTTTTCCTTGGCCCAATTTGTGTTTGTTGTTATTTGATCTTGTGGTCCACATCTCGCCACTTCATCAATTCTATACTCCTCTCATCCGCCAATCCTCGTGTGCCACGCGGCCAACCTTTTGCCATCCTTTTCTCCAGTGAAAAGTTGCCACGTCTTAGGTGTATAAAAGGTGATTTTTATCCATAACATCTGGCAAGGTCACAAGAAGACAATAAGCTTTATATGGTTCCGAAATGGAGTATAATGGGAAATCGGATGCGTGATCCTTAAGAACCTTCTTTAAATGATCAATATGCGAGGAGACCTGGTCACGTGGCTTCATAGCTAAATCGTACAGATTTGATAGCGTCATACTATGCATTATAACAAAATATAACTAAATTAGTCACCAAACATATAAAATTACTAAAATAATAAAGTATGGTCTCATAGTAAGATTTCTAAGTAAGTCACAAAGGTTATTTATATTTCACATCATACATTATTTATGTACATATATATTTTCGAGGGATAACGATTGCTAGTCACTGAGTATCCGTCAAAATTTATATACTAACAACCACTAAACTATCAACCTAGTGAGCTGCCTTTTCAGTTTACATTATTTATATACATTGTCTAACAACGTAACTCGTACTAACTTCTTAATTATCACTTTCTGAACCAAACTCTTCTTTTAGGAGATCAGTAGTTGGACTGTCATCCATATTGTCATTGACCTCAGTACTTTTATTAGCATTTCCATGTTCAGTCCCGTTATCCTCTGATAGATAAACAACTCTTTTTCTTCCAAGGGTTATGAGCTCCCAAGCCAAGGCTTCAAAAGTGGGAACCCATATATCGTAAAACGCCCCTTTATGTAAGTATTTCGAATTATTTGGAGCCCCATTCACCACAAGGTCATGATATCTCTCCTTAAAAGTTTTCCATGGAATAATATTGGGCAGGGTTTTTATAAGACATTCGGCTTTAAAAGGTTCACTCATAGGATATGCAGGGAACAAATAGTTGTGATCAGATAAAGCCTTCCTCAGCCATCGCACGTGCTGTGATACTTTTTTGGATGAATCCATAACCAAATCATATGGGTGAGGTCTAGCCATCGTAGTTTATATAACAAAACAAATTTAAATATCAATGGCATAAAATTCATGAAGCAAAATAAATATCATAACACACATAAGTAAAATCCTATGGTATCTACCCCTCTCTCAATTTTTTTTTTTTTTAAACTGAGGCATTGATACCAATTTGTAACGCCCTGACATTTTAAGATAAAACAAGGAATACAAAAGTAACTTTTTTATTTATTAACAGTCTTTACAGAAGTGAAATAAAACAGAAAAGTTGACCAAGGCGCTACCGCCGTATTTCCTCTACAGGAAATACAAGGCTATAATCTTAACTATTAACTTAACACTTGGATGATTATACTATACAAGTCTATCTTTACACATTATTTTTAATACAACATCAGTTCCTTCCCACATTCTTACTCCCGCATTTCCTTAGCATAACAACCTGAAAAGAAATATGAAAGTAACGGATCAGCCAACCACAGGCTGAGTATGACTCCGGTTCCCTACACTGGCCTTACGTTCCATTATTTTATTTATCATTATCATATGGGTCTCTCAAGAATACATATTATGGAACAGAGAGAATACATTAAACGTAAAAAAAAAAATTGACATAAATCCCTTACTTCTTATATATCTCATAATCATACCGGCTTACCATTACTGAAAAGAGACTTATTACGAAGCCAAGACTCCTCCAGCCTAAGTCCACCTTTGTGTACATAGTATAAGAAATCCGGGTCTGAGACCCATCTCGTCCTTTGCCGGATAACATAATTAACGTTCATATAGGGCCATACTTTCCCCTCCCAATTGTACATTATAATAGAAGTACCCTTATCACAGTCATATATTCATAAGACGGTAACTTGTAACACCCCGGCCCAAACCTGATCGGGTGCGGTTACTTATGATAGCTCACCAGGTTGTGTATATGGCCCACAGATCAACACGGGTCCTTTATAGCGCATTTTGTCCTCACTCATGCGCATCCCGGAAACCTTCCCAGGAGGTCACCCATCCTAAGACTACTCCCAGCCAAGCACGCTTAACTTTGGAGTTCTTTCGCATGGATGACCATAAAAGAAGGTTCACTTTGTTGATATGAGTAGTACCTCCAATCTCTTTAAGCACTATTCATTTAAGCCTATCACTGGACCTCTTCAACTACAATAGGGTGTTACAGTTACCCCCACTTAAAGAACGCAACGTCCTCGTTGCGCCTGGGAGCATAACCGCTAACCCAGAATCATCCCCCGCTAGGTGGGTGATCACAATGGAGCGTATAACAACTGCCTCTAGGAGCGTATAACAACTGCCTCCCATCACCACACGGTTGCAGAGTTTCTCTTATACCACTTGTAACACCCCGGCCCAAACCGGGTCGGGAGCGGTTACTTATGATAGCTCACCAGGCTGTGTACATGGCCCACAGATCAAAACGGGTCCTTTATAGCGCATTTTTTCCTCACTCATGCGCATCTCGGAAACCTTCCCAGGAGGTCTCCCATCCTAAGACTACTCCCAGCCAAGCACGCTTAACTTTGGAGTTCTTTCGCATGGATGACCATAAAAGAAAGTTCAGTTTGTCGATATGAGTAGTACTTCCAATCCCTTTAAGCACTAGTCATTTAAGCCTATCACTGGACTTCTTCAATTTCAGTGGGGTGTTATAAACTAATATAACATGTGAGCAGTATAACAATCATAAGATGAAATTGACGATAAAACTAATATAACATGTTATTTCTAAAATCTTATTTCAAATGTAAACAATTACTTATATCGACAAAGGGACCCGAAATCATACCTTATTTCTTTTAGAGAGAATTAGTGGTATAAATGAAATTTTATAAAACACTTATCGCTTTTCTTATTAGTGTACGTATTCGAGTAAGACGATATACGAACTCGTAAAAATGTTATCAAATAGTAATGCAAAAATTACTATTTATAGTAAGAGGAATCTTAGCCATTAAGAAACCCATTTGGCTAAGAATTCCTTATTGAAGTGCACGTAGATTAGGTAGAAAAAACCTGGCATGCTATGATGCCATATTACATGACATAAGACACGTGGCCTTTAGTGCCAATCAACAGCCTCATCTCGTTATCTCATGTACCCATCTTTCCGATATTAACTATATTTCCGTATTAGCGGATAATATATAGGAAAAAAATATATCATAAGGGTTAATTAATAATATATACTCTCACCCTTAATCCTTGTGCCCACAACAAAGGGGAAGAAGATAACAAATTAGAGGAAGTATATAATTTTTTTTTCGGGATATTACACTTAGGGCGTACCAAATTTGTTTGGCCAAAGTACATCCGGAAATCTGGTTAATCTCTTGTTCACCAATGCCATATTGAAATATGGACATGGCTTTAGAGTTCTTTTCGACCTTTCTATTGTCAGCCTCGATATACTTGTCTTCGCTTTTTGTGGTACTAGTGCCATCAGCATTAGTGACCGTGATAGCAAGGGGACCATTTTGAATGATCAACCAACATTCACAGTCCGCACCTTTGACATAGTGCTCCATGCAATGTTTGCACCAGGCATAGTTTTCTCCCTTAAATATGGGTAACTTAGTGCGTGTGTTTTGAATCGTTCATAACTATGGGTTCAACTCTTTGGTTTTAACCAATATCAAGAGCACGAGGCTCTGATACCAATTGAAGAGTTAGGAACGATAAACACCTAAGAGGGGGAGGGGTGAATTAGGTATACCTTTTTAAAAAATTATTCTTAACTTAGTTAATTGATAACTTAAGTGAAGAACATTGTAGTGCAAACCTTAAGAAACTTAATAGATTATAAGTTCACAAGATGGTACAACAGTCTTATGTCACATTATTGATGACTGTGACACAGAGATGGAAATATGTATGAAAGAGATAATACAAAGTAAGAGAATGTAAAAGGAAATGAACAAACAAACAAATGATGTTTTAAAAATTGGTTCAGCCTCTACTCCGAGGCTTACGTCCAACCGTTATTTTATTGCTTGTTTAGAAATTTACTCAAACAACTAAACCCTTACAATGAAAATAACTCGTCAATCTACCCCGATTGCACTCAAACTTAAAGCTACTCTACTTCAAGAGTTTATATGTTCTATCTCACAGGTTTACACAGTCTTTGAATCTCAAGGGTTCACTTAATGACGATGGAGATCACGATTAAGACATAAACACGAGAATCATGGAACAAACTCATTATGTCACAGTGTACGAACTTATACTTGGACGTTTACAGCTTTTGAAAACAAACGAAAACTTTTAAATAAGAAAAACGTTTTGCAAATACTTAAAGAATAAAGCCTTAAATGCACAAATGATTTGCAAGTTTTCTCAATAAATACTTTGGAAAGTCTTGAGAAAAAATGATGGTAAGGCTCACTATTTATAGTGGATTTCACCATCTAATAAGTACAACTTAGATTAATTAAATCCATTATAAAATAGGTAGCATTTGAGTGATGGTAAGTGTTAGGTTTTAGAATAAAGCACAAGTCTTTAATCAAAATCAGGAAACTCTTCTCAAAACACTCAACATGTGACACTTTACCAAATTGGCCAAAAACTTTTGAAGCTTTAGAACTTTGACAAGTTCAACCTTACCATTTTGGTAAAAAGCAAATGCACAAATCTAGAGGATTTAACAATGGAGATTTGTGATTTTAATTTTCATATTTGTTTTCAAACTTTTATAATTCAAATGTTAAAACTTTGAAGATATGAAATTTGTAAATATTTCAACACTTAAATATTTCGTATAAAAGTTCCTCCATACGGTAGTATCAGAAACCACGGTACAACGCACTGTTGCATGGTTTTGCAGCCACTTGACTTAAATGAGAATGTTACACTTACTCTTACACTTTCGACTAAGGCTAGGGGACATATCATTGTCTTGACTTTATGTTGACTTCATCTTGATCATGCTAAGCCTTCTTGAGAGTCCGTTTGATTGCTTCAATCATTAAGCATCTCTAACTAAGAACAAACAATCAAATAACAAGGAAAACTTGGCATCATCAACCAAGTGTATTCTAATAAAAAGTATTATAACTTTTTTTTAAGCTACTAATGTGTGTCAAGCAGAGGCGGAGCTAGTATGGTTGAGGGGTAGAACCCGCTGCCTTAATGAAAAAAAAATAGTTGCAACGACGAAGTTTTGCTATCCTGAATCACAAGTATAATAAAACGCGTATTCCGAACATTAATACTAAGAGTGTCTCAGCGCTTAATGTATCAGCATTCTAACCAACATGTTAGAGGTTCGAATCCCACCATTGCCAAGCTGCTTTATGTTCAATTATAATATGAAAGATTAACCCGTGATGTAGTAATGGGTAAGCTTAAACCTTAAGCTAGAATCGAAATCATTGTCGACAACTAAAAAACCTAGATAGTATCCCACGCTTCGCTCAGCATATTTTAAAATTTTATTATTATAATTGAAGAAAATAATATAATTCATATATGACCTTTAATATTTTTACTTATAAAAATTTTAAAAATAATTTTTTCTCAATATTTTTTTTAAGGTTTAATTTCAATGTTTTAAAATAGAATACATACAATTTAGTTAAAACAAATAAGTGATAATTTATAAAGAATCAATGTTTTATATAATAAATAAATCTGTGACTGGTCAAATATCATATTAATTAAAATAAAATTTATTCAGATAATGCAACAATCAATATTAAGTTCTAAAATTAGATATATTATTTCACGATACATTATGTTCCAAATCAATTAATAATTGTTCAAATTGATGTGAAAATAATTTTATGTAAATTTTATTTTTTTTATGTATAAAGTGTAATATTTATGTATCAAACATATAGGATCCAAACTCAACTTATTCAAATATTTTGATTGTGTCTTGCATGTGCTATGTGTCAAACATATCTATGAAAAAATTCCACCTTTTATTTTTTTAAATTACTATATATAATGATGTTTAAGAGTTTGTATGTAAATAAAATAGGTTGAACTTTCTTAGATATTATTTTTTAATGTTTAATTTCAAGGTATTTAAAAGATAACATATAAATTATTTAACTAAAAGTAATATTTAGTTAGTTATAATTAATATTTTATACTTGAAATATACATATTTAATTGATGTTATTAAAGAAAAATGTAACGTGTTATCTACTTTTTCATGTCGTTTATAATACTATATATTACTTTATAATCATTACTTTTATTTTGATTATTCATATGCACTCGCGATCACTATGTACATATATACCCCGTACACATACTCGTTATCACACTATTTAAACCTATCAAAATCTCATATGTATTCAATTTCTTACAATATATTTTTTTCATTCCCAAACTATAAAAACTTATCTCTAGTAGCTAGACTTCTTTGAATTTCGTTTTTAAATAAATACAATGACTCTTGTAAATATATTTTTCTTAATGGATTTAATGGTCTATGTTTTATAACCTTCTCAAAATATTTTTTTACGTAAATGTAAAATATTGTGAGACACTCACTTTAGTTATCTCTACATATCAAAATATTTCAATAAATATAATGAAAATTATACTCAATTGGAAGCATTTTTCGCAATTAACGTAATTATTTACATTTTATAATTTTTATTAAAATAATTTTTTAATAAATTAGAATCAAATCACCGTAATTATTTAATGTAATTTTATAATAAGATTTATTAAACTATAATTAATATTTTGCTGAGATTTATACAGCATTTATTATGTTCATATTAAATGATTTGCTGTAATTAATACTTGTCATTAAGGCCGCTGAATATGACACGTGGTGCATCCACGTTTTTTTATTTATATATATATATATATATATATATATATATATATATATATATATATATATATATATATATATATATATATATATATATATATATATATATATATATATATATATATAGTAATAAGATCAAATGAGTCCTCCTCTTACATGTGAGTCCATAAGTCCCATTATGGGCCATTGGATCTTGGAAATGGAGGGCTAAAATGAGAACAAAAAAATTAAGGTTAATGCTCTAATTTTGCCATATTCCTCTAATTTTCTCATTAACTACATTAATCCTTCTCATCTTTCATTCACCAACTCATTATCACATCTCCTCATTCTCTCTCTATATCTCACTTCTCCATATTCTCTCCAAAAAAAACCAAGAAAAAAAAACCCAAAAAACCAAACAAATAAAAAACCCAAAAAAATCCAAATAAATCATTTACTCATCTTTTCCTCATTCACCATCCACCTACCACCACCAACCGGAAACCACCACAGTCGCCAACCGCCACCGCCGCCGCCACCACCACCGCCGCCGCCGCCGACGTCATTTTTTTTTTTTTTAACTTGATGTTTGGGTGTTCTTTTTATTTTTTTTGTTGTTTTTTTCTCCTTATATCGTCTTGCTATATACTATTGTTTTAAATTTGTGAGTTTTTTTTAATTTTAATCTTAGATCTACTAAAATAGATCAATTTTCATTGAACCGTTTTTTTTTTCATTTCCGCTTTTTTTTTTTCAATTTTGATGTTTTGGTATTTTTTTTCCGGTTATTGACATTCTTACAAATTATAGTGTGATTTTAGTACTAAATCAATTAGTTATGAAATCTCATTTTTTACTTTTTTCTTGTTGATATCACTTTGTTAATATCCGTCTTGTTATATATATTTGCCAAATTTCGTATTTAAAATTTTCTCTTGGTATTGTGTGATTTAGGATCTATTAAACTTACTTGTTCGGTTAAAATTACACTTTTGTCCGTTAAAATTACACTTTTTTCCGTTAAAATTACACTTTTTTCGGTTTAAATCACAGTTTTTTTCCTGTTAAAATTACATTTTTTAACGTTAAAATTACACTTTTTTCTGTTAAAATTACACTTTTTAACGTTAAAATTACACATTTTTTCGTTAAAATTACACTTTTTTTCGGTTAAAATTACACTTTTTCCCGTTAAAATTACACTTTTTTCTGTTAAAATTACACTTGTCTTCATTAAAGTTACATTTATCTCTATTATTAAAGTTACACTTATCCCTACTAAGGTTACCCTCTCAATGACTAAAGTACACTTTTGGACTAAAGCTAGAACAATTTGGACTGAAGTTACACAAATTTGGACTAAAATTACACAATTTGGACTAACTAATGGAGTTATTTGTAAATTGTAACTTACACAATTTGGACAAAAGATACACAAATTTGGACTATAGTTATACAATTTGGATTACACTTTTGTGGACTAAAATTAAACTCATAAAACGATAAAAGATATACACTATCAATGTACTAAAGTTACACTTTAGTGGACAATGATTGAAATTGCACAATCTCAATGACTCAAAACAAATGAATTGGGTTACTTTAGTCCAAATTGTGTATTTTTACTCTAAATTTAGTCGCAAATAGTGTTATTAGTTCAAACAAATTCAAATTTATTCGTAAATAGTGTATTTTCAGTCCAAAATTGTATTTTTAGTCCAAATTTAGTCGTAAATAGTGTATTTTTAGTCCAAATTGTTCAATTAGTCCAAATTAGTTAGTCCAAATTGTCCAAATTAGTTAGTCCAAATTGTCCAAATTAGTCGAAATTAGTTAGTCCAAATTAATGTAACTTTAGTCCAAGAGTATAACTTTAGTCATTGTGAGCATAACCTTTAAGAGGAAAAAGTGTAATTTTAACGAAAAAAAGTATAATTGTAACAGGAAAAGGTGTAATTTTAACGAAAAAAAAGTGTAGTTTTAACAGAAAAAAGTGTAATTTAAACGGAAAAAGGGTAATTTTAATGAAAAAAAAGTGTAATTTTAACTGGAAAAAGTGTAATTTTAACGAAAAAAAGTGTAATTTTAATGAAAAAAAGTGTAATTTTAACAGAAAAAAAGTGTAATTTTAACAAAAAGTGTAATTTTAACGAAAAAAAGTGTAATTTTAACAAAAAAAAGTGTAATTTTAACAGAAAAAACTGTAATTTTAGCAGGGAAAAGTGTAATTTTAACAAAAAAAAGTGTAATTTTAACAAAAAAGTGTAATTTTAATAGGAAAAAGTGTAATTATAACTGCAATAAGTGTAATTTTAACCAAAAAAAGTGTAATTGTAACAGAAATAAGTGTAATTGTAACAGAAATAAATGTAATTTTAACAAAAAAAGTGTAATTTTAATAGGAAAAAGTGTAATTTTAACGAAAAAAGGTAATTTTCATAGAAAAAAAGTGTAATTTTAATAAAAAAAAAGTGTAATTTAATGGAAAAAAGTGTAATTTTAGTGGAAAAAAGTGTAACTTTAATAATAGAGAAAAATGTAATTTTAGCAAAAAAAAGTGTAATTTTAATAGAGAAAAGTGTAATTTTAATAAATAAAAGTGAATGGTGGTAGATTTGAAAAAATATATAACAAGACAAAATTTGAAATACGAAATATATAACAAGACCATATCTAGGACGAAGGAAATTTGAAAAAAAAAAATCAAGAAAACGCGTAACTTGAGAACTAGAAAGTAAACACAAATGGTATCACAAAGCAAATTTGAAAAAAAAAAATTAATCAAAAATAATCAACCGTGTAACTTAGATGGTGGGTGGGTCACCCTCAACTCCCAACCATGTACACAAAATCAACTCCCAACCATGTACACAAAATCAACCGTGTAAAAAAAATTCAAAAAACAAATAGAAAAGAAAAACAACCCGCCACCCTCAACCCTCACCACAACCAGCAACAACAACAAATCGACGGTGGTTCATCATGACGGCGTGAGATGGCGGCGTCGATGTATGGCGGCAGATCTGAAAATAAATAAAAAAGAGAAAGGAGAATGTGGTGTATGTGTGGCGGTGTGGCGGTGTTCAGATGGGACCAACGCCATGCTGGTGGCGGATTCTGGTGGCGTGCGCGGTGAGTACTGTGGTGGTGGTTTTCAGATCTGGGAGATGAGGGGAGAGAGGAGATCGAGTGTTGTAGTGTTGTGGTGTTGGTGGCCGAAAGGAGGAGTAGAGGAAGTGGTTGTGGTTATGGTTGGCGGCAGATCTGGAATGAGGGTGAGGGAGTCGAGGTGATGGCTGGTGAGGGCGGTAGTTGGGGTGGAAGATGGTGGGGGGTGGTTTCGGGTTGGTGGCCAAAAGGGTGGTGTCGTGGGGTCGGCTGGTGGTAGCAGTGGTGGGTGTCGAGTTTGGGGTGAGGGGAATTTTTTTGGGTTTTTTTGGGGTTTTTTTGGGGTTTTTTTGGGTTTGTTTTGGTTTTGTTATTTAGAGAGAATGAGAGGAAATGAAAGTTGTGAAACTGAATGATTAGTGAGGGATGAGGGAGTGGGTAAAGAGAGGGGATTAAAATGAGAAAGGGATTATTAGGAATGATTAGGGAGGAAGATTAGGTAGATGCATTTCTAGCCCTCCATTGAGATGCAATCTCCTCCCTCCATCCCCTTCATCCTAAGGCCCTTAGAAGGACTAAGGGACTCAATTGATGTAAGGGACTTAGGAGAACTTCACACTATATATATAAGATAAGTTGTTGAATTGTAAAATGAAAGCGTTGAGCAATTATATTTGTAGCGTTTGTTTGATAGTTGGTTGTGAATTTGTAAATCTATTTTATACATTGTTATGCAAGACATATTTTGGATTTCAATTTTTTAATCATAAGTTTAATATACCCGCTACCCTGGATATGATTTCTTGGCTCCGCCCCTGCCAAGCGGTAACAAAGGGTAGCGGCCGCTACTCCAAACCCGAAAAAATAAAAGAGAAAGATGACATTTTGCTACCCGTACTAATGGCTGTAATTAAGTATAACTCTAAGTAAAACTGTAATGTTAGCAGCATGTTGTGTGTGTTGGAGTGCTAAAGTCATGAGCTTATTTTCCCTCACCTTAACCAACTCGTGTTCGAGCCTAACAAGAAGCATTTGTTTTTTTACATCATTTTCTATTTACTATTCACTAAATACTCCGTACTTAATACTACTTATTATATACGACTACACTATTTTACACATTATTACTTGTTACATCCTCTGTTTCAATCATTATTTACCTATTAAATCAAACATAAACAAATAATTAAGACGATTACAAGTTGAGGCCTTTTTATAGTAATACCTTAACGTAATATCGGTATACGAGTTGTTCACTTATATATAAAGGGTCATCAAACATGCTAAATTACAACTCCCTCCGCAGTAGGAGCTGAGGCAAGGGGCCATAGCTCACACAACCCTGAGAGTAGACAGGTTCAGGCAGACACCACACCCACCCAAATCCAAGCACCAAAGAGATTCACCAGGTTAAGCCACCAGCTGCCTATATAGCCAGTTGGGGTTAGTCCTAACTGAGGTCAAGGAAGTCCATCATCCAAGCCAGGGAGGTCCAGCAGTTAGATCAAAGCTAAGGAAGTCCAGTTCAAAATTTTCAGCTAAGAAAACCAAGCTCAAGGCAGGCCACATGTAAGCAAAAAGCATAAAGCAACATTTCCATTTCTAATTAGATAATTGGGAAGCTGTCACCATCAAGATGAGCAGTTTTCTCCTAAGAGATAGCCACAACAGAACAAAGAGCCTTTACTTGGTCAACTAAACAACAAAGCAACAGAAAACCTGCACCAAGAATAGAATGGCCTTGATTTATTTCAGACTGTTTTACCTCCTCCAGCTTTTATTTTCACCTTTCCTTACATTTCCAGTTTGTAAAATATTTAGTTGTAATTTGTACTCTAGTTGGATGTAATCCTGGCCCTTGCATGAAAAGGAGATCGAGCTGTAACCTAAGGGAGAGGCATTTATAAGGACCATCTCCTCAACTGTTTGAGACAGACTTTTGGAAATTAAAAACAATATTGGCCTGAGATGACCATTAACCATTTCTAAATCTCAGTTAAATTGTGTTAATCTGTAGTTAAATTGAGTCGGACTTGATTAGTTAGTTTGTGGTAATATGTGTTGGAGCTTGTGTCCTCCATAAATTAGTGTGATAACATTTGTAAATCTCTTACAGGTTCACAAGGGTATACTTCGTATATTTAATCAGTTGATTAACGTTTACCTAATAACGGTTGGCTTGCTAGAAAGTTTGACGTTATTATCATACAGATGGCGGTGATCAACTGGTCCCTAAAGGTCACACCTATAGAATGTGTTTGAGAGATGTGATTATAGAAATATGATCACATTGATGCCTAATATGACTAAACAGTTAGTCAATGTGTTGATGAGACAATTATTTAATGAAGATTAAATAATATTAGTTGAGACGAATTAACTGTCAATTCGTAAATTGAATATAATAAGTTATATTTAATTAAATATATGTAATGTTAGCTTGACGAATTAATCATTAATTCGTAATTAAATGTAATCGGTTATATTTAATATCAACAAGATGAATGTGTCATAGTGGTAATAGTGAGGGTACACAAACCAAGAGGTCATGGGTTCGATCCTTACTAGATGACAATTTAACACATTTTATACATTTTTGGAATAACCAAAATAAGGAAATAATACTCCTTATTTCGGTTATATAGGCCGAAAATAAGGAAGAAAATATCTACCCTATTACTAACCTAATTCACGGTTTAAGTAGGTTAGAGGGAGATTATTTTTAGACCTAATTTTTCTACTCATTCTCTTGCCTCTTCTCATCAGTAAAAAACACAAAAACCTAAATTTTTACAGAAAATTTTGGATCGATTCTAGCATAATCAAAGGGCATATCTCATATCGTCTTGAGTGCAACTGATAGGCGGATATCTATTTTGATATTGTTCTTAGGCCGTATTTGCTAGGACCGAAGGTTAATTCTGAATCATTTACTTTTGTTTATGTATTTTATTTTATGACTAGTGATCGTCTTCATTAAATTCGTTATAATCCTTAATAATAAGGGAAGTATACAGATAATTTCTCACAAGTGGTATCAGAGCCAAGGCCACGAATTTTAATCTGATGATTTTCATAAAATTGTTTGTAAACAATAATTAGGGTTTGCGAGAAAAAAAAATGTAATCGGCTGGATTGTTTTTTGAGCCGTGGATTGCGAGAAAAACAATAATCTGATGATTTTCATAAAATCTGATGATTTTCATAAAATTCTTGTTTTTTTCCATTCGGTTTTTGCTGAAAAACCGAGAAAAGATTACGGCCTGTTTTTGTTTCTTTTCAGTTTTACCGAGAAAAGATAAAAAAAAAAAAAAATTCCTGTTTTGTTACTGTTCACGACAGGGCTGTATAAATAAAAAAAATAAAAAATAAAAAAAAATATCTGTTTTTTTTTTTTGGGTTTTGCCGAGACAATAAAAAAATAGTCTTGTTTTTGTTTTGTTTTGGCAAATTAATTATTGTGAAGCGGTTCATAATTATAAGATACCTAATTATTTTAAAGCAGTTTAAAATTTTGACGGATTGAATTCATATTACAAGTTTAATGTGAATTAAGATTAAATTTATAGTGATTATCGAGGAATTGTCACTTAATTTGATCAATTAAATAGGTGGTTTGTAAAATTAATCTACATAATTAAAGAATTATGTCTTGTATGTTTAATTTATTTTTAGTTGATGCATTTTACTTTAATTTTGTTGAATGAATCGATTGAATGAATTTATTTACGTATTTATTTTTGCAATCGGTTGTAATTTGTAATACTTAGTGTGGCCTTAGTCAAATTATGTTTTCGTAATGATGGAAACATGATTTTTATGTAATTATGAGATCTCGAATCTCCTTTATTTTTAGTTTTGGGTTTTGAAATTACATTGTAATAAATAGGTTTATTATGTAATTTTAATTATTGTAATTTCAAAGAAGACTAAAGATGGAGATTGGAGCTCACTCCCGCTACATGGATCAAGATGGAACATCAAGACAAGGTTCTCGGGTCCAAAGATGGATTCCAAACTTGTATTTATTGTTCATTTTGATAGGATAGGCCACACTAGGACTTTTAATGTTTTTACGTTTTCATTCTTATTGCTTTTCTTTCACATGTTAGTTTATGCATCATATTCCGCCTAAAACCAAACCACCTATTACTTAAATGCATGGAAATTGACTCATATAGGTTGTATGTTAGTTTTCATGGACATACAGATGTCACAGTCTTTTAAGCCATCACCTTAGTTTATTCATTCTCGCATGCTAGATATTAGTTCACTTAAAATGAATTAAAATAAAGATGATGGGATCTTCCTCTAAAACGAAATTGAGATTAGTCTTTATAAGGGCAAACAACTATGAATCCCTTCTTCGTCGGTAGGCATAATATGACCCCTTCTACGTTGGGTAAGTAGTTGTGTTGACTTAGTTTACCTCAACATCATAGTCTGAAGAGTTTCTCGTGATTATGATGGACTAAAGATAAAATTTACAGAAATTTATCGACCAAGAATTCTAACGATAGAATTAGCTAAAAGGTTAGCTTATCAATTTACAGAGAACTGAGTCTTGGGATCATTTATAAAATTCTTGAGGGAGGTCAATTGTATAAATGTTTTGAGTCTTCGCGTTTTGACAGTAGTTCATTAGACTTAAAAATATAAACGATGCACATGCTTATTATTTTTATTCTTCTTCTCGCAGTGTAGAATACGATTATTTTTCATAATACGGTTACAACGAAATGGCTGGAAATAACGCAATCCCAATGCCTAGTGCCACACTTGATCGCGTCCCTGGTGAAAGTATTCATGGACCGGATGAATCGGTTCACACGTCCGAAAAATTATGGGTCCAACTTTGCGGATCGGGAGGCGGCACTACGGAATGTCGCCATTCCGACGGTAAGCTCAAGTACTTAATCGAGCCAATACCGGTCAACCCAGGCCCCAATGTAGGAGTCAACGAGACACTCGCTTATAGTGATTTCGTTATGGAAGCGGGTGCGATAAAGAACGTACTCATCTTTGCAATGGAAACCAATTTGCAGAGACGCTTCATTGCCCAAAGTGCAAACAAGATTTTCACTACGCTCACTAACGAGTTCTCAAAAGCACTGAGAATCGTTACATATGAGCATACCTTTCGCTTCTTTGATGCGAAACTCCAGAAGGGCCAACCGGTTAGCCCACACATTCTTCACATGATTGAGAATGTCGAGAAGTCGGAGGCACCGAATTGTAAAATCGGTGAGAGCATTGTCATTGACCGAATGCTTCATTCTCTTCACGATGGTTTTGCCCTTTTCGGGCGAACTACTACATGAATGACTTGAAAAAGAGTCCTCATGAGCTACACTCCCTTCTCGTACAGACCGAGAAGGATATGAAATTGAGTGGGAGCATGATGCAGGATGTTCTCACGATTCACAACAAGGGTAAAGGTAAGGGCAAGGCTCATGGCGACCTAGCTGTAGGTAAGCCAAAGTTCAAGAAGCCAGAAAACGGTAAGAGTGCGCCCGGTGAGACTAGTGGCTCACAGGGCAAGGCAAAGAGCAAGGGCGGTGACATTGAGTGCCACCATTGTCACAAGACTGGACATTGGAGGAGGAATTGTCCCGTGTACCGTGAGGACATCAAAGCAGGCCGCGTCGTTCCTGTTGGTATGTCATCTTATATTCATATGATTGAGATTAACCATACAAGTTTCGGAACTTGGGTACTTGATACTGGTTGTGGTTCTCATCTGTGTAATCATTTGTAGGGCCTAAAGAACATCATACCTCTCGAAAAAGGTGATGTGGACCTGCGAGTTAGGAATGGAGCACGAGTTGCTGCTGTCTCGAAGGGAACATATGTAATCCAACTCCCTAGTGGTTTTGAGTTATTTTTAAATAACTGTTACTATGTACCCAGTTTGTCTAAGAACATTATTTCTGTTTCCTTACTTGCTAAAGACGGTTTTGCATTTTCAATAAAGGATAATAGCTGTATTTTCTCTTTCAATGAAATGATTTATGGCAAAGCAGTTTCCATGAATGGAATTTATATCTTAGACCAAACCACAAAAGTATTACACGTGAATAATAAGAAAATAAAGGTTGGTGACAAAGATCAAACCTATCTATGACATTGTCGAATGGGACACATAAATGAGAAACGCGTGAAGAAACTCGTCGATAATGGGACTATTCCCGCATTCGATTTTTCTACATATGGCACATGTGAATCATGTCTCATCGGCAAGATGACTCGAATTTCCTTCAAAGGTGTTGGAATGCGCGCTAGTGACCTATTAGGACTCATACATACTGATGTTTGTGGACCTATGTCAATTACCGCTAGAGATGGCTATAGATATTTTATCACTTTCACGGACGATTTGAGTAGATACGGTTATGTCTACTTAATGAAGCATAAAAGTGAGTCCTTTGAGAAATTTAAGGAATACCAGAACAGGGTACAGAACCAACTGGGTAGAAAGGTTAAAGCACTCCGTTCAGATCGGGGTGGCGAATATCTTTCAAATGAGTTTGATCAACACCTGAAAGACTGTGGAATCGTTTTGTAGTTAACTCCACCTAGAACACCTCAATTGAATGGTGTGTCCGAACGGAGAAATCGAACCTTACTTGATATGGTTCGATCCATGATGAGTCACACGGTAGTGCCTGATTCATTATGGGGTTTTGCTCTTTGTGTTTGCTCTTATACTTAACCGAAGTCCGTCTAAAGCTGTCGACAAGACTCCATATGAAATGTGGAAGGGAACGGTACCTAACTTGTCCTTTATTCGAGTTTGGGGCTGCGAGGCTTATGTCAAGTGGAGACACGAGGATAAGCTCGGCCCGCGATCGGTCAAGACATAATTTATCGGTTATCCAAAAGGAACATTTGGTCATTACTTCTATTCGCCTATCGAACATCGAGTTTTTGTTGCGGCTAGTGCGACGTTCTTAGAGAAAGAATTTCTCGAGAACAAGACGAGTAATAGAACCTTCGAGCTGTCGGAGATTCCAGAACCAACAACCAAGGAACATATGGAGGAAGTTGTTCCTCCAACTGATCATACGGTTAATATTCCTGAGGAACCTAGGAGGTCGGGTAGAGTCTCTCATCCTCCAGACATACATTGGTAAGGTCGAGGAGAATGACGTTTTACTCCTAGAGAGTAATGAACCCGTTACCTATAAAGGTGTTGTGACCTGTTCCGACTCAAAGCTATGGCTCGAAGCCATGCAATCCGAGATGGACTCCATGTATGAGAATAACGTATGGGATCTAGTTGATTTACCTAATAAGGTAAAACCTCTACAGTGCAAATGGCTTTACAAAATAAAGCGTTCTGTAGACACTCAACCAGATACCTATAAGGCACGACTTGTGGCAAAAGGTTTCACTTAAGTGCACGGATTGCATTATGATGAGATTTTTGCACCTGTAGTCATGCTACGTTCCATTCGGATAATCTTAGCGATAGCCACATTTCATTATTATGAAATTTGGCAAATGGATGTGAAAACCGCCTTCTTAAGCAGTTATTTGGAGGAAGAGTTGTACATGGTGCAACCCGAAGGTTTCATAGATCCTGAACATCCTAAGAAAGTATGCAAGCTTAAGCGCTCCATTTATGGACTTAAGCAAGCTTCTCGGAGTTGGAATCATCGTTTCGACCAGGTGATAAAAGAGTATGGTTTCACTCGATTGGTCGAAGAACCATGCTTATATATCAAGTCGAGTGGGAGCAAGATTGTATTCTTGATATTGTATGTTGATGACATACTCTTGATTAGGAATGACATTCCTCTCCTATCTTCGGTTAAAGAATGGTTGAAGAACCATTTCCAGATGAAAGATCTGGGTGAGGCACAGCGCATTTTGGGAATCCGTATCTACCGAGATAGATCACGACGGACGTTATCACTTAGTCAGGAGTCTTATTTGGATAAGATTCTTGAGAAGTTCAGTATGACCAACTCCAAGAAGGGGAACCTTCCAATGACGACTGGGATGCGAGTTGAGCAAGTCTCGATCACCCACGACGCCTTTGAAGGGATTGAGCGCATGAGTCGTGTTCCTTATGCATCTGCAATAGGATCGATCATGTATGCCATGATATGCACACGTCCAGACGTGGCATATGCATTGAGTATGACGAGTCGATACCAAAAGACTCCAGGTGAAACACATTGGATAGTTGTCAAAAACATCCTCAAGTACCTACGGAGGACTAAGGATTTGTTAGGTTCATATACCTATTATTAGACTCCTCTAATAGTGAACTAATTAACTTGTTAATTATTTGTTCTTTAGATCTAGTGCATGCATAACAAAATGAAAGATTTATTAGAAAAACAATGTTCCTTACATTGTTGGTTGGTTCGAAAATTTGGGCACAAGTAAGGTCACCTTCCTTCACTTGTTCTTGAGCTTATAATGATGGATGATCCTCCTAAGACTCCAAGTTTAGAAGCCACTCCAATAAATTGCACCCAAGATGAATCCCAAAAATCTCTACTAATATTAACTAGATATATATTAGAAATATTACCTTAATAATACTAATATTCTTATATTACTACTTCTAGTAATAGATTTTGTGTATTAGTATTTATTGAGAGCTTTTTATGAATTTTGCATGTGAGAAAGCTAGAGAGATATAAGCATTTACTAGCAAAAACAAGAAGTAGTAAAATGAGCAACCAAATGCCCCTTTTATCTAGCCAAAACCGGTGGCCTTTGGACAAAAGAGGAATCTTTTGTCTTTTGTTTTTACTCTTTGTTTGTGTAGGTAGTGTGTAGGATTTAAGCTTTGTAAGATATGTCATGGATAAGTCACTATCACACATTGTTATAACAAATGAACAAGACAAACTAGAGCATCTTTTGCTCTTGTCTTTGTCGAAATATTGGTCCTTTTATGGACCATTTTTGCCTTTTGTCATTTGTCCCACAAATGCTTATAAGTCATATGTTTAACTATCTTACATATTTAATTATTAATGTAATCATTTAACACTTAAATATTACAATTAATAATATAATATACACTCCACTTTTTGAGTAGTATACTACCATTATATCAATATATAATGGGTCCCATAATTACTAGTTAGTTAAAATTACAACCTCTTGTAACTTTAAATAACTAATTACCTCTACCTCAAAACTTATATTAATATCTCAACTAATTTAGTAATATAACACTTAATTAATAAATTTAATCTTTATTTAATCACATTAAAATAAGACGCAAAATTGCACTCCCATAATTAAGGAATTAATTAATTTGTATCGCATACAATTAATTAAATATCTATTTGGGCCTCATCCTATAGGTGTGACCTAAAGGGATCAACTGACCACCACCGTCACACGACAGTAATGTCAAACTCTAGTTAGCCAATCATTACCGATTAATGACGGTCGACCGATCATTGTATAAAGAATCATCCTCACGTATTCTTAATTTGAGATTTAATTATGATATTTAAATCATGTGATCGCACTATTGTTGAGGACACATTTTCCCACAATCTCCCACTTGTCCTCGACAAGTGTGCGTCACCAATTCTCTTGTCCTATTACAATCTCCCACTCAATGCAAGGTGTCTTACAGGTCGTACTTACATTTGATCATATCTTGAGTGGTTTTCTCGATCTGGAGATTAACTGTCTGAACGGAATTATCTATCAAAGATACCTTCCGAGCGTGGCCACGCATTTCCAGTTAACTACTCCTCGAGTGGCCTTGAGATTTCAAACAACCCTGACAAGGGGTGGACAATTCCTATCGCCTTATTCCCTTCGTTCAGCCACAGTCCATCATAACCCAAAATATACCCAATTTGACCTCATTTAAGAAATCGTAGAGTATAAATCAAAGCTAATCAGAAGTTGTGCCAACTTGGGCGAATAGTCTCTAGTCAAAAGAATTGACTCATAAGAATACTATAGTAGCTCTTGCCACGACCAGGCTTTATGAATTACCAGAACTCTATAAGCGGTCACTGCCCGACAGATTGTCCCATACAGTCTGCCTATGTGATCGACTAGTCATCCCATATGACTCTATGACACTTGAACTTGCCATCAATCGCATCACACTCTAGTCACTTCGAGACGTCACCTCATATAAGTAACTAGGGGCCAATACCATGTCAATCCAGTTCACTTTAATGGGGTTCAATTTGTCTCTACAACCCATTCGGATACGACAAGGTAGCGGGTGAGTTTAATAAAACTCAAACGATAAATGTGATTATCACATATGAATAGTCGATACACTATTACTACTTCATATTCTATAATCTCTAGTGTATTAAAACACTTGTTAAAATGCAATACAAGCTTGGCAAGTGGATATACCCGATATCTGTATATTCCAACTTAATTAATTGCTATTTCCTTCCATTCAATGTTATCTCTTAATAACATGAATTTCTTTAAGTATATGTCTAGACTTCATAATAGACCCGAGCTCTTTAACTTGAAAGAAGCTCCCACTGTTATCGCATAACATGTGATAAAGTCATTTGAAGAGGGATTCACCCTTAATCCCTACCTTGACCATTTTATCATAATTTACTTAGATTCCTTTCGTAGATATTTGCAATGTGCGAAACTAAAACACTTTTCTTAGTTTCTTACTCCTTAGGCAATAACATTAGTTTAGGATTTCATCAAATCCTTTTAAGCTTGGAAACTAAAGTTTGTGCAACCCTTCAACACCTTAACTTAGTTTATCATCCAAACATATGTACAAGTTATCAATTGCACTCTAAGGCTTTCACAAGCCCATCTAATGGATTAACTTATTATTGATTCATAATATACCTAGCATATGGTACATCACAGCACGTGCGTCTGTTGGCATACATAATCGTTCTAATGGCGGAAACATTAGTAATCGATTTCATGTAATCAACAACTTAATGGGTTCAGTGAACGACTATGATTCCATCATAGTAATTCCACTTTCATCATCATGAATAAGCCATTCAACTTTGTTGTTGTTCAACAGATGCAAAATATCTTATCCTCATAAGACTCTCAACTCTATGCCAATATTCTCTCACATAGATTCAAAATCTAGAATACTTTACATCCCTTTCCATGTCTCCCAATCACTCTTGCCAGAAGAGAGAATTGGTACATTATTCTCAATAAGTAATATGTTATCAACATACAAGACATAGAGAAACAATTCTAGCTCCCACTTAACTTCATGTATATCATGATTCTTCAATCATGAGAATGAAACAATTCACTATAATCACATGAACGAAAAGTATAATCCTATAATGCTTGCTTAAGATCATCTTGTGATCACTTAAGATAGCTATGCATAATATGTTAGGATTCTTAGATCTTCATCTAAGGTTTTGTGTTTTTAAACATTTCCTTCTCTAAATTCCCATTTTAGAAAAGCGAATTATATTTGCCATTCTTCATTAAAATGAAATGCGGCAATTCCTAACACAATTTATCTTGATCAACATCTTCATGTAAATCTTATGCATTTAAGTACTCAAAAGCTCTATTCATTTTAAGGAGACACTTTCCTTTAAGTAAATCTACTTTCGAGTAACAATTTTCGGATTGTAATGCTTCGGCTCGAATGTAACATGGTCATAATACAATCACTTTCACAAAGTAATATTTTGAACAATAAGACATGTGCGAAAAACTCCCACTGAACTATGCTCTCATTCTATCTTCATAGACTATAGTTCAATACCAACTCCCACTCTATAATTCTATTACTTTCACAAAGTAACATTTCAACTAAAAGAGATGTTTGTGACGATTCAATCTACTCCCACTCTATCTCTCAGAAATACACCTAATTTCTTGAGAGATAGCTTTGTGAGTCACAAACATATATTTAACGGAGTATTAGGAGTTTTCCAAGACTATATATTAACTTTTAAAAGGCCATCCTAACATGGCAGCTAGATAATATACGAGTCTTATCCATGTCATCTGTTTAATAGACTCTCTATTCTAGGTATCTCATGGTTGACCATCCAATTAGAATAATATGTCCATTTGGTATCGTGAATTCCCTACTTGATGAGTTCAAAAAACTCATTACAACTTTAGAATTGATCTTATATAAGTAAGTTGTTACTTTAAGTAACAAAGGCATAAGGAGAATAAAATTCATAGCTTATGGACATATAATGATCCCATCATCATAATCGTCTAATCAATCAATTTAAGTTGTTTATCTAATGTTTCTCTACGCAAGTAATTAATGATGATGATTTTAGAACAAATAACATAATAAAACAAGTGATTTGGGTTGAAAACCAAATCACCAATATCCAAAATACAACCCGTGTTTAAAGGATACAACCCAATTTCCAAGTCACACAAGGAAATCAAAATAGTTCTAAAAACATGAAATTCATCATAAAATTAAAGACAAAGCAAATTAAAAGCCAAGCTTCCATTTGATCCATCACCATGGTCGGCTACTCTAGCTTTCCTCGTGATCCTCTAGACTTGCTTCTCCTTGCCTTTGTCCTTGCTAGGAGGGGGCCCTATTTACAATAAAAAGGGTAATCATCACAACTTGTATCACATACTAATTGAGATTGAAACATAAAAGATAGGGATAATTATATACCTACTGGAATAACCTTTCCAGCTTTGATGTCGCCAAGGTATTTCGAACAATTTCTTTTCCAATGTCCAACACCACAACAATAGTGGCACTTGTCCCCGGAGGGGGTACTGTACTTGGGCTTAGAGGTGCTTGCTTCATAAGTCTTAGTGTTCTGTTGGGAGTTCGCTTCTTTCCTTTTTCCCACTTTTCTTGAAGGTTCCTTTGCTCTTCTGATTGACATTGAGCACATCTTTGGTGGTGCTAACACTTAGCCCCATATCCCTTTCGGCTTGCACAAGCATTTTGTGCAACTCATCAAGGGAAACCTTCTTATCTTGCATATTAAAATTCACCAGGAATTGAACATATGCTTTGATTTTGTTGAGGGAATGAAGAATTCGATCAATTACAAGTTCATTAGGAATTTCCACCTTATGCATTTTTAAGGTCTCAACATGCTCCATCAACTTGAGCACATGAGGGCTCACCTTTTGGCCCTCTTTCATGTTAAGATCAAAAAATGCAGAAGCCGCCTCATATTGAATGACCCTAGGAGCTCGTGAAAACATGTTCACAAGCTTCATATAGATCTCATGAGCGGTGCTAATCTTTATAGCACTTCGTTGGAGTTCGGCCTCCATAGCAAAGATCAATACATTTTTCATTGCGGCCGACTCTCTTTGGTAAACCTCATAGGTTTGCCTAGCGGTGGGGGTGGACCTAGTAGTAATTTCAGTGGGAGCTGCCTCGGTAAGGTAACGAAGCTTGTCGTCACCTTGCGCGGCCAAGCGAAGTTGCGCGGCCAAGCGAAGTTGCGCGTCCCAATCAGCGAAATTGGACCCATTCTTTTCTAACTTACATCGATCCATGAAGGATCGGAGCCATGACACATTGGTAAGCGGGGTGGAACTAGTGGATGCGGACGCGTTTGGAGTTGCCATTGCGGTTGATTAAAACAAATTTTGACTACAAAATAGGAAATGAAGGAATTAATTATCATCTATCGTTTTAATAATACTCGTAAATTTAACTACAAGTATTGCATTTATATAGTGACCTCCACCCAACTACATAAATGATTCCGAGATCCAAATTCATATCAACTCGGGCACGGTGAGCCGATTCATCCCTTATTAATATAACTCGGTGGATTAACCTTTTAATCGATTCTACTTTTAGAACTCTCGGTCGATAAAAATTACTCTAATTCTCATCTTTAGCCCGGAACACATGCGACTACGGTCAACAATACTTCCGTTGAGCTCAATCCAAATTTCGATGTAATAACATTTTACTACCCCACTTCGCCAACGTAACAAGGTTTGTATTACGGTGAAGCCGGATTAACTCCCTCATGAAATTGGTACTTCATGGGTTTCTACTATTTGGTAAGGCTATTTCTCAATTTTTATATGTGAGAGGTCTTGTCAATTTATTATCTATCACGTTTTAAGTGAACTAAAGCGGTAAACTACGATAATTATAATTGACACGGTCGATGACTCGATATGATATGCAAGTGTTGTTATGGCGATTTGGCAATGCATGTAACATATTAAAAGAAATGCAAAGCAATAAATAAAATTCCTAGTATGGCCTTCCTAAAATAGAAAATCAAATAATCTATTACATATTCGGAAACCAACTCCCTTGGTCCCTTGAATCTTCAAATGGCACGCCTCCCAAGACACCGTCTTTGTCGGATCACCTTTCCGAATGGCACCGTCTTTGAAGAAGCTCCATAATTACAAATAATAATAAAAATACAAAACTATTCCTATTATACATTTATAAAATGGAAAAACTACTGAAAATAAAATAAAAGTGATTCGAGATCACATTAAATTACAACCGAATCAATATTCCCTTTCATTACGGGTAATATCGATTAAAACTAAGGCCATACTAAGATAAAATTACATAATTCAAAATTATATAAATAAAAGACATTCAACAATTGAAATATGCAGCATTATAATATGTACCTATCATGCAAAATCATGTGCCAAATCGCCCTATATAACTTATGTCGTACATATAACCCGGTTTCATGGAAATGCGTGATAATAACCTTTTAAAATCACTAATTAACACTTAAATCATATCTAAGCTCAAGTTAATTATCCTAACACATTTTAGGACTCAAAAATCAGTCAACACTAAATTTTTGACAATAATTCAACTTGATTTAATTTTATGCTCATTTTTGACCTTAAAATCATTATTTATATGAAATAAATCAAAATTAAATCATAAAAGTTTCAAAATTTGAATTTTAAATTTTTTTGACATTCTGGAATAAATCCATGACACTCATAATGTCAAAAACAATGGTTAAAATTTTCGAATTAATTTTGAGAAAATATAGTTGCATATTTATCGTATTTATCTCATAAAATGTATAAAGTATACGAAAATTAAACCAATAATTTTTACAACTTAAGATCTGATTAGTGGGATATTAATGCACCTTAAAATAATTTTCTCAAGCCATGCAATACGTTTTAGCTAATTTTTGCTAAAATAGTCACTATTTATGCCATTTTTACTCAAAAATCCATAAATCATGCTAAAGAAGATATTTAAATCTAAAAAATTACATACTCTCTGTAAATCTTGCATGTGACATCATATTAAAAGATCATGGCTTAATTCGAAATTTAATTATTTTTAACCATTTTACCTCTTTTAATCCATCTTTATCTCATAAAAATCATAAATCATGCAAAATTAATCAAATTAACTCGTCCTTTTACACACAACTTGTAAAATATGCATGTGAGGTCATATAAAGTTTTCAAGGTCAGAAACGAAATTTAACTATTTTTAGCGTTTTAATTCCCATTTTAGTCATAAAAATGTAATAAAATGACCAAAAATCCTTAAAATGAGCAATAAATTTCCATGAATCATAAAAATGACCTAAAAACATTTTAGGACCAGAATATATAACATGCATGGTGATTTCGTGACTTGTACTTACAAATCATAAATTTTTAAGTTTTATATGTTAACCTTTTAACTCGGAAAAACAATAACCGATTATGCATGCAACATCCTTATGCTCTGATACCACTTGTAAGGTTCATATACCTATTATTAGACTCCACTAATAGTGAACTAATTAACTTGTTAATTATTTGTTCTTTAGATCTAGTGCATGCATAACAAAATGAAAGATTTATAAGAAAAACAATGTTCCTTACATTGTTGGTTGGTTCGAAAATTTGGGCACAAGTAAAGTCACCTTCCTTCACTTGTTCTTGAGCTTATAATGATGGATGATCCTCCTAAGACTCCAAGTTTAGAAGCCACTCCAATAAATTTCACCCAAGATGAATCCCAAAAATCTCTACTAATATTAACTAGATATATAGTAGAAATATTACCTTAATAATACTAATATTCTTATATTACTACTTTTAGTAATAGATTTTGTGTATTAGTATTTATTGAGAGCTTTTTATGAATTTTGCATGTGAGAAAGCTAGAGAGATATAAGCATTTACTAGCAAAAACAAGAAGTAGTAAAATGAGCAACCAAATGCCCCTTTTATCTAGCCAAAACCGGTGGCCTTTGGACAAAAGAGGAATCTTTTGTCTTTTGTTTTTACTCTTTGTTTGTGTAGGTAGTGTGTAGGATTTAAGCTTTGTAAGATATGTCATGGATAAGTCACTATCACACATTGTTATAACAAATGAACAAGACAAACTAGAGCATCTTTTGCTCTTGTCTTTGGCCGAAATATTGGTCCTTTTATGGACCATTTTTGCCTTTTGTCATTTGTCCCACAAATGCTTATAAGTCATATGTTTAACTATCTTACATATTTAATTATTAATGTAATCATTTAACACTTAAATATTACAATTAATAATATAATATACACTCCACTTTTTGAGTAGTATACTACCATTATATCAATATATAATGGGTCCCATAATTACTAGTTAGTTAAAATTACAACTTCTTGTAACTTTAAATAACTAATTACCTCTACCTCAAAACTTATATTAATATCTCAACTAATTTAGTAATATAACACTTAATTACTAAATTTAATCTTTATTTAATCACATTAAAATAAGACGCAAAATTGCACTCCCATAATTAAGGACTTAATTAATTCGTATCGCATACAATTAATTAAATATCTATTTGGGCCTCATCCTATAGGTGTGACCTAAAGGGATCAACTGACCACCACCGTCACACGACAGTAATGTCAAACTCTAGTTAGCCAATCATTACCGATTAATGACGGTCAGTCGACTGTATAAATAATGATCCCTCACGTATTCTTAATTTGAGATTTAATTATGATATTTAAATCATGTGATCGCACTATTGTTGAGGACACATTTCCCAACAGGATTGGGTATTGACTTATGGAGGCGATACTAAGGTATGCTCATCGGTTACGCAGATGCTAGCTTCCAAACGGATCGAGATGATTCAAAATCTCAGTCCGGGTTCGTCTTCACTCTTAATGGTGTTGCGGTCAGCTGGAAGAGTTCCAAACAGAGTGTTGTAGCAGATTCTACTACTGAATCGTTGAATTATGATAAGCATGTAGGGCACGTTAATTCCATGGGAATTAAACGTGTTCCTGAGTTATAGTACTTGATTATGGATTTGATACATTATCTTTTTCATATGTTATTTATAACTTCATCGTTTTATATATAATATTTTGTTTTTCATGTGGTTTGTACTGGCAACATTGAACGCCACAAAGTGAACTGAATTACATCATATTTGTTTTGGTCCGTAATCGCCAATGTGAGCTGATAACTCCGGCTATTATAGTGTGCAGTCGATTGATGGTGGGTTCAACGAGCCATAAGTCAAACGGTTGACTGATCGATCACAGATGCGAGATTATAACGATACCTCGTAGGACAACTTTTTGTGACAACGTAATGGAGTCCTAAATGTTTAAAAACATTCGGTGCCAGGTCGTGGATAGGACATCCATTGTGTTCCTAGAGTCGATTCTCTTGACTATCGACTGTCTCTTGAGATTAAGGCAGTTTTTGGGTGACTTTGATTTCTTTCTCACGGTCTGCCGTAACTGGAGGCTAAGTAGATTTTTTCTGGATCATTTCATACTGTGCTTACATCTACAGGATTCTAGTTGAGGAAAATATCCAACCCTTATCAGGTATAGTTATTTCTCAGGGCCACTCGAGGAGTTGTAACTGAAATGCATGGCCATGCTCGAATGTTGATTCGTTTATCAGTTAAGTTACTCTCTAGCCGGGGAAACCACTCTTGATAATGATCGCTTGTAAAATACGACCTTTGTGAATACGGATTTGCAAATTGTTTTACATTGAGTGGGAGAAATTTTAGGATATGAGAATCGGTTATCGCACATACACTTGTGAGGACAAGTGGGAGTTTGTTGGAGCTTGTGTCCTGCACAAATTAGTGTGATAACATTTGTAAATCTCTTATAGGTTAACAAGGGTATACTTCGTATATTTAATCAGTTGATTAACATTTACCTAATAACGGTTGGCTTGCTAGAAAGTTTGACGTTATTATCATACATATGGCGGTGATTAACTGGTCCCTAAAGGTCACACCTATATAATGTGTTTGAGAGATGTGATTATAGAAATATGTTCACATTGATGCCTAATATGACTAAACAGTTAGTCAATGTGTTGATGAGACAATTATTTAATGAAGATTAAATTATATTAGTTGAGACGAATTAACTGTCAATTCGTAAATTGAATATAATAAGTTATATTTAATTAAATGTATGTAATGTTAGCTTGGACGAATTAATCTGTTAATTCGTAATTAAATGTAATCGGTTATATTTAATATCAACAAGATGAATGTGTCATAGTGGTAATAGTGAGGGTACACAAACCAAGAGGTCATGGGTTCGATCCTCACTAGATGACAATTTAACACATTTTATACATTTTTGGAATAACCAAAATAAGGAAATAATACTCCTTATTTCGGTTATATGGGCCGGAAATAAGGAAGAAAATATCTACCCTATTACTAACATAATTCACGGTTTAAGTAGGTTAGAGGGAGATTATTTTTAGACCTAATTTTTCTACTCATTCTCTTGCCTCTTCTCATCAGTAAAAAACACAAAAACCTAAATTTTTACAGAAAATTTTGGATCGATTCTAGCATAATCAAAGGGCATATCTCATATCGTCTTGGGTGCAACTGATAGGCGAATATCTATTTTGATATTGTTCTTAGGCCGTATTTGCTAGGACCGAAGGTTAATTCTGAATCCTTTACTTTTGTTTATGTATTTTATTTTATGACTAGTGATCGTCTTCATTAAATTCGTTATAATCCTTAATAATAAGGGAAGTATACAGATAATTTCCCACAATATGTGGCTAGTTTGATCAAGGATCTGTGGCACAATCAATTAATCATGTGTTCATCCGGTGGTTAGTTGCTTGTGTTGTCTCAGGTTTGAGTTGGAGTTCCTATGTTAATCTGTGGAATTTCTTGCTTAAGCTTGTCTTATCTTTAACCTCCTGTGCAAAATGTGGAGTTTATTGGTCATAGTTATATCCCAATCCTTGTTTAAAACTCTCACAAATAGTCTTGCCTCAGAACTGTCAGCATTCACTCTGTCAGTCAAACTTTGGGGAATTATTAAACATACTTTGAGAGCTAAGAAATTCCTGAAAATTGGCTTAGAGTTACTTCAAACATAAAAGTTAATTACTGCAAAGTTTCATGAATTTAGATGCCCATTTGGTATTTTAATTAATTTTCTTAAAGCTTAGTGCATTCCTGAGAAATCTTCAGAAATTATCAGTCAAGCTGCAAAAATTGAGTCTTTTTGTGTTAGGCCTAGGGTTTGACACTACAAATTGGTAACCAGAGCCAGGTTTTAACCCAATTCCACCTTATGTTAGTCTTGGGTTGAGAGAAGTGTGAGTTCATTATCCCTACCTACAACAAAAAAACAAAAAAAAAAACAACCATGAGTGAAGGGAGACTTACTCGTATTGAAGCAAGGATAGATACTCCAGCAGGAAATGTGAACACACTACTTAATACTGTGCACACAGTAATGGAGAGGTTTACAAATCATGATCCAAGGAGACAACAACCTGCTTGAGGGAGGGGTCAAGGTAGAGGCTTCTTTGTAGGAGCAGCGAGAGGACAACCACCACATGAATATGGGTCAGATTGTGAAGAAAGCAACATGACTCAGGAGGATGTCCCTGAGCACACAAATAAGCATCTAAAGGTAGAAATCCCTGAGTTTTCTGGTAGTCTTAACTCTGATGACTTGCTATAGTGGATTTGAGATGTTGAAAAAATCTTTGAGTATAAATATTATAATGATGTTAAGGCTTTTAAAGTTGCTGTCTTGAAATTAAAAGGATATGCCTCAATGTGGTATGATAACCTTAAACATCAGAGGTAAAGGGAGGGTAAGGAATCCCTTAGATCTTGGTCCAACCTTAAGAAAAAAATGCTAGATAAGTTTGTCACCAAGGATTATACTCAGGATTGGTTCATAAAACTGTCTAAATTGAAACAAGATGATAAAACTGTTGAAGCCTACCTAAGGGAGTTTGAGCAATTGACTCTTCAGTGTGAGGTGAATGAGACACCATAGTAGAGAATAGCTAGATTCCTGGAGGGATTGGATAACGGGATAGCCAATAAGGTTAGGATGCAACCCTTATGGTCTTATGATGATGTTGTTAATCTATCTATGAGGGTAGATAAGATGGGGAAATCCAAACCAGCTGCACCCAATTCCAAGGCTGTCTTTATTATACCATTCTCTGGTGTGAGGATGATTGAGAAAAAGCTATATCCCAACCATCCACAAATAAGGGGAAAGAAATCTTGAACACAAAGCGCAACCCAGGCACCACTGAAAAACCCATTAAATGTTTACAATGTCAAGGATATGGGCATTTCAGGAAAGTTTGTCCTTCCAAAAGGGTCATGATAGCCATGGAGGTTGAAGAGTGGGAAAGAGAGGGGATGGTGGAGTATGAGCAGGAAGAGACCGAGGAGGTTGAAGTGGTAGTGGATGATGGGACTAGTCAAGATGTGGTCATGACTCATCCGGACACTTGTCACAGTCTTACCTTATGAAGGGTGATGCACTCCGAGCAAGCACCCTTGGAAGAAGATCAGAGATCTCTTATATTCAGGAGCAGGTGTACATTTCTAGGCAGGGTTTGTAACCTGATTATCGATGAAGGGAGTTGTACAAATGTGGCTTCTGTTACACTGGTGGAAAAACTAAATCTGAATACGCAGGAACATCCACACCCTTACAAGCTCAGGTGGTTGAACAAAGGAGTTGAGGTTAAGGTGGACAAGCAATGCCTGGTTCCATTTTCCATTGGAAAAGTTTATAAAGATGTGATCTTGTGTGATGTTATCCCTATGGATGCCTGTCATTTGCTTTTGGGCAGGCCATGGGAGTTTGATAAGAATTCAGTTCATCAGGGAAGGACTTTGACTCCCATACCACCAAATCAGAATAGCTATGGGAGTCTAAATGTGACCGAGGGACTCACTGGGGTTTTGTTTTTGTCAGAAGCTGAGATGGTGAAGGAGATACAACAAGAACAGCCAATTCTTAACTTGTTGACTAAGGAGACTGTGATAGGGATGAGCCTCATGTTCCTACAGAGGTACAACCATTGATTGATCAGTACCATGATGTGTTCCCTGCTGAACTACCAAGTAGATTGCCTCACTTAGAGGAATTGAGCACCACATTGACTTTATGTTAGGATCTGTACTCTCAAACAAACATGTATACAGGTGTGATCCTGATGCTACAACGGAGTTGCAGAAACAAATTGATGAGCTGATGTCCAAGGGAATTGTGAGAGAATCCTTGAATCCTTGTGCAGTTCTAGCCTTGCTACTACCCAAGAAAGATGTCACATGGAGGATGTGCATAGACAGCAGAGCTATAAATAACATTACAGTCAAGTATAGGTTCCCGATACCTAGAATTGGTGACATGCTGGATGAGTTAAGTGGTGCCAAGGTTTTCTCCAAGATAGACCTGAGGCAGGGCTATCATCGGGTGAGGATTAGTAAAGGTGATAAGTGGAAGACTGCCTTCAAAACAAAGCAAGGACTTTATGAGTGGCTAGTGATTCCATTTGGACTTTCTAATGCCCCAAACACTTTCATGAGATTGATTACAGAGGTGCTAAGGCCTTGTTTGGGCAGGTTTGATGTTGTATACTTTGATGACATCTTGATTTATAGCAAGACCACTAGAGAGTACTTAAATCACCTTGAGGTTGTGTTCAGAATTCTGAGGGAGAGTAAACTATTTGGCAAATTGGAGAAATGCACTTTTATGGCAGTTGCACTTAAGTTCTTGGGATACATTGTCTCTCGGAGAGGTATATCAGTGGACCAGGACAAGATTGAGGCCATTAAATCCTGGCCAATCCCAGGAAATATCATTGAAGCTAGGGGTTTCCATGGCCTGTCATCCTTCTATAAAATATTTATAAAGAATTTCAGTGCAATTGCAGCACCAATAATTGAATGCATGAAGAAGGGGGATTTCAGGTGGACTGAGAGTGCTCAACAGGCTTTCAAAAAAATACAGAAGCTGCTGTGTGAAACACATGTCCTAAGACTGCCTGACTTCAACTGCTTGTTTGAAGTTGAATGTGATGCCAATGGAGTGGGCATATGAGCTGTTTTGATTCAAGAAAAGAAACCTGAGGTCACTAACAAGACTCTGGGAGAATTCTGAGGTGTATTGTCATTAAATATCTAAGGGATAGGGATCTGAGGGTACCCAAACCTGAATTTGGTTTCAACAGGGCTTCTGCATCTGCAACGGGCCACAGTCCCATTGAAGTGGTCTATGGGGTGAACCCCTTAATTCCCTTAGATCTGCCAAGTGTGCCAAGAGAGGAGTTGAACTGTGATGCAAAGAAGAGAGTTGAAAAAATGTTCAAGCTCCATGAGGCAATCAGGAAACAGATTGACAAAGCTAATGAGAGGAACGAGAAACAGGCTAAAGCACCGAAACAAAAGAAAGAATTCTTGCCAGGTGACCTAGTCTAGGTTCATCTCAGAAAGGAGAGGTTTCCAGCCAAAAGAAAGAACAAACTGATGCCCAGAGCTGAGGGTCCTTTTGATATTATAGAGAAGATTGACCCTAATGCATATAAGGTTGACCTTCCAAGGAAGTATGGTGTCCATGTCACCTTTAATATTGGTGATCTAAGCCCTTATTATTATGAAACTGATGATGAGGAAGAGTCAAGCTTGAGGTCAAGCTCCTCTCAACCTGGGGAGGCTGCAGCAGGAGCTGAGGCCAGGGGACATGGCTCACACAACCCTAAGAGTAGACAGGTTCAGGCAGACACTACACCCACCGAAATCTAAGCTCCAAAGAGATTCACCAGGTCAAGCCACCAGCTGCCTATATAGCCAGTTGGGGTTAGTGCTAACTGAGGTCAAGAAAGTCTATTATCCAAGCCAGGGAGATCCAGCAGTTAAATTAAAGCTAAGGAAGTTCGGTTCAAAATTTTCAACTAAGAAATCCAAGCTCAAGGCAGGTCACATGTGAGCAAAAAGCATAAAGCAACATTTCCATTTCTGGCTACACAATTGTGAAGCTGTCACCATTAAGCTGAGCAGTTTTCTCCCAAGAGATAGCCACAATAGAAAAAAAAAAGCCTTGACTTGGATCAACTAAACAACAAAGCAACATAAACCTGCACCAAGAACAGACTCGCCTTGCTTTAATTCAGACTGTTTTACCTTCTCCACCTTTTATTTTCACATTTCCTTACACTTCCAGTTTGTAAAATAAGTAGTTGTAATTTGTACTCTAGTTGGATGTAATCCTGGCTCTTGGATGAAAAGGAGATCCAGCTATAACCTATGGGGGAGGCCTATATAAGGACCATCTCCTAAACTATTTGAGACAGACTTTTGGAAATTAAAAATATTATTGGCCTGAGAAGACTCTGAACCATTTCTAAATCATATTTAACTTGTGTTAATCTGTAGTTAAATTGAGTCAGACTTAATAAGTTAGCTTGTGTTAATCTGTAGCTAGTTTGATCAAGGATCTGTGGCACAGTCAATTAATCATGTGTTCATCTGTGGGTTAGTTGCTTGTGTTGTCTCAGGTTTGAGTTGGAGTTCTCATGTTATTCTGTGGAATTTCTTGCTTAAACTTGTCAAGCTATTATCTTTAACCTTATGTGTCAGTATGTGGGGTTTATTGGTCATAGTTATATCCCTGTCCTTGTTTAGAACTCTCACAAACAGTCTTGCCTCAGAACTGTCAGAATTCACTCTGTTAGTAAAACTTTGGGGAATTATTAAAAATACTTTGAGAGCTAAGAAATTCCTGAAAATTGGCTCAGAGTTAGTTCAAACATAAAAGTTAATTACTGCAAAGTTTCATGAATTTAGAAGCACATTTGGTATTTTAATTAATTTTCTGAAAGCTTAGTGCATTCCTGAGAAATCTTTAGAAATTATCAGTCAAACTGCAAAAATTGATTCTTTTTGTGTCAGGCCTAGGGTTTGACATTGCAGCCTCTGTCTCATTGATATGTTTGCACTTTCTTTATTTTATGAAGGGAAAGTAAAGCAAATGTAAACATATCACTGGTACAGAGAGAGTAGGACTTAGGGCTCAGGCGCAATCAATAGTTTCAAAATAATAAGTGTGAAAACAATTCTTCTTTTTAAATTGAAAAAAACAATTATTATTACCAATAATTTATGTTCATATGTGTTTCTTTTAACAAGAGGAAATGTTATAAAAATTTCGCTACACTGTATAAAAAATCCTGGCTTCGCCCCTGATGCCCTCTAGTCTCAAGTGCTTGAACTATGTGTGATAAGTTCAAAAGATATCTAAAGAGGAGATGAAACTTGCAGATGTGTTATATTTATAGTATTATGAGGGTTGTAAAAGGCGAAAGAATAGTTCGCTTTGTGCTCAATGCAAAGTTGGGTGGTTCTACTGTTATCCGTGCTCAAGAGGAATTTCTCGCTTGGAAACTCAACAACTGTCTCGTTGACGTTCCTTTTTTTGGCCCTCGTTTTACTTGGACAAACTCTCAAAGGAACTCCGACTACATCTTTGAACGACTTGATCGTGCCTACGCAACGCAAGACTGGTTCCAAATTTTTCCAGACGCTTCCGTACTTCATCTACCTATCATTGTCTCTGATCATACTCCGATCATTCTAACATTCCAAACTTTTGTAAAAACTTCCAAGAGACCATACCAAGTAGATAATTTGTGCCTCTCCATACCTGAGGTGACAGACTTGGTGCAACAAGCTTGGAATACTCCGGTCTCAGGCTCTTCCATGTATGCTTTATCACGAAAACTCGCTTCAGCACGATACGCTATTCTTACTTGGGTCATTCGGCATCGCATCTCACATGGAATCAACTGGTTCTCTGTGGAAGCTGAATTAGATCAATCCTCTAATGTTATTGTCAACTGTTAAACAGCTAACGAATATCAGCAGATTCACAATGAGCAACTGAATCGTATTAACAGGCAACACCAATATTGGATTCAAAGAGTAAAGATGCGCAAGGAGATCTTAGATGGCCTTCCTACTCGTTTTATATTTAACATGGTGAAGCAAAGGTCCTCAAAGCAACGTATTCTTGCCTTACGCACAGTCGCAGGTACTTGGCTTCATGAACCGACTGAGATTGAGTCTGAAATCATAGGATATTTCAAAAATCTCTTGGCCGCTCCTCAAACTAGAGACGTTGCCTTTCCTTTGGACAACCACGAGTCATTCTTAAATCCACTTGACCTTCCGATGTTAACTTCTGAAGATTGCTCCAGTCTTAATGCTCCCTTCACGGAACTGGATGTTTTTCGTGCACTTTGTAGTATGGATGGCTCTAAATCACCAGGACCTGATGGTATAACTCCCTATTTTTTCCAAATTTTTTGGCCACAAATTGGATGCTTGGTTACAACGGCTATCTTGCATTTCCTTAACTCTGGTGTTATGCTGAAATAATGGAATAATACATACATTGTCCTTCTTCCAAAGGTGCATCAGCCAGAGTTGGTCTCTCAGTTACGCCCTATCAGCTTATGTAATGTGGTTTACCGGCTTGCCTCTAAGTGCCTTGCTAACCGTATTAAACTGGTTATTTCTTCACTCATTTCTGATATTCAACAGGCATTTATGCCCAAGAGATTGATGTCGGATAGCTCGATAATTGCTCATGAGATTATGCACTATGTTAATTAAACTAAGAAAGGTTCAAATTGTTATGCGGTTCTCAAGCTGGACATGTATAAGGCATTTGATCGAGTCTCATGGCGTTTTCTTATGGAAATTATGCGTAAAATGGGTTTTCCTACAATTTGGCGCAATCTCATCTGGGAATGTATTTCTACTGTTTCTTATCAAATCCTCATTGATGGGGTGCCATCTTCCTCTTTCAACCCGACATGTGGCCTTCGACAGGGAGATCCGTTATCCCCGTATTTATTTATAATGTGTATGGAAGTTTTGTCTCGTCAACTCTCTCAAGCTGAGAAGACAGGTTTGCTTACGGGTTTAAAAAGTTCAAGATATGCTCCAACAATAACGCATCTTTTTTATGCGGATGATGCTCTCCTATGCTGCAAAGCTACACCCAATTCCTTTGAGGTTTTAAGACACCTTTTTAAGGAATTTAAATCCGCCTCGGGGCAGATGATAAACCTTAACAAGTCGTTCATCAAGTTCAGCCCAAATGCCCCCTCGGATTTCACCTTGCACTTGAAAACTATTCTTCAGATGCAGAGCTCCTCTTCCTTCGGTACTTACTTGGGTGTTCCTGTTGACTTTCCTCGGAAACGTTCCCAGGTCTTTCATCCTTTTCTTGACAAACTGACAACTCGCATTAAATCCTGGTCATCACTGCATCTTAGCCAACCGTGTAAGCTTCTTGTCATTTCTGCCATTTTGTTTGTATCACTCTTTCACTTGATGGCAGTCGCTCCTTTCCCTATTGGCATTTGTCGGAAAATTGATGCACTGATCACTGCTTTCTGGTGGCGCCATGATTGGAGACGAAATTCTATACACTGGCTCAAGCGTGAAACTTTGCAAATACCTAAAGACGGTGGATGACTAGGTATAAAAAATACCCTCCTTTTGAGTCAAGCTATGCTAGTAAAAAATTATTGGCGCCTTCAAACACATCCTACGGGTTTGATTGCTAAATTTTTAATTCCTAAATATGATAGAGATTTACCTATTCCTAATGCCAAATCGCGTGTCTCGCAACCGTCTTTCCTTTGGTCTGGTATTTATCGTGCAATGGACTCAATTGCCTCGGGAATTTGCTGGAAATTGGAAAAGGTAACAGAATAAGTCTATTGGATAATCGTTGGGTACATGGAACTATTCCTGTTAGCCGACAGAACAATGAGACGGAATTTACTCATTCCTTAGCTGATTTGTTGCTTCCTTTTGGTGACTGGAACCTCCAGCCACAGGAACAATGAGCGATTTTCCGTATTTTTGATTCTCCTACTCCCAAGTTAATCATACAAATGGAACCTCCAGCCATAGGTATAGACGACTACCTCTACTGGAAATATACATAAGATGGCAACTATTCTATCAAGATGGGTTACTCGCTCCTTTGGAATAGATCTTTTGCTTCTTCTTCCGCTTTGTTGCCTAAGTTTCCATGGTCTTATATATGGAAGATCTCGGGTTCACCAAAGTTTTCATTACTTTTTTGGCGACTGGCGCATAATAATATGCCAACCATGACTAAGCTTGCGGAACGTGGGGTGCCCCTTCATCGAATCTGTCAGTTGTGTGGCTCCTCTGAGGAAACTATAGAGCATTTGTTCCGATCTTGTTCCATTATTCAGCATGTATGGAAATTTTCGGCTCTTGGTATTAACAGACAAGCAAATGCTGAAATAGCATTTGTTAGTTGGCTTGCTGATATGGTCATGTTAGTCATTTAGACTAAATAATAGTCATCTTATGATATCAAAATTACATACTAATTTTGTTTAGTCTAAATCTACATGCATGCATAAAAAGAGATGGTATAAAACCATCTTAAGACAAGAATTTTTTACATTGTTATAAGGCAAAAATTGGGCACAACTCAAGGACTCCTTTCTAGATGTTGTTCTTGAGCTAATCCAACAAGGATGATCCTCCAACACCTTAATTACCAATGTAGGTAATCTCCTAAGGTGGCACCCAAGACTAACCCAAAATACTACTAAAATACTAACTAGGTAAATGTAGTAGTATCCTTGTTTTTTTGTATATTTGATATTAGTTAATTTTATATGTGTTTTTGGATGAAAAAGATGAATAAAATAAGAAGGAAAAAATGGTCTTTTATGGAGGAGAAGCAACCAAAATTTTATAGCCTCAAAGACCAAGTTTTTCTTCAAATTTTTCCTCTTATGAAATGGGGTGAATAGTTGGGTATTTATAGCCATGCAAATGTAAACAATTCACATACAAAAGATAGTGGGAAATGCCTACCTTTTCCACTCACAATGAGTGTATTAGTAGTGTATAAAAAATTTGTCCAAATGGTCCCCTCCGGGTCCATTTCAATTTTCGACATTTGCCCCACAAATGCTTATAAGTCTTATATTTAATTATCTAACATAATTAAATATTAATTTAATTATTTAACAATTAAATAATACAAATTAACAACCAATGACTACTTAACTATTAAGTAATCATAAGACTATTTTATCAACATACAATGTGTCAATATTACCCATTTAGATAATTTTACAACCTCTTGTAAAATTTAATAGCTAATTAATTCCACCTCAAAACATATACACATATCGTATAAAATTAATTAATTAACAATTAATTAATAAATTCTAATTATTTATTATTTAAATATCACATAATTAAATAATAAATCTCCTTGTCCCGAGTTCGTAACCCGTCATCAAATAATACATTTACCTGACTAATTAAAAGTCAAATAATACAAGGAATTAATTATCTCGTATCTCATACAAACAATTAATTTATTCTATTTGGGCGTCATCCTATAGGTGTGACCTAAAGGGATCAGCTGATCACCGCCGTCACACGACAGTAATGTCAAACTCTAGTCAGCCAATCATTACCGATTAACGATGACCAGCTGACAAATAAATAAATAAATCCCTGATATTCCTTTTATGAGATTTATTATGTAAACGCACTTATTGTGGAGGACACTACTCCAACAATCTCCCACTGGTCCGACACAAGTGTGCGTTACCAATTCTCTTGTCCAATAATATCTCCCACTCAATGCAAGATGTCTTTCAGGTCGTTCTTGCACGTGTTCATATCATAAAGTGGTTTCCTCGATTAGGAGAATGACTGTATGACCGGATAATCTACTATAGATCGCATCCGAGCGTGGCCACGCATTCAAAGTCATCTCTCCTCGAGTGGCCTTGAGATAAAATATGACTTAAAAGGATAATCCCGTTGACCTATTTTCTTCATTCAATACAGATCACAATGACCCAGTAAATGCTCATCGGCCTCCTTTTACGGTGCGACCTAGAACAAAAACCAAAGCCACCGGAAAACCGTACCAACTCGGACAAATAGTCACCAGTCTAAAGAATTGACTCAAAGGAATAAATAGAAATCCTCGCCACGACCTAGCAACAAAAGGACTCTATAAACGGTCACTGTCCGACAAATTGTCTCACAATCTGCCTATGTAATCGACCAGCCATCACTATGACTATATGACGATCGAACTGTCATCTATCGCCTTACAATCTAGTCACTCCGAGACGTCACCTCATTAAGTAACTAGGGACAAAATACAATGTTAATCCAGTTCACTTAATAGGGTTCGACATTGTCTTTACAACATATTTGGAGAAAACAAAGTATAAAAATTCAGACATAAAACTGAATATAACGATAAATGCAACTTATCATATATGAAATAATAAATACAATATTTTTTATTATTACATATCATATAATTTACAACAGTTCTGGCATTCGTCTCAACCCCATCGAAACTACATGACTATCATGTTTAGCTTGAGACAAAGGTTTGGTTAAAGGATCAGCGATGTTATCAGCTGTCCCAACCTTACAAACTGTAATTTCTTTCCTTTCGATTAAATCTCTAATTACATGAAATTTCCTAAGTACATGTCTAGATTTGTTATTAGACTTGGGTTCTTTTGCTTGAAAAACTGCCCCACTGTTATCACAATACAAAGTGATAGGATCCTCGGCGGTAGGAACTACCTTCAGTCCCTCTAAAAATTGCCTAATCCAAAGAGCTTCCTTTGCAGCTTCAGAGGCTGCAATGTACTCAGCTTCCGTTGTAGAATCAGCAGTCATAGACTCCTTGAAACTTCTCCAGCAAACCGCCCCTCCGTTCAACAAAAAGACAAAACCAGCCTGGGATTTCAAATCATCCCTATCGGTTTGGAAACTGGCATCCGTATAACCTCTTATAGGTAATTCAGATTCTCCTCCAAACACTAAGAATGAATCTTTAGTCCTTCTCAAGTACTTTAGAATATTCTTGACGGCTATCCAGTGATTCTCACCTGGAGTTTTCTAAAAACGACTCGTCATACTCAAAGCATACGAGACGTCAGGACAAGAACACATCATAGCATACATGATCGATCCAACAGCGGAAGCATAGGGGATCGATTTCATGCGTTCAATATCCTTAGGCTCAGTAGGACACTGTGACTTACTCAAAGTGATCCACTGCCCATAGGTAGAAAACCTCTCTTCGAGTTTTTCATATTGAATCGGTCAAGAATCTTATCGATATAGGCTTCTTGACTCAATGCTAATATCCTTTTGGATCTATCCCTATAGATCCGGATACCCAAGATGCGCTGAGCTTCTCCCAAATCTTTCATTTGGAAGTGATTTCCTAACCACTTCTTTGATGAAGCAAGCATATCTACGTCATTCCCAATGAGTAATATGTCGTCCACATAAAGAAGTAAGAAAACAACTTTACTCCCACTAAACTTCATGTATAAACATGGTTCCTCAACACTTCGAGAAAAACCATTCTGTTTAATAACATGATCAAAATGATGATTCCAACTCCTTGATGCTTGCTTAAGACCATAAATGGATCTCTTAAGTTTGCATACTTTGTTAGGATTTTTAGGATCCACAAAACCCTCAGGTTGTGTCATGAACACTTCCTCTTCCAAAAACCCGTTCAGGAAAGCGGTTTTGACATCCATTTGCCATATCTCATAATCATGAAATGCAGCAATCGCTAACATTATCCAAACAGATCTAAGCATAGCAATTGGTGCAAAAGTTTCATCATAGTGTAAACCATGAACCTGAGTGAAACCTCTTGCAACCAATCTAGCTTTGTAGACATCTTTATGTCCATCCATGCCGATTTTAATCTTGAATATCCACTTACACTGAAGAGGTCGAACATCTTTAGGTAAGTCAACCAGGTCCCATATCTGATTATCGTACATGGAATCCATTTTGGATTGCATGGCTTCGAGCCATAGCTTAGAGTCAGAACTCGTAATAGCTGCTTTATAGGTCTTTGGTTCATCACTTTCTAAAAGTAAAACCTCATAGCCACCATCTTCCTCGATAATACCAACGTATCTATCAGGCTGGCGACTAACCCTTTCTGACCTCCTAGGTTCAACAGGAACAATAACCGATTCTGACGTAGAAGGAACATCTTTCTGCACTGTCACATCAGTTTGTGGCTCTTGAACTTCATCAAGTTCAAATTTTCTCCCACTCTGTCTTCTAGAAATAAACTCTTTTTCTAGAAAGACAGCTTCACGAGCAACAAACACTTTATTCTCGCTACTATTATAGAAGTAATATCCACAAGTTTCCTTAGGGTAGCCTACAAAAATACATTTTTGTAACGAGGCGCAAGCTTATCGTCAGACTTGTTCTTGACATAAGCATCACAACCCCATACTTTTATGTATCGCAGATTCGGGACTTTTCCTTTCCATATCTCATATGGAGTTTTGTCAGTTGCTTTAGTGGGACTTTTATTAAGTGATTGTACAGCAGATAAAATGGCAAAACCCCAGAATTACTTAGGTAACTCTGTTTGACTCATCATCGATTGAACCATATCTAATAAAGTTTGATTCCTCCTTTCAGCCACACCATTTAATTGTGGTGTGCAGGAGGAGTTGGCGAGATACAATACCGCAGTTTTTAAGGTGATCTTTAAAGTCATTGCTTAAATATTCCCCACCACGATCTGATCGTAATGCTTTAATTTTCTTATTTAATTGGTTTTCTACTTCATTCTGAAACTCTTTGAACTTATCAAAATCTTCACTTTTATACCTCATTAAGTAGATATACCCATATCTACTCATGTCATCGGTAAAAGTAATGAAATAGTCATAATTACCTCTAGCAGTGACTGTCATTGGACCGCATACATCGGTATGTATTAAACCCAACAACTCACTAGCTCGAGATCCCTTTCCTAGAAAAGGTGAACGAGTCATCTTGCCAAGTAGACAAGATTCGCATGTACCAAATGATTCGAAATCAAAAGGTTTAATTACACCAGTCGACACTAGTCTTTTAATGCGCTTCTCGTTGATGTGTCCTAATCGACAATGCCATAAATAAAATTGATCGGAATCACCTGTTTTGAGTCTTTTACTATCTAAATGATAAACATCATTACAAGTATCTAGAATATAAATTCCATTGATCGAAATAGCTTGGCTATATACAATCCCATTAAGGGAAAAAGTACAACACTTGTCTTTAATTACAAAAGAAAACCCTTCAGTGTCTAACACGTATACGGATATTATATTTCTAGATAGCGTTGGTACAAAATAACAATTATTAAGATGCAACTGCATTCCTGAAGCTAAACTAAGTACATAAGTTTCTACTGAGACGACAACTACTTTAGACCCGTTTCCCATTCGGAGATCGACATCACCCTTGTTTAGCTTTCTTATGCTTTTTAGGCCCTGCAAATGATTACACAAGTGAGAACCACAACCAGTATCTAATACCCAAGTTGTATTTGAAGCATAATTTATGTCTATCATAAAAGATCGGTTGAGAAATTACATGTCGGCTTCACAATGCCAGCTTTTATGTCATCCAGGTACTTTGTACAATTACGTCTCCAATGTCCCTTGTTATTACAATAATTACAAGTATCTTTAAGAGGATTACCCTTTATAGGTTTAGGCTTGGTAGAGCAATTCGCAATTGCTTTACCTTTGCCCTCCACATGAACGGGCTTCTTACCTGCGTTCCTCTTAAACTGCTTCTTCCCCTTCACGTTAATTGCAAGCACATCTTTCCTCGTGCTCCCACTCAATCCCATGTCCTTCTCTGCTTGTACAAGCAGAGAATGGAGCTCATGTAAACTCTTTTTCATGTTCGTCATATTGTAATTTACCCTAAATTGGGTAAATCCCTTGACGTGCGAGAGAGAGTGGAGCACTTGGTCCACCACTAGTTCGTCGGGGATCTTACATCCCAACCCCTCTAAAGTTTCCACGTACTCAATCATTTTAAGTACGTGTGAACTTACAGGTTGACCATCTTTGAGGTTAGCCTCAAAGAAACGAACTGTGGTGTCATACTGAATTATCCTTGGGGCTTGAGAAAACATAGTAGAAAGCCTCGAGAATACTTCAGGTGCATCGCGAAACTTGACACATTGCCTTTGTAAACCAGGATCCATTGAAAAAATCAAAACATTTTTTATTGCAGCGGATTCCTTTTGATAATTTGAAAAGCCTCCCTTACATCGGCAGTGGCCCTAGTACTAGGCGAAGGGGGAGAGGGATCGAAAAGGTAGCGTAATTTGCCATCACATGCGGCAGCTAATCGAAGTTGTTCCTCCCAATCTTTAAAATTACTACCGTCGGCTTTTAAAACATATTTGTCCATGAAAGAACGTAGCCATGAATCTCTAGCTATGGTGGCGGTTTCACTAATAGAAGTCATCGTGATTACTACAAAGGAAATAAAGGAAAGATTAACATTTATCGTCTAGAAATATTTAACTTGTGAAACTATTTAACAAGTTCGCATTTATATAATGATCTCCCACTGAATTATATAAATGATTCCAAGATCCAATTTTATATAAACACGGGCACAGTGGACCGATTCAACCCATATTTATATAAATTTGGTGAGTCAACAACTTTGACTGATTCTACTACTAGAACTCTTGGTTGACGGATTTTCTTAAAATCTATCTTTTAGCCCCAGAATAAATATGGGCACGGTGGACCGATTCAACCCATATTTATCCCGTTGAGTCCAACCAATTTTCACGCGTAATAACTTTTATTACCCTACTTACCCAACGTAAAAAGAGTGTACCTCGGTGATCCGAACCTACCTCTAATGAAGAAGGGATTCATAGGTGTTATTATTTGGTAAGGCTTAATCTCAATTTTAAACAAATGTGAGAGATCTTATCAATTTAATTGTCTATCACTTTTAAGTGAACTAAATTGGTGAATGCTAGACAATTAAATCGATAACAACAAAAATAAAACATGTAGTGACGATTTGGCATGAATGCAAAAATGTAAACAAGGAAGTCCTAATATGGCCATCTAGTTAATCTAATTAACTAAAAATATTACATATCGGAAACCAACTCCTTGGTCCCTTGAGAGTTGAGTCTTCATAAATTGGCCTTCTTCTTTAGGATTTCGGAACGCCTTTCCGAAAACACCGTCTTCATGAAAACTCCGTCTTTAGATGCTTCATCTAATTACTTATAATTAAATTTCATATCAATACCCTATTATACAATTTGTAATAAAATTAAAATAAAAACTATTAATTAATTACAAATTAGGCGAATCATGGGCGTGAAGCCACTCCCACAAGTGACTCCACTCAGCCGACGGCGCACCTCGCAAACCACAGACAAAATACAACCAATTATAATATCATCAATACCAAATCAAATACGATATAACCAAATGCCAACAACCAACAATCATCTCATAATCATGTATACAATAACTGAGTAGGAAACCCTACCTGGTAAGCAATCACCACAAATCGACACAACAGCAGATCAAAAGCGCTCCTCTACGAAATCACCTCCTATCATCATATAATCATACAATCATAATCTAATACCAATTATACTCCCAAAATCCCCAAATTGCCAGCTGTGATAAGGAGTCGTACCCGAGGCATCTTCGGGATACGTTCTTGAGTTATACCTTATTTGCGGACAAAGGCTCGCCAGCTTGTGAAAAGGAGTCATACCCGAGCCATCTTCGGGATACGTTCTTGAGTTTTACCTTGTTTGCGGACAAAGGCTCGCCAACCATATGCGTTGTAAGGCTCGCCAGCCATCTATGGTCGAATTTTATTACAAATTGTTTTATACCTCATTTTACACGCATTTCAGAGCTCATTTGTGTAGTTTAAGCTACCATTTCCCCTATTTCCGTCTACTTTCGTGTTTTTTGTACATTATTGCAGAAATGTGAAGAATTCAGCGGAAATCGAGCTAAATCCGTCCCCGAGTACCTTGCATTGCATTTGACGTGAAGGATTCACTTAAGGAACGAGCTTGGTGCGCATTCCAAGGCCCAAAAGACAAATCCACGAGAAGTTTAAAGCGGATCACCAGCTTAAGCAGTCGATCGACTGGCCCACTTAGTCGATCGACCAACCCACGGGATATAGAAGCTACTGTTCAGCTCAGAGCAGTCGATCGACTAGGTATCATGGTCGATCGACCACATCGCTGCTTTAGACGAGAATTAAAAGATCGAGGAACTTGAAGCCCATTGTGTTTAGGTTTTAATAATAAGTTGTTACGTATATTTGCTATATAACGTAACCTAGCTTACAGAGATATTCATTCAGAAATTTACCTAGTTTTACATTCAGTTTAGTTTATCAAATAATTAGGGTTTGGGATATTATTTTGCATTGGATTTTCGTTGTGCTTTCAATCATTCCGTTACAATCCTTCTGCAAATTTCGGTATTCCTTCTGTTCTATTTCAGTTTATCTTTATCGCATTGATAGTATAGAAATCGCTAGCTAGTTTCCCGAAGCCGATATTGTTGTTTTATGTTGTCTATTTGTTCAATCGTCTTAATCATGAATTCCGTAGATTTAATGATCAATCTTACTGTTGTTTTCACTGTAGTTATGAGTAGCTAAATTGCTTGTGCTAGGATGTAGGGGAATTTTAGTGTAGGCGACGTAGAATAATGCGGACTGAATCGCGTGTCAGTCGATCGACTGACATACTTGGTCGATCGACTGACCTCGTGGGGTTTTACTTTCGTTTTAATTGTTTTAATTCTTTATTCAACAATTCGAGTGCACACGACTAGTTGAATGTTTAGGATATGACTGACCTATTAGACCGAGAGATAGGGACAGTTGTTAGATCACCAATTAAAATGACTAAACTATGCTGAGATCGAAAGATAGGTAAAGTTTAGATTATAAGTCACTTTTCAGGACGAGAGTCAGTATTAGTGATATTAGGGACTTATAGCTAGATCGAAAGATGCTATCTGTTAAGAGTGGACCGAGAGGACCTCTTGTTTTCCGCCTCATGTGTTTGATTTAGACCGACTTAGTTTGCTGCCGCCGAAACTATAGTGAACCGACCATCCTAGTACCCCTTCTTTTATCTGTTTTATCCGTTTATTTAGTTTATTGTCTTTTATTGCTATTAGTATAGACCAAATCAATTCAACCCCCACTTTCGTTACCTTAGACTAAATTAGACAATTAGAAATTACATTCGCCTCCTTGTGGTTCGACCCTGTTACCACTAGCCTAGGTTAGTTTTAATAGGAAATTATAAATCTTATTTTTGGTACCTACAACGACGGGTACCAAATTTTGGCGCCGTTGCCGGGGAGGAAATTGTTCTAATTTTTAGTTGTTTTTATTTAGTCTTTCTTAGTTTAAGGGACACATGTTCCTTCAACTTTTCTTATATTCTTTTTGTAGTTTCTTCTTATGTGCAGGTCACAGGGTGGTGAACTAGTACCGTTCAATCCTGAGATTGAGAAATCCTTGCGCGAGTTGAGACGATCATCAAGGGTGTTGCCGACAGAGGAAGAGCTGAGTACTCTGTCAAGTTACTACGAGAACGCTCTGTTCGAGAAAGATCCAGCTACATCTCCTGCTTCTATTTCTTCAGCTGAGACAGTTACTTCTCCAGAAATTCCATTCATGGCCGAAGACGCAACTATAGCAAGTCATTCTGAGCCGACAGCCGAGAATCTTTACAAGGGATTCAAATTACCTGGAGCTGATAGGAAATTCGAACCAAAGCCTTCCTATATCAACCTAGTTGAGAGGAACCGATTCGGGGAGTGCAAATGAAGATGCGCCAAGCATATGGAGATATTTATCGATTCATCGCTCTATACCCCGCCGACCGGTGTGACCCAGGACCGGATAAAGGAGTCTATGTTTATATTCTCACTCCGTGATGCTGCAAGGGAGTGGTACAGAGATCTGGACCGAGCCGCTCATGGGATCACCGACTGGAATTCCTTAGCCCTGGCATTTTACAAAAAGTACTTCTCTGCCTCGAAGACTAATTCCATTAGAGCTCAGATCACGAGCTTTAAACAAGGGCCGGATGAGAACTTTCATGAAGCACGGGTTCGTTTCAAGAAGCTGGTGCGAACCATACCCACCATGGGTTCGAAAAATGGAGTCTTTGCAATCAGTTCTATAACGGGCTGTATGACGATCAGGGGGCTATTTTGGATGCTGCAGCCAATGGCCGATTTGCTGAGAATATAGGAGAGACTAAGGGGTGGAAGATCATTGATGACTTAGCCACCCACAAGGCTGAGTATGGGAATTCCCAGGGGAATCAAAGGAGGAGTCTTGAATCTCCTTCGTAGTCGTACTTGAAGCTCTCACTGCGAGATTTGACAAGTATGAATTGGGAGGAGCTTCAAAAGGAGGTATTTACCAAGTAAATCTTTGTGTCGACGGTCCTTTCGTTTGCGAAGGTGTGGAGCCGAGGGACATGTCTCAGAGAATTGTCCTAGTCCTTTCGAGTCTTGTGCTGCCTTTTAACACTATAGGCAGACAAACACCTACTATGAGCCTAATGTTCATCCCAACTTGAGATGGAGTAGCCAGAATGTCCTAAATCCAACTCCACCTCCGCAGCAGCAGCAGCAGCAGCAAGCCTATGTGCCCCCTCATAATAAGCAACAACAATATCAAAAACCTCCCTATGTGCCGCAATAAAACAACAATCTCAAAACTCGAGTTTCTTTGAGTTGAAGAATATGTTGCAAAAGGAGTCCCAAGCTAGAGAGGCCGGAATGAAACTTTTAGAAAGCCAAATTGCTCAGTTGGCTAGCAAGAGTACCACTCGAGCTCCGGGACACTTACCGACTCAAACTGACCAGAAAGAGACCCTAAATGCCATCACTTTAAGGAGCGGGTCTACCCTGGAGGGGCCAGCCATGGTCAAGGATGCCCCTGCAAAAGGTGAAGCGAAACCGAGTCAGAATAAAGCTGTAACGAGTAATACAAAGAAAAAGGCGTCTATCAGGTATATCAGTCGATCGACTGATATACCCGGTCGATCGACTGAAGTGCGGGTTACAGGAACTTCTGGAACTGTAGATCTCAGTCGATCGACTGAGCAAGGTGGTCGATCGACTGAGGCCACTGCTGATATTGAGAAATTTCGCCCTCCAATGCCCAATAATTTGAGAGACCATTTGTTTCGGGGTTCGACAACTCCGAAAGTATTGGGGCAAGACCCGAGTGCTGATGGGTCCGTCCCGATTCCGAAGTTCGACCCAATGTCGGTAAATGGCTCACATTTAAGACGGTCTGAAGAGGGTTCAAGGTTCAATAAGGAGAAGATGGTGGACTTTCAGCCTAAGTCCAGGGATGCCGGCATGCGTGATTTAGAGGAGAGGGCTAAGCTACTTCTTACAGCTCCATATCCGGAAAGACTAGTGCCGACAAAGGAACAGGTATCTTTCAGTAAATTTGAAAATGTTGTTCGTAGTCTTAACGTACAAGTACCTTTCCTTGAATTAGTGAATCAAGTGCCCGCTTATATGAAGTTCATGAAGCAATTGCTTTCTAAAAAGAGGTCACTTGAAACCGTGCATCTTGTTGCATCTTCGACCGAGGAAACTTGTTCTTATCTGACTCACACTACACCCCATAAGCTAGAGGACCCGGGTAGCTTTTCCGTTGCTTGTAATATAGGTACCTTCTCTATTGAGAAGGCATTATGTGACCTAGGAGCTAGCATTAGCGTCATGCCCTTAAGTCTTGCTAGGAAGCTAAAATTGACTAGGTTTGCGATCACAGACATGACCGTTCGAGATGGTGGGCCGATCTGCGGTCCGGCCTATAGGCGTCTAGAGGACATCCCGTGCAAATAGGGAAGTTTTTCTTCCCTATAGACTTTGTGGTCCTAGATATGCCTGAGGATGCCCACATACTTATCATTCTAGGTAGGCCATTTCGCACACTTTCTTTGGTGCGAGTTATTGATGTTGGTTCGGGACCCGACCTTCAAAGTGGGGAAGCATTCTATTGTCTTCGCCCAAACAACTAGGAAGAAGGACCCCATGTGGCTGTCACACCGTAACACGGTTTCGAAAAGAAATCATACTTTGTGCTTCTGGTACACTGTCTCTACTCCTATTCTGTCATAACCCCTCCGCCCCCATTGGGAGCAAATTGGAGGAAGATTTGTCTATTTTACGATATTGCAGAGCTGTTTTGGGAAGGAAGAGCCGCAAGTCGCTCCAGCTGTGAAGAAGCCGATCATTCAAAGAGGAGGTCTTGGTTACCTTAGTTATGGCACTGATGAGGAAGTTGATGACGAGCCGGTCAAAGTGAGAGAGTCCGATATGGATTCTGACGCCGAAGAGATCATTGACTGGGGAGATATAGAGGCTGTTGACCCGTTGAGTTCGGCGGATGTTGAAGTTGAGAAAGGTGCAGCTGAGAAGATGAGCATCGTTGAGGCTACCTCTAGTAGCCAGAAGCCGACGAAGTGGGCCATACCATGGCCATTCTTGATCAACTATTAGTTGATCAAATGCTTTATCAAACATTTACTTTATTGCTTTTAAGACAATTTACCGTATTTTGTGTGCGCGAGACTTCGCATTTATCTCTATTGCTTAGGATTTTATACGCTTTAGACTTTGGTTTGGGTTTTGCGCAACTTTGGGCGCGTATTATTGTGCATTTGCAGGTTTTTAGACCTCATTAGCTCAAGTAATTGAGCAATTACGAAGAAATCGAAAGTTCAAAGATGACTTTCCCGATCGATGTTGCCTTCCATGGTCGATCGACGATTTTGGCATCTCGGGAGTTTACATTCTGTTCACTTAGGTCAATCGACTGCCATCTATGGTCGATCGACCACTGCCGCTGTTGTATCTGTTCACGGCCTTTCCCCTGCTGTGTTGGGTCGTTTTGCGGGATTAAGGGAGTTTTCTACTCTATTTTATTTCCCGACTCATTTCTGATTTCTTCCATTTTCGTAACTTTGCACATAATTACCGCTTCTTCATTGCTTTCTCAATTTTATGCGTGGTACTTTGGTTGTCTTTTCAAGTACTTATTGGTAGCACTGCTGGCTACTGAAACCTCCTAGCTCACGTTGGTTTGGGGAGGTTTCCTTTGTTGCGCTTAAAGTCTTGTGAGTTTCTAAGTCTTTACTTCACGTTTTATTTATTAATTTTCTCGCAAATTCCCGTCTCTCTTTTCTTCATTACATGATTTTGCACAATGGGGACATTGTGCGATTTGATTTGGGGAAGGGTTTTGCGTTGCATTTCATTTGCTTGCATTCAAGTTTACATTTTGTCTTGCATCGTTTTATTTCCCTTATATATATATACAAAAATTCAAAAAAAAATTCAAAAAATTCAAAAATTCAAAAAAATGCACGTTTATTTTAGCATGTAGGTCGAGTCGGAACGGTAGTATTTCAATGATGACATTGCATTTGCATCTGTTTTATGCCTAAGCCTTGCTAACTGACATGTTATTAGTAGAATCATAAATGCATATCTACGAGTTTTCGTTAATTTCTTGCTGGACTTGAGACTTGACTTAGAAATTTGGCAAACTACTTATATTTTCTAAGGTTTAGAGCTTATAACTGGTGACATTTATGACCAGTTTATCTAGGATTGTGAGTAGTACACCTTATGAGACATGTTATATAAACGTGCATAAATATGAACTTAATCTGCTTAATACCTGTATGCATTCGGTTTGTGGATAGTTGACACATGTGGTAGTGGTTTCCCTTTATTCATTTTACCCATAAGCTCCACACTGCCAAAAACAGTATCCTTTTTGTCCTATTTACTACATCCTACATTTAGCCTATCCTTTGTCAAGCTAGTAGTCTATGTTCTTGGGATTGTTACTTAGTTTTTGGTAGCATTTGCTCTTATTTGAGATTTTGTTGGGAAGATGAAATGAAGGAGGAAAGAACTTGAAAGGAAAGAAAAAGAAACAAAAAGAAAAAAATGATTCGAAAAAAAAAATGAAAAGAAAAAATGAAAAGAAAAAAAAAAGAGTTTTGTACTGTTCATAGCGGTCGATCGACTGCCATCATTGGTCGATCGACTGAGTTCCGGAAGAAATCAATTCGCATAAGTTCAAAATCCTTATCTTTTGGCGATTTTTGCTCCCATGTTGCATTAGTATCTTATGGGGAGTTAGTTGATTACTTTAATATTGGAGACTCTGAGATTTGTGCTTGCTACAGCACCGTGTCGTTTGATTATGAGCAAGAAGAAGGATGTTGCCATATGGTTCCGTTTTGGTACTAGCTTGATCACCTGTACCTCCACTTTTCCATAAATGTTTTGCCTCTTCTTACCCATACCTCACATATCCACATATATACCTCGGCATGTGTCATGGTCTTTTGTTGGTTGGAATGCATATGTACGGTTGTAGAGATTGCTTTCATATTATATTGCAGGCATGTTCTTATAGGTCGTAGTTAGGTGAGAGTCTGTACAAAATGAATTCTTTCTATCCTCTTATATATTCACCTGTGCTTATGTGTGATATGAGCGACCCGTGAGAGTCCAAATTGATAAGTCTCTATAGTTGATGGTTCAGCAGTTTTTAACGACGTCATAACTCGTTTGCATGATTCACATTACTAATTGATTGTTAGTTGCATTAAAATGGTTTAGGCTTTACAGTTTGCATTTGGCTCTGAGTTTGAACTCGTTCCATTAGGTCATTAGATCGAGTCTAGTTCTTGCCTGGGGACGAGCAAGGGTTTGGTTTGGGGAAGTTTGATGCGTGTCTTTTATATGATGTTTTATACCTCATTTTACACGCATTTCAGAGCTCATTTGTGTAGTTTAATCTACCATTTCCCCTATTTCCGTCTACTTTCGTGTTTTTTGTACATTATTGCAAAAATGTGAAGAATTCAGCGGAAATCGAGCTAAATCCGTCCCCGAGTACCTTGCATTGCATTTGACGTGAAGGATTCACTTAAGGAACGAGCTTGGTGCGCATTCCAAGGCCCAAAAGACAAATCCACGAGAAGTTTAAAGCGGATAACCAGCTTAAGCAGTCGATCGACTGGCCCACTTAGTCGATCGACCAACCCACGGGATCCAGAAGCTACTGTTCAGCTCAGAGCAGTCGATCGACTAGGTATCATGGTCGATCGACCACATCGCTGCTCCAGACGAGAATTAAAAGATCGAGGAACTTGAAGCCCATTGTGTTTAGGTTTTAATAATAAGTGTTACGTATATTTTCTATATAACGTAACCTAGCTTACCGAGATATTCATTTAGAAATTTACCTAGTTTTTCATTCAGTTTAGTTTATCAAATAATTAGGGTTTGGGATATTATTTTGCATTGGATTTTCGGTGTGCTTTCAATCATTCCGTTACAATCCTTCCGCAAATTTCGGTATTCCTTCTGTTCTATTTCAGTTTATCTTTATCGCATTGATAGTATAGAAATCGCTAGCTAGTTTCCCAAAGTCGATATTGTTGTTTTATGTTGTCTATTTGTTCAATCGTCTTAATCATGAATTCCGTAGATTTAATGATCAATCTTACTGTTGTTTTCATTGTAGTTATGAGTAGCTAAATTGCTTGTGCTAGGATGTAGGGGAATTTTAGTGTAGGCGGCGTAGAATAATGCGGACTGAATCGCGTGTCAGTCGATCGACTGACATACTTGGTCGATCGACTGACCTCGTGGGGTTTTACTTTCGTTTTAATTGTTTTAATTCTTTATTCGACAATTCGAGTGCACACGACTAGTTGAATGTTTAGGATATGACTGGCCCATTAGACCGAGAGATAGGGACAGTTGTTAGATCACCAATTAAAATGACTAAACTATGCTGAGATCGAAAGATAGGTAAAGTTTAGATTATAAGTCACTTTTCAGGACGAGAGTCAGTATTAGTGATATTAGGGACTTATAGCGAGATCGAAAGATGCTATCTGTTAAGAGTGGACCGAGAGGACCTCTTGTTTCCCGCCTCATGTGTTTGATTTAGACCGACTTAGTTTGCTGCCGCCGAAACTATAGTGAACCGACCATCCTAGTACCCCTTCTTTTATCTGTTTTATCCGTTTATTTAGTTTATTGTCTTTTATTGCTATTAGTATAGACCAAATCAATTCAACCCCCACTTTCGTTACCTTAGACTAAATTAGACAATTAGAAATTACATTCGCCTCCTTGTGGTTCGACCCTGTTACCACTAGCCTAGGTTAGTTTTAATAGGAAATTATAAATCTTATTTTTGGTACCTACAACAACGGGTACCAGCCATATTAGGAAAAATTACATTATTATAATGAAAAAAAAAAACATTCATCCAAATGAATAATAAAATGCATTATGGAAAATGACATGCCAAATCGTCTAACTTACCAACAACGATCATTTGAGCTTGCTTTGACGGAATTTTTACCAATAAAAATTCATAATCAATTCTTAAAACAATTTTAAGACTCACTCATAATACTAATCTGGTCTAATATCAAAATAATTATTCTCAACAACTATCTTGAATTTATATGGGAATTAAAACACAATGATGACAAAAATGATAAAATAATTCACAATTATCATACAAAAATTCCATTTAATTTAAAAATTTATAGAAAAATAAATTTCAAAGCCATGAACATTCTGGTCTTACACCAAAAATGCCATGCAAGTGAAAGTTTTTAGTTTTAAAATTTATTTAAAGCGATTTCACAATATAATCGGTAAAGCGACAATTTTTACGATTTAATTCTAAATCAAACCATAAAAATTGAAATGACTTAAAATAAAATTTTGTACATTTTGGAAAAATTTCCAAGAGCTAAAAATTCAAAAATTTCGAGCCCTAAAATTAAATCAATATTTACTTGCAAAATAACAATTATTTACCAATTTTTATCAAATAAAAATCAATAAACTACCTAAATTAATCACATTAATTTAATGTTTCTATTTTTCTCATAAATAGAACATGTATGTGGTTATTTCTAAATAAATATGCATAAAATTAACATGCAACCAATTTAAATTAACTCTTAATTAATTTTAATGCATTTTTACTCATTTTTATGCCATTTTAAGTTATAAAAAATGGAAAAATTTAACAAAAATCAAATTTTCGTCCCATATCATCCTAAGACCAGATTATTTACATGCAAGACCATATTATGTGATAAAACTAATTTTAGTAACATAATATCAATTTTATCAATTTATCTCATAAATTACTAAAATAGTCTTAAGACAACATGCATGTATTTAACAATGCTCTGATACCACTTGTTAGTCATTTAGACTAAATAATAGTCATCTTATGATATCAAAATTACTTACTAATTTCGTTTAGTCTAAATCTACATGCATGCATAAAAAGAGATGGTATAAAACCATCTTAAGACAAGAATTCCTTACATTGTTATAAGGCAAAAATTGGGCACAACTCAATGACTCCTTCCTAGATGTTGTTCTTGAGCTAATACAACAAGGATGATCCTCCAACACCTTAATTACCAATGTAGGTAATCTCCTAAGGTGGCACCCAAGACTAACCCAAAATACTACTAAAATACTAACTAGGTAAATGTAGTAGTAACCTTGTTTTTTTGTATATTTGATATTTGTTAATTTTATATGTGTTTTGGATGAAAAAGATGAATAAAATAAGAAGGAAAAAATGGTCTTTTATGGAGAAGAAGCAACCGAAATTTTATAGCCTCAAAGACCAAGTTTTTCTTCAAATTTTTCCTCTTATGAAATGGGGTGAATAGTTGGGTATTTATAGCCATGCAAATGTAAACAATTCACATACAAAAGATAGTGGGAAATGCCTACCTTTTCCACTCACAATGAGTGTATTAGTAGTGTATAAAAAATTTGTCCAAATGGTCCCCTCCGGGTCCATTTCGATTTTCGACATTTGCCCCGCAAATGCTTATAAGTCTTATATTTAATTATCTGACATAATTAAATATTAATTTGATTATTTAACAATTAAATAATACAAATTAACAACCAATGACTACTTAACTATTAAGTAATCATAAGACTATTTTATCAACATACAATGTGTCAATATTACCCATTTAGCTTATTTTACAACCTCTTGTAAAATTTAATAGCTAATTAATTCCACCTCAAAATATATACACATATCGTATAAAATTAATTAATTAACAATTAATTAATAAATTCTAATTATTTATTATTTAAATATCACATAATTAAATAATAAATCATCTTGTCCCGAGTTCGTAACCCGTCATCAAATAATACATTTACGTGACTAATTAAAAGTCAAATAATACAAGAAATTAATTATCTCGTATCTCATACAAACAATTAGTTTATTCTATTTGGGCGTCATCCTATAGGTGTGACCTAAAGGGATCAGCTGATCACCGCCGTCACACGACAGTAATGTCAAATTCTAGTCAGCAAATCATTACCGATTAACGATGACCAGCTGACAAATAAATAAATAAATCCCTGATATTCCTTTTACGAGATTTATTATGTAAACGCACTTATTGTGGAGGACACTACTCCAACAGGTCACCTATTTGTACCATCAGTCATCAGATTCGTTTAATTCTCTCCTATACTTTGGTTGTGTCCTACAAGCAATTTGGACCGTTCGGAACACCGTAATTTTCAACCACTGCCGATCACCTTTTCTCTTCACATCAACATTTTACAGAAACATGGCGCAACTTATCGGGTTCCATTTCACTAGTACAGGCTCCGACAAAGACTGTCCACGCACCGCACATAACATCTGAAACGGTATACTTCTACGTGTTGGTTGGAAGCTTCAGCTCGAAGACCTCTTTTCAAGCCTCCATTTCAGACTCTTTCACTGGCGAATCTGTTCAGACCTATATTAGAGTTGCGTCTCTACTGCTGGCATCGTCACGAGCTCTACTCTCTGCAATGAGACGTGCCCATTCAGCGGGCTATATCTATGTCTCTTTTGTCATCTCATGTCGAAAATTATCTTCTGTTCTGGCAAAGTACCAATAGGTGTGCGAAATTCAATTCATGAAATTCGACACCTTTTTGTCATTCATCATTGGTGTGTTAGTTTGGCTACTGGATAATGTAATATACTACATATCTTATTTCTTAATATAATCGGTTTATTATTGTAAAAAAAAATTGAGTGTTGTAAAAGTGAGAAAACTTATGTTATCTAGTAGATTACAAATTTTTATGTTAGACGTACATTATTCGTCTAAAGTTTTAGACGGATAGTGTCCCTCACACAAAATGAGGGTGGATAGTAGATATTACTGACCAAGCAACTGAAATTAAAGTCTTAAAGTCAACATAACTGGTCAATTTGAGCCTGAGTTATGAACATTAGGCGTAAGGAAAAATAGGATTCAGTTTTGTTTTATGTACATAATATGGTATAGGTTTCAATTATATGGATTTTTTTATATTTTACATGAATTTCCGTATACTTGATACGAATTTATATAAAAATCATATCGGCAAAATAAGAAACCAGATATACGCTTTTTGATACGGTTCCTTTTATCTAATAAAAAATATTAAAATAATATCATAAAACCACGAATCAACGAATACATGCGTGACATTGTCTGCTGACTCTAGTACGGAGTACATTTTAAAGTTAACTACTCCTATACTTTTTAATACTCTTTTAAATTATTAAGAAAAATCATAAAATCACCAAAAAAAAATTTAAAATAAAAACACAAGGCATAAAATTACATAAATTGAAATGTAAACTGGGTACCGTATATTCAAGTTTTTGGATATACGAAAAAACCAGATATATAAAAATCGTATTTAAGGAAAATCTGTATCGGATAAGGATGCTAAAAATGAGACTTTGAAAACCGGATATCCGATACGTTTTTGCTCACATCCAATGAACATGCCCTATTACAAAAACTTGAATTTTGTAAAACGGTTTTATGAGTTAAGTTTTTATTTTATTTTATTTTATATTAAAGCTTTTCTCATTAAAATATTCACCGTTTTCATGATATTTTTAGTCTAATGAGGTAGATATTATATTAATCTTTTTGAAAAAAGTATGCTCTTTTTTTTTTGTTTGGTGCATTATTTATTTTATGGAGAACATGACTTGACTCTGCATTCATATTTTGTTAGCAAAAAGATTCTCTCCAGTACTCCACCCTCTCCAATACCTTCCAGTGTCTTTTAAGGGTCCGGATTTTATTTCGGAACGATCTAACTATTTGCTGTTTTGAAGAGGTGTAGAGGGAATAATAATTTTATATTGTTGTATTAGAGGAAATGGAAGGAAATGGAGAAAAGGGGTAATGGAGAAGATCCTTCCTCATTTTGTTAGTTAGATTATAGAAAATATTGACTCTTTTTTTTTCTCCTATTAAGGAGATAGTCTTTATGATTCTTCCTTACTTAGGGTTGTTACTTGTTATACATACTACTACATCCGTTTTTTTATAAGTCGTTTTAAATTATTACACAAAATTTAAAAAAGTATTGTAAAATGTTATATTGTTAGTTATGTGTTATAAATACTCTCTGAAAACAGAAAAACAAACTTTTTCCACCAATAAAATGGTTTAAATTACATCTTTTCTTAATTGTTAATGCTTTGGAAAATAAAAAAATATACGATAGTACATTTTATCCGTTTTAAATTTAAACGGATATTAACCGTCTTGAAAATGAGACTTGCTAAATTTTCTTGGCCTTATTTTTACCAAAGGTTTTGGGTCTACAAATTGAAATTGTTCCGAACAGAATCAAAAGATCCATCCCGAGGCAGATCCCAAAATCCAAGCTGGAAAGTCAACTCCCGACAGAAGTTTAGTGTGATTTTTTCAAGAGAGTATAAATTAGCCCAAATTGTTGATTACACCCTAAGTTACAAAACTTGAAAATTACCCCTTAATAACTTTTTTTTTAAAACTTACCCCCTAATATGTCTTTTTTTTTCTTCAATATCAACACCAGAACTAGATTCCGGTCACAAATTCTGGTGAACTTGTTATATTCTGTTCAAAAGAGATGTTACTTGACTATTATACCCTTCTATTATGTATCCCAATTCACTCTTTACCATTCATCCTTTTTCTTTTCTATTTCTCTGTTATTCTTCTTCTTCTCTCTCTCCCTTCTCATCCTTCTATATTAAGTTTACCCAACAATGTCTTCCCCTTCTGATTGCTTGTACAACAATAAATTTGAAAGACCCAAATTAGGCTATTGTGGTAAAGAAGTGAAGCGGCTAACCTCTTGGACGAACAAGGACCCTGGAAGAATAAATTGAAGATGAACGGTGAAAGCCTTGGTGATGAATAGTGAAAGTGTCGGGTAAAAACAATGGTTAAATTAGGATTAAGTTTGAATAGGGACCGGATATAAGGCAAGGGCATATCGAACCAAAAAACCCTTCTCTTACCGGAAAAAACTAAAAGTGTTGATATTGAAGAAAAAAAGACATATTAGGGGGTAAGTTTAAAAAAAAAATTTATTAAGGGGTAATTTTCAAGTTTTGTAACATATTATGGTGTAATCAACAATTTGGGCTAAAAATTATAAAACTATTGGAATTTATTGAGTGGGGTAATAAGGTTAAAATGGGATTTTGTGCTGGCCTACTATTGCGGATCTAACTTTTATTTGAGAATGAGTATGTTTGTCCTTCTTATCTTTGTTAGCTAATCTCTAGAAAACATGACTGTGTTTAATTCCCGATGAAGTTACGAATACATTGGAAAAACAAAAAAAAAAAAAAAAAATCTTCGTTGAGGCACCGAGTTGGTAATCGGGTTATTTGGGTCGGTTGATCGAGTATAAGCGATCATTTTATATTGAGATGTTTGGTTCACCGAAGTGGGTACTCCCTCCGTTTTTGTATATATAACGTTTTTGTTTTTCAAGGCGACCATTTGACTTTAATTTTTACAAAAATATAATAGCTCAAAATTATAAAATTGCACCATCAAATCCTATATGAAAAAAGTTTTCATATGAATATACATTTCACGATATTTTCTCTTATATTTTAAGAGATATTGAAAAAAGAAAATAATGTCTCAAAAAGTGAGAATGACATATATACAAATGAGTAGGTCTCCTGAAAGACGGTCTTTCAATTAGTTTATTGAGCGACAATTTTATAATTTTAACAAAAAGTCATACTAAAGATAATAAAATAGGTACAAATCTCGACTAAAGATAAAATAGGTCATTTATTATGTAAAAGTACAAAATTACTATGTTACGATCAACAACAAAATTACAAAAGGGTCACGAAATACAAATGAAAGAGTATGAAAAATATAGTTAATAGATCTTACAACCAGTTGTACCAAGTTGTATGCTCTAGAACCCGAGCTATATAATAAAGTTTTCGAGTTTTGATTTAAAGAAGTCGAGCTATACCATAAAATTTCTGAACTCACTCATTTAAACATAAAAAAATTAACTATAAGAAAGCTCAAAAAAATTACTCATAAGCTCGATAAGATATAACTTGGTTGTATGATGTTATTGTACCACTGGAGGTATAATGTTATTTGTATGAAAAATTGGTCCCTCAATAACTTATTGAAAGACCGTCTCTTCAAAGTTTTAGTGTATACAAAAACAAAGAGAGTTTGAGTTTAAAATTAGTCAAACAGCATAGCAATTGTTTGTTTAACGATAATAAGGGAATTATACGCCTACATTCAACCTCATAAGGTATGAGTTTCTCATATATATCCAAGGAGGAGTGGGTATGGGATTAATACCAATGATCTTAAATGACAAAAAAGTACTGAAAATAAATACGGAATATTGTAAATAAAATATTTTATATATTTATTTGATTAAGTCTTCATTTACATGATTTTATTTTACTAAAATTTTAAATAATATTGTATTTTAAAGATTTTAATCATTGATGTAGTTCCAACCTCATACCACCCAAATTAAAACAAAGAGCAGGTAGGCGGATTCAGGTTTCAGTCATATCGCCCAAGTGTGATTCATAATTTCAAACTTATACTCACGCACTGTAATACCCCGTATTTTAGCATGGAGGAAACTCGGTCGAGTGATAGGGCCAATCGACTGAGTGGTTTGGCTGGGGAGTTCCTGGAGGGTATTTACTCGATCGAGTGGGTTCCGACTCGACTATATTAATAAAAGGTGGGTTAGGTGAAGCAGACTATCAAGAAACAATGACAAGTAAGATATTGTTTGTGTGGAAACAAGCACAATATCTTAAGGTACCTTGAAGGTCGTAACTATCATCCTATATTTTGTGAACTGTCCAAAATGTAAAACGCTCGTGCCACGAATAATTGACTATTGTCAAATATGAACGCTAAATTTAGCGTTCGAGATGAGTGATATGGTTCTAGCACTAACAAACACAAATATCTTCCACGATACTTATATATCTTGAAATGCTAAATACACATAACATTAACAGAGTGCATATGAGAGTACTTGACTCGCTAATTTACAAGTTAAGGAATAGATGGCTAATTAACTTCTTGAAAAAAAGGATTCTCCTTGCAAATTTAAGATAAACTAAGTGGGCATTTGTGTAACATTCCATTTTGGTGGATTGTCTTGGTATTGAATTTGCTAGTGAGCGTTATGGAATTAAGACAGAGTTGGCAACACTTATGTTGTTGGTATTCGATAGTATTATGGAGTTAGTGTAATACCCCGTATTTTATATAATCAATTAAACAGATATTCATATATATTAATTATTATACATTTTATATTACTAATTATATCGGGTTAATTGTAGAGTCGATAATTACGTTAAGCTATCGTAAGTTAATTGAGACGGGTTTATATGGAATTCGAAATGTGAGCTGACCCATTTGAGTAGGCCCAATATCAGGTTCAGCCCAATTAACATGTCCAGCCCAATTAACCCTAAACCCTAAATAGTACCCTAACCCTAATTAACCCTAAACCCTAATAGTACCCTCCCTCAACCCGCCTCCCTTTTTGCACACTCCCTCAGCCCGCCTCCCTCACATCATCAGCTGAAACCTCAACCTTCACGTAAAACGAGAGAGAGAGAGAGAGCATGGGTGTTGACGGCGCAGCAAGGAAGGCTTTAGGGTGTTTGTCGACGACCGTGGGTGGCCCTGGTGGCTGTTGTGGTGGCGGAAAAGGTAAGAGTTCAACCGTTTCCTATGGTTTCACATTTCTGTCGAGTTGTTTGGTTGTTGTTTCGTGTCTTAGGGAGGGGATAAGGGTGGTTGGTGTCGGGGTAATGGTAATGGGTGGTTGGAGTCGCCCCTATTGGTGGTGGTTAGGTGGGTTATAGGCGGTGGAAATGGCGGCAGGAGGTGTTGTCGACAGGGGTAGTTAAACGTGTTTTTATATGGTTTTCAGACGGGTTTTAGATGGTTAGGTTTGGGTGGTGCCAACGTCGACTAGGGGGAGGTCGACAAGGTGGTGCCAGGGTAGTGAGAACCTCCGTGTGTCAGGCAAGGCCACGGTGGTGGTGGGTCACATGGGGAGTCGTGTCTGGGCCGTGGTTGATGGTAAAATCAGAAGGAGTCAAGGGGATTTTGTGGGGTTGTTGTCTGTGTCCGGTGGTGTTGGTGACCGTGGTCAGACTCACCTGCCTGAGTCGACCACGGTGGTGAGGGCCAGTGGGGTCCAGGGCAGTTGGGGGACCACGGTGGTAGTGGCGGCGGCCACTGCTGGTGGCTGCATCCGGTCATGGGTAAGGGTAGTTGGGGCCGAGTTGAAATGGGTTACAAACCATTTTTCAAGTTCGTAATTTGAGTCGGGACGATAACCATTGTGATAGTTGGTAAACGTGTTTAATATTAGTGCATAAGTCGGGTTTTGTCATTTATAAAATAAAGGGTTAATATTATTATTAGTGAACAAATTAATTGTCGTCACTAGATTACTTTTATTAATGATTGATTCGGTTTTCTTAATCGCATAATTCGTGTAATCTTTTATTTATCATAGTAGTTATTCAATTTAATTCCCGAGCCAGTTAAGTAATTCAAGTCAGGTTTGAGTCGGGTTTGTTAAAATGAAAAAGCTACTATATCGGGAAAGTTTCCATTCTAAGAAATTCTACTTTAGTAACTTTCTATTTTGGGAAGTTGGGGCAAATACTAATCGGGTTATTTTAGTTATCAGTTGGGCATAAGTTTGGTGTCGGGATTGTATTTCGGGAAAGCTTCTATTTTGGGAGATTTCTATATTTAGTAGTTAGTAATTATAAATATTATAATTGTTTTAGGTGACGGATTCGTGAAGGATCGATAATCAGATTCGTTGCTTTATTTTTTCGGGTTTTTGAATCGCTTAATTGGATTTCTTTGGCACTTTGAGGTAGGGAAATACACTTGACCTATTATCGTTGTTGTTGAATTGTGTTGACTTGATTCATGGTTGTTGATTTATGTTATGATTCATATACGGGAAGGTGTTTGACTGAATTGATTGTATTGAGTATGATATCACAACATCGGGTAACCGGCATGATTTTATGATTTATCAGTTCAGTGATTTATATATATTGTGTTGCATTAATTTCTTTTGAGCATTCATATGCATTGGAGATGGAGGATGTTGTGGTGGTGTGGTGTGGTGATGACGATGTTGTGATAAGGCCCAGGCGGGTTCTGCAGGACTTGCCCTGGTGTCCTCAGCTGCGAGCTGGCAGATCGGCTACGGTCGATATCTATAGTCTACCGGGGATCGGTATGGCTGAGCGTTCCGGGTTATGAGTTATGAGAAATGAGATATGAGATATGAGTTGAGATGGAGATGGAGGTGACGGAGGAGCATGCATATCATATTTTTGTTGTTTCATTGTTTTCCCTACTCAACCTCGTGGTTGACCCTGTGTATTCGTGAACACCTGTGATGACCCAAATATTGGCGGCGGACTTGACGGGTTTAAGAGATAGAACGGGAGCTTGGTGGGCGTGAGACACTGGATCAGAAGACTTAGTAGCTAGATCATCATCTAGAAGACTTTCACTTTTATTCATGTTAGTTCTTTGTAATTTGACGTAAAAGAGGTTTTGTAATAATTAAGTTAAAGTAATTATATAATTTTGCCTTGGAGTTTAATTTGTTATTCACTACCTCGGGAAACCGGGATGGTAACAGTCCGGTTTATTAGGGAATGTCTTGCTAAAGGCTCCTTCATAAACCGGGGTGTTACAAAGTGGTATCGGAGCGAACGATCCTCAGGCCTAAACCAATGAGCCCAATGAACCTAGGATGTGTCTAATTAAAATGAACCCCGGGATAGAACTGTTAGGAGCACACTAAGGTAAGGTATGAGTTAGGGGCACCCTCACACCGAACCAGTGGCCCTCTCAGTTGACCCGGAAACCCTGAGTGTATATGAGAGAAAGGGTAGAAAAGTTGCTTGAGGTTGAACATGAAATTCATATATCGTTGCCTAAGTGTTAACTGATTGATACATTGATTATTGCATAATCGAGTTGATGTATAACTTGAGACCCATATATTCTAACCATTCTGCAAGACAACGCTACGGTAAGTATTTTGTATGAATGATGACGTGATCATATGATGTTGTGGAAATGAGAAATAAATTTTCGAATTCAGGTTAATAATCAATGAAGTGTTGTGGTAGTCGTGAGCGTGAAAATAATTGCGAGTTGAGGATATTTATCTAGGTGGATGTTGAATGATGTGCTGATAGTACTATTATGTCTAGTAATATGCGGTTATGTGATCCCGAAGCCATACTAGTATAGTATTGTGATAGTAATTAGAAACACTATTGAATTGCATGTTTATAGTCATAACAATCGTGATTAGATGTACGGAGTAGATCGAGATGCGAAGGGATTCTATGGGATAGATGTTCACGTAAGTACAGTGTGAGATTTAAGTTAGGATGAGTTAGTATCGATAGTATGGTTGTAAGAGTTTGGAACATAGAAATTGAATGACTTAGTGCTGAAACTCATTTTGCTTGATTTTACTCTTTAATTGACCTTACCGCCATTTCTTTTCTGTTTATTGCCTATGGATGAAAAATTTATGGGAGATAGCCTCGTGAGTTAGTGTTCCTTTGGCGTTGGTTTCATGCTTATAGGATATACGGATTAGGAGTAATAAATAGTTTAGTGGGCTGTGGCCAGGAAGTTCCTGTACGGTGATGTTTTGACCAACAATTTTGTAAAAATCCTCATTTAAATTATACTAATAATCTTTGCATAATTCCAACTCCATCGATCCGAATATTCGCATATGTTTTCAAATTGATAAACCACTGAAATTCTCGATGTCTCTATATTAAACGGTAAGTTTTGCAAACTGACCCAAGTTTTGGACCAATTGCTGTCACATGTTTGTTTGGACCAACTAAGTTGTGAAATTCTTTAAAAATGGAATTCTTGTGCTTTAGACCTAATTCTTTTTCCCCTGTGTTTTATAAAAATGATAGGAATCAAGTTTTAATCGAACGGTTATTTATTCGTGATCTTTGAAAGTTACAACGTGAATCATGACTTGTAAAATGTGTGTTCTAGGTTGAGTTTTCATACAGTTGTTTGATTAATTCATGAGCTTTAGTAATGTGAATTTATAATGTCCTTATATGATGATAGCAGCAGGCATGTTCAGTAGTTATGTATCTTAACCAATGATAAAATTAAAGTTTAGTTGATAACATTATTGGCATGATAGTATGAGTAAAATTGAATAGCTTAAATTGATTCTTAATCAAGGGTGAAATATTTTATACGAGTCCAGTTGTTTGCATATTTTACATACGTTTGGCATGTTGTAATATCTCTGGTGTGTTCATCATAGTTGCATAGTGGTCGGATATATATAAATATAAAACTATATTGTCATATCTTGGTAAAGTTGATGGCGTTAAATGTTAATTTGATTGTTCTAATATACTCGCATGAATATTTACAATGATTATGCTTAAATGTTACACATGGATAGTAGTAAGGATTATGTCTAAATGTTCACACATGTAGGATGTCATCTGAGTACTAATGTCTTTTATATGAGTCTGTGTGCCTATAGTCATACATATTACTTTCATTGCATTAAATTATTTCAGTTGAACCTAAAACCTATAACATGGTAATAAACAGTGTTGTTATTCCTTATTGAATATGTTCATTATTATATTGTCATAAAATGCTAAAGTGATTCTTACAATTGTAGCACGACATTTGACATATCTATATTCTCGAGTCGTTACTATGAATTATATTATAATAAAGATTTTATGATAACTATGTTGACCATTATAATAGGATAACCCTTTGATGATTCACATGATATGCATTGGTTTAAATGATAGTCGTTATAGTTACATTTAATTGAGCCTACGGGTTGCCTAATTATTCGAATCGTGCAAATCAGAGAAGTTGTCTAAGTTGCTAATCTTTAATCATAGCTAGTGTTCTACAAGTATATGATGGCAAATGTATATGTTTAAGCTATTTATACGATATCTTTTGTTTTGCTGAAAATGAGTATACTAAGTGGCTGGACACAATTGAATGATATGGTTGCTAAAATGTGAAACATAGGTGTGATATGGAAGTAATGTTGTCGTTGTCATAGATCATATGTAGTTACTTTTATTGGGAAACATGTTTTTTAATTGATATCGTGCAAAAATTTTTATAATTTAAAATATGAATTATGAGTATGTTGTTAATTGCTTAAATTCATCGACCTAATTCGTGACCTAAACCAGTGAGTGAGTAAATGGTTGTATGGACATGTCAATAAGATCCTGTGATTGTGATAGATAGTAGTGGTAGATCTATTTCTGTGATATGTTTACAAATGTGAGAAGTTCTTAAATTGTTTTGTTGATTTTGCTCTCGCTCGTTCATAGTCTATAATTGATAATCAAATTTGTTTAGTTGTGAAACCGTGTAAACCATGGTTCCTTTCTTGTTGTTCTTTTAGTTTGATGTTGTGTTTTTAAGTTAAGCATGAGCTAGTAATAAATGTTACTTGTTGACAATCAGTTAATTCCTTAATAAAACCTTGTTTCGACCTTAATGTTGATGCGCAATCTCTTATCATGTATTCTTTCCTGTCACATGTGGTTGATAATGATTTTGTTACATAGGTATATGAAAATTGAAAAGAGGTTACGAGGACGTAACCATGTTTCTAGTCGGGTAGGATTGTAAAATCTTAATGTTTATATTGCACTTGTATGTAGATGGTAGTTTTGATCAAGTAGATGTTTCGTTGTGGGGTACCTATGCAAATGAGTTCTATATGTTTTATTCATACTTCTGTTAGTTGGTTGAGGTGTAAAATAAGAGTATAGTTAAACTACTGGTATTGAGTTATGAGTTGTGGGGCCTTTGTGCCGTGTTACGTTACGGTCCGGTGAGACCATGGTTATCGAGTTACTTGAGTTTGAGATCGAAATTTAGATGGAAGATGACGGTGTTCTCGGGTGATTATTTAGTTGTTATACATTAGTGTTCTCGGGTAGTTAGTAGTTGTAGTTAGTTGGGTTAAGTAAAGACGAGCTAAAACTTCGGGACGAAGTTTATTTTTAGGAGGGCAGAATGTAACATTCCGTGTCTGTTATGTTTAACTGATGTGTCAAAAGTGTGTGTTAACGATATAGGAAATGTGTGACGTCCGTATGTACGATATACAATACCCTTCGAGGTTTGAGACGGGAGCGAACTTGGGACGAAGTTCATTTTAAGGGGAAGAAGATGTAATACCCCGTATTTTATATAATCAATTAAACGGATATTCATATATATTAATTATTATACATTTTATATTACTAATTATATCGGGTTAATTGTTGAGTCGATAATTACGTTAAGCTATCGTAAGTTAATTGAGACGGGTTTATATGGAATTGAAATGTGAGTGACCCATTTGAGTTGGCCCAATATCGGTTCAGCCCAATTAACATGTCCAGCCCAATTAACCCTAAACCCTAAATAGTACCCTAACCCTAATTAACCCTAAACCCTAATAGTACCCTCCCTCAACCCGCCTCCCTTTTTGCACACTCCTCGGCCCCCTCCCTCACATCATCAGCTGAAACCTCAACCTTCACGCAAAACGAGAGAGAGAGAGAGAGAGCATGGGTGTTGACGGCGCAGCAAGGAAGGCTTTAGGGTGTTTGTCGACGACCGTGGGTGGCCCTGGTGGCTGTTGTGGTGGCGGAAAAGGTAAGAGTTCAACCCTTTCCTCTGGTTTCACATTTCTGTCGAGTTGTTTGGTTGTTGTTTCGTGTCTTAGGGAGGGGATAAGGGTGGTTGGTGTCGGGGTAATGGTAATGGGTGGTTGGAGTCGCCCCTATTGGTGGTGGTTAGGTGGGTTATAGGCGGTGGAAATGGCGGCATGAGGTGTTGTCGACAGGGGTAGTTAAACGGGTTTTTATATGGTTTTCAGACGGGTTTTAGATGGTTAGGTTTGGGTGGTGCCAACATCGACTAGGGGGAGGTCGACAAGGTGGTGCCAGGGTAGTGAGAACCTCCGTGTGTCAGGCAAGGCCACGGTGGTGGTGGGTCACATGGGGAGTCGTGTCTGGGCCGTGGTTGATGGTAAAATCAGAAGGAGTCAAGGGGGTTTTGTGGGGTTGTTGTCTGCGTCCGGTGGTGTTGGTGACCGTGGTCAGACTCACCTGCCTGAGTCGACCACGGTGGTGAGGGCCAGTGGGGTCCAGGGCAGTGGCGGCGGCCACTGCTGGTGGCTGCATCCGGTCATGGGTAAGGGTAGTTGGGGCCGAGTTGAAATGGGTTACAAACCATTTTTCAAGTTCGTAATTTGAGTCGGGACGATAACCATTGTGATAGTTGGTAAACGTGTTTAATATTAGTGCATAAGTCGGGTTTTGTCATTTATAAAATAAAGGGTTAATATTATTATTAGTGAACAAATTAATTGTCGTCACTAGATTACTTTTATTAATGATTGATTCGGTTTTCTTAATCGTATAATTCGTGTAATCTTTTATTTATCATAGTAGTTATTCAATTTAATTCCCGAGCCAGTTAAGTAATTCAAGTCAGGTTTGAGTCGGGTTTGTTAAAATGAAAAAGCTACTATATCGGGAAAGTTTCCATTCTAAGAAATTCTACTTTAGTAACTTTCTATTTTGGGAAGTTGGGGCAAATACTAATCGGGTTATTTTAGTTATCAGTTGGGCATAAGTTTGGTGTCGGGATTGTATTTCGGGAAAGCTTATATTTTGGGAGATTTCTATATTTAGTAGTTAGTAATTATAAATATTATAATTGTTTTAGGTGACGGATTCGTGAAGGATTGATAATCAGATTCGTTGCTTTATTTTCTCGGATTTGAATCGCTTAATTGGATTTTTGGCACTTTGAGGTAGGGAAATACACTTGACCTATTATCGTTGTTGTTGAATTGTGTTGACTTGATTCATGGTTGTTGATTTACGTTATGATTCATATACGGGAAGGTGTTTGACTGAATTGATTGTATTGAGTATGATATCACAACATCGGGTAACCGGCATGATTTTATGATTTATCAGTTCAGTGATTTATATATATTGTGTTGCATTAATTTCTTTTGAGCATTCATATGCATTGGAGATGGGAGATGTTGTGGTGGTGTGGTGTGGTGATGACGATGTTGTGATAAGGCCCAGGCGGGTTCTGCAGGACTTGTCCTGGTGTCCTCACCGTGCGGTGGCGGATCGGCTACGGTCGATATCTATAGTCTACCGGGGATCGGTATGGCTGAGCGTTCCGGGTTATGAGTTATGAGAAATGAGATATGGGATATGAGTTGAGATGGAGATGGAGGTGACGGAGGAGCATGCATATCATATTTTTGTTGTTTCATTGTTTTCCCTACTCAGCCTCGTGGTTGACCCTGTGTATTCGTGAACACCTGTGATGACCCAAATATTGGCGAGCAGACTTGACAGGTTTAAGAGATAGAACGGGAGCTTGGTGGGCGTGAGACACTGGATCAGAAGACTTAGTAGCTAGATCATCATCTAGAAGACTTTCACTTTTATTTATGTTAGTTCTTTGTAATTTGACGTAAAAGAGGTTTTGTAATAATTAAGTTAAAGTAATTATATAATTTTGCCTTGGAGTTTAATTTGTTATTCACTACCTCGGGAAACCGGGATGGTAACAGTCCGGTTTATTAGAGAATGTCTTGCTAAAGGCTCCTTCATAAACCGGGGTGTTACAGTTAGGTAGATTCTATGGTTGATGTTATGTTCTGAGCTGCATTGTTGAGATAGGCGTTGTTGATTGAGTTAGCGTCGAGGATGTAGGATGAGAGTTGAGTGATGTAGGTTGGCTGAGTGGCATGTGTGTATGCTATGTAGGTATGGGTTTGAACTTCGAGGACGAAGTTCGTTTTAAGGAGGGAAGACTGTAATACCACGGTATTCTGGGTCTTGTTACTCGGCCGAATAGGGCTAACTTGGCCGAGTAGAGCATCGTGTGTTTTCTGGTCAGGCTACTATCCAGAAACACTCGGCCGAGTAGTGCAATACTCGGCCGAGTAATCCACATACTCTACCGAGTATCCGGTCTGACGGGGTTAATTTTCGCGGTTTGATTAAGGTGATTAGAGATTATATATAAACTTCGTTTAACAATTACTATTCATTCTATCAAAATCTTAACTACGTTCTTCACTTCTCTAATCACCTTACTCACTCTCAAGGCTAACTGATTGATTGCAAGTCTACACTTCCGTCTTTTGGCCCCGATTTCGTTAGTAAGTCTCTAGTGCTTTATATTCAGTTAATAGGTTGTCTTTTAGGGTTTTGCCCAAATTATTGATTTGGGTTCATTTGGGGGAATGGATTATAGTGATGGTATGTGATTATTGTGTGTAGGTGACGGTGTCATGGAGAATTGCTATTGATTGCTTGTGTGTGCTTGGATTGCGAAAAGTTAGGGTTTCCCTACTCAGTTGATTGCATAATTAATATAAGATGTGATGATTGTGATTTAATTGGCATGGTAAGTATTGTTGTTGAATTGTATTCTTGATTATTGGAGTTATGGTGGATTGACTATGTTGGTGAGGTGCGTCCTCGGCTGAGTGGAGTCACTTGCGGGAGTGACTTCACGCTCTTGATTCGCCCCTTGTGAAACCCACGACAATAGGGGATGTGCACATTAATGAACATGGGTTGTTGCTCGTTGCGATGAGCGGGGCTTAGGTGGGCAAGGCCGTGGTCCCCCTCAGGCTGTGGTCCCCCTCTGGCACATTATCTGTCGTGGCAGTAATCTGGCAGGACTACACACTTGAGTGTGTAGTCATATATCAGGCATGATTGGAATTGGAGGATGGTTGTATAGTTGTTGTTGTGGTTGTTTATTGTACATTGCTTATCTTGATTATTCAGTGAACTGACCCCGTTGTTATTTTATAAAACTTTGGTGATCCATTCGGGAATGGTGAGCAGTTGATTAGAAGGTACTTCTGTTGATAGCTCGCGGGATCTATCTAGGATGGAGTCATCACTTGTTGAGTCTTTAGTCTCCCGCTGACAGTTTATACATCAATACGTTTGATAGTTTTGGTTGTAAACAGTTTTGGTTAACTTCAGTTGTATCTTGTTTAAATAGTTCTATCTTTTTAATAAACGTTCTTAGATGGTCCATTTGATATACTTTACCTTGGGCAACCGAGATGGTAGCATCTCCATATGCTAGGGTGGTCTTGGTAAGGCACCTTGGTATATGGGGGTGTTAGAAAGTGGTATCAGAGCGATGATTTTGGAACCTAAAACAAATGAACCAGATGAATATAGGGTGTCTAAATAAAATGAACCCGGGTAGGAGTTGTTTGGAGCTACCGCAAAGGCTTAGGAGACGTCCTAAGGCCGCAACTTTGCCCTTACAACTTTGAGCCAGTCACGACGGGGTGTCAAGGGATCGCTATCTGTTGTATGCCTTTAAGTATATATTAGATGAAGTATATTTTTGGGTTGAATGGAAGTGATTGGAGTATATGTAATGTGATGTGGGTTATGTCTATATGATCATGATGATGTTAATGTTTGGTTTGTTGGTAGTAGCATGTGATTAAGGTCATGCGTATACATAAATGAATGTCGTGTTTAATTTGCATGTGGGTATGTAAAAGTTCACCTATGTACTGGTTCTTAGAAATATTGAGTTGTTTTTGTTTGCCTTATTCATGTTTAAGTTGTTTTGTTAAGAAAAAAATTGATTTGTATGAAGGCCAATTATGCAAGGGCTGTCTTAAAACTACCATAAGTGAGCTATGGTGAGTAAATTAGTCGTTGGCTCAAGTGGTGTAGTGATGACCGTATATGGTCGAGTGATGATGAGAGTGGTAATGTAAATTCGAGGAATGTGAGAAAGAAAAGTTTGAGATGAGGGGTGTGAAAATGATGGTAACTATCTACTCGTATTCAGTCGTCGCAACCCTATCAAAATAAAGCTAACCAGCTCTAACTAATGTAGCAAAGGTAAGTCGGGTATCATATCTACAGGGAGGCAGTCACTATCTACTCGTTATTCAGCCTGTCCATGGTCACAAAACGGGGGGTTTGAGTTGTTTAAACTAAACTAAAGCAATAACAAGTAAAATGGCAGGAGCGAAAAGGATTAAGATAAAAAAGGAGAGAAAGATGCCAGGATGTCGGTTCACCATGATATTACACAAATCAGCTAAAGGTAGGTCAGTCGGTCTGATGTGAGAAGGGTAAAGGAAAGGTCCTTCCGGTCCACTATCTGCCCTAGAATACTACTTACTTAGCTTTCACCCCTATTAGAGTAGTCTATTGTCCATAACAGGTCTATTCATTCCAATCTTTCGATCTAGGTCTGAATTTAACCAGTTTAAATACTTCAGTTGCATGCATTCAACCTAATAATTACAGTTATATTTCTTTGAATCAATTCTCACATTCAAAACCGTCTAAACCAATTAAAGCATCATCGTTTTACTATCATGGCTCCCCTAATCCTAGCATTAGAGAAATTAGCTACGCAAAATAACTAATAAAACAACAGTGAAAGATAAAGCAACAATAGACATGGTATAAAAGTGTGCAAAAGGGAATTAAATAGAAAGAGAGTAAAGAAAGATTACACTCGTAAAAGATCCGGAAATTGGAAGAGCAAAGCAACGTTTTTAACAGAATGAAAAAGGGTAAAAAGCACTCCCCCAAAAACCTAATTAAGTCTCTCCTATTTATAGGAGAGATATTTATTTTACCTAAGATATACTTAAAATATCTAGTAAATAAGTTTACGCGAGAAAATCTCACGTCGGACCTCAAAGTACTCGATCGAGCACTTCTAAACTACTCGATCGAACGACTTCACGCAAAAACCTCTCGATCGAGCACAATAAGTACTCGATCGAGGAACCTCCAAATTCCACCTTTCGATCAAACAAAGAAAAGTATTCGATTGAGGAAATGGAACAACCAGTCTACTCGAACGAACAGACTAGGTCAGCAAAAGCCTTCGATCGATGATTCACCACTGAAGTCAGCTTTTTTGGACAGAGAATTGCTTCCAAGAGGACTTCACGCATTCCAAGGTAGCAGCATTTCCGCTCCAGATCCACTCATGTCCTAAATGAAAGCTAAAAGAAATATAGTCGCTCACCTAAACTACGACCCACATAAACATGCATGCACTAATATGATAGACTATTCTAGCTATCGTGCACATACATTCCAACCAATTAAGGCCCCGTCACAGCAGAGTGATTACAAAAATATGGAAAAGTGAGGCAATGGGTAAGAAGGGGCAAAACATTTATGAGAATGTGAGATTAACAGCCAAGCTAGCATACTAACAAAAGCAACTAAAACACATCCGTTTCTAATCCATCAAAATTAAGCACAAATGCCCTTGAATGGCATACAAACTCACCAAACCGAATAAAATCAACTCCTCAAAAGATAAAATGATCGCATAGGAGTAAAAACCGTATCATCAAATTCTTTTTTTTCATCTTTTCCTTTTCTTTTCTCGGTTTTTCTAATTTTTATTCTTTTTTCAACTTTTTTCCTCCATCAATTCTCCTTCTTCTCCATATTACCAACTCCCGATCTTTCAGATACACACCAAATTCGGCTCAATAAACAATATCCCGGAAAAATTTATCTAAACTAGCTAAGGCAGGCTAAATTTGGATGTAGTTAAGGGTCAAAAGGCAAATTTGGCTGAATGTTGAGTTAAATGGGTTAAAATGGGAGAAAAGGGAATGTAAGCACCTCCCTACATATGACACCAACCACTAACCCGAATGTATGTAGGCAAAAAGCAATTGAATTTCATATATGTGCAAATTAATGATACATGTTATGCAAGGAGTAACTACTTACAATCCTACATGAACTGGACACAAATGACACCAGTTTATAAGGCTCTAAATCTTATAAATTATGAGTAGGTTGCCAAAATTTCAGGTCAAGTCTATTCGTTCAACTCAATTTTAACATAAACTCCTGATATGCAATAAGACAATGCCAAAAGAATATTAGTTTATCGCAAGGCTTAAGCAAAAGGACAAATTATAGTGCAATTTCATCATTGAAATCCACCGCTCCGACTCAACCTATATGGAAAATTAAACGTGAAATTTTCTGATTTTTTCGAATTTTCTAGTTTTTTGATTTTTATGAGATTTTTGAATTTGTGAAATCAAAATAAACAATGCATGCAAAAAGTAAACGTGCTAACTGGAATGCAATAAAAACAAAATGCAGACACAGATACAGATGCATATACCCTCCCCAAACCAAACCGTACAATGCCCTCATTGTACTGAAAAATAGGGAAAGGAAATGCAAACTGAAAAGAAGAGTGAAGCCACGAAAAACTTACAAGAACACGCGAAGTAGGGACCTTCCCAAACTAGCCAGCAACAAGGGAGGATGCTAATAGCTTCATAACAACATCACAGGAAGCGAATCAAAACAAGCCTACTCGATCGAGAGGGCAAAGTGCTCGATCGAGATCAATAGACTGCGAAAGTAGTCGATCGAGTGCACAAAGGTACTCGATCGAGAAGTCTTCATCCTGTGGGTGCTTGATCGAGAACATAAAGTACTCGATCGAGTAGTTGACTATGCACGAACACCTAGGCTCCAATTGAGGCACCTACAAACACGCAGTAAACGCCCATAGGACTGACAAAACAAGCCTAAATATTCCAGTCTATTGTCTGAAAACCAATTATTACAAGTTCAACAAAACTAAAATGTTTGAAAATCGACTAAAAATTTTTAAACTCCAAGTTGCCTCCCGGACAACGCTAGTTTCAGATAGGTCCCAGCTTGACCCTCTTCTCTTCATTCACCAACAATAATTAATGTCCCACAACAAGGTTTCTGACTGAACGCAGTCCCTTCCGCATCCATGACTTTCACCTTCGGCTTCCACAACAAAGCATCAACTGAGGAACAATGGTTCTTGGCGGTAACATCTTCGCCACTTTTGGACTTCTCTCGCACCTTCTTTATACGCGGCATGAAATCTTCAAATCCTCCTCCCGAATCTTCTAACCTGTCAAGACCTGTATAAGAAGAAACAAAACGATGTTCCTCCAACTTGCTCTCTAACTGGGGCGGAGGTGTCAAAACAACAGTAGTATACGATTTAATGGAAGGAATAGAAGGAATCCCATCAGGATCAACAAAAGGAATAGCATTTCCTCCAGACAAATAGAAGGAATCCCATTAGGATTGGTTTTCAGTTACCTTCTTATCGTCATCTGGGATAGGCGTAAGTGGCAAATCAACACTGTCCATAGCCAAATAACTCGATCGAGAGAGAACCGTACACGATCGAGATGTTTCCTCGCCAAAACTGCTCGATCGAATACTTGCATTAGTTCAATCGAGGTCTTCCTCATACAAACTGTTCAATCGAATGTTGAATTATGTTCGATCGAGCTCTCCCTCATATAATTCATTCGATCGAACACTGTAACTAGTTCGATCGAATTTTTGATGCTGAAACGTATTGAAGTATTCGAGAAATGCTTCGTTTTCAATAGCATCTTCAATTTCCGAGCCATACATACCTTCGTTATCAATAGGCGACTCATATCCTTCATAGGAAAGACCGCTTTCGGTACAAATAGCATGTACCGTCTCTGAATGCCTAAGGTCTAACTCGGCAGCTAATTGAGCTATTTGAGATTCAAATAGCTTAAAATGAGCCTCTTTAGATTTATCATATTCTTGCACTTGAAGTGCAAGTGCCTTCACCAATGACTTCAGTTCAGCAATCTCTTCATTCTTTTTAATGGGAGGAGGGGTTTGTTGTTTAGGCGGCTAATTAAATGGAGGCATTTGATAGCCTCGTTGCTGAAACGGATGTGGCGGCACATGTGCAAAAGAATGTCTAGCTTGTCTATGCTCTTAAACGCATAGACTTCATCGGTCTCCGCCAGACAAGTAATAGCATTGTGCCCCACAGCACCTGATGGAGCGGGTCGTTATCCGCCATCAAACACATCTACACCCAACTACTAGCATATCAAGCAAGTCGGGGTCGATCCATGGGACGGGGGTATTCAAATTGTTCAATCTAATCGTAGTTGTGCTAAGGGTTGTCACAATTGAAATGGGTTGATGATTCTAATCTAATAAAAGCAATGGAAGGTAAACAAGCAATAAAACAAAATGATTAAAAGCACTAGGATGTCATGGTTTCATAGGGGATTTATGGTGGTGAACATACAAACATGTTTCCATAGTTGCAAGCAACTATTGTTGTAGAGGAACCGAGTTAGTTTATGTCTTACGGATCATAGGAAGATTTGGTCCCGGAGCCGAGTCGTCTAGACTGTACAACACCTATAAGTCGACTTACTTTCTTCCTATTCACTTCTATGCATGGTCTAACAAGACTCGAGTTGGTTTATATCTTACAAGTCTTGTCGAATAGATAAGAGATGGGTAAAAAATGGAAGGATTCATAGGCTCGCATTTCATCAAACATAACATGTGCATAGGTTGAAATCACAACAAGCAAGCAATTTAATTATGAAAACATATTAGATTAAGTATGGATGTACCCCCATGTTATAGTTCCCCTAATCCCCCATTAATCCTAGCTAGAAGATTACTCACTCGTTGTAGATACCCAGTATCTGCTGAGACTCCAACAAACACCCGATGATTATCGGACTACAACATGTTTTGGAATCGCGGCGTTTGATCGACAGTTTGTGTACAACTTTACGTCGGAAAACTTAAAACGATTTCGAAAATAAAACATTTCAAAACATTTCAAAAATACCTGGAGTGTTTAATGCATGGCGACGGGGTCGCAATGACACTAACTAGAGTCAAAACCGACACCGGACCAAAAATCGACTCGAAAATTCAAATCCCGACTCCAACAACGAGTCAAACACAAAAAACAAACATTTCAAACCTTCTATGCTAAGTTTTCCCGGATTCATGAATGGTCAAGTACCAAACATGTGACTACAAAACCTAGGATAGAACAAATCATGATTGCGTTTGTTGTGAAAGCGACAACACAGCTCGAAGACCCGTTACGTTGCTCGCGCCTCTTTGAGCAGCCCAGGCGGCCACGTCGCTCAAAACTCACACAACCACTCATTCTCCTATAAATACCCCTCAAATGCCACCTATTTGAGAGTTACGCGAGTGTCCGCCCTCTCTTTTCTCCCTTAAAATTCTCGACTCGACTTCTAAAGTCACAATCCGACGCGTATTTACGACCTACCGATCGTAAACACGAGCCTTACACATTGTTTGGTACCGTCATCGTGCATTAAATCACTTCACTTATCACTTCGACCACTACACCATCACTAAACTTTTAAAACACTCTTTTACTTACCAAAACGGATTTAAACCGAGTTTTTTCCGATCAAACGAGTTGTTACACTTACGTCGGTCACTCGCCATAACCAAACATGTAAGTATGAGGGTGTAAAAATCCTCTTTTATTGTGTTTTCATTTGTTTCATGACTCTAACATGCTAAAACATGCATAACATGAACCAAAACATGGAATAAACGAGCCAAAATTGATTTTTGGTCTGAGGCAGAAGCCCCTTAGGTCGCCAATTGGCTCGCGCCTAAATGGGGTATTCAGACCACAAATCAACCGTGTTTGTTCTCGTCATTTCCCTTAATCCATTTTTCATATTTGTAATCGGTTTTTACCATTTCAAGTATTTTCGAAACCTTTTTGTTTCATTTCACACGTTTTAACCATAAAGCATTTTTCACCCTTGGTTCTTCATACCATGACGGTTAAATCCGTGTTTCGGTGATAATATTTGGTTAATGACATTTAGAAGGTATTTTAAAGCCTTTTATTTCATTTCCTCACATTTTCAAACAAACATATTAGTCACCAACACAAAATCATCCTTGGTTCTACATACCATGCCGGATTTTAACCCGGGTACGATGACGAGTATCGACTAATTACATTCAAAATGGACTTAAAACAATTAGTCCATAATCATTTTTCAAAACTTTTCATGTCAAGTTTGTCAAATCGAACCCGACACCGAATATTATCAAATAATGATGATTATTTGAGTCTAGTTCTTCAAATCAACAAATGCGGTTTAAACGACCATTTCAAAATCAAACCGGGTTCAAATACCCATTTTCAACACGTTTTATAACGTTTTCTAAATATTCAGAACACGGCATACAACCGTTGGCTAACCCGCGCCTCAAGCAGGCTCCCCATTTCTCATTTTCAAAACCAGAGGGAGGCCCCTTACACCGCCGGCTGGCTCGCGCCTCTTATAGCCGCCTGGTACAGGGCCTGTTTCCTTCCAGCATTAGTCTAAGACGATCCCGACTCCGGCTAACCCGGATATAGGACGGATCAGATGACTATTCAATTATTCAAAACCATATTTGCAAAATGCCTTACTAAGACAAATGGATCATGTTATGCACCCTAAACCTAATACGGTAAATGGATGTTTAATTTCCGTCTTACATGCAAATCAACCATTAATCCAACTCGACATCTTACACTTGATACTTGGATTAAATCAACCGACTTAGAAAGCTCTCACATGTTAGGTTTAAATCATTGGATGCGCATTCATGCATTTAAACCGTTTTATCAACTTTTGCATTCAACCAACCAAGATAGATCAGTAGAGGCCGCTACACGCGGGCGGGATTGGGTGTCTGATTAAAGGGCTTCCCAATACGTACCTTCACCTCTTACTCAGAAACTTTGGATAGTGGACGACCTTTTCCAGGGCGTACGAGACTCATTCTAGAGATAGGATGCTAAAGAGGGACGATTTCCTTATCTTTAGTACCTATGTCAAACGCTGCTTTGTGCTTCGATTTGACCGAGGTATAAAGTGGAATTCGAACGGGTTCCAGGCATCCCACAAATGCTTGGTGGCGACTCCGAACATCTCTAATCGTTTCGAGACCCTTACCGAGACGAAACCGACCAATCTAAAACGATCCGGTCGAAAGCATCTTTACGCCGCCGAGCGTGGCTTTCAAAAGACCGCTGCATGTCCACAGATTAGCTTGGCGTGCAGGTGGCCCGTGACCGCGGATCGGTAGGTGGCCCCAAATCCACAGACCGAGACGTGGCCCATGCCCATAGATTCGCGACTCCGCTGGGGAAAACTAGGACACTTACGTCTTTACGATCCCTAGATGGTGAGACTCAAACGATGTCTTGGTTGGAATGCATTAATTGATATTACGGTCATGGTCGGGTTTCCTTGTCCGGGCCCACAACCTAACCCTTTTCGACCAGTTGGCTCATTTCGTCGGCGTGAGTTTTCTCATCCCCGCGTTCCGAATCCCGATTAAGTCAAGCATACCATTGACGTTACACATTTCTGTTTCGTCAAAGAGCTTTCATCACTTTTGAGCACGAGGCTAGGGCACCCTCCTTACAAATTTTGTTTGGATTGGTATCCCTCTCGCAAATCGGGGTTTGATTGCTTGGTGTGTAACCCACCCTTCTAAGCCAAAACCCGTGTCAGCATGATGCATATTATAATGAACTAGGAGTGCTTATGTGCTATCTGATCATAAGTCCTTCCGTGTCATTTTCAACTTTCAAAAACACCCTTTTCGCGCCGTTATAATGACCATTTCAAACCTCGGTCTTTCGCCGACCGATACACGCCTTTCTAGGCAGTCGTAATGACGATTTTCAAATCCGGTTTTGTATAACCATTTCAACACGCCTTTCTAGCCCGTCGTAATGACGATTTTCATATCCGGTTTTGTATAACCATTTCAACACGCCTTTCTAGGCCGTCATAATGACGATTTTCAAATCCGGTTTTGTAAAACCATTTCAACACGCCTTTTGATGCGTATATTTTATATATGGTTTTTACCTCATTTTTACACGCATTTCTGTACTATTTATGTAGGATCTAGCTACAAATACCCCCGAATATTCTACTTTGGTTCGTTTTATGTAATTTGCAGGAATAAACCAAAGAGGAGCTAAATCAAGCCTAATTCATCCCAATTGCATGCATTTATGGAGAATAAGGAGCCGGAGCTTGGAAATCTAACACCTGGAAGACGCGTGAGCTAGTTTCGGGAAGTATTTTAATGTCTTACGTGCCAAGATAGCTCGATCGAGTGATTTATTACTCGATCGAATGCTTTATATACTCCATGTTGCTCGATCGAGCAGTTCAAGTATACACAAGAGAAGACTTTGCAAGAAGTACTCGATCGAGTGGTTTATTTCCACTCGATCGAGTGGTTTGGTGTTAGTTGCTCGATCGAGTGGTTTATTTCCACTCGATTGAGTGGTTTATCCTTCTATAGACTTTTTCCGCCTAATTTTCGTATGGGCCTTCTTAATTAGTCCATAGATTAGGTTTTAGAGTGGATTTTCGTATAAGATAGAAGTAGTGAGCAACGTAACGCCTCTCTCGGGGCTCTCTCTTGGCTCTCTCATTCACTTTTACTTGATCACTTTCTACTGTTCTTAGATTTGGTTCTTCCTTTACACTTTGCTACTCATATTTGGATTCACAATTGGTATTATTATTCTTCTTTAATCCTTTGATCTTAATTATTGTTATTGTGTTGCTATTCCTCTCTTATTACTTCATCTCTACCTTATTCAATCCTTTTAGCTTGTTATTATGTTTAGTTTCAATTATCTATATGTTATTGTTGGTAATTCAATGATGATACGTAGCTAATTCCCCTCCGCTAAGACTAAAGGGGCTCTATAATTATGAAGGGATAGTAATCGATTTATTGGGTTAATGCTGGTATAATCTTTGTTGTTAACTGCTGCATTTATCTGTATCTGACTAATTGAGTCGACGCAATTAGGCATTTATATCATAGTGACCCTTGACCTGGACCGAAAGGTTGGAAAAGGCGAGACTAGTAGCGAACAATAGAGCATTATAGTTAGGGCGAAAGCTAAGCTATTTGTGCTTTAGGGCGAATTGAGACCGAAAGGAGATATTCACTGCCTCTCAGACCGTATTTGCATTGACCTGAGACCTAGATTACTTGACCGAATGATTATGGTGAACCGTATGTCTTAGCTGCTTTCTCTATCTGGTTAATTCCTTCTCTCTGCTTTATTCTCTTCCTTACTCTCATTAGTTTAGAATCAATCAATTAAAACCCCCCAATTTGGTTACCGAGACGAACTTAGACAAAGCTGACATCTTCCCATCTCCTTGTGGAGATCGAACCGACTTCCCTAGCTATATAGTTAGAGCCAGTTGGTTATTTTTGACAGGTATACGACTGCCCTGTCAAATTTTGGCGCCGTTGCCGGGGAGGTGGCGCAATTTTTGTTGCTTTATTTAAGTTTGTTTCTCGTCTCAAGGAATTTATTCCTTGAGACTGATCTCATTTCGGAAAAGTTTTTGATTAGTTTTGCAGGTTAAATGTTTGCTTTGTAAAGTCTATTTGCCAGAATGCCTAAATTAGCCAGCCATTCAGAGCCTAATGTGGAGATTACAGAAGCTATATGCGAGAGTGCACAGGTTTGTTCGATTACTGAGCATGTAGAGCTATGTGGTAGATGCGGCATGGAAGGGCATGACCCAATTGGGTGTCTGGCAAGTATAGAGCGCGTCCTTGCTTATCAGAAATACAAGCAAGGAGTTCCTTTTTCTCAGCTGTATGAAGAAATAAAGAATGTCTCTACTCTTTCTACGCCAGCGCCGCAACCGGTTTCCCCTTCTGCAAATGAGGAAATTGCCGAACGGAAATCCTTTATGTTGAGCATATCGCAACAATTTGATGAGAAGTGCAGTAGGAAAGAAACTGTCATAGCGGAATTGAGAAAACAAGTCGCGCAGCTAACACTCGCGAAAGACCAAGCCAAGCTTCTACCGATATGCAATCCAGCCAATGCAACGAATCTCCAAGTTAGCCTTACTCATGAGGGACCAAAAGTACCAGAAGACGGGGTTTTGATAGCTGAAGATACCCCGGAGGATGATATGGATGAGTTTTTGGACGCAATACTTGCTGCGTGTAGTTCAGACACTCGATCGAGTGATAATTATGGTCGATCGAGAAGTGCGCAAATTGAAGATGGTCGATCGAGTGAAATTCTTACTCGATCGAGTAAGTTTGCTGAAGAAATCACTCGATCGAGTGATAAAAATGCTCGATCGAGGAAGGCAGAAAAAGAGAATGGTCGATCGAGTGAGGAAAATGGTCGATCGACTATTTCCCAATGTGAAACCACTCGATCGAGTGGTAAAAGTACTCGATCGAGTACCAGAAGCGGCGGAGATCCTCTTTTACTATCTAATCCCGCTACCGTGTCATCTTCCCTTGCTGTGAAGACGTCACGCATTGATAAAGGAAAAGAGAAGGTTGCGGGTCCACTCATTGCTACCAGAGTACCCTTCCCAGGTCGTCTGAAAGACGCAAAGATCGAGCAACAGTACGGTAAGTTTGTGGACGTTGTGAAGAACCTCCAAGTAACTGTCCCTTTTACCGAACTTGTTACTCAGGTACCTACTTACGCTAAGTTTATGAAAGATATTATGACGCGTAAGAGAGATTTAAGTTAATTTGAGACGGTTTCATTTTACCTAGCATACGGTATGGAGGCGGTTTAACTGGTAGAGTTAGAGGTCCCTTCTCTACGCATCCTATTAAAGAGTCAAGTCCCTGAGGCGGAATGGACCCGTCGAAGGTACGAACAACTCACTCTTCTAGATGAACGGCGACTCAACGCCTTGCACCACGTCCAGCTATACCAACGACGTATACAACGGGCATTCAACAAGAAGGTCAAACCCCGAAACATCCGGGAGGGCGACTTGGTCCTCAAGTCAGTCCGAGCACCATTACCCGTCGATCCGAGGGGAAAATTCAAACCCAACTGGGCCGGGCCATACCTGGTCAAGAAAATACTTTCGGGGGGCGCAGTGAGACTGACTGACCTAGACGGGGAGGACTTTACATACCCGACCAACCTAGACCAACTCAAGAAATACTACACTTGAGCCCTATCAACCAACAACCTAGCCTAGTTTTGCAACTAGCAACGACCTCAACCCTTTTCAAGGCAAGTTCCTCAATATGTTCTAATTTGAAATTGCATGTTTTATCGAGTCTAAGCTGCGGCACCTTGCCCGTTTCGAATGTCCTTTGATCCGTCAAAGGCAACGTCCATTTGAACTACAAAAACAAACCCCCTGAACTACGAGCATGGTTTGATTTCACCTCTTCAGGTGGATACGTAGACAGTCCCTCTTATGCCTGAGGGATACAACCACAAAACCCAATTCAAATTCGTAAAACATTTCGAACTACGATCATGGTTTGATTTCACCTTTCAGGTTGAGACGTAGGCAGTCCTTTCTTACACAAGAAGGATACAACCATTCCCACAATCAAAAAAACATCACCCACATTAACTTCAAAAAAAAGAAGAAAAGGGAAAACCATTCCCTTTCCCACAAAAATACAAAAAATGAGCCTTTCTCCCTTTCCACAAAATACCACTTTCCCAAGTGCAAACGTTTAGGACAATTCAAATCGAATTGCCTTCACAAAATGGACGGAAGAAACAAGCGTACACAATTTTCGACACGAGCAATCCTCTTATTTAATTAATAATGGGAAGGATTACAATTTCAACAACAAACAAAGCTCGACGAGTCTACAACTTGTCAAAGCTAAGGTGTCCACTAACACACCTCACATAGTAAAACTAGCACAAAACACACAATAACTAGCTACTACAACATAATAAAAACTCACAACAATAATACAACATAATAATAAAGTGGGTAATGGAGGTTTTCACTCTTCTATTCTACCCTTGCCTTTTCCTTCGGGGTACATCTTCCCCTTGTTCTTCTTGCTGGCCCGCCTAGCATGGACTTCTTCCTCGGAACGGAACCTAAACGGATCTAAGATGGCGACGGCCTCCGGTGTAGCACAAGACCCCATGTTCGACCCAAAAAGAGCCAATGCACGGCCCAACATATTCTTGGGGTTGGAACTCCTCCTCTTCGGTGGTTTCATCACATCGGGGGTAGCTCCATCAACATACTCCTCAAAGAAGGCGTGGTTGGCCTTGCCAATGTAACACCCCGATTTATAAAGGAGCCTCTAGCAAGACATTCCCTAATAAATCGGACTGTTACCATCTCGGTTTCCCGAGGTAGTGAATAACAAATTAAACTCCAAGGCAAATTACATAATTTATTTAACTTAACTTTTTTACAAAACCTCATTTACATGAAATTACAAAGAACTAACATAAATAAAAGTGAAAGTCTTCTAAATGATGATCTAGCTACTAAGTCTTCTGATCCAGTGTCTCACGCCCATCAAGCTCCCATCCTATCTCATAAACCTGTCAAGTCTGCTCGCCAATATTTGGGTCATCACAGGTGTTCACGAATACACAGGGTCAACCACGAGGTTGAGTAGGGAATACAATGAAACAACAAAATATGATATGCATGCTCCTCCGTCACCTCCACCTCCATCTTCACTCATATCTCATAACCCGTACAACCTTGACCATACCGATCCCCAGACTATATATCGACCGTAGCCGATCGCTTTCCTTGTTTGAGGACACCAGGGCAAGTCCTGAACCCGCTTTGGGCCTTATCACAACATCATCATCACCACACCACGTCACCACAACATCCTCCATCTCCAATGCATATGAATGCTCAAGAAATTAATGCAACACAATATGTATATCATTGAACTGGTAAATCATAGAATCATCTTCAAGTTACGAATGTTGTGATAATATACTCAATACGATCAATTGATCAAGCACATTCCAGGATATGAATCATAACATGAATCAACAACCACGAATCACGTCAACGTTCACAGTTTGGTCATATGAAACACAAACAAGTCAACACAATTCAACAACAACGATAATAAGTCAAGTGTATTACCCTACCTTTTCGCAATCCAAGCACACAAGCAATCAATTATGATCCTTCACATATCCATCACCTACATAACATAATTATGTATAATTACAACCTACTCAATCAAATAATCATGCACATAACCTAGACTCATCATAACTTAATAGGAATATCAACTTAAAGAACAAACACGATTTTTCCGATTTTTCAAAGACATGACAGACTCGGAATAAAATACATAACTAATTCCAGAAAAATCAAATTGATACAAGTCCAATTGGATTGGAACCCCATGAGTCTTAGATACAAATTATATCTACGTGTTTTTCTCAAATTCCAAACTTATCAAGAGTTTTCAGACTGATTTCCAAAACTGACGTGTAAACCGTCGCATAAAAAGTATTGATTCATAAAACAAGTTTAAAACATTATTTTGCAGTAATTCCAAAATCCTATTATCATCGAGACTATACAAAGATGGTGTATGAAGAAGCCTCATAACTGAATCGACATAAAAATTAGGGTTTCAAATCATTTTCCACAACCAAATCAGATTCGCGGACTTTTCAGCGACATGTTCATAAATAAATCACCTAGAACAAACCATAAAGAATTTGACTACGAGATTTTATATGCATAAACTAGACATCAAATAAACAGGACTCTCTTTTCAAACTTTTTAAAGACAAACACTTTAAAACAGTATAAACAATGGAATGAAATCGACTTACAAACAGGGAAATCGAATTAGGTTGGAATCGATGAGAAATCTTCAATCAAATGAAAGGCTCGACAATTCTTCTTCCTCTCCCTTTCTCTAGGTTTATAAATGGTTTTATGAATGATAAAATGAAAAGAGGGGAGAGGGAGAGTGGCTCTTAGATTAGGTTTAGGGTAAATGGTGGTTACATGTTCCGGGTAGGGCAAATGGGTTAAACGGGTATGGTCGTTGGGTAAATGTAGATGGGTAATTCTTGACCCAAAAGACAAAATGTGATGTAGCCCGACTCAACATATACGATATAAACCCGACTTAATAACATTCACGACATTACGATGCAACCAATATAAAATGTATAATACTAATATATAATAATATCCGTTTAATCGATTATATAATATACGGGGTATTACAGCCAACCTCTCGGTACTTCAAATCGACAACCTCGTCCTTACGAAATTTGGATCTCTCTTCCAAGGACGGAGCACGTGACCACTTGACATAAGCGGGAGTCACCCATGTCGTGGCAGCGGGGTTTGGCACCTCCCAAAGTGGCCGAGTGGCCCACCATCTTTCAAAGAACTCCACAAGCTCGGAGTTCCGGAAAACATTCTCTTGGACAAGAGTATCTTGAGCGGGCACCTTTTGTTGACGCCCCATTTGCCTCATGAGCCTTTCGGGATAAATGAAGGAAACAACCTTCAAACCCACCACCATCAAAGAACGAGGACTAGCACCCGAAGCGGGCAACCCCGTGAAGGACCTCAAGTGCCACCACGGCACCACCCACCGGATATGAGGACCACCCTCCTCCGCCAATCTTGCGGCCCAATAGGCCTCGGTGGAAGCAAAACTATCCGGGTACAACTTCTTCCTCATGGTAAGGTGACGGAAGGAATAAGAAGAAGAATCAACCGGAGGCTCTACATAACAAGAAGGTCAAACCCCGAAACATCCGGGAGGGCGACTTGGTCCTCAAGTCAGTCCGAGCACCATTACCCGTCGATCCGAGGGGAAAATTCAAACCCAACTGGGCCGGGCCATACCTGGTCAAGAAAATACTTTCGGGGGGCGCAGTGAGACTGACTGACCTAGACGGGGAGGACTTTACATACCCGACCAACCTAGACCAACTCAAGAAATACTACACTTGAGCCCTATCAACCAACAACCTAGCCTAGTTTTGCAACTAGCAACGACCTCAACCCTTTTCAAGGCAAGTTCCTCAATATGTTCTAATTTGAAATTGCATGTTTTATCGAGTCTAAGCTGCGGCACCTTGCCCGTTTCGAATGTCCTTTGATCCGTCAAAGGCAACGTCCATTTGCACTACAAAAACAAACCCCCTGAACTACGAGCATGGTTTGATTTCACCTCTTCAGGTGGATACGTAGACAGTCCCTCTTATGCTTGAGGGATACAACCACAAAACCCAATTCAAATTCGTAAAACATTTCGAACTACGATCATGGTTTGATTTCACCTTTCAGGTGGAGACGAGGCGATCCTTTCTTACACAAGAAGGATACAACCATTCCCACAATCAAAAAAACATCACCCACATTAACTTCAAAAAAAAAAGAAAAGGAAAACCATTCCCTTTCCCACAAAAATACAAAAAATGAGCCTTTCTCCCTTTCCACAAAATACCACTTTCCCAAGTGCAAACGTTTAGGACAATTCAAATCGAATTGCCTTCACAAAATGGACGGAAGAAACAAGCGTACACAATTTTCGACACGAGCAATCCTCTTATTTAATTAATAATGGGAAGGATTACAATTTCAACAACAAACAAAGCTCGACGAGTCTACAACTTGTCAAAGCTAAGGTGTCCACTAACACACCTCACATAGTAAAACTAGCACAAAACACACAATAACTAGCTACTACAACATAATAAAAACTCACAACAATAATACAACATAATAATAAAGTGGGTAATGGAGGTTTTCACTCTTCTATTCTACCCTTGCCTTTTCCTTCGGGGTACATCTTCCCCTTGTTCTTCTTGCTGGCCCGCCTAGCATGGACTTCTTCCTCGGAACGGAACCTAAACGGATCTAAGATGGCGACGGCCTCCGGTGTAGCACAAGACCCCATGTTCGACCCAAAAAGAGCCAATGCACGGCCCAACATATTCTTGGGGTTGGAACTCCTCCTCTTCGGTGGTTTCATCACATCGGGGGTAGCTCCATCAACATACTCCTCAAAGAAGGCGTGGTTGGCCTTGCCAATGTAACACCCCGATTTATAAAGGAGCCTCTAGCAAGACATTCCCTAATAAATCGGACTGTTACCATCTCGGTTTCCCGAGGTAGTGAATAACAAATTAAACTCCAAGGCAAATTACATAATTTATTTAACTTAACTTTTTTACAAAACCTCATTTACATGAAATTACAAAGAACTAACATAAATAAAAGTGAAAGTCTTCTAAATGATGATCTAGCTACTAAGTCTTCTGATCCAGTGTCTCACGCCCATCAAGCTCCCATCCTATCTCATAAACTGTCAAGTCCGCTTCGCCAATATTTGGGTCATCACGGTGTTCACGAATACACATGTGGTCAACCACGAGGTTGAGTAGGGAATACAATGAAACAACAAAATATGATATGCATGCTCCTCCGTCACCTCCACCTCCATCTTCACTCATATCTCATAACCCGTACAACCCTTGCCATACCGATCCCGGTAGACTATATATCGACCGTAGCCGATCCGCATTTCCTTGTTGAGGACACCAGGGCAAGTCTGCAGAACCCGCCTGGGCCTTATCACAACATCATCATCACCACACCACGTCACCACAACATCCTCCATCTCCAATGCATATGAATGCTCAAGAAATTAATGCAACACAATATGTATATCATTGAACTGGTAAATCATAGAATCATGCCGGTTACCGAATGTTGTGATAATATACTCAATACGATCAATTCAGTCAAGCACATTCCAGGATATGAATCATAACATGAATCAACAACCACGAATCACGTCAACGTTCACAGTTTGGTCATATGAAACACAAACAAGTCAACACAATTCAACAACAACGATAATAAGTCAAGTGTATTACCCTACCTTTTCGCAATCCAAGCACACAAGCAATCAATTATGATCCTTCACATATCCATCACCTACATAACATAATTATGTATAATTACAACCTACTCAATCAAATAATCATGCACATAACCTAGACTCATCATAACTTAATAGGAATATCAACTTAAAGAACAAACACGATTTTTCCTGATTTTTCAGCACATGACAGACTCGGAATAAAATACATAACTAATTCCAGAAAAATCAAATTGATACAAGTCCAATTGGATTGGAACCCCATGAGTCTTAGCTACAAATTATATCTACGTGTTTTTCTCAAATTCCAAACTTATCAAGAGTTTTCAGACTGATTTCCAAAAACTGACAGAAACCGTCGCATAAAAAGTATTGATTCATAAAACAAGTTTAAAACATTATTTTGCAGTAATTCCAAAATCCTATTATCATCGAGACTATACAAAGATGGTGTATGAAGAAGCCTCATAACTGAATCGACATAAAAATTAGGGTTTCAAATCATTTTCCACAACCAAATCAGATTCGCGGACTTTTCAGCGACATGTTCATAAATAAATCACCTAGAACAAACCATAAAGAATTTGACTACGAGATTTTATATGCATAAACTAGACATCAAATAAACAGGACTCTCTTTTCAAACTTTTTAAAGACAAACAATTTAAAACAGTATAAACAATGGAATGAAATCGACTTACAAACAGGGAAATCGAATTAGGTTGGAATCGATGAGAAATCTTCAATCAAATGAAAGGCTCGACAATTCTTCTTCCTCTCCCTTTCTCTAGGTTTATAAATGGTTTTATGAATGATAAAATGAAAAGAGGGGAGAGGGAGAGCGGCTCTTAGATTAGGTTTAGGGTAAATGGTGGTTACATGTTCCGGGTAGGGCAAATGGGTTAAACGGGTATGGTCGTTGGGTAAATGTAGATGGGTAATTCTTGACCCAAAAGACAAAATGTGATGTAGCCCGACTCAACATATACGATATAAACCCGACTTAATAACATTCACGACATTACGATGCAACCAATATAAAATGTATAATACTAATATATAATAATATCCGTTTAATCGATTATATAATATACGGGGTATTACAGCCAACCTCTCGGTACTTCAAATCGACAACCTCGTCCTTACGAAATTTGGATCTCTCTTCCAAGGACGGAGCACGTGACCACTTGACATAAGCGGGAGTCACCCATGTCGTGGCAGCGGGGTTTGGCACCTCCCAAAGTGGCCGAGTGGCCCACCATCTTTCAAAGAACTCCACAAGCTCGGAGTTCCGGAAAACATTCTCTTGGACAAGAGTATCTTGAGCGGGCACCTTTTGTTGACGCCCCATTTGCCTCATGAGCCTTTCGGGATAAATGAAGGAAACAACCTTCAAACCCACCACCATCAAAGAACGAGGACTAGCACCCGAAGCGGGCAACCCCGTGAAGGACCTCAAGTGCCACCACGGCACCACCCACCGGATATGAGGACCACCCTCCTCCGCCAATCTTGCGGCCCAATAGGCCTCGGTGGAAGCAAAACTATCCGGGTACAACTTCTTCCTCATGGTAAGGTGACGGAAGGAATAAGAAGAAGAATCAACCGGAGGCTCTACATACCTTAGCCTCTCCAATAGCCACACTTGGAGGATCCTTGGCGATCCGAAAGAGGGAACTTCTCCACAAGAGCCTTCCTTGTCCAAAGCTTGGATAATCTCTCCAAGCACCAACCATGATGGATCTCTACCATGCTCCATTTGCTCAATCACATGAATGAGGGTCATGCTACCATGGCATCTTGGCCCCTCATTCTTCAAGACATCAACGAAGTGGTACACATGGACAAGGCAAAATGCAAGAGCCCTTCTCCTAGCCACCTCCGAGACATTAGCATCTAATCGGTTTGAAAAGATGTTAATAAGAGCCAACATATCCACACCATGTATAGCAAGAAGAAAGTTGATTTGGCTTGTTGATAAGCCCAACATGGAACGGAATTTCTCCTTGTAGCACAACCGAGTCGGAGGAAGCACCGGAACACAACCCGGCCACCCACCAATGGCTCCAACTTCTTCGGCAAGAGGACAAAGATCGCCTTTCGGGAACACGAAAACATGATGTTTCGAATCCCAAAACCGAGAGCATGCTTCAAGAAACGAAGGTTGTACCTTGACTTGACGAAGCACCAACAATTGACCAACTCCCATGCAAGCGAGTTGATGCTTCTCGGGAGGCGACAAATCCCGGCACCATTGTCGCGATGCGTTCTCAAAAGCATCCATGAAATATTTTTGTGGAAGAAGAGGAGGTTTTGTAGAGATGTGATGGGGTTGCGATGTCGTCGGGTCACATCCAATCAAACACATTTATAATACTTAACATACAACTAGTTAGTGGTAAGTCGAGGTCAATCCATGGGACGGTGTGCTTTGGGTTCTAAGTCTATCTATCTCAATTTATGCTAGTGTCACAATTTGGTTGGGTTTGTAGTTGTGTTCTAGACTAATAAAAGCAATAAAGTAAAACAAGCAATAAAAGGAAGGATGTAAGCAAATGATTAAAAGTGCTAGGATATCATGGGGTCATAGGGGATTCATGGTTTTAATCATACAAACATGTTTACAATTATATGCAAGCAATTAGTGTTGTGGAGAAACCGAGTTGGTTTATGTCTTACGGTTCATAGGAAGAGTTGGGTCCCGGAGCCGAATCGATTAGATTGTACAACACCTACAAGTCGACTTACTTTCCTCCTATTCAACTTCTATGCATGGTCTAACAAGACTCGAGTTGGTTTATATCTTACAAGTCAAGTTGAGTAAATAAGAGATGGTTGAAAATGCAAGGATTCATAGGCTTAACATTTCATCAAACATAACATGTGCATAAAGTTGACATCACAACAAGTAAGCAATTTTGATCATGTGAACATATTAGATTAAGCATGAATCAATCCCATGTTGGTTTCCCCTAATTACCCATTAATCCTAGCTAAAGAAACTACTCACTCATTATCAAGTTTAACATGTTAATAAGGTTGTCAATCATACTAACAAAGCCAAACATGATGAACAAGTAATAAAGATTAACAATAATTAAAACAAGGATTAAGAGAATTATACCTATGGAGATTCCAAAATAATAATGCAAAGAATAATAGAAGAACTTGATGATTGATGGAAGGTTGTCAATCTCCCAATAAACCCAATAATCTTCTAATTACCCAATTATAAACTTGAATTACTCAATAATAAACTTGAACAATGATTAAAGGAAAGATTAATGTGTAATTTGTGGAAAGATTGAAGAGTAATCTATTCTAATTTACTCCTAATCTAATCTAAAGAAGGATTAAATTAACCTAATGAAAACTTGATAAAAAGATCCCCTTGATTATTACAAATGGGGTATTTATAGTTGAAATTAGGTGGATGCATTAGGGTTAACTAAGGGCTAAACTAGTAATTACACTTTTTAGATTGAGCAGGGAGAAGCCGGTATTTTTCGAAGGAAGGGCTTCTTTCTTTGAAGCTTGAAGAAGACGAAATTGTGCTGTGAAGGAATCCGAGCGGATTGTTGTCGGGACGGGCGGATTGTAGAAGGGGAAGACGGGCGGATTTGGGAGAAGACGCACGTCTTCTGTGGTTTGGGGACGGCCGGATTCTAAAGAATCCGCACGGGTTGGAGGGCTATCTCGTTTTCTCTTCTATTCTTCCCTTTCCTTCATTTCCACTTTATTCTTGTGGGATTGGCCTTTAGTTCTCGCTTCCTCTTCATACTAGTTCATCAAATATCGTCAAATAGCTTCCGAATACGCACGAAAAACGGGAATTTCCACCTTATTATCTTCTTTCCTACAAAACATATGAAATGCGATAGAAAAGCAAATAGGAAGGTTTTGACGGATAAAATGGCCATAGAATGTTATAATAGTATGCAAAATAGGCTCAATTAGGGGACTAAATGTGCGCAAATAATGGTCACATCAAATATCCCCAAACCGAACCTTTACTCGTCCCGAGTAAAGAGGTGACTAAAACTAGGACCATTATTTACACTAACCTAATAACATAGCCGATATGAGACAATTAGCGGGTCTCACTCCGCCCCTTCAACTCACAACAAGACAACCATGAGGTAGGATGCCTTCTTGCAAGGCAAGGTGGGTCTTGCCAAAATGGCGACACATCCAAACATTAAGCACACAAAATCAAATAATGGATGCATCTACAAAAGGAATAGCCACTTCCTCATCAAGTGGCGGAGGCAACCAAAAGAGAACAAATTTAAGAGCATATAATCCTTCACAAATACTAGTTCAACAAATTACTAAGGCTAAGAGGATGGCACTAAATCACCTCCAAATGGTGTTAAACTAGACTACTTTCGTCCTGAATTTCCAAATGGTTTCGTCAAGAGCGATCGGATGGTGGTGGAATGATGATCCCTATGATGCTAGTAGCATATGACATGACAAGTCTCGAATTCTCTGCAAAGGTAAAGGTCATGGATCGTCCCAAGCTCGACAAAGTGGCTTGACAAAAAGGCTTTTTGGGAATGAAATGCTCAAATATTTATAAACAAGGGTGGATATGACTAGTATTCAAAATTGTCCTCATTTCACTTTCACATTTCAAAAATTTAAGATGGGGTTTGTCCCTTCCGGGCTAGTGTCCTTTGCTTTCGCCAATCGCTTATTAGGCAACCGGTTAACCTCTAGACAATAGCTTTTCGGGGTGATAGTCACTCTGTCTCTGGGCGGTCAAATTCACAACCGTGTGGGGGCCCAATTCAATGGTTCCCTCTCCAAAGCATATCGAAGTGGTACGCCTTCATCAAAACAACTAGATTTCTCAACATTTCAACATTTCATATCATTTGAGGCTTCCTTGGCATTAAATTACTTCCACATGACAAAATTCTTTGAAATGAGCACTTCAAACTTATTGATAGAAAGTATTTTTGGATTGCCTTACCACAAGGTCAATCAAGGTCACCTAGACAAGTTAACCTAGTCCACATCGCATCACGGGGTTGGATAGGTGACTCACATGCAAACCCTTGACTAGGCTTTGGGTCATGGGTCAAAAGACACTAGTATGACACAATCTAGGATGTTTTACAACCATTCTAGTAGGCAAAGTCTTAAGTTGAAAAAGTATTTGTAATGGCTTAGTCGCTCTTATCAAAGTTCTCAATTAGGCATTTTTCAAAAAAATTTATCTAAATGCAACTATATGCCATGATGCAACTAACATATATACATCCTAATGCAAGTGATTCTATCAACTAATATGACATATAAACTAAATGCAAGTCCTAAATTCACATTGTTATACCGCATTAATCAAAATAAAGCCACATAGTCATTAACATAAAGAGGAAAAAGGAGATTGGAAAGATCATACCATGCGGTCTTCATGATCCTCATGTCTCGGATGTGGCGTAGTCATTCAATGTGAACAAGGATAGAACAAACAATATATACAAAATGTATACATGACTACACTACAAAAAGAAATGAACTTGTTTTCGGTTTTTCAATTTTCAAATTTTTATGGTTTTTGATTTTATGAAATTAAAAGACATATTTTTGTGATTTTTCGAAATTGTTCAATTTTTATGCATTTTTGGAATATAAATTCCCATCCCCCACTTTATTTTGGACATTTTCCTCAATGCACATGTAGGAGTAGGAATGAAAAAAGAAATACATGTTTTTGGATTTTTGATTTTAAGGAAATACAAATGCAATGATATGATATGAATGAATGCATGTTCTAACTAAATGCAATTCTATATGACATATACAACAAATGAATGCAATCTAAACTATACTATATGATGCATGATTTCTAGTAAGCTATGGTCACCTATGATCAAACCTCCCCAAACCGATTTAAACACTATTTCTAGTGTAGAAATGAATAGGTTTGGCCATTAGTAACTATGCATGAATTCTAATTTATATGCAACTATCTACATGAATCATGTGAGATATAATATAATGCAAACTATACTATATGAACTAGCTAATGCAAATGAAATATGATACAAATGCATGCGAAAACTACACTAAATGCAATGTATGTACAAAAGAGAGAGGGAGAGATGGGTATCATACAAATGGAGGTGGTGAGGTAGGCCTCTTTCACTCGTCATCCTCATCTTGATCATAGCCATAACGATGAGAGCTCCCGGCTTGGTCATACCCGCTTGCTTGACCCCAATACCCTCCTTGGTCAAATTCTCCCCCTTGACCCGAGTACCCTCCACCTTGGCTAGAATGCCCTCCGCCGTCGCGACCCCAAGCTTGGTTCCCTTGATTAGGGAACAAGAGTTCCGGTTGTGCCCAAGAGGGCAAAGGGCCATTAGGGTCAGCATACCCTTATTGAGCCATGCTATAGTATTGGGGGTAAAGGGCCAAATAGTTGTCGACCCTCCCTTCATGTACCCCGAGGTCCACTCTATTCATGAGTTTCATCAAATCATTAATACCCGGGGTATTGGGGATTTCCGGCCTAAACTCGGTATATGGGGTAGGGTATGGTGGGATAGGTACATAGGAGGGTGGGAGAATAGGCCTTTCCGGTGCTCCACGAGGTATTTGGCGGTGCAGCTCTTCCCTTTGAGGGGGATTATCAAGAATTTGGATATCAAGGAGGTAGCTTGGTGGAGGCGAGTATGGGCTCAATCTTGGGTCAATGCCCGGTATCTTCTAACCTTCAAGGATCATTGAAGTGCATCCTTTGGTGTGCCACTCTACACTCCCGTCTCGAGTGTAGTTACACCATCGGTGATGGTTGAAGATGGTGTGCTCATCAATCAAAGTCCTCCCCTCAAGAGGAGTACAGGTCCCTCGGGCATTGAACCCGGGACAAAGGTGGTGGGCCAAAATAGTAATTAGACCTCCCATCACGAAGGTCTTGAGTTGAGTGGTTCCTTGAGCAAAATCATTGAACCTAGTAAGTATCTCAAGTGGCGTATTGAAGTTATAACGCCTCACCGCTCGAACATTCAAATAGGATTCAAGAAAGGTTAAATCGATGAGAGTACACCTATCTTGTTCGTACCTCCCATTGATGGTACCGGCCACAAAGCACTCGGTGAATTGAATCACCGGATGTCTGATGGCGAAGGTATAGCAATGCTTTAGATGGATAAAATCCCTCCCGGAGATAGCCTTCCAAAGAAGGTCCACACCGAAATTATCGGGTTTTTCGGTATAGTTGGTGGGTACTACAAGACGGAAAACGTAGGCGAACTCTTCAAGTGAAAGATGATGGTCTATGTTGCACAACCTAAACTCCATACCCACATCGGTGTGGGTATTCCTTACAATGCGAAGGCTACTCAAAAACTCAAGGGTGAGACTAAGGTACGTCTCCTCATGGGCATGGAAAAGTTTTCCAATGCCAATACCATTAAAGAACATCTCGGTAGGGTACCTTATCTTACGGATTTCCAACACCCTAGTATCTACGAATTGAGTGGGTTCGTAGTTCTTACCTAGTAATTTGACAAAGTTCATGCGGTGGTCATCGGATTCAAATAGCACCTCTTGGAAGTAGTCAAGTTGTTCAATTCCTCCCCTCATTAGGGGTTGGGAGCTCCTTGGTAGCACTACCTCCCGTGGCATTGAAGAGGTCGATCCCTTGCGCTTCTTTCCGGTGGATTCAACCAATTTCTTGGCCTTTCCCTTGAGGTTCATCAATGGTGCCATTTTGATGTGGGTGATGGGAGTGTTTTTGAGGAGGGGTGTGATTTTGAGGATGGGGATGAGTGTTTTAGGGTTTGATAAGGTGAAGAAATGAGGGAGAAAGGGGGTGATTATATAGAAGAAAGGGGGAATCCGAGCGGATAAGGGTGGGTCAAATCCGGTTTATCCGAAAAAACAGGACAATCCGAGCGGATTCTTTTCGGGACGGGCGTCTCGAGAGAATAGAAGACGGGCGTCTTGGCCTGAATCCGGGCGGATTCTGATGCAGGGATTTTTCCCAGTTGAGAGCAGGAAGAAGACGGGCGTCTCGAGACTTAGGACGGGCGTGTTGGTCGGGACGGGCGTCTTGGATTAAATCCGCCCGTTTTCTGGTGCAGCGCAAAATCTTGTTTTTAGGTGACATACGGGTTGGGCGTCCCGCAAAGAATACGGACGGCTTCTTCCAGGCGGGCATTTTGTGAAGAATCCGCCCGTCTTCTGCTACAGCGCTAACCATTTTTCTGACGTGGGTCCTGGACGGGCGTCCTCCTCTAAATCCGGGCGTCTTCAGCTCCCTTTTCTTCTTTTTCTTCTTTTCTTTTCTTTGCAAAAACATACCCTTTCACCGATTTGCTATTCCTCCTTATCTTTTTCTGAAATTTGCTCATTAAAAATGTAAGATGACTCTCTCTCTCACCACTCTCATGCAAGAAATTAAATGCAAATGCAATAATGTACAATATTATACAAAGTAAAAGGGTCCAAGAAATATCTTACAAATGGTGGTTTGAGATAGGACTCCACCAAACTAGTTCAAATCGTGGAAGTTCTTATCCATAGAGCCCAAGGCTCTTAATAAGAGATCATAAGCTTGTGAACAAGCTCCAAATAAGCACAAGTATGGTTTGCTTAACTTCAAGATGAAGCTTGGCCAAAGGAATTTGTCATTCATTGTTGTTTTCTTCCTCTTCATGGCACTTGGATATTCACGATGCTTCAAACCAATTAGCCCATGATTCCTTTCATCACTAGGTATGAAGTATGGTTTATTTTCGTCCGGAGACTTCCACTTACCACCTTCTCTTTCACTTTCGGTGATGATGATAGCATTTGAATTTATCAATCCTTCATGAGTAAAAGGAGAATTTTCATAACATTGATGATCGGATTCTCTAGAAGTTGTCATTGTGAGCGCCAAATCTTCATAAGTGGCTTCACGAGCAATTTTCTCTTTGAGCTTTTTCACCAAGTAGCTCTTGTATGAAACTTTGGCCTTTTGAAGAAGATCTACCATATCCTCTTCAATGATCATTGGCTCCATGATAGGTGTCAAGTTGTCTTCACGAAGAATAAAGGAAGGGCGTTCTTCTTCATGATAGGGTATCTCAAATGTCTCAAGTATAGGCTCCTCAAGCAAGGTGATATTGTGAGTCCATCCGTTAGGCTCATCATCATTTTTGCTATCTTCATACGAATCATAAATGGGGGCTTCATTTAACTTTTTCTCCAACATCCCAACATTCACTTCAAAGGACACACCCTCATACTCACAAAGGTTGAGAGTATTTGGCTTACTCAACCTCTTGTCTTCCTCATTGAACACAACACTTTCATAGTCACAAGAGCTCAAGGAGATAGGCTCTTCCCATTTCTCACTTTCCATATCAAAAGTTACTACTTCAAATTCGCATTTATGCTCAATGTCCAAAAATCGGTGGGGAGTGATTGCTTGGGATTCTTTCAATTGGGTGATTTGGATCTCCAATTCCTCACCTTGGGCAACAATGCCTTGAAGAACATTGTCCCTCTTTTGGCTCTCCTCTATCATTCATTTGAAGAAGTTTTGTTGATCTCCCATCATTTGGAGAATCACATTTTGAATGGGTTCATCTTCTTGTTGTGGGTAAGTGTGAAAGTGGTTGTATTGTGGCAATTGAAACTCATTATGAAGTGGGTATTGGGTGGGTGGTTGTTGTTGATATTGGATGTGGTGATTTTGGTGGGAAAAGTTGGGGTAGTGGTTAGGATTTTTATTATACAAATAGTAAGGTAGGTTTGTGTTGACTTGCTCCTCAAACTCCCCATACCCATAGTCATACTCAAAAGATCCACCACATACTCCATATGTCAAGTCTTGCATCATCATGGTCAAGATAAAGATACAACTACAAACATGGAAACTACAAGAAAACGGTAAAAACAAACCTTGGGGAACAAGTTCCTCAAGGTGAAAGCAAAATCAAAATAGACAAACAAGTAAGAACTTAATCACATAGCACCATCCCCGGCAACGGCGCCATTTTTGATGGGGTTGCGATGTCGTCGGGTCACATCCAATAAAACACATTTATAATACTCAACATACAACTAGTTAGTGGTAAGTCGAGGTCGATCCATGGGACAGTGTGCTTTGGGTTCTAAGTCTATCTATCTCAATTTATGCTAGTGTCACAATTTGGTTGGGTTTCTAGTTGTGTTCTAGACTAATAAAAGCAATAAAGTAAAACAAGCAATAAAAGGAAGGATGTAAGCAAATGATTAAAAGTGCTAGGATATCATGGGGTCATAGGGGATTCATGGTTTTAATCATACAAACATGTTTACAATTATGTGCAAGCAATTAGTGTTGTGGAGAAACCGAGTTGGTTTATGTCTTACGGTTCATAGGAAGAGTTGGGTCCCGGAGCCTAATCGATTAGATTGTACAACACCTACAAGTCGACTTACTTTCCTCCTATTCAACTTCTATGCATGGTCTAACAAGACTCGAGTTGGTTTATATCTTACAAGTGAAGTTGAGTAAATAAGAGATGGTTGTAAATGCAAGGATTCATAGGCTTAGCATTTCATCAAACATAACATGTGCATAAAGTTGACATCACAACAAGAAACCAATTTTGATCATGTGAACATATTAGATTAAGCACGAATCAATTCCATGTTGGTTTCCCCTAATTACCCATTAATCCTAGCTAAAGAAACTACTCACTCATTATCAAGTTTAACATGTTAATAAGGTTGTCAATCATACTAACAAAGCCAAACATGGTGAACAAGTAATAAAGATTAACAATAATTAAAACAAGGATTAAGAGAATTATACCTATGGAGATTCCAAAATAATAATGCAAAGAATAATAGAAGAACTTGATGATTGATGGAAGGTTGTCAATCTCCCAATAAACCCAATAATCTTCTAATTACCCAATAATAAACTTGAATTACTCAATAATAAACTTGACCAATGATTAAAGGAAAGATTAATGTGTAATTTGTGGAAAGATTGAAGAGTAATCTATTCTAATCTACTCCTAATCTAATCTAAAGAAGGATTGAATTAACCTAATGAAAACTTGATAAAAAGATCCCCTTGATTATTACAAATGGGGTATTTATAGTGGAAATTAGGTGGATGCATTAGGGTTAACTAAGGGCTAAACTAGTAATTACACTTTTTAGATTGAGTAGGGAGAAGCCGGTATTTTTCGAAGGAAGGGCTTCTTTCTTTGAAGCTTGAAGAAGACGAAATTGTGCTGTGAAGGAATCCTGGCGGATTGTTGTCGGGACGGGCGGATTGTAGAAGGGGAAGACGGGCGGATTTGGGAGAAGACGCACGTCTTCTGTGGTTTGGGGACGGCCGGATTCTAGAGAATCCGCACGGGTTGGAGGGCTATCTCGTTTTCTCTTCTATTCTTCCCTTTCCTTCATTTCCACTTTATTCTTGTGGGATTGGCCTTTAGTTCTCGCTTCCTATTCATACTAGTCCATCAAATATCGTCAAATAGCTTCCGAATACGCACGAAAAACGGGAATTTCCGCCTTATTATCTTCTTTCCTACAAAACATATGAAATGTGATAGAAAAGCAAATAGGAAGGTTTTGACGGATAAAATGGCCATAGAATGTTATAATAGTATGCAAAATAGGCTCTATTAGGGGACTAAATGTGCGCAAATAATGGTCACATCAAGATGTTTTTGTGTTTCGGATGATGAAACAATGAAGCGCAAACGTCCCTATTTATACAAAATGATCAGCGCATTTTTCAGAAAAAGGGGAGAGCCAGCTTCCATCGCCAGGCTGCTCGCGCCTCTTTGAGGCTCCTCCAGGATTCCCGCTGTTGACTTGTCTCTTTCAACATGTGTTTTCTCCTGACACCTCAAACTTCCCGCCGGGAACCTCGCGCCTCTTCGGGATGATTCATGAAATTTTGTGTTTCCTCACACTCACATTTCCTTGTTTTCGCGTTTTACGAAATCCGACACGGTTTCCATGACGCAGCTTTAAACATACGGATTTTTCTTTCTTTTTTTAAAGGGGGGAAGGGCTAGTCGCCCCGATCCGCGATGGATCGTTTCCATGTCAGTCGAAATGCCGAAATTTTTTCGCTTTTTCGCAATTTTCCGGCAAAAAATCAAAATCGAAAATTGATAACACGACATCAATTTTCCTAAAAATTCAAGCACTCACAAATTCGAGTCTTGACATCAAAAGCCAAAAATACTCGCAAAAATCCTTTTCTAAAATTCTTTCCTGACGGTTTGAGTTTTATATTTTTTCGAGTCAATTTTCAATAATTTCGATGCAATTTAATTCACGACACGAGTCAATTGCTCAAATTCTCAAATCAATTCCTTTTGAATTCCAAACGCGACGATTTGTCACGGAATTTTCAAAACTCAATTTAATTTCAAGTCATCTTGGTTAATTTTTGTTTTCCAATCAAACGCTTTTACGTGTTTACGTTTATGTGTATGGGCTATCTGTTGCCTGTTTTCTACAGCTACCGATGCAGGAACTGGTGCAAAGTAAAAGGAGAATCAACAGCCGACATCGCTCCTCCGAAACACAACACAAAAAAGCCAAAAGTCACAAAATAAACCACAATCCAAAAACACATATATACAAACCGCCTTACGCAAAATACATCGACAAACGTCTATCATACAGACACTGGCCTAAAACAAACGTCTATCATATAGACACTGGCCTAAAACAAACGTCTATCATACAGACTCTGGCCTAAAACAAACATCTATCATACAGACACTGGCCTAAAACAAACGTCTATCATACAGACACTGGCCTAAAACAAATGTCTATCATACAGACACTAGCCTAAAACAAACGTCTATCATACAAACGCTGGCCTAAAACAAACGTCTATCATACTGACGCTGGCCTAAAACAAACGTCTATCATACAGACACTGGCCTAAAACAAACGTCTATCATACAGACCCTGGCCTAAAACAAACGTCTATCATACAGACGCTGGCCTAAAACAAACGTCTATCATACAGACACTGGCCTAAGACAACGAACTGGGGGCTATCCGCCACCTACCGAACTAAGCACTCCCTACCCTTCCGATCAGAAAAGAAAGGGAGCAACAGGGGAAACAGAGGAGCAATAGCGAAAGCAGAGGAGGTTACCATGACGATAATCCTCCGCTCCTACTCCATGACAAAAAAGAAGACAGTGTCTTGCAGACTTCGGATGATGAGGAGGCCAAGAACCATGATGCGATGCACCATTCCGATACTGAACCCCACTCATTAGCCACCCTGTCTATGAGCCACAACGAAAAGGACAAACCGGCCATATCAGCCGCCTATTCTCCTCTACGGAAGCATCCTCCACCACCGCCTCGAATACGGCCGCCTCCTCGGCCGCTACAGCCCCTCCGGGATCGACTTCCTCCTCCAAAGCCCCAACGATGGACCCCATAGGTCCCAAACAATACCCTGTGATAAAAAAACAACAAACAAAAAACGTCAGCCGAAATTTCGGCATTACGACGGCATGAAGTGGATAAATCCAAAAACAAAAAAACACAACCTGCAATACAAAAACAAGGGGCAATCCCGCCCCAAACCATTCACAAAAAAAAACACAAAAATGACTCGCCTCTCTTTTCAAGCAAAAGAGGAGTCAAGACCACAAAAACGGCATTTCAAGACCCATACAAGGTCCGCCAAAAACCCAAAATACATTCCCGACACAAAGGGGATTTTTCAACGGTTCAAAAAGGCAATTCATACGCTAGTTTGAGCCCAAACCGGTCAAAAATTCAAAAACGACCGCAAAAAGGCAAACGTGATTTTATCACGCCTCAAGGTGACCTAAAGTACCAATAAAGTCCATTTCAAGGCAAACAGACTCGATTCAAGCCCAAACAAGCGCTTATTTTGTCAGACGTAAGACCGTCGCAAGAGGTAAAAATCCAATTTTGCCCACAAACATCCAACAAAGGTCCTTAGATGGCAAACACGGGTTTTCCCAACTACAATGCAACCTAGTGGGACCCACTACCCAAGCAAATAAACTTGGCATTGTGAAATGAGACGGTTTCTCGCCTCATTCACGTTTTTCGAGCACAGGGAGCGGGAACGGGGACCAAAATGCAAACTAAAAGCACCCCTATGCTCCTAAACAGGTTTCTAATCTAATGCAAACATCAATTTCACTCGAAATTGGCTCAATCAAAAACGCCCAATTCGATTTTTAGGGCAAAATTTCGCCCTAATTCAATCAAGCTAAAAATCGACAAATTTGAATGGATTCAAGAGATAATACTTACCTTGAGATGACATTTGTTGACAATGGCACAAGTGAAAGCAAGCTAGAAGGTCCTTCAGTGGCGATTTTGCGGGATTTTTGAGGTTGAGGATGAATAATCATCCGCAGCTCAACCTCGCGTCTTTTTAACAGAAAATAGGGAAGCCGTCTTCCATCGCCAGATGGCTCGTGCCTAAACCAGGCCTCTCCCTTGCCTTTTCAGCGAAATTTGGGCTTTGGCCCAATTTCCACATAACAAATTCGGATTTTTGTTGACGATATTGAATGTCGTCATTTCCTAAAAAACAAACAAAACCAAATAGTGAAAATTTAAATTCGCTATTTTCAAAAAATTTCAAGCAAATGGCGATCAAAACCGCCAACTTCAAAAATAATGGTGAAATCAAATTCGCTATTTTCCTTCAATTTCAAAATAATAGCGAAAATTCAAAATCGCTATTTCCTCAAAATCCGAACGACGGCAATTAAAACCGTCAATTTCAAAAATAATAGCGAAAATTCAAAAACAGCTATTTCTCCAAATTTCAAGCAACGGCGGCACATAAACCGTCACTTTAATCAATAGTGAAGATTCCAAATTCACTATTTCCATCACATGTCAACGGCGGCACATAAACCGTCACTTCAAACAATAGTGAAGATTCCAAATTAACTATTTTCAATCACATGGCAACGGCGGCATATAAACCGTCACTTCAAACGCTATAGCAAACTCAAATTTGCTATTTTCCTTCAAAATTAGAACAAACGGCGATCAAAACCGCCACTTCAAGTTCAAAGAAGAACGACGAATGGTGAAGATGCCAAATTCACTATTCTTTCAAATACCAGCAGGGGGCTTCCTCGTGGAACCCGCTCACTCCAAAAACAGTGATAGTGAGAATCCATGCTCACTATTTCCCCAGCGACATCACGAGTTCGCTACTTTCAAAACAAGCCCATTCGACGCGGCTATTCCCATGGTCCATTAACCGACCGTACCATTTGGCTGGCGAGCCTTTGTCCGCAAACGCCTCAAGGACAGATCCCGAAGATGCCCCGGGTACATTTCCTTACCTTTGGCTGGCGAGCCTTTGTCCGCACCCTTTCAAGGACACATCCCGAAGATGCCTCGGGTACATTTCCTTACCATTTGGCTGGCGAGCCTTTGCCCGCAACACATCAAGGATACATCCCGAAGATGCCTCGGGTACATTTCCTTACAATGGCTAGCGAGCCTTTGCCCGCAACACATCAAGGACACATCCCGAAGATGCCTCGGGTACATTTCCTTACAATGGCTGGTGAGCCTTTGTCCGCACCCTTTCAAGGACACATCCCGAAGATGCCTCGGGTACATTTCCTTGTCACGGCTGGCGAGCCTTACAACGCATCGCGGCTGGCGAGCCCTCCTCACATACGCACCACAGTTGGCAAACCTTTATCCACAAACATGCAAGGATATATCCGAAGATGCCTCAGGTTTGACTCCTTCTTATGGCTGGCGAGCCTTTGTACGTAGTCTAACGGACTTTAAACGACCCGCACGGACAGTTGACAGACTCTAAAGTGTACCCGACGACAGGTCCTTGACTCGTACCCTCGAGTCACCTTGGCGTCGCCCTTCCCGACGGTAGGTCCTCGGCCCGAATCCTTTCGAGCCGCCTCGACGTCTCTTGGGTCTCCAGGTTGTAATCTTCGATTGACCTGGGGGCTCTACTTTGACTTTCGCCCTGTCCAAGCCTCAGTCAAAGTGGGGGCTCTGTAGATACCCAGTATCTGCTGAGACTCCAACAAACACCCGATGATTATCGGACTACAACATGTTTTGGAATCGCGGCGTTTGATCGACAGTTTTTGTACAACTTTACGTCGGAAAACTTAAAACGATTTCAAAAATAAAACATTTCAAAACATTTTAAAAATACCTAGAGTGTTTAATGCACGACGACGGGGTCACAATGACACTAACTAGAGTCAAAACCGACACCGGACCAAAAACCGACTCGAAAATTCAAATCCCGACTCCAACAACGAGTGAAACCGAGTCAAGCACAAAGAACAAACATTTCAAACCTTCTATGCTAAGTTTTCCCGGATTCATGAATGGTCAAGTACCAAACACGTGACTACAAAACCTAGGATAGAACAAATCATGATTGCGTTTGTTGTGAAAGCGACAACACAGCTCGAAGACCCGCTACGTTCCTCGCGCCTCTTTGAGCAGCCCAGGTGGCCACGTCGCTCAAAACTCACACAACCACTCATTCTCCTATAAATACCCCTCAAATGCCACCCATTTGAGAGTTACGCGAGTGTCCGCCCCCTCTTTTCTCCCTTAAAATTCCCGACTCGACTTCTAAAGTCACAATCCGACGCGTATTTACGACCTACCGATCGTAAACACGAGCCTTACACATTGTTTGGTACCGTCATCGTGCATTAAATCACTTGACCTACCGCTTCGACCATGTTAGGCCTGGGAATTCATATACCACCCTGATCAGTACCTCACCTGAACCTGACTACCAGGCTGTCAGGCTTTCAGGGCACATGATGATAGGCGCCAGGCCATGGAGAGGACAACGGTCAAAATATCAGGACGATATTTGACCATATCCGCGTATATTAAAGGAATTAAATGCGCAGCATTAAGTGTGAAGATTATACAGTAAATACGCTAATTAAGGGGGAAATACTCGGTGATTATTATTGGCAATTATGGAGAATATTCTGCCTTTAATGCCATATCATGCAGCCGTTCAGGAAAGAAGACTATATAAGGAACACTTTGGAGATTTCAGAAGGCATCTGACATATACGCAAGAAGATCCATACGTAATACTTAGAGAAATACAAATATTGTTATTGTCACATAATTATTCTGTCAAATTGCATAGTGAAATCCTCTCCTGGCTTGGTACCCGTGGTTTTTTCCCATTCAAGGGTTTTCCACGTACAAAATTGCTTGTCTTGTTATTATTGTTATTTCATTCACGTCTTATTGTTGTACCCTCACAACCTGACCAACAGACTTCCTAGAGCTAGTTAACCCTACACAGTCTCACCCTGACCTGATTTTGCTTTGCGCAAAATCCAGACAAAACAATTGGTGCCCACCGTGGGGCATCTAGCTCTTTAATCCTTTTTTCTTATCTTACAAAAACTTAAAAACCTACAAAAATGGCCCAACCCACTGTTGAAGAACAATTGAATGCAGCTCTCCAAAAAATCGCTGAGTTGGAAAGCCTGAGAGAAAAAGTGGCCCAAACTGAAGCAGAGATCTTGCAATTGAAAGAATCTGAGTCAGCCCTGAAGCAAAAACTGGAAAAACCCAAGGGGCAGGCTCTAGATTCCAACCAGGAACCCCATTCTCATCAATCATCAAAAACATTGATTTTTCCAGTTTTGGGAGCCCAAGTATCCCCAAAGCCATTAACGTAGATGGTGATGATGAGCCACAAAACAATGATCAAGAGAAACCTGATGAATCTGCAGCAGCCATCATGATGGCAGTAGTTCAGGAGATCAAGAAACTCAACGAAAAATTCGACAAGATACCAGGAGTACCTACCAAAATGGAAGAAGTTGCCCCTGAAAGCTATGCTGATTCGCCTTTCATAGACGAAATAGCAAAAGTAGACCTACTAAAGAAGTTCACAATTCCATCCATGAGGGTCTATGATGGAACCAGGGATCCACAAAATCACGTGGCTCTTTACAAGCAAAAGATGCTGGCTGCGTCTATTCCCAGCGAGTTCAGACAAGTTTGCATGTGGAAAGGATTTGGAACGACCCTGACTGGCCCTGCCCTGCAATGGTACATCAACTTGCCTACTGGCAGCATCCATTCCTTTGCCAACCTGATCAACAGTTTCAACCAGCAGTTTGCAAGTAGCAGGGAGTTGGAAAAATGATCCAGTGACCTTTACCGAGTTACGCAGAAGCCTGATGAAACTCTCAGGACATTCCTTGCAAGATTCAACAAATAGAAAGTGTCCATACCCATGTGTGACGTTGGAACAGCAGTGGAGGCATTCAGACAGGGATTACTACCATACAGTGACCTATACACCAAACTCACTAAGTACCCCTGCCACACCTTCGAAGATGTTCAGGCCAAGACTCTTGCTTTCATCAGGCTGGAAGAAGATAAAAGCTACAAACTTGGATCACCCAGTAGATCAAAGGACCATGAAAGAAACAATAGGAAAAGCAACAGAGGAAGCAATTACAGACCTACACCATATTCCAGGCCAGACCAGTCGGAAGTTAACCTGGCCCATGAGTATCAAGGTAAGGTTAAAGTTTATCCACCTATCTCCGAACATAACTTCAGTGTTGATATTGCATGATTAATTCAGAGACTTGACAACATGGGATCAGCTGTTAGATGGCCCAAGAAGTCCGAAAATCCAAATCCTAGAAGAGACAATTCAAAATGGTGCGAATTTCACATGGATATTGGACACACCACGGATGATTGTTTCACCTTGAGGAAGGAGGTAGTCTACCTGTTAAAATCAGGGTACTTAAAAGACCTGATCAAGACGAAGGGCAGGAACGCAAACCAGGATAAATAAAACCACGCAAACCAGGAGCACAAGCAGGAGCACAAGCAGGATCGTAGTCTTCCTCCACCACCACCAATCTATGAAGTAAAATTTATATCCGGCGGTTCAGAGATCTGCGGCCTGACAAGTTCAGCAGCAAAAAAGATAGCCAGGACACCAAGGATTGTGTCACCCTGCAAGCTGGATCCTGTCCAAACAATCACTTTCAATGATTGTGACCTGGTGGGCATCCCTGATGTTCATCATGATGGCCTGGTCATTTCAATGCAGATTGGAACAGCCACAGTAAGAAGGATCCTGGTAGATGGAGGCAGCTCAGTAAACCTGATCATGCTTGACGTACAGAAAGCCATGAAGATAAACGAGGATCAAATTATCAAAAAATCCAGCGTCCTAGTAGGATTCAGTGGTGAAACCAGGAGCACTCTAGGAGAGATCCACCTCCCGACCTATGTGGAAGGAGTTTCATCCTATGAAAAGTTTGGGGTCCTTGACTGCTTGTCATCCTACAACGCCATCCTGGGCAGACCCTGAATTCACAATGTCAAGGCCGTACCATCAACCTATCACCAGTGCATCAAGATACCAACAGACTGGGGTATAGCCACAATCAAAGGGGATCACAAGACAGCCCAGGAGTGCTACACAGCAGCCTTGAAGCCTTCCAAGGCAGGTAAGTCCCTGGCATAGCAATTAGAGTATCCTGTCAGGAGCACTTATGTAGCACCTCCCAGAATGGAAACAGATCATGTAATTCTAGACCCTGAGTACCCTGACAGGTATGTTTTAATAGGATCTGACGCACCAGATAGTGTCAGACCTGAACTGGTAAAATTCCTTAAAATTAAATCATCTTGGTTTGCTTGGTCACATTTTGATATGACTGGAATTAGCGCTGATATTATTACTCATAAGCTCAATGTTGACCCATATTTTAAGCCCGTGCAGCAGAAAAGGCGCTAATTTGCAGCTGAAAGAAACACCATAATAAATGAAGAAGTAGAAAAACTCTTGGATATGAGGATGATCAGGGAAGTAATGTACCCTGAATGGTTGGCTAACGTAGTTGTTGTACAGAAAAAGAATGGGAAGTGGAGAGTCTGTGTAGACGACACTGACCTGAACAAAGCTTGCCCTAAAGATCCATTCCCCCTGCCTCATATTGATGCCATGGTAGACGCCACAGCAGGCCACGAGATGCTAACATTCATGGATGCTTCTAGTGGATTCAATCAGATAAAAATGCACCTGCGACCAGGAGAGAAATCTGCATTCATTACAGGCCATCGAGGCATATCTTTGTTACACTGCCATGCCTTTCGGCTTGAAGAATGCAGGGGCAACGTACCAGCGCCTGGTCAACATGATGTTTAAAGACCAGATAGGTGACATCATGGAAGTATACATAGATGACATGGTGGTGAAATCCAAGAATGCAGAAGATCATGTGAAGCACCTATAAATAGCATTTGAGATATTAGAAAAGTATAACATGAAGCTGAACCCTGCAAAGTGCCACTTTGGAGTCTCTGCAGGCAAATTTCTTGGATATATGGTCACAAAGAGAGGCATAGAAGCAAGCCCTGAACAGATAAAAGCTAACCTGGAACTACAGTCACCCAAGTCTGTCAAAGATATCCAAAAATTGACTGGCCGGGTAGCTACTACTGAACCGCTTTATATCAAGATCTTCTGAAAGATGCAAAACATTCTATAACCTCCTCAGGAAAAATAAACAATTCCAGTGGACGGATGAGCATGAGGCAGCTTTTCAGGATCTAAAATCCTATTTATCATCTCCACCCTTACTGGCTAAACCAGAAAAGGGAGAACCTTTGTCAAGTATACTTATCATCACGACACGATCGATCAATGTGATCTGGTGAAAGAACGGGACGGGCGACAACATCCGATCTACTATGTAAGTAAAAGCACTGCTAGATGCCGAGTTAAGGTATGGACTACTTGAAAAATATGTTTTAGCTTTAATTATGTCATGTACAAGCAGTGAGACCTTATTTTGAAAGTCACCCAATTATAGTCGGGACCAACTTACCCATAAAATGCATCTGCGTAAGCCTGAACTTTTAGGCGGGATGGCCAAATGGTCGTCTGATTAGCACATATGACTTCTCTTTTGAACCCGGGCGCGATCAAATCGCAGGCCCTAGCAGATTTTTGTGGTGATTTCAGCCCCTAACCTAGAACCAGACCTGATAAAAGAGGTGAATCAGCTAGAGAATAAAACCCCAGACCAGGAATGGACCGTATTCATAGATGGGGCATCCAACGCCAGGGGGACATGGTTAGGACTAGTACTTAAATCAGCACAGGGAGATGTGATAGCTAAGGCTGTAAGCTGTGAGTTCAAAGCTACCAACAATGAAGCAGAATATGAAGCCCTGATAGTAGGCTTAAAGGTATGTCTAGACCTCGGTGTTCAAAACCTAAAGGTAAAAACTGATTCACTCTTAATTGCCAATCAAATAAAGGGAATTTATACGGCTAAGGATGCAAAAATGATTTCGTATTTAGAATATGCAAAAAACCTTACCTCTAAATTTGCTTTATTTGATATAAATCAAATATCAAGAGACCTGAATACCCAGGCTAATGCTCTGGCCAGCCTAGGTTCAAACTTTACCCCCACTGTTTTCGATAAAATACCAATTGTGCACTTATTAGAGCCAACCATCAGCAGACCTGAACAGATCAATCCTGTCAATCAGGACAATAACTCTTGGACTAAACCCTATTACGACTAGTTTCTCCAAGGAATACTACCTCAAGGTAGGCATGAGGCAAGGGCCTTTAAAATTAGAGCTTCAACTTATGCTATCATCAATAACACCATGTTCAAGAGATCGCAGGCTGGACCCTACCTGAGATGCTTGGAGCCTGACGAAGCCAAACTAGTACTTCAAGAAATACATGATGGACACTGTGGCAACCATAAAGGAGGAAAGAGCCTGGCAAGAAAAGTTCTCAGGACAGGCTACTATTGGCCTACACTGAGGGCTGACTGCCTGGAATACTCTTCAAAATGCGAAGCCTGCCAAATTCATGCACCAATCATACATCAGCCATCTGAACTCCTTCATTCAATTTCCGTGCCCTGGCCATTTATAAAGTGGGGCATGGATATTGTGGGAAAATTGCCTGTAGCTCCAGGACAAAAAGTCTTCATGTTAGCCATGACTGATTACTTCTCCAAATCGATTGAGGCTGACTCTTACAGGCAAGTAACCGAAAAAGAAGTAATATCCTTCATCAGGACAAACATTATTTGCAGATATGGAGTCCCATCAGAAATAGTATTTGACAACCGAACTCAGTTCGTGGGAAAAAGGACCCAAGCATTCTGTCAAGAATGGAATATCAACCTAGTAACATCGACCCCTGGATACCCAAAAGCTAATGGCCAGGCAGAGTCAAGCAACAAGGTAGTCATACTGCCTAAAAAAGAAGCTGAAAAGAAGACGGGGCAGATGGGTTGAAGAACTTCCATTAGTACTATGGGCAGACAGGACAACTCCAAAAACTGCAACAGGCCAAACACCTTACTCCTTGGTGTATGGCTGTGAAGTTTTGTCATTCTGCGGAAATACGGGTACCAACATCCAGATGCGGCCCTAAACAACGTTGAAACAAACAAAGACCTGATGCAAGATAACTTAGTCCTGACAGAAGAACTAAGAGACGCTGCCAAAATCAGGATGGCATCATATCAACAAGCAGTTGCCAGGACTTACAATAAAAACGTCAGAGTCAGGGTCTTCAAAGAAGGAGACCTTGTCCTACGTAAAGTATTTCCAAATAAAAAAGAAAAATCAGCAGGCAAACTGGCTCCCACGTGGGAAGGCCCTTACTTAATTGATTCAATTGTTGGACAAGGAGCATACAGGCTCCAAACACTAGAAGGGGAAATGATCCCAAGATCCTGGAATGTAACTCATTTAAAACTATTCCATATGTAAAGATCAGGCTACAATCAGGTATAAATTCAATCACTACTCAACCCAACATGCTATATGATGAACTACATGTTTTACATGCCTTGTCTGTATTTTATACCTGTTCAACTAACCCATCTATTTACTTTTTGAATCCCGAACAATTATACATAATAAAAGATTATATGCATAAATATTCAGGATTGAGGGCTACTCTATTGTACATTCCTGAAACAAAAATTTTGCACTTAACTGTGCTTAACGAGTTGGTAACCACCACCAGATACAGTAAAAACTCAGGACTAATCAGACATGAAATAATTGCCTGACCTGACTAGGTTTACTGCCACTTATTACAACCGGCTGGACGCAGTAAGACAGGTGCAAGGGTGTTTTATCCCAACTATCAGTCTAAATGCCCTCCTGACAGGCCGAATACCAAACCCTCCAGCTAGGTAGGGGACATAAGCCCTCCTGACAGGCCGGATATCCCACCCCTTCAACCATTATAGCAAAAAACTATACTTGGTTGAAATACTCATGACAAATTAAAACGAAAATAATGTGCAGGTTATTCAAAGCAAGATGCTTGACAGCACCAACAGGATGAAATTCACAAGTAAAGCAAAAGATAGGATAAGCCAAAAGAAGGCCATCATGCCTATATTTGTAAAAACCTTTACCCCCTGGGGCAAAGGCGCCAAAATATTCATAAAGGCTAGGGAGAGTCCCCCTGACCCAAAACATGAAAATAAAAATAATGTTTGTCCAGGGACATCCTCCCTGGATGGGCCAAAATACCAACTGAGAATTAAAAAATATTACTGCTTCTCCTTAGAAGCAGCAGCATCAATAACCTGCTCCCCACTCTTAGCCGGCTCAGCTTCAACGTCCTGCTCCCCTAGGGAGTCGACCTCCTGTTCATTCTCCAAATTATGCAGGTCAGGATACTTTGAAGCAGCAAAAGCCATCTCAGCTGCAGGGTTCCATTTTGCCCTGGCCTCGACAGGCTCCGACATAGCACCTGCCCTTCCTTTGATATAGAAATAAAGGGAAGCATCATCCAGCTTAAACTCCAAGTCATCCCTCTCTTGGGTGAGCTCCTCATTTCTATCCAGGGCTTCCTACAACAGTCGCTTGCTCGAAACTGCCCCAGTCTTAGCAGCATCCCTCTCAGCCTGCACCCTTGCCAAATCAGCAGCTTTAGCAGCCAGGTCAGCTCGCGCAAAATCCAGCTCAGACTTCAGCCTATCATAATCTGATCTCATCAGATCAATTCTGGCCACCAAAGAAGTAGCCTGATAGGCATTATGGAGACAGGTCGCATCACCCTGGTAAAAAAACAAGAAAAGTATGAGTAACTTATACCAACAATTGAAAATTACCAAAATAAAACACACGTAGAAATTATTCCAGCTTACCTCCCTCACAAAGGCCGGGGCACCGACCAAGAGGTCGATGAGTGATCTCATCAAGCAACTGCACGAGTAGCAGTCTCAACAGTGGTCAAGGGTAAGCATGACATCCGATTTAGAAGTCGCATAGTCCCCGATTTTCACCCTAGCAGACCTCCATATTATCCAACTGGCTCTCACCTCCCGACCGGGACAGAAACATCATCATCTTCAATTTTCCTTTCGGGTCTTTGAACTTGTCTCGGTGGGCAAAGCAGTGCGATAGTGACCTTGGCGACATCGGATTGCTCGGTCAAGTCGATGACAGGTTCAGTATCCCCGCTTCCCTGAGGACCTTCCTCCTTAATCTGAGCCAGCCTGGCTGAGAGGTCAGCCATACCAAACCTGGCAAGGCGAATAGACGACCTGGTAGCTGCAACACGAAATGATATATCAGCAATATCAACCAAGCATCATCAGGAAACCCAGATAAAAAGAAAAGAAAGTTTAAAATTGACTCACTGCCTGAAGTAGTGGCACTAGCAGCCCCTGAAGCTTTGGCCACCCTGGGAACACCGTCAGCCTTCAAACAGCGAGGAAGGTGACCAACCCCACAACAAAGAGGCCAGGACCTCTCCAAAGGAGGAATAGCAAGGAAAACATAAACATTGGGAGTAGGATACTCAGTTTCAGTAACCTAGTCATCAAATGCACACATAAGAGGTATGACTTATTATTTTCATTTCATTTTTTCACTAACAGGAAAAACATGCAGGTTAAAGAAAGAAATCAAAAGACTCACCAGCCACACAGGCCTCATGATTTAAATACGCCGGTCGGGACCCACGGGGTGAATTGGTCCCGACAAACATATAGCCAGCACCACCCTTATCATGGCCCTTTGTCCAAGTTACTCAGAAGAGGAGTAGTAGACGCCCTGACCTTAAAACTTATACGGCCAGGACTGTTTGTTTTAACAGCATAACAGGTCTTCAAATCATCAAAAGAAAAAGAAATATTGTGTTTTTTACAGAGGTTCTCAATAGAACATACAACCTTCCACACCATCGGCATTAATTGATAAGAAGGAACACCAATCTCCTTAATAACCTCAACTATAAGAGGAGAAAAAGGAAGCTTACAACCTGCCCTGAAGTCCCAGTCATGGATGCAAAACCAACCAGGACAAGCCCAGTCAGCCCTGATAGGGGAATCCTCAGGGATCCAGACTTCAGCATCAGCAGGGATAATCCCCTTATCCTTCAAAATTTTCTCGAACTCAGGCTTCAAACGGTTTACAGGAGACTGATCTTCGTTTAAAGCCTTCGTAGGCTTGAATTGAAAAGCACCATGAGATATTGAGATCATCTCCAATGGAGGATCACTCGGCTTATTTACTGTGGGGGATGGAGCAGCAGAAAAACAGGCAAAGTTTCAGAAGAAACTTCCTCAGGATTCTGAGGAGAAGGAGTGGCAGGAACCGCTGCCCTAGTAGATTTTTTCTTTGCGGCCATTATTTGAAGAATTATGGAAGATTGATTAAAGATTTGGGAAGTTAGGAATTAAGAAAACTGAAGAAAAAGAAAGTTAAAGAAAGAAGATGAGAAGAAATTGTGTTGATGAGTTCAACTTAATGAAGCACCCAAGTATTTATAGCAAAGAAGATTAAGGTTTCAACCGCACAATCATTAAGGAAATTGCAGTAAATATCCACGCGTCAGCAACTGCAGTAAAAGAGCCGTTACCGGAAACTGATCAGGAAAAACTTAACCGTTGGGTAATCTTGCCAAAATTAAAGTTATCTCCTCATTTTTTCGTCCTGGCACTACAAATAAGGAGATAAGGGCAATTGTTAGGCCTGGGAATTCACAGACCACCCTGATCAGTACCTCACCTGAACCTGACTACCAGGCTGTCAGGGTGTCAGGCTATCAGGGCACATGAAGATAGGCGCCAGGCCATGGAGAGGAGAACGGTCAAAATATCAGGCCGATATTTGACCATATCCGCGTATATTAAAGGAATTAAATGCGCAGCATTAAGTGTGAAGATTATACAGTAAATACGCTAATTAAGGGGGAAATACTCGGTGATTATTATTGGCAATTATGGAGAATATTCTGCCTTTAATGCCATATCATGCAGCCGTTCAGGAAAGAAGACTATATAAGGAACACTTTGGAGATTTCAGAAGGCATCTGACATATACGCAAGAAGATCCATACGTAATACTTAAAGAAATACAAATATTGTTATTGTCACATAATTATTCTCTCAAATTGCATAGTGAAATCCTCTCCTGGCTTGGTGCCCGTGGTTTTTTCCCATTCAAGGGTTTTCCACGTACAAAATTGCTTGTCTTGTTATTATTGTTATTTCATTCACATCTTATTGTTGTACCCTGACAACCTGACCAGCAGACTTCCTAGAGCTAGTTAACCCTACACAGTCTCATCCTGACCTGATTTCGCCTTGCGCAAAATCCACACAAAACAGACCACTACACCATCACTAAACTTTTAAAACACTCTTTTACTTACCAAAACGGTTTTAAACCGAGTTTTTTCCGATCAAACGAGTTGTTACACTTACGTCGATCACTCGGCATAACCAAACATGTAAGTATGAGGGTGTAAAAATCCTCTTTTATTGTGTTTTCATTTGTTTCATGACTCTAACATGCTAAAACATGCATAACATGAACCAAAACATGGAATAAACGAGCCAAAACTGATTTTTGGTCTGAGGCAGAAGCCCCTTAGGTCGCCAATTGGCTCGCGCCTAAATGGGGTATTTAGACCAGAAATCAACCGTGTTTGTTCTCGTCATTTCCCTTAATCCATTTTTCATATTTATAATCGGTTTTTAACATTTCAAGAATTTTCGAAACCTTTTTGTTTCATTTCACACGTTTTAACCATAAAGCATTTTCACCCTTGGTTCTTCATACCATGACGGTTAAATCTGTGTTTCGGTGATAATATTTGGTTAATGACATTTAGAAGGTATTTTAAAGCCTTTTATTTCATTTCCTCACACTTTCAAACAAACATATTAGTCACCAACACAAAATCATCCTTGGTTCTATATACCATGCCGGATTTTAACCCGGGTACGATGACGAGTATCAACTAATTATATTCAAAATGGACTTAAAACAATTAGTCCATAATCATTTTTCAAAACTATTCATGTCAAGTTTGTCAAATCGAACCCGACACCGAATATTATCAAATAATGATGATTATTCGAGTCTAGTTCTTCAAATCAACAAATACGATCTAAACGACCCTTTCAAAATCAAACCGGGTTCAAATACCCATTTTCAACACGTTTTATAACGTTTTATAAATAGTCAGAACACGGCATACAACCGTTGGCTAACCCGCGCCTCAAGCAGGCTCCCCATTTCTCATTTTCAAAACCAGAGGGAGGCCCCTTACACCGCCGGCTGGCTCGCGCCTCTTATAGCCGCCTGGTACAGGGCCTGTTTCTTTCCAGCATTAGTCTAGGACGATCCCGACTTCGGCTAACCCGGATATAGGACGGATCAGATGACTATTCAATTATTCAAAACCATATTTTCAAAATGCCTTACTAAGACAAATGGATCATGTTATGCACCCTAAACCTAATACGGTAAATGGATGTTTAATTTCCGTCTTGCATGCAAATCAACCATTAATCCAACTCGACATCTTATACTTGATACTTGGATTAAATCAACCGACTTAGAAAGCTCTCACATGTTAGGTTTAAATCATTGGATGGGCATTCATGCATTTAAACCGTTTTATCAACTTTTGCATTCAACCAACCAAGATCGATCAGTAGAGGCCGCTACACGCGGGCGGGATTGGGTGTCTGATTAAAGGGCTTCCCAATACGTACCTTCACCTCTTACTCAGAAACTTTGGATAGTGGACGACCTTATCCAGGGCGTACGAGAGTCATTCTAGAGATAGGATGCTAAAGAGGGACGATTTCCTTATCTTTAGTACCTATGTCAAACGCTGCTTTGTGCTTCGATTTAACCGAGGTATAAAGTGGAATTGAACGGGTTCGGACATCCCACAAATGCTTGGTGGTGACTCCGAACATCTCTAATCGTTTCGAGACCCTTACCGAGACGAAACCGACCGATCTAAAACGATCCGGTCGAAAGCATCTTTATGCAGCCGAGCGTGGCTTTCAAAAGACCGCTGCATGTCCACAGATTGGCTTGGCGTGCTGGTGGCCCGTGACCGCGGATCGGTAGGTGGCCCCAAATCCACAGACCGAGACGTAGCCCATGCCCACACTCATTATCATGGAAGACATGTTATTAATGGGGTCAATCATCAAAACAAGTATAAACATGATAAGAGAGTGAAGAAATACGCAATAAAGAGTAAAGAGTAAAGGAATTATACCAAACTTAAGATTAACAATTGGAAAGGAAAGAATAATAGAAGAAAACTTGATTGATTGATGAAGAGTTGTCAATTCTCCAATAATAACCCAATAATCTTCAATTACCCAATAATAAACTTGAACAATAATTAAGGAAAATTAATGTGGAATGATTGAGATTAATCTATTCTAATCTACTCCTAATTTAATATAAAAACTTTGTAATTACCTAGGTAATACAATGAGGTATATATAGTGGTACATCATTAGGTTAAGCAAGGGTAGATTAGTAAATGGCATTCTATAGAGCTTTGCAAGTCCCGACGGACATGCGCGGATCACGTAGCAACTACCAAGGAGATCCGTGCGTCCTGGCTTGAAGTACGGTTGATCCTGTAAGAGAATCCGCTCGTCCCGAGAGAAAAACATGCATCCTGAGCCTCAACCCGAGCGGGTTGAGATTGTCCCGAGCGGGTTGAAGGGCAACTCGAGCGGGTTGTTCTTGACCCGCGCGGATTGAGCTGCAGTTTCCCTTTTTCTTGCTTTTAAGCTTATGATCCTTCTATATGCTCTTTATTCCTACATCCTTGGTCATCATTCTTGCCTCCTCTTCATACTAGTCCATCCAAGATCATCAATAAGCTTCCGAATATGCACGAGAGACGGGAATTCTGCCTCATTATCTCCTTGCCTATAAAACATTTAAAATGCACTAGGAAAGCAAAATAGGTAGTAATTGACGGATACACTGGCTATAAAATGTTATATTAGTATGCAAAATAGGTTCAATTAGGGGACTAAATGTGCGCATTTAAGAGTCACATCAAACATCCCCAAACCGAACCTTTACTCGTCCCGAGTAAAGAGTTGACTATAACTAGACCTTTATTTAAACTATCCTAATAATAATATAACCGATGTGAGACAATTAGCGGGTCTCACTCCACCCCTTCAACTCACAACAAGACATCTATAAGGTAAGATGCCTTCTTGCAAAGCAAGGTGGGGCTTGCCAAAATGGCGATACATCCAAGCATTAAGCACACAAAATAAGTAATGGATGTATCTACAAAAGAATAGCCACTTTCCTCATCTAAGTGGCGGAAATCATCTAAAGGGGAAGCAATCTAAGGGTACACACTCCATTATAGATATCATTTCTCTAAGCTACTAAGTCTAAGAGGATACCAACAAATCACCTCCAAGTTGTGTCAAACTAGGGTACTTTTGTCCTCAATTGCTAAATGCTTTTGTCAATAGTATGCTCCCCATGGTGTTAGAAACACTTTAGGATCACGGAATTCCCCCTATTTCCTAGACAAGAGGAAGGGTCATCCCCTCTCCACCATGCAACAAAGAAAGGATTCATCAATGGATAAAAGGGATCGATATGTTTTGAGTTTCACAAGGGTAGTTTGCGTTTGTTTTGTTTCCCCTAATTTCTTGTGGTATTTGACTTTTGAGAACATTTCTTTTGCCACTTTTGATGTTTTGGCAATTTGATACTTGGCAAATTTTTTTTTTCTTTTGCATTTTTGAACATTTTCAAAGTAACCCCATTTTGTAGCAAGGGCACTTTTATTGAAGCATAGGAGTCTATTTTTGCTCCTCATTTCATTGATGCATTAGTGATAATAGGGACCCGTAGCTAGATCGAAAGATGCTACCTGTTAAGAATGGACTGAGAGGACTTCTTATTCTTCCCGTCTTACGTGATTTTCTCAGACATACTTAGGATACTGCCGTCAAAACTACAGTGAACCGACCATCTTAGCATCCTTTCAATATTTGATTTCATCCATTTTCTTTAATCACTCATTTATTTGTTTTAGTTTAATTTTAATTTTGATTGCCTTTAGTTATAGAACTGTTCAAATCAAACCCCCTCAAACTGTTACTTTAGACTAAAATTAGACAACTATTAATTGCATCGCCTCTCTGTGGTTCAACCCTGACTGCCGCTATCTATAGTAGTAGTTTGGACTATAAATTTATCTTTGGTACTCTACGACGGTATCAGATGCTTTCGAAAATAGGTTGCGAGATTGTTGTCGGGATTTGTCGCCTCCCGAGAAATATCAACTCGTTTTAATCGGAGTTGGTCAATTGTTGGTGCTTTGTCAAGTCAAGGTGCAATTTTCGTTTGTTGAAGCATGCTCTCGGTTTTAGGATTCGAAACATCATGATTTCGTTTTCCCGAGAGGCAAAATTTGTCCTCTTGCTGAAGAAGTGGGCGCCATTGGTGGGTGGCCGGGTTCTACTCCGGCGCTTCCTTAACTCGGTTGTGTTACAAAGAGAAGTTTTGTTCAATGTTAGGCTTGTCAACGAGCCAAGTGAACTCTCTCCTTGCTCCCTATTGTGTAGATATGTCGGCTCTTATCAACATCTTCTCAAACCGGTTGGATGTCAATGTCTCAGACGTGGCTAGGCGAAGGGCTCTTGCCTTTTTCCTTGTGCATGCATACCTCCTTGTGGATGCCTTGAAGAAGGAGGGGTCAAACTGTTATGGTAGTATGACCCTTGTGCATATAGTTGAGCAAATGGAGCATGGTTGGGATCCATCATGGTTGGTGCTTGGCGAGATCTTCCAAGCATTGGACAAGAAGGGCTCTTGTGGGGAAGCTCCCTCGTTTGGATCTCGAAGGATCCACTAAGTGTGACTATTGGAGAGGCTAAGGTATGTAGAGCCTCCGGCCGATTCTTCTTCTTACACCTTCCGCCACCTTACTGTTGGAATATGTGTCCTCCGATAATAATGCGATCACAACTGTCGATCATGATGATCACATGTTTAAATCTCATTTTAAGAATACACGTGGGATGTAATAATTTTACAATCAACTGGTCCACACATATCGGTAATGATTGGCTGGTTAGAGTTTGACATTACTGTCGTGCGACAGTGGTGATCAGTTGATCCCTTTAGGTCATACCTAGAGGGAAATACTCTTAATTGATTATTTAATTAATCGTATGCCGATACGAGTTAATTAAATTGCTTAAAATTGACGGATGATTTTGTGAGTAAAGTTAACGTGTCTTATTGTAATTCGATTAAATTAGATACGGTCTAAGTAATCGAATTGTTTTATTACTTGGATAAAATTATTGTTTATGAAACAATTGATATTGAATTGAGATTGAATGAATGATTTATTATAAATACAAGATGTTGTGATTTATAATTGATAAACCATTTTGGCACAAGTAATTACGAATTACTAGTCGATTTTGTAAATGACATATTTTATGAGTATGTTGATTTTTAATATGTTAAAAATACATTACATTGTGACATGTCATGTAACACGTCACATGTGACAAAATTGACAAATGACAAAATAAAATGGACCTCCCATTTTATTGATATATACCGAAATATTAGAGGGAGTTAGTGGAAAAATTGTGTTAATTGTTTAAGTGGTAAACACAATGATGGAAGCTAACTAGTAGCCATGCAAACCTAGCTTTTGAGAAGAGCAGAAATAAAAGGCATTGGGCATGCTACCCAAGGCCAATAATTTCGGCCACTATAGTAGAAAAGAAAAGAGTTTTTCTTTCAATAATTCATTCATCTTTTTGAGATAATATTTCTAGTGTAAGAAATGTATCCATCTCTATCTTTTGTGAAAATCCCAGAGAAATAAAAACTCCATCATCTATTCTCTCTAAACCGAAAACAAGAGAGAACAAGTAATTTTTGTGTCAAAAATTGAAGTAAAGACTAATCCTAATATAGATCATATTATTTTAGTCTTTAAGAGTATTCCTTGGGTATTCACTTTTGGGAGAGATTCTATACTTGAATCTTTGTTCATCCATTATTTGGAATGCTCAAGAACTAACAAGAAGAAGATCTTGTTGGTGCCCTTTTAATCCGAAAATCATATGGTGAGAAAACGATTTCTTCTCTATATTTACTTTTGTTTGCATGCATAAGATCTAATTAATTTAATGACTAAATTAAATTGAAACATATATGAATATGTTGAGTATAATGAGATAAAGATTTCTAACAAGCGGTATCATGAGCCTTTGGTTGTTTGCATGCAAATCGGTTATAGTTTTTCCGAGTTATACGATTAACATATAAAACTTATAAATTTGTGTTATTATGATATATCACGAAATAAATTATGCATGTTAAAGTTTCTGGTCCTAAAATGTATTTAGGATTTTTTGGTTAATTTATGGATTTTATTGTTCATTTTATTTAATAATGGCATTAAAATGTGATTTTATGATAAAAATGTCATTTTCGGACTAAAATTAGCTAAACATCGAATTTTCCAGTGGTTTTTGGATATGTTTTCAAATATATTATTTTTAGAGGACCTGTAAATTTTCATAATTTTATGAGTTCTTATGCTCGAAATATGGATTTTTCAAGATAAAAATCGAATTTAGATGAAAAATAGGTTAATATGAGAAATATTTCGAATCTGGTCATAGAAATTTTGGTATGTTGTAACATGAAATTTTACAAGAAGTGTGTAAAATAATAGGCTATAATGAAGTCTTTATGCATGATTTATGAATTTTTGATGAAAAATAGCATAAAAAGTGACTTTAATTAATGAATAATTGCTAAAACATACTTCATGACTAAGGAAAAATGTCACATATTGCATTTTATTACCTATTTCAGATCTAAAATTTAAAAGTTGATAAATATAATTTTTCTCATATTTTTATGATAATATTTGATAAATCCGATAAACCGCAACATTGTTTTTCTCAATAAATTTCAAAATTTTTAACCTAAGTTTTTTGAACATTATGAGTGTCATGGTATTTTTCCAGAATGTTCATGAGTTTAAAATTTCAAATTTGAAACTTATTTGAAATTTTTATGATTTATTTGAAGTTTATGGCTTTATTTTGTAATTTTGAGTCCATTTATGAACAATTTTAAGAAATATAAGTTAATTATTGTCAATATGTTAGTGGAGACTAATTTTGAGTCCTAAGTTGGTTAGGGTAATTAACTTGTGCATAAATATGATTTTATGTAATTATAGTGATTTTAAAAGGTTAAATCACGCAAATCCGTAAAAACCGATTAATATACGATATTGGCTCCTTAAAGGCGATTTAGCATAAAATTGGGCATGTTCATACATATTATAATGCTGCATTTTATTTATGATTGTCATAATTTTATTTTATGTAATTTTTGAATTATGTAATTTTTACTTAGTATGGCCTTAGTTTTTAATTGATATTACCCGAAATGTATGGGAATATCGATTCGGTTGTAATTTATTGTGATCTCGTATTACCGTTTTGTAATTTAATAGATTTATTTTTATTTTAATTACGAATGTATAATAGGAAATTATGTAATTTGTCATGTAATTTAATTATTCCGGAGATCCTTGAAGACGGTGTCACTCGAAAAAGAAATCCATTAAAGACGGTGTTACCTCGAGATGCGTACCAAAACCGAAGTTCAAGGGATCAATGGAGTTGGTTTCCGAATTTGTAATAGTTAATTAGATTTTCTATTTTAGGAAGGCCATACTAGGATTTATTTTTTATGCTTTGCATTTTATTTATATGTCGCATGCATCGCTAAATCGCCATAACTAAAACATGCATCATTATTTTATCGAGTTTATCGACCGTGTCAATTACAATTATCGTAGTTCACCGCTTTAGTTCACTTAAAACGTGATAGATGATAAATTGACAAGACCTCTCGCTAAAAATAAACAATTGAGACTTAGCCTTACCAAAAAGTAGAAACGATGAAAACCTATTTCGTGAGGGAGTGAACTCGGCCACACCGGGGTACAAACCTTGTTACGAAGGGGAAGTGGGTGATAAATGTCTATCCACCGAATTCATGTTGATGAGGGTTTCATCGGCTACACCGTGCCCAAGTTAATGTGGGTTTGGATCATGGACACATTTATTCGAATTTTGGATTGAGCTCAACAAAAGTATTGATAAGGGATTCATCGGCCACACCGTGCCCTTGTCGGATGTGTTTTGGGCTAAAGATAAATATTAATGTAATTTTATCGACCAACAGTTCTAAAAGTAGAATCGATTAAAGAGTTAATCCACCGAGTTATATTGATAAGGGTTTCATCGGCCACACCGTGCCCAAGTTAATATGAATTTGGATCTTGGAATCATTTATCATAGTTGGGTAGAGGTCACTATGTAAATGCTTTACTTGTTATTTACAAGTATTAATAAAACGATAAATGTTAAGTTTTCCATTATTCCGTTATTATATTGTTCTATTTCTTTACCACAATTCATATACGATATCATTTCGATTTTTAGTTCAAATCTCCATTAAAACATCGTAACTAAAGACAAATATGAATTTTTCTTCTAAAACCTCATATGAACCATTGCTAAGGATCTCTTGTGAAGAGTTTAGATAAAAGTTAGGATTAATTGATAAAAATAATACTCTAAACTATGCGTGTACTGCTCAAAATACTCCAAACTTTATTTTAACTACCTATAAAACCAACTAATACCCCTATTCGCTTTTATTACAATATGTGACCGGTTACCTGCTAAGCGGGTGAATAAATTCCTACCTCTCGTCTAACTCCTGTTTTTGTTTTCATTTCTTTGTTGAGCTTTTCACCTAATCAAAGTAATCACCATTCAAGCTCTCTCTTTCCTCTCCAACACAAAACTCCATTGATGCTCTTCACCAATGCCATGGATGACCGCATCATCTCTTCTCACAACTCTCTGTAAACTCCTAATACCTTTCATCACACCAAATCCCTCAAATCCATCATCTTCATATATCGAAAACCCTAATTTGATCAATTATCACAATCAACAACTTAAAATTCAAAATTTCGTTGGAAAATATGGATTTGGAGCAAAAACAAATTGATTTAGTCAATCAATTTGTGAAAGAAGCGTCGGAAAGCAAGGGTTCTTCCTTCTCTTCCATTATCATTGATGGTATTAATCAAATATGTGCTCAAATTTGAGAACGGATAAAGGAGGTTGACAAGCTAATTCATTTCCAGATTTGGGAAAAATAGGAAGAAGAAATTGATTCATTTCCAGATCTGGAAAAGTTGCAGACAAGAGGTGATGAGAGTACGATATTAGAGTGATGTCTGTTTAATGGAAAAATGTGCTCAATTTAATGGGTATGCTGCTCAAAATAGGTTTTTGATTCTTGACTAACACATCTACTTACAATGGATTGTTTTTCATATACTTAATTGAATTAAGTACCTTGAAGCGATAAATTGTTTTGGTAATTAGATTTGTCGGAAATCGTAATAGACCAAAATACCGCAACCACTTCTATGAAAGTTTTAAGACTAAACAAACGAATGAAGAGTAGTCTTCATGAATATAATTTTGCTTCTCAAAGCAAAAACTCATTGAAATGAGTGGGAGCATTCTCTTAAACCGTTAAGAAAAGGACAAGGTTTTAAAGAAGTAAAATTAGATTGGAATTGATACAAGGTAATGTTAAAAGTAACGTTATTGAGAATAACTATACTAGACCTATCAATCCCGACCGATAAAGTTTCCATTGTCTTTATTGTTGGACGCTAGAAAGGAAACTACCCCAAATTATTGAAGAATCAACAAGTTAGTTGTGGGACTTCTAATGGGACCTTCTTCTTTAAATGTTTATTTGATTGACATAAATTTTTCTAGTACTACTTCGTCAATATTAGAAACCGGTGGTGGTTTTCATCATTGTACTTGATACATAGGATGATTAGAATATGACGACTAGCAACAATGATGTTGAAAGATAGAGTCATTATGTAATCAATCTAGTTTTGGGTTTATAGTTGTACTTAATTGTGACTATTAAGTGCATAAACTCTAAATAAGAATATAAACTTGTTAAGATACAAAAGAGGTTTCACTTTTGTGACCCTATACACCATGGTTTGATATATGGCTAGCCCATTATCAAAGGTGATTATATTCTAAACCAAACTAGAATGATATATCATGTAGATGATGCAAGACTCAAATTGGTACCCAAGAATGAACCTTAAATTCTGGAATGATGAACGCAAAGAGTTATCAAGTACTCTTGAAACCATTAGATCTTATGGTATATGCGTATCTTGTATTCAAAGCAAGATATCTCGTGCCTTTTGGTTGAAAAGGAGATCGAGGTTGTAAATCATTGATCCAAAATAGGTTGATCATTTTCTTTTACCAACAATTTAAGTTGACGCTAATGCGTTCACTTAATAAGGTAAATAGAGAAATTTTTGAAGAAGTTCAAAGAATCACAATTTAGTTGTAATGGGATTATCAAAGCGAAGAATTTGATATAAGCCAAAGGAAATGTGATATAGTATCACAAATTAATCTCTCTTAGCACGCATTATGGGATAATGTGTGGTTGGATAAAAAAAATCAAATGCTATTCGATATGGTTTGGACTTCAATCAAGCTACTTTGAGTTACTTGATCCTTTTGGGGACTTTATCATTTTTGTCTAAATTATTTTCCACTAAATCATATGGTGAGAAAACGATTTCTTCTCTATATTTACTTTTGTTTGCATGCATAAGATCTAATTAATTTTATGACTAAATTAAATTGAAACATATATGAATATGTTGAGTATAATGAGATAAAGATTTCTAACACTTACTATGAGGAAGAAGTTGTACTCAGATAGTTTTGCATCCACCGAGGCCAAATGGACCTCGAGATTGGTGGAGGAGGGTGGTCCTCATATCCGTTGGGTTGTGCTATGGTGGCACTTGAGATCCTTCATGGGGTTGCCTGCTTCGGTTGCTAGTTCTCGTTCTTTGATGGTGGCGGGGTTGAAGGTTGTTTCCTTCATCTATCCCGAAAGGCTTACGAGGCAAATGGGGTGTCAACAAAAGGTGCCCGCTCAAGATACTCTCATCCAAGAGAATGTTTTTCGAAACTCCGAGCTTGTGGAGGTCTTTGAAAGATGGTGAGTAGATTCGGGAGGTACCAAAACCCATTGCCACGACATGGGTGACTCCCGCTTATGTCAAGTGGTCAAGAGCTCAAACCTTGGAGGAAAGGTCCAAGTCTCGTAAGGACGAGGTTGTCGATTTGAAATATAGGGTGGTTGGCAAGGCCAACTGTGCCTTCTTTGTGACTTTGCCAATGATGTTAGCCCGGATGTAATGAGGCCACCAAAGAGGAGAAGCTCGGGTCCCAAAGAGGTATTGGGCCGTGTATGGGATCGACTTGGGCCGAGTATGGGGTCTTGCAAGAGACCGGAGGCCGTTGCCGTTGTGGATCCGTTGAGGATCCGTTCCGAAGAGGAAGTCCGTGCTAGGCGGGCCAACAAGAAGAACAAGGGGAAGATGTACTCCGAGGGAAAAGGCAAGGGTAGAATGGAAGAATGAAGACCTTCATTACCGTCTTTACTATTATGTTTTATTAGTGTTGTGAGTTTTTTATTATGTTGTACTAGCTATGTATTGTTTATTTTGTGCTAGTTTTACTATGTGAGATGTCTTAGTCGACATTCTAGCTTTGACAAGTTGTAGACTTGCTTAGCTTTATTTGTTGTCAAATTTGTAATGCTTCTCATTATTATTATAAGAAGATTGCTTGTGTTAAAAGAGTTGTGAATGCGTGTTTCTTCCATCGATTTGTAAAGGCAATTCGGTTTGAATTATCCTAAACATTTCACATGTGAAAGGGGATTTTTGTGGGAAGGGAGAAAGCCTTCTTTTTTGCATTTTTGTGGGAAAGGGAATGTTTTTCCTTTTGTTTTTTTTGAAAAAGGGAATGTTTTTCTCTTTTTTTTGAAGTTGGTATGGGTGATGTTTTTTTGCATGTGGGGATGGTTGTATCCTTCTTGTGAAATCAAACCATGCTCGTAGTTCTGGTGTTTTTGTATGAGTGCAAAATGGATGTTGCCTTTGACAGATCATAGGACGTTTGAAACGTGGCAAGGTGCCGCAACTTAGACTCGATAAAACATGCAATTTCAAATTAGAACGCGTTGACGAACTTGACTTGAAAGGGATATGGTGGTCACTAGTTGTGAAACTAGGGAAAGGTTCGTTGATTGCTAGGGCTCAAGGATAGTATTTCTTGAGTTGGTCTAGGTTGGTCGGGTTTGTGAAATCCTTCCCGTCTAGCTCACTCAGTCTCACTGTGCCCCTCGAAAGTATTTTCTTGACTAGGTATGGCCCGGCCCAATTGGGTTTGAATTTTCCCCTCGGATCGACTGGTAGTGGTGTTCGAACCCACTTGAGGACCAAGTCGCCTTCTATGATGTTTCTGGGTTTTACCTTTCTGTTGAATGCCCGTTGTATACGTCGTTGGTATAGCTGGACGTTGTGTAAGGCGTTGAGTCGTCGTTCGTCTAGAAGCGTGAGTTGTTCGAACCTTTGACGGGTTCATTCTGCCTCAGGAACCTGACTATCCAGTAGGATGCGTAGAGATGGGACCTCCAACTCTAATGGTTGAACCGCCTTCATGCCGTATGCTAGGTAGAAGGGTATGGCTCCTGTTGGTGTTCGAATGGAGGTTTGGCATCCCCAAATAGCGAGTGGGAGTTTGCTCGGCCAATCGCGGTAATTATCCTGCATCTTCTTGATAATGGTGACAAGAGTTTTGTTTGCTGCCTCTACCGCTCCGTTGGTTTGGGGACGGTAGGGGGATGATCGATGCCGCTTGATTTTATATTTGTCTAGCAAGGCTTGTGTTTCCGCCCGGAAGTGGGAGCCTTGGTCGCTGATGATTTCATGGGGTACCTATATCTGCAGATGATGTTGTCCTAGATGAACCTGGCCACTTGTTTGGCAGTCAAGACTGCATAGGACTGTGCTTCTACCCATTTGGTAAAGTAGTCGATGACGACGAGGACAAAGCAATGCCCTTTGGTGCCTATCGGGTTGAATTTCCTGATGATGCCGATGCCCCAGGTCGAGAAAGGCGAGGGTTGTTGGAATATGTGTCCTCCGACAATAGTGCGATCACGACTGTTGATCATGATGATCACATGTTTAAGTCTCATTAAAATGGATACAATTGGGAAGTAATATTGTTACTGTCAACTGGTCAACATATATCGGTAATGATTGGCTGACTAGAGTTTGACATTCTTTTGTCGTGTGACGGTGGTGATCGATTGACCCCCTAGGTCATACCTAAAGGGCAATACTCTTAATTGATTATTTAATTAATCGAATAATGTTGCGAGTTAATTAAATTACTTGAAAATTGACGGACGATTTTGGAAGTAAAATTTACGTATCAAATTGAAATGTGATTAAAAGAGATGCGGTCTGAGTAATTGAATTGTATCATTACTCGGATGAAATTATTGTTTAAAGAAACAATCGGAATTGAATGAATTATTATAAATACAATCCGTTGTGATTTATAAATTGGTAAAATATTTTGGCACAAGTAATTATGATATTACTAAGTCGATTTTTGTATGTGACGTATTTTTATTAATACGTTGATTTTTAATATGTTGAAAATACATAACATATTATGTGACATATGACATGTTACATATTAACAAATTGACAAAATAATATGGACTCCATATTATCCATTGTACCGAAATTAAGGGGTAGTGGAAGCTAATATTGTGTTTGTTTAATTATTATAAGAACACAATGATTACCTACATTCCTAGCCATGCAACCCTAATATTCTTGTGAAGACAAATGTGTGCATGCATTGGCTCCCCTAAAAGCCCCCCTTCCACCCGGTTTTTGATGAGAAAACCATCATTGGTTTTTCATCTAATTTTTACCTATTACACTAAAGTGTGTTAGTGATTAATTCATTCACTTGCTCATCCAAAAATAACAATCCTAGAGAGAATAAAATCCTTCTCTTCTTCTCTCATCAAAACCGAAACTTTTATGTGATTTATAAAGTTTTGGTTCAATTTTCTACTTGATTAATATTATACTAGATCTTATAATACTAATTAAATTAAGTGAAAGCCTTGGGTATAAAGCTTAGGTAGAGATCTTATACTTAGATCTTATTCATCCATAAGGAAAAGCTCAAGATCAAAAGAGAAAGGTGATCTATTATATTTTTGTTTGCATGCATAAAATCCGTTTTAATTTTATGACAAATTAATTTAGACATATATGAGTATGTTAATATGTATAAGGATCTACATTTCCTTCAATCGGTATCAAGAGCCACGGTTGTTTGCATGCAAATTGGTTAAAAGTTTTTCCGAGTTATAAGAATAACAAATAAAACTTGTAAAATTTGTGTTATTATGATATATCACGAAATTATTACATGCATGTTAATATTTCTGGTCCTAAAGTATTTTAGGATATTTTGGTTATTTTTCGGATTTTTATTGTTCATAATTTACAATAATGGCATTTAAATGTGATTTTATGAGTAAAAATGTCATTTTTGGTCTAAATATAGCTATACTTCGAATTTTCCTTTGATTTTTGGATATGTTGTCACATATATTATTTTGAGATAACCTGTAAATTTTCATAATTTTTGGACTTATTATGCTCGAAAAATGGATTTTTCATTATTAAATTCGGATTTAGGTGAAAAATAGGTTAATATGAGTTAAATTTCGAATCTGGTCATAGTTTTTTAATATGTTGTCACATGCAATTTTACAAGATGTGTGTAAAATAATTGGCTATAAAGAAGTGTTTTTGCATGATTTATGATTTTTTGAAGAAAAATTGCATAAATAGTGACATTATTAGTGAAAATTTAATAAAACATAATCTATGACTTAGGAAAAACGTCTAATGTTACATTTTATTATATTTTTCAGATCTAAAATTGAAAAGTTAATGAAAATAATTTTTCCGTGTTTTTATGATTATTTTATTAAAAATCGATAAACCGCAACATTGTTTTTCCGGGAAAATTTCGAAATTTTTAACCTAAGATTTTTAACATTATGAGTGTCATGGTAATTTTCTAGAATGTTCATGAGTTTAAATTTCAAATTTTGAATTTATTTGAAATTTTGTGATTTATTTGAAGTTTAATAGCTTATTTTGTATTTTTTGGTCCATTTATGAACAATTTTATAAAATATGGGTTAATTATGGTCAAATTATTAGTGAAGACTAAATTTTGAGTCCTAAGAGGTTAGGGTAATCAACTTATGCATAAATATGAGTTTATATATTTTTGTGATTGTAAAATGTTGAAATCACGCAAATCCGTAAAAACCGAGTAATATACGATATTGGCAATTTAAAGGCGATTTAGCATAAAATTGAGCATGATCATACATATTATAATGCTGCATTTTCTTTATGATTGTCATAATTTTAATTTATGTAATTTTGAATTATGTAATTTTACTTAGTATGGCCTTAGATTTTAATTGGTATTTCCCGAAATGTATGGGAATATCGATTCGGTTGTAATTTTTATTGTGATCTCGTATCACCGTTTTGTAATTTAATAGATTTATTTTATTTTAGTTACAAATGTATAATAGGAAATTATGTAATTTATTATGTAATTTTAATTATCTCGGAGTTCCTAAAGACGGATTTCTTCAAGAAGGCGATACATAAAGACGGTGTTACCTCGAGATGCGTGACACAACCGAAATTCAAGGGACCAATGGAGTTGGTTTCCGAAATGTAATAGTTAAATAGTTTTTCTATTTTAGGAAAGGCCATACTAGGATTTATTTATTTTATGCTTGCATTTTATTTTATGTCACATGCATTGCTAAATCGCCATAACTAAACATGCATTGTCTTATCGAGTTTATCGACCGTGTCAATTAGAATTATCGTAGTTCACCGCTTTAGTTCACTTAAAACGTGATAGATAATAAATTGACATGACCTCTCGCTAAAACAATCAATTGAGACATAGCCTTACCAAATAGTAGAAACCATGAAAACCTATTTCGTGAGAGAGTGCACTCGGCCACACCGGGGTACAAACCTTGTTACGTAGGGGAAGTGGGTGATGAATGTTAATCCACCGAATTCATGTTGATAAGGGATGTATCGGCCCCACCGTGCCCAAGTTAATGTGGGTTTGGATCATGGACACATTTATTCGAAATTTGGATTGAACTCAACAAAAGTATTTGATAAGGGATGTATCGGCCCCACCGTGCCCTTGTCGATGTGTTTTGGGCTATAGATAATTATTAATGTAATATTATCGACCAAGAATTCTAAAAGTAGAATCGATTAAACGTTAATCCACCGAGTTATATTGATGAAGGATGTATCGGCCCCACCGTGCCTAAGTCGATATGAATTTGGGTCTTGGAATCATTTATCTAGTTGGGTAGAGGTCAATAGAAAAATGCAAATAACTTGTTTAAATCATACATTTTTACGAGTATTATTAAAACGACAATTGTTTTACTCCTTATATTTTGTTTTGTAGACCACTTCTTTTTCATAACAAATGGCAACACCGACTCCTAATGCTACACCACTCGCTAGTTCGTCTTGGCTCCGATCCTTCATGGATCGATGTAAACTTGAAAAGAATGGGTCAAATTTCTCCGATTGGGATGCCCAACTCAAATTAGCCGCCGAAGGTGACGACAAGCTTCGTTACCTTACCGAGGCCTCTCCACCCGAACCCACCACTAGGTCCACCGCGGCCATTAGGGAAGCATATGAGGCTTACCAAAAGGAGTCCGCCGCAATGAAAAATGTCTTAATATTTGCGATGGAGGCGGACCTCCAAAGGAGAGCCTTTAAAATGGGCAATGCTAATGAGATTTAATCCAAACTTGTGACCATGTTTTCACAAACTCCGCGGATCGTCCAATATGAGGCGGCCGCGGCATTCTTTGATCTCGACTTCAAAGAGGGCCAAAAGGTTAGCCCTCATGTGCTCAAACTCATGGAGCTTGTCGAGACCTTGAAAATTCAAAAGGTTGAAATCCCCAAAGAACTCATCGTAGATAGGATTCTACACTCCTTGTCCAAAGTCAAGGCATATGTGCAATTCCGGGTGAATTTCAACATGCAAGACAAGGATGTGTCTCTTGAGGAGATGCACAAGTTACTTGTGCAAGCCGAGAGAGACATGGGGTTAAATGTGAACCCTCCCAAAGATGTGCTTAACATAAGCACTAAGAGTAAGGGGAAATTCAAGAAGAGTGGAAGGAAGGGTAAAAAGCAAGCTCCCACATTCACCAAAGCTAAGTCTTGTGAAGCTAGCACCTCCAAAGTCAAGAAGGGTCCTCTTGATAAGTGCCATTATTGTAATGGCATGGGACATTGGAAAAGAAATTGTTCCAAATACCTTGGTGATATCAAAGCTGGAAGAATTACTCCAGTAGGTAAATGACTAACCTTCTTTTATGTTTCTAATTCAACTATGGTATTATGATGCAAAGTTGTGATAATGTATCTCCCTTTTTATTGTAAATAGGGCCTCCACCAAGCAAAGACAAGGGAAAGGAAAAGAAAGCATAAGAAACCATCAAGAAGCTAGGGATAGCTTTCATGGAGCTTTGCTTTTCATTGTCTTATTTTAAGTTATGTTTTGGATTCTAGAACTTTAAGTTTCCGTGTTCGACATGGAAAGGTATTTTGGATAATGATTTGTATTTTGGATGATAGTGACTTGGTTTTCAACCCAAGTCACCCGTTTTATCATTTATCCTTTTATGTTCTAAAATTCATCTTTAAAAATGCTTGCACTATGAAACATAAGATTATTCACTTAATGTGATCTAATAGACAAATATAATGACGGGTTTCATTATATGTCCACATGCTTAAGGCTTGTGTATGATCATTTATAAAGTAAATTGAGTCTATGAACTCTCTTAAAGGAATGTCAATCACCAAGTAAACCTACAACTATTAGTCAACCTATGAGGTAGTTCTCCTTATACTTCAAAAATTCATTATTTGTGTCTCATATACTATCTTTGAATCTCTAGTGTATTTATTCTAAAGATAGAGTGGGAGAAAAATGAGGACACAACACACAAGGCGAGATTAAACTTGTGTACTTATGCAAATGAGATTTACGCAAGAGCAACACACAAGGCGAGATTAAACTTGTGTACTTATGCAAATGAGATTTACGCAAGAGAAGAATGATTTGAATAGAGGTATGTCTATTTATATAGTATACCCATTGAATGAGATCCATGGTCTCTAGCATGTTCTATATGACTGAAGAGACCACGTGAAGAATCGAAAGAAGATATTCTTGAGATTACTACGTGAGGACACCAAAAGTAATTTTTGGAAGAAATGACTAATGTAAAGTCTTAATAAGAGTTTTGACAAAGTTTAGACTATTTTATGAAATATTTGACCAATAGTTTCAACCTTGAGATTTACTTAAGAGCCTAAATGAATCATAGTAACATACTAGTTATGATCGAGTTGCAAAGATTAATATACCGATATCTTCAATGACCAAAGTTTTAACCACGTAAATGTCATTGCTTAACCTCACTATGAAATGGTTAAACCTCCTTCCAAAAGGGTATTTGTGAAGGACGTATTCTAGATATTGTTCATATTTGAATAAAGACATTACCACACATCATTATGACATGAGTGTGTTGGAGATTTAAAATATCTTTCCGTAAGGTTAAGATGAGACCACTTCAAAATAGGTATTTTGAAGGGATATGATGGGAACATATATGGTTTTATCCTTATAACTTGGCAATGCAATTTATATTTAAATTCTGATAAATTTTCGATTGAGAAGTCAATTTCGAAATATGTAGAATTGAGTGGGAGTTTGGCGATTATCATGTGAAGACATGAAATTTAGTGGGAGCGATCATCTTCAAAAGGGTTATAACTCATCACTCATTGAAGAATGACGAGCCAATACCTTCCTTCATAAAGGAAGATGTGAGTTTTCAATTCTGGATGAAAATGGACTATGATGAATCCAACTACATCGAGGGATGTTGGATTAGTATTAAGAAATACACATCGTATCAACATACACATAGGTTATTCATATGAATGAAAATGGGATTACCATTAGCAGTCATGGTAGTTCATTGAACCTAAGAACGGTTGATCTCATGATTATTAGTAACTAATGTTTCCGCCATTAGAATAATCATGTACATGTCCAATTGTGAATCATATGCGTAAGAGCATGATGATTGATTGGTGAGCCATAATAGAAACGTCATGAATTCTCAAGTAGAATCCGATGAGCGATTTCGGTGCTTGACGGAATGTTCCATTGTGTGTTAAGAGGTTGCACATATTGTAGAAAATCCGAGCACATATAAGGATTTATGAGAATCCCAAATCCTTCAAGCCTAAAAGGAGAAATGAGAAGTTTTGGAAAGATGCTTGGTTGAATAAGATGTTATTCAAGATAATCTTTCCTAGTTAAGCTAGGACTTGTGAAAAGTACTAAGCTAATAATCTTGTCAATTGTTACAAGATTCTACAAAACGTATACCTAGTGCATTAAGTGTGGATAGAATACTTGATCAGTACAAGTTATGTCATTCATCACAAATTCGTTCGTTATGTGATAGTCGATTAGAAAGTTCTTTCAAGTTAAAGAACCGAAACCAAGGTCGGGAACCTTGATGTGTACTTGGTAAGATTCATGCTATGAGAGAGAACATGAATGTGAAGGATATTGCAAGTGTAAGAAGTTTGAACACATGGACACATGGCATGTTAAACCTCTATTGCAATCAATAAGTGGTTACACTTACGATATACATCACAAGGTTGTAATATGATATTGACTACCCGAGTGTGATGTCGACATTTGTCGTTTGAGTTATTATTAACTCACCTTATACTTTGTTACATCCAAACGGGTTGTGAAGACAATTGAACCCCGTTAAAGTGAACGCGGATTAACATAGTATTTGCCCATAGTCACTTGTATGAGGTGACGTCTCGAAGTGACTAGAGTGTGAGGCGATTGATGGCAAGTTCAAGTGCCATAGAGTCATGTGAGATGACTAGTCGATCACATAGGCGGACTGTTAGGAACATTTTGTCGGGCCTAATGACCGCTTATAGAGTTCTGGCAAATTTATATAGCCTGGTCGTGGCGAGAGCTACTATAGTATTCAAATGAGTCGATTCTTTTGACTAAAGACTATTCTCCTAAGATGGCACAGTTTCAGATTAACTTTGATTTGTGTTACTACGACCTTCGTAAATGGGGTCAAATGGGCATATTTTGGGTTATGATGGCTGTGGCTAGTCGAAGGGAATGAGTACGATAGGAATTTTCCACCGCTAGTCAGGGTTATAACAATATCTCAGGGCCACTCGAGGAGTAATGAACTGGAAATGCGTGGCCACGCTCGGATGGCATCCAGAGTGGATAAATCCGGTCAATCAGTTATTCTCCAGATCGAGGAAACCACTCTCGATATGATCACTTGCAAGTACGACCTGAAAGACACCTTGCATTGAGTGGGAGATAGTAATAGGACAAGAGAATTGGTGACGCACACTTGTCGAGGACAAGTGGGAGATTGTTGGAATATGTGTCCTCCGACAATAATGCGATCACGACTGTTGATCATGATGATCACATGTTTAAGTCTCATTAAAATGGATACAATTGGGAAGTAATATTGTTACTGTCAACAGGTCAACATATATCGGTAATGATTGGCTGACTAGAGTTTGACATTACTGTCGTGTGACGGTGGTGAACAGTTGACCCCCTAGGTCATACCTAAAGGGCAATACTCTTAATTGATTATTTAATTAATCGAATAATGTTGCGAGTTAATTAAATTACTTGAAAATTGACGGACGATTTTGGAAGTAAAATTTACGTATCAAATTGAAATGTGATTAAAAGAGATGCGGTCTGAGTAATTGAATTGTATCATTACTCGGATGAAATTATTGTTTAAAGAAACAATCGGAATTGAATGAATTATTATAAATACAATCCGTTGTGATTTATAAATTGTTAAAATATTTTGGCACAAGTAATTATGATATTACTAAGTCGATTTTTGTATGTGACGTATTTTTATTAATACGTTGATTTTTAATATGTTGAAAATACATAACATATTATGTGACATATGACATGTTACATATTAACAAATTGACAAAATAATATGGACTCCATATTATCCATTGTACCGAAATTAAGGGGTAGTGGAGGCTAATATTGTGTTTGTTTAATTATTATAAGAACACAATGATTACCTACATTCCTAGCCATGCAACCCTAATATTCTTGTGAAGACAAATGTGTGCATGCATTGGCTCCCCTAAAAGCCCCCCTTCCACCCGGTTTTTGATGAGAAAACCATCATTGGTTTTTCATCTAATTTTTACCTATTACACTAAAGTGTGTTAGTGATTAATTCATTCACTTGCTCATCCAAAAATAACAATCCTAGAGAGAATAAAATCCTTCTCTTCTTCTCTCATCAAAACCGAAACTTTTATGTGATTTATAAAGTTTTGGTTCAATTTTCTACTTGATTAATATTATACTAGATCTTATAATACTAATTAAATTAAGTGAAAGCCTTGGGTATAAAGCTTAGGGAGAGATCTTATACTTAGATCTTATTCATCCATAAGGAAAAGCTCAAGATCAAAAGAGAAAGGTGATCTCTTTTGTGCCCTTAAATCCGAAATCCACAATGTAAGGACATGATTTCTCTTCTATTATATTTTTGTTTGCATGCATAAAATCCGTTTTAATTTTATGACAAATTAATTTAGACATATATGAGTATGTTAATATGTATAAGGATCTACATTTCCTTCAAGGGTAATGTCATAGTGTACAAAAATGATGGTGGCATATGTTGTATGTTGGCGAAGATTTGGCAATTGTGGCAATGTTTGACGTAGTTTCTGCAATCAGCATCATTGCGCTCATGTGAGGGCCGCATTCTCCGTCGTGGACCTCTCCCATGGCTTTTTTGGATTTGTGATGATCAAGGCAAAGGAGAAGAATACCCTGGGATGTTCTTTTATATAATTGTTCTTGGTTTATCACGAATTGTGATGCAAGTAAACGGATGGCTCTTTGTCCTCTGGTATCGGAGTTGGGAGGGAAATCATTTTTGGTTTTGTAGTTGAGGATGGATTGGTACCAAGGTTCGACATGGTTTTCCTCATCATTGTTGATGGCGCAGATACGAGCTGGCTCGCTCCTTCTCTCGACACATAGGGGCAACGATGTGATGTCGTCAGGTATGTTGACGAGCGCGGCAAGTTTTGCCAGGACATCAGCAAATTGATTTTCTTCTCGTGGCAAGTGGAAGTATTCGACTTGGTCGAAGAACTCGGCCTCCTAATTGATCCTTGCTCGGTAGGGTGCTAAGCTGTCACTTCGTATTTTCCATGATCCGGACACCTGATTGATGATGAGTGAGGAATCGCCGCGGACCCTCAATTTCTTAATGCTAAGTGTTATGGCTGCTTGTAGGCCGATGATGCATGCTTCATATTCGGCGCCATTGTTGGTGACGATGAAGTTTAGCTTGACTAAGATCAGAACATGTTCTCCCTCTGGTGATATTAGAAGGATTTCTACCCCGAAGCCTCTCAGGTTTGATGCACCGTTGAAGTATAGGTCCCATGCGTCGATGTCGCCACAAAGGATGTCTTCGTCAGGAAGTGACCATGTGTCGGTCGTTGTGTTCTCGTTGACAGGATTTTCTGCTAGGAAATCGGCGACTACCCTTCCCTTAATAACCTTGAGGGGTACGAATTTGAGGTCAAATTCAGATAGCATGAGTGTCCATCTAGACAGCCTTCCGTTTAGTACGGGTTTTTCGAAGATGTATTTGACCCGGTCCATCTTGGAATAGATGTGAACCGTGTAGCTGAGCATGTACTACTGTAGCTTCTTTGTTGACTAGACCAGAATAAGGCATGTCTTTTCTAGTTGGGTATACCTTGTCTCATACGATGAACTTTTTGCTTATGTAGTATAAAGCTCGTTCTTCCCCGTTTACTGTTTGTGCTAGCATGGCTCCCATGGTTGTGTCGTTGATAGTCAGGTATAAGGATAAGGGAATTACTTGTGGAGGTGGCATGAGGACAAGAGATTTGGATATGATTTCCTTTATCCTGTCAAAGGCCTTTTGACAGTCGTCGTCCTAATCGATGTGATCGGAGGTGCAAAGCTTCTTGAAGATTGGTTCACAGATCATAGTGAGTTTGGCTATGAAGCGGCTGATGTATTGGACTTGACCGAGAAATTCCAGAATTTCCTTCTCGTTCTTAGGCTGAGGCATTTATTGAAGAGCCTTGATTTTGGTAGAATCAATCTCGATGCCTCTCTTGTTGATGACGTGTCCCAGGAGTTTACCGGAGGTGACCCGAATGCACACTTCTGAGGATTTAGTCTCATGTTGTATTTCCGAAGGCGAGCGAAGAATTTCCGAAGGGCACAGATGTGTCCGTCCCGCTCTTTTGACTTGACGATCATGTCATCGACATATACCTCAACTTCCTTGTGCGTCATGTCATGTAGAAGTGTAGTGGAGGTTCTTTGGTAGGTTGCTCCAGCGTTGATTAGACCGAAAGACATGACCGTGTAGCAATATGTACCCCACTGTGTAGTGAATGCAGTCTTGTGCATGTCTTCCTCAGCAATTTTGATCTTGTTGTACCCAGCATACCCGTCCATGAATGATAATAGGGCGTGCTCGGCGATGTTATACACTAGGATGTCAACATATGGCAGAGGGAAGTCGTCTTTTGGACTTGCTTTGTTTAGGTCCCTGAAGTCGACGCAAACCCGAATTCTCCCGTCCTTCTTGGGTACAGGAACTATGTTGGCAACCCAGTCATATTATTCGGACACTTTTATGAACCCGAATTTGAACTGTTTGTCGACTTCTTCTTTGATTTTCCAGGCCCATTCCGGGCGCGTACGGCGCAACTTTTGTTTCACGGGCTTAGCTCCGGGTTTAATGGGTATCTTGTGCTCTGCAATCTCCCTGTCGATCCCATGCATGTCTTTGTAGGACCATACGAATATGTCCTTGTATTTGTGTAGAAGGTCAATGAACTGCTGTCTTTCCAAGGGGTCAAGGGTGGTCCCTATCCTAAGTTCTTGAGGTGTATTATCGGTCCCTTTGTTAATAGTTTCGGTCTCCTCAATGATGGGGGTCCTATCTAATCGTTTGTTATGTTCTTTGGCTAGGTGAGGTGGATAGTCACTCAAGTAAAATTCCTCATGTTCGTTCAGAATTGTATTGCAGTTAAATTGAGACGAGTCATAAGCAAACATAGCGTTCATTAAGTCGACTTGAGCGGAAAGCTCGGATAGGACAGACATCTCGTGGGCAGTCAGAGGCGACACTCTAGAGGAGGTGGCCCCTGGAACAAGCTCCAGGTTGCTACCTTCTAAGGGAGTGGGGATGATCTTAGTTGACTCGGCCTCTGAAGCATTCAGAAGTTTGTGATAAAACAGTGGAAAGCGGACTTTTACTGGGGCATCAGGAGTACTAGGAGCTAAGACAGACTCTGACTCCGACTCAGACTAAGACTCTTCTTCACTTTCCTCTTTGAACATGGGGCCTTCTCCAGTTGTGATCTTGAGAATGTGGCCTTGGTGATCGGTCCACTTGACAGTTTTCCTCCAGCCTTGTGCAGTTTCCTCTGGGTCAGTATTAGAGATTAAGGCGGTGGGATCGAACTGGTTATCCTTTAGAGCAATGTTGATCATGTCCTCATAGCCGAGGTGCTTGATGTTGTCTTCCGCAAAGAGGAGACTGACGGCTTGTCCGTCAAGGCATGGGATCGACTCGGATTTGGTCGACGCAACTTTGGTGTTGTTATGGATAAAGTAGCAGTCTTGAAAGACCTCCACACCCGGGTGTTTGACCTTAGCTACGGGATCGTATATTGGCTCAGGAAAGCCGTTGTAGAGCTCAGATTCTCTCTCGGGGACAAAGTATCCGTTGAGCGTCAAATGGTAGGGACGGAGGATGGCTCCGAGCTTTTTACGATTCCGTATTAGGAGGTTCATCTTCGGGATGTCTTAATCGGTAGGCTCATATCCTAGCCCGAAGGGGATGTTAGGGACCTTCGCCTGTTTCAAAGGAGGCAAGGTGCTCTTCAGCGGATTGAAAGGTAGGCCTGGGAAATAACCTTGGCGCATCAGAATGCGGTTGACTGTGAGGTTGGGGAACGGGTCACAATCAAAAGGTGCTGACTCATCGGTTAGGGCTTTCACAGGTTGGAATCCCCACGTTTCGCTGTCGTCCTCTTCAATGACTTGAGAGGATATTTCCTTCTTCATGATAGCCTTGATCGGGGAAGCGGAGATTGTGATTGTATTCCCGTTGAAAGGGACCTTGATTTTCTGATGGAGGGTTGAGATGACGGCCTTGATGGCGTGAATCTAGGGGCGTCCCAGAAGCATGTTGAAAGAGGCGTCGATGTCAACCACCTGAAAACTGGCTTGTCTTTCCAAGGGTCCAGTAGCAATGGCCAAGGTGATAAGCCCCACAACCTTACGACGAGTGCCATCGTAGGCGCGTACTCCTTGATTGGTTGGGACCAAATCAGCTTCTTTGATACCCAGTTTGCAAGCCGTCTTGAGGGGAATGACATTGACCACAGATCCGTCATCCACTATAACTATAGGCACATTCTTCTTGAGGCATTTTACGGTAATGTACAGGGCCAAGTTATGGTTGGCTCCGAATGGAGGGATATCTTTGTCAGAGAAGATGACCGAGTTGCTCAGGTCAGGGACATCCCTTGTCATGTGTACTACCACCTCTTCTGAAGAGGAGGTAGAGGGAACTGTCAACTTTCCCAAGGCTTGTAGCAAAGCCTGCCGATGTTCGAAGCATGAAGCAATCAATTGTCAAATTGAAATTTCGGCCTTTGCTTTTTAAAGTTGTTTAAGGATAGATTTTTCGGGAACCTTGGGTTGAGTGTCCACATCAAAAGACAGCTTGGTCCTTCGTTGTTGGAATGACCGTTGAATTGTTTGGGTTTTGATAGGGGCGTTCAGATCGGGTAAGGTGACCGATCTCTATTGCTTGTTTCCCCTTTCCCGGGACCATGTAGACATCCTCTGCGTCGTTTCTCCAGATACCGTTGATTTTGGGATCTGAGGGTACCTTGGAGGGGTATTCCTCTCTGGATAATTTTTATAGGGGAAGTTTTTATGGGGGGTAATTTTTGTGGGGGTAATTTTTGTGAGGTTGATTATTGTGAGGTTGAATATTGTGAGTGTTATACCCTGCTGACACTCGACCGAGTGGCCACCTACTTGGCCGAGTGACCTCTTACACTCGACCGAGTGGTGTGTTTTAGCCCTTACATTATCAGTGCTAGACCTGACCATGTGTATACCCATATGTTCGTAAATTATAATGGTTAGTTCACGTCGGATAGACATGTTGACCCCAGGTGAATGAGACCCTATGAATTGTTTATGTTTGACCACATTTTGTGGCTTTGCTATGAAAAGTGAGACTTAGATGAAAGTTGTTAATTGACATGTGTAATTAGATGACAAGAATGATGTGACGATTGTGTGTGGTACACGGTAATTACCGTGAATTCATTTTCGGTATGATAACAATGTCCGTATTATGTGTGTTTTGCCGTGATGTGTGTGCCGCATAGTAATCTTGAATGTATAATCTGAGTCTCATGCTGCTAGTAAAGGAAGTATTTATGATGGACGGAAATGGATGTGAAAACACATGTGAGATCATGTGGTGGATTTGACGGGGTATATGCGTGACATAGTATCCCGAAAATAGGAATGTTGAGCATAGTTGAGTCACATGACGAGTGACGTTGCATCATTTAGTTGTTTCATAGAGTCTGCAAGTTCGTGAGTGATTTGCATACATGTGCATGTATGAGATTAGACGTGATATATATATATATATATATATATATATATATATATATATATATATATATATATATATATATATATATATATATATATATATATGTGTGTGTGTGTGTGTAGTAATAATCGAGTTATACCCCGAGATTGATGCGTAGACTTAAAACTAATTGAGTTGGGTGTTGTTATGGGATTAGGGTTTCGAACCGTGGGCTTGACCTTATACCTTAACGTTTGGGAGGCTCGTAGAGTAGGGTTATATCATGGAATTAGACCTATGCGTGATTCATTTATGGTTTTACAATAAGTAGTAGAGAGTGTTGAACCTGGAATATGATCAATTGTGGAACTTAGGAATGAGTATATGAGATCGTATTTTGAGGTTGATAGATGAACTTTGGGACGAAGTTCTCTTTTAGGGGGAGTGAATGTAACATTCGAAAGTTTAGGAAAAAGAAGTACGGAATGTGAGGAAATACTGAGAGTTATGGGGAAGTAGTGAGAATGGAACACCAAACATTGGAAAGAGAGTACACATAAGATTTGAGGAAATACCCGGAAAGGGGAGAGTGAGGTGAAACTTCGGGGACGAAGTTTATTTTAAGGGGGGAAGATTGTAATACTCCGTATTTAATAATTATATAATAATAATATTTTATTGTATTTAGCGAGTTGGGCTTGAGACGGAATAATAAGAATAATGATGATGATGATAATAATAATAATACGATATATGTATAAACATACATATACTCACCCCATACATATACTCACCCTATATATATATATATATATATATATATATATATATATATATATATACACTCTCTTATCCCTTACCTTTATCCATTTGCAATCCACCAAAATCCACCATCAAATTATAGAGAGAAAAAGAGAGAAAAGAGAGAGATTGGAAGATATGGAGATTTTGTCCCTCCGCCTTGAGATCGTAAGGTAAGACCGTCTTATGCTAGCCTTTATGTTATTATTTTATACCATTGACCCGCCTTGACCCCGACTCACCTTTGGCCATGGTTGACCACCCAATTGACCACCCGTTGACCACTCTAGCTCAGTTTGACCGAGTAGATCTAGGGTTATGTGGGGTTGTGTGACTCGGTTTAGGGCTAAGGTTTCGACGCCTTTCGTAGCCTGACTTGGGGGAGGCTATGACGGTGGTTGTTGGGGGTTGAGTAGGGGAGTGTGGTAGTGGTCTTAGGTGGCGGAATGACTGGCTGTGGTGGTCGGAAAATCGAAGGAAAAAGGGGTGTCGGGTTGAGGCTTTTGCTTATTGTTGTTAGTTGTTGTTGTTGTTGGGTCGTATTTTGGGTGGTTGGTGGCGCGTAGGGTGGTGCCGTCGTAGCCAGGAGTGGTTGGGCCCACCGTGGTCAGTGGGGACCCAGGTAGGAAATGGGCGGCCGTGTTATGTATGTTGTTGTCGTGTTGGTTGGTGTTGTTGTTGGTGCTGTTGTTGTTGCTTGGTGCGGGTCTAGGTGGCGGCTAGGCAGGCCAGAACCACAGTGGCGCGGTGGTGGCCCACGGTGGGGGGGGGGGGGGGCGTGGTGGTGGTGGTGTGTAGTGAGTAGGGTTTGGGTAGTTGTTTATGATGGGTTTAATTAGTGTATATGTATTCAATTAGTATTAGATTAGTATATTTTTACGTATTTGTATATGTATTAGATTGGTATATTTATACGTATTTGAATTATTATCATATTTTAGGAAATGGGCTTTGTGAGACCGTTTTACAAGACGGGCCTAGCTTGTGTGACGGATTGCTTATACGGATATGCTGTGAGGTAGGTTTATCCTACTCAGTTTCATTGTCGTATTTATTTATAAAATGAGTCTTTTGTCATTTAATTGCATTGAGTGAGTCGTATTGCATGTTGTTGGTCATGACGACTCGACGAGTCGGGATATTTGAGGAACTGGTATCCATGATGTGTTTGGCATGTCATGGTGTATATGGTCTGTCATGCATTTCATATTGTGACGGTTGTGATTGTATATGTTGGAGGATTTGTGGTGTTGTTGTTTTGGAGACGTAAGACGCTTAGGAGACCGTCTTGCGCTTATGTCGCCTCTTAGAGCTTCCCACTCCAAGAGAGATGTGCACATTATTGGCTTGAGTTATAGAGGGACTCGTGTGGTTGAGACACGACGTCTGGCAGAGGATCCGGTTGGCTTCCGGACCTAGTACGTCTGGGCGTGTCCAAGTACGTGTTTGTGGTTATCGGTATGTCTAGGCGTGTCCCGGTACCAGTGTGATTGTCGGTATGTCTGGGCGTGTCTCGGTACTGTGGTGGTGGTTGCTTGATAGTGGTTCATTTATGTTATAGTCATGCCGTATGTTCACACACTCGAGTCGTGTCACACTTCATTTATTTATTGAGACTGACGTTGGATGTGTCTGTGTAACTGTCACCTATTTTCGAGGTGGCCTATGTCGATCCATATGATATTTCCCATCATATTGGGAGCAGGTTAAGTACAGGTTGTTTGGATAGCACGCGGGTGACGGGACGAGCTTGATGAGTCACGATACGAGTCTAGTTGGTTAGAAGAGTATAGATGTCATGAGTTGTACTTTTTTTCATTTGTTTACGTTTATGTAATCCATTAAACATTACATTAATAAAATGTTCTTTGATTGAAGTTTTGAAACACTACATCGGGAAACCGAGATGGTAACGCTCCAATTATCTTGTCCAGATAATTGGGGTGTTACACTGTTGTTGCTAGCTGTAGGAGGTGATGGCCGTGGACCACCATGGATGGAGGTGGTGGCCCACGGTGGCAGCGTCAAGTGGTGGTTAAGGTGGTGGTTGCCGTGGTTAAGGAGGGAGTGTGGGTGTGAGTGAGTCGGGTTTGAACCATGTTTAGTGAGGGAAGTGAGTCGGTATTTAATTATTGTATAATGGGTTATGAGTCGAGATTTGAACCAAGTAGTTGACGGGCCATTAAGTCGGGATTTGGGTTTAATTTTATTAAATTATATAATTATATTAGTAATTAGATTAATTACTAATTTTGCGTATTTATTGTATTTATTTAGGTGATAGTTTTGTGAGACGGTTTTATGAGACGGATATTGCTTGTGTCGAGTAGCTTATGGAGATTTGCTAAAAGGTCGGTTAGTCCTACTCAGTTTCAATATGTTCTGATGGTCATGTGAGTCGTATTTTAGTGGTCATTGCATTATAACATGCTTGTCGTGAATTCATATGTTATTAGAAATGCATTATAATATGATATTGGTTAAAACGACTTGTTGAGTTGGAATATTGAGGAATTGGCATTTATATTGTATTTGGGACCGTGCATCATGATGAGTCGATATTTGGCATGTTATGTAGTATCTTGCATTATTGTGTTTATCTTGTACATTGGAGGATATGGAGGTCGTCTTACGCTTGAGTCGCCTCTTGGAGCTTTCCACTCCAAGCGGGATGTGCACATTAATGGCTTAAGTACGGAGGGACGTGTGGTTGAGGTACAACGTCTGGCAGGCGATCCGGTTGGCTTCCGGACCCGGTACGTCTGGGCGTGTCCTGGTACCTATTTGTGAGGTGTGGTGTCGTGGGCGTGTCCCTGGCACCGGTGGTGGTGGGTACGTATGGGAGTGTTTTGGTACCAGTATGGTGATTGTATAATCGTGTGTCATTCATATCATTGGCATGGTGCATATTTGCTTATCATGTTGTGTCATGTGTTTATTTATTGAAACTGACGTGTGTGTGTCTATGTAAATTGTCACCTATTTCCGGGGTGACCTATGTCGAACCATATGATATTTCTGATCATATGGGGAGCATGTTGAGTACAGGTTGGTTTGGAGTCGAGTACTTGGATAGTTGATAGATAACATAGATGGTAGTCAAGCGTATAATTCATATTTCATTCATTCTTTATTATGTAAATCACTAAACTTGTGTGGACATGGGCTACCTGCGTGCCGGGCCAAACGGTGGACGCGCAGCGGTCGAAAAGCCACGCTCTGTGGCGTAGAAATGCTTTCGACAGGATCGCTTTAGATCGGTCGGTTTCATCTCGGTGAAGGTTTCAAAACGATGCTTAGAGATGTTCGGAGTCGCCACCAAGCAATTATGGGATGCCTGGAAACCGTTCGAATCCACTTTGTAGCTCGGTCAATCAAGGAAAAAAGCGGTGCTTGACATAGGTACTAAAGATAAGGAATCGTTCCTCTTTAGCATCCTATCACTAGAATGACTCTCGTTCATCTTGGATAAGGTCGTCCATTATCCAAAGTTTGTGAGTAATAGGTGAGGGTACGTATTGGGAATCCCTTTAATCGGACACCCAATCCCACCCGTGGTAGCGGCCTCTACCGATCGATCTTGGTTGGTTAAGTGCAAAAGTTGATAAAATGGTTTAAATGCATGAATGCGCATCCACAAGTTTAAACCCAACATGCGAAAATTTGCTATGTCGGTTGTTTATCCAATTATCAAGTAATTGATGTCGAGTTGGATTTAATGTTGATTTGCATGCAAGACGGAAATTAAACATCCATTTACCAAGTTAGGTTTATGGTGCTAAACATTATCCATTTGTCTTAAAAGAGGTTGTTTTTGGATGCAAAATGTAAAATGTAAACTCATCAATCTGATCCGTCCTGTATTCGGGTTAACCGAAGTCGTGATCATCCTGGACGAGTGCTAGAACTGGGGCATGAGCAGTGTCAGGCAGCCTATTTAGGCGCAAGCCTGCCGACGATGCAAGGGAGCCTGCACTGGTTTGAAATATAGAAAACAGAGAGCATGTTTTGGCGCGATTTAGGTGACGACCCAAAGGGGTGTCTCCTGGTTGTTGAAAGTGTTTGTGAAATCGTTTGTAAAAGGGTGTTAAAACCCGCTTTTGTTGAAAAGGTCGTTAAGACCGTTTTTATGTTAATATGAATAACGGGACTCGGAACGATTATCATTGTCTTGATAATATTCGATGTCGGGTTCGGTTTTGCAAGCTTGACATGGATAATTTTGTAATAAAAGGTGTGAAAATGCTTGATATGTACTAATTATATTAAGTTCATTGCCTTGTAATTAGTTAAAGTTTATCATCGTATTCGGGTTAAACCGACAGGGTATGTGGAACCAATGATGATTATCCAGATATGACTAATATGGTTTTTGAAAATGTAAACAAATGAAAAGAGGGCTTTAAAATACCCTTTAAAATGTTATTAACCAAATATTATCACCGAGTCGCGGATTAAACCGTCATGGCATGAAGAGCGAAGGCCGAGTATAATTCATGGTTAAAGATCCTTGTTGTAAAAATGATTTGAAATATTTGAAATGGTAAAAACCGATTGCAAATAGGAAATGAAAATAGAGGAAAGACGAACTGGAACACATTTGAGTTCTGACTTGGGGTGCCATAAGAGGTGCGAGGCACCTAGTTGTGACTAGGAGCTTCTACCACAGGTCAAAACCCGGTTTTGGATCGATCAATCCGTATTTTGAATCATGTTATGCATATTTTATCATGTTAAAGTCATATTTTATCATGTTAAAGTCATGAAAGAAGAGGATTAATTACACCCTCATACTTATATGCTAGGTTGCTTGACGAAGAATCGACAAAGTGTAAAACATCAAATTAAACCGTTTTTTTTTGTAAAGTATGGAGTGTTTCTTTGCTTTAGTGATAGTGTATTTGGTCGAAGTGGTAAGTCAAGTGATTTAATGCACGATGACGGTACCAAAAAATGTGTAAGGCTCATATTTTCAATCGGTAGGTCGAAAATACGCTTCGTTTGTGTTGGAGTATGTGTCCTCAACGATGGTGCGATCACATATTTAAATCTCAAATTAAATAAGAATACGTAAGGGATGATTCAACTATAAGTCAACTGATCAACATTAATCAGTAATGATTGGCTAACTAGAGTTTGACATTACAGTCGTTTGATGGTGTTGATCCCATAAGGTCACGCCTAAAGGATGACACCCAAATAAATAATTAATTAATTGTATTCGATACGGATTAATTAATCCCTTATTTATATGAGTTGGATTTTGTATCTTATTGTAATGTGATTAAATAAGATTCGATTTAGTGGATTAATATATTAATTTACTAAATTATGTTGAGGTTTTATAAATATTTCCAGGTAGAGGTAATTAATTATTTGCATTTACAAGAGATTGTAAATTTAACTAACCAACTATTATGGGGACTCATTATATGTTGATATAATGGTAAAATATTGCTCAATAAGTTGAGTGAGTATATATTTATTAATTTGTCACCTAATTGTTGTATGATCAAATTAATATTTAATTATGTAAGGTAATTAAACATAACACTATTAAGCATTTGTGGGAAAAATATTATAAGACAAAAATGGACCCATATATACTCAAGTGCGCCGTCCAAAATGGGAGCATGCTTGAGATTTTTGTTTTGTCATTTTGTTTTTGGAAAGGTGCTCCAACATCTTATGACATGCGTTATTCATGCTAGCCTACTACCTACACATACAGAATATTGCATAAGACAAAATGAGAAAACCAAAATGCTCTATATAAAGAGCATTTGGATGGTACATGGAGGAAGGAGATGAGAATAATTGTTGTTCACATTTTTACTCTACTTTTCTCTCTAAATATCATACATGCAAAAACCTCAAAAATCACTCAAATACTAATATATTTTATATAATACTAGTGTAGTAATATTAGTAATATTAGTAATAATTAAGGGAACATTATTACATAATCTCTAGTTAACATTAGTAGTAATTTTGGGTTATAATCTTGGGTGCAATCAAAAGGAGGGCTCCTAATATAGAGTCTTAAAGGATCATCCTAATACTTATCATAGGTCAAGAACAAGTGAAGGTAGGAGACCTTACTTGTGCCCATTTCGTGCCATTCAACAATGCAAAGAACATTGTTTTTCCTTCCTTATTCTTTTATTTTGTTATGCATGCACTAGATCCACTATGACAAATTTAATATTTTGATTAAATCACTATTAGAAATGTCTAATAATAGGTATATGAACCTAACAATTGGTATCAGAGCATAGGATGTTGCATGCATAATCGATTTATAGTTTTTTCGAGTTATTAGTAACTTAATTAAAACTAAAAATTTGTGATTTATTAGATAAAGCCAGGAAATATTAATTCATGTTGTATATTATGGTACTAAAATGTATTTAGGTCATTTTGATGATTTATGGTATTTTATTGTTCATTTTAATGATTTTTAGTTATTTTATTACATTTTAATGGCTAAAATGGTATTTAAAATGCTAAAAATAGTTAAACATACTCTCTAACCTTGAAATTTTTATATGACCTCACATGCATATTTTACTCATTGTGTGTAAACTTTCGTATAAATTTGATTTATTTTGCATGATTTATGATTTTTATGAGATAAAAATGAATTAAATGGAGGTAAAATGGTTAAATATAGTTAAACTTCGAAACATGCGATGAAATTTTAATATGTTGTCACATGCACATTTTACTCACTGTGTGTAAAATTTAAGATGAACTTGATTCATTTTGCATGATTTATGAATTTTTAGAATAAAAATAACATAAATAGTGAATATTTTAGCAAAAATAGCTAAAACAAATTAGATGGCATGAGAAAATTATTTTAGGTTTCATTTATATCTCACTTATCATATATAAAGTTGTAAAATTGTTTAGATTAATTTTTGTATGCTTTATATGTTTTATTTGATAAAATCGATAAATCGCAACTACTTTTCTCTCGAAATAAATTCAAAAATTTTAACCATGATTTTTGACATCATGACTGTCATGGATATATTTCAGAATGTTCAATAATTTAAAATTCAAATTTTGAAATTATTGTAATTAAATTTAGATTTATTTCATAAATGTTATGATTTTGGGGTCAAAATGAGCATAAAATTATATCAAGTTGAATTATTGTCAAAAATTGAGTAATGACTAATTTTTTAGACCTAAGGGTGTTAGGATAATTGACTTGTACTAAAATTAGATTTTATTATTAATTTATGATTTTAGTAAGTTAAAAGTCGTGAATTTCTATGAAACCGGGTTATATGATCGATATAAGTTAAATAGGGCGATTTGGCACATTGTTTGGCATGATGGACACATATTATAATCCTGCATATTTCATTGTGGAGTGTCATATTTTATTTATACAATTTTGAATTATGTAATTTTATCTTAGTATGGCCTTAGTTTTAATCAATATTACCCGTAATGTAAGGGGATATTGATTCGGTTGTAATTTAATGTGATCTCGTATCACTTTTAATTTTACTAGTTTTTTATATTACAAATATATAATAGGAATAGCTATGTATTTTATTATTATTATTATTTGTAATTCCGAAGTTCCTTCAAGACGGTGCTATTCGGAAAGACATTTCGACGAAGACGGTGTTCTAGGGAGGCGTGCCACTTGAAGATTCAAGGGACCAAAGGAATTGGTTTCCGAATTTGTAATAGATTATTTGATTTTCTATTTTAGGATGGCCATACTAGGAATTTATTATTTGCTTTGCATTTCTTTTAATATGTTGCATGCATTGCCAAATCGCCACATCAACACATGCATATCATATCAAGTTTTCGACCGTGTCAATTAAAATTATTGATAATTCGACCTTTTAGCTCACTTAAAATTGATAGATAATAAATTGACATGACCTCTCACTAATTTTAAAATTGAGATTAGCCTTACCAAATAGTAAGACCCATGAATCCCCATGACATTTGAGGTAGGTTCGGTTTTCCCGAGGTGCCTTCATTTATCATTGGGTAAGTGGGGTAATAAAACGTTATTACACGCGAAATTTGGTTGGTCTCAACGGGATATTATGACTAGTCTTATGTTCCGGAACTAGAGATGGGTTTCATGAAAAACATCGACCGAGAGTTCTAAAGTAGAATCAATTAAAGAGTTAATTCACCAAATTTTTATAAGTATGGGATGTATCGGTTTCCCCGTGCCCATATTTGTATAAAGATGGATCTCTGAATCATTTATTATAGTTGGGTAGAGGTCCCTATATAAATGCTATACTTTTATTTACAAGTATTATAACGATAAATGTTAATTGTTTCGTTCATCTCCGTTTTTGTAGTTATTTATCCGCAATGGATTAATCTAATACTCTTACACCGATCACCATTAATTCATGGCTCAAATCATTCAATGAAAAATGCTCCTTGTATGACAATGATACGACTAGAGAACTACGCTTTGGCATTGGTGAGGATGGAAATCTTTGCTACCTTACCACTTCCACACCTCCCACTCCCATATTCATGCCCACCTCTTTGGTAAGAGAATATTGTGAGGAGAATCTCACAAATTCCATGGCATCCTTGTTTGTAGAAGCACGGTGAAATATTATATTGAGTGGGAGTCCTAGCAAGAATGTCCTTGCAACTGAAAGGAGTAATGGTATTACTAAAGGAAAGGCAAAGAAGGGTAAGAAACCCAAACCCGATAATGGATTGGAAGTGGATAGTGAGACTACCACAACCAAAACCAAGAAAGGTGCCAATCCTACGATGAATGTCATTATTGTAATGTCATGGGCCATTGGAAGCGAAATTGCCCCAAGTATTGGGAAGATATCAATGTGGGACTTGACGCTCCACTTGGTAATATTTCTTCAGAATTCTTTGTTATTGATATAAATTATAGTTCCACCTCAACGTGGGTATTGGATACTGGTTGTGGTTCTCACCTTTGTAATCATTTACAGGGGCTTAGAAACGTGGAAAAGCTAAACAAGGGTGATGTAGATCTCCGACTAGAAAATGGAGCTAGGGTAGCCGCCACTTCAAGAGGGACTTATGTACTTGTTTTAGCTAATGCCTTTGAGTTGTACTTGCATAATTGTTATTTTGTACTATCTTTATCTATGAACATCGTTTCCGTTATCATGTTAGACATGGAAGGATTTTCTTTTTGCTATTAAGAATAATTGTTGTGAAATTTCTAAGAATAACTTGGCCATAGGCCAAGGCACTTCAATTAATGGCATTATTGTTCTTGAAACTTTAAAATAGATCAAAGATATCTGTAACATACCATCCAAAAGACTCAAAACAAGTGATCCAAATGAATCATACATTTGGCATTGTCAATTAGGTCACGTAAACAAGAAACGCATCAAAAGGCTAGTGTCGAGTGGAATTATTGGACCATTTGATTTTCAATCATATGGAATATGCGAATCTTGTCTCCTTGGCAAAATCATTCGTGCTCCCTTTGGTGGTAATAGGACACGAGCAAGTGATTTATTGGGACCAATGCATACCAATGTATGTGGTCCAATGAGCATCACCGCAAGGGGAAATTATGACTACTTCGTCACTTTTACAGATGACTTAAGTAGATATGGGTATGTTTACTTAATCAAATATAAAAGTGAAGCATTTTAGAAATTTAAAGAATTTCTAAATGAAGTAGAGAACCAATTGAACAAACGAATTAAAGAATTACAATCCGATCGTAGTGGCGAATATCTAAGTAATAAATTTGATTCACACTTATGGATTATGACCTTGTGTCACTACCTATAAGATCAAACTAATATGAGTCGGGTTGAGTTGTCGAACTCACTTTTTGGGATTTGCAATCCAAAACGGACACATTATTTTAAACGAAAGGTCAACCTGGAGATACCTAAAATAGCAAGTCTATTTAACAAATGACACGGATCAGACTCGCATATTACATGAATCAAACTGCCATAATAGAGCTGGTCTATTTATGAGCTAACACATTAGTCTAGACGAACTAGTATTACTTCACCATATATGTTTGTAGCTCACAAAGCTATCTCTTAAGAAGATAGAAGTATTTCTAAGAGATAGAGTGGGAGTAGATTGTCACAAACATGTCTTATAGTTAATGTGTTACTTTTTAAAAGTAATGGAACTATAATCTATTGAAATAAAGTGGGAGTAAACTACATATGTCTTATTGTTAATAAGTTACTTTTTGAAAGTAATTGAATTATGACCTATTGAATGATCAATTGCGAGTAGTCCCAAATCGACTTTGTTGCATAAAAGCCATAACATTACAATCCAATTATTATTATTATTTTTTTTTTACTCAAGAGTAGATTTTCTTTAAGACGAAGGTCTCTTTAAAGGAAATAGAGCTTTAGCGTACCTAAAACCATAGATATACATGAAGATGTTAATCAAGATAAATCATGTTAGGAATTGCCACATTTCATTTTGATGAAAAATGGCAAATGATATTAAAAAATTCGCTTTTCTAAAATGGGAATTTAGAGAAGGATGTGTCCGGAACACAAAACCTTAGATAAAGATCTAAGAATCCTAACATATTATACAAAGCTTACTTAAGCGATCCTAGAATGGTCTTAAGCAAGCATTAAAGGATTGTAATTATCATACTTTTCGTTCATGTGATAATTGAGAATGGTTTCATTCACATTGTTGAAGAAGTTAAGTGGGAGACAGAATTATTTTTTCCATGTCTTATATGATTGATAACATATTACTTATTGAGAATAATGCACTCCTCTGTGAAAGAGTGATTGGGAGACTAGGAAAAGGTGCAATGTATTCTAGATTTTCGAATCTATGTGTTAAATTTGAGAGAATACTGACATAGAGTCAAGAGCCTTATGATGATAAGATCTTTCATATCTGTTAAACATCAACATGGTTGAGTAGGTTATTCATATCGATGAATGTGGAATTACTATGATAGAGTCATAGTCATTCACTGAACCTAAATAAGTTGTTGATCACATGAAATCGATTGCTAATGTTTCCGCCATTAAAACGATCATGTATGCCATAATATGCACATGCCGTGATGAATCATATGCTTGGAGCATAATAGGTCAATAACAAGTTAATTCGAATGAAGGTCTTTTGAAAGCCATAAAGAACATCCTTTATGATTCTTAAGGAGAATTGAGGATTCGTTCTTATGTTTGGATGATATACTAAGTTGTGTGTTGAAGGGTTACACAAACTCTAGTTTCCAAACCTATATGGATTTATAGAAATCCTAGGCTGATTTTATTGACTTAGGAGTAAGAGACTAGAGAAATGTTTTAGTTTTAACCATTCCAAGTTCTACAAACAGAGTCTAAGTACATTGTGATAAGATGGTCAACGCAGGGAATGAGATTAGATCCCTCTACCAAAGACTTTATCACAAGTTATATAATAACAGTGGGAGCATCTTCCAAGTATAAGAGCCCAAGTCTGGTAAGAAGACTAGACATCTACTTAGATAAATTCATGTCATTAGAAATAACATTGAATAGGAGGAAATAGGAATTCATAAAGTTGAAATATATGGATACATGGTATATCCACTTACCAAGCTTTTATTGCAATTTAACTAGTGTAAAATGTACAATATAGATTATAAGATACGAAGTAGCAGTAAGATATTGACTATTCATATATGATAATCGCATTTATCGTTTGAGTTTCTTTTAACTCATCCATTACTTTTTTTATCCAAATGGGTTGTGGAGACAATATTGAACCCCATTGAAGTGAACTGGATTGACATATTATGCGCCCCTGGTTACTTATAGGAGGTGACGTCTCGAAGTGACTAGAGCATGATGCGATTGATGGCAATTTCAAGTACCATAGGGTCATATGGGATAACTAGTCGATCACATAGACAGACTATATGGGACATTCTGTCGGGCAGTGACCTCTTATAGAGTTCTGGAAATTCATAAAGCCTGGTCGCGGGAAGAGCTACTATAGTATTCTTATGAGTCAATTCTTTGGACTAGAGACTATTCGCCCAAGTTGGCACAAGTTTCTGATCGGCTTTGATTTATACTCTACGACTGTCGTAACTGAAGTCAAATGAGTATATTTTGGGTTATGATGAACTGTGTCTATACAAAGGGAACAGTGCGATAAGAATTGTGCACCCCCTTGTCAGGGTTGTTTTAAATCTCAGGGCCACTCGAGGAGTAGTGAACTGAAAATGTGTGGCCACGCTCGGAAAGTATCTACGGTAGATAATTTCGGTCACACAGTTACTCTCCAGATCGAGGAAACCACTCAAGATATGATCAAATGCAAGTACGACCTTCAAGACACCTTGCATTGAGTGGGAGATTGTAATATTACAAGAGAATTGGTTACGCACACTTGTCACAGACAAGTGGGGGATTGTTGGAGTATGTGTCCTCAACAATAGTGTGATCACATATTTAAATCTCAAATTAAGAATACTTAAGGGATGATTAAATTATAAGTCAACTGATCAACATTAATCAGTAATGATTGGCTAACTAGAGTTTGACATTACTGTCATTTGACGGTGGTGATCAGTTGATCCCTTAAGGTCACACCCATAGGACAATTCCCTTAATAGGTAAGTTGATTAATAATTAATTTATTGTATTCGATACGGATTAATTAATCCCTTATTTATATGAGTTGGATTTTGTATCTTATTGTAATGTGATTAAATAAGATTCGATTTAGTGGATTAATATATTAAATTATTAAATTATGTTGAGGTTTTATAAATATTTCGAGGTAGAGGTAATTAGTTATTTGCATTTACAAGAGGTTGTAAATTTAACTAACCAGCTATTATAGGGATCCATTATATGCTGATATAATGGTAAAATATTGCTCAATAAGTTGAGTGAGTATATGTTTATTAATTTGTCACATAATTGTTGTATGATAAAATTAATATTTAATTATGTAAGATAATTAAACATACGACTATTAAGCATTTGTGGGACAAATATTATAAGACAAAAATGGACCCATATATACTCAAGGGCACCGTCCAAAATGGGAGCATGCTTGAGTTTTTGGTTTTGTCATTTTGTTGTTGGAAAGATGCTCCAACATCTTATGACATACTTTATTCATGCTAGCCTACTACCTACACATAGAGAATATTGCAGAGGACAAAATGAGAAAACCAAAATGCTCTATATAAAGAGCATTTGGACAGTACATGGAGGAACGAGAGGAGAATAATTGTTGTTCTCATTTTTACTCTACTTTTCTCTCTAAATATCATACATGCAAAAACCTCAAAATAACTCAAATACTAATATTTGTTATATATTACTAGTGTAGTAATATTAGTAATATTTAAGGGAACATTACTACATAATCTCTAGTTAACATTAGTAGTAATTTTGGGTATAATCTTGGGTGCAATCAAAAGGAGGGCTCCTAATATAAAGTCTTAGAGGATCATCCTAATACTTATCATAGCTCAAGAACAAGTGAAGGTAGGAGACCTTACTTGTGTCCATTTCGTGCCATACAACAATGTAAGGAACATTGTTTTTCCTTCCTTATTCTTTTATTTTGTTATGAATGCACTAGATCCACAATGACAAATTTAATATTTTGATTACATCACTATTAGAATTGTCTAATAATAGGTATATGAACCTAACAGTTTGTTGACTCGGAAAGTTGAAGTCTAGAATTATAAGGGAGAAAAGAAAGGGCGGACTCTCGCATACCTTCGAATGGTGGCATTTGAGGTTTATTTATAGAGGATTATGTGGTGGTGTGCGTTTTGGGCGACGTGGCCACATGGGCTGCTTGAAGAGGCGCGAGCATGTCCGCGGGTGTTCGAGTTGTCTTGTCACTATCACGCATTCGGATTTGTCGTTTATTCTATCCTAGGTTTTGTAGGATATGATTGTTGTACTTGACCATCAAGTATGTCGTTTATATTTAGCATGGAAGCATTGTGAGGTTTTTTTTTTTTTGACTCAGTTTAACTCGTTGTTGGAGTCAGGATTTGAATTTCGAGTCGGTTTATGGTCCGGTGTTGGTTTAGACTCTAGTTAGTGTCATTTTGATCCCGTCGTCATGCATAAAACACTCCAGTTATTTTTGAGTTTTTCGACGCATAGTTATATAAACTGTCGATCAAACGTAGTGATTCCTAAGAATGTTTGTAATACCATGGGTTTCTGAGTTTAGTTTACATGGCCGAATAGGGGTGTAGATACCCAGTATCTGCTGAGACTCCAACAAACACCCGATGATTATCGGACTATAACATGTTTTGGAATCGCGGCGTTTGATCGACAGTTTGTGTACAACTTTACGTCGGAAAACTTAAAACGATTTCGAAAATAAAACATTTCAAAACATTTCAAAAATACCTGGAGTGTTTAATGCACGACGACGGGGTCGCAATGACACTAACTAGAGTCAAAACAGACACCGGACCAAAAACCGACTCAAAAATTCAAATCCCGACTCCAACAACGAGTCAAACCGAGTCAACCACAAAAAACAAACATTTCAAACCTTCTACCTTAAGTTTTCCCGGATTCATGAATGGTCAAGTACCAAACATGTGACTATAAAACCTAGGATAGAACAAATCATGATTGCGTTTGTTGTGAAAGTGACAACTCACCTCGAAGACCCGCGATGTGGCTCGCGCCTCTTTGAGCAACCCAAGTGGCCACGTCGCTCAAAACTCACACAACCACTCATTTCCCTATAAATACCCCTCAAATGCCCCCCATTTGAGACTTACGCGAGTGTCCGCCCCCTCTCTTCTCCCTTAAAATTCTCGACTCGACTTCTTAAGTCATAATCCGACGCATATTTACGACCTACCGATCGTAAATACAAGCCTTACACATTTTTTGGTACCGTCATCGTGCATTAAATCACTTGACCGACCACTTAGACCACTACACCGTCACTAATCTTCAAACACTCTTTTTACTTACCAAAACGGTTTTAAACCGAGTTTTTTCCGACAAAACGAGTTGTCACACTTACGTCGGTCACTCACCATAACCAAATATGTAAGTATGAGGGTGTAAAAATCCTTCTTTTATCATGTTTTTATTTGTTTCATGACTATAACATGCTAAACCGTGCATAACATGAACCAAAACATGGGATAAACGAGCTAAAACTGATTTTTGGCCTGAGACAGAAAGCCCTTAGGTTGCAGGCTTGCCCGCGCCTAAATGGGGTGTTCAGGTTAGAGATCAACCGTGTTTGTTCTCGTCTTTCCCCTTTAATTCATTTTTATATTTGTAATCGGTTTTTACCATTTCAAATTTTTTCAAACCCTTTTTATTTCATTTTACTTGTTTTAACCATAAAACATTTTTCACCCTTGGTTCCCCATACCATGACGGTTAAATCCGTGTTTCGGTGATAATATTTGGTTAATAATATTTAAAAGGTATTTTAAAGCCTTTTATTTTGTTTTTGGGAGGTATTTTAAAGCCTTTCATCATTTCTTTACATTTTTGAAACAAACATATTAGTCACCAACACAAAGTCATCCTTGGTTCTACATACCATGCCGGATTTTAACCCGGGTACGATGATGAGTATCGACTAATTATATTCAAATGAACTTAAAACAATTAGGTCATAATCTTTTTCAAAACTATTCATGTCAAGCTTGTCATGTCGAACCCGACACCGAATATTATCAAAATAATGATGATTTTTCGAGTCTAGTTCCTCAAATAAACAAATGCGGTCTAAACGACCCTTTCAACCCAAATCGGGTTCAAATACCCATTTCTCAACACGTTTTATAACGTTTTCAAAAGGTCAGAACACGACATATAACCGTAGGCTAAACCGCGCCTCAAGCAGGCCTTTTCAATTCTCATTTTCAAAACCAGGGGGAGTGCCCTTGTACCGCTGGCTCGCTCGCGCCTCATGTAGCCGTCTAGTACAGGGCCTGTTCCCTTTCCAGCATTAGTCTAGAACGATCCCGACTCCGATTAGCCCGGATATAAGACGGATCAGATGACTATTTGTTTATTCAAAATCACATTTGCAAAATGCCTTACTAAGACAAATGGATCACGTTATTCACCGTAAACCTAATTTGGTAAATGGATGTTTAATTTCCGTGTTGCATGCAAATCAATCATTAATCCAACTCGACATCTTATACTTGATACTTGGATTAAATCAACCGACTTAGAAAGCTCTCACATGTTAGGTTTAAATTATTGGATGCGCATTCATGCATTTAAACCGTTTTATCAACTTTTGCATTCAACCAACCAAAATCGATCAGTAGAGGCCGCTACCGCGGGCGGGATTGGGTGTCTGATTAAAGGGCTTCCCAATACGTACCTTCACCTCTTACTCAGAAACTTTGGATAGTGGCTGACCTTATCCAGGAGGTACCAGAGTCATTCTAGAGATAGGATGCTAAAGAGGGACGATTTCCTTATCTTTAGTACCTATGTCAAACGCTGCTTTGTGCTTCGATTTGACCGAGGTATAAAGTTGAATTGGAACGGGTTCCAAGTGAAAGATCATAGATCCATATTAGACTCTCTAATAAAATTAAATTATCTCATAATTTATCACTTCGATGATCTATGTAACATGCATGCAATATAAAAGCATAAAAATGAAAGAATAGGAAAACAATTTTCCTTAAATTGAGAAATGGTAGTATTTGGGCACAACCAAGACCACCCATCTTGGTTGTTCTTGAGCTATTAAGAATGGCAAGATCACCCAATCTTCAAATTAGAAGAGCTCCTTTAAGTTGCACCCAAGAACAAACCTCCAACTCATAAAATTAATTTTAACTAGAAATTAACCAAATAACCCTTGAATATTATGTAAATAACACTAACACTGTTAGTATTTATTTTTATTTACTAACAATCTTAGTAAAAATGATGCTTATGATTTTTTAGAGAGATAGACCAATTATTTTTCACATGCAAAAGTGTACAAGTGAAGTGTAGAAAATGAACAACAATTTGGTCTTATTATGGAGAAAGTGGCGGGTGGGATTGATGGAGTGAAGGAGTCAATTTGTTTTAATATTGTCCAATCTTTTGTCACATGCACAAAGATGTTATGACAACTTATGGAAAAAAAACAAGTAAAAGTGAAATGATTATAATCATCCCCTAACTTCATTTACACGGTCCACTTGCCCAATTACGGGTCCATATTGGTTTTTATATTTGTCGCACAAATACGTGTAATTTTATTTTAAACATCGTTTCATGTTTAAATACTTCCATAAAGAATTCGTTCAAATCACTCCGTAAATATACATGTACCGCTACACATATTATTTATGTACTAATATTAATCATATTAATCAATTAGTACAATTTTAATGAATTAACAATTAATTAACTAAAACCCGTCTCCCAAAATTTATTATTCAATTATCGCATAATTAAATAATAACTGCCCTGCCTCGAGTTCGCAACTCGAAATCTCTCTAAAATAATCGACTAACCTCTTAGTCTATAAATCAAGGGATTAAATAAATTGTATCTCATACACTTAATTAGTTGTCAATTGGGGTTCGTTCCTTTAGGTGTGACCGAAAGGGGTCAGTTGATCACCGCCGTCTCACGACAATAACGTCAAACTCTAGTCAGCCAACCGTTATCGATTTATGTTAATCAACTGACGAGGATCAAATAATAAAATATCTGATGGTATACCTTTAATGAGATTTATTATGTAAACTGACTATTGTGGAGGACACTAACTCCAACACCAAGCATCCCACAAATGCTTGGTGGCGACTCCGAACATCTCTAATCGTATCGAGACCCTTACCGAGACGAAACCGATCGATCTAAAACGATCCGGTCGAAAGCATTTTTACGCCACCGAGCGTGGCTTTCAAAAGACCATTATACGTCCAATAGATCAGCTTGGCATGTAGGTGGTCGTGTCCACAGATTGGCGTCTCCGCTGGGGAAAACTAGGACACTTACGTCTTTTTGATCCCTAGATGGTGAGACTCGAACGAGGTCTTGGTCGGAATGCATTAATTGATATTACGGTCACGGTCGGGTTCCTTGTCCGGGCCCATAACCTAACCCTTTTCGACCAATTGGCTCGTCTCGTCGGCGTGAGTTTTCTCATCCCCGCGTTTCGAATCCTGATTGAGTCCAGCATACCATTGACGTTACACATTTCTGTTTCATCAAAGAGCTTTCATCACTTTCGAGCACGAGGCTAGAGCACCCTCCTTACACATTTTGTTTGGATTGGTATCTCTCTCGCAAATTGGGGTTTGATTGCTTGGTGTGTAACCCACCCTTTTAAGCCAAGACCCGTGTCAGCATAATGCATGATATAATGAACTGTGAGTGCTTATGTGCTACTTGATCATAAGTCCTTCCGTGTCATTTTCAAACTTTCAAAATCGCCTTTTTGCGCCATTATAATGGCCGTTTCAAACCTCGGTCTTTCGCCGACCATTGCGCGCATTTCTAGGCCGTCGTAACGATGATTTTCAACCCGGTTTTTATTACCATTTTCGACACGCCTTTCTAGGCCCTCGTAATGACGATTTTCAAACCCGGTTTTTATAACCATTTCGACACACCTTTCTAGGCCGTCGTAATGACGATTTTCAAACCCGGTTTTTATAACCATTTCGACACACCTTTCTAGGCCGTCGTAATAACGATTTTCAAACCCGGTTTTTCACAACCATTTCAAATCACATTTTCACGCCGCTATAATCGCCGCGTCTAGACACGGATTTTAACCCGTTTCGCGCCGACAATGGCTCTTTCAAAACCCGAGAAAAGCACACACCCTTTTCTCGAGACACTTTCGAGATCCCGAGGACCATGCACCGTCCCCGAGACCTCTTCAAACATTTCGAACCCGATTTTCAAAACATATAATTTTGAATTTAAAAAAAAAACCTCGTCTGGGGAGACAATACATTGTTTTCCGAGCCGACTCAAACTCAAACCGTCTTTTGCAAATAAACATAAGACAACCCTTTCAACTGACCGACTTGCGGAGATCTCAATCTTCGGAAGCCGTCCATTAAAGCGACAAATGAATCTTTTTGAAAATTTCTATTTTCGAAAACTTCAGTCCACCATTCCAATTCCGCCTCGTGTCTATCGAGTCGAAGCAAACGTACTTATGGGTCTTTACTTATGAGTCGTCTCACCACGAGACACGTCCAATGGCGTCGCGCCGTTATGTTGGACTCGTGTCAAAGGTTCGGTCACACACCGTCACGTCATAAATCGAATCAGCACCGAGGAACCACACACGGTCACCCTCGTCTTGTTGAGTCTGATCTTTGTCTCGTCTTTTGTGTTGTCTGCGTTCAGGCTTTGAACCGTGTCGGATTGAGTTGTAATGTGAGCTGTTTTTCTGCCTCAGAGCCATGGCCCCGTCTTCAGCTTCGTCCAACAACAATGATAACAACAGAAATGTCACGACTGATCAGCTAGCTAGCCTACTCACCGCTCTTAAGGTCACCCTGGATCGCGTGGAGACCCATATCGACGCTCTGGAAAACAAAGAAATCGGAGAACATAATACTCCACCTCTGACTGAAACTGAGAAGAGGCTAAAGCTCTTGGAAGAACAGCTCCTAGCCCGGGGTAACAATATTCATCTTGAGAACAACCGAAGTTTTGAACCTGTTGGGGATCAATTACCTGACAACTTTACCCTAACTGATGTACCTAAATTCAAAGGAGTGGAGGACCCGCTCAATCATATCCGTGCCTTCAAAGACTACATGGCCATTAAAGGGGTCAAACATGAACTTTTCACCCGAATCTTCCCATCCTCTTTGGAACCGATCCCTCGCCAATGGTACTACTCCCTTGATCTGAAAAACCTTACTACTTGGGATGAGGTCGCAGTTGAGTTTGCCAAACAATATGCCGACAATATCGAAATCCAGGCCAATACCCGTACTCTCGAGGTGCTAACCCAGAACGACAACGAAGGGTTCACTGAGTTCTTAACCCGTTGGAGGAGGGTGAGTACTCAATTGGTCAGTAAACCGAGGGAATCAACTTTGTTGGAAAAGTTCGTCAACAATGTCCGCCCAGTGTATGCCAACTAACTAAGTTATCAAAATATCAAGACCTTCCAAGACCTGCAAATTCTGGGGACACGTATTGAAGATGACCTCCGCAAGGGTGTCTTGGCCAAGACCACTCCCAAAGGCTACCAGGGATCCACATCAACCGGATCTCGCCCTTACGGCCAAACGAACATGAACGATGAGGTCAACCTCGTTGAACCATCTGCTAAGAGAGCTGAGCGCCCCCAGAGAGTGTTCACTAATATAGGGTCAACTTATGCAAGTGCTCTGAAGAGGCTCATGGACCAGGGGAAACTACAACCGATCGGACCCACCACGGATCCGACCGATGCTAAGAAATCCCGCTTATGGAACCCCAATGCCTACTGTCAGTACCATCAAGGGAAAGGACATGATACCGAAACCTGCTTCAAACTCAAACACATCATCCTAGACATGATTGAGAAAGGGGATTTGCCTCTACCCCTGCCAACTAAGCTGAACAACAAAACGAACCCTCTGGGAATCCCCGCCATCTCTGAAGATGAGCCGACTCTGGACTTCTCTCACCTCATCCTTCCAGTCGATGCTGAGGTGAATGCCTTGGAAAAAGATCCGTTAGACGGGGTGTTTCTGTTCAGTGCTGCCACTATGCTCACCATGTTCCAGGAGGTTGAGGAAGCCATAGCCAATCTCTCCGAAAGGATCACCCGACTTGACAATGCCTACCATCGACTTATCTTCAATCCTCCACCACCGCCCCCAAGGGAGAGTCCCCCGAGCGCCCAAAACTACCCACACCAGGATGGATTGCTCCCGCAACCATTCTGGCATGCACCTCACAATAATCAACCCCACAATAATCAACCCTACAATAATCAACCCCACAAAAACTACCCCGACAAAAATCACCCCCATAAAAATACACCTCACAAAAATTACTCACCAAAGAGTACCCCTCCAAGGTGCCTTCGAGATCGTGAAATCAACGGCATCTGGAGAGATGATGTTGAAGACGTCTATATCATCCCGGGGAAAGAGAAACGGGCGAAAGAGATCGAACACCTCACCCAGTCCGGACGCCCCTATCAGAACCCGAACAATCCAATGGTCCTTCCAACAACGAATGACCAAGTCGTCCCGGAGGTAGACACTCAACCAAGGGCTCCTGAGAATTCAATCCTCAAACAGCTTCAGAAAGCAAAAGCTGAAATCTCAATCTGGCAACTAATCGCAACATCTTTTGAGCATCGACGCCCCTGATCTGAACAACCCAGTCGTCTTCTCTGACGAGGATATCCCTCCATTCGGAGCCAATCATAACATGGCCCTGTATATCACCGTACAATGCCTCCAGAAAAAAGTACCCATGGTCCTCGTAGATGACGGATCTGTAGTGAATGTCATCCCTCTCAAGACTGCTCACAAGTTGGGTATTAAGGAAGATGTTTTGGTCCCGACAAACTAAGGAGTACGCACCTATGACAGCACTCGTCGCAAGGCTTATCACTTTGACTGTCGCAACCGGACCACTGGAAAGGCAAACCAGTTTTCAGGTGGTTGACATCGACGCCTCTTTCAATATGCTCTTGGTACGTCCCTGGATTCACGCCGTCAAGGCAGTTACCTCGACTCTCCACCAGAAAATCAGGGCCCCCTTCAACGGGAGAACAATCACAATTCCTCCTTCCCCAATCAAAGCTGTCATGAGAAAGGGAATATCCTCCCAAGCCATTGAGGAGGATGACAATGAAATATGCGGTTTCCAAGCCGTGAACGCCATAATTGATGAATCAACACCCTTTGATTGTGACCCGTTTGCAAACCTCACAGTCAACCGTATCATGATGCGCTATGGTTACTTCCCAGGCTTACCCCTCAATCCGCTGAAAGACACCTTGCCTCCCTTGAAACATGCCAAGGTTCCAAACATTCCCTTCGGACTGGCATATGAGCCTACCGATGAAGATATCCAGGAGATAAACCTCCTAGTTCGAAAGCGCAAGAAGCACGGTGTTATCCTCCGTCCCTATCATCTGACCCTCAACGGATACTTTGTCCCCGAGGGAAAGTCTGAGCTCTACCATGGCTTTCTAGAACCGATCTATGACTTTGTGGCCAAGTCTAGGTACCCGGGAATGGAAGTCTTCCAGGACTGCTACTTCACCCCCGACAACATCAAAGCTGCATCAACTGAGTCTCAGCCATCGTCATGCCTCGATGGACAAGCTGTCACTCTCCTCTTTGGGTAAGATAACATCAAGCACCTCGACTATGAGGACATCATCAACATGGCCCTGAAGGACAATCAATTTGACCCAACAGCCCTCATCTCTGACACTGACCCAGAGAAAGCTACACAAGGCTGCAGGAAAACCGTCAAGTGGACCGATCGCCAAGGCCGCATTCTCAAAATCACAACTGGAGAAGGACCTATGTTCAAGGAGGAAAGTGAAGAAGAATCTGAATCTGAGTCTGAGTCGGAGTCAGAGTCTGTCATAACTCCTAACAGTCCTGATGTCCCCGTCAAGGTCCCCTTCCCACTGTTCTATCACAAAGTCGTGTCTTATTCAAAGGCTGAGTCTACTAGGGTCACCCCCACTCCCATGAAAGGTGACAACCTAGAGCCTGTTCTAGGGGCCACCTCCTATGCTGTGTCACCTCTGACTGACCACAGATGTCTGTACTCTCCGAGCTTTTTGCTCGTGTCAACTTAATGAACGCTAAGTTTGCTTATGACTCATCTTAATTTAACTACAATGCAATTCTGAGTGACTACGAGGAATTTGACTTGAGTGACTAACCACCCCACCTAGCCAAAGAACTTGACAAACGAGAAACCAGAACTCCCATCATTGAGGAGACCGAACCTATTAACGTAGGAACCGACAACACACCTCAAGAACTTAGGATAGGGACAACCCTGGACCCCTCGGAAAGACAACAGTTCATTGACCTCCTCCACGAATACAAGGACGTGTTCGCCTAGTCCTACAGAGATATGCCTGGGATTGATAGAGAAATTGCAGAGCACAGGATACCCGTTAAGCCTGGAGCTAAACCCGTGAAACAGAAGCTACGCCAGATACGTCCTGAATGGGCCCTGAAAATCAAGAAATAAGTTGACAAACAGTTCAAGGCCGGTTTCATCAAAGGGTCTGAATAATCTGATTGGGTGGCCAACATTGTGCCCGTACCAAAGAAAGACGGAAGAATTCGAGTTTGCGTCGACTTCAGGGATCTGAACAAGGCGAGTCCAAAGAACGACTTCCCTTTGCCACATGTTGACATTCTGGTGGAAAATACCGCCGAACATGTGAAAGATCATAGATCCATATTAGACTCTCTAATAAAATTAATTTATCTCATAAATTGTTATTTAGGTGATCTATGTAACATGCATGCTAATATGAAAGCATAAAAAGAAGGTATAAGGAAAAACAATTTCCTTATATTGAATATATGGTAAAATGGGCACAAACTAGTTCTCCTTACTAGTTTGTTCTTGAGCTAAAATGATACGGATGATCCTCCTTGAAAAACCTTCAAAAAGAAAGTCTCCTTCAAGTTGCACCCAAGAACTAACCCAATAATAATAACAAGTTTGTACTAGTAACTTGTTAATATGGCTCCCTTGATAAAAATTAGTAATATCACTAACTTATCTTAGTAATATTATTAATGTATACTAGTTGATGATTTATTATTGTAGAGAGATAGAGAGAAAAGTTCACATGCAAAATGGTAGAGTGTGAAATGAGATAGTGTAAAAATGTGAATAAATGATGGAGTATATGGGGGAAATGTGGCGGGTGGATGGAGTGTGGAAGTGGAGGATTTTGTCTTATATTTTTATCTTACATCACATGCAAAATGTTGTATATGATTAATTATGGTAGTATACAAAATAAGGTAAAATGATTATGTGAGTAATCATCCACTACACTTATTTTACACGGTCCACTTGACCATTTAGGGGTCCAAGTTGGTTCTTATATTTGTCGCACAAATCCGTGTAATTTTTATTTTAAACATCGTATCATGTTTAAATACTGCCATAATTAATTCGTCCAATTCACTCCGTAAATATACATGTACCACTACACATATTATTTACGTACTAATATTAATCACATTAATAAATTAGTACAATTTTAGCAAGTTAACAGTTAATTAACTAAAACCCGTTTCCCAAAACTTATTATTTAATTATCGCATAATTAAATAATAATTGCCGCTCCTCGAGTTCGCAACTCGAAATCTCTCTAAAAATATTCGACTAACCTCTTAGTCTATAAATCAAGGGACTAAACAAATTGTATCTCATACAATTAATCAGTTATCAGTTGGGGTTCGTTCCATTAGGTGTGACCGAAAGGGGTCAGTTGATCACCGCCGTCTCATGACAATAACGTCAAACTCTAGTCAGCCAACCGTTATCGATTTACGTTAATCAACTGACGAGGATCAAATAATTAAATATCAGATGATATTCTATTAATGAGATTTATTATGTTAACGCACTATTGTGGAGGACACTAACTCCAACAAACTCCCACTTGTCCGACACAAGGTGTGCGCTACCAATTCTCTTGTCCGTTTTAATCTCCCACTCAATACAAGGTGTCTTTCAGGTCGCACTTGCACATGAACACATCGCGAGTGGTTTTCTCGATCGGGAGTGTGACTACCTGACCGGAAAAATCTCTCAAAGATTACTTCTGAGCGTGGCCACGCATTTGTAGTCATTAACTCCTCGAGTGGCCTTTGAGATATAGTTACCCAACGTGGGTGGACAATTCATGTATGCCCTATCTATCCTATTGCACAATACAGCTCACCATGGCCTAGTAAATGCCCTTTTGGCCTCCTTTCACGGCACGACCTAGGACAAAAACCAAAGTCACTCGGAAACTGCACCTGCTCAGATAATAGTCTCCAGTCAAAAGAATCGACTCATTAGAACATCTTAGAGATCCCCGCCACGACCAGACGTCTATAATAGAACTTAGGGACTCTCTAAATGGTCACTGTCCCGCAAAGTGTCACACACTCTGCCTTTGTAATCGACCAGTCATCACATATGACCTTATGGTGTTGAACAACCATCAATCAACTTACAATCTAGTCACTCCGAGACGTCACCTCATTAAGTGACTAGGGACAAAATACAATGTTCATCTTATTCACTTGAATAGTGTTCAACATTGTCTCCACAACTTATTCAGATAAACAAGGTATTAAAATTTAGTCACACTAAATAAAGATTCATAAAAGAATGAATACGAAAACAATGAATGTGATTATCATATATAATAAAAGATACACTATCCAATTATTACATATCCATAATCTAAAGAAAATCTGGTACTCGTCTCAATCCCATAGAGACGACATGACCATCATGCTTAGCCTTTGATAAAGGCTTGGTTAAAGGATCAGCAATATTGTCATCTGTCCCAACCTTACAAATGTAAATTTCCTTCCTTTCCACATAATCTCTAATTACATGGTATTTCCTTTCAATGTGTCTAGATTTGTTACTAGACTTAGGCTCTTTGGCTTGAAAAATAGCTCCACTGTTATCACAATATAGAGTGATAGGATCTTTGGCGGAATGGACTACTCCTAGCCCCTCCATGAATTGCCTAATCCAAACAGCTTCCTTCGCAGCCTCGGACGCTACAAGGTACTCGGCCTCTCCGTTGTAGAATCCGCAGTAACACTTTTCTTGAAGCTCTTACAAAGAAATGTGACTCCTCCATTTAGCATAAACACGTAGCCGGATTGGGATTTCATGTCATCCCGATCGGTTTGGAAACTTGCGTCCGTGTAACCTATTACACACAACTCAGTTTCTCCTCCAAACACTAAGAACGAATCCTTAGTTCTTCTCAAGTACTTAAGGATGTTCTTTACGGCTATCCAGTGACTCTCACCAGGCTTGGCTTGATACCGACTTGTCATGCTCAAGGCATACGCAACGTCGGGGCGAGTGCAAATTATAGCATACATGATAGACCCAACAGCGGAAGCATAAGGCACGGTCTTCATGTGTTCAATTTCCTTAGGGGTAGAGGGAGGCGTGACTTCGAAAGTAATCCCTTGGCCCATAGGTAGAAATCCTCTCTTGGAGTCTTTCATATTGAACTGGTCAAGAACTTTGTCAATATAAGCTTCTTGACTCAATGCTAGTATCCTTTTGGACCTATCCCTAAAGATCTGGATACCTAAGATTCGTTGTGCCTCTCCCAAGTCCTTCATTTAGAAGTGTTTCCCTAGCCACTCCTTAACGGAAGTGAGTGATGGAAAATCATTCCCAATGAGCAATATGTCATCCACATATAGGACAAGGAATGCAGCCTTACTCCCACTAAACTTCATGTATAAACACGGTTCTTCCACACTTCTAGTGAAACCGTATTGTTTAATGACATGTTCAAAGCGATGATTCCAACTCCTAGATGCTTGCTTAAGACCATAAATGGACTTGTTGAGCTTACACACCTTCTTAGGGTTAGATGTATCCACAAAACCTTCAGGTTGTATCATATACACCTCTTCTTCTAGAATCCCATTCAAGAAGGCGGTTTTGACATCCATTTGCCAAATCTCATAATCATGAAATGCGGCAACCGCTAAGATTATCCTAATGGATCTAAGCATAGCGACTGGAGCGAAGTTTTCGTCATATTGTAAACCATGAACTTGGGTGAAACCTTTTGCCACCAATCTAGCTTTGTAAACATCCACATGTTTATCCACACCGAGTTTAATTTTATATATCCATTTACACTGAAGAGGTCGCACTCCCTCAGGTAAATCCACCAAGTCCCATACTTGGTTATCGTACATGGAATCCATTTCGGACCGCATGGCTTCTAGCCAAAGCGAGGAGTCGGGACTAGACATGGCCGATTTGTAGGTAGTGGGTTCATCACTTTCAAAAAGTAACAAAACACCATCCTCTTCGATGTTACCAAGGTAACGGTCAGGTGGATTAGAAATCCTACTTGACTTTCTAGGAACAATGGAGCGTATAACCACTGCCTCCAGGAGCGTATAACAACTATCTCCGATCACCACACGGTCGCAGGGTCGCTCTGATACCACTTGTAACACCCCGGCCCAAATCGGGTGGGGAGCGGTTACTTATGATGGCTCACCAGGCTGTGTACATGGCCCACAGATCAACACGGGTCCTTTACAGCACATTTTGTCCTCACTCATGCGCATCCTGGAAACCTTCCTATGAGGTCACCCATCCTAAGACTACTCCCAGTCAAGCACGCTTAACTTTGGAGTTCTTTCGCATGGATAACCATAAAAGAAAGTGCATTTTGTTGATATGAGTAGTACTTCCAATTCCTTTAAGCACTAGTCATTTAATCCTATCACTGGACCATTTCAATTACCGTGGGGTGTTACATTCTCGATCACTGCAGATTCTCCAGGATCATCCTCCTCCTCCAGTACCTCAACGACGAACCCCATAGGTCCCAAATGGTACCCTACGATCAAAAGAATGAACAAAAAACATCAGCCGAAATTTCGGCATTATGACGGCATAAAATGAACAAGTCCAAAAAAAACACAACCTGCAAAACAAAACAAGGGAAATCCCGCCCAAAATCCATCCAAACAAAAAAAAGCAATTCACAAAAAAAAATAAACAAAAAAAAGACTCGCCCCTCTTTTCAAGAAAAAGACGAGTCAAAACCGCCACAAAAAAATGGCATTTCGAGACCCATACAAGCTCCGCCAACGAACCAAAAATACGTTCCCAAGGCAATGAGAAATTTTTCTACGGCTCGAAGAGGCAATTCATGCGCCAATTTGAGCACAAGCCGGTCAAAATTCAAAAACGACCGCAAAAAGGGCAAACGTGATTTTATCACGTCTCAAGGCGACCTAAACTACCAATAAGGTCCATTTTAAGGCAAACTGACTCAATTCAAGCTCAAACAGACGCTTATTTTGTCAAACATAAGACCGTCACAAAAGGGCAAAAATTCCAACTTTGCCAACAATACCCAACAAAGGTCCACAATGGCAAAAATGATCTCTCCCGACCACAATGCAACCTAGTGGGACCCATTATCCAAGCAAATAAACTTGGCATTGCGAAATGAGACGGTTTCTCACCTCACTCACGTTTTTCGAGCATAGGGAGCGGGAACGGGGACCAAAATGCAAACTAAAAGCACCCCTATACTCCTAAACAGGTTTCTAACCTAATGCAATCATCAATTTCACTCGAAATGGGCCCAATCAAAAATGCCCAAAGCAATTTTCTAGGGTAAAATTTTGCCCTAATTCAATTAAGCTAAAAGGCCAACAAATTTAAATGGATTCAAGAGGAAATACATACCTTGAGATGACATTGTTGTTAATGGCACGAATGGAAGCAAGCTTAAATACCAACAATGGCGTTCTTGGGTTTATTTTGTGTCGAATATTGAAGACAGATGAGGAATGAAATGCAGCCTGAACGCGCGTCTTTTGCAGAAAAAAGGGAAGCCCTTTGGTTCGCAAGGTGGCTCGTGCCTCAAACAGGCCTCCCCTTGTTTTTTCCCCGAAATTTGGGCTTTGGCACAATTTCACATATTAAACTTCGAATTTTCATTGACGATATTAAAGGTCGTCATTTTCTCAAAGACAAAAACAAATAGTGAAAAGTTAAATTCGCTATTTTCGAAAATTTCAAACAAACGGCGATCAAAACCGCCAATTTCGAAAATAATGGTGAAATCAAAATTCACTATTTTCCTTCAAAAATTTCAAAAGTAATAGCGAGAATCAAAAATCCGCTATTTCTTCAAATTTAAAACGGCGGCACATAAACCGTCACTTCAATCAATAGTGAAGGTTCCAAATTCACTATTTCCATCAAATGTCAACGGCGGCACATAAACCGTCACTTCAATCAATAGTGAAGATTTCAAATTCACTATTTCCATCAAATGTCAACGGCGGCACATAAACCGTCACTTCAATTAATAGTGAAGATTCCAAATTCACTATTTCCATCAAATGTCAACGGCGGCACATAAACCGTCACTTCAATTAATAGTGAAGATTCCAAATTCACTATTTCTTTCAAATGTCAGCGGCGGCACATAAACCGTCACTTCAAACGAAATAGCAAAATTTAAAATTTCCAATTTCCTTCAAAATTCAAATTCAACAGCGATCGAAACCGGCAATTCAAATTCATAAAAGAACGACGAATGGTGAAGATTCCAAATTCACTATTCCTTCAAATACTAGCAGGGGGCTTCCTCGCGGAACCCGCTCATTTCAAAAACAGTGATAGTGAAAATTCGACTTCACTATTTCCACAGCGGCATCACGAGTTCGTTACTTTCAAAACAAGCCCATTCGACGCGGCTATGCTCACTGTCCATCAACCGACCGCCCAATGGCTAGCGACCCTTACTACGCACCACAGCTGGCGAGCTTTTGTCCTCAAACACTCAAGGACACATTCCGAAGATGCCTCGGGTACATTTGATTATCATGGCTGGCGAGCCTTTGTCCGCAAACACTCAAGGACACTTCCCGAAGATGCCTCGGGTACATTTCCTTATCATGGTTGGCGAGCCTTTGTCCGCAAACACTCAAGGACACATCCCGAAGATGCCTCGGGTACATTTCCTTATCACAGCTGTAACACCCCCATACTCCAGGTGCCTTACCAGGACCACTCAAGGCATGGAAGTGCTACCATCCCGGTTACTCGAGGCAATGATAATCAAATGACAATGAAGAAACATAATTTAAATAACAAAATAGTTTAAAGTGATTACATGATCAAAACCAAAACCAAAACTAAAATACAAGATTCTCAGACGGTCTACTGCTAAAACTATCAAAACTACAAAACATCGTCTGACACAGCGGAAGACTTTTAACTGCCACGTGATGACTCATCCCAACTATCCCATACGCGTCATATCATACCTGCTCAATAACTGCTCACCACCCCCGAATGGATCACCACAGTTTTTAAAACATTAAACGGGGTCAGTACTAATCACACAATTTATATAACCAACAACACAGTAAACAAGTAGCTCACACGGTCACACACACTATCACACCCACTCCAATCAATCTCCGTCACCGACTGTCCACTGGACCAGCCCTGCCAGTGGGGGACCGCAGCCGTTCCCACCTAAGCCCAACTCATCATACCGAACGATAACCCTTTCCCATTAATGTGCACATCCCCTCCCGTGGTGGGTTCCACGGAGGGCGAAACTTGGGCGTGAAGCCAATCCCGCAAGTGACTCCACTCAGCCGAGAACGCATCTTGAGAACCAGAGACAAACAATCACAACCATTAAGCAGTAAATCAAACCAACAACCGTCACAATACGAATACGATAATATTCAACAATCACACAACACCAACAATGCATTATGGGACTAATACTGAGTAGCGAAACCCTACCTGGAACAGCAACACAATCAGACGGTCTCAACAGCTGTATCAAAATTCCTCTTCTACGAATCCTCCTTCTAACATATAATTACATAATTAGTAACAATCACAAAACTAACACAAATCCCAAATTCCCAAAAATTAGGGTTTAAAAAAAGTTAACTAAATACTATAAAATTGGTATGTAGATCTTACCCTTGACGCAAGGAACACTATGATTTAAAGAACAAGATGATCCGACACTCATAGCCTTGGGGATTTGCCAACAACGCGACGAGAGAGAACTACGTAACTCCTTTTTCTTTTGAAAGGTTTAGAAAGGTTAAAAATGATGAAATAGACTGACGGAAACCTTTTATATCAAACTCGCGTTATTAGCAAAACCCGTCAAAACAACCCCATAAAACACACTTACTCGATTGAGTAGGTAACGTACTCGATCGAGTGCCGCTTACTCGATCGAGTACCAAGGCTACTCGATCGAGTACCGAACAGGTCAGAAACTATTTTAAAACGCAAAACACACTTACTCGACAGAGTAAGGCCCACTCGATAGAGTACCCAGAGACACATAAAACCGTGGTGTTACAACAGCTGGCGAGCCTTTGTCCGCAAACGTGCAAGGACATATCCGAAGATGCCTCAAGTATGACTTCTTCCTATGGCTGGCGAGCCTTTGTACGTAGTCTAATGGACTTAAAACGACCCGCACGGACAGTCGACAGACTCTAAACTGTTCCCAACGACAGGTCCTTGACTCGTACCCTCGGGTCGCCTTGGCGTCGCCCTTTACGACGGCAGGTCCTTGGCCCGAATCCTTTCGAGCCACCTCGACGTCGCTTGGGTCTCCAGGTTTTAATCTTCGATTGACCTGGGGGCTCTACTTTGACTTTCGCCCTGTCCAAGCCTCCGTCAAAGTGGGGGCTCTGTAGATACCTAGTATCTGCTGAGACTCCAACAAACACCCGATGATTATCGGACTATAACATGTTTTGGAATCGCGGCGTTTGATCGACAGTTTGTGTACAACTTTACGTCGGAAAACTTAAAACGATTTCGAAAATAAAACATTTCAAAAATACCTGGAGTGTTTAATGCACGACGACGGGGTCGCAATGACACTAACTAGAGTCAAAACCGACTCAAAAATTCAAATCCCGACTCCAACAACGAGTCAAACCGAGTCAACAAAAAAAAACAAACATTTTAAACCTTCTACCATAAGTTTTCCCGGATTTATGAATGGTCAAGTACCAAACATGTGACTACAAAACCTAGGATAGAACAAATAATGATTGCGTTTGTTGTGAAAGTGACAACTCACCTCGAAGACCCACGACGTGGCTCGCGCCTCTTTGAGCAGCCCAAGTGGCCACGTCGCTCAAAACTCACACAACCACTCATTTCCCTATAAATACCCCTCAAATGCCCCCCATTTGAGACTTACGCGAGTGTCCGCCCCCTCTCTTCTCCCTTAAAATTTTCGACTCGACTTCTTAAATCACAATCCGACGCGTATTTACGACCTACCGATCGTAAATACAAGCCTTACACATTGTTTGGTACCGTCATCGTGCATTAAATCACTTGACCGACCACTTCGACCACTACACCGTCACTAATCTTAAAACACACTTTTTTACTTACCAAAACGGTTTTAAGCCGAGTTTTTTCCGACCAAACGAGTTGCTACACTTACGTCGGTCACTCGCCATAACCAAACATGTAAGTATGAGGGTGTAAAAATCATTCTTTTATCATATTTTTATTTGTTTCATGACTATAACATGCTAAAACGTGCATAACATGAACCAAAACATGGGATAAACGAGCCAAAACTGATATTTGGCCTGAGACTGAAGCCCCTTAGGTTGCAGGCTTGCCCGCGCCTAAATGGGGTGTTCAGGTCAGAGATCAACCGTGTTTATTCTCGTCTTTCCCCTTTAATTCATTTTCATATTTGTAATCGGTTTTTACCATTTCAAATATTTTCAAACCCTTTTTATTTCATTTTATTTGTTTTAACCATAAAACAATTTTCACCCTTGGTTCCCCATACCATGACGGTTAAATCCGTGTTTCGGTGATAATATTTGGTTAATAACATTTAAAAGGTATTTTAAAGCCTTTTATTTTGTTTTTGGGAGGTATTTTATAGCCTTTCATCATTTCATTACATTTTCGAAACAAACATATTAGTCACCAACACAAAGTCATCCTTGGTTCTACATACCATGCCGGATTTTAACCCGGGTACGATGATGAGTATCGACTAATTATATTCAAATGAACTTAAAAGAATTAGGTCATAATCATTTTCAAAACTATTCATGTCAAGCTTGTCAAGTCGAACCCGGCACCGAATATTATTAAAATAATGATGATTATTCGAGTGTAGTTCTTCAAATCAACAAATGCGGTCTAAACGACCCTTTCAACCCAAATCGGGTTCAAATACCCATTTCTCAACACGTTTTATAACGTTTTCAAAAAGTCAGAACACGGCATATAACCGTAGGCTGACCCGCGCCTCAAGCAGGCCTTTTCAATTCTCATTTTCAAAACCAGGGGGAGGCCCCTTGTACCGTCGGCTGGCTCACGCCTCATGTAGTCGTCTGGTACAGGACCTGATCCCTTTCCAGCATTAGTCTAGGACGATCCCGACTCCGATTAGCCCAGATATAAGACGGCTCAGATGACAATTTGTTTATTCAAAATCACATTTGTAAAATGCCTTACTAAGACAAATGGATCACGTTATGCACCGTAAACCTAATTTGGTAAATGGATGTTTTATTTCCGTCTTGAATGCAAATCAATCATTAATCCAACTCGACATCTTATACTTGATACTAGGATTAAATCAACCAACTTAGAAAGCTCTCACATGTTAGGTTTAAATTATCGGATGCACATTCATGCATTTAAATCGTTTTATCAACTTTTGCATTCAACAAACCAAGATCGATCAGTAGAGGCCACTACCGCGGGCGGGATTTTGGTGTCTGATTAAAGGGCTTCCCAATACGTACCTTCACCTCTTACTCAAAAACTTTGGATAGTGGATGACCTTATCCAGGGCGTACGAGAGTCATTCTAGAGATAAGATGCTAAAGAGGGACGATTTCCTTATCTTTAGTACCTATGTCAAACGCTGCTTTGTGCTTTGGTTTGACCGAGGTATAAAGTGGAATTCGAACGGGTTCCAAGCATCCCACAAATGTTTGGTGGCTACTCCGAACATCTCTAATCGTTTTGAGACCCTTACCGAGACGAAACCGACCGAACTAAAACGATCCGGTCGAAAGCATTTTTACGCCGCCGAGCGTGGCTTTCAAAAGACCGCTATACGTCCAACAGATCGGCTTGGCGTGTAGGTGGCCGTGTCCACAAGGGGGAATTTGGCAGAGTAGTATGTCGTGTGTTTTCTGGTCAGGTTACTGCCTAGGAAAACTCGGTCAAGTAGTGTGATACTCGGCCGAGTAGTTCGTACTCGGCCGAGTACCCCAGGTACTCGACCGAGTAACCGGTCTGACGGGTTATTTCCGCGGTTTTGATTAAAATGATTAGAGAAGTATAAATAGCGTGTTGAGCAGTTTCTAATCAGTTTCTAAATAATTATTTTACAAAACCCAGTGACGCTTTAAACTTCTCTAATCATCTTCATCATTTGCTAAGCCAAGGTTGATCGATTGTGGGCATTTGGATCTTGTTTTCCGTGTCATATGTGTTAGTAAGTCTCTAGTATTCCTAATCAGTTTATCATTGTTATTGTTAGAATTTGTGTAAACCCTAATGTGGGTTAATTTGCGGGAATGGTTTATAGTTGTGGTATGTTATTATTTTGTGTAGGTGGCGGTGTCATGGAGAATTGTTATTGATTGCTTGTGTGTGCTTGGATTGTAAGAGATAGGGTTTCCCTACTCAGTTGCCTGTTTAATTGATTTAAGACAATGATGATTGACGTATTGGCTTGATTAGTATTGATATTGGAATAGTCCTTCTTGGATGGTTTGATTGGTTGATTGTTTGTCTGTGTTCTCGAGGCGCATCCTCGACTGAGTGGAGTCATCTTCGAGAATGGATTCACGCCCTTGATTCGCCCCTTGTGGATCCCGTCACAAAGGGGGATGTGCACATTAATGGACATGGGTTATTACTCGTTGCGATGAGCGGTGCTTAGGTGGGGAAGGCTGCGGTCCCCCACTGGCGGTGAGGATTACCTATTGTAATGCGTAATCTGGCAGGGCTAAATACTTGAGTGTGTAGTCGAAAACTGGTTTCTAATGGTGTTGGGAGGATGATACTATGACTGGATTGAATTGTATTGGTTCTCTTTGTGATTTCTTATCTTGATTATTCGGTGAACTGGCCCCGTTTATGTTTTCTAAAACTATGGTGATCTATTTGGGGATGGCGACCAGATTGTGACAGGTGATGATTTCATGATAGATGCGTGATCAAGGAGGGGGTGTCATCACTTAGAGTCTTAGCTTCTGTTGTGACGAGTTTAGTTACTTTATGAGTTGTATTTGGTTTCACTTTTCTTATACTTTGATTTACAATTTTGAGACGATGTAATAAGTTAACTTTATACTTTAATAATTGTTCTTTTATTATCACTATTAATATACTTACCTCGGGCAACCGAGATGGTAGCACCGTTATATGCTAGGGTGGTCCTTGGTAAGGCACCTTGGTATATGGAGGGGTTACGAAGTGGTATCAGAGCGATGATTTTGGAACCTAAAACAAATGAACCAAATGAATATAGGGTGTCTAAATAAAATGAACCCGGGTCAGAATTATTTTGATCTACCACAAAGGTTTGGGAGACGTCCTAAAACCGCAAATTTCCCTTACAATTTCGAGCCGGTCACTACGGTGATGTCTTAGGATTTGTTATGTGTAATGCATTGTTGTTGCGTGATAGAGTGGATGTGATTGTTGGCTTGAAAAGTTTATATGATATGGAAAGGATGAACGATATGATGTGATATGGCGTAAAGGTGAACATGACTTATAAAATTCTTGTATATTGTGTGTTGTGTTTGATTTACATATTGGTATGATAAGGGCTAATCTAGTATACTATTTTTAGAGGTATTGAGTTGTTATTGTCTGTGTTGTTGTTATTTAAGTTGTTTTATTAAGAAAACATTGATTTGTATGAAGAACTGATTATGGAAGGGTTGTCTTAAAGCTGTGATAAGTTGAGTTCTAAGAATGATATTGCTGTGATTCTAATTTGAGGTGATAGCTTGTCTTCTTACGATTCTAACGATAGGTCACACGCCCAAAACGACGAACAAACAAGTGAGATACGACTATTTTACGATAACTGAATGTTGCTCAGAACTGTGCAGGAACTCGGCCGAGTAACAAGCAAATTTGGCCGAGTAACCCGTATTCCACCAAGTAATCCTTCTAGGATAATTTCGGTCAGCTTCTGGAGTCGAGAACTTGGCCGAGTTGTATAGTTACTGGACCGAGTGCCTTGTACTGGACCGAGTGCCCTTTACTCAACCGAGTACGTCATGTACTCAACCGAGTACCTCTTTGGGCAATTATTTTGCCTCAGCGGTTATGTTCTTTCATTTATTTTGAGTCATAGGTTATCTACACAACTACACACGTATGTCTTAGGTCTTAAAGTATTCTTTTACATATGTGACGGTCTTGATATGTAAGTTACCAGATACTATGATGTGGAGAATACCAGCTTATGAAGGATATGTGTTTGGTAGGGAGAACAGAGGTACACCTGATTTTGATGGATAGTGGAAAGAATAATCGAAGTTGACGAGCTATTGAGAAAAGGAGCATATTCTGCGAGCTATGGTGAGGTAATTAATTGTTTGCTTAAGTGGTGTGGTGATGACCGTATATGGCCGAGTGATGATGAGAGTGGTAATGTAAATTCGAGGAATGTGAGAAAGAAAAGTTTGAAATAAGGGACATGAAAATTATGGTAATTTGGAATATATAGTGATTTCTGGAGAGAGATGATTATGACGCTGTTGAGTCAGGATATCTGTAATGGAAGGTTGTGATAAAAAAATGGAAGGATTGGTGTCTAGTGAGCTTAGATTGAGGGATGCCGCAATGAGCAATTGTATGTAGTATTCGTTATGGAGATTTGTATTACTAGAAGGTGAGCCTAGTGTATAATCATTTGGGAGGTCACAAGATGAAGTGAATCTTGGTTTTCTAGAATTATTAGAAGAAGATGTAATCAATTAAGGAGAATTCATTGAGTGAGTGGATCTATCGGTGGGGAGTATGAGTGAGAAGCATGATGAGAGGGATTGTTGATAAGATATGAATGAAAGATAATGATATAGGCTAATAGAATGTGATTTTTGGAAGTAATGGGAAGAGAAGGATGATGGTAAGTTGAGTGAATGTTCACAAGCATTAAGGGACACGAAAGTAAGGAATCATGGAATTGTGTGATACAATCATGAGGGTGTGAGTTAAGGGATATAAGGGATATATATATATATATATATATATATATATATATATGTATATATATATATATATATATAGAGGCAAGATCCGGTGAGTTTGACACTTTTCGTGAGTTTCCCCTACATATATATACAATTGACCTAATAAAACCAATTGCTCACAATCATACGACAACCCCCCCCCCCCCCCCCTCTCTCTCTCTCTCTCTCTCCTCTCACTGCTGCTACTCTATTACGTCAAAAAAATTGCACAAAATTTCTTCAAAATTGATCGATGAATTCATCGATTCTTCACCTCTTTTTTTTTGAAAATTCCAGAAGTTTACACAAAATTCATTCACAATTTCGATTAATTCAATCGAAACTATCAATTTTTTCTTAATACTCAAATTTCTGAAAACCCTAACTCTTCAAATCAAAACGAAGGAATGAATATTTCTTACGATTTCATATTTAATACTCAAATAACTGTAGTATTTGAATCAAATAACAAATTCTTATGATTTATGTGTGTTTTTCCGTGATTAATAACATTAGTATTTCGATTAATTGTATATTTTTTGGTGATTTGCAGGTGGAATGATGTTGAACAGGGATAGTTGATGCTTAATGGAATAATTGAAGACGTGTAATAGAATAACTGGTGTTGTAGGATAGAATAATTACGTTACTGTAATAAAATAACATGTTTAGTGTAAATGATGTTCTCTGGTACATATAGTTATTTTAATGTAGAAACTTGGTTATTGTAATATAGAAGCATAGTTATTTTATAGTTAAGTCAGTTGTTTACTGAGAACAATGTTCTCTGATATTGATAGTTATTGTAATGTAGAAAGCCAATTATTGTAATGAAGAACTCATGTTATTGTATTGAGCTGAAACTCAAATATAGCCAACTTTCTATCTTTTGTTTGTTTTCATCTTGTTTAATTGAGTAACTGGCCATTTTCAATAGAATAATTGATTTTCTTCAATGAAAAGATTAAGATTGGTTAATACAATAACCAAGCTAATAAACCCCCTTCTCGATTTATTGAGCGTGCTTTAGAAGAAGGCGAGGAAGATGAATAAGAAGATGGATGATAAAAAGAGGATGAAGTAGAAGTAGAATCTGAATTTGACAGAAGCAATACAGATTTACAACATAAAAATAAAGTAATTAATTGCATTAGAGTCGTATAATAATTGTCTTAAATTATTACAATAGCCGTGATTCAACTTTACAATAATCATGAGTGAACTATAGCGAGAAAGATGAATAAGCTAAGGAGTTGGATGTTAAAAAGAGGATGAAGATGAATTAAAATCTTAATTTGACTGAAGCAACACTTGTTACAACATAAAAATAGAGTAATTACATTAGAGTCATATAATAATTGCCTTAAATTATTACAATAACCGTGATTGAACTTTACAATAATCATGATTGAACTATTGAAATACTACAATGATTATTACAATAATCATGATTGAACTTTACAATAACCGTGATTGAACTTTACAATAACCATGATTGAACTTTACAATAACCGTGATTGAACTACTGTGTACTTTGTCTCAGACTTTATCCTTGGAGTTAATCATTAAGAAGAAGTTGTCTTGCTCGTGTCTTCACCTTTCTTCCCAATGAGAACCGTGTCTAGCCTATTGATGAGGGTTGAACCAGGATAAAGCGATGCTCGCTGAAAGAAATAAAAACAAAGAAGACGTAAGTTGAAAATAACTATGCAACTCAAATACAATAATCACCCATAAGTATTGAAATAATCATAAAAACACTATAAAATAATTGGATATATTAGATAAATAGAAGCATATTTTGTCAGGATGAAGTTACTAAGCAAAATGAAATACAATAATCCAACTAATACATTGAAATAACTGCAACAACACAATACAATAACTGAATATTTCAGAGAAATAATAATGTACCAAAAAACTCAACTACATCGGGGACGCACCATTGTTAGCAACATAAGATACTGTAAACAACCTCAAGATTCTTTCACCTATCTAGATTCATAATAGTTTGATTGAACAACGAGAAAGAACAACATCCAATTCCAAAATCAGGTGCAAAATCGCAAAATACAATTACAAAACCCTAGAATTATGCGAAAACGGAAAAAAATGTCATTTAACAACATAAACACAATAAATTGAACAACATAATGAAGATAACTGAATAAATTGAAGATTACAAGCACAACAAACATTAAATTGAAACAAAGAACATGAAGATTGAATGCGAAATTGAACACATTCAACGAAAAAAACAGTATAAAAAGAAGAAATTTATTACCTGATTACACGAAATTGAAGACGAAGTAAAATAATTGAGCACGAAGAAGGAGCACGAAGAACAATCATGAAGAAAGAGCACGAAAAAACACAGTGGAAGATGAATATTAGAAGAAGATTGTAAAGAGAGAGAAAGTTACTGGAAAAATGGAGAAAAAAAGAAGTTAAACGCCTAATACCATCTTTATATACAAGATGTAATATTTAATCTCAGCCATCCATCTTAGATTAGATCAATGGTCCAGATTCAGAGGGGTAACTCACCAAAAAAACCAAACTCATATGATCCTATTTCTATATATATATATATATATATATATATATATATATATTGCAGGACGACTTGTTAGTCATGAATTTGAGGAATGAAAGGAGTAGGAAGTTGGTCGAGTATTTGCATGGTATGAGACTATGTTGGTGAGCTAGGTAACGATATAATCAAGGATATAATTTGAATAGTTGTTGAGGTACTTTTTGTTAATGGATTTAATTTCGTTATTTGGGATGATAACCAAAGAGAAGAAATGAATTGTTATATTTAGAGGTGATGGTAAGAGAGTAGTTATATGAAAGATGGTGGTGTCGTAGTGTTGTCACAAGTGGTTAAGGATGATGTTAAATAGGGAAGTTAGCCGTTCTATAGAGGTTGATCTTGTGGAGGCCTGATTGGTATGTATGGTTGTGAGGGAGTATAAAATGTGGATATAGGAGGTGTTTGATAGTAGTTTGGTACTTATGATTTGGTTACGTTTGTCGGATGGTGATAATTGTGCGGATGGGAGGATAGGTTATGATGGGCATCTGAGTTAAGTTCGGGTGAGAGATATCCATTATTAAGTGATAACTTATGTGACCAGGGTTAGCTAGTTAGATCTTATTATTGGTTTATGATGTGTTTAAGTAATTATGTGAGGTTCTGACCTCATAAGTAGTGGTATGGTACGATATTCATAAAGTTATTTTCAGGTTATTCCATGTAGCATGTTGCGTGGTTGGATGAGTCGTGAGATGATCGTTGTGTCGGGACACTGTTTATTACTAATGTAGTTGTTGTGTTCCAGGTTGCTATTCGGGCACGGTACTCCATGTTGCGATGCAGGTACTTTCTCGCTGCGGTATGGTTGTTGGTGACGGTGTTGCGATGCCGTCATCGGTTATGGTGGAGTAGGTGGGGATACTTATGAGATGAACTTTTGAAAGATTATGTCAGTCTAGTATGGGCATATAGATTGTTGTTCTGTTTACTGCTGTTTCCTGTAATTTTGACTTGTGGGTGAGACTAGAGTATAATATGGAAGAGAGTTACACATGTGGTCGATGTTATCATAGTTAAAGTGATACCATGTTGAAGAAACATAGTTTTAGGAGGTGGTTGGAACACTTTCGATCTTATGTTAGATGAGACTTTTGTTGACATAGTTGTGGCAAGTAATTAGCGGAATATGTGAGTACTGAGCCGGAAGTTGCAGTTGGTTCATAGTCTTTTATGAGAATGGTAAGTATGAAGTGTTTGGGAATTAGTATCATATTAAGTTATGGACGAGTTTGATGAAAATAAAAAGGGGAATTTGAGGATCAAGTGGGTGTGTAACAATTTTGGGTCGTTAGTTAGGTGGTGGGGATAGGTACGCGAATAGAAAAGAATGTGGTTGTGCGGTAATATGGGAGAGTTGTGGTAGTGGTTATGTTGAGGATTTTGTGGTATATGTTAGGTGGTGTGCGGAATGATTAGGAGTATGAAATTAGGGAGGGAGAGAGCCTTGGAACTGGGAATTGTTATCGATGTTAAGGTTATAGTTGGTTATCAGTGACATGACATGGTGATAAGGAGAAGGAATAGCTAAGGATCTTGTACTAGTTGGGTTACGAGAACGCAACATTTATCTTAAGAAGAGTAGGATGTGACAAAGAGAGTTTGATGGTTATGCGTACGGTGGTATATTTGGAAGTGTTGAGTCTTGATGTGGAATAAATGATGGACTTGTGGTTGATATTATGAAAGGTAAAGGTTATGCTTGTAGTAGTATGTATTGTTTCTGTATGGTTATGGAGTAAGGTTGTATGTAAGTACGGTTATGATAGTGTTGACAGTTTTGGGTGGTGATGTTTATGAGTGTGAGTAAACTTCGAGGACGAAGTTCATTTTAAGGGTGGTAGAATGTAACAACTCGGTTGGTAGATGGTGGTGAAATTAGATTTGCTAGCTAATAAGCGGTATGGAAGTAAGACAAAGTTGGCGGCGCTTGTGCTGGTATTCGATAGAGTTATGGAGTTAGGTTGGCTACTTTATGGTTGATGTTATGTCGTGAGCTGCGATTTTAGGTAGGCGTTAGGCATTGTTGGATAAGTTATTGTCGAGGATGAAGTTTGAGAGTTGTGTGGTGATGGTTGGTGGAGTGGTTGGTGTGCTTGCCATGTAGGTATGGGTGTGAACTTCGGGTACGAAGTTCATTTTTAAGGAGGGAAGATTGTAATACCACGGTTTTATGAGTTTAGTTTACTTGGCCAAATAGGGGGAACTCGGCCGTGTAGTGTGTAGTGTGTCGTGTGTTTTCTGTTCAGGTTACCGCCTAGGAACACTCGCCCGAGTACTGTGATACTCGGCCGAGTAGGGCATACTCGGTCGAGTACCCCAGGTACTTGACCGAGTAACCGGTCTGACGGGTTATATCCGTTGTTTTGATTAAAATGATTAGAGAAATTTCTAATCAGTTTCTAAATAATTATTTTACAAAACCTAGCGACGCTCTAAACTTCTCTAATCATCTTCATAATTTTCTAAGCCAAGGTTGATCGATTGTCAGCTTTTGGATCTCGTTTTCCGTGTCGTCTGTGTTAGTAAGTCTCTAGTATTCCTAATCAGTTTATCGTTGTTATTGTTAGAAATTTTGCAGACCCTAATTTGGGTTAAGTTGGGGGAATGGTTTATAGTGATGGTATGTGATTATTGTGTGTAGCTGACGGTGTCATGGAGAATGGCTACTGACTGCTTGTGTGTGCTTGGATTGTAAAAGGTAAGGTTTCCCTACTCAGTTGCCTGTTTAATTGACTTAAGACGATGATGATTGACGTATTGGCATGATTAGTATTGATATTGGAATTGTGTTTCTTGGATGTTAGACTTGGTTGATTGTTTGTCTGTGTTCTCGAGGCGCGTCCTCGGCTGAGTGGAGTTATCTTCGGGAATGGCTTCACGCCCTTGATTCACCCCTTGTGGTTCCGGTCATAAAGAGGGGTGTCCATATTAATGGACATGGGTTATTGCTCGTTGCGATGAGCGGGGCTTAGGTGGGTAAGGTTGCGGTCCCCCACTAGCGGTGAGGATTACCTGTTGCGATGGGTAATCTAGCAGGGCTACACACTTGAGTGTGTAGTCGGTTACTGGTTGCTAGTGGAGTTTGGAGGATGATACTCTGACTGGATTGAATTGTATTGGTTGTCTTTATGATTTCTTATCTTGATTATTCAGTGAACTGACCCCGTTTTGAGACTTAGTTGCGGGATTTCATGTTAGCTGCGGGATCAAGGAAGGGATGTCATCACTTATAGTCTTAGTTTCCGTTGTTACGAGTTTAGATACTTCATGAGTTGTATTTGGTTTTACTTTTCTTATACTTTGGTTTGCAGTTTTGAGACGATGTAATAAGTTAACTTTATACTTTAATAATTGTTCTTTGATGGTCACTATTGATATACTTACCTCAAGCAACCGAGATGGTAACATCGTTATTAGTTACGGTGGTCCTTGGTAAGGCACCTTGGTATATGGGGGTGGTACAATGTTGTAGTCCGATAATCATCGGGTGTTTGTTGGGGTTTCAACAGATACCGGGTATCTAAAGAGCCCTCTCTTTGACTGAGGCTTGGACAGGGCGAAAGTCAAAGTATAGCCCCCAGGTCAATCGAAGATTATAACCTGGAGACCAAAGCGACGTCGAGGCGGCTCAAAAGGATTTGGGCCAAGGACCTGCCGTCAGGAAGGGCGACGTCGAGGCGAATTACGGATTCGAGTCAAGGACCTGCCGTCGGGAACAGCTTAGTGTCTGTCGACTGCCAGCGCGGGCCGTTTAAAATCTGTTAGACTACGTATAAAGGCTCGCTAGCCATAGGAAGAAGTCATACCTGAAGCATCTTCGGGATATGTGATCGAATTGCTTCTTGTTCACGCGTAGTGTCTTGCCAGCCATCAAAGGTGTGTAGAGACTCGCTAGCCATCGAAGGTGCGTAGAGACTCGCCAGCCATTGAAGGAGCGTAGAGACTCGCCAGCCATTAAAGGTGCATAGAGACTCGCCAGCTGTCAAAGGTGCGTAGAGAGTCGCCAGCGATCGAAGGTGCGTAGAGAGTCGCCAGCCTTTGAAGGTGCGTAGAGAGTCGCCAGCCATTGAAGGTCGAGTAATCGACTGCGGGAGATTGCCTGATTTATCGGGCTTATTTCAAGAGGTTGTTTTGCTGTCAGTGCGTGGTGATTCGCCATCCATTAATGGTCGAATGATCGATTGCGGAAAATAGCCTGAATCAGCGGGCCTACTTCAAGAGGTTGTTTGTCCAACCAACCCAATGGGGAGCGACGTCGATGTTGTTGGGGGCAGAAGGTGCTAGATTTCGCTTTGCTTGACGCCCGGTCGTTGCTGCTCTTTGCCAGTTTGCTAGAGGATAACTCCGTGCGGAGGTTTCCATGGGTTCCGCTGGAGAAATTTTGGTGTTTACAAGGGATGCTTGCGGTGCTGGGAAGAGATAGGACTTTTGTAACTTGGGCCTGGCTCTTGCGGATGGCATTCTCTATTACTGCCATTTGCAATTTTGAATTTTGAAGAGAAGTAACGGTTTTTATTGCCGTCGTTTGAAATTTGTGGTGATAATGAATTTAAATTTTTGCCATTTGCAACTTGGAATTTTTTTTATAGTAGCGGGTTTTAATTTCACAATTTGCTATTTGTGTTTTGAAAATAACGGTTTTTATTTCAGTCATTTGGAATCTTGTGAAAATGACGAGTTTGAATTTCATCATTTGCTATTTTTATTCGAAATACGGCTTTTAATTCCGTCATTTAAGATTTGTGAAGATAGCGAATTTTGAATTTCGCCATTTGCTATTTTTCGTTTGGAAACTTTCTTGTGATAATAGCAAATTTTACTTTCGCTATTTGATATTTGCGTTTGAAAATAACGGTTTTTATTTCCGTCATTTGAAATTTGTACTGAGAATAGCGAGTTTGAATTTCCCTATTTGCTATTTTGTGTAGAAAATTTTTGTTGTGATAATAGCGAATTTTACTTTCGCTCTTTGCTATTTGCGTTTAAAAGAACGATTTTTAATCCCGTCATTGCATTTGTGAAAAACAACGATTATGTGTGAATATGGGGCAAAGCCCAAAATTTCGCTGAAACTAGCAGAGTCACCCCAAAGAGGCGCGAGCTCTGGGCGACATAAGGGGCTTGCCCTTAATTTCCTCAAAAAGACGCGAGAAGCAGTAGCTCCGCATTCGTCATTTTCGCCTTCGACAAAATCACAAAAGCTCTCAAAATCGCCATTGTTGATCTTGTTTTCCTGCTTGGATTCGTGCCATTGTCATCATGTCATCTCAAGGTATGTAAATCCTCTTGATTCCACTTGAATTTGTTTGCCTTTTTGTTGATTGAATTAGGACGAACCCTAACTTGTTTGAAATTGATTTGGGCGTTTTTGATTTGCTCACTTTCTAGTGGAATTGATGCTTGCATTAGGTTAAAAACCTGTTTAGGAGTATAGGGGTGCTTTTAGTTTGCATTTTGGTCCCCGTTCCCGCTTTCTAGGTGCAAAAACGCGAATAAGGTGGAGAAAGACCGTCTTATTTCACAATGTTGTGCTTGTTTGCTTGAGTCATGTACCCCACTAGGTTGCATTGTAGTCGGGGAAGGTCGTCTTTGCTATGTTAAACCTTCGTCGTGTGCTAGGGGCGAAATTTTGCATTTTGCCCTTGTCAGAAAGTCTTATGTCGACGAAATGAACGCTTGTTTGGGCTCGAACTGAGCCATTTTGCTTGGGATAGAATTTAATGGTAGTTTAGGTCGTCATGGGGTGTGATCGCGTCACGTTGCATTGTTGTGGCCGTAATTTCAATTTTTGACTTGTATGTGCTCAATTTTGCGTAAAATTGCCTTTTGAGCTTTGTGAAATGCCCGGTTGGGATTGGCGGATATTTTTGTTGTTGAATTTTTTGCGGGCCGTGTGCGAGCCCGAGGGTGTGTGGTTGTTTTTGTGTGCTTTTTTGTTGTTGTTGTTTTGACTCGTCTTTTGCTTGAAAAGAAGGGCGAGTCGTCTTTTTTGTATGTTTTTTTTGTGCTGGATTGGATTTGGCGGGTTTGCCTTTGCTGTTGTTTGCTTTTGTTTTGTATTTGCAAGTGTTTTTTTATTTTGGGGGTTTTGTCGGTTTTGTGCCGTCGTAATGCTGAAATTTCAGCTGACGTTTGTTTTGCTTTGGTTTCAGGTGAGTGTTTAGGGGCTGCTAGGCCTGCTTGTTCCGAGGTTGAGGCCTTGGAGGAGGAGGTCTTGAGGACCTTGAAGTCTTAAGTTAGGTCCGGGTCGGCCAGTAACTCGGGGAGTGTGCTAGAGGTAGTGGTGGAGGACGCTGCCGAGGAGGAGCCCGTTGTCGAGGCTGCTAGAGCTGAGAGGGTTGAAGAGGCTCGGGAGGAGCCTGTCGTGGTTGTTGGTGATGAAGGGACTCAGGCGGAGTCTACGACTTGCACTACCAGGAGGAGGGTCATTACCAGGAGGAGAGCTCCTCGAGTTTCTAGGCACGAGCTCAAGGGAGTCGTGCGAGTTCTTGAGAGGGATCCTCGTCATACTGTGTAGTCTCGCGGTGGGAAGAGGCGGAGAGTGGAGACAGAGGTAGACAATTCTTTTATCCGTGACTGGGACGCTAGACGGGTTCAGGCTCGGCAGGGCTGAACTTGAGGGCAGAGCCTGTTTGGTCTACGGGCTTCACGGCAGCCACTTGTTATTGCAGCTCGACACTCATATCTCCTACCGTGCACACGAGGGCCTGGTGAGTTTGCTATTGTGCTGAGCTTTTTTTATTTTTTCCGTTTCAGACCTGTATAGGCGTTCTAACCCTGTTTGCTTTTTAATTTCAGAAGGTTGCTACCATGAGGACATTCTCAGGCTTCTCGACTTATATGGGTTTCTACGACCTCATGCGAGTGGATTCGAGGACGTTGATAGAGAGGTCGGTCATGGGCCCGCTGGTTGCTGCTTGGCACGAGATTCATGGGTTTCGATTAGGTCGAACCTATGTTTGATCCGTGCCATGTTGGACCGCTACTGGGACACAACGTCGTCATTCGACATACAGTTTGGGGAGATCGGCAACACCTTAGAGGATTTTTCTATCGCGTCTGGTCTACCCTGTGGCGAGACGCCAGTTCAGTTCCCGGAGACACTAGAGAGGGTGTCTTTTGCCGTGATCACGGGTTTGATCGGCGATGTTTTGCCTCCGCTGACCGATGTTACCCCTTTCTTGATGGCGAACTCTTACATGACGGATCACTTCAAGGTGAGGGTGTCCAGCTTCATTCCAGAGCCGTTGGCAAACCCCGAGGTAGAGGCTGACGCGTAGAAGGCGCGATTGTGGTTGTGGTACTTCTTGGGTACCACGTACTTTGGCGACAACGGTGAGCGCTTGTCGACCAAAGTACATCATTTCCTTGCTCACTTTGACGCTTTGGGTCAGTACGACTGGGTGACGCCTACTTTGGCTAGGTTCACTCACTACCTGCATGCCGCGATTCGTCCATAGACGATGGACGAGGGGAGCTCCCCTTCTTTGGTTTGTCCCGGTCTCATTCTGGGGGTGTGGGTGCTTTTTTTTGTTGTTGTTCTTTGTTTTGCTTTTTGTTTTTTTTTTTGTTTTTTTTTTCCGGATTTGCGGGTGTTGCAATTCGATGTTTTTGAATTTTGGCTTGTTTTGTTGTTGCTCATGTTGCAGGCTTGTCTGTACTCCTACCTGCCTACTTTGCGTCCGAGGGCGGTGGGTGATGTGCCTCTATTTTACCCGGTCGTGAAGGGCTGGATGGTGCTCGGAAGAAGTCCACCAAGTCGACTTACATAGACTACAGGTGTCACGTTAACGCCCTTCGGCTTGGCGATGCAAGTTTTCGTTCCTTATTTCTTTCGTTTTGTGAAAAGAGGTAGAGATAGGATGACTAGGTAGCTAGAAATCCCCCAGTTATTTGACTAGCTTTGTCGTGGATCCAGTTTGTTGGGTGGCCCGAGAGCACTACACGGGCGTGCCTTCCTTTATCAGAGAGGGCTTGCGGCCCTGTAGTTGTCAGCACTTGTACCTAGAGACGGCGATTGACCCAGTCTGGTACCTTGGGGAGCGTTTGGCTCGTCAGTTCTTCAGTGAGACTTTCGTGGTGCCTATCGACCCGCCTAGGGTGCTGTTCCAGGAGTCGACGCCTGCCGAGGTTTCGGAGTACCTTCACAGTCGCGGAGGTTTGGACTTGCTTTTGTGGGTGGGGGTGGGGGGGGGGGGTAGACTACGATATCTTCCGTTTGTCGAGGCTTGCTTAGTAACCGATGTATTATTTCATCAGCTCATGCTCTATGTTATTTTTTGCTTCTGGTAGAAGGGTTTGTTACCTTTGACATGGCTTCCCATCGCAGGGTGTTGACCACCATATGAGGGCTCAGCCGTCGGTTTTCACGGCATAGACTACCTTCCTGGGGCCAAGTGGTGAGGAGTTGCAGTTGCGCCTGCTAGAGCCAGCAGTTTCCGAGGTGACCGATGCCGGCAGGGAATGGAGGTTGACGGTTTTGAGGGTGAGTTGTTAGCATGAGCTCTTCTTCTTGTTTGTATTTTGTTTTGCTTTGCGTGTTGCCTTTTTTGGTGAATGGTTTTGCTTTGTTATGTAGGTGTCGATCGTTAGTCATCAGGCCCTTTGGCAGATGGCTAACCGGTGGAGGGCGTTTGCTGGTGACCTGGCTGCGAGGGATTCACGGCTTGTGCAAGTGCCTTTTGTTGGTTATTTTCGTGTCTTTTTGTGCCGCATTTCATGGTTAGATCTTAGCGACCTATGTTGCGTTTTTTAGAGTACTGCGAATCCGGCAGAGCTTGCTCGGGTTCGTGCTGAGTTGGACGAGGCGAGATTGACGATCCAAGCACAAGAGCTCGGACTCACCGCTCGACACCAGGAGCTGAGGCGCTGCGAGGAGGAGTTGCGGAGCCGGGATGCTGAGATTGCTTCTCTCAGGGCTCGGTTGGCGGAGGCAGAGGAGCTTCGTATCACGATGGAGCGGGATACGCTGGAGAGTTCTTCCGAAAGCACGCCAGAGCAGGAGGTGGTGTCTGCTTTGCCCGCGACTCTTAGCGGGACCGAGGCTGGCCTGCCGTGAAGCTTCGAGTAGGTTGTAGTTTCTTCTTTGTTTTTTGGACTTACGTTTGTATGTATGTGGATATATTTCGCTTGAGGCGGTTTGTATATATGTGTTTTTGGTTTGTAGTTTGTTTATGCTTGGCTTTTTTGTGTTGTGTTTCGGAGAAGCGCGGTCAACGGCTGATTCTTTGTTTGCTTTGACATTTGTTCCTGCATCGTTAGTTTAGGAGACAGGCAACAGGTAGCAAATATGCATACACGTAAACATGCAAAGTATTTGTTGAAATAAAAAATAACCACGATGACTCGAAGTTAAAATTGAAATTGCTTCTTCGAAAATGAATTTCGAAAATTCCGCGACAAAAGGTCATGCTTGGATTTTTCAAATGGAATGTTTTTGAAATTATTCGAGAGAAAAACTCGTGTTTGAATTAAATTGACTCGAAAAACTGCATCAAATTTTGCCAAAATTGATTTGCAACAAAAGAATAAAAACTCAAACCGCCATGAATGAATTTCAAAAGGATTTTTGTGGGTGTGTTGATTTTTATTTTTGCGAGATCAGGACTCAAATTTGCATAAGTGATTTGAAAAAAGTGATTTAATGTATCAATTTTGCGGAAATGCGAAGAGTTTTCCAAAATTTTCGACTGACATGCAAACGATCCGTCGCGGATCGGGGTGACTAGCCCTTCCCCGTTAAAAAAGTGGAGAAAAACCCGTATTTTTAAAGCTGAGTCATGAAAACCGTGCCGAATTTCGTAAGACGTGAATCCAAGGAAACGTGAGTGTGAGAAAACACACAAATTTCTCGGTAAGCCTAAAGAGGCGCGGGCTCTAAAGGGAGAAAAGAGAGGTGTCCGAAAGAATCACAACTTAACAAGGACAATTGAAGGTGAGGATTTTTAGAATCAGCCAAAAGAGGCGCAAGCTCCTGGGCGATGCAAGGGACCTCTCCCTTTTTCCGAGAAAACGACGCTGATTGTTTCGTATAAATAGGGAGTTTTACGCTTCATTGCTTCATACTCCGAAACACAAAAAACATATCTATGACAACCTTCTCTTCTTCTTCCACAAAATAATTCATCGATACTTTCGAAGATAGGTTGCGACATTGGTGTCGGGATTTATTACCTCCCGAGAAGTATCAACTCGTTGTAATGGGAGTTGGTCAATTGTTGATGCTTCGTCAAGTCAGGGTGCAATCCTCGTTCCTTGATGCATTCTCTTGTTTTGGCATGCGAAACATCATGTTTTCGTCTTCCCTAAAGGTGAAATTTGCCCTCTTGCCGAAGAGGTGGGTGTTATTGGAGGGTGGCCAAATTGTACTCTAGTGCTTCCTCCTACTCGGTTTTTGTATAAGGAGAATTTTCGTTCCGTGTTAGGCTTGTCGACGAGCCAAGTGAACTTCCTTCTTGCTCCTCATGGTGTTGATATGTTGTCTCTTATCAACATCTTTTCAAATCGCTTGGAAGCTAATATTTCGGAGGTGGCTAGGAGAAGGGCTCTTACCTTTTGCCTAGTGCATGCTTACCTCCTTGTTGATGCTTTGAAGAAGGAGGGGCCAAGGTGGTATGGTAGCATAACCCTCATTCATGTTGTCGAGCAAATGGAGCATGGGTGGGATCCGTCTTGGCTAGTGCTCGGCGAGATTGTCAAAGCTTTGGACAAGAAAGGTTCTTGTGGAGAAGTCCCTTCGTTTTGATCCCCAAGGATCCTCCAAGTATGGCTTATGGAGATGTTAAGGTATGTTGAGCCTCTGGCTGATGCTTCTTCTTACTCCTTTCGTCATCTTACTATGAGGAAGAAGTTGTATGCGGATAGAATTGCATGCACCGAGGCCTATTGGACCTCGAAATTGGCGGAGGAGGGTGGTCCTCACATCCGTTGGGTGTTGCCGTGGTGGCACTTGAGGTCCTTTACGGGGTTGCCCTCTGCGGCCGCTTCTTCTTGCTCTTTTATGGTTGTGGGCTTAAAGGTTGCTTCCTTCATCTATCCGGAAAGGGTCATGAGGAAATTGGGCCATCAACAAAAAGTGTCCGTTCACGGTACTCTCGTCCAAGAGAGTGTATTCCGAAACTCTGAGCTTGTGGATTCTTTCGAGCGGTGGTGGGCCACTCGGCCGACTTGGGAGGTACCAAACCCCGTTTTAACGACATGGGTGACCCCCGCTTATGTCAAATGTGTTAGATTCGTATATCTCTTATTAGACTCCTCTAATATCTAAGTGTTTATAAGTTTAGTCATAAAACTTAAAGGAACTTATGCATGCATAAAAATTTAAATAAAAGAGAATAAATTTGGCCTTTCTAACATGGAGGGCCGAAATTTGGTTTATACTAAATTGGTCTCCTACCAAGTTAGTCTTTTTAAGAATAATCTAAATGCCCCAGAACCTTAGATATAATTGCAAGATCTACTCAAGGATTGTACCAAGGAAATCCTTCTTAATACAAATATTAATTTTGTTACTAGAAATTAATATTTGTGTCCTTAAAAATACTAATATTATTAGTATACTGCTTCTAGTATTATTTAAATAATATTAGAGATTTATGTGAGAGTTTATTATTTTGTTCAACAACAAAAAACTAGAGAGATAAGTTCTTATTCATGTAAGAAACTTATATGAATGAATGAATCATATTAGAAGGGAAAAACTCCTCTAATTGATTAGGGTAGCCGGGTGGTTAGGAAGGAAAGAGTGCCCAATAACTTTGGTAGTTACTCTTCTCAAGAGTTTTGGTTTGCATGCCAATCATTAGTAGGTAATCATGTTGTTACCCACTAATTAAAATAACAAAACACAAATCATGTGTGTAATATGGATCCAATTTAACTTTGTCAATTTGTTAATTTGTATTGTGTGACAAATTGGACATGTTACTAGACATGTAGTTTAAATAATGCATTTTTAACAAATTAAAAATCATTATTTATAAATGAAATAAATCACATACAAAAATTACCTAGTAATTCACAATTATAATTACTTAAAATGGGTCATAGAATTATAAATCACAACTACTTGTATTTATAATAAGCAATTCATTCTTTCATCAATTGTTTCATAAACAATAATAACCTAAGTAATAAAACAATTTAATTACTTAGTACGAATCTTATTTAATCGAATTACAAAAAGATACGTATTATAACTCACAAAACCATTCGTTCAAATTTAAGGAATTAATTAACTTGTATCGTCATACAATTAATTAATTAGTCAATTAAGAAGGTTTCCCAAGAGGTATGACCTTAAGGGATCAACTGATCACCACCGTCACACGACAGTAATGTCAAACTCTAGTCAGCCAATCATTACCGATTAATGTGGATCAGTTGACAATAAAATGTTACTTTCCCTTTAGTATTCTTAATATGAGATTTAAACATGTGATCGCATTATTGTCTTGGACACATACTCCAACAATCTCCCACTTATCCGCGACAAGTGTGTGTCACCAATTCTTTTGTCCTATTACTATCTCCCACTCAATGCAAGGTGTCTTGCAGGTTGTACTTGCATTTGATCATATCTTGAGTGGTTTCCTCAATCTGGAGAATAACTGTCTGACCGGAATTATCTATCATAGATACCTTGCGTGGCCACGCATTTCCAGTTCATTGCTCCTCAAGTGGCCTTGAGATATTAGATAACCCTGACGGGGATGGACAATTCCTATTACACTCTTCCCTTCGATTAGCCACAGCTCATCATGACCCAAACATGCCCATTAGACCCCAATTACGAAGGTCGCCCAATATAAGTCAAAGTCAATCTAAAACTGTGCCATCTTAGAGGAACAGTCATTATTCAAAGAATCGACTCATAAGAATACCATAGTAGCTCTCGCCACGACCAGGCTATAAAAATTGCCAGAACTCTATAAGCGGTCATAAGCCCAATAGAGTGGCCCTCACAGTCTACCTATATGATCGACTAGTCATCTCTTATGACTCTATTGCATTTGAACTTGCCATCAATCACATCACACTCTAGTTGCTTCGAGATGTCACCTCTTATAAGTATCTATGGGCCAATACTATGTTAATCCAGTTCACTTTAATGGGGTTCAATATTGTCTCAACAATCCCATTTCGATATAACAAAGTACAAGATGAGTTAACGATAACTCAAACAGTAAATGTAATTATCACACATAAGTAGTCAATACCATATTACTACTCTATGTCTTATAATCATAAGTGTACTCATGCACTTGTATAACGCAATAAAAGTTTAGCTTGTGAACATACCATGTGTCCAAGTGTTCAAACTTTGTGAATTGCGATTTCCTTCAATTTCATGTTATCCCTTACAGCATGAATTTTACTAAGTACATGTCTAGACTTCATACTAGACATAGGTTCTTGAGCTTAAAAGGAGCTCTTATAGTTATCACATAACTTGTGATGTGGGTTTCGGTGGACATCACTACTTATAGTTTTAATGTTCACCACCCAATCACAACGTACTTAGGTTCATTTCGTAGAATCTTGCAATGGATGACAATAAAATACACTTTTCTAGTCTCTTACTCTTTATGTCAATAATTGCCTAGGATTTTCACAAATCCAAATGAGTTTGGAAACTTGAGTTTGCGTAACCTCTTAACACACAACTAAGTATCCTTCCAAACTCCATAACAGACCATTAGTTCTCCTTGAGAATTCATGACGGTTCCTCAAGCTTACCGATGACTCTTATATGGGTTAACTTGTTATCGACTTATCATGCTCCAAGCATTTAATTCATCTAGGACATGTGCATAATGGCATTACATGACTATACCAATGGCGGAAACATTGGTTATCAAATTCATGTAGACAACAGGTCTTAGGTTCTTTAAATAACCATGACTCTATCATGGTAATTCAATATTCATCGACATGAATAACCTACTTAACTGATTGATTTCTTCAAGATGAAGAATCATTATCAACATAAGATACTTATCTAAGTGCCAATCCAACATCCCATGTTTTAATGGATTCACATGATGTCCTATATCATCCAGAATTGAAATACTAAATACTTAAATATAAAAGATAGTATATGCTCGTCATTCCCAATGAGTAATATGTTATACAATTCATGAAGGATGATTGCTCCCACTAAACTTCATGTCTAAGCATGACTCCCACTCAATTCCACATGTTTCGTTTCTGACAAATCATTCAAAACATTTCATGAATTGAAATAATCATTGCTTTTCTAAGTGTTGGTTAAAACCATATATGTCATTCACATATCCCTTTCAAAATACCCATTTTGGAAAGTTGTCTTAATAACTTACTTATTTCCATAATCAAGTATAGCAATGATTTTGAGTCTTTAGTATAACTGACAATTAACTCAGCTTTCTCTCTATGCAACTCTTAATCATAAATTTCCATTTACGTTTGGATTGGTTTCAACAATCCCAAATAAATCAATTTACTTGCATATATACATTTTAGTTTCATAAGACTGTTAAGTAAAATGTCGAATTTTAAAATCTCTAGTTATATCCCTCCATCGATCAAAATTCTTACAATCCAAAAACATCTTCTTTTGGTCTCCTCACGTAGTTTCCTTAAGAACATCTTCTTTTGGTCTCCTCTACAAGAAGAGTTTGTGGCGAAATTCACTCCCACTCTATCTTTAGGAAAAATGCTCTTTTTCTCCAAAGATAGCTTTTGAGCCACAAAATAACTTAACAGTGATGGAGACGGAGGGAAAAACGTAGTACATATCAACATAATGATGATTTAATCGAAACATAGTGAAAGCATATCATAGACTAGACGATTTAAATTTTGATAGGTGTATCACATAAGGTTGGCAACGTTGCCTTGTGTGAGTTCAACAAATCAATCATAACTTCAGATCTTTCATTAGTAAGTTGTGACTTTAGTCACAATGGCATAAGGAGAATCGAATTCATAGCTCATTGACATATAATGACTCAATCATTATAATTGTCTATTAGATAAATTTAAGTTGATAAAATCTTAATGTTTCTCGAAGCAAGTAGTGTATGATGACAAATTTTAGAACAAACGATACGTTAAATTAAGTGACTTGGGTTGCAAACCAAGTCACCAATATCCAAAATACAACCATTGTTTAAGGAAACCACCAAATTTCCAAGTTGAACGAGGAAATAAAAATAGTTCTAAAGTTTCAAAATACAACATGAAAATAAAGACAAAACAAAATAACGCCAAGCTTCCATCGATCTAGCATCATGGGCGGCTACATCTAGCTTCCCTCAAGATCTTCTAAGCTTGCTTTTTTTTCCCTTGTCCTTGCTTGGATGCCCTAATTACAATAAAAAGGGGTAAATATCACAACTTGTATAAAATTACAAAGGTTGAGATCGAAACATAGAAGATAGGGATATTTATCTACCTACTGGAATGACTTTTCCAGCTTTGATGTCGCCAAGGTACTTAGGACAATTTCTCTTCCAATGCCCAACACCATTACAATAGTGGCATTTTGTTGGAACATGTGTCCTCCGACAATAATGCGATCACAACTGTCGATCATGATGATCACATGTTTAAATCTCATTTTAAGAATACATGTGGGATGTAATATTTTACTGTCAACTGGTCCACACATATCGGTAATGATTGGCAGACTAGAGTTTGACATTACTGTCGTGCGACGGTGGTGATCAATTGATCCCCTTAGGTCATACCTATAGGGAAATACTCTTAATTGATTATTTAATTAATCGTATGCCGATACGAGTTAATTAAATTGCTTAAAATTGAAGGATGATCTTGTGAGTAAAATTCACGTGTCTTACTGTAATTCGGTTATATTAGATACGGTCTAAGTAATTAAATTTTTTTATTACTTGGATAAAATTATTGTTTACGAAACAATTGAAATAGAAATTGAATGAATAATTTATTATAAATACAAGATGTTGTAATTTGTAATTTGATAAACCGTTTTGGCACAAGTAATTACGAATTACAAGTCGATTTTGTATATGACATATTTTATGAGTATGTTGATTTTTAATATGTTAAAAATACATTACAATTTCACATGTCAAGTAACATGTCACATTTGTCACAATTGACAAATGACAAAATAAAATGGACTACCCATTTTATTAAGAGTGTAGAAAATAGGAGGGTGTATTAGGTTTATATTGTGTTTCTATATTTTTAGTGGAAAACACAATTATATCCTATTCTCCTAGCCTTGCATGCCTAGTTGTTTCTTGGGAAGAAAATTGGCCTCATGCATTGGCCACCTTCCCTCCTCCAACCGGTTTTACCATAGTAAAATGATAGAGTTTTTTCATCTATCATTTTATTATTGATTCATCACACACATATTTTTCTAGTGAAAGAAAAATTAACTCTCCATCTTGTGAAGAATCTTAGAGAAAAATAAAACCTCACAAAATCTTTCCTCTTGAACCGATTTTTTCAAGAAGACAAAATTTATTTTTGTGTCATATTTTAAGTAAGACTAATCCTAATACTAGATCATATTATTTTAGTCTTTAAGAGTATTCCTTGGGTATTCACTTTTGGGAGAGATTCTATAATTGAATCTTTGTTCATCCATTATTTGAAATGCTCAAGAACTAATAAGAAGGAGATCTTGTTGGTGCCCATAAAGCCGAAATTACATAGTAAGGAACATGATTTCTTCTTTACTTTTATTTATGTTTGCATGCATAAGATTTGTAATTATTTTATGACTAAATAATTTCTCACATATATGAATATGTTAAAAATGAGATATAGATTTCTAACAGGCGGTATCATGAGCCTTAGGTTGTTTGCATGCAAATCGGTTATAGTTTTTCCGAGTTATACGATTAACAAACAAAACTTATAAATTTGTGTTTATTATGATATATCACGAAATCAATTATGCATGTTAAAGTTTCTGGTCCTAAAATGTATTTAGGATATTTTGGTTAATTTATGGATTTTTATTGTTCATTTTATACTATAATGGCATTAAAATGTGATTTTATGATAAAAATGTCATTTTTGGACTAAAATTAGCTAAACTTCGTTTTTTTCAGTGGTTTTTTTTATATGTTTTCACATTTATTATCTTTTGATGACCTGTAAATGTTTATAATTTTATGAGTTCTTGTGCTCGAAATATGGATTTTTCATGATAAAAATTGAATTTAAATAAAAAATATGTTAATATGAGTAATATTTCGAATATGGTCATAGAAATTTAGTATGTTGTCACATACAATTTTACAAGATGTGTGTAAAATAATTGGCTAGAATGAATTTTTTATGCATGATTTATGGATTTTTGATGAAAAATAACATAAATAGTGACTTTAATTAGTGAAAAATTGCTAAAACATACTTCATGACTAAGGAAAAACGTCACATGTTGCATTTTATCACCTATTTCAGATCTAAAAGTGAAAAGTGAATTAAAATAATTTTTCTCATTTTTAATGATAATATTTGATAAATCCGATAAACCGCAACATTGTTTTTCTCGATAAATTTCGAAATTTTTAACCTAAGGTTTTTGATTATTATTAGTGTCATGGTATTTTTCCAGAATGTTCATGAGTTTAAATTTCAAATTTTGAATTTATTTGAAATTTTTATGATTTATTTGAAGTTTATGGCATTATATTGAAATTTTAAGTCCTTTTATGAACAATATTAAGAAATATAAGTTAATTATTGTCAATATGTTAGTGGAGACTAATTTTAAGTCCTAAGATAGTTAGGGTAATTAACTAATACATAAATAAAATTTTATGTAATTATTGTGATTTTAAAAGGTTGAATCACGCAAATCCGTAAAAACCGATTAATATACAATATTGGCTCCTTAAAGGCGATTTAGCATAAAATTGGGCATGGTCATACATATTATAATGCTGAATTTTATTTATGATTGTCATAATTTTATTTTATGTAATTTTCAAATTATGTAATTTTATTTAGTATGGCCTTAGTTCTTTAATTGATATTACCCGAAATGTATTGGAATATCGATTCGGTTGTAATTTATTGTGATCTCGTATCACCTTTTGTAACTTAATAGATTTATCTTTATTTTAATTATATATGTATAATTGGAAATTATGTAATTTGTTATGTAATTTATTTATTCCGGAGATCCTTGAAGACGGTGCCACTTAAGAAAGCGATCCATTAAAGACGGTGTTACCTCGAGATGCGTGCCAAAATCGAAGTTCAAGGGACCAATGGAGTTGGTTTCCGAATATGTAATAGTTTATTATATTTACTATTTTTCGGAAGGCCATGCTAGGAATTTATTTATGTTTTGCATTTTATTTATATGTTGCATGCATCGCTAAATCGCCATAACTAAAACATGCATTATCATTTAATCGAGTATTTCGACCGTGTCAATTACAATTATCGTAGTTCACCGCTTTAGTTCACTTAAAACGTGATAGATAATAAATTGACATGACCTCTCGCTAAAATAAACAATTGAGACATAGCCTTACCAAAAAGTAGAAACCATGAAAACCTATTTCATGAGGGAGTGCGCTCGGCCCTACCGGGGTACAAACATTGTTACGTAGGGGAAGTGGGTGATAAATGTCTATCCAACGAATTCATGTTGATAAAGGATGAATCGGCCCTACCGTGCCCAAGTTGATGTGGATTTGGATCATGGACACATTTATTCGAAATTTGGATTGAGCTCAACGGAAGTATTCGTGACCGTAGTCGCATGTGTTCCGGGCTAAAGTTAAATATTAATGTAATTTTATCGACCAAGAGTTCTAAAAGTAGAATTGATTAAAGAGTTAATCCACCGAGTTATATTGATAAGGGATGAATCGGCCCTACCGTGCCCAAGTTAATATGAATTTGGATCTTGGAATCATTTATAATAGTTGGGTAGAGGTCACTATATAAATGCTTTACTTGTTAAATTATTTACATGTATTATTATAACGACAAATGTTTTTGTTTTCCACTATTCTGTTATCATATTGTTCTATTTCTTTACCACAATTCATATACGATATCATTTCGATTTTTATTCAAATCTCCATTAAAACATCGTAACTAAAGACAAAATTTGAATTTTTATTCTAAAAACCTCGTATTATCCATTGTAAGGATCTCTTGTGAAGCGTGTAGATGAAAGTTATTCGTGATAAAAAGAGTTTTTGATTCTTGACTAACATATCTACTTACAATGAATTGTTTCTCATATGCTTAATTGAGTTAAGTACTTTGAAACGTTACATCATTTTGGTAACTAGATTTGTTTGAAATCAAAATTGACCAAAATACCGCAACCACTTCAATGAATGTTTTAAGACTAAACAAACGAATGAAGAGTAGTCTTCATGAATTTCAATTTTGCTTCTCTTAGCAAAGACTCATTGAAATAAGTGGGAGCATTCTCTTAAACCGTAAAGAAAGGGATAAGGTTCAAAGAAGTAAAATTAGAATGGAATTGATACAAGGTTATGTTAAAAGTAAAGTTATTGAGAATAACGAAACTAAACCTATCAATCCCGACCGATAAAGTTTTCACTGTCTTAAATGTTGGACACTAGAAAGGAAACTACCCCAAATTATTGAAGAATCAACAAGTTAGTTGTGGGACATCTAATGGAACTTTCTTCTTTAAATGTTTATTTGATTAACATAAATTTTACTAGTACTACTTCGTCAATATTAGAAACCAGTGGAGGTTTTCATCATTGTATTCGATACATAAGATGATTATAATATGACGACTAGCATCAAATAATGTCGTGAGAGAAAGTCATTGTGTACTCAATCTAGTTTAGGGTTTATAGTTGTACTTAATTATGACTATTATGTGCATAAACTCTAAATAAGAATATAAACTTGCTAAGATACAAAAGAGGTTTCACTTTTGTGACCCTATACACCGTGGTTTGATGTATGGCTAGCCCATTATCAAGGTGAATATATTCTAAACCAAACTAGAATGATATATCATGTAGAAGATGCAAGACTCAAATTGGTATCCCAAGATTAAACCTTAAATTCTAGAATGATGAACGCAAAGAGTTATCGAGTACTCTTGAAACCATTAGATCTTATGGTATATGCGTATCTTGTATTCAAAGCAAGATGTCTCGTGCCTTTTGGTTGAAAAGGAGATCGAGGTTGTAAATCATTGATCCAAAATAGGTTGATCATTTTCTTTTACCAACAATTTAAGTTGACGTTAATATGTTCACTTAATAAGGTAAATAGAGACATCTTTGAAGAAGTTCAAAGAGTTCAAAGAATCACGATCTAGTCGTGATGGGATTATCGAAGTGAAGACTTTGATATAAGCCAAATGAAATGTGATATAGTATCACAAGTTAATCTCTGTTAACAAACATTATGGGATAATGTGTGGTTGGATAAGAATTTAAACGCTATTCAATATGGTTTGGACTTCAATCAAGTTACTTTGAGTTACTTGATCCTTTTGGGGATTTTATCATTTTGTCTAAATTATTTTTCCAACTAAATCTAAAAAGAATCATATGAGATATGAAATGGTAGGGTACCATATTTGTAATCTTACACAAGAAACAAATGCTCATTTTACCCTTTCAATTATCACGAGTACAACGCGTTTGTGGCTGGTGAAGCTGTCTTCCTAAAATACAAGTTTATTTCTAGAAGACAGAGTGGGAGAAAATATTCAAGAGCCACAAATTGTATTGTGTCACAGAATGTTATGTCGCAAGAAACTAGTCTTTCTTGGCTGCATGAGACGTTTTGTGGAAAACATTGTTTCTTCAAAACCTAGGAGGTTAAAGTCATCAATTGTTGAAGATGATGAATTAGTGTTACTTTTAGAAAGTAATAGCTTGTAACTTACAAAGAAATTGTTTGATTCAAGTTGATTACTTCTGGAAAGTAATGAACATATGACTTACATGAGAGTGTTTAAGTCACAACTCAATACAAGGCTTCGAGCCATGAAAATCCGAAATAAATTCCAAGTGGAATTGTTGGATATCAAAGAGAGATATCAAAGCTTGATTGGTGGCAAAGGTTTTTGCACTAAGTTGAAATGCTTAAGTCTATTTGGATCTTCTTAGGGATTGTGTTTCATTATGATGATATACATATAGCAAGTGAATCTAAAACCCACTTCTTCAATCAGAAGGAATGTATTCAATACATGTCTTGAGTTTTGTAGATTCTTGCAATCCTAAGATAATTTGAAACTTAAGAGAGGGTCTTAAGTAGGACATCAATGAGTGGAAATCAATGATTTGATCATGGTATTAAATTTTTCCCGATAAGTCGAGAAGTTGTGTTTATACATGAAGTTTAGTGGGAGTTACGAAAATTTTTAGTAGTCCTATATGTGGATGACATATTGATCATTGCGAATGATTTAAGACTTTGGAGAAATATAGTACATCTTTAATATCCGGATTTATGGAGATAAATCTACATAATATTAATGTCAAATAAGGAGTCTTATGTTGATAAGATTCATGACTAGTTCAATCAAGTTTAACATATTTGATTGATTCCATTTGCTTCCGCTACCGAATCAATTTAATAGGAAGTGATGTATAACACTTCATATACTTTGAGTATGATGAATTGTTTCAAATCGAATTTAAGTAATAGTTACCAAGTAAGCCACAAAGATTACACTTAAGTGCTTGCAGAAGCATTAAGGATGTAATGCAAAGTGTTTTTGATGCAATTTTGTGTAAGAGTGTTACACAAATGACAATTGACAATTGAGATTGCGCATGAATTCCGACAAAACCAAAATCAAAATACATTAGTATGGTTAAGATACCATTGTGGCTATGTTATCTAAGAAATATATTTTCTAGAATCGTTCTACGCAATAAAGAACAATGAGAAATATTTACAACGGAAATTGAGTACACTTGGAATCATGAGATGTGCAAGAAGGATAAGTCCCGCACACTGTGAAAACAGTGGGAGCTATTCTAAGGCTAGAGGGCCTATGTCTTGATTGGATCTCGACACGTGCTCAAAAAATTTGTAATGCAAATGTATACATTACAAAGGAAAACGAGTATGTAGTAAGGTTGAGTTAGGTACAAGAAGTTGATAAAACCTACTAACCAAAGCCTTTTCATAGGCTTAACATGATGAGCCATGTCATTTCAATTGGATTGAGATTTATAACTACATAAAAGATCAAATTAGATTATAGAATATGAAATGGTAATCAAGCATTGACTATTCATATGTGATAATCACATTTGTCGTTCGAGTTTTTAAATCTAAAAACTCCTTTCATACTTTGTTACATCCAAACGGGTTGTAAAGACAATTGAACCCCGTTAAAGTGAACTCGGATTAACATAATATTCTCCCATAGTCACTTGTATGAGGTGACGTCTCGAAGTGACTAGAGTGTGATGCGATTGATAGCAAGTTCAAGTGTCATACAGTCATGTGAGATGACTAGCCGATCACATAGGCAGACTGTTAGGAACACTTTGTCGGGCCTTATGACCGCTTATAGAGTTCTGGCAAATTTATATAGCCTGGTTGTGGCAAGAGCTACTATAGTATTCTAATGAGTCGATTCTTTTGACTAAAGACTGTTCGCCTAAGGTGGCACAGTTTCAGATTAACTTTGATTTGTGTTACTACGACCTTCGTAAATGGGGTCAAATGGGCATATTTTGGGTTATGATGGTTGTGGCTAGTCGAAGGGAATAGTGCGATAGGAACTGTCCACCGCCTTATCAGGGTTAAAACAATATCTCAGGGCCACTCGAGGAGTAATGAACTGGAAATGCGTGGCCACACTCGGAAGGTTTCTATGGTAGAAAATTCTGGCCAATCAGTTATTCTCCAGATCGAGGAAACCACTCTCGATATGATCACTTGCAAGTACGACCCGGAAGACACCTTGCATTGAGTGGGAGATAGTAATAGGACAAGAGAATTGGTGACGCACACTTGTCGAGGACAAGTGGGAGATTGTTGGAACATGTGTCCTCCGACAATAATGCGATCACAACTGTCGATCATGATGATCACACGTTTAAATCTCATTTTAAGAATACGTGTGGGATGTAATATTTTACTGTCAACTGGTCCACACATATCGGTAATGATTCGCTGACTAGAGTTTGACATTACTGTCGTGCGACGAGGGTGATCAGTTGATCCCCTTAGGTCATACCTATAGGGAAATACTCTTAATTGATTATTTAATTAATCGTATGCCGATACGAGTTAATTAAATTGCTTAAAATTGACGGATGATCTTGTGAGTAAAATTAACGTGTCTTACTGTAATTCGATTATATTAGATACGGTCTAAGTAATTAAATTGTTTTATTACTTGGATAAAATTATTGTTTACGAAACAATTGAAATAGAAATTGAATGAATAATTTATTATAAATACAAGACGTTGTAATTTATAATTTGATAAACCGTTTTGGCACAAGTAATTACGAATTACAAGTCGATTTTGTATATGATATATTTTATGAGTATGTTGATTTTTAATATGTTAAAAATACATTACAATTTCACATGTCAAGTAACATGTCACATTTGTCACAATTGACAAATGACAAAATAAAATGGACTACCCATTTTATTAAGAGTGCCGAAAATAGGAGGGTGTATTAGGTTTATATTGTGTTTCTATATTTTTAGTGGAAAACACAATTATATCCTAGTCTCCTAGCCTTGCATGCCTAGTTGTTTCTTGGGAAGAAAATTGGCCTCATGGATTGGCCACCTTCCCTACTCCAACCGGTTTTGCCATAGTAAAAGGATAGAGTTTTTTCATCTATCATTTTATTATTCATTCATCACACAAATATTTTTCTAGTGAAAGAAAAATTAACTCTCCATCTTGTGAAGAATCTTAGAGAAAAATAAAGCCTCACAAAATCTTTCCTCTTGAACCGATTTTTTCAAGAACACAAAATTTATTTTTGTGTCATATTTTAAGTAAGACTAATCCTAATACTAGATCATATTATTTTAGTCTTTAAGAGTATTCCTTGGGTATTCACTTTTGGGAGAGATTCTATACTTCAATCTTTGTTCATCCATTATTTTGAATGCTCGAGAACTAATAAGAAGGAGATCTTGTTGGTGCCCATAAAGCCGAAATTACATAGTAAGGAACATGATTTCTTCTTTACTTTTATTTATGTTTGCATGCATAAGATTTGTAATTATTTTATGACTAAATAATTTCTCACATATATGGATATGTTAAAAATGAGATATAGATTTCTAACACATTTGTCCCCGGAAGGGGGCACCCTTCTTGGGCTTAGAGGAGCTAGCTTCAAAAGCTTTTCCTTTGTTCTTGTAAGGAATTTGCTTCATTCCCTTGTGACCACCTTTCATGAAATTCCCCTTGCTCTTATAATTAATGTTGAGCACATCCTTGGTGGTGCTAGCATTTAGCCCCATGTCCCTCTCGGCTTGCAAAAGCATTTTGTGCAATTCATCAAGGGACACTTTCAAGTTTTGCATATTAAAATTCACCCTGAATCGAACATATGCCTTAACCTTGTTTACGGAATGAAGAATTCGATCAATGATGAGTTCTTCGGGAATCTCTACCTTTTGCATCTTTAAGGTCTCAACATGCTCCATCAACTTGAGCACATAAGGGCTAACATTTTGGCCCTCCTTAATGTTGAGATCAAAGAATGCGGAAGCCGCTTCATATTGAATGATCCTCGGAGCTTGTGAAAACTTGGTCACAAGCTTCGTATAGATCTCATAGGCGGTGCTAATCTTAATAGCACTCCTTTGGAATTCGGCCTCCATAGAGAAGATCAACACATTTTTGATCGCGGCCGACTCCTTTTGGTAAGTCTCATAGGCTTGCCTAGCGGCAGGGGTAGACCTTGCATTAGGTGCGGCGGGAGAGGCCTCGGTAAGGTAACGAATCTTATCGTCACCCTCCACGGCCAAGCAAAGTTGTGCGTCCCAATCGGCAAAATTGGACCCATTCTTTTCTAATTTACAACGATCCATGAAAGATCGGAGCCATGAAACATTGGTGAGAGTGTTCGAGCTAGTGGTGGCGTTGGAATTTGGAGTTGCCATTGCAATTGAGAAAACAAATTTGACTACAAAATCAAAAGTGAAGGATTTAATAAACATCTATCGTTTTAATAATACTTGTAAACATTTTAAACAAGTTTTAAGCATTCATATAGTGACCTCTACCCAAATATTACAAATGATCCCGAGATCCAAATTCATATCAATTCGGGAACGGTGAGCCGATTCATCCCTTATTAATATAACTCGGTGGATTAACTCTTTAATCGATTCTACTTCTAGAACTCTCCGTCGATAAAATTACTCTAATATTTATCTTTAGCCCGGAACACATGCGACTACGGTCACGAATACTTCCGTTGATCTCAATCCAAATTTCGATGTAATAACATTTTACTACCCACTTACCCAACGTAATAAGTTTAGCACCTCGGTGAGCCGAGCCTACTTCCTTATGAAATTGGGATTCATGGTTTCTACTATTTGGTAAGGCTAATTCTCAATTATTATTTAGTGAGAGGTCTTGTCAATTTATTATCTATCACGTTTTAAGTGAACTAAAGCAATGAACTACGATAATTATAATTGACACGGCCGATGACTCGATTAAAAAGATATGCATGTGTAGTTATGGCGGTTTGGCTATGCATGCAAACATATAAAACAAATGCAAAACAAAAACATGATAAAATCCTAGTATGGCCTTCCTAAAAATAGTAAATCAAATAAACTATTTAAAAATTCGGAAACCAACTCCTTTGGTCCCTTGAACTTCATATGGAACGCACTTCTAGGAAACACCATCTTTGATGGACCGCCTCCTCGAATGGCACCGTCTTCAAGGAACTCCGGAATAGATAAATTACAAAGCTTTTCTACTTTATACAATATAAAAAGAAAAACAAAACTAAATAAAATAAAAGTGATACGAGATCACATTAATTACAACCAAATCGATATCCCTATTCATTTCGTGAAATACCAATTAAAAACTAAGGCCATACTAAGTACAAATTACATAATTCAAAAATTATATAAAATAAAATATGACAATCATACTAAAATGCAGCATTAAAATATGTATAAAACATGCCATGCCATGTTATGTGCCAAATCGCCCTATTTAAGCTAATATCATATATATGGTCCGATTTTATGGATTATTGTGACAATTAACCTATTAAAAGCACAAAATATTACAAAAATCACATCTATGTCCAAGTTAATTACCCTAACCTCTTAGGACTCAAAATTTAGTCTTCACTAAACATTTGAGAATAATTCAACTTGATATTATACAATTGCTCTTTAATCACTATTATTCATAATAATAAGGAAATAATTCCCAAAAAGTCATAAAAATTCGAGAAAAAAAATCAAAATCATAATTTTGTATATTCTGAAAAATTCCCAACATCCCAAAATTTTAATAAAATTTTCCCTTTAGTTTATTTTAATTTATTTCACAAATAAATCGTATAAAACATAATTTTAACCCTTTACTTCAAAATTAAACATAAAAATATGTAATAAATCAAAATTAAAATTTTGAATATTTTTAACAAGTTTATAGAACCTGGAATTGACGAATTTTATGCCCAAAAGTCAAATTTTCATTTTTAATGACTATTAAAGTTGCTATTTATCAACTTATATCCCATAAAAATTAATAATTATTAAAATCATACGAAAATTAACATGCAACTTTAGATCTGAAGTTCATATCATTTATACAGCATTGGGAAAAATTTTCATGCCATAAAATTTATTTTAGCTATTTTTGCCAAAATAGTCACTATTTATTCGATTTTTACATCTAAAAATCATAAATCATGCAAAATTAAATCATTTGATGTAAAAATTTACATACAGTTTTTAAATATTTCATGTGATAATATACTAAATTTTCATGGGCAGGAACAAAGTCTAACCATTTTTTAACATAAATACCTCTGTTTAATCGACTTTTAACATGTAAAAATCATAAATCATGCTACATAAAACCATTTTATATGAAATTTTACATACAACTTGTAAAATATGCATGTGAGGTCGTGTAAAACTTTCAACGTCAGAATCATAGTCTAACCATTTTTAGCATTTTAATTGTCATTTTACTCAAAAAAATGTGATAAAAATTCTAATAATCATTTTAAAGAGAAATAATTACCATAAGTCATCAAAATGACCTAAAATCAATTTAGGACCAGAATGTTTAACATGCAAAATTTTTGTGACATTTATCTTCATAAATCACAAAATTTAAGTTTTATATGTTAACATATTAACTCGAAAAAACAAAACCGATTAAGCATGCAACAACTCTTGCTCTGATACCAATTTTTAGATTCGTATATCTCTTATTAAACTCCTCTAATATCTAAGTGTTTATAAGTTTAAACATAAAACTTAAAGGAACTTATGCATGCATAACAATTTAAATAAAAGAGAATAAATTTGGTCTTTCTTACATGGAGGGCCGAAATTTGGTTTATACTAAATTGGTCTCCTACCAAGTTAGTCTTCTTAAGAATAATCCAAATGCCCTAAAAACTTAGATCTAATTGCAAGATCTACTCCTCAAGGATTGAACCAAGGAAATCCTTCTTAATACAAATGTTAATTTGGTTACTAGAAATTAATATTTGTGTCCTTAAAAATACTAATATTATTAGTATACTACTTCTAGTATTATTTAAATAATATTCTAATAATATTAGAGATTTATGTGAGAGTTTATTATTTTGTTCAACAACAAAAACTAGAGAGATAAGTTCTTATTCATGTAAGAAACTTATATGAATGAATGAATCATATTATAAGAGAAAAACTCCTGTACTTGATTAGGGTGGCCGGGTGGTTGGGAAGGGAAAAGTGCCCAATAACTTTGCTAGTTACTCTTCTCAAGAGTTTAGATTTGCATGCCGATCATTAGTAGGTAATCATGATGTTACCACTTTGTAACACCCCCATTTATTAAAGAGCATTTAGCTAGACATTCCCAAATAAATAGGACTGTTACCATCTCGGTTTCCCGAGGTAGTGAATAACAAAGTCCAACTCACCAAAGTACTTTAATAAAAAACTTTAATGATTACATATGTCTTACAATTTTTAATCAACTAGAACTTAATGTAAAAATAAATACCACTCGCAGCGGAAACTAAATAAGTGATATAACTACATTTGTGATCTAGACTCCTGCAGGTCCGAAAGCTCACACGCCCAAGCTCCCCATATCCAGCTAACTCAAAACCTGCTATTTAAATCTGCTCCCCATTTAACCGGAAATATTAAATGGTTCACCACAGGATGCCATCAATTAAAGTAGGCATCAATTTTATTTTGACACAGAAGCAAACACGTCAACCAATGGTTGAGTAGGAATAACCAACAACAAGTCAAAGTAAAATGATAGGATATATAATACAAATACGACTGAGCTCATCACCCGAAACACCCATTCATCCCGCCAATCCCTCGCCCGGGGTATTCATCATTCCAACCGAAGTTGAAGTATTCACCATCCCAACCAAAGTTGAGGTATTCACCATCCCAACCGAAGTTGAGGTATTCATCATCCTAACCGAAGTTGAGGTATTCATCATCCCAACCAAAGTTGAGGTATTCATTTATACACCATGCCAATTATAAAACCATCTCAGATACGAGCTGAGGTATCCAATGCAAACGAAATTCCAATATAAATAATCAATAATAAACAATCCAATGATATATAATCCACATCCATTAATCCATCCAATCTCACAATACTTTTATAAATTCCACAAACCAACAAAGACAAGACGAGTTGAGTAGTTATCCTACCTCGAAAGCAAGCATTCCAATTACGCAATCCAATTAGTAGAAATCCAATATAAGCTTCTCAACAATACCGTCACCTAATCATAAAATATTATAATTCAATTATTTATTTATTATTACTTTTCATTTTTAATTATAAATTATATTCATTATTCAAATTGATTACTTATTATTATTATTAATTATTAAAGGTTACGATATTAAAAACCCGCTTACAAAATAAACCCGAGTCACCCAAGTCAAAACCCGTCACAAAAAAATAAGTCAACCTATAACTAATACCCATAAACAAAACTCCACAAACACCCAAGTATCCCTGTGAAAACCCACGACACAAACCACACACAACCCGTCGAAACCGTGTTCAACACCCCCCCCCCCCATAAACACGCCCAAAAACGCAACCACAAGCCACCACGACCACCACCTAGTTCTGCCACCTCCTAGCCCACACCACGACAAGCACCCACGACCACAACCACCAGCCAACCCGCTACCAACAGCCCACAAACACCCTGCCCTAACAACCCTCTTCAAACCGTCACAACCAACACCACTCCCTCACTCACCATCTTACACCATCACCACGACCACTACAGCCACTCCCACACCCAACGGCCACCACTATTGTCATCCCTGGTCTATGATGGTTCGAATGGTACCCTCCATGCCCACTCACAATCAGAAACACGGCAATAGTGCGCGTCTAAAAACAGCCACGTCAAATCCTCTGTTTTCGTGTTTTCCGGTCACCACCCGCAAAAACCACCACCTGCCGCCACGCCAACAACAACAACATGGTCGACTACCTCCCCCCCCCCCATCACAACCCTACCATGCCCAGGTCAATACTCGGCCAATTAGGGGTTCAATTACCCACTACAAATACCCACGACCTAACCCGCAACACCCCATGACCAGCCACCTTTAGACGCCTGACACCGCCACCCTAGGCCATCCCTGACACCACCACTACACCCATTCCAACCCTTGCAACCCCACGAACCACCTCCCAAAGTTTGGTCTCATTCCGTCAAGGTTTGGGTCAGTTTCTAAGTATCTTAAGATCGTCTGACATTCAGCTGTATAAGAAAATAAAACGAGATTAAAAGTTGTTACCTATTAATTATCGCTTGCTAATTCCGTCTCCAAAAGCTCCTCCTCTTAATTTGTGATTTATTTCTCAGATTTAATAGGGTATTTATAGGGTAGGATTATAGAGAAAGCGAGGTCAATTAGGAAACTAAATAATTTACCTTATTCTAATTAGTATAGGAATTATCATTATTATAATTATCACTATATTATTATTATCACAATTATATTATTATTATTATTACATATATCATAGGTAGGATTCCCGTATTTTATCTTTACTAATTTATTATTGTCATAAATTATTATTAGTAATAATATTATTACTACCTTTCCATATTATATTATAATTATTTTCCGATGCAAATCCCGATTATACTCTAACCTTATTATACTAAATTTCAGTCCAATTACTTAATGTCACATGGTCCAATACTCAATTATTAGCTAAGCCCAATTCCCGACTTGTTTTACTTATTTTATTATTTAATTATCGTCTTATTTGTAATTCATTATTAGAAATGCCTTTAATTAATTATTAAATTACATAAACTATTCTCATAACTTATCATTAAGATACGGGGCATTACAGTCTTCCGCCCTTAAAATGAACTTCGTCCCGAAGTTCGCCCACAACTACTACCACAGCATACATAGACATTCTCATAACTAAGCATCATCCAACACAATTATGCAATTTACGATTATCACTCATGCCAATCTTATAACAAGGTATCACAATAATAACTTAAAACACTCGTAGTATTACATTCCTTCCCCCTAAAAATAAACTTCGTCCCCGAAGTTCGAAATAACAAACAATAGGAAAAACCAAATCCTTGGTGAAATGCCACAAAATCAAGAACGCACACCGTAACACAAATCAACTATTATTTCAAACACAATTCCAAGTAATGATTAAATGAATAACAAAATCATTAATTTTCTTTCAAATAGCAAACCACATCATATAGGATATTCGAACTTATCTTTACATAAACTCCAATTTATTACTTTAGCTATCAACAAATACATTACCAAGATAAATAATAATCTATAACAAAATACGCATAATTAATTAGTTAATCTTTTCTTAATAATTATATCTAACTTAAACATGGATGCAATTATAGCTAACAGATATATAGGCTTAGGGAAACATGTTCCGCATATCACTAGACATGTCAATCTACTTCACATAATTGACAACATAGTATCAAACTACAAAAGACAAGAAACAAGACTTACATTTTCTCAAGGCTAAGAAAACATGTTGTTACTTCTAAAAAAATCATAGATAAATAATAACGTAATTAATTCTCGAGAACTTATAATTTTTTAGAAAATATAGAGAGTTAATAAACCATGAGAAAAAGAATCAAGTGAAAAATTCAAAGGGTCAATTTATAATGCATTTTACAAGCTACTTGGTCGAAACAGAAATTTTACAGCAACTTGTCAGAAACTTAGGTCAAATTGTAAAAATCACTATAAATTGTCAAAATATTTTCTTACAACGTGGCTTACCAATTTAGAAACATACATGAGTCTATTAAACATTGGCGTTGGAATTATAACAAATAATTACGTAGTTTTTAAATGGCAAATTTTACAAAAATATGGCGCGAAAACATCACTGTACAGGAATATTTCGACTACTGTCCACTAAAATATTTATTTCTCCTAAACCGTATATTATTTGAACATGAGACCACTGGCATATGAAATTTAACTCATAAAGATATTACTCATAAAATGTGCGTACGATAATTTTAAACAGGTAGTAAATGGCAGCTAAAACAATCAAGGGAACGATTCCGGGAAATCAACCAAAATTACGTTCTTCACAATTTCACACAATTCCCTTAATACTTCACATGTTAATCATACTCACACCTTCCACATATATGCCAACATACTTCCTCATATCAACATACTTATAACAATGCTTGAAATAAATCATGTCACATCCCTTCACCGAAAAAGCAAAGTTATGCCCACGTAATCGCAAGCATTAATGAAACAACATTCAAACAAGGCAACAAAACTTTCAAAACAAAATAACCAATGTTCCTTTTAAATTACCCCAACTCTCAAGTATTCTCTCAAGGTTCCCGGTTTGAAACTGAGAGGGCAATGGTACGAATTAAGGCGCGCTTCTTAACCGCACTAAGAGGGGCTCCTAACAGTTTCTACCTGGGGTTCATTTTATTTAGACACATCCTAAGTTCATTATTATTCATTGGTTAGGCCTGAGGATCGTTTTGCTCTGATACCACTTTGTAACACCCCCATTTATTAAGGAGCCTTTAGCTAGACATTCCCAAATAAATAGGACTGTTACCATCTCGGTTTCCCGAGGTAGTGAATAACAAAGTCCAACTCACCAAAGTACTTTAATAAAAAACTTTAATGATTACATATGTCTTACAATTTTTAATCAACTAGAACTTAATGTAAAAATAAATACAACTCGCAGCGGAAATTAAATAAGTGATATAACTACATTTGTGATCTAGACTCCTGTAGGTCCGAAAGCTCACACGCGCAAGCTCCCCATATCCAGCTAACTCAAAACCTGCTATTTAAATCTGCTCCCCATGTAACCGGAAATATTAAATGGTTCACCACAGGATGCCATCAATTAAAGCAGGCATCAATTTTATTTTGACACAGAAGCAAACACGTCAACCAATGGTTGAGTAGGAATAACCAACAACAAGTCAAAGTAAAATGATAGGATATATAATACAAATACGACTGAGCTCATCACCCGAAACACCGATTCATCCCGCCAATCCCTGGCCCGGGGTATTCATCATTCCAACCGAAGTTGAAGTATTCACCATCCCAACCAAAGTTGAGATATTCACCATCCCAACCGAAGTTGAGGTATTCATCATCCCAACCGAAGTTGAGGTATTCATCATCCTAACCAAAGTTGAGGTATTCATTTATGCACCATGCCAATTATAAAACCATCTCAGACACGAGCTGAGGTATCCAATGCAAACGAAATTCCAATATAAATAATCAATAATAAACAATCCAATGATATATAATCCACATCCATTAATCCATCCAATCTCACAATACTTTTATAAATTCCACAAACCAACAAAGACAAGACGAGTTGAGTAGTTATCCTACCTCGAAAGCAAGCACTCCAATTACGCAATCCAATTAGTAGAAATCCAATATAAGCTTCTCAACAATACCGTCACCTAATCATAAAATATTATAATTCAATTATTTATTTATTATTACTTTTCATTTTTAATTATAAATTATATTCATTATTTAAATTGATTACTTATTATTATTATTATTAATTATTAAAGGTTACGATATTAAAAACCCGCTTACAAAATAAACCCGAGTCACCCAAGTCAAAACCCGTCAAAAACAAATAAGTCAACCCATAACTAATACCCATAAACAAAACTCCACAAACACCCAAGTATCCCTGTGAAAACCCACGACACAAACCACACACAACCCGTCGAAACCGTGTTCAACACCCCCCATAAACACGCCCAAAAATGCAACCACAAGCCACCATGACCACCACCTAGTTCTGCCACCTCCTAGCCCACACCACGACGAGCACCCACGACCAAAACCACCAGCCAACCCGCTACCAACAGCCCACAAACACCCTGCCCTAACAACCCTCTTCAAACCATCACAACCAACACCACTCCCTCACTCACCATCTTACACCATCACCACGACCACTACAGCCACTCCCACACCCAACGGCCACCACTATTGTCATCCCTGGTCTATGATGGTTCTAATGGTACCCTCCATGCCCACTCACAATCAGAAACACGGCTATAGTGCGCGTCTAAAAACAGCCGCGTCAAATCCTCTATTTTCGCGTTTTCCGGCCACCACCCGCAAAAACCACCACCTGCCGCCACGCCAACAACAACAACATGGTCGACTACCTCCCCCCATCACAACCATACCATGCCCAGGTCAATACTCGGCCAATTAGGGGTTCAATTACCCACTACAAATACCCACGACCTAACCCGCAACACCTCCTGACCAGCCACCTTTAGCCGCCTGACACCGCCACCCTAGGCCATCCCTGACACCACCACTACACCCATTCCAACCCTTGCAACCCCATGAACCACCTCCCAAAGTTTGGTCTCATTCCGTCAAGGTTTGGGTCAGTTTCTAAGTATCATAAGATCGTCTGACATTCAGCTGTATAAGAAAATAAAACGAGATTAAAAGTTGTTACCTATTAATTATCGCTTGCTAATTTCGTCTCCAAAAGCTCCTCCTCTTAATTTGTGATTTATTTCTCAGATTTAATAGGGTATTTATAGGGTAGGATTATAGAGAAAGCGAGGTCAATTAGGAAACTAAATAATTTACGTTATTCTAATTAGTATAGGAATTATCATTATTATAATTATCACTATATTATTATTATCACAATTATATTATTATTATTGCATATATCATAGGTAGGATTCCTGTATTTTATCTTTTACTAATTTATTATTGTCATAAATTATTATTAGTAATAATATTATTACTACCTTTCCATATTATATTATAATTATTTTCCGATGCAAATCCCGATTATACTCTAACCTTATTATACTAAATTTCAGTCCAATTACTTAATGTCACTTGGTCCAATACTAAATTATTAGCTAAGCCCAATTCCCGACTTGTTTTACTTATTTTATTATTTAATTATCGTCTTATTTGTAATTCATTATTAGAAATGCCTTTAATTAATTATTAAATTACATAAACTATTCTCATAACTTATCATTAAGATACGGGGCATTACAGTTACCCACTAATTAAAATAACAAAACACAAATCCTCCTTCCTCTCCCATTTTACAATGTTCATGTGTGTAATATGGATCCATTTTAACTTTGTCAATTTGTTAATTTGTATTGTGTGACAAATTGGACATGTTACTAGACATGTAGTTTGAATAATGCATTTTTAACAAATTAAAAATCATTATATATAAATGAAATATATCACATACAAAAATTAACTAGTAATTCACAATTACAATTACTTAAAAAGGGCCATAGAATTATAAATCACAACTACTTGTATTTATAATAAGGAATTCATTCTTTCATCAATTGTTACATAAACAATAATAACCTAAGTAATAAAACAATTTAATTACTTAGTACGAATCTTATTTAATCGAATTATAATAAGATACGTATTATAACTCACAAAACCATTCGTTCAAATTTAAGGAACTAATTAACTTGTATCGTCATACAATTAATTAATTAGTCAATTAAGAATGTTTCCCTAGAGGTATGACCTTAAGGGATCAACTAATCACCACCGTCACACGACAGTAATGTCAAACTCTAGTCAGCCAATCATTACCGATTAATGTGGATCAGTTGACGATAAAATGTTACTTTCCCTTTAGTATTCTTAATATGAGAGTTAAACATGTGATCGCATTATTATCAAGGACACATACTCCAACAAAATGGTCAAGAGCCTCAACCTTGGAAGATATGGCAAATTTCCGCAATGATGAAGTCATCGGCTTGAAGTATAGGAAGGCGGCCAAGGGAAATCGTGCCTACCTTGTAGACGTTGGCGATAATGTGAGCCCGGATGTGATGAGGCCAACGAAGAAGAGGAGCTTGGGTCCCAAGTAGGCGGTGAGCTACGTGTGGGCTCGGCTTGGGCCGAGCATAAGGTCGTGTAAGAGCCCGGGTGTCGTTGCCGTTGTTGATCCGTTCCGAGGAGAAGCCAATGTTAGGCGAGCTAGCAAGAAGAACAAGGGGAAGATGCATCCCGAAGGCAAAGGCAATGGTAGAATGGAAGAGTGAAGACCTCCATTACCCGCTTTATTACTATATCGTATTAGCATTTGTGTGCGTTTTTATTATGTTGTACTAGGTAGTATCCCGCGCTTCGCGCGGCCTGTTTTAAAATGTAATTATTATAATTGAAGAAAAATAACATAATTTATATATGACCTTTAATATTTTTACTTATAAATAAAAATAAATTAATTTTTCCCAAATTTAATTTTTTTTAGGTTTAACTTCAATGTTTTAAAAATAAAATACATACAATTTTAATTATAACTAATAAGTGATAATTAATTATGCATGATCAACATTTTATAAACTATTTTGTGACTGATCAAATATCATATTAATTAAGTAATGTTTATTCAAATAACGCAACAATCAACATTAAGCTTTCAAATTGTATCATTTCACGATGCGTTTCCAAATCAATTAATGTTTGTTCAAAATGATGTGAATATAATTTTATGTAATTTTTATTTTTTTATGTATAACGTGTGATATTTATCTATTAAACATATAGAGTTCAAACTTAACTTATTCAAATGTTTTGATTGTGTCTTGCACGTGTTATGTGTCAAATATATCTATAAGAATTGAACCTTTTGTATTTTTAAACAACTATATATAAATGATGTTTAAGAGTTTACCTATAAATAAAATAGGTTAAACATTCTCAAATAATATTTTTTGGGGTTTAATTTATTTAAAATATAACATATAACATATTTAACTAAAAGTAATACTTAGCTAGTCATAATCATTATTTATACTTCAAGTATACATATTTTAATTGAAGATATTAAAGAAAAATATAATGTTTTTTCTACTTTATCATGTCGTTTATAATACTATATTATTTAATAATCATTACTTTTATTTTGATTATTCAAATGCACTAGCGATCACTGTGTACATACATACTCGTACACATACTCGTTATCGCACTATTTAATCTTATCAAAATCTCATATGTATTCAATTTTTCGCAATATAATTTTTTTCATTCCCACATAAAAACTTATCTCTTAGTACTTTTCTTTAAGTTATGTTTTAATAAATAAAATTACTCTTCCAATATATTTTTCTTAGGATTTAATGGTCTAAATTTTATAACTTTCTCAAAATGTCTTTTTACGTAAACATAAACATTATATGACATTCACTTTAATCATCTCTACAAATCAAAATATTTCAATAAATATAATGAAAATTATACTCAATTTGAAGCATTTTTCGCAATGAACCTAATTATTTACATTTTAGAATTTTTATCAAAATATTCTTTTTAATAAATTTAGAATCAAATAACCGTAATTTTTAATGTAATTTTTTAATAAAATTTATCAAACTATAATTAATATTTTCCTGAGATTTATACAGCATTTATTATGTTTATATTTAATGTTCAGCTGTAATTAATATTGTATTTAAAGCAGGGTTGACACGTGGCGCATCCACAATGCTTCAACCCATATATATATATATATATATATATATATATATATATATATATATATATATACATACATAAGATTAGTTATATATTGTGTGATTGTGTGTGTTAGTTATGTATAATGTCTTAGTCGTGTAAAAAATCATATTTTACATATCACATATTTTAGTTTAAAGTTTTAGTCATAAAAACTTAAGGATCTTATGCATGCAAAATAAAATACAAGAGTGAAGGAAAACCGGTTCCTTACGTTGGATATTTCGGCTATTAGGGCACTAGTAAGGTCTCTTATCTTACTTGGTTCTTGAGCTTTTCCAAATGGATGAACAAGATTCAATATAGAATCTCTCCTCAAGGATTGTACCAAGAAAACCTCTTTAATACAAATATTAATTTAATTACTAGAATTAATATTTGTTCCCTTAAAATTTTTACTAATATTATAAGTATGCTACCTCTAGTATTTTGGAATAATATTAGTGATTTAGTGAGTGTTTTAATTATTTGGTTCAACAACAAAACTAGAGAGAAGAACTAATTCAAATGAATGAATAATGTTGGAATAAATTAGTATAGTGTAAAAATGCACTACTTGAGTGCGAAGGGGAGGAGGCCACCGGTTTTTGGGTGGGTAGGGTGCCCAATAAATTGTTTAGTTGCTCTTCACAAGAGACTAGCCATAATAGTCTATAATTAGTAGGTAATGATGATGTTACCCACTAATTAAAATAATCAAGGCACAAAACTCCTTCCTTCTTCCATTTACACGGTCCATATGGTTAATATGGATCCCATTTTAACTTTGTCAATTTGTTAATTTGTATTGTGTGACATAAGATACGTATTTCCATTTAATTACTTAGAACGAATCTTATTTAATCAAATTACAATAAGATACGTATTATAACTCACAAAATCATTTGTTCAATTTTAAGGAATTAATTAACTTGTATCATCATACAATTAATTAATTAGTCAATTAAGAATGTTTCCCTAGAGGTATGACCTTAAGGGATCAACTGATCACCATCGTCACACGACAGTAATGTCAAACTCTAGTTAGCCAATCATTACCGATTAATGTGGATCAGTTGACAATAAAATGTTACATTCCCTTATGTATTCTTAATATAAGATTTAAACATGTGATCGCATTATTGTCGAGGACACATACTCCAACAATCTCCCACTTGTCCGTGACAAGTGTGCGTCATCAATTCTCTTGTCCTATTGTTATCTCCCACTCAATGCAAGGTGTCTTACAGGTCGTACTTGCATTTGATCATATCGTGAGTGGTTTTCTCGATCCGGAGAATAACTGTCTGACCGGAATTTATCTACCATAAATACCTTCCGAGCGTGGCGACGCATTTCCAGTTCATTGCTCCTCGAGTGGCCTTGAGATATTTGATAACCCTGACGGGGATGGACAATTCCTATTGCACTCTTCACTTCGATTAGTGTAACACCCCGACCCAAACCGGGTCGGGTGCGGTTACTTATGATAGCTCACCAAGCTGTGTACATGGCCCACAGATCAACACGGGTCCTTTATAGCGCATTTTGTCCTCACTCATGCGTATCCCGGGAACCTTCCCAGGAGGTCACCCATCCTAAGACTACTCTCAACCAAGCACGCTTAACTGTGGAGTTCTTTTGCATGGATGGCCATAAAAGAAAGTGCACTTTGTTGATATGAGTAGTACTTTCAATCCCTTTAAGCACTAGTCATTTAAGCATATCAATGGACCTCTTCAATTTTCATGGGGTGTTACAATTAGCCACAGCTCATCATGACCCAAAACATGCCCATTAGACCCTAATTACGAAGGTCGCCGAACATAAATCAAAGTCATTCTGAAACTGTGCCATCTTAGGCGAACAATTATTAGTCAAAGAATTGAGTCATAAGAATACCATAGTAGCTCTCGCCACGACCAGGCTATAAAAATTGTCAGAACTCTATAAGCGGTCATAAGTCTGACAGAGTGTCCCTCACAGTGTACCTATGTAATCGACTAGTCATCTCTTATGACTCTATGGCACTTGAACTTGCCATCAATTGCATCACACTCTAGTTGCTTTGAGATGTCACCTCATGTAAGTAACTTGGGACGAATAATATGTTGATCCAGTTCTCTTTAATGGGGTTCAATATTGTCCCAACAATCCCATTCGGATGTAACAAAGTATAAGATGAGTTAATAATAACTCAAATAATAAATGTGATTATCACACATGAGTAGTCAATACCATGTTGCTACTCCATATCTTATAATCATTAGTGCACTTATGCAGTTGCATGGCGCAATAAAAGTTTAGTTTGTGAACATATCATGTGTCCATGTGCCCAAACTTTCTGAATTTCGTTTTCCTTCAACTTCATGTTATCCCTTATAGCATGAATTTTACTAAGTACATGTCTAGACTTCATACCAGACATAGGTTCTTAAGCTTAAAAGAAGCTATTAGTGTTATCACATAACTTGTGATGTGGGTTTCGGTAGACAACACTACTTATAGTTGTTCACGTCCACCAGTTAATCACAACGCACTTAGGTTCATTTCATAGAAATTTGCAATGGATGACAATAGAATATTCTTTTCTAGTCTTGTACTCCTTATGTCAATAATCTGCCTTGGATTTTCGCAAATCCAGATGAGTTTGGAAACTTGAGTTTGTGTAACTTCTTAACACACAACTTATTTTTCTTCCAAACTATAGAACAGATCATTAGTTCTCCCAGAGAATTCATGACGGTTCTTTAAGGTTTACCAATAACTCTCATATGGGTTGACTTGTTATTGACTTATCAATCTCCAAGCATTTAATTTATCTAGGACATATGCATAATGGTATACATGATTGTACTAATGGCGGAAACATTAGTAATCATATTCATGTAGACAATAGTTCTTAGGTTCAAGTGAATAATCATAGCTCTATGATAATTCAAATTTCATCAATATGAACAACCTACATAACTGATTGTATTAAGAAGGATCATTATCATCATAAGATACCTATCTGAATGTCAATCCAACATCCCATGTTATAATAGATACACATAATGCCAAATATCATCCAGAATTGAAAACCTATGTGCACGTCATTTTTCAATGAGTAATAAGTTATGTGATTCGTGGAGGATGATCGCTCCCACTGAACTTCATGTCTAAACATGACAGTCATTTGCTCACACTCAAGTCCATGTGTACACATGTTTCTCCATGGAAACACAACATAATAGAATTTTCATTGCCTCTCTAAGTATTAATCAAAACCATGTATGTCATTCACATATCACTTTTAAAATACCCATTTAGGAAGTGGCGTTGATACTTTACTTACTTTCATAATGAATAGCAATGTTTTGAATCCTTAGCTTAGATAACAGTTAACTTAGTTCTGTAGACATCCACATGCCACTCTATGCAACTCTTAATTATAAACTTCTATTCACTTTGGATTGGTCTCAACAATCTCAAATAAATCCATTTAATTGCATAGATTTTAGTTTCATAGGGCTCTTAAGTAAAATGTCGAATTTTAAGATCTCTTGTAACTTCATAGATCATGATCTATATTTCAAAAGAACCCCTTCTTTTGGTGTCCTCATATAGTTTCCTTAAGAACATCTTCTTTTGGTCTCCTTGCGTAGTATCCATAAGAACATCTTCCTTTGGTCTTCTCGAGTAGTATCCTCAAGAACATCTTCTTTTAGTCTCCTCGCGTAGTACCTATAAGAGCATCTTATTTTGGTCTCCTCGCGTAGTACCTATAAGAACATCTTCTTTTGGTATCCTCGCGTAGTACCTACCTTCTCAAGGCTTGTGGCTAAAATTTCTCCCACTCTATCTTTAGAAAAATATCATATTTCTCCAAAGATAGCTTTTGAGCCACATATAACAATTGTTAAGGAGATAAATCAGATATTTATTAAATAGTGATTTATTCGAGACATTTTAAAGGGATAACTTAGACAAGTCGATTTGAGTTGGATAGGTGAATCAAATGATGTTGGTAATGTTCCCTTATATGAGTTAAACAGCTCAATCTTAATCTCATAATTGATCTTTCATGAGTAAATTGTGACTTTTAGTCACTATGACATAAGGAGAATCGAATTCATAACTTATGGACATATAATGACGCGATCATTATAATCATCTAAATAATCAATTTAAGTTGATAATCTTATGTTTCTAGATGCAAGTAATGTATGATGATAAATTTTAGAACAACCAATATGATAAAGTAAGTGACTTGGGTTGCAAACCAAGTCACCAAAATCCAAAATACAACCATTGGTTTAGGAAATAGCAAATTCCCAAGTCAAACGAGGAAATTGAAAATAGTTCTAAAATTCCAAAATATAACACAAAATAAAGACAAAATAAAGCCATTCTCCCTTTGATCTAGCAACATGGGCGGCTACATCTAGCTTACCTCAAGATCTCCTAGGCTTGCTTTTCTTTGCCCTTGTCCTTGCTCGGATGCTCTAATTACAATAAAAAGGGAATTTTAACAACTTGTATCACAATAGCAAAGTTGAGATCGAAACATAAAAAGATAGGGATAATTAAATTACCTACTGGAATAACTTTTCCAGCTTTGATGTCGCCTAGGTACTTAGGACAATTCCTCTTCCAATGCCCAATACCATTACAATAGTGGCATTTGTCCCCGGACGGGGCACCCTTCTTGGGCATAGAGGAGCTAGCTTCACAAGCTTTTCCCTTGTTCTTAAAGGGGATTGGCTTCTTACCCTTTGCGCCACCTTTCTTGAATTTTCCCTTGCTCTTTTGATTGATGATGAGCACATCCTTGGTGGTGCTAGCATTTAACCCCATATCCCTCTCGGCTTGCACAAGAATTTTGTGCAAATCATCGAGGGAAACTTTCAAGTTTTGCATATTAAAATTCACCCGGAATTGAACATATGCTTTAACCTTGTTCAAGGAATGAAGAATTCGATCAATGATGAGTGCTTCGGGAATGTCTACCTTTTGCATTTTCAACGTCTCAACATGTTCCATCAACTTGAGCACGTGAGGACTAACCTTTTGGCCCTTCTTAATTTCGAGATCGAAGAATGCGGATGCCACTTCATATTGAATGATCCTCGGAGCTTGTGAAAACATGGTCACAAGCTTCGTATAGATCTCATAAGCGGTGCTAATCTTTATAGCACTCCTTTGGAGTTCGGCCTCCATGGAAAAGATCAACACATTTTTTATCGCGGCCGACTCCTTTTGGTAAGTGTCATAGGCTTACCTAGCGGCGGGAGTAGACCTAGCGGTTGGTGCGGCTGGAGAGGCCTCGGTGAGGTAACGAATCTTATCGTCACCCTCCGCGGCTAAGCGGAGTTGGGCGTCCGAATCGGCGAAGTTTGACCCATTCTTTTCTAGTTTACAACGATCCATGATGGATCAGAGCCATGAAACATTGGTGAGAGTGTTCGAGTTAGTGGATGCGTTTGGAATTGGAGTTGCCATTGCAAATCAGAAAACAAATTTGACTACAAAATAAAGATGAAGGAATTAATAAACATCTATTGTTTTAACAATAATAATAATACTTGTTAATATTTTAAACAAGTTTTAAGCATTTATATAGTGACCTCTACTCAACTATTATAAATGATCCCGAGATCCAAATTCATATTAATTCGGGCACGGTGAGCCGATTCATCCCTTATCAATATAACTCGGTGGATTAACTCTTTAATCGATTCTATTTCTAGAACTCTCGGTGGATAAAATTACTCTAATATTTATCTTTAGCCCGGAACACATGCGAATACGGTCACGAATACTTCCGTTGAGCTCAATCCAAATTTCGATGTAATAAAATTTTATTACCCCATTTCGCCAACGTAACAAGGTTTGTATTACGGTGAAGCCGGCTTAACTCCCTTATGAAATTGGTAATTCATGGGTTCTACTATTTGGTAAGGCTATATCTTAATTATTGATTTAGTGAGACGTCATGTCAATTTATTATCTATCACGTTTTAAGTGAACTAAAGCGGTGAACTACGATAACTATAATTGACACGGTCGATGACTCGATTAAATAAAATGCATGTTTAGTTGTGGCGATTGAGCGATGCATGCAAACATATAAAGAAAATGCTAAGCAAAAAACAAAAAATTCCTAGTATGGCCTTCCTAAAATAGTAAATCTAATAAACTATTACAAATTCGGAAAACAACTCCTTTGGTCTCTTGAACATCGGTCTTGGCACGCAACCTAAGGCAATACCGTCTTGTCGAAACGCCTTTCTAAATGGCATCGTCTTCAAGTATCTCCGGAATTACAAGTAATATTTAAAATAAATTACATAATTCCCTATTATACATTTGTAATAAAATAAAAATAAATCTATTAAATTACAAAATGGTGATACGAGATCACAATAATTGCAACCGAATCGATATTCCCATTCATTTCGGGTAATACCTGATACCGTCGTTTTGTATCAAAATTAAATTTATAATTCCAAACTAAAACTATAGCTAGTGATAGAAAGGGTCGAACCACAGAGAGACCAGATCAATTCTATTTGCTTATTTTAGTCTACAACAGTAACAATTAAGGGGGGGGGGGGGTGAATTTGGTTGATTCTAATGACTAACTGCTTAAATAAGAATTTCAAGATAAAAGGAAGATCGGGAAATTCGGTTCACCATGGCAATGGTCAGGGCAATAAGGTAGCAGAAATCCTATAATACGGTCTCAGGGGGTATAAGCAAGCCTTTTGATCTATGCTCAAATTAACCTTGCGGTCTTCTAATTCCCCGAAATTTCTCAAAGCTTTCGCTCAAAGGAAATTCCAATCTAATGATAATTCTAATTACTAATCTTTCAATCTAGTAAAAAGGCTTATCAAAAGACAACAAGATCGATATGGAAGAATTCATGCTAACAAACAATCCTAATTTATGCCATGGCTCACCTCGTTCCCAATCAAAACAATTAGCTACGCATGACTAAAACTAAAACAATTGCTAAATTGATAACAAAGAACAAGATTGACATGATTGAATTTGAATAAAAGGCAAAAGACAAGAGATGAATTGCTGGAATTAAATCGGTAAAACAAGAATTGAAATAACAAGAATTAAAAGAAGAGGAAAATTGCATAAAACTTACTAATTGAAAAGATGAACAACGTAATCGAATTCGAGGTTTTCCATTCCCAAAACTAGATCTAAAAACTGAGTTCTTCAATAATGAAAAACATAACCTAATAATTGCTGCGTTCTACTGATAAAAAGATACCAAAAGTTAATTACAAGTTGGGCTTTTAAAAGTCTTAAACGAAAAATCAATATCAGCACGCAGACTGGTCGATCGACCGGTCAGCATGGTCGATCGACTGGTCTCCTCAGAACAGTAGCGTCTGTTGTACTTCAATGGTCGATCGACTAGTCAGCATGGTCGATCGACTGGACTGAGCTGTGCAAGGGCTTTTTTCTCTCTTCAAATCAGCTCTTCACCCCAATGCACGCGTCCTAAGGTGGATGAATCCGAACTCCCTTCTTCAAAGCTTCCCTGAAGTTGCCTCCGGAGGACGGTTTAGGCTTGAATTAGCTCACTTCCATTCATTCCTACAATAAATCATAGAAAATGCAAAGTAAACCGTTTCGGGAGAAATAGTGGCCTTAAGCCAACAATTATGCATGAAAATACGTGCCAAAACTGCAAATAAAGTGTATAGAATATGCACGTATTAAATCTCCCCAAACCAAACCTTGCTTGTCCCCAAGCAAGCACTATGACCCGTATAAAAACCAAATGGAAAGGAGTATATCTCAGAGCTAACTACAAGTCAATGCCAAACCGTTTAGTGCACATAGTCAACTACTGCAAAGCTCAAATCAAGTGAACAAACTTATGCATATCATGGAATTAAATCGGGCGTTCGACCTTGCAAGACTCATACATTCGGACTCTCCCTGGTCACTCTTCCCTCAGCAAAGCAAATGGTAAGAACATATGTAAAAGAGAGGGAAGAAAATACAGACTCTCACCTAGACTGCGACCGACAAAACATGTATGCTTGACTAGCATGAATAATGATTCTAGCTACCGTACATACGCATAACCACCGTCAAGGACTACTACATGCCGAACTATTGCAAGATTTGGATATGTGAGGCTAAGTGGGAAAGAAGGGAAAAACAAATATGGAAATGTGAAGGTAAGAAGCCAAGCTAGTACCTAACAAACCAACAAAAACCGCATCCCATTCCTTCAACTTAAAAAAAAAAAATAAACCATGCCTTTAAAGGACTAGGCGACACAAAATCCCAAAACGAACACCTTCATATCATGAAATAAGCACATGAGGTGTATTCTCAATTCAACCAAATTATTATTTTTTTTTTCAAATTTCCTATTATTCTTTCCTTTTTTTTTCAACTTCTGAGCTGGTGGTCGATCGACTAGTGAGGGCAGTCGATCGACCACCCTGTGCAATCCAGTGCTCTCTGCCTGGTAAACATCTTCTCTTTTTTTTTTCATTTTTTTTTTCTGACTTTTTTTTTTCTTTCTTTCTTTCTTGTTTCCAGGCTGAAACATCTCCTCCTCTTCTCAAAAATACTCGCTCCAACATTACAAAAGCAAACCAAAACAGCTTATAATTCGACAAATTCCTCTACTACTTCCTAGCTTGGCACAATGGTAGGCTAAGTATGGGATGTAGTTGAGGGCAACCGGCAGTTATGGCTTATAGTGGAGTTAATGGGGTAAAATGAAAAAGGGGAAGATGCAGTAGTTCTCAAAACATGCAATACCGACCACAAACCAATGTGTATAGGCAATAAGAAATCAAAACTCATACACGTGCAAAACATGAAATGAAGGGAGTACTACTCTCAATCCTAAATTAACCGGTCATGAATGTCACCAGTTATAGGCTCTATATCTCAGAAAGTATAAGTAGTTTGCCAAAAGTAATGAGTCAAGTCTAATTACCCGAAATGAATTCCATAACAAAATTTGAGAAATCACTTTTAATTCTTGCTAAGCAGCTATGAAAAGGCAAGGAATGGCATATTTGACTAATAGTGAAAAATCATCATTAATAACTCCAATCCGACTCAACTATATGCAAAAGTAAACGTGATATTTTTGATTTTTTTTTTTGAACTGAAAAACAAATGCAAACAGAAATGCACTAAACATGTGACGGAAATGCAATAAAAAACAAATGCAGATGCAAAACAAAAGGCATATGCAAATACCCTCCCCAAACCAAAACGCACAATGCCCTCATTGTGCTCAGCAGCAAATCATCAGCAGAAATAGGGAAGAATAAAAGCATAATAAAATAAAAACGAAGCTAATAAAGAAGGTTCGGAACTCACAAAAATCGACCTCCCCAAACCAGCCAAAAACGGGGAGGTCACCAGCATCTAATCTCCACCATCGTACTCCTCACCACTAGACTCTCCGGACCCCGAGTCGCTCTCCTCTTCCGCCTCAGTAGCAGCGGCAGTGGCTCTCCTGGAAGTGGACGCACCAGCAGTAGTAGTAGGAGGGGGTCTCCTGGCAGGCTGAGGGTAGCCGCCCACAGGGGGAACAAAGTAGGAAGGGTGAGTCCAAGCACCCTGTGGGAGCATCCCCTCCCCCCGGGCTAACTCTTCGTAGACTGGGTACAGGGCTAGAGCCGTGTCTAGCCTGTGCTGGTCAAAGCTCCTGCACAAATCACCCAGTACACGTGACATTGCCCTTTGGTCCATGACCGGAGGGACGACCAAAGGTGTGGGTGGTCGAAAAGTGGCCGGGTAGCCAGTGGGAGCAGGAGTAGAGGAAGAGGGTGCCTGCGAAGAGGAGGCATGAGCTCTCCTCGAGGTGGTAGTAGTAGCAGTGGCCGGCACGATAGGAAGCCTGTAACTAGGCAAGGGCGGCCGAGCTGCCCCCGAGACAGTAGTGAGGGGCAGGACAGGAGGGTACCCTGTGACTGGGATGGGGTCGCAGATGAAAGAATCAATCTTCCACCGTCTCCTACTATCGATCCACTTCACGGACCGCGCGTAGGAAAGGTCCATGAAGCATAGGTCAGGGTCTATAGGGTCCTCCTGTCGAGAGAAAAGTAAAACAAGACGGTTGGCGAGACGCGTTACCAACCCGCCACAAGCAATGGTGGCCAAGGTGCCCTCACTATGAACCGAAAGTGAGAGCGATCAAATAGGCAATGTTATATATACGGGCTACCCGACTGGTAATGTTCAGATAGCCCGCCAAAATAGACAGTTCAATAGAATTCACATTATTTGACTCTTTACGGCCAAAAATGGTATTACCCATTAGCCGTAGAAAATAACGAAGAGGGGGCAAATGGACGGAAGTGCCCGTCCTCTTAGGCCCGTAAAAGTCACTGATGCAAGACCACATGACTCGGTGAATATCAGAAGCTTCCGAGGTTCTGCCCTCGAAATAAAGACCCTAAAATCCAGAAAAATCGGCTAATGTCAAGGAGTAATTGACATTGAATAGCCGAAAAGAGATGCAAGCACTAGTCTTATTTTCCGCAAAAGAAGCTGAGTTAAAAGCATAAGCCGAAAACAACTCGAGGGTCAAAATGTAATACGTGAACTCAGCCATGTCCACTAGACCCATCATACCTGTCCCGTTTAGCAGGGACACAACCGACTCATAACTGCCTAATTTCTCCAAAGTAGGTTTATGAAGAAATCGGGTAGCTGTAACTTTCATTCTCGAAACAAAAAGAGAAAACTTAGCACGCTGAGTAGAATTAGCAAAGATAACCTGCGGATAGTCAGGTAGACTATCCGTGGTAGCCTCAATCATCAGTGGCGGTCCTCGTCGCCGTTTGGCAGCTCCTTGACTCGACTGCCCTTCAAACATGTGTTCCTTACCTTTTGACATTGTTGTTACCTGCAAAAGAATCTCCATTAGCAACAAAAATCCCTTAACATTGTCGAATTACGAAAATCCGAACAAAATCAGAATTTGAAATCCAAATTAGGGTTCGAAATTTGGGGAAAACGGCTTTAAACACATCCTTGTTGCTAATTAGGTTCGAAAATCAGAGGGGAAGGGTAGAACAAGCAATTAAAGCACAAAATGGCAAGAAAACAATCCCCAAAATCGATTTCCCCAAATTGATTTTTCCGTCTCAAAGGCACAATACTCGAAAATTTCGCATGAAACCGCAGTAAAAATCGAAAATAGAGCATGGAAAAAGGATTAGAGACATACCTTGAAGAAACTTGACGATGAAAGCAAGAAAAATCGAAAATAAGATGGGATTGCAGGTGAAAATCGCTAAAAGGGGGATGGAATTAAGGTTTGTTCTTGAGTTTCTGATTTAGAGGGAGTGTAAGAGTGAATGAATGAAAAAAGAAAGAAAACTCCCTTAATAGGTTGCATTCTGAACCCGCGCTATGGTCGATCGACCATCTGACCCGGTCGATCGACCAGTCTTCCATTTACACAGCTTCTGGACTTCCTGTGGTGGTCGATCGACTATATGACCCAGTCGATCGACCACTCCCCTATACACAGTAGCTTCTGCTTTCTCCACCTCAGTCGATCGACTAAATCTCTTAGTCGATCGACTGCCAACGCTGGCAATTAAACTTTAACTCGTCAAAAATTCATTTTGCCATCAAAAATTCCCGTCTTTCTCTCACAAACATCCAGTAAACCACCTATGCACTTTGCATAAAATAAATTCCTGCAAAAATTATCAAAGGCGCTCATATTTTCCAAACCAAGAAATTGCAAATTAAAAGAAATTAAAAAAAAAACAGAAAACTCAAAATGCAAATTGAAAGAAATAACGAAATAAAATTCCTAATTACAATTAATTACAACCCGAGTTGCCTCCCGGTTAGCGCTGGTTTAAGAGGTCCCGCACGACCTTTTTACCTCACTTTGCATCATCCGATAACGGGTCGAAGTACAATACCTCGACTTTCCCAACATATGCATCTGATCCGTGATAATGCTTCACATATTGGCCATTAACCTTGAACCTTTCTCCAGTAGAGGTCTCCAATTCAACTGATCCGAACTTTGTGACCGCTGTGACCGTGTAAGGGCCAGTCCACCTGGATTTCAGCTTACCAGGAAATAGACGGATACGAGCGTTAAAAAGAAGTACCTTATCGCCAATATTGAATTCGCGCTTGATGATTCTCTTGTCGTGCCAGCGCTTTGTTTTCTCTTTGTAGATCCTTGCATTGTCATAGGCCAGTAGCCTAAATTCCTCTAGCTCATTCAGATGTGTCATGCGTTTCTCACGAGAGAGGTTAGGATCCAAATTCAAGTCACATATAGCCCACCAAGACTTACGCTCTAACTCAACAGGCAAATGACATGTCTTACCATAAATCAATCGGTATGGTGACATCCCGATTGGCGTCTTAAACGCAGTTCTATAAGCCCATAAGACATCATCTAACTTAAGACTCCAATCTTTCCGTGATTTAGAAACAACTTTAGCTAAGACTTCTTTCAATTCTCTGTTAGAAACCTCAACCTGACCACTAGTTTGGGGATGATACCCCAAACCTCTACGATGTTAGACACCGAATTTAGTCAATAAAGCACTAAGTTGTTTCTCTTTAAAATGCAATCCCCCATCGCTAATGACAACCCGAGGGACACCAAAACGAGGGAAAATAATCTTTTTAAACAGTTTAATCACGGCTTTTGCATCGCAATGGGTAGTAGCAATAGCTTCCACCCATTTGGATACATAATCTACAGCTACGAGGATATATTTATTACCTTGACTGATTGGAAAAGGTCCTTGATAATCAATGCCCCAGACATCGAAAATCTCAACCTCAAGAATGCCTACCTGTGGCATCTCATGTCTCTTGGAAATATTCCCCAATCTTTGACAAGCATCGCACTCAGCAACAAAATTGCGACAATCTGCATGCAAAGTTGGCCAATAGAAACCAGATTGGAGTACCTTAGCCACAGTCCGGGATGGACCATGGTGACCACCATAAGCAGAAGAGTGGCAAGCTTCTAGGATATCCTTCACCTCCCATTGAGGCATGCATCTCCGGATGAGACCGTCTACGCATTCCTTGAAAACATAAGGATCATCCCAAAAATATTGTCTAGCATCATAAGCAAACCGCTTCGTCTGCTGCCATGAAAGCTCGGGTGGTATCCTACCTGTCACAGCAAAGTTAGCAAAATCAGCAAACCACGGAGGTGGATAAGACCCTGAAGTAGTAATAGCTAACAAACTCTCATCAGAAAAGGAATCATTAATAGGTAACGAATCCTCCCTTTCTGTCAGCTGCAGACGAGATAAGTGGTCAGCCACCACATTCTCAGCTCCTTTCTTGTCTTTGATCTCCAAATCAAACTCCTGTAAAAGGAGTATCCACCTCAAAAGCCTCGGCTTCGCGTCTTTCTTAACAAAGAGAGTCTTCAACGCTGCATGGTCAGTATAAACAATAACCTTAGAACCTAACAAATAAGACCGAAATTTGTCTAAGGCAAAAACTACGGCTAGAAGCTCCTTCTCAGTGGTAAAATAATTAATTTGAGCATCATCCAGAGTTCGGCTCGCATAATATATGGCATTCAAAGCTTTATTCTTCCGCTATCCCAAAACTGCATCGACCGCATAATCGCTGGCATCATACATGATCTCAAATGGGAGGTCCCAATCAGGCGGCTGAATGATTGGCGCAGAAACTAGAGCCTCCTTTAACCTGTTAAAAGCGGTAAGGCACTCATCAGTAAATTCAAAGACAGCATCCTTAAGGAGCAAATGTGTAAGTGGTTTAGCAATTTTTGAAAAATCCTTAATGAAACGCCGGTAAAACCCAGCGTGACCAAGGAAACTCCTCACTCTTTTAACATTCACGGGAGGAGGTAATTGCTCAATCACCTGCACCTTTGCCTTATCAACATGTATACCTTTATTAGAAATCAGATGCCCTAACACAACTCCCTCAGTGACCATAAACTGACACTTTTCCCAGTTTAAAACAAGATTAACATCTATACAACGCTGCATGACTTTATCAAGATTAGCTAAACAACGATCAAAGTCATTACCATAAACTGAGAAATCATCCATGAATACCTCCATAATATTCTCTATATAATCAGAAAAAATCCCCATCATGCACCCTCGAAAGGTAGCGGGGGCATTACACGATCGAAAGGCATTCTACGATATGCAAAAAAACACCCTGTGGGAGGTAAAAGTGGTCTTACTACGATCGTCCGGATGAATAGGGATCTGAAAGAACCCTGAATATCCGTCTAGAAAACAGAAAAATTTGTTAGAGGCCAGTCTTTCAGTCATTTGGTCAACAAAAGGGAGGGGGACATGGTCTTTCTTGGTGGCGGCATTTAACTGTCTATAATCAATGCACATCCGCCACCCCGTCACTACTCGAGTTGGTATTAATTCATTTTTCTCATTTTTAACCACGGTAGTCCCTCCTTTCTTCGGGACTACCTGAACTGAGCTAACCCACTTGGAGTTGCCAACTGTATAAATAATACCTGCATCGAGTAGTTTCATCACCTCAGCCATAACAACTTCCTGCATCTTTGGGTTCAACTTGCGTTGACCCTGTCTGTAAGGCTTGTGGTCGTCCTCCAGCTCTATCCTGTGCATACAAACATCAGGGATGATGCCCTTAATGTCATCCAAAGAGTAACCCAAAGCCTTCCTGTTTTTCTTAAGTACACACATCAAAGCATACCATTTGGTCATCATTAAGCTTAGAGCTAACAATAGCCGGGCCTTGCTCCGTATCATCTAGAAAAACATACTTAAGATTAGGAGGAAGTGGCTTACGCCCGGCACTTTTACCTCTACAGCATAGACAGAATCAGCTTCAATGGTGTAGCAAGTGTTTACCAAGTTCTCGTTGGCTAGGCTCAAGAGCATCTCATCTTCTTCCTATGTGAGCTCATAACTCTCCATTGAGGCTACCAAAGCATCCGGCTCCTCAAAGCATTCTCCTTTGTAGTACCGCACACTCATCCGAACCGGTTAGATCGGCTAAGGGATCCTTGGCTAAGGATTCCCTCCAATTATAACTAACAGCCACATCAACAATATCAAAGGAATAACACGTATCATCGTCGGCGAGTTGCCTTGTGAGCAAGATCGAACTCAATGGTGGCATCCCCTACCTCTATGGTGATGGTTCCGCGTTTGACATCTATTACAAACCCAGTTGTATGTAAAAACGGTCTACCTAAAATTATAGGTATCGACATTTTGTCCTCGCAATGTCCAAAACAACGAAATCGACAGGGAATAAAAAACTTACCCACTCGAACGGGTACATCCTCTAGAACTCCTATAGGTCTCTGAGTCGATCTATTTGCCATTTGAACGGTAATATCAGTCACCTTAAGTCTACCAATATTTAACCTTTCGCAAACAGAATACGACATGACACTGACACTGGCCCCTAAGTCACAAAGGTCCTTTCCAATTTCGTGGTTACCTATAGTGCAAGGAATTAAAAAACTACCCGGGTCCTTTAATTTAGGTGGTACATTAATTTGCGAAAGAGCATTACATTCTTCCACAAAAGCAACATTACCATCACCACGAAAGTTTCTCTTACGATTTAAAATGTCTTTCATAAATTTAGCGTAAGAGGGTACCTGGGTAATTAAATCGGTGAAAGGAACCGTTACCTCGAGATTCGGACCATCTCCGTAAACTTACCAAACTTACGCTCCAGCTTAGTAGCCTTCAAACGCTCCAGGATACGGGACGGCAACACCGGCCGTAGGATCGTAACCTTCGGCTTCCGTAGGTTTAAAACCCCTCATCAAATCATCAATGAGTGAAGAATCAAGCAAACTAGTTGACGGATTTGCATCCTCAGATCGGGATCTCGGTCGATCGATCGATATGAGTGGTCGATCGACCAACCCCGGGCGTGAAAGCAGTTCTGTTGATTTGATTTCGTCGGGTGACTTTCGATCGACCGACAATGTTGGTCGATCGACTTTCAGATTTGGTGTGAATAGTTTCGATCAGAAACTATTTTATCTCGACGGTCGATCGATCGACCGACAATGTTGGTCGATCGACCGGAAAATCTTGAAATCGCGATTGAGCTCGTTTTTGCACCAAAAATTAAACTAGCCTCTTCATCATTTTCCGAGTCTCCTCTTTGCTTGTCGGAACCTTCATAAGAGAGGCCACTTCTGAGATTAATGGCATTAATCGTTTCCATTGGCCCTTCACATTTGTTTGAAGAATTTGCGACTTGCTTAGCCTCTATATTTTCCAACTGCTTCACAAAATTCTTTGAGGACTCAATCCCGGCTGCTTCCATATTCGCCACTTGAATCAAAAGAGTTTGGACCGTTTCTCTCAACTCCGCGGTCTCATCTGAATTATGGACAGGAATTTCAACTTTTTTCTTGGAAGCTTCGGAGGCCTCGAGCCTCTCAAGACGGGCAGTAATAGAAGTAATGAGTGTCACGACGGTACTCATTTCGTCACTTTGCTTCCGTGAATTCCCACGTGAACTCCCAAACTCAGCTCTATGGACCGCCATCTCCTCAATAGTGTTCCAACCTCTATTCTGACCGGTATTGTTTTGAAACCTACCATTCGCAGCTGCGTCCAGGATAACCTTGTAATCATCATATAAATCATTGTAGAATAAGTTGCAAAGATACCACTGCTGGAAGCCATGGTGAGGGACAACTCGGACCAAACTTTTGAAACGTCCCCATGCTTCACAAAAATCCTCATCAACTCCTTGCTGGAAACTTGTGATTTTGTTTCTCAAGGCGTCAGTCTTTGAAAGTGGGAAGTACTTCTTGTAGAAGGCTAATGCTAGAGATGTCCAATCCGTGACTCCAGCTGCTACCCTATCAAGGTAGCGGTACCAATCTCGCGCCGAATCTTTCAAGGAGTATAAGAACATCAACCCCTTTACTTCATCCCGAGTCACCCCGGTGGTATAGGTATGGGCAATGATGAGTCCGTGAAAAATTCCATATGCTTCAAGGGATCCTCATCTGGTAGACCAGCAAACTGATTTCGCTCCAATAAATCGATATAAGAGGAGCGAAATTCGAAGTTACCCGTAGTAGGGGTAGGTAACTGGTGCCCCTTTGGAAGATGGTGTTCCTTTGGCTGAAGATTATCATATATCGTAGCCATATTCACAGAACTGAGAGTACTCAAGCCTTCCTCCCAAAAACCTGTCTTCTAACTGTGCGAAAGCAAAACTAGAAGTAAAGGTAAGCGACGGCCTCAAGGAACCAAGGTTCCTTGAGACAAGAAAAATAAACTAAAAATAAAGCAAACAGAATTACACCGTCTCCCCGGCAACGGCGCCAAAATTTGATACCGTCGTTTTGTATCAAAATTAAATTTATAATTCCAAACTAAAACTATAGCTAGTGATAGCAAGGGTCGAACCACAGAGAGACAAGATCAATTCTATTTGCTTATTTCAGGTCTACAACAAGAACAATTAAGGGGGAGGGGGTGAATTTGGTTGATTCTAATGACTAATCGCTTAAATAAGAATTTCAAGATAAAAGGAAGATCGGGAAATTCGGTTCACCATGGCAATGGTCGGGCAATAAGGTAGCGTAAATCCTATAATACGGTCTCGGGGGTATAAGCAAGCCTTTCGATCTATGCTCAAATTAACCTTGCGGTCTTCTAATTCCCCGAAATTTCTCAAAGCTTTCGCTCAAAGGAAATTCCAATCTAATGATAATTCTAATTACTAATCTTTCAATCTAGTAAAAAGGCTTATCAAAAGACAACAAGATCGATACGGAAGAATTCATGCTAACAAACAATCCTAATTTATGCCATGGCTCACCTCGTTCCCAATCAAAACAATTAGCTACGCATGACTAAAACTAAAACAATTGCTAAATTGATAACAAAGAACAAGATTGACATGATTGAATTTGAATAAAAGGCAAAAGACAAGAGATGAATTGCTGGAATTAAATCGGTAAAACAAGAATTGAAATAACAAGAATTAAAAGAAGAGGAAAATTGCATAAAACTTACTAATTGAAAAGATGAACAACGTAATCGAATTCGAGGTTTTCCGTTCCCAAAACTAGATCTAAAAACTGAGTTCTTCAATAATGAAAAACATAACCTAATAATTGCTGCGTTCTACTGATAAAAAGATACCAAAAGTTAATTACAAGTTGGGCTTTTAAAAGTCTTAAACGAAAAATCAATATCAGCACGCAGACTGGTCGATCGACCGGTCAGCATGGTCGATCGACTGGTCTCCTCAGAACAGTAGCGTCTGCTGTACTTCAATGGTCGATCGACTAGTCAGCATGGTCGATCGACTGGACTGAGCTGTGCAAGGGTTTCTTTCCCTCTTCAAATCAACTCTTCACCCCAATGCACGCGTCCCAAGGTGGATGAATCCGGACTCCCTTCTTCAAAGCTTCCCTGAAGTTGCCTCCGGAGGACGGTTTAGGCTTGAATTAGCTCACTTCCATTCATTCCTACAATAAATCATATAAAATGCAAAGTAAACCGTTTCGGGAGAAATAGTGGCCTTAAGCCAACAATTATGCATGAAAATACGTGCCAAAACTGTAAATAAAGTGTATAGACTATGCACGTATCAATATCAATTAAAAAACTAAGGCCATACTAAGTAAAATTACATAATTCAAAAATTATATAAAATAAAAAATATGACAATTATAAATAAAATGCAGCATTATGATATGTATGAACATGCTTAATTTTATGCCAATTCGCCTTGAAAGAGCCAATATCGTATATTTCATCGGTTTTTATGGAGTTGCGTGATTATAAACTTGTTAAAATCACAAAGTGTCTCATAAATTTATATTTATGTTCAAGTTAATTACCCTAACCATCTTAGGAATCAAAACTTAGTTTTCACTAATATTTTGACAATAACTCAACTTGATAACTTAATATTGTTCATTATGGACCAAGAATTACAATATAATGCTATAAACTTCAAATTAAATTATAAAAATTCCAAATAATTTCAAAATTTGAAATTAAAACTCATGAACATTATTGAAAAATACCATGACACTCATAATGTTCAAAACTTAGGTTAAAAACTTCGAAAATTTTTCGAGAAAGACATCGTTGCGATTTATCGGTTTTAACAACCAAGACCATTAAAATATGAGAAATATAATTTTAATCAACTTTTCACTTTTAGATCTGAAATATGGGATAAAATGCAACATATGATGTTTTTCTATAATAATGAAATATGTTTTAGCATTATAGACTAATTTAAGTCACTATTTATTGAATTTTTACTCAAAAATTCATAAATCATGCATAAGAAATACAATACGTGTAAGACTTTTATACACACTGAGTAAAAATACATATGACAACATATAAAAATTCCATGACCATATTTGTAATTGATCTCATATTAACCTAATAAACCCTTTAAATTGAATTTATGCTTATAAAATCCATATTTCATGCAAAATAACTTAGTTATTCATGAGATTTAACATGCCATCAGTAGATAATATATGTGAAAACATATCCAAAAACCACTGAAAAATTAGAAGCTCAACTATTTTTCGTCCAAAAATGACATTTTTCTTATAAAAATCACATTTTAATGCCAATAATATATAAAATGAACAATAAAAATCCATAAATCGTCTCATATGACCTAAAATCTATTTAGGACCAGAAACTTTTAACATGCAAAATGATTTCATGATTTATCTACATAAATCCTAAATAACAAGTTTTATTTGTTAACAAATTAACTCGGAAAAACTATCCCGATTCTGCATGCAACAACCGTGTTGCTCTGATACCACTTGTAAGAAATCATATTTTACATATCACATATTTTGGTTTAAAATTTTAGTCATAAAAACTTAAGGATCTTATGCATGCAAAATAAAATACAAAAGTGAAGGAAAACCGGTTCCTTACGTTGGATATTTCGGCTATTAGGGCACTAGTAAGGTCTCCTACCTTACTTAGTTCTTGAGGTTTTCCAAATGGATGAACAAGATTCAATATAGAATCTCTCCTCAAGGATTGTACCAAGAAAACCTCCTTAATACAAATATTAATTTAATTACTAGAATTAATATTTGTTCCCTTAAAATTATTACTAATATTATAAGTATACTACCTCTAGTATTTTGGAATAATATTAGTGATTTAGTGAGAGTTTTAATTATTTTGTTCAACAACAAAATTAGAGAGAAGAACTAATTCAAGTGAATGAATAAGGTTGGAATAAATTAGTATAGTGTAAAAATGCACTACTTGAGTGTGAAGGGGAGGAGGCCACCGGTTTTTGGGTGGGTAGGGTGCCCAATAAATTTTTTTGTTGTTCTTCACAAGAGACTAGCCATAATAGTCTATAATTAGTAGGTAATAATGATGTTACCCACTAATTAAAATAATCAAGGCACAAAACTCCTTCCTTCTTCCATTTACACGGTCCATATGGTTAATATGGATCCCATTTTAACTTTGTCAATTTGTTAATTTGTATTGTGTGACATATTGGACATGTTACTAGACATGTTGGTTAAATAATGCATTTTTAACAAATTAAAAATCATTATATATAAATAAAATAAATCACATACAAAATTAACTAGTAATTCACAATACCATTACTTAAAATGGGTCATATAATTATAAATCACAACTACTTGTATTTATAATAATTAATTCATTCTTATTTCAATTATTTCATAAACTATAAATAAACCTTAAGTAATAAAACAATTTAATTTCTTAGAACGAATCTTATTTAATCAAATTACAATAAGATACGTATTATAACTCACAAAATCATTTGTTCAATTTTAAGGAATTAATTAACTTGTATCATCATACAATTAATTAATTAGTCAATTAAGAATGTTTCCCTAGAGGTATGACCTTAAGGGATCAACTGATCACCACCGTCACACGACAGTAATGTCAAACTCTAGTCAGCCTATCATTACCGATTAATGTGGATCAGTTGACAATAAAATGTTAGATTCCCTTATGTATTCTTAATATGAGATTTAAACATGTGATCGCATTATTGTCGAGGACACATACTCCAACAAGTCGACACTATAGGGTGGCAAGTCGCGGACTTGTTTAGCTTTATTATTATCAAGTTTATAATCCTTCCTATTATTAGTTAAATAAGAGGATTGCTTGTGCTAAAAAAATGTTGCGAACATTTGTTATTTTTCCATCCATCTTGTAAAGGTAATTCGGTTTGAATTGTCCTAAACATTCCACATGTGAGGGGATTTTTGTGGGAAGGGAAAAAGACTTTTTTTTTTGTTTTTTTCGTTGTGAGGAAAGGGGATTCGTTTTTTGAAGTTTGTATGGGTTGTTGTTTTTGTGTGTGGGGATGGTTGTATCCTTCTTGTGTAAGAAAAGACTGCCTACGTATCCACCTGAAGATGTAAAATCAAACCATGCTAGTAGTTCAAGTGTTTTGTTTAAGTTGGGGTGTGCATTCTTGTTTGGGTGTTGTGGTTCTGTCCTTCTTACGTAAGAAAGGACTGTCTACGTATCCACCTGAAGAGGAAATATCAAACCATGCTCGTACTTCATATGTCTTGTTTGAGTGCAAATAGATGGTGCCTTTGACAAATCAAAGGCTGATGGAAATGACTCTCATGATGCCAATGAACTCGGATGTTCACATTGATCTTGTGTAAGGGGCGAGGGTACGTATTAGGAAGCTCGTTTATTTGAACACCTAATACCGCCCACCTCAATAGCGGCCTCTACTAATGATCATGGAAGTTGTCTATACTCGATATGTTGTCAATTGTATGCATACAATACACCAAACATGGATTAAACCTAGCATGTGAAATTAGACTATATCGGTGGACAAACAATTTAACAATTAATCGGGTCGAAGTTGGAATTTAGCTTTGTTACATGTGAATTGCCAAGTAAATAAATCATACAAGATGAATAAATTGCAATAAATGAGTTACAACGGAATTACAATGGATAAACGAATTTACGTCACGAGTACGCTTAAAAAAAAGGGATTTGAACAGAAAAGAAAAAAATAAAAGAATTAGAAGATTATAAAACACGTCAAATTACTAGTGATAATAAGGATAATAACCGATTAAATCTTAATTAGAAGGCTTACGTCAAAACAAAACGAGTTCAGAGGCACAAACCACCTCAGAACAGGCGCAACATCTGTTGCGTCCCTTAGAAGAGGCGCATCAGTTTATGCGACTATTCTTGAGTTGGGTTCTGACTGTGAAAGTCAGACTCGTTAATTTTTATCGTTGGTTGTTTGATTAGTATGGATTATTGATATATAACAAGAGTGAAGGTTTTTTAGTCAAATTATATGCATCGTAACCGTCGTAAAGTAATAAAAATGAATTAAAACGAAGTATTGCAAGGTAGTTATTATTTACGATGTCGGAAACAGGTTTATATACAAACTTGAAATTAGAGATGAAAATTATAAGATAGAGAATTGAAGAAGGAACAGAATTAAAATCGTACATCCGCAAATATCGATTATAAGGGATTTAGTTCGGAATTATTGAAAAGTGTTATTGAAAATAAATTATAAACTGAAAATATAAGAATTTTGAAAGAAATAAGAAAATTAAACGGAAGATGAAAGAAAGAAAAAAAAAGAACCGATATCCGAGGAGGAAGAAGAAGATCAGCAACAGAAAATCAGCCTCTGGAAGAGGCGCATCAAATGTTGCGATCCTTCCAGAAGGCGCATCTGCTGATGCGTTTCTTCTGGGACGTCTTTCACTACTGTTTTGAAAAATAGGTTTGAAAGAAGGGCTTTGAAAACGGTTTTAGGCGTACTCGTGATATAAACTCGTAAATTAATTGATGAAAAATAAAATACATTAAATAAAATTGGGATTTACACCCTCGGAATTACATGTTTGACGAAGCGAGATTAACTAAGTTGTCATATTGGTGATTGATCGACTCGATGTTATATGAAAGTGCCCTCTAAAGAGGATTTAGAACAAGTTGATTAAGTTGATTAAAGTGTAGTGGTCAAATTAGTCAGTCATGCAAACGTGACTGGTACTCAGAATGATCTGAGCTTATGTGGTCGCAAGGAACAAGCACGTAGGCGTCGAAAAGCAAGAGCGCGATCTTACAATTCAAAGGGAGAAGAGACGAGCGGATACTCGCGTGAAAAATATGTGAGGCGAAGGCCTCTATTTATACTAATCACACGGAGTAATTATGGTAAAAGTACGAATAGGAAAGAAATCCAGAGGGAATCTGGAAACTGGAGAAAAAGCAGCCCAGGAAGAGGCTGAGTACCTACTGCGTTTTCTCTTGGGCAGTTTCCTCCTCAGCAAGAAAGATTTCCGCGGTTGATTTTAGGAGTTAGGGAATATGTAGGCTTCCTTATTCCGCAAGGTAGATATTTTCATCATAATAGATAAAATTTAAGAATATTTGTAATACCACGGTTTTCTGATGCCCTGCTACTCAGCCGAATAGGGCTAACTCGGTCGAGTAGTGTGTCGTGTGTTTTCTGGTCAGGCTGTTGTCCAGGAACACTCGGCCGAGTAAGGGGTATTCGGTCGAGTACTCTTGGTACTCGACCGAGTATCCGGTTTGAAGGGAATTATTTCCGCGGTTTGATTAAGGTTGATTAAAGTTATAAATCATGTTTTACAGTTTTACTTTTCATTTTTACCAAAACCTAAATCACTTCGAAGTTCTTTCATCATCCCTAATCACTCCCAAGACCTTTGATCGTTCGTGAGTAAAAAAGGTAGACTAGACGGTTGGAAAAAGGTACACCCATAGAAAATATACGGAGTAAAAATACCTGTTGCATTAATGGAAGCATCCCAAGGCGGGAAAATATAGGGCTTGGGTCCATCCTTAACGAGTTTATAACGACTCGAAAGGACTCTTCCAATATATTTTTCTTAGGATTTAATGGTGTAAATTTATAACTTTCTCAAAATGTCTTTTTACGTAAACATAAACATTATATGACATTCACTTTAATCATCTCTACAAATCAAAATATTTCAATAAATATAATGAAAATTATACACAACTTGAAGCATTTTTCGCAATGAACGTAATTATTTACATTTTAGAATTTTTTTCAAAATATTTTTTTTAATAAATTTAGAATCAAATAACTGTAATTTTTAATGTAATTTTTTAATAAAATTTATCAAACTATAATTAATATTTTCCTGAGATTTATACAGCATTTATTATGTTTATATTTAATGTTCAGCTGTAATTAATATTGTATTTAAAGCAGGGTTGACACGTGGCGCATCCACAATACTTCAACCCAGTTTTATATATATATATATATACATATATATATATATATACATATATACATATATATACATATATATATATATATACATATATACATATATATACATATATACATATATATACATATATATATATATATATACATATATATATATATATACATATATATATATATATATGAGTAGTTATATATTGTGTGATTGTGTGTGTTAGTTATGTATAATGTCTTAGTCGTGTAAAAAATCATATTTTACATATCACATATTTTAGTTTAAAGTTTTAGTCATAAAAACTTAAGGATCTTATGCATGCAAAATAAAATACAAGAGTGAAGGAAAACCGGTTCCTTACATTGGATATTTCGGCTATTAGGGCACTAGTAAGGTCTCCTATCTTACTTAGTTCTTGAGCTTTTCCAAATGGATGAACAAGATTCAATATAGAATCTCTCCTCAAGGATTGTACCAAGAAAACCTCCTTAATACAAATATTATATTAATTACTAGAATTAATATTTGTTCCCTTAAAATTATTACTAATATTATAAGTATTCTACCTCTAGTATTTTGGAATAATATTAGTGATTTAGTGAGTGTTTTAATTATTTTTTCAACAACAAAACTAGAGAGAAGAACTAATTCAAGTGAATTAATAATGTTGGAATAAATTAGTATAGTGTAAAAATGCACTACTTGAGTGTGAAGGGGAGGAAGTCACCGGTTTTTGGGTGGGTAGGGTGCTCAATAAATTGTATAGTTGCTCTTCACAAGAGACTAGCCATAATAGTCTATAATTAGTAGGTAATGATGATGTTACCCACTAATTAAAATAATCAAGGCACAAAACTCCTTCCTTCTTCAATTTACACGGTCCATATGGTTAATATGGATCCCATTTTAACTTTGTCAATTTGTTAATTTGTATTGTGTGACATAAGATACGTATTTCCATTTAATTACTTAGAACGAATGTTATTTAATCAAATTACAATAAGATACGTATTATAACTCACAAAATCATTTGTTCAATTTTAAGGAATTAATTAACTTGTATCATCATACAATTAATTAATTAGTCAAATAAGAATGTTTCCCTAGAGGTATGACCTTAAGGGATCAACTGATCACCACCGTCACACGACAGTAATGTCAAACTCTAGTCAGCTAATCATTACCGATTAATGTGGATCAGTTGACAATAAAATGCTACATTCCCTTATGTATTCTTAATATGAGATTTAAACATGTGATCGCATTATTGTCGAGGACACATACTCCAACAATCTCCCACTTGTCCGTGACAAGTGTGCGTCACCAATTCTCTTGTCCTATTGCTATCTCCCACTCAATGCAAGGTGTCTTACAGGTCGTACTTGCATTTGATCATATCGTGAGTGGTTTTCTCGATCCGGAGAATAACTGTCTGACTGGAATTTATCTACCATAGATATCTTCCGAGCGTGGCCACGCATTTCCAGTTCATTGCTCCTCGAGTGGCCTTGAGATATTTGATAACCCTGACGGGGATGGACAATTTCTATTGTACTCTTCACTTCGATTAGTGTAACACCCCGACCCAAACCGGGTCGGGAGCGGTTACTTATGATAGCTCACCAGGCTGTGTACATGGCCCACGGATCAACACGGGTCCTTTATAGCGCATTTTGTCGTCACTCATGCGTATCCCGGGAACCTTCCCAGGAGGTCACCCATCCTGAGACTACTCTCAGCCAAGCATGCTTAACTGTGGAGTTCTTTTGCATGGATGACCATAAAAGAAAGTGCACTTTGTTGATATGGGTAGTACTTTCAATCCCTTTAAGCACTAGTCATTTAAGCATATCAATGGACCTCTTCAATTTTCGTGGGGTGTTACAATTAGCCACAGCTCATCATGACCCAAAACATGCCCATTAGACCCTAATTACGAAGGTCGCCGAACATAAATCAAAGTCATTTTGAAACTGTGCCATCTTAGGCGAACAGTTATTAGTCAAAGAATTGACTCATAAGAATACCATAGTAGCTCTCGCCACGACCAGGCTATAAAAATTGTCAGAACTCTATAAGCGGTCATACGTCCGACAGAGTGTCCCTCACAGTCTGCCTATGTAATCGACTAGTCATCTCTTATGACTCTATGGCACTTGAACTTGCTATCAATCGCATCACACTCTAGTTGCTTCGAGATGTCACCTCATGTAAGTAACTAGGGACGAATACTATGTTGATCCAGTTCACTTTAATGGGGTTCAATATTGTCCCAACAATCCCATTCGGATGTAACAAAGTATAAGATGAGTTAATAATAACTCAAATAATAAATGTGATTATCACGCATGAGTAGTCAATACCATGTTGCTACTCCGGGTCTTATAATCATTAGTGCACTTATGCAGTTGCATGACGCAATAAAAGTTTAGTTTGTGAACATATCATGTGTCCAAACTTTCTGAATTGCGTTTTCCTTCAACTTCATGTTATCCCTTATAGCATGAATTTTACTAAGTACATGTCTAGGCTTCATACCAGACATAGGTTCTTAAGCTTAAAAGAAGCTATTAGTGTTATCACATAACTTGTGATGTGGGTTTCGATAGACAACACTACTTATAGTTTTTCACGTCCACCAGTTAATCACAACGCACTTAGGTTCATTTCGTAGAACTTTGCAATGGATGACAATAGAATATTCTTTTCTAGTCTTGTACTCCTTATGTCAATAATCTGCCTTGGATTTTCGCAAATCCAGATGAGTTTGGAAACTTGAGTTTGTGTAACTTCTTAACACACAACTTATTTTTCTTCCAAACTATAGAACAGATCATTAGTTCTCCCAAAGAATTCATGATGGTTCTTTAAGGTTTAACAATAACTCTCATATGGGTTGACTTGTTATCGACTTATCATGCTCCAAGCATTTAATTTATCTAGGACATATGCATAAAGTAACACCCGCCATTTTTGTAATCTATTTTCGTAACCGTATTTTATTTACGATTACGATTATATTTGTATGACTCGGAATTATCTATGAGCTATTTCTTTTCTTTCTTTGAATTCTTAAGTTCTCTTATGTCTCGAATATTCCTTGTTTTCGAGAATTATTGTTATTTCTAACTATTTCAGCTTCGTCTTATTTATTCATTTAATCGTATTCTGATTCTACTCCGAGTTAATTCGTTGGACTTCGGAAATTATTTCTATTGAACCCTATTTTTATTCTTACTCATTTCTAATCTCATATATTTTAATTCTTATTTATGAGATTTGAATTTTTATCTTTTAATTCACGGTTTTGATTTACTTATTTAATTAAATCCATTCTTAGTTGTTTTGCAGTCCAATTTTTCAAATGGACCGAGTTTTATTCAAATGATCATTTTAAGATCAAAATCCAAGCCTTTTTTGAGATATTTTAAAAGGTGTTTAACATCTTTTTATTTTATTTGCTCACATAATATCATATCATTCCCATTTCTATCCCTCTTGCAAAAAAAAACAGTGGAACGTAACCCTACTGCTTCCGCCGTTCTCTGCTTGCAAAAATAAAATTTACGTACGTGCTTGCCTTCTTGCTTCTTTATTTTCGTTTTACAAATTAATCTATGTACGTGCTTGCCTTCTTGCTTCTTTATTTCGATCGACCTTCTCTCATCATCCGTTCATCCTATTCTAAGGGTTTGTAGAGGAGATATTAAAGGCTAGCATATGTGGATTCGGATTTGTAACAAGGTAACTACGACGTTACTCGGTATTGCATTGATTAATTGTTGTAGTTGTATGTATTATTGCTTTTTTTTTGGTTTTATAAAGATTTATCGATACATATGATTTTCGAAACCTTTACTTTCTGATCTCTTGATATCCATAATTTATTTTGACTATGTATAAATTTTATTTTGTCAATAGGAATTTATTTTGGTTGATTTGCAAGTTTTATGATTAAACCGATTAATATGATATAAAGATGGTATAAATTCGTTTTTATGATTTCCAGGAGGTTTAAATTATTTTTCTGGGTTAAATGATAGATTTTAAAATACCATGAATTTCCGTGGTAATTATTTTGGAGTTTTAGTATTTATTTCGTAATTTAAAGTATTGACGCATTTTCTGCGATTATAGCGATTCTGTTCGGTTTTAATTATGTTAAAAATACTAAATAAAATTTTAAATTTACAATATTTTAGTATATGGCAGAGATATGGAGTATTAGGTTGTGAATAAATTTGTAGGTCTTCAATCATTATTTTCGATTTATGGTGTATTTTACAAGTTTGATGAAAACCGTTGTTAAATCTGTCAAATATGTTCGTCTGTTTGTAAAAATCATATCACCTGTTTCTATTTCGAATTTGCAAAAGTGTAAAGAATAAACTCCTGTTATTTTAAAGTGTGGAGTCTGCATAAAAAATTTCATAATATTTAGACTTACGGTTTGGTCAGAATAAATTATTTGTGAACCGCTCGCCTGTAAAACGCGTTTCCGACTTCTCTCAAAGATTCATTTTTAAAAGATATTTTGCTTTTGATACAGTAGATAATCTTTTTCACAATGAAGATTTATCATATTTAATTATGTTTAAAATTATGCCTTGCCTTAAAATGTTTTATAAAAGTGGATTTATGAACTGAAACATTATGGGTGACGTTTTCTGACAGGTTTTAGAAATGAATTTTTAGACCCCTGATACTTTCCTAATTTAAAGTTTGTTAAAAAATGAAAGTTGTAGCCAAAAGCTGCAGGAAACCATGAAAATTTGCCTTGCATCATTTCGATTTTTCTTTAATTAATTATGAATTTTACAATATTGCTATTCAGTTTTAGAAACTAATGTAGAGCTCCGTCTCATTTAAGCCTAAGTAATAAGTCTTTACTAAGGTACCTTAAGTCAAAGGATGGTCTTTAAAGTTTAATTTCAGTAACTTAATTTATTTAAAGTCCTTAAATAAATTTTATACTTTTGGTTTTAAGTTTAAGTTTTCTAATTCGAAGAAAATAAAAGTGTAGTTCACTTACGAACCATTTGAATAATATACTATATCACATGGGATATTTTTAAGTTTGGAGTAATGAAAGTAAGGGCAAAGAATAATAAACAAAGGCATACGGTTTTACTAAAACAGCTATATGGTTGGGTATCCTGTGGGCGGTACAGATCGTCGTAGAGTCATGTACATGTACTTAGACTAGGACTTCGCACTGCGTGGTAAGTCGTGTCCTATTATAGTTTTTTGTCTAGTTAGTGAGCTTGGATTTGGTCATCTTAGCGTGACACTGGGTTCCCGAAACTAGTAAAGATGCTGCGGTGTCAAAAGTATAGCTAAAGTGGATATCTAGCCTGAACTAAATTATTTTCATTCTATCTTTTGAATATTTTGCTTTTAAGCATGCAGCACGTTGGTTTTAACGTGATTTGGTAATCATATTTTGTTACTTATGTTTTATAACATTTCAATTTACTTTGATATATTATTTGCATCTGTAACATTTATATCATGTGATTTGGCTGGGAGAACGTCGAGTTACTCCCCACTGATTGTGGCTGTTATGTCTATAACATGACATGTATTAGCTTTGCTGGGGATTTCTGTGTGAGCTAGCTAGTAGTTTGCAGATCCTACTCTGTTTTCTGCTTTCTTTTATGGTTTTTAGTTTTAACACTTTTGAGGAATTTTATTTTCGCCCTTTTTATAAAAGTGGCAATTGTTTAGACTTGACCATTTGTTTTTTTTATCCTTGAGAATTTTATACATTCTCAATTTATAACAGTTACAACTTTTATCTTTGTGTATTTAATCCCATTCGACAGTGTTTCCGCCACTGTTTTGCACTAGATTTTATAGGGGATTACAATTGGTATTAGAGCATCACTGCTCCCGACGCTCACACATTGATCTTTAGGAAAATGCCTAATAAATGATTTGACTAAATAAATGATTTAGTGAGAGATGCGTAGAAATCAATAAGGACTTGGATGTTAGACTATGTATTTCTGCAAAATCAATGACTAGCATTGAATCTATGATTTATTTCTCCGATGAAGAAGATGAACGATGGTGGACATGGACGTGGTGTATTCCCGGACCAGAACGCGATCATTAAGGTGATATTGAACTCGCTCCACAACCTAGCTGACCGCGTGGAGAACTTGATGGGACAATGGTATTTTCAGCCCAGATTCATTCTTGCTCAAGCTGCAGACATGTTGGCCAAGAGTAGACTCAAGTTTCATGATGGTGCAGTAGACCAAGAGATGATTATACTGTAGATCTGTTAGACGAAGTGACCCAAGACTCGTGTGTTTATTTCTCTATAAGAAGATGGTGCGACCTAGTGAGCCCTCTTGCAACTCTAGAGCCTTGAAATCCCTTCTCTGGTCTCAGACCTTATTAGTCTGCGATCATCATTCTTATTCCTTCACTCTTTTCAGCTTTAGTTGCTTATGTGTCCTTAAAAATCTTTATCTCCCACCATGATGAATGAATCTTTGTTTGCGATTCTTCTTCCTTTACTTTTTCAGTCTTAGCTGCTTTCTATGTTCTTATTATAAATTTTCATCACCTAATATGTTGAATTAATCCTTCTTTGTGATTCCTCCTCCTTGGTATCTATTCCCTTGAGATTCACTGGATAGACTGACCCTCCCTTGGTGAGCTTTGATGTAAGTTAAGTGTGTTTGAGGTTTAGTAAAGTCTTCTTACTTATGGTTTGAGGATAGTAAGTTTTATCTTTAATGTCTTATCTTGTAAGATATTTCCTTCCATAAGGATTAACTTGAATGGTGGCTAGTGGATTATGGATTTACGATTTTAGCTTAGATGTTGGCCTGAAGTATAAGCAACTTGCATATTTTGGTTTAGATGTGATAAAGGTTTTTATAGTAACCATGTATCATTATTGGTTGAACTAGATTAATCTCAGTTTTGATTCTTATGGATTTAGATTGTTGAGTTCTGATGTAAGGTTGTAACCTTGGAACTTTTGGTTGTGCGACTTAACTTTATTTGGGTTGTTTAGTGTTAACCTTGGAAATAAGGAGTGTCTTAGCTCAACAGCAGTTTGGATTGATTATATTGATTTGAAGAATTAAGAACCTGAAGTTGGGAATTATGCATACCTATCATATCTTAATGTCTTAACCTTAGTACTGGTATTTCTCGGAGGAATATTTTGGTATGAATTACCTTAAAGGAAATTGTTGTTTGATGACCTTATATGATCGAAATTGTTGCTTGGTTGAGTTCTTAACCCCCTAGTTGTTGAAGTGTTATGATTGGGAATTTAATGAACTTCTAAAAGAGTTTGATGGACTTCTAAGAGAGCTTTATCTTTTTAGATTGTACTTGTGGATATTAGAGGCCTTGTTGCTTTTAGTTCAGAGGAATCATCAGAGCTTTGTTAGACGATGTTTTCTGTTTGGTGTTTCGAGGAGTCTTATGGATTTGATAACTTGAGAAATTTAGTTAGTCGATTGGATATTGAAGTACTTGATGTATTTTTACCATGATGTTTGACAGGATGATCAGTTATGTAAGGATTTGAGATGGGAGTTGTGTTAGTCGATAATCTTGGAGGATGTAGACTAGGAAGTTTGGCAACTCTGAGCTTGACAACTTAGTTGCCTAGTGTTAATAGCCTTGGTTTGTTTTCGATGGAAATAGGAAAAGCTTGGGTTCCATAGAGGAGTCTTACCAAGAATCTTGAGATCTTCAACCGCTTCTGTAATCCTTGAGAGAGCTTTGTATAGCTCTTGAATCTCTCATTCCCACTTCTTCACCTGAGCATCTGTTACAACCTTAACCTTGGCTAAAGTTTGAAAACTTTTTACCTTTAGCCTTTTTCCTCGAATATTTCTTTTTATACAAGGTTTGACTCCAAAGTTTTGATTATCTTGAAAATTTATGATTTCAAAGTGTTAAACTTCTATTTTCGTTTTACTCTTGGTTAGTATCTAATTTTGTCCTGTCTTGAGATGTTTTTAAAACTCGTTCGAAAGTATTTCGGAATTATTTCGAAAAATTTTGTTTGGATGCTTCTAAAACTTTCAAGAGTTATGTTGTATTTACAAATTCGATTTGTACAAAGGTTTTAAGTAAAATATGCACTCCTTCTTTTGAATCTCGAGATGTTTATCCCTTTTCATAATCCTTGAGAGAGTTATATATGACTCTTAAATCTTTCTCTCCCTTGCTTTAGTTTTAAAACTTTTGTCTTGATTTACCGTTGACCTTTTTCCTCGGATATTTCCATTTTATACAAGAGTTTCGGCTTTTACCAAGTTTGGTTCTCGGAAATTTTAATTTTGAGTTATGATTTAAAAACATTCCATATTTAGTGTTACTCTGGATTAGTGTCTAAACTTGGTTTTGTTTCAAAATGTCTTAAAACTCGTTTGGAAATATACAGGAATTGTTTCAAATAAAGTTATTTAATGCATAAAAAAAAACCATTCAAATGTTATGTTGTATATACGAATTTGATTTCTCGTGAACCTTTTTCTTTGAGAAATTTCATCTTACACAAAATATTTTGACTTTTATAAAGATATTTTGATTATCTTGGAAATTTTGAATTATAACTAGCTTCAAAGTTTTGAACTTCTCTTTTCTTTTAGTTTTGAGCTATCATTTAAATTGGTTTGGTTTCGAAATGACTTGAAATTCGTTTAAAAATACTTCCGAATTTTATTTTTCAAGTACTTTGATGCCTTGAGAAACTTTCAAAAGTGGTGTTGTATTTTCAAAATTTGATTTGCTCAAAGGTTTTAAGTTAAATTGGCACATTTACTTTTGAATTTCGACATTGGTGGATGCTAGGACTTGTCATTAAAGACGTCTAATGACTGGTTCAGTACTTGCTGATGCTTGGTTGTAAGATTTAATTATTTTTTCAATGTTGACTTACCCTTATCTTGGACGACAGAACCCTGGTTCGCGACAGTATTCCCTCGTTCCATGAGATGAGACAAGTCATTTTTAATAGTTCAATTTTGAAAACTGGTTTAAAAATTGTATGACCTCAACGATGATTTTTCTGAATTTAAGTGTAAACTCAAATGATTTAGAAAAAAAAAAAACAAAAAAAAATCTTGTTCTTTAAAGTTTGTTTTCTACTTTTAAGTTTCGAGGACGAAACTTTTTCTTAGTGGGGGAGGTTGTAACACCCGCCATTTTTGTAATCTATTTTCGTAACCGTATTTTATTTACGATTACGATTATATTTGTATGACTCGGAATTATCTTTGAGCTATTTCTTTTCTTTCTTTGAATTCTTAAGTTCTCTTAGGTCTCGAATATTTCCTTGTTTTCGACAATTATTGTTATTTCTAACTATTTCAGCTTCGTCTTATATTTTCATTTAATCGTATTCTGATTCTACTCCGAGTTAATTCGTTGGACTTCGGAAATTATTTCTATTGAACCCTATTTTTATTCTTACTCATTTCTAATCTCATATATTTTAATTCTTATTTATGAGATTTGAATTTTTATCTTTTAATTCACGGTTTTGATTTATTTATTTAATTAAATCCATTCTTAGTTGTTTTGGAGTCTAATTTTTCAAATGGACCGAGTTTTATTCAAATGATCATTTTAAGATCAAAATCCAAGCCTTTTTCGAGATATTTTAAAAGGTGTTTAACATCTTTTTATTTTATTTACTCACATAATATCTTATCATTCACATTTCTATCCCTCTTGCAAAAAAAAAAAAATGGAACGTAACCCTACTGCTTCCGCCGTTCTCTGCTTGCAAAATTAAAATTTACGTACGTGCTTGCCTTCTTGCTTCTTTATTTTCGTTTTACAAATCAATCTACGTACGTGCTTGCCTTCTTGCTTCTTTATTTCGATCGACCTTCCCTCATCATCCGTTCATCCTATTCTAAGGGTTTGTAGAGGAGATATTAAAGGCTAGCATATGTGGATTCGGATTCGTAACAAGGTAACTACGACGTTACTCGGTATTGCATTGATTAATTGTTGTAGTTGTATGTATTATTGCTTTTTTGTGGTTTTATAAAGATTTATTGATACATATGATTTTCGAAACCTTTACTTTCTGATCTCTTGATATCCATAATTTATTTTGACTATGTATAAATTTTATTTTATCAATAAGAATTTATTTTGGTTGATTTGCAAGTTTTATGATTAAACCGATTAATATGATATGAAGATGGAATAAATTCGTTTTTATGATTTAAAGGAGGTTTAAACTATTTTTTTGGGTTAAATGATAGATTTTAAAATACCATGAATTTTCGTGGTAATTATTTTTCAGTTTTAGTATTTATTTCGTAATTTAAAGTATTGACGCAGTTTCTGCGATTATAGCGATTCTGTTCGGTTTTAATTATCTTAAAAATACTAAATAAAATTGTAAATTTACAATATTTTAGTATATGACAGAGACATGGAGTATTAGGTTGTGTATAAATTTGTAGGTCTTCAATCATTATTTTCGATTTATGGTGTATTACTGTATTTTACAAGTTTGATGAAAACCATTGTTAAATCTGTCAAATATGTTCGTCTGTTTGTAAAAATCATATCACCTGTTTCTATTTCGAATTTGCAAAAGTGTAAAGAATAAACTCCTGTTATTTTAAAGTGTGGAGTCTGCATAAAACATTTCATAATATTTAGACTTACGGTTTGGTCAGAATAAATTATTTGTGAACCGCTCGCCTGTAAAACGCGTTTCCGACTTCTCTCAAAGATTCATTTTTAAAAGATATTTTGCTTTTGATACAGTAGCTAATCGTTTCCCCAATGAAGATTTATCATGTTTAATTATGTTTAAAATTATGCCTTGCCTTAAAATGTTTTCTAAAAGTGGATTTATGAACTGAAACAATATGGGTGACGTTTTCTGACAGGTTTTAGAAATGAATTTTTAGACCCCTGATACTTTCCTAATTTAAAGTTTGTTAAAAAATGAAAGTTTTAGCCAAAAGCTACAGGAAACCATGAAAATTGGCCTTGCGTCATTTCGATTTTTCTTTAATTAATTATGAATTTTACAATATTGTTGTTCAGTTTTACAAACTAATGTGGAGCTCCGTCTCATTTAAGCCTTAATAATAAGTCTTTACTAAAGTACCTTAAGTCAAAGGATGGTCTTTAAAGTTTAATTTCAGTAACTTAATTTATTTAAAGTCCTTAAATAAATTTTATACTTTTGGTTTTAAGTTTAAGTTTTCTAATTCGAAGAAAATAAAAGTGTAGTTTACTTACGAACCATTTGAATAATATACTATATCACTTGGGATATTTTTAAGTTTGAAGTAATGAAAGTAAAGGCAAAGAATAATAAACTAAGGCATACGATTTTACTAAAGCAGCTATATGGTTGGGTATCCTGCGGGCGGTACAGATCGTCGTAGAGTCATGTACATGTACTTAGACTAGGACTTCGCACTGCGTGGTAAGTCGTGTCCTATTATAGTTTGTTGTCTAGTTAGTGAGCTTGGAGTTGGTCATCTTAGCGTGACACTGGGTTCCCGAAACTAGTAAAGATGTTGCGGTGTCAAAAGTATAGCTAAAGTGGATATCTAGCCTGAACTAAATTATTTCCATTCTATCTTTTGAATATTTTGCTTTTAAGCATGCAGCACGTTGGTTTTAACGTGATTTGGTAATCATATTTTGTTACTTATGTTTTATAACATTTCAATTTACTTTGGTATATTATTTGCATCTGTAAGATTTATATCATGTGATATGGCTGGGAGAACGTCGAGTTACTCCCCACTGATTGTGGCTATTATGTTTATAACATGACAGGTATTTGCTTTGCTGGGGATTTCTGTGTGAGCTAGCGAGTAGTTTGCAGATCCTACTCTGTTTTCTGCTTTCTTTTATGGTTTTTAGTTTTAACACTTTTGAGGAATTTTATTTTCGCCCTTTTTTATAAAAGTGGCAATTGTTTGTTTCGACTTGACCATTTGTTTTTTTTATCCTTGAGAATTTTATACATTCTCAATTTATAACAGTTAGAACTTTTATCTTTGTGTATTTAATCCCATTCGATAGTGTTTCCGCCACTGTTTTGCACTAGATTTTATAGGGGATTACACATAATGGTATACATGATTGTACTAATGGCAGAAACATTAGTAATCATATTCATGTAGACAATAGTTCTTAGGTTCAAGTGAATAATCATAGCTCTATGATAATTCAAATTTCATCAATATGATCAACCTACATAACTGATTGTATTAAGAAGGATCATTATTATCATAAGATACCTATCTGAATGTCAATCCAACATCCCATGTTATAATAGATACACATAATGCCAAATATCATCCAGAATTAAAAACCTATGTGCACGTCATTTTTAGAGGTGGCAAACGGGTCAATCGGACCAGTTTCGGTTCGGGTTCTTTCGGATCAGGTTATTTCGGTTTATCTTTTTTATCGATTTCAATTCGGTTCAACTCGGGTTGGATTCAGTTTTCACATTTAATCGGTTGTAGATATTTCGGGTCGGTTCTGGTTCGAGTCAGGTCATTATCGAAGCAAATAAGGTTCGAGTCGGGTCAATATCAGAGCAGATGAGATTCGAGTCAGGTCACAATCGGATCGGATGTAAAGGGATTTGGTCTTTATTCAAAACATTCGGTATAATACAAATACTTTTTTTAAAAAAGTAATATATATAATGTTTTTTTTTGTAGAACTACGATATAATATCAATTCATTGACGTCAAGTGGGTGACACGCATGTACAAAAAGACACCTTAGATGTGACGCCTAGGTACATACGGGTCATTTCGGGTGCCAATGTTGGATTTCAGTCATCAATGTACGGGTTGAAATCAGTTCAGGTATATATCGGTTCGGATTAAAACAATTCAGGTTGAAACAATTCAGGTTCACTCGATCTTGGGTATATTTCGGATATTACAAATTCGGTTCGATTTCGAATCAATTCAGGTCAATTCATGTTTCGGGGTGAAGTCCAGTTATACCTTTCGGATGTACGGTCAGGTGTCGATTAAGGTATTTTCGATCGGTTTTTCGGGTTCGGTATACTTTTGCCAGGTCTAGTCATTTTTCAATGAGTAATAAGTTATGCGATTCATGGAGGATGATCACTCCCACTGAACTTCATGTCTAAACATGACAGTCATTTGCTCACACTCAAGTCCATGTGTACACATGTTTCTCCATGGAAACACAACATAATAGAGTTTTCATTGCTTCTCTAAGTATTAATCAAAACCATATATGTCATTCACATATCACTTTCAAAATACCCATTTAGGAAGTGGCTTAGATACTTTACTTACTTTCATAATGAATAGCAATGTTTTGAATCCTTAGCTTAGTTAACAATTAACTTAGTTCTGTAGACATCCACATGCCACTCTATACAACTCTTAATTATAAACTTCCATTCACTTTGGATTGGTCTCAACAATCTCAAATAAATCCATTTAATTGCATAGATTTTAGTTTCATAGGGCTCTTAAGTAAAATGTCGAATTTTAAAATCTCTTGTAACTTCATAGATCATGATCTATATTTTAAAAGAACCCCTTCTTTTGGTGTCCTCATATAGTTTCCTTAAGAACATCTTCTTTTGGTCTCCTTGCGTAGTATCCATAAGAACATCTTCCTTTGGTCTCCTCGAGTAGTATCCTCAAGAACATCTTCTTTTAGTCTCCTCGCGTAGTACCTATAAGAGGATCTTATTTTGGTCTCCTCGCGTAGTACCTATAAGAACATCTTCTTTTGGTATCCTCGCGCAGTACCTACCTTCTCAAGGCTTGTGGCTAAAATTTCTCCCACTCTATCTTTAGAAAAATATCATATTTCTCCAAAGATAGTTTTTGAGCCACATATAACAATGGTTAAGGAGATAAATCATATATTTATTAAATAGTGATTTATTCGAGACATTTTAAATGGATAACTTAGATAAGTCGATTTGAGTTGGATAGGTGAATCAAATGATGTTGGTAATGTTCCCTTATATGAGTTCAACAGCTCAATCTTAACTTCATAATTGATCTTTCATGAGTAAATTGTGACTTTTAGTCACTATGACAAAAGGAGAATCAAATTCATAACTTATGGACATATAATGACGCGATCATTAAAATCATCTAAATAATCAATTTAAGTTGATAATCTTATGTTTCTAGATGCAAGTAATGTATAATGATAAATTTTAGAACAACCAATATGATAAAGTAAGTGACTTGGGTTGCAAACCAAGTCACCAAAATCCAAAATACAACCATTGTTTTAGGAAATAGCAAATTCCCAACTCGAACGAGGAAATTGAAAATAGTTCTAAAATACCAAAATACAACACAAAATAAAGACAAAATAAAGCCAATCTCCCTTTGATCTAGCAACATGGGCGGCTACATCTAGCTTACCTCAAGATCTCCTAGGCTTGCTTTTCTTTGCACTTGTCCTTGCTCGGATGCCCTAATTACAATAAAAAGGGAATTTTAACAACTTGTATCACAATAGCAAAGTTGAGATCGAAACATAAAAAGATAGGGATAATTAAATTACCTACTGGAATAACTTTTCCAGCTTTGATGTCGCCTAGGTACTTAGGACAATTCCTCTTCCAATGCCCAATGCCATTACAATAGTGGCATTTGTCCCCGGACGGGGCACCCTTCTTGGGCATAGAGGAGCTAGCTTCACAAGCTTTTCCCTTGTTCTTAAAGGGGGTTGGCTTCTTACCCTTTGCGCCACCTTTCTTGAATTTTCCCTTGCTCTTTTGATTGATGTTGAGCACATCCTTGGTGGTGCTAGCATTTAGCCCCATATCCCTCTCGGCTTGCACAAGCATTTTGTGCAAATCATCGAGGGAAACTTTCAAGTTTTGCATATTAAAATTCACCCGGAATTGAACATATGCTTTAACCTTGTTCAAGGAATGAAGAATTCGATCAATGATGAGTTCTTCGGGAATGTCTACCTTTTGCATTTTCAACGTCTCAACATGTTCCATTAACTTGAGCACGTGAGGACTAACCTTTTGGCCCTCCTTAATTTTGAGATCGAAGAATGCAGATGCCACTTCATATTGAATGATCCTAGGAGCTTGTGAAAACATGGTCACAAGCTTCGTATAGATCTCATAGGCAGTGCTAATCTTTATAGCACTCCTTTGGAGTTCGGCCTACATGGAAAAGATCAACACATTTTTTATCGCGGCCGACTCCTTTTGGTAAGTCTAATAGTCTTGCCTAGCGGCGGGAGTAGACCTAGCGGTTGGTGCGGCGGGAGAGGCCTCGGTGAGGTAACGAATCTTATCGTCACCCTCCGCGGCTAAGCGGAGTTGGGCATCCCAATCGGCGAAGTTTGACCCATTCTTTTCTAGTTTACAACGATCCATGATGGATCGAAGCCATGAAATATTGGTGAGAGTGTTCGAGTTAGTGGATGCGTTTGGAATTGGAGTTGCCATTGCAAATCAGAAAACAAATTTGAATACAAAATAAAGATGAAGGAATTAATAAACATCTATTGTTTTAACAATAATAATAATAATAATAATACTTGTTAATATTTTAAACAAGTTTTAAGCATTTATATAGTGACCTCTACTCAAATATTATAAATGATCCCGAGATCCAAATTCATATTAATTCAGGCACGGTGAGCCGATTCATCCCTTATCAATATAACTCGGTGGATTAACTCTTTAATCGATTCTACTTCTAGAATTCTCGGTGGATAAAATTTCTCTAATATTTATCTTTAGCCCGGAACACATGCGACTACGGTCACAAATACTTCCGTTGAGCTCAATCCAAATTTCGATGTAATAACATTTTATTACCCCATTTTGCCAACGTAACAAGGTTTGTATTACGGTGAAGCCGGCTTAACTCCCTTATGAAATTGGTACTTCATGGGTAATACTATTTGGTAAGGCTATATCTCAATTATTGATTTAGCGAGAGGTCATGTCAATTTATTATCTATCACGTTTTAAGTGAACGAAAGTGGTGAACTACGATAATTATAATTGACACGGTCGATGACTCGATTATATAAAATGCATGTTTAGTTGTGGCGATTTAGCGATGCGTGCAAACATATAAAGAAAATGCTAAGCAAAAAAAAAAAATCCTAGTATGGCCTTCCTAAAATAGTAAATCTAATAAACTATTACAAATTCGGAAACCAACTCCTTTGGTCCCTTGAACATCGGTCTTGGCACGCATCCCAAGGCAATACCGTCTTGTCGAAATGCCTTTCTAAATGGCATCGTCTTCAAGTATCTCCGGAATTACAAGTAATATTTAAAATAAATTACATAATTCCCTATTATACATTTGTAATAAAATAAAAATAAATCTATTAAATTACAAAACGGTGATACGAGATCACAATAATTACAACCGAATCGATATTCCCATTCATTTCGGGTAATACCAATTAAAAAACTAGGGCCATACTAAGTAAAATTACATAATTAAAAAATTATATAAAATAAAAAATATGACAATCATAAATAAAATGCAGCATTATGATATATATGAACATGCTTAATTTTATGCCAAATCGCCTTTAAAGAGCCAATATCATATATTTCATCGGTTTTTATGGAGTTGCGTGATTATAAATTTGTTAAAATCACAAAGTGTCTCATAAATTTATATTTATGTTCAAGTTAATTACCCTAACCATCTTAGGAATCAAAACTTAGTTTCCACTAATATTTTGACAATAACTCAACTTGATAACTTAATATTGTTCATTATGGAACAAGAATTACAATATAATGCTATAAACTTCAAATTAAATTATAAAAATTCCAAATAATTTCAAAATTTGAAATTAAAACTCATGAACATTCTGGAAAAATACCATGACACTCATAATGTTCAAAACTTAGGTTAAAAACTTCGAAAATTTTTCGAGAAAGACATCGTTGCGATTTATCGGTTTTAACAACCAAGACCATTAAAATATGAGAAATATAATTTTAATCAACTTTTCACTTTTAGATCTGAAATATGGGATAAAATGCAACATATGATGTTTTTCTATAATCATGAAATATGTTTTAGCATTATAGACTAATTTAAGTCACTATTTATTGAATTTTTACTCAAAAATTCATAAATCATGCATAAGAAATACAATACGTGTAAGAATTTTATACACACTGAGTAAAAATACATATGACAACATATAAAAATTCCATGACCAGATTTGTAATTGATCTCATATTAACCTAATAAACCCTTTAAATTGAATTTATGCTTATAAAATCCATATTTCATGCAAAATAACTTAGTTATTCATGAGATTTAACATGCCATCAGTAGATAATATATGTGAAAACATATCCAAAAACCACTGAAAAATTGGAAGCTCAACTATTTTTCGTCCAAAAATGACATTTTTCTCATAAAAATCACATATTAATGCCAATAATATATAAAATGAACAATAAAAATCCATAAATCGTCTCATATGACCTAAAATCCATTTAGGACCAGAAACTTTTAACATGCAAAATGATTTCATGATTTATCTACATAAATCCTAAATAACAAGTTTTATTTGTTAACAAATTAACTCGGAAAAACTATCCCGATTTTGCATGCAACAACCTTGTTGCTCTGATACCACTTGTAAGAAATCATATTTTACATATCACATATTTTAGTTTAAAGTTTTAGTCATAAAAATTTAAGGATCTTATGCATGCAAAATAAAATACAAGAGTGAAGGAAAATCGGTTCCTTACGTTGGATATTTCGGCTATTAGGGCACTAGTAAGGTCTCCTACCTTACTTAGTTCTTGAGCTTTTCCAAATAGATGAACAAGATTCAATATAGAATCTCTCCTCAAGGATTGTACCAAGAAAACCTCCTTATTACAAATATTAATTTAATTACTAGAATTAATATTTGTTCCCTTAAAATTATTACTAATATTATAAGTATACTACCTCTAGTATTTTGGAATAATATTAGTGATTTAGTGAGAGTTTTAATTATTTTGTTCAACAACAAAATTAGAGAGAAGAACTAATTCAAGTGAATGAATAATGTTGGAATAAATTAGTTTAGTGTAAAAATGCACTACTTGAGTGTGAATGGGAGGAGGCCACCGGTTTTTGGGTGGGTAGGGTGCCCAATAAATTTTTTAGTTGCTCTTCACAAGAGACTAGCCATAATAGTCTATAATTAGTAGGTAATAATGATGTTACCCACTAATTAAAATAATCAAGGCACAAAACTCCTTCCTTCTTCCATTTACACGGTCCATATGGTTAATATGGATCCCATTTTAACTTTGTCAATTTGTTAATTTGTATTGTGTGACATATTGGACATGTTACTAGACATGTTGTTTAAATAATGCATTTTTAACAAATTAAAAATCATTATATATAAATAAAATAAATCACATACAAAATTAACTAGTAATTCACAATACCATTACTTAAAATGGGTCATATAATTATAAATCACAACTACTTGTATTTATAATAATTAATTCATTCTTATTTCAATTGTTTCATAAATAATAAATAAACCTTAAGTAATAAAACAATTTAATTACTTAGAACGAATCTTATTTAATCAAATTACAATAAGATACGTATTATAACTCACAAAATCATTTGTTCAATTTTAAGGAATTAATTAACTTATATCGTCATACAATTAATTAATTAGTCAATTAAGAATGTTTCCCTAGTGGTATGACCTTAAGGGATCAACTGATCACCACCCTCACACGACAGTAATGTCAAACTCTAGTCAGCCAATCATTACCGATTAATGTGGATCAGTTGACAATAAAATGTTACATTCCCTTATGTATTCTTAATATGAGATTTAAACATGTTATCGCAGTATTGTCGAGGACACATACTCCAACAAGTCGACACCATAGGGTGGCAAGTCGCGGACTTGTTTAGCTTTATTATTGTCAAGTTTATAATCCTTCCTATTATTAATTAAATAAGAGGATTGCTTGTGCTAAAAGAATGTTGCGAACATTTGTTATTTCTCCATCCATCTTGTAAAGGTAATTCGGTTTGAATTGTCCTAAACATTCCACATGTGAGGGGATTTTTGTGAGAAGGGAAAAAGACTTTTTTTTTGTTTTTTTCGTTGTGAGGAATAGGTATTCATTTTTTGAAGTTTGTATGGGTTGTTGTTTTTGTGTGTGGGGATGGTTGTATCCTTCTTGTGTAAGAAAGGACTGCGTACGTATCCACCTGAAGATGTAAAATCAAACCATGCTAGTAGTTCAAGTGTTTTGTTTAAGTTGGGGTGTGCATTCTTGTTTGGGTGTTGTGGTTCTGTCCTTCGTACGTAAAAAAGGACTGTCTACGTATCCACCTGAAGAGGAAATATCAAACCATGCTCGTACTTCATATGTCTTGTTTGAGTGCAAATAGATGGTGCCTTTGACAGATCAAAGGCTGATGGAAATGAGTCTCATGATGTCAATGAACACGGATGTTCACATAGATCTTGTGTAAGGGGCGAGGGTACGTATTAGGAAGCTCGTTTATTTGAACACCTAATCCCGCCCACCTCAATAGAGGCCTCTACTAATGATCATGGAAGTTGTCTATACTCGATATGTTGTCAATTGTATGCATGCAATGCAACAAACATGGATTAAACCTGGCATGTGAAATTAGACTATATCGGTGGACAAACAATTTAGCAATTAATCGGGTCGAAGTTGGAATTTAGCCTTGTTACATGTGAATTGCCAAGTAAATAAATCATACAAGATGAATAAATTGCAATAACTGAGTTACAATGGAATTACAATGGATAAACGAATTTACGTCATGAGTACGCTTAAAAAAAGGGATTTGAACAGAAAAGAAAAGAATAAAAGAATTAGAAGATTATAAAATACGTCAAATTACTAGTGATAATAAGGATAATAACCGATTAAATCTCAATTAGAAGGCTTACGTCAAAACAAAACGAGTTCAGAGGCACAAACCACCTCAGAATAGGCGCAACATCTATTGCGTCCCTTAGAAGAGGCGCATCAGTTTACGCGACTATTCTTGAGTTAGGTTCTGACTGTGAAAGTCAGACTCGTTAATTTTTATCGTTGGTTGTTTGATTAGTATTGATTATTGATATATAACAAGAGTGAAGGTTTTTTAGTCAAATTATATGCATCGTAACCGTCGTAAAGCAATAAAAATGAATTAAAACGAAGTATTGCAAGGTAGTTATTATTTACGATGTCGGAAACAGGTTTATATACAAACTTGAAATTAGAGATGAAAATTATAAGATAGAGAATTGAAGAAGGAACAGAATTAAAATCATATATCCGCAAATATCCATTATAAGGGATTTATTTCGGAATTATTGAAAAGTGTTATTGAAAATAAATTATAAACTGAAAATATAAGAATTTTGGAAGAAATAAGAAAATTAAACGGAAGATGAAAGAAAGAAAAAAAAGAACAGATATTCGAGGAGGAAGAAGAAGATCAGCAACAGAAAATCAGCCTCTGGAAGAGGCGCATCAAATGTTGCGATCCTTCCAGAAGGCGCATCTGCTGATGCGTTTCTTCTGGGACGTCTTTCACTGCTATTTTAAAAAATAGGTTTGAAAGAAGGGCTTTGAAAACGGTTTAGGCGTACTCGTGATATAAACTCGTAAAATAATTGATGAAAAATAAAATACATTAAATAAAATTGGGATTTACACCCTCGGAATTATATTTTTGACGAAGCGAGATTAACTAAGTTGTCGTATTGGTGATTGATCGACTCGATGTAATATGAAAGTGCCCTCTAAAGAGGATTTAGAACAAGTTGATTAAGTTGATTAAATTGTAGTGGTCAAATTGGTCAGTCATCCAAACGTAACTGGTACTCAGAATGATCTGAGCTTATGTGGTCACAAGGAACAAGCACGTAGGCCTCGAAAAGCAAGAGCGCGGTCTTACAATGCAAAGGGAGAAGAGAAGAGGGGATACTCGCGAGAAAAATATGTGAGGCGAAGGCCTCTATTTATACTAATCACACGGAGTAATTATGGTAAAAGTAGGAATAGGAAAGAAATCTAGAGGGAATCTGGAAACTGGAGAAAAAGCAGCCCAGGAAGAGGCGCAGCAGGAACTGCAACCTTTCCAAGAAGCGCAGTACCTACTGCGGTTTCTCTTGGGCAGTTTCCTCCTCAGCAAGAAAGATTTCCGCGGTTGATTTTAGGAGTTAGGGAATATGTAGGCTTCATTATTCCGCAAGGTAGATATTTTCATCATAATAGATAAAATTTAGGAATATTTGTAATACCACGGTTTTCTGATGCCCTTCTACTCAGCCGAATAGGCCTAACTCGGCCGAGTAGTGTGTCGTGTGTTTTCTGGTCAGGCTGCTGTCCAGGAACACTCGGCCGAGTATAGTAATACTCGGCCGAGTAAGGGGTATTCGGTCGAGTACTCTTGGTACTCGACCGAGTATCCGGTTTGAAGGGAATTATTTCCGCGGTTTGATTAAGGTTGATTAAAGTTATAAATCATGTTTTACAGTTTTACTTTTCATTTTTACCAAAACCTAAATCACTTCGAAGTTCTTTCATCATCCCTAATCACTCCCAAGACCTTTGATCGTTCGTGAGTAAAAAAGGTAGACTAGACGGTTGGAAAAAGGTACACCCATAGAAAATATACGGAGTAAAAATACCTGTTGCATTAATGGAAGCATCCCAAGGCGGGAAAATATAGGGCTTGGGTCCATCCTTAACGAGTTTATAACGACTCGAAAGGAAAGCTGCTGCAAAACCTGCTCGAGAATAGGCACAGCAGACAACAGACCTGGGGAATAGGCACAACAAAGACTGCGGTTTCTCCCAGGTTCATCCGTGCACGAGTAAAAATAAAACAGAACTCAGCGCGAGTTCTTTTCATTTAAACCAAAACCTTTCTTCTTCTTCTTCTTCTTCTTCTTCTTCTTCTTCTTCTTCTTCTTCTTCTTCTTCTTCTTCTTCTTCTTCTTCTTCTTCTTCTTCTTCTTCTTCTTCTTCTTCTTCTCGACAAACACCAAAAACTCAACCAAATTCTACAAAAAATTGATCAAAATCCGCCATTAATCATGGCAAATCCAGGTATGTATCTTGTCCTTTCTTTAATTTGCATTTGTAGCTTGAATAGGATAAAAAAATTTAGGGTTTTAATACCCAAATTAGTCGAAAAAATTGGGGATTCCATCCCAAATGAGTTTGTCCCTTGAAATTGACATTAGAAATGCATAATTGAATATGCTAGGAGCATAACCATGTATTCATTTCGAATTTTCATTGAGTGTTGATGAAATGAGACGAAAATAAGACAATTTTGTTAAACCGCTTGAAAGGGCTCGAAAATAGCTTAAAACGTGTCGATTTTTGGTGCAATTTGATGTTCTGGAATACTTGGATGATGGGTAAACTTCCTACCATGGCAAAAATTTTATTTGTAACAGGTCTTCCGGGACACTTTTGTATGAGTTTAGGCTTATAGTAGCGAAGTGCTGCCGAATTTTCGGCCCGTGACCAAAACTAAGCTAAGTTTAGCTACGTAGGAACGCAGTTTTATCTCTTCCATCGAGTTTGTTGATGGTAGGGCTTGAGAAATGGCTTGAAAGCGGCCTAAAAAGACCTCTAAGTGCTTCGGTTTCGCTTTTCTTCTTTTCTTTTGCAAAGGATGTACCTTCCACGTCGGGGCGAGACGCTATGTAACACCCCCATTTATTTAAGGGCCTGGACTAGGACTCCTCAGATAAAGAAGGGTGTTACCATCTTGGAAACCCGAGGCAGTAGATAACAAAGGAAAAATAAACAGTACTTTAAATTGAAAGTTATAAATGTTTACAACTCAAATGGAACATGTCTCAAAGCTGAAAGTAAAGTCTGATAGCTAAACTGAAATAAAAGTGGGCTAGCTCTAAGTCGGGTGATCCATGCTCTCTCCCCCCGGACTCCATATGTCTCAACAACTGTCAATCTGCTCCCAAGAAATGGATCATCACGGGCGTACACGAATACACGGGGTCAACCGCGAGGTTGAGTAGGTAATACGATATAATAAAGAATGCAATGATATGATCCTCCAATCTCAACTCCATCACACACATCCTCTAACGCCCACCATACCGATCCCCGGCAGACTATATCAATCGACCGTCGTCGATATACCAGCTCGTAGCCGAGGACACCAGGGCAAGTCTGAGAACCCGCTGGGCCTTAATCGCAATAATCTCATCTCCTCCAACTCCAACTCCGATGCAAATGCAATGTATGAAACGTATGAAACAATAATGCTCAACAAGATAAATAAGATAATCGGATATGTCATATAATCATCGAACATGCCAACTCTTTATAATCGTAAGAACTCAATCAGTGTATTCCCCTACCTCGATGCTGTGAGTCAAATAGTCGGTGCTCGTAATATTCCACAACAAACTCGCCCTCTCGATATATAGCAATAAGAATTTAATCCAAAGAAACTCGTAAATACTCGACTCGGAAATCACCACCTAATATTAATAGCATACGATTACTAAACCGATAAGAAACTTAACCCATTTTATCAATTAATCATGCACCTAAACAAGACTCATCATAACTCAATAGAAACCTTAACTTATAGGGCAAATTCGACCTTTCTTATTTTCCAGAACCGGACAGACTTACTATAAAATACATAACTAATTCTAGGAAAATTGAATCGATGCGAGGCCAATTGGGTTGGAACCATAACACTCTAATCTACAGTTCTTATCTCATATACTTTTCCCAAATCCAAACATATCGATGGTTTCCAGACTGATTTCCAAAGGCTGACATAATTCGTCGCATAAAAAGTAAAGACTCATAAAACGAGTTTGACAAATGATTTTTAAGTAAAACCAACGCCTAACTCATCTAAACTCTTTAAATTAAATATATGAAAAAGACCCAGTACCAATTCAATATCTAAATTATGTTTTAGAAGTAATCTTTTAGCCTCTACTGATTCGCGGACTTTTTAGATAGACGTTCACAAATAATTTATTCAGGAAAAACTACACGGTGAAATGCTACTAAATTTCACAGGCATAAACTAGGCTTGGAATAAACATGAGTTTCTTCTTTAACTTTTTGCATCCGAAGAATTTAAGACAGGTAAAACAATCAAATAACACAGACCAACGAATCTGTAAATTGCTGTAACTATTTTATTCATTTATCTCATACAATTTATAATCAAAACCCCCAAACCAAATTCTAGGGTTACGAAAATTATTCCAATACTACTATAATTATGCTAATAATTGAATAAAGAGGTAATAGGATAGTCTACTTACGAAATAGGATGAGAATAGGCTGAGAAATCGCCTCGCAATGCCTCACGAGTTCTTCACACACGACTCCCTCTTTTCTCTTTTCTCTCTTTTCTCATGGTTAAAGTGAATATGGTGATAGGGAGATTAGGGTTTGGTTAGATGAGTTATACATATAGAATAGGTGCTATTAAGACGATACGGGCCTAGCCTAGTTAGATTAATTAAAACCCGAGTCACATAGTTACCCGAGTCACAAATACACTACACGACCCAGCTGGTAACTCGGCCTAATATAATATCATATTAAAATACCGGGTATTACAGTCTACCCTCCTTAAAAGAAACTTCGTCCCGAAGTTTACCCTCTCCTACCAACCAACGCAAACGAATTATGAAACGCATATACAAAAGTATGTAAGGCACCCACCAAATTGAATATTAAACGCAGTATTACATTCCACCCTCCTTAAAATAAACTTCGTCCCTGAAGTTTAACCATAACAGAAACACATCATGTAACACTCCAACATAACCCACACAACACATAACCAATATAGCCAAACTGAGAAATCACACATGAAGGTATAAAGATTTTACAATCCTACCCTCCTTAAACATGGTTACGTCCCCCGTAACCTTCATTATTATAACAAAAGTTCTCAAACTATCGCTAACAAATGAAAGAGGATAAAAGATTCACAACTCACGCTCAAGTTAACTAATCCCTACTAAAGACAATCAATATACAAGCTCTCTCAAGGAAGCTACAGTTACTGCTGCTACAGCACATCGCCACGGATCGGAGCAAAAGCCACGTTGAATAACTTAAGACATTTCAGTATTAATCTAGACACTCTTCATATCAATCAATACATGCAATAACATTCACAGGATCTGCTTGTCAATCTAATTTATACATTACTACTCAGGTTACAAAGATGAAGATGCCTAGGTGCTCACATATGGTTCATGTCAAATAACATCGTTTCATCAAGGTTACTAAGCAAGATCACTAACATAACATACCACGATAATCCTATCCGGCGTATTCTCGTGGCAGCATATTTTCCAAGAAATATTGGTAACATTTATTCATGTGAATAATCAAATTATGAATGGAACAATGCTTTACAAGGTTACCAGTAAAAATCATTAGTAATTATTCATTTCACTAATCATTGTAATCTCATACCTTAGAAACATAGGGAATCAATCAACATAAGAAAAGAATTAGGGTCAAAACTTAATAAATCGATTTATGAAAATTTGTAACCTAATAGGTCGATCGACTTTCCTTTACATAATCGTACAGTTGATTTAGGTCAAGACACAGAATCACCAATAAAATAAAGACAACCAGTTTTGCAGCACTTATCATCCTAGAAATATTTTTAATCCTCATAACAAAGGGTTTGTGATTTATTCACGAATGACGAATGCACATTGATTGGCAAATTTTACAAACTTATTGGTCGAGTCAATCAAGCGCGTAAACAGCGATATTGGAAAGTTAACATACAAGACTATCATACATAAAATTTTGTTCTTGGTGTTAAATATATTTAAACTGCACCCAACATAATGACATAAAAGATTAAATGTATTTAACTACACCAATTTTACAAATATTCATTACATATCATGCTAATATCAACATACCATGTTAACACATAACTCACTTAAATCACCACATTACATTTCCCGTTTTGACATTCGTAACTAACCACAACCCACCAATTCACTACATGAACGAACAACATGACTAAATTAACCCACTATTTGTGACTCCGTTCTAGCTTCATTCCTCCAGACTAGCAAATATCATGAAACCATACAACCAGACATCTGCCTGGAAATCTCATTCCGAATTTATACTCACACGACAAAATTTAACTTCATTTTCAAAACTTTTACTTTCATACTGGACGGTGAATACTTTCTTAACATAAATCTTATAACAGAGCCGTCCATATTTCATAATTTACAGCTTACTACGAAACTCAAAATCAGATAAACTTAATTCAATTCCTTCAAACAATACAAGCTTAGGTGTCGACTCATATTTCATAATTTACAGGTTCATCTTATTCATTTCAGTCCTATCTTTACTAATGAACGACTATTACCTCAACATCAGGATTTTAGTTGCACTTCTTTACTCAGTTATATTCACGGCTAACACGACTACAACATTTAATCGGAGACCTTTTAGATAGTACACATTCCCTGGTGACGTCTCATCAAAGCATACGATTCGTACCATAATGTAAAGCAAGTAACTACAAATTAACTGTGTTCAATCAAAATTTTACCTCTTTATTATAAATCTATTTATCACAGGTTGCATGGTCACACAAAAGTATAAGTACCAACTCAATCACATGTTAAATTTTAAAACGATTTATCACGTCATAAGAACTAGACAAGAGTCTAACCATATAGTCAATATAAGAAGATTATTAGTTTAGATCGGAGGCACATTATAAAATTCCCAGTTAAACTCCTTACGGAACCATCGACTGTGCGTCATGAGTAATTAACTTAATAATGTAGAAGTCAAACAACTGAAATTACAATTGAGTATTAATAGTTATATGATTCACAATAGCAACAAAATTACTTCCATCTCACACATATGTTTAACATTTTAGCAACCATACCATTCAATTGTATCCATCAACTCAGTATAATTCATTTTCAGCAAAAATAAAAGATATCGCATAAACAACTTAAACATGTACATATACCATCATATAACTTGTAAAACATTATCTATGATAAAAGATTAGCAAGGTGAACAAGTTCTCTGGTTTGCACGGTTTGAACAAATAGGCAACTCGCGGCTCAATTAAACGTAACTATAACGACTATCATTTAAACATACGCATAACATGTGAATCATCAAAGGGTTATCTCATTATAATTGGCCAACATAGCTGACATACAAAAAAAAAAAAAAAATTCCGTCAAAATATAATTCATAGCGACGGTTCGAGAATATATTTCAAATATCGTAACTATATCAAACTATATTTCAAATATCATGACAATTGCAACAATCACCTTAGCATTTCATGACAATACAACTATGAACATATCCAATAAGGAACAACAACACTATTTTATTATCATATCATAAGTTTAGGTTCAACTGAAATAAATTAATGCAATGAAAGTAATAAGTATAACTATAGGCACACAGACTCACATAAAAGACATTAGAACTCAGATGACATCCTACATGTGTGAACATTTAGACATACTCGTTACTACCATCCATGTGTAAACATTTAAACATAATTATTATAAATATTCATGCGAGTATATTAGAACAATCAAGTTAACATTTAATGCCACCAACTTTACCAAGATATGACAATATAGTTTTATATTTATATATATCCGACCACTATACAAATATGATGAACACACCAGAGATATTACAACATGCCAAACATATATAAAATATGCAAACAACTGGACTCGTATAAAATATTTCACCCTCGATTAAGAATCAAATTAAGCTATTCAATTTCACTCATACTATCATGCCAACAATGTTATCAACTAAACTTTAATTTTATCACTTGTTAAGATACATAACTACTGAACATCCGTGCTACTATCATCATATAAAAACATTATAATGTCACATTAATAAGGCTCATGAAATAACCAAACAATTGTATGAAACTCAACATAGAACGCACATTTTACAAGTCATGATTCACGTTGTAACTTCCAAAGACCACGAACAAATAACCGTTCGATTAAAACTTGATTCATATTACTTTTATAAAATACGGAGAGTTAAAAACACAGGGGAAAAAGAATTAGGTCTAAAGCACAAGAATTCCATTTTTAAAGAATTTTACAACTCAGTTGGTCCAAACAAGTATGTGACAGCAATTGGTCCGAAACTTGGGTCAGTTTGCAAAACTTACCATTTAATATAGAGACATCAAGAATTTTCGTGGCTTATCAATTTGAAAACATATGCGAATCTTCTAATCGATGGAGTTGGAATTATGCAAAAATTATTAATACAATTTAAATGAGGATTTTTACAAAATCGTTGGTCAAAACATCACTGCACAGGAACTTCCTGACCACAGACCACTAAAATATTTATTACTCCTAATCCGTATATCCTATAAGCATGAAACCAACGCCAAATGAACACTACTCACGAGGCTATCTCTCAAAAAATTGTCATCTATAGGCAATAAACAGAAAAGAAATGGCAGTAGGGTCAATTAAAGAGTAAAATCAAACAAAACGAGTTTCAGCACTAGGTCATTCTTTACTATGTTACAAGCTCTTATGAGCATACTATGTATACTAACCCATCCCAACTTAAATCCCACACTTTGTACTTACGTAAACATCTATCCCATAGAATCCCTTCGCATCTCGATCTACTCCTTACGTCTAAATCACGATTGCTATGACTAGAAACATGCAATTCAATAGTGTTTCTGATTACTATCACAATACTATACTAGCATGGCTTCGGGATCACATAACCGCATATCGCTAGACATAATAGCACTATCAACACGTCATTCAACATCCATCCAGATAAATATCATCAATTCGCAATTATTTTCACGCTCACGATTACCACAATCCAACACTTCATTGATTATCAACCTGAACACGAAAATTAATTTCTCATCTCCACAACATCATATGATCACGTCATCATTCATACAAAATACTTACCGTAACGTTGTCCTGCAGAATGGTTAGAAAATATGGGTCTCAAGGTATACATCAACTCGATTATATCCAAGGTTTTCCTTCTAACTACCCCATTCACTCAATTTATCTCGGGTTACCCGGTTTGGCGAGAGGGCAAAAGAGCACGCATTAAGGGCGCCTTCTTAACCGCACTGTGAGCTCCTAACAGTTTATTCCCAGGGGTTCATTTTATTTAGACACATCCTACGTTCATTGGGTTCATTGGTTTAGGCCTGAGGATCGTTCGCTTTGATACCACTTTGTAACACTCCCATTTATTTAAGGGCCTGGACTAGGACTCCTCAGATAAAGAAGGGTGTTTCCATCTCGGAAACCCGAGGCAGTAGATAACAAAGGAAAAATAAACAGTACTTTAAATTGAAAGTTATAAATGTTTACAACTCAAATGGAACATGTCTCAAAACTGAAAATAAAGTCTGATAGCTAAACTGAAATAAAAGTGGGCTAGCTCTAAGTCAGGTGATCCATGCTCTCTCCCCTGCCAGCTCCATATGTCTCAACAACCTGTCAATCTGCTCCCCAGTAAATGGATCATCACAGGCGTACACGAATACACAGGGTCAACCGCGAGGTTGAGTAGGTAATACGATATAATAAAGAATGCAATGATATGATTGAAGAAAAAGTAGATCTATATACATAAACATACTCATATATGTTATAAATTAATTTGTCATGAAATTGAATATGGATTTTATGCATGCAAACAAAAGAGCAAAATAGAGGAGAAATCATGTTCTTACATTGGTGATTTTGGTTTTATGGGCACAAAAGAAATCTCCTTTTCTTTTGTTCTTGAGCTTTCCTTTTGGATGAACAAAGATCCAAGTGTAGGATCTCTCCTTAGGAATTATACCCAAAGCTAACTCTTAATAAAATTAATATTATATGAACTAGTACAATATTAATCTTGTGAAAAAAGACCCAAAATAATTTGGTATTTTGATCCCCAAAACCGGTTGGGAGAGAAATAGGAAAGGAAGTATTTTTATCTTTCTAAATTCTTATTTAGATGAGTTGAATGAATGAATGAATTAATTGAACACACACTAGCATATAGTGTATGACCAAAATTAAGACAAAAATCCTTTTGCCTTTTTCTTTTGTGGAGCCGTGTAGAAGGGGAGAGGAGGAAGAAAAAGGACCCAATGCATGCCCTTGTTTGCCTTCACAATGCAAACTAGGGTTGCATGGCTACTAAAGTAAGTCATCATAATGTTTACCACTAATCTAAGCAAACACAATATTTGCTTAAATCTCCTCTTAATTTCGGTATATGAGATAATATGGATTCCATATTATTTTTGTCAATTTGTCTTATGTCACATGTCATATGTAACATAAATTTGTTTATGTATTTTTAACATATTAAAAAATCAACGTATTAATAAAAATACGTCATATACAAAAATCGACTTAGTAATTTCATAATTACTTGTACCAAAATATTTTACCAATTATAAATCACAACTGATTGTATTTATAATAATTCATTCAATTTCAATTGTTTCTTTAAACAATAATTTCATCCGAGTAATGATACAATTCGATTACTCAGACCGTATCTCATTTAATCACATTTCAATGTGATACGTAAATTTTACTTCCCAAATCGTCCGTCAATTTTTTCAAATAATTAACTCGCAACATTATACGATTAATTAAATGATCAATTAAGAGTGTTGCCCTATAGGTATGACCTAGGGGGTCAACTGATCACCACCGTCGCACGACAGTAATGTCAAACTCTAGTCAGCCAATCATTACCGATATATGTTGACCAGTTTGATAAAAATACTTCCCAATTGTATTCTTTAAAATGAGATTTAATAATGATATTTAAATCATGTGATCGCACTATTGTTGAGGACACATTTCCCAACAATCTCCCACTTGTCCTCGACAAGTGTGCGTCACCAATTCTCTTGTCCTATTACTATCTCCCACTCAATGCAAGGTGTCTTTCAGGTCGTACTTGCAAGTGATCATATCGAGAGTGGTTTCCTCGATCTGGAGAATAACTGTTTGACCGGATTTATCCACTCTGGATACCTTCCGAGCGTGGCCACGCATTTCCAGTTCATTACTCCTCGAGTGGCCCTGAGATATTGTTTTAACCCTGACAAGGGGATGGACAATTCCTATCGCACTCATTCCCTTCGACTAGCCACAGCCATCATAACCCAAAATATGCCCATTTGACCCCATTTACGAAGGTCGTAGTAACACAAATCAAAGTTAATCGAAATCGTGCCATCTTAGGTGAATAGTCTTTAGTCAAAAGAATCGACTCATTAGAATACTATAGTAGCTCTCGCCACGACCAGGCTATATAAATTTGCCAGAACTCTATAAGCGGTCATAAGGCCCGACAAGGTGTTCCTAACAATCTGCCTATGTGATCGACTAGTCATCTCACATGACTGTATGGCACTTGAACTTGCCATCAATCGCATCACACTCTAGTCACTTCGAGACGTCACCTCATACAAGTGACTATGGGCGAATACTATGCTAATCCGTGTTCACTTTAACGGGGTTCAATTGTCTCTACAACCCGTTTGGATGTAACAAAGTATAATAAAAGAGTTTTAAAATAAAACTCGAACGACAAATGCGATTATCACACATGAATAGTCAATGTCTGATTACTATTTCATGTTCTATAATCTAATTTGATCTTGTACGTAGTTGTTCATTTCAATTCAATTGAAATGACATGACTCATCATGTTTACCCTTTGAGAAGGCTTTGGTTAGTAGGTTTTATCAATTTCTTGTACCTTACTCAACCTTACTACATACTCTTTTTCCTCTGTAATGTATACATTTGCATCACAAAACTTTCTGAGTACGTGTCGAGATCCAATCAAGACATAGGTCCTCTAGCCTAAGAATAGCTCCCACTGTTTTCACAGTGTGCGGGACTCATCCTTTTGCACATCTCATGATTGCAAGTGTACTCAATTTCCGTTATAAATATCTCTCATTGTTCTTTATTGCCTAGAACGATTCTAGAAAATCTACTTCCTAATTAACATAGCCACAATGGTATCTTAACCATCCTTATGTGTTTTGATTATGGTTTTGTCGGAAACCATGCGCAATCTCAATTGTCAATTGTTACTTGTGTAACGCCCTTACACAATAATTGCATCATAAACACTTTGCTTTACAGCCTTAATGCTTCTGTAAGCACTTAAGGGTAATCTTTATTGCTTACTGGGCAAAGATTACTTAAATTCGATTTTGAAAACAATTCATCATACTCAAAGCATATGAAGTATTATACATCATTTCCTTTTAATTGATTCAGCAGCGGAAGCAAATGGAATCAATCAAATATGTTCAATATAATTGAACTAGTCATGAATCTTATCAACATAAGACTTCTTACTGACGCTAATATCATGTGGATTTATCTTCATAAATCCGGATATTCAAGATGTATTATAATACTCCAAGAGTCTTAAATCATTCTCAATGATCAATATGTCATCCACATATCGGACTAAAAAAAATTTCCGTAACTCCCACTAAACTTCATGTATTAACACAACTTCTCGACTTATCGAGAAATGTTTTACCACATGATCAAAATGTTGATTCTAACTCATTGATGTCCTACTTAAGACCCTCTCTTAAGTTTCACATTATCTTAGGATTGCAAGAATCTACTAAACTCAAGACATGTATTGAATACATTCCTTCTATTGAAGAAGTGGGTTTTAGATTCACTCGCTATGTATTTCATAACCTCATAATGAAACACAATCCCTAAGAAGATCCAAATAGACTTAAGCATTTCAATTAGTGCAAAACCCTTTGCAACCAATCAAACTTTGAAATCTGTCTTTATTAGTGCAAAACCCTTTGTCACTAATCAACCAATCTTGCTTTGAAATATCTCTTTATTAGTGCAAAACCCTTTGTCACTAATCAAGCCTTTTATTTCGGATTTTCATGGCTCTAAGCCTTGTATTAAGTTGTGACTTCAACACTCTTATGTAAGTCATATGTTCATTACTTTCCACAAGTAATCAACTTGAATCAAACAATTTCTTTGTAAGTTATAAACTCTTTACTTTCTTAAAAGTAGCATGAATTCATCATTTTCAACAAATGACGAATTTAACCTCCTAGGTTTTAAAGAAACAACATCTTACACAAAACGTCTCATGTAGCCAAGAAAGACCAGTTTCTTGCGACATAATATTCTTTGTGTCATTGTTTGTGGCTCTTGAATAATTTCTCCCACTCTGTCTTCTAAAAATAAACTTGTATTTTAGAAAGACAGCTTCACGAGCCGCAAACCCGTCGTGCTCGTGATAATTGCAAGGGAAAAATGAGCATTTGTTTCTTGTGAAAACTTACAACCATGGTACCCTTACCATTTCATATCTCATATGATTCGATTTAGTGGAAAAATAAATTAGACAAAAATGATAAAATCCCCAAAAGGATCAAGTGACTCAAAGTAACTTGATTGAAGTCCAAACCATATCGAATAGCGTTTGATTTCTTATCCATCCACACATTATTTCATAATGCGTGCTAAGAGAGATTAACTTGTGATACTATATCACATTTCCTTTGGCTTATATCAAAGTCTTCACTTTGATAATCCCATCACGACTAAATCGTGATTCCTTGAACTCTTTGAAATTCTTCAAAGATTTCTCCTTTTACCTTATTAAGTGAACATATTAGCGTCATCTTATATCGTTGGTAAAAGAAAATGATCAACCTATTTTGGATCGATGATATACAACCTCGATCTCCTTTTCAACCAAAAGGCACGAGATATCTTGCTTTAAATACAAGATACGCATATACCATTAACAATCTAATGGTTTCAAGAGTACTCGATAACTCTTTGCGTTCCTCATTCCAAAATTTAAGGTTTAATCTTGGGTTACCAATTTGAGTCTTACATCATCTACATGATATATATTATACTAGTTTGGTTTAGAATATAATCACCTTGATAATGGGCTAGCCATACATCAAATCGTGGTGTATAGGGTCACAAAAAGTGAAAACCTCTTTTGTATCTTAACAAGTTTATATCCTTATTTAGAGTTTATGCACTTAATAGTCATAATTAAGTACAACTTTAAATCCAAAAACTAGATTGAGTACACAATTACTCTATCTCTCGACATTATTGTTGCTAGTCGTCATATTCTTATCATCCCATGTATCAAACATAATGATGAAAACCACCACCGGTTTCTAATATTGACGAAGTAGTACTAGAAAAATTTATGTCAATCATATAAACATTTAAAGAAGAAGATCCCATTAGATGTCCCACAACTAACTTGTTGATTCTTCAATAATTTGGGGTAGTTTCCTTTCTCGTGTCCAACATTTAAGACAATGGAAACTTTATCGGTCGGGATTGATAGGTTTAGTATCGTCATTCTCAACAACTTTACCTTTAACATAACCTTGTATCAATTCCATACTAATTTTACTTCTTTAACCTCGTCCTCATCTTAACGGTTTAAGAGAATGCTCCCACTCATTTCAATGAGTCTTTACTTAGAGAAGCAAAGGTGAATCTTATAAAGATTACTCTTCAATTCAATCGTTTTAGTCTTAAAACTTTCATTGAAGTGGTTGCGTTATTTAGGTCAATTACGAATTCTGACAAAACTAATTACCAAAACAATTTATTGCTTCAAGGTACTTAATTCAATTAAGTATATGAAAAACAATCCATTGTAAGTAGATGTGTTAATCTAGAATCAAAAACCTGTTTGATAATGAATAACATTAATCTATACTCCTTGCAAGAGATCCTTAGCAATGGTTAAAACGAGGTTTTTAGAAGAAAAATTCAAATTTTGTCTTTAGTTACGATGTTTTAATGGAGATTTGAATCGAAATGATATCGTATATGAATTGTGGTAAAGAAATAGAACAATATGATAACGGAATAATGGAAAACTTGACATTTATCGTTTTATTAATACTTGTAAATAAAAAGTAAAGCATTTACATAGTGACCTCTACCCAACTATGATAAATGATTCCAAGACCCAAATTCATATTAACTTGGGCACGGTGTGGCCGATGAAACCCTTATCAATATAACTCGGTGGATTAACGCTTTAATCGATTCTACTTTTAGAACTCTCGGTCGATAATATTACATTAACATATATCTTTAGCCCAAAACACATTCAACAAGGGGATGGTGTGGCCGATAAAACACTTATCGAAAAACTTTTGTTGAGTTCAATCCAAATTTCGAATAAATGTGTCCATGATCCAAACCCATATTTAACTTGGGCACGGTGTGGCCGATGAAACCCTTATCAATATGAATTCGGTGGATAGACATTTATCACCCACTTCCCCTACGTAACAAGGTTTGTACCCCGGTGTGGCCGAGTGCACTCCCTCACGAAATAGGTTTTCATGGTTTCTACTCTTTGGTAAGGCTATGTCTCAATTAATTGTTTTAGCGAGAGGTCATGTCAATTTATTATCTATCACGTTTTAAGTGAACTAAAGCGGTGAACTACGATAATTATTTTTGACACGGTCGACGAACTCGATAAGAAGATAATGCATGTTTTAGTTATGGCGATTTAGCGATGCATGCGACATAAAATAAAATGCAAGCATAAAAATAAACAAATCCTAGTATGGCCTTTCCTAAAATAGAAAAACTATTTAACTATTACATATTCGGAAACTAACTCCATTGGTCCTTTGAACTTCGGTTGTGGCACGCATCTCGAGGTAACACCGTCTTTATGTATCAACATCTTGAAGAAATCCGTCTTTGGGAACTCCGAGATAAATAAAATTACATAATAAATTATATAATTTCCTATTATACATTTGTAACTAAAATAAAATAAATCTATTAAATTACAAAACGGTGATACGAGATCACAATAAAATTACAACCGAATCGATATTCCTATACATTTCGGGAAATACCAATTAAATCTAAGGCCATACTAAGTAAAATTACATAATTCAAAATTACATAAATTAAAATTATGACAATCATAAAGGAAAAATGCAGCATTATAATATGTATGAACATGCTCAATTTTATGCTAAATCGCCTTTAATTAGCCAATATCGTATATTACTCGGTTTTTACGGATTTGCGTGATTTCAACATTTTTATAATCACAAAAATACATAAACTCATATTTATGCATAAGTTAATTACCCTAACCTCTTAGGACTCAAAATTTAGTCTTCACTAATAATTTGACCATAATTAACCCATATTTTATAAAATTGTTCATAAATGGACGAAAAATTACAAAAATAAGCTATAAACTTCAAATAAATCACAAAATTTCAAATAAATTCAAAATTTGAAATTTAAACTCATGAACATTCTGGAAAAATACCATGACACTCATAATGTTCAAAATCTTAGGTTAAAAATTTCGAAATTTTTCCGGAAAAACAATGTTGCGGTTTATCGATTTTTAATAAAATAATCATAAAAACATGGAAAAATTATATTCATAAACTTTTCAATTTTAGATCTGAAAAAGATAATAAAATGCAACATTAGACGTTATAGGCAATTATTTTACACACATTATGTTTTATTAATTTTTCACTAATAATGTCACTATTTATGCTATTTTTCTTCAAAAATCCACAAATCATGCAAAAAGACTTCTTTATAGCCAATTATTTTACACACATCGTATAAAATTTCATGTGACAACATATTAATTTTCTAGGACCAGATTCGAAATTTAACTCATATTAACCTATTTTTCACCTAAATCCGAATTTAATAATGAAAAATCCATTTTTCGAGCATAACAAGTCCAAAAATTATGAAAATTTACAGGTTATCTTAAAATAATATATGTGACAACATATCCAAAAATCAATGGAAAATTCGAAGTATAGCTAATTTTAGACCGAAAATGACATTTTTACTCATAAAATCATATTTAAATGCCATTATTGTATAATATGAACAATAAAAATCCGAACAATTAACCAAAATATCCTAAAACATTTTAGGACCAGAAATATTAACATGCATGAATTAATTTCGTGATATATCATAATAACACAAATTTTAAAAGTTTTATATGTTATTCTTATAACTCGGAAAAACTTTTAACCGATTTGCATGCAAACAACCGTGGCTCTGATACCGATTGAAGAAAAAGTAGATCTATATACATAAACATACTCATATATATTATAAATTAATTTGTCATAAAATTGAATATGGATTTTATGCATGCAAACAAAAGAGCAAAATAGAGGAGAAATCATGTTCTTACATTGGTGATTTCGGTTTTATGGGCACAAAAGAAATCTCCTTTTCTTTTGTTCTTGAGCTTTTCTTTTGGATGAACAAAGATCCAAGTGTAGGATCTCTCCTTAGGAATTATACCCAAAGCTAACTCTTAATAAAATTAATATTATATGAACTAGTACAATATTAATCTTGTGAAAAAAGACCCAAAATAATTTGGTATTTTGATCCCCAAAACCGGTTGGGAGAGAAATAGGAGAGGAAGTATTTTTATCTTTCTAAAATCTTATTTAGATGAGTTGAATGAATGAATGAATTAATTGAACACACACTAGCATATAGTGTATGACCAAAATTAAGACAAAAATCCTTTTGCCTTTTTCTTTTGTGGAGCCGTGTAGAAGGGGAGAGGAGGAAGAAAAAGGACCCAATGCATGCCCTTGTTTGCCTTCACAATGCAAACTAGGGTTGCATGGCTACTAAAGTAAGTCATCATAATGTTTACCACTAATCTAAACAAACACAATATTTGCTTAAATCTCCTCTTAATTTCGGTATATGAGATAATATGGATTCCATATTATTTTTGTCAATTTGTCTTATGTCACATGTCATATGTAACATAAATTTGTTTATGTATTTTTAACATATTAAAAAATCAACGTATTAATAAAAATACGTCATATACAAAAATCGACTTAGTAATTTCATAATTACTTGTACCAAAATATTTTACCAATTATAAATCACAACTGATTGTATTTATAATAATTCATTCAATTTCAATTGTTTCTTTAAACAATAATTTCATCCGAGTAATGATACAATTCGATTACTCAGACCGTATCTCATTTAATCACATTTCAATGTGATACGTAAATTTTACTTCCAAAATCGTCTGTCAATTTTTTCAAATAATTAAGTCGCAACATTATACGATTAATTAAATGATCAATTAAGAGTGTTGCCCTATAGGTATGACCTAGGGGGTCAACTGATCACCACCGTCGCACGACAGTAATGTCAAACTCTAGTCAGCCAATCATTACCGATATATGTTGACCAGTTGACATTAAAAATACTTCCCAATTGTATTCTTTAAAATGAGATTTAATAATGATATTTAAATCATGTGATCGCACTATTGTTGAGGACACATTTCCCAACAATGATCCTCCAATCTCAACTCCATCACACACATCCCCGGAACGCCCAGCCATACCGATCCCCGACAGACTATATCAATCGACCGTCGTCGATATACCAGCTCATAGCTGAGGACACCAGGGCAAGTTCGCAGAAACCCGCCTGGGCCTTAATCGCAATAATCTCATCTCCTCCAACTCCAACTCCGATGCAAATGCAATGTATGAAACGTATGAAACAATAATGCTCAACAAGATAAATAAGATAATCAGATATGTCATATAATCACCGAACATGCCAACTCTTTATAATCGTAAGAACTCAATCAGTGTATTTCCCTACCTCAGTACTGCAGTCAAATAGTCGGTGCTCAGTAATATTCCACAACAAACTCGCCCTCTCGATATATAGCAATAAGAATTTAATCCAGCAGCTCAGAATTACTCGACTCGGAAATCACCACCCAATATTAATAGCATACGATTACTAAACCGACAAGAAACTTAACCCATTTTATCAATTAATCATGCATCTAAACAAGACTCATCATAACTCAATAGAAACCTTAACTTATAGGGCAAATTCGACCTTTCTTATTTTCCAGAACCGGACAGACTTACTATAAAATACATAACTAATTCTAGGAAAATTGAATCGATGCGAGGCCAATTGCGTTGGAACCATAACACTCTAATCTACAGTTCTTATCTCATATACTTTTCCCAAATCCAAATATATCGATGGTTTCCAGACTGATTTCCAAAGGCTGACATAATTCGTCGCATAAAAAGTAAAGTCTCATAAAACGAGTTTGGCAAATGATTTTTAAGTAAAACCAACGCCTAACTCATCTAAACTCTTTAAATTAAATATATGAAAAAGACCCAGCACCAATTCAATATCTAAATTATGTTTTAGAAGTAATCTTTTAGCCTCTACTGATTCGCGGACTTTTTAGATAGACGTTCACAAATAATTTATTCAGGAAAAACTACACGGTGAAATGCTACTAAATTTCACAGGCATAAACTAGGCTTGGAATAAACATGAGTCTCTTCTTTAACTTTTTGCATCCGATGATTTTAAGACAGGTAAAACACTCAAATAACACAAACCAACGAATCTGTAAATTGCTGTAACTATTTTATTCATTTATCTCATACAATTTATAATCAAAACCCCCAAACCAAATTCTAGGGTTACGAAAATTATTCCAATACTACTATAATTATGCTAATAATTGAATAAAGAGGTAATAGGATAGTCGACTTACGAAATAGGATGAGAATAGGCTGAGAAATCGCCTCGCATTGCCTCACAAGTTCTTCACACACGACTCCCTCTTCTCTCTTTTCTCTCTTTTCTCATGGTTAAAGTGAATATGGTGATAGGGAAATTAGGGTTTGGTTAGATGAGTTATACGTATAGAATAGGTGCTATTAAGACGATACGGGCCTAGCCTAGTTAGATTAATTAAAACCCGAGTCACATAGTTACCCGAGTCACAAATACACTACACGACCCAGCTGGTAACTCGGCCTAATATAATATCATATTAAAATACCGGGTATTACACGCTATGGAGGTGGATGTCAATCCTATCATGACCATGGTTGTTCACGTGGAGGAAATGGAGGAGGATGAAGACGTGGCTCGGAGGGTCAATGTGAGGAGGAGAGGGCGCCAGTTTGTGCCTGTGCCTTAACGGGCAGATAAATGGGATGGCCGACATCTCATTTGGGCAGCGGAGAGTCACTTATCGTATCGTGCGGCAAGGAGCATGGTAAACTTTAATATTCTCTTGCGTCATGCTAAATCTTTTATATTACCTGCTTTACTTAGCTAGGAAGCTAATAAAACTGGTTAAAAAATATAGGAGGCGGGGAACATGAGGTACTTTTCCGGGTACACGAATATGATGAAGGCCTACGAGAAGCTATCGTAGGAGGAAAAGGCAATCATTAAGCGTAGGGCCTTCAGATCCTTGGTGAGGGGCTGGCGAGAGAGCAAAGGAAAGAAGATTGGGGCCAACATGGGCCTGATTCGAGCTTTCCTAGATCGCTTATGGGACACGGCCTCGACTTTCCATAAGCCTTTTGGGGAGATCAGGGTCACTTTGGAGGACTGTGGCATGACTTCCGGCTTGCCTTGCGGAGATGAGTTGATAGTTGGACTGCGACGGCCATGAGATCGGATTCAGCCAAGGCTAGAGGTTTGATCGGCTGGAACCTGACCAAGGCTACGGATAGGGTGCTCGACCTAGTTACGAGTTCTTACGTTAAGGAATACTTTGACGCTAAGACTCCAGTGAGAGTGTAGATGACTGCAGGTGGTGAGACGGTGCCTCCTCCACCGTGTACAGCTAAGCAGCGAGCTCAACTTTGGTTCTGGTGGTTTCTGTCTTCGGCTTACATCGGAGACAAAGGGGGGAGGTTGTCGACGAAGCTTCTTCCCTTCCTTACTGACCAGAGTAGCCTAGGTCATTGGGACTAGGCTACTCCTAGTTTTACGGTCCTCATACGGTACATGAGGGCCATGGTTCGTCCCGAGATGATGGGGAAGGGGACTTCTCCTGCTACTGCCGGTCCAGGTCTCATTTTTGAGGTATAAACCTTCCTTTTTCTTTTTCTAATTGACCTTTAGAAATGATAGAGCTGCTTATTAATGAAAGATCATTTGGAAGCATGAAACAAAAGGCTGCTTTGAATTGAAGTCGAATTGAATTAGGAATGATCATTTTGAATTGATTTGAAGTGGAGATTTTACTTGAGTTGAGATGAATTTGGAATTTTGACTTGAATTGAACTTGAACATGAATTGTGTTTGAATTTTTGAACTTGAACTGATTTGAAACTTTGAATTGAATTCGGGTTGAATTAGAAATTTTGGCTTGAATTTGAACTTGGTTTGAAATTTTTGAAAGAATTTAAATTTGGTTTGAATTTTTTTTGAATTGAATTAAATTTCGGATTTGACTTGAAATTCCGGATTGAATTTGAAATGAATTACTAATTTTTGATTTTGTATTTGAAGCTTGAAATTTGGAATTTGGAATTTGATCTTGAATTGAAAGACCGAGTTGAGATAGAAACGACGGATCGCTTCGATATATTTGGTTTGAAATAGTAGTGATTGAAATGAGTTTGTAAACAATTTTCCTTTTCAGGCATGGGTATACTCATATTTCCCTGACTTTGCTCCTAAGCGGGCAGCGGACGTGGCGAGAGAGTATCCCGTAGTTAGAGACTAGATCATGTGCCAGCAGAAGAGCCAGCGGTCTTCTTAAGATACATGTAGGAGGGGTGTCAACGTCGTGCAACTTGACAGTGTAAGCATTTCTTGCTTTTGATTTGTCTTTTTGCTTTTTCTTTGAAACTATATTGATCATAGGAATGACCCCTGGTATCCCTTTCAGTGGGTGCCGAGACCTTGGGAGGACTACACTAGCGTTCCAGCTTTCGTAGCGGACGTTCTCCGACCTAGGAGTTTGAGTAAGTTGTTTTTGGCGACGCCCTACGGGACCTGTGTGGTACCTAGGCGAGCGGTTGGCCCAATAGTGCCTCCGTGATGCTTTTGTGGTTCCCATTAATCCTCCACGGACGATGTTTAGGGAGCCTCTAGAGGCTGAGAGGACGGCTGACCTCGTCGTAGGAGCGAGTGGTGACACTCTCTTCCTTCCCGAGCTTGAGTACTCGGCGCTTTTACGGAGGAGCCTGACGTACTGGCCGATTGTGGTAAGTAAACCTTCTTTTGACTATTGGAAATGACATATTCGAATATATCTTGGAAATGATAATTTTTTCTCGGCAGGAGATCGAGGTGGTGGGCGTCGAGCCCCAAGCTTTTCCCGAGACACTTGAGTACCCTGGGCCGGCTGGTACGACGGTGTTGATAGAGATTCCGTCTTTTATTGAGGCGGTGACAGAGGCTGGACTCGACGAGTGGCAGGATGTCGTGAGAAGGGTAAGCCCCTAGTTTAGGCTTGTTCTCCCTTTTTGAAATAATTGTGTAAGAAAATGGTTTTAATCCTTGCCTTATTATTGAAATGCAAGGGGCACCATCGAGGCACGCGGAGCTGTGGCGGATGGCCAACCGACTGCGAGCGACGGCTATGGAGGCCCTTGCGGGTGGCCCGAGTCGGCAGGTATGAACCTATTGAAACATATAGATATATATATGTTTATGTTTTGATGATGTCAAGAGTACTTTTTATTCTATAATCGTTGCGCGTAATTGTTTGTTTAGTTTTTTATATTGGACTTACTAATAGCAAGTATTAAAGAATTGTGATGAAAGTATACAAGAACATATTGTGATCAAGCCGTCAATCACGGATCAAGATATTATAAGATAGTGAAGGAATTATTCAAGCATTCATGAGAAGATGAATCTCATTTAAAGACTGATCAAGCCCGAATGATGAAGTAGCCTACACTGGAAGATCTCCTAAGAAGATTAGAATAGCGTAGGTGATTATCTCGTAATGGTAACGTTAGAGTGCACTTCTTAAATTGGTAAAGTTATAGCTTCACAGCTATAACATTGCTTATATAAGAGCTCAATGTTATAGCTCTTCTACTATAACATTGAGATGTCAAGTTTATAATACACGACTAAAATGTTTTTATATTATTTCTGAAAAATGTTTTTGTCTCTTTTAAATGTTTTGGCAAGAAGTATTTATTTTATAAGGAAGCCCTTATTCATATTAAGTGTGATTTTATTTTAAGCTTATAATTAGTAATTATATTAAACTAACTTACGAGTTGAGTCATATTACTAATTAGGGTTTCTAATACTATCAACTCTTAAACCCTAAATCTAACCTAGTGCCATGCTAGGGTTTTCACGAAAAACAAGGTATATGAGCCGTGTGGTTCTCGTTCAAACTTATAATATAAGTTGATAATTTTTAAGATTTTATTCTTTAGAATTATCTTAACATATCTTTTATAGTTAGCATGATATGGTTATATACGACAATAATCTTTTTGTTATAGAAAATCTTATCATATCTTATGATTTAAGGAAAAGATAATAGGTGAATAATTGATAAAATTATATTTTAGTTATTCACTATCTTTTCTTAAGATTTTAAGGATAGAAATAATATGATATGATTTGTTTACATATCATATATTTCGGCTGTGTTAAGGTTTAAGGAAAATATATTAAGTATATATTTGATTGGACTATCTTATAATTATCCTATATCTTTTCTAAGAGATTGCTTAAATAAAATAAGGCAAGTTGTTATGATTTTTCCTTATTTTCATTTGGCATATCTAGGGCATTAAGGAAAGAATATTAGGAGAATATATGATAAGATAATCTATTAACAACTTATATCTTTTCCTAATATTTTATGGATAAAAATAATAAGATATGATTTGTTTACATATCTTATATTTCGGCCATTAGGGTTTCGTGGAAACCGTGTGCTTTGCTTCCTCTCTTGCTATAAATACTCTACCCTTTGATACATTTGAAGTTAGGACCTTTGAGCATAACTTTGATTTATTTTAAGAAAGCAAAAACTGTGTGTTTCAAACAAGAAAACCGTTTTTCAATTTTCGAAAAAGGTCGTGTGTTTGTAAACGTGTGCATTCGTTCTTTCGTTATCGTTATAAGATAATAGTGCTTAATTTATTTCTTACTCGTTCATTAACGTGAACTTTTAGAAGAATCATTAGTGCTTTGTTATTAGCGTAAGTTAGTCACTCGAGTATTTAACGATACTTACTTGAGTTACAACTAGGGTTAGTTGTACGAGTTGGGTTAGTAAATTAGTAATCCATAGAAAGGTACTAAATTTATTAATCGAGAATAGTGGACGTAGGTTTCGATTTGTGAAACTGAACCACTTCAAAAATCGTGTGTGTCTCTCTTCTCTTTCGTTTATTTGTATTGTTTTAATTCGTTAATTAATTGATTAGTTAAAGTTTAATCAATAAACTTTAAATAATTAATTATACACGTGCAATCGAAAAAGTAGGTTAAAGTTTTTAATCCTCAATTCACCCCCCCTCTTGAGTATTTCTTATCGATAGACTGTTCAATTGGTATCAGAGCCTCGTGCTCTTGATTGCCTAACCGCAAAGAGGCTGATCTGTCTATCTTTATTTATCTTATCGTTTTATTTTCCGCTTCATATCATGTGATAAATAGATTCCAAATACCTCAAGTGTCCCGTTTTTTATGAGAAGAATTATGGGTTATGGAAAAACATGATGACTTACTATGTGAAGGGTCATGATTGGGAGTGCTACAGGATTATCCAAAGTGGACCGCATAAAATTTTGGTTGCATCCGCTGGAAGGCACTACCTATGAGAAAAAGGAAGAGGATTATGTCGAGGCTGACTACAAGAAGGCCGAAAATAATTCTAAAGAAATAAGTCTATTGCAAAACGACATGACTACTGTAGAATTCGATCGCTTCTCTTCGTGCTCAACGGCGAAAGAAATATTGGACGGCCTTGAACTAGATTATGAAGGTACTTCCATTGTTAGGGAACACCGCATAGATCTGTTAATGCAGAAATATGAGCTATTCAGTAATAGAGCCAAATGAGTCCTTCGATAGTATGTCCGCACGTTTTTCAAGCATCATAAACGAATTGAAAAACCTAGGAAGAAATTTCAACACCGAGGACATTGCAAGAAAGGTTCTTAGGAGCCTAACTAAAAAGTGGCGTGCCAAAGTCACAACAATGGGGGAATCGAGAGATCTTGAGAACCTATCCTATCAAGAACTCATTGGTGCTCTCATGGCCCATGAACTCACTCTAAATGCTGATGAAGCAAAACCGAGTAGAGGTAAAAACATGGCCTTGAAAAGCGAGGATGTCAGCTCCGACATAGAGGATTAGACCATATTGTTTGCTCGTCGTATTAAAAATAGGATCTTTCGAAACAAGCAAACAAAGTCTACTGCTAATAACAACAAGTCTTTTAATAAGAAAGCAACAGAGTCTAAATTGCTATTTGCCAAAAGAGGTTGCTTCAAGTGTGGGGAATTTGATCATATGATCAAGGATTGTCTTACATGGGAGAAAATTAAAGACAAGGCAAAACGCGAGAAGACAAAGAAGGAGTTCAAACAAGTAATGATGGCTTCGTGCTGGGGAGATCTTGACTCAGAAGATGGTGAAGGATCTAAAGATGACGAAGTAGTAAATCTTTGTCTCAGCAGAGTCAGTCTTGACCTAATATTCGACAGCGACAATGATAGCACGGATTCTCACTCAAATTACTGCTTTCTAGGAGAATCAGATGAAGATGACGATGAAGAGGTTAGTTATCTTGAGCTCAAAAAGCGTGTTAAGAAACTTTCTAAAAATGCCCTAATTGAATTCTTTGAGCAATTCCTCGATAAATGTCATAAACAGGATATGGAACTTAAGGATCTAAAAGAACAGATTCTTGATATTGCCGAGGAGAATCACATTCTAAAGGCAATAGCTAAGAAGTTAAAGTCTAAAGTTATAGTTGACAAAGCTACAACATAAGATATTGCTAATGTTGAAAAGAAGGAATTAGAATCTAAAGTTATGGCTAATGAAGCTATAACTTCAGATCCAAAGCTCAATATTAAGCACCTTCAAGCAAAAGTTGTAGCTAGTGAAGCTATAACTTTAGAACTTAGAAAAGCCAAAGAACTTTTAGAGACTAAAATCACATCTGATGAAGCAGTGATTTTAGACCAAAAGAAAGAAATCGGTTCTCTCACAAAGCAATTGAAGGAATCTAAAACTGACATGATCCATGTTAAGAAACAACATTCGGATGTTGTACTTATTCTTAACAAAAGGTTCCAAGACTTTCGTGACAATTTCAAGAAGGATAATGACATAGATCACTTGAAGTGTCTTGAGAAAACTAAAACCCGAAAGGACTTACTCCTACACGGAAGGAAAGTCCATAACAAGTGGGAAGGTAGCACAAAAGTCCTAAACTTCCTAACCGAACAATGTAACAATAATATGAAGATGGGGTTAGGACAAGTTGAGATGGTGGGAGATGCTGTACATTCCCGAAGATCTAGCAATTGTGGCAATGCCTTACGTATTTGATGTAATCTGTCTCCATTGTTGTCCAATAGTATCCTAGACGCATGATTTTCTTTGCCATCATTGGGGCACTCATATGAGGACCGCATTCTCCATCATGGACTTCTTCCATAACTTCCTTTGCTTTTGAATGATCAAGGCAAAGCAAAATGACGCCTTGTGGTGTTTTCTTGTATAACTCCCCTTGTTTTAGGATATATTGAGATGCTAATAGTGGAATCGCTCGTTGTCCCCACTTATCCATGTCGGGTGGGTATATGCCGTTGAGCTTGTAGCTTAGAATAGCTTGATACCAAGGCTCCTCTTGATTTTCGTTCTCATTAGTGAGAAAATTTACATATTCTGGCTCAGATCATCGTTCAATACATAACAGCAATTCTATCATGTTGTCGGGCATGTTGATCAAGGATTCACGTTTCACAAGAGCGTCTGCAAACTGATTTTATTTTTGAGGTAGACGTAAGTAAATGACTTGGTCGAAGAATTGAGCCACTTGATCTATCCTGGCTTGATATGGCGCAAGACTATCACTTCGGATTTTTCGAGACCCAATGATCTTATTGACGATTAAAGATGGGTCGTCGTGGACTCGAAGTCTCTTGATGCCTAAATCGACCGCTTCTTGTAGACCGATGAGGCAGTCCTCACATTCTGCTGCGTTATTGGTTACCTCAAAGTCCAGTTTAACGGAAATTGGTGTATGCTCGCCTTTAGGAGAACTCCTATACCATATCCTCTAAGATTGGAATCTCCATCGAAGTAGAGGTCCGATGATTCTGTATTGGCGTGCAAAATGTCTTCATCTGGAAATGACCATGTATTTATTACTTGGTTGTCATGAATGGGATTGTCCGCAAAAAATTCGGCTACCGCTCGTCCTTTGATGACCTACAGAGGTACGAATTTGAGATTGAACTATGAGAGAATCAAAGTCCACTTTACTAGACGTCCATTTAAGACAGGTTTCTCGAAACTTTATTTGACAGGATCCATCTTCGAATACACCTTGACGGAATAGCTAAGCATATAATGGCGTAGCTTCTTGGTTGCCCACACAAGAGCGAGGCATGTCTTCTCAAGTGGTGTATACTTAGTCTCATATTCCAAGAACTTCTTATTAAGGTAGTAGATAGCTCTTTTTTTTTGGTGAAATGTAAATTTGTATTAATAATTAGGAACATTACACCAAGCACATTCTCATCATACAATACTCAAAAGAAATTAGACTAAATCTAACTTTTGCAGCCAACACAAAGCTTTCCTATGACTCTTACAAGTTTCTAAAGAGCCTAGCTTCCCTTTTAAAACACTCTGAATCTTGCTCAAAATCGCCTGAGGATGATGCACCACTCCCTCAACCCGAGCAGTGTTCCTATTGAACCAAATGAGATAAATCAGTGTTGCAAAAGCAGCCATGACGACTTTCTTTTGTAGCAAAGACCTGCATCTGCAGTTAATGAGCCAAATAACAAGCTCTCTCTGACAGGTATACCCTAACCACTGCTGAGGTACCAGTAAACACTTCTGACTGTAGACACAGTAAAAAAAAAGATGCTGCTGAGTCTCCTGTTGTGCACCACACAGATCACAAACCCATCACTAATGATCCCAAACCGCAGAAGTCTATCCTTAGTCAACAGTTTTTGATGCACATAAACCCAATTAATGAAACACACTTTTGGTAAACAAAGCCTATTCCATACATAAGGCATGCAACTGACCTGCACATGATCCCTGAGCAGCCTGTCATAAACCTCACTCAAGACATAATCCTTAGATAACCAGCCATTAGTGAAAAAACCAGACTGTAAAATCTCCTTAACTCTACAAACTTGTCTCCAAGTCCAACTAGAGTTAGTAGTAGCCTTGTAGTCCCACCAATTTGATTGTTTTATATAAAGGTGATGCACCCATTTCACCCACAGAGTGTCCTTCTTCTGAGAAATCCACCAGGTATACTTGCCCAGTACTGCCATGTTCCAGAGAAGACTGTGTTTAATACCAAGCCCACCCTTATCACAAGGAAGGCAGCAGGTATCCCAAGAAATTCCTGGTACCTTATGGAAGTCATCAGTGCCAGACCACAAATAGTTGTAGTAGATAGCTCTTTCTTCTTTCCCGATGACTTGTGAAAGCATAGCCCTCATGGTTGTCTCTGTCACTATGAGATATAGAGATTAGGGTTGATCTTTCTGCGGTGGCATTAGAACTGGTGGCTTAGCCAATATCCCCTTGATTCTGTCAAATGCCTTTTGACAATCGTCGTCCCACATGGTGTGGTCTGTTTTCTTGAACTTCATGAATATTGGTTTGCAAATCATGGTGAGCTTTGGAGTAAAACGACTGATGTATTGTACTTTGCCCAGAAAACCCCGAACTTCCTTTTCTGTATGTGGCTGTGGCATCTCGATTAGAGCCTTGATCTTGGATGGATCAATCTTTATACCTCTTTGACTTACTACATACCCCAATAACTTGCTGAAAGTGACTACTAACGCGCATTTCCGAGCATTAAGCCGCATGTTGTACTTATGCAATATGAGAAAGAACTTGCGAAGGTTGGCGATGTGACCTTGCCTATCATTGGACTTGACAATCATGTCATCGACATATACTTCTAATTCTTTGTGGAGCATGTCGTGTAACAGGGTAGTCGCGGTGCGTTGATACGTTGCTCCATCATTGATTAATCCGAATAGCATAATGGTGTAGCGGTAACTACCCCATTGGGTGACAAACGCTGTTTTGATTTTATTATACCCCGCATATTTGGCCATAAAAGAGAAGGGTGCGTAATATGATGTAATATCTACCAATATATCGATGTGTGGAAGTTGAAAATCGTCTTTTGGACTGGCCTTGTTTAGGTCCCTGAAATCAACACAAACCCCAATTCGCCCATCCTTTTTTAGTACGGGGACTATATTAGCCGCCCAGTTTGAACCCGGCTTTGAATTGTTTGTCCACTTCCTCGATCTTTAGAGCCCATTTTGTTCTCATTCGACGCAGCTTTTGTTTTACGGGTTTGAAACCTGTTTTTATTGGGATTCGATGTTCTGCAATATCTCTGTCTATCCTTGGCATATGCTTGTAGGACCAAGCGAAGATGACTTTGAAGTCGTGAAGAATGTCGATGAAGCGAGTTTTTTGGTTTGGGTCCAGGGTCGTCCATATCCTAAGTTCTTGGGGTTCTAAATATGTCCCTACGTTGATAGGTTCAGTGTTCTCTATAACTGGTGCCATTTACCCTCCTCAAGTATTTCTTTAATTATGTAGGGAGGTAGTTCGATTGAGTCTGGGTCAGGATCATCCTCAATATCATCATAAACAGAATTGCAATCAAGATAACACGAAGAGTAAGCAGAATCAGATTTATTCATATTAATGCTTGAAAATAGCTGAAACAAAGAAGCCATCTATGCTGTAGTCAGTGGCGGTAAAGGGACTGACGCTGGGGCTTTCCCCGAGCTACTGTTACTAGACGATGCTAAACTAGAAGGAACAAAGGGATGGGGAGTGACAATAGGAGGAGACTCTTTAATGACTTCCCTAGACTTATACTCAGTTTCTGACTCCGACTCTGACTCAGATTCGAACTCGTCATCTTTTGGTTCGCCTTTAAACATCTCTCCTTCTCCAGTTGTGAGCTTGAAGAGCCTTCCTTTATTGTTGGTCCATTTAATTTTCTTTCTCCATCCTTTCTGCTAATTGGCTGGGTTTGCATCCGTGATGAGTGCTGGGGGTTTGAAATGGTCATCCTGAAGTATCATGGTAATAATCTCATCTGTAAGACTTTCTATACTTTTGATCAAAGGATGATCCTTGAGGTAAACATCTTCAGTGTCATCTGCCCAAACTTCATTGATCTCACTCTTGAATGAAGAGATAAGGTGTGAGCAATCTTTAGTGGATTCCTTGTCCGAGATCATTAGAATTCCAAGAGGATTCTTTGCATTGTTAGGCTTACTTGTAGGAGGGATAGGCAAACGCCCATCCTCAATCATGTCTTAGAGAGCATGCTCCAGCCTGTAACAGTTTTCTGTGTCATGTCCTTTGCCCATGTGATACTCGCAATAGGCATTATCATCCCAGAATTTGGACTTCTTTTCCGGGTAAGCTGTAGGTCCTATTTGTTGGATTTTTCCTTGCTTCATCAATCTCTTTAGTGCATTTGTGTATGTGTCACCGATGTCGGTGAACTTCCTTGGTGTATTGTTTTTCTTAGATGGCTTGACGAGGTTGACATCGTCGGTCTTGCTAGTGGAAACGTTGGAACGACTTCCAGTTTATGTTGACCCTTGATATCCGAATCCTACTGTTTTGGAGAAGAGCCCTTTACGAATATCGTCTTCGATTCTCATACTTAACACTGTTAAGTCTTTGAAAGACTTGATGTTTTGGTACCTCAAATGATTTGCATAGATAGGCCATAGATTTTCCACGAACTTTTCCACAAGAGTGGCTTCATCTGGACGCTGAACTAGTTGGGTGCTAGTCTTCCTCCACCTACTTAGGAAGTTGGTGAACCCTTCCTTTTCATTTTGGGTAAGAACCTCTAAGGTGCTCATGTTAACTAGAATTTTTGCGTTATCCACGTATTTTTTGGTGAATTTGATGGCTGCATCGTTACAGGTAAAGATATTCTTGTGGTCTAGAGAGTAAAACCACTGTTTGGGAATACTGTCGAGAGATGAAGGAAAGATCCTTAAGAAGATCTCCGGCTTGATTCCCTTGATAGACATGTAATCTTTAAAAGCACGAATGTTGTTTAGAGGATTTTCGTGCCCCTTAAATTTCGGGATGTCAGTCATGTTGAAATTTGACATCCCAAAATTAGTTGGTATTTGGGCATTTACTTCATCATACCTTCGGTTATTTCCCTGTAAATGCCATCCCCTTTGACGTACTTCAATTGCTCTTCTAAATATTGAAGACGCTTTTCAGCTTCGGTGAGGATTGGGGAAGAATCGTTTATGAATGGTGGAGAGTCGTCATTGAATTGAGCATTGGGAATAGGTTACTCCATAGGAGGGAGCCTTGCTTTTATATCCACCATGCGATTTTTGATCATTTGTAGGCGAGCATAGGCCACATCTTGACTAGTATGAAGACAGAGTAGCGCGCCGGGATTTGACTATTACCATTTTCTTCGGGACCATGGACCCTTGCTGCGCTTTCCTTTGTTCGGAACATCTTGGGTTAAGGATAAGAACCGACGACGAATCAAGACACATTCGACTTTTTTGCACACTTACTCAGACAAGACTCGTGGATTGACTAAAAAAGAAGAATAGAAGAAAAGACACGTGTGTGTCACGTGAGTTAGAAGAACGTTGATTTTGAAATGTTGTCCTAAACAATCATTGTGTGTGATCGTAGGAGTGTTGACTTTGATGTTTGATTTGAATTGTTTGAAATGGTTTACACACTTTTTAAATTTTGAGAGAGTTTCGATTTGGCTTTGTTGATTTTGAGCTTTTTAGGCCATTTTGAAAGATTTGCATTTTTGTATTTTTAAGAAAGTTTTTTTTTTGAAACTTTCGTCACAGTTTTGCTTATAAAGGGTGATAACATATAAGCTATAAACACAAACATGGGCATTATAACGGTATGCTGAGTGCTTTTATAAGGTTTTGGTTTAAATGGTGGGTTGCCATACTAAGTCATCGTAACATGGTATGTGGAGAGATCTGTGCCAAACATGAATCGGGTCGGTTCGTAGTCCATTCGCACGAGTAGTGAAAGCTCTTGAAAAAAACATGAGTAAGCATCGTGGTATGGTTGACGTCAATCGCTATCTATCTTTGGATGCAAATACGAACTTGCACCGTCCAGACGGGACGATTGGTCAAATGGGTTGGGTTAAACCTAGGAAGGCTAGCAAAAACAACCTAAGAAGGTCGAGTAATGAAAATTGACAACTGTCTCATATAAACTATTCCTTAACCTTGTTCAACTTTCACCCTAGGTAACACTAGACTTAGTCTAAGTGTATCATCCCCAGCGGAGTCACCAAACTGCGGACACAACCACCCGCGCCGCACGCATTTTATGCGTTAGTTTCGAGGCGGCGACACTTCTCCCACGGAACTCCGGCGCGAGGCCGGGGCAGGTCATGGGCCATTATCGATTTGAAAGGCATTGAAACTGGTGAAAGGTTTGACAAGCCTGTATTTTTGGAGTCGCCACCAATTTTTATGGAAAATTGGAACTGTTCGAATACTTCGCGTCATATCAAGACACAAAGTAGTGACATGAACACTAATAAATTCGTTACCCTTAGCATTCTATGTCTAGAATGACTCTCGTGATGCCAATGAACATTTATGTTCACAGAGATCTTGAGTAAGGGATGAGGGTACGTATTAGTAACCTCGTTTATTTGAACACCTAATCCCGCCCGCCTCGATAGCGGCCTCTACTAATGATCAGGGAAGTTGTCTATACTCGATATGTTATCAATTGTATGCATGAAATGCAACAAACATGGATTAAACCTAGCATGTGAAATTAGACTATGTCGGTGGACAAACAATTTAGCAATTAATTGGGTCGAAGTTGGAATTTAGCTTTGTTACATGTGAATTGCCAAGTAAATAAATCATATATGATGAATAAATTGCAATAAATGAGTTACAACGGAATTACAATGGATAAATGAATTTACGTCACGAGTACGCTTAAAAAAAGGGATTTAAAAAGAAAAGAAAAGAATAAAAGAATTAGAAGATTGTATAATACGTCCAATTAGTAGTGATAATAAGGATAATAACCGATTAAAACTTAGTTAGAAGGCCAATGTCAAAACAAGACGAGTTCAGAGGCAGAAACCACATCAGAACAAGCGCAGCATCTGTTGCGTCCCTTGGAAGAGGAGCATCAGTTTATGCGACTGTTCTTGAGTTGGGATTGTTAGGTTCATTGCCCAAATTAGACTCATCTAATCAATTTATAAATTACTCATAATTTATATTTATGTGGATCTAGTTGCATGCATAACGAAATAAGGAGAAAAATGATTTTCTTACATCATATGGACGAATTAAGGGCACTAGTTTTGGACTCCTTTCAAAACTAGATCTTGAGCTAATACCATTATGGATGATCCTCCATGATCTTCAAGTCTCAAACATAGAGACACTCCCCTTAGTTACACCAAACACTCTTACCCAAACACCAATACTATTATAAACTAGATAATAAGATTAGTAACCTTAAATAATATTTCTAATATTCATATTATTACTACACTAGTAATCTTTAATTTTTATTAGATTTTTAGAACAAATTTCCTTCATAAAACCAATTTTATGTGAGATGGAAGAGAGAATATAACAGAGATAAGCATAAGATTCTCTACAAAAGAAAAATGAGAACCAATGTACTCTAAATGGGGAGGGGAGCCGGTTTTGGTGGCTTGGGAAGGCAAGGTTTTGCTTTTTACCTTACCCAAATGCTTTTTGTCTTACCCATAATCCTAGGGTAGATTTAGCTAGTGTAGGGTAATTATGGTGTTTATTTGCATAAATAAGAACACCCATTATCGCACCTCACCACCCCAATTTCGGTCCACCCTTGATAAAATGAACATCCATTTTACAACTTACATTTTGTCATTTGTAATGTGTGATATGTGACACATAACATGTCACAAATAATTTTAATCCATATTTAACAAATTAAATATCATTATATTATCAAATAAATGACAGATAACAATTTAAATGGTAATTCACAATTACATATATGTAAAATGGGTCGTTTTGAATTTAGTTAATATAATCTACAACATTTTGTAATTATAACTAACTAACAATTCTTATCTCAAATGTTTCATAAACATTAGTCAATTTTAGTAATATAACAAATTAATTACCAAATCGAATCTTATTTTATCACATCACAATAAGATATATAACTCTCTCTTATAAAATAAATTTGTTCAATTTAAGGATTTAATTAATCCATATCAATATACGATTAATTAACTTTTCAGTTTGAGAACCGTTCTATAGGTGTGACCTTAAGGGATCAACTGATCACCACCGTCAAACGACAGTAATGTTAAACTCTAGTTAGGCAATCATTACTGATTAATGTTGATGAGTTGACTATATAATGAATCATCCCTTATGTATTCTTATTATGAGATTTAATTATGATTTTAATTAATGTGATCGCACTATTGTTGAGGACACATACTCCAACAATCTCCCACTTGTCCGAGACAAGTGTGCGTCACCAATTCTCTTGTCCTATTACATCACCTCCCACACAATGCAAGGTGTCTTGCAGGCCGTACTTGCATTTGATCATATCTTGAGTGGTTTCCTCGATCTGGAGAGTAACTGTCTGACTGGAATTATCTACCGTAGATACCTGTCGAGCGTCGCCATGCATTTTCAGTTCACTACACCTCGAGTGGCGCTGAGATTTTAGATAACTCTGACAAGAGGGTGGACAATTCCTATCGCACTATTCCCTTCGAATAGCAACAACTCATCATGACCCAAAATATGCCCATTTGACCTCAGTTACGAAAGTCGTAGAGCATAAATTAAAGTCACTCAGAAACGGTGTCACCTTGGGCGAACAGTCTCTAGTCAAAGAATCGACTCATAAGAATACTATAGTAGCTCTTGCCACGACCAAGCTTTATAAAAATTATCAGAACTCTATAAGCGGTCACTGCCCGACAGAGTGTCCCATACAGTCTGCTTATGTGATCGACTAGTCATCCCTTATGACCCTATGGCCCTTGAACTTGCCATCAATCGCATCACATTCTACTTACTTCGAGACGTCACCTTATATAAGCAACTAGGGGCCAATACTATGTTAATCCAGTTCACTTTGATATTGTTCAACGTTGTCCATACAACCTATTTGGATATAACATAGTAATAAAAGAGTTTAATATAAAACTCAAATGATGAATGCATTATCACATATGTAAAATTGATACCATATCAATTACTACATAATCTATAATCCATATTTATATTGTACATAACTATACATCTCAACTCAATTAAAATGGCATGACTTATCATGCTTAGCCTATGAAAAAACCTTGGTTAGCAAGTTTTAGCAACACTTTGCACTTTCCCTAACCTTACTATATACTATTTCCCATTCTTGTGAATAATCTTGCATTATAAGAACTTCTTTGAGTACGTGTCTAGATCCAATCCGGACATAGGCTCTCTTGCCTTTGAATAACTCCCACTATCCTCACAGTGTGTGGGGATAGGACCTTCGATTATTGGAACGAACAATCATAGTTCCTCCAATTCATAAAACCGAATCCTAATATCATCCCTTCCTTCTTGCATATCTCATTATTGAAAGTGTACTCAATTTCCGCTGTGTATATCTCATTGTTCAGCTGCCTAGGATGTTTCTAGCAGATATCCTCCTTAAATAATATAGCCAAGATGGTTCTCTAACCATCCTTATATGTTTAGAATATGGTTTTTGTGTAACTCCTTGCACATAAATCCATCTCAATATTGTTCCCCATTTATGGCTATATAAAGACTTCTCTCAAGAATTCGATTTTGAACTATTCGTCATGCTCCAAGTATATGGAGTTTAAGAATGGTGATACATCTTAGCATAATGAATTAATCTCGCAGCGGAAGCATGTGGATTCAATTTCTACATGTTCAATACATTTGAACTTGTCAAGATTCTTATTAAGATAAGAATGTTCATTTAACGCTAATATCCTCTTAGAACTATCTTTATAGGTCTGGATACCTTAGAGATGTATTATTCTTCTCCTAAGTCTTCCATCATTCACAATGATCAATATGACCCTTACATATAAGACTAGTAACACCATATTACTCCCACTAAACTCCATGTATAAAGTGAACTACTCGAAAATTCGAGAAAAGTTTATCACATGACTCATGACCAAAACATAAAATTCAACTCTTTGACATCTACTTAAGATTTCTTCTTAAGTTTTCATCCTACCTTAGGATAGTTGCGATTTCCAAAACTCATGCAAGATGATTTAAAATCCAACTATATCAAATTATATCCAAATACAATGAAGCGTTGTTGTTGCGTGCAAAACCCTTTGCCACAAACCAACCAAGCTAAATAAACATTTTCATGTTTATGCTTATTTCGGACTTTTGCAGAGTTGAAACTAGATAAAGCATCTTGATAAGTTATAGGTTTGTTACTTTCAAAAATAACATGACTCCTGTCCACTTTAAATTTCGAGAAATAATTACTGATTTTGACCAAGAAGGAACATCTTCCTATGTCTTATTCTCAGTTTGTGGCTCTTGAACATTTTCTCCCACTCTGTCTTTAAGAAATACTCCTCAGTTCTTTAATAGACAGCATCACGAGCCACAAACCATTTGTTCTCGTGATCTTGTAGGAAAAATGAGCACATGTTTACTATCAAAACAAGCTACAATTTAGGTACCACGCCTAACCATATCTCATATGAAAAGTAGATGATTGCTTTAACCATGTTTTGTTTTAGTGGAATAATTAAAAAATGCTAGACAAATTTGCAACAGAAACTATCTCCAACTTTATAGTAAAGATTCAATCATATCGTATAGGATTTTTGGTAACTTTCTAATACACCTTATATTGATAGTGTGTGATCATGAAAGTGATCTTGTGATACCATATCACACTCTGTATGATGCATATAAAAGTCATCACTTTATTGTTCCCCATTTTAACAAAGTAACAATACTTTGGTTATATATAATATGTAGGTTTGAAATCTTCTAAACATTCATTGAACTTATTCAAAGAATTTCTCTTCTTACCTTATTAAGTGGATACCAAGTATCTACCTAGTTCGTTGGTAAAAGAGATGAGGAAGTAATAACCTTTTCTGATTAAAATTATATTCGACCATACACTTCAAAGTGTAATCAGGGCGAATATCTTGCTCTATTCATAATCCTTTTCAAGGAAAAATCATGAATTATCTTGCTTTGAATACAAGATTCGTACACACCAAGAGATTCCCAATCTAATGGTTTGGGACATTAGTCAAAACTAGTTTCTAAATGCGATTTTCAATCGAGAATTGAGAAATGATTGGGGTCACCAACTTGAGTCTTGTAAATATGACATTTATTTCTAGTTTGAATATAATTACCATAATTTGTATGGTCTCACCATAAAATCAATCGTGGTATGTAAGGGCACAATGCTTGTTTTAATTGCATAAAAGTGAAACCCCTTTGTTTTTATGCAAAACTTGAATTATATTCTTATTTAGAGTTTGTGTACATCATAAAAATTATTTAGGTACATTTCTAAATACAAAACTAAAATGAGTACACTACAACATTCATATGTTCATGGATGAAATAGCAACTACCCTAGTTCCATTCATGCAAAATTTTGAACTTATTCTTGCTAGTCATGATATGATAATGCTAAATATGATGAAATCTATAAATTTGTATCAAATAATCATGATGTGGTATTTGGCAAGAATGTAATGTCAATATCATAGATATTCAAGAAGGAATATGTTGGAGTCACACGACCAACTTCCTTGATCTTTACTTATTGGGTTTTGTCTCTATTTTAGTGTCTAACACTTTCTCTTTCGAGCCAAGTATTATCCTTAACAATTAAGATAGGAACTTATTTCTTATTGCTCCCACTCACTTCAATAATTTCTACTTGATGCAGCTTACTTCATATAGATTCCTAGTTAATCCTTCACAAGGACGAACTTAAATTGTGGTATTTAGTCAAGGAAAACTTCTAGCAAATCAATTTACCAATTTAACATTGTCATATTCTTAACAACTTAAGTGCTTGATGACAAATGTTTAGGTTGAGCAATAAGACTTTTGAATGATGGATGCATAGAAGATATAATCAAAACATATTTTGACTAATCATTACCCCTAGTCATATTTCTTTACAAGAAATCATACATAAGTATGTTAGGAATTTTAAGATGCTAATCTTATATGACATAGGACAACTCCTATGGAGTTCTATGGAATAGAATTATTCCTATGAAGCTAGTCTACAATCTATGATACGGTTCATTATTGGAAAAAGATTTGTTGTCGTTAGCAATAGTGGTTTAGTGGAGACTCGTGTTACAATCGAAAGATATCGCATATGTGTAGGAGTAATGAAATAGAACAATATTAAAAACAATGAAATAGTGGGAAAATTAAACATTCATCGTTATATCTAAAACATTTTAGCATGTTCTAGCATTTATATAATGACCTCCACCCAATTATATAAATGATTCCGAGATCCAAATCCATAATAGCTCGATTGTGGGACAACGGTCCCTCTACAACCTTTACTAATACAACTTGGTGGGTTAACCCTCTTAACCGATTCTACAACTAGGACTCTCGGTCGATGAATTTACGTTAAGTTCATCTTTAGCCCGAACCTATTGCCGCTACAGTCGCAAAATACCTTCGTTGAGATCAACCCAATTTTCGAAGTGTAATAACTATTTATTACCCGACTTACCCAACGTCAAAGAAAGCACCCCGGTATAATATTTCAATACCGTATTGTACCTATATGAAATTGAGATTCATGGGCTTCTACTATTTGGTAAGGCTAACTCTCAATCTTTTAAAATTAATGGTCTTGTCAATTTATTATCTATCAATTTAAAGTGAGCTAAATTTTCGAACTAACGATAATTATAATTGATACGGTCGATTACTTGATATGATATGCATGTGTTGTTTATGGCGATTTGGCAATGCATGCAACATATAATGAAAAATGCGAAGCAATAAACAAATTTCCTAGTATGGCCTTCCTAAAATATAAAATCAAATAATCTATTACATATTCGGAAACCAACTCCATTGGTCCCTTGAATCTTCAAGTGGCACGCTTCCCAAGAACACCGTCTTCATCGGAATGCCTTTCCGATTGGCACCGTCTTGAAGGAACTCCGGAATTACATATGATAATAAAATACATAGCTATTCCTATTATACATTTTTAATATGAAAAACTAGTAAAAAATAAAAGTGATACGAGATCACATTAAATTACAACCGAATCGGTAATCCCTTACATTACGGGTAATCCCGATTAAAAACTAAGGCAATACTAAGATAAAATTACATAATTCAAAATTATATAAATAAAATATGACATTCAACAATGAAATATGCAGCATTATTATATGAACTAACATGCCAAATTAATGTGCCAAATCGGCCTATTTAAACCTTATATCGTATATAATCCGATTTTATGGAAATGCGTGATAATAACTTGTTAAAATCACCAATTAATAAAAAAATCAAATTTTAGCCCAAGTTAATTATCCTAACTCTCTTAGGACTCAAAATTAGTCTTCACTCAAAATTTGACTATAATTCAACTTGGTTTTGTATTATTGCTTATTAATCTTCTTTTAACCATAACAACAATGAAATAATTCCCAATAAATCATAAAAAAATGGAAAAATTCGAAATCAATTTTTGTAAATACTGTAATATTACCAAGATTCCAAAAACTCAATAAAATTTGCCCACAAAATATTTATAATTTATTCCATTAATAAATCGTATAAAACATAACTTTTACCATTTAATTCCAAATTAAACATAAAAATTATGGAAAACTCAAAATCAAAAGTTTAAACATTCTTAAAAAATTTCAGAACCTGAAAATGGTAAAATTTCAATCAAAAAATTTGAATTTATTTTTATGACTAATAAAGTTGCCCTTTTATCGATTTTATCACATAAAAATCAATAAACATACCAAATCAATCAAAATTAATCATGAAACTTTATATATGATGTTCATATCAAATATACAACATTAGGGAAAAATTTCATGCCACAGAATTCATTTTAGCTATTTTTGCTAAAAATAGTCACTATTTATATCATTTTAACCATTAAAATTATTAAATCATGCATAATAAATCACATTTATCTAAAATTTTACATACCATCTTTAAAATATGCATGTGACATCATATTAAAATTTCAAAGCTTGTTTCAAAGTTTAACTATTTTTAGACATTTAACCTGCATTTATTCTATTTTTATCACATAAAAATCATAAGTCATGAAATATTAATCACATTAATACGACATTTTTCATACAATACATAAAATATTCATGTGAGGTCATACTAAAAAATCACGACCAGTAGTGAAGTTTAACTATTTTTAGTAAATAAAAGTTCATTTTACTCAATAAAATATAATTATTTAACTGAAAATCATTAAAATAAGCCATAATCATCCATAAATCATCAATATGACCTAAAAACATTTTATAACCAGAATATATTACATGCAAATTTTTTTTGTGAATTATCATCATAAATGTAAAATATCAAGTTTTAATTAAGTTACATTTAACTCGGAAAAACCAAACCGATTATGCATGCAACACCAAAGCTCTGATACCAATTATTAGGTTTATATACCCATATTAGACTCATATAATAAATTTATAAATTACTCGTAATTTATATTTATGTGGATCTAGTTACATCATATGGACGAATTAAGGGCACTAGTTTTGGACTCCTTCCAAAAATAGATCTTGAGCTATTACCATTATGGATGATCCTCCAAGATCTTCAAGTCTCAAACATACAGACACTCCTCTTAGTTGCACCCAAGACTCTTACCCAAACACCAATACCATTATAAACTAGATAACAGGATTAGTAACCTTAAATAATATTTCTAATATTCATATTATTACTACACTAGTAATCTTGAATTTTTATTTGATTTTTAGGATAAATTTCCTTCATAAAACCAATTTTATGTGATATGGAAGAGAGAATATAAGAGAGATAAGCATAAGATTCTCTATAAAAGAAAAATGAGAACCGATGTACTCTAAATGGGGAGGAGGAACCGGTTTTGGTGGCTTGGGAAGGCAAGGCTTTTGCTTTTTACCTTACCCAAATGCTTTTTGTTTTACCCATAATCCTAGGGTAGATTTAGCTAGTGTAGGGTAATTATGGTGTTTATTTGCATAAATAAGAACACCCATTATCACACCTCACCACCCCAACTTCGGTCCACCCTTGATAAAATGAACATCCATTTTACAACTTATATTTTGCCATTTGTAATGTGTGATATGTGACACATAACATGTCACAAATAATTTTAATGCATATTTAACAAATTAAATATCATTATATTATCAAATAAATTACAAATAACAATTTAAATGGTAATTCACAATTACATATATGTAAAATGGGTCATTTTGACTTTAGTTAATATAATCTACAACATTTGTAATTATAACTAACTAACAATTCTTATCTCAAATGTTTCATAAACATTAGTCAATTTTAGTAATATAACAAATTAATTACTAAATCGAATCTTAATTAATCACATCACAATAAGATATATAACTCTCTCTTATAAAATAAATTTGTTCAATTTAAGGATTTAATTAATCTGTATCAATATACGATTAATTAAGTTTTAAGTTTAGCAATCGTCTGATAGGTGTGACCTACAGGGTTCAACTGATCACCACCGTCAAACGACAGTAATGTTAAACTCTAGTTAGCCAATCATTACTGATTAATGTTGATGAGTTGACTTAATAATGAATCATCCCTTATGTATTCTTAATATGAGATTTAATTATGATTTAAAATCATGTGATCGCACTATTGTTGAGGACACATACTCCAACAGGGTTCTCACTGTGAAAGTCAGACTCGTTAATTGTTATCGTTGGTTTTTTTATCAGTATGGATTATTGATATATAACTCGAGTGAAGGTGATTTAGTGAAATTATATGCATTGGAACCGTCGCTAAGCAATAAAAACGAATTGAAACGAATTATTACAAGTTAGTTATTATTTACGATGTCGAAAACGGGTTTATATACAAACTAGAAATTAGAGACGAAAATTATAAGATAGAGAATTGAAGAAGGAATAGAATTAAAATCATATATAAAAGACGAATTTAAGGGACTTTATATGAACAAAACGAGCCTCTTAAATCCGGTTCAAACTTAATGACGAAAACCCGCAAATATCGATTATAAGGGATTTAGGTCGGAATTATTGAAAAGTGTTATAGAAAATAAACTATAAACTGAAAATATATGAATTTTGGAAGAAATAAAAAAATTAAACGGAAGATGAAAGAAAGGAAAAAAAGAACAGATATTCGAGGAAGAAGAAGAAGAGCAGCAACAGAAAATCTTCATCTGGAAGAGGCGCAACAAATGCTAGATCCTTCCACAACGCGCATCTGATTATGAGTTTTTTCTGGGACGTCTTTCACTGCTGTTATTCCGCAAGGTAGATATTTTCGTGATAATAGATATGTATTCTTAATATGAGATTTAATTATGATTTAAAATCATGTGATCGCACTATTGTTGAGGACACATACTCCAACAGGGTTCTCACTGTGAAAGTCAGACTCGTTAATTGTTATCGTTGGTTTTTTTATCAGTATGGATTATTGATATATAACTCGAGTGAAGGTGATTTAGTGAAATTATATGCATTGGAACCGTCGCTAAGCATCAAAAACGAATTGAAACGAATTATTACAAGTTAGTTATTATTTACGATGTCGAAAACGGGTTTATATACAAACTAGAAATTAGAGACGAAAATTATAAGATAGAGAATTGAAGAAGGAATAGAATTAAAATCATATATAAAAGACGAATTTAAGGGACTTTATATGAACAAAACGAGCCTCTTAAATCCGGTTCAAACTTAATGACGAAAACCCGCAAATATCGATTATAAGGGATTTAGGTCGGAATTATTGAAAAGTGTTATAGAAAATAAACTATAAACTGAAAATATATGAATTTTGGAAGAAATAAAAAAATTAAACGGAAGATGAAAGAAAGAAAAAAAAGAACAGATATTCGAGGAAGAAGAAGAAGAGCAGCAACAGAAAATCTTCATCTGGAAGAGGCGCAACAAATGCTAGATCCTTCCACAACGCGGATCTGATTATGAGTTTTTTCTGGGACGTCTTTCACTGCTGTTATTCCGCAAGGTAGATATTTTCGTGATAATAGATAAAATTTAGGAATATTTGTAATACCACGGTTCTTTGATGTCCTGCTACTCGGAAGAGTAGTGTGTCATGTGTTTTCTGTTCAGGCTACACTCCAGGAACAATCGGCCGGATATAGTAATACTCGGCCGAGTAAGGGGTATTTGGTCGAGTACACTTGGTACTTGACCGAGTATCCAGTCTGATGGGAATTATTTCCGCGGTTTGGTTAAGGATGATTAAAGTTATAAATCATGTTTTACAGTTTCACTTTTCATTTTTCATTTTTACCAAAACCTAAATCACTTATACGTTCTTTAATCATCCCTAATCACTCCCAAGACCTTTCGTTCGTGAGTCTTTGCTCATCTGTCTCTTACGTCGGTAAGTCACTAGTCTTGTGTCTTTTGTAGACTTGTCTTTTAGGGTTTTACCCTAGTTTTGGAATTTGGGGAAAAAAGGGGTGATTGCATGTTGTGATTAGAACGTTGTGATTGTTGTTAGGTGAAGTATTTGTATAAGAGTGTTTCTAGCTTCCTCTTGTAGACTCGTATTCGGATCATTACTAAGGTAGGGTTTCCCTACTCAGGTTCTCTGTTAATTGATTTAAGATGATTGTGATTGTGTCGGAATGATTTGTATCATTGTTGGTTTGTCTTTCTTGATTGTTTGGGATTGTGGTGGATTGACTATGTTGGTGAGGTGCGTCCTCGGCTGAGTGGAGTCACTTACGGGAGTGGCTTCACGCCCTTGATTCGCCCCTTGTGGTTCCCGTCACAAGGGGGTTGTGCACATTAATGGACATAGGTTGTTGCTCGTTGCGATGAGCGAGGCTTAAGTGGGCAAGGCTGCAGTCCCCCACTGGCGGTGTGGATTATCTGTTAAGGCAGGTAATCTGACAGGACAACACACTTGAGTGTGTAGGCAGATATGAGTCATGATTGGCATTGGAGAATGGTGGTGTAGTTGTTGTTGTGGTTGTTTCTTGTATATTGCTTATCTTGATTAAATAGAGAACTGACCCCCTTGTTGTTTTGTAAAACTGTGGTAATCCATTTGGGGAGGGTGAGCAGATTTTGACAGGTGATGGTTGTCTTAGCTGCGAGGACAAGGATGGGAAGTCATCACTTCGAGTCTAGCTTCCGCTGTTACGAGTCTAGTTGTTTTGGATTTCATTTGTATTGAGATTTTATGAACTTTCATTTTGGTATTTCTTTGAGACGTTGTAAACATTAAACTTTATACTTTAATAAATGTTTCTGAATTGTTACTTTTGATATACTTACCACGGGTAACCGAGATGGTAGCAGTTTCACATGCTAGGGTGGTCCTTGGTAAGGCACCTTGGTATGTGGGGGTGTTACAAAGTGGTATCAGAGCGACGATTTTGGAACCTAAAACCAATAAACCAAATGAACATAGGGAGTCTAATTAAAATGAACCCGGGTAGGAGTTGCTTGGAGCCACCGCAAAGACTTGGGAGACGTCTTGAAGTCGCATTGAGGCCCTTACAACCTTGAGCCGGTCGACATAGGAGTGTCTTGGTAATCGTTGTGGGTTGAAGTGATGTGTGTTGTATTTATACATGAGTTTTTTGTGAAGTTGTTGGATGAAATAAGAAAGTGATTTCATATCTTGAGCATGGAATATATGTTATTAATTGGCTTTGGAAAGGTAGTAATATGTTGGATATAATGTATGCATGTTTAAGTATGTTTTCCGTATTAGTTAGCTCGTTTTTGGCATGATTCGGCCCAGCAGGGCGGGTACTCGATCGAGTAAGGGATACTCGGCCGAGTAACCAAGCACTCGGCTGAGTGTTTGTGTGTACCAAGCAGTAGCTACTGGTTGTGATCACTCGGCCGAGTAAGAGGGGTACTCGACCGAGTAAGGCATACTCGACCGAGTATACATAACTCGACCGAGTGAGGCATACTCAACCGAGTACCATGTATACTCGACCGAGTATGTTTTTTTGTGATTTGGAGGTCAGCTACTGGAGTAGGATACTCGGTCGGGTAGTCTCAGTACTCGAACGAGTAGTCCTTACTCGACCGAGTATTTCACAGTACTCGGCCGAGTGCTTCTTTGGCGGATGGTTTGTTTATTTTGAGCCTTTGGCTACGTGCTTACGTTTTCTTGGTTATATCAGCTCAAAATGCCGCTAAAGGGGTTAGCTGCATATGTCCAAGCTACTGAGATGACTCTGGATGAGATTGCCAAAATGATTGAGCAGCAAGATGCGCTCATGGAGGAACTCAGGTGTAAGGAAAGTAGATCTATGTACTTAACATATTCATATATGTTTTATGTTAATTTAATCATAAAATTAATTGGTGATCTTATGCATGCAAACTATAAACAATATAAAGAAGAAATCTTTATCTTACATTGGAATTTCGGTTTATTAGGGCACAAGAGAGATCTCCTTCTCTCTTGTTCTTGTGCTTTCCTCAATGGATGAACAAAGATCCAAGTATAGGATCTCTCCCAAAGTTTAATACCCAAAGCACACTCTTAATAAAATTAATATTATGAATACTAGTACAATATTAATTTTGCATAAAATGACCCAAAATAAATATGGTTTTGGTCTCCTAAAAAAAACGGTTTAAGAGAGGAGAAAAGGAAGTTTTTATCTTTCTAAAAATTCTTAATTTTTGATGAATGAATGAATTTTCTAATGCACTAAACTATAATGTAGTGCAAGTGATAAAATATAAGGCGAAACCCTTGGTTTGGCTCCTATGAAAAACCGGGTAAGGGAAGAGGTGGGAAGAAGAGTGAGCCAATGCATGCAAGAGTTTGTCTTCACAATGACAACTAGGTTGCATGGCTAGTCTATTAGGGAAAATGATTGTGTTTTCCACTAATATAATCAACACAATATTTGCCTAATTCTCTTCTTAATTTTGGCATACATAGATAATATGGACTCCATATTATCTTTGTCAAAATGTCAATTTGTCTTATGTCACATGTCATATGTTACATAAATTTGTTATGTATTTTTAACATATTAAAAAAATCAACGTATTAATAAAATACGTCATATACAAAAATTGACTTAGTAATTCATAATTACTTGTACCAAAATATTTTACCAATTATAAATCACAACAATTTGTATTTATAATAATTCATTCAATTTCAATTGTTTCTTTAAACAATAATTTCATCTGAGTAATGAAACAATTCGATTACTCATACCGTATCTCATTTAATCAAATTTCAATGAGACACGTAAATATTACTTCCAAAATCGTCCGTCAATTTTAAATAATTTAATTGACTCGTAACGTTATACGATCAATTAATTGATCAATTAAGAGTGCTGCCCTTTAGGTATGACCTAGGGGATCAACTGATCACCATCGTCGTACGACAGTAATGTCAAACTCTAGTCAGCCAATCATTACCGATATGTGTGGACCAGTTGACAGTAAAATATTACTTCCCAATTGTATTCTTTATAATGAGACTAAAACATGTGATCATCATGATCAACAGTTGTGATCGCATTATTGTCGGAGGACACATATTCCAACAATCTCCCACTTGTCCTCGACAAGTGTGCGTCACCAATTCTCTTGTCCTATTATTATCTCCCACTCAATGCAAGGTGTCTTTCAAGTCGTACTTGCAAGTGATCATATCGAGAGTGGTTTCCTCGATCTAGAGAATAACTGATTGACCGGATTAATCCACCATGGATACAATCCGAGCGTGGCCACGCATTTCCAGTTCATTACTCGTCAAGTGGCCCTGAGATATTTTCATAACCCTAACTAGGGGTGGAAAATTCCTATCGCACTCATTCCCTTCGACTAGCCACAGCCATCATAACCCAAAATATGCCCATTTGACCCCATTTACGAAGGTCGTAGTAACACAAATCAAAGTTAATCTGAAACTGTGCCATCTTAGGCGAATAGTCTTTAGTCAAAAGAATCGACTCATTAGAATACTATAGCAGCTCTCGCCACGACCAGGCTATATAAATTTGCCAGAACTCTATAAGCGGTTATAAGGCCCGACAAAATGTTCCTAACAGTCCGCCTATGTGATCGACTAGTCTTTCTCATATGACTCTATGGAACATGAACTTGCCATCAATCGCATCACACTGTAGTCACTTCGAGACGTCACCTCATGTAAGTAACTATGGGCAAATACAATGCTAATCCGTGTTCACTTAAACGGGGTTCAATTGTCTCTACAACCCGTTGGATGTAACAAAGTATAAGGTGAGTTAATAAAAACTCCAACGACAAATGTCGACATCACACTCGGGTAGTCAATACATATTACAACCTTGTGATGCATATTGCAAGTGTGTAAACACTTGTTGATTGCAATAGAAGTTTAACATGTTACGTGTCCATGTGTTCAAACTTCTTAATCATATTATCCTTTACATTCATGTTATCACTCATAGCATGAACCTTACCAAGTACACATCAAGGTTCCCGACCTTGGTTTCGGTTCTTTATCTTGAAAGCACTTCCTTATCGATTATCACATAACGAACAAATTTGTGGTGAATGATATAACTTGTACTGATCAAGTACTTCATCCACACACAATGCACTAGGTAAATGTTTTGTAGAGTCTTGCAACAATTTGTCAAGATGATTAGCCTAGCACTTCTCACAAGTCCTAGCATATTAGGAAAGATTAGTTTTAAGCAACTTCTTTATTCAACTAAGTATCTTTCCAAACTTCATATTTCTCCCTTTAGCTTGTAAAGTTTAGGATTTTCATAAATCTTTACGTGTGTTCGGATTTTCTATAATATGTGCAACCTCTTGACACATAACAGAGTATTCTGTCAAACACCGAAATCGCTCATCGAATTCTTCTCGAGAATTCATGACGTTTCTACCATGGCTTACCAATGATTCATCATGCTCTTATGCATATGATTCATAATTGGACATGTGCATGATTATTCTAATGGCGGAAACATTAGTAACTTTTAATCATGTTATCAACTATATTTAGGTTCAAAGAACGACCATGACTGCTAATGGCAATTCCATCTTCATTTAAATGAATAACCTACGTATCTCGTTGATTCGATGTGTATCTTACAATACTTATCCAACATCTCATGATGTAGTTGGATTCATCATGGTCCATCTTCAGAATTGAAAACTCAAATCTTCCTCTGTGAAGGAATGTATTAGCCCGTCATTCTTCAATGAGTGATGAGTTATAAACTTTTACAAGATGATTGCTCCCACTAAATTTCATGTCTTCACATGATAATTTCAAACTCCCACTCAATTCCACATGTTTCGAAATTTACTTCTTAATTGAAACATTTCAAGAATTGAAATATAAATTGCATTGCCAAGTTATTAAGATAAAACCATATATGTTCCCATCATATCCATTCAAAATACCTATTTTGAAGTGGTCTCATCTTAACTTTACTAAAAGAGATTTTAATCTCTAACTCACACATGTCATAATGATGTGAAGCAATGTCATTATTCAAATATAAATAATATCTAGAACACGTCCTTCGAAATACCCTTTCGGAAGGAGGTTTATCCATTCCATTTTCATGATGAGGTTAAGTAATGACATCTGCGTGGTTAAAACTTGGCTATTGAGGATATCGGTATATCAATCCTTGCAACCTCTAGTCATAAATCTTGTTTATTTTCTAGGATGTTACTTTGATTCATTTAGGCTCTTAAGTAAATATTAATATTTAAACTATTGGTCAAAATTAATCATAAACTAGTCAAAACTCTTGTTAAGACTTTACATTAGTCATTTTTCTTCCAAAACTTTCTTTTGGTCTCCTCGTGTAGTTATCTTAAGAACATACTCTTATGATTACTTCACTTGGTCTCTTTAGTCATATAGAACTTACTTGAGACCATAGATCTCATCTATTGGGTATACTATATAAATAGATATACCTTCATTCAAATCATTCTCCCTTGCGTAGATCTCATTTACACAAGTACACAAATTTATCTTGCCTCGTGTGTTGTGTCCTCATTTTTCTCCCACTCTATCTTTAGAATAAATACACTAGAGATTCAAAGATAGCATATGAGACACAAATATTGATTTTGAAGTATAAGGAGAACTATCTCATAGGTTGACTAATAGTTTTAGATTTCGTAAGTGTACTTGGTGATTGACATTCCTTTAAAAGAGTTCATAGACTCAAAATCACTTTGTAAATGATCATACACAAGCCTTAAGCATGTGGACATATAATGAATCCCGTTATTATATTTGTCTATTAGATCACTTTAAGTGAATAATCATATGTTTCTAAGAGCAAGCATTTAAATACGAATTTTGGAACAAAGGATAAAATGATAAAACGGGTGACTTGGGTTGCAAACCAAGCCACCATTATCCAAAATACAACCAATTATCCAAAATACCTTTCCATGTCAAACACGGAAACTTAAAGGTTCTAAAATTCAAAACATGAATAAAATAAGACAATAAAAAGCAAAGCTCTATGAAAGCTATTCCTAGCTTCTTGATGGTTTCTCATGCTTGCTTTTCTTTTCCCTTGTCTTTGCTTGGTGGAGGCCCAATTTACAATAAAAAGGGAGATACATTATCACAACTTTGTATCACAATACCATAGTTGAATTAGAAACATAAAAGAAGGGATAGTCATTTACCTACTGGAGTGATCTTTCCAGCCTTAATATCACCAAGATATTTGGAACAATTTCTTTTCCAATGTCCAACACCATTACAATAATGGCATTTATCAAGAGGACCCTTCTTGATTTTTGAAGTGCTAGCTTCATTAGTCTTAGCTTTGGTGAAAGTGGGAGCTTGTTTCTTACCCTTCCTCCCATTCTTCTTGAACTTCCCCTTGCTCTTAGTGCTTATGTTAAGCACATCCTTTGGTGGGTTCACATTTAACCCCATGTCCCTCTCGGCTTGAACAAGTAACTTGTGCAATTTTTCAAGAGACACATCCTTGTCTTGCATGTTAAAATTCACCCGGAATTGAACATACGCTTTGACTTTGGATAAGGAGTGTAGAATCCTATCTACAATGAGTTCTTTGGGGATTTCAACCTTTTGAATCTTCAAGGTCTCGACTAGCTCCATAAGTTTGAGCACATGAGGGCTAACCTTTTGGCCCTCTTTGAAGTCGAGATCAAAGAATGCCGCGGCCGCCTCATATTGGACGATCCGCGGAGTTTGTGAAAACATTTTCACAAGCTTGGAGTAAATCTCATTAGCGGTGCCCATTTTAAAGGCTCTCCTTTGGAGATCCTCCTCCATCGCAAAGATCAACACGTTTTTCATTGCGGCGGACTCCTTATGGTAAGCCTCATATGCTTCCCTAGTAGCGGCGGTCGACCTAGTATTAGGTTCGGGTGGAGAGGCCTCGGTTAGGTAACGAAGCTTGTCGTCACCTTGGGCGGCTAATTTGAGTTGGGCATCCCAATCGGAGAAATTTGACCCATTCTTTTCATGTTTACATCGATCCATGAAGGATCGGAGCCATGATGAATTAACGAGAGGCGTGGCGTTCGGGTTTGGTGTAGCCATTTGTTATGAGAAAAAGAAGTGGTCTACAAAACAAAATAGAAGGAGTAAAACAAATGTCGTTTGAATAATAATACTCGTGAAAACTAATTTAAACAAGTTTTATTGCATTTTTCTAGTGACCTCTACCCAACTAGATAAATGATTCGAAGACCCAAATTCATATCAACTTAGGCACGGGATAGACGATGAAACCCTTATCAATATAACTCGGTGGATTAACGCTTAATCGATTCTACTTTTAGAACTCTTGGTCGATCAATTTACTCTAATGTTTATCTATAGCCCGGAACACATGCGACTACGGTCACGAATACTTCCGTTGAGGTCAATCCAAATTTCGAATAAATGTGTCCATGATCCAAATTCACATTAATTTGGGCACGGGATGGCCGATGAAACCCTCATCAACACGAATTCGGTGGATAGACATTTATCACCCACTTCCCCTACGTAACAAGGTTTGTACCCGGGATAGCTGAGTGCACTCCCTCGCGAAATAGGTTTTCATGGTTTCTACTATTTGGTAAGGCTATGTCTCAATTATTTATTTTAGCGAGAGGTCATGTCAATTTATTATCTATCACGTTTTAAGTGAACTAAAGCGGTGAACTACGATAATTCTAATTGACACGGTCAATAAACTCGATGAAAGATGATGCATGTTTTAGTTATGGCGATTTAGCGATGCATGCGACATATAAATAAAATGCAAAGCATAAAAATAAATCCTAGTATGACCTTCCTAAAATAGAAAATCTAATTAACTATTACATATTCGGAAACCAACTCCATTGGTCCCTTGAACTTCGGTTGTGGCACGCATCTCGAGGTAACACCGTCTTTATGTATCGCCATCTTGAAGAAATCCGTCTTTGGGAACTCCGAAATAAATAAAATTACATAACAAATTACATAATTTCCTATTATACATTTGTAACTAAAATAAAATAAATCTATTAAATTACAAAACGGTGATACGAGATCACAATAAATTACAACCGAATCGATATTCCCATACATTTCGGGTAATACCAATTAAAAACTAAGGCCATGCTAAGTAAAAATTACATAATTCAAAATTACATAAATAAAATTATGACAATCATAAAGAAAATGCAGCATTATAATATGTATGAACATGCCCAATTTTATGCTAAATCGCCTTTAAGTAGCCAATATCGTATATTACTCGGTTTTTACGGATTTGCGTGATTTCAACATTTTATAATCACAAAAATTACATAAATTCATATTTATGCATAAGTTAATTACCTTAACCTCTTAGGACTCAAAATTTAGTCTTCACTAATTATTTGACCATAATTAACTCATATTTCTAAAATTTGTTCATTAATGGACTTAACATTATAATAAAAAGCTATAAACTTCAAATAAATCACAAAATTTCAAATAAATTTGAAATTTGAAATTTAAACTCATGAACATTCTGGATAAATACCATGACACTCATAATGTTCAAAAACTTAGGTTAAAAATTTCAAAATTTATCAGGAAAAACAATGTTGCAGTTTATCGGTTTTAACAAAATAATCATAAAAACATGAGAAAAATTATATTCATCAACTTTTCAATTTTAAATCTGAAAAAGATAATAAAATGCAACATGTGACGTTTTTCCCTAGTCATAGAGTATGTTTTATAAATATTTCACTAATTAAGTCACTATTTATGCTATTTTTCTTCAAAAATCATAAATCATGCATAAAGACTTCAATATAGCCTATTATTTTACACACATCTTTTAAAATAGCATGTGACAACATACTAAATTTCTATGACCAGATTCGAAATTTATCTCATATTAACCTATTTTTCATCTAAATCCGATGTTAATAATGAAAAATCCATTTTTCGAGCATAAGAAGTCCAAAAATTATGAAAATTTACAGGTCATCTCAAAATAATATATGTAACAACATATCCAAAATTCAATGGAAAATTCGAAGTTTAGCTAATTTTAGTCCGAAAATGACATTTTATTCATAAAATCATATTTTAATGCCATTATTATATAATATGAACAATAACAATCCATAAATTAACCAAAATATCCTAAAGACATTTTAGGACCAGAAATTTTAACATGCATAATGATTTTCATGATATATCATAATAACACAAATTTAACAAATTTTATATGTTAATCGTATAACTCGGAAAAACTTTTAACCGATTTGCATGCAAACAACCAAGGCTCTGATACCCATTGTAAGGAAAGTAGATCTATGTACTTAACATATTCATATATGTTTTATGTTAATTTAATCATAAAATTAATTGGTGATCTTATGCATGCAAACTATAAACAATATAAAGAAGAAATCTTTATCTTACATTGGAATTTCGGTTTATTAGGGCACAAGAGAGATCTCCTTCTCTCTTGTTCTTGTGCTTTCCTCAATGGATGAACAAAGATCCAAGTATAGGATCTCTCCCAAAGTTTAATGCCCAAAGCACACTCTTAATAAAATTAATATTATGAATACTAGTACAATATTAATTTTGCATAAAATGACCCAAAATAAATTTAGTTTTGGTCTCCTAAATAAAACGGTTTAAGAGAGGAGAAAAGGAAGTTTTTATCTTTCTAAAAATTCTTAATTTTTGATGAATGAATGAATTTTCTAATGCACTAAACTATAATGTAGTGCAAGTGATAAAATATAAGGCAAAACCCTTGGTTTGGCTCCTATGAAAAACCGGGTAAGGGAAGTGGAGGGAAGAAGAGTGAGCCAATGCATGCAAGAGTTTGTCTTCACAATGACAACTAGGTTGCTTGGCTAGTCTATTAGGGAAAATGATTGTGTTCTCCACTAATATAATCAACACAATATTTGCCTAATTCTCCTCTTAATTTCGGCATACATAGATAATATGGACTCCATATTATCTTTGTCAAAATGTCAATTTGTCTTATGTCACATGTCATATGTTACATAAATTTGTTATGTATTTTTAACATATTAAAAAAATCAACGTATTAATAAAATACGTCAAATACAAAAATTGACTTAGTAATTCATAATTACTTGTACCAAAATATGTTACCAGTTATAAATCACAACAATTTGTATTTATAATAATTCATTCAATTTCAATTGTTTCTTTAAACAATAATTTCATCTGAGTAATGAAACAATTTGATTACTCAGACCATATCTCATTTAATCAAATTTCAATGAGACACGTAAATATTACTTCCAAAATCGTCCGTCAACTTTAAATAATTTAATTGACTCGTAACGTTATACGATCAATTAAATGATCAATTAAGAGTGTTGCCCTTTAGGTATGACCTAGGGGATCAACTGATCACCACCGTCGTACGACAGTAATGTCAAACTCTAGTCAGCCAATCAGTACCGATAGGTGTGCACCAGTTGACAGTAAAATATTACTTCCCAATTGTATTCTTTATAATGAGACTTAAACATGTGATCATCATGATCAACAGTTGTGATCGCATTATTAGAAGAGGACACATATTCCAACATCAGGAACGTGGGTAAGGTATGTGAGAAGCCTATTGATGCATCTCATCTGAGTACCATCATTTCTCGCTTCCACCCCTCTACTTACGAGGGCACCGGTAAGCCAAAACTGCTCGATAATTGGCACGGTCAGATGTAGAGTTTGTTAGAAGTTTTGAAGTGTCCGACAGATATGATGGTAGAGCAGGCTGTGTTATATCTGAGGGAGGAGGCTAGAGTATGGTGGAAGAATGTGAGGGAGGATGCTGGTGCACACTACAGAGATCTGGGGCAGGATGTTATTCCTTGGGCAGGCTTCAAGAATGCGATGAGGGAATACTTTATGCCGGAGCACATCCGTCACAAGCTGAGGGCTGAGTTCGATTCTTTCACCATGACTGATGATATGACGGTTACAGAGTACTATCACCAGTTTATAGAGTTGTCATGGTATGCAGATGGGTCAACAGAGTTTGGCTCTTCGCTTTAAAAATGGTTAGGCACCGAATATCGTGGATAGACAACCAGCTGGGATACTCACAGATCGGAAAGAGGTATATGCACGAGTAGGGCACGCTGAGATATTAGTGGACTTAGCCAAGGATGCTAAGGAAAGGCATGCAGGGAAAAAGAAGGCAGAGAGCGAGGGTGGCAACCAGTCAGGCCACAAGAAAGGTAATCACAATCAGGTTAGGACCTTTTCTGGAGGATCTGGTTATGCAGGAGGATCTCGAGCTTGGGGGAGAGGAGGCGGTCGGAGTACTAGTGATAACTCCAACCTTAGCGACTTCAACTATGGCGGAATGGGTCATAGGAGGCATAAGTGCACCAGTGCTAGGGGTGGAGAGGCTTTCCAGGGACTTATCAGGGGAACTTTTCTGAGGCTCCAAGCCAAAGTTTTGCTAACAACAGGCCATATGGGTCGTGGGGGTATTCGCGGAGGGTAGAACAACAATAATGGCGGCTACAATCGCAATAATGGAGGGTCTTATAAGCGTCCGAACAACAGTGTGATGTAGAACTCGGCAGCCAAGCTGACTACGTCGACTACCACAATCCAGGGCGGAGGTCATAGGATGATGCTCGCGTCGTTACCCATACCTTTCTTGTTCATAATACACTATCTTTTGTCCTGTTTGATTTGGGGGCAACCTACTCTTTTGTGTCTAGTAGTCATGTTTTAGCTATGGGTTTGGGAGATTATGAGCTGGGGAAAGATGATGTGTTTATAACTTCGGGGGAGTCGGTGTCATATTCTAGGTTGTATAGAGATGTGTCCATGTTGGTGGGGGAAGTAGGCTACTTACCGGTCAACTTGTTAGAGTTTCCTATGGATGGGTTTTAGGTTATCGTCGGGATGGACTGGTTAGGCAAGTATGATGCTATGATAGATTGCAGACAAAAAAGGGTGTCTTTAATTGGGCCCAAGGGAGTCAAGGTATCATATAGGGGGTTCGTAGTAAGACCAAAGCTTAAGTTTATCACAGTGATGAATTGAAAGTCATGTTTGAGGAAGAAGTGTCCTTTGATCCTTTCTCAAGTGAGGGACATGCGTGTGGAGGAACCAGCGGCGTCCAACATACCTGTAGTTAGGGAGTTTGGTGACATTTTTCCTGATGAGATACCGGGGTTACCACCTAAGAGAGATATTGAATTTAATGTGGAGCTCAAACCGGGGACGGGGCCTATATCTAAAGCACCGTACCGGATGGGGCCAAAAGAGTTTGAAGAGTTGAAGAAGCAGTTGAATGACTTATTAGACAAAGGGTACATTCGGCCTAGTGTGTCACCTTCGAGATCACGAATGTTGTTTGTGAAAAAGAATAACGGGAGTATAAGGCTATGCATTGACTATAGGAAGCTGAATTATATTACAGTGAAGAACAGGTATCCTTTGCCAAGGATTGATGATCTTTTTGACCAACTGAGTGGCGCATGAGTGTTTTCTAAGATCGATTTGAGGTCGCGTTATCAGCAGTTGAGGAAAACAGATGAGGATATTCTTAAGATAACCTTTCGGTCATGATATGGTCACTATGAGTACATACTGATGCATTTTGGGTTGACGAATGCACCAGCAGTTTTCAAGGATCTTATGAACCGGATTTTCAACCCATTCTTAGATAGGTTTGTGGTCGTCTTTGTTGATGACATCTTAGTCCACTCTAAGACTAAGGAAGAGCACGAGGAGCATCTGAGGTTAGTGTTGTAGACTTTGCGAGATAATCAGTTGTATGCCATGTTATCTAAGTGCGAGTTTTGGTTGGAGAAAGTGGCCTTTCTGGGTCCTGTGATATCAAAGGAGGGTGTGTCAATGGATCCTAGTAAGATTGAGGCAGTGACTAAGTGGGAATAACCGAAGAATGTTGCTGAGATTCAGAGTTTCTTAGGTTTAGCTGGTTACTACAGGAGGTTCGTGAAAGTCTTTTCGAAGGTCGATCAATCTTACAAGGAGGGCCGAATGGTTATACTAATTGGACACCTTCCAAATTAGTCTTCCTAAGAAAATCCTGGTGCTCGAAGGATGGTCTTAGATTCAATAGTAGAATCTACTCCTCAAGGATTTGTACCAAGATAACCCCCTTAATACTTTTACTAATTTTGTTACTAGAAATTAGAATAAGTGCCCTAAAATTAACAACTAATATTATAGCTTACTACTTCTAATAATGATAGAATAATATTAGTGATTTTTGATATTTTCTTTCTTATTAGTTCTCCACAAGATCTAGAGAGAATATGGAAAAATTATCAATATAATTATTTGTAAGAATGAATAATTGTAGAGAACAATTCTCAATGTGATGAGAGAGGAAGGGGGTGCCGGTTCCTTAGGGTGTATAGGGGAGCACACTTCTCTTTTTAAGACACCTTTTTTCTCTTATCTAAGCATAGGGTAGGGTGTTGTTCTTGTTTTATGTAAAAGGCACATCATTATGTCTTTAAGCATGCTAATAAAATAATTGACAAAACAACACCCACTATCACAACCTTTGTATCGGTTTTACCTCATATTAGGTGACCTCCATTTTAATTTTGTCAATTGTCAATTTATGTAGTGTGACATATTGGACATATTACTAGACATGTTACTTAATAATGCATTTTTAATTTATTAAAAATTATTATATAAACAAAATAAATCACACACAAAAATTAACTGGTAATTCTTGATTACAAGTACTTAAAATGGGTCATAGAATTAAAAATCACAACTACTTATATTTATAATAAACCATTCATTCTTATTTTAATTGTTTCATAAACAATAATAAAACCTAAGTAATAAAATAATTTAATTACTTAGTACGAATCTTATTTAATTAAATTACAATAAGATACGTATTCTCACTAACAAAATCATTTGTTAAATTTTAAGGAATTAATTAACTTGTATCAACATAAAATTAATTAATTAATCAATTAAGAGTGTTACCCCAGATGTATGACCTTAAGGGATCAACTGATCACCACCGTCATACGACAGTAATGTTAAACTCTAGTCAGCCAATCATTACCGATTAATGTGGATTAGTTGACAATAAAATATTACCTTCCCTCATGCATTCTTAATATGTGATTTAAACATGTGCTCGCATTATTGTCGAGGACACATACTCCAACAATCTTTTTGAGCTCAAATTTTTAAACAGACGTCATTTCCTGATCCGGACACCTATTGGAGTGATGAAAAAGCCTATATGATGTGACTCATTTTAGAGGATATTTAGTCCCCGAATTAGCCTAGTTCCCATGCTTTTTAGTGCATAATTGGGTCATTTACTATCTTTAGTCTTTCGTTTTGTATATTCTTTGAGTTTTTGATCCCTTGGTAGGAAAGGAGTAAGAACCTTGCATTTTCATGGCAAAATGGAGCTAAATTGATCGAATGTAATGACCAAGCATCGATGTAAATACAAGACTAGAAGGCCTATGTAAATAATGAAGTAAATGGGCAATGATGAGAAGATCCTTGCATCCCCAACGAGATCCTTGAGGATTGTTGGAGAAAGAAAAAAGGAGAAGTTGCTGGACCATGATCCGGGCATCGCAGTGCATGGAACGAGCGTCCTGGCCTGCTACAATCCGAGCGTCCTCTCGCCAATCTGCTCGTCCTGACCCCTCTCAATCCGAGCGTCGCCCTCACCAAGCCGCTCAGATTCCTTTCCAGTGCAGCCCGTCTCTCTCTCAGTCCGCTCGGGATGAGCATATTCTATGAAGACTAGCGAAGTGGAGATGAGCATCTCCTTCGAGAGGAGCACTTCCTCAACTTTTCTTAATCGTCATTTAAGCCCTTAGTAACCTTAATTTATGTACCTAATCCTTACTATAAATACCCCATTATACTAATTAAGCATTAATACAAATCTCATTTCCTTAATTTCTCTATTGTTCATCATTTATTTTAGGTAATTGAAGATTATTTGGGTATTATTGGGATATTTACAACCTTCCATCAATCATCAAGTACTTCTATTATTCTTTGCTTATTGTTTTGGAATCATCTTTACGTATAATTCTCTCTTAATCCTTGTTTTAATTATAGTTATTCATTTCTATTCATTCATCATGTTTTGCCTTGTTAATATGATTGACAACCTTATTAGCATGATAAACTTGATAATGAGTGAGTAGTCTCTTAACTAGGGTTAATGGGGAATTAGAGGAAACCAACCCGGGGGATGATTCATGCTTAATATAATATGTTCAGATAATTTATTTGCTTGCTTGTTGTGATCTCAACTTATGCACATGTTATATTTGATGAAATTCGAGCCTATGAATCCTTACATTTTTTACCCATCACTTACATATTCAATGAGACTTGTAAGACATAAACCAACTCGAGTCTCATTAGACCATGCATATAGTTGAGTAGGGAGGATTAAGTCGAGTTGTAGGTGTTGTGAAATCTAATCGATTCGGCTCCGGGACCCAAACCTTCCTAGGATTGTAAGATATAAACCAACTCGATCCTATCACAATAATAATTGCTTGCTTATATTTTGAGAATATGTTTGTATGATCAATTCCCATGTATCCCCGATGAACTCATGACACCCTAGTGCTTTTAATCAATCGTTTACATCTCATTTTAATCCTCTTGCTTGTTTATTTACATTGTTATTTAGTTTAGGGATCTCTTATCTCAACCCAAAGTGTGACATCCTTAGACACGACCATTTGCAATCGAAAATCCTACATCAATACCCGTCCCTTAGGATTCGACCTTTACTTACCTCTTTACTAATAGTAGAGTAGTATGTGAAGTTATAAATATTGTTTTGGTCTAGGTAACTTTTGACGATGAGTAACAAAACCGACGAACCAAAAATGGCGCCGTTGCCGAGGACGGTGTTAACTTGATTTCATTTTTTTGGATTGTTCTTAGTTGGGTCTTTATTTGCCTTGGGGAAGTAAAACTCCTCGAGGTTTGTTCTAATTGTTTTTGAGTTGTTTGATAGTTTGCATGTCTAGAAGATCACAAGGTAACTTGTTACCCATTGATCACGAAATTCAAAGGACTTTGACAACCAATAAAAGACTTGCTAGAAATACTTTGAGAGATATTGGTGAGATTGTGGACATTCAACCAAACAATATTGAGTTCACCAACCTTTTTTGAAGATAAGGAGAGGAGAACCCAACACATAACCCACCACAAAATCAACCCACAATGCCTACATTTTCATCACATTCTGTACCAACCAAGGAGAACCTACCAAATGGTACTTCCCCACCACAACATATGACCGGTAATTTCATTGCAAAATTTGCATTTATCCAATTAGTCGAAAGAAGCCAATTTGGGGGGATTCCTAGTGAAGACCCTCATTCTCATATGGAGACTTTTGTGACTATTGTGACGCGATTTCTCGAACCGGAGTGACTCAAGACCAAATTCGATGGGTCTTATTTCCTTTTTCTTTGATTGGTACCGCGAAACAATAGTTAAAGAGCCTTGATAAGGCTACTCATGGTATTGACTCTTGGAAGAAATTGGCACTTGCTTTCTACAAAAAGTTCTACCCTCCGGAAAAGACTAACATGCTAAGAGCCCAAATCACGGGGTTCAAACAAAGGGACGAAGAATCTTTGTATGAAGCTTGGGAGCGATTCAAAAGAACTTGTCGCTCATGTCCTCATCATGGACTTAGCGAGTGGTTCTTGGTACAACAATTTTGGAATGGTCTTAATGAAGACTCCCGAAACATTCTCAACATGGGATTGAATGGTATGTTCACTGAAGTTGATGATAATCAAACATGGAACAAGATTGAGGAAATGGCGGTCCATAACTCACAATATAGTAGACCTCGGAAGGCTACTAGAGGAGGAAAGCATGAAGTGGACTCTATTACTCAATTGGGTGCTCAACTTAGTGCTCATATTGATACCATTAATTTGAAGTTTGAGAAGGCTATGGCTAAGCTTGAAGAAGCCTCCAAATCACCTAGGCAACATGTTAATGCCATGGTGGTATCTTCATCAATTCCAAGTGGAATATGTGAGAGTTGTGGAACTTTGGGACATGACTAAATTGAATGTAGGGGAACAAGTGAACAAGTGAATGGTTTCAAAGCATACAAGAGTGGCACCCCTTATTCCAACTATTATAATGAAAAAACGAAATTCCATCCTAACCACTCATACAAAAGCCAAAATGTTCAAAACCCTCAACCAACATACATCACACCTCTAATGAGAAACCAAAATAAAAGACCCTTTAACAACCAAAACCAAAGTTACCAAAATCAAACTCTATACACTCAACTAAATGACGAAGGTTTTGATGTGCAAAAAGCGGTCCTCCAAATGCAAAAGAACCAACAAGATTTTTTCACTCAAATGCAAAACGATAGCCAAACAAAAGACATCACCATTAACAATATACTAGCTCACACAAAGATATTGGAGACCCAAATGTCTCAATTAGAATCTTCAAGTCCACAAATACAAATGGGGCAATTACCACCTCAAGGTAATCCTCCAAGACAAGAATCGGTGAGTGCCATCCATTTAAGGAGTGTTACAACCTATGAAGGGCCTAAGAGGCCCGTTGATGAAGATGTTGTGAATGCTAGTGACAAGGAAAGAATTGTGCAAAACTCTAGGGAAGAAGAATCCACCGTTCAAGAAGTTTCAAAGAAGTATGAAGAGAAGGCCAAAGAGAAGGAGCTTATTGTTATTAGACTTCCTTTTCCAAGTCGTCAAGCTAAGCCTAAGTTTGATGACCAACTTGGAAAATTCATGGTGATTGTGAAGAATTTGGAAGTCTCAATTCCATTTACGGAATTAATCAATCATGTTCCGGCCTATACAAAGTATATGAAAGATATTCTTACGAAAAAGAAATCCATCCAGAAGCTTGAGACAATTGCTTTCACTAAAGTGAGTAGTGCCATCCTACAAGGAATTTCACCTCCAAAACTAAAGGATCCGGGAAGTTTCTCCATTCCATGCACTATTGGCGACACTACGATCAACTAGGCTTTATGTGACATTGGGGCAAGTGTGAGTGTTATGCCATATTCGGTAAGCAAGAGGCTAGGAATGGGAGAACTCAAGTTCACTAATATCACGCTTCAAATGGCGGATCGATCTACGAAGACACCTTTAGTGGTATGGGAAGATGTGCCGGTAAGAATTGGCAAGTTCTTTATCCCGATGGACTTTGTTATTGTTGACATGGAAGAAGACTCCACCATTCCTATTATTTTTGGAAGACCTTTCTTACACACCGCGGGAGCGGTGATCGATGTAAAACATGGAGAGCTCACCCTTGAAGTGGAAGATGAAACAATCACTTTTAATCTTGATAAGACAATAAGAGCTCCTCGATTACATGAGTCGTGTTTTATGGTTGATCATTATAGCCGTCAAGATGATAGGAAGAAGTTGGCATTTAAATGGAAGAAGAAAGTGGATGATGCTCCATCAAAAGAGCAAGGAAATTGCAACAAAGAGAGCTTGAAAAGCTCACCCATGACAAGTGAAGAAGAAGGCCTCATCGGCCAAGATAAGAAAGAAGGAGAGTTGTCTTCATCAACTTATGACATTTTTAGGGATCAAGTAGACGAAGTATACGGTCTTTTGGATGATGAGTTTGAAGGGATATTCAATCCCTATATCGGTAATGCTATGACCCAAGACCACCATAAAGAACAACAAGTGCAAAGGTCTATTGAAGATCTTTATCATGACAATGAACAAGGTTTCGACTACTTTTTCAAGGTGTTGAGAAACATCAAGAACAACTTGAACATGCCCCCTTGACATCTCATTATTGTATGAGAGTTTGGTGGAGTCCTCCCTAGACCACCACTTGTAAATATTCTAACTCCCTTACTTGCATTTTAATTATTGTATTGCATTTTTGTCAATTTTGGATTTACATTTTTATGCCTTGATCAAGATTTTCATCGTTTTGAGAGAAGTGAGGGAGGGACTTATGAGTTTATTGATGTGTAGTGTTTTACCTTAGTGTGGGGATAGCAATTGCCTAGGCTATCCAAGCCTTTGTAGTGCCCCCACAATGAAGGCCACAAGAAATAAAGAATGAATGACACGGATTACGAAGCACCCACGGATAGACCTGAATCCGTGAGGAAGAGGGATAATCTGAGCGACCCGACGAGGATCCGCTCGTCTTGAAGGGAAACCGAGCGTCCAAGGTCAAAAACGCTCGTCTTAAGAAGCTGGCAAAATCAACTTTTGGGTCTGACTGAGAATCCTAGCGTCTCACTTAAGAATCCGCTCCTCTCAGCCAGGACGAGCGTCTCACCAGTAATCCGCTCCTCTTTGCACTGTCAATTTTTGGGATTTCTCCCTGGAAAAGAATATGAGCGTCTCCAACTTAGGACGCTCGTCCCAGCTCAAGAATCCGCTCGTGTTGCCTATAAGACGCTCGTCCCCAGGCGTCTTTTTCTGAACCCAGAAACCGAAGAATCCGAGCGTCTCGAAGCCTATCCGCTTGTCTCCCCTCTGGTTTTCAAATTTAACGGGTCTTAAAAACCCCCTTCCCTCAATTCTTTTCATTCATTCAAACATAAACACCACCCCAAAACCCCAAAACCCTCATTCTCTCCATCAACCAACAACAAATTTCTCAACCAAAATCAACCAAATCAAATCCAAACTTCCTCAAAATAAAATTAAATCACTCCTTTACCAAAAACATGTGATTAAAACACCAACATCTTCAAGGTTTGAGTCGATTTCTGGGATACAAGGCAACATTCAACTATCCTAAATCGATTTAGGTATTACTAGAAATTGAAGATTTCAAGCTTTCTTTGGTGTTACTAAGTAAAAGAGCATGGCAAGAACAAAAGGTGGAATTAAGGCACCCCAAAATAAGAACCTTTCTAAGAGACAACAAGCTCTTCAAGCTATTCAAGCATCAAAGGCATTGGTAGTTCATAATGCAAGGTTGGTAATTCAAGAGCAAGATCCTCCTATGGAAGCAACTACTTCTACCACTCCGGTTGTTGAACAACTAACTGATGATCCGGAGGTAATTTTCACTTCCGACTCCCATAGGAAGAAATTTATTTCAAAAACTATCTTGCCCACCAAGTTCATTTGTCAAGAGACTTTGTCGAAATTGGGTGTCCTAGAGCAAACAAAGACCTTTTTCGAGTCTATGGGATTGAGTACATTGTTTGAAATGCAAGAATTGACTTACTCTTCCCTCATCTTAGAATTTTTGAACTCTTTACAAGTCACCAAGGTGGAGACCCGAACCAATATTGAGTTTCATCTCGAGAATGTTGATAGATGTTTGTCTTATAAAGAGTGGTAAAATATTTGGCCTTAGTGATGACCCAACTTTTACAAAGAAGCCTACCAAGTATGACCCTGCTCCTCTATGGAAGGCCATTTCCGGAAAAGAATTCACAACTTACCATGATTGTCGTGCTCTCTTAGTCCATCATCCGGGCATAAGAGTATGGCACAAGGTTGTTGGGCATACCTTGATAGCTAGAAAAGGTACAAATCATCTCACCGAACTTGACTTTATTCTTCTCGAGTCGACTTTGAACATTGGAAGAGAGTTCACAAAGCCATACAACACTTTACGACTCTTGATTGAAAGATGGCTCAATGTTGATTGTGGCAAATAAGGCACAACCTTTATTGTCAATGGAGGATTTGTGACTTATTTGGCTAAGCACTTTAACCGCGATTTCAAAAAGAATGACACTTATACACCGGTAAAGGGAGGCCATATTATTTGTTTGCACACCATGGTCCTAAAGTTCAAATGGGTCAAGAATGATACTCTTGATAACAAATTTGGGTGGTTGACAAATGATGCTAAATCCTTCACATTGCCTAGCAAGATTTGTCGCTTGAATGTTCATAGACCGAATTACCTTCTCCCACTCTCCGAAGAAGCCGAATATATTATTCAACACCATGGGGAAGATGTTGCCGAGCCCTCCTCCTCCATTATCACCCCACCTTACCCATTCACCTACCATGAATTTCAACCCGGAAATGTTAAGGCGGGGAATGACTACTTGACTCTCTTGATGAAAGAAATGCACAAGCAAGCTTATGAAGATAGAGTCAATGCTTATAAAGCACAATATCCGCCCCTCCTACATATTGCTAGGCAAGGACTTCTCAATCCATCTTGTCCTTTGCCTAGTTGGGCGAATAAGGGAACATTCTTTCCTAGTGCTTCTAGAGGTGGTAACTTGGGTGAAAAGGAGATGGTTGTTAATGAAAGTGGTGAGCAAGAAGGTGAAGAAGAAGAAGTGAATGAAGAAGAGGAAGAAGAGGGGAGTGAAAGTGAGAGTGGTAATGACTCCACATCCATGGAGGTTGATGATGCCTCAAGTGAGGAGGTTGATGATGATGGTGATGACGCAATGGGCGGGGACTAGCAAACTCTTGGGAGGATCCTACATTCCTACACCTCCTTTATGGTTTGTCTACGTCTCTTGTTTTTTTTATAATTTTATCTTGATCATGATTTGTGGAGTCCTAGCATCATCTAGAGGACTAACACCTCGGTTCCTTTGAGGTGTTCATTTTTGTTCCCATTTTCAAAATCCAAAATGACAAATTGTAGTTTCATGCATGGCATTTTTATGCATGAACTCCCCCAATTTTTGACATTAGAAATAGTGTCTACTTTGGTTTGGGGAAGTTTATGCATATGCATTGGAAGCTAATCTAAATTATGCTCTCCAACATAAAAAAAAAAAAAAAAACCATGCATCATATCGCATAGCTTAGTTTGCATTCACTCTAGTTTATATGTCATATAATTTGCATCTAGCTTAGAAATCATGCATTTTCATATAAATTGCATAATTTCCTATCGTATTAGCCATTAAGGACAATGCCCATACTAGTGTGGGCATGGGAAATTCTAACTTAACTTTTTAAACAAAAATGATAAAAATTGAAAATGTTTTGAAAAATACAAAAATATGTCTTTTAATTTCATTAAAACAAAGTACAAAAAATATTGAAAAATTGAAAAATCCAAAAACATGTTCATTTCCTTTGTAGTGTAGTCTTGTATATATTATTTTGTATATATTGTGTTTGTTCACCCATTTTCACATTGATCGACTACGCCCCATCCGAGACATGAGGATATAGAAGACCGCATGGTATGATCTTTCCAATCTCCTTTTTTCCTCTTTATGTTAATAACTATGTGGATTTATTTTGATTGATGTGGTATAAACAATGTGAAATTAGGATTGCATTTAGGTTATTTGGCATACTAGTTGGTAGAAGCATATGCATTAGGTTGTATATATGTTAGTTGCATCATGGCATATAGTTGCATTTAGGAAATATTTTGTGAAACCGTCTATTTTGGAAGCTCGATAATAGTATATAAGGCCCTTTTAGATGCTTTTTCTTCTTATGACTTTGCTTGTTAGAATACTTGTAAAACACCCTAGGATGTGTCATGCTACTATCCTTTGATCCATGGATTAAGGCCTAGTCAAGAGTACCTTGTGGTGTGATAACTCCTTGGCTACCATTTATTCCAAGGTGACCCTTGAAACCATGCAACCATCATCCATGTTCTATCACATTTTGTCATCAAAGGGAATGGGCACCAAAAAAAAATGTTCAAAAATTGAGTTCAAGAAATGAAAAGAAAAGTTGAAAAAGTTTGCAAATTGCATCAAATGAAAAGAGGCGCAAAAATAGACTCCTAAAGCTTCAAAAACAAGCACCCTCACTACAAATGGGGTGACTTTGAAAATTTTCAAAAGAAAATGCAAAGAAAAGTTGAAAAATTGTCAAGTGTTGAAATGCCAAACATCAAAAGAAATGGCAAAAAGAAAGTGTTCTCAAATTTCAAATGCCACAAATTGGGAGGAATAACAACAACAAAAGCAAACTCCCAAAATGAAACTCAAATACTATTGATCCCTTTTCCATCGTATCCACTTTTGTGCATGGTAGAGAGGGGACGACCCTTCTTCTTGTCTAGGCAAGAAGGGGAATTCCGCGATCCTCCAGTGTTTCTAACACCATAGGGAGTCTACTCTTGATGAACGCATTTAAGAATTGAGGACAAATGTACCCTAGCTTGACACAACTTGGAGGTGATTTATTGGTATCCTTCTAGGCTTAGTAGTTTGAAGAAACCGCATCTATGATGGAATGTGTACCCTTAGATTGCTTCCCTTGTAGATAATTTCCGCCACTTAGATGAGGAAAGTGGCTATTCGTTTTTGTAGATGCATCCATTACTTGTTTTGTGTGCTTAATGCTTGGATGTATCACCATTTTGGCAAGCTCCACCTTGCCTTGCAAGAAGGCATCCTACCTCATGGTTGTCTTGTTGTGAGTTGAAGGGGCGGAGTGAGACCCGCTAATTGTCTCATATCGGCTATATTAGTAGGTTAGTTTAAATAAGGGTCCTAGTATTGCCACCTCTTTTCTAGGGACGAGCAAAGGTTCGGTTTGGGGATATTTGATGTGACTCATTTTAGAGCATATTTAGTCCCCGAATTAAACTCGTTCCCATGCTTTTTAGTGCATAATTTGGTCATTTACTATCTTTAGTCTTTCGTTTTGTATATTCTTTGAGGTTTTGATCCCTTGGTAGGAAAGGAGTAAAAACCTTGCATTTTCATAGCAAAATAGAGCTAAATTGATCGAATCTAATGACCAAGCATCGAAGTAAAGACAAGACTAGAAGGCCTATGTAAATAATGAAGTAAATGGACAATGATGAGAAGATCCTTGCATCCCCAACGAGATCCTTGAGGATTGTTGGAGAAAGAAAAGAGGAGAAGTTGCTGGGCCATGATCCGGGCGTCGTAGTGCATGGGACGAGCTTCCTGGCTTGCTACAATCCGAGCGTCCTCTCGCCAATCCGCTCGTCCTGACCCCTCTCAATCCGAGCGTCGCCCTCACCAAGCCGCTCGGATTCCTTTCCAGTGCAGGCCGTCTCTCCTTCAGTCCGCTCGGGATGAGCATATTCTATGAAGACTAGCGAAGCGTAAATGAACATCTCCTTTGAGAGCAACACTTCCTCAAATTTTCTTAAGGGTCTTAATCGTCATTTAAGCCCTTAGTAACCCTAATTTATGTACCTAATCCTTAGTATAAATACCTCGTTGTACTAATTAGATTAGCATATCCTTCTTATGCTCTTTTTATGTTCTAATCTCACCTTAATCTTGTAATCAACTCTTAATTAAGCATTAATACAAATCTCATTTCCTTAATTTCTTTATTGTTCATCATTTATTTTGGGTAATTGAAGATTATTTGGGTATTATTGGGAGATTGAAAACCTTCCATAAATCATCAAGTACTTCGATTATTCTTTGCTTATTGTTTCGGAATCATCTTTAGGTATAATTCTCTCTTAATCCTTGTTTTAATTATTGTTAATCATTTCCATTCATTCACCATGTTTTGCCTTGTTAATATGATTGACAACCTTGTTAGCATGATAAACTTGATAATGAGTGAGTAGTCTCTTAACTAGGGTTAATGGGGAATTAGGGGAAACCAACATGGGGGATGATTCATGCTTTATCTAATATGTTCAGATAATTTATTTGCTTGCATGTTGTGATCTCAACTTATGCACATGTTATATTTGATGAAATGCGAGCCTATGAATCCTTGCATTTTTTACCCATCACTTACCTATTCAATGAAACTTGTAAGACATAAACCAACTCGAGTCTCATTAGACCATGCATATAGTTGAGTAGGGAGGATTAAGTCGACTTGTAGGTGTTGTACAATCTAATCGATTCGGCTCCGGGACCCAAACCTTCCTAGGATTGTAAGATATAAACCAACTCGATCCTATCACAATAATAATTGCTTGTTTAAAATTTGGGAATATGTTTTTATGATCAATTCCCATGTATCCCCTATGAACTCATGACACCCTAGTGCTTTTAATCAATCGTTTACATCTCATTTTAATCATCTTGCTTATTTATTTACATTGTTATTTAGTTTAGTGATCTCTTATCTCAACCCAAATTGTGACACCCTTAGACACGACCATTTGCAATCGAAAATCCTACATCAATACCCGTCCCTTGGGATCCAACCTTTACTTTCCTCTTTACTAATAGTAGAGTAGTTTGTGAAGTTATAAATATTGTTTTGGTCTAGGTAACTTTTGACGACGAGTAACAAAACCGATGAACCACTATACCACTTTGTTATTCGACGCCGTTTCTTCTATCATAGTTTCAGAGCTGTACAATCAATTCTTTGTTTGGTTCCAAGCAATTTCTTCTTGTAACGACTCTCCTCTCCTCATTCTTGTGGAACAACTTGTGGGGATTGATTTTGGGTCGTGGGGATTGTCCTTCATTACACAAAAACTTGATTATTCAACTAAGCCTTTAGGTTTTGTCTTCCCTTTGATGCTTGGTCATTGGATGCCTCCATTTAGGTGTGGAAAGCTCCTCTCAAGCAAGGCTAGCGCTCCTTTCCTACCAAAGGCACCAAACCTCAAAGTATAACAAATAGGTAGCTAAAGATAGTAAAACGACCCTAATAATTACATAAAAGCGTGAAAAACAAGGTTAGTTAGGGGAATACATGTGCGTAAATATGAGCCACATCAAATATCCCCAAACCGAACTTTTAGTCGTCCCGAGTAGAGAGGTGACTAAAACTAAGACCTTTATTTAAACTATCTAATACATTTATGATGTGAGACAATTAGCGGGTCTCACTCTGCCCCTTTAACTCACAACAAGATATCCATGAGGTAAAATGCCTTCTTGCAAGGCAAATGGGGTCTTGCCAAAATGGCGAGACATGCAAGCGTTAAGCACACAAACAACTAAAACGATGCATCTTCAAAAGAATTGCCACTTTTCCCATCTAAGTGGTAGAAGCACTAAAAGAGAAACAATTCAATGGTACACAATCCAGTATAGATACTAGTTCATTAAACTACTAAGTCCAAGAGGATAGAAACAAGTCACTTCCAAGTACTATCAAACTAGGTTACATTATCCACAATCGCTAAATGCTTTTGTCAAGGGCGATAGGATGGGATGGAATGATGATCCCTATGGTGTTAGTGGCATATGACATGACAAGTCTAGAATTTTCACAAGTCTAAAGGTCATCGATTATCCCAAGCTCAACAAGGTGGCATAACAAAAGGTTTTGGGGGAATGAAATGCTCAAGTCAATATACAAAAGTAGGATAGACTAGCATTCAAAATTTGAACTCATTGAACTTTCACAATATTCACATTTCACATTTCAAAACTTTCAGATGAGGTTTGTCTCTCGCTTGCTAGTGTCATTTGCTTTCGCCAATTACTTATTAATCAACTGGTTAACCTCTATACAATAGCATTTCAGGGTGATAGTCACTTTGTCTTTGGGTGGTTGAATTCACAACCATGTGGGGGCCCAATTAAATGGATCCCTATCCAAACCACATCGAAGTGGTACGTCTCCATCAAAATGACTTAATTTTGCACATTTCAACATTTCAAAACACTTTGAGGTTTCCTTGGGAATAAAAACAATTCCACAATACAAAATCTTTGAAATGAGCACTACAAACATATGCATGAAAAGTATGTTTGGGTTGCCAAATCACCAAGTCAATCAAGGTCACATAGGCAAGCTTATCAAGTCCATATCACATCATAGTGCCGAATAGGGGACTCACATCCACACCCTTGACTAGGCCTTATAGAGAAGGAGCTCATGCAGTTTACGTTGACCCTGACACAACTCTCACCAGGCCAGGTCCAAAGCCAGAGCTTCAAACAAGTTTAGACCAAGCTCAGCTGCTCAATAACCTAACACAATCAGAACTAGATTAAGGGCAGTCGTTCAGGTCTTTCATTCAGCATCTGTCTCCTTTTTAAACTCCCAGTGAAGCCAACATCAATCAAGCCATGTCCATTGTACATAATCAAGCAGGCCTATCTACAAAAGGTTCTTAAGTATTTAATTATGATTTCCAGCATCAATTAAGTCCAGGAATCAGAGCAAGGGACAACATTAGCAATTTCATAAGAACCTGTGGCTCATGGATTACTGCAGGGTCCCAACTCTTATTTGAATTCAAAATTTGGGTGTTATATGAGGGAGTCCTCCTGTGTGACTCACCAGACAATATTTCAAACAAAGCCAAGGCTTTTTAATGCTTATGCATCAGCCTGCACATGCCAACAGAAGCTTGAACTTGGTCTTTGCTTTATTACTTAATCAGTTTGTCTATTTGTGATGTATTTTCTAAAAAACATTAGTTGTTATTCTTGTCTAGTATCAAGGGTCAATGTGAACCATTAAATGACCCCTTGTATACCTTTGTTACCTATTTTACTTGGCCTATATAAGCCAAGCAGGAGCAATGAGAATGACAGACTAAGTTTAATCAAAATATCAGTTTTCTGAAACATTGTTTCTGAAACAACTCTCTTGGCTGTGAGCTGGAGATTGACCTTTGCTTAGTGTTGGGTCAGTGAAGCTTCAACCTTTGCTGTGTACTGAGTTCCTGAATCACACCCCTATCTCATTGGCTTAGTGCTTTGAGAAGGGTTCGATCTTGTTCACATTCCATTTCAGGAAGCCTATCAGAGTATCAGTCTTTGACTAATTGTTAAAAATACATAAAGGTCCTTAAAAATCACTAAAATTGGCACAGTTATATTTTACTATCTTAGAAAAATGAAGACAAAGTTTTATGATTTTATAGGGTCATTTACTATTTTTACTCAAATTAAAAGGTTGACTGCACCAAAGTTTGGATTCCTAAGTTTAGTGTAATCGTACTGTTGTTTTGGGTTAACTATACCTAAATTATAGTCCAAAGTGGTAACCAGAGCTAGGTTTAATACACTTAAATCCGTTGTTATTCTTGGGGTGAGACTTGCGTGTGTGTGACTTCATTATTTTCCCTAAGTACAACAAAAACACAAAAACCAATATAATGAGCGAAGAGAGATTAGTAGGAAATGAGCAGTAAGTGGAGCAACTTGCAGGAACTGTTAACATCATAGTGTATGCATTAAACACCAAGATATAGAACACGCCAAACCCAACTTTCACCGAACAATGAAAAACCCTAGTGAGAAGTCATCTTCTTCCTTCAACTAGGGCATCTTTTTTGTCATCTTTTTCTTACATATGGCACGTAATTCTTCCCTAAAAACCAAACAAAAACAATCTAGTAGGTTAGTAAAGATGCAATCTAGCAGGAAAAGTAGTTTTTGAAGTCGTCATGAGACGATAAAAGGTCCATCAGAGGAGGATGTTATTCGGACAAAATCCATGCAGGAGATTAATGGAATACCTAGACTCCCATTTGATGATGAGGATGGCCTTGTAGAGGAGACTTTATGGATTAATAAATGTGGAAAACGAAACAAGTTCTTGACAAAGAATGAATCCATTGATGATTTGATACAATTTTTCAGTTGAGAATACTAAGGATGAAGTGGAGTATCGGAACCAGGCTGTGTACTACTTTGTCTTGGGTGCTAACCCTCCTTGGGAGGTGCTTAATGGTTATATACACAGAATATGGGGGCAATATGGGATTGATGAGGTATCCTTTCTCCCAAACGGAATTTTCTTGGTCAGGTTTAAGGCTAGCAAAGATAAAGACGTAGTGTTGCAAGAAGGATATCATATGTTTGACAACAAACCCTTAAATGTACAACCTTGTATGGTGGATACAGAGATTACAAAAGAGGAGGTTAAGGTAGTCCCTGCTTGGGTTTGGATTCATGACCTGCCTACGCGTTTCTAGGGCAAATGTCTTCTAGCAGTTGCAGGACTAGTGGGGAAATATGTTAAGGCTTATCAGATAACCTTTGTTAAGACACAGTTAGGGTTTTCCAAGGTAATGGTGGAACTGAATGAGGGATGAAAATTTCCGTAAAGTTATAAAATTCTTAGATGAGGCAGGCAAAGTGGTCACCCTTAATGTTGAATATGAGTGGAAGCCGGTCATAAATGTTATTATGCAATCAACATTGTTGCTCACATAACAAGGGACAATGAAAAAGGACTGACCTAGTAACTAAGAAGAAACCACAGATTCAAAAGATACGGAAGCCTGTTATCAAACCTGTTGTGAATGTAACGGATGAGAATACTAATACTGGGCCCTTAGTACAGAATGAGTAGGTAACACCGGAGGAAGTGGCTATACCCGAGGCTGCTGGTGTGATTACCCCTGGCAATCAGAAGCATGATCATTTGGAGACAGGGACTGTTAGCTGCTCTCCTCTGGGATCAGCTGGTGAGTCTTATTTGGAAGCATTAGGTGGATCAGTAACCCCAAAAGTTCGGATTGGAATAGGTCACCCTTCTCCAACATTATCCCATGAGTAATATAGGTTTATGGAATGTTAAGTGTCTTAATAGTATACACAAACAGAAGGAGGTAAAATGGTTTATTTACAATTAAAGTATAGGTCTTTTTGTCCTTCTTGAAACCAAAATAAATGTTATTATGCAATCAACATTGTTGCTCACATGTTAGATGGTTGGAGTGTGATAACTAATTTTAGGTATCATAACGGAGGGAGAGTATGGATTCTATGGCAGCCTAGCTTGTGTGATGTGCAAATTCTGCAGTATGATGCGCAGTTCATCCACACTAAGGTTCAATCAAGAATAACTCAGCAGGGTTTTTACCTTACTATGATCTATGCCTTCAATGAGGGCAGACATAGAGTAGATATATGGAATAATTTGGAAGGTTTTGCTAGTCATTGTAATGGTCCATGGGCATTGGCTGGTGATTTCAACACTGTGTTATGCCCATATGAGAGATTGGGGGGAATACTAAACAATCTGACATGGATGACATCATTAGATGTCTAACTATTTATGGAATGACTGATATAGCAGCTAGTGGAGCCTTATTCACTTGGAATAATAAACAGGAAACTGCTACCAGGATGTACCGCAGATTGGATAGATTTCTAATTAACCAGGACTGGATGAGTTATTTCCTTGATATGATGGCTCACATTCATCCTAAAGGTATATTTGATCATTGTCCTTATGTTGTCAGTAATGTTATGATATGTACTTATCAATATACTAGTTTCAAATTCTTTAATATGTGGGGACAAGCTACCTCTTTTCGGACCAGGGTTAAAGAGGTATGGGAAAGATCCTATGAGGAGTATGAAATGTTTGGCATTGTAAAGAAATTGAAGGCTCTAAAACCTGTGCTCAAGAAGTTAAATTCAGAATGCTATTCCGATAATGAGAATAGGACTGCTTTAGTAGCCAAGAGACTAGACAACATTCATCAGCAAATTGTCCTGGATCCTGCTAATGCTTCTCTAATTAATTAGGAAATAGTGCAATTTGCTGAAATGAGGAGTTTAACTTCTGCTACTGATAGTTTCCCAAAACAGAAAGCTAAAACTCAATGGTTAAAGGAGGGTGATCAGAACACTGCCTATTTTCATGGAGTTATTAGGAAGACATGTATGGCTAATAAGGTCATTCAAATAGAAGATCAGTTTGGGCATGTATGCCATTACATGGGACTGCTAGGTAGTTCCAAGCATATTGAGCATGTGAGAATTGACATTCTAAGCGCAAGAAATTTCTGTTATCAAGATCACTTGGCTCTTTTAAAGATGCCTGTTACAAATGAAGAGATTAAAACGGTTTTCTTTGATATCCCCATAGATAAATCTCCACGACCTAATGCATATACTAGTGGCTTCTCTAGGGAACACATAATGGGACCTGATATTTGTGATCCCATCAAAGATTTTTTATATACTGGTAAACTGCTATCCCAGTTAAATTCCACAAATATAACTCCGATAACAAAGTGTGAGAGGCCTAATTGTAAGATTCATTAACCTCTGATTAGACACTACTAATAACATAATAAAATTTAGTTTAGTCATAAACTAATCTAGATCTTATGCATGCATAGCAAATGAATAAAAGAAAAGAAATCAATTATTCTTACATTGGTGGCCGAAATGGATATACTAATTGGACTCCTTTTAAATTAGTCTTCTTAAGTAAAATCTGTTGGAGCTTGTGTCCTCCACAAATTAGTGTGATAACATTTGTAAATCTCTTACAGGTTCACAAGGGTATACTTCGTATATTTAATCAGTTGATTAACGTTTACCTAATAACGGTTGGCTTGCTAGAAAGTTTGACGTTATTATCATACAGATGGCGGTGATCAACTGGTCCCTAAAGGTCACACCTATAGGATGTGTTTGAGAAATGTGGTTATAGAAATATAATCACATTGATGCCTAATATGACTAAACAGTTAGTCAATGTGTTGATGAGACAATTATTTAATGAAGATTAAATAATATTAGTTAAGACGAATTAACTGTCAATTCGTAAATTGAATATAATAAGTTATATTTAATTAAATGTATGTAATGTTAGCTTGGACGAAATAATCTGTTAATTCGTAATTAAATGTAATCAGTTATATTTAATATCAATAAGACGAATGTGTCATAGTGGTAATAGTGAGGGTACACAAACCAAGAGGTCATGGGTTCGATCCTCACTAGATGACAATTTAACACATTTTATACATTTTTGGAAAGACCAAAAATAAGGAGATTACACTCCTTATTTCGGTTATATGGGCCGAATTAGGGAAGATTATAATTCCCTAATTCACTCCCATATTTCGGTCACCATAAGAAGAAAAAGGGAGATCATTATTCTACCCTAATTCTTTTTTTGACCTAGCCTCCTCTCTCATCAGAAGAAAACACAAAAAAAACAACTAAATTTTACAGAAAATTTTAGATCGATTCTAGCATTATCAATAGGGCATATCTCATATCGTCTTGGGTGCAACTGATAGGCGAATATCTACTTTGATATTGTTCTTAGGCCGTATTTGCTAGGACCGAAGGTTATTTCTGAACCCTATATTTTGTTTATGTATTTTAATTTTATGACTAGTGATCGTCATCATTATATTCGTTATAATCCTTAATAATAAGGGAAGTATACAGATTATTTCCCACAAGTGGTATCAGAGCAAAGGCCACGAATTTTAATTTTGATGATTTTCATAAAAATTGTATGTAAACTTTTAGGGTTTCCGAAAAATTTAGGGCACGACTGTTTTTTTTTTTTGTTAATGCCGATTGAAAAAACCAAACCACCTACTAATAAAATGCATGAAAATTGACTCATATAGGTTGTATGTTAGTTTTCATGGACATACAGATGTCACAGTCTTATTAAGCCATCACCTTAGTTTATTCATTCTCGCATGCTAGATATGAGTTCACTTAAAATGAATTAAAATAAAGTTGATGGGATCTTCCTCTAAAACGGAAATTGAGATTAGTCTTTATAAGGGCAAACACCTACGAATCCCTTCTTCGTCAGTAGGCATAATATGACCCCTTCTACGTTGGGTAAGTAGTTGTGTTGACTTAGTTTACCTCAACATCATAGTCCGAAGAGTTTCTCGTGATTATGATGGACTAAAGATAGAATTTACAGAAATTTATCGGCCAAGAATTCTAACGGTAGAATTAGCTAAAAGGTTAGCTTATCAATTTACAGAGAATTGAGTCTTGGGATCATTTATATAATTCTTGAGGGAGGTCAATTGTATAAATGTTTTGAGTCTTCGCGTTATGACAGTAGTTCATTAGACTTAAAAATATAAACGATGCACATGCTTATTATTTTTATTCTTCTTCTCGCAGTGTAGAACACGATTATTTTTCATAATACTGTTACAACGAAATGGCTGGAAATAACGCAATCCCAATGCCTAGTGCCACACTTGATCGCGCGTCCTGGCTAAAAGTATTCATGGACCAGATGAATCAATTCACACGTCTGAAAAATGATGGGTCCAACTTTGCGGACTGGGAGGCGGCACTACGGAATGCTGCCATTGCTGACGGTAAGCTCAAGTACTTAACTGAGCCAATACCGGTCAACCCAGGCCCCAATGCAGGAGTCAACGAGACACTCGCTTATAGTGATTTCGTTATGGAAGCGGGTGCGATAAAGAACGTACTCATCTTTGCAATGGAAACCAATTTGCAGAGACGCTTCATTGCCCAAAGTGCAAACAGGATTTTCACTACGCTCACTAACGAGTTCTCAAAAGCACCGAGAATCGTTACATATGAGCATACCTGTCGCTTCTTTGATGCGAAACTCCAGAAGGGCCAACCGGTTAGCCGACACATTCTTCACATGATTGAGAATGTCGAGAAGCTGGAGGCACTGAATTATAAAATCAGTGAGAGCATTGTCATTGACCGAATGCTTCATTCTCTTCACGATGGTTTTGCTCTTTTCAAGGCGAACTATTACATGAATGACTTGAAAAAGAGTCCTCATGAGCTACACTCCCTTCTCGTACAAACCGAGAAGGATATGAAATTGAGTGGGATCATGAAGCAGGATGTTCTCACGATTCACAACAAGGGTAAAGGTAAGGGCGAGGCTCATGGCGACCTAGCTGTAGGTAAGCCAAAGTTCAAGAAGCCAGGAAACGGTAAGAGTGCGCCTGGTGAGACTAGTGGCTCACAGGGCAAGGTAAAGAGCAAGGGCGGTGACATTGAGTGCCACCAATGTCACAAGACTGGACATTGGAGGAGGAATTGTCCCGTGTACCGTGAGGACATCAAAGCAGGCCGCGTCGTTCCTGTTGGTATGTCATCTTATATTCATATGATTGAGATTAACCATACAAGTTTCGGAACTTGGGTACTTGATACTAGTTGTGGTTCTCATCTGTGTAATAATTTGCAGGACCTAAAGAACATCATACCTCTCGAAAAGGGTTATGTGGACCCGCGAGTCGGGAATGGAGCACGAGTTGTTACAGTCTCGAAGGGAACATATGTAATCATACTCCCTAGTGGTTTTGAGTTATTTTTAAATAACTGTTACTATGTACCCAGTTTGCATTTTAAATAAAGGATAATATATGTATTTTCACTTTTAATGAAATGATTTATGGCAGAGCAGTTTCCATCAATGGAATTTATATCTTAGACCAAACCACAGAAGTATTACACGTGAATAATAAGAAAATAAAGGTTGGTGACAAAGATCAAACCTATCTATGGCATTGTCGAATGGGACACATAAATGAGAAACGCGTGAAGAAACTCGTCGATAATTGACCGAGGCCATTTCGTGTTCACAATTAAGCATATGTGGTCGTTGGTCAATGGTCGATACAAAACACAATTTATACTTCACAAACAACTCTACAATTAGTAAAGAGGCAAGTAAAGGTCGGATCCCAAGGGACGGGTATTGAAATGAGAATTCTATTGTAACTAGTAGTGTCTAGGGGGGTGTCACAAATTGGGTTGATGTAGAAGGTTACTAAACTAGAATATCAATGAAAATAAACAAGCAAGATGAATAAAAAGGGGTGTAAACAATTGATTAAAAGCACTAGGGTGTCATGGGTTCATAGGGGAATCATGGGATATGATCATACAAACATGTTCTCAAATTATAAGCAAGCAATTATTGTTGTGATGGATTGAGTTGGGTTATATCTTACAATCCTAGGAAAGTTTGGGTCCCGGAGCCGAATCGATTAGATTGTACAACACCTACAAGTCGACTTAATCTTTCCTACTCAACACATGCATGGTCTAACAAGACTCGAGTTGGGTTATGTCTTACAAGTGAAGTTGAAAGGATAGAAGATGATAGTAAATGCAAGGATTCATAGGCTTAGCATTTCATCAAATATAACATGTGCATGTATTAAGATCAAAACAAGCAAGCAAATAAGATATGAAAGCATATTGATTTAAGCATGAATCATTCCCCATGTTGGTTTCCCTAATCACCCATTAAACCCTAGCTAAGAGACTACTCACTCATTATCATATTGATCATGCTAGAAAGGTTGTCAATCATACTAACATAATGAAACATGATGAATAAATGAAAGTAATTAACAATAATTAAAAAGGGATTAAGAGATTATACCTACTAATGATTCCAATAATAAAGCAAGAATAATAGAAGTACTTGAATCCTAGATTGAGAGGTTGTCAATCTCCCAATAATAACCCAAATAATCTTCAATTACCCAAAATAAAGGAAGAACAAGAGAGAGATTAAAGAACTAAAACTTGGATTAAAGCTTGATTAATACTTGATTACAATATTGAAGAGAGATTTGATTGATATTAACTACACTAATTATTGATAAGAAGAACATGCTCCTCTAATTTAGACTAATGGGGTATTTATAGTGAAAATTAGGGAGGATGCATTAGGGTTAACTAAGGGCTAAACTAGTAATTACACTTTTAAGTTGAGCAAGGAGACTCCGGTATTTCTCGAGAGAAGGGCTTCTCTTTTCATAGCTTGAAGAATGAAAATCGTTTGTCATGAAATCCGTGCGGATCGAGTCGGGACGGCCGGATTTGGTATTATAGTGAAAATTGGGCAATCCGAGCGGATCCTTGGGCAAGACGCTCGGATTTGTGAGGGGGAATCCGAGCGGATTCCAATGTGGGACGCTCGGATTGGGCTGGACGGACGGGCGGATTTGGTACAATCCGTTCGGATTGTAGTTCAGCGTCAATTCTTCTTCTTTTCTTCCCTTTTCTTCATAAATTCCTTGGGGATTTCCTCGGGGACTCAAGGATCCTTTTCTCAACATTGTTCTTCTACTATGATATGTACAAAGGCCTTCTAGTCTTGTCTCTCCTTGATGCTTGGTCATTGAATACAATCAATCTAGCCTCGTTTTGCCATGAAAATGCAAGATTCTTACTCCTTTCCTACCAAGGGATCAAAATCTCAAAGAATATGCGAAACAAAGAACTAAAGATAAGAAATGACCCAAATAGGCACTAAAAAGCATGGAAACGATGGTAATTCGGGGGCTAAATATGCGCCAATTATGGTCACATCAAATATCCCCAAACCGAACCTTTGCTCGTCCCGAGTAAAGAGGTGACAAAGACTAGGACCAATACTAACCTAACCTAATAATAATAGCCGATATGAGACAATTAGCGGGTCTCACTCCGCCCCTTCAACTCACAACAAGACAACCATGAGGTAGGATGCCTTCTTGCAAGGCAAGGTGGGTCTTGCCAAAATGGCGACACATCCAAACATTAAAGCACAAAAAATCACATAATGGATGCATCTACAAAAAGAATAGCCACTTTCCTCATCCTAGTGGCGGAAATTATCTACAAGGGAAGCAATTCAAGGGTACACAATCCTTCATAGATGCAATTTGTTCAAACTACTAGGCCTAGAAGGATACCAATAAATCACCTCCAAAAGGTGTCAAGCTAGGGTACCTTTGTCCTCAATCGTTAAATGCTTTTGTCAAGAGTAGACTCCCTATGGTGTTAGAAACACTGGAGGATCGTGGAATTCCCCCTCTTGCCTAGACAAGAAGAAGGGTCGTCCCCTCTCTACCATGCACAAAAAAGGATACGATGGATAAAGGGATCAATAGTGTTTGAGTTTCATTTTTGGGAGTTTGCTTTTGTTTTTGTTTTTCCCCCCAATTTCTTGTGGCATATAACATTTGAGAACACTTTCTTGCCATTTCTTTTTGATTTTTGGCATTTCAACACTTGACAACTTTTTGCATTTCTTTTTGAACATTTTCAAAGTCACTCCAATTAGTAACGAGGGTGCCATGTATTTGAAGCTTTAGGAGTCTATTTTTGCTCCTCTTTTCATTTGATGCATTTTTGCAAACTTTCTTTCACTTTTCATTTCTTTGAACTCAAATTGATTTCTTTTTGTGCCCAATCCCTTTGATGACAAAAATGTGGTAGAACATGGATGAATGATGGAAGTATGCATGGTTTCAAGGGTCACCTTGGAATAAACGGTAGCCAAGGAGTTATCACACCACAAGGTACTCTTGACTAGGCCTTAAACCATGGGTCAAAGGATACTAACATGACACATCCTAGGGTGTTTTACAAGCATTCTAACAAGCAAAGTCTTAAGAAGAAAAAGCATCTACTAGGGCCTATATACACTTGTCAAGCTTCCAAAGTAGACGGTTTCGCAAAATTTTTCTAACCATGCAACTACATGCCATGATGCAACTAGCATATAAACATCCTAATGCAAATGATTCTACCAACTAATATGGCATATAAACTAAATGCAATCCTAAGTTCACATTGTTATACCGCATCAATCAAAATAAAGCCACATAGTCATTAACATAAAGAGGAAAAAGGAGATTGGAAAGATCATACCATGCGGTCTTCAATATCCTCATGTCTCGGATGTGGCGTAGTCAATCAAAGTGAACAAGGATAAAACAAACACAATATATACAAGACAATATATACAAAGGAAATGAACTTGTTTTTGGTTTTTCAATTTTTTCAATTTTTTTGATTTTTGAAATTTTTCAATTTTTATGGTTTTTGAATAAAAGTTAAGTGTTAGAATTCCCATCCCCACACTAATATGGGCATTGTCCTCAATGGCCAAAATGATGGAAATTATGCAAAGATGATGCATGATTTCTATACTAAATGCAATTCTACACTAAGCTATACTACATGATGCATGGTTTTTGTTATGACGGAGAGGATAATTTAGATTACCTCCCGTTGTGTATGCATTAACTTCCCCAAACCAAATAAGACACTATTGCTAATGTCAAAGTATTGGGGTAGTTCATGCACACACTATGCTATGCATGAAACTAGATTGTCATTTTGGATTTTACAAAAATGGGAACAATAAAGTAAGAACACCTCAATGGTACCGAGGTGTGAGTCCTTTGATGTTGCTAGGACTAAACCAACAATGATCAAAATGAAATAAAATACAAAGAGATATAGACAAACCATGGGAGTGTAGGAGTCTCCAAGGCTAGTCTTCCATCATGCTATCATCATCATCACTTCCCTCATGAGAAGTGGTCACATTGCCACTTTCCTTGGCACTTTCTTCTTCTTTTTCTCCATCATCTTGTTCATCATCATCTTCACCATCTCTTTCTTCATCTCCACTTGCTTCTTCCTCAATATTATCATCAATTTCTTCACCATTTCCAACAACCTCATTGTCTTCCACCACGTCCCTAGATGCACCCGGAAACAAGGCTTCTTTATCCGCCCAACTAGGCAAAGGACAAGATGGATCAAGGAGTCCTTGCCTAGCTAAATGTAAGAGAGGATGATATTGAGCCAAATATGCATTCTTCCGATCTTCATAAGCTTGCTTGTGCATTGCTTGCATAAGAAGAGTGACATAGTCTTTCCCAATTTCAACTCCTTGCGGTTTGAACTCTTCATACACAAAGGGGTAAGGCGGTATAACAATGAAAGAGGAGGGGGTTTCATGATCACCCTTTTGTTGTTGAATGATGTACTCGGCTTCTTCGGATAGGGGAAGTAAATAGTTGGTCCGGTGGACACTTAAACGACAAATCTTCGCGGGTAAGGTGTATGATCGAGCCTCACTAGTAAGCCACCCATACTTGGTGTCAAGGGGATTGTGAGCAACCCACTTGAACTTGTTAATCATGATAGACATATCAATAAGATGGCCACCTTCCTTAGCCTTGTACTTGTTATCCTTATTGAAATTAGGATCAAAGTGCTTGGCTAGGACCGTGACTAGGCCGCCATTAACAATAACGGTTGTACCCTTCTTCCCACTATCAACATGGAGCCATCTATCAACCAATAGCCTCAAAGAATTGTAAGGCTTGGTATGAATTCTTCCAATATTCAAAGCCGATTCAAGGAGAATAAAATCAAGTCTTGTGAAATGATTGGTGTCTTTCCTAGCAATTATGGTATTTCCCACAACTTTGTGCCATACTCTTATGCCCGGATGATGGACCAAAAGAGCACGACAAGCATGAAAATCATCAAATTTCTTCCCGGAGATTGCCTCCCAAAGAGGCTCGGGGTCATACTTCCCATATTGCTTATGATATTTCTTTTCATCGCTAAGACCCAAAATTTCACCCAATTCCGAAAAGGTAATGCGTCTACTAGTGTTAGCTAGACGAAACTCAATATTTTCCCTATTCTCAACTTTTGTCACTTTTAAAGAACTTAAGAATTCCAAGACAAGGGAGGGGTATGTTACTTCCTTTGTTTCAAACAATTTCTTCAAACCCATGGCATTGAAAAAGGCTTTTGTTTGTTCAAGAACACCCAATTTCTCCAAAGCATCTTTACATATGAATTTGGTGGATTGAATTGATTTCATAGCAAACTTAGCAAATGTCTTTCTATGGGTATCGGAAATAAAAGTTACCTCCGGATAATGCAAGAGTTGATCGATTACTGGAGTAGAAGGTGATGCTCCCATAGAAGTTTGTTGTTGTTGTTGTTGCACTTCCAAATTTGGTGTTGATACCACCATTGCCAAAGCTTTCTTTGTTTGGAGAGCTTTTTGCCTTTTAGAGAGAGCCTTTGCTTTTGGTGCCTTTGTTGCCTTTGTTGCACCCTTTGTCCTTGCCATTTGATGAACTAACCAAGAAAAGAATCAAAAATCTTCAATTTGTAGAATGCCCAAATCGATTTGAAGGTGAAAGGCTTTGCCTTTATGAAATCAAAAATCGACTCAAAGGTTGAAGAATTTGTTCTTGGTTTTGATTGTTATTGAAGATGGAGTGATTGATTTGTTGTTTGAAGGATGGTTTGATTTGATTTTGGTGGATTTTGTTGAGGGTTTTTGTTTTTGTGATGGAGAGGATGAGGGTTTTGATGTTGTGGGTAGTGTTTGTGAATGAATGAATGAATGAATGAAGGTGGGGTGGGTTATAAAGAAGTCGACAATTTCAAAACGCAGGGACAATCCGTGCGGATTGGGCGCAATCCGTGCGGATTCTGCAGCTTCAAAATTTTCAAAATCCCGCCTAGAGACGGGCGGATTCTGGGGAATCCGCTCGGATTCTTTTTGAGGGACGGGCGGATTTTGTGCGGGGGACGGACGGATTTCAGTCCGAGAGATTTTTCTTTGTTTTCTTCACTTCAAGACGGGCGTCTTGTATAAAAGACGGACGAATTTCGTGAGACGGGCGTCTTTCCGTAAATCCGCTCGGATTCTTCAACGATCAAGAAATTTGCAATTTCAGCTCGGCTCAGACGGGCGTCTTCTCAGCAGACGCTCGGATTTGCTGCAGATCGGCGGATTATCAGGAATCCGCTCGGATTCTGGTCCTTTGTACCCGGATTCACTTCATTCGTGCACAATGCATTTCCCTTTACCATTCTTCCATTCTTCTTCATTTCTTGTGTTCTTCATTGTGGGGGCACTACTAAGGCATGAATAGCCTAGGCAATTCCCATCCCCACACTAAGGTAAAGCACTACACATCAATTGAAATCGTTAGTCCCTCCCTCACTTCTCTCTTTTCATGACAATTATTTTGATCAAAGTAAATAAAATCCAAAAATGACAAAAATGCAATACAAAAATTGAAAAGTAAGTTAGGGAGTTAGAAGTATTTACAAGTGGTGGTTTAGGGAGGACTCCACCAAACTCTCATTCTTGATGAGATGTCAAGGGGGCATGTTCAAGGTGTTGTTGATGTTGCTCAACACCTTGAAGAAGTAATCAAAAGCTTGTTCATTGTTATGGTAGAGGTCCTCAATAGACCGTGCCCCTTGTTGTTGATCATGATCGATGGCATGCCCAATGTAGGGATAAAAGATCCCTTCAAATTCGTCGTCCCAAAGACCACAAACTTCATTGAGTTGATCATTGAAAATCTCTTGCTTAGATGGAGACAACTCTCCCAATTTCTTCTCTTGGCCAATGAGGCCATCTTCTTCTTCCTTGGTTGATTTTGATGAGCTTTGCAAGCTCTCCTTGTCACAATTCACTTGCTCTTTGAATGGAGCATCTTCAATTTTCTTCTTCCATTGGAGTTCCGATTTCTTCCTTTCATCTTTTCGGCTATAATGATCAATCATGAAACATGGCTCATGCAAACGAGGAGCTCTCATGGTCTTGTCAAGATTAAAAGTTATGCTTTCATCTCCCACTTCTAGAGTGAGCTCTCCATGTTTCACATCAATCACCGCACCCGCGGTGTGTAGGAAAGGTCTTCCTAAGATGATTGGAATGTTGGAATCTTCCTCCATATCAACAATGACAAAGTCCACCGGGATGAAAAACTTCCCAATTCGCACGGGGACATCTTCCCATATCCCTAATGGTGTCTTCGTCGATCTATCGGCCATTTGAAGAGTGATATTGGTGCATTTAAGCTCTCCTATTCCCAACCTTTTACTCACCGAGTACGGCATGACACTCACACTAGCCCCTAGATCACATAAGGCTTTGTTGATCGTTGTGTCGCCAATGGTACACGGTATTGAGAAGCTTCCCGGATCCTTTAACTTTGGAGGTGAAATCCCTTGAAGTATTGCACTACTCACCTTAGTGAAGGCGATAGTCTCAAGTTTCCGGATCGACTTCTTCTTTGTGAGGATATCTTTCATGTACTTTGCATAGGCCGGACCGTGATTGATTAATTCCGTAAAAGGAATTGAGACTTCTAAGTTCTTCACAATCTCCATGAACTTTCCAAGTTGATCATCAAATTTGGGCTTGGCTTGACGACTTGGAAAAGGAAGTCTAATCACAATGGGCTCCTTTTCTTTGGCCTTGTCTTCATTTTTCTTTGAACTTTCTTCTTTTGATGATTCCCCTTCTTTGGGGCTTTGCACAATTTCTTCCTTTTCACTAGCTTTCACAACTTCATCCTCAACTTGCTTCTTCGGTGCCTCATATCTTGTACCACTTCTCAAGTGAATGGCACTAACCGTTTCATGTCTAGGGGGATTACTTTGAGGTGGTAATTGCCCCTTTTGTCTTTGTGAGCTTGAAGATGCTAGTTGAGTCAATTGTGTTTCCAACATCTTGGTGTGAGCTAGAATGTTGTTGATGGTGGTGTCTTTTGCTTGGCTATCTTTTTGCATTTGAGTGAAAAATTCTTGTTGATTCTTTTGCATTTGGAGGACCGCTTTTTGGACATCAAAACCTTGGTCATTTTGGTGATTGTATGGATTTTGATTTTGGTAACCTTGGTTTTGATTGTAAAAGAGTCTTTGATTTTGATTTCTCATGGGTGGTGGAGTGTATGTTGTTTGAGGGTTTTGAACATTTTGGCTTTTGTATGAGAGATTTGGATGGAACTTGGTGTTTTCATTATAAAAATTTGAATAAGGGGTACCACTTTTGTAAGCTTGGAAAGCATTAACTTGTTCGGTTGTTCCCCTACAATCACTTGGGTCATGACCCAAAGTTCCACAATTCTCACATATCCCACTTGGGATTGATGAGGATGCCGTCATGGCATTGACATGATGCTTTGATGATTTTGAGTTTTCCTCAAGTCTAGCCATAGCTTGTTCAAACTTCAAGTTGATTGTGTCAATGTGAGCACTAAGTTGAGCACCCAATTGAGTAACGGAGTCCACTTCATGCTTTCCTCCTCTAGTAGCCTTGCGAGGCCTACTATATTGTGAATTATGGACCGCCATTTCCTCAATCTTGTTCCATGTTTGATTGTCATCAACTTCGGTGAACATTCCATTTGATCCCATATTGAGAATGTTCCTTGAATCTTCATATAAACCATTCCAAAATTGTTGCACTAAAAACCATTCGCTAAGTCCATGGTGAGGACATGAGCGACAAATACCTTTGAACCGCTCCCAAGCTTCATACAAAGATTCTTCATCCCTTTGCTTAAAACCCGTAATTTGAGCTCTTAGCATGTTAGTCTTTTCCGGTGGGTAGAATTTTTTGTAGAAAGCTAGAGCTAACTTCTTCCAAGAATCTATTCCAAGGGTGGCCTTATCAAGGCCCTTCAACCATTGCTTTGCGGTGCCGATTAACGAAAAAGGAAATAAGACCCATCTTATTTGGTCTTGAGTCACGCCCGTTTGAGAGATAGCATCACAATAATCGCAAAAGGTTTCCATATGAGAATGAGGGTCCTCACTAGGCATTCCCCCGAATTGGCTCCTCTCAACTAGTTGGATGAAGGCGGACTTGGCAATAAAATTACCGGTTAGATGTTGCGGTGTAGGAGTACCATTTGGTAGATTCTCCTCGGTGGGTATAGAGTGTGACGAGAATTTAGGCATTGTAGGTGGATTTTGTGTGGTATTGTTTAATGGGTTCTCTTCTCCTTGTATTGCGAAAGGATTGACAAACTCACTAGTGGGTTGAACAACTTCACCAACACCTCCCAAATTCCTCCTAACAAGTCTCCTATTATTCGTCAAGGTTCTTTCGATTTCACGGTCAAAAGGTAACAAATCTCTTTGTAACCTTCTAGACATGCAAAATATCAAACAACTCGAAAACAATAAGAACAAGCCTTGAGGAGTTTTTACTTCCCCAAGGTGAAAAAGACACAACTAATAACAATAAAAGAAATCTTAAATCAATTAAACACCGTCCCCGGCAACGGCGCCATTTTTGATCGAGGCCATTCCGTGTTCACAATTAAGCATATGTGGTCGTTGGTCAATGGTCGATACAAAACACAATTTATACTTCACAAACAACTCTACAATTAGTAAAGAGGCAAGTAAAGGTCGGATCCCAAGCGACGGGTATTGAAATGAGAATTCTATTGTAACTAGTAGTGTCTAGGGGGGTGTCACAAATTGGGTTGATGTAGAAGGTTACTAAACTAGAATATCAATGAAAATAAACAAGCAAGATGAATAAAAAGGGGTGTAAACAATTGATTAAAAGCACTAGGGTGTCATGGGTTCATAGGGGAATCATGGGATATGATCATACAAACATGTTCTCAAATTATAAGCAAGCAATTATTGTTGTGATGGATTGAGTTGGGTTATATCTTACAATCCTAGGAAAGTTTGGGTCCCGGAGCCGAATCGATTAGATTGTACAACACCTACAAGTCGACTTAATCTTTCCTACTCAACACATGCATGGTCTAACAAGACTCGAGTTGGGTTATGTCTTACAAGTCAAGTTGAAAGGATAGAAGATGATAGTAAATGCAAGGATTCATAGGCTTAGCATTTCATCAAATATAACATGTGCATGTATTAAGATCAAAACAAGCAAGTAAATAAGATATGAAAGCATATTGATTTAAGCATGAATCATTCCCCATGTTGGTTTCCCCTAATCACCCATTAAACCCTAGCTAAGAGACTACTCACTCATTATCATATTGATCATGCTAGAAAGGTTGTCAATCATACTAACATAATGAAACATGATGAATAAATGAAAGTAATTAACAATAATTAAAAAGGGATTAAGAGATTATACCTACTAATGATTCCAATAATAAAGCAAGAATAATAGAAGTACTTGAATCCTAGATTGAGAGGTTGTCAATCTCCCAATAATAACCCAAATAATCTTCAATTACCCAAAATAAAGGAAGAACAAGAGAGAGATTAAAGAACTAAAACTTGGATTAAAGCTTGATTAATACTTGATTACAATATTGAAGAGAGATTTGATTGATATTAACTACACTAATTATTGATAAGAAGAACATGCTCCTCTAATTTAGACTAATGGGGTATTTATAGTGAAAATTAGGGAGGATACATTAGGGTTAACTAAGAGCTAAACTAGTAATTACACTTTTTAAGTTGAGCAAGGAGAATCCGGTATTTTCTGAGAGAAGGGCTTCTCTTTTCGTAGCTTGAAGAATGAAAATCGTCTTTGCATCGAAATCCGTGCGGATCGAGTCGGGACGGCCGGATTTGCTGGGCAATCCGAGCGGATCCTTGGGCAAGACGCCGGATTTGTGAGGGGAATCCGAGCGGATTCCAATGTGGGGACGCTCGGATTGGGTGGACGGACGGGCGGATTTGGTACAATCCGTTCGGATTGTAGTTCAGCGTCAATTCTTCTTCTTTTCTTCCCTTTTCTTCATAAATTCCTTGGGGATTTCCTCGGGGACTCAAGGATCCTTTTCTCAACATTGTTCTTCTACTATGATATGTACAAAGGCCTTCTAGTCTTGTCTCTCCTTGATGCTTGGTCATTGAATACAATCAATCTAGCCTCGTTTTGCCATGAAAATGCAAGATTCTTACTCCTTTCCTACCAAGGGATCAAAATCTCAAAGAATATGCGAAACAAAGAACTAAAGATAAGAAATGACCCAAATAGGCACTAAAAAGCATGGAAACGATGGTAATTCGGGGGCTAAATATGCGCCAATTATGGTCACATCAAATATCCCCAAACCGAACCTTTGCTCGTCCCGAGTAAAGAGGTGACAAAGACTAGGACCAATACTAACCTAACCTAATAATAATAGCCGATATGAGACAATTAGCGGGTCTCACTCCGCCCCTTCAACTCACAACAAGACAACCATGAGGTAGGATGCCTTCTTGCAAGGCAAGGTGGGTCTTGCCAAAATGGCGACACATCCAAACATTAAAGCACAAAAAATCACATAATGGATGCATCTACAAAAAGAATAGCCACTTTCCTCATCCACTAAAACTTGGATTAAAACTTGATTAATACTTGATTAATACTTGATTACAATATTGAAGAGAGATTTGATTGATATTAACTACACTAATTATTGATAAGAAGAACATGCTCCTCTAATTAGACTAATGGGGTATTTATAGTGAAAATTAGGGAGGATGCATTAGGGTTAACTAAGGGCTAAACTAGTAATTACACTTTTTAAGTTGAGCAAGGAGAATCCGGTATTTTCTGAGAGAAGGGCTTCTCTTTTCGTAGCTTGAAGAATGAAAATCGTGCTGTACTGAAATCCGTGCGGATTAGAGTCGGGACGGCCGGATCTGGGCTGGGCAATCCGAGCGGATCCTTGGGCAAGACGCTCGGATTTGTGAGGGGGAATCCGAGCGGATTCCAATGTGGGACGCTCGGATTGGGCTGGACGGACGGGCGGATTTGGTACAATCCGTTCGGATTGTAGTTCAGCGTCAATTCTTCTTCTTTTCTTCATAAATTCCTTGGGGATTTCCTCGGGGACTCAAGGATCCTTTTCTCAACATTGCTCTTCTACTATGATATGTACAAAGGCCTTCTAGTCTTGTCTCTCCTTGATGCTTGGTCATTGAATACAATCAATTTAGCCTCGTTTTGCCATGAAAATGCAAGATTCTTACTCCTTTCCTACCAAGGGATCAAAATCTCAAAGAATATGCGAAACAAAGAACTAAAGATAAGAAATGACCCAAATAGGCACTAAAAAGCATGGAAACGATGGAAATTCGGGGGCTAAATATGCGCCAATTATGGTCACATCAAATATCCCCAAACCGAACCTTTGCTCGTCCCGAGTAAAGAGGTGACAAAGACTAGAACCAATACTAACCTAACCTAATAATAATAGCCGATATGAGACAATTAGCGGGTCTCACTCCGCCCCTTCAACTCACAACAAGACAACCATGAGGTAGGATGCCTTCTTGCAAGGCAAGGTGGGTCTTGCCAAAATGGCGACACATCCAAACATTAAAGCACAAAAAAAAATCACATAATGGATGCATCTACAAAAAGAATAGCCACTTTCCTCATCTAAGTGGCGGAAATTATCTACAAGGGAAGCAATTCAAGGGTACACAATCCTTCATAGATGCAATTTGTTCAAACTACTAGGCCTAGAAGGATACCAATAAATCACCTCCAAAAGGTGTCAAGCTAGGGTACCTTTGTCCTCAATCGTTAAATGCTTTTGTCAAGAGTAGACTCCCTATGGTGTTAGAAACACTGGAGGATCGCGGAATTCCCCCTCTTGCCTAGACAAGAAGAAGGGTCGTCCCCCTCTCTACCATGCACAAAAATGGATACGATGGATAAAGGGATCAATAGATATTTGAGTTTCATTTTGGGAGTTTGCTTTGTTTTTTTTTTCCCCCCAAATTTCTTGTGGCATATAACATTTGAGAACACTTTCTTGCCATTTCTTTTTTGATTTTTGGCATTTCAACACTTGACAACTTTTTGCATTTCTTTTTGAACATTTTCAAAGTCACCCCAATTAGTAACGAGGGTGCCTTGTATTTGAAGCTTAGGAGTTCTATTGTTGCTCCTCTTTTCATTTGATGCATTTTTGCAAACTTTCTTTCACTTTTCATTTCTTTGAACTCAAATTGATTTCTTTTTGTGCCCATTCCCTTTTTGTGACAAAAAATGTGGTAGAACATGGATGAATGATGGAAGTATGCATGGTTTCAAGGGTCACCTTGGAATAAACGGTAGCCAAGGAGTTATCACACCACAAGGTACTCTTGACTAGGCCTTAAACCATGGGTCAAAGGATACTAGCATGACACATCCTAGGGTGTTTTACAAGTATTCTAACAAGCAAAGTCTTAAGAAGAAAAAGCATCTACTAGGGCCTATAAACACTTGTCAAGCTTCCAAAGTAGACGGTTTCGCAAAATTTTTCTAACCATGCAACTACATGCCATGATGCAACTAGCATATAAACATCCTAATGCAAATGATTCTACCAACTAATATGGCATATAAACTAAATGCAATCCTAAGTTCACATTGTTATACCGCATCAATCAAAATAAAGCCACATAGTCATTAACATAAAGAGGAAAAAGGAGATTGGAAAGATCATACCATGCGGTCTTCAATACCCTCATGTCTCGGATGTGGCGTAGTCAATCAAAGTGAACAAGGATAAAACAAACACAATATATACAAGACAATATATACAAAGGAAATGAACTTGTTTTTGGTTTTTCAATTTTTATGCTTTTTGAAATTTTTCAATTTTTATGCTTTTTGAATAAAAGTTAAGTGTTAGAATTCCCATCCCCACACTAATATGGGCATTGTCCTCAATGGCCAAAATGATGGAAATTATGCAAAGATGATGCATGATTTCTATACTAAATGCAATTCTACACTAAGCTATACTACATGATGCATGGTTTTTGTTATGACGGAGAGGATAATTTAGATTACCTCCCGTTGTGTATGCATCAACTTCGCCAAACCAGATAAGACACTATTGCTAATGTCAAAGCATTGGGGTAGTTCATGCACACACTATGCTATGCATGAAACTAGATTGTCATTTTGGATTTTACAAAAATGGGAACAAAAAGTAAGAACACCTCAATGGTACCGAGGTGTGAGTCCTTTGATGTTGCTAGGACTAAACCAACAATGATCAAAATGAAATAAAATACAAAGAGACAAGATACAAAGCTCTTTTCATGAAAAATAAAGATAAAGAGAAGAGATAAGAAAACTTCACTTGAACTAAGGTGGGTGCCTCTTGCCCGCTCCACCTAGTGATGAAGTAATCTCCTAGATATCGGCATCATCTCCTTCAATATCGGTATCCCAAATATCCCTAGAAGCATCACTTAAGCTTGGATCCATGAACTCATCTTCTTCACTCTCAAGTTTCACCGTGTCATCTCCACAAGAGTCCCCACTTTCTTCCCCTTTGCGACCGTTCGCTCCTTCATTAGCCTTCTCCGAGTTAGGAAAGAGCAATTCCATTTGAGCCCATGAGGGGAAAGCTCCTTCCTCACTAATCCGTCCTTTTTGAGCCATCTCATAGTATTGGGGGTAAAGAGCATAATAAGTGTCCACGGAGGTCTCATATTGACGGTAGTGTAAATCTTGCAAAATTCCCGTGACAAAGTCGTCACGGGGGACGATGAAGGGATTTGGATGGTTATATGGTTGGTAGGGAAAGGGGTAAGGAGGCACTTTTATCCTCTCATTTTGAGTTTGTTGTTCTTGTTGTGGTGGTGGATTTTGTGGAGGTGGAGTTTGCCTTTTTTGACTTGGGATGAGGTAGGAGGGCATTGGGGACAAGCTTCCTCTTCTTGGGGAGACCCGTGGTAGATCATGCATTGGGAGATAGAGTGGATCGCTCCCTTTTGTCAACCACTTTATCCTCTTATCAACCCCCTCAAGGGTTATCCAATGGTGTTGGACGATAAGGAGATCTTCATTAATTCTCGTGTTCCCCGCAAGTGGAGTGTACTCATTGTTCTCATTGAACCTTGGGTTGAAGTGCTTTGCAAGTCTAGTTATAAGTCCACCATTCACTATGTGCTTCATTCCATCATCATTCCCATTTCGAAATTTTGCCCATTTCTCTAGCATAACTAGAGGTGCATTGAATTGATACCCATCTCTCCCTTGAATGTTGAGGTATGATTCCATGAATACAAGGTCCAATTGGTTGACAATGGCCGGATCACGGCGGGCGAAAAGAGTACCCGAAAGAAATCTATATGTAAGCCTCAAGATCGGGTTTTGGATGTGAAAAGCAAGACACTCTTTGGTAAGAATGAAATCCCGGCCCGTCATGGCCCTCCACAATGGTGCAACATTATACTTTTTGGGCTTTGATGTTCGGGTAGGCGAAACATCAAGTCCGAACACATTGGCAAACTCGACAAGGGTCATCATTCTAGAGACATTCTCCAACCTAAACTCTATGCAAATAGTCTTGTTCAAGGTTGTGATTCTCAAAAAGCTTAAGAATTCTAGCACAAGGGACCGATATGTTGGCTCATACATGCGAAAGAGAGTCGAAAGACCAAAAACCTCAAAGAGTGCTTCTACTTGGTGAAAGATTCCAAGCTTTCTTAAGGTATCATGACAAAGAAATTTAGTGGGAAGAATATTCTTACTTAAGAGTCGATGGAAGACCAATCGCTGCACATCATCAAGGAATTCCACATTCGAGAAATCATCGAGCCTTGTGAGGTCTACAATCTCTACATGCTCCCTTCTAATGGTGTTGAGATGTGAGGTAGAGGAACTTCCCACCATCCTTGGTCTTCTTGCACTTCTAAAGGAGGATCTCCTTGGTGCCATTCTTGCTTCTTTTGTTGGGTTCTTTTGATTTGAAGATTTGCTAAGGATGTTCCTTGTTGATTGAGAATTGGAAACCCTAGAAAATTGGGGATTTTTAATTTTGAGGGCAAAGAGAGTGATTTGGATATGCATGGGAGTCATAAGGAGGTGGGTTTTATAGGGTAAGTGGAAGGAGTAGTGATGTGTCATTATATGGGTGGTGGGGTGTAATTTAATTGAGAAAAGTCGGGCCGAAAAACGGGCAGGGAGACGAGCGGATTCGAAGGCAAGACGCTCGGATTCTTCTCTCACGGGACGGGCGGATTCTGGGCAATACGCCCGGATTCTGCCACAGAGTAAAATCCCAAAATTTTTCTCGCCACAAGACGGGCGTCTTCTTCCTTAGGACGCTCGGATTCTTCATCAGTCCAGAAATCTTCAATTTCTCAACACAGCTGGACGCGCGGTTTCTCCCCTGGACGTCCGGATTCTGTCAGGACGCCCGGATTCCCGGGAATCCGCTCGGATTCTGGCTGCGAGCTTTGACTTTTTCTTCTTTCTTTCAATGCATCCCCACACTTAGGAATTTGCTCCTTCCTTCATTCAAAAACTTGTTATTAACCCTCCCTCACTTACGCTCATGAAAAGAGTTTATGACATTTATTAAAATAAAAGCAATAATAAATACAAGTTAGAGGGTTAGTATATTTACAAATGGTGGTTTAGGGAGGACTCCACCAAACTCTCCCTTAGATGGTCCTTTCAAGGGGGAGGAGGCCCGAGGTAGGTAGCCTCTACCTCTCCAACAAATGCTCCTTCATAGTATGGCTTCAACCTTTGACCATTTACCTTGAACTTGCTTCCATCTTCCGCCTTGAGTTCGAAATCTCCATATTTTCCAACTTCGGTTATCACATAGGGACCCATCCATCTAGAGTTCAATTTTCCCGGAAAGAGTCGGTAGCGGGAGTTGAATAGAAGAACTTTGTCTCCCTTGTGCAAGGCCTTTTGTCGAATTCTCTTATCATGAAGCAATTTTGTTATTTCTTTGTAAATCTTTGCATTCTCATAAGATTGTAGTCGGAATTCCTCCAACTCTTGGATTTGGATCATCCTCTTTTGACCACTTAATTTGAGATCAAGATTGAGTGCTCGGATTGCCCAATAGGCCTTGTACTCCAATTCGATTGGCAAATGACATGCTTTTCCATATACAAGCTTGTAGGGGGAGGCACCAATGGGAGTCTTATAGGCCGTCCTATAAGCCCAAAGAGCATCATCAAGCTTTGTGCTCCAATCTTTCCGAGTCTTGTTCACAACTTTTTCAAGAATTTGCTTGATCTCTCTATTTGAAATTTCCACTTGACCGCTTGTTTGAGGATGATATCCCAAGCCGGTTCGATGTTGAACACCATATTTGGTCAAAAGGGATGCAAGCTTTTTATCATGGAAATGGGTTCCTCCATCACTAATGATAGCTCTAGGAACTCCAAATCGTGGGAAAATTATCTTCTTGAAAAGCTTGGTGACCGTTTTCGCATCATCATTTGGGATGGCAATTGCCTCTACCCACTTTGAAACATAATCTACGGCCACAAGGATGTACTTGTTCCCATTGGATGTCACAAAGGGTCCTTGGTAGTCAATTCCCCAAACATCGAAAATCTCCACCTCTAGAATGCCCCTTTGTGGCATTTCGTTTCTCCAAGATATATTTCCCGTACTTTGACAAGCATCACAATGAATGATGAATTCTCTTGTATCTTGAAACATTGTGGGCCAATAGAAGCCCGATTGGAGAATTTTTGCAACGGTTCTTCTTGCTCCATGGTGCCCACCGTAGGGTGATGAATGACATCCTTCCAAGATTCCTTGGATTTCCCATTAAGGGATGCATCTTCGGTAGAGCCCATCGCTACACTCCTTGTAGAGGTTTGGGTCATCCCAAAAGTACCTCTTCACTTCGAATAGGAATCTCTTCCTTTGGTTGTGGTTCAAGTTAGGAGGGAGCACCTTTCCAACAATATAATTGGCATAATCGGCAAACCATGGGGTGATGTGCCTTTCAAGTTGAGTTTGAATAGCCATCAAAATATCGTCGGGGAATGAGTCATTGATCGGGGTTTCTCCATTTTCATCATGAAACCGGATTCTTGACAAGTGATCCGCTACTACATTCTCGGCTCCTTTCTTGTCTCTTATTTCCAAATCAAATTCTTGAAGAAGCAAAATCCATCTCAACAATCTTGGTTTTGCCTCCTTCTTTATCAAGAGATGTCGGAGAGCACGGTGATCCGAAAATACAATCACCTTGGATCCAAGCAAGTAGGAACGGAATTTATCCAAAGCATAAACAATGGCAAGAAGCTCCTTTTCGGTTGTATCGTAATTCACTTGAGAAGGGTCGAGGGTTTTGCTTATGTAATAGATGGCATGAAGAGCTCTCCCTACCCGTTGGCCAAGAACCGCTCCAACGGCGTAGTTGCTAGCGTCACACATAATCTCGAAAGGTAACTCCCAATTTGGGGGTTGGATGATTGGTGCCGAGATCAATGCTTCTTTGATTCTATTAAAAGCTCCAACACACTCGTCAAGAATTGGAATTGGGCATCTTTAAGCAAAAGTTGAGTGAGGGGTTTGGCTATTTTCGAAAAATCTTTTATGAAACGACGATAAAAACCCGCGTGACCGAGAAAACTTCTCACCCCTCTAACATTCACGGGAGGTGGGAGTTTCTCTATCACCTCAACTTTAGCTTTATCGACCTCGATGCCCTTTTCCGAAATCAAGTGACCCAAAACAATTCCTTCATTGACCATGAAATGACACTTTTCCCAATTTAAAACAAGACTAACATCTTCACATTTTTGCAATACAAGAGAAAGATTATGCAAGCATGAGTCAAAGTCCTTTCCATAAACACTAAAATCATCCATAAAAACTTCCATTATGGTCTCTAGATAATCGGAGAAGACACTAATCATGCATCTTTGGAAAGTAGCGGGGGCATTACATAATCCAAAAGGCATCCTTCTAAATGCAAAAGTGCCATAAAGGCACGTGAAGGTGGTCTTATGTTGGTCATCCGGGTGTATAGGGATTTGGAAGAATCCCGAATACCCGTCAAGGTAAATAAAAAATTTGTTAGAGGCTAACCTCTCAAGCATTTGGTCAATGAATGGTAAGGGGAAGTGATCTTTCCTTGTTGCGGAGTTTAATTTACGGTAGTCAATGCACATACGCCAACCGGTGATCATCCTTGTGGGTATTAATTCATTCTTTTCATTTGTCACTACCGTAGTACCTCCTTTCTTAGGTACCACTTGGACGGGGCTAACCCACAAAGAATCCGATATGGGATATATGATTTCCGCATCAAGTAATTTCATGACTTCTCCTTTGACATCTTCTTGCATGTGGGGGTTTAATCTTCTTTGGGGTTGAATGGTAGGTCTATGGTCGTCCTCTAGATGAATCCTATGCATGCAAAAGTTGGGACTTATCCCCTTAAGGTCATCTAGACTATAACCTATAGCCTTCTCATGTTGTTTCAACACATTAAGTAATTTTCCCAATTGGTCATCATCAAGTCTATCATTAACAATTACGGGTTTGGTCTTTGATTCATCAAGGTAAGCATATTTCAAATTTGGGGGAAGGGGTTTCAAAGTAGGAGTTTGTACCTCATTTTCCTCCTTTGGAGTTTCATTGAGAATTTGCTCCATCTCCATTAAACATTCCATTCTCATGACATACTCTTCTTCACTTTCATGAACCTCATCATATTCGAATTCCATGATGGGTTCCTCTTGCTCTTGAGTTTGTAGAATATCCTCTAGGATGGATTGCTCATCCTCTATGGGCTGACATGCTTCCACTAGAATATTATGCACCAACTCAGATTGTGCATGAGTGAGTTCCTTGTTAGCTAGAGCGGCCTCAAAGAGATCCACCTCCAACTCCCAATACATGCTCTTAGCCTTACTTGCTTCTAAGGCCTCTAATGCTTGCATGGGATCCTTGAAGTAAGGGATACTCAAGTGGTCCTCTACAAAACAATCTATGAAATCCATTCTCGCAAAATATCAAACAACTTGAAAACGATTAGAGCAAACCTTGAGGAGTTTTACTTCCCCAAGGTGAAAAAGGCACAACTAATAACAATAAAAGAAATCTTAAATCAATTAAACACCGTCCCCGGCAACGGCGCCATTTTTGATCGAGGCCATTTCGTGTTCACAATTAAGCATATGTGGTCGTTGGTCAATGGTCGATACAAAACACAATTTATACTTCACAAACAACTCTACAATTAGTAAAGAGGCAAGTAAAGGTCGGATCCCAAGGACGGGTATTGAAATGAGAATTCTATTGTAACTAGTAGTGTCTAGGGGTGTCACAAATTGGGTTGATGTAGAAGGTTACTAAACTAGAATATCAATGAAAATAAACAAGCAAGATGAATAAAAAGGGGTGTAAACAATTGATTAAAAGCACTAGGGTGTCATGGGTTCATAGGGGAATCATGGGATATGATCATACAAACATGTTCTCAAATTATAAGCAAGCAATTATTGTTGTGATGGATTGAGTTGGGTTATATCTTACAATCCTAGGAAAGTTTGGGTCCCGGAGCCGAATCGATTAGATTGTACAACACCTACAAGTCGACTTAATCTTTCCTACTCAACACATGCATGGTCTAACAAGACTCGAGTTGGGTTATGTCTTACAAGTCAAGTTGAAAGGATAGAAGATGATAGTAAATGCAAGGATTCATAGGCTTAGCATTTCATCAAATATAACATGTGCATGTATTAAGATCAAAACAAGCAAGCAAATAAGATATGAAAGCATATTGATTTAAGCATGAATCATTCCCCATGTTGGTTTCCCCTAATCACCCATTAAACCCTAGCTAAGAGACTACTCACTCATTATCATATTGATCATGCTAGAAAGGTTGTCAATCATACTAACATAATGAAACATGATGAATAAATGAAAGTAATTAACAATAATTAAAAAGGGATTAAGAGATTATACCTACTAATGATTCCAATAATAAAGCAAGAATAATAAAAGTACTTGAATCCTAGATTGAGAGGTTGTCAATCTCCTAATAATAACCCAAATAATCTTCAATTACCCAAAATAAAGGAAGAACAAGAGAGAGATTAAAGAACTAAAACTTGGATTAAAACTTGATTAATACTTGATTAATACTTGATTACAATATTGAAGAGAGATTTGATTGATATTAACTACACTAATTATTGATAAGAAGAACATGCTCCTCTAATTAGACTAATGGGGTATTTATAGTGAAAATTAGGGAGGATGCATTAGGGTTAACTAAGGGCTAAACTAGTAATTACACTTTTTAAGTTGAGTAAGGAGAATCCGGTATTTTCTGAGAGAAGGGCTTCTCTTTTCGTAGCTTGACGAATGAAAATCGTGCTGTACTGAAATCCGTGCATATTAGAGTCGGGACGGCCGGATCTGGACTGAGGAATCCGAGCGGATCCTTGGGCAAGAAGCTCGGATTTGTGAGGGGGAATCCGAGCGGATTCCAATGTGGGACGCTCGGATTGGGCTGGACGGACGGGCGGATTTGGTACAATCCGTTCGGATTGTAGTTCAGCGTCAATTCTTCTTCTTTTCTTCATAAATTCCTTGGGGATTTCCTCGGGGACTCAAGGATCCTTTTCTCAACATTGCTCTTCTACTATGATATGTACAAAGGCCTTCTAGTCTTGTCTCTCCTTGATGCTTGGTCATTGAATACAATCAATTTAGCCTCGTTTTGCCATGAAAATGCAAGATTCTTACTCCTTTCCTACCAAGGGATCAAAATCTCAAAGAATATGCGAAACAAAGAACTAAAGATAAGAAATGACCCAAATAGGCACTAAAAAGCATGGAAACGATGGAAATTCGGGGGCTAAATATGCGCCAATTATGGTCACATCAAATATCCCCAAACCGAACCTTTGCTCGTCCCGAGTAAAGAGGTGACAAAGACTAGGACCAATACTAACCTAATCTAATAATAATAGCCGATATGAGACAATTAGCGGGTCTCACTCCGCCCCTTCAACTCACAACAAGACAACCATGAGGTAGGATGCCTTCTTGCAAGGCAAGGTGGGTCTTGCCAAAATGGCGACACATCCAAACATTAAAGCACAAAAATCACATAATGGATGCATCTACAAAAAGAATATCCACTTTCCTCATCTAAGTGGCGGAAATTATCTACAAGGGAAGCAATTCAAGGGTACACAATCCTTCATAGATGCAATTTGTTCAAACTACTAGGCCTAGAAGGATACCAATAAATCACCTCCAAAAGGTGTCAAGCTAGGGTACCTTTGTCCTCAATCATTAAATGCTTTTGTCAAGAGTAGACTCCCTATGGTGTTAGAAACACTGGAGGATCGCGGAATTCCCCCTCTTGCCTAGACAAGAAGAAGGGTCGTCCCCTCTCTACCATGCACAAAAATGGATACGATGGATAAAGGGATCAATAGATATTTGAGTTTCATTTTGGGAGTTTGCTTTGTTTTTTTTTGTTTTTCCCCCCAAATTTCTTGTGGCATATAACATTTGAGAACACTTTCTTGCCATTTCTTTTTTATTTTTGGCATTTCAACACTTGACAACTTTTTGCATTTCTTTTTGAACATTTTCAAAGTCACCCCAATTAGTAACGAGGGCGCCATTTTTGATCGAGGCCATTTCGTGTTCACAATTAAGCATATGTGGTCGTTGGTCAATGGTCGATAAAAAACAAAATTTATACTTTACAAACAACTCTACAATTAGTAAAGAGGCAAGTAAAGGTCGGATCCCAAGGGACGGGTATTGAAATGAGAATTCTATTGTAACTAGTAGTGTCTAGGGGGTGTCACAAATTGGGTTGATGTAGAAGGTTACTAAACTAGAATATCAATGAAAATAAACAAGCAAGATGAATAAAAAGGGGTGTAAACAATTGATTAAAAGCACTAGGGTGTCATGGGTTCATAGGGGAATCATGGGATATGATCATACAAACATGTTCTCAAATTATAAGCAAGCAATTATTGTTGTGATGGATTGAGTTGGGTTATATCTTACAATCCTAGGAAAGTTTGGGTCCCGGAGCCGAATCGATTAGATTGTACAACACCTACAAGTCGACTTAATCTTTCCTACTCAACACATGCATGGTCTAACAAGACTCGAGTTGGGTTATGTCTTACAAGTCAAGTTGAAAGGATAGAAGATGATAGTAAATGCAAGGATTCATAGGCTTAGCATTTCATCAAATATAACATGTGCATGTATTAAGATCAAAACAAGCAAGCAAATAAGATATGAAAGCATATTGATTTAAGCATGAATCATTCCCCATGTTGGTTTCCCCTAATCACCCATTAAACCCTAGCTAAGAGACTACTCACTCATTATCATATTGATCATGCTAGAAAGGTTGTCAATCATACTAACATAATGAAACATGATGAATAAATGAAAGTAATTAACAATAATTAAAAAGGGATTAAGAGATTATACCTACTAATGATTCCAATAATAAAGCAAGAATAATAGAAGTACTTGAATCCTAGATTGAGAGGTTGTCAATCTCCCAATAATAACCCAAATAATCTTCAATTACCCAAAATAAAGGAAGAACAAGAGAGAGATTAAAGAACTAAAACTTGGATTAAAGCTTGATTAATACTTGATTACAATATTGAAGAGAGATTTGATTGAAATTAACTACACTAATTATTGATAAGAAGAACATGCTCCTCTAATTTAGACTAATGGGGTATTTATAGTGAAAATTAGGGAGGATGCATTAGGGTTAACTAAGGGCTAAACTAGTAATTACACTTTTTAAGTTGAGCAAGGAGAATCCGGTATTTTCTGAGAGAAGGGCTTCTCTTTTCGTAGCTTGAAGAATGAAAATCGTGCTGTACTGAAATCCGTGCTGATCAGAGTCGGGATGGCCGGATTTGGGCTGGGCAATCCGAGCGGATCCTTGGGCAAGATGCTCGGATTTGTGAGGGGGAATCCGAGCGGATTCCAAGGTGGGACGCTCGGATTGGGCTAGACGGACGGGCGGATTTGGTACAATCCGTTCGGATTGTAGTTCAGCGTCAATTCTTCTTCTTTTCTTCCCTTTTCTTCATAAATTCCTTGGGGATTTCCTCGGGGACTTAAGGATCCTTTTCTCAACATTGCTCTTCTACTATGATATGTACAAAGGCCTTCTAGTCTTGTCTCTCCTTGATGCTTGGTCATTGAATACAATCAATCTAGCCTCGTTTTGCCATGAAAATGCAAGATTCTTACTCCTTTCCTACCAAGGGATCAAAATCTCAAAGAATATGCGAAACAAAGAACTAAAGATAAGAAATGACCCAAATAGGCACTAAAAAGCATGGAAACGATGGTAATTCGGGGGCTAAATATGCGCCAATTATGGTCACATCAATAATGGGACTATTCCCGCATTCGATTTTTCTACATATGGCATGTGTGAATCATGTCTCATTGGCAAGATGACTCGAATTTCCTTCAAAGGTGTTGGAATGCGCGCTAGTGACCTATTAGGACTCATACATACTAATGTTTGTGGACCTATGTCAATTACCGCTAGAGATGGCTATAGATATTTTATCACTTTCACGGACGATTTGAGTAGATACAGTTATGTCTACTTAATGAAGCATAAAAGTGAGTCCTTTGAGAAATTCAAGGAATACCGAACAGGTACGTAGAACCAACGGGTAGAAAGGTTAAAGCACTTCGTTCGGATCGGGGTGGCGAATATCTTTCAAATGAGTTTGATCAACACCTGAAAGACTGTGGAATCGTTTTGCGATTAACTCCACCGAACACCTCAATTGAATGGTGTGTCCGAACGGAGAAATCGAACCTTACTTGATATGGTTCGATCCATGATGAGTCACACGGTAGTGCCTGATTCATTATGGAGTTTTGCTCTTTTGTCAGCTGCTCTTATACTTAACCGAAGTCCGTCTAAAGCTGTCGAAAAGACTCCATATGAAATGTGGAAGGGAACGGTACCTAACTTGTCCTTTATTCGGGTTTGGGGCTGCGAGGCTTATGTCAAGTGGAGACACGAGGATAAGCTCGGCCCGCGATCGGTCAAGACATACTTTATAGGTAATCAAAAAGGAACATTTGGTCATTACTTCTATTCGCCTACCGAACATCGAGTTTTTGTTGCGGCTAGTGCGACGTTCTTAGAGAAAGAATTTCTCGAGAACAAGACGAGTAATAGAACCTTCGAGCTGTCGGAGATTCCAGAACCAGTGACCGAGGAATAGATGGAGGAAGTTGTTCCTCCAACTGATGATACGGTTAATATTCCTGAGGAACCTAGGAGGTCGGGTAGAGTCTCTCATCCTCCGGACAGATACATTGGTATGGTCGATGAGAATGACGTTTTACTCCTAGGGAGTAATGAACCCGTTACCTATAAAGGTGTTGTGACATGTTCCGACTCAAAGCTATGGCTCGAAGCCATGCAATCCGAGATGGACTCCATGTATGAGAATGATGTATGGGATCTAGTTTATTTACCTAATAAGGTAAAACTTCTACAGTGCAAATGGCTTTACAAGATAAAGCATTCTGTAGACGCGCAACCAGATACCTATAAGGCACGACTTGTGGCAAAAGGTTTCACTCAAGTGCACGGATTGCATTATGATGAGATTTTTGCACCTGTAGTCATGCTACGTTCCATTCGGATAATCTTAGCGATAGCCGCATTTCATGATTATGAAATTTGGCAAATGGATGTGAAAACCGCCTTCTTAAACGGTTATTTGGAGGAAGAGTTGTACATGGTGCAACCCGTAGGTTTCATAGATCCTGGACATCCTAAGAAAGTATGCAAGCTTAAGTGTTCCATTTATGGACTTAAGCAAGCTTCTCAGAGTTGGAATCATCGTTTCGACAAGGTGATATAAGAGTATGGCTTCACTCGATCGGTCGAGGAACCATGCTTATATATCAATTCGAGTGGGAGCAAGATTGTATTCTTGATATTGTATGTCGATGACATACTCTTGATTTGGAATGACATTCCTCTCCTATCTTCGGTTAAAGAATGGTTGAAGAACCATTTCCAGATGAAAGATCTGGGTGAGGCACAGCGCATTCTGGGAATCCGTATCTACCGAGATAGATCACGACGGACGTTATCACTTAGTCAGGAGTCTTATTTGGATAAGATTCTTGAGAAGTTCAGCATGACCAACTCCAAGAAGGGAAACCTTCCAATGACGACTGGGATGCAGTTGAGCAAGTCTCAGTCACCCACGACGCCTGAAGGGATTGAGCGCATGAGTCGTGTTCCTTATGCATCTGCAATAGGATCGATCATGTACACCATGATATGCACACGTCTAGACGTGGCATATGCATTGAGTATGACGAGTCAGTACCAAAAGAATCCAGGTACCAACGGAGGACTAAGGATTGGGTATTGACTTATGGAGGAGATAATAAGCTATGCGCAACCGGTTACGCAGATGCTAGTTTCCAAACGGATCGAGATGATTCAAAATCTCAGTCCGGGTTCGTCTTCACTCTTAATGGTGCTGCGGTCAGCTGGAAGAGTTCCAGACAGAGTGTTGTAGCAGATTCTACTACTGAATCGTTTAATTATGATAAGCATGTAGGGCACATTATTTCCATGGGAATTAAACGTGTTCCTGAGTTGTAGTAGTTGATTATGGACTTGATACATTGTCTTTTTCATATACTATAAATTCATCGTTTTATATATAATATTTTGTTTTTCATGTGGATTGTACTGACAACATTGAACGCCACAAAGTGAACTGAATTACATTATATTTGTTTTGGTCCGTAATCGCCAATGTGAGCTGATAACTCCGGCTATTATATTGTGCAGTCGATTGATGGTGGGTTCAACGAGCCATAAGTCAAACGGTTGACTGATCGATCACAGATGCGAGATTATGACTATACCTCGTAGGACAACTTTTTGTGACAACGTAATGGAGTCCTAAATGTTTAATAACATTCGGTGCCATGACGTGGATAGGACATCCATTGTGTTCCTAGAGTCGATTCTTTTGACTATCGACTGTCTCTTGAGATTAAGGCAGTTTTTGGGTGACTTTGGTTTCTTTCTCACGGTCTGCCGTAACTGGAGGCTAAGTAGATTTTTTCTGGGTCATTTCATACTGTGCTTACATCTGCAGGATTCGAGTTGAGGAAAATATCCAACCCTTATCGGGTATAGTTATTTCTCAGGGCCACTCGAGGAGTTGTAACTGAAATGCATGGCCATGCTCGAATGTTGATTCGTTTATCAGTTAAGTTACTCTCTAGTCGGGGAAACCACTCTTGATATTGATCGCTTGTAAAATACGCCCTTTGTGAATACGGATTTGCAAATTGTTTTACATTGAGTGGGAGAAATTTTAGGATATGAGAATCGGTTATCGCACATACACTTATGAGGACAAGTGGGAGTTTGTTGGAGCTTGTGTCCTCCACAAATTAGTGTGATAACATTTGTAAATCTCTTACAGGTTCACAAGGGTATACTTCGTATATTTAATCAGTTGATTAACGTTTACCTAATAACGGTTGGCTTGCTAGAAAGTTTGACGTTATTATCATATAGATGACGGTGATCAACTGGTCCCTAAAGGTCACACCTATAGGATGTGTTTGAGAAATGTGGTTATAGAAATATAATCACATTGATGCCTAATATGACTAAACAGTTAGTCAATGTGTTGATGAGACAATTATTTAATGAAGATTAAATAATATTAGTTGAGACGAATTAACTGTCAATTCGTAAATTGAATATAATAAGTTATATTTAATTAAATGTATGTAATGTTAGCTTGGACGAATTAATCTGTTAATTCGTAATTAAATGTAATCAGTTATATTTAATATCAACAAGATGAATGTGTCATAGTGGTAATAGTGAGGGTACACAAACCAAGAGGTCATGGGTTCGATCCTCACTAGATGACAATTTAACACATTTATACATTTTTGGAAAGACCAAAAATAAGGAGATTGCACTCCTTATTTCGGTTATATGGGCCGAATTAGGGAAGATTATAATTCCCTAATTCACTCCCATATTTCGGTCACCATAAGAAGAAAAAGGGAGATCATTATTCTACCCTAATTCTTTTTTTGACCTAGCCTCCTCTCTCATCAGAAGAAAACACAAAATAAACAACTAAATTTTACAGAAAATTTTAGATCGATTCTAGCATTATCAATAGGGCATATCTCATATCGTCTTGGGTGCAACTGATAGGCGAATATCTACTTTGATATTGTTCTTAGGCCGTATTTGCTAGGACCGAAGGTTATTTCTGAATCCTATATTTTGTTTATGTATTTTAATTTTATGACTAGTGATCGTCATCATTATATTCGTTATAATCCTTAATAATATGGGAAGTATACAGATTATTTCCCACAAATTCAAGTGCTCCAAGAGAAAACCCTAGATCCAATGGTAGGATCTACTTCTTAAGGGATTATACCAAGGTAATCCCTCTTAATTCATAAACTAATTTTGTTACTAGAAATTAGTAAATGTTCCTTTAAAATAACTAATATAATTTTATTACTACTACTAGTAATTGGATCTCAATATTAGTATTCAAATGATGTTGTTATTTTTCTATCTCAAAACAATGTACGAGTATTTGTTCAGAGAAGTAGTAGAAAAATTAGAATGAATTGTGAATAAGAAAAAACAATTCTTATTTTGATGTAGAGGAGAGAGGTGGCCGGGTACCTTGGGTCACACAAGGCCAATCCATGCTCATTTTTCCTATCAATTGTTCTTCACAAGAAAATGTAGGTTAAGCATGCCTAAACCTAACATAATTAAGTTGTCCTAACCACTTAAGATAAAAAGCACAATTGTCCCCCGCCTATATGGAAAAACCGGTTTCCATACGTAAAATGGAATCCATTTTAAGATTGTGATTTTGTCAATTGTAATTCGTGACATATGTGACATGTTACTAGACATATGATCATGTAATGCATTTTTAACTTATTAAAAATCATTACATAAAGTAAATCACATGCAATGACATAATTAACAATACATGATTGCACATACTTAAAATGGACCATTAATTATAATTTACAACACCTTGTAATTAAAACACATTATTCATTCTAATTATAATTCTTTCATAAACAATAATAAAAACATCATCTATTTTAAAGGATTAATTAACATGTATCATTATACAATTAATTAATTTATCAAATAAGAGTGTTACCCTATAGGTATGACCTTAAGGGATCAACTGAGCACCACCGTCATACGACAGTAATGTCAAACTCTAGTCAGCCAACCATTACCGATTAATGTGGATCAGTTGACAATAAAATATTACTTTTCCTCATATATTCTTATCATGAGATTTAAACATATGTGAACGCATCATTGTCGAGGACACATACTCCAACAATCTCTCACTTGTCCGAGACAAGTGTGCGTCACCAATTCTCTTGTCCTATTACTATCTCCCACTCAATGCAAGGTGTCTTGCAGGTCGTACTTGCACTTGATCATATCGCGAGTGGTTTCCTCTATTTGGAGAATAACTGTCTGACCGGAATTATCTACCGTAGATACCTTCCGAGTGTGGCCACGAATTTCCAGTTCATTACTCCTCGAGTGGCCTTGAGATATAAGATAACCCTGACTACGGGTGGACAATTCCTATTTCACTTTTCCCTTTGCATAGCCACATCTCATTATAACCCAAAATGTTCCCATTTGAAACCAATTACGAAGGTCATTGAACAAAAGTCAAAGTCACTTTGAAGTTGTGCCATCTTAGGCGAATAGTCTTTAGTTAAAGAATCGACTCATAAGAATACTATAGTAGCTCTCGCCACGACCAGGCTATAAAATCTTCCAGAACTCTATAAGCGGTCATAAGCCCGACAAACTGTCCCATACAGTCTGCCTATGTGATCGACTAGACATCTCTCATGACTCTATGCCATTTGAACTTGCCATCAATAGCATCACACTCTAGTTACTTCGAGATGTTACCTCATGTAAGTAACTATGGGCAATTACTATGTCAATCTAGTTCACTTTAATGGGGTTCAATATTGTCTCAACAACCCATTTAGATATGACAAAGTAATAAAAATTTAAAAGACAAATGCGATTATCATCTATGAACAAATAAAACAACATTTTATTTCATATCAAATAGTCCAGTTCAAACTTGGCATACGTTTAAGCCCCATGGAAACAACATGTCCATCGTGTTTAGCCTGCGATAAAGGCTTGGTGAGCGGATCAACTAAGTTATCATCCGTCCCAACCTTACAAATCGCAATTTCCTTTCTTTCAATAAAATCTCTAATAATATGAAATTTTTTGAGTACATGTCTAGATCTATTACTAGACTTTGGCTCTCTAGCTTGGAAGATTGTCCCATTGTTGTCACAATAGAGAGTAATGGGATCTTTGGAGGCAGGAACTACCTTTAGCCCTTCCATGAATTACCTAATCCACACAGCTTCCTTGGCAGCTTGTGATGCTGCAACGTACTTATCCTCCGTAGTACAATCCGTAATCACAGCTTCCTTGAAGCTTCTCCAGCTTACGGCACCACCATTGAGCATGTATACAAATCCACCTTGGATTTCATGTCATATCTATCTGTTTGAAAGCTCAAGTCTGTGTAACCCTTAACACATAGCTCAGAGTCTCCTCCAAACACTAAGATATAATCCTTAGTGCTTCGCAAGTACTTGAGGATGTTCTTAACAGCTATCCAGTGAATCTCACCTGGATTATCTTGATATCTACTTGTCATGCTTAAAGCATATAAGACATCTGGATGAGTGCATATCATGGCATACATGATTGATCCCACAGCGGAAGCATAGGGAATCAACTTCATGCGTTCAACATCTTCGCGCTCGGTGGGTGATTGAGACTTGCTCAAAATTATCCCACTACCCATGGAAATTAAGCCTCTCTTAGACTGGTCCATGTTTAATCGTCGAAGAAATTTATCAAAAAAAGATTCTTGACTTAATGCCAATATCCTTTTGGGTCTATCTCTATAGATCCGGATACCTAATATGTGTTGTGCTTCTCCTAAATCCTTCATTTGGAAATTATTTCCCAGCCACTCTTTGACGGAGGACAAGATAGGAATGTCATTTCTAATAAGTAGTATGTCATCCACATACAATATTAGGAACATAACTTTGCTCCCACTGATCTTTATGTATAAACATGGTTCCTCAACACTTCAGTGAAACCATTTTCTTTTATAACATGATTAAATCGATGGTTTCAACTTCTTGATGCTTGCTTAAGACCATAAATGGATCTCTTAAGCTTGCATACTTTGTAGGATTTTTACGATCTACAAAACCTTCAGGTTGCATCATATACACCTCCTCTTCTAAATGCCCATTTAGAAATGCTGTCTTAACATCCATTTGCCATATTTCATAGTCATGAAATACGGCGATCACTAACAGTATCCGAATGGATCTCAGCATGGCTACATGGGCAAAGGTTTCGTTATAGTGAAGACCATGAACTTGGGTAAAACCTTTTACCCCTAGCCTTGTAGACATCATCATGTCCTTCTATGCCATTCTTTACCTTAAAGATCCATTTGCATTGAAGAGGTCTTGCTCCTTCAGGCAAATACACCAAGTTCCAAACTTGATTTTCATGGATAGAACTCATTTCGGATTTCATGGCTTCAAGCCATAAAGCTGAATTGGGACTAGAGATTGCAGCTTTGTAGGTGGCGGGTTCGTCACTTTCTAGAAGTAACACATCAAGACTCCCATCCTCTTGGATAAGTCCAACATATCTATCAGGATGGTGAGAAACTCGACCCGATCTCCTCGGTTGAGGAATAACAACCGAATTAGATGACGAAGGAACGTCTTCTTGCGCCTCTACTTCAGTTTATGGCTCTTGAACTTCATCAAGTTCAAAATTTCTCCCACTCTTTCATTTAGAAATAAACTCATTTTCTAAAAAGACAGCATCACTATACACAAACACTTTGTTTTCATGAGGTTTGTAGAAGTAATAGCCTCGAGAGGTATTGGGGTAACCTACAAAGATACACTTTTCAGATTATGTGGCTAGCTTGTTGTCTGTCTTTACCTTGACGCAAGCATCACATCCCCAAATATTCATGTAGGATATATTAGAAACCCTTCCTTTCCATATTTCATATGGAGTCTTTTCGGTTGCCTTGATCAGACTATTGTTCAATGATTTGATTGAGGTTTGGATTGCAAATCCCCAAAACGAGTCGGGTAACTCGGTTTGACTCATCATAGATCAAACCATATCTAGTAGGGTTCAATTTCTCATCTCTGCAACACCATTAAGTTGTGGTGTACCGGGTGGAGTGAGTTGGGACACAATGCCACAACCTTTCAAGTGTAAATCAAATTCAGTACTAAGATACTCTCCACCACGATGGATCGTAGTGCTTTTATCTTCTTGTTCAATTGGTTTTCTACTTCATTTTGAAATTCTTTAAATTTATCAAAAGCTTGTACTTTATTAAGTAGATATGCCCATATCTACTTAAATCATCGGTGAAGGTAATGAAGTAGTCATAGTTACCCCTAGCGGTGATAGTCATTGGTCCACATACATCGGTATGTATAAGGCCCAATGGTTCACTAGCTCGATTCCCTTTACCACTAAAGGGATTACGAGTCATTTTGCCTAAGAGGCAAGATTCGCATATACCATATGATTGAAAATCAAATGGTTTAATAACATTAGTTGAAACTAATCTTTTAATGCGATTCTCGTTAATATGACCTAATCGACAATGCCAAATGTTTTGGATCACCTTATTTGAGTCTCTTGAATTATATGTTATATATGTCTTTACCTGGATTTGAAGTCTCTAGAACATAAATGCCATTTATAGAAGAGCCTCGGCCTATAACCAAGTCATTTCTAGAAATAATACAACAATTTTTTTTAATGGCAAAATTAAAGCCCTCTATGTCTAACAAAGCAATTGAAATAATGTTCTTAAAAAGAGAAGGTACATAAAAATAATTATGCAAATACAACTCAAATCCATTTGCCAAAACAAGTACATAAGTTCCCTTGGATGTGGCCGCTACTCTAACTCCATTCCCAATTCAGAGATCAACATCGCCCTTGTTCAACTTTTCCACGTTTCTTAGCCCCTATAAATGATTACAAAGGTGAGTACCGCAACCGATATCTAATACCCACGTTGTGGTGGAAGTAAAATTTACATCAATAACATAAATTTCAGAAGGGATTTTACCGAGTGGAATAACAAGTCCATCCCTAATATTTCCCAAATATATGGGGCAATTCCTTATCCAATGTCCCATGCCATGACAATAATGGCATTCATCATCAACTTTGGCTCCTTTGGTAGTCCCACTAGCCATCTTGTTTCCATTGTTGAATTTTCTACCTTTCTTCCGCTTCGTTTTGAACCATTTCTCTTTAGTTGCAAGAGCTTTCTTGCTAGGACTCCCACTAGTTTCGCCATCCCTTTCTTCTAAAGATAAGGATCCTATAGATTTAGCGAGATGGTCTTCCCGAGACACATTCACAAAAGATCTAGTCATAGTAGGAGGTATGGAGGAACTAATGAAATTAAGGTTTCCGTCGGAACTGATCCCAAATTGAAGCTCTCTAGTTGTATCGAGGTTGTTGTTGGAGCAAATATCGTCAAATATGACAAGACTACAAACATGGAGGTAAAGGAAATATTAACATTTGTCATTTTAATCATACTTGCAAATGTTTTAAACAAGTTTTATAGCATTTATATAGTGACCTCTACCCAACTAATATAAATGATCCCGAGATCCAAATTCATATTAACTCGGGCACGGTGAGCCGATTCATCCCTAATTAATATCACTCCGTGGATTAACTCTTTAATCGATTCTACTTCTAGAAATCTCGGTCGATAAAATTACTTTAATATTTATCTTTAGCCCGGAACACATGCGACTACGGTCACGAATACTTCCGTTGAGCTCAATCCAAATTTTGATGTAATAACAATTTACTACCCACTTACCCAACGTAACAAGTTTAGCACGCGGTGAGCCGAGCCTACTTCCTTATGAAATTGAGATTCATGGTTCTACTATTTGGTAAGGCTAATTCTCAATTATTAGGTGAGAGGTCTTGTCAATTTGTTATCTATCGCGTTTTAAGTGAACTAAAGCGGTGAACTATTATAATTATAATTGACACGGTCGATGACTCGATAAAATAATATGCATGTCTAGGTATGGCGATTTGGCTATGCATGCAAACATATAAAACAAATGCAAAGCAAAAACAACAAAATTCTAGTATGGCCTTCCTAAAATAGAAAATCTAATAAACTATTTTACAAATTCGAAAACCAACTCCTTTGGTCCCTTGAACTTCATTTGGCACGCACTCCAAGGTAACACGGTCTTTGTCAGAACGCCTTCTCGAATGGCTCCGCCTTCAAGGAACTCCGGAATAAATAGATTACATAGCTTTTCTACTTTATACATTATAAAAGAAAAATAAAATAAAATAAAAGTGAAACGATATCACATAAATTACAACCGAATCGATATCCCCATACATTTCGGGAAATATCTATTTAAAAACTAAGGTCATACTAAGTAAAAATTAAATAATTCAAAATTACATTAAAATATGACAATCAAAATAAAATGCAGCATTAATATATGTATGAAACATGCCATGTGATGTGCCAAATCGCCCTAGTTAAGCTAATATCGTATATTCGGTCCGGTTTTATGAATAATTGTGGCTATTAACTTATTAAAATCACATAATATTACATAAATCAAATTTATGTCCAAGTTATTACCCTAACCTACTTAAAACTCAAAAATTTAGTCTTCACTAAATATTTGACAATAATTCAACTTGATATTTTATTATTGCTCTTTAAACACTATTATTCATAATAATAAGGAATAATTCACAAAAAGTCATAAAAAATTCAAAAAATTTCAAAATCATAATTTTTCATATTCTGGAAAATTCCCAACATTCCAAAATTTTAATAAAACTTGCTTATAGGATATTTTAATTTATTTCACAAATAAATCGCATAATACATAATTTTAACTCTTTAATTTTAAATTAAACATAAAATTATGCAATAAATCAAAATTAAAATTTTGAATATTCTAAATAAGTTTCTATAACCTTGAAAAGACAAATTTTTAGGTCCAAAAATCGAATTTATAATTATGAATATTTAAAGTTGCTATTTATCATTTTTACAATATAAAAATCAATAAACATCCAAATCAAACGAAATTGGACATGCAACTTTAGATCTGATGTTCATATCATATATACAACTTGAGAAAAAATTTTAATTCCATAAAATTCATTTTAGCTACTTTATGCTAAAATAGTTACTATTTATGTGATTTTTACATCTAAAAATCATAAATCATGCAAAATAAAACCATTTTATTTTAAAATTTACATACAGTGTGTAAATATTGCATGTGATAACATACTAAAATTTCATGGGCAGAGACGAAGTCTAACTAATTTTAGTAATTTAAGTGACATTTTATTCAATAAAATGTAATAAAAATACTAAAATCATATTAAAGAGCAATAAAATACCATAAATCATCAAAAATGACCTAAAATCAATTTAGGACCAGAATGTTTAACATGTAAAAATTTCGTGGTCTTTATCATCATAAATCACAAAATACATGTTTTATATGTTAACATTTTAACTCGGAAAAACAACAACCGATTATGCATGCAACAACTCTTGGTCTGATACCAATTGTAAGATTCATTAACCTCTTATTAGACACTACTAATAACTTAATAAAATTTAGTTTAGTCAAAAAGTAATCTAGATCTTATGCATGCATAACAAATGAATAAAAGAGACGAAATCAATTATTCTTACATTGGTGGCCGAAATGGATATACTAATTGGACTCTTTCCAAATTAGTCTTCTTAAGTAAAATCCAAGTGCTCCAAGAGAAAACCCTAGATCCAATGGTAGGATCTATCCTTAAGGGATTGTACCAAGGTAATCCCTCTTAATACATAAACTAATTTTGTTACTAGAAATTAGTAAACGTTCCTTTAAAATAACTAATATAATTTTATTACTACTACTAGTAATTGGATCTCAATATTAGTATTGGAATGATGTTTTTATTTTTCTATCTCAAAACAATGTAGCAGTATTTGTTTAGAGAAGTAGTAGAAAAATTAGAATTAATTATGAATAAGAAAAAACAATTCTTATTTTGATGTAGAGGAGAGAGGTGGCCGGGTACCTTGGGTCACACAAGGCCAATCCATGCTCATTTTTCCTATCAATTGTTCTTCACAAGAAAATGTAGGTTAAGCATGCCTAAACCTAACATAATTAAGTTGTCTTAACTATTTAAGATAAAAAGCACAATTGTCCCCCACCCATATGGAAAAACCAGTTTTTATATGTAAAATGGGATCTATTTTAAGTTTGTGATTTTGTCAATTGTAATTCGTGACATATGTGACATGTTACTAGACATATGATCATGTAATGCATTTTTAACCTATTAAAAATCATTACATAAATTAAATCACATGCAATGACATAATTAACAATACATGATTGCACATACTTAAAATGGACCATTAATTATAATTCACAACACCTTGTAGTTATAACACATTATTTATTCTAATTATAATTGTTTCATAAACAATAATAAAAACATCATTTATTTTAAAGGATTAATTAACTTGTATCATTATACAATTAATTAATTTATCAATTAACAGTGTTTCCCTATAGGTATGACCTTAAGGGATCAACTGAGAACCACCGTCATACGACAGTAATGTCAAACTCTAGTCAACCAACCATTACCGATTAATGTGGATCAGTTGACAATAAAATATTACGTTTGCTCATATATTCTTATCGTGATATTTAAACATGTGATCGCATCATTGTCGAGGACACATACTCCAACACTAATATTGTCAAGCAATTTAGGTATATTGCTTGTTGTATCATGATCTATAAGGTTATCTTCAAGTTGCTTTGTAACAGATTGTCTCTTGTTCTTCCTGATATTATACATGAGAATCAAGGTGCTTTCATTAAAGGGAGATCCATCCTAGAGAATGTCCTAATGTGTCAGGACATTGTCAAAATGTATAGGAGAGCAAATGCTTCCCCCAAATGTTTGTTCAAGATAGATCTACAAAAGGCATATGACTTTGTGTAATGGGAGTTTGTGGAACAATTGCTGTTGGAATTGAATTTTACTTAATTTTTTTGCCAACAGATTATGACTTGCATTAAGACTACATCATTTACCTTGACCCTCAATGGCAATCACGTTGACTATTTCAAAGGAAAGAGGGATCTTAGACAAGGGGATCATATTTACCCCTTGATATTTACAGTGTGTATGGAATACTTAACAAGAACAATCAAGTATGCCACTGAGAAATGGGAGTTTCAGTACCACCCGTTATGCAAAGAACTTAAACTCACCCATTTGAGGTGTGCAGATGACTTGCTTATGTTCTGCAAAGGGACTACACAATCTGTTATGCTTATTACAAGAGCGTTCTTTACCTTTTTCAAGACCTCTGGTTTGAGCATGAGTAATAATAAATCTGAGGTCTTCTTCAGTGGCATGGCAGCAACTTTAAAAGAGGATATTAAACTGGTAACTGGTTTTGGTGAAGGCGAAATGACATTCATGTACCTTGGTTTCCCTATCCAGCCAGGGAGAATTACAAAACAATAATGCAATATCCTCATAGAGAAGATATTGAGTATGATTAAAAGTCTAGGGACCAGAAAACTCTTTTAAGCAGGCAGATTGACCTTAATTAACTTTGTGCTCAACACTCTTCATACATACTGGACCAATATCTTCATAATCCCTAAGAGTGTGATCAAGAGAATTGAAGCAATATGCAGGAAATTCTTCTAGGATGTTTTTGCTGAATATCATAGAGTCCCACTTATAAACTGGGACACTGTGACAATGCCAAAACAGGAAGGATGACTTGGTATTAAAAATCCAAAATTATGGAATGTTGCTATGGTTGCCAAGCTGGTGGACTGGTATTATTGCAAAGCTGACAGGCTATGGATGAAATGGTTAAACCTAATTTACATTAAGCAACAGACTTGGGATGATTATAATCCACCTGCTGATGTTACTTGGACATGGAAAAATATCTGCAAAGTCAAGGAGATCATGAAAATTGGCTACTCAGATGGAAAATGGACCCCTGATTCTAGGGGCTATTCAATTAGTAGGGGATACGATTAGATGAGATCACACCAAGCCAAAGCTTCTATGTATGGGATTGTGTCATGCAGTTGTAATGTCCACAAACATTCGTTAATCTCGTGGCTAATAATGAATACGGGAGTGAAGACGAGAGATAAACTTGTCATACTTGGGTGCTGCAGTTTCTTATAACTGCTGCCTCTGTGAATCTGAATTAGAAACTCTAGAGCATTTGTTTTTTGAGTGTACCTACATCAAGAGTTCTATATCTCAGATAGAGGACTTGTGTGAGCTACAAATAACAACTGCATGGAATACAACTAATGCAGGGTCAATGTAAAGAAGAATGTAAGGGCTCTTGTGTTGAATGCGTGTTACTATTATGTTTGGATGCAAAGAAATAGTGCTAGAATGAATGTACTCCAACCAAGGCTACTCATTTGATCAAGAAAGATGTGAAGTCTAGAATAAGACACAAAAAAGATGATAATCTGTCGAGTGAAGAGGGAAATTGGCACGAAAGTTTAGAAAATAGCTTGTAAGGGTTGGCTCTCGATGAGATTCGAACACAAAATATGGTCCTTGTTAGGTTTGTAATTATGATTTTTTTGAGTTATAATATATATACATCCCACATTTTACCAAAAAATAAAAAAATAAAAGAGAACACGCCAAACCCTCCTACAAGAAGGCCACCACCCAATAGAGGCAAAGGCAAGGGTATAGGCGTAATTGGAGCAGGAAGAGGCTAACCACTTCATGAAGAGGAGGCCAAGTACTCTGAGTTAGATGAGTCAATGGAGGAAGGCTTCAACATGGAAAGAGACAAATATATAAAGGTAAAAATTTCTGATTTTTATGGTAACTTAAACCCTGAGGACTTATTAGATTGGCTTAGATCTGTTGAGAGAGTATTTGTATTTAAAGGATACACTAATAGAAAGGCTTTCAAGGTGTCTATCATGAAATTTAAAGGTTTTTCTTCTCTTTGGTATGAAAACATGAAAAATCAGAGGATTAGGGATGGTAAGGAACCAATTAAATCTTTGCTTAAGTTAAAAAAGGAACTAAAGTAGAAGTTTATAGCCAAAGGTTACACCCACGATATGTTCATTAAGCTAACCCAGCTGAAAGAGCCATAACAAACTATAAAAGCCTACCTTAGAGAGTTTGAGAATCTTACTTTACAATGTGAAATTACTGAGAAACCTGAGCAAAATATTGCTAGGTTCATTGAGGGTTTAACTGAAAAATTTTCTGGTAAGGTTAGAATGCAGCAAATGCGGTCCTTTGATGAAGCTGTCAACCTAGCCATAAGAGTTGAAAAGCTGGGTAAGGGGAAAGCTATTTTGACCAAGACCCCTAGCAGGATTTCATTCTATAGACCACCAACAAGAATTAAAATTGGGGAACCAGTCACAACAACCAAACCACTCGTTGTTGACAAAGGGAAGGCCACAGATTTTGGTCAAAGAAAAATCATTCCCATGAAGAAATGTTTCCAATGCCAGGGATATGGTCAGTTTGCCAATGAGTGTCCCACTAAAAGAAGCATGAGTACTCTTGAAGTGGTACAATGGGGTGATGATGAAATATTGGTCTGTGACAATGAAGAGGAGCCTGAAACTGAGGCAGTTGATGAGGTTGAAGAGACTGAGATGGTAGTGATGCCTGACTTAGGCTTAAATCTGGTTACTTGGAAATTTATGAATGCACAACCACAACCACTTTAGTTGGATCAAATGCAGCAGATTTTCAGAACCAGGTGAATCTCAACGAAAGGGTTTGGAATTTGATAATTGATGGGGGAATTTGCATAAATGTCACCTCAAAAACATTGATTGAGAAGCTAAGCTTGCCTACATCGGACCACCCTCAACCTTATAAACTGAGGTGGTTAAACAAGGGAGCTGAAGTTAGGGTTGATAAGCAATACTTGGTTCCTTTCTCCATTGGAAAAGAGTATTCAGATGAGGTTATGTGTGATGTGCTGCCAATGGATACATGTCATCTCTTGCTGGGAAGACAATGGGAATTTGATAGGGATTATTTTCACTGGGGAAGGGAGAATACTTATTCATTTAAGCTGGGGAAGAAGAAAATTCCCTGACACCACTTCCGTCAGCTTTGAAGTATACTTGACCACCTAGCCTTGTTGAATAATCCAAGGAAGTGCTAATGATTGGGGAATCAGAAATAATTCAGGAACTCAACAACAAGGAGATAATTTTGATTCTCCTTGCTAAGGGAATTTCAGAAGAAGCAGGGCTTCCTTTGCCTGCTGAGATTGAACAACTACTGAAGAGTTATAAAGATGTGCTCCCTGATGAGCTGCCTAGTGGGTTGCCACCACTGAGGGGGATAGAGAATCACATTGATCACATCCTTGGAGTCGTGCTACCAAACAAGGCAGCCTATGGAAACGATCCAAGGGTAACACAAGAATTACAGACGCAAGTTGGGGAGCTGATGAACAATGGATTTGGTAGGGAATTATTGTGTCCATTTGTTGTCCCTGAACTTCTTGTTTCTAAAAATGATGGGACATGGAGGATGTATACAGATAGTAGAGCAATCAACAAAATCATTGTCAAGTATAGATTCCCTATTCCAAGGCTTGATGACATCTTGGATGAGCTTAGTGAAGCCAAGGTCTTTTTTGAAATAGGTCTGAGGCCGGGTATCCACCAGGTGAGAATCAGAGAAGGAGATGAGTGGAAGACAACATTCAAGACCAAGCCTGACATGTGTGAGTGGTTAGTCATGCCATTTGGTCTGTCAAATGCTCCCAGTACCTTAATAAGGATGATGATAGAAGTTCTGAGAGCCCACTTGGGCAAATTTATTGTGGTCTACTTTGATGACATCTTGGTTTACAGTTCAACCAAGGATGAACATCTGTAACACCTGAAACAGCTTCCTGAAACACACAGGGCAACCAAGCTCTATGAAAAATTGGAGAAATGCACATTCTTGCAATATGAGTTTCGATTCTTAGGCTTTGTGATATCTGATGACGGGATATCTGTTGATCCCTAAAAAAATGAAGTCATAAAAACTTAGCTAACTCCAAAGAATACCACATAAGTCAGAAGTTTTCATGGCTTGGCCTCTTTTTATAGGTGGTTCATTCAAGGGTTAAGCTTAATCATGGCACCAGTCATTGAGTGCATGAAGAAAGGTGAATTTAAGTGGAATGAAAGGGCTGAAAACTCCTTTGAAGAAATTAACTAGTCCTTATTTGACCAGATTTTAATAAATTGTTTGAGGTGAACTGTGATGCAAGTGTAGTGGGAATTGGTGCTATACTGATGCAAGGGCACAAGCCTATAGCATTTTTCTGTGACAAATTAAATGGACCAAAGCTGAATTTTTGAACTTATGATAAAGAATCTTATGCAATTGTACGGGTTTTGAATCATTGGAGTCACTATCTGAAACCAAGGCCATTTGTATTGCATTCTGATTATGGGACTTTGAAGTACATTAATGGCCAGCATAATTTGAATTCAAGGCATGCTAAATGGGTGGAATTTCTGCAATCATTTTCTTTTTCCAGCAAATTTATTCAAGGAAAAGAAAATGTAGCGGTTGAGGATTTGTCCAGAAGATATACGAGCATGAGTGCATGAATCCTAGACTCAACTAAGTCTCGGTCGGTCTTCTAAATTGGGTCAATGCCACTGATCCCCACTTTATCAAAGAAGCTAAGCCCCCCATAAACTCGTAGCAATATGGTAGAACAAGTACTTGAAGACTCAGTAAAGACCACCTTGGTACTTAAACCAGGCATAGTGGACGTCATCTCTTTACCTTGAAATCGACCCCAGGGGGGAGATGGTCCGATCCTAAAGTCTTAATTGTATTTATGCATGAAAATGTAGACAAATACTAATTTAATCGACTGGCCATTATTTAATTTTCAAGTTTCACTAGTCCCCAGCGAAGTCGCCAAAATGTGGATGTGGGAATTTGATAATCCACAGGGGTTTTTCAAACACATGGAGTCGCCACCGAATTTAAGGAAATTTGGAAACCATTTTAGAGAAAATGGATTCGCGTGGAAGTACGTGTTAGGAGGATCATTCAAACACCCAACCCCGTATGTCGTAAACAACGGCCTCTACTAAGTCAAACAATGGCCAATTTAACTGAATTAGTATTTGTCGAATGCATCCAATCATAGTAAACCCTAGCATGTGAAAGCAATTGTAGATGGTTTAAATGCGCATAACTTCGTCAAGTTATTTAAACATACGAGTTCATTAAGCTATTCTAGCATAAATAAACAAACAACGAGGAGAGAAGGAAAATTCTTACTCAAGCGGTGCTGCAAATAACATGGGTTAGATTACAACAACAAATGCAATAAAAACCAATAACAAACAAGGCATTAACAAACACCAATCAACGAAACAAGGGCCATCAAGGCCGAACACCATACACGGCCAAAGGTGGCCACCATGGGTGCATACAAGGCCTATGCTAGGTCAAGTCGGGTTTCAAACAAGTGACATACAACGATGTAATCATATGCAAATGAAAAGAAGCGAACATGCATCCAAATCAAACAATTGTTTCACAAACAAAGACATACAATCAAAGCAAATAAAAGGACTAAAATTAGACCTTAAAACCACTAGGGAAACGTGCCATAAGACACCAAACACGACTCAAATCAACCAAACAGACAAACATGACGTTAATTGAATAAACATGCTAAGGCCCTGTTCTTTCTGGCTTTTTAGAGCTGAACTGAATCGAAGCCGAATGAATGGAGTGAATCGAATGAATCGAGCTGAATCGAACTGAATGGAGTGAATGAATCGAATCGAATCGAATGGAGCCGAGCTGGATCGAATCGAATCAATAGAGTCGAGTGAATCGAATCGAATCAATAAAGTCAATTGATTCAATCGAATGAAATAATCATATTAATATTATTAATAATAATAATATTTAATATTATTGTTATTGTTATTATCAACTATAATAATAATAATATTCATAGTATAATACTATTTATACTAAAATTAATATTTTTAAAAAAAAAATTATAATATTATACTCCCTCTGTCCCGGTAATTTGCTGTCCTATTCCATTTTGTGGTGTCTCATTCAATTATTGTCCTTTCTATTTTAAGAATGAACTTGATGAACAATTTGATCATTCACACTCAATTTGGTCCGCTTGTCATTTTATAATTGGCCCCTCCTCTTTTCCCGGTCTTCGTGCCAAAACCAAAGGACAACAATTGACCGGGATAGAGGGAGGAGTATATGAATAATCATAAATTATAATAATGAAAAAATAGTAATTTTTTATTACAATTTTTTACTAATAATATTCTTAATAACAATAATAAATAATAATGTCAATATTAATAATGATATTAGTAAAAATAATTGTTTCGAATAAAAACACTCAAGTAAGCGTTGCTCGAATCCGGGTCGGGTCAACGCGCTCCTCTCAGACGATGACACCTCGAACCTATGCTTGCTCTCTCCGGATAGATCTTTCACGCGTAACAAATAAGGCCTCAGAGGGTTCGCAATAGGTCCTTCTCTGATGCCTTACGGTACTGGTGGATAGTTGGGACCTTGCTTGAAGCTAAGGTTTCCGTGCCATCTCATAGTAGCTCGAGTAGTCTTACTTCTAGAGAGAGGAAGTTGTTGGTGAGAAGTATTTTACCATTGATGGGTGAATAATGAGGTATTTATAGATTTCTATGTGTACCTCAAATGATGGCTGGCAAGCATAGTTACCATATTCGCTATGAATACGCTTTATCGATTCGCGATTCGCTTATAGAAAATGTGTTATATGTATTTTCAGTAATCAGTTGATAGAATTCGCTTTTAACAATTCGTGATTCGTAGAGTATCAAGCGAATCCGTAACCATGTTGGCAAGCGTGTTGACTTGTATGACCCCATATTGGCTACTGGGTCAAGTCGGTTGGGCGTGCCCCATCAAAAATATTAATAATAAATGTTATTAATTTTAATAATAATAATACCAATAATTATAACAACAACAACAATACTAATAATAATAATAATAATAATAATAATAACAATAATAATTAATAATAAATAATATTATTATTAACATTAATAACATTATTATTCATTTTAACAACAACAACAACAACAATATTATTCATTTTAATAATAATATTCATAATAATAATAATAATAATAAATAAATTATTAATAACATTATTATTAACACTATTATTAAATATAATAATAATAATAATAATAATAATAAAGAATAATATTAAAAAAATAGTATTATTGATAACAAAATTAATAATAACTATTAAATTTAAGATGAGTAAAATTTGAAATGAGTGAACTTAATGGAGTGAATTGAATCGAATCGAATCAATGGAGTGAAATGAGTGAATGAATCGAATCGAATGGAGCTGAACTGAATCGAATCGAATGAATGGAGCTGAATGAATCGAATCGAGCTGAATCGAATCGAATCGAGCTGAATCGAATCAAGTAGGTGAAAATAAGCCAGAAAGAACAGGGCCTAAGTCTTTCAATTAAAACATAAATAAAACAATTAAATCCAAACATGCTTATCTAATCATGTGAATCAATCCAATCAGACATAAATTTTACTAATTCTTAGCCTAGAAAACCGAGTCATATGAGACAAACACACCACATACATGTGAGACAAACAAATTGACACAAACGATTATAATTCATGCGATTTCATACAATTCTAATAAATTAAACTTAATTAATTAAACTAACATGTGAATAATAACCAAATTAAATCATTAAAACATGCATAATATAATTTAAGCAAACAAATCTCATGTTCATGCATACATCTCATAAATCATGTTAAAATACGAATTAAAATTAAACAATTTCATTATTTAATCCAATTAATCATAAATTAACGATAACAGTATCAAAGATGCAAATTTTAATTATAAACATACTAATTAAACATAAAAAAGCATGTTATAATTTCAGATTTAAAATATTGACATCAAATTAAACATAGATCTAAACGTACGAGAATAAATCTAGCATGCTTAACGATAAACATGAAAACAACTCATATGACAATACAAATCATCTAATTCCTAACAGAAATTAATCCACACAAGCAATAAGCCATCCGTCGGCATTCAACAATAATAACAATTTTGTTCTCCTTCATAATTACCAACAATAACATTATTATCGCATAAATAGCATAATTAATACGATAAAACGATAAAAGCGATAATTAATTAAATAAATCGCATTAAGGGAAAAAAGGAGTGATTTTTGGCACCCTCAACTTACATGTATCTCGGATGCAAGCTTCATGGTACATCTACGTCGGTTTTTAAATCAATCAAATGAAATTGAATTCAAATAAGAAGCACGTTCCACGTGTTCAACCCAACTTTGCGCATCGAATTTCAAACAATCACCACGACTTCAATACTCAACGATTTGTCAAATCGAAAGATGTTTTGGAATCCTTAAACTCCATGGTTTTGATATTTAACAAAACACCAGTCTTTAAACGCTAAAAAAATGATTAAAAATGAAGCACATCAGTGATAGCCAGAAACTTCTGAAAATCGCGCAAGGTAAAGTATTGAGCAATTTAACGCCCAAAACGCTACCAAGTGCATTTATTTAAGGCACAAATCAATCAAGGGCACTAACTATATTCTGTATGGCAAATTTGGTGAATTGTGGTGGTGTTTTGTGGGGGTTTCGTGGCTGTTTTTAGAGGAGGGAACAAGTACTCTGTTTTCTGGGTTTCGGGTTGTGTCGATAGGTTGAAGATGAATATGGATAATGTGTGTGTAAGATGAAGGTGAGCACTATTTATCCATGTTATGAGGTAATGGAGGCTTATATAGCTAGAAGAAGCTAGGATTTCGATGGTTTAGAGAATATGAAAGTTCTACATTCGGTTTTTGGAAACTCTGATTTCTCTATCTTTTTTGGACGATTTCTCTATATTGTCTTGCAGGCTATGGAATGATAGAATATAGGTAAGAAAAATTAATTCATGGGAAATGTGAGGGAATGTGTTGGAGGAGCTTGGAGTTCAAGAAACGAGCTCCAAAAAGCTTGCAAAAATAGGGTATGGGGAAGGGCTACGGGGTTGCTTAGTTTGGGTTCGTTGGGGCTTTGTTTGTGGTTAGATAGGTTGGGTTATGGACGTTGCTTAAGGCTAGACATGTGTTCTAGTCTAGGTGAGTGATCTACATGATAATGGAGACGTTAATGGAGGTGCTTGGTGCGGGTTTGGGTGCTGCCAAAACAGGGGACGCGGGTGGTGTTGTGGGCTGCATTAGACGTGGTAAAGGGAAGGAATTAGGCTACTCATGGTGGGGTTCGAACATGGGATCATGGGGTAAGGTATTGGGATTTTACTTTCCTTGAGACTCGTGCCAAAACTCGGCCCAAATCATGCTCAAAATCGCTCCTCAACGCGCATAAAAACGGGTTTCAAACATGGCTTAAAATACTCGAAACTTCGAAATAAATAAAACGATAAATAAAAACCGTCAAGAAAACTCATCTTTTGATTTTTTAAACCAAAAATCAAAATCCCAAAAATACCTTGATTTTTTAAACAAAAAATCAAAAACCAAATTAAAACTTTAAAAAAAAAATTATAATGTTAAATCGTAAATAAAAGATCACAACTCGAATTAAATTCAAATGGAATGAAATAAATTACATTTATTTCAAAAATCAAAAAAATATTAAAGAAATAAAATAAAAAGTTTCATTTCATAAATTTTAAAACCAAAATGTAAAGAAACAAATAACTATTAATTTCAAAATATTCAAAATGTCATTTTAAATAATCTTTTAAATTAACAGAAACCGGCGACGTAAACTTGCTCGACATCCATATGACGTATCCGTGTCATGTTCACATCACTTGAGGATACATGTGTCCTATCATCATCGGGTGGCTGGCGGAATTTCTGTAAATTCCAATATCGAGAGACAAGGGTATCTACAGAGCCCCCACTTTGAATGAGGCTTGGACAGGGCGAACGTCAAAGAATATCCCAAGTGTATTGACCTGAGGATTCCATGGGTTAGTCATAGTCCATTAGACTTGCATACATAAGCTCACCGGCCATAAGAAGAGATCATACCTAAAACCCGGTTCTGGACGCCTCAGCATTTACAAAACTCTTTTCATTTCCAATCAAAGTTGGGTTGAGCTTTATCTGTAGGCGTCTACGTATTCGTTTGTGACGGAATCAAACCCGCATCATAGTTCGACAAACATGGCCTCGGCGTTCCGCAACTCTCCGCCCAAAACGGAGCTTTCTAAGTGGAGGTTGTCGTTATACATTGGAGATACATATTTTACACTGTCACTTAATGGAGTCACTGTTAAAATGTCTATGCCAAAACTTGAGCAACTTTACCTTTTCCAAATCGAATATCAATATCAACTGTATCACTGTCGGGGTACATTTCCATTTGTGCTCCGCTGTGGAGCGATTCATCTTTATCTTTTGTAATCCGCTATGGATCACCTTTCTTGGTAGAGGACTAACCTGTTCAAAATGGTCTCTAAAGCAACGACTTCAGAGCTCGCAGTTGCAATTGGTTCTAAAGTCTCCCACTGTAGAGCCCCTAGTGGGAGCATACATGCATACATAATAACAAATCAATAACATGTAAATTCCCGTGACATTTGAAAACTTTGACATTATGGACGGGCATTCGGCCCGAACATAAACATTTGAAAAAAAAAGGGATTAACCACCCGATCTTTGCGTATCCTTTAAAATGGGTTAAATAACCCACAAACACGGAGCTTCTTCGAAGTTCAACATTTCGAAAACAATTTTGAAAAAAGTTTTGAATTTTTGAACTTCGACATTTTCACATTTTTGGATTGGACGGGTAGACACGACTCGAGTTTCTGACCCGTAGACAAACCAAGGGTAGGGCATAGCCCGCTACCTACAAACAAAAAAGGATTAAAATCCGTAATGTGTACGGGTTTTAATTCAGGCGTCGACTCGCTGGGGGTAGAAATGTAAACTAACCACCCGTTCCGAAAAACATAGCCAACTGCGGAAACATTCGGATTCAAAAGCGGGAAGCAAAGCTGCCAAAAATCGCCCAACACGGCCGCCCTTGAGACGTGTAAAGCTTTTCTTTCACTGATCCATGAGCTTTCCTAACTCTGATATGGAAAACTTTCATAATTTCAATTGGACCACGTCCCATGTTTTTCTATATAAGGGAATTAATGTTAAGAGAAAATCATATCTCTCAATTCTCTTTCTTTCTTAAAGCTTATCCTCAGAATTCCCTCAAGTCATTAGTCCTCTATACGGAGCCATGAAGGCATGGGCCGAGCAATTCAAAAAGCTAGAATCGCAAGCCCTAATTGATGCTGGCATCCAACAAATTCTTCCACTTAAGCAAGTCGTGCCCGAAATTTCGTTTCCAGATGAGTACCTTAAAATGTGGGATCCTACCCACCATCTCTTCGCATTTCTGAAAGGAGAAATCTATCCACTTCCCGAAGAGTTTACCATCCTAGGAGGATGGAGAATCACACAAGAGCCCGCAGTTCCTGACTTTCAGCAGAATTGGGCTATAAAATACCGTGAATACTTGGACTTATCACGTGACGAGGCCCATAACATCGTTGGTGGAAAACGAGTAAACTTACTTATACTAGCGCATACATTTGGAAAAGCCTATGACCCGGCTATCCGAACCGTGTATCGCCGGCGTGCCTTCAGGCTCATTTTGCCTCATCTGTACTGTATCGAAGTTAGAATGGAGGTCCCGCCCTGTTGGGGTGATGCAAGAATTCTTCAAATCGTAGAACAAATGGAGGCCCATTCAAATCCCGCATGGATTATCTTGGCCGAGACTATCAGAGGATTAGATACTTGGAGACCTGACCCTATTGCTGCTTATACTTGCTCGACTCGTCTTCTGCAGGCATTCATTTCTTTTCTTTTTCGATTTTTCTTCTTTTTCTTTATTTCTTTTTTTCGTTTTTTTCATTTTTTTCATTTTTTTTCCTTTTTTTTCCACCGCCTTCTTTCTTTTCAGTGGACTCTCATTCATTTTACTGCACTAACCTATCTTTCGTTGCTAGATTTGGCTTTTCGAAGGACTCAGAATAATTAGACGACCAACAAATCTCGAGAAATATCATGTACGGGGGTTCACATCTCGTCCACTACAATGCACATTGGGCCTAAGCGCGGATCAATTACGTGAAGAGATGACTACAGGCGTCGAAGCTCGTTTTCGTTGGGCTATTCCTTGGCTCCAGCTATCTCCACTTACGGGCCTACCCAATATTGATAGGTTGCAGCATATCAATGTACTGGGCCTAGAGAGTTCTGCCTACATTTACCCAGGTCGTGTACTTCGACAATTTGGCCGTCAGCAGATAGTACCCACCATCGAGTCCACCCGAGGCCAAAACTTCTCTGTTTCTCGCGCCATATGTTAGTCTTGGCTACATGATTGGCGTCGTTAGACCAGTTGCCACATTCTCGAACCATTTCCTACAAATTAGATTTTCCGTTCTTACTTGAAGTGGACTACTGAGCCCTTAATCGCAGCTAGAGTGAAACTACCCAAAGGTTCTAAGACACGCATTCTTCGTAGGCTCGACCCCGATTTCATCTAAGCCTGAGTCTCCGAGCGATAAGGGTTCTAAGACTTAACCTATGTTTTCAAATGTTTGGAAATGGCTAGGTCCAAAGGTAGACACTGGTTTGACACTGGCAGACACGCTTGGTCCTCGACCGAGCGTGAAAGACAGACTCGGCCCATGGGAAGAATCACCCGTTCCTCCCAAGAAAAGGTCCAAAGTGACGATGGATGTGGCTTCATCTCTTCGAGATGCGATGTGCCAACGTGGTGACAAGAGCATAGGCAGACTTTTTTTTTTAACTCGTATTACTTGCCATTACTATTATCATTATGCATGCTTTCCTATCTTAGGATATGTGTAATGGGCTTCACCCAGAATTAGAATAAATGAATAAAGCTTTATTATTTGTTAAAATCCCCAGTTTCTGCATTCAACAATTTCATTTTTGTGTTACAATGGTCCGGTTGCATTCTTAACAAAGAGTTACCTACGTATCTGCTTTCATAGAATCAAACCGGGTTCGTAGTTCTCCCCTTTTTTAAAACGATTTTGCAGCGTCGGCAACGGCTCAAAAATTATTCTAAATACATATGCAGTTCAAACAATAGTTCCTAACATTTGAGAATAAGGCCTCAAGGATAGTATTTCTCCATTTGGTCCAAGTTCGTCAGATTTGTAAGGTAATTTCCGTCCAATATTTCAACCTAGCAGCACCTCCTTTCAATATCTTATTTACCAAATATGGGCTTGCCCAATTTGGCTTGAACTTACCCCTTGGGTCAATTGGTAACAAAGTTATGACTTACTTGAGAACTAAGTCTCCTTCGTTGATCCCTGTGGCAAACTGATTTTCTTTTCTCAGGAGGTGAACATATTGAATATCCTCAAAGTATTTCTCCAATTCTTCGATTTTGGTTTGATATAGGGCCAAACTTTGACTCTTAATTTTCCATGATCCACCCACTTGATTGATCACCAGGGACTAGTCTCCGTACACTAACAACTTCTTCAAACCTAAGTCAAGAGCACTATGTAAACCTAACAAACATGCTTCATATTCAGCGGCATTGTTCGTGACGTTGAAATCCAGCTTGATAGACACGGGCACGTGTTCAACTCTTTGTGCGATAAGAAGAATTCCTACTCCATATCCCATGTAGTTCGATGCTCCATCGAAATACAAATCCCATACATCATTCTCGACATAGACAATGTCTTCGTCGGGAAATGACCAAGTGTCAACAACTTCTATTTCTTTGATTTGATTGTCAGCGAGAAAATCGGCAAATGCCGTTCCTTTGATCACTTTCAAAAACACATAATTAAGATTGAAATCCGATAACATGAGAGTCCACCTCGACATTATTCCATTTAGAACTAGTTTTTCAAACAAGTACTTGATCAGATCCATTTTGGACTAGATACTCACACTGTAAATAAGCATGTAATGTCTTAATTTCTTCATTGCCCAGACTAGGGCTCAACACGTATTTTCAATAGGTGTATGCTTCACTTCATATTCTAGGAACTTTAGACTGATGTAGGAAATAACTATTTTTTCTTTGTCAAATGTTCGGGCAAATATATCCCCCATCACAGTATCTGTAACAGTTAGATATAGTGATAATGGTAACCCGGTAACAGGTGGCCTTAAAACTGGTGGAGAAGACAACACTTCCTTTATCTTATCGAACGCGGCTTGACACTGGTAATCCCACATAACATACTCTCCGACCTTGAGTTTCTTAAAGATCGGGTCATAGATCATTGTTAACTTCACAACGAAACGGCTTATGTATTAAACTCTACCCAAGAAACCTCGAATTTCTTTCTCGGTCTCGGGATGCGGCATTTCCATAATGTCTTTTATCATTGATGGGTTGACTTTGATGCCACGGTGGCTAATGGTGTGGCCCAAAAGCTTGTGAGAGGTGACCCCGAAGGCACATTTCTGCGGATTCAATCTCATATTATACTTTCGCCACCTTTCGAAGAATTTTCGTAGCGCCCCTAGATGGACACTACGTTCCTCTGACTTGACTATCATTTCATCGCCATAAACATAAACTTCCTTGTACATCATATAATGTAGCAACATCGTTGCTGTTCTTTGGTATGTTGCCCCGACATTTATTAAACCGAAAGACATTACTCTGTAGTAATAGGTTCCCCATTGCGATGTAAACGCTATCTTCTGCATATCTTCCTCAGCCATTTTTATCTGATTGTAACCGGCATATCCATCCATGAAGGACATTATTGCATGATTCGCGGTATTGTCAACCAAGATATAACTGTGAGGTAACGGAAAGTCGTCCTTCAGACTAGCTTTATTCAAATAGTGAAAGTCCACGCACACGTTAACCTTACCATCCTTCATCGGCGCTGATACTACATTGGCAACCTAATCTGGATACTCCGACACTTTGATGAAACTGACTAAGTACTGTTTATTAATCTCTTCCTTGACCATCAAGGACCATTCCGTACGCCTTCTGCGTAGCTTCTGTTTTACTGTCTTAAACCCTAGCTTGATCATGATTCTGTGCTCTGAGATTTCCCTCTCAATTCCTGGCATGTCTCTCTAAGACCATCCAAACACATCTTTAATTTCACCCAGAAGATCGACAAACCCCTACTTTTCTGCGGGATCTAAGGTAGTTCATATCTTAAGTTCCCGTGGTTCTTCTAAGGTTCCAACATTAATGGTTTCAGTATCTTTGATTACCAAGCTTTTGTGGTCATATTCCTCTAACCCTTTAACCAACTGCGGAGGTGGTTCCACCTTCTCCTCTTCTTTAACTTGTTCTTTTTCGGCCTCATTCTCAATGTTATTACTAAAATAATAATTTTCAAAAATTGAATTGCAATGTAAATAAAACAAGTCGTAAGCAAACTGGTTCATCTTATTATTGATTTGAACTGCGCAAAATGCGCCAATATTTGGGCCAACTGAGAAGAGGTTAGTGGCAGAACAATAGAAGTACCCGAGACAACCTCGAGATACCAGAACTAAGAGAGGGTACAACGAAGGAAAGACTGGGGAGGGGTTGACACGTGACTAATTAGAATCAATCCTAGGAATCTCATTAGACTTGGACTCAGACTCAGACTCGGAATCATCATCTGGAAAGAACATTTCTCCTTCTCCAGTTGTCAACTTGAAGAGCAACCCTCGGTTGTCGGTCCATTGGTCGATTTTCTTCCACCCTGAGGCAGTCCTCTGAGGATCTACATCGGTGATGAGGGTAGATGGATTGAATCGGTCATTTCTCGTCTTCAGGATTTCATCCTGAACGTGTGGGATATCTACCCCTCTAACCAGATATACATCGTCTTCATTATCATCCCAAATGCCATTAATCTCTATGGCACTCCAAAGGATATGGCGGGTACGGTCGGTAGCAAAGTCCCCGACTCGAATCTCATTACTTAAACTTGTAAGGTACTTCGAACAATCGATGAATTCCTCCCCCACAAAGAACCCATTAAGACGGCATACTTGCCGAATCAAGTAGGTCAAATCAACACTGTCTTCGACAAATATCCCATTTGCGTGATCACCAAATCGGTTCCTTAAATTGTTAGGCTTAACGGTGGGAATCGGGAGAGCTCCACTCTTGATCAAATCTTGAATTTTATGTTTGAGACGGTGACAATTTTCCGTATCATGACCCTTGCCTCAGTGGAAGGCACAGTAAGCTTCAAAATTATAGGACCTTTTCTATTGTTCCAACGGTAGTTATGGAGTAGGACCAATAGTACTCAGTTTCCTTCGGGCCGTAAGTCATTCTAGGGAATATGTATAAGAACACCCTATATCAGTGAATGCTCTTGGGCGAAAGCCCTGCGGTTTCCTAGGAGTTCCTTCCAAGAAACTAAATGCTTGGATATGATTGGTGGAAGTCGAAGTCCTTGCCTTAGATGATGAGGCACCTTGGTACCCTTTAGGATTTTCTGTCTCAATTTTCGGAAATCATCCTTAATTCTTATCCCGACTCGAATAAGTTCCATAAACGAGCCATAGTTTTGATACTTAATTTTATTTCGATAGGCGGGTTGAAGATTCTTCAAGAACTTATCAACCATTCAAGAACTTATCAACCATTTTAGTTTCATCTGGCTTCTTAGCCAGTTTCATGCTTTTAGCGCGCCACCTTGCGAGGAAAATAGTGAATCCCTTCTTTTCTTTATGCACCATAACTTCTAGCATTCTTAGGTTAGTTTCAATTTCAAAATTATCAGCATAGTTCTTACAGAACTCCTTTGTGATATCTTCGAATGTAGGGAAGTTCTAAGGTTCAAGATTATAGAACCACGCCTTCGGGTGTTCTTCTAGAGATTGGGCAAAATTTGAGTGAGCATATTGGCTGGTACCCCCTTCCGTGCCAAGTACTCCTTGTAGGACTTAACACGATGAACTGGGTCTTATGTTCCTTCGAACTTAGGAATGTCCAAGAGCAGAAAACTAGTAGGTAGCTTGTCCAGGACTGGAGCATAGGTCCTTCTATTCTCAAAGTGGATGCTCTCACCTTGAGAAAGCTTCATCTGGTCTTCAACTAGCTTAAGCCTCTTCTCGAATTCAATAGGTGGAGGAGACACTGGTTCTTCCACGACGAGTTTAGTTTCAATAATAGTCAAACAAGCCATCACTTGTTCAAAAGTATCATTCATCTTAGCCACTAGAGCTTCCATTGCTTTCTTTTAGGTTTGAGGTGGCCTTTCTACAAGAAAACCACGAACTAATCAATACATGAACCAAAACCACCTGCAAAGTTAAGGACTCGACTCAGACACTTAACCACTGACTCAAACTTGACTCAACGACAGACTTAGACCCAGGAAATAAGCTAAGTGGCTCATCTGTGAAGGGTCTCACGTGAAAAGGGTATCTTAGACCTAACAAGGACTATGACTTAACTCAAACCAACTCATAGACTTAAACCTGACACCTATCCGGTGTGTCAACCCATTAATGAACCAACATGGTCAATAGGTTCGTGAAAAATGCATAGTGCAACCTAGCTAGACGTTTTCGTGCTCTGACCCTGACCAACTAGTGGACATGCATAACTCAAACCCCAGAGTGAGCGTGGGTGACACAACTGGGCCGTGTTCTAGACAAGACATGGTTCACATGAACTTTAGATAAGGCTAGACATGATTAACATAGACAACCACAAGCCTAACTAGGCTAGACCTCACCTGACTGAATCAAACTCTATTCATGTTTGGTTTAGGTTCGGGAATGGTTCATTTTAATTTTAATATTTAAGAGGATTGATTTAAAAATGAGCTTTTAACTGGGCAACATGCCGGCTATAAAATGGTTATTTTGGTTAAAATTCAAATCCAAATTCGGCAACATTCCGACTTGAAAACATAGTTTTTCCAAAAGAGGTAATGTAACACCCGTTATTTAAATATTATAATTTGGAAATATAATTTTCATTAAAATATATAGTTTTAGTTTTATAATTATAATAATGATAATAATTTCTGACTCAAGTTATAGTCGACTTGAGACAAGTTTTCTAGCGAAAATCGACTCAATTTAGGTGTTTTGTGCCTAAATTGACTAATGTATGTCCCTCTTATCTCTATCTTTCCACAAATAATTGGAGATGAACCCTTTACTCTCACTTTTGCACAAAATTTCAGCAACACTCATCAATGGTGCCACCTCCATTGAAACAATTTTCCTTCCTTCACAAAAATCACATAACTCACTCATTTCTTAACCAAATCGACTCATTTTGGCGCCAAATTCTTCCTTATTCCGTCCACACCTTTCTATGTATGAAAAACTCCGTCTTGATAAAAGCTACGTTCCACCCGTCCCATTTTTGTACTCGAAAATGGTTACTAATGGTTGGTTCTCGATGTCTAGGTATAAACTTGGACAACCCGCAGGAAGATAGCTTTGTTGTTGAAGATTCTCTTGAAGAGTGAAGAACTAAGAAGGTAACAGTGATCGGTTACTCGACATTATGCTAGAATTATGTGTGTTTATGTGGTAGCTTACTCCTTTATTAATTAAAGTTTACATTTATACATGTTTTGAGCCATTGTTGAGTAAGACGATTTTTCTACAAGATTTACATGGTTAATTTGAGTAAAGTTTTTGTCTTTAGCTATCTTAGCCATGTTTGGGTATTTTATACAAGATTTACCATGAAAATCGAGGCTATTTTAGCCGAGTTTTTGGCTACTGTTTTGGGATTGTTTTCTAGTCGATTTGAACCAAATTTTTAGTTTCTGTCTCAAATGTATATCCATGTATGTATTGGTTCATTGGTATGGTAGAATTATCGTCCTTTTCATGTTTAAAAAGTTGTGTTAAGACGGTCTCACAATAGCTTGAAACCGTGTGTTGAGTCATGTTTATGGGCTGTTTTGAGTCGTCTTTTGTTGTTAAATTGGACCAAATTGTTGGCCTCCATCTCATGTGTATATACATGTATGAATTGACTTGCTTGTATGGGAAAAATATTGTCTTACTCATGCTTTAAAATCCGTCTTAAAGTCACCATACCATGGCCTGTTTTCGAGCTGCTTTCAGCATAATATATGGTTGTCCCGTCTCTGTTTTGGCACGAATTACAGGGCAAATTCGCGGGTTGGTTGGCACGGGTCCTTAGGCCGGGCGATAGGCTGCCATGACACGGATTTTGGGTGGTTGAAAGGGTTATTTTGGTGGTCATGTGGATGCCGAGTGATTTTTGTTTCTGATACTTCTACTAGTCTAGTATTGTACTCGAATGATGTGAGAATGTAGTCGACTTGCAGCATGGCTTTGTTGCGAATTTAGAACTTATGTTTGAATCTTGTTACATATATACCACCAAAAATAATACGATTCCATAAAAGACTACTAATTGACTCGGTCTGCAGCCCTTTGGATAGTTGCAAATGCAACCTAATGAGACATAGAAAATTTACTTAAGAAGAACCATTAAAGAGATCAAGGATAAAATAAGTGCGTTAATGATTGGAGACTTGTGGGCTCTAGCCGTGAAACGAGTTTCAATGTTCCTATTGTTATTCTTTATTATCTGTTTTGGTTGAAAACCATGCACACTTGTTAAGAAATTGCTTAAGCCATAGGCTGAGGTTGTGGCCTTCGCCACGGGTGAGGCCGTGGGTCTTAGTCGTGTATGGTTTTGTCCGTATTTAATTTTACTAAATTCTGTCTCATGTTTTATATATAACGTAATTCATTAATTTTTTCCAAGTGTAATTTTATTAAATTCCAGCTTGTGCTTTATATTACGTAATTCATTAATTATCGCTCATTTACCTTTTTCTCACATGAATCTTAAATATGGAATCTATATTTTATTTACATCTTAATTATATGAAATATCAAATCCTACTTATAATACGAGCTTTGTTTCATACTTTCTCACTTATTTATCGTATTTCAAATACATGTGGTCTACTCTACATGTTTATTTGGAATGTGTCATATAAATGTGAATTTGCCACTTTGCTACACTTTTTGCTTGCCTTACATTTACGCCATACTTGTGATGTTCTGTGTAACACCCCCATTTATTCAGGAGTATTTAGCTAGACATTCCCAAATAAATAAGACTTTTACCATCTCGGTTTCCGGAGGTGGTGAATAACACAGTAAAACAATACCAAAGTACTTTAATTTATAACTTAGCGATTACATGTTTACTACAAATTTAACTAACTAAAACTTAATATAAAATAATTACAACTTGCAGCGGAAATAGATAATGTGATATAATTGTTCTATGTGATCTAGACTTCAACTATGGTCCAAGTCGAGCTCTCATCCCGATGCTCTCGAGTCAGCTACTCTTTAGTACCTGTCAAATCTGCTCCCCATAAAACGGTTCACCACAGGTGTTCACGAATATACTGTCAACCACGAGGTTGAGTAGGATAATCACACAACATTAAAATACAAACTTAACAGATGTAACACGTGGAATAAATACCACCACCAATTCCAATCATAACCACACTAGTCGTCCCGGTCCGTGACAGAGGCTCCACCACACCGTCGTCCCGCCAACTCCTGGCCCGGGGATAAGCACAAATGTCGTCCCAGTCTGAGACTGAGGATAATCTCATAACTCATTGTCGTCCCAGTCTGAGATAGAGGATAATCTCATAACAATCTCATGGCCCGCAATATAAACACAAATGTCGTCTCAGTCCGCGACTGAGGATAACCGATAAAATAGTATGCCAATACGAATAATCCAATCCAATAATAAACAACCACAATAATCCAACAATAATAATTTACGCATCCAGTCAATCCCACAAAAGAAAACGAGTTGAGTAGTTATCCTACCTCGAAAGCAAGAACTCAAATTACGCAATCTAATTAGTATAAATCCAATATAAGCTTCTCAACAATACCATCACCTAATCATAAATAATTATAATTCAATTCAATTATTTATTTATTTAATTATTCAAACTAATTATTTATTATAATTATTAAAGGCTTACGATAATTAAAAACCCGCTTACAAAACAAACCCGAGTCACCCGAATAACCAATTAAAACCGTCACCAAAACACTCAACAACACTCAATACACGGTTTAGAAACCGTGACCAACACCCATGTATTTAACCCACGAACCACCCATAAAAACCCGTCCTAAACTCCCATTCCCGACAACCACCAAGCTTACTACCAGACCCCACTGTGACTACCCACTGCCCCCAACCCAGAAAAACCCCAAACACCAGCCCCAGCTACCACACACGGCCACACGATCTCGCCCTAACCATCCACTCACTAAATATAAAGACACAACAACACCCTACACCACCTCGCAACTCGCCTTACCATGGCCGCTACGCTGCCCCATACCACCCACGACCACCACCACTATCACCTATGACACACGATGGTCCTATAGGTGCCATCCACTTATCCTAATCGCAACCACAGAAGTCACAGCAGCAGCCTTAAAACTGTCACGACAATTCTGCCTGTTTTCCCCAGTTTCGCGTTTTCCCGGCCACCACAAGCAAAAACCACCACCTGACGCCACGCCAACACCACCAACATGGTCGACTAACTACCCTCGTCACAATCCCACCTTACCCAGGTCAAGTCTCGGCCATTAGAGGGTTCAATTACTCCTTTATACCACCCACGACCTAAACCGCAACCCCTATGACCAGCCACTTTCAGCCGCCTGTCACCGCCACCCTAGGCCTTCCCTGACACCACCACCACACCCATTCGAACCCTTGCAATCCCACGTACCACTTCCCAAAGTTTGGTCTGATTCCGTCAAGGTTTGTGTCAGTTTCTAAGCGTCTTAAGATCGTCTCACATTCAGCTTTATAAGAAAATAAAACGAGATTAGAACTTGTTACCTATTAATTACCGCTTGCTAATTCCGTCTCCAAAAGCTCATCCTCTTAATTTGTGATTTATTTCACAGATTTAATAGGGTATTTATAGTGTAGGATTATAGAGAATGCGATGACAATTAGGGAACTATATAAATTACCTTATTCTAATTAGTATAGGAATTGCCATTATTATATTCTTACAATTATATTATTATTATTATTATTATTATTATTATTATTATTATTATTATTATTATTATTATTATTATTATTATTATTATTATTATTATTATTGTTATTATTATTATTATTATTATTATTATTATTATTATTATTTATTATTATTATTATTATTATTATTATTATTATTATTATTATTATTATTATTATTATTATTATTATTATTAGTAATCTTACCATAAATAGGATTTACGCATACAATATTTACTAATTTATTATTGCCATAACTTTTTTTTTATTATTGATATAATTATTACTACCTTTATATATTATTATTCCCATACTAATTCCCGATACAAATCCCGATTATACTCATACCAACTTAATAAGTTTCGGTCCAATAAACAATAGCACACGGCTTATATTATATTAGCTAAACCCAATTGTCGACTTGTACACTTAATTTATTATTTAATTAACGTCTTACTTGTATTTATTATCAGAAATGTCTTTTAATCAATTATTAAATTACATAGATTATTCTTATAAATTATTATTAAAATACGGAGTCTCTTAAAATAAAATAAAACTTTTACAAAGCTTTAAATAAAATCTTCACTTGAATCTTACAAAATGTACAAAATTTTTCTTACAAAATGTCTCTTAAAATAAAATATACAAGACGAACTAAAACTTTTACAAAGCTTTAAATAAAATCTTCACTTGAATTAAAATCCTTTTGAACTGCAGCGGAAGTGACCTGAAAATAAACCAGAAGACAAAAAAGAACTACCCCCATGACAAGTAGCCCCGAAGGGATAAAACACGTCAGCCGGAAAGCTGAGTAACATATAATACCTCAATAAAAGCAGCTTAGTTTTTGGTCATGGCGTGGAAACACTTCTTTGGAATGATGCTTCTGAGAGGCTACTTCTTTGGAGTAGTCTCAATCAAATTTGCACAGTAAAGCCTTGGATTGTCTTGGGTGATTTCAATGTTATTAGAAGTCCTGAGGAGAAATTGAGTTCTAATCCTCCTATTTTGCAAGATATGTTGGCTTTCAACTCCTGTTTGGCATCCTGCTCTCTTGATGATATTTCTAGTTCAGTGCGATCGACTGGACTAACAAACAGGATCAGCAGACAAGAGTCTGGTCTAAATTGGACAGGGTCCTTATTAATTCTAGCTGGGCAACTTCTTTTTCTTCTTCAAGTGCTCATTTTCATGAATCGGGCTCTCTCGATCACTCCCGGTGGTGGTTCTTGTGTTTTTGAAAGGAAAGCTCCTAAGAGATTTAGTTTTCTTAATAGTTGGATTGAACACCCTGACTATGAGGCCACTGTCAAGAGTGCTTGGTAGACTTCTAAAGCAGGTAGCCCCATATTTTGTTTTTTTGAGAAGCTTAAGAATGTTAAAGCTGCTCTTAAGAAATTGCACCAGTCTCATTTCGGTGGTATCTCATAAAAAGTTAAAACTGCTAGACAAAAGCTCAAGGAAGTTCAGGCAAACTTGCTTACTGATCCTTTCTCTTCTTCTCTCATTCTTGAGGAGAAACTTGCTGTCAAAGAATTTACTCGTCTCAAATCAATTGAGCTCTCTATCCTTCAACAAAGAGCAAAGATTGCTCACTTACAACAGACTGATACTAATTCCAAGTATTTCTTTGCAAAAATTGCTGAAAGAAGACATCAACAAATTATTGGGTCCATCAAGGACAAAAATGGGGTTATCTATTCTGGTCAGGAAGGAGTCACTCATGCTTTTCAAGACTATTACTCTGATCTCCTTGGTTCTAACCAACCACTCTCTGTTCTAGATGCAGAATTGTTAAGACAAGATGGATGTGTTATGCCCACTGACCACATCAATCTTCTCAGGGACATTACTGTGGGGTAATATCCGTATAAAACCCTTAAATTATAGGACTATAACGCAAATTTAATACGTGATTTATTGTCATAAACGAAAAACAATGAAAAACGATAAAGCACAAGAATTAACCTTCGGTCCTAGTGCAATTCGGCAATGAGAGATCAAAGTAGATCTCCTCCTAATTGTTGCACCCAAGATCGTCTGAGAATATGCCCTTGTGCTAGAAATGTGTTCTCTAATTGCCTTGCAATATTGAGAGAACTTGATGTGAGTTTTCTTTAGATGTGAGATCTGAATTTTGAGAGGAAAAATGTCTCTCAAAACCCTAATTCTTTTTGCAAATGACAATTAGGTTAACAAAGAGGAGAGGCTCTCCTTTTTGTTCTTCTAATTCGGCCAAACCGAAACCACATGGGGAAGTGGGCTTCCACTTCCTCTTAATTTTAACTTGTGGTCCGGTTCGTAAATTGCTAAAATGTATATGACGCGGTTTTGTTATAAATCGTCATCGGTTATCGGTTATTAAAGCATCAACTAATAACACGGATTAGTTGAATTATTAATACATGTCCGACAAAGACAATATCGTATAATTCATTTATCCAATATACATTAATCAAATATAAATCGCTTATATTTAATTTACGAATTAACCGCTTAATTCGTCTTAGCCATTTTTATATAATCCGTATTAAATAATTATCTCAACATCGCGTTTGACTAATTACTAGTCAATAACTCCGACTAACTGGTTAGTCAAATTTGGCATCAACATGACTGTATTTTCCTACCGTCACATCTCTCAAACGTATCCTATAGGTGTGACTTTTAGGGACCAGTTGATCACCGCCATCTGTATGACAATAACGTCAAACTTATCTAGCAAGCCAACCGTTATTGATAAACGTGGACCAACTGATAATAATACAAAAGTATACCCTTTGATCCTTTTAGAGATTTAAATGTTATTGCACTACTTGTAGAGGACACCAGCCCCAACAATTACTCAGCTGGAAATTAAGGAAGCAGTATTCAGTATTGATTCAAACAGCAGCCCAGGTGTCGATGGGTTTTCTTCAGGCTTTTTTAAGTCTGCCTGGTCTATTATTGCAAAGGATTTTTGTGCTGCAGTCCTTAGTTTTTTCAGAACTGGCCATATGGCCAAGCATGCAAATGCTACTCTTCTTTCTCTAATTCCAAAGAAGCAAGTCCCTGAATCAGTTTTGGACTACATGCCAATTTCTTGTTGCACAGTTTTCTACAAAACTGTTAGTAAAATCTTGGCAAATAGAATCTAACATGTCTTACCCTTTATTGTTGGCAATGAGCAGGCTGCTTTTGTGAAAGGGAGAAGTATTTTTGAAAACATCATGCTTTCTCAGGCTCTTGTTCAAGGCTACAATAGGAGGAATATTTCTCCCAGATGCTTAATAGAGGTGGATATTGGAAAAGCTTTTGACACTCTCCAATGGGATTTTATCTCTCAAATGCTGCAGGTTTTAGGTTTCCCTCCTTTATTTTCTAAGTGGAGTATGGGTTGCATATCTAATACCTGGTAGTCTTTTAAGATAAATGGCAATATCTCAGGGTTTTTCCCTGGTAAAAGTGGTATAAGGCAGGGAGATCCTCTTTCTCCTTACCTTTTTGTCCTGAGCATGGAAATTCTCTCAAGGTCTCTCAGAAGGATTTGCACTAAACCTCAGGTCTCCTACCATACAAAATGTAGCAGAATCAATCTCACTCATTTGATCTTTGCAGATGATTTGATGATTTTTGTAAGGGGAGATGTGCCTTCTGTTAATGCTGCTAAAACAGCTCTATCTGAGTTTGCTCTTTTCTCAGGTTTGCATGCTAATATTGATAAAACTAATATCTACTTTGGTGGAGTTGCTCCTTCTATAATGAATGAGATTATGGAAGCTACTGGTTTTTCCCTAGGAAAATTTCCATTCAGATATCTTGGGCTTCCTCTAGCTACCTCAAAGCTTAAACTGTCTATGTATGACTCTTTAATTACTAAAATTCAGAAATGCATTCACCACTGGTCTTCTCATGCTCTTTCCTATGCTGGTAGGGTTCAACTCCTGAATTCTGTGCTTTTTGGGTTGGACAATTACTGGTGTTCCAGTCTCCTTCTTCCAAAGGAGGTCATTCATCATATTAATAAAATCAGTAAGGATTTCTTTTGGAATATTCCTGCCGGTACTAGAAGACTAGTGTTCAAAAGTTGGTCTGCTATTTGTACTCCTTGGACCTATGGTGGCTTCAATATTAAGGATCTTCTCTCCTGGAATCAAGCCTTGTTACTGAAATGGGTTTGGAAGCTTTCCCTTCCTGATACTGGCTTGTGGGCTCTCTGGATCAAGACCATTGTCCTGAAACAGGATTCTATTTGGACAGTCATCAGTAAAGCTCAATTCCCTTCTTGTTTCAGAGATGTTCTCAAAATTAGGGACCTCTTCCCTTGCAAATAGATGTTGTCTGTGTGAGTGCCAGGAGGAGGACCATGCTCATCTCTTCTTCTCTTGTCCTTTTTCTAATCATCTTTGGTCTTCTGTCCTTCAGTGGATGCACATTATCAGACCTGCTTTATCCTTGCATCAAGAACTTTCTCTTCAGGTTTCTATGCCAACTTGGAGGAAGCATTGGTATCTTATCTCCATTGCTGCTGTGGTACATTCTATATGGACTGAACGGAATCGTAGGATTTTTGCTCAGGAGAGGCTCTCTCACTCTGCTCTGCTCAGCAAGCTTAAGTTCCAGATAGCTGTTCGTATGCATATGCGCCATACTGAGCTTTTTATAGCTAGTGTTCAGGCTGATTAAAGGATTTTTTCCTTTAGTTTTGTAATTCTTTAGTGGATAGTTTTGCAAATTATAATTTCTTTTCTTCTTAAGAAATGAAATGATAACTTTTTTGCAAAAAAAAAAAATGTAATTTAAACAAACAAATCCCATGTTCTTGCATATATACATCTCATAAATCATGTTAACATACTAATTATAACTAAACAATTTCATTATTTAATCCAATTAATCATAAATTAACGATAACAATATCAAAGTTGAAAATTTTAACTATAAACATACTAATTAAACATAAAAAGCATGTTATAATTCAGATTTAAAACATTGACATCAAATTTAACATAGATCTAAACATACGAGAATAAATCGAGCATACTTAACGATAAACATGAAAACAATTCACATGGCAATACAAATCGTCTAATTCGTAATAGAAATTACTCTACACAAGCAACAAGCAATAAGCCATCCTTCAACATTTAACAATAGTAATAATCCCGTTCTCCCTCATAATTACCAACAATAATAATATTATCGCATAAATAGCATAATTAATACGATAAAACGATAAAAGCGATAATTTATGAAATAAATTGCATTAAGAGAAGAAAGGAGTGATTTTTGGCACCCTCAACTTACATATATCTCATATGCAAGTTTCTTGGTATGTCTACGACGGTTTTCAAATCAATAAAATGAAATCGAATTCAAATAACAAACACAGTTCACGTGTTCAACCCAACTTTGTACAGCGAAGTTCAAACTATCACCACGACTTCCATACTCAACGATATTTCAAACCGAAAGATATATTGGAAACCTCAAACTCCAAAGCTTTTATCTTTAGCAAAAACCCAGACTTAAAATGCTTTTAAAATGATTAAAAATAAGCACAACAATGCAGGTCAGAAACTTCTGAAAAGCACACAAGGTAAAGCATTGAGCAATTTAAAGCTCAAAAATTTACGAAGTGCGTTTCTTTAAGGCATGCGTCAAACGAGGGCACTACGTATATTGTGTATGTCAAATTTGGTGAATTATGGTGGTGATTTGTTTGGCTTTTGTGGATGTTTTTCAAGGAGGCAGCTGGTGCTCTGTTTTCTGGGTTTCAGGTTGTGTCGATAGGTTGAAGATGAACATGGTTGTGTTATGGGTGTGTAAGATGGAGGTGAGAAATATGTATCCATGGTAGGAGGTAATGGAGACTTATATAGCTAGAGGAAGCTAGGTTTTCGATGGTTTAGAGAATATGAAAGTTCCACATTCGGTTTTTTGAAACTCTTATTTCTCTATCTTTTTTGGACGACTTCTCTGTATTTTCAGGCTTGCTGACACGTCTGTCGCGTACCTGTCAAAAATAAAACCTAACGGTCTCAACTAAAAATGTAGTAGAGGCAGTCGAGTATCGAATCCTCAGGGAGGTAATGCAACTACAGCTATCAATTTCTAATCCTATGGTAACAATTGGGTTTGATTGAATTTTTGATTCTAAACTACGGAGTTGAAAGGAAGAGAAATAAACAAAGAGCAGTAAAGCAGGAAGTGAATTAAAACTATCAATAAGAGGGGGACATGTCGGGAATTCGGTTCACTACGGTAGTTCAACAACTTAGCAGTAAATGACTCAAACGAACTAAAGTGAGACGGATATTAGAAGGTCCTTTCGGTCCACTTCCCACCCTAAAATACCACTAACTTAACTTTCGTCCTCATTAGGGTAGTCTACTGTTTATAGCAGGCCTATTTAGTCCAATCTTTCGATCCAGGATTAATTGTAGCAGATTAATGGGTGACATAGAAGCGTGCACTCAACTAGGTCGAGAATTACGGTTATATTGCTATAGTGATGTGGTCTCTTAGGCAATTCGTCGAATTCATTCACTACGTCGTCATTATTCTACCGCAGATCCCCTAATCCCAACATGAAGGGAGATTAGCTACTCATGTTGATTGTTAAACTAATGAGAATATAAATTTCAATGAGAAGACATAACGAAATAATAAATAAATGCAATAGTGGAAATTAGGGCAAGGAAGAATGATAACATAAACAAGAATTAAAACACCAAGAAGGTTAATTAATATTAAGAGAAGAGAGGAGATTACAATCTAAGCGATTCCGGCGTAAAGAACAACCGATTCCGAGTGAAATAATCCCAAAATGCAAGCAACAAAGAGAAGGAGAAGAGTAACGTAGGAAAAGTAGCGATAGTTCTAATGTGAATGATAGTAAAAAGATAGTAAAAGGAATGACTAATAACCTAGTAAAAACATAGGTTAAATAGCCAAAACCCCTAAGTGTTTATGCGGAAATAAAACATGGACCGATTAAGCCCACAATGTCGAAAACCTCTCGATCGAGTAGGCAAAACCACTCGATCGACCAATGTCTCAAGAGAAGTCCTCGATCGACCAAACAGGTCACTCGATCGAGGACTTGGTCAGTGCGGCTTACTCGATCGAGGAAAGAACCTCTCGATCGAGCTTGGGAGCCTTGGAACCATTCGATCGACCACCAAACAGCTCGATAGACCACTTGGGTCTTCAATTCAGCTCACGTCTTCACCCAAATACCTCGTAATGCGTGCAACGACACTTCCAAATGCAAGACATCTCACTCGGGGACAATCCCGTCTCCTCTAAATGCATGCAAAAAGGACGAAAAGGAGTATGGTTCCGCTACTTCCGCGATCATTCCTACAAAAAGGACAAAATACACCAAAGTAGCCAATTCGGGGCAAAATACTATAAAAACAGTATAGAAATGCATAGAAATACGTCTTTGAAATAGGCCAAAAAGACTATACATTAGGCACGTATCAAATCTCCCAAACCAAACCTTTACTCGCCCTCGAGTAAACTCAAAACTAAACTAATGGAACGGAAATGATAACTCGTAGCTAGCTTAACTTGTCTACTTGAGCCAAATTAATGCAACAAAAATCAACAGATTAAGCCAAATCGTCAATACGCAAACGAATTATAAGTCGTTCATAAATAAAGTCGACCTATCGACCTTGCAAGACCAACAAAATCGGACTCTCACGGGGTCACTCTTCTCTCATGAAGCAAAGGGCAAATGTTATATGTAAAAGAGAGAAGAAAAGACAGTCACTCACCTAACTGCGACCTACATAGCATGCATGCGACAAAAATGAAAGACAATTCAAGTACTAATGCACATACTCCAACCAATAATGTCCGTCACAGCCGAGGATTTGCAAATAATATGGGAATAGTGAGGTTCAGGTGAGAAAAGGCAAAACAAGTTATGGAAATGTGGAGGTAGAAGCGTCAAGCTAGTTCCTAACAGGACCATAATAAACCATCCGGATCTCAAACTGACTGAAAGACTAAACACGGGTGCCCTTCACTTGGCACAAAACTCACTAGACTCATAGCACAATCTCCTCAAAAAATTATAGAATAAGAGTGGAGGAGTCAGACGGTCACAAAGTTCCCTTTTTTAAACACATAAATCAAACAACTAATGAAATAACCAACCCTCTTGTCGATTGTACATCTTCGAACATCTTCTCAACTCTGACAAGAGGGGACAACTTTTTACACAATCTCTATTTCTTTCTTTTGCTTATCAGCTCTTTTTCTGTTTTTCATTTTTTTTTTTTTTTCTTTACTTTCACGTTTTCCTTCTTTTTTTTTCTTTTTTTTTTCTCCTTCCTTGATACAGAAACCAACTCCAACAAGAATGACAGACCAAACTGCAATGGAAACATACCACAAGAGGACAAACTAACTAGCTTGACTAGGCAGGCTTAGTTTGGAATGTAGCTAATGGGTCAAAAAGGCAAGTTTGGCTAAAGTGGAGCTAAATGGGTGAAAGATGTAAGAAAGGGGAAATTGCAAGATCCTCCCTGCATGTGACACCAACCACAAACCCGAATATGTGCATTTGACGAGAAATTGAATGTCATAAATGTGCAAATGAGACAAACATGCTATGCAAGGAGTACTACTCTCAAAATTCCTAATGAACTGGTCATGAATGTTACCAGTTATAGCTCTAAAACTCAGAATTTTTAAGTAGTTTGCCAGTTTATTAGGTCAAGTCTAAACAGTCAGCTATTATTTGAACAGAAATTCGTAGACTATGCGTATGACAAGGCTAAAAACTATCAATACAAGTGCAAGGCTCAAGTAAATTGACAAGTTATAGTGCATTGTCATCATGGGAATCTACCGTTCCGACTCAACCTAGATGCAAAAATAAACGTGAATTTTTTTTTGAATTTTTGAAATTTCTAATTTTTGTTTGATTTTTTTTTTTTTGAAAATAAACAACAAATGCAAACTGAAACAGTAAACGTGAATGCAAAACAAATGCAGATGCAGACTCAAAAGGATGCAATACCCTCCCCAAACCAAAACGGACAACGCCCTCGTTGTCCTCCAAAGATACACCAAAGAAAAATGGGGGACGGGAGTATACAACCAATAAAAGAAAAATAAAGGAGACGAAATAAAAAGAGTAAGAGAACATACAAAACACGAACTTCCCCAAACCAAGCCGGCGGGAAGTGAGTAGACAAGATAGCTACTCGTCGTCGGCACCGCCGTCTCCTAGGTACTCCGACTCAACAAAACGGTCTCCCACCAGCAACAAACAAGGGGAGACTCGGTCGTCATCTCCCAGTGATCCTCCGGACCGGACGAACGGAGGATCCCTCTCCTCCTCTCTGGTAGCTCGCTGTGCCGCCTGCTCTGCCCGTAACCGCACCGCTCGTGCTACCGCTGTCTCCTCCGGTACCTCCTCTGAGTCAGAAGGAAGTGGAAGTTACCCGTCCGCTGGGTATCGGTAGAAGGAAGGATGCGGCCACCCCTCTAGAATCGGTCGCCGGGCTCGGATATGGAACTCGTAGAGCGGGAATACAGCCAAAGCCATATCCCGTCTCATCTCGAATGTACCGCACATATCCGAAAGCACGGCATCACGACGCCTTGGTCCTTGACCTCGGGCGCCTCTAAAACAGGAGGGCAGACAAAGTTGGCCGGAAAGGCCGGGTCAGAGGGAGGTGGAGTGAGTGTAGGGCCGAGGCGCGGGGGTAGGTCCGGACTGGGCTCGAGTCCGAGCCCGAGAGCTAGAAGATGCTCGGCCTCCCGCTTCCTCTTCCTAGAAGAAGAAGGAGAGGTGAAGGTAAGGTGGTAGGTAGGTGGAGGTGGCCGCGCTCCCTCGGCGACGATGAGGGAGCGCGAAGTGGCGGAAGGGTAGAGCACGGCAAGGTAACAGGACGTGGAACCACGGATCTTCCACGTCCTTGCACTCCCCTTCGCCTTTGGGAACCAGGCGAAGTCGGTCATGGCTCCTGTGTCAAGGTAAGCCATCTCATCGGATGCGTGAGCCGGGGTCGTGGGGTAAAGGTGGCGGGCAATCCGAGTAACTAGCCCGCCATGAGACAATAGCGGTCTTGACCCGAGTCCCAATTCCGTTCCAATGCCGAGCTACCGGATAAGCAATGTTTAGAACAAACGAGTGGGTACCGTAGTCAATGTTGAGGTACCCGCGAGAATCGCTAGCTCGGTGTTGGTCACGTTATTGGACTCAGGGCGCCCAAAAATGGTCTCTCCTAACAGACGCAAGTAGTAACGGGCGCAGGTAAGTGAACATGAGCTCCCTTCCGTGAGGGGAAGGGAGTGTGAGTAAGCGCAGACCCAAAGTGGTGAAGGAGGTCTCGAGGTGGGGCGGTGGGACCGTCACTAACTAGGCCTAAAACTTGCCCAAACTTGGGCAAAGTCCAGCGGTGTGACTCGTTGCGGAGTCGAAAGTGAATGCAAGAGCTGGAGTGGTCGGCATCATAAGACTCGGTGTCAAAGGAATAGGAGCTAAAGAACTCGTACGTAAGGGTACGAATGGTAGCCTCTGCATGGTAATCGGACCCGACATACCCGTCCCGTTCAACAAACTACGGAGACCTCCTCATAAATGCCTAAGGTCTCTAGGTCGGTCCCGCGCAAGGAAAAAGGTGGGGGAGAGAGGGCAACGAAGTAAAGCAACTAACCGTTTCCGGTGAGCCTCGAAGTGAAACGTCGTGGGCGCTTCGGTAAAGGTGCGAGAGCGCCCTCTCCCGTAACAACAGCCTCGAAGGGGCTGGAAGTGATGGCTAGCGGCTAGCCTTTGGTGTGGTCTCGGTGGCGGCATACCAGTTGCTGGAACGGGGCTGAATCCATGATCCGGCGAGAGAAAGGCCTGGTAGGAGTAACGGCTGGTGAAGCTCGAATCGAGCTCCTCCATTTGGGGTGCGGCGTACACTTTGTCCCCTGGTGAGACAAGTAGAACTGGTCTTTGCAGTGGTGACCAAGGCGGAGCTAGTGGCAACAGCGGGGACCACCGACTCGCTCACGGACGAGCCGGAGGACGTACTAGTAGAAGGTAAAGAACTCGCGTCCATCCTGCAAATTATCAAAGGGCACGAATAAGAGAAGATGCTGCTAACCGTGGTTAAAACAACCGCTAACCAACATGTGACAGCAAGAAGAATGGCCCTATTGGTCGAGAAAACCGACTTCCAGCATACAAAATCCAACAATCCTCAATAAGTTCGAAAGGTAGCATGTGAGTGATGGTAAAATGACAAAGTAGTGACTGCTAAAGGAGACAACACAGCATGCAAACCACATAGGGGAGCACGTAAGACTCCTAGCAGTCGAGCATAACCACTCACTGCACGAGATTCCCAATAATTCACATCAAGTAATGGCGATAGGGGGCGGTAACGGTAGTTAACAACAGTGATAAGTAAGCGAGAAGTGAAGTTAAGCGAGCAAGGAAACAGAAAAACCGTCAGACAGTCGATAAATTTCGACTCACAGAAACCCTAATCGCGGAATCTAGCGCAAAATTCGAATTTAACATGCAAAAACAGTGAGGAATTGCGAAAATATCATCAACAAGCTAATCAAGGGCAAATAAACACAATTTAATCGAAACAAATCGACTAGACATGGAATTTTCGAACCCTAATTCAATCACCTCAAAGAAATTCGAATTAATTGAAGAGAAAATGCAAGGAGTGTGAAAGAAAACACTTACTTGATGATGATTAACCTACAATATGCAATTAAACTTCAAAAAACAATCAACCAAGGCGGATTTTCGATTGAAAAACCGCAAACCCTAATCCCCTTTAAAAACCGAGAAAACGAGCATAAAAGAGGGGGAAAATAAGGGGTTATTGAAGATTAATTAGCTATGAAGGGATTGTAGGTGGCGGATTTGATAATATTGGGCAAAAAATGGGGATTTGGGGGAAAATCAAAATCGCAATTAGGGGGGGTGTTAGAAGAAATTAGGGGCAAAATTAGAAATGAAACGGAAATAAGGAGTTAAGTATAGAAAACTCCCGTCCACTGTTCATTTCACTCGATCGAGTGAATTTAATCACTCGATCGAGGGCTTTTGCTGTTCCCCTTGTTCGATCGAGTAAGAACCCTCTCGATCGACCATTTCCTCTATGGCCTTCCTCGATCGAGTAGCCAACAAGCTCGATCGAACCAACTTCCACTCGATCGAGTACAAAAAGTACTCGATCGAGGACTTCCTCGTGTAGACTTCTTTGAATTTCCGTCTTTTCTTCCTTGAATTGCGTGCATCTTCCCCAAACCTGCGTAAAACATATCCAAACACATCCCAAAATACCAAAAACGCAGAAAGCACAGTCTATGGTCTCAGTCTAAGCTAAAGAAATGTCTAAACTAATTGTCCTAATTAAAAACGTAATAAAGAAATTCAAAAGAAATTCAACCAAATATCTATTACAATTTGTTACACGGGGCATTTCCCCGTTTAATTCCCGTTGGCTTTCAGTAGCCCCTTCGTGGGCTTCTGACTGGAGGACGTCACTTCGCCGATCGACCGGCCGTCCTCTTTGATTTCCATGAGCTTGAGTTACTGTTTGTGACAGTAGGAGGAATGTAGTTCCCATCTATGTAGGTTCGAACTGTCTTCGTTCTCGCCCATCTGTCATCTTCTTTGGCATCCTTGGCTCCAGTTTGATTGATAATGGTCGCACCCTGTCCCTTGACGACTCCTTTCTTGCCTTCATCTGTACCTGCAGTAAGGGGAACAGACAAATTCTCCTCCTTTTTGCTCTCAGTATGAGGCGGAGGGTTAACAATAATAGCAATATTCTCTAGATTTTCATCTGGAGTGTCAACAATAGGGTCAACAGAAGAGAGGGCATTGCAAGGCTGAGCTTGCATGGGAGCCCTCCGGAACTTGGACCGATGGAAAGTCGGCTCCTCGTCCCCCTACCCGAAAGGTCAAAGTCTTCCCCGACGTCTATTCTGCGGGCGGTGGACAGAAATGGTCTCCCTAAAATGATAGGGGTGTGCACATCTTCGGGGATATCTAAGACGACAAAATCAACGGGAATAAAGAACTTCCCGACCTGAACAGGTACGTCTTCTGCTACACCTAGTGGCCGTGATAAACTACGCTCGGCCATTTGGACAGTCATGTTGGTGCAACTCAGCTTTGTCACACCAAGTCTCTTAGCTAGGGATAAAGGTAGAACACTTACGCTAGCGCCTAAATCGCATAGCGCATTATCAATCAATCGCATACCGATGTGACAAGGAATCGAAAAACTACCCGGTCCGATTGCTTAGGAGGTAGCTTATTTTGAGATAGGGTGACCCACCTCGGTCAAAGCTACGGTCTCATTATCATTTATAGTCCTCTTACGTGCTAAAATTTCTTTCATAAATTTTAAATAAGAGGGTACCTTAGTCAGCAATTCAGTGAACGGCACGGAAACTTCCAAACTCTTCAAAAGCTCAACAAATTTGCTAAACTGTTGATTAATCTTGGTATTCTGCAGCCGCCTCGGGAAGGGAACAGTAATTGGAATCTCGAGTCCCTTGTTTCTCGCTTCCAAAGTGTCTTAGGAGCAAGTTCGGTATCCTTCTGACGCTTCTTACCTCTTGAACGAGGCCTTTCGGTAATTCCTCGCTTAAACGAGCACTAGCAGGCTCTCGAATAAGCTTCCCGTCATCAATATCACTCGATCGAGCAATGTGGTCAATCGATCGAGCACCTTCTTCATAACTTGATCGATCGAGCAACATTCCCACTCGATCGACCATCTTCGACTTCGATTCACTCGATCGAGCAGAAAGACTACTCGATCGAGGGCCTTCTCCTCACCAATTCCACTCGATCGAGCACCGTCTTGATCGATCGAGTAACTCTTGTGTCGTGAGTCCTTTTCTCTTAACAGAACACTGTTCATCATCGCGATGTGACTTCCTCGGGTCCGATTTTGTATACGGTCCTTCATAAGAGAGACCGCTTCTCAACTCTATCGGATGCACCGTCTCATTTGGGTTCTTGTCATTTTGAGTTGGCAAATGACCGGGCTTCTTTGAGGATTGATTTTCGGCCAGTTGGGCAACTTGAGTCTCAAGTGCCTTGAATGCCGTGTCCTTTTGTTGTAATTGCTTTGCAATGGACTGCATCATGGACTTTAACTCACCTATCTCACTCACCCCACTAGATGACGAAGCACCTTGGTTAGGAGGATTGAAAGACGGAGGCTTCTGATAGCCTTGTTGCTTCTGGTGTGGAGGAATATAGGGCTGCTGCTGATTTGGAGGGGCAGTGGGGTTGAGTACGTTCTGGTTACTCCACCTCAAATTGGGGTGGATATTCGGCTCGTAATGAGTGTTGTTTTGCCTGTAATGTTGAAAGGCAGCACATTGCTCATAAGGACTAGGACAATAATCAGAGACATGTCCCTCTACCCCACACCTCGTACAGACGAAGGGACCGTCTGTCATAGCATTAACATGGTACATTCCTCCCTTGAGAGCTCCCCCTAGTTCGTACTTGTCAAACCTCGCGGTAAGGGCTTCTAATGCGACCCTTTGAAGAGGATTCAACGGCTCTCCTTTGGTTTCCTCTTGAATTCCCATATTCAGCCCTGTGAGTGGCTAAATCATCTATAATCTTCCATCCCTTGGTCGCTCCCAAGTTGTCGGCAAATCGACCGTTGGTCGAGATCTAATATAGCCCTACGATCATCATATAAACCATTATAAAAATGGTTGCATAAACTCCATTTTTCGAAACCGTGATGTGGTATGGTACGCACTAGTTTCTTAAAACGAAGCCATGCCTCGTGGAAGTTTCTCGGGCCCTTGTTTGAAACTTGTTATCCGAGCTCTAATGGCGATGGTTCTCGAAGCAGAGAAATACTTTTTATAGAACGCTAATGCTAGCGTATTCCAATCTGTTATGCCGTGAGCAGCTCGGTCTAAATCCTTGTACCACTCCCTTGCAGCATCGCAGAGTGAGAAGATGAACATAGTTTCTTTGATCTGATCAGCTGTCACGCCAGTGGGAGGAGGTATGGAGCAGCGAGTAATCAATGAAGGTCTCCATATCTTTGAGCTGCGTCTTGATTGCGGCTCCTCCGAACCGATTTTTCTCGACCCTATTGATGTATGCAGGTTTAGGCTCGAACTTCCTAGCATCTCCCGGCAGTTCGAACCCTTTATAGAGATTGTCAGCCGTGGGCTCGGAGTGACTAGCGATGGTTGCTTCCTCACCATTTCGGGAAAATCGGGGAAAGTTATAGATTCGAGCGATGAATTGGAAACTGGAGAAGACGGTGGATTGTCTTCGAAAAGCTCGTTCTCGTAAAAGTTACCACGAGAACTAGGCTCTTCCTCACTGTTTCTCTTGAAATAGTCTCCTTTTTACGTGCGAGAGATCTCTCAATCTCGGGATCAAAAGGTAGTAGTGGCCCACCTTGCGACTGCGCATAAGAAGAAACTAAAGACAAGATATGAGAATAGTTTAAGGAACGATGTTCCTTAAACTAAAAGAAGAATTAAAAAAAAAAAATGACTAATAAATTGAGCAATTGCCTCCCAAAGAACGGCGCCAAAATTTGACACGTCCGTCGCGCACATCAAAAATAAAACCTAACGGTCTCAACTAAAAATGTAGTAGAGGCAGTCGAGTATCGAATCCTCAGGGAGGTAATGCAACTACAGCTATCAATTTCTAATCCTATGGTAACAATTGGGTTTGATTGAATTTTTGATTCTAAACTACGGAGTTGAAAGGAAGAGAAATAAACAAAGAGCAGTAAAGCAGGAAGTGAATTAAAACTATCAATAAGAGGGGGACATGTCGGGAATTCGGTTCACTACGGTAGTTCAACAACTTAGCAGTAAATGACTCAAACGAACTAAAGTGAGACGGATATTAGAAGGTCCTTTCGGTCCACTTCCCACCCTAAAATACCACTAACTTAACTTTCGTCCTCATTAGGGTAGTCTACTGTTTATAGCAGGCCTATTTAGTCCAATCTTTCGATCCAGGATTAATTGTAGCCAGATTAATGGGTGACATAGAAGCGTGCACTCAACTAGGTCGAGAATTACAGTTATATTGCTATAGTGACAGGGTCTCTTAGTCAATTCGTCTAATTCATTCACTACGTCGTCATTATTCTACCGCAGATCCCCTAATCCCAACATGAAGGGAGATTAGCTACTCATGTTGATTGTTAAACTAACAGAATATAAATTTCCAGCAGAAGACATAACGAAATAATAAATAAATGCAATAGTGGAAATTAGGGCAAGGAAGAATGATAACATAAACAAGAATTAAAACACCAAGAAGGTTAATTATTATTAAGAGAAGAGAGGAGATTACAATCTAAGCGATTCCGGCGTAAAGAACAACCGATTCCGAGTGAAATAATCCCAAAATGCAAGCAACAGTAGAAGGAGAAGAGTAACGTAGGAAAAGTAGCAGTAGTTCTAATGTGAATGATAGTAAAAAGATAGTAAAAAGGAATGACTAATAACCTAGTAAAAACATAGGTTAAATAGCCAAAACCCCTAAGTGTTTATGAGGAAATAAAACATGGACTGATTAAGCCCACAATGTCGAAAACCTCTCGATCGAGTAGGCAAAACCACTCGATCGACCAATGTCTCAGCAGAAGTCCCTCGATCGACCAGCAGGTCACTCGATCGAGGACTTGGTCAGGTGCAGCTTAATCGATCGAGGAAAGAACCTCTCGATCGAGCTTCAGGGAGCCTTGGAACCATTCGATCGACCACCAAACTGCTCGATAGACCACTTGGGTCTTCAATTCAGCTCACGTCTTCACCCAAATACCTCGTAATGCGTGCAACGACACTTCCAAATGCAGCATCTCACTCTGGGACAATCCCGTCTCCTCTAAATGCATGCAAAAAGGACGAAAAGGAGTATGGTTCCGCTACTTCCGCGATCATTCCTTCAAAAAGGACAAAATACACCAAAGAAGCCAATTCGGGGCAAAATACTATAAAAACAGTATAGAAATGCATAGAAATACGTGCTGAAATAGGCCAAAAAGACTATACATTAGGCACGTATCACTTGCTATGAAGGATAAAATATAGGGAATATAGGTTACTTCATGGGAAAGGTGAAAGAAGGCGGTGGTGGAGTTTGGAGCTCAAGAAACAAGCTCCAAAAAGCTCGGAAAAACAGAGTATGGGGAAGGGCTACGGGTTTGCATAGTTAGGGTTCGTTGGGGCTTGGTATGTGGTTAGAAAGGTTGGCATATGGACCATGGTTAAGGCTTGACATGTGGGCTAGTCTAGGTGAGTAAGCTAGGTGAGAATGGAGACGGGTTTGAAGGTGTTTGGTGCGGGTTTGGGTGCTGCCAAAACAGGGGACGCGAGTGGTGTTCTGGGTTGCATTGGACGTGGTAAAGGGAATGAATTGGGCTGCTTATGGTGGGGTTGGAACATGGGATCATTGGGTAAGGTATGGGGCTCTATCTTACCTCGAGACTCGCGCCAAAACTCAGCCCAAATCGTGGTTCAATATTGCTCCTCAAGGCGCTTAGAAACGGGTTTAAAACAATGCTTTAAAAATTCGAAACTTCGAATTAAATAAAATGATAAACAAAATCGTCACAAAAAATTATCCTTTAATTTTTTAAATCAAATATTAAAATCCTAAAAATACTTTTTTTTTTAAAACCAAAAATCTAAAAAACCGAATTAATACTTTTAAAAATAATTTATAACAATAAATCGTAAATAAAAGCTCGCAACTCGAGTTTAATTCAAATCGAATGAAATAAATTACATTTATTTTAAAAATCATCAAAATATTAAATAAATGAAATAAAAATTTTTATTTCATAAATTTTATAACCAAAATGTAAAGAAACAAATAACTATTTATTTCAAAACATTCAAAATGTCAATTTAAATAACCTTTTAAATTAACAGAAACCGTCGATGTAAACTTGCTCGACATCCATGTGATGTATCCGTGTCATGAGCATGTCACTTGAGAATACATGTGTCCAATCATCATCGGGTATCTAAAATAATGCTCAGTTTCGGTAAATTCCAATATCGACAGATATAGGTATCTAAAATAATGCTCAGTTTCATGGAGCAAAGTGTGTTGGGATTTGAATACATGAAAGAATTCTATGCTGATGATCCGATTTTAAGGAAGAATGGAATTTACAGTAATCAGGTCAAATTAAAGAGGGAGCAACTTTCTGTGTAATACCTCATATATTTGAATTGTTGGGTACTCTATCGAGTAGACGATCACTCGACCGTGTAGTTTGGAGGGGTATTTCTCGGCGAGTAGTTTTTGTTGGGGAAGTTCTTGTAGGGGTAGTTTTTGTGGGGATGATTATTGTGGGGTTTATTATTGTGGGGTGCATGCCAGAATGGTCGCGGGAGCAATCCTTTCTGGAATTGGAAGTTGTGGGTGTGTAAGATGGAGGTGAGCACTAGGTATCCATGGTAGGAGGTAATAGAGGTTTATATAGCTAGAGGAAGATAAGTTTTGATGGTTTAAAGAATATCAAAGTTCCATATTCGGTTTTTTGAAACTCTTATTTCTTTATCTTTTTTGGACGGCTTCTCTGTATTTTCAGGCTGGCTATGGAAGGAGAGAATATAGGGAATATAGCTTAATTCATGGGAAAAGTGAAGGAAGGCAGTGGAGGAGCTTGGAGCTCAAGAAACAAGCTCCAAAAAACTCGCAAAAACAGAGTATGGGGAAGGGTTACGGGTTTGCATAGTTTAGGTTCGTTGGGGCTTGGTATGTAGTTAGAAAGGTTGGGTTATGGACCATGGTTAAGGCTTGACATGTGGGCTAGTCTAGGTGAGTGAGGAAGGTGAGAATGGAGACGGGTTTGGAGGTGTTTGGTGCGGGTTTGGGTGCTGCCAAAACAGGGGGCGCGAGTGGTGTTGTGGATTGCATTAGACGTGGTAAAGGGAATGAATTTGGCTGCTTATGGTGGGGTTGGAACATGGGATCATGGGGTAAGGTAATGGGCTCTAACTTGCCTCGAGACTCGTGCCAAAACTCAGCCCAAATCGTGCTTCAAAATCGCTCCTCAAAGCGCTTAAACACGGGTTGAAAACATCGCTTTAAAAACTCAATACTTCGAATTAAATAAAACGATAAATAAAAACGTCACAAAAAACCAAATATTAAAATCCTAAAAATACTTTGTTTTTTTAAACCAAAAATCAAAAATCCAAACTAATACTTTTAAAAACAATTTATAGCAATAAATCGTAAATAAAAGCTCGCAACTCGAGTTAAATTCAAATCGAATGAAATAAATTACATTGATTTTAAAAATCATCAAAATATTAAATAAATGAAATAAAAACTTTTATTTCATAAATTTTAAAACCAAAATTTAAAGAAACAAATAACTATTTATTTCAAAACATTCAAAATGTCAATTTAAATAACCTTTTAAATTAACAGAAACCGTCGACGTAAATTTGCTCGACATCCATTTGATGTATCCGTGTCACGAGCATGTCGCTTGATAATACACATGTGTCCAATCATCATCGGGTATCTAAAATAATGCCAAGTTTCGGTAAATTCCAATATCGACAGATACAAGTATCTAAAATAATGCTCAGTTTTGTGGAGCAAAGGGTGTTGGGATTTGAATACATGAAAGAATTCTATACTGATGACCTTGATTTTAAGGAAGAATGGAATTTACAGCAATCAGGTTAAATTAAAGAGGGAGCAACTATCTGTGTAATACCTCAGATATTTGAGTTGTTGGGTACTTTATCGAGTAGGACATACTATGTCGAGTAAGTCGTTTACAGATTCTGGAGTACATTATGCTTTGAATGTACTCGATCGGGTGGAGACAACTCGATCGAGTAAGCGGTACTCGATCGAGTACGTTAGTTACTCGATCGAGTAACTCGGGTTTTACGGACTTTTCGGTCAGGTTTGATAGTCAATGTGGAGAGGTATTTAAAGTTTTGATCAACAGTCTTTCTCACTTTTACCTTTATTTTCTAAAAGTTTCACAAGAAGACTCTACGACTGATGTGACTCATATTTGAGCACATTTAGTCCCAGAATTAACTTCGTTCTCATGCTTTCTAGCACATATTTGGGTAATTTATTATCTTTTATTTCCCATTTTGCATATTCTTTGAGGTTTTATGACCTTCGTAGGAGAGGATTGCTAACCTTGCATTTATGAGGCGAAATGGAGCTAAATGGATCGCATCTAATGACCAAGCATAAAAGAGAAGACCGACACTAGAGGCCTAACTAGATAAATAAAGTGAAAGGGCAATGATGAAAAGATCCTTGCATCCCCAACATGATCCTTGCGGATTGTTAAAGAGCCAAACAAGGGAACAACTCTATCCAAGGATCCGAGCGGCCCGAGCATGATCTGAGCGTACCAAAGTGCCAGGATCCGAGCGGCTTTATCCTAGGACGAGCGGATTGAAGAGCTATGATCCGAGCGTCTTCTCCTTGATATGAGGGGATCTTCTTAAAGAACAGCCCATGCCTCAACACAGGACGAATGGATCGTGGTGGGACTAGCAAAGACGATTCGCGTATGTCCCTCGGGAGTTGAATTTCCTCAAGTTTTCTTAGGATCTTAATAGTCATTTAAGCCCTTAGTAACCCTAATCCTTGTACTTAATTTTAGTATAAATACCCCTTTGTACTACCTAGATTATCATCAAGTTATAGTCAACTTTTAATAGTAGCTTAATCAATTATTAATGCTATCTTAAATTAGTTTTAATTTAGTTGTAATACATTTTTCAACATTAATCATATCATAATCTTTCCTTAATTTCTCAATTGTTCTTCCGTTTACTTGGGTAATTAGAAGATTATTTGGGTTTATTTGGAGGATTGACAACCTTTCATCAACCATCAAGTACTTCTATTATTCTTTGCTTTATTATTTGGATAATCTCCATAGGTATAATTCCTTTTTACTCTTGTTTAACTATTGTTAATCACTTTCATTTATTCATCATGTTTTGCTTTTTTAGTATGAATGACAACCTTATTAGCATGCTCAACTTGATCATGAGTGAGTAGTTTCTCTAGCTAGGGTTAATGGGGAATTAGGGGAACCAAACATGGGGATTTATCTATGCTTAATCTAATATGTTTCCATAATTAATTTGCTTGCTTGTTGTGGTTTCAACCTATGCACATGTTATGTTTGATGAAATGCGAGCCTAGGAATCCTTGCATTTTTTTATTATCCCTTATCTTTTCAATGAGGCTTGTAAGATATAAACCAAATCGAGCCACATTAGACCATGCATAGAGTTGAATAGGAAGAATTAAGTCGACTTGTAGGTGTTTTACAGTCTAGACGACTCGGCTCCGGGACCCAAATCTTCCTAGGGTTTGTAAGACATACACTAACTCGATCCCATCACAACAATAAGTGCTTGCATCTAATTGAGAACATGTTTGTATAATCTACTCCCATGAATCCCCTATGAACCCATGACACCATAGTGCCTTTATTCAGTTGCTTACAAACCCCTTTTATTTGCTTTACTTTGTTTTCATTAATTTACATTCATCTAGTTGATTAGTTTAGACTACAACTCATCTCAACCGAATTTGTGACACCCTTAGATATAGCTACTTACGATTGAAAATCCTACATTAATACCCATCCCTTGGGATCCGACCTTTACTTACCTCTTTGCTAAAAGTTGTTTATGAAGTTATAAATATCGTTTTAGTTGGTAGCTTTTGACAACAAGTTTTAACCGGACAAAAAATGGCGCCATTGCCGGGCACGGTGTTCAATTGATTTGATTTTCATTAATTGTTTTTCGTTGTGTCTTTCTTTATCTTGGGGAAGTTAATCTCCTCAAGGTTGTTCTAATTGTTTTCGAGTTGTTTAATATTTTGCATGACTAGGAGATCACAAGGTAATTTGTTACCTATTGATTTCGAGATTGAAAGGACCTTAACCAACAATAGAAGAGTTGCTAGAGGTAATTCAAGAGTTGTAGGTATTGGAGAGATTTTGGACATTCAACCAAATAACATTGAGTTTACCAACCCTTTTGCAAGAGAAGGAGAGGATAACCCAATTCAAAACCCACCACAAAATCAACCTATAATGCCTAAATTTTCATCACATTCCGTACCAACCGAGGAGAACCTACCAAATGGTACTCCTCACCACCACATTTAACCGGTAATTTTATTGCCAAATCCGCATTCATACAATTAGTTTAGAGAATTTAATTTTGAGGGATGCCTAGTGAAGGCCCTCATTCATATATGGAGACTTTTTGTGACCATTGTGATGCAATTTATAAAACTGGAGTTACTCAAGACCAAATCCGATAGGTATTGTTCCCTTTTTCCTTGATCGGTACCGCAAAGCAATGGTTGAAAAGCCTAGACAAGGCTACCCTTGGTATTGATTCATGGAAGAAGTTAGAAATTGCCTTCTACAAGAAATTCTACCCTCCGGAGAAGACTAATATGTTGAGAGCCCAAATCACCGGGTTCAAGCAAAGGGATGAGGAATCGTTATATGAAGCATGGGAGAGATTTAAGGACACTTGTCATTCTTGTCAACACCATGGACTTAGTGAGTGGTTCCTTGTGCAACAATTTTGGAATGGCCTATATGAAGACTCACGCAATATTCTTAATATTTGATCCAATGGGATGTTTATCGAAGTTGATGACAATCAAACATGGTCCAAAATCGAAGAGATGGCGGTTCATAATTCCCAATATAGTAGGCCTCGAAAGGTCACTAGAGGAGGAAAGCATGAGGTAGATTCCATCACACAATAAGGTGCTCAACTAAGTGCTCATATCGACACCATCAATTTGAAGTTTGAGAAGGCCATGGCTAAGCTTGATGAAGCCTCCAAATCACCCAAACAACATGTTAATGCTATGGTGGCATCATCCTCAATCCCAAGTGGAGTATGTGAAAGTTGTGGAACCTTGGGACATGATCAAAGCGAATGTAGGGGAACAAATGAACAAGTATACAAGAGCGGCACCCCTTATTCCCGCTACTATAAAGAGAACACCAAATTCCATCCAAATCTTTCATGCAAGAGCCAAAATGTCCAAAACCCCCAACAAACATACGCCCCACCTCCAATGAGAAACCAAGCTCAAAGACCAATTTTCAACCAAAGCCAAGGTTACCAAAATCAACCTTCTTACAACCAATCAAATGACCAAAGCTTTGATGTTTAAAAAGCGGCCTCCAAATGCAAAAGAACTAACAAGAATTTTTCACCCAAATGCAAAAAGATAGCCAAGCTAAAGAGATCACAGTCAACAACATTCTTGCCCACACCAAAATGTTAGAAACTCAAATGACTCAATTAGCATCTTCTAGCCCTCAAAGACAAAAGGGGCAATTACCGCCTCAAGGTAATCCCCCAAGACGTGAGACAGTTAGTGCCATCCATTTGAGGAGTGGTACAAGATATGAAGGACCAAAGAGGCCAATAGAGGAAGATATTGTGGATGTTAGTGACAAGCAAGGAGTTGTGGAGAACTCTATGGAGGTAGATCCTACTTCCAATGAAGTTTCAAAGAAGAAGAATGAAGAGAAGGCCAAGGAAAAATAGCTGTAATACTACGATTTTCTATGTCTATGGGTACTCTATCGAGTGGGGTTTGCTCTGTCGAGTAAGTATGTTTTCATAAGAATCAGTAGTCTGTCTGATGGGTACTCGATCGAGTATGTGTGACACTCGATCGAGTAAGGGGCATTCGATCGAGTAGGTTACTTACTCAATCGAGTAAGTGAGTTTTACGGGTTATTTTGTCGGGTTTTGATAGTAACGCGAGAAGGATATAAAATCATCTTTCATCAGTTTCTGTTCATTTTACCCTTTTCTAAGTTTCTTAAAGAGTGAAAACATGTTACGTTACTCTCCTCTTTCGCATTGCTATCAAATCCCGAGGGATAGAGTTGTCGGATCATTGAGTTCTTTACGCCGTTGAGACCGTCACTTTGTGGGTAAGATCCTAGTATAGTTTTTATATCGTTTTTTTGATTTTAGTTAAAACCCTAATTAGGTAATTTGGGGGTTTTGGGGAGTATGGTTGATGTTAGATTGTGATTGTATGATTGTGTGATTATAGGAGATGATTTCGTTGAAGAACGTTTGTGATTAGCTGATTGTGACGATCTTGGTGATTGCTATCCAGGTAGGGTTTCCCTACTCAGTATTAATTACATAATGTGTTGTGATTGTGCTGTAATTAGTGATTTTTGATTGATTCTGACGGTTGTGATTTCGTATTATTGATTGATTCTGACGGTTGTTGGTTTGTGTTATGATTATTGTTTATCTGTCTGTGATCTTCGGGGTGCGTCCCTGGCTGAGTGGAGTCACTTGTGGGAGTGACTTCACGCCCTTGATTCGCCTTCTGTGGAACCCGCCACAGAAGGAATGTGCACATTAATGAACAAGGGTTTATCGCTCGATGGAGATGAGCGGGGCTTAGGTGGGAACGGCTGCGGTCCCCCACTGGCGATGTGGATTATCTGTTGCGATGGGTACTCTAGCAGGGCTACACACTTTGGTGTATAGTCAGTTTTGTGGAGATTGATTATGGAGACTGGGGTTTGTTGTGTGTTGAGCTGTTTTGGCATTTGATTTGTTGTGGCTTGTTTTTATGTAAATAGTACTGACCCCGTTTAAATGTTTTAAAAACTGTGGTGATCCATTCGGGGTGGTGAGCAGTTATTGAGCAGGTATGAGACGATGCGTATGGGATAGCTGGGATGAGTGACCACGTTGCAGTTTAGAAGTCTTCCGCTGTGTCTGACCCTTGATAGTATTTTGACAGTAGACAGTTTTGAGAACTTGTATTTCTTTTTAACAGTTTTGGTATTGGCATGTAATCACGTTAAACATTATTTACTTTTAAGTATGGTTCGTTATTGTCATATGATTATCATTGCCTCGGGAAACCGAGATGGTGACGTCCTTATACCTAAGTGGTCTTAGTAAAGCACTTGGAGTATGGGGATGTCACAAAGTGGTATCAGAGCGACGATCTTGAAACCTATAACCAATGAACCTAATGAACATAGGGAGTCAAAATAAAATGAACCCGGTTAGAAGTTGTAGGAGCTAATGCAAAGACTTGAGAGACGTCCTAATGTCGCGAACTCGCCCTACAATTTTGAATCGGTCACCATGGGATATGAGTCGGGATCGCTATGTGTTTATTTTATGAATTGTGTACCTATATAGTGATGTGTGGCATGAATTGGTGTGATTTTGTATGTTGTTGGTTGAAAGCATGTTGAATGATAGTTGGTTCACAATGTTGGTTGGAGTAGTTGGAAAAGTATGTGAGAATGATGAATGATGTGGTGGAAAAAGGAAGTAGTTCATATGTGATAATATGTGATGAATAATGATGTTGCAGGATGAATGATTTATAATGTGTCTATACTAGTAACATGTGATTAGAGGATGTGACATGATTTTACATAATTTTGTTTGCGTAAACTTAAATAATAAGTTTATATACTTGCCTACCATTGTATCATATGTACTTGTTAGATGAAGAATGTCTTTGGAATGGGAAGAATTGATTGGAAAAGATGGAGTGTCAATTTCATGAGAATATGAATTTTGCGATGATGAATATGTTTAGGTGACGAAGTGGATTTGTAATATTGTTGCATTAGTAACATGGAAATAGGATTTGTAATGTATGAGTATGTTTTGCGTTACGAAAAGTTATAAAATTAATGCATGCGGGTAGTACATGATTGATAAGTTGGATGTTATATGAGCATGATAGATGTTATTGTTTGGTTTTTTGTAAGTAGTAACATGTGGTTAGGGATAGTGGTATTACAAGCATCAAGTCGCTTTTGTTCACCTTATTGATGTTTAAGTTGTTTGGAAGTAAAAATCAAATGGTTATGTCGTTTGATTACAGCAAAGTTGTCTTTAAACTGTTATAACTTGAGATGCATAAATGATTTTGATGTGATTCCAATTGAAGGTGATAGCGTGTTATTTTACGATTCTAATGAAAGGTTACACGTCCAAATCGACCAAGAAACGAGTTAGTTATGACCGTTTTACGAAAATTGGACAGTGTTGAGAAATGTGTTGGTTACTCGATAGAGTGGCCCTCACTCGATCAAGTGCACCTCTTGTTACTCGATCGAGTAACCCTTACTCGATCGAGTAGCCTTGGTAATTTGTTTTACGTGCTTCTGACTTTCACCTACTCGATCGAGTAAGTCACTCACTCGATCGAGTGACCTGTACTCGATCTAGTGATCCCTGTTTTGGGTCATATGCTTATCTTTTGACTTGGTTGCCTATTATGTTTAATTCAAAGGTGTTCTTTTGCTTTCTTATGCATTGCTTTACATGTGTGTTGGTCTTGATGCGTAAGTTACTGATGTGACCATAATTAGCGCATATTTAGCCCCCGAATTAGCCTTGTTCCCATGCTTTTTAGTGCATATTTGGGTCATTTATTGTCTTTAGTTCATTATTTTGCATATACTTTGAGATTTTGATCCCTTGGTAGGAAAGGAGTGCAAATCTTGCATTTTCATGGCAAAACGAGACTAAATTGATTAAATTCAATGACCAAGCATCAAGGAGAGACAAGATTAGAAGGCCTTCATACATGTGATAGTAGATGAGCAATGTTGAGAAAGGATCCTTGCATCCCCGAGTAAATCCCCAAGGATTTTATGAAGAAAAGGGAAGAAAAGAAGAAGAAACCATGCTGAGCTACAATCCGATCGGATTGCCTTGAATCTGTCCGTCCCAAGCACGAGAATCCTTGTGTCTTCCTTCAAAGACGCCCGGGTAAGCAGCCACTAGAATCCGCCCGGATTCCCTCGAAGACGCCCGTCTTCCCCTGCTACAATCCGCCTGTCCCGACACCAATACGCCCGGATTCCAGCCCAGCATGAATTCGTCTCTTCATGCATCAAAGAAAGAAGCCCTTCCTTCGAAAAATACCGGCTTCTCCCTGCTCAATCTAAAAAGTGTAATTACTAGTTTAGCCCTTAGTTAACCCTAATGAATCCACCTAATTTCCACTATAAATACCCCATTAGTCTAATTAAAAGAGAATGTTCTTCTTATCAATTATTAGAGAAGTTAATATCAAATCTCTCTTTAGTATTGTAATCAACAATTAATCAAGTTTTAATACAAGTTTTATTTCCTTAATCTCTCTTTTGTTCATCCTTTATTTTGGGTAATTGAAGATTATTTGGGTTATTATTGGGAGATTAACAACCTCTCAATCAAGCATCAAGTACTTCTTTTATTCTTTGCTTTATTATTGGAATCATTAGTAGGTATAATTCTCTTCATGTCTAGAAGGTCACAAGGTGATTTGTTACCTTTTGATCGTGAAATTGAAAGAACCTTGACAAACAATAGGAGATTTGTTAGAAGGAATTTGAGAGGTATTAGTGAGGTAGTGGATATTCAACCAACTATTGAGTTCATCAACCCTTTTGCAAGAGAAGGTGAGGAGAACCCAACACAAAATACCCCACAAAATCAACCTACAATGCCTAAATTTTCATCACATTCCGTACCCACCGAGGAGAACCTACCAAATGGTACTCCCACACCACAGCATTTGACCGGAAATTTTATTGCCAAATCCGCCTTTATCCAATTAGTCGAAATGAGCCAATTTGGGGGGATGCCTAGTGAAGACCCTCATTCTCATATGGAAACCTTTTGTGACTATTGTGATGCGATTTCTCAAACCGGTGTGACTCAAGACCAAATTCGATGGGTCTTATTTCCTTTTTCTCTAATCGGCACCGCGAAACAATGGTTAAAGGGCCTTGATAAGGCCACTCTCGGAATTGATTCTTGGAAGAAGTTAGCTCTAGCTTTCTACAAAAAGTTCTACCCACCGGAAAAGACTAACATGCTAAGAGCTCAAATTACGGGTTTTAAGCAAAGGGATGAAGAATCTTTGTATGAAACTTGGGAGCGGTTCAAGGGAATTTGTCGCTCATGTCCTCACCATGGACTTAGCGAGTGGTTCTTGGTACAACAATTTTGGAACGGTCTATATGAAGATTCAAGGAACATTCTCAACATGGGATCAAATGGAATGTTCACCGAAGTTGATGACAATCAAACATGGAACAAGATTGAGGAAATGGCGGTCCATAACTCACAATATAGTAGACCTCGCAAGGCTACTAGAGGAGGAAGGCATGAAGTGGACTCCATTACTCAATTGGGTGCTCAACTTAGTGCTCACATTGACACAATCAATTTGAAGTTTGAACAAGCTATGGCTAGACTTGAAGAAGCCTCAAAATCACCAAAGCATCATGTTAATGCCATGACGGCATCCTCATCAATCCCCAAGTGGGATATGTGAGAATTGTGGAACTTTGGGACATGACCAAAGTGAATGTAGGGGAACAAATGAACAAGTGAATATTTTCCAAGCATACAAGAGTGGTACCCCTTATTCCAATTATTACAATGAAAACACCAAGTTTCATCCAAATCTCTCATACAAAAGCGAAAATGTTCAAAACCCTCAAACAACATACACCCCACCTCCCATGAGAAACCAAAATCAAAGACCCTTTTACAACCAAAACCAAGGTTACCAAAACCAAAATCCATACAATCACCAAAATGACCAAGGTTTTGATGTTCAAAAAGCGGTCCTCCAAATGCAAAAGAATCAACAAGAGTTTTTCACTCAAATGCAAAAAGATAGTCAAGCAAAGGAAACCACCATCAACAACATTCTAGCTCACACCAAGATGTTGGAAACCCAATTGACTCAACTAGCATCTTCAAGCTCACAAAGACAAAAAGGGCAATTACCACCTCAAAGTAATCCCCCAAGACATGAAACGGTTAGTGCCAGTCACTTGAGAAGTGGTACAAGGTATGAAGCACCGAAGAAGCAAGTTGAGGATGAAGTTGTGGAAGCAAGTGATAAGGAAGAAATTGTGCAAAACTCCAAAAATGGAGAATCATCAAAAGAAAAAATTTCAAAGAAAAATGAAGACAAGGTCAAGGAGAAGGAGCCCATTGTGATTAGACTTCCTTTTCCAAGTCGTCAAGCCAAGCCCAAATTTGATGACCAACTTGGAAAGTTTATGGAAATTGTGAAGAATTTGGAAGTCTCAATTCCTTTCACGGAATTAATCAATCACGTGCCGGCCTATGCGAAATACATGAAAGACATCCTCATAAAGAAGAAGTCGATCCAGAAACTTGAGACTATCGCCTTCACTAAGGTGAGTAGTGCAATACTTCAAGGGAGTTCACCTCCAAAACTAAAGGATCTGGGAAGCTTCTCAATACCGTGTACCATTGGCGACACCACGATCAACAAAGCCTTATGTGATCTAGGGGCTAGTGTGAGTGTTATGCCGTACTCGGTGAGTAAAAGGTTGGGGATGGGAGAGCTTAAATGCACCAATATCACACTCCAAATGGCCGATAGATCGACGAAGACACCATTAGGGATATGGGAAGATGTCCCCTTACGAATTGGGAAGTTTTTCATCCCGGTGGACTTTGTCATTGTTGATATGGAGGAAGATTCCAACATTCCAATCATTCTAGGAAGACCCTTCTTACACACCGTGGGTGCGGTGATTGATGTAAAACATGGTGAGCTCACTCTAGATGTGGGAGATGAGAGTATTACTTTTAATCTTGACAAGACTATGAGAGCTCCCCGTTTACATGAACCGTGTTTTATGATCGATCATTATAGCCGGAAGGATGAAAGGAAGAAGTCGGAACTCCAATGGAAGAAGAAAATTGAAGATGCTCCATTCAAAGAGCAAGTGAATTGTGACAAAGAGAGCTTGCAAAGCTCATCAAAGACAAGCAATGAATAAGATGGCCTCATTGGCCAAGAAAAGGAAATGGGAAAGTTGTCTCCATCAAATCAAGAGATTTTCAATGATCAACATAATGAAGTATGTGGTCTTTGGGACGACGAATTTGAAGGGATTTTTAATCCCTACATTGGTAATGCCATCGATCAAGACCGACAACAAGGGCCAAGGTCTATTGAAGACCTCTATCATGATAATGAACAAGCATTTGATTACTTGTTCAAGGTGTTGAGCAACATCAACAACACCTTGAACATGCCCCCTTGACATCTGATCAAGAATGAGAGTTTGATGGAGTCCTCCCTAAACCACCATTTGTAAATATTTCTAAATCCCTAACTTGCATTTAAATTCTTATATTGCATGTTTGTTATTTTTGGATTTTTATACTTTGATCAAGATAATTATCATGTTTGAGAGAAGTGAGGGAGGGACTAATAATTTCAATTAATGTGTAGTGCTTTAGCTTAGTGTGGGGATGACAATTGCCTAGGCTATCCATGCCTTAGTAGTGCCCCCACAATGAAGAACACGAGATATGAAGAAGAATGGAAAAATGACAAGGGATATGAAAAAGTACACGGATGGAACTGAATCTGGGTACAAAGGGGTCGAATCCGAGCGGATTCAGGAGAATCCGCCCGTCTTCAGGCAATCCGGGCATATTGGTTAGAAGACGCCCGTCCTATTATGAGCTGAATTTTTGAAATTTTTGACTGTCAACGAATCAAGGCCCCGCATCCAAATCCGCCCGTCTTTAAAAATCAGCCCGTCCTGAAAGGAAGACTCACGTCTTCTTGGCTGAAGAAAACAAGAAAAATCCCTGTGAAGGAATCCGCCCGTCTTCTGTAGAAGACGCCCGTCCCGTGTTTGCAAATCCGAGCGTCTTCACTGAAAGACGCCTGTCTTTAGTCGAGGATTTCCTAACCCACAACAGACCAAATCCGGGCGTCCCGAGCAGAATCCCCCCGTCTTACCCATGCAGTTCAAATTTTTCGGGTTTTATAAACCCCCTCCCACATTCATTTCTTCATCATAACACTACTCATAAACCTCAAAACCCTCATCCTCTCCATTACAAAAACAAGATTCCTCAACAACATTCACCAAAATCAAATCAAAACATCCTTTTAACAACAAATCAATCACTCCTCTTTCAACAAAAATCAAAGCCAAGCACAAAATCTTCAACCTTTGAGTCGATTCTTGAATTCATAAAGGCAAAGCCTTTCATCTTTAAATCGATTTTGGTGCACTAGAAATTGAAGATTTTTCACTCTTTTCTTGGTTAATTCATCAATGGCAAGGACTAAGGGAGCAACAAAGGCAAAGGCACCAAAGGCAAAGGCACTCTCATCAAGGCAAAAGACTCTTCAAGCAAAGAAAGCATTGGCTATGGTGGTAGCTAACCCAAACTTGGAAGTGCAACAACAACAACCTCCCATGGAAGCAACAACATCCTCTACTCCTTAAATTGCTCAACTTTCGAACTATCCGGAGGTAATTTTCATTTCTAAATCCCATAGGGACACTTTTGCCAAGTTTGCTAGGAAATCATTTCTATCCACCAAGTTTATTTGTGAAGATACCTTAGAAAAATTGGGTGTCCTTGAGCAAACTAGAGCCTTTTTCAAAGCCATGGGGTTAGAGAAATTGTTTGAATCAAAAGAATTGACATACCTCTCCCTTACCTTAGAATTTTTGAGTTCTTTGAAAGTTAACAAGGTTGAGACCATGGAGACCATCGAGTTTCGTCTAGCTAATGTTAGTAGGCGCATCTCCTTTGAGGAAATGGGTAATGCTTTGGGTCTTAGTGATTCTCCGAGTTATTTTAAGAATGTTGGCAAATATGACCCCGACCCTCTTTGGGAGGCGATTTCCGGAAGGAAATTTGAAGACTTTCATGCTAGTCGCGCTCTATTAGTCCACTATCCGGGCATTAGAGTGTGGCACAAGGCCGTAGGGAACACCATCAATGCAAGAAAAGACACCAACCATTTCACTAAACTCGATTTTGTTCTTCTTGAGTCGGCTTTGAACGTTGGTAGGGAATTCACCAAGCCTTTTAACTCTCTAAGGCTCTTGGTGGATAGATGGTTAAATATTAATTGTGGGAAGAAAGGCACCACCGTTATTGTGAATGGAGGCCTAGTCACTATCCTAGCCAAATACTTTGATCCAAACTTCAACAAAGATAACAAGTATGAGGCGAAAGAAGGTGGTCATCTCATTGATATTAATACTATGATATACAAGTACAAGTGGGTTACCCATAACCCTCTTGACACCAAGTATGGATGACTCACTAGTGAGGCTAGATCTTTCACTTTACCTTCAAAGATTTGTCGATTGAGTGTCCACCGCACCAACTATCTACTTCCCCTTTCAAAAGAGGCTGAGTATATTATCCAACAACAAAAGGGTGAAATTGAAATGCCCTCCTCTTCCATTGTCACACCACCCTACCCTTTCGAGTACCAAGAGTTCAAGCCAGAAGGTGTTGAAGCAAGAAATGATTATTTGACTCTTCTCATGCAAGAGATGCACAAGCAAGCTTTCGAGGATCGGAAAAATGCTTACTTAGCCCAATATCCACCCCTCTTACATTTAGCTAGGCAAGGACTACTTGACCCATCATGTCCTTTGCCTAGTTGGGCGGATAGGAAAGTCCTATTTCTGAGTGCATCTAGGGTTGTTCCGGGTGATAATGAGGTTGTTGGTAATGAAGAGGTTGATGATGACATTGATGAAGAAGCTAGTGAAGAAGGAGAAGAGGATGATGAGAAAGGTGAAGAAGAAAGTGAAGGAGAAAGTGGTGATAAGACCACTTCTAGTGAGGAAGGTGATGATAATGATGATATGATGGAAGATTAGCAAGCTTTAGAGGCTCCTACCCTCTTGAGGTTTGTCTATTTTTCTCTTTGTTCTATTTATTTATTTTTCTTGATCATTGTTGGAGTAGTCCTAGCACCATTGAGGACTAACACCTCGGCCCCATTGAGGTGTTCTCATTTTATTTTTCCCACCTTTCAAAATCCAAAATGACAAAATTAGTTTCATGCATTGCATAGTGTGTGCATGAACTACACCCATCCTTGGACATTAGCAATAATGTCTAGATCGGTTTGGGGAAGTTAATGCATACACAATGGGAGGTAATCTAAATTATCCTCTCCGTCATAAACAAAAACCATGCATCATGTAGTGTAGATTAGTGTAGCTTGCATTTAGTGTAGAAATCATGCATCATATTTGCATAATTTCCCATCATTTTGGCCATTGAGGACAATGCCCATATTAGTGTGGGGATGGGGAATTCTAACTTAACTTTTATTCAAAAATCCAAAAAAATTGAAAAATTTCGAAAAACCATAAAAATGTGAAAATTGAAAAACCCAAAAACTTGTTTATTTCTTTTGTAGTGTAGTTATGTATATATAATGTATATATTGTATATTATTTGTTCTATCCTTGTTCACATTGATTGACTACGCCACATCCGAGACATGAGGATCATGGAGACCGCATGGTATGATCTTTCCAATCTCCTTTTTCCTCTTTATGTTAATGACTATGTGGCTTTATTTTGATTGATGCGGTATAACAATGTGAATTTAGGACTTGCATTTAGTTTATATGTCATATTAGTTGATAGAATCACTTGCATTAGAATGTATATAATAATTGCATCATGGCATGTAGTTGCATTTAGATAAAACATTTTGAAAAGTGCCTAATTGAGAACTTTGACAAGAGCAACTAAGCCATTACAAATACTTTTTCAACTTAAGACTTTGCCTACTAGAATGGTTGTAAAACACCCTAGGTTGTGTTATACTAGTGTCTTTTGACCCATGACCCAAAGCCTAGTCAAGGGTTTGCATGTGAATCACCTATCCAACCCCGTGATGCGATGTGGACTTGGTTAACTTGTCTAGGTGACCTTGATTGACCTTATGGTAAGGCAACCCAAAAATGCTTTCTATCAATAAGTTTGAAGTGCTCATTTCGAAAATTTTGTCATGTGGAAGTAATTTATTGCTAAGGAAACCTCAAATGTTATGAAATGTTGAAATGTTGAGAAATTTAGTTGTTTTGATGGAGGCGTACCACTTCGATGTGCTTTGGAGAGGGATCCATTGAATTGGGCCCCCACACGGTTGTGAATTCGACCGCCCAGAGACAGAGTCACTATCACCCCGAAAAGCTATTGTCTAGAGGTTAACCGGTTGCCTAATAAGCGATTGGCGAAAGCAAAGGACACTAGCCCGGAAGGGACAAACCCCATCTTAAATTTTTGAAATGTGAAAGTTGAATGAGGACAATTTTGAATATTAGTCATATCCACGCTTTGTTTATAAAGATTTGAGCATTTCATTCCCAAAAAGCCTTTTGTCAAACCACTTTGTCGAGCTTGGGACGATCCATGACCTTTAATTTTGTACAGAATTTGAGACTTGTCATGTCATATGCTACTAGCATCATAGGGATCATCATTCCACCACCATCCGATCGCTCTTGACGAAAGCATTTGGAAATTGAGGACGAAAGTAGTCTAGTTTAACACCATTTGGAGGTGATTTAGTGCCATCCTCTTAGCCTTAGTAATTTGTTGAACTAGTATTTGTGAAGGATTATATGCTCTTAAATTTGTTCTCTCTTAGTGCCTCCGCCACTTGATGAGGAAGTGGCTATTCCTTTTGTAGATGCATCCATTATTTGATTTTATGTGCTTAATGTTTGGATGTGTCGCCATTTTGGCAAGACCCACCTTGCCTTGCAAGAAGGCATCCTACCTCATGGTTGTCTTGTTGTGAGTTGAAGGGGCGGAGTGAGACCCGCTAATTGTCTCATATCGGCTATGTTATTAGGTTAGTTTAAATAATGGTCCTAGTCTTTGTCACCTCTTTACTCGGGACGAGAAAAGGTTCGGTTTGGGGATATTTGATGTGAACATAATTAGCGCATATTTAGCCCCCGAATTAGCCTTGTTCCCATGCTTTTTAGTGCATATTTGGGTCATTTATGGTCTTTAGTTCTTTGTTTTGCATATACTTTGAGATTTTGATCCCTTGGTAGGAAAGGAGTGCAAATCTTGCATTTTCATGGCAAAACGAGACTAAATTGATTAAATTCAATGACCAAGCATCAAGGAGAGACAAGATTAGAAGGCCTTTGTACATATGATAGTAGATGAGCAAAGTTGAGAAAGGATCCTTGCATCCCCGAGGAAATCCCCAAGGATTTTATGAAGAAAAGGGAAGAAAATAAGAAGAAACCATGCTGAGCTACAATCCGAGCGGATTGCCTTGAATTCGTCCGTCCCCAGCACGAGAATCCGTGCGTCTTCCTTCAAAGACGCCAGGGTAAGCAGCCACCAGAATCCGCCCGGATTCCCTCGAAGACGCCCGTCTTCCCCTGCTACAATCCGCCCGTCCCAACACCAATACGCCCGGATTCCAGCCCAGCACGAATTCGTCTCTTCATGCATCAAAGAAAGAAGCCCTTCCTTCGAAAAATACCGGCTTCTCCCTGCTCAATCTAAAAAGTGTATACTAGTTTAGCCCTTAGTTAACCCTAATGCATCCACCTAATTTCCACTATAAATACCCCATTAGTCTAATTAGAAGAGAACGTTCTTCTTATCAATTATTAGAGAAGTTAATATCAAATCTCTCTTTAGTATTGTAATCAACTATTAATCAAGTTTTAATACAAGTTTTATTTCCTTAATCTCTCTTTTGTTCATCCTTTATTTTGGGTAATTGAAGATTATTTGGGTTATTATTGGGAGATTGACAACCTCTCAATCAAGCATCAAGTACTTCTTTTATTCTTTGCTTTATTATTGGAATCATTGGTAGGTATAATTCTCTAAATCCCTTTTTATTTATTTTTAATTACTTTCATTTATTCATCATGTTTCCTTTTGTTGGTATGATTGACAACCTTGCTAGCATGATCAATATGATAATGAGTGAGTAGTGACCTAGCTAGGGTTAATGGGTAATTAGGGGAAACCAACATGGGGAATGATTCATGCTTAAATTAATATGCTTTCATTGTTTATTTGCTTGCTTGTTTTCATCTCAACTCATGCACATGTTATGTTTGATGAAATGTGAGCCTATGAATCCTTGCATTTTTTACCCATCACCTATCTTTTCAATGCGACTTGTAAGACATAAACCAACTCGAGTCTCATTAGATCATGCATGTTGTTGAGTAGGGAAGACTAAGTCGACTTGTAGGTGTTGTACAATCTAATCGATTCGGCTTCGGGACCCAAACTTTCCTAGGATTGTAAGATATAACCCAACTCAATCCATCACAACAATAATTGCTTGCTTATAATTTGAGAACATGTTTGTATGATCAATTCCCATGATTCCCTTATGACCCCATGACACCCTAGTGCTTTTTATCAATTGTTTACAACCCTTTTATTTCATCTTGATTATTTACTTTCATTGCTATTTAGTTAGTGACCTTCTACATCAACCCAAATTGTGACACCCCTAAAACACCACTAGTTTCAATAGAAATCTCATCTCAATTCCCGTCCCTTGGGATCCGACCTTTACTTGCCTCTTTACTAATTGTAGAGTTGTTTGTGAAGCTATAAATTGTGTTTTGATTCGGACGTGACCCAACGACAACATCTATTAAATTGTGAACACGAAACGGACCGATCAGTTACCCAATCTTATGATGTAAGGAGTGGCACCTGTGGTGAGTATGAATTCGGTGGGGAGGACATGAGTTATATGCGGTTGTGATAAGTAGTGGAAAAGAAAAGGAAGATTGGTAAGGCTTATTAAGGCATGGAGCATGTTTTGTGAGATGACATGAGTGATGTGATTGTGTGTTGAGTAATGTAAAAGTAAGTGAATGTGGGCAAGGAATGGTATGAGTCTAAGGAACGTGAGAATGAAAAGATTGAAAGGAAGGATGTGGATAGTAGCAACTTGAGATGTGTAAGGAATTATGGAGAGAGATGGTTAGGAATCGTGTGAGTTAAGAATATATGTAGTGAAAGATCGTTGTAGAGGGATGGAGAAGAGTGGTATATAGTGAACTTAGTGGAGACATGTCGCGACCTGAATTTGCAGATAGTGAGTGAGTTTGGGAATTTATAGTGTCAAGAGGTGAAACTAATGTGTGATTTCCTTGGGCAAGTAACGGTATGAAATGAGTTTTGGGATTATAACAAAAAAGGGGGGGGGGAGAGATTGGAGATCAGTGTGAGTAATAGCATGAGATGGTCTGGACTGATTTGTAATATGTGTGAGTAATAGCAGGATAAGAAAAGATCGATGGTAAGAAAGATTGAGATGGTACTAATATGAAATAATGGAAATTGAGTTTTGGAGCAACGAAATGGTAATTGGATTACTAAAGAGTTAGGTAGAAGGAATAAGGAGTTGAACTATTAATTGGTATTGTTGAGTGTAAAGAGAAAAGAAGGATAAAAGTAAGCTGGGAAAAATGTTGACCGGAGTTATGTGATATAGAAGTAAGGAATCGTCGAGATTTATGACACTATCATGAGGATGTTAGTAAGGGTTATATAGGAGTTTCAGGACAATATGATTAGTCATGAGTTTCCGGGAAATAAGGAAAGTAAGAAGCCGGGTAAAGAATTTACACGATATGAGACCTTGGTGGTGAGTTGGGTGACGATGCAAATAAGGATGGAATTGGGAATAGTGTTGAGGTAATTTTGTTGATGGATTTGATGTCCGTTATTTGGGATGTTAACAAAAGGTAGGAAAGAAACCGTGATGTTTAGAGATGAATGTAAAATGTTTGTCATACGAGCAGTGGGGGTATTGTGGTGTTGTCACTAGTGGTTAAGGGTGATGGTCAATTAGAAAGATAGCAATTCTAAAAAGGTTGATTTGGTAGAGGTCGGATTGATATGTATGTTTGTAGGGAAGTATAAGATGTGGTCTTAGAAGGCGGTTGCTAGTGGTTGAGTATTAGCTGTATGGTTATATTTGGCAGGGGATGATGGTTATGCGAATGGAGGTATGTGTTATGGGCGAGAGGCAACCTTTATCAGGTGGTAACTTACGTGATCAAGATTAACTAGTTGGATGTGATTACGGGTCTATGATGTGTATAAATGTTTGTGTGAAAGTTGTAAGGGCCTCAATGCGAATTCGGGACGTCTCCCAAGTCTTTGCGGTAGCTCCAAACAACTCTCCCCGGGTTCATTTTATTTAGACTCCCTATGTTCATTAGGTTCATTGGTTTTAGGTTCCATAATCGTCGCTCTGATACCACTTTGTAACACCCCCACATACCAAGACACCGTACCAAGGCCCACCCTAGTATGAGAGACTGTTACAATCTCGGTTGCCTGAGGATAGTATATCAAAAGAAACCAGTCCATAACATTTATTAAAGTGTATAAGTTAAAGTTTACATAGTTCCAAAACCCAAGCCAAAGAAATGTTTACTACTACTCAAAACAACTAAAAGCTAAACAACTTAACTCGTAACAGCGGAAGCTAGACTCGAAGTGATGACTCCCCATCTCGTCCCTATAGCTAAGACCATCATCACCTGTCACAATCTTCTCACCATCCCCGAATGGATCACCACAGATTTTACAAAACACCAACGGGGTCATTTCACTGCATAATCAAAATAAGACAAAGTACGATAAAGATAAACAGCTGTTCCACAATCCATTTCCAAGTCCCAATAACATCTCGTAAATGACTACACAATAAAGTGGGTAGTCGTGCCAGTAGGGGACCATAGCCTTGTCCACCTAAGCCCCGCTCATCAACGAGGGATAACCTTATTCATTAATGTGCACATCGCCTCCTGTTGCGGGTTCCACAGAGGGCGAATCAATAGCGTGAATCCACTCCCGCAAGTGACTCCACTCAGCCGAGGACACACCTCGCGAACATCACCAGTCATATCCACTCCGACACTCATACTACAATCCACCAACAACAATCAATCAACAGTATCAATCGTATCAATTAATCACAATACGCATCCTACATCAATTAAACAACAAACTGAGTAGGGAAACCTTACCTTAGCACAAATCTGATACGATTCAATCAAGCAAGCTAAAACTGCTCCTCTACGAAATATCCACCTAACAATAATCATACAATTGAATCACAAACATGCACGACAACCCCTTTCCTCCAAATCATAAAACTAGGGCAAAACCCTAAAAGACAAACTGACAAAACTTTTAGAAATAGAGGCTTACCGACATAATCGACGTAAGAGAAGAATGAACAAGACTCACGAGCAATCCATGAACTAGGGAGAGATTAGATATGATTAGAGTTACGTTTGAAGGTTTAGGTTTTGTAAAAAGTAATTATGAAACTGTAAATCTCGTTTTATAACTCTAATCCTCTCTAAATAAAACCGCGGAAATAATCTCCATCAGATCGGATACTCGGTCGAGTATAGAGTATACTCGGTCGAGTATCTCGGTCAAGTATAGATTATACTCGACCGAGTATCTCGGTCGAGTATAGAGTATACTCAGACGAGTATCCCTTACTCGGTCGAGTATTACCATACTCGACTGAGTATTCCTGGACAGTAGCCTGACCAGAAACACACGACACATTACTCGGCCGAGTAAGCCATATTCGGCCGAGTAACAGACTTAGAAAACCGTAGTATTACAAAAGCACCGTACTGCATGGCATCTAAAGAGTTGGAAGAATTGAAGAAGCAGCTGAATGATTAGTTAGACAAGGGGTATATCGGGCCTAGTGTGAAACTGTGGGGAGAACCAGTGTTGTTTGTGAAAAAACAAATATAGGAGCATGAGGCTATGCATCGACTATTGGGAGCTGAATCATGTCACGGTGAAGAACAGGTATCCTTTGCCAAGGATTGATGATCTTTTTAACCATCTGAGTGTCGCATGAGTGTTTTCTAAGATCGATTTGAGGTAGGGCTACCATCAATTGAGAATAGCAGAGGAGGACATTCATAAGATAGCTTTTCGGTCACGTTATGGTCACTATAAGTATGTAGTGATGCCTTTTGGGTTGACGAATGCACCAGCAGTTTTCATGGATCTCATGAACCGAATTTTAGCCCGTTCTTGGATAGGTTTGTGGTCGTCTTTATTGATGACATCTTAGTCTACTCTAAGACTAAGGAGGAGCATGAGGAGCATCTGAGGTTAGTTTTATAGACTTTGCGAGATAATAAGCTATATGCCAAGTTATCCAAGTGCGAGTTTTGGTTAGAGAAAGTGGCTTTTCTAGGTCACGTGATATCAAAAGAGGGTGTGTCGGTGGATCCTAGCAAGATTGAGGCAGTGACTAAGTGGGAATCACAGAAGAATCTTGCTGAGATTCGGAGTTTCTTGGGTTTAGCTGGCTTCTATAGGAGGTTCGTGAATGATTTTACTACGATCGCGAGCCCAATGACAGCTTTGATGAGAAAAGAGACCAGATTTCGTTGGGATGAGAGTTGTGATACGGCGGTCCAAACCTTAAAGGAGTGTTTGACCACAGATCCTATCTTAGCTCTACCTGAGGGAAGTGAGAACTCTGAAGTATACTGATGGTAGAAGCGAGTCGTTGTTCACTCCATTAAACACATTTATATTCTCAACAAACAACTAGTTAGTGGTTAAGTCGAGGTCGATCCATGGGACGGTGTGCTTTGGGTTCTAAGTCTATCCATCTCAATTTATGCTAGTGTCACGATTGATTTAGGTTTGTAATTTTGTTCTAGACTAATGCAAGCAATAAAGTAAAACAAGCAATAAAAGGAAGGATGTAAACAAATGATTAAAAGTGCTAGGATATCATGGGTTCGTAGGGGATTCATGGGAGTTGATCAAACAAACATGTTCTCAATTATATGCAAGCATTTATTGTTGTGATGGGATCGAGCTAGTGTATATCTTACAATCCCTAGGAAGATTTAGGTCCCGGAGCCGAATCATCTAGATTGTACAACATCTACAAGTCGACTTAGTCTCCTCCTATTCAACATTATACATGGTCTAATGAGGCTCGAGTTGGTTTATGTCTTACAAGCCTCATTGAAAAGATAAGTAATGGGTAAAAAAATGTAAGGATTCACAGGCTCGCATTTCATCAAATATAACATGTGCATAAGTTGAAATCACAACAAACAAGCAATTTAATTATGAAAATATATTAGATTAAACATGAATCATTCCCCATGTTTGTTTCCTCTAATTGCCCATTAATCCTAGCTAAATGACTACTCACTCATTGTCAAGTTCAACATGCTAATAAGGTTGTCAATCATATTAACAAAGCAAAACATGATTGAACAAGGGTAAAGAGAATTATACCTATGAAGATGATTCCAAATAATAAAGTAAGAATAATATGAGAAAACTTTATTGATTGATGAAGAGTTGTCAATTCTCCAATAATAACCCAATAATCTTCAATTACCCAACAATGGACTTTGAACAATAATTAAGGAAAGATTAATGTTTGATTTGTGGAAATATTAAAGAGTAATCTATTCTAATCTACTCCTAATAAAGGCTTAATCTAATCTATGGAAACTTAATCTAAGCTAAGAATCCCCCCTTTTATTATTACAAAATAGGGTATAAATAGTGGTACATCATTAGGTTAACTAAGGATAGATTAGTAAATAACAATGCTATGTTTTAAATAGGGAAATGCAAGTCTTGCGAGGGGATGATCATATCACGCCGCTAGTGCTTCCACGATCTGCTCGAACCGGGAGAGGAGACGCTTGGATCATGAGGGGAGAAGACGCTCGTCCTCTGCAAGGGACGCTGGGATCACGAGAGGAGGACCCGCCCGTCTTGTGCCTAAGACGCTCGGGTTGTTGCACAGTGTGATCGTGAAGCCTTTGCATACTCCTTACTCTTGCTTTGTCGGTCGTCGTTCTTGCCTCTTCTTCATACTAGTCCATCTAAGGTCGTCATCAACCTTCCAATTATGCACGGGAGACGGAAATTCCGCCTCATTGTCCTCTTTCCTACAAGTCATACAAAATGCACTAGGAAAGCAAAGTAGAAAGGATTTGACGGACATAATGGCCATGAAATGTTATAATATTACGTAAAATGGGTTCAATTAGGGGACTAAAAGTGCGCAATTAAGAGTCACATCAAACATCCCCAAACCGAACCTTTACTTGTCCCGAGTAAAGAGGTGACTAGAACTATACCTTTATTTAAACTATCCTAATAATATAACCGATGTGAGATAATTAGCGGGTCTCACTCCGCCCCTTCAACTCAGAACAAGACAACCATAAGGTAGGATGCGTTCTTGCAAGGCAAGGTGGGTCTTGCCAAAATGGCGATACATCCAAGCATTAAAGCACATAAAAGCAAGTAATAGATGCATCTACAAAAATGAATAGCCACTTTCCTCATCTAAGTGGCGGAAATTATCTATGAGGGAAGCAATCTAAGGGTACACACTCCATTATAGATATTGTTTCTTCAAGCTACTAAGCCTAAGAGGATACCAATAAATCACCTCCAAGTTGTGTCAAGCTAGGGTACTTTTGTCCTCAATCGTTAAATGTTTTCATCAAGAGTAGACTCCCTATGGTGTTAGAAACACTGGAGGATCGCGGAATTCCCCTTCTTGCCTAGACAAGAAGAAGGGTCGTCCACTCTCTACCATGCACAAAAGTGGATTCAAAGAAAAAAAAAGGGATCAATATGTTTTGAGTTTCATATGGGAGTTTGCTTTTGTTGTTGTTATTCCCCCCTATTTCTTGTGGCATTTGACATTTGAGAACATTTCTTTTTGCCATTTCTTGATGTTTGACATTTTTGATACTTGGCAATTTCTTTCAATCTTTGCATTTTTTGAACATTTTTCAAAGTAACCCCATTTGTAACAAGGGTACTTTTATTGAAGCATAGGAGTCTATTTTACTCCTCTTTTCATTTGATGCATTTTGCAAACTTTTATTGACAAAATTTGATGATAGAAGTGTAAGAACAGTTGCATGGCTTCAAAGTTCACCTTGGAATAAACGGTAGCCAAAGATTTATCACAGCACAAGGTACTCTTGTATAGGCCTTAGTCCATGGATCAAAAGATACTAGTATGACACATCCTAGGGCGTCTTGAGGGTATTCTAGCAAACAAAGTCTCAAGGAGAAAAATTATCTACAAGGGCCTTATGTACACTTGTCAAGCTTCCCAAATAGGCATTTTCACAAAATTTTTTAACCATGCAACTACATGCCATGATGCAACTAGCATATATACAACTTTAATGCATATGCTTCTATCAACTATTATGCCATACAGACTAAATGCAAACTCCTAACAACACATTGATTCATACCCATCAATAAAAAAGAAGGCACATTGTCATTAACATATAAAAAGGAGGAAGGAGATTTGGAAAAATCATACCATGCGGTCTTCTATTTCCTTCATGCCTCGAATGTGGCGTAGTCGACCCAATGTGATTAGAGTGAATACAAACAAACGAACATGTACAATATATACATTTCTACACTACAAAAGGAAAGAACATGTTTTTGGAATTTGCAATTTTCAAATTTTTATGGATTTTTGTTTTTATGAAATTAAAGAACAATTTTTTTTGGGGATTTTTCTAATTTTTTTCAATTTATTTGTATTTTTGGAATATAAATTCCCATCCTCCACTTTATTTTGGACATTGTCCTCAATGTACATGTAGGAGTAGGAATGAAAAAGAAATACATATTTTTTGGATTTTTGAATTTATGGAAATTAAGTACAAATGCAATGATATGATATGAATGAATGCATGATCTAATTAAATGCAATTCTATATGACATATATATAACAAATGAATGCAATCTAAACTACACTAGAGGATGCATGTTCTCACCTATGATCAAACCTTCCCAAACCGATTTAAACACTATTTCTAGTGTAGAAACGAATAGGTTTGGTCATTAGTGAATATGAATTCTAGTCATACATGCAACTAACTATATGAATCATGTGAGATATATTACAATGCAAATTATACTATATGAACTAGCTAATATGAACTATACTATATGAACTATCTAAGGTGAATGATATAATACAAATGCAAGATAATTGAAAATGCAATACAACTATACATGAGAGAAAGGAAGGGAAAAAGAATATCTTACAATTAGAGGCGGTGTGGTAGACACCTCTTGCCATCTCACTCGTCATCATTATCATCATCATCGCGGTATCTATACCCGCTAGAACCTCCTTGGTCATACCCTGCTCCTTGGCCGTAGAACCCTCCACCTTGGCCACCAAAAGTTCCGTCTTGACTCCCTTGATTAGGGAACAAAAGGTGCGGTTGAGCCCAAGATGGGCGAGGGCCTCTAGGGTCGATATACCCTTGTTGAGCCATTTGGTAGTATTGAGGATAAAGGGCCAAATAGTTGTCAACCCTCCCATCGTGCACTCCAAGATCGACCCGTTGCATAAGCTTCATTAAGTTATTCACGTCCGGAGCATTGGGAACTTGAGGAGTGTACGGTAAATGTTAAGTGGGGTAGGGTGGAATCGGTACATATGTTGGTGGTGCATTATCTTGTACCGGCATCCCACGAGGTTGATGAGGTGCTTCCTCTCGTTGTGGCGGGTTGAGATGAATCTCAATATCAAGGAGGTAGCTCGGTGTAGGTGAGTACCAACTAAACCGAGGCTCGGTAGGTGGTACGTTCCACCCCCTGAGGACAATCGAAGAGCACCCCTTTGTAAATCACTCCACACGCCCGGTTTGAGTGTAGGTACACCACCGGTGGTGGTTGAAGATGGTCGAGCCTTCTTGAGAGGTATAGTTTTCGGTACTTGTCATTAGGAGCACCTAGACAAAAACAATATTTATAACTCCACAAACAACTCTACTATTAGTAAAGAGGCAAGTAAAGGTCGGATCCCAAGGGACGGGTATTGAAGTGAGATTTCTAATTGCAAGTAGCGGTGTCTAGGGGTGTCACAGTTTGGGGTTGGAATAGAAGATCACTAAACCAAATAGCAATGAAAGTAAACAAGCAAGATGATTAAAAAGGGATGTAAACAATTGATGAAAGGCACTAGGGTGTCATGGGGTCATAGGGGATTCATGGGAATTGATCATACAAACATATTCTTAAATTATAAGCAAGCAATTATTGTTGTGATGGATCGAATTGGTTTATATCTTACAATCCCAGGAAAGTTTGGGTCCCGAAGCCGAATCGATTAGATTGTACAACACCTACAAGTCGACTTAATCTTCCCTACTCAACTATATGCATTGCCTAATGAGACTCGAGTTGGTTTATGTCTTACAAGTCTCATTGAAAAGATAAGTGATGGGTAAAAAATGCAAGGATTCATAGGCTCACATTTCATCAAACATAACATGTACATAAGTTGAGATCACAACAAGTAAGCAAATGAACTATGAAAACATATTAAATTAAGCATGAATCATCCCCCATGTTGGTTTCCCCTAATTACCCATTAACCCTAGTTAAGGAAACTACTCACTCATTATCATGTTGAATATGCTAGCAAGGTTGTCAATCATACCAACAAAGTAAAACATGATGAATAAATGAAGATGATTAACAATAATTAAAAAGGGATTAAGAGAATTATACCTACAAATGATTCCAATAATAAAGCAAAGAATAATAGAAGTACTTGATGATTGATTGGAAGGTTGTCAATCTCCCAATAATAACCAAAATAATCTTCAATTACCCAAAATGAAAGATGAACAAAAGAGAGATTAGGAAATGAGATTTGTATTAAGACTTGATTAAAAGTTGATTAAAAGATTAAAGAGAGATTAGAATGATATAAACTACACTAACGATTGATAAGAAGAACATGATTATCTAATTAGACTAATGGAGTATTTATAGTGGGGATTAGGTACACAAATTAGGGTTTACTAAGGACTTAAATGACGATTAAGTCTTTGAGGAATCTCTCCACTCAGAAAAATATGCGATTCTCCTTTTTGCTAGTCTTTCCGAGATATGCGCATCATTCATAGAACAAGAAGAAAACGGAATAGCTGTAACACAATCCGTGCGTCCAAGGCACGGGACGAGCGGATTGTCTGGCTGTTGGACGAGCGGGTTCAATGGCTGGACGGGCAGATTGTGGGTCTTTTGGACGAGCGTCCCTCTGAAGAAGACGCTCGGATTCCTTGTCTTAGACGGGCGTCCAGAGGGCAATCCGCTCGGATTTTGAGTCAGCTTCTTCCTTTCTTCTTTTCTTCCTTCTTCTTCATACAATCCTTGGGGATTTCGTCGGAGATGCAAGGATCTTTTCTCATCATTGCCCAATCTACTATAATATGTACAAAGGCCTTGTAGTCTTGTCTTGTCTTTGATGCTTGGTCATTGAATGCAATCAATTTAGCTCTATTTTGCCATGAAAATGCAAGGTTTGCAATCCTTTCCTACCAAGGGATCAAAACCTCAAAGAATATGCAAAACAAAGGACTAAAGACAATAAATGACCTAAATATACACTAAAAAGCATGGGAACAAGGCTAATTCGGGGACTAAATACGCTCAAACAATGGTCACATCAAATATCCTCAAACTGAACCTTTGCTCGTCCCGAGTAAAGAGGTGACAAAAACTAGGACCGTTATTTAAACAAACCTAATAGCATAGCCGATATGAGACCAATAGCGGGTCTCACTCCACCCCTTCAACTCACAACAAGACAACCATGAGGTAGGATGCCTTCTTGCAAGGCAAGGTGGGTCTTGCCAAAATGGCGACACATCCAAGCATTAAAGCACATAAAATCAAGTAATGGATGCATCTACAAAAGAATAGCCACTTTCCTCATCTAAGTGGCGAAAATTATCTAAAAGGGAAGCAATTCAAGGGTACACACTCCTTTATAGATGCAATTTCTTCAAACTACTAAGCCTAGAAGGATACCAATAAATCACCTCCAAGTTGTGTCAAGCTAGGGTACCTTTGTCCTCAATCGTTAAATGCTTTTGTCAAGAATAGGCTCCCTATAGTGTTAGAAAAACTGGAGGATCGCGTAATCCCCCCTCTTGCCTAGACAAGAAGAAGGGTCGTCCCCTCTCTACCATGCACAAAAATGGATACGATGGATAAAGGGATCAATAGATATTTGAGTTTCATTTGGGAGTTTGCTTTTGTTGTTTTTCCCCCCAATTGCTTGTGGCATAAAACATTTGAGAACACTTTCTGTTGCCATTTCTTTTGATTTTTGGCATTTCAATACTTGACAACTTTCAACTTTTTGTATTTTTCTTTTGAACATTTTCAAAGTCACCCCATATGTAGTGAGGGTGCCTTATATTTGAAGCATAGGAGTTTTCATTTTTATTACTCCTCTTTTCTTTTGGTGCATTTTGCAAACTTTCTTTCACTTTTCATTTCTTGAACTCAAATTTTTGAACAATTTCTTTTTGTGCCCATTCCCTTTGATGACAAAAATATGGTAGAACATGGATGAATGATAGTTGCATGGTTTCAAGGGTCACCTTGGAATAAACGGTAGCCAAGGAGTTATCACACCACAAGGTACTCTTGACTAGGCCTTAATCCATGGGTCAAAGGATACTAGCATGACACATCCTAGGGTGTTATACAAGTATTCTAACAAGCAAAGTCTTCAGAAGAAAGAGCATCTACTAGGGCCTATATACACTTGTCCAGCTTCCCAAGTAGACGGTTTCACAAAATTTTTCTAACATGCAACTAACATATATACATCCTAATGCATATGATTCTACCAACTAATATGCCAAATAATCTAAATGCAAGTCCTAGATTCACATTGTTTATACCGCATCAATCAAAATAAAGCCACATAGTCATTAACATAAAGAGGAAAAAGGAGATTGGAAAGATCATACCATGCGGTCTTCAATATCCTCATGTCTCGGATGTGGCGTAGTCGATTAATGTGAACAAGGATAGACGAACATGATATATACAAACAATATATACACAAGACTACACTACAAAGGAAATGAACTTGTTTTTTTGAATTTTCAATTTTTCAATTTTTTTTTTTTGATTTTTTCGAAAAAAAAAATTTGATTTTTTTGGAGTTTTGAATAAAAGTTAAGTTAGAATTTCCCATCCCCACACTAATATGGGCATTGTCCTCAATGGCCAATATGATAGGAAATTATGCAAGTATGATGCATGATTTCTATACTAAATGCAAGCTATACTAAGCTACACTACATGATGCATGGGTTTTTGTTTATGACGGAGAGCGTAATTTAGATTACCTCCCGTTGCGCATGCATGTACTTACCCAATCCGAGATAGACATTATTTCTAATGTCTTAAATTTTAGGGTAGTTCATGCACACGAAATGCAATGCATGAAACTATATATTGTCATTTTGGATTTTTCATGTGGGAACAATAAAAAGAACACCTCAATGGGGCCAAGGTGTTAGTCCTCATGTTGCTAGGACTCTCCAAACTATGATCAAGATAAAATAAAGAAAACAAAGAAAGAAGTAGACAAACCTCAAGAGGGTAGGAGCCTCCAAAGTTTGCTAATCCTCCATCATATCATCATTGTCATCATTTTCCTCCATGGAAGTGGAATCATCTCCACTCCCATCTTCACTTCCTTGATCTTGCTCACTTTCCTCATCATCTTCGTTAGCCTCTTCTTCTTCATCTACCTCTTCATCAACACCCTCATCATCAGCAACCTCATCATCGACATTCTCATCTTCACCCGGTTTTTCACCCCTAGATGTGCTTGGAAAGAAAACTTCCCTATCCGCCCAACTAGGCAAACGACATGATGGATCAAGTAGTCCTTGCCTAGATAAATGAAGGAGGGGTGGATATTGGGCCAAGTATCCTTCTACTCGATCATTATAAGCTTGTTTGTGCATCTCTCGCATGAGTAGAGTCATGTAATCGTTTCCCACTTCAACATCTTTGATTTTGAACTCTTGATATTTGAATGGGTAGGGTGGTATGACAATGGAGGAGGAGGGCTCTTCAATCTCTCCCCTTTGTTGACGGATGATGTACTCGGCGCCCTTAGAGAGTGGAAGAAGGTAGTTTGTTCAGTGAGCACTCAACCGACATATCTTGGTAGGCAAAGTGAAGGATCTAGCATAATTGGTTAGCCACCCATAGTTGGTGTCAAGAGAATTATGTTTGACCCACTTATACTTGTTAATCATGGCATCCATGTCAATGAGATGACCCCCTTTGATTGCCACATAGGTGTTATCCTTGTTGAAATTTGCGTCAAAGTGCTTGGCCAAGAGAGTAACTAGACCTCCATTTACAATATGAGCGGTGCCTTCCTTACCACAATCGACATTAAGCCATCTTTCCATCAAAAGCCTTAGAGCATTGTAGGGCTTAGTGAATTCCCTTCCTACATTTAAGGCCGACTCAAGTAGAACACAATCGAGCTTGGTAAAGTGATTAGTGCCTTTTCTTGCTATTATAGTATTCCCGATGACCTTGTGCCACACTCTAATGCCCGGATGGTGGACTAATAGAGCGCGACAAGCATGAAAGCTCACAAATTTCTTCCCGGAAATTGCCTCCTAAAGAGGAGCGGGGTCATACTTTCCGGGCATCTTGTGATAATATGGTGTATCACTAAGGCCTAATATCTTACCCAAAACATCAAAGGTGATGTGCCTATTCACATTCGCAAGACGAAACTTGATGTATTCTCTAGTCTCTACCTTAGTCACTTTCAATGAACTTAAGAATTCCAAGGTAAGGGAGGGGTATGTCAATTCTCTTATGGTGAACAATTTACCCAAACCCATGGCTTCAAAAAAGTCTTTTGTTTGTTCAAGGACACCCAATTTGTTCAAGGCATCTTCACAAATGAATTTGGTGGGCAAAATGGCTTTCTTAGCATACTTGGTAAATGTATCCCTATGGGAGTTAGAAATGAAAATTACCTCCGGATAGTTGGATAATTGAGCGATTTCCGGAGTTGTTGTTGTTGCTTCCAAGGGAGGATCTTGTTGTTGTTGACCTTCCAAGTTTGCATTAGAAACCATCATAGCCATTGAAGCTTTCCTTGCTTGAAGGCTTTGTTGCCTTTTCGAAAGTGTCTTTGCTTTGAGTGCCTTTGTTGCTCCTTTTGTTCTTGCCATTATTGATTACACCAAGAAAAGATTGAGAATCTTCAATTTCTAATTATACCCAAATCGATTTAAGATAAAAGGATTTTACTTTGTATTTCAAAAATCGACTCAAAAGTTGAAGATTTTAGTGCTTGAATCAATTAATGTTGCAAAAGGAGTGATTAATTGTTGTTGTGAGGAAGTTTTGAATTTGATTTTGTTGAATTTGGTTGAGGAAATCTTGTTTTTGGTGATGGAGAGGATGAGGATTTTGGGGTTTTGGGGTTTATGGGTAGTGTTTGAATGAATGAATGAATGAAATGAATGTGGGAAGGGGTATTAAAACACCCGAAAAATTAAAAACAGCAGGGGAAAGACGACGGGATTCCCGTCGGGACGCTCGGATTCTGCTCAAATGGGCTTCAGGAAAACTCGCCTTCAGACGAGCGTCTTTCAGAGAAGACGAGTGGATTCTGCAATTTAGGACGAGCGGCTTTCCTCAAAGACGAGCGGATTCTCTTATAGGAACTTTGCTTAATGTGCACTGGCAGAAAGACGAGCGTCTTTCTACAAAGACGAGCGGCCAGTTTCAGACGAGCGTCTTCTCAGCTTGGACGCTCAGATTCTCTTACATACCAAATTTTTTGAATTTTGCTGCTCATTTAGATGGAAGGATTCCTCCACAGATGCTCGGATTCCTGTAAGACGAGCGGATTACCCTTAAGCCGCTCGGATTCCTCCTGGTCTACCCAGATTCAGGTCCATCCGTGCACTTGCATAACCCGTGTCATTTTTATTCTTCAAATCCCGTGTTCTTCATTGTAGGGGCACTACAAAGGCATGAATAGCCTAGGCAATTGTTATCCCCATAATAAGTTAAAGCACTACACATCAATAAAATCATTAGTCCCTCCCTCACTTCTCTCAAAAATGATGAATATCTTGATCAAGGCACAAAAATCCATAAATGACAAAAATGCAATGTAAGAATTAAAATGCAAGTTAGGTGATGCGGTTGTTTATACACCAAAAATAAAATACCTAAGTACTACTAACAGAAGTCAGCGGTAAGTAGGGTCGATCTCCACAGGGAGGCTAAGTTGCTATTTATCTGTCTAATTCGGTCTGTCAGGGTGTCACAGAAATGGGGGGGGGTTGAATTGATTCAACTAAACTAGAAATTAAGGCAAGGGAAAAGAATTAACAGTAAGAGAAAGAAGTATGCTAAGAGTCGGTCCACCGTGGCAGCTATCAGATCTACTATATCAGGAATATTAAGGCGATTAGACTATTGATAAGAAGAGCTATGGTCGTCACCTTTCGGTCCTTAAACCGCCCTAGAGCGTAAATGACTTAACTTTCGCCCTCTCACCGCAATACCCTATTGTAATTAAGCAAGCCTTCCCTTCCAATCTTTCGATCTAGGTCGGGGTTAACTAGAATTATTGGTCTCCTGCATGCATACATTCGACTGGATAACAATTAAATTGCCTAATACAATTCTTATCGCAGGGCTAATCTATTTAATACAGTTAAAGCATGCTACCACGGCTTCCCTAATCCTAACATACTACGGGAAATTAGCTACTCATGATAAAATAAGCAAGAACAATAATAAAAGAAGAAATAAGCATTAAAAGTGAATAAGGGAAGAAGAATTATTGAAATTAAGCGATCCGGAAATAAGAGAACGAAGTAACAGTATTTAAAAGAAGGGGAAGGGAGTAACGTGATCCTTCCCGGATTATTGGATCCTTACAAATGACATCCCTAACTCCTATTTATAAGAAATTAAGAGTAGGTTTAAACCTAATGACAGAATATAACCTAAAAAGCCCAGCCCGTAGCAAAATCCACTCGATCGAGTAAGGGAACCACTCGATCGAGCAAACTCAGCCAGAAAACAGCTCGATCGACCATGTATAGTGCTCGATCGACTGATTACACATAAGGGACTGGTCGATCGACTAAGGAAGCAACTCGATCGACTATTTATTGCACCTAAAACCACTCGATCGAGTAATAAATCACTCGATCAGGTGGGTCTTGACTTCAGCAGTTACAATTCTCGTTAGTTTGACTTGACTTGTCCTTTTAGCTCCCGAAATAGCTTCACGCATCCCAAAACAGCAACATTTCCCGCTCCAAATCCACTCTTCCTCCAAATGCATGCTAAATGAGTGGTAAATGGCTTGATTTCGCTACTTTATGGCTCATTCCTGCGATTAAGACAAAATACACCAAAGTAGCATATACGGGGCATTTCGTAGCATAAAACCACGATAAAAGCATAGAAATACGGGCATAAAATAGGCTAAAAAGACTATATAAAATGCACGTATCAAATCTCCCCAAACCAAACCTTTACTCGTCCCCGAGTAAACTAAAATGCAACTAAAGGAACGGAAAAGATAACTCAGAGCCAGCTACAAATGCCCACTTAAGCCAATTTAATGCAGACAAACTAACACTTATAGCTAAACAGTCAAATGCAAACGAATTATAAGATGCTTATAAAAGTAGCTGAACCGTCGACCTTGCAAGACCTTTAATAATGGACTCTCACGGGTCACTCTTCTCTCATGAAGCAAGGGGTAAGCATATGAATGTAAGAGAGAAAGAAATATAGTCGCTCACCTAGACTACGACCCACATAAACATGCATGCAACTAATATGATAGACAATTCTAGCTACCGTACACACATTCCAACCAAACAAGGTCCTGTCACAGCCGAGGGCTTACAAAAATATGGTAAAGTGAGGCAATGGGTAAGAAAAGGCAAAACATTTATGGGAATGCGGAGGTATAGGTGATCAAGCTAGTACCTAAACAGAACCATATGAAACATATCCATTTCCAACTCAATTATGAACTGCGCACATGCTCTTCATTTGGCATAATATCTCACCAAACCAAACTAGAAACACTCCTCAAATAATATGTAAATAAGGCATAGGAGTGAAACCGACTAACAAACAACATCTTTTTTTGAATTTTGAATTTTTTTAATTTGGCTAATGTGGAGTTTATGGGTAAAAATGAAAGAAAAGGGAAATGTAAGCACCTCCCTGCATGTGACACCAACCACTAACCCGAATGTATGACGGCAAAAAGCAATTGAATTTCATATACGCGCAAATTGATGATACATGATATGCAAGGAGTATACTACTCACAATCCTACATGAAACTGGTCACAACTGACACCAGTTTATAAGGCTCTAATCCCTTAGAATTTATAAGTAGGTTGCCAAAATTTCAGGTCAAGTCTATTCGTTCAGCTAAATTTTAACATTAACTCGTAGATCATGCAAAAGGCAAAGCTAAAAGATAACAATTTAATGCAAGGCTTAAGCAAAAAGACAGTTGTAGTGCAATTTCATCATTGAAATCTACCGTTCCGACTCAACCTATATGCTAAAATAAACATGAATTTTTTTTGAATTTTTCTAATTTTTTAATTTTTATGAGAGTTTGAATTTTAACGAAAATAAACAACAATGCAAACATAAATTAAACGTGATAACTGAAATGCAATGAAAACAAAATGCAGACACAGATATGGATGCATAACCTCCCCAAACCAAACCGTACAATGCCCCCATTGTACCAAAACATGGAAAGGAAATGCAAACTAAAGGAGAAAGAGAGAGTAAAATGCGGAAATGCTCACAAGATGCGCGAATAAAGGGACCTCCCCAAACCGACCATGAACATGGGAGGTTGCTAAGGGCCCGGAAAAACCGTCTCAGGAAGCTAATCCAAGTTAATACGTGAATGGGCATGCAAAACTGCTCGATCGACAGGAATATGGGTAGATCGAGTGGTTTCTCATTCTGCAGGGGGTCGATCGAGTGATTAATCACTCGATCGAGTGAATCCTTCAGCTACAGTGCTCGATCGAGTAGAAAAAACCACTCGATCGAGTGATGCTCGATGAATTCCTGCAAAATGCAAATGAAAACAGCCCGCAAACTAGCAAGACAAGCACACTGAGATAGTTTTATGGTATAAAACCATTTATTACAACTGAAATTGAAATAAAAACAAAATAAAATCGTCGGGTTGCCTCCCGGGTAGCGCTAGCTTCAGTCATGTCCCAGCTCGACCTTCTTTTCTTCGAGCCTCTCTAATTAATCACAATCAAAACAGCTCAAAGCGCGCAGCATTAAATCATAAGCTGCGCATGTGCTACACAACAAAGATAAGTAGCACCAAAGTGGAATACAGAAATAGGAAATAAAAATATGTAAACATTTAAGTCTAACAAATTTCCTATGGGCGCTCCTAAATTTGTCCACAAAATATAGGAGCGCGGGAGCAGTCGTCAATGAAGTAGGGTATCGTCTCAGATTAATGAACTTGAAATGATAAGGACGGTGAAAAATCTTTAAATTAATCGACCACATGAGAGGAGGTATATCCTTAAAAGAAATGGCGCGAGTCAATCGAGGCAATATACTATTAAAACGAACAATAATAAAGTTATCGTTTACTACCTCAGGTTGGTTGCCCTCAACAACGGAATCACTGACAAAGGAATGGATTACCTCATCCGTGCTAGGAACAATTACCGTCTCAGCCGCTTCTTCGTCAACCTCCTCAGTGGAATCCATCCCGTAAATCGCAGCTTCAAATGTATCCGACTCGGCTGTGAATAAGGGAGGTTCACCGTAATCCTCATCATCGTCAAAATCGTCATCCAAAATGAACCCAAGTGACGAATAAAAGCTCCCATCAATGGCCAATTCAGTCAATCGAGCAAATTGCTCACTCGATCGACCAAGTTCCTTCTGCACCTCACTCGATCGAGTAACAAAATCACTCAATCGAGTACTATCCTCCTGTCTGTCACTCGATCGAGCAGAATGTTCACTCGATCGAGCACTTTCCTCATGCATGTCACTCGATCGAGAAGAGATGTTACTCGATCGAGGACTTTCTTCTGTACAATACCGACATCCCCGCATACGTTCGAAATACGATGTAAAGTCGTCATCCGAAATATAGAAATCATTTTCAGCATTGGGCAACGTGGGTTCTTCATGGGAAAAACCGCTCTTGGTCAAGCACACCTCTTTTGATTTCTGTTCATCCAACCCAGCTGTTAACCGAGCAATTTCGGACTGTAACTCAGCAATTTCGGTGACTTGAGCACCGACATGTCTACCAAATTCCAGAATTAAGGATTTCAGCTCCGCGGTTTCTTTTTTCTCTATATCGCGAGGATCTTCTTGCGGTGGCCATTGATGGGGTGGATTTGGCGGCACAACTACAGCTGCATTGTGCTCAGCAGCACCACATCCCCAAGATTTCTTCCTTTCCCAACTAGCAGGTTTCTCAGCTTGGGCTTCAAACTGAGCAATTAGTCGGGAAACAGATGTCATCTTGGCAAGAGGGATCGAAGGTACTCAAGCCTTCCCTTCGATAATCTCCCTCGAAGTAGAGTCTGTCTAATAAACCTGTGAGCCTATCAAAACAGCACTAAAGAGAAAGATAAGAACAGCCTCAAGGTACTTAGTCTTCCCTTGAGGCGAAAGGACAAACAAAATAAAACAGATAAAAAGCGTCGCCTCCCCGGCAACGGCGCCAAAATTTGATGCGGTCGTTTATACACCAAAAATAAAATACCTAAGTACTACTAACAGAAGTCAGCGGTAAGTAGGGTCGATCTCCACAGGGAGGCTAAGTTGCTATTTATCTGTCTAATTCGGTCTGTCAGGGTGTCACAGAAATGGGGGGGGGTTGAATTGATTCAACTAAACTAGAAATTAAGGCAAGGGAAAAGAATTAACAGTAAGAGAAAGAAGTATGCTAAGAGTCGGTCCACCGTGGCAGCTATCAGATCTACTATATCAGGAATATTAAGGCGATTAGACTATTGATAAGAAGAGCTATGGTCGTCACCTTTCGGTCCTTAAACCGCCCTAGAGCGTAAACAGCTTAACTTTCGCCCTCACTGCAATACCCTATTGTAATTAAGCAAGCCTTCCCTTCCAATCTTTCGATCTAGGTCGGGGTTAACTAGAATTATTGGTCTCCTGCATGCATACATTCGACTGGATAACAATTAAATTGCCTAATACAATTCTTATCGCAGGGCTAATCTATTTAATACAGTTAAAGCATGCTACCACGGCTTCCCTAATCCTAACATACTACGGGAAATTAGCTACTCATGATAAAATAAGCAAGAACAATAATAAAAGAAGAAATAAGCATTAAAAGTGAATAAGGGAAGAAGAATTATTGAAATTAAGCGATCCGGAAATAAGAGAACGAAGTAACAGTATTTAAAAGAAGGGGAAGGGAGTAACGTGATCCTTCCCGGATTATTGGATCCTTACAAATGACATCCCTAACTCCTATTTATAAGAAATTAAGAGTAGGTTTAAACCTAATGACAGAATATAACCTAAAAAGCCCAGCCCGTAGCAAAATCCACTCGATCGAGTAAGGGAACCACTCGATCGAGCAAACTCAGCCAGAAAACAGCTCGATCGACCATGTATAGTGCTCGATCGACTGATTACACATAAGGGACTGGTCGATCGACTAAGGAAGCAACTCGATCGACTATTTATTGCACCTAAAACCACTCGATCGAGTAATAAATCACTCGATCAGGTGGGTCTTGACTTCAGCAGTTACAATTCTCGTTAGTTTGACTTGACTTGTCCTTTTAGCTCCCGAAATAGCTTCACGCATCCCAAAACAGCAACATTTCCCGCTCCAAATCCACTCTTCCTCCAAATGCATGCTAAATGAGTGGTAAATGGCTTGATTTCGCTACTTTATGGCTCATTCCTGCGATTAAGACAAAATACACCAAAGTAGCATATACGGGGCATTTCGTAGCATAAAACCACGATAAAAGCATAGAAATACGGGCATAAAATAGGCTAAAAAGACTATATAAAATGCACGTATCATTAGGGAGTTAGAAATATTTACAAATGGTGGTTTGGAGAGGACTCCACCAAACTCTCATCCTTAGTGAGATGTCATGGGGGCATGTTCAAGGTGTTGTTGATGTTACTCAACACCTTGAAGAAGTAGTCAAAAGCTTGTATATTATTATGATAAAGATCCTCAATAGATCTTTGCACTTGTTGTCCTTCATGTTGGTACATTTAAGTTCTCCCATCCCTAACCTTTTACTCACCGAATATGGCATAACACTCACACTACCCTCTAGATCACATAAGGCCTTGTTAATTGTGGTGTCGCCAATGGTACACGGTATTGAGAAGCTTCCCGGGTCTTTAAGTTTCGGAGGTGAACTCCCTTGAAGGATTGCACTACTCACCTTAGTGAAGGCGATAGTATCAAGCTTTCGGATCGACTTCTTTTTCGTAAGGATGTCCTTCATGTACTTTGCATAGGCCGGCACGTGATTGATTAATTCCATGAAAGGAATCGAGACTTCCAAATTCTTCACAATTTCCATAAATTTTCCAAGTTGGTCATCAAATTTGGGCTTAGCTTGACGATTTGGAAAAGGAATTCTAATCACAATGGGTTCCTTCTCCTTGGCCTTGTTTTCACTTTTCTTTGAAACTTCTTCTTTTGATGGTTCTCCATCGTTGGAGTTTTGCACAACTTCTTTGTCACTAGCTTCCACAACTTCATCCTCAACTTGCTTCTTTGGTGCTTCATACCTCGTACCACTCCTCAAGTGAATCGCACTAACCGTTTCATGTCTTAGGGGATTAGTTTGAGGTGGTAATTGGCCATTTTGTATTAGTGAGCTTGAAGATGCTAGTTGAGTCAATTGGGTTTCCAACATTTTGGTGTGGGCTAGGATGTTGTTGATGGTGACTTCCTTTGCTTGACTATCCTTTTGCATTTGAGTAAAAAACTCTTGTTGATTCCTTTGCATTTGGAGGACCGCTTTTTGAACATCAAAACCTTGGTCATTTTGTTGATTGTATGGAGTTTGATTTTGGTAACCTTGGTTTTGGTTGTAAAAGGGTCTTTGATTTTGGTTCCTCATGGGAGGTGGGGTGTATGTTGGTTGAGGGTTTTGAATATTTTGGCTTTTGTATGAGAGATTTGGGTAGAATTTGGTGTTTTCATTGTAATAATTGGAATAAGGGGTACCACTCTTGTATGCTTGAAAAGCATTCACTTGTTCATTTGGTCCCCTACATTCACTTTGGTCATGTTCCAAAGTTCCACAATTCTCACATATCCCACTTGGGATTGATGAAGATGCCGTCATGGCATTAACATGTTGCTTTGGTGATTTTGAGGCTTCTTCAAGTCTAGCCATAGCTTTTTTGAACTTCAAATTGATGGTATCAATATGAGCACTAAGTTGAGCACCCAATTGAGTAATAGAGTCCACTTCATGCTTTCCTCCTCTAGTAGCTTTGCGAGGTCTACTATATTGTGAATTATGGACCGTCATTTCCTCAATCTTGTTCCAAGTTTGATTATCATCAACTTCGGTGAACATACCATTTGAACCCATGTTGAGAATGTTTCTTGAGTCTTCATAAAGACCATTCCAAAATTGTTGTACCAAGAACCACTCGCTAAGTCCATGATGAGGACATGAGCGACAAATTCTCTTGAATCGCTCCCAAGCTTCATAAAAAGATTCTTCATCTCTTTGCTTAAAGCCCGTAATCTGAGCTCTTAGCATGTTAGTCTTTTCCAGTGGGTAGAACTTTTTGTAGAAAGCTAGAGCCAACTTCTTCTAAGAGTCAATTCCGAGAGTAACTTTATCAAGGCCTTTCAACCATTGTTTTGCGGTGCCAATTAGAGAAAAAGGAAATAAGACCCATTGAATTTGGTCTTGAATTACACCGGTTTGAGAAATCGCATCACAATAGTCACAAAAAGTCTCCATGTGAGAGTGAGGGTCTTCACTAGGCATCCCCCCAAATTGGCTTCTTTCGAATAATTGGATAAATGCGGATTTGGCAATGAAATTTTCGGTTAAGTGTTGTGGTGTGGGAGTACCATTGGGTAGGTTCTCCTCGGTTGGTACGAAATGTGATGAAAATTAAGGCATTGTGGGTTGATTTTGTGTTGGATTTTGTGTTGGGTTCTCCTCACCTTCTCTTTGCAAAAGGATTGATGAACTCAATAGTGTTTGGTTGAATATCTACAACATCACCAATACCTCTCAAAGTACCTCTTAGCAAATCTTCTATTGTTTGTCAAAGTCCTTTCAATTTCGTGATCAAAGGGTAACAAGTTACATTGTGATCTTCTAGACATGCAAAATATCAAACAACTCGAAAATAATTAGAACAAACCTTGAGGAGTTTTACTTCCCCAAGGCAAAGAAAGACACAACTAATAACAATCTAAGAAAATCTAAATCAAGTTAACACCGTCCCCGGCAACGGCGCCATTTTTGGTCGAGCCCTCTTGAGAGGTTTAGTTTTCGATACTTGTCGTTAGGAGCACCTAGACCAAAATAATATTTATAACTCCACAAACAACTCTACTATTAGTAAAGAGGCAAGTAAAGGTCGGATCCCAAGGGACGGGTATTGAAGTGAGATTTTCAATTGCAAGTAGCGGCGTCTAGGGGCGTCACAATTTGGGGTTGGAATAGAAGATCACTAAACTAAATAGCAATGAAAGTAAACAAGCAAGATAATTAAAAAGGGATGTAAAAAATTGATGAAAGGCACTAGGGTGTCATGGGGTCATAGGAGATTCATGGGAATTGATCATACAAATATATTCTCAAATTATAAACAAGCAATTATTGTTGTGATGGATAGAGTTGGTTTATATCTTACAATCCTAGGAAAGTTTGGGTCCCGGAGCCGAATCGATTAGATTGTACAACACCTACAAGTCGACTTAATCTTCCCTACTCAACTATATGCATGATCTAATGAGACTCGAGTTGGTTTATGTCTTACAAGTCTCATTGAAAAGATAAGTGATGGGTAAAAAATGCAAGGATTCATAGGCTCGCATTTCATCAAACATAACATGTGCATAAGTTGAGATCACAACAAGCAAACAAATGAACTATGAAAACATATTAAATTAAGCATGAATCATCCCCCATGTTGGTTTCCCCTAATTACCCATTAACCTTAGTTAAGGAAACTACTCACTCATTATCATGTTGAACATGCTAGCAAGGTTGTCAAGCATACCAACAAAGTAAAACATGATGAATAAATGAAGATGATTAACAATAATTAAAAAGGGATTAAGATAATTATACCTACTAATGATTCCAATAATAAAGCAAAGAATAATAGAAGTACTTGATGATTGATTGGAAGGTTGTCAATCTCCCAATAATAACCCAAATAATCTTCAATTACCCAAAATGAAAGATGAACAAAAGAGAGATTAAGGAAATGAGATTTGTATTAAGACTTGATTAAAAGTTGATTACAAGATTAAAGAGAGATTAGAATGATATAAACTACACTAAATATTGATAACAAGAACATGATTATCTAATTAGACTAATGGGGTATAACACCCCGATTTATAAAGGAGCCTCTAGCAAGACATTCCCTAATAAACCGGACTGTTACCATCTCGGTTTCCCGAGGTAGTGAATAGCAAATGAAACTCCAAGGCAAATTACATAATTTCTTTAACTTAATTTTTACAAAACCTCTTTTACATCAAATTACAAAGAACTAACATAAATGAAGATGAAAGTCTTCTAAATGATGATCTAGCTACTAAGTCCTCTGATCCAGTGTCTCACGCCCATCAAGCTCCCATCCTATCTCATAAACCTGTCAAGTCTGCTCCCCAATATTTGGATCGTCACAGGTGTTCACGAATACACAGGGTCAACCACGAGGTTGAGTAGGGAATACAATGAAACAACAAAATATGATATGCATGATCCTCCGTCACCTCCACCTCCATCTCAACTCATATCTCATAACCCGGAACGCCGAGCCATACCGATCCCCGGCAGACTATCAATCGACCGTCGTCGATATACCACTCTGGTGAGGTTATCCAGGGAGTCTGCAGAACCCGCCTGGGCCTTATCACAACATCACAACGTATCACAACCTCGTCACCACCACACTATCCTCCAACTCCAATGCACATGAAATGCTTAATAAAAGAAACAATGCAATGCAATATGTATACCATTGAACTGATCAATTATAAAATCATGCCAGCTACAAAATGTTGTGATAGCATACTCAATACGATCAACTCGATCAATCACAATCCAGTATATGAGTCATAGCATAAAGGGACAACCACGAAATAAGTCAACGTTCACAACTTGGTCATACGAAACACAACAAATCAACACCATTCAACAACAACGATAATAAGTCAAGTGTATTTCCCTACCTTTTCGCAATCCAAGCACGCACAAGCAATCAATTATGATCCTTCACATATCCATCACCTACATAACATAATTATGTATAATTATCACCTAATCAGTCAATTAATCATTCACTTAACCTAGACTCATCGTAAATTAATAGGAATATCAACTTAAAGAACAAACACGACTTTTCCTGATTTTCCTGCACATGGCAGACTCGGTATAAAATGAATAACTAATTCCAGAAAATTCGAATTGATGCAAGGCCAATTGAATTGGAACCCCATGAGTCTTAGCTACAAATTATATCTAACGTGTTTTTCTCAAATTCCAAACTCATCAAGGGTTTTCAGACTGATTTCCAAACACTGACAGAAACCGTCGCATAAAAAGTATTGATTCATAAAACGAGTTTGACAAATGATTTTTAAGTAAAACCAACGCCTAACTCATCTAAACTCTTTAAATTAAATATATGAAAAAGACTCAGCACCAATTCAATATCTAAATTATGTTTTAGAAGTAATCTTTTAGCCTCTACTGATTCGCGGACTTTTTAGATAGACGTTCACAAATAATTTCTTCAGGAAAAACTACACGGTGAAATGCTACCAATTTTCACAGGCATAAACTAGGCTTGGAATAAATATGAGTCTCTTCTTTAACTTTTTGCATCCCACGAATTTAAGACAGGTAAAACACTCAAATAACACAGACCAACGAATCTGTAAATTGCTGTAACTATTCTATTCATTTATCTCATACAATTTATAATCAAAACCCCCAAATCAATTTCTAGGGTTACAAAAATTATTCCACTACTACTATAATTATGCTAATAATTGAATAAAGAGGTAATAGGATAGTCTACTTACGAAATAGGATGAGAATAGGCTGAGAAATCGCCGTGCAATGCCTCACGCGGCTCCCTTCACACACGGCTCCCTCTTCTCTCTTTTCTCTCTTTTCTCATGGTTAAAGTGAATATGGTGATAGGGAGATTAGGGTTTAGTTAGATGAGTTATACATATAGGATAGGTGCTATTAAGACGATACGGGCCTAGCCTAGTTAGATTAATTAAAACCCGAGTCACATAATTACCCGAGTCACAAATACACTACACGACCCAGCTGGTAACTCGGCCTAATATAATATCATATTAAAATACCGGGTATTACAGTCTACCCTCCTTAAAAGAAACTTCGTCCCGAAGTTTACCCTCTCTACCAACCAACGCAAACGAATTATGAAACGCATATACAAAAGTATGTAAGGCACCCACCAGGTTGAATATTAAACGCAGTATTACATTCCACCCTCCTTAAAATAAACTTCGTCCCCGAAGTTTAACCATAACAGAAACACATCATGTAACACTCCAACATAACCCACGCAACGCATAACCAATATAGCCAAACTGAGAAATCACACATGAAAGTATAAAGATTTTACAATCCTACCCTCCTTAAACATGGTTACGTCCCCGTAACCTTCATTATTATAACTAAAGTTATCAAACTACTACTAACAACTGAAAGAGGTTAAAAGATTCACAACTCACGCTCAAGTTAACTAATCCCTACTAAAGACAATCAATATACAAGCTCTCTCAAGGAAGTTACAGTTACTGCAGCTACAGCACATCGCCACGGATCGGAGCAAAAGCCACGTTGAATAACTTAAGACATTTCAGTATTAATCTAAACACTCTTCATATCAATCAATACATGCAATAACATTCACAGGATCTGCTTCTCAATCTAATTTATACATTACTACTCATGTTACAAAGATGAAGATGCTTAGGTGCTCACATATGGTTCATGTCAAATAGCATATTTTCCAAGAAATATTAGTAACATTTATTCATGTGAATAATCAAATTATGAATGGAACAATGCTTTACAAGGTTACCAGTAAAAATCATTAGTAATTATTCATTTCACTAATCATTGTAATCTCATACCTTAGAAACATAGGGAATCAATCAACATAAGAAAAGAATTAGGGTCAAAACTTAATAAATCGATTTATGAAAATTTGTAACCTAATAGGTCCGATCGACTTTCCTTTACATAATCGTACAAATTTAGGTCGAGGCACAGTAATCACCCATAAAATGAAGACAACCGGTTTAGCAAAGACTTATCGCCCGGAAATATCTTTAATCCTCATAACAAAGGGTTGGGATTTATTCACGAAAGACGAATGCACATTGATCGGCAAATTTTTACAAGCTTATTGGTCGAGTCAATCAAGCCAGTAAACAGCGATATTGGAAAGTTAACATACAAGACTATCATACATAAAATTTTGTTTTTAGTGTTAAATATATTTAAACTGCACCCAACACAATGACATAAAAGATTAAATGTATTTAACTACACCAATTTTACAAATATTCATTACATATCATGCTAATATCAACATACCATGTTAACACATAACTCACTTAAATCACCACATTACATTTCCCGTTTTGACATTCGTAACTAACCACAACCCACCAATTCACTACATGAACGAGCAACATGTCTAAATTAACCCACTATTTGTGACTCCGTTCTAGCTTCATTCCTCCGGACTAGCAAATATCATGAAACCATAGAACTAGACACTGGCTGGAAATCTCATTCCGAATTTATACTCACACGACAAAATTTAACTTCATTTTCAAAACTTTTACTTTCATACTGGACGGTGAATAACTTTCTTAACATAAATCTTATAACAGAGCCGTCTATAGAATCCATTTAACTCAAAATCAGATAAACTTAACTCAATTCCTTCAAACAATACAAGCTTAGGTGTCGACTCATATTTCGTAATTTACAGGTTCATCTTATTCATTTCAGTCCTATCTTTACTAATGAACGACTATTACCTCAACATCAGGATCTTAGTTGCACTTCTTTACTCAGTTATATTCACGGCTAACACGACTACAGCATTTAATCGGAGACCCCTTTTAGATAGTACACATTCCCTGGTGACGTCTCATCAAAGCATACGATTCGTACCATAATGTAAAGCAAGTAACTACAAATTAACTGTGTTGAATCAAAATTTTACCTCTTTATTACAGATCTATTTATCACAGGTTGCATGGTCACACAAAAGTATAAGTACCAACTCAATTACATGTTAAATTTTAAAACGATTTATCACGTCATAAGAACTAGACAAGAGTCTAACCATATAGTCAATATAAGAAGATTATTAGTTTAGATCGGAGGCACATTATAAAATTCCCAGTTAAACTCCTTACGGAACCATTGACTGTGCGTCATGAGTAATTAACTTAATAATGTAGAAGTCAAACAACTGAAATTACAATTGAGTATAAATAGTTATATGATTCACAATAACAACATAATTACTTCCATATCACACATATGTTTAACATTTTAGCAACCATACCATTCAATTGTATCCATCAACTCAGTATAATTCATTTTCAGCAAAAATAAAAGATATCGCATAAACAACTTAAACATGTACATATACCATCATATAACTTGTAAAACATTATCTATGACAAAAGATTAGCAAGGTGAACAAGTTCTCTGGTTTGCACGGTTTGAACAAATAGGCAACTCGCGGCTCAATTAAACGTAACTATAACGACTATCATTTAACATACGCATAACATGTGAATCATCAAAGGGTCGTGAAAATATAATTCATAGCGACGGTTCGAGAATATATTTCAAATATCGTAACTATATCGTAACTATATCAAACTATATTACAAATATCGTGACAATTGCAACAATCACCTTAGCATTTCATGACAATACAACTATGAACATATCCAATAAGGAACAACAACACTATTTTATTATCATATCATAAGTCTAGGTTCAACTGAAATAAATTAATGCAATGGAAGTAATAAATATAACTATAGGCACACAGACTCACATAAAAGACATTAGAACTCAGATGACATCCTACATGTGTGAACATTTAGACATACTCATTACTACCATCCATGTGTAAACATTTAAACATAATTATTATAAATATGCATGCGAGTATATTAGAACAATCAAGTTAACATTTAACGCCACCAGCTTTACCAAGATATGACAATATAGTTTTATATTTATATATATCCGACCACTATACAAATATGATGAATACACCAGAGATATTACAACATGCCAAGCATATATAAAATATGCAAACAACTGGACTCGTATAAAATATTTCACCCTCGATTAAGAATCAAATTAAGCTATTCAATTTCACTCATACTATCATGCCAACAATGTTTTCAACTAAACTTTAATTTTATCACTTGTTAAGATACATAACTACTGAACATGCGTGCTACTATCATCATATAAAAACATTATAAGGTCACATTAATAAGGCTCATGAAATAACCAAACAATAGTATGAAAACTCAACATAGAACGCACATTTTACAAGTCATGATTCACGTTGTAACTTCCAAAGACCACGAACAAATAACCGTTCGATTAAAACTTGATTCATATTACTTTTATAAAAAATACGGAGAGTTAAAAACACAGGGAGAAAAGAATTAGGTCTAAAGCACAAGAATCCCATTTTTAAAGAATTTTACAACTCAGTTGGTACAAACAAGTATGTGACAGCAATTGGTCCGAAACTTGGGTCAGTTTGCAAAACTTACCATTTAATATAAAGACATCAAGAATTTTCGTGGCTCATCAATTTGAAAACATATGCGAATCTTCTGATCGATGGAGTTGGAATTATGCAAAAATTATTAATACAATTTAAATGAGGATTTTTACAAAATCGTTGGTCAAAACATCACTGCACAGGAACTTCCTGACCACAGCCCACTAAAATGTTTATTACTCCCAATCCGTATATCCTATAAGCATGAAACCAACGCCAAATGAACGCTAACTCACGAGGCAATCTCTCATAAAATTTTCATCCATAGGCAATAAACAGAAAGGAAATGGCAGTAAGGTCAATTAAAGAGTAAAATCAAACAAAACGAGTTTCAGCACTAGGTCATTCTTTACTATGTTACAAGCTCTTATGAACATACTATGTATACTAACCCATCCCAACTTAAATCTCACACTTTGTACTTACGTAAACATCTATCCCATAGAATCCCTTCGCACCTCGATCTACTCCTTACATCTAAATCACGATTGCTATGACTAGAAACATGCAATTCAATAGTGTTTCTGATTACTATCACAATACTATACTAGCATGGCTTCGGGATCACATAACCGCATATCGCTAGACATAATGGCACTATCAACACGTCATTCAACATCCATCCAGATAAATATCATCAATTCGCAATTATTTTCACGCTCACGATTACCACAATCCAACACTTCATTGATTATCAACCTGAACACGAAAATTTATTTCTCATCTCCACAACATCATATGATCACGTCATCAATCATACAAAATACTTACCATAACGTTATCCTGCAGAGTAGTTAGAATATATGGGTCTTAAGGTGTACACCCACTCGTTTATATCCAAGATTTTCCTTCTAACTACCCCATTCACTCGATTTCTCTCGGGTTACCTGGTTCAAAACTGAGAGGGCAAAAGAGCACGCATTAAGGGCGCCTTCTTAACCGCACTGTGAGCTCCTAATGGTTTATTCCAGGGGTTCATTTTATTTAGACACATCCTACGTTCATTGGGTTCATTGGTTTAGGCCTGAGGATCGTTCGCTCTGATACCACTTTGTAACACCCCGATTTATAAAGGAGCCTCTAGCAAGACATTCCCTAATAAACCGGACTGTTTCCATCTTGGTTTCCCGAGGTAGTGAATAGCAAATTAAACTCCAAGGCAAATTACATAATTTCTTTAACTTAATTTTTACAAAACCTCTTTTACATCAAATTACAAAGAACTAACATAAATGAAGATGAAAGTCTTCTAAATGATGATCTAGCTACTAAGTCCCTCGATCCGGTGTCTCACGCCCATCAAGCTCCCATCCTATCTCATAAACCGTCAAGTCGCGCTCCCAATATTTGGATCGTCACGGTGTTCACGAATACACAGGGTCAACCACGAGGTTGAGTAGGGAATACAATGAAACAACAAAATATGATATGCATGCTCCTCCGTCACCTCCACCTCCATCTCAACTCATATCTCATAACCCGAACGCCCACCCATACCGATCCCCGGCGGACTATCAATCGAATTGTCGTCGATATACCACCTGGTGAGGTTATCCAGGGCAGGTCTGCAGAACCCGCCCGGGCCTTATCACAACATCACAACGTATCACAACCTCGTCACCACCACACTATCCTCCAACTCCAATGCACATGAAATGCTTAACAGTAAACAATGCAATGCAATATGTATACCATTGAACTGATCAATTATAAAATCATGCCAGCTACAAAATGTTGTGATAGCATACTCAATACGATCAACTCGATCAATCACAATCCAGTATATGAGTCATAGCATAAAGCGACAACCACGAAATAAGTCAACGTTCACAACTTGGTCATACGAAACACAACAAATCAACACCATTCAACAACAACGATAATAAGTCAAGTGTATTTCCCTACCTTTTCGCAATCCAAGCACGCACAAGCAATCAATTATGATCCTTCACATATCCATCACCTACATAACATAATTATGTATAATTATCACCTACTCAGTCAATTAATCATTCACATAACCTAGACTCATCGTAAATTAATAGGAATATCAACTTAAAGAACAAACACGACTTTTCCTGATTTTCCTGCACATGGCAGACTCGGTATAAAATGAATAACTAATTCCAGAAAATTCGAATTGATGCAAGGCCAATTGGATTGGAACCCCATGAGTCTTAGCTACAAATTATATCTAACATGTTTTTCTCAAATTCCAAACGCATCAAGGGTTTTCAGACTGATTTCCAAAAACTGACAGAAACCGTCGAATAAAAAGTATTGATTGATAAAACGAGTTTGACAAATGATTTTTAAGTAAAACCAACGCCTAACTCATCTAAACTCTTTAAATTAAATATATGAGGAAGACTCAGTACCAATTCAATATCTAAATTATGTTTTAGAAGTAATCTTTTAGCCTCTACTGATTCGCGGACTTTTTAGATAGACGTTCACTAATAATTTCTTCAGGAAAAACTACACGGTGAAATGCTACCAATTTTCACAGGCATAAACTAGGCTTGGAATAAAAATGAGTCTCTTCTTTAACTTTTTGCATCCCACGAATTTAAGACAGGTAAAACACTCAAATAACACGGACCAACGAATCTGTAAATTGTTGTAACTATTCTATTCATTTATCTCATACGATTTATAATGAAAACCCCCAAACCAATTTCTAGGGTTACAAAAATTATTCCACTACTACTATAATTATGCTAATAATTGAATAAAGAGGTAATAGGATAGTCTACTTACGAAATAGGATGAGAATAGGCTGAGAAATCGCCTCGCAATGCCTCACGCGGCTCCCTTCACACACGGCTCCCTCTTCTCTCTTTTCTCTCTTTTCTCATGGTTAAAGTGAATATGGTGATAGGGAGATTAGGGTTTGGTTAGATGAGTTATACATATAGGATAGGTGCTATTAAGACGATACGGGCCTAGCCTAGTTAGATTAATTAAAACCCGAGTCACATAATTACCCGAGTCACAAATACACTACACGACCCAGCTGGTAACTCGGCCTAATATAATATCATATTAAAATACCGGGTATTACATGGGGTATTTATAGTGGGGATTAGGTACACAAATTAGGGTTTACTAAGGGCTTAAATGACGATTAAGTCCTTGAGGAATCCCTCCTCTCAGAAAAATATGCGAGTCTCCTTTTTGTTAGTCTTTCCGAGATATGCGCATCCTTCATAGAACAAGAAGAAAACGGAATAGCTGTAACACAATCCGAGCGTCCAAGGCACGGGATGAGCGGATTGTCTGGCTGTTGGACGAGCGGATTCAATGGCTGGACGGGCGGATTGTGGGTCTTTTGGACGAGCGTCCCTCTGAAGAAGACGCTCGGATACCTTGTCTTGGACGGGCGTCCAGAGGGCAATCCGCTCGGATTTTGAGCCAGCTTCTTCCTTTCTTCTTTTCTTCCTTCTTCTTCATACAATCCTTGGGGATTTCGTCGGAGATGCAAGGATCTTTTCTCATCATTGCCCAATCTACTATAATATGTACAAAGGTTCAGATTTATCGACACTAGATACGTCACACTCTATAACGAAATTAACTTGATTTCTATTATCGTTAGCATATTTGACACAATTATCTTGAACATGTCATGTATGACCACAAAAATTGCAAATCAGATATTCTGGAAGATTGACATATTTTCTTCTTCTAAAATCACGATCAGAGGAGTGTATTTGCATTTATCATGGTCTCTACGACTATAACATTTATGTCCTAGACCCATCTTCATGTTATTGTCAGACTGTTCTATGAGGAAGTTAAGACCTTTGTGCTTCCTTGCCACTTATCATGAACATTTCGTGCATGTAGAAGCAATTCTTTCAAGGACTGAATTTCTTTTTCACATTTCGAATGATCTACATTCGAGTGCTTGGAAGAATTATTCTTTTCGAAATTTTCATGAAAATCATTAAAACGTTTATTCAAGATAAATTTTTATTCAACATGTTGCTTCTTAACTTTTATCATGTTAGCCTCCACATCTTTCAATTGCTGAGAAAGAAAATAAATTTCTTTCTTCTAATGAGCAATCACTACCTCTTTTGCTTTAGCTTTAGTATTTAAAAGCTCGTTGACTTTCCTCAATCCTAATGTTATAGCCTCATTAGCTATAACTTTGGCTTGAAGATGCTTAATGTTGAGTTTCAACTCTGAGGTTATAGCTTCATTAGCTATAACTTTAGACTCTAGAGCGGTCTTCTCAACATTTGTCGTATCTGAAGTTGTAGCTAGAGTAGCTGTAACTTTAGATTTTAGCTTTTTGGCTTTAGCTTTTAGAAGTTGATTTTCCTCAGCAATATCTAAGATTTCTTCTTTAACGTCTTTTAACTCTAAGCTTTGTTCAAGACAATGATCGAGGGATTCTTCAAAATACTTATCTAAAGAACTCTTAGAGAGTTTCTTAACTTGCTTTTTAAGTTCAAGATAACTAACCTCTTCTTCATCATCTGAATCCGAGTCTCCAATAAGGCACATCTCAGTGTTGAAGCTTTCACTTTCATTGTCACTGTCAGAAATTAGGTCAAGACTAACATTGCTCAAACATAGATTAGCAACTTATTCTTCTTCTGACTTGTCGTCCTCTGTGTCGAGATCTCCCAAGCAATAAGCCATCATGACTTGTTTGAAATCCTTCTTGGTTTTGTCACTTTGATTTTTGTCTTTAATTTTCTTCCAGGTGGGGCATTCTTTAATCATATGATCAGTATCCCCACACTTGAAGCAACAACGATTAGAAAAAGATACTTTTCACTCAGTTGTTTTCTTGGAGGTTTTATTAGTGTTATTGTTAGGCGTTTTTCCTTATTTGCGATTAAAAAAATTTCTTTTTAAAACGCTTAGCGAATAACACTGTTTCATCCTCTAGATCGGAATCTTGTTATTCACTAGTTTCAGCTTGTAAGGCCATTTTCTTACTGCTACTTGCTTTTGCGTCATCCTTATCAAGAGTAATTACGTGAGCCATAAGAGCTCCAATTAACTCTTGATAGGATAGTTCAGATAGATCCCTACATTCCTCCATTACTGTTACCTTAGGACGCCATCTTTTGGACAAGCTTCTAAGAATTTTTCTAGCAATTTCCTCTGAGTCAAAAGTTTTTTCTAGGTTTTTCAACTCATTGATGATATTGGAGAAGCGAGTGTACATGTTGTCAAGCGTTTCATTTTGCTCCATGGAGAACAGTTCATATTTTCGCATTAGGAACGCAATACGTTGTTTTTTTAACAACAATAGTCCCTTCATAGGATAACTCAAGACCATCCCATATTTCCTTGGCAGATGAACAAGATGAGAATCGATCAAACTCGGTAGAAGTAATCCCGTTTTGCAACAGACTGATGGCTTTTGATTTTTTCTCAGCTTTCTTATAATTTGCCTCAAGATAGTCCTCTTCCTTCTTTTCTATGGAAGTGCTAGTAGAAGATGCAAGCATGATCTTATTCGTTCCATTCTTAAAATGAGCCAGCACTCCCAGTCGTGACCCTTGATGTTATGGGTCATCATATTTTTCCATAAACCATAGTTCTTCTCATTGAATACGGGACACTTTAGGAATTTGGAATCCATTAAAACAAAAGTAAATGCAGCGGAAAATAAACAAATAATAAGATAAAAGGATCAGACTCTTTGCTGTGAGGCAATCAAGAGCACGAGGATCTGGCACCAATTGTAGAGTCTATTGATCGAATTTGAGGGGGGGGGGGGGAGGGAGTGAATTGAGTATTGGAAACTATGCCCACTTTTTCGATTTATTTGATAAGTAATTAATTATTTGATTTTATTGAATAAAATCAACTAATTAATTGATTAATGCTAAAAGCAAATAACGAAAAACGAAATAAAGAGAGACACAAGAAATTTTGAAGTGGTTCAGTTTCACAAGTCGAAACCTACGTCCACTATTCTCGATTAATAATTTTAGTACCTCTCTACGGATTACAAAATTATCAACCCACTCGTATAATCAACTATGATTATAACTCAGATTGAGCATCGCTATATATTCTATACTAACTTACGTTAACAAGAAAGTACAATATAACTAACTGAAATTCACGTATATGAATAAATAAGATTATGTGATGTACTATGGTCTACTAACGTATTTCACTTAGAGCGATTGACAATATGATGCACGACTTTCTTTTTCTAAAATAAGCAAGCGAAAATTGTTAAAATAATTTTTGCTCAAAAGTATGCTTAAATATGAAATTGTAAAAAGTCTAATTATGCTTTGGATGTGAGGAGTATTTATAAAAAAAGTCTAAGGAATGTAAAACCCTCAACCCTAGCCACCGAAATGAAGGAGGCAAAATTTAGGTTAAAAACCCTAACTTATTTTCTAAGAAATATACATATCTTCCCTTTGTTTATTGTTGAGAATATCTTTTAGAGACCCTAGGTTTGTTACATGGAAGAGAAACGACTCCTAGGAGGCCGTCCAATATACCACACTAAACCCTAGGTAGATTTAGGTCAACAACAAAACGAGATAGAATGCATTAGAAAGCCTAGGTAGCATGACAACTCATAAGTTGTATTACTGGCCAATAGGAATATTCATAAATACATTAATCAATTTAAACTCTTGATAAATAAAAATAAAATACTCTTTTATTTTTGAAAATATTTGAAACATCTATTTCCAAAGACATGCATCATTTGTGTCATTCAAAGTTATAGGTGAAATAGGTATAACATTGAACTTGATTAGTAAAGTTATAAGTGAAAAAGTTATAACTTTACTACTCAAAAATCACTCTAAATGGAATTGTTACCAGATGACGAACTATATTATCTAAACTTTACAAAGATCTTCAGTATACGAATCATCTCTTCATCTTGATCACAAAACTCTTCATCTTGAATCTTTTGTTACTTGATGTAGATCTAGCTTAAATTGTTCTTCAAGGTTGTATCTCCTTGAGCTATAACTTTGATCTCACAACTTGTAATTGGTATTAGCTATAATAAGAATTAAGCACACAATTACATGCATATGATATATAACATTTATATAACAAATAAATCATCACTTATCACACTTGTCATTATCAAAACTATACTATAGGTCCAACAAATTGGTAGGGTTAAAATCCTACAAAGGCCGGCTAAAACGACCTAAGAAGATCGAGTAATGAAAACTAACAACTGTCTCATATAAAATATTCCCTAACCTTGTTCAAGTTTCACCCTACGTAACACTAGACTTAGTCTAAGTGTATTTTCCCCAGCGGAGTCGCCAAACTGAGGACACAGCTACCCGCGCCGCACGCACCCACGCGTTGGTATCGAGGCGGCGACACTTTTCCCATAGAACTCCGGCACGCGCCAAAGCACGTCATGGGCCATTACCGATTTGTAAGGCATTGGAACCGGTGAAAGGTTTCACAAGCATGCATTTGTGGAGTCGCCACCAGTTTTTATGGAAAATTAGAACCGTTTGAATACTTCATATCATGTCAAGACACAAATTAGTGACATGAACACTAAGAAATTCGTTACCCTTAGCATTCTATGTCTAGAATGACTCTCCCAATGCCAATGAACACGGATGTTCACAAAGATTTTGGGCAAGGGGGTGAGGGTACGTATTAGGAAGCTCGTTTATTTGAACACCTAATCCCGCTCGACTCGATAGCGGCCTCTACTAATGATCAGGGAATTTATATATATTTGATATGTTGTCAATTGTATGCATGCTATACAACAAACACGGATTAATCCTAGTATGTGAAATTCGACTAAGTAGGTGAATAAACAATTTAGCCCTCAATTGGGTCGAAGTTAGAATTTAGGTTAATTACATGTGAATAAGCATACAAAAGAAAAAAGTATAAGTTACAACTGAATGTACATCATATAAATGCCAAAGACGGGACTTAGGAAATAAATAAAAAAAATAGAAAATGAAATAAATAAGAAAGAGGAAATAAATAAGATAAGGAAATAAAAGAGATAAGGAAATAATGACAAAATAAATTAAAAGACTAGAAATATGGCTAAATAGGTGATAATACGAAAAATAGTCGATTAATATATAGGCTACGTCAAACAGGAATTAGTTCAGAGGCAGAAACTTACTAGAAGTAGGCGCAGCAGAAGGTGCGTCCTCTAGAAGAGGCGCAACACTTCATATGTCTGCTCTTAGGCGGGTTCTAACTGTGAAAGTCAGATCCGGTTGGTTGTTAGAGTTGATTAATTAGGAAAATAATTTGGTTTTATTTATGGAATGGTATTTAGAAAATAAACAAAATAAACAAAGTAAAATAAAAGGAAGAATATAATTAAAAGATAGAAAAGTATTGAATTAGATTTAGAATAAGACCGATTAATATTAATTACTAATGATCCTAAATTAAACCTAAAAGAAATAAAGTTTGAATTTTTGAAAATTAATTTAGAGAAATAAAACTGAAGAGAATTGAATTTAAACCTTCTAATATTAATTACTAGAGTTTTAACATCAAAATATTTGATTAACTGAATTTTAATCATCAAATATTGAATTATTAGAGATCTAAAATCAAATTAATCAAATAAAAGATTAAGACTTTTGAAAATATTGGAAGATAAAATAAAAGAAGAAAATTGATCTTTCTCGGATCTGAAAAGATCCTCAGACCAAAAGAGGAGTTACGCACGTAAACCGAGATAAAAAGAGAAGACGATCATCAGATCAGACAACCCTAGAAGAGGCACAATAGATGCTGCGATCCTTCTAAGAGGCGCATCGTCTGATGTGTTTTCTCTAGGCGTCAAACAGATCTGATTGCTTAATATCGATTTTAAAGCTTAATTTTATTAAAGATTAAAAGGTGTTTTGGCACTAATATAAAGTACAAACGTAAAGAAAAGATACAAAAATACTGAAATATATTAAATGGGTTTTACACCCTCGGACTTTCATGGTAGCATCGCGAGATTTAATTAAATCAGTTTTTAGTGGCAACTCGACTCGAACTTTAATGCAAATATTAAAGTGCCATTGAAAAAGGATTTTAAAAGCTTGATTTATTGATTGTGTAGTGGTCAAATTGGTCGGTCTATGCAACGTGACTGGTACCCAGAATGATCTTGGCTTACGTGGTCGCGTAAAGCAAGCACATTGGCGTCGAAAAGCAAGAACGCGGTCTTAGAATGCAAAGGGAGAAGAGAAGGGGCGGACACTCTAATACTCCGTATTTTAGTTGGAGTACTCGGTCGAGTACCTGGTTGGTACTCGGTCGAGTGTGTGCTACTCGGCCGAGTGCACTTGATCGAGTAAACTGGTTCAACAAGTTTGACGGTTTCTTTTATGTTTTGACTAACGGTTTTGTTTATAACGCTTAAGTCATTTCTAATTTCATTTTACCATCTCTAAAACCATTTCTAAACTTAGAGAGAGGGAGAGGAAGAAGAGTTGTCCAGCCTTCTATTGATGGGAGATTTCTCACCTATTTCAACCTTATTCTTTTTTTTTTCCGTAAAATGTGAGTCGATCCGTTAATAATAAAGATTGTTACATTACAAGCATTTTCCTTAACCATTCGGAAACTATTTCCATTTCAACCTAATTCAATTCCCCTGTTTGTAAGTCGATTTCATTCAATTGTTTATACTGTTTGAAACTCCTCTTCTTCGAAAAGTTTAAAAGGTGAGTCCTGTTTATTTAAAGTCTAGTTTATGCATATCAAATTTCGTATCCTAATTCCTTATGGTTTGTTCTATGTGATTTATTTATGAACCTATCGCTGAAAATTTCGCGAATCTGATTTGGTTGTGGAAAATGGTTTGAAACCCTAATTTAAATGTCGATTCAGTTTTGGGGCTTTTCGTGCATTATCTTTGTAAAGTCTAGATGACAATAGGATTTGGAATTACCGAAAAATGATATTTTAAACTCGTTTTATAAATCAATACTTTTTATGCGACGGATTCTCTCAGCTTTTGGAAATCACTCTAAAAACTCTTGATAAGTTTTGAATTTCAGAAATATTCGTTAGATAAGAGTTGTAGCTAAGACTCATGGGTTTCCAATCCAATTAGCCTTGTATCGATTCGATTTTTCTGGAATTAATTATGCATTTTATACCGAGTCTGTCATGTGCTGGAAAATCAGGAAAAGTCGGGTTTGTTCTTTAAGTTGATATTCCTATTAAGTTGTGATGAGTCTAGGTTATGTGATTAATTGATTGAGTAGGTGGTAATTATACATAATTATGTTATGTAGGTGTTAGATATGTGAAGGATCATAATTGATTGTTTGTGGTCGGAGTATTGCTAAAAGGTAGGGTTTCCCTACTCGGTTTACTGTTTAATTGATTTAATATTGTGTTGTAATTGTTTGTACGATTGATATTGTGATTATCTGCTGTTGTTTGATTGTATTTTGGTGTTGGTGTTGAGACGGTTGATGATGATGTTCGCTAGGTGCGTCCTTGGCTGAGTGGAGTCATTTGCGGGAGTGGCTTCACGCCCTAGTTTCGCCCTCTGTAGAACCCGGTACAGGAGGGGATGTGCACATTAATGAACAGGGTTATCGCTCGTTGATGAGCGGGACTTAGGTGGGTATGGTTGCGGTCTACCACTGGCAAGGCTACACACTTTAGTGTGTAGTCAGTTACAAGATGTGTTTGGGAGTTGGAGGTAGTTTGTGAACAGCTGTTTATCTTATCGTACTTTGTCTTATTTTGATTATGCAGTAAACTGACCCCGTTGTTGTTTTGTAAATCTATGGTGATCCATTCGTGGATGGTGAGCATATTATGACAGGTGATTATGGTCTTTAGCTTTGAGGACGAGATGGGAGTCATCACTTTGGGTCTAGCTTCCGTTGTCTTGAGATTTATCGTTTTAGTTTCAGTTGTTCAACATTAGCAAATATTTGTTTTGGATTTGGTTTTTGGAACATGTAATCGTTAATTCTTTATACTTTAATAATGATGTTTTGGAATGGTAACTTTGATATACTATCCTCGGGAAACCAAGATGGTGATGGTCTCTCATGCAAGGGTGGTCCTGGTAAGGCACCTTGGTATGTGGGGGTGTCATAAAGTGGTATCAGTGCGACGATTCTGGAACCTAAAACCAATGAACCTAATGAACATAGGGATTCTAAATAAAATGAACCCGGGGAGACTTGTTAGGAGCTACCGCAAAGACTTGGGAGACATCCCGAAGTCCCATAGAGGCCCTCACAATTTCAAGTCGGTCAACAGGGGTTGTCTTGGGAACCGTTGTGTGTTTGAAATAATGTGTGTGGTGCTTGTAGTTGTAAATTTTGTGAAGTTGTTTGGTGAAATGAGAAGGTGAATTCTCGTATCTTGAATATGTTAGTGTTGGAACATGATGTGTGCTTTATTACGTGGGTTTGGAAGGGTAGTAGTATGTTAAAAGTACCGTTTGCGTGTTTAGATAAGTTTCTCGTATATATATAGCTCGTTTTTGGCATGACTCGGCCGAGCAGGGTGGGTACTCGACCAAGTGGGGGATTCTCGGCCGAGTAACCTATCACTCGACCGAGAGTCCGTTTGGGTGTACGAAGTAGTGGCTACTGGTTGTGAACACTCGACCGAGTAAAGGTAGTACTCGACCGAGTAGCATGAATACTCGACCGAGTTTGTTTTATGTGATAGAATCTTATGACAAATTGTAATACGTGATGTTAAGTTTATTACTTTATGTTTGATCAATGCTTGGTTAAGTACCTGGGGAAGACAAGTACAGTAACATAAAGGATTACAAAGAATAAAGACTGAAAGATAATTTATTTCTCAGATTTGCCTCTTATTTGTTTTGGCTGCTATTTTATACATGTTTAAGATATGTTAACTATATTTTTATATGTTTTAGTCTCGTGTGTTAGCTTTCATTTGCCGCTAGTTTCATGCCTATACGAGTTACGGATTAAGAGAAATAAATATTTTAGTGAGCAGCAGTCAGAATGTTACTGCACAGTGCTAATTTCGACCAACCAATTTGGAAAATTTACCATTTTATATGTGTACATGCTTTTTGAGTGATTCCAACTCTCCTAATTAATAGACTCGTAGATGTTTCCAAATTAATAAACCTCACTTGATATGGATGTGTCACTAATGAATAATGTTTTTTGCAATTTGACCTTGAAACGTGACAAATTGGTGATAACAATCTCTTTTGATCCGTCGGCTTGGCAAAATTCTTATAAATTGATTATGTGTGCTTTGGACCTCATTCCAACTCTTCCCCTTCTGTGACTCTCTGTATTTTCTAAAAAGTATAAAACTCATGTATTCGTTAAATTGTTATTTATTGGTGATTCTTGAAGTTATAGCATGCTTTATAGTGCCTGTGAATGTGTGTTTGATGACAGGTTTCTAATAAAGGTTACACTATGAATTTCAAAGTCTTAGTTTCTATATTTTGGCAACATGTTTAGGTTACCTGAGAAGTAGCTTAAACTATAAGCCTATGTGCAATAAGTGCTGACATTGATGAAATATTGTGGGTGTCGTGTCTTATATGCCACTTACTACATGACAATGTCTTCAAAAAGCATGAACATGAATGATAGCTAGGTTGATTAAGTGGATTGATTTGTTGAACATATTATAGATAGTAACAATTGTTATTACGTGCAAGTAAATTGCGGTTACTTAAGCTAACGACTCTGATTGAGTCTGATATGTTACATGGTGGTTGATTATATTATCAGAACGAATATGGGATAGAACATAACATGGGTTGAATGAATCCTTGTAGGATGAGATAATTCCTATAATATATAGTCCATGAATAATGTACGATGAGTTAATGATGTTAGTAATTATCATGTAAATTGAAGTAGACAGACAAATACGAAGCTAATATGTTGAAACGGAAGTATTAAGTGAATTATTTGAATAAGATTAGTCTAGCATGTCTAGTGATATGACAATATATGGTTGACGGTGCAAATAGATGGCTTATGTGATGACGTGAGTAGATGAATGATAGTTAATTAATGGTAATATATTGGTGTTGAAGTGTGCATTTTTTTTTTAAAATTGTATGATCCACATAAGTTGACATGGAACATGTTATTAATCACGATGCAAATGACGATTGTCCTAGTATGTAATGTGCTTGTAAACAAGTGTGTAGTAATGATTCGAACATGTGTAGGTACCGAGTTTTAGCATGATGTGGAATTACGGGTTATACATGTTTAATTTATTCATGTGCATATTTTAATTTATTTGCCAAGTAGTACTAATGTGCATACAAATTTGTGCGTAATAGTGAGAACTAGCAACTTATACTATGTATGTATAGCTTAATGATAGTAATGAGCATGAGTAACGATAAGATGGCTTTTGTTGTTTACATCCCTTGTGCATTTTGATACTTGCGATGAAATTGGTAACTCTGTCGGGAAGCTTGATTAGTAACATAATAAGTCAAGCATGTTCGGTTATTTGAACTAGTAATAACATTGATATGTAGTTAAAGGTTGTGTTATTGCATATGTTTACTGTTCGAGTATCTGTGCATAAATAGTGATTTTATTTTATATTGTCGATAACATACTTAGTAAGTTGTTAGTATATATATAGCACTCTTACATGTGGTCGACAACGATTGGTGAATTATGACGGTCTCCAGGGGCTTGACACTGTTTATGGTATGAGATTTTGAGATGAGGTTATTAGTTTATAATACGTCACGTGGTGCTGGTTGTCTAGTATCCAGTTATGAGTGGAAGTTGTTTGTAGTGGTTGGTCTCTTCCTTTTGGTATTAGTTGGCTAAGTGAGCTTTGGTCTGCACTAGGGCTTTACGGGTTGTTACCGAAATGTGACATGATTTGATGGTTTACAATCTCCTAGGAACGAGTTAAATATGACACATGAACACGAATATTGACCTTATGTGGTGGATTGTGGTTTGTTATCTTGTTGAAGATGTTGGTGGTGCATCACGAAACCTCGGGGTCTGTTGGTATATTCCAATAAAAAACTTCGGGACGAAGTTTTTTTTAGGAAGATGTAATGTGATACTATGTTTTGCTATGTGGTTATTTGGATTTCCATTAGTAATTACTACTTCAAACAATGGGGTAACATGTTTATTATATTGAATGATAGCTTCTGTGTGCGGTCGAACTTTAGTTGCATATGCTGTTTATATGATTTATAAACAACTTGTATAGTTGCATATGTTGTTTATATGTTTTATTATGAATTTTATTTGTGAGGAAGGACCGTGATATCGTGTGGCTTGTGTGGTTTTATATGAGTTAGGTTACGGGGACGTAACCTTCTTTTTAAGGGGGATAAAATGTGACAACCCGAGTTTACTCAAGTTTATATGAGTTAGCAAAGATTTTACTAGTTATGCATATGAGATATATTATAGGTATGAGTTATATTGTGCTAATTATATGTGATGTTTTGTGTCGTTGGTTGTAGTTGGTGTGAACTTCGGGGACAAAGTTCTTTTTAAGGAGGGAAGACTGTAATACTCCGTATTTTAATTGGAGTACTCAGTCGAGTACTTGGTTGGTACTCGGCCGAGTGCACTTGACCGAGTAAACCGGTTCAGCAAGTTTAACGATTTCTTTTATGTTTCGACCAAGGGTTTTGTTTATAACGCTTAAGTCATTTCTAATTTCATTTTACCATCTCTAAAACCATTTCTAAACTTAGAGAGAGGGAGAGGAATAAGAGTTGTCGAGCCTTCTATTGATGGGAGATTTGTCACCAATTTCAACCTAATTCGATTGCCCTGTTTGTAAGTCGATTTCATTCAATTGTTTATACTGTTTTAAAGTCCACTTCTTTGAAAATTTTGAAAAAGGGTCCTGTTTATTTGAAGTCTAGTTTATGCATATCAAATTTCGTATCCTAATTCCTTATGGTTTGTTCCATATGATTTATTTATGAACCTATCGTTGAAAAGTCCGCGAATCTGATTTGGTTGTGGAAAATGGTTTGAAACCCTAATTTATATGTGGATTCACTTTTGGGGCTTTTTCATACACCATATTTGTAAAGTCGAGATAACAATGGGATTTGGAATTACCGAAAAATGATGTTTTAAACTCGTTTTATGAATCGATACTTTTTATGCGACGAATTCTCTCAGCTTTTGGAAATTTGTCTAAAAACCATTGATAAGTTTGGAATTTGAGAAACATTTATTAAATAAGAGTTGTAGCTAAGACTCATGGGGTTCCAATCTAATTGGCCTTGTATTGATTCGATTTCTCTGGAATTAATTATGCATTTTATACCGAGTCTGTCATGTGCTTGAAAATCAGGAAAAGTCGTGTTTGTTCTTTAAGTTGATATTCTTATTAAGTTGTGATGAGTCTAGGTTATGTGCAAGATTAATTGATTTAGTAGGTGGTAATTATACATAAATATGTTATGTATATGTTTGATATGTGAAGGATCATAATTGATTGCTTGTGGTCGGAGTATTGCTAAAAGGTAGGGTTTCCCTACTCGGTTTACTGTTTAATTGATTTAAGATTGTGTAGTAATTGTTTGTACGATTGATATTGTGATTATCTGCTGTTGTTAGATTGGAGTTTGGTGTTGGTGTAGAGACGGTTGATGATGATGTTCGCGAGGTGCGTCCTCGGCTGAGTGGAGTCACTTGCGGGAGTGGCTTCACGCCTTAATTTCGCCTACTGTGGAACCCGCCACAGGAGGGGATGTGCACATTAATGAACAGGGTTATCGCTCGTTGATGAGCGGGGCTTAGGTGGGTACGGCTGCAGTCCCTCACTGACAGGGCTACAAACTTTAGTGTGTAGTCACTTATGAGATGTGTTTGGGAGTTGAAGGTTGTTTGTGAACAGTTGTTTATCTTATCGTACTTTTTCTTATTTTTATTATGCAGTAAACTGACCCCGTTGTTGTTTTGTAAATATGTGGTCATCCATTCAGGGATGGTGAGCAGATTGTGATAGGTGATGATGGTGTTTAGCTTTGGGGACGAGATGGGAGTGATCACTTCGAGTCTAGCTTCTGTTGTCATGAGATTTATCGTTTTAGTTTCAGTTGTTGAACACTAGCAAACATTTGTTTTGGATTTGGTCTTTTTTTTGGGAAAATGTAAGCTTCTCATTGAAATATAAAACTGTCCCTTACAACATTACATTCAAACCAATGACCACATGCTGTAAAACAAGCATCAAACTACTAGTATCCTCAGACAGACTGAAGATAATGAACCCAATCTATGACTCTTCGGGTGTGAGACTTGATGACACAATTATGTAACCTATTCTGCACCTCCTTTATAATCATCCTGCAAAGGACTGCGGGCCTGATAACATAACCCTCAATCCTGCACTTGTTTCTACTAAGCCAGACATGAGCCAGACTACTTGCTATGATCATAGCAATGATCTTTTTCCTACTGAGTTCAGGTGTCCTCCACTTCACCCACCAGTGAATACACTCAGTGATAGGTAGCTGTAGTAAGCACCAGTCAGAAATCATTTGCAGACAGCATCTACTATAACAGCAGTCAAAGAACAGGTGATTGTGACTCTCCTCAGCATCACCACACAGGAAACAACAATTAACTGTTGTGATATTCATCCTGATAAGCCTATCCCGAGTAAGAAGTCTCTGATGAGCAATAAGCCACACCATGAAACTATGCTTAGGCAAAATCCATCTATTTAGCATCCAAGGATACCAACTGACTATAGGCCCCTCAGGTCTAAGCCAATCATACCCCTCTTTGATTGAATAATGCTCCACATTGTTGGTTGAGAATAACTTAGCCTTATAAATATGTTTGACTTGGCAAATTTTTTTCCATGCCCAGCTAGACCCAATTGCAGGTTGATAATATGCCCAAGATTGAGACTTAATGTAAATGGCATGGACCCATCTAACCCACAAATGATCAGCCTTCATGGCCACCCACCACACATATTTACCTATGGCAGCCACATTCCACACACGTAGGTCCCTAAGCCCCAGACCCCCATGCTTCTTCTTATGGCAAATCTGATCCCAAGAAACCAGAGCAGGTGTTTCCTTGTTATCAGTCCCATGCCAAAGGTAATTCCTACACAAACCTTCAATTTTCTTAATGACTGTTTTGGGAAGAATGAAAATTCTAGCCCACTAACTATGGAGGTTATTAAGAACAACTTTGATCAACAACATTCTACCAGCATATGAAAGCTTTCTTGATCCAAAACCTCTGATTTTCTCCACAATCTTCTCAACCAAACAATCACAATCTAGGATAGACAGTCTCTTAGGGGTCACATTTACCCCCAAATACTTGAAATGGACTGGTCCTCTTTTCATTCCAAACTGATTCTCCAGGTGAAGGATCACTGAATCATCCACCCCATTACAATAGAAATTTGATTTACCCTTGTTCATGATGAGGCCAGAAGCTTTAGAAAAGTAGTTGAAGGCTCTCAGCAGCAGCTCACTAGAATCCCTATCACCTCTACAAAAAAGAATGAGATCATCAGCAAAGCACAGGTGTGTAAGCTGGATCCTGTTGCATAATGGATGGAACTTAAACCTAGCATGCCTCTGAATCACTCCCACCACTCTGCTGAAGTACTCTAAGCATATAGTGAATAAGAGAGGAGAGAGGGGGTCTCCCTGTCTAAGCCCTCTCATGCCAGGAAAGAAACCAAAATTATCCCCATTCAGAGAAAGTGTGTAGGTAGGGGTCATGACACACTCCATCACAAGTCTTAAGAATCTCTCAGGGAAGCCAAGACATAGTAACAAGTCTCTAACAAATGACCACTCAACTGAGTCATAGGCTTTTTGTAAATCTAACTTCATCATCAGCCTAGGAGAGCAACTCTTTCTTTTATAAAGCTTATTGAGATCTTGACAAATCAGGATGTTACCCACAATATCTCTCCCCTTGATGAAGGCACTTTGGGAAGGACTGATAATTTCAGGAAGAACCTTCCCTAATCTTGAGCAAATAACTTTTGATAAACATTTATAAACAGTGTTACAACAAGCAATGGGTCTAAATTACAACACTGTCTCAGGCATCTCAACTTTTGGGATAAGGGTAATGATGGTGCTATTTACCTGCTTCAAAAGTTTCCCAGAACTAAAAGCTCCTTGAACTGCTGCCACAATATCAGTGCCTACAATTTCCCAATTCTCTTTGAAGAAATGACTACTGTATCCATCAGGACCAGGAGCTTTGTCTCTTGGTATATCAAACATAGCTTGTTTGACCTCCTCAGTAGAAATGGGAGCAAGCAGCAAACTGCAATGCTCTTCAGAAATGCACTTCCCAGTAGCCACTACTCTCCTGTTAACCTCCCTCACCTGCTTAGAAGTTCCCAGCAGAGATTTGTAATACTCTTTAAAGGCCTTTTGTATACTCTCAGGGGTGGAACAAATAATATTATTCATATCCTTCACCTGGAACACTCTATTTCTAGCTCTTCTTCTTTTGATACGAGCATGAAAATAAGAGGTATTTTCATCTCCCATTTTACTCCAATCACACTTAGCTTTCTGACTCAAGAACTGAATTCTAGTTTTCCTCAACTCAATCACCTCTTGGGAACAGGCCCTCTCATTCTGAATAAGTTGGTCATTCAAAGGGTCCAACATCAAAGACTCCTGAAATTGTTTCAAAGCAAGCTCAGCAACATCAGTTAGCTTCTCAATGTCACTGAACTGATCTCTATTTAAGTTCTTCAAACCATTTTTCAACCCCTTCAGTTTATACACCACCCTGAACATAGGAGTCCCCTGTACCCTCTTGTGCCATCCATCAGTCACTATCTGTTTATAGTCAGGGGCCAAGGACCACATATTAAAGTATTTAAATGCAGCCCTCTTTCTCTGACTCACAGTATCAAAACGCACCACACAGGGACAGTGGTCAAAAGTCCCTTCAGGCATGAAGTGCACATAACTCTCAGGAAATATATCTACCCAGTCATCATTAACTAACACTCTATCAAGTCTGCTGTAAACTCTAGAGTCAGTATCATGCTTATTGGACCAGGTGTAAAAAGCTCCCATAGCACTAAGATCAACTAAGTTACAATCCTGGATAGTCTGCAACATAGGTCTAATATCAGCACTGGTCACAGGAGCACCCCAATCCTTTCATCAGTTGCCATGACAGAATTGAAGTCTCCTCCAACAAGCCAGGGACCATCAACTTTGCCATGATAAGTTCTCAAGCTATTCCATAGGTCATCTCTCTCATTCATCTGATTTAACCCATACACCACAGTAAACCAGAAAACCAGTTTCCTAGCCTTATCCACCACTTTAGAATGAATGCACTGAACTGTCACATCATAAACATCTACCTCATATATCTTAGGATCCCAAATGAGCCATATTCTGCCTCCCTTATGAAGACTAGTGTTAGTACATATAGCCTAGTCCTGACAAAGATTGTTCCCTACTTTATTCCCATTTCTACTCTTTATTTTAGTTTCCAACAAACCAAATAACCCTACCTTATTCTGGAGAAGAAAACTCCTTATTTCATTTTGTTTATCCAGGTTATTCATACCCCTAATATTCCACATACCACAACAACCCATTGTCCTTTGGTTTGCTAGTCTCACCTCTCTCAACTAGCCCAGAGATACCAAGCCTAGATTGCTGTAAGGAAGCAGATAAAGCCTCCATAATAGTAACACCTCCAGGAGGGAAACTCCTCTTTTCACCTTTATCAGTTCTCATTAGTTTAGAAATAAACCTCCTAGGAATAGAACTCTCCACTATAAGCGTTTTCTGCACTATAACTGGAGTCATCACTACCCTAGGGGCCATTGGAGTAACCGTGACCACTGGAACAATTCTCTTTTCTGGCACTTTTGGAGCAAGTCTAACCTGCTGTGGAGGAACAGCCTTGTTACCCCCCACCTTAGGTTTCCAGACCTTGTTTACTTTCGGTTTACCAGTCCCCTTCCTGCAATCCTTTGCAATATGACCCATCCCTTTACACCCAGTACATGACACAGGGAGCCAGTCATATACCACCTTAACAGTATGCGTTTTCCCATGTTCATCCAGGAAATTAATCTCAGAAGAAAACTGCTGTCCTATTTCCACTTCCACCAATAAACGTGCAAACCCCAAAAAATTCCTATGAGTTGTAGCATCATCACTCTTCACATACTTGCCTACAACTCCAGAAATTTTTTTAAGGCTTTCCTGACCCCAAAATTTCACATCTAAACCATGAATTTTCATCCAAATCGGCACAATTTTAACTTCATGTTTGATTAATTCAATCTCAGGACGCCATTCATACACAATAACAGGTTTGTTATCGAATAACAAGTGACATTATTCAATACAAACTGTTGTTGCTCCTTAGACTTAAACCGGACTAAGAACACACCATTAGGCATGAAGGAAATCTTGTCAACCCCCTGACCTTGCCAGACTCTTTTCACAAACCCTGTTAAAACAGAGCTCGGAGGGTTCGCACCCAAGACGTAGCAATATACTGAAGTGGACCAAAAAGAAATCTCACCAGCCACATCATCCTGTGTAATTTGAACCATAGGCGGCGGCGGTGTGAGCTCTTCTGATCGCTCCAACTCAGGCTCCTCAAATTCGTCTTCCTCCTGCTCCATTATCTGTTCTAATTCAGAGTCAAACTCCTGAGACGAAAATTGCAAACACCTATGATGCGATTTTCCTTTATTCGTAGAATCAATATTCTGATCAACATGTTTTTGTGATTTTTGTTGTGTTTTTTTATTATTTTTTGAAGAAATCTGATGATTTTTGGGATTTTTTTTTTATCGGGCCATTGCTTGATCAAAAAGAAAACTAAAGCTTAGAGGAAACGCACTCTCTCTCTCTAACTCTCTCTCTCATCAGTGCCAATACCTCTTTTTGGATTTGGTCTTTGGAACATGCAATCGTTAATTCTTTATACTTTTATAAATGTTGTTATGGAATGGTAACTTTGATATACTAGCCTCAGTAAACCGAGATGGTGACGGTCTCTCATGCTAGGGTGATCCTGGTAAGGCACCTTGGTATGTGGGGGTGTCACAGACACTCGCGTGAAAAATATATGAGGCGAAGACCTATATTTATACTAATCACGAGGTGTAGGATTTAGGATAGGAAATAGGAAATAGGAAAGATAGCCCCTTCCCCAAGTAAGCGCGTAGATGCGGAGCTTGCTTCAGGAAAAAGCCACCTTGGGAAGAGGCGCAGCATATGCCGCGTCCTCCCTTGGGCAGTTTCCTTTTGCGCAAGAAAGCGTGTTTGACAGTCTGTCGTATTTTAGCATAACTTTCTCTACAAGACTCGGATTAAGGTGATTTCGGTTGCGTTCGAAAGATAAAAGAAAGATCTAGAACTTTTTGTTAAATAGGCCACCCCCAAAAGTCGTTATCACCTCGTAAAATGGGCCTAAAGGTCGGGTTGTCATATTTAGCTAAATGAAATGCACATTTTGTAATGTAAACTTAAGTTTAGCCTAATGAAGTGACATGGGACTCAAAATGAGATATAATCCTAACATTTTATGACATCCTAACCTTAGGTAGACAAGCACATTGCTTTTAACTCGGGATTGACGGTTTTAGAAAATGAGAACGGTTTTTAACCCGGACTCCAAATGTACTCTAATTACTGCCAAAACGACCGTAATGACACCTAGATGACAACCAAGGGGTAGACACAAGTTTAGGAGTTACCTTTTATTAACTGATTTATAAAACATCATAAAATCGTGACATATGCTAAACATGCGGACCAATCATCACTGGGTGCTTGGCGGGAGGTGCAGAAACGAGGTATCTACAAAAACTGCATGATGCTCTATATGTTCCATCTTTTAAGCCTAAATTGCTTTCAGTTGGTAAACTACTATCGACCACTGATTTTATGATTCATTTCACTGTGGACAAATGTGTACTTTAGGACCTTGCTTTTAGCAATCCTATTGGCATTGGTTTTCAACAGAAAGGCTTATACAAGCCGAAGCATAAAACAGTCAAGATGACTAATGCTGCTGTAGTTCTTGTTCCTGTACATTTTACACATAGTTGCAATTGTTCTAAGATTGTTAGTTGTAATAACCACACTGATGTGGCAGTTCTTCATGCTAGACTAGAACACACTTCCTTAGCCAAAATGCAACATATTGATGTAGTTCCTTGTAAGAGCATGAAATAGTATGAATGTGTGACCTGCTTACAGGCAAAAATACATAGATTACCTTTTGATAGAATTATTAGTAGATCTACTTGTATGTTTGAACTCATTCATGTTGATCTATGGGGTCCTTATAGAACTGCTACTATTACTGGTGTATACTATTTCTTCACTATTGTTGATGATCTTACTAGAGTGACTTGGACATTTTTATTAAAGTACAAGACTCACGTTGCTTCTATTTTAGACCATTTTATTGCTCAGATAGAAAATTTGTACAATTCTAAAGTAAAGATTGTCAAAAGTGATACTGGTACTAAAGTAGTGCAAGATACTTGTTTAGGCATTCTGGCTCAGAGAGGAATTATGTATCAGAAGAGTGTGCCAGGGGTTACTCAACAAGATGGAAGAGTTGAGAAAAAACATAGGCACTTAATTGAGAGAGTCAGAGCAATGTTGTTGTTTGCCAAGTTGCCTAAAAGGTTTTGGGGTGAGAGTGTTTTGACTGCTACTCACATTATCTATAAAGTCCCATCTCCTGTCTTAGGTTGGAAAAGTCCATATGAGGTGTTAATGAGTATACTACCCACTTATGATGAGTTAAGAATTTTTGGTTGCTTGTGCTATACACCATTGAATTCTGTTAGGAAAGATAAATTTGCACCAAAAGGTAGAAGATGCCTATTTCTAGGGTATTCTTTTGGGCAAAAGGCATACAAGATTTTCGATTTAGATACTAAGAAAATCATAATTAGCAAAGATGTTATTTTCTTAGAGAACAAATTTCCTTATCATATCAATGCTGTCAATAATAATAGGTTTTCTGAAAATTGCCAGAATCCTTTTCAGTCTTCCACTGGCCATAGTGAAGAGGTCCCTGAAAAATTTTCTATCCAATCCATATCAGTAAATCTTCGAACTTCAAATTTTGTCACTGAAAATCTCTCTGAAATTGATCACCGTATTGTTGGTACTGACACAAATTTTAATACAGAACCTCTTATATCATCAAATAATGATTTTTTTTTTGGGAAAAATATAAGTATTATATAAGATTATTTAACGTGAATACTCTAAACTATAGAGGTCCTTCTCCCAATGCTCCAACCTTTGTTTTAACTACAAATAAAACAAACTATTTTACCTCTTCCCTTATACTACAATTGGTTGACCGGCTACCTGCTATTTTTTTTACACCTATTTTAACTCCTCTTTTTCTTTTATCTGTTAACACCTCTTTTTAATCCTTTCCTTATCTCTTCAGCTAATCCGCCATTAAAGCTATTCCTCTTCTCCACGTACTCAATGCCATTGTTGTTCCTCGGCGGTGGGACCCATAACAGCAGCGCGGAGAAGAACAGAAGGACGAAATGAAATATTTTTTGGCATCGGTTTGGTATCGTCTTCAGTATATATATCAAACCAAGTTGTTCAACAATGGCAGTTCGATTTAGTGTAATTTGATGGAATTTGAAGGAGGTTTGATTAATTTGATATGATCATGGAAAACTAAAGGATATATACCCAGATGAAGAAACCACATAATCACCAAATGGGTATCAATCAATTTTCTCAAATCCTTGAATTAGCCTAAATTATTCCATTGAAAATGCGAGAAATTGAGGAAATTGATTAATTAAACTGGAATGAATGAGGGGATTTTGAATTATAGAGGAGAGATGTGAGAGAATGTAGATCCAATGAAACAAAGAAAGGAGAGAGAGAGAGAAGGGGGGCGCAGAGAATGGAGGGAAGTGTTTGTGTGTATAAAATCAAGCCCAAATTAGTGTGTGTAACATATAATAATAAACACAAACATTGTTATTATTGTTAGGATTAAAGGGAAAAAATGGGGTAAAAGAGAAAGATAAAGACTGATAAAAGGAAAAATAGTGTGCTAATTAAGGAGGAAGATGAAGACTCATACTTACCTGCTACAACAAGTTAAAAAAGCGTCAATTCTATTCATTGAAAAGAGGTGTAATTGTTCGTTTTATTGGTAGTTAAAATAGAGTTTATAGTATTTTGGGAAGCACCGCTATAGTTTAGAGTATTCTCATTAAATAACCCAATTATATATTGAATATTTCACCCATACAAAATTGTTCTATGCATATTTCACTTCCTTACAAGTATATCATCCCAAAAAAATTGTGCCTATCCAATCCTAGACTCTCTCTATTTTTGATTCTATATTGCTACTTCGTATCTGCTTGATGGCCTCTTCTTTGCATTTGCGAACTAAAACTATTGGATGTGGTACTAGCCCGTCAACTCTACTTCTGTTTACACTTGTCCATAACAGGTACATTAAGCTGGCCAAGGCCGTGGCCAGAATCTGTTTCAGCAATAAGGAGGTTGATATATACTTTACCCACCATTCAATGACTCGCTGCACAGGTACCAGAATCTTTAGCCAGTGATGCACCATCACCAAACAGCTGCTGCTAAACTCACATTGAAAAAATGATGATCAATGGATTTAGCAGTTACCCCACAGAGGTAGCATTCATTGACCTGAGTTATGCCCATCTTCACTACTAGTCTATCCATTGTCAATAGTCTTCTATGAGCAATTGATAGGGTTATTTTCAGTCGTTGACATATCCAAATTAATCCTAAACTACTACTAACTGGTAGCTAGTGGTAAGACATGGTCGTATCCACGGGTAGGCGAGTTAATTGTTCTATTTGCTAATATTTAAGTTCGTCTTAAAGGTAACCAAATTCTTGAAGGATTTGTTTGTTTGGTTTGCTAATACTAATTGCAATAAAGTTAATAAGACAAATTCAATAATACTAAAGAGTCTAGGGATTAGGTTCACAAGGTAGTTATTCGGGGTGTGATTTAGTTCATTGATAGAGCAATTTATATTGTTTAAGCTTATATGATCTGTCGATTGGATATTCCCTTTAGATCTAATTTAACATGCGGTCGCTATCATTAAATCAGTCTATTCAGTTATCGAATCCGTTATTGATTCTTACCTGGTCGATGAAAGTCCCAATTTGATAAACTAGTCAATTAACCCTGGCTAGTAATTAACTAACTAGATTCAAGACAATAGTTGAACAACAATAAAGAATCAATTTAACTATCAATTCATTATATAATCCCCTTTTAACAACCTAGATCCCCTTTCGCCCTAGCTGAACGAATTAGCTACGCATGGTAGAAAGAATAACAACAACAATAATAATAAAAAACATAATTTCAAGCATAAAGATGAACAATGAAATAATTGTATAAACTAGAACTTGAACTAATAATAACTAGATATAGATTAATGAGTACTGTAATTAGAGAGTGCTTAGATCCAAAATAAGAGAAATAAAATAAACTAAGAGTTTTGAGAGGGTTTCTAGGTTAAAATAATATGTAGCTATGAAGAATAAGGCATAAATAGGTGTCGGGTATGAATTGGGTATTTATAATAGAGTATAACTGACTTAAGGAAATTGCGCAAAAGTCTTCAGCTTGTTATGTACTCGATCGAGCCTAGGTGCACTTGATCGAGTACATTCCCAGTGGATTGAGTTCGCTTGGGTTTGATCGAGTATGCTCCCTGTATCAGCTCTTTTCTTCGTGTTGTCTTCTTCACTTCTCTTCCTTTATTCTTCTAGATTCACGTACCATGCTCCGTGTATTCCTTCATGCCCACTCCACGGTGCTCATTTAATTCCTTTGCTCCACAAATACATCATTCCTACATTAAACACCAAATACTGGAAGTATCGACATTCTAGCATAAGAGGCATGTAATTAATAAAAATTAGCACGAAAACCGTATCAAAAGTAACTAAGGGGGGGCATAAATATGTATATAATTATGACTCATAAAACTCCCCCAAACCATATCTTTGCTTGTCCTCAAGCAAAGCATCACACAATACAAATGGCAATCATACAAATGGCGAATAAAAAAGAAATGACCAAGGTGTACCAATGAAACAAATTCAAAGGTACGGGTAACAGAAAACACAGCTCAAGTCTCATGTCACCATGCTATAGACAAATGCCAAATAACTTTCTATCTTGCAAGACAAATTAGTCGTATTCTCGCGGATTCACTCATGCACTCATAAGTAAAGGTGATTTATATGTAAGATAGAATGAAGTAGAACACTCAGTCGAGTTATGAAATATGCATGCAATCTAATGTGATAGAAATTTCTCCAACTAATACGCATTCAGAATACAGATAAAGGTACATGTATCAAGGACAATAAGGTGGCAAATGGGCAAATGGTATAAAAGTTGTTTGTGCCAATAGCACGTTATGGATATGTGGAACTAAGACGGTAGTCGCAGCGCTAAACCAAAACCAAAACAAAATCTATGATGACAGATACAAATAAACCCAACTTAGAGAAATAATCTTGACTTTACAACACATGAGAGTTGATGAAGTACTCTCCAAATATGCATTGGACTCTAGTAACCAACCTTATGTTCCCTTAACGAATGACAATGAAGCATATATTTTTCTTTTGCTTTTTCTTTCTTTTTTCTTTTCTTGCACTTTTCATATTTCACTTTTTTTTTCTTTTCTTTTGCTTCATATTTTTCTTCTTTTTCCAACATAAAGGATACAACACAATTGCTAAATAATTCTACAACACCCACAATTGACGATAATATTCTCAATCCCAACCATAGTAGCAAAATAGACATGATAAACAAGCAACTGCGATTGTCCCGAAAAGGTAGGCAAATTCTAGGATTGTAGTTATTAAATGGGATATAAAATGGCTACAAGGATTCAAACGGGCTAACAAAACAAGGTAATATAAGGCTTATTTGAACGGTGAGAACCGTCTATCCTCATGTACTTAATCATATGAACGCGTAAAAGTTAAGAAACTAATGTCACACTTATGCAGTTTGATATTACATATTCCACAAGGAGAAACCACACTCAAGCCTAATTGACAATGAGACCAGTTTATTGATGTTCCTAGCCTAGGAAGCTCCATAGACCTCAGAATTTAAGTAGCCTACCAACATAATTGTGTCAAATCTAATTAGTATAAGGCGTGTCAAATACGGTCAAGACTCGAGTTATGAGCTTTGACACGTCTGTCGCGTACCTGTCAAAAATAACCAACTGGCTCTAACTAATATAGCTAGGGAAGTCGGGTCGAATCCACAGAGAGGTAGGAATTTGTCTGCTAGAACTAGGTTCGTCTAAGTAACCAAAATTGGGGGGTTGTAAAATGTGGTTGCTAAACTAAGAGAGTGAGGGAAAGAGAAATAAAGGAAGAGGATTTAACAGATAAAAGAGAATAGCTAAGACAAGCGGTTCACCACAATCGTCCGGTCGAGTAATCTAGGTCCCAGGTCAATGCAGTACAATCTAAGGGGTAGCGAACGTCACCTTTCGGTCCTTAATTCACCCTAAAGTGTAAACAGTTTAACTTTCGTCCTCGCTGCAATACTCTATTGCTCGCTACTAGTCTCCCCCTTCCAACCTTTCGGTCCAGGTTAAGGTCCACTAAGAATAAGGGTCTAATTGCGTCGACTCAATTAGGCAATTACAATTATATGTAGCATTTTAACAACATGGACGATACTAGCATTAACCCAGTAATTCGATTACTCTCCCTTCAAATCATGGATCCCCTATAGTCTTAGCATAGGGAATTAGCTACTCATAACTATCAGATTAACGATTACGATAACCAAACAATTCAAATTAAACATGGTGAATGATCTAATTGATTGAACAAGTAAAAGGAAAGAAAGAAAAGGGATTAAAGCAATAAAAACGATTAAGGAATAAATAGATTGATAATACCGAATTTGAGTAGCGAAGTCGTAAATAAGAATCCCAAGAACTGTGACCAAAGGTAACAGTAGAAATGTACGTAGTAAAGGGGATGGGAGTAACGTAATGTTCTCCTCAGTCTTATACTGTAAAAACATCCTAAACCTAATCTATGGACTGATTACAAAAGCCCATAAAAGATTAGGCGGAAATGAACCAAAAACACACGAAATCCTCTCGATCGAGCAGAGAGATTACTCGATCGAACACCAAGTCACTCGATCGAGCTAGAGCAACCTCTCGATCGAGCACTGCTCGCTGGACCTCCTCGATCGACTCCTTCAGCTGGTCGATCGAGCAGCTTTGAGTATGTACAGCATTCGATCGAGCACAAAAGCACACGATCGAGCTATATAAGCGCACCAGAACTTGAATTCCTTCCTTGACTCAGCTCATACGTCCTCCAAGTGTAAGATTCCTAAACTCCGGCTCCTTATTTCCCATGAATGCATGCAAATGGGACAATTAAGGCTCGATTTAGCTCCTCCTCGGTCAATTCCTGCAAATTACAATAAACGGACCAAAGTAGAACATTCGGGGGTATTTGTAGCCAGATGCTACATAAAAAGCACAGAAATGCGTGTAAAAATGAGGTGAAAACCTTATATAAAAGACGCGCATCAAATCTCCCCAAACCAAACCTTTGCTTGTCCCCAAGCAAATATGAATGCAACTAAGGGTGAACAATAGAACGGGACCGACGCATCAGCTACAAATCATCCATCAGAACCAATTTAATGCAACAAAATGACAAAGTGGCAGCCGAAAAGTGCAACCGAGTTAAATTAATATTTCAAGCTTACTGAACCGTCGACCTTGCAAGATTCAAAGGTGTCGGACTCTCACGGGTCGCTCGTCACTCAAAATCAGGTACAGGGTGAGTATATATGTGAAAGATAGGAAGAAGAAAGACACTCACCTAACTCGACCTATAAGAACATGCATGCAATTAACATGAATAAAGTCTCTACAACCGTACATACGCATTCCAACCATACTAGTGACCAAGACACGTGCCGAGGACTTACATTTGGGTTTGTGAGGTAGTGGGTAAGAAGGGGCTAAAATGAATTTGGATATGTGGGGTTAATAGCTAGGCTAGCAACAACGGATCCAAATATAGACTGCATCCCAACTTCGTACTCATTACAACAAGATGAAACGGTGCAAAACTATGCACTAAACTTCACAAAATACCAAAAATCGTCAACTCCCCATAGGATATAAATAAGGCATGGGAGTGTGAAACAATGCACAATTCTCATTTTTTTCTTTCGTTTGAATTTTTCTGCTTTTCTTTTGAATTTTCCTGTCTCTTTTTCCGCTTCTTTTCTTTCTTTTTTCGTTTCATTTTTTTCAATTCAACACATTTTTTTCTTTCCCCTTAATTCCTCCGCCAACTTCTGAAATCAGATAAAATAACCATATTGCAATAACACATTCCAAGAACTACTCGTTACTAGCTTAGCTAGGGTAGGAAATATTATAGAAAGTAGTTGATAGGACAAAAAGGCAATTTGGCTATGTGAGGCTCATGGGTAGAATGAAACAAGGGGAACTGCCTCTCCTAACACGTGTCACCATCCACAGACCGAATGCATACAGGTATTAAGAAGACTGGACTCATGCTCGTGCAAATTGATGTTACATGTCTTAAAGAGAGTACTACTCACATCCTAAATGAAACCGGTCATGAATGTCACCAGTTTAAAGAGCTCTAACCTCAGAATGTAATGTAGCTTGCCGACATAGGAATCAAGTTTATTCGTTCAGATAAGAGAGAAATAAAAACTCGTAGATTATGCACATAAACACGCCAGCTAAATGTCAAGAAAATGCAAGGCTCAAAATAAGGATTCAATGTAGCGTCAATGTTCAAACGTTCCGACTCAATTTAAACATGAAAATTTTGAAAATTTTTGAATTTTATGATTTTTTTTTTTTGATTTTTAGAATTAATTAAAACAACAATGCATGCGGAAATAAATAAACGTGCAAGCAAAAATGCAAGAAACATGCAGACACAGATATGGATGCATACCTCCCCAAACCAAACCGTACAATGCCCTCATTGTACCAAAAATAGGGAAAGAAATGCAACTGAAAGGAAAAGGAGAAATAGAGTTGGAAAACTTACAAAGCGTCATATAGCGGGACCTCCCCAAACCGACCATGAACATGGGAGGTCAAAGAAAGTCAAACAGTGGCTTTGTAGACGCAAAACGGCGGCTGGAGGTCAGTACCCTTCGATCGAGCACTTGGAACAGCTCGATTGAATGTTTCACAGCATGGGTGGACTCGATCGAGCACAACATCACTCGATCGAGTCAGCACGGGTAGGGATCCGGTCGATCGAGGACATCACCCCTCGATCGAGTAACAGCCGCGTCAGAAAGTGTTCGATCGAACACCAAAACCTTTCGATCGAGTGACTTCTGCCTGTAAAAGACGCATAAAGGCAAGGAAGGCACAAAAATTGTTCATAAACCAGCGTCTAAAGTTCGACGTAAAGCTAAGGAAAACAAATAAAACAATTAAAACAAATAGTTCAACAAAAGCATAAATAAAACTGTCCGGGCTGCCTCCCGGAGAGCGCTGGTTTAATAGGTCCCGCACGACCTTTCTGGTATCAAGTAACTGGCGCATCGAGCTCGTCGAAGCGCAAGACTTCAACGCGGTTGTCCGCTTCATTCGCCTCATGGTAATGCTTCACATATTGGCCATTCACCTTGAATCTGTGGCCCTCGGAATCTTCAAGTTCTACGGATCCAAATTTGGTGACAGCCGTCACCGTGTATGGACCAGTCCACCTGGACTTCAGCTTGCCAGGAAATAGTCTCAAACGGGCATTAAACAGCAACACCTTCTGCCCCACATGAAACTCCCGAGGTAGGATTCTCTTGTCATGCCATCTCTTCGTCTTCTCCTTGTAAATGCGCGAGCTGTCATAGGCATTAAGCCTAAACTCTTCTAATTCATCAAGCTGCAAAAGACGATTCTGACCACACAACTTAGGATCATAATTAAGCTCACGAATTGCCCACCAGGCCTTATATTCCAGCTCAACAGGTAAGTGACACGATTTCTCATAAACTAACCTATAAGGTGATGCACCAATTGGTGTCTTAAAGGCAGTTCTATAAGCCCATAACGTGTCATCTAGCTTAAGACTCCAGTCTTTCCGTGATTTAGAAACTACTTTAGACAAGATCTCTTTCAGTTCACGGTTAGAGACCTCTACCTGACCACTAGTTTGGGGATGATACCCCAAACCACGCCGGTGTTGGACACCAACTCTAGACAGTATGGAAGTAAGTTTCTTTTCCTTAAAATGCATACCCCCATCACTAATGACGACCCTAGGGACACCAAAACGGGGGAATATGATCTTTTTGAACATTTTTATCACGGTCTTACCATCACAATGGGGTGAAGCAATTGCCTCAACCCATTTTGACACATAGTCTCTGACTACTAAAATGTACTGTTACTTTTTATCGGACGGGAACGGTCCTTGGAAATCAATGCCCCAGACATCGAAGACCTCAACCTCTAGGATGCCGTTTTGTGGCATCTCGTGTCTCTTCGAAATATTCCCTGATCGTTGGCATGCATCACAAGCTGAAACAAAAGATTTGGCGTCAGCAAACAAAGAAGGCCAGTAAAAACCAGACTGAAGTACCTTAGCCACGGTGCGCGATGGACCGTGGTGACCACCATAAGAAGAGGAGTGACAGCCTTCCAGGACTATTTTGGTCTCCCACTGTGGAATACACCGTCTGTAGAGACCGTCTGCACATTCCTTAAACAAGTAAGGATCATCCTGTAAATCGCTTAGCGTTATAGAGAAAACGCTTCTTCGGCCGAGAAGAAAGAAAGGTCGGCGTGACTTGCCACCGACAACGAAGTTGGCTATATCTCGCATACCAAGGTTCCTGGTCAACAATAGACGATATATAACAAAGAATTAAACTATCGTCAGGAAAAGAATCATCAATAGGTAGAGAATCTTCCCCTTCTTGTCGCATCAGTCGCGACAAGTGATCAGCTACAACGTGTTGGGAAATGTGTCCTCAACAATAGTGCGATCACATGATTTAAATATCATTATTAAATCTCATATAAAGAATACATGAGGGATGATTATTTATATAGTCGACTGACCGTCGTTAATCGGTAATGATTGGTGACTAGAGTTTGACATTCTTGTCGTGTGACGGTGGTGGTCAGTTGATCCCTTAAGGTCACACCTAAAGGACAATTCCCTTAATGGATAAATTGATTAATTGTATGAAGATACGAGGTAATCAATTCCTTAAAAGTGAACAATTTACTTGTGAGAGAGAAAATTAATATCTTATTATAATGGGATTAAATAAGATTCTTTTTAGTGATAAAAGGCTTTATTACTAAAATAGCTTATTGTTTGAGAAACAATAGAGATAAGAATGAATGGTTAATTATAATTACAAGATGTTGTGAATTATAATTTTGTGACCCATTTTATTTATGTGATCAAGTATCACTAGTCAATTTATTGTATGTAATTTAATTAATTCGAAAAATGATATTTATGGGATAAATATGCATTAGATTAATTAATAACATGTAAAATACTACATGTGACATATTGTGTGACAAATGACAAAATTGACAAAATAAAATGGTAGTCCATTTTGAGATGTATGGACCGTATGGAGGTATTGTTTATGATGAATAATTGACTTATTTTATCATAAACACATTATGGGTTTTGTTTATAAAACTACATGCCTTTATGCTTTTGCTTTGTGTTACACAAAAGGTGTTATGGGCAATGCACTCTTGTCTTTTGGTCTAACAAAATTGGCACGCCTAATACACCATCAAACCGTGGGATTTATGATGAATCCATTGTGATTGTTGTTGACATACAATAATACAATTCATTCAACAATGCAAAAATATTTTTGCTCTTATCATTCTCTCGACAATTTCTTCAACAAGTTTTGAAGATACAAAAATTATTGTTCATTAATTCTAATATCAAAACATCATTACTAGTGTAGTAGTAATAATCATATTAGAAACATTTTAAGGATACTTGTATATTAATCTAGTTAATTAGTATACTAGTTTAAGGGTAAGTCTTGGGTGCAATCTAAGGAGGATTTCTATACTTGGGATCTTGGAGGATCATCCATCATTATAAGCTCAAGAACAAGAGAGAAAGGTGATCTCTCTTGTGCCCATTTGAACCGAAATTTATATGGTGAGAATACGATTTCTTCTCTAATTTCATTATTGTTTGCATGCATAAGATTCGTAATTAATTTTATGACTAAATTAATTTGATACATATATGAATATGAAAAATATTGAAATAATGATTTCCAACAAGTGGTATCAGAGCACAAGGTTGGTTGCATGCAAATCGGTTATTGTTTTTCCGAGTTATATGATTAACAAACAAAACTTATAAATTTGTATTTATTATGAAATATCACGAAATTTATTTTACATGTTATATATTCTGGTCCTAAAATGTTTTAGGTCATTTTTATGATTCACGAAAATATTATTGCTCATTTTAAGGATTTTTGGTCATTTTATTACATTTTTATGACTAAAATGGGAATTAAAATGCTAAAAATAGTTAAATTTCGATTCTGACCTTGGAAAAATTATATGACCTCACATGCATATTTTACAAGTTGTGTGTAAAAGGACGAATTAATGTGATTAATTTTGCATGATTTATGATTTTTATGAGATAAAGATGGATTAAAAGAGGTAAAATGGTTAAAAATAGTTAAATGTCGAATTAAGCCATGATCTTTTAATATGATGTCACATGCTAGATTTAAAGAGAGTATGTATTTTTCCAGATTTAAATATCTTCTTTAGCATGATTTATGGATTTTTGAGTAAAAATGGCATAAATAGTGACTATTTTAGCAAATATTAGCTAAAACGTAAAACATGGCTTGAGAAAATTATTTTAAGTTGCATTAATATCCCTATTATCAGAACTAAAGTTGTAAAAATTATTGGAGTAATTTTCGAGTACTTTATGTATTTTATGAGATAAAACCGATAAAATGCAACTATATTTTCTCAATATTAATTCGAAATTTTTTTAACCATGTTTTTGACATTATGAGGGTCATGGAATTATTCCAGAATGTTCAAAATTTTAAAATTCAAATTTTGAAACTTTTATGAGTTAATTTGGATTTATATCATATATATTGAGTTTTTAAGGTCAAAAATGAGCATAAAATTAAATCAAGTTGAATTATTGTCAAAAATTTAGTGATGACTGATTTTTGAGTCCTAAAATGTGTTAGGATAATTAACTTGAGCTTAGATGTGATTTAAGTGTTAATTAGTGATTTTAAAAGGTTATTATCACGCATTTCCATGAAACCTGGTTATATGTACGACATAAGTTAAATAGGGCGATTTGGCACATAATGTTGCATGATAGGTACATATTATAATGCTGCATATTTCAATTGTTGTATGTCTTTTATCTATATAATTTTGAATTATGTAATTTTTCTTAGTATGGCCTTAGTTTTAAATTAATATTACCCGTAATGAAAGGGAATATTGATTCGGTTGTAATTTAATGTGATCTCGTATCACTTTTAATTATTTATTTCATTAGTTTTTCCATTTTACAAATGTATAATAGGAATAGCTTTGTATTTTTATTATTATTTGTAATTATGGAGCATCTTCAAAGACGGTGCCATTCGGAAGGGTGATCCGACAAAGACGGTGTCTTGGGAGGCGTGCCAATTGAAGATTCAAGGGACCAATAGAGTTGGTTTCCGAATATGTAATAGATTATTTGATTTTCTATTTTAGGAAGGCCATACTAGGAATTTTTATTTATTGCATTGCATTTCTTTTAATATGTTACATGCATTGCCAAATCGCCATAACTAAACATGCATCATACATTTCTTATCGAGTATATCGACCGTGTCAATTATAATTATCGTAGTTCACCGCTTTAGTTCACTTAAAACGTGATAGATAATAAATTGACATGACCTCTCGCTAAAATAAACAATTGAGACTTAGCCTTACCAAATAGTAGAAACCATGAAGTACCGGCCAAAGGGAGTTGAGCCGGCTTTACCGTAAGACAAACCTTGTTACGTTGGTGAAGTGGGTGATAAATGTCTATCCACCGAATTCATGTTAATAAAGGGTATTTCGGCACACCGTGCCCTAAGTTGATGTGGATTTGGATCATGGACACGTTTATTCGAAATTTGGATTGACCTCAACGGAAGTATTGTTGACCGTAGTCTCATGTGTTCCGGGCTAAAGATAAGATTTAAGAGTAATTTTATCGACCGAGAGTTCTAAAAGTAGAATCGATTAAAGAGTTAATCCACCGAGTTATATTGATAAGGGTTCCATCGGCTATCCCGTGCCCAAGTTAATATGAATTTGGATCTCGGAATCATTTATCATAGTTGGGTAGAGGTCACTATATAAATGTTTTACTTGTTAAATTATTTACAAGTATGATTTAAAACGATAAATGTTAAGTTTTCCACTATTCCGTTATCATATTGTTCTATTTCTTTACCACAATTCATATACGATATCATTTCGATTTTTCCAAATCTCCATTAAAACATCGTAACTAAAGACAAATATGAATTTTCTTCTAAAACCTCATATTAACCATTGGAAGGATCTCTTGTAAAGAGTATAGATAAAGTTGTTCATTATCAAACAGGTTTTTGATTCTTGACTAACACATCTACTTACAATGGAATGTTTCTCATGTACTTATATGAATTAAGTACCTTGAAGCGATACATTATTTTGGTAATTAGTTTTGTCGTAATTCGTAATTGACCAAAAAATAACACAACCACCTCAATGAGAGTTTTTAAGACTAAAACGAACAAATGAAGTGTGATCTTCATGAATTCAATTTTGCTTCTCAAAGCAAAGACTCATTGAAATAAGTGGGAGCATTCTCTTAAACCGTTAAGATGAGAACGAGGTTCAAGAAGTAAAGATTATAATGGAATTGATACAAGGTAATGTCAAAAGTAAAGTTGTTGAGAATGACGATACTAAACCTATCAATCCCGACCGATAAAGTTTCCATTGTCTTAAATGTTGGACACGAGAAAGGAAACTACCCCAAATTATTGAAGAATCAACAAGTTAGTTGTGGGACATCTAATGGGATCTTCTTCTTTAAATGTTTATTTGATTAAACATAAATTTTGCTAGCACTACTTCGTCAATATTAGAAACCAATGGAGTTTTTCATCATTGTACTTGATACATAGGATGATTAGAATATGACGACTAGCAACAATGAAGTCGAGAGATAGAGTCATTGTGTACTAAATCTAGTTTTTGGGTTTGGAGTTGTACTTAATTGTGACTATTAAGTACAAAAACTCTAAATAAGAATACAAACTTGTTAAAGATACAAAAGAGGTTTCACTTTTGTGATTCTATACACCACGATTTGATGTATGGCTGGCCCATTATCAAGGTGATTATATTCTAAACCAAACTAGAATGATATATCATGAAGATGATGCAAGACTCAAATTGGTAACCCAAGATTAAACCTTAAATTTTGGAATGATGAACGCAAAGAGTTATCGAGTACTCTTGAAACCATTAGATCTTATGGTTTATGCGTATCTTGTATTCAAAGCAAGATGTCTCGTGCCTTTTGGTTGAAAAGTAGATCGAGGTTGTAAATCATTGATCCAAAATAGGTTGATCATTTTCTTTTACCATCAATTTAAGTTGACGCTAATGTGTTCACTTAATAAGGTAAATAGAGAAATCTTTTGAAGAAGTTCAAAGAATTCAAGGAATCACGATTTAGTCGTGATGGGATTATCAAAGTGAAGACTTTGATATAAGCCAAAGGAAATGTGATATAGTATCACAAGTTAATCTCTCTTAGCACGCATTATGGAGTAATGTGTGGTTGGATAAGAAACCAAACGCTATTCGATATGGTTTGGATTTCAATCAAGTTACTTTGAGTTACTTGATCTTTTTTTGGGGATTTTATCATATTGTCTAAATTATTTTTCCACTAAATCGAATCATATGAGATATGAAATGGTAAGGGTACCATGTTTGTAAGTTTTCACAAGAAACAAATGCTCATTTTTCCTTATGATAATCACGAGTACACCAGGTTTGTGGCTCGTGAAGCTGTCGTTCTAAAATACAAGTTTATTTTTAGAAGACGAGTGGGAGAAATTATTCAAGAGCCACAAAGAATGTTATTGTCGCAAGAAACTGGTCTTTCTTGGCTACATAAGACGTTTTGTGTAAGACGTTGTTTCTTCAAAACCTAGGAGGTTAAATTCGTCACTTGTTAAAGATGATGAATTCATGCTACTTTGAAGAAAGTAAAGAGCTTATAACTTACAAAAGAAATTGTTTGATTCAAGTTGATTACTTCTAGAAAGTAATGAACATATGACTTACATAAGAGTGTTTAAGTCACAACTTAATACAAGGCTTAGAGCCATGAAAATCCAAAACAAAAGGGCTTGATTAGTGACAAAGGGTTTTGCACTAATAAAGAGAGATTTCAAAGCAAGATTGGTTGCAAAAGGGTTTTGCACCAACTGAAATTCTTAAGTCTATTTGGACTTCTTAGGGATTATGTTTCATTATTATGAAATACACAAAGAAGTGAATCTAAAACTCACTTCTTCAATTAGAAGGAATGTATTCAATACATGTCTTGAGTTTTGTAGATTCTTGCGATCCTAAGATAATGTGAAACTTAAGAGAGGGTCTTAAGTAGGACATCAATGAGTTGGAATCATTGTTTTGATCATGTGATAAAACTTTTCTCGATAAGTCGAGAAGTTGTGTTTATACATGAAGTTTAGTGGGAGTTACGGAAATTTTAATTAGTCCGATATGTGGATGACATATTGATCATTGAGAATGATTTATGACTTTTGGAGTAATATAATACATCTTTAATATCTAGATTTATGCAGATAAATCCATGTGATATTAGCGTCAATAAGAAGTCTTATGTTGATAAGATTCATGACTAGTTCAATTAAATTGAACATATTTGATTGATTCCATTTTCTTCCGCTTAGGATCAATTAAATGAGTAATGATGTATAACACTTCATATACTTTGAGTATGATGAATTGTTTTCAAAATAGAATTTAAGTTATCTTTATCAAGTAAGCCATGACGATTACCCTTAAGTGCTTGCAGAAGCATTAAGTAAGTAAAGCAAAGTGTTTATGATGCAATTTTGTGTAAGGGTGTTACACAAGTGACAATTGACAATTGAGATTGCGCATGGTTTCCGACAAAACCATAATCAAAACACATTAGGATGGTTAAGATACCATTGTGGCTATGATAATTAAGAAGTAGATTTTCTAGAATCGTTCTAGGCTATAAAGAACAATGAGAAATATTTATAACGGAAATTGAGTACACTTGCAATCATGAGATGTGCAAAAGGATGAGTCTCGCACACCTTGTGAAAACAAGTGGGAGCTATTCTTAGGCTAGAGGGCCTATGTCTAGATTGGATCTCGACACGTACTCAGAAAGTTTTGTAATGTAAATGTATACATTACAAAGGAAAACAAGTATGTAGTAAGGTTGAGTAAGGTACAAGAAGTTGATAAAACCTACTAACCAAAGCCTTATCAAAGGCTAAACATGATGAGTCATGTCATTTCAATTGAGTTGAAATGAACAACTACGTACAAGATCAAATTAGATTATAGAATATGAAATAGTAATCAGGTATTGACTATTCATATGTGATAATCGCATTTGTCGTTCGAGTTTTTCTTTAAAACTCTTTTATTATACTTTGTTACATCCAAACGGGTTGTAGAGACAATTGAACCCCGTTAAAGTGAACACGGATTAACATAGTATTCGCCCATAGTCACTTGTATGAGGTGACGTCTCGAAGTGATTAGAGTGTGATGCGATTGATGGCAAGTTCAAGTGTCATAGAGTCATATGGGATGACTAGTCGATCACATAGGCAGACTGTATGGGACACTCTGTTGGGCAGTGACCGCTTATAGAGTTCTGGTAATTCATAAAGCCTGGTCGTGGCAAGAGCTACTATAGTATTCTTATGAGTCAATTCTTTTGACTAGAGACTATTCGCCCAAGTTGGCACAACTTCTGATTAGCTTTGATTTATACTCTACGATTTCGTAAATGAGGTCAAACTGGGTATATTTTGGGTTATGATGGAATGTGGCTGAACGAAGGGAATAGGGCGATAGGAATTGTCCACCCCCTTGTCAGGGTTAAAACAAATCTCAAGGCCACTCGAGGAGTAGTTAACTGGAAATGCGTGGCCACGCTCGGAAAGTATCTATGGTAGATAAATCCGGTCAATCAGTTATTCTCCAGATCGAGGAAACCACTCTCGATATGATCACTTGCAAGTACGACCCGAAAGACACCTTGCATTGAGTGGGAGATAGTAATAGGACAAGAGAATTGGTGACGCACACTTGTCGAGGACAAGTGGGAGATTGTTGGGAAATGTGTCCTCAACAATAGTGCGATCACATGATTTAAATATCATTATTAAATCTCATATAAAGAATACATGAGGGATGATTATTTATATAGTCGACTGACCGTCGTTAATCGGTAATGATTGGCTGACTAGAGTTTGACATTACTGTCGTGTGACGGTGGTGGTCAGTTGATCCCTTAAGGTCACACCTAAAGGACAATTCCCTTAATGGATAAATTGATTAATTGTATGAAGATACGAGGTAATCAATTTCTTAAAAGTGAACAATTTACTTGTGAGAGAGAAAATTAATATCTTATTATAATGGGATTAAATAAGATTCTTTTTAGTGATAAAAGGCTTTATTACTAAAATAGCTTATTGTTTGAGAAACAATAGAGATAAGAATGAATGGTTAATTATAATTACAAGATGTTGTGAATTATAATTTTGTGACCCATTTTATTTATGTGATCAAGTATCACTAGTCAATTTATTGTATGTAATTTAATTAATTCGAAAAATGATATTTATGGGATAAATATGCATTAGATTAATTAATAACATGTAAAATACTACATGTGACATATTGTGTGACAAATGACAAAATTGACAAAATAAAATGGTAGTCCATTTTGAGATGTATGGACCGTATGGAGGTATTGTTTATGATGAATAATTGACTTATTTTATCATAAACACATTATGGGTTTTGTTTATAAAACTACATGCCTTTATGCTTTTGCTTTGTGTTACACAAAAGGTGTTATGGGCAATGCACTCTTGTCTTTTGGTCTAACAAAATTGGCACGCCTAATACACCATCAAACCGTGGGATTTATGATGAATCCATTGTGATTGTTGTTGACATACAATAATACAATTCATTCAACAATGCAAAAATGTTTTTGCTCTTATCATTCTCTCGACAATTTCTTCAACAAGTTTTGAAGATACAAAAATTATTGTTCATTAATTCTAATATCAAAACATCATTACTAGTGTAGTAGTAATAATCATATTAGAAACATTTTAAGGATACTTGTATATTAATCTAGTTAATTAGTATACTAGTTTAAGGGTAAGTCTTGGGTGCAATCTAAGGAGGATTTCTATACTTGGGATCTTGGAGGATCATCCATCATTATAAGCTCAAGAACAAGAGAGAAAGGTGATCTCTCTTGTGCCCATTTGAACCGAAATTTATATGGTGAGAATACGATTTCTTCTCTAATTTCATTATTGTTTGCATGCATAAGATTCGTAATTAATTTTATGACTAAATTAATTTGATACATATATGAATATGAAAAATATTGAAATAATGATTTCCAACACAACGTTCTCAGCTCCTTTCTTGTCCTTAATCTGCAAATCAAACTCCTGAAGGAGGAGTATCCATCTCAGTAACCGCGGTTTAGCCTCCTTCTTAGCAAGGAGGTGCCTCAAAGCTGCATGGTCAGTAAAAACAGTGACTTCTGACCCAACTAAATAAGTACGAAACTTCTCTAAGGCATAAACTACAGCTAACAGCTCCTTCTCAGTGGTAGTGTACTTCACTTGAGCCTCATCCAGAGTTCGGCTCGCATAGTAAATAGCGTTCAAGGCTTTGTCTTTCCTCTGGCCTAGCACCGCTCCTAGTGCATAGTCACTCGCGTCGCACATGATCTCGAACGGCAAGTCCCAGTTGGGAGGCTGTATGATTGGCGCGGAGACTAAGGCCTGCTTTAACCTGTTAAAAGCATAAAGACAAGCGTCAGTAAACACAAAAGGGGCATCTTTAAGCAACAGCTGTGTAAGTGGTTTAGCAATTTTTGAGAAATCCTTGATAAACCGGCGATAAAAGCCAGCGTGACCAAGGAAGCTCCTCACCCCCTTAACATTAACAGGAGGTGGTAATTGCTGAATCACTTCCACCTTTGCTTTGTCAACTTCTATTCCCCTATCAGAAACCAAGTGCCCTAAGACAACTCCCTCGTTGACCATAAAGTGGCACTTCTCCCGATTCAAAGACAAGGTTAACTCTCAATACAAAGCGCCGCAACACTTTCTCAAGGTTAGACAGACAAATCGGAAAAATCACTTCCATATACACCGAAATCGTCCATAAAAACTTCCATGATAGACTCAATATACTCTGAAAATATCCCCATCATGCACCTTTGGAAGGTGGCAGGGGCATTGCACAAACCAAAAGGCATTCTGCGATACGCAAAAACGCCCTTAGGACAAGTAAATGTAGTCTTAGCCTGATCGTCTGGGTGGATAGGGATCTGAAAGAACCCTGAATACCCATCTAAATAGCAGAAAAATTTATGTGAAGCTAACCTTTCTACCATTTGATCAATAAAAGGAAGGGGAAAGTGATCTTTCTTGGTGGCGGCATTCAGCTGTCTGTAATCTATGCACATCCGCCAACCAGTCACTACTCGGGTAGGTATTAATTCATTTTTCTCATTCTTAACTACAGTTGTCCCTCCTTTCTTCGGGACTACTACACTTTGGGCTTACCCATCTAGAATTACCTACCGAATAGATAATACCTGCATCCAGCAGCTTCATTACCTCGGCCATCACAACATCCTGCATCTTCTGGTTCAGCCGACGCTGACCTTGCCTGCAGGGTTTGTGATCCTCCTCCAGCTCTATCCTGTGCATACAAATATCGGGACTAATCCCCGTGATATCATCCAGTGAATAGCCCATTGCTTTCCTGTTTTTCTTAAGTACAGCTAACAAAGAAGTCAGCTGATCATCACTAAGCTTGGCACTAACAATGACCGGATATCGCTCGTATCGTCAAGAAAAGCATATTTAAGATGAGATGGGAGAGGCTTACGTTCCGGTACCTTTACCTCAATGGAGCAAAGAGTGCTGATCATTTGTTCCACTTGCTCTCCCTCATGCTCATCTAAATCATCGACAAGCAAATCCAACGCAGCGTCATCGTCCTCTGGGCTATCTGTACACTCGTCAAAAAGCATGAGAGCTTCTAGTGGGTCTTTCATAAAAGAACCCGACCAGAAGTCATAAATAGACTCATCAATGATATCGACCGAATAGCAAGTGTCCTCTATCATTGGGTGGGCTGGAAGTCTGGGTACCGAATGTGATAGCGTCATCCCCTCGCAAGAGTCGACGCCCTTGTCGACGTCAATAACGGCCCCACTGTACAAAGGAACAGTCTTCCTAAAATAATTTGGGTCCGGGTGTCCTCAGCTATATCCAAGACAATGAAATCTCTTTGGGATGTAAAGCTTGCCTATTTTCACAGCACATCCTCCAAGACACCTAAAGGTCTCCTAACGGATCTATCGGCCATCTGTAGGGTAATGTTAGTCACTTTGAAGTGACTCAGTTTCAATTTCTTTTGACAGGAAGAGGCATGACACTAACACTGGCACCTAAATCGCAAAGGGCCTTATCAATAATCATATCACCTATGACACAGGTAATAGAAAAGCTGCCTGGGTCTTTCATTTTTGGAGGGGCCTTATTTAACAGCAGGTTACTAGACTCTTCCATAAATGAAATCGTCTCAAATTCGCTCAAATTCCTCTTACGCGTCACAATATCCTTCATAAACTTAGCGTAAGTGGGAACTTGAGTGACGAGTTCGAAAAAGGACGATTACGAAGGTTCTTCACGATGTCCACGAACTTACCATCTTGTTGCTCAATCCTTGCGTCCTTGAGGACGACTCGGGAAGGGTACCCTGGTAGCGATGAGTGGTCCCGCAACCTTTCCTTTCCCCTTATCAATTCGTGACGTCTCCACACGGGGAGATGACACGGTGGCGGCATTAGATAGTAAATTAGGATTCTCGCCACTTACAAAGTCTTTGGATCGAACACCCTTACCGATCGATCGACCAGTTTCTTCCTCAATTTCATTCGATCGACCTATCTTGACGATCGATCGAGTGTCTTCTTCAACATATTCACTCGATCGACCAACTTGGAGCCCTGCACTTCTCGATCGACCGTCATTGTCACTCGATCGAGTGGTGGGTGGTTAGAACCGCTCGATCGAGTGGATGTGTTGCTCGATCGAGTGGTTCGCACACGCAGCAAGCATTTCTACGCAGAAACTCGTCTAAATCGTCATCCGAGTCATCATCACTGTCAACACCTCGTTTTCTTCGTGAATAAGGTCACTTTGGAAATTCATCACACTGACGGAATCGCAATTTGGAGGAGTCTTGGCTTGGTCTGGCGCGAGTGTTAAGCTGCGCGACTTGCTCTCTCAACTCCGATATAACAAAGTATCCGATTGCAACATGATGGATTTCAGTTCGGCAATTGCTTCTCTTGAAGAAGGAGAGCCCTATTTGTGATATTGGCGTGGAAGGAGTGGAAACGCTCTTTATCTCCTCATATAAGCGGGAGAAAGGAACTCCTCGCTTGAACTTCTTATATGCAAGGGCACGCTCTACACCTGCCGTGCATTCGTAAAGGTCATGTCCTTCTTCACCGCATCTTCCACATGGCTCTGTATGCTCTGTAATCGTAGGCATCCTGGCAAATAGGCTGCTATCCTGCAAAACTAATCAGAGCTTCGCGAAAATGAGATCAGACTCAAGGAATGAATTCCTTGAGACGAGAGACAAACTTAATTAAAGCAACAAATATGCACCACCTCCCTGGCAACGGCGCCAAAATTTGACACGTCTGTCGCGTACCTGTCAAAAATAACCAACTGGCTCTAACTAATATAGCTAGGGAAGTCGGGTCGAATCCACAGAGAGGTAGGAATTTGTCTGCTAGAACTAGGTTCGTCTAAGTAACCAAAATTGGGGGGTTGTAAAATGTGGTTTCTAAACTAAGAGAGTGAGGGAAAGAGAAATAAAGGAAGAGGATTTAACAGATAAAAGAGAATAGCTAAGACAAGCGGTTCACCACAATCGTCCGGTCGAGTAATCTAGGTCCCAGGTCAATGCAGTACAATCTAAGGGGTAGCGAACGTCACCTTTCGGTCCTTAATTCACCCTAAAGTGTAAACAGTTTAACTTTCGTCCTCGCTGCAATACTCTATTGCTCGCTACTAGTCTCCCCCTTCCAACCTTTCGTTCCAGGTTAAGGTCCACTAAGAATAAGGGTCTAATTGCGTCGACTCAATTAGGCAATTACAATTATATGTAGCATTTTAACAACATGGACGATACTAGCATTAACCCAAAGAATTACTCTCCCTTCAAATCATGGATCCCCTATAGTCTTAGCATAGGGAATTAGCTACTCATAACTATCAGATTAACGATTACGATAACCAAACAATTCAAACTAAACATGGTGAATGATCTAATTGATTGAACAAGTAAAAGGAAAGAAAGAAAAGGGATTAAAGCAATAAAAACGATTAAGGAATAAATAGATTGATAATACCGAATTTGAGTAGCGAAGTCGTAAATAAGAATCCCAAGAACTGTGACCAAAGGTAACAGTAGAAATGTACGTAGTAAAGGGGATGGGAGTAACGTAATGTTCTCCTCAGTCTTATACTGTAAAAACATCCTAAACCTAATCTATGGACTGATTACAAAAGCCCATAAAAGATTAGGCGGAAATGAACCAAAAACACACGAAATCCTCTCGATCGAGCAGAGAGATTACTCGATCGAACACCAAGTCACTCGATCGAGCTAGAGCAACCTCTCGATCGAGCACTGCTCGCTGGACCTCCTCGATCGACTCCTTCAGCTGGTCGATCGAGCAGCTTTGAGTATGTACAGCATTCGATCGAGCACAAAAGCACACGATCGAGCTATATAAGCGCACCAGAACTTGAATTCCTTCCTTGACTCAGCTCATACGTCCTCCAAGTGTAAGATTCCTAAACTCCGGCTCCTTATTTCCCATGAATGCATGCAAATGGGACAATTAAGGCTCGATTTAGCTCCTCCTCGGTCAATTCCTGCAAATTACAATAAACGGACCAAAGTAGAACATTCGGGGGTATTTGTAGCCAGATGCTACATAAAAAGCACAGAAATGCGTGTAAAAATGAGGTGAAAACCTTATATAAAAGACACGCATCAAGCTTTGTTTTCATAAATAACGGGTCAAAACAATGTACATGGATTACTATTTGGGATTCAAATGCAAAAACAATCCAAATTATTATCATTGCTATTTAATTCACCAAGACTCGACCTAAAACAAAGTAAAAACATGTTTTTGTATTTTAAATTTTTTAAATTTTTATGGATTTTTGGATTTAAATGTACACAACTGAAATAAATCACATAACATAATTAAAGATTCTTCCCCCAAACCTAAATGTCACAGTGTCCTTATTGTGACGCCTACAACATAACAATCACACACAAATTTCCATCAATCTAAGGACACATATAACAGAAGGAATGGGAAAAAACTAGAGATAATACAATAAAAGTAGATAGAAGGAAAGAGAGTATCGGGTAAGAGCGTAGGAGTTCCCTTAAACCAGCTGCAAAAATAGGGGAAATGACCAACCGCGCCATTCCATCCAAGACAGCTACGTTTTAAACCCAAAAAGTAAGGGTACTCGACCGAGTACTCTTCTGGCCTGACAATTTCATGCGTTTAAAACAAATGTCCATATAAGGCACAATCAATACAACTTAAAGCACGCAATAGTAAATCAAAAAGTAGCACATGTGCTACACAAAGACATAAGTAGCACCAATAAAAAGTCCAAGCAAAGAAAATAAGCGACGGATAAAGTTCCGGCTCATCAAACTTAAAATCTAATATAAAATATGAGCAAGCATGCCCATCGCTCTACAAGTCATCATATTTAGGAAGGATATGTGGCTCTTCATCCGTCATAGGAGTTAAATTAAAAACTTTGACAGGCTCCTTTCGAAAAATATCAGCCTCCAAGGCATCCAATTCAGCTTCTACGTCAACATTGTCATCAAAACTATAAACCGGCCCAGGTTGAGGCTCATCTCCATAAATAAATTTCTCTATCTCATCCACTTCCTTGCTCCATGGTCCTGACACAGCAACAAGGGCGTCAGACTGATTTCTGTCAATACATAAAGCAAAGGAATCATGAATAGGTGGATCAACAACATTAAGCATATAACATGGAGCTACTAAATGAGGGATGCTTTAAAACGTTATCAAGAACAAATTTATTAGTGTCATCCCCAACCCTTAGTGTCAAACTACCATCCCTAACATCTATGAGTGCTCCCGCAGTGTGAAGGAATGGTCTACCAAGAATAATAGGTACTTGTTAGTCATCGGCCATATCCATGACAATGAAATCAACTTGAATAAAATATTTCCCTACTCTAACTAGAACATCTTCTAAGACACCAATAAGGCTCTTTAAAGATATGTAAGCCATTTGTAAGGTCATATTAGTAACGCGGAGTTGGCCCATATTTAACTTTTTGCATATAGAATACGGCATGACACTAGCACTAGCCCTTAAATCGCAAAGGGCTTTATCTATAGCTATACTACCAATATGACAAGAAATAGAAAAATTCACTAGATCCTCTGACTTGGGTGGTGAGTTACCTTGCAATGCGGTTGCGCACTCCTGAGTGAATGCCACAGTCTGAACTTCATGAAAAGACCGCTTCTTTGATAAGATCTCCTTCAAACACTTAGCATACGCCGGCACTTGAGTTACCAATTTAGTAAATAACGCACTTACTTGAAGATTCTTTACTACTTTCATGAACCTCTCGAACTTATTGTTCACGCTTAGACTTCTGCAATCGGTGTGCAAAAGGTAGTTGATTTTAATTTGCTCAGATTCTTTTGCTTTGATAGTCGTTTTAGAAGCACCGTCGTCAGTTACGGGGTGTACTCGATCGAGCCTAGGGGTAACTCGATTGAGTATCCTATTTTCTTTTAATGCCGTAGCTGAAACACGAGAAAAATCAAATTCTGGGGTGTGTACTCGATCAATCCTGGTTGGGCTCGATCGAGTGCACATAGTTGTTCTCGATTTTTCGCCTTTTTGCTTATCCCGTGTTTTATCTTCGCTTAATTCTTTTTCTTCATTACTCAACTCAAGATTACCCAATCCCTTAGGATGCATGTAGGGGACCTCATCTTCAACATTGGGCACATTCGGACTTTGATAAGTTGTACCGCTCCTCAGTGAAATAACATTAACTTGTTAATGTGCTTGGGTGTACCTTGAGGAGGAAGATTTTCGGGCTGTTTTGAAGGATTTTGAACCGCCATTAAGTAAATTGAGTATCCAACATCTTGTTATGAGTGATAAGTTTATAAATTTTAGCCGTTTGCTTTTAATGAACCATTAAAGCCTGCTGCAACAAATCTTTCATCACGGCCATGTCATTGCGAGGAGCTTGTAGAGGAGGTTGCATATGTTGAAAACTTCCTTGATTTTGCCTACAAAAATTCCCTTGTGGTTGATTACCATGATTTTGGGGAATATATATGCATTCTTTTGCGGGGCTTGAGCAAATACATTCTGACCTCTTTCAGGAAAGGAGTTAGAATAAGGAGTACCTTACTTGAAAGACTGAAAAGCATGAACCTGTTCAATTATACTCATACACTTGGCCGCAATATGGCCATCAATTTCACATCTCTCACAGGACACTTCTTGTTAAATCATAGCATGAACCGTTTCTTGCTTATTACCGAAAGTTTGGGTAGTCTTCAGTTCAGCTATTTAAGCTGTTAAGGCCTCCAGCTGTGCCGCAACAACACTATCTGAACCACCCTCTTATATACTACCTTTGGGTTACCATACTTAACGGTATGGGTAGCAATATGATCAATCAACTTCCATGCATTATCATCATTGGTATTGTCCTGGAATCTCCCATTAGCTGAAGAATCAAGTAAAGCTCGATGATCATCATACAACCTGTTGTAAAACTGGTTAGAAAGAAACCACTTCTGAAAACCATGATGGGGAACTCAACGAACTAGTCTTTTGAAGCGAACCCATGCCTCATTCAAGTCTTCAGTGGGACCTTATTTGAAGCTAGTAATTTGACTTCTCAAGGTATTGGTCTTCTGCGGTGGAAAATATCTCTTACAGAATGCAAGAGCTAAGGTATTCCAGTCAGTGACCCCACGATCCTCCATATCTAGATCTCTCAACCACTCGGCCGCGTCGTCTCTTAAGGAGAAAGGAAAGAGAACCTGTTTCACCCGATCTTGAGTTACTCCTGGAGTCAGTGGAATAGAGCAACAATAATCAGTAAATTTATTCATGTGCTTGGCAGGATCCTCATTAGCTCCTCCCCCAAACAAGTTTTGCTCCACCAATATGATATAAGATGGAAGAATCTCAAAATTGCCCTTCTCAGTGGTAGAGAGCTTGAATCCCTTAGGAATAGAAGCCGAAGTAGACTTAGAATGACTGGCAAAAGTAGGCATCTTTGTGTTTGTGGCAGAAATAGGCTTGTCCACTTCTAAGGAATGATCTTCTGCGTCAAATATGTGCTCTGTATCACTGCCAATTGATACCATCATTTAGTATAAAAAAAAACCTAATACTACTAACTGAAGCTAGCGGTAAATAGGGTCGATCTCCACAGGGAGGCTATTGTTTCTACTGGCTAATTTAAGTTTGTCAGGTGTCACAGTTGGGGGTTTTGATAAGATTATGGACTAAAACTAAATGAAGACAAGGAGATAAATAAGAGATTAACAATGAGAGAGAACACTAGGGTGTCGGGTCATCAAGGAAAATCAGATAAAAGCAGCTAAGGTTACAGATAGGTTGCATGCATCAGTCTAAGGGGTTATTGTGGACATGGCCCACCTGCAGGTTCGGTTCGATATGCGGACGTATAACGGTCTTTTGAAAGCCACGCTCGGCGGCGTAAAAATGCTTTCGACCGGATCGTTTTGGATCGATCGGTTTCGTCTCGGTAAGGGTCTCGAAACGATTAGAGATGTTCGGAGTCGCCACCAAGCATTTGTGGGATGCTTGGAACCCGTTGGAAATCCACTTTATACCTCGGTCAAATCGAAGCACAAAGCAGCGTTTGACATAGGTACTAAAGATAAGGAAATCGTCCCTCTTTAGCATCCTATCTCTAGAATGACTCTCGTACGCCCTAGATAATGTCGTCCACTATCCAAAGTTTCTGAGTAAGAGGTGAAGGTACATATTGGGAAGCCCTTTAATCAGACACCCAATCCCGCCCGCGGTAGCGGTCTCTACTGAGCGATCTTGGTTGGTTGAATGCATAAGTTGATAAAACGGTTTAAATGCATGAATGCGCATCCAAAAATTTAAACCTAACATGTGAGAGCATTCTAAGTCGGTTGATTTAATCCAAGTATTAAGTATAAGATGTCGAGTTGGATTAATGGTTGATTTGCATGCAAGACGGAAATTAAACATCAATTTACCGTATTAGGTTTATGGTGCATAACGTGATCCATTTGTCTTAGTAAAGCATTTTGCAAATATGATTTTGAATGAGCAAATAGTCTTCTGATCCGTCCTATATCCAGGCTAACCGGAGTCGGGATCGTCCGAGACTGATGCTAGAAAGGGAACAGACCCTGCACCAGGCAACCACATGAGGCGCGAGCCTGTGGGCAGTGCAAGGGGGTCTCCCCTGGTTTTGGAAATAAGAAAGAAGGGGCCTGTTTAGGCGCGGGTCAACCAACTGTTGTATGCCGTGTTCTGACCTTTTGAAAAACGTATTGAAAAATGGGTATTTGACCCGATTTCATTTGAAAGGGTCATTTAGATCGCATTTATTGATTTGAGGAACGAGACTCGAATAATCATCATTATTTTGATGATATTTGGTGTCGGGTTCGACTTGGCAAACTTGACATGAATAGTTTTGAAAATAATTATGAACTAGTTGTTTTAAGTTCATTTGAATATCATTAGTCGATACTCATCATCGTACCCGGGTTAAAATTCGGCATGGTATGTAGAACCAAGGATGACTTTGTGTTGGTGACTAATATGCTTGTTTTAAAATTGTAAAAAAATGATGAAAGGCTTTAAAATACCTCCCAAAATGTAATAAAAGGCTTTAAAATACCTTTTAAATGTTATTAACCAAATATTATCACCGAAACACGGATTTAACCGTCATGGTATGAGGAACCAAGGGTACAAAATATTTTATGGTTAAAACAAATGAAATAAAATAAAAAAAAAGGTTTGAAAATATTTGAAATGATAAAAACCGATTACAAACATGAAAATGGATTAAAGGGGAAAGACGAGAACAAACACAGTTGAGTTCTGACCTGGGCACCCCATTGAGGTGCGAGCCCTTGTGCACAATAAGGGGCTTCTGCCTCAGGCCAAAACTCAGTTTTAGCTCGTTTATCCCATGTTTTGGATCGTGTTATGCATATTTTAGCATGTTATAGTCATAAAACAAATGAAGACGTGATAAAAGAAAGATTTTTACACCCTCATACTTACATGTTTGGTTATGGCGAGAAACCGACGTAAGTGTAACAACTCGTTTGGTCGGAAAAGACTCGGTTTAAAACCATTTTGGTAAGTAAAAAGAGTGTTTTATTAAGATTAGTGATGGTGTAGTGGTCAAAGTGGTCGGTCAAGTGATTTAATGCACGATGACGGTACCAAACAATGTGTAAGGCTTGTATTTAGGATCGGTAGGTCGTAAATACGCGTCGGATTGTGACTTAAGAAGTCGAGTCGGGAATTTTAATAGAGAAAAGAGGGGGCGGACACTCGCGTAACTTCTCAAATGGGGGCATTTTAGGGGTATTTATAGGAAAATGAGTGGTTGTGTGAGTTTTGAGCGACGTGGCCACCTGGTGGGTGGCCGGGTTGTGTTCTTGCCGAAGAAGTTGGAGCCATTGGTGGGTGGCCGGGTTGTGTTCCGGTGCTTCCTCTGACTCAGTTGTGCTACAAGGAGAAATTTCGTTCCATGTTGGGTTTGTCGACAAGTCAAGCCAACTTCCTTCTTGCTCCACATGGTGTGGACATGTTGGCTCTCATCAACATCTTCTCCAATCGATTAGATGCCAATGTTTCGGAGATGGCTAAGATAAGGGCTCTTGCCTTTTGCCTTGTCCATGTGTACCTCTTTGTTGATGCTTTGAAGAAGGAGGGGCCGAATTCCTATGGTAGCATGACCCTTGTTCATGTGGTCGAGCAAATGGAGCATGGTAGAGATCCATCGTGGTTGGTGCTTGGAGAGATCATCCATGCTTTGGACAAGGAAGGCTCTTGTGGAGAAGATCCCTCATTCGGATCCCCAAGGATCCTCTAAGTGTGGCTATTGGAGAGGCTAAGGTATGTAGAGCCTCCGGTTGGTTTATCTTCTTATTCCTTCCGTCACCTTACCATGAGGAAGAAGTTATATTCGGATAGCTTTGCTTCTACCGAGGCTTATTGGGCCGCAAGATTGGCGGAGGAGGGTGGTCCTCACATCCGTTGGGTGGTGCCATCGTGGTACTTGAAGTCCTTCACGGGGTTGCCCGCTTCGGGTGCTAGTCCTCGTTCTTTGATGGTGGTGGGTTTGAAGGTTGCTTCCTTCATTTATCCCCAAAGGCTCATGAGGCAAATAGGGCGTCAACAAAAGGTGCCCGCTTAAGATACCCTTGTCCAAGAGAATGTTTTCCGGAACTCCGAGCTGGTGGAGGTCTTCGAAAGATGGTGGGCCACTCGGCCGCTTTGGGAGGTACCAAACCCCGTTGCCACGACATGGGCGACTCCTGCTTATGTCAAGTGGTCAAGAGCTCCGTCCTTGGAAGAGAGGTCCAAATTCCATAAGGACGAGGTCGTCGACTTGAAGTATCGAGAGGTTGGCAAGGCCAAACGTGCCTTCTTCGAGGATTATGTTGATGGAGCTAGCCCGGATGTGATGAGACCACCAAAGAGGAGGAGCTCGGGTCCCAAGAACATGGTGGGTCGTGCATGGGCTCGTTTTGGGCCGAACATGGGGTCTTGTGCTAGACGGGAGGCCGTTGCCGTTGCAGATCCGTTGAGGATCCGTTCTGAAGAGGAAATCCATGCTAGGCAGGCCAACAAGAAGAACAAGGGGAAGATGTACCCCGAGGGAAAAGGCAAGGGTAGAATGGAAGAGTGAAGACCTCCATTACCCACTTTATTATTATGTTGTATTATTGATGTGAGTTTTTATTATGTTGTACTAGCTAGTTATTGTGTGTTTTGTGCTAGTTTTATTATGTGAGGTGTTTTAGTTGACACCTTAGCTTTGACAAGTTTTAGACTCGTCGAGCTTTATTTGTTGTTGAAATTGTAATCCCTCACATTATTAATTAAATAAGAGGATTACTCGCGTCAAAAATTGTGAACGCTTGTTTCTTCCATCCATTTTGTAAAGGCAATTCGATTTGAATCGTCCTAAACGTTTGCACTTGGGAAAGTGGGATTTTTGTAGGAAGGGAGAGAGGCTCTTTTTGTATTTTGTGGAGAAAGGGAATGGTTTTCCCTTTTCTTTTTTGAAAGTTGATTTGGGTGATGTTTTTTTTTATTATGGGAATGGTTGTATCCTTCTTGTGTAAGAAAGGACTGCCTACGTATCCACCTTAAGAGGTGAAATCAAACCATGATCGTAGTTCGAAATGTTTTGGTAAATTTTGATTGGGTTTTGTGGTTGTATCCCTCATGTATAAGAGGGACTGCCTACGTATCCACCTAAAGAGGTGAAATCAAACCATGCTCGTAGTTCAGGGGTTTTTTGTTTGTTTTAGTGCAAATGGATGTTGCCTTTGACAGATCAAAGGACATTTGAAACGGGCAAGGTGACGCAACTTAGACTCGATAAAACATGCAATTTCAAATCAGAACGCGTTTGAGGAACTCGACTTGAAAAGGGTTAAGGTGGACGCTCGTTGTAAAACTAGGCTTGGATCGTTGATTGCTATGGTTCAAGGGTAGTAGTTCTTGAGTTGGTCTAGGTTGGTCGGGTTTGTAAAATCCTCCCCATCTAGGTCACTCAGTCTCACTGCGCCTCCCGAAAGTACTTTCTTGACCAGGTATGGCCCGACCCAGTTAGGTTTCAATTTTTCACTCTGATCGACGGGTAGCGGTGCCCGGACCGACTTGAGGACCAAGTCGCCTTCCTGGATGTTCCTGGGTTTGACCCTCTTGTTGAATGATCGTTGTATACGTCGTTGGTATAACTCGACGTTGTGCAAGGCGTTGAGCCGTCGTTCGTCTAGAAGAGTGAGTTGTTCGTACCTTCGGCGAGTCCATTCCGCCTGAGGGACTTGACTCTCTAGTAGGATGCGTAGTGAGGGGACCTCTAACTCTACTGGTTGACTTGCCTCTATACCGTATGCTAGGTACAAGGGTGTGGCGTCTGTCGGTGTTCGAATGGAGGTTCGGTATCCCCATAGTGCGAATGGCAGTTTTCTCGGCCAATCGCGGTAGTTGTCTTGCATTTTCTTGATAATGGTGACAAGAGTTTTGTTAGCTGCCCCCAACGCTTTGTTAGTTTGGGGACGGTAGGGGCATGATCAATGTCTTTTGATCTTGTATTTGTCCAGCAAGGCCTGAGTTTCCGCCCGGAAGTGAGAGCCTTGATCGCTGATGATTTTATGGGGTACCCCATATTGACAGATGATGTTGTTCTGGATAAAATTGGCCACTTGTTTGGCGGTCAAGACCGCATATGATTGCGCTTCCACCCATTTGGTGAAGTAGTCGATGGCGACGAGGACGAAACAATGTCCCTTGGTGCCCACTGGGTTAACTTTCCCGATGATCTCGATGCCCCATGTTGAGAAAGGCCATGGTGAAGTCATGGTGTATAAAAGGGATGCTTGTATACGTTGTATGTTGGCGAAGATTTGGCAATTGTGGCAATGTTTGATGTAGTTACGGCAATCAGCTTCCATGGTGGTCCAGTAGTAAACTAGCCGCATGATTTTTCGGGTAAGCATCATTGCGCTCATGTGAGGGCCACATTATTCGTCGTGGACCTCTCCCATGACTTTTTTGGCTTTGTGATGGTCAATGCAATGGAGGAGAATTCCTTGGGGGTGTTCTTTTGTATAGTTGATTTTGGTTTATCACGAATTGTGATGCAAGTAAACGGATGGCTCTTTGTCCTCTTGGGTCAGAGTTAGGAGGGAATTCATTTTTGGTTTTGTAGTTAAGGATGGCTTGGTACCAAGGTTCATCATGGCTTTCCTCGTCGTTGTTAATGGCACAAATGTGACATGGCTCGCTCCTTCGCTCGACACATAGGGGCATCGATATCATGTCATCAGGTATGTTGACGAGTGCGGCGAGTTTTGCCAGGGCATCAACAAATTGATTTTCCTCTCGTGGCAAGTGGAAGTAGTCGATTTGGTCGAAGAACTCGGCCTCTTGATTTATTTTTGCTCGGTAGGGAGCTAAACCGTCACTTCGGATTTTCCATGATCCGGACACCTAATTGATGATGAGCGAGGAATCACTGTGGACCCTCAGTCTTTTGATGCCATGTGTTATGGGTGCTTGCAGGCCGATGAGACATGCTTCATATTCAGCGGCATTGTTGGTGACGGCGAAGTCTAGTTTGACCGAGATCGGAACATGTTCTCCATCTGGCGATATTAGGAGGATTCTTACCCCAAAGCCTCTCAGATTAGATACACCATCGAAGTATAGGTCCCATGCGTCAGAATCGGCACAAAGGATGTCTTCGTCAGGAAGTGACCAGGTGTCGGTTGTTAGATCCTCGTGGGCGGGATTTTCTACCAGGAAATCGGCGACTGCTCTTCCCTTAATAACCTTGAGGGGTACAAACTTGAGATCGAACTCGGACAACATCAGTGTCCACCTAGACAACCTTCCGTTTAGTACGGTTTTTTCGAAGATGTATTTGACCGGGTCCATCTTGGAGTAGATGTGGACCGTGTAGCTGAGCATATAATGCCGCAGCTTCTTTGTTGACCATACTAGGGCAAGGCATGTCTTTTCCAGTTGGGTGTACCTTGTCTCGTATTCGATGAACTTTTTGCTGATGTAGTAGATGGCTCGTTCTTCGCCGTCGACTGTTTGTGCTTGCATTACTCCCATGGTCATGGTCTCATGTGATCGGGTATAGGGATAAAGGAATCCCTGGTTGAGGTGGCATGAGGACAGGAGGTTTGGATAGGATTTCCTTTATCCCGTCGAAGGCTTTTTGGCAGTCGTTGTCCCAATCAGTGTGATCGGAGGCGCGAAGTTTCTTGAATATTGATTCACAAATCATGGTGAGCTTGGCAATGAAGCGGCTGATGTATTGGACCTGACCGAGAAATCCCCGAATCTCCTTCTCGTTCCTAGGCCGAGGCATTTGCTGAAGGGCTTTGATTTTGGTTGGGTCAATCTCAATGCCTCTTTTGCTGACGACATGTCCCAAGAGTTTGCCGGAGGTGACCCCGAATGCACACTTATGAGGATTTAGTCTCATGTTATATTTCGGCAGACGAGCGAAGAATTTTCGAAGGGCGTTGATGTGGCCGTCCCGTTCTCTTGACTTGACAATCATGGTGTCGACAAATACCTCTACCTCCTTGTGCATCATATCATGTAGGAGAGTGGTAGCGGTTCTCTGAGAGGTAGCCCCGGCGTTGATGAGACCGAAAGGCATGACTGTGTAGCAATATATACCCCACTGTGTGGTGAATGGAGTCTTGTGCATGTCTTCCTCAGCCATTTTAATCTGGTTGTACCCAGCATACCCGTCCATGAATGATAGGAGAGCATGTTCAGCAGTGTTGTCTACCAGAATGTCAACATGTAGACAAGGGAGGTCATCCTTTGGACTCGCCTTGTTCAGATTCCTGAAGTCGACGCAAACCCGAATTCTCCCGTCTTTCTTCGGTACAGGAACAATGTTGCCCACGCAGTCAGAGTATTCATTGACTTTGATGAAACCAGCCTTGAACTGTTTATCCACTTCTTCCTTGATTTTCAGGGCCCATTCAGGACGCATCCGGCGTAACTTCTGCTTCACAGGTTTAGCTCCGGGCTTAATGGGTATCCGGTGCTCTGCAATTTCGCTGTCATTCCCAAGCATGTCTCTGTAGGACCAGGTGAAAAGGTATTTGTATTCGTGGAGGAGGTGAATGAACTGTTGTCTTTCCGAGGGGTCCAGGGTTGTCCCTATCCTAAGTTCTTGAGGTGTGTTGTCGGTCCCTACGTTAATAGGTTCGGTCTCCTCAATAATGGGAGTTTTGGTTTCCCGTTTATCAAGTTCTTTGGCTACGTGAGGTAGGTAGTCACTCAAGTCAAATTCCTCATAGTCATTCAGAATTGCATTGCAGTTGAATTGAGACGAGTTATAAGCAAACTTAGCGTTCATTAAGTTGACACGAGCGAAAAGCTTGGAGAGGATAAACATCTCATGGTCAGTCAGAGGTGACACAGTAGAGGAGGTGGCCCCCGGAATAGGCTCCAGGTTATCACCTTTCATGGGAGTGGGGGTGACCCTAGTAGACTCAGCCTCTGAATCAGCCACGACCTTGTGATAAAATAGCCGGAAGGGGACCTTGACTGGGACATCAGGAGTGTTAGGAGCTATGAGAGACTATGACTCCGACTCAGACTCAGATTCAGATTCTTCTCCACTTCCTTCTTTGAACATAGGGCCTTCTCCAGTTGTGATCTTGAGAATGCGGCCTCGGCGATCGGTCCACTTGACGGTTTTCCTCCAGCTTTGTGTGGCTTTCTCCGGGTCAGTGTCGGAGATCAAAGCAGTTGAGTCAAATTGATTGTCCTTCAGGGCGATGTTGATAATGTCCTCATAGTCGAGGTGCTTGTTGTTATCCTCTCCAAAGAGGAGGGTGACAGCTTGTCCATCGAGGCATGACGACGGCTTAGATAAAGTTGATGCAGCTTCGGTATTATCGGGGATGGAGTAGTAATCCTGGAAGACTTCCATACCCGGGTATCTAGCCTTGGCTACAGAGTCATAGATCGGCTCTGGGAAGCCATGATAGAGCTCTGATTCTCCCTCGGGAAAAAAGTATCCATTGAGGGTCAGATGATAGGGACAGAGGATAACTCCGTGCTTCTTGCGTTTTGGAACTAGGAGGTTCATCTCATGGATATCTTCATCGGTAGGCTCATATCCCAGTCCAAAGAGAATGTTGGGGACCTTTGCCTGTTTCAAGGGAGGTAAGGTGCTCTTCAGTTGATTAAGGGGCAAGCTCGAGCAGTAACCCTGGCTCATCATGGTGAGGTTGACTGTGAGGTTGGCAAACGGGTCACAACCAAGGGGTGTTGATTCATCAATTATGACATTCACAACTTGGAATCCCCACATTTCATTATCATATTCCTCAATGGTCTGGGAGGCTATTCCCTTTCTCATGACAGCTTTGATCGGGGAAGCAGGAATTGTTATTGTTTTCCCGTTGAAGGGGACCCTGATCTTCTAGTGGAGAGTTGAGGTAACTGCCTTTATGGTGTGAATCCAAGGACGTCCCATGAGCATATTGAAGGAGGCGTCGATGTCGACCACCTGAAAACTGGTTTGCCTTTCCAGTGGTCCGGTTGCGACAGTAAGAGTGATGAGCCCTGCGACCTTGCGACGAGTTCCGTCGTAGGCGCGTACTCCTTGATTTGTTGGGACCAACTCAGCTTCCTTAATACCCAGCTTGTGAGCAGTCTTGAGGGGAATGACATTTACCGCGGATCCATCATCTACAAGGCCATGGGTACATTCTTCTTGAGACATTGTATGGTAATGTACAGGGCAAGGTTATGATTGGCTCCGGAGGGAGGGATGTCTTCGTCATAGAAGACGACTGGGTTGTTCAAGTCAGGAGCGTCCCTCGTCATATGTGCCACTATTTCTTCAGGGGAAGAGGTTGAGGGCACAGTTAATTTTCCCAAGGCCTGTAGCAAAGACTGTCGATGCTCAACGGATGTCGCGATCAGTTGCCAGATCGAGATCTCGGCTTTTGCCTTCTGAAGCTGCTTTAGGATCGAATTCTCAGGAGCTCTTGGTTGAGTGTCTACTTTCGGGACGACGTGGTCGTTTGGAGCGACCGCTGAATTGTTCGGGTTCTGATAGGGGTGTCCGGACCGGGTAAGGTGACCGGTCTCTTTCACCCGTTTCTCTTTCCATGGGATAATATAGACGTCTTCAACATCATCTCTCCAGATGCCATTAATTTCAGGATCTCGAAGGCGGCTTGGAAGGGTATTCTTTGGTAGGCAATTTTTGTGAGGGATATTTCTGTGAGGGTAATTTTTGTGGGGTTGATTATTGTGAGGGTGATTATTGTGAGGATAATTATTGTGAGAATGATTATTGTGAGGTGCATGCCAGAATGGTCGCGGGAGCGATCCGTCCTGGTGAGTGTAGTTTTGGGCGCTCGGGGGACTCTCTCTTGGGTGTGGTGGTGGAGGATTGAAGATAAGCCGTCGGTAGGCATCGCCAAGTCGGGTAATCCTCTCGGAGAGGCTGGCTATGGTTTCCTCAACCTGTTGGAACATGGTGAGCATAGTTGCGGCACTAAACACAAATACCCCGTCCGAGGGATCTTTCTCCAAGGTGTTCACCTCGTTATCAATTGGCAGGATGAGGTGAGAGCAGTCCAGAGTTGGTTCATCATTGGAAATAGCGTGGATTCCGAGGGGATTTTTTTTTGTTCGGCTTAGTTGGTGGCGGTAAGGGCACACTACTACAAAAATTGACGTAATGCAACATTTTGTATGCAACACTTACGGTTTGTGTTGCAATTTTTAGTTAATTAAGCAACGCTTTAATTAAAAATGTTGCTTTTACTTATATAAGGCATCACTTTGAGATAAGTGTTGCAATGTATTACCGTAAATGCAACGGTCTTATACAAATGTTGCATTTTGTAGCAACATTTGAGCAACACTTTTGTCACATAAGTAATATATACCCTAAAATTTTTTAACTTTTTGGTTTTACCGCTTAAGTATTGTGAAATGAAAAATGAAAAATTAAAAAACAAAATTTTGCGGCGCCAACTCACACATTCATTCATTCAATGTCAATGTTACAGTAATCCATCACCGCTTCAATTCATTCATTCTTTATTCATTCCACCGTCGACCTCTATTCCTTTCTCATTCATTCGATCAATTCCACCGTCTCTTCTTCACTCAATCTCAACTTTGATTGGATTCTGTCGAACCCGGTGAAGTCATATTATTTGGATTGAAGTCATTTTCTGATTGGGATTTGTCGAAAGGTATGATACTCCTATTTCAATTGTTTTTATCATTTTTAAGTTGTTTTTTCGATATTGTTCAAATTTTGTGTATGAGTATTGAATTGTTGCTGTCGACTATTGTTTTCTGCATCTAATTAACTATTTTCATTCCTGTTAATTTTGTGTTTTTATTGAATTTCAATGTTTATATGATTGATGCTGTTGTTGTTGATATGATTGATGCTGTTCTTTGTTGAGTGATTTAGGGTAGTTTATTAGAATAGGGTAGTTTATTATAATAAGGTAGTTTATTAGACATTTTTACAGTGGAACAGGGAGCGAAATATTATCTGATACTTTGTACCTGAGCACATAGCATGAGTTTGAAAGATGAACAAAAATTGAAAGTAATCACGAGAAATGAAAGTACATGACTGCAGTGACACAGTTCCTTAAACTAGAGACAAATATCCATAAAAAAGAGTTCCTTAAAATAGAGACAAATACCCTATTCTAATAAACTAGCCTATTCTAATAAACTACCTGTTCTATCATTTTTACGGATTCCCGATATCACCAGACGAAATTAAAGTAGGAATGAGTCTGTTTCAATTACAGTCAACTTTGTCGAGTAATTACATTATTAAATTTATAATTTGTGCTTATTTAATTCAGAATTCAGAGGATGAGGAATGATAGAAGTTGGATGTATATAGCTAGACGTTTGCCTGAGTTTGAAAATGGAGTCATTGAGTTCCTGAATGTGTCATTTTCTAAGGCTGCTCAAGGGAGTCAAATAAGATGTCCATGTAAGAGGTGTTTAAACCGATATTGGTTACGAAGACATGAGGTGTATGATCATTTAAAAGCATTTGGTTTTGTTGAGGATTATTATGTTTGGACTTTTCATGGAGAGGAACCTTTATCAACTGAAACCATAGTTGAAACCCTTGATGAAGAAGAAAATTTCAATGACAATACCAATACATTGTTAGACGATAGATTTAGAAGTTGTTTTGAAGGTGACACTAACGTACAAAATGGTCCCAATGATGAAGCTAAAAAGTTTTATAAGTTGCTAGAAGAGGGTCAACAAGAATTATTCATTTGTAAGAAATTTTCAAAACTGTCTTTTGTCATTCGACTATTTTTGTACAAGACACTTCATGGAATTAGTAATGTGGCATTCAATGATCTCCTCCAATTGCTAAGAGACATGGTCCCGGAAGCTAAAATTCCGGAAACTTCATCGAAGCTAAGAAAATTGTGAGGGATTTGGGTCTTGATTATAAAAAAATATGTGCGTGTCCTAACGATTGTATGCTATACTGGAAAGAGTTTGAAAATGCTGAAGAGTGTTATAAATGTCATGCCTCGAAATGGAAAAAATGCGAAGCAAATTCATTTAATAAGACTTCAAAGACTTCGAATAGTCGTCGTATACCTACAAAGGTCTTATGGCATTTTCCACTAGAACCTAGGCTACAAAGAGTATATATGAATTCAGAAACTGCAGAAGCTATGACATGGCATGCTGATAAACGTCCAAAAGATGGGTATCTAAGACACCCGGCAGACGGGTTAGCTTGGAAGGACTTTGATTCTCTATTCCCTTTATTTGCTAATGAACCTAGAAATGTAAGGTTAGGACTGGCTTCTGATGGGTTCAATCCATTTCGAACTATGAGTGTATCTCACAGTACATGGCCCGTTGTGTTGGTCAATTACAATTTGCCATCTTGGATGTTCATGAAACCGGAAAATTTTATGCTATCACTGCTCATTCCCGGTCCCGAGGGTCCTGGGAATAATATTGACGTATCCTTACAGCCTTTGATTGAGGAATTAAAAGACTTATGGAATGTAGGGCTTGAAACATATGATAAATTTAGGAATGAAACATTTAAGTTACATGCTGCTTTGACATGGACAATTAGTGATTTTCCTGGGAATTCAATGTTATCGGGATGGAAAACAAAAGGGAAGTTTGCTTGTCCAAGTTGTAACCATGAAACAGAGTCCTTATATCTGAAACATAGCAAAAAAATGTGTTATATGGGTGGTCGCAGATTTTTAGATGTTAATGATCCATTGCGACGTGATAAGAAGTCTTTTAATGGTAAAGTTGAACTAAGAACCCGTCCCAGACCCCTAACAGGATTTCATGTCTTAGATGAGTTGTCTGAATTTGTGAATTCTTTTGGGAAGAAAGAGAAGCAAAAGAACAAAAGTGACTCCCCATGGAAGAAGAAGACAATATTTTTTGAATTGCCTTACTGGAAACACAATAAATGTCGACATAACCTGGACGTGATGCACATTGAAAAAAATGTTCTTGACAATGTACTGGGAACTTTATTGGATATTTCTGGTAAAAGTAAGGATCGCCCCAATGCTCGCTTTGACCTATTAGATATGGCTCATTATAATTATTCTGATGCATTCAAAATTTTTTTGACGAGTGAAAGTCTAATCATAATTCTAATTATAGGCAAACATGAAAAATTATGTACCTGATGATGGAGAATGCCCAACAGACCCCTTTTTGCATGTCATGGGCAAGGAATATGACGGCCGTCGTAGATTATTTGGCAGGGGTGTGTCTAATAAAAAGTTAAAGGAGATGAATGGTACACCACTACTACAGATACAGGCTATAACAACGGTCAAAAACCGTTGTTATATAAAAAAGCGGGCGTTGTTAAAGCGTCCGTTGTAAAAGGTTTTAACAACGGTTGGTTTTCTTAAGGAAACCGTTGTGAAAAATATTAACAACGGTTTTAAGTATAAAAACCCGTTGTGGAAAGTGTGACTCAATTTTGAGGGGAAAGTTATAACAACGGGTTGTTTGTAAATAACCGTTGTTGTTTGTTCTTAAAAAATAAAAAAAATTAAATTAAATATTACTTGATGCATGTATAATTACGGCCCGTTAGAATTCCCGATGCATGCAAGAATATCCCTTAAATTAATTACCAACGGTTTTGAAAAAACTTATAAATGTGACTAGCTATAAATATTAAAGCATCCTTTACTAACATTCATTAATTGAAACAACATGGCAATGAACCCTAATTTTATCAACAACGAAGAATGGCTTACACAAACGATTGAAGATGATGGGAAGGTTCTCGCCGGGCTTCCCGCCGATCAACACCCATTAATCAAAGCATCCCTTGAACATCAACGGAATTATTGGATTAAGAGGCGTGAAGCAGTCCGGCTTGTCAACAAAGCCTCATCATCATCATCATCTTCATACCCTCGTCGGCCTGTTACTTGCTATTTGGCTGCAGCCAGAGATATGTTGAGTTGTACTCTTCCAACCTTATCTCCACATGCAAGTCGTGTCCTTGCATATATTCAATCTGTTATTGCAAAATATGAAGCCAATGACCCGGAAGTTAGCGGTATACCAGAGTGGCGTGATTGGTGGCAGGTTGAGAAGCGCTTTTTACGCTTAACCGGGGTTGTTCCGACTTATTATACATCTTTTGATTTCTGATAATTGCTGTAATGTATTTGGTTTAAAATTAAATGAAATGATCATTTTGAAAGTGTTGAGTTATGCTTGTTTGATTTGCTTCCATTTTTGAACTCCATAGATCGTCATCATTAAGATCCGATTATTACGCCATCTTTGTGCATATGAACGGACAATATGGAATGAGAAGGGTTAGTAATAAGATTTGAAGCAGCATTGAGAGATATGATGATGCTGATTATGGCACAACTTCCTAACATATATATTAATTAAAAAACAACTCAACCCACACATTGCTTAGTATAAATACATTGCATTATCTCAACTAACATGCATTTCCATTATCTCAATATATTCTCCAAACCCTAACTGCTAAAACAAACTCCAAATAAATTAACCCTCTCCTTAATCTTTCAAAACAAACTCCAAACTCCAACAAAATGAATGATATCATCCTTAAGACTCTTACTATGCTCGATCCGTACTGAAGGACGCCAAAGAAGATGGCTTGACGGAGCAGCAGCAGCTGCAGCTATATGACGATATAGCAGATGCTGAACGGAACCTAATGGTCGATAAAAACACATACATGGAAATGAAATAATTAGAAAAATTAAATAATGACGATGAAACAAACCTGATAATTACATAACGTACGTAAAGAGATGATGAAATCAACAGTGACGGCGAGAAGATAAAGCGACGATGAGAAAGAGAGAAAGAGACGATGAGAAAGTGTGTGTTTTGTGTTTGTGTTTGGCTGCTGCTGGGTTTGTGTTTGTGTATTAAGGTTTGTGTTTTGTGGCTGCAGCAGACTTGTGTTTGTGTGGTTTAGAGTATGGAAGGTATTGACAACGGTTATTAAACAACAACCGTTGTGAAATATGTTTTAACAACGGTTGTAAAAAACACCCGTTGTTAAATAAGTTTTAACAACGGGTTTCAAAAATAACCGTTGTGATTACTTTTCACTAACTTTGCGCCAAATTATTAACAACGGTTGTTCATGTGTGTCCCGTTGTTAAAACGAATAACAACGGTTTTTATAACCATACCCGTTGTAATTGATTTTAGTAAAATTCGCGCCATACATTCTACAACTTCTATTGTGATTTTCGTGAATGATCGTTTTTAAAGGGGCGTTGTAGTTGCCTGGATTTGTAGTAGTGCACAACCCTCTTACGTGGTTCCAGTGGAGGTTTTGGAGTCGTTGAAAACTACTCTACATGAAGATTGGTGAAAAGACATGGACTGCGAAATGAGTAAACGAATCAAAGAACATGAAGCAGAACATCTCAAGAACAAGGCGGAGTTAGAAAGCATGCAAAAAGATATTGAAAATGAAAGAGAGTTAATGAGAGACCAAATACTGACAAAGATAATTGGAAAACTACCTCCAGATGTTATCAAGGAGTACTTAACATGAGGTATATATATTCCTTCATTGTTCATTCTTTTTGTCTCTAATTTTCTCCTGTAATTTTAATTTATTTTTCGAAAAGTGCGTTCTGCTGGCTGCAGTAGGTGTTGCTGTGTTACTGTGTTGCTTTCTTAAATTGTTGTTGAAAATACCCTGTGTGGACAGTTAGTAGTTGATGCAGAATCATCTCTAAGGATTGAATATGTGCTCCGTGTGGGAAATACCCTTACGCTTAGCCTGAATCTATGTTGTCTGTGAATTTTATGTTAAATTAGTGAGCTGCAGTCCTCTGATCACCATTTAACTCCCTATCCCTATATGTGCTAAATCATTTCTAGCTGCAGTCCTAGCCACCATTTAACTTCATCTCTTGATTGACATGGAAGTTACACAATGAAGGAGATAAACCGCCAATTGAACACACACACGCCCTGTTTCTGCTGTTGTATGTGATCTCTTTGCGCTATGACAGTCTTTTTTTTTCATTTGGTGTGGAAGTTGTTTAACCAAATCACCAATAGAGGCATTGATTGACATGAAATTACAATTAATTCATGGATAACATGGGGTTAGAATTAGTACAGCGGTTACAAATAATGCCAATCTATTTGCTATCGCTTGTTCTTCATTAGCTGTTAATGTTGTTGTTTGCTCGCTCCCTACTTCTTTTTCTTTGGTGCGCCTATACCAATGCTGCCTGTACTCCTTTTTGGTACCCAAGGAATCTCCAGTTAGATTCCTGGTTCAGGCACGCACTGAACAACTCTCTTGTTATAAGCACACTCAAAGTAGATGTGAGATATACATTCCTCAGCTTGCCCACAAAAGTAGCATCTATCCTCATTATCCATGTCATACTTGATCAGTTTGTCATTTGTCATTCGTATTCAGAGCTTCTAGTGCATATTGTCATACCATAAACTGATTTTTGGCACAACTAACCCACCCATTCCAGGCACTGTTGTACCAGGTCACCTATGCTGGTGTATGCTTGTGTACCTCTGAACCATTCAGACCATTGTTAAACCTTATTAGTAGCATGAGGCAGAGTAGGTAGTTAGAGTAAATTCTGTAGGTAGATAGAGTAGTCAATAGGGCTGCTATGATTGGAACTTATGATGCAGAATTATTAGAGTTAAACAGTATTCACAATTGGGCCTGGTAACAAGTTACGCGTGGAAGCTATGAGCGTGCTATCTATCATATATTTATGCTATGCATTTAAATCATAAGCCGTTCTTTTTTATGCTTTTCTGGACCTTTTGGTACATGGTTTATTATTAAATTTGTTGAACAGCAATGGCATGGTTATCTTGATTTCTCGAAATGACTTTACTATTAGTGGTAAACCCTAAATTTAATGATGAACATCGCTGAAATGTTTCAAATCATTGCTAAGTATTTACTCAGTATAACACTCTTGATGCTTCATTGTCATTCAATCAGTAAAATAAAATAAAATTATGTCAAAAGCAATGGTATAGATATGGATACTCCTCTCGAAAGAGTAACAGGCTGCTGTAAGTCATCTCGAGAACAGAGGGTCTCTGAGTCTTTGGTGTGATTATTATGGCTGGACAGGCCTACGTTTGCAGATCAAACTCAAACGTATCACATAGGCTACACCTTGTGTACAATCACGTACTCTATTTTCTACACGTCCTTGTTAATTATTAGTTGTTCTTTAATGCATTATTTATTATTTCGTGATAATTAAGTGTGACGTATCATCTATGCCTATTGAGCATTTGAATCCTCAAATCTAATAATGTTCTATTTTTTATGTTACAGGTTGCATTTGAGGTATTAACAATGATGACGGGTTGATTTTTTGTCCGGTTGGCAACATATATATGCTCACAATACAAGAATGAAGACTTATAATTAGTAGCTTTCAAATAGTTGTTAAGAATTATTATTTGTTCTATTTAAACATTTGTTATATTTGTTTTAGTTAAATAATTGAACATTTGCGATCGAAGTTCTACTTTTGATCCTTTTTTTAAATGTAATTGACATATATTTTTGAGACTGAATCAATTGAATGCACAATTAGAGAGAATTACAATCATTACGTGCCTTACAAGTCCTTATGTCGTTGCACTTTATTAAGTGTTGTTTTTTAATAAATTAGAGTTACATTTGTTTATTATAAGTGTTGTTTTGGGACGTAACCAGTGTAGACTCTATAATAAAAATGTTGCATTAATTTCATAAAAGTGTTTCTTATCAACATGAAAAGTATTGCATTAGTTCAGGAAGTGTTGCTTTTTTTACATAAGAAATGTTGCATTAGAAGATAAAAAATGTTGCCTTTGCAATTGAAAAAGCGTTGCATAAACATGACCAATGCAAACACTTTTCAAAAGTGTTGCTTCAGATTAAAAAGTGTTGCATTAAGCGTTGCAATGACCTAATGCAACAAGACCTGATGTAGCACTTGATTAAGTGTTGCATAAACTCTTTTGCAACATTTATATGACATTATGCAACTATAGCAAAGTGTTGCTATAGAATCTAAATGTAGTAGTGGCAATTCCTCTTTCTCAATCATGTCTTGGCTGATGTGTTTGAGTTTGTAGCAGGTTTCTGTATCATGCCCTTTCCCTAGAAGGTACTGACAGTAGGCATTGGGGTTCTAGAAGCGGGATTTCTTAGCATCGGTCGGATCCGGGGTGAGTCCGATTGGTTGTAACTTTCCCTGGTCCATGAGCCTCTTCAGGGAACTTGCATAAGTTGACCCTATATTAGTGAACACTCTCTGGGGGCGCTCAGCTCTCTTAGCAGATGGTTCAACGAGGTTGACCTTGTCGATCTTGTTTGTTTGTCCATAAGGGCGAGATCTGGTTGAGGTGGATCCCTGGTAGCCTCTACTAGTGGTCTTGGCCAAGACACTCTTTCGGAGGTCATCTTCAATGCGTGTCCCCAGAATTTGCAGATCCTGGAAGGTCTTAATATTTTGATACCTCAGTAAGTTGGCATACACTGGGCGGAGATTGTTGACGAAATTTTACACCAAAGTTGATTCACTCGGCTTGCTGACCAGCTGAGTACTTACCCTCCTCCAACGAGTTAAGAACTCGGTGAATCCCTCCTTGTCGTTCTGGGTTAGGACCTCAAGGGTACGGGTATTGGCTTGGATTTCAACACTGTCAGCGTATTGCTTAGCAAATTCAACCGCGACCTCATCCCAGGTAGTAAGGTTCTTCGGGTCAAGGGAGTAGTACCATTGGCGAGGGATCGGTTCTAAGGATGATGGGAAGATCCGGGTGAAGAGCTCCTTTTTGACCCCTTTTATGGCCATGTAGTCTTTGAAGGCACAGATATGATTGAGCGGGTCCTCCACTCCTTTGAACTTAGGTACATCAGTCAGGGTAAAGTTGTCAGGTAGTTGATCCCCAACAGGTTCAAACCTTCGGTTGTTCTCAAGAAGGATATTGTTACCCCGGCCTAGCACATGTTCTTCCAAGAGGTTTAGCTTCTTCTCAGTTTCAGTCAGAGGTGGAGTGTTATGTTCTCCCGCTTCTTTGTTTTCCAGGGTGTTGATACGGGTCTCGACCCGATCCAGGGTGACGTTAAGAGCGATGAGCAGGCTGGCTAGCTGAGCAGTCGTGACGTCTTTGTTGTTATCATTGTTGTTGTTGTTGACAGACGAAGTTGAAGACGGGGCCATGGCTCTGAGGCAGAAAAGTGGCTCACATTACAACTCAATCTGGCACGGTTCGAAGACTGAACGCAGACAACACAAAGGACGAGACAAAGATCAGACTCAACAGGACGAGGATGGCCATGTGTGGTTCCTCGGTGCTGACTCGATTTATGACGTGACGGTGTTGACCGGACCTTTGACACGTGTCCATCGTAGCGGCGTGACGCTGTTAGATTTATTAATCTCATTAATTTACATAATCATATATTAAATTATTTATTTAGTCATAAAATAAATCCTAGATCTTATGCATGCAAACTAAAGCAAGATAAAAGAAGAAATCGTCAATCTTACATTGAGGTTTCGGATATTAGGGCACCAAAAACATCACCTTCTTGTTAGTTCTTGAGCTTTCCTAATAATGGATGAACAAAAGGTCCAAAATAGAACCTCTCCCAAAAGTGAATACCCAAGGAAATCCCTTAATAACTTATATATTTATGAACTAGTAAAAATATAAGTTTCACTCAAAATATGACACAAAATATTAATTTTGTTCTCTTGTCTTTTTCGGCCAAGTGAGGAAGGATTTGGGAGATTTTTATTTTCTCTAATTTTTCATAAGATGTAGAGAGAATTTGATAATTTCTTACACTAAAAATTATTGTGAAGTAGTGAATGATTAAGGGAAAAAACCATTGCCATTTTTTACCTCTAAAAACCGGTTGGCAAGGGAGACTGGAGCCAATGCATGAGCTTCTTTTTCTACCCAAGAAAGAATAGGCATGCAAGGCTACTAGTTAGATTTAATCATTGTGTTTTCCACTTAAAATAAAAAACACAATATGAATCTTATACTCCCTCCATTATTTCGGCACACTTAAAATAAAATGGGTAGTCCATTTTATTTTGTCATTTGTCAATTTTGTCACATGTCACATGTTACATGACATGTCACAATGTAATGTATGTTTAACATATTAAAAATCAACATATTAATAAAATATGTCACATACAAAATTAACTACTAATTCTTGATTACTTGTATCAAAATGGTTTATCAAATTATAAATTACAACAACTTGTATTTATAATAATTATTCATTCAATTTCAATTTCAAATTGTTTCGTAAACAATAATTTTATCCAAGTAATAAAACAATTCGATTACTTAGAGTGTATCCAATTTAATCGAATTATAATAAGACACGTTAATCTCACTTACAAATCATCCGTCAATTTTAAGTAATTTAATTAACTCGTATCGGCATACGATTAATTAAATAATCAATTAAGAGTATTTCCCTATAGGTATGACCTAAGGGGATAAACTGATCACCACCGTCGCACGACAGTAATGTCAAACTCTAGTCAGCCAATCATTACCGATATGTGTGGACCATTTGACTGTAAAATATTACATCCCACATGTATTCTTAAAATGAGATTTAAACATGTGATCATCATGATCGACAGTTGTGATCGCATTATTGTCGGAGGACACATATTCCAACAGACGCCATTGGACAAGTCTCGTGGTGAGATGACTCATAAGTAAAGACCCTTAAGTACGTTTGCTTCGACTCGATAGACACGAGGCGGAATTGGAACGGTGGACTGAAGTTTTCGAAAATAGAAATTTTCAAAAAGATTCATTTGTCACTTTGTGGACGGCTTCCGAAGATAGAGATCTCCTCAAGTCGGTCAGCTGAAAGGAGTTGTCTGAAGTTTATTTGCAAAAGATGGTTCGAGTTTGTATCGGCTCGGAAAACAAAGTATTGCCTCCCAAGACGGTTTTTGAAATTCAAAATTGTATGTTTTAAAAATCGAGTTGAAATGTTTGAAGAGGTCTCGGGAATGGTGCGTTGTCCTCGGGATCTCGAAAGTGTCTCGAGAAAAGGGTGTGTGCTTTTCTCGGGTTTTAAGAGACCCATTATCGGCGTGAGACGGGTTAAAGTCCGTGTCTAGACGCGGCAATTATAACGTCGTAAAAAGGTGATTTAAAATGGTTGTAGAAAACCGAGTTTGAAAATCGTCATTACGATGGCCTAGAAAGGCGGGTTGAGATGGTTATATAAAAACCGGGTTTGAAAATTGTCATTACGATGGCCTTGAAAGGCGTGTTGAAATGGTTATAAAAACCGGGTTTGAAAATCGTCATAACGACGGCCTAAAAAGGCGTGTTGAAATGGTTATAAAAACTGGGGTTAAAAATCGTCATTACGACGGCCTAGAAAGGCGTGTTGAAATGGTTATAAAAACCGGGTTTAAAAATCATCATTACGACGGCCTAGAAAAGCGTGTTGAAATGGTTATAAAAACCGGGTTTGAAAATCGTCATTACGACGGCCTAGAAAGGAGTGTTGAAATGGTTATAAAAACCGGGTTTGAAAATCGTCATTGCGACGGCCTAGAAAGGCGTGCAACGGTCGGCAAAAGACCGAGGTTTGAAATGGCCATTATAACGGCGCAAAAAGGTATTTTTGAAAATTTAAAAGTGACACAGAAGGACTTATGATAAAGTAGCACATAAGCACTCACAGTTCATTATATTATGCATTATGCTGACACGGGTTTTAGTTTAGAAGGGTGGGTTAAACACCAAGCAATCAAACCCCGATTTCCGAGAGGGATACCAATCCAAACAAAATGTGTAAGGAGGGTGCCATAGCCTCGTGCTCGAAAGTAATGAAAGCTCTTTGACGAAACAGAAATGTGTGACGTCAATGGTATGCTTGACTCAATCGGGATTCGAAACGCGGGGATGAGAAAACTCACGCTGACGAGACGAGCCAATTGGTCGAAAAGGTTTTGGTTGTGGGCCCGGACAAGGAATCCGACCGTGACCGTAATATCAATTAATGCATTCCAACCAAGACCTCGTTCGAGTCTCACCATCTAGGGATCATAAAGACGTAAGTGTCCTAGTTTTCCCCAGCGGAGTCGCCAATCTGTGGACATGGCCCACCTGCAGGTCCGGTTCGATTTGCGGACGTACATCGGTCTTTTGAAAGCCACGCTCGGCGGCGTAAAAATGCTTTCGACCGGATCGTTTTGGATCGGTCGGTTTCGTCTCGGTAAGGGTCTCGAAATGATTAGCGATGTTCGGAGTCGCCACCAAGCATTTGTGGGATGCTTGGAACCCGTTTGAAATCCACTTTATAGCTCGGTCAAATCGAAGCACAAAGCAGCGTTTGACATAGGTACTTAAGATAAGGAAATCGTCCCTCTTTAGCATCCTATCTCTAGAATGACTCTCGTACGCCGTGGATAAGGTCGTCCACTATCCGAAGTTTCTGAGTAAGAAGTGAAGGTACGTATTGGGAAGCCCTTTAATCAGACACCCAATCCCGCCCGTGGTAGCCGCCTCTACTGATCGATCTTGGTTGGTTGAATGCAAAAGTTGATAAAACGGTTTAAATGCATGAATGCGCATCCGATAATTTAAACCTAACATATGAGAGCTTTCTAAGTCGGTTGATTTAATCCAAGTATCAAGTATGAGATGTCGAGTTGGATTAATGGTTAATTTGCATGCAAGACGGAAATTAAACATCCATTAACCGTATTAGGTTTATGTTGCATAACGTGATCCATTTGTCTTAGTTAAGCATTTTGCATATATGAATTTGAATGAGCAAATAGTCGTCTGATCCGTCCTATATCCGGGCTAACCGGAGTCGGGATCGTCCTAGACTGATGCTGGAAAAGGAACAGACCCTGCACCAGGTAGCCACATGAGGTGCGAGCCTGTGGGCAATGCAAGGGGTTCTCCCCTGGTTTTGGAAATAATAAAGAAGGGGTCTGTTTAGGCGGGGGTCAACCAACGGTTGTATGCCGTGTTCTGACCTTTGGAAAATGTATTGGAAAATGGGTATTTGACCCGATTTGATTTGAAAGGGTCGTTTAGACCGCATTTATTGATTTGAGGAATGAGACTCGAATAATCATCATTATTTTGATGATATTCAATGTCGGGTTCGACTTGGCAAGCTTGACATGCATAGTTTTTAAAATAATTATGAACTGATTGTTTTAAGTTCATTTGAATATCATTAGTCGATACTCATCATCGTACCCGGGTTAATATCCGACATGGTATGTAGAACCAAGGATGACTTTGTGTTGGTAACTAATATCCTTGTTTTGAAAATGTAAAGAAATGATGAAAGACTTTAAAATACCTCCCAAAATGTAATAAAAGGCTTTCAAATACCTTTTAAATGTTATTAACCAAATATTATCACTGAATCACGGATTTAACCGTCATGGTATGAGGAACCAAGGGTGAAAAATGTTTTATTGTTAAAACAAATGAAATAAAATAAAAAAAAAGGTTTGAAAATATTTGAAATGGTAAAAACCGATTACAAACATGAAAATGGATTAAAGGGGAAAGACGAGAACAAACACGGTTGAGTTCTGACCTGGGCACCCCATTGAGGCACGAGCCCTTGTGCACAATAAGGAGCGTCTGCCTCAGGCCAAAACTCAGTTTTGGCTCATTTATCCCATGTTTTGGATCGTGTTATGCATATTTTAGCATGTTATACTCATAAAACAAATAAAGACATGATAAAAGAAGGATTTTTACACCCACATACTTACATGTTTGGTTATGGCGAGAAACCGACGTAAGTGTAACAACTCGTTTGGTCGGAAAATACTCGGTTTAAAATCATTTTGGTAAGTAAAAAAGAGTGTTTTATTAAGATTAGTGACGGTGTAGTTGTCGAAGTGGTCGGTCAAGTGATTTAATGCACAATGACGGTACCAAACAATGTGTAAGGCTTGTATTTACGATCGGTAGGTCGTAAATACGCGTCGGATTGTGACTTCAGAAGTCGAGTCGAGAATTTTAATGGAGAAAAGAGGGGGCGGACACTCGCGTTACTTCTCAAATGGGGGCATTTATAGAAAAATGAGTGGTTGTGTGAGTTTTGAACGACGTGGCCACCTGGGCTGCTCAAAGAGGCGCGAGCCACATCGCTGGTCTTCGAGTTGTCCTGTCACTTTCACACAAGTGCAATCATGATTTGTTCTATCCTAGGATTTATAGTCACATGTTTGGTACTTGACCATTCATGAATCCGGGAAATCTTAGTATAGAAGGTTTGAAATGGTTTGTTTTTGCTGGTTGACTCGGTTTGACTCGTTGTGGGAGTCGGGATTTGAATTTTTGAGTCGGTTTTTGGTCCGGTGTCGGTTTTGACTCTAGTTAGTGTCATTGCGGTCCCGTCGTCGTGCATTAAACACTCCGGGTACTTTTGAAAGGTTTTGAAATGTTTTATTTTTGAAATCGTTTTAAGTTTTCCGACGTAAAGTTGTACACAAACCGTCGATCAAACGTCGCGATTCCAAAACATGTTGTAGTCCGATAATCATCGGGTGTTTGTTGGAGTCTCAGCAGATACCGGGTATCTACAGTTATGAATATCTCCTTTTGGTCTCAATTCACCCTAAAACACTATTAGCTTAACTTTCGCTCTCACTAAAGCGTTCTATTGTTCACTGCAGGTCTCACCCCTCCAACCTTTCGGTCAAGGTCAAGGTTTACCGGATTAATTAGCCAAATTGCGTCGACTCAAATAACTAATTAAGGTTATATGCAACGATTAACAACATAAGCATGAAATAACAACAGATATGCAACCTAATAAACTTAAATCCTTATTCCAATGATTTCCCTAACCCTAGCAAGAGAATTAGCTACACATGCTAATAATAACTATGTTAATAATAACAAGATTGATAGAGGAATTAAACATGATAAAGGATGAGGGAATTAATCTAATAAAAGGAGAAGGAAATAACTAATAAGACTTTCAAGAGAATAATAACTAAATAAAAGTACAAGAATTCAATTAAAGTGTAAAGATTAAGAGAAAGGATAAAGAGGATTACAAACTAAGGATTCGGAAAATAAGAGAAGGAAGAGCAGTGCCTCGTCCGAGAAAAACAATCAGGAACAAAGTATTTTGTTGAGTATGTCAAAACTCCCTAAAACTAACCTAATTATCTCCCTTTAATAGGGGAGATATTTTATTATTTGCCTAAAAAATATAAATCACGCGGAAATAATAAAATCTAATTACAATCTGTTCGATCGAGAACTTAGATCCTCTCGATCGAACAATTTAAGCTCCAATCTTCTCGATCGAACAAGTAGTAGTTATCGATCGGAGACTTCTAGTTAGGCACATCTCGATCGAAAGAAACATCTTCTTGATCGAGAACTTTTATTTGGTAAACAGCTCAATCGAACATATTAAGTCTTCGATCGACCCTTCTTCATCTCGAGTTCTTAAGGCGGCTTCAATAACTCCCAAGATGACTTCGCGCATCCCAATGCAAGGATATTTGTGCTCCAAAAATCACTCATCTCCTAAATGCAGGCTTGGAAGACGGTTTAGGCTCAATTCTACATCTCCAAGCTCATTCCTGCAAATAATATAAGAAATCCCAAAGTATGCAATGCGGGGCATATTCGTAGCAAATAACTACTAAAATACCATAGAAATGCGTGCATGATTGGCCTAAAAAGACTATATAAAATGCAAGCATCATTAAGTATACTCAAGTCTTCTGCTTGACATATTTCTCTTTGAAATTTCCGTCTGTGCTGAAAAGTCTTTTCTGGCTCGGGATCAAAAGGTACAATCTCCAACATGTTAAACCTGGGCATACACGAAAACAACAAGAAAAATATCAAACTGTCTCAAGGAACTGATGCTCCGTGAGATAAAAGAAAAAAAAAAAAAAAAAAAAAAAATCGTTGCCTCCCCGGCAACGGCGCCAAATTTGATAGGGTTATTTTCAGTCGTTGGCCTATCAAAAAAAAATTCCTAAATTACTATTAACTGGTAGCTTGTGGTAAGGCAGGGTCGAATCCACAGGGAGGCGAGTTAATTGTTCTATTTGCTAATATTTAAGTTCGTCTTAAAGGTAACCAAATTCCTGAAGGATTTGTTTTTTTGGCTTGTTAAAACTAATTGCAATAAAGTAAATAAGACAAATTCAATAATATTAAGGAGTCTAGGGATTAGGTTCCCTAGGTAGTTATTCGGGGTATGATTTAATTCATTGATAGAACAATTAATATTGTTTAAGGTTATATGACCGGTCGATTCAATATTCTCTTTAGATCTAATTTAACATGCGGTCACTATCATTAAATCAGTCTATTAAGTTATCGTAGCCTATATTGACTCTAACCCAGTCGGTGAAAGTCTCAATTTTCTAAAGTAGTCAATTAACCCTGGCCAGTAATTAACTAACTAGATTCAAGACAATAACTTAACAACAACAAAGAAGCAATTTAACTCTCAATTCATTATATAATCCCATTCTAACAACCTAGATCCCCTTTCACCCTAGATGAACGAATTAGCTACGCATGATAGAAAGAATAACAACAACAATAATAATAATGGAAGACATAATTTCAAGCATAAAGATGAACAATGAAATAATTGTATAAACTAGAACTTGAATTAAAAATAACTAGAGAATGATTAATGAGTACCGTAATTAGAGAGTGCTTCGATCCGAAATAAGAGCAACAAAACTAGACTAAGATTTTTGAGAGAATTTCTAGGTTAATATAATACGTAGCTAGGAAAAATAAGGCGTAAATAGGAGTCGGGTATTGGTATTTATAATAAAGTATAACTGACTTAAGGAAATTGCGCAAAAGTCTTTAGCTCGTTGTGTACTCGATCGAGCCTAGGTGCACTTGATCGAGTACATTCCCAGTTGATCAAGTTCGCTTGGGTTTGATCGAGTATGCTCTCTGTTTCAGCTCTTTTCTTTGTGTTCTCTTCTACACTTCTCTTCCTTTATTCTTCTAGATTCCCACAGTGCTTATTTAGTTCCTTTGCTCCACAAATGCATCATTTTTATATTAAATACCAAATTGCGGAAGCATCGACATACTAGAATAAAAAGCATGTAAGTAATATAAACTAGCACGAAAACCGTATCAAAAGTAACTAAGGGGAGACATAAACATGTATATTATTATGACTCATCAACAATCAACCACACTGTAAACTTGTGCCTTGGAATAATCATGTTATTGTTGATCCAAGGATGCCACTTCTTATCTTGCCACTCATCTACTAACCAAGAGTATCCCAACTTAATAGTGTACCTCTCAAGCCCCTAATTCATCATGTGAGGCTTAATGGTATCCTTTACCCAATATATTTTCTTCCATGCGCAGCTAGCTCCAACACCAGGCTTATACTCCATGATTATTCCAAGGCACAACTAATAATTTTCATCTTATAACTAATAATTCTTCCATTCCAATAACTTCTATTCCAATAAACTCAAGACAATCTTCAAGAGACAGAAAATGTTCACAAGCTTATAAGATTTTGTTGTTCCAGATACAATTTAAAATATTTTACTTAATGCTTCTGATAATTCAGAATCTCAGTCCTTTTCTTTATTCAATACTGCCAGTCAGTCACCTACCTTGACAACTTCTTTGAATGCTGTCATTCAAACCTTTGAGGCTTCATCTTACAGTCTGGCAAAAGATAACCCCCAATAGGCCTCAGCCATGGCTAAGGAACTCCAAGCTTTGGAGGAAAATGGAACTTGGGAGTTGGTTGCTTTACCAGTTGGCTTTAAAGGCATTGGTTCAAAATAGGTCTATAAGGTTAAGTTTAGACCATATAGGAGTGTAGAAAGGCATAAAGCCAGCCTAGATTCCAAATGTTATAGTCAAGTGGAAGGTAAGAACTATAAGCATACATTTTCTCCTGTTGCAAAGTTTGTGACAGTCAGAATTTTTTTAGTTGTTGCAGCAGCAAGACAATGGCAAATACACTCGTTGCATATAAATAATGCTTTCTTCCTTGGTTTCCTTGATGAGGAGGTGTATTTGCATCCTCCTGAGGGTTATACAAAGGCCTTACCAGGACAAGTTTGTAAGCTTAAGAGATCCTTGTATTGGTTAAAGCAAGCTTCCAGGCAATGGAACATAGAATTGACAAAATTGCTTCTTTCTCATAAGTTTGTTCAATCCAAAAGTGATTATTCTCCGTTCATTTGGCAAGAGAGTGATTTGGTGACCATTGTATTGGTTTATATTGATGATTTGCTAAAAACAGGGAATCATACAACATTTATGCCTATCTTAAAGAAGTCCCTGGCCCAGGCTTCACCATTAAAGATTTAGGACTTATCAGGTATTTTTTAGGATTGGAAGTGTTACAGTCTTCTAAGGGAATACTCTGAATCAAAGAAAGTATGTCTTGGACATGCTGAAGGATACTGAACTGCAAGAAGCCAAATCAAGTGAATTCCCACTTCCCATAGGGTTACATCTTTCTATAGATGATGGTGTGCCATTAGCTGATCCTGAAAAGTACAGGAGGTTGGTGGGTAGGCTTCTGTACCTTAACCTGACCAGACCATATCTGTCTTATGCCATTCAGCACCTCTGTCAGTTTTTGAGTGTTCCCAGAGAACCTCATTACCAAGCTGCCCTTCATGTTATAAGATACCTTAAGGGCGCAATAGATGTTGCTCTTTTCTACCATGCAAACAATATCCTTAATCTCAAGGCATATTGTGATACATATTGGGGATTCTGCACTTTTAGTTTTAGATCACTCGCAGGTCATTGTGTTTTTATAGCGGACTCATTGATTTCATGGAAAAGAAAAAAACACAAGACTATTTCTAAAAGTTCTGTAGAGTCAGAATAGGGGCGATGTCCTATACTGCTTCTGAGATTGTGTGGATATAAGCTTTGTTGAAGGATTTTAAAATACAAGTTCCTCTTCCTATCTAGCTTAACTGTGACAATAGAGCTGCCCAATATATTGCTGCCAATCCTATCTTCCATGAGCGTACTAAACACATCAACATTGACTGTCATTACATCAGGGATAAGATTCAGGAAGCATTGATTTGTACTAACCATGTCAAATCCAGGCTACAGTTAGCTGATTTGATGACCAAGCCTCTAAGGGCTCAACAGCATCAATTTTTGTCTTCCAAGTTGGGTTTGCATCTCATTCCATTTCATGCACATCCAACTTGAAAGGGCCTCTGAATTAGGTGCCTTACCAGACAACAACTGTGCACCTGATCTAACATTACTTCTAGAAGGTTCAAGAAGCTTCTAGTGTACATCTAATTGATAGCTAAGTGCTTTGACTTTTGTAACAACCTTTGACTAGTTAGTTACAAGATAGTTTGTAGATAGTCTGTGTATATATATGATCATGTACAACAATATTCATTAAGTTAATACAAACACACATTTAATTTTCTCGTTTTCCTTTTATCATACTTTAAGATTTAAGTTTCTCCATCAATGGTGTTCTATAGCTACGACTATGGTGTTATACTCTGTTACTCTGCTTAATTTCACATCCATTAATCAATGATGATGCAAGAGATTGTATCTTATAGTGACACCTTATCAGTTACCAACATCACAAATACTCACCGCCTGAGATCCACGGGAAAATTACCCTACGAGGCTATTATCACCGTCACCTTTTCCAAACCGTCAAACTAAAAAGCCACCATTACCCATCACTCATTTTCACCTCTCCCATTTCAAAACTACCACCACCGTCACCACCAAATCCGTGTTCAACCGCCTATCCACTCATAATCTGTCGTCGTAATCCTCACCATTAAAGCAGTAGCTTAGCCACGTCGGTGCAGGCTTTATTTTTCAACTTGTTTCATCTCCTTGAAAGTAAAGTTTAATGAGATAGATGATAATAATCGAACAGGGGAATAATGGTTGGCTTTGGAAAAGAGAAATAATGGGGAGGAAAGTACAATATGGAGATATAATAGGAAAAACACAATCATGATTCATGGCCCTTCCTTTTTTTTTGTCACCCGCGTGGCTTTAGAGTAAATAAGTACTACTTCTGTACTAGACTTCCAGTTTTTTTGAAGAATAAGAGAGAAGCTGAATTCCAATAAATGGGTGATTTTTATTTTTAAAATAATTATCGTTTTATAATATGAAACCGTTTCACACAATAACTACCGATTCAAGAATACCAAAATTAGCAAGTGTTATAAATAATTCTGAGATATGAATCAGAGAGAATGATGATGTGGTTCAAACCCTCATTTGGTTTGAGTATAAGATAGGTATATCGTACCTGAAATCAAACCAAACGACATTATTAATATTTATGACAATCTATATTAGTATATACATTCGCTAAGATTCACCATATAAATTACAACATATAAATTTAAGTAATAAGCAAACACATTATTAAGGAAAAAGTTGCTATTCAAAATAAAAATATCATTAAATCCAGGGTTATGACCCAGGCATCGCCCGGGTAATATCTTGACCTTAAAAATAGTTCTTTTTAGGAACCACCATTTATATGCGTTTTGGATATTTGGAATAAGCTTTTACGAGTACTTAGTACAAACGCTCAAATTTCCAATACACATCATTATATAGTAATTTATAAAAAGACTATTACCAAAATGTCACTATAAAGTCTTTTACAAAATGCCTCGGTAAACAATAACAAATAGTGTTTAGAACGAAGAAAACATAAAATAACGTCTCATAATAATATTTGATAACCCCACATATAGTAAATCCGATTTGGGATCAGGTGTGGGGAACCCTAATAATAAATAGCAAATACATACACTATATTTATAACTAAATGAATAAATAATAGGAGTATAGAATATATATATATATATATATATATATATAGGAATGGGATCATGTGAGGATACAATATCTTTTTGAGGATTGAGGATTTCGTTACAATATCACAGGTTGTTCAATACAATATCACGGGTTATTCAATGCAATATCACAAAAAAAAAAAAAAAAAACACTGCAAAAAAAAAAAAATTATAAATTTTTTTTTTCAAAAAAAAAAAAAATTTTTGGCAAAGGTCAAATTTTTCGTGATATTGTATTGAATAACATGTGATATTGTATTCACTAATCCTCAATCCTCAAATATTTAGGAGTTCTCATCGGATCCCGACTCTATATATATATATATATATATATATATATATATATATATATATATATATATATATATAGTAATAAGATCAAGTGAGTCCACCTCTTACATTTGAGTCCATGAGTCTCATTGTGAGCCTTTGGATGGAGAAGATGAATGGTTGAGATTGGAAGCAAAAAAAGGAGGATTAATGCATAATTAAACCCTCCCCCTCTCTACTTTACTAATCTACACTAATCAATTATTAATCTACTATATAACATTTATTTTTCCACCTACTTCTCTCTCATTCACACAATTCATTTCTCATTTTCTCTACTCCCTCTCTAAAAACCAAATTAATTCAAAATCAAAATAAATAAAAACCCTAAATCTATCTTCCACCACCCACTGCCACTCCCACCATCACTATCCCACCCGACATTACCACCCACAACCCACGCACCCACCAGCCCGACACCAACCCTATGCACCCCCCACGCACCCACCAGCCCGACACCAACCCCATGCACCCACCACACCGCTCCCTTCCACCTCGCACCACCAACACAATATATATATATATATATATATATATATATATATAGAGCAAAGTTCTTCTAAGTCCCTTTTTTTTTTTGAGTCCATAAGTCCCTCCCACAACCCTTGGATCATGTATGGTGGAAGGTTGAGATTGAAAGCAAAAAACACACTTAACACTAATGAATTCACTTCTCTCTCTAGTTTTAATAATACATTCACTAATTCATTATCATACACAATTAACACCATATTTTGTCTTATACTTCAAAGTTTATGAAAATTTTGTTAACATTTTTCCTGTTTCTGTTTTTTTTTTTCGTTTTTTTTTTCGAGACAAGTTTTTTGTTTCGCTTTTTTTCGTTTTTTTTTTTTTCGAGACAAGTTTTCGACATTTTAGGATTTTACGAGTGTAATTCTAACAGCAAAAAGTGTAATTTTAAGGAATATTTTCGAGAATTTAGCGTTTTACAAGTTTAACTTCAATCTTTTCCGAGTGATTTTAACGAATAATATTTTGAATTTTTGTCATTTTATCACAAGTTATTGTAATTTAGCATTTTACGAGTGTTATTTTAATGACAAAAAGTGTTATTTTAGTCCAGGTAAGTGTAATTTCAGTCCAATGAGATTGTTATTTTTAGTCAAGGAGAATGTAATTTTAATCTAGAGAAGTGTAATTTTAGTCCAGAAAAGTATAATTTCAAATTAATCGAGAATGTAATTTTAGTCCATTGAGAATGTAACATTAGTCCAATGAGAATATGAGAATATGACCAAGTCCAATGAGAGTGTAACATTAGTCCAATAGAGGTAAGTGTAATTCTAACAGAAAATAGTGTAATTCTAACAACAAAAAGTGTAAATCTAACAACAAAAAATGTAATTTTTTAGGAAAAAGTGTAATTCTAGCAAAAAAAAGTATAATTTTAACAGAAAAAAGTGTAATTCTAACAACAAAAAGTGTAATTTTAGCCGAAAAATGTGTTATTCTAGCAAAAAAAAGTGTAATTTTAACAGAAAAAGGTTTAATTCTAACAACTAAAAGTGTAATTTTAGCCGAAAAAAGTGTTATTCTAGCAAAAAAAGTATAATTTTCACAGAAAAAAGTGTAATTCTAACAACTAAAAGTGTAATTTTAGCCGAAAAAAGTGTTATTTTAGTCGAAAAAAGTGTTATTCTAGCAGAAAAAAGAGTAATTCTAGCCAAAAAGTGTAATTATAGCAAAAAAGGTGTAATTGTAATTCTAGTAGAAAAAAAGTGTAATTTTAAGATGAAAAAAAGTGTAATTCCAACCAAAAAAAGAGTAATTCTAGCAGAAAAAAGAGTAATTGTAGCAAAAAAAAAAAAAAGTAATTGTAATTCTAGTAGAAAAAAAGTGTAATTTCAACGAAAAAAAGAGTAATTCTAGCAGAAAACAGAGTAATTCTAAGAGAAAAAAATGCACATCTAAGATGAAAATCAACAAATAACCTTAGATCTATTTATTAGATCTAAGACTAAAATAAAACGATCTAATATAACAATAATTGAAGAAAAATGAGGAGACGACATTTTAAATATATCTAAGATTAAAATTAAAAGATCTCACAAAATTAAACATGAGATCTTTTTTTTTCGATCTAAAACTTAAAAAATCGACTTTTACGATCTAAAAAATCGACTTTTATTAAAACAAAACTAAACGAGATCTAAAACTTCCACTGCCCTCATCACAATTAAAAAAAAAATATTAAATGTTAGATCTAATACTGGTAAAAATGTTAGATCTAATACTCGTTTTTCAATCAACCAGCCTGAAAGATGGATTTGTTAAAACAATTAAATAAAAATGAAAAAAAACGATTTGACTGATCGTGAAAACAAGGAGAAGAAAGAGCAAAGAAAACAAAACAATAACTATAACATTCCCACTACCCCAGGCCACTAAGTTAAAAAAAAAAAAAAAAAAAAAAAGAAAAAAAAATTGACAGATCTGAAAACGAAAAAGGTGGGAAAAGAAGGGAAAATAAAACCAAAAAAACAAGAAAAGAACAATAACACCACCAGTCGAACTTCTAGAATAAAGACGGTGAAGGATTGGAACGGAGGCGAGTTGAAGAGGGTGGCGGAAAGGGAGGCTTCGGTGGCGGAGATAAGGCGGGTTAGTTTTTCAAAGACGGCCATAAGGTGGGTGCGTGGGGTGCGGGTGGGGTGAGGAGGTGGTAGAAGGGGCGAGTCGGAATCGGGTGTAGAGTGCGGTGGTGGGTGGTTGGTTTGGGTTTGGGTTCATAGTTGGTTGTGTTGGTGGTGCGAGGTGGAAGGGAGCGGTGTGGTGGGTGCATGGGGTTGGTGTCGGGCTGGTGGGTGCGTGGGGGGTGCATAGGGTTGGTGTCGGGCTGGTGGGTGCGTGGGTTGTGGGTGGTAATGTCGGGTGGGATAGTGATGGTGGGAGTGGCAGTGGGTGGTGGAAGATAGATTTAGGGTTTTTATTTATTTTGATTTTGAATTAATTTGGTTTTTAGAGAGGGAGTAGAGAAAATGAGAAATGAATTGTGTGAATGAGAGAGAAGTAGGTGGAAAAATAAATGTTATATAGTAGATTAATAATTGATTAGTGTAGATTAGTAAAGTAGAGAGGGGGAGGGTTTAATTATGCATTAATCCTCCTTTTTTTGCTTCCAATCTCAACCATTCATCTTCTCCATCCAAAGGCTCACAATGAGACTCATGGACTCAAATGTAAGAGGTGGACTCACTTGATCTTATTACTATATATATATATATATATATATATATATATATATATATATATATATATATATATATATATATATATATATATATATATATATATAGTTAGGTTCTTGTATGTTTTGTTTTTATGGTGAGTTTTGTCTTTGAAATCTCAAACCCACTACATTATATTAGAGATGAATGGCCAAGATCTAATCTTACCTGTCATATAAAACCACTGTCATTTACTTATTTTCTCTTTTTTCTAGTGTTACTCTTTTTAATTTTTTACTTTAATTTTTTTCATCACTTTTTTTTTTAACTCGTGTTATTATGCTTTTTTTTTTACGACTTTGATTTTTTTTTTCTCTTATGTTTTTCTCTAATTTTCTTATTATGTTACCTTTTTTTCTTTTTTTCTTTTTGTAACATATTTTTTTTTACTTTAATTTTTTTTCCCTCTTTTTTTTTTTTTTTTTTTTATTTTTACCTCGTGTTATTATGCTTTTATTGTGCTTTTTTTTTTAACTTTGATTTTTTTTACGACTTTGATTCTATTTTTCTCTTTTTTTTACCACGTGTTATTGTGTTGTTATTGTTATTCTGATGTTATTCCGGTCTCGCTTTGATTTTTTTTTTACTACTTTTGATTTTTTTACTTTTCCCTACAACATGTTATTGTGCTGTTATTTTGGTGTTATTGTGATGTTATTCCGGTGTCACTTTGATTTTTTACTACTTTGATTTTTTTACCCTTTCTTTTACCACATGTTATTATGCTGTTATTCTGGTGTTATTGTGATGTTAATCCGGTGTCACTTTGATTTTTTTTACTACGTGTTATTGTGTTGTTATTCTGGTGTTATTGTGATGTTATTCCGGTGTCACTTAGATTTTTTTTACTACTTTGATTTTAGTTCTCTTTTGTTTTTTACCACATGTTACTATGTGGTTATTTTGGTGTTATTGTGATGTTATTCTGGTGTCACTTTGATTTTTTTTACTACTTTGAAGTTCGTTTCTTATGGTGAATTTGTGCTCACATGTTATTCTTATCTTTTTATGCTTCTCTAGTTTTCTCATTATGTTACCTTTTAATTTATTTTATTTTTTTGTTTTAGAACATGTTACTCCAGTTTTTTTTTCTTTTTTTTTGGGACTTAGTACTTGTTATTCTTCTTTTTGTCTTTTTTTTTTCTTTTTTTTTTGTTACACTACAATAACACTACAATAACACGTGGTATTGTGGTGTTATTCTTGTGTTATTGTATTGTTATTCTGGTGTTATTGTAGTGTTATTGTGCTATAATTGTAATATTATTGTGGTGTTATTGTAGTGTTATTCTTATGTTATTGTGTTGTTATTCTGGGTTATTCTGGTGTTATTGTAGTGTTACTCTAATGTGCAAGGCGTGTTTTATAAGACTATATTACTAAATGCCAACTAAACACTGCATAAGATGATATCACAACATGAAACAAGCACGGTACACTTACTTTGCATGAGACGATGATATCTCACGCATACCACAATTTTGCCATTTTGCCATTTTTTTTGAACCAATGACCACATATAACAGATGGAAATTTAAGTCAAACCATAGTTATGCTTCCCTAAGAGCACAACGCTAACAGAAAAACTCTACTGTAGAATGCAGTACTAAGACCAGTCTAATCATTTGTGGGTATGAGTAAAATCAACAGACCCACAAATGTGCATCTACTAATTAATTTGATGGATCAGATGTAACCTTTCAGAACATTTCATGTAACTCAAAATTAACTCATTCAAATTGAGAAAAAAAAATATCAAACAAATATACAACTACAAATCAATAAGAACAAGAACACTCACAAGTTAAAACTCACACAATTAAATTGTCAAGCAAAAATAAGATTTTCTTACACTGCTTAAGATCATACACAAGTACTACAACTATATAAATAACAATAATGTAATGATTACTGATCAAAAATTAATAACTGAAGAATAATAGGAGGAGGTCAAGGCCCAAGGGTGTATACTAAGAATGACTAAGAGAAGGAGAAGAAAAATAAAATCCAAATTCCGAATCTAGTAGGCCAAACGCATCGCGCAGATCGATGACACAATTCAATTGACTTACAAAATCTCATAATTTATCAAACAGTCAAAAAACAACAATGGCGAAACTCTTCGCAATCACCATTACAATCATCGCATTATTTTTGGTTATCATTCCGCAAGCTTCGTCGACGATGATAGCGGAATAGAAGTCCATAATAGTAACCAGCTCCGATTCCGTTACCGAGTTCAACTCATGATTAAACACCGAGTCAGGCGAGTTACAGGAGAAGAATCGAGACGATGTCGTCCAAGAGAAAGGTGAGGTGATGGTGGGCGCGTAGATGTCAGAGGTTGGCGAAGTTGAAGAGATTTTTGGGGGTATTTTTTGGGTTTAGAGACACGTTGGTTGATTAACACAAAAAAAAGATGAAGATAAGATTTTGGAAAGAAGACGGTGTATTGATGCCAGCCTACTGATGTCAGGCATTGTTTTATTTTGTTATTCAATCTCAGTCCGTTGGTTTCATTTGATCTAATGGCTGAGATTTTAAAGCACAAACTCACCATAAGAACCAAACTCAAGAGATCCCGCCTCTCTCTCTCTCTCTCTCTCTCTCTCTCTCTCTCTCTCTCTCTCTCTCTCTCTCTCTCTCTCTCTCTCTCTCTCTCTCTCTCTCTCTCTCTCTCTCTCTCTCTATATATATATATATATATATATATATATAGAAATAGGATCTCGTGCGAACTTAAAGTTCGGTGCGAACTAATACTCTGACAGTGATATTTATGCAACAGCACAAAGCCCAAACCCCTCATAAATAACCAAAGCCCAAACTTCTCAAAACCCAACCAAATACTCTACGACCCCTTTTTTTCTTTCACCTCTACACCAGACACGATGTCAAATCGCGGCGCGCAGTACTAGATTTAGTCGGCCACCTCCGGCAAGGGCATCGGCGACGCATCTAGTTTCTCCGTGACATGTTTGGACTCTCCCCTTCTCTTTATCTTCCCCTGTCTTCACTCCGACCATTCGCAAACTTCACCGCCACCATCGAACACCGCAAGCAACAACTCGTGACAACAATGACGACGCCGACGACATTTTTCCAGTCACTTACACATGTTTCATCTACAAAATTAGTTTTCAAATTAAGTAAATCTAAGAACGAAAATAGACAATCATCTCACGCACAAGAATGACCACCTATTCTCGTGAAGCTCGACGGTAATTTTTAATCCAAGCATCGTGACAACAATGATGGTTATGTAGCATACAAGTGAATACCCGTGCATCTCAGTAAATATGTAATTGTTTGGAACATAGGTTTGCAGGATCTTATGACCTTGTGATATGGCTTCGTTTCACTAAACAAGACTTTTGATTTGGGAATGTCCAGATATGTAATTATTTGGGATTTCACATTCGGTGGTGATTAATTTACAGTTGATTTGTGACTGTCTTTGATTGAATTTGAATGCTTAGTGAGAATGGTATTGCTTCATTTTAGATGTTTATTTCTTTATTTGTTTTATAACATAAATTGCACTTGCACCATAATGTGGATTGTGGAGTAATAGCTGAGCTTTTGTCGTTTTTTCTCCAGACATACTCTGTTTCTTTTGTTTAGCTTTATATGCCACAATAGCTTCTCCCGGTTATCCTCGTGAAAGGCGATATCACGCCTATAACTCATAACAATGATTGTTGTTTCCTCAGCTCCTCTTGAATGGACTTCTTATATTCCTTATTTGAACCATTAGGGCGCCATTAGCTTGAATATTCTTCTACTCACATCTCAGTCACTTTGATGTTCAAGATTGCTCCAATTATATTGCGACGGAGTGTTACTGCTCCGATGGTGATGATGAGTTCAGTGTTGAAGATGGAGATGGTGGTCATGGCTCGGTTTCGATGTCGAGACGAGATGGGGTTGATTTTGGTGGGTCACTTGTTCTGAGTGGTTCACAATGGTGAATTCACACAAACTTGGCCATTGAATTAATGCTTTGCCAATTGTTTATTGAAATTGTTGGTGGAGTTGTGTAGAAAAATGAAGCAGGGGCTTTGTGACTTTACCAAAGTCATTAGCCAACTCCTTGCTTTCTTTTATTTGATTTGTTTCCATATGGCTACTTGGGTTTTCAATTTTGAGTTCATCTTATTCACTCGTTCTCACTTGACTCGATACCTACAAATACAAAAATATGAGAGCAGTACAACATTCCAACAAATAATATAAATTGACACTAATTAACTTAAAGTAATTAATATTCCATTTTTATTCCAATATGAATTAATAATAACAATGTCGAGCTACTAATTTGACTAAATAGGAGACAAAATATAGGTTAAAAACGAGTAAAATGTGGCGTTATCAGTAATTAACCTACCTCTAACTAGTTTTCACGATTTCATTTTCTGAAGGGGAATAAGTTCACACCTCTAACTAGTTACTAGATACATTCCTTTAAGTTGTTAGATACCCTACTTTAAGTTACTTGATACATTCTTTTAGGTTGCTAGATACCCTCCTTTAAGTTACTAGATACATTTCTTTAAGTTGCTAGATACGCTCCGTTAACTTACTAGATACATGCATTTAAAGTACTAGATACATTTATTTAAATTGTTAGATACACTCCTTTAAGTAACTAAATACATTTCTTTAAATAGCTAGATACACTCCTTTAACTGAATGCATACCCTTAAAGAGTTAAATACACTCCTTTAAGTTACTAGATACATTTCTATAAATTGCAAGATACACTCCTTTAAGTAACTAGATACATTTATTTAAATAGCTAGATACATTCTTTTAACTTAATGCATAACTTTAAGTTGTTAGATACACTCCTTTAAATGACTAGATACACACCTTAAACTAACTAGATACACTCCTTTTCGATTCTTAGATACATTTCTTTAAATTGCAAGAAACACTCCTTTAAACTATTAGATACATACATTTTGTTATGTTACTAAAATACATATCATTAACTAGCTAAGTACATTTTTGTTATGTTACTAAAATACATATCTTTAACTAGCTAAATACTCTTTATGGCCGCCTAATCCAACCCAATAAGACTTATTTGGTGCCGTGAGATACCAACCTACTCTAAGTCTACCCATTTCATTGATTCATTTGCTAGTTAAATACTCTTTGTTATGTTTCATTGATTCATTTGCTCTTATTAACTAATCATTTTTAATTTCTCCAATTTTTTTAACCCTCGTCATCAGATTAATTACCCAATAAGACTTGTATTTTCACTTGTTTTATTATTTTTCGTTAATTTTAATTTTGGGTGTAGAAGAAAACCCCAATATTTGCTAATATTGATGAAGACATTTATTAATGAACAATGAGAAATGATAATTAGAATTATTAATGAACACTACTTTTATCGTTTAATTCCGTCTTTGTTTAACTCTTTGTTATGATAAAAGTATATATCAAAGTTAAATTAATAACTTTTATTTTATTTTCCAAAATTTGCCCTCTTATCTAGACTTCTAAAATAGGAGAAGAGCAACATAGAGGTTAACGTCTTAAAGCATCCCTAACACAATCGTTGGCTAACATTTACCTTGCAAGCTAGATACACTCATTTACCTCACAGATACACATATCTAATTAACCTAGATACACTTATTTACCTGTTAGATACAAATCTCAGTAAAGTTAGATACACTCATTTCCTCACAGACACGCATATCCCCAGTAAGTTAGATACACTTATTTACCTTGTTAGATACATACCTTTATCTTGCTAGATACACTCATTTACATAGCTAGATACACTCATTTACAGGATTTACAAATAGTAGACGTTTACTTGTCGCTGTTCCAGAATGGATTCTGGTCTGGACAAAAAGCCGAGAGTTGATTGTTTTGAATTTGAGCAGCAAAGAGATTTGGTTGACAGTTCTTGTCTTGGTTGAATGTTGTCCATCTCCTTGAGCTGGTTTGCCGCCTCTCCAAAGTCATACTACGTGTGTACTTATTCTCATCAACATGTTCTTTCATTTGTTTCTTCACCACATTCAATACCAGCTCTTCGTATTGCTCGCACCAAGACCTGATATATTTGACAATGTGTAAGAGGGGATACTAAATTACTGATACTGACATACTCTCGGCCAAACGAGAAGGTTCTCATTTCGGGCTTACTTGGGAAACAAGTGCATAAGATCAGACTTGTTAACTGGTAGCTCCCTACATATGGAATCCATTTTACATGTCCTCACTCCTCAGTGCAAACCACCTCTACCCACCACTGCCACACCACCACCGACTCAACACCCACGCCGAGATTGTCACCGGCCATCCCAGACCTCGCCGCCTTCCTGCACCATCCCGTCAACGAGACAACCGAGTGTTACCGAACCATTAGACGCCGACAACCGTACACACCGACAACAATTACCACCGTCCGCTGTCGACGACGAAATCCTTACATACAATTGATGTTTCCGGCCTGAAATATCTCGATGCAACACCAAATCCTCTTGGTTTTTTGAAATGTTGCTTCTATTTTGTAGATCTGGAATTTACAAAATCAATTTTTCATATTTATACCATACCAAAAACCAAATGGCGATGAGGACATCGACGCCAGCATGCGCCTGGGTGATCGGAAGGGTTGAAAGAGATGAACATCGCCGTCACGAAACATAAAGAAACACTGGAGAACCGACGGTGACTGATACGCGGGATCGGAGAGCAGGAAAGGTGAAGGAGAGGAGTCGGCTGGATGGAAAATGGAGGCAACGGTGGTCGTCAGATTATCGCCGGCGGGTTCTGAGGTGGAGTCGGTGAGGCGACCGTCCTGGAGACGTCGGAGGTTGGCCGTTGGTGAAGTAGTTCGTGGTGGCTGGTGTAGATGGAGTGATTTAAGGCCTTATTTATTAGCCCTTATCTTACTTTCATATATGGATGTAAGGTAGTTCGTACTGTTTCGCACCATCTTTAGTTAAATCGACCCCCGACCCTATATATATATATATATATATATATATATATATATATATATATATATATATATATATATATAACGGGTGTAGGTTTATCTTTGTTCATCATTTTATTCAATTAGGGTTCATACTCTTTGAACATAGATCACAGAGTACACGATGTACCTATGGGAACTCACTATGTGATTAATGAATAAAACTCAAATGTTTCTTATGAATTTGGCCCTACTCTGTTAACCAAATGGTTCGTCAGCCTTCATCCTTATAATCTCCTAGTTACTAAAAGAATAGGCGAACTCATGCTTTTACCCTCCAAAAAGCAGATTTTTAAATAAGGTAGTTAATCACAATTAAATTTTATTTCATTAATTTATAAATTTTCATTGAATTATAAATTTTCATCAAATAATATTGTTTTCACTGAACTTTAAAATATAATCTTTTAATTAAGTATTAATAAATTTTATATAAAACTATAAACTGCACTGTTAAATACTTTATTGATGCTATAATTTGAGAGGGATTTAACTCATACTACATATTAAACAAAACCGTAAATCACTAGTTTTGTTATCGAGAAAAAAAATTTGAGAGAATTTTCAAATAGAAATCATTAGTTATAGGTTATAAAAAAATATTTTGTTTAGATTAGCTTTCAGCACAAAGCTAAATTATTTTAATCAATTGTCGTTTTAACTTTTTTTTTCCACAAAACAAAACATAATGATGAGAAATACGAACAATTATTGAGACATTATTATATAGATAATTTATTAAAAGAAATAAAAAAAACTCTATATACTGTGCATTTATTGCACGGGAGCTAAACTAGTAATAAACATTATAATAAAGTTTGATCTCCTCTTAGACTTCACCTTCTAGAAACCAAATAGGTGTGATTGTAGATTTGTAGTACATTCATATGCGAGATTACAATCATTAGTTTCTTATCACCCTCTTCATTTTTTTTATAAAAAAATATCTTTATGTGTTCATTGATGTGACTCATATTTGTCCACATTTAGTTCCCGAATTAACCTTATTTCCATGCTTTATAGAGACTATTAGGGTCATTTCTTATCTTTAGTTCCCCATTTCTCATATTCTTTGAGGTTTTGTGTCCTTAGTAGGAGAGGATTGCTAGCCTTGCATTTATGGAGCTAAATGGAGCTAAATGGATCACATCTAATGACCAAGCATCAAAGAGGAAACAAAGACTAAAGGCCTAAGTAAATAAAACATGTGAATTGGGCAATGATGAAAGATCCCCACGACCCCAACACTGTCCCCACAGATTGCTAGGCAGTCAAGAAATGGAGAAGGAAGCATGTCCCAGGATCCGGGCGTCCCCAGCTCAGCACGAGCGTCTCAAGCCAGAATCCGGGCGTCCCAAGGCTCGGCTCGAGCGGATCTTCTTATACGACCGGAGCATTCTTCAGCCAGGACGCGCGTGTCTCTGAGGGACTTGCAACCCAGCTCGCGCGTGTCCCTATGGGGTTTGGAAATCGTCAACTTCTCTTAGGGTCTTAATCGTAATTTAAGCCCTTAGTAACCCTAATTCTTGTACTTAATTTTAGTATAAATACCCTATTGTACTACCTAGATGATCATCATCTCTTAATCATCTCATAATCAAGTACTAATCTCTCTTAATTTAGTCTTAATCAAAGTTATAATACACATTTCAATATTAATCACATCTTAATCTTTCCTTAAATCTCTCAATTGTTCTTAGTTTTAGTTGGGTAATTAGAAGATTATTTGGGGTTTATTGGAGGATTTATAACCTTCCAACAATCATCAAGTTTACTTCTATTATTCTTTGCTTAATTATTTGCATCATCTCAAGTAGGTATAATTGAAGGAAATGTAGATTCATATACACTTTAACATACTCATATATGTCTAAATTTATTTGTCATAAATTAAAACGGATCTTATGCATGCAAACAATATAATAAAATAGAGGAGAAATCATGTCCTTACATAGTAGATTTCGGCTATTAGGGCACAAGAGAGATCACCTTTCTCTTCTTGTTCTTGAGCTTTTCCAATGGAAGAACAAAGATCTAAGTGTAAGATCTCTCCCTATGTAATATACCCAAGGCTCCTCTTAATTTAATTAATATTACAAAACTAGTATAATATTAATTATAGTAGAAAATTGAACCAAAAATATTTATAAACACTTAAGTATTTTCGGTTTTGATGAGAGATAAAGAGAGGATTTTATTTCTCTAGAACTTATATTTTGGATGAGTTGAATGAATAAATAATCTAAAACATTTTAGAGTATTATTAGGTAAAATTATAAGAGGAAACAATGATCATTTTTCTTCCCAAAAAACCGTGTAAGAGGGGCTTTAGGGTGAGCCAATGCATGGAGAAATTGTTCTTCACAAGGAACAATAGGTTTGCATGGCTAGGATGCTTTATAATCATTGTGTTTTCCACTAATTACAAACAACATATAATTAGCTCAATTACCTTCTAATTTTCGGCCCACTTAATAATATGGATTCCATATTATTTTTGTCAATTGTCAATATGTTACATATCATATGTCACATATATTTGTCATGTATTTTTAACATATTAAAAATCAACGTATTAATAAAAATACGTCACATACAAAAATCGACTTAGTAATTTCATAATTACTTGTGCCAAAATATTTTACCATTTATAAATCACAACAGATTGTATTTATAACAATTCATTCAAATTAATTGTTACATTAAACAATTTATTTCATCCGAGTAATGATATAATTCAATTACTCAGACCGTACCTTATTTAATCACATTTCAATATGATACGTAAATTTTACTTCCAAAATCGTCCGTCAATTTTCAAGTAATTTAATTAACTCGTAACATTATACGATTAATTAAATAATCAATTAAGAGTATTGCCCTTTAGGTATGACCTAGGGGGTCAACTGATCACCACCGTCACACGACAGTAATGTCAAACTCTAGTCAGCCAATCATTACCGATATATGTTGACCATTGTTGACAAGAACAAAATTACTTCCCAATTGTATTCATTTTAATGAGACTTAAACATGTGATCATCATGATCAACAGTCGTGATCGCATTATTGTCGGAGGACACATATTCCAACAATCTCCCACTTGTCCTCGACAAGTGTGCGTCACCAATTCTCTTGTCCTATTACTATCTCCCACTCAATGCAAGGTGTCTTTCAGTGTCGATTTGCAAGTGATCATATCGAGAGTGGTTTCCTCGATCTGGAGAATAATCGATTGACCGGATTTATCCACTCGGATGCCATCCGAGCGTGGCCACGCATTTCCGATTCATTACTCCTCGAGTGGCCCCGAGATATTGTTATAACCCTGACAAGGGGTGGACAATTCCTATCGCACTCATTCCTTTCGACTAGCCACAGCCATCATAACCCAAAATATGCCCATTTGACCCCATTTACGAAGGTCGTAGTAACACAAATCAAAGTTAATCTGAAACTGTGCCATCCTAGGAGAATAGTCTTTAGTCAAAAGAATCGACTCATTCGAATACTATAGTAGCTCTCGCCACGACCAGGCTATATAAATTTGCCAGAACTCTATAAGCGGTCATAAGGCCCGACAGAAAGTTCCTAACAATCTGCCTATGTGATCGACTAGTCATCTCACATGACTCTATGGCACTTGAACTTGCCATCAATCGCATCACACTCTAGTCACTTCGAGACGTCACCTCATATAAGTAACTATGGGCAAAAACAATGTTAATCCATGTTCACTTTAACGGGGTTCAATTGTCTCTACAACCCGTTTGGATATAACAATGTTCAAGGTGAGTTAATAATAACTCAAACGACAAGTGTTGACATCACATTCGGGTAGTCAATATCATATTACAACCTTGTGATGTTTATCATAAGTGTAAACACTTATTGATTGCAATAGAAGTTTAACATCCCATGTGTCCACGTGTTCAAACTTCTTACACTTGCAATTTCCTTCACATTCATGTTCTCATACCATGAATTTTACCAAGCACACATCAAGGTTCTCGACCTTGGTTTTGGTTCTTTAACTTGAAAGAACTTTCTTATCGATCATCTCATAACGAACGAATTTGCGATGAATAATGCAACTTGTACCGATCAAGTATTCCATCCACACACAATGCACTAGGTATATGTTTTGTAGAATCTTGTAACAATTGACAAGATTATTAGCTTAGTACTTCTCACAAGTCCTAGCTTTATTAGGAAAGATTGTTTTGAATAACCTCTTATTTAACCAAAATATCTTTCCAAAACTTCTCATTTCTCTTTCTGGGCTTGAAAGATTTGGGATTCTCATAAATCCTCATATGTGCTCGGATTTTCTACAATATGTGCAAACTCTTGACACACAATAGAACATCCGTCAATCACTGAAATCGCTCATCGGATTCTACTCGAGAATTCATGACGCTTCTATTATGGCTCACCAAGTCAATCATCATGCTCTTACGCATATGATTCATAATTGGACATGTACATGATTATTCTAATGGCGGAAACATTAGTTACTAATAATCATGAGATCAACCGTTCTCAGGTTCAATGAACTACCATGACTGCTAACGGTAATCCCATTTTTCATTCATATGAATAACCTATGTAAATGTTGATACGATGTGTATCTCTTTAATACTAATCCAACATCTCATGATGTAATTGGATTCATCATTGTCCATTTTCATCCAGAATTGAAAACTCAAAAGCTTCTTTATGAAAGAAGATATTAGCTCGTCATTCTTTAATGAGTAATGAGTTTTATATCTTCAAGGATGATAGCTCCCACTAAATCCCATGTCTTCACATGAGAATTTCCTAACTCCCACTCAATTCTGCATATTTCGAAATTGACTTCTCAATCGACACTTATAAAGGATTGCATTTGCCAAGTTATTAGGATACAACCATATATGTTCCCATCATATCCTTTCAAAATGCCTATTTTGAAGTGGTCTCATCTCAACCTTACGGAAAGAGATTTTTAAATCTCTAACACACTCATGTCATAATGATGTGTAGCAATGTCATTATTCAAATACAATCTATATTTAGAATAGGTCCTTCGGAATACCCTTTCGGAAGGAGGTTTAACCATTTCATAGCGAGGTTAAACAATGACATTTGCTTGGTTAAAACGTTGGCTATTGAAGATATCGGAATATCAAACTTTGCAACTTGATTTTTGATCATAACTAGTATGTTACTTTGATTCATTTAGGCTCTTAAGTAACACTCATGATTGAAACTATTGGTCAAATGATTCATAACCTTAGTCAAAAGCTTGTTAAGACTTTACATTAGTCATTTTTCTTCCAAAACTCCTTTTGGTCTCCTCGTGTAGTTATCTTGAGAATAAACTCTTACGATTACTATACTTGGTCTCTTTAGTCATATAGAACTAACTTGAGACTATAGATCTCATCTATTTGGTATACTATGTAAATAGATATACCTTCATTCAAATCATTCTCTCTTGCGTAGATCTTCATTTACACAAGTACACAATTATATCTTGCCTTGTGTGTTGTGTCCTCATTTTTCTCCCACTCTATCTTTAGAATGAATACACTAAGCATTCAAAGATAGCATATGAGACACAAATTAATGATGTTGAATTATAAGGAGAACTACCTCATAGGTTGACTAATTGTTATTGATTTCATATGTGTACTTGGTGGTTGACATACCTTTAAGAGAGTTCATAGACTCAAAGTCACTTTATAAATGATCATACACAAGCCTTAAGCATGTGGACATATAATGAAACCCGTCATTATAATTGTCTATGGGATCACTTTTAAGTGAATAATCTTATGTTTCAAAACGCAAGCATTTAAAGATGAAATTTTAGAACATAAAGGATAAATGATAAAACGGGTGACTTGGGTTGCAAACCAAGTCACCATCATCCAAAATACAAACCATTATCCAAAATACCTTTCCATGTCGAACACGGAAACTTAAAGTTCTAAAAATTCAAAACATAACTTAAAATAAGACAATGAAAAACAAAGCTCCATAAAAGCTATCCTTAGCTTCTTCATGGTTTCTTATGCTTGCTTTTCTTTTCCTTTGTCTTTGCTTGGTGGAGGCCCTATTTACAATAAAAAGGGAAGATACATTATCACAACTTTTGCATCATAATACCATAGTTGAATTTGAAACATAAAAAGAAGGTTAGTCATTTACCTACTGGAGTGATCTTTCCAACTTTGATATCACCAAGGTATTTGGAACAATTCCTCTTTCAATGTCCCATGCCATTACAATAATGACATTTGTCAAGAGGACCCTTCTTGACTTTGAGGTGCTAGCTTCACAAGACTTAGCTTTGGTGAATGTGGGAGCTTGCTTTTTACCCTTTCTTGCACTCTTCTTGAACTTCCCCTTACTCTTTGTGCTTATGTTAAGCACATCCTTGGGAGGGTTCACATTTAACCCCATGCCCCTCTCGGCTTGCACAAGTAACTTGTGCAACTCCTCAAGAGACACATCCTTGTCTTGCATGTTGAAATTCACCCGGAATTGCACATATGCCTTAACTTTAGACAAGGAGTGTAGAATCCTATCTACGATGAGTTCTTTGGAGATTTCAACCTTTTGAATCTTCAAGGTCTCGACAAGCTCCATGAGTTTGAGCACATGAGGGCTAACCTTTTGGCCCTCTTTGAAGTCGAGATCAAAGAATGCCGCGGCCGCCTCATATTGGACGATCCGCGGAGTTTGTGAAAACATGGTCACAAGTTTGGAGTAAATCTCATTAGCATTGCCCATTTTGAAGGCTCTCCTTTGGAGTTCCGCCTCCATCGCAAATATCAATACATTTTTCATTGCGGCGGACTCCTTTTGGTAAGCCTCATAGGCTTCCCTAGTGGCCGCGGTGGACCTAGTGGAGGGCTCGGGTGGAGAGGCCTCGGTAAGGTAACGAAGCTTGTCGTCACCCTCGGCGGCTAATTTGAGTTGGGCATCCCACTCGGAGAAATTTGACCCATTCTTTTCAAGTTTACATCGATCCATAAAGGATCGGAGCCAAGATGAAGTAGCGAGTGGAGTAGCATTAGGAGTTGGTGTTGCCATTTGTTATGAATAAGAAGTGGTCTACAAAACAAAATATAAGGAGTAAAACAAATGTCGTTTTAACTATACTCGTAAAAATGTATGATTTAAACAAGTTTTATGCATTTTTCTAGTGACCTCTACCCAACTAGATAAATGATTCCAAGACCCAAATTCATATCGACTTAGGCACGGTATGGCCGATGAAACCTTTATCAATATAACTCGGTGGATTAACATTTTAATCGATTCTACTTTTAGAACTCTTGGTCGATAAAATTACTCTAATAATTATCTATGGCCCGGAACACATGCAACTACGGTCGCGAATACTTCCGTTGAGCTCAATCCAAATTTCGAATAAATGTGTCCATTATCCAAATCCACATCAACTTGGGCACGGTATGGCCGATGAAACCCTTATCAATATAACTCGGTGGATTAACACTCATCACCCACTTCCCCTACGTAACAAGGTTTGTACCCCGGTAGGGCCGAGTGCACTCCCTCGCGAAATAGGTTTTCATGGTTTCTACTATTTGGTAAGGCTATGTCTCAATTGTTTGTTTTAGTGAGAGGTCATGTCAATTTATTATCTATCACGTTTTAAGTGAACTAAAGCGGTGAACTACGATAATTCGAATTGACACGGTCGATAAACTCGATAAAATAACAATGCATGTTTAGTTATGGCGATTTAGCGATGCATGTGACATAAAATAAAATGCAAGCATAAAGATAAAAATCCTAGTATGGCCTTTCCTAAAATAGAAAAACTATTAATCTATTACAAATTCGGAAACCAACTCCATTGGTCCCTTGAACTTCGGTTGTGGCACGCATCTCGAGGTAACACCGTCTTTATGTATCGCCATTCTTGAAGTAATCCGTCTTTAGGAACTCCGGAATGAATAAAATTACATAATAAATTACATAATTTCCTATTATACATTTGTAACTAAAATAAAATAAATCTATTAAATATTACAAAACGGTGATACGAGATCACAATAAAAATTACAACCGAATCGATATTCCCATACATTTCGGGAAATACCAATTAAAATCTAAGGCCATACTAAGTAAAATTACATAATTCAAAATTACATAAATTAAAATTATGACAATCATAAAGAAAAATGCAGCATTATAATATGTATGAACATGCTCAATTTTTATGCTAAATCGCCTTTTAATTAGCCAATATCGTATATTACTCGGTTTTTGGTTTGCGTGATTTCAACATCTTATAATCACAAAAATACATAAACTCATATTTATGCATAAGTTAATTACCCTAACCTCTTAGGACTCAAAATATAGTCTTCACTAATAATTTGACCATAATTAACTTTTATTTACAAAATTGTTCATAAATGGACCAAAATTACAAAAATAAGCTATTAAACTTCAAATAAATCACAAAATTTCAAATAAATTCAAAATTTGAAATTTAAATTCATGAACATTCTGGAAAAATTCCATGACACTCATAATGTTCAAAATCTTAGGTTAAAAATTTCGAAAATTTTCCGGAAAAACAATGTTGCGGTTTATCGATATTTAATAAAATAATCATAAAAACATGGAAAAATTATTTTCATTAACTTTTCAATTTTAGATCTGAAAAATACAATAAAATGCAACATTAGACGTTTTTCCTAAGTCATAGATTATGTTTTATTAATTTTACACTAATAATGTCACTATTTATGCTAATTTTTCTTCAAAAATTCATAAATCATGCTAAAAGACTTCTTTATAGCCAATTATTTTACACACATTTTGTAAAATTGCATGTGACAACATATTAATTTTCTATGACCAGATTCGAAATTTAACTCATATTAACCTATTTTTCTCTTAAATCCAAATTTAATAATGAAAAATTCATTTTTCGAGCATAACAAGTGCAAAAATTATGAAAATTTACAAGTTATCTCAAAATAATATATGTAACAACATATCCAAAAACCAAGTGAAAATTCGAAGTATAGCTATTTTTAGACCAAAAATGACATTTTTACTCATAAAATCACATTTAAATGTCATTATTATAAAATATGAACAATAAAAATCCGAAAAATTAACCAAAATATCCTAAAACATTTTAGGACCAGAAATATTAACATGCATGTAATAATTTCGTGATATATCATAACAACACAAATTTTACAAGTTTTATTTTGTTATTCATATAACTCGGAAAAACTTTTAACCAATTTGCATGCAAACAACCGTGGCTCTTGATACCGATTGAAGGAAATGTAGATTCATATACACTTTAACATACTCATATATGTCTAAATTTATTTGTCATAAATTAAAACGGATCTTATGCATGGAAACAATATAATAAAATAGAGGAGAAATCATGTCCTTACATAGTAGATTTCGGCTATTAGGGCACAAGAGAGATCACCTTTCTCTTCTTGTTCTTGAGCTTTTCCAATGGAAGAACAAAGATCTAAGTGTAAGATCTCTCCCTATGTAATATACCCAAGGCTCCTCTTAATTTAATTAATATTACAAAACTAGTATAATATTAATTATAGTAGAAAATTGAACCAAAAATATTTATAAACACTTAAGTATTTTCGGTTTTGATGAGAGATAAAGAGAGGATTTTATTTCTCTAGAACTTATATTTTGGATGAGTTGAATGAATAAATAATCTAAAACATTTTAGAGTATTATTAGGTAAAATTATAAGAGGAAACAATGATCATTTTTCTTCCCAAAAAACCGTGTAAGAGGGGCTTTAGGGTGAGCCAATGCATGGAGAAATTGTTCTTCACAAGGAACAATAGGTTTGCATGGCTAGGATGCTTTATAATCATTGTGTTTTCCACTAATTACAAACAACATATAATTAGCTCAATTACCTTCTAATTTTCGGCCCACTTAATAATATGGATTCCATATTATTTTTGTCAATTGTCAATATGTTACATATCATATGTCACATATATTTGTCATGTATTTTTAACATATTAAAAATCAACGTATTAATAAAAATACGTCACATACAAAAATCGACTTAGTAATTTCATAATTACTTGTGCCAAAATATTTTACCATTTATAAATCACAACAGATTGTATTTATAACAATTCATTCAAATTAATTGTTACATTAAACAATTTATTTCATCCGAGTAATGATATAATTCAATTACTCAGACCGTACCTTATTTAATCACATTTCAATATGATATGTAAATTTTACTTCCAAAATCGTCCGTCAATTTTCAAGTAATTTAATTAACTCGTAACATTATACGATTAATTAAATAATCAATTAAGAGTATTGCCCTTTAGGTATGACCTAGGGGTCAATCGATCACCACGTCACACACGACAGTAATGTCAAACTCTAGTCACCAATCATTACCGATATATATATGTTGACGGTTGATGAATAAAATTACTTCCCAATTGTATTCATTTTAATGAGACTTAAACATGTGATCATCATGATCAACAGTCGTGATCACATTATTGTCGGAGGACACATATTCCAACAATAATCCCTTTTACCTTTGCTTAATTATTGTTAATTACATCACTTGTCCATCATGTTTTACTTTGTTAATATGATTGACATCCTTATTAGCATGTTAAACTTGACCATCAGTGAGTAGTCTCTTAGCTAGGGTTAATGGAGAATTAGGGAAATCAATCATGGGATTAGATCTATGCTTAAATTAATATGCTTTCATAATCAAATGCTTGCTTGTTGCGATTTCAACCTCTGCACATGTTATGTTTGATGAAATGCTAGACTATGAAACCTTGTATTTTTTACCCATCTCTTATCTTTTCAATGAGGCTTGTAAGATATAAGCCAACTCAAGCCTTATTTGACCATGCATAGAGTTGAATAGGAAGAGACTAAGTCGACTTGTAGGTGTTGTAAGGTCTTGATCGACTCGGCTCCGGGACCTAAATCTTCCTAGGAATTGTAAGATATACACTAACTCGATTCCATCACAACAATAAGTTGCTTGCTTTTATTTGGGAACATGTTTGTATGATGTATTTCCATGATTCTCTTATGAACCCATGATACCCTAGTGCCCTTTATCAATTGTTTACAAACCCCTTTGATTGCTTTGCCTTGTTTTCAATAATTTATATACATCTTGTTGATTAGTTTAGATTACATCTCATCTCAACCTAAATTTATGACACCCCAAGACATAAACTACTCGCAATTGAAATCCTAAATGAATACCCGCCCCTTGGGATCCGACCTTAAATTAACACTCCAATAAAGAGTAGTTTGTAGAGTTATAAATATTGTTTTGGTTGATAGCTTTAACGACGAGCATAAGACATATCCGAACAAAAAATGGCGCCGTTGCCGGGGACGGTATTCAATTGATTTGATTTTCGTTAATTGTTTTTAGTTGTGTCTTTCTTTACCTTAGGGAAGTCAATCTCATCAAGGTTATTCTAATTGTTTTCTAGTTGTTTGATATTTTGCATGACTAGGAGATTACAAGGTAATCCATTACCTATTGATCTTGAGATTGAAAGGACCTTAACCAACAATAGAAGAGTTGCTAGAGGTACTTCAAGAGTTGTGGGTATTGGAGAGATTGTGGACATTCAACAAAATAACATTGAGTTTGTCAACCCTTTTTTAAGAGAAGGAGAGGATAACCCAATTCCAAACCAACCACAAAATGCATCAATAATGCCTAAATTTTCATCTCATTCCGTACTAACCGAGGAGAACCTACCAAATGGTACTCCTACACCACCATATTTAACTGGTAATTTCATTGCCAAATCCGCATTCATACAATTAGTTGAGAGGAGTCAATTTGGAGAGTTGCCTAGTGAGGATCCTCATTTACATTTGGAGACTTTTTGTGACTATTGTGATGCAATTTCTCAAACCGGACTTACTCAAGACCAAATTCGGTGGGTGTTGTTTCCTTTTTCCTTGATCGGCACCGCAACATAATGGTTGAAGAGCCTAGACAAGGCTACTCTTGGTATTGATTCATTGAAGAAGTTAGCACTTGCCTTCTATAAGAAATTCTATCCTCCGGAGAAGACTAACATCTTGAGAGCCCAAATCACCACGTTTAAAGAAAGGGATGAAGAATCATTATATGAAGCATGGGAGAGATTTAAGGACACTTGTCGCTCTTCTCCGCACCATGGACTTAGTGAGTGGTTCCTTATTCAATAGTTTTGGAATGGCTTATATGAAGACTCACGCAATGTGCTTAATATGGGATCCAATGGGAGGTTTACCGAAATTGATGATAACCAAATATGGGCAAAAATCAAATAGATGGCGGTTCATAATTCCCAATATAGTAGGCCCCAAAAGGCCACTAGAGGAGGAAAGCATGAGGTAGATTCCGTCACACAATTGGGTGCTCAACTAAGTGCTCATATCAACACCATCAACTTGAAGTTTGAGAAGGCCATGCATGTAGATTTAGACCATTACATAAAATTTCCAATTACAATGCATGTAGATTTAGACCATCAACAAATATAAGTGATCATTGTGGTGCCCATATATTTCTAATTACAATGTAAGGAAATTTACTCTTAAATGGTTTTATACCATCTCTATGTTGTTTATTTATGCATGCATGTAGATTTAGACCATTACATAAAATTAGATAGTAATTTTAATACCATAAGATGAGTCTAATATGGTCTAAATAACTAACAAGTGATATCAGAGTATTGTTACATACATGCATGTAGTCATAAGACGATTTTTTGAACTTAGGAGATAAATTAATAAAATTCGATATTTTGTTGTTAAAATTAGTTTTATTACAAAATATAGTCTTGCATGTAAATAATCTAGTCTTAAAATGATATGAGACGAAAATTTGTTTTTTTTTGTAATATTTAATCACTTTTTTATGACTTAAAATGGCATAAAATTAAGTAAAAATGCACTAAAATTAATTAAGAGTTAATTAAATTATGTTGCATGTTAGTTTTATGCATATTTATTTAGAAATAACCACATGCATGTTCTATTTATGAAAAAATTAGAAACTTTAAATTAATGTGATTAATTTAGGTAGTTTCTTGATTTTTATTCGATAAAAATTGGTAAATAATGGTTATTTTACAAATAAATATTGATTTATTTTTTAGGCTCGAAATTTTTTAGTTTTTTTTTTGGTGAAATGTAAGTAGTATTAAACTCAAATGTCAAGATACAACCAATACATCACCAGTTTTCATCACAGATACAACTTACCAAAGTGGGCAAACTAGGGGAATTAATAACACTAGTAACTTAAATTAGGCCTGCACTCCTGCACCATTCCTTGTCTATTCTGTTCATACACCCAGAAAACATGCTAGACACCCGCCTCTTGCAATCCTGCTGAACTTGTGCTACCAGCTTGCTTGGATGAATTACATATCGTTCCAGCCTGCATAAGTTTCTACATCTCCAGATTCCATACGAAATACCAACTACTGCAGCCATACAGACTTGCCTGATAAGCATTGAGCACCTGTACTTCAGAATATTTCCACAACTACTCAGAACATCAACTGACATCTGCAGCCAGTCAGCAGCAAGATGATAACATTGTTTGGCAAACCAGCAGTGAATGAACAAATGATCGTGATCCTCAGAATCCAAACCACAGATAAAGCAAAGAGAGGGCACGCCCATTCCCATTTTCCCCAACCTGTCTAGAGTAAGTAACCTGTGATGCTGCCTAAGCCACATGATAAAATTCCATTTTGGCAAGTTATACCTGTTCCAAACTATTTTGTACCAGGTAACCTTCTCAGCAGGCACCTGCAGTAGCCATTTATAACCATCAGCAATGGTGTAGGCCCCATCAATACCTCTCCATTTACCCTGAACATATCCTGCCTGCATTGTATTCTTCACTGCACAAATTTTGCGCCAAGCCCTAGAGCTATAGTTAGTAGGTTCATACTGCCACCAGCTAGCCCCTTTGATGTAAATGTTGTTGACCCATTTAATCCAAAGATGGTCTTGCTTGCTAGCCAACCACCATACCAGCTTACCAATAGCTGCAATATTCCAGAGCTTGCTATCAATGATCCCCAATCCTCCATGTTCTTTGCTTTGACGTAAAACATTCCAAACCACTAGGGGAGCCTTTGAATATGTATCCTCTCCTTCCCACAGAAAGTTCCTACACAAGGCCTGGATCCTCTCCATAATCCCAGCAGGTAGCACAAAAATTTATGCCCAGTGATTGTGGATAGTAGCCAGAACAGACTTGACTAACACTAGCCTACCAGAGTAGGAAATCTTCCTGCTATTCCACCCCCTAATTCTATTGATCATTCTATCAACAAGAATGTTGCAATCAATCTTAGATAAACGTTTATGTGAGATCTTGACTCCCAAATATTTAAAAGGCATTTCTCTTTTTTTAAAACCAGTTCCATGGAGCACTTTTTGGACAATGGCAGGACTCATCCTATTACAATAAAAATCAGATTTTTCAGAGTTGATATTCAGACCTGAGGCATTGGAAAAACGCTTGAAAGCTTCCATCACAATAAAAACTGTCATGGTTTCTCCTTTGCAGAAAATGAGCAGGTCATCTGCAAACATAAGATGGGTGAGTTTCAGGGCCTTGCAAAGAGGGTGAAAGTGAAATCCCTGCATCTGGCTAACAGTCTTAAGAAGCCTACTCAAATACTCCATGCACAGTGTAAAGAGAAGAGGAGACATGGGATCCCCCTGCCTGAGACCCCTTTTACCATGAAAGAAACAATGAAGCTGACCATTGAGGGCAATGGAATAGGAAGTGGAAGTGACACATTGCATGACCAGACCAATCAGCTTAGGAGGGAAATTAAGTGCCTTCAGCATTTGTTCAACAAAAATCCATTCTATAGAATCATATGCTTTCCTGATGTCTACTTTCATAAGGCATCTGGAGGAGACACTTTTCCTAGTGTAAGGTCTAACCAAGTCCTGGCTGATGAGGATATTACCTAGGATGCTCCTCCCTTTGATAAAAGCACTCTGAGTAGGGCTAATAATCTGATCAAGGACAGCACTTAGCCTCTCACACAATAGCTTAGAGATGATCTTATATAGAGTGTTACAGTAGGCTATTGGTCTGAATTCTTTGACTGATCTTGGATTGTCAACTTTAGGAATAAGGACAAGGGTGGTACAATTTACTTGAGTAAGCAACTTGCCATGTACAAAGAAGTCCTTGACAGCTGCATACACATCCTCTTTAATAACTGACCAACTAGCCTTAAAAAGCAACTCGTATAACCATCCGGGCCTGGACTCTTATCATCAGGTATAGAAAATAGAACCCTTCTAACATCCTCCTCACTAGGGATCCTACACATCCTATCCCAGTCATTAACCTCCACCAGCTCCCCTTGTATAACAATATGCTGATAAAAATCACAAGTCTGGGCATTGGAACCAAGCAGCTCCCGGTAATAGTCCACAAATGCATTCAAGATTTCACCAGGATCATTACATTGCACAGCCCTACTATTCTCAATCTGTAAAACTTTATTGTGAAGGTGTCTCTGCCTGATAGCTTGATGGAACATCTCACAATTGGAATCACCATCTTTAGCCCAATCACATTTAGCCTTCTGCTTCAAAAAATCATCTCTAGCTCCAGCCAAAAGCATATAAGACTCCCTCAATTGTTTCTCCTGGTCCATTAAACTAACATTAGTACTGTCTTGCTGCAGCTGTACTTGACATTCAGTGAGCAGTTTAAAAGCTACATCAACATTCCTCTCAATGTCGGAGAACAACTCAGAGTTTAGACTTTTAAGAGCAGGTTTGAGCATCTTAAGCTTCCTTACAACCTGGTACATAGGAGTACCTACCACAATATTACCCCATCCCTGCTGTACCACAGTTTTGAACTCATCAACTTTGGTCCACATGTTGAAAAATTTGAAGGGCTTCTTATTGACACTACTAGGTCCACCACAGGAGATAATGCATGGGCAGTGATCAAAAGAGCCCTCAGGTTGAAAATGAGCAAACCAATCAGAACAATTAGTCAGCCAAGCCCCATTAACAAGGACTCTGTCTATTCTACTAAATACTCTTGTTTCACTTGGTTGCTTGTTATTCCAAGTAAAAAAGGCACCAGTAGTATGAAGATCATGCAAGTCACAACTGGCCACAATATTTTGGAATGGGAGCATTTCATCATCTTTCACTGCTTTACCCAACATCTCATTGGCATACATCACATTATTAAAATACCCCAGTACAACCCAAGGTTCAGCCACACAAATTCTAACAAGATTATTCCATAGAGAAGCCCTATCTTCAAGTTTATTAAAAGCATAAACATAAGTAGCTATAAATTCAGACCCAGTAACTCTCTCCTTAACCTTAATATGAATATATTGGGGGTCAATGTCTAAGACATCCACCTCAAGAGGGCCAGAGTTCCAGAGGACCCAAATCATGCCACCAGGATGACAGCCAGTATTGGTGACATACTTCCAATTACCACAGACTTTATTAGCTATTCTATTTAGAGAACCAGGTTTGACCCTAGTCTCAAGGAGCCCAAACATATCTACATTATTTTGATGTAGAAACCATTTTACATCTTTATGTTTAGTATCATTGTTCAGGCCCCTTATATTCCACACTCCAAACCTAATCATTAGGAGGACAAGCCTCCTCTCCTCCACCTCCTTTATCAACCATTTCAGCAGTACCAGTAGCTTTTGCCATTTCAGCTTGATAGTTCACAGAGAACACAGAGTCTTGCCCTCCAACAGTCCTTGATTCATGCCTAGTCATTCTTGTAATCACCCTTGCTGGAGTGTAGATGGGTCCAGGGGCAACTACTGGAGTGACCAGCCCACTAGAACTAGGAGGTGGAACCAGCTGCTTCTCATGAGAGACCAGTGGAGGAAACTCCTTTGGATCCACATGAGTAGTATCCTTACCACTAGCCTTCTTAGGCTGCCATACCTGTCTCTGAGGTTGTTTGGCCAAAGGTCTTTTCTCCCCTATCACTTTCCTCCTGCATGTATTAGTAGCATGCCCAATACCTCTACACTGCTTACAAGTGATAGGAAGCCAGTCATATTCTATAGCCACCTTAACCCCATTTCCCAATTCATCTTCAAAAGTAACACTATTAGGAAAGGACTGATCTATTTTAACTTCTACCATTATTCTAGCAAATCCTAGCAGAGTCTTATCTAAGGTAGAATCATCTATCCTGACAAACCTGCCCACCAGACTGGCCAATTTCTCCAAACATTCAGCGCCCCAAAATTTCAGGTCTAGCCCAACCAATTTAACCCAAATAGGCACCTTCTTAGCTGACACCTTTGAAATTCTTACTGAAGGGTCCCACGGTTTGATAACAATGGGTTTTCCATTAAACAGAAACATACCATTTGCCAGAACCAGTTTATGATGCTCAGGTTTAGCAAATCTTACCACAAAAAGACCATTCGGAAGGAAGGAGATCTTCGAAATTTTATACGCAGACCAAATCCGTCGCAGAAATCCATCCAGAACTTCCCATGGTGGATTCGCACCCATGACATAGCCATAAGCCTCCAGTTTCCAGTATGCTATTTCGTCCTTAACATCATCCTCAGTAAGCTTCAGCAACGGCTTCCGTGATTCAATCATTGCAGTTTCATTCTCATCAATTGGTTCAAGGCGTGCTGATTGAGTCGCAGCACCTTGCTTCTGACCAGAGACCTCCACCCAATCATTAGGATTTTCAGATAGAACAAGACCTTCCTTAAGTGCCGCAACACTCTGAATTTGAGCATCTACTTCCTTACTCACCGTCTCAAGTTCAACATCCACAGTATCCACTTGTATCGCAGGATTCAAATTATTATCAATACTAGAATTAGGACTCAATTGATTATTGTTACTAGAAATTATTGTTTGATTATTAGAAGTATTAGTATTAGTATTAATAGTTGATGAATTATTATTATTTTTTGGATTATTTTGTGTATTAATTTGAGTAACAGATCGCGGAGGAGATGAATGTTTCTTCCTAGCCATTGCTATGAAAATCAGGAAGCCTAGAAGTTAGAGCAGTTTCTCTCTCTAAGCTTCTCTCTCATCGCGCTCTATGTTTAACAATTTTTTTAGTTTTTTAGCTCCTGGAAATTGTTCCAAAATGTACAAAATTTTATTTTAAAGTCGTTTCAATTTTTATGATTTAGTTTAGAATTAAATCGTAAAAGTTGTCGTTTTACCGAGAAAATTATAAAATTGTTTTAAATAAATTTTAAAACCCAAAAATTTAACATGCAAGTCATTTTGGTGAAAGACCAGAATGTACAAAACCTTAAAATTTAATTTTCCATAAATATTTTAATTAAATGGAATTTTTCCATAATAATTGTGAATTATTATGTCTTTTTGTTATAATTCATGTTTTAATCCCATATAAATTCAAGATAATTAGTGAGATTAATTATTTTGATTTTAGACCTAATTAGTATGATAATTAAATCTTAAAATTGTTTTAAGAATTGATTATGGATTTTTAATGGTAAAAATTCCGTCAAAGCAAGCTCAAATGATCATTGTTGGTAAGTTAGACGATTTGGCATGACTTTTTATATAATTCATTTTCATTATTCATATGGATGAAGGTTTTTAGTATTTTAATTATTTAATTTTTCTTAATATGGTCATAGGTAGAAGTTGGTATTTCCGTAATGTAAGGAATATCGACTTGTTTTGTAATTAATTGCAATTTCGCATCGCACAATTTGTAATTAATTAATAGTTTTTATTTTTATTAAAAAATGTATAATAGGAAAATTCTATGTAATTTAATTATTAGTAGTTAAATGAAGCATCCAAAGACGAAGTTTTCATGAAGACGGCGTTTTCGGAAAGGCGTTTCGAAATCCTAAAGAAGGAGGCTAATTTTATCAAGATTCTAGGGACCAAGGAGTTGGTTTCCAAAGTGTAATAGTTTAAGTTAATTAGATTAACTAGGTGGCCATATTAGTATTTGTTGTCTTATTATTTATGCATTCATGCCAAATCATCACTACATGTTTTATTTTCGTTGTTATCGATTTAATTGTCTAGCATTCACCAATTTAGTTTACTTAAAAGTGATAGACAATTAAATTGATAAGATCTCTCACCTTTTAATTGAAAATTGAGATAGCCTTACCAAATAATAGCACCTATGAATCCCTTCTTCATCAGAGGTAGGTTCGGATCACCGAGGTACACTCTTTTTACGTTGGGTAAGTAGGGTAATAAAAGTTATTATGCGTGAAAATTGGTTGGACTCAACGGGATAAATATGGGTTGAATCGGTCCATCGTGCCCATGTTTATTTCTGGGGCTAAGAGATAGATTTTATGAAAATCCGTCGACCAAGAGTTCTAATAGTAGAATCAGTCAAAGTTGTTGACTCACCAAATTTATATAAATATGGGTTGAATCGGTCCACCGTGCCCGTGTTTATATAAACAATTGGATCTTGGAATCATTTATATAATTCAGTGGGAGATCATTATATAAATGAGAACTTGTTAAAATAGTTTCACAAGTTAAAATGTTTAGACGATAAATGTTAATCATTCCTCTGATTTCCTTTGTAGTAATCACGTTGACTTCTACAAGTCAAACCGTCACTATAGCTAGAGATTCATGGCTTCGTTCTTTTATGGACAAATATGTATTAAAAGCCGACGGTAGTAATTTTAAAGATTGGGAGGAACAACTTCGATTAGCGGCCGCAGGTGATGGCAAATTACGCTATCTAGTCGATCCCTCTCCGCCTTCACCTAGTTCTAGGGCCGCTGCCGATGTAAGGGAGGCTTAATGATTATCAAAAGGAATCTGCTGCAGTAAAAAATGTTTTAATTTTTTCAATGGATCCTGCCTTACAAAGGCAATGTGTCAAGTTCTGCAATGCTCATGAAGTATTCTCGAGGCTTTATACTATGTTTTCACAAGCCCCGAGGATAATTCAATATGACACCGCAGTTCGTTTCTTTGAGGCTAATCTCAAAGATGGACAACCTGTGACTTCACACGTACTTAAAATCATTGAGTACGTGGAAACTCTAGAGGGATTGGGATGTAAGATCCCCGACGAGCTTGTGGTGGACCGAGTGCTCTACTCTTTCTCACATGTCAAAGGATTTACCCAATTTAGGGTAAATTATAATATGAAAAACATGAGGAAAAGTTTACATAAGCTCCATTCTCTACTTGTGCAAGCAGAGAAGGACATGGGATTGAGTGGGAGTACGAGGAGGGATGTACTTGCGATCAATGTGAAGGGGAAGAAGCAGTTTAAAAGGAACGCAGGTAAGAAGCCCGAACAGCTGTAGGGCAAAGGTAAAGCTATTGCGAATAGCTCTACCAAGCCTAAACCTAAGAAGGGTAATTCTCTTAAAGACACTTGTAATAATTATAATAACAAGGGACATTGGAGGCGTAATTGCTCAAAATACTTGGATGACATCAAAGCTGGCATTGTCAAGCCAACATGTAATTTCTCAACCGAATATTTTATGATAGACACAAATTACGCATCAAATACAACTTGGGTATTAGATATTGGTTGTGGTTCTCACTTGTGCAATCACTTGCAGGGCCTAAAAAGCGTAAGGAAGCTAAACAAGGGTGATGTTGATCTCTGAATAGGTAACGGATCTAAAGTAGATGTCGTCTCAGTAAGAACCTATGTACTTAATTTAGCTTCGGGGTTGCAGTTGTTTCTTAATAATTATTATTTTGTACCGACGTTGTCTAGGAATATAATATCAGTATCTATGTTAGACACAGAATATTTTTCTTTTGTTATCAAAGACAAGCGTTGTTCTTTTTCCCTTAATGGGATTGTATATAGCCAAGCTATTTCAATCAATGGTATTTATATTCTAGACACTTGCAACGATGTTTATCATTTAGATAATAAAAACTCAAAACAGATGATCCCGATTAATATTATTTACGCCATTGTCGATTATGACACATTAACGAGAAACGCATTAAAAGACTAGTGTCGACTGGTATAATTAAACCTTTTGATTTCGAATCATTTGGCATATGCGAATCTTGTCTTCTTGGCAAAATGACTCGTGCACCTTTTCTAGGAAAAGGATCTTGAGCTAGTGAGTTATTGGGTTTAATACACACCGATGTGTGTGGTCCAATGACAGTCACTGCTAAAGGCAATTATGACTATTTCATTACTTTTACCGATGGCATGAGTAGATATGGGTATATCTACTTAATGAGGTATAAAATTTAAGCTTTTGACAAGTTCAAAGAGTTTCAGAATGAAATAGAAAACCAATTAAATAAGAAGATTAAAACCTTACGATCAGATCGTGGTGGGGAATATTTAAGCAATGACTTTAGAGATCACCTTAAAGACTACGGTATTGTATCTCAATTAACTCCTCCTAGTACACAACAACTAAATGGTGTGGCTGAAAGGAGAAATCGAACTTTATTAGATATGGTCCGATCAATGATGAGTCAAACTGAGTTACGTAAGTCATTTTGGGGATTTGCCATTTTATCTGCTATACACTCACCTAATCAAAATCCCACTAAAGCAACTGACAAAAACCCATATGAGATATGGAAATGGAAGGTCCCGAATTTGCGATACATGAAAGTATGGGGTTGTGATGCTTATGTCAAGAGCAAGTCTGGCGATAAGCTCGCACCTCGTTCTGACAAATGTATTTTTGTAGGCTACCCTAAGGAAACTTGTGGATATTACTTCTACAATAGTAATGAGAACAAAGTGTTTGTGGCTCTTGAAGCTGTCTTTCTAGAAAAAGATTTTATTTCTAGAAGATAGAGTGGGAGAAAATTTGAACTTGATGAAGTTCAAGAGCCACAAACTGATGTGACAGTACAGGAAGATGTTCGTTCTACGTCTGAATCAGTTATTGTCCCTTCTGAACCTAGGAGGTCGAAGAGGGTTAGTCGCCAGCCTAATAGATACCTTGGTGTTATCGAGGAAGATGGTGACTGTGAGGTTTTACTTTTGGAAAGTGATGAACCTAAGACCTACAAAGCAGCTATTACTAGTTCTGACTCTAAGCTGTGGCTCGAGGCCATGCAATCCGAAATGGATTCCATGTATGATAATCAGGTATGGGACCTAGTTCACTTTTCTAAAGATGTTCGACCTCTTCAGTGTAAATGGATATTTAAATTAAAATCGGCATGGATAAACATAAATATGTCTACAAAGCTAGATTGGTGGCAAAAGGTTTCACCCAAGTTCATGGTTTACATTATGACAAAACTTTTGCACCAGTTTCTATGAATATATTTGTTCGGATAATGTTAGCGATTGCTGCATTTCATGATTATGAGATATGGCAAATGGATGTCAAAACCGCCTTCCTGAACGGGTTTCTGGAAGAGGAAGTGTTTATGACACAACCTGAAGGTTTTGTGGGTCCTAAAAATCCTAACAAAGTATGCAAACTTAAGAGATCCATTTATGGTCTTAAGCAAGCATCAAGGAGTTGGAATCATCGTTTTAATCATGTTATTAAATAGCATGGTTTTTCTCGAAGTGTTGAGGAACCATGTTTATACATGAAGTTTAGTGGGAGAAAAGTTGTTTTCTTACTTCTTTATGTGGACGACATATTACTCATTGGGAATGATGTAGATATGCTTGCTTCTGTCAAGAAGTAGATAGGAAATCACTTCCAAATGAAAGATTTGGGAGAAGCTTAGCGCATCTTGGGTATCCAAATCTATAGGGATAGATCTAAAAGGATATTAGCTTTGAGTCAAGAAGCCTATATCGATAAGATTCTTGACCAATTCAATATGAAAAACTCCAAGAGAGGTTTTCTAACTATAGGCAGTGGGATTACTTTGAGTAAGTCACAGTGTCCTAATGAGCCTAAGGATATTGAACGCATGAAATTGATTCCCTATGCTTCCGCTATTGGATCGATCATGTATGCTATGATGTGTTATCGTCTTGACGTCTCGTATGCTTTAAGTATGACGAGTCGTTATCAGTTAAATACAGGTGAGAGTCACCGGATAGCCGTTAAGAATATTCTGAAGTACTTGAGAAGGACTAAGGATTCATTCTTAGTGTTTGGAGGAGAATCCGAATTACGTATAAGTGGTTATACGGATGCCAGTTTCCAAACCGATAGAGATGATTTGAAATTCCAGGCTGGTTTTCTCTTTTTGTTGAACGGAGGGGCGGTTTGCTGGAGAAGTTTTGAGGAGAGTGTGACTGCTGATTCTACAACGGAAGCTGAGTATATTGCATTCTCTGAAGCTGCAAAGGAAGCTGTTTGGATTAGGCAATTCTTAGAGGGACTAAAAATAGTTCCAACCGCCGAGGATCCTATCACTTTATATTGTGATAACAGTGGGGCAATTTTTCAAGCAAAAGAGACCAAGTCTAGACACGTACTTAGAAAATTTCATGTAATTAGAGATTTAATTGAAAGGAAGGAAATTACAGTCTGCAAGGTTGGGGTAGCTGACAACATCGCTGATCCTTTGACCAAGCCATTGTCTCAAGCTAAACATGATAGTCGTGTAGTTTCGATGGGATTGTGACGAATGCTAGAACTTTTGTAAATTATGTGATATGCAATAATTAAGATATTGTATTTATTATTTCATATATGATAATTACATTTATCGTTGTATTCAGTTTTATGTCTGAATTTATATACTTTGTTTTGTCCAAATAGGTTGTAGTGACAATGTCTAACCCAATTAAAGTGAACTGGATTAACATTGTATTTTGTCCCTAGTTACTTAATGAGGTGACGTCTCGGAGTTACTAGATTTTAAGGCGATAGATGACAAGTTCGACTGTCATATGGTTATAGTGATGAGTGGTCGATTACATAGGCACATTGTGAGACAATTTGTCGGACAGTGACCGTTTATAGAGTCCTTTTGTTGCTGGGTCGTGGTGAGAATTTCTATTTATTCATTCGAGTCAATTCTTTAGACTGGCGACTATTTGTCTGAGTTAGTGCGGTTTTCCGGTGGCTTAGGTTTTTGGTCTAGGTCGCGCCGTAAAAGGAGGCCAATGAGCATTTACTAGGTCATTGTGATCTGCATTAAACAAAGAAAATAGATCAACACGATTGTCCACTCATGTCAGATTTTATCTCAAGGCCACTCGAGGAGAAGTGACTCAAAATGCGTTGCCACGCTCGGATGAAATCTATAGTAGATTATTCGATCATACAGTCATTCTTCTGATCGAGGAAACCACATTATGATATGATCACGTGCGAGAATGACCTGAAAGACATCTTAGATTTAATGGGAGATATTATTGGAGAAGAGAAATGGTAACGCACACTTGTGTCGGACAAGTGGGAGATTGTTGGAGTAGTGTCCTCCACAATAAGTGTGTTTACATATTAAATCTCATTAAAGGAATATCAGGGATTTATTTATTTATTTATTTATTTATTTGTCAGCTGGTCATCGCTAATCGGTAATGATTGACTGACTAGAGTTTGACATTACTGTCGTGTGACGGCGGTGATCAGCTGATCCCTTTAGGTCACACCTATAGGATGACGCCCAAAAAGGATGAATTAATTGTTTGTATGAGATACGAGATAATTAATTCCTTGTATTATTTGACTTTTAATTAGTCGCGTGAATGTATTATTTGATGACGGGTTATGAACTCGGGCCAAGGAGGTCTATTATTTAATTATGTGATAATTAATTAATAAATAAAATTAGAATTTATTAATTAATTGTTAATTAATTAATTTTATACGTTATGTGTATAAGCTTTGAAGTGGAGGTAATTAGGTGTTTAAATTTTACAAGAGGTTGTAAAATTAGCTAAATAGGGTTATATGGACACATTTTATGTTGATAAAATGGTCTTATGATTACTTAATAGTTAAGTAGTCATTAGTAGTTAATTTTTATTATTTAAGTGTTAAATTAAATTAATATTTAATTACGTAAGATAATTAAATATAAGACTTATAAGTATTTGTGGGGCAAATGTCGAAACGCGAAATGGACCAAAAATGGACCATATGCACCGGTTTTTTAAGGACATTACAAGTGTCCATTATGTGGCATTTTTCCACTCACCTTTTTTCTCCAAAATTGGCTATAAATACCCATGTAACTCCACCATTTCTTAAGTTGGAAAAATTTGATGAAAATTTGGTCCTTGAAGCCTTGTTTGGCCGGTTTTCATATACTACCCAAAGACCAAATTTTCTACTTATTTTGTTCATCTTTTACATCAAATACACATATAAAAAATCAACTAATAATATTGTCAAAGTAATAATATTAATTAGTACATCAAATATACATATATATTACTCAAATAATATCTAGTTAATATTATTTTGAAGTAATTATTTTGGGTTAGTCTTGGGTGCTTACCTTAGGAGATTACCTATTTTGGTAATTAAAGGTGTTGGAGGATCATCCACATTTACACAGCTCAAGAACTACAAAGATAGGTGATCTTTGTGGTGCCCATATATTTCCAATCACAATGTAAGGAAATTTACTCTTAAATGGTTTTATACCATCTCTATGTTGTTTATTTATGCATGCATGTAGATTTAGACCATTTCATAAAATTAGATAGTAATTAGATATCATAAGATGAGTCTAATATGGTCTAAATAACTAACACTTTAAACACAAACAAAGCCATTTGTAGACATGGGCCACCGCCGATCCATGGACGTAGGCCACCTACACGCCAAGCCAATCGGTGAACGTATAGCGGTCGAAAAGCCACGTTCGGAGGCGTAGAAATGCTTTCGACCGGATCGTTTTAGATCGGTCAGTTTCGTCTCGGCACAGGTCTCGAAACGATGCAGAGATGTTCGGAGTCGCCACCAAACAATTATGGAATGCCTGGAAACTGTTTGAAATCCACTTTATACCTTGGTGAAACGAAGAACAAAGGAGTGTTTAACATAGGTACTAAAGATAAGGACTCGTCCCCCTTTAAGCATTCTATGCCTAAAATGACTCTCGTACGCCCTGGATTAGGCCATACACTATCCAAAGGTTCTGAGTAAAGGATGAGGGTACGTATTGGGAATCCCTTTAATCGGACACCCAATCCCGCCTGCGTAAGCGGCCTCTACTGATCGATCGTGGTTGTTTAAGTGAAAGCATTGATAAAACGGTTTAAATGCATGAATGCACATCCAAAATCTTAACCTAACATGTGAAAGTTTGCTAAGTCGGTTTGTTTATCCACATAGCATGAAATTGATGTCAAAGTTGGATTTAGATTGATTTGCATGTGAAAATGGAAATTAAACATCCATTTACCAAATTCGGGTCATGATGCTTAACACGATTCATTATTTGAAAAAGGGTGTCAAATGTCAAAGTGTAAAAACGTAAACTTGTCAATCTGATCCGTCATGTAATCGGGTTAACCGTAATCGGGATCGTCCTAGACAAGTGCTAAAACGAGGCACAACAGTGCCAGGCAGCCCCTTTGGGGCGCGAGCCATACGGCGAGGCAATAAGGTGTTAGAAATCTATATCTCATAATACAACATATTCTTATATATTACAATTTAATTTAGTCATAAAATTAATTTAGATCTTATGCATGCAAACATGAAATAAAGATAAAGAAGAAATCGTTATTCTTACAATAGAAATTTCGGATTATTGGGCACAAATGAGTTCTCCTACTCACTTGTTCTTGAGCTCTCCTAAAATTTGATGAACAAAGGATTCAAGTTTAGAATCCCTCCCAAGGAATAATACCCAAGATAACCTCTTAATAAGATTAATATTATTAATACTAGAACAATATTAATCTAAATAAAATTGACCCAAAAATATTGATTTTGGTCTCTTAATTTTCGGTTAAGAGAAGGGAGAAGAAGAAGTAATTTTATCTCACTAAAACTCTATATTTTAGATGATGTTAGAATGAATAATACACTAACTAATGATTTAGTATATTAGGTTAAATTATAGAGAAAACCCTTTGGTCTTTTCTACAAGGAAAACCGGGTAGGGTGGGGTGGTGTTGGCCAATGCATGATCAAGGTGCTTTTCACAAAAACAACTGGGTTTGCATGGCTAGCAATTAGGTAAATGATTATGCTTGCCACTTAAAATTAATCAACACAATATTTAGCCTAATTGTGGACAAGGCCCTCGGGAAATGCGTCCGCGGGATCCACACTAGGCATAATCGACTCGAGGTTCTTTCGAATCAAATTAAGACAAATTAGAGTCGCCACCAAGTTTTTTGGGAACTTGGAACCGTTCAAGTCAACTTTACACCTTTCGTCGAAAAGCATAAAGCCAAACGAGTACGAGTGATTAAAGATAAAGACTTGTACCCTATATCACTCGATTTGAATGACTCTCGTAATCCAATGGTATTTAGACGGATCCACAAACCATAGATCTTGAGTAAGGGGTGAGGGTACGTGTTAGGAAGCCCATAAGGACACCTAACCCCGCCCGTCGATAACGGCCTCTACTAAGTCAAGTATCGGATTTCAAACAAGGTCATAGCTACTACGATATATGATATGCAAACATCGTTTTAAAACCCTAACATGTGAAGTTTCTATGTTGATTTAGATGCAACTAAACTAACTTTGTCAAAGTTGTAATTTAGCATGTGGGTTGATTGATCTAACAACATACAAAACAAAGCAAACAAGGCTTAGGGGGAATGGGGGAGCCGTTGGGATCTACCCTATTACAACCCAGGCATTTCATGCCAACACAACGAGAAATTAAAGATACAACTCGATCTAAATACAATTGCTATATACGACACCATACTCGACACACTATACGGCCAATTCGGCCTAGGGAAACGTGCACAAGGGGGGTGGCCCATGGCTTACATGACTCACGGCCTTGGGTCACTCCTCGTAATGCGTGCTTTCACTTAATCTTATCGAATTAGACATAGGGCCACACACCAAAGCATGCATTAGCATAAATCGGGCCATGTCGCTTTAAACAACATGCGATTTACTACGCTCTTACACGAATTGGAGCACAACCATCTAACCAAATAAGACTAAGGTTTTTGACGAAGCTTTTGACTCGATAAAAGTAAAACAAACTTGAAAGTTACAACTCGATGGACAAATTATAAATTACAAGCAACGAAACAACAAAGAACAATGGGTACAAAAAAACAAAGCAAAAAGGACAAAGAAATCGGCCAACCTCACGGCCAAACCACAGCCATCCTAGTTCCTAGGTCAAGTTCATTAGTTAGATCAAATAATTGCGAAGCGAGTTCGAAAACGGGTTAGAAAATAAGTTAGAAACGACGTTGATCGATTGAGAAGATGTCACGCGAATGTGTATTCTACACGGCCTAAAGGGGTCGAATTAGGTCACGAAGTTACGATATTAACGCTACTCATCGAGTGTTAATAGGAAGGTGCTAATCACGCACTCCTATGCTAGCGAGAAATCAAGTGAAAAGAGAGATGCGTTCAATTAAGTTATAGAATTGTTGATCGATTTTAATGCTATGTCGATGCCACCTAATATGTATAATTAGGTTATTAAATTGATCTAATGTCGTCTAAATGAGTCATATGTTAACAATCAGAGGTCGAACTAACATGCGAAGGGTCCTAGGGTAGGTCGAAATGAACGAAACAAACGAGGGGTCAAAAGCGAGGAACGAAGTTAGAATGCGTTTTATTAATGCTCTACCTTGAACACGAGGATATGTAAATGAGACGGGGTGTACGACCGACCGATGTGGCGGATTTCTTTCCCATCTCAAGTCAACGTGGGGGTTCGTGGTGGTACTTTAACTCATACTCGGACTAAACTAGTTTCATAGTTAACGATATCAAACGATAAAAAATGATAAACAAAATATAACGAAACGATAAAAAACAAACATAAAAAGAACGAAATAAAAGAGAGAAGAGGAGGATTTGATGCACCCTCAACCTACATGTATCGTTGACACCGTCTTGGGTCGTAATCGATCGTAGACTTTATCTCGAGAGGCCGTCGTCGACGAAGGAACAAAGCAATAACACGTTTTTTTGCAAATCTGGACAGCAACTTTCAAACTGCAATTTCTCACTCGTTTCACGGTGAAAATTAGATTTAAAAGATGTTTTGAAAACTAGAAATAGAGGAGAACAAAGATCTTAAAACAAACCACGCTCATTTTAAGTTATTGGGCACGAAAAACGAGCACAAACAGAACTGGACAGACAGGAAAAGCCGCGAAAACAGAGTGTATGACACTCTGTTTTTCGAGGGGATTCGTGTACTCTCAAGGGCAATTTGGCTCGTGAATCTTTGTCTGAGATGTATATGGATGTTGTGTGGTTAATTAGGAATAAGAAACTCGAATTTTAATGGAGGTTTGAAGGTTGAACGAAGGGTTCCAAAGAGGACACACAAACTGATTCTCAGTTTTGTATGTCGGTTTTGTCGAGGGTTTTTGAGAGGCAATTAGGGTTTGTTTCTGGAGTTTAAAGCTTGTAAGTGACGGTAGTATATATGGAGAACTTAGAGGCATGAATGTATGGTGAAGAGGGGGGTATTTATAAGGAGTTTCGAAGGGTAGAAGTAGGGCAACAAGCAGTCGGGCCTGTTTCGCATAGCTGCTGTCCATCAGCTATTCGTGGGGTTTTTAGGGTTTGTATGGGGGGTTTGCTTGGTGTTTAAGCTAAGGTAATATGGGTAGGATACTAGGGTATGGTGTAGGGTTAATGGTCACGGGTCTAAGTGGTGTTTGGAGCGGGTTTTGGACTCGGGTTTGAGCACGCAAAACAGGGGGGGCTGCTTGTGCTGTTTCATTTTGGGGCCTGTTTTGGATGGACTTGTGGTAGTGTTTCGAGGTGGTCTAGGTGCTGGGTTGTTGTGGGTAATGTGAAGCACGGGTTGGTGGCGATGGGTTGCGGGTTTGGACCAAGTTTGAGTCGGTTTAGAAGGGCTTTCGATGGGCTATACAAACACGGGTAAAGGAAGGAATTGGGCTGTGTTGGGGGGATGTTTGGAACGAGATTTGGGTGGGTTAAACAAAGGGTAATCGGACGCGGGTTATGGGAGAGGAAGTTGGGTCGAAAGTGCGTCGAAAATCGAGCCCAAATCATGCATAAAATGAGCTCACAAATCGTGTGATTAAAACGAGTTTTCAACTTTCGAAATCGATTTTTCAAATCAAATAACACACTAAAATAAATGATTTTTCAAATAAAAAAAAATATATTTTATTTTCAATAAAATAAATTTAAGAAAATAAATTCAAATTAAAACAGTAAAATGAACTCACTTTAAAAAAACATTTAATTTAAATATCATTTAAATTAATACTTCGTCGACAACGCTCATTCTACATCGTAAAACGAGCCCAAATAATGACAATGACAACTAAAGGATACATGTGTCCTATCATCATCGGGTGTTTGTCGGGTTCTCTATAAATTCCAATATCGACGGATACGGGTATCTACAGAGCCCCCACTTTGACTGAGGCTTGGACAAGGCGAAAGTCAAAGTATACCCCAGGTCCCTCTCGACCGGAGGATTCTTCGGGTCGTTTATAGTCCATTAGACTTGCGTATATAAGCTCACCAGCCATAAGAAGAGATCATACCTGAAACTTCGTCGGGGATTAACTCTTGCTTCTGTTGCGTCAAATTATCATCGCTGGTCGTCGACCTATAAATTACATATATGGTGGATTGAGCTTTATCCTTAGGCGCCTACGTATCCGTTTCTGACGGAATCAAACCCGCGTCGTAGTTCGGCAACTGCTGACACATACCCAAAGTTTATCATCTGCTGGCGTTTGTCCAAAATAGGATGAGACTTTCCAAGGAGGTTGTCACCGCTTTCATCATTTGCTTTCAGCTATGGAATTCTTCCATTTCATACTTTTGTATTGAATTGAATTCTTGGTGGATGTCATCCTTTACATCTTGATAATGGTCTCTGAAGCCAACGGCTTCAGAGCCTCGAGTTTGTGATGGCTCTAAAGTCGAAGACTTTAGAGCCCCCAGTTGAAGCATATCCTGCTATATTTGAAACACAAAAACGTACTAGCAATAATCATCACATAAGCACATTTGGATCATCGATCCTAAAATTAGATCATTTGAAAGATTGGGTCATCGACCCGAAAATTGAATTTGAAATTTTTGAATAATTGGGTCATCGACCCGAATTTTGAATTTGACATCACTTGGAATGTTGGGTCATCGACCCGAAATTTGAGTTTGAAAGACTGGGTCATCGACCCGAAATTTGAACATGTTGAAAATTTTGAATAATTGGGCTATCGACCCAAATTTTGAATTTGAAATGAATCACTTGGATGTTGGGTCGTCGACCCAAAATTTGATTTTGAACTTTGAGATTTGAACCTTGACTTGAAATGTACCACTCCTTGGATCATCTATCCCATCATTCACAAAAAGTTTTTGAAATTTCGGAATTCTGAAATCTTTTACATTTTGAAATCGAACCTTGACGGGTGAGCAGGAAATACGACTCAGACACTCTGTATGACCCGTAAACAAACGTGGGCGTAGCCCGCTACCGTAAAACAAAAAAGAAAAATAAAACCGTAAGTGTGCACGGGTTTTAATTCAAATATTGACTTGATGGGGATAGAAAAGTAAATTGGCCATTCTGACGCCAAAAGATGACAAACGGGAATCACAAGGTCGTCGGACTTCGGACGAAGATTTCGTATGGCATGGGCGTGCTCCCGAGGGCACATGGGAATCAAGATCACTTGGCATTGACAAGGTGGATTAAACTTACAGAGCGAAAACGTTGGCTTCGCCCAGACACTAAACACAGACTGATTTTATGAGAACACTTAGACATCACACATCACTCTTGTTGGGAACATTCTGTCACTCTTCTCCTCGCCTCCTTTCTTTTCAGCGAGTTTTCATTATTTCTTGCCACCGCCTTCTTTCTTTTCAGCGGGCTTTTACTAATTTTCTTCCACGCCTTCTTTCTTTTCAGCGGGTTTTTCATATTTTCAGTTCCCAACACAAACCCACATCTATGTGACTCAGCATCTCTGCCTAAACCGTTAGATAAAGCTCATTCTGAGACTTGATACTATTCATCCAAACCTATGTCCTTATCCTAGCCTACATCGAGTGCTAAGACCGACTCAAACAAAGGTGGCTTCATTTGGACTTGGTTAGGACCCGTAAGAAACCGACAAGATGACAACTTGGTTGATGAGTGGATTGAATCCCTTATTCTGAAGGACTGCCTACGTATTCGCGTGGAGCGAAATCAAATCCGACGTAGTTCGATCAAGGTGCATTAAATTGGCATTTTGATTGTGTGTACACACTCGAAGGTTTCACCTAAGGTATCATGTCGTATCCCATTCTAGCCAGTAAGGTACTGTTAAATCCCGCGTCTAGGGTTGGTACAAAAGGTTGTGGTTCTTTTGGGATGTGGAGCTTGGTAATAACAAGTTGGAATGGTTAACCATCATTCTAAAGGTTTGTTTTGTGGTGCTAAGGCCAAGGGCTATGGCTGCTGATGTGGTTGGAATGGGTGTCTCGGGTTTGATGAACCACGAGTGCAAATGGGTTGAAAAATGATGTGGGTTCAAATTTCCATGTCTGGACCCTAAAGGCTGGGTGTAACGACACAAGCGGAATAATTCTCAAAATTCCCGACTATCCCTTTGTAACTGTCTCAGGAAGGACATAGAGGGTAAAGAGGTTACTACTTAAGCTTTTGGGCTTCGCCCATTGAACTTCAACTATGGGTACTTGACTTGACTTCTGGTTTCTGTAACTTCGACATTCAACCAAAAGCGTTCCGCAATAACTTCAACATCTTTTTTCCTTTTTTCTTTTTCTTTCATCTTTTTTTCATTTTTCTTTTTTTTTTCATTTTTTTTTTTCATTTTTCCAATTTTTCTCTTTTTCTCATTTTTTCATTCTTTTTCACCTTTTTTTTTCTCTCTTTGAAAATGATCTTCTATTCATTCTCTTAGTCATAAATGGATACACCTTGAAAACTGGGCTTCGCCAACTAATTTGGGTAGGAACTGACAATTCCTTGTTAGAACGGGTTGATATCTTCTCTCTTCGAGATGGGATGATTTTGTTGGGGAAAAGGCTTGCCTTCCATCATTGATAGGGGAAACAAGAAGCTAGTCCGGGTTTGTCATAGAATCATCTAAAAGCTTGTCACAAACATTGGTTCAGATGGAGGTTTTCTACCACCAGACATGGAATAGGTAAAGGAATCAAACACAGGATCCTAGTGTACCTTACATTTTGAAACAGGACATATTTCTACCCCAGGGATTCCTTTGAGTGTCTTGTACGTTTTATCATGTTTCGGAATGATTGAGGATTGGAAACAAGACATATTTGGAAACGAAACTGCAACTTTTTTATTGGAATGAGAAATGCTTAACAGACTCGAAGAAACGATTCCTAGGACACATCCTAGGTCATCGCGGAACAAACGACTCAAATTCAAAAAAAAGAAAGTTCTAGATTCGACTCGACTAAGATAAGAAAACAGATCCCGACTCATAATTTTCAAATCTGGTCATGAGCTTTCTCTTGTTCAGCTGTCAGCTTAGATGCTCGGCTCTGGTCCTCGATCCCTATGATGGTATCCTTCCATCCCGAGGTAGTCCTTTGAGGATCTACGCCAGTGATGAAGGTTGGTGAATCAAATTTCCTTTTATTAACTTCGTTAACGAGAGGAGTACATTCTAGAGCAAGACTCCCGATTTGAATTTCATTCTTCGGGTTTGACAAGAATTCAAAGCAATCCACAAATATTTTCCCAATAAACACCCCTTTCAAGTGACATGGGTGGATAAGATGGGAATAATCGACATTGTCTTCGACAGAAACAAAGTTAGCGTGATCGCCAAATGGATTGGTGATGTTATTGGGTTTAACAGTTGGGATCGGGAGTGTTCCACTCTCAATCATGTCTTGAATTTCGTGCTTCAGTCGATAACACCTTTCAGTATCATGGCCTTTCCCTTGATGAAAGGCACAGTAGGCATTTGGTTTATACCATTTACCTTGTTGATCAGCGGGAGGGTCCGGAGTTGGACCAATAGGCTTCAGCTTTCCTTGGGCTATGAGTCTTTGGAGAGCATATGTATAAGTGCATCCGATATCGGTGAATGCCCTAGGTGTTTGGCGCTGCGACTTCTTCGATTGCCCTTCTAAGTTGATGGCTTCATCAATATGGGTCGTTGCTGGGGCCTTCGCTTTAGACGATGACGCCCCTTGGTACCCTTTCGGCTTTTCAGCCTCTGCCCTTATGACATCATCTTCTACCTTTATCCCGATTCTTATCAATTCTTTGAAAGAGCCAAAATTATGGTATTTCAGAGCATTGCGGTAAATAGGTCGTAGATTCTTTACGAACTTATCTACCATTTCAACTTCGTCAGGCTTCTTGGCTAATTTCACGCTTTCAGCGCGCCATCTTGCAAGGAATTCAGTAAAGCCTTCTTTGTGTTTCTGTGTCATCACCTCCAATGTTCTTATGTTGGTTTGAATCTCGACATTATCAGCATAGTGCTTGCAGAACTCCACCGTAATATCTTCGAAAGTGGGAAAGTTCTTAAGGTCAAGATTGTAGAACCACGCCTTCGGGTGTTCATCCAGAGATTGGGCGAAAATTTCAGAGAGCATGTCAGCAGGTACTCCCTTCAGTGCTAAGTACCCCTTATAGGCCTTAACATGGTGGATGGATCTCCGTGCCCTTAAACTTTGGGATATCAGTGAGTACCATGTTTGTGGGCAACTTATCCTGAACTGGGGCATAGGCCCTAGCATTTTCGTAGTGGATGTTCTTCCTCTGGGAGAGCTTTAGACGGTCTTCAATGAATTTGAACCGTTTCTCCAGATCAGTCAGAGGTGGGGTAGATGAAGAGGAATCTTCACCCAGCTTAGATTCGATTGCATCCATTCTGGTCATCATGAGGTTCACGGCCTCAGTGAGTTTGTTAACAACATCTTCTATTGCTTGAAGTCGGGTTTTTGGCGGCCTTTCTTCAAGAAAACCCCGAACCGAGTCAATATTCAAATGTAAGAGCCCCTGCACACTTAAGGACACGACACCAACTTGACTCAAACAAAGACTCGACTTATGACTGACTAACCAAAAGGTTCGACTCACGGTTGGATTTAGACCTCGATTCATTTTGGACTCGACAAAACGACACGACCCAAACCATCACAACTCGATTCTAAACTGGACTCGGTGTGACTAAACCCGTGATTGGACTAAAATAGCCTATAGGTTTAAGTGAAACGCCCTAAATGGCCTAGCTTGGACGTTTCTGTGGACTATCCTAGATCAATTGGTCGACCCACATGACTCGAAGCCCAAGAGGTGAGCTTGGGTGACCCAACAAGGTATTCGTTTTTTAGATGTAACACCCCCACACTCCAAGTGTCTTACCAGGACCACTCAGGTATAAGGATGCTACCATCTCGGTTACCCGAGGCATGATAATCATAAGACAATAACGAAACAACATTAAATAATATAACTTTAGTGAAAGGTTACAACTGAAACCAAATACCAAAATACGATACATGTTCTCAAAACCAACTGTCTACTGAGTTAACTAAAAAGTCTATAAAACTAGTAAAGCTACAGCGGAAGACTTCTATCGTCAGACGGTGGCACATCCCAGCTATCCCAGTAACTCAACTCAAACCTGCTCAATTACTGCTCACCATCCTCGAATGGATCACTGCAGGTTTTACAAAACAACAACCGGGGTCAGTACTAATCACACAACTTATATATATATCAACAATACGACAAACAGACAGCTTACACCGTCACACACACTCAATTACACCAGTCCCATCAATCTCAATCACCGATTGTCCACTGGACCAGCCCTGCCAGTGGGGGACCGCAGCCGTACCCACCAAATCCCCGCTCCTCAAATTGAGCGATAACCCTGTCCATTAATGTGCACATCCCCTTCCGTGGCGGGTTCCACGAAGGGCGAAACTAGGGCGTGAAGCCACTCCCGCAAGTGACTCCACTCAGCCAAGAACTCATCTCGAGAACCAGAGACAAACAATCACAATCAACAACCGTCACAATACAATTACTATATTATCAATCAACCACAACACATCAACATCACATTATGGGACTAATACTGAGTAGGAAATCCTACCTGGAAAGCACAACTATCAGACTGTATCAACAACTGTATCAAAAAGCCTCTTCTACAAAACCTCCTCCTATCATACAAACACATAAACACTACCAAATCACAATCTACACAAAACCCCCAAATCCCAATATTAGGGTTTAACCAACTTAAAGGAAATACTGTAAAAACGGTACATAGATCTTACCCTCGATGCAAGGATCTCAACGGTATAACGAAAGGTGAAATCCGACCTTCCAAACTCCGGGATTTGCTAACAATGCGATTAAAGCGAAGAACGTACTTTGTTTTCTCTCTTGACAGTGATTAGGTTTTGAAAAAGTGTTTAAGAACAATGACGGAAGTATTATATACCTTAATCGCATAATTAACAAAACCCGAGAAATAACTCCCCATAAACCGGCTACTCGATCGAGTAGCTAAGGTACTCGATCGAGTGCCCCCTTACTCGATCGAGTATCTTAGTTACTCGATCGAGTACCCAACAGGTCAGAAACTATTTTAAAACGCAACTCACCCTTACTCGACAGAGTAAGGCCTACTCGATAAAGTACCCAGAGATTCATAAATACGGAGTATTACAGTCTTCCCTCCTTAAAAAGAACTTCGTCCCCGATGTTCAACCCATACATAAAAACAAACCTACCAACTTGACTAATACACAACAACACAACTAAGACTCAAAACAAAACCTCACCCTATAACTCGTGAACTCTTAACACCAACTCCACCAACTATTCCTACCTCCACACATCGCTCACGATGTCATATCAACTACATCATAAACTCTCCCGACACTAATTCCATACACTACCAACTACCATTCTCTAACGCTGCTAGCTCCATAATATCATCCACTACCAAATCCATTATCAAAACACTCATAGACATCAAACGGAATGTTACATTCTACCACCCTTAAAAGGAACATCGTCCTCGAAGTTTACTCAGACTCATAACATCATCCTCCAACTGTCAACACTATATGAAATATTCTCCCACTCCTAAATATCACACTACTACAAGCTCGGCCATGGCCTTTTACAACATCAACCACAAAATATTCAACTTCCTTCTTTATGCTACACCAACACTCTACTTCTAATTATATTACAACATTTACAAACATGAAACTCTCTTTTACCGCATCCTACTCCTCTTAAAACAAATGTTACGTCCTCGTAACTCACTAATACTAAATTCTTAGCTATATCATCTCATTATCCTCATCACCACCACATGTCAAAGATAACCGCCTATAACCTCAATTCTATAACCATTCCTATTTCCAAGACTCTCTTACTTAAACAGTTCTCATACTTCAATTCACTCTGCACTCCATTTAACCAAAACCATAAAACCCTTAGCATAACCAATACTCCAACTCTTCCACATTACCGCAACATGGCATACCTCTCTATGTAAAGCACCTATCTCCCAAAAGCATAACTCAAGATCCACACTCGTTACGTACACTCACACTAGATCCTCAAGTTCTTTCCTTTATTACCGCAAAACTCATACATAACTTATCATGACAATAATTCCCCCAACACCCTACACTCACTGTCTCAACAAAGGATAATGAACCACCTGCATCTTTTAGGTCATTACCACACATGTTTTACGAATCACTTGCCATGACTATGTGCACCGATGTCTCATCTACAACAAGATCAAAAATCTTGTAATAACAACCGACAACTGTGTGTCCCATCAATGAGAACATTTCTATACCATGACAACAACGAAAACATATACAACTCTCTTTATATCATACTCTACCCTCATTCTCAAACTGAAACTTGTAAGAAACATCAGCAAACAAAACAACAAATCTATCGTCCAAATCGAAACTCACAGGAAACAACAACAAACAAAACAACAATCTATGAATAACTGGTATGTACTTTTGAAAACTCGTATCATAATCATCCCGTCTACTCCACCACAACCGGTGATGGCATCGCAAAACCGTCACCAACAGCCACACCGCAGTGTGAAAATACCCGCATCACAACACTAAGTATCGTGCCCGGATCACCACCCGAGGCGCCACAACCACACCGATAGACATCACAACTACGTACAATTCCATAAACACTGACTCGGAAATCACTTTTCGCACAAGAAAACTTACTCAAATCCACTTTAATTAGTCCCAACACAACATCTTATATGAATAAAACAGATAATAACCTTATGAATATCATCCCCTTACCATATCACAGATTAACATGTATCATGAATACATACAAGTATAACCAGTCATGCCAGATAACTCAAATTATTACCTTTTTAATCATCATTCAATTAGATTAGCATACCCAATCATGCATTACAGAACATTCAAATAACAACTTTATGATAATCACATGATACCACGTCTTGTGAGGTCAAAGCCTCACACCAACAATTATATATATATATATATCACAGACCCGTAATCACACCCAACCAGTCAATCCTGATCACGTAAGTTACCACCTGATAAAAGTTACCTCTCACCCGAGCTTAACTCGTATACCCCTCATAACATATTCTTCCATTATAATATCTATCACCCCCTGCCAATTGTAACCATGCCATTAATACTCAACTACTAACAACCGCCTCATATAACCACATCTTATACTCTCTCACAACCATACCTATCAATCTGGTCTCTACAAAATCAACCTCTTTAGAATTGTTACCTTTCTAATATACCATCATCCTTAACCACTAGTCACAAACCATAACACTACCACTGTCCGGACATCAAACCTCTTACACTCATCTCTAAACATCACGATTTCTTTCCGATCTTTGGTTATCATCCCAAACAACGAACATCAAATCCATCAACAAAATTACCTCAACATTCTTCCCAATACTATCCTCAATTGTATCATCATCTAGCTCTCCACCAAAATCTCTTATCATGCAGATATTCTACCAACTTCTTATTTTCCTTAATTCCTCAAAACTCAAGACTAATCATGTTCTTCCGAAACTCCTATATAACCATTAACTAACATCCTCATGATTGGTGTCGCACATCTCGATGACTCCTTACCTCTATATCACATAACTCCGGTCAACATTTTCTTAGTTTTACTCCCCTCATTCTTTTCTTTTTACACTCGACAAAAGTAATTAACCATTCAACTCCTTATTATTTCTTTCAACGCTTTAGTGCTACAATTACCTTTTCGTTGCTCCAAAACTCAAATCTCACTATTTCATGTCGATATCATCTCACTCTTTCTTACCATGGATCTTCTTTTATTGTGTTATCACTCACACTTGCCACTAACCTATCCATAAACTCAACGTTCACTGTTCAAACAATTTCATTTCATGCCTTTAATTGCCCAAGGAAATCACATATTAGTTTCACCTCTTAATAAACCAAATCTCCCAAACTCACTCATTGTCTACAAGTCCACCTCGCGGCATGTCTCCATCTCAGTTCACTATAGACCACCATTCTCCATCCCTCTACAACGACTTTTCATTACAGATATTCCTAACCAACACAATCTAACCATCTCCCTCCATAATTCTTACACATCTCAAGTTGCTACTATCCACATCCTTCCTGTCACCCCTTTAGTCTCACATTCCTTACACTTACATTACTCCTTACTCACATCCACTTGCCTTTACATCACTCAAATTCGCGAATATATCACTCACCACGTCTCACCAAAACTTGCACCATGCCTCAATCGGCTCATCAATGTTCTTTTTGTCTTTCCACTTCTCAGCACAACCACTTATAGCTCATCTCCTCCCACCAAACTCATACTCATCATAAGGTGCCACTCACCACCATAAGATTGGGTAACTTACGCTTCAGGACCAACACATACGTAAAACAATACATAACTAAATAATTTAACACCTTTGAATTAAACATAATATCCAACGAAGTCAAAAGATAAGCATATGACCCAAAATAGGGGTCACTAGATCGAGTACAGGCCACTCGATCGTGTAAGTGACTTACTCGATCGAGTAGGTGAAGATCAGAAGCACGTAAAACAAATTAACATGGCCACTCGATCGAGTAAGTGACGTACTCGATCGAGTGCCCCCCTACTCGATCGAGTACCTAGGCTACTCGATCGAGTACCTACGCATTTCTCAGCACTGTCCAGTTTTCGTAAAACAGCCATAACTCACTCATTTCTTGGTCGCTTTGGGCGTGTGACCTATCGTTGGAATCGTAAAAGGACAAGCTATCACCCCCAATTAGAATCACATGAAAATCATTTATGAATCTCAAGTTATAACAGTTTAAAGACAACTTTCCTGTAATCAGACGACATAACTATTTGATTTTTACTTCCAAACAGCTTAAAGAGCAACCAAGCAAACAAAACCAGTCCAAAACTCATAAAACCAGTATTCATAATCATACGTTACTATTTTCAAAAGCCAAGCAACAACATTCATCATGCACATAGGTTATTTAACTTGTCAATCACGATTTACCCACGTGCTTTTATTTTATAACTTTACGTACACAATAACATAATATACGACATAAAATCCCCTATTCACATGTTACTAACATCGCAATATTATAAAATTCATTACCCACATAAACATGTTCCACACATGAATTTCATATATTTATGCAACTACTTACTTAATCTCTTCCAACCAATTCATCCATTACTGCTACACACTTCTTACCACATATACACATGAACAATAGTGGACAAGTACATAAACTTATCATACAACTTTATGCAAACAAAATATACATATACGACACAACATTCTTATGCACATGTTATTATTATGCCACATTATGAATCATCCACCCTGCAACATCTTCATTCATCACATATTATCACATATGAACTACTTCCTTTTTCTACCACATCATTCATCATTCTCATATACTTTTCCTACAATTCCAACCAACATTGTAAACCAACTACCATGCAACATGCTTTCAATCAACAACAGTTCTATATACTTCACCAACCTTGCATTCACAATCTCAACCTTTTACTCCAACATCCAACGATTACAACATAAATCATCACATCCACATACGAACTAACAAGCATCACATACGACCTTGACATACACCCCCCATGTGACCGGTTCAAAATTGTAGGGCGAGTTCACGACTTTAGGACGTCTCCCAAGCCTTTGCATTAGCTCCTACAATGTTTACCCCGGGTTCATTTTAATTGACTCATTAGATTCATTGGTTACGGGTTTCAGGATCGTCGCTCTGATACCATTTGTAACACCCCCACACTCTAAGTGCCTTACCAGGACCACTCAGGTATAAGGATGCTACCATCTCGGTTACCCGAGGCATGATAATCATAAGACAATAATGAAATAACATTAAATAATATAACTTTAGTGAAAGGTTACAACTGAAACCAAATACCAAAATACGATACATGTTCTCAAAACTAACTGTCTACTGAGTTAACTAAAGAGTCTATAAAACTAGTAAAGCTACAGCGGAAGACTTCTATCGTCAGACGGTGGCACATCCCAGCTATCCCAGTAACTCAACTCAAACCTGCTCAATTACTGCTCACCATCCCCGAATGGATCACCGCAGGTTTTACAAAACAACAACCGGTCAAGACTAATCACACAACTTATATATATCAACAATAAGACAAACAGACGACTTACACCGTAACACACACTCAATCACACCAGTCCCATCAATCTCAATCACCGACATCGTCCCTGGACCTAGCCCCCGATGGGGGACCGGCCGTACCCACCAAATCCCCGCTCCTCAAATTGAGCGATAACCCTGTCCATTAATATGCACATCCCCTTCCGTGGCGGGTTCCACGAAGGGCGAAACTAGGGCGTGAAGCCACTCCCGCAAGTGACTCCACTCAGCCGAGAACGCATCTCGAGAACCAAAGACAAACAATCACAATCAACAACCGTCACAATACAATTACTATATTATTCAATCAACCACAACACATCAACATCACATTATGGGACTAATACTGAGTAGGAAATCCTACCTGGAAAGCACAACTATCAGACGGTATCAACAGCTGTATCAAAAAGCCTCTTCTACAAAACCTCCTTCTATCATACAAACACATAAACACTACCAAATCACAATCTACACAAAACCCCCAAATCCCCATATTAGGGTTTAACCAACTTAAAGGAAATACTGTAAAAACGGTACATAGATCTTACCCTCGACGCAAGGATCTCAACGGTATAACGAAAGGTGAAATCCGACCTTTCAAACTCCGGTATTTGCTAACAATGCGATTAAAGCGAAGAACGTACTTTGTTTTCTCTCTTGACAGTGATTAGGTTTTGAAAAAGTGTTTATGAACAATGACGGAAGTATTATATACCTTAATCGCATAATTAACAAAACCCGAGAAATAACTCACCGTAAACCGGTTACTCGATCGAGTAGCTAAGGTACTCGATCGAGTGCCCCCTTACTCGATCGAGTATCTTAGTTACTCGATCGAGTACCCAACAGGTCAGAAACTATTTTAAAATGCAACTCACCCTTACTCGACAGAGTAAGGCCTACTCGATAGAGTACCCAGAGACTCATAAATACGGAGTATTATAGTAGAGTCTTGCAACAATTGTCAAGATGATTAGCCTAGCACTTCTCATAAGTCCTAGCATATTAGAAAATATTACTTTTGAGTAACTTCTTACTATAACTATGTAACATCCGCGAATTTCCCATTTTGACATTTATAATTTAATTAACCATCTATTGTCTTATTTATATTTTAAATTATTTAATTTAAATTAATTTCATTATTAAACATGATTTTTATAAATATTATATATTTTAAAGCTTAAGTTATACAAAATAAATATTTTGGTCGGATAATAATGATAATAATAATAATATTTTCCGTCTGGAGTTGTAGTGGGCTCGAGAATTAAATTCTAGTGTATATCGACTCAATTTTGCTTGTTGGGCCTAGTATGACCAATGGACTCACCAACTACTCCTTCCTCCTCATAAAAATAATGAGGGAAACCCTAACTACACCTCCCTCCTCAATTTTTCAACATTCATCCTCAACAACAAACACCATTTTTACACTTTCCTCTTACAAATCTTCAAAACACCATAACTTGCTCAATTCTTATCCGAATCAAGTGATTTTCGCGTCTATCTCTTCCTCTCATCGCCCTCCATCTTTCTAGGTAAGAAAAGAACTGACTTTCCTCCTTATTTAGGTCTGTCGACCCATATTACACACGGTACCCTTTTTCTAATTTCGATTCTTAGTCTTAATTTGTGTTTTCTTATGTTTAGGAGAAGGTTTAGTTGACGCGGAAGTGGATTCTTGAAAGGTAGATGAGTATATTGTGGAATTAAGTGCAAAAAGGTAACGGTGATAGGTTACTCGACATTATGTCAAATTTGTGTGTTTATATGTTGTAGTTTGTTCATATGTATGTTAAAGTTTGAATCTTTTCTTGTTTCACATGTTTGTTGTTGAATGAGTTTGTATGAGAAACCATCTCATGGTTGGTTGAAGAGTTTTAAGCATGTTGTTACATTGATTTTCAATTGGGTAAAGTTGTGATGTTTGGATGAATTAGTTGTTTGATTTTGGTTCAAAATCTTGTGCTTGAATCCATCAAGATGTGTGATAATTACATTCTTGTGGTTTCTATTAGGTATTATTGTTGTAACATGTATATTTAAGAGGAATTTGGGATGAAAAAATCGGTAGAAATCGACTTTGGGAAAGTGCAGGAAATTGTTGTGCAAACAGTCCGGTGGCAGGGGAAAACCGCAGGCTCCGGCACCCCCCGCAGGCTCCGGCCACTATCGCAGGCTGCGGTTTAAGACTGACAAGTTTTCGTAAAATGGCCATAACTTCTTCGTTACTTGTTTGTTTGGGGCTTATGATCTACCGTTAGAACCGTAAGAGGATAAGCTATCATCTCCAATTGGTTTCACCTTATTTAGATATTTATAACTCAAGTTATGACCGTTTGAAGTTGACCCTTGTTGTAGTCGAGTACTAAACTTGTTGTTATAGATTGGGTTTTGAGTTTCTTGTTGGGTATGCATCTTAACCTTGGTTCTAACACTTGTGTATAGTGTGTTGAGACTCTTTTATCATGGGAGTACTTGATATTTGTTATACTCTCGTACTTATGCATGCTTCACATGAATTGTTTACGTTATGTTTATATAATCATTTTTACTCGTATTAATGACCCCGTGTCATATGACATTCTATCGTGTTTATACTCACATGATCGTTCTTATTCTTTTTGTGACCCGAGTGTGACCTTTTACATTGTGTGACTACTCAACATTCCTTATTTATTTTGCCCTCGGACCTTGGGTCACGATTAGGTGCCATTGTTTCCGAGTTGGGCTATCTTCCTTCTGCCTCTTCGGACCTTGGGGTACGGCTAGGTACCATTGTTCCGATTTGGGGTTATTCGACCTTTGGTAGCAGACTGTGTGCCATGTATCAAGTCTTGGATGCGGATAGGTCACCGCATGTCGAATCGGGTGACGTCCATCCCGAGAGTCTGGCCAGATTTAGACTAGGACTGTATTATGATCGTCGTTCTACCAGGAGGTTGGAGTCTAGGGGTTTGCCTTGTTTTGAGTCAATCCTTTGTAAATGTCTTGCTTGTTACGGTCATAGGCGTGTTCTTATATACGAGAGTGCACGTCTTCTATGATTGTTTGTGAGAGTCTTGGTCCTATCGGATACTAGTGGTGAGATGCAACCCCTAGTTGCGATATGATCGCCGGGGTTGATGTTCCCATCCGTTCATATGGTGAGATGCAAGCGATAAGTATGAATGTGACATTAGTAGCCACATCGTGTTCTATGGTTGTTAAGGGATTTTCAAAGTAATGGCTATTGGTTTCCATCCATGTATTTTTTTCTAATTGATCCGATATTTACCCTCTTCCTATGATTCGATGCCTAATCTCACATGCATGTTTTGTTCCCTTGAATGCATGTTTATTATAATGTACCATGCCTATCTCACTAAGAATGCAATATTCCTATCTCGTTATGATTATCGTTATATTCCCTTGTTCATTATTATTCAAGTATGATGTGTGATCAATATGTTTAATTAAGTTCTTGCCTATGTGTATTTTGACATATTGTGGCTGGGAGAACCCTGAGTTACTCCCCACTGACTGTGGCGTTCATGTTTACATGAATGACAGGTTTGTGATGCAGATTATGGGGAAGACGTGTGAGCTACCGAGAACGTTGACCCTTGGACCTTAGTTATCGTTTCATAGACTCGCCTATCTTTAGACTTGTGCTTATTCGTGGGATATCTTTTCCCCCAATGCACTTGTTTTTAATTGTAAAACTTAATTATCTTTCTTTTCATTTTAGTTTGGTCACTTATGGTGGATTTCGTACGTTAAACTTTTAAAGGTTTTAAAAATCTCGTATTTTCCGCTCAGATTTAATAGTTCTTTTGATGCCTCATCGAGGGGTGTCACAACTAAGTAACTTTCCAAGCTTCTTATTTCTCCTTTTAGCTTGAATAGCTTAGGATTTTCATAAATCCTTACATGTGATCGAACTTCAATATGTGCAACCTCTTGTCATATAACAGAGTGTTCTGTCCATCACTGGAATCGCTTATTAGTTCTCCTCGAGAATTCATGCCGATTCTTCTATGGCTTGCCAATGATTCATCATGCTCTTATGCATATGATTCATAATTGGACATGTGCATGATTATTCTAATGGCGGAAACATTAGTAATTTATAATCATGTGATCAACCATTCTTAGGTTCAATGAACGACCATGACTGCTAATGGCAATTCCATTTTCATGGACATGAATAACCTACGTTTCTCGTTGATTCGATGTGTATATCTCAATACCTATCCAACATCTCATGATGTGATTGTATTCATCATAGTCCATTTTCATCCAGAATTAAAAACTCAAATACTTCTTTGTGAAAGATAGTATTAGCTCGTCATTCTCCATGAGTAATGAGTTATAAATTTTTAAAAGATGATTGCTCCCACTAAATTCCATGTCTTCACATGATAATTTCCAACTCCTACTTAATTCCACATGTTTCGCAATGGACTACTCAATCGAAACATTTCAAGAATTGAAATATATTTTGCTTTGCCAAGTTATTAAGCTAGAACCATATATGTTCCCAGCATATCCTTTCAAAATACCTATTTTGAAAAGGTTTCAATCTTAAACTTATGGAAAAAGATTTTAATCTCTAACTCATTTATTTTATAATGATGCGTAGCAATGTCATTATTTAAATGTGAATTTCATTTAATATACGTCCTTATCAAAATACCCTTTTCTGGAAGTAGGTTTAACCATTTCATTTTCATAATGAGGTTAAGTAATGACACTAGCGTGGTTAATTCTTAACTTAGCTCTTGTGGATATCGGCATATCTATCTTTGCAACTTTTAGTCATAAATCTCATTTATTTTCTAGGATGCAACTTTGTTTCATTTAGGCTCTTAAGTAAATATCAATATTGAAACTATTGGTCAAAAGTCGCTCATAAACTAGCCAAATCTCTTGTTAAGACTTTACATTAATCATTCTTCTTCCAAAACTTTCTTTTGGTCTCCTCGTGTAGTTATCTTGAGAACATATTCTTTTGATTACTTCACTTGGTCACTTTTGTGATGTAGATATCATCTATTCGAGACCATAAATCTCATCTATTCGTGTACACTATCTATATAGGTATACAAATCATTCTTTCTTGCGTAGATCTCATATACACAAGTATACAAATTTTGCTTGTTCTTTGTGTCTTCATTTTTTCTCCCACTCTATCTTTAGAATAAATATACTAGAGATTCAAAGATAGCATATGAGACACATATAATGATTTTTGAAGTATAAGGAGGACTATCTCATAGGTTGACTAATAGTTTTTGATTTGATAAGTGTACATGGTAATTGGCATTCCTTTAAGAGAGTTCATCAACTCAACATCACTTTATAATTGATCATACACAAGCCTTAAGCTTGTGGACATATAATGAATCCCATCATTATAGGTGTCTATTAGATCAATTTAAGTGGATGATCATATGTTTCTTTGAGCAAGCATATAAAGACGAATTTTTAGAACACGGAAAAATACGATAAAACGGGTGACTTGGGTTGCAAACCAAGCCACCATAATCCAAAATACAACAATTGTTTAAAAAGGATCAAACATTTCCATGTCGAACACGGAAATCAAAAGGTTCTAAAAATCCGAAACATAAATTAAAATAAGACAATAAAAAACAAGCTTCATGGAAGCTACTCCTAGCTTCTTGATGATTTCTCAAGCTTGCTTTTCCTTTCCCTTGTCCCTGCTTGGTGGAGGCGCTATTTACAATAAAAAGGGGATACATTATCACAACTTTGTATCACAATACCATAGTTGAATTAGAAACATAAAAGAAAGGATGGTCATTTACTTAATGGAGTGATCTTTCCAGCTTTGATGTCACCAAGATACTTGGAACAATTTCTTTTCCAATATCCAACACCATTACAATAATGGCATTTATCAAGAGGACCCTTCTTGATCTTGGAAGTGCTAGCTTCAAAAGTCTTAGCCTTGGTGAAAGTGGGAGCTTGCTTCTTACCCTTCTTCCCATTCTTCTTGAATTTCCCCTTGCTCTTGGTGCTTATGTTAAGCACATCCTTAGGTGGGTTAACATTTAACCCCATATCTCTTTCGCCTTGCACAAGTAACTTGTGCAACTCTTCAAGAGACACATCCTTGTCTTGCATGTTAAAATTCACCCGGAATTGAACATATGCCTTGACTTTGGATAAGGAGTGTAGAATCCTATCTACAATGAGCTCTTTGGGGATTTCAACCTTTTGAATCTTCAAAGTCTCGACTAGCTCCATTAATTTGAGCAAGTGAGGGCTAATTTTTTGCCCTCTTTAATGTCGAGATCAAAGAATGCCGCGGCCGCCTCATATTGGACGATCCTCGGAGTTTGTGAAAACATTGTCACAAGCTTCGAATAGATTTCATTAGCGGTGCCCATTTTAAAGGCTCTCCTTTGGAGATCAGCCTCCATCGCAAAAATCAACACATTTTTCATTGCGGCGGACTCCTTGTGGTAAGCCTCATATGTTTTCCTAGTAGCGGCACTCGACCTAGCATTAGGTTCGAGTGGAGAGGCCTCGGTGAGGTAACGAAGCTTGTCGTCACCTTGGGCGGCTAATTTGAGGTGGGCATCCCAATCGGAGAAATTTGACCCATTCTTTTCAAGTTTACAACGATCCATGAAGGATCAGAGCCATGAAGTATTAGTGAGAGGTGTGGCGTTGGTGTTTGGAGTGGCCATTTATTATGAGAAATAGATGCGATCTACAAAACGAGAATTGAAGGAATAAAACATATGTCGTTTTCAAAATAATAATAACACTCGTAAAAATTTAATTTAAACAAGTTTTATTGCATTTATCTAGTGACCTCTACCCAACATTGATAAATGATTCCGAGACCCAAATTCATATTAACTTAGACATCGGTAAAGCCGAAAACAACCCTTATTAATATAACTCGATGGATTAACCTTTTAATCGATTCTACTTTAAGAACTCTTGGTCGATAAATTTACATTAAAATTTATCTTTAGCCCGAAACACATCCGGCAACCGTCGAGAATACTTTGGTTGAGTTCAACCCAAATTTCGAATAAATGTGTCCATGATCCAAATTTACATCAACTTGGGCATCGGTAAAGCCGAAAACAACCCTCATCATTATAAATTCGGTGGGTAGACATTTATCACCCACTTCCCCTACGTAACAAGGTTTGTACCCCGGTAAAGCCGAGTGCACTCCCTCACGAAATAGGTTTTCATGGTTTCTACTTTTGGGTAAGGCTATGTCTCAATTGTTTTTTTTAGCGAGAGGCCATGTCAATTTATTATCTATCACTTTTAAGTGAACTAAAGGGGTGAACTACGATAATTATAATTGACACGGTCGATAAACTCGATTAAAATGATGATGCATGTTTTAGTTATGGCGATTTAGCGATGCATGCGACATATAAATAAAATGCAAAGCATAAATTAAATCCTAGTATCAAAATATTAAGACCTTCCAGGATCTGCAAATTCTGGGGTCGCGCATTGAAGATGACCTCCGGAAGGGTGTCTTGGCCAAGACTACTGGCAGAGGCTAGCAAGTTGATGAGGTCAACCTTGTTGAACCATCTACTAAGAGAGCTGAGCGCCCCCAGAGAGTGTTCACTAATATAGGGTCAACTTATGCAAGTGCTCTGAAGAGGCTCATGGACCAAGGGAAGTTACAACCAATCGGACCCACCCCGGATCCGACCAATGCTAATAAATCCCGCTTATGGAACCCCAATGCCTATTGTCAGTACAATCAAGGGAAGGGGCATGATACCGAAACCTTCTTCAAACTCAAACACATCATCCAAGACATGATTGAGAAAGGGGATTTGCCTTTACCCCCACCGACTAAGCCAAACAACAAAACAAACCCTCTAGGAATCCACGCCATCTCCGACGATGAGCCAACTCTGGACTGCTAACACCTCATCCTACCAGTTGATGACGAAGTGAATGCCTTGGAGAAGGATCCCTAGGACGGGGTATTCGTGTTCAGTGCTGCTATGCTTACTATGTTCCAACAGGTTGAGGAAGCCATAGCCAGTCTCTCTGAGAGGATCACCCGACTTGACGATACATACTGTCGACTTATCTTCAATCCTCCACCACCACGCCCGAGGGAAAATCCCCCGAGCGCCCAAAACTACCCACACCAGGACGGATTGCTCCCGCGACCATTCTGGCATGCACCTCACAATAATCAACCCCACAGTAATCAACCCCACAAAAACTACCCCCACAAAAATTACCCTCATAAAAATATCCCTCACAAAAACTACTCACCAAAAAATACCCCTCCAAGGTGCCTTCGAGATCCCGAAATCAATGGCATCTGGAGACAAGATGTTGAAGATGTCTACATTGTCCCAGAGAAAGAGAAACGGGCGAAAGAGATCGGCCACCTTACCCGGTCCGGACGCCCCTATCAGAACCCGAATAATCCCACGGTCGTTCCAACAACGAATGACCAAGTCGTCCCGGAAGTAGACACTCAACCAAGAGCTCCTGAGAATTCAATCCTCAAACAGCTTCAGAAGGCAAAAGCCGAAATCTCGATCTGGCAACTGATCGCGACATCGTTTGAACATCGACAGGCTTTGCTACAGGCCTTGGGAAAACTAACCGTGCCCTCCACCTCTTCCCCTGAAGAAATAGTGGCACATATGACAAGGGACGCCCTTGACTTGAACCACCCAGTCGTCTTTTCCGACGAAGATATCCCTCCTTTCGGAGCAAATCATAACCTTGCCCTATACATCACCGTACAATGCCTCAAGAAGAATGTGCCGATGGTCCTTGTAGATGACGGATCCGCGGTGAATGTCATTCCCCTCAAGACTGCTCACAAGTTGGGTATTAAGGAAGCTGATTTGGTCCCAACGAACCAAGGAGTAAGCGCCTACGACGGCACTCGTCGCAAGGTCGCGGGACTCATCACTTTAACAGTCGCAACCGGACAGCTGGAATAACAAACCAGTTTTCAGGTGGTCGACATTGACGCCTCCTTCAATATGCTCTTGGGACATTCCTGGATTCACGCCGTCAAGGCGCTTACCTTAACTCTCCACCAGAAGATTAGGGTTCCCTTCAACGGGAAAACAATCACAATTCCTGATTCCCCGATCAAAGCTGTCATGAGAAAGGGAATAGCCTCCCAGACCATTGAGGAAGATGATAATGAAATGTGGGGATTCCAAGCCGTGAATGCCATAACTGATAAATAACCATCCTTTGATTGTGACCCGTTTGCCAACCTCACAGTCAACCGCATCATGATGCGCCAGGGTTACTTCCCGGGTTTGCCCCTCAATCCACTGATGAGCACCTTACCTCCCTTGAAACAGGCTAAGGTCCCCAACATTCCCTTCGTGCTGGGATATGGACCTACCGATGAAGATATCCAGTAGATGAACCTCCTAGTCCGAAAACGCAAGAAGCACGGAGTTATCCTCCGTCCCTATCATCTGACCCTCAATGGATACTTTGTCCCAGAGGGAGAATCAGAGCTCTACCATGGATTTTCAGAGCTGATCTGTGACTCTGTGGACAAGGCTAGGTACCCGGGTGTGGAAGTCTTCCAGGACTACTACTTCATCCCTAACAACACCGAAGTTTCATCAACCGAGTCTAAGCCGTCGTCATGCCTCGATGGACAAGCTGTCACTCTCCTCTTTGGGGAAGATAACATCAAGCACCTCGACTATGAGGACATCATCAACATCGCCCTGAAGGATAACCAATTTGACCACACTGCCTTGATCTCCGACACTGACCCGGAGAAAGCTACACAAGGCTGGAGGAAGACCGTCAAGTGGACCGATCGCCAAGGCCGCAATGTCAAGATCACAACTGGAGCAGGCCCTATGTTTAAGGAGGGAAGCAAAGAAGAATCTAAATCTGAGTCTGAGTCGGAGTTAGAGCCTCTCGTAGCCCCTGACACTCCTGATGTCCCAGTCAAGGTCCCTTCCCACTGTTCTATCACAAAGTCGTGGCTGATTCAGAGGCTGAGTCTATTAGGGTCACCCCCACTCCCATGAAAGGTGACAACCTGGAGCCTATTCCAGGGGCCACCTCTTCTGCTGTGTCGCCTCTGATTGACCACGAGATGTCTGTCCTTTCCGAGCTTTTCGCTCGTGTCAACTTAATGAACGCTAAGTTTGCTTATGACTCGTCTCAATTTAACTACAATGAAATTTTGAATGACTATGCAGAATTTGACTTGAGTGACTCACCTAGCCAAAGAACTTGACAAACGGGAAACCAGAACCCCCATCATTGAGGAGACTGGACCAATTAACGTAGGAACCAATAACACACCTCAAGAACTTATGATAGGGACAACCCTGGACCCCTCGGAAAGGCAACAGTTCATTGACCTCCTACACGAATACAAGGACGTGTTCGCCTGGCCCTATAGAGATATGCCTGGGATTGATAGGGAAATTACAGAGCACCGGATACCAATTAAGCCCGAAGCTAAACCCGTGAAACAGAAGCTACGCCGGATGCGTCCTGAATGGGCCCTAAAAATCAAGGAAGAAGTGGATAAACAGTTCAAGGCTGGTTTCATCAAAGTGTCTGAATACTTTGATTGGGTGGCCAACATTGTGCCCGTACCAAAGAAAGACGGATGAATTCGGGTTTGCGTCGACTTCAGGGATCTGAACAAGGCGAGTCCAAAGGACGACTTCCCTTTGCCACATGTTGACATTCGGGTAGACAACACTGTTGAACATGCTCTCCTATCATTCATGGACGGATATGTTGGGTACAACCAGATTAAAATGGCTGAGGAAGACATGTACAAGACAGCATTCACTACACAGTGGGGTACATATTGCTACACGGTCATGCCCTTTGGCCTCATCAACGCCGGAGCAACCTATCAAAGAACCGCTACCACTCTCCTACATAATATGATGCACAAGGAGGTTGAGGTGTATGTCGATGACATGATTGCCAAATCAAGAGAACGGGACGACCACATCAGTGCCCTCCGGAAATTCTTCGCTCGTCTGCGGAAATATAACATGAGACTAAATCCTCAGAAGTTTGCATTCGGGGTCACCTTCGGAAAACTCTTGGAACATGTCGTCAGCAAAAGAGGCATTGAGATTGATCCATCAAAAATCAAAGCCCTTTAGCAAATGCCTCGGCCTAGGAACAAAAAGGAGATTCGGGGATTTCTGGGTCAGGTCCAATACATCAATCGTTTCCTTGCCAAGCTCACTATGATTTGTGAACCGATATTCAAGATGCTTCGTGCCTCCGATCACACCGATTGGGACGACGATTGGCAAATGGCCTTCGACAGGATAAAGGAAATCCTATCCAAACCTCCTGTCCTCATGCCACCTCAACCGGGGATTCCTTTATCCCTATACCTGACTGTTACCGACACAGCCATGGGAGAAATGTTAGCACAAACAGTCGGCGGCGAAGAGCGAGCCACCTACTACATCAGCAAAAACTTCATTGAGTACGAGACGAGGTACACCCAACTGGAGAAGACATGCCTTGCCATAGTATGGTTAACAAAGAAGCTGCGGCATTACATGCTCAGCTACACGGTCCACATCTACTCCAAGATGGACCCGGTCAAATATATCTTCGAAAAACCCGTACTAAACGGAGGGCTGTCTAGGTGGACACTCATGCTGTCCGAGTTCGATCTCAAATTTGTACCCCTCAAGGTTATCAAGGGAAGATCAGTTGCCGATTTCCTGGCAGAGAATCCCGTCAACGAGGATCTAACGACCGATACATGGTCACTTCCGGACGAAGACATCCTTTGTGCCGATTCTGATGTATGGGATCTATCCTTCGACGGTGCATCTAATCTGAGAGGCTTCAGGGTATGAATCCTTCTAATATCACCGGAGGGAGAACATGTTCCGATCTCGGTCAAGCTAGACTTTGTCGTCACCAACAATGCCGCTGAATATGAAGCATGTCTCATCGGCATATCAGCAGCCATCACACTTGGCATCAAGAGGCTGAGGGTCCATGGTGATTCCTTACTCATCATCAATCAGGTGTCCGAATCATGGAAAATCCCATCTGACAGCTTAGCTCCCTTCCGAGCAAAGATCAATCAAGAGGCCGAGTTCTTCGACCAAGTCGATTATTTCGACTTGCCGCGAGAGGAAAATCAATTTGCTGATGCCCTGGCAAAACTTGACGCGCTCGTCAACATACCTGACGACATGAAATCGATGCCCCTATGTGTCGAGAGAAGGAGCGAGCCAGCTCACGTTTGTGCCATCAACAACGACGAGGAAAGCCATGATGAAATTGGTACCAAGCAATCCTCAATTACAAAACCAACGAATTCCCTCCCAACTCTGATCAAAGAGGACAAAGAGCCATCCGTTTAATTGCATCACAATTCGTGATAAACCAAAATCAACTATACAAAAAAACACCCCAAGGGATTCTCCTCCTTTGCATTGACCATCACAAAGCCAAAAAGTCATGGGAGAGGTTCACGACGGAGAATGTGACCCTCACATGAGCGCAATGATGCTTACCCGGAAAATCACGCGGCTTTGTTACTACTGGACCACCATGGAAGATGATTGCCGTAACTACGTCAAACATTGCCACAACGGTTATAAAGAGTAAATGTTTGATAATTTAGAATTTGACCTAAAACATTATGAAGACATATTTATAGAATTATTTTGGTCAAATTGAATATTATTGGTCAAATTGAATATTTACTAAAGTTCTGATAAAGTTTTGAATGCAGTAGTAAAACTGAAAAATCTAATCAAATACTGACAACGGTTAAATTGAAAAACCGTTATTTCATAATAAAAAAAATAACGGTTACGAAAAATCCGTAGCTATAACATAACAACGGGTAACAAAAACCGTTGCTGATGTAAATTTAGTAACGGTATTCGATATGCCGATATCTTAAATTGGTAACGGTTTTCTAACCACCGTTGATAAGAGTGATTCTGTAACGAGTTTTTGGAAACCGTTAAACATTTTTGACAACGTTTTTTTAAGCAGCCGTTGTCAAATTATAATAACAACGGTTTTCGAAGGAAACCGTTATCCCTATTAGCACGATCTAGGTTTCCGCCAATATTTGGAAAACGGTAATCTAAGTGTCGTTATTAAATTCATTAAACCGTTGTGATACGCTCCCTATTGATTGCCAGATTTGGCGTAGTGTGAACAAATAAACGAAAAAAATAGGAAGAAATTCAAGCAACTGAAGAAAATTATTACCTGATGAGACAAAATTGAAGATGAAGTAGAGTTAGTGCGCACAAAATTGAAGAACGGCGAACAACGGAATAGAAGAAATTGAAAAATGAAGAACGAACAACGAAAATGAAGTGAAGATCGCAGTAGAAGGAACAACGAAATTGATATAGAGAACTTTGAAGAGAGAGAAAATGACAGGAGGAAAAATGAGAAACCGCCTAAATGTTGAATGTTATATACAAATTGTAAGATTAAATCTCTGCCATTCATTTTAGTTTAGATGAATGGTTCAGATTTAGAGGGGTAACTCACACAATATGACCCAACTGATATGATCCTTATTTGTATCTTAAAAGTCCCTAAGTCATTCTAAGGGCCTTTTGATGGAAGGGATGGAGAGATGAGATTACATCTCATTGAAGGGTCACAAATTCATCTTTCTAATCACCCTCCCTAATCCTCCATAACTTCTCGCTAATCCTCCATAACTTCTTCCTCATTCTCTCTTTATGTCTCACAATCTCTCACTACTACAAAACTCGTTATGGGCATCAGTCGATGGACATCGAATTATCTGAAAAACCGATGTACATAACATGCACATCGGTTGTTTGCAAAAAAAATGATGTACATATAATTATATGTACATCGGTTGCGTTATAAAACACATGTCCATTATTTCTGATTTTAAAAAACATGTGATATTTAATAAAACCTATGTCTATATAAAAGTCATGGACATGGGACATTATCATCCCTAATTAGTGGAGTAGATAACTAGATAAACAGTGTAACATCAGAAAGTAAACACAATACGGACTTTTGAGTTATAAACCCACGAGATCTTCTCCCAAAAACCAACGCACTACATACGAAAATTCGCCGCCCTGCTCGCCGCCAGCCTCCTTCTCTCCCGCTGACTCCTCACTGGCCTCATCGTCTACATCACACGCGAATTCTCTCTCCCAAATAATGGTTTTTCATTTTCCCCCAAATTTCAAGTTCTTCAGTTTTTACTAAAGTAAAACCTAATTTTTGAGTTATTTACCTTTTGCTAGACTTATTATTATCGTTAGCTTGTTAGTCTATTTGTGATTGTAGTTGTTTGGATTGAATAATTGCTTATTAAACTTAATTATCTGGTTTTTCTCAAACCCTAATTTCTGTAATTTGGGAGAAATATAGATACTTTTTATTAGGTATTCATGATAAGTAGATAATTATTTGGATTTATATTAGTAATGTGGAGATTGTTTGTTGGTAGATTGATGATGAAGATCGAATAAAAACTTGAAGAATTAAATCTATAGATTGCGAGAAACAATGTTTTAGCCTGCTCTGCAGCTAACATTCATTCGTTCCACCGCCGTCGCCTCCCTAAACCTTGCCGTAGTCACCAACCCTCGCTGTTAAGTCTCCTTCCCTTTTATTCTTTCATTATACGACCTGCATTTTATTAGCTTAATTTAGGGATTATTGGAATTTCATGGCTGATGAACACAGTATTAGGTTTCTCGAGGTAGGGGTTATTTTTGTGCAAAGGAGATCTACTTACTTGTCATGTTATGCTGGTAAACCCTTGTCGCCTTGTTGGTATGGCAGCGGGAAACAGTCCAGGGCCAGCTTTATTGCATCCTCTCCTTCCTAGAATATCCTCAATCTGAGTTGCTACAAGTTCAGGTCTCAAAACTGATTGCTGAAGTCTTGTATTATTTCTCTGGTGCCAGATAGTATATAGATAGACAATGAATAACATAGTCATTGCTTTCCACTATAGACTATTTTTACTCCCATTCTGAAGCTCAGTAAGACTAGGAAAGGATCTCCCCAGCCAGACAGCAAGAGCTTCCTTAATTCTGCAGCTGTAGATATAGTCATATAAAAGATGAGCTATCGTTTCAGGTAACTCCCCATAGATTAAGCAAAGATTGTCCTCACAGAAGCCAAACTGGAAAAGCCTGGTTTTAATATTTAACCCCTTCTGCATAATAAGCCAAGTAATGATTGAGTGTTTGGGTATGTTCCAACTGTTCCATACTATAGAACACCAATCCAACTTAGGTTGTTGAGTGCAGAGCCATCTATATCCATTCTTGAGTGTATAACCTTTCTCATCAGGCAGCCAACAATTCTCAACAAATCCCTCCTTCAGTTTATCCTTAATCTTGCATATATTTTTCCAAGTCCAAGGAGAATCTGCAAGGGGAGAGTATGAATGCCAGTTCTGATTTTTTAGGTAAACATTGTTTATCCACCGTATCCACAACCTGTCAGCTTTGTTATACACCCAATTCACCAATTTCCCTACATCGGCCCAATTCCAAGTCTCCACTTTCTTAATACCTAAGCCACCAGCATCCTTGGGCATAGTAAATCTATCCCAAGATACTACTGGGACTCTGTGGTAGTCAGGGCTCCCATCCCAAAGATAATTTCAGCAAATTGCTTCTATTCTCCTTATCACAGATTTGAGAATCAAGAACATAGTAGCCCAGTAGCTATGGAGAGTATTTAGTACTGAATTGATGAGAGTAATCCTGCCTACATAAGAGAGTTTTTTGGCACCCAGTCCTCTAATCCTGCCTTTAATTTTTTCACTCAAGCAACTACAATATTTCTTGCTCAATTTACCTGGCTGTATTGGAACCCCCAGATATCTGAATGGCATTGTGCCCTCCTGAAATCCAGTGACTCTTAATACATCAGTTTGTAGCTCAGGTACCATACCACTGAAAAAGATTTCAGACTTTGTATTATTCATTCTCAAACCAGAAGCATTAGAGAATGAGGTGAAGGCCTTCATAAGAAGCATAATTGAAGGAGCATCCCCTTTGCAGAACATGAGTAGATCATCTGCAAATATCAGGTGGGTGAGCTTTAAGTTCTTGCAGAGGGGGTGATAATGGAAAGGCCATCTCTCTGTAGCAAAAGCAATAAGTCTAGTCAAGTACTCTATTAAGTAGTTTTTGATGAATGGGTAAATGCAGATGAAGAAAGACGATATATTATCCAGATTTTTGCAGCAGAACAACAATGAGCCAAAAAATCTAAGAGACATAATCTTGAACTTTGTGATAGCGGGGAAAGACACGACAGCAGCTACATTGTCATGGTTCATATACATGATCTGCAAACATCCACAAGTGCAGGAGAAGGTGGCTGAAGAAATAAGAAAAGTCGTAAGCATGGAAAGTGGCGGTGATTTTGTAGAATTAACCACTAGATTTTTCTCTTCCCGTTATAAAATTTTCCAAGCTCCTCACATACAGGAAATGTTCCAAGCTCCTCACATTTAGATAAATTTTTCGCAGTATGACTTCTATTTCTTACAAACAAATAAGCCAGCTGTATTTATTTATCAATTTGATATTATTAAAAAGTTAACTGTATTCTACATGAAGACGAGAACCGCAAGTTCCATGGGCTCCTTGGTGTAAGCAATTTTCATCATCTTGATCTACTCAACTACCTTTCTTTTCTCTTCCCGTTATAAATTTTTTTAATGTCCGTAGCAAGTGTTACATAATGTGAAATTCCAAAGAATGTAATATGTGACGAATATCCTTTGTGGAACTTGTTACTGCCTGAATAACTTAACTTTTTATTAGGCTTCAGAGTTTTTATTTCCCCTTTTGTATAATGTCTCTTGCTTCTTATAATTTACGGAGTAGAATTGTTGATTTTTCTATTCCATGTTTTATGATTAGTCAAAATTTTTAAGCCACCTATCTATAATACGTATTTTGGTTGCTATCAGGCTGTGGTTGCTTAGATTAATCATGTTATTGGTGCTACTTGAATTGTCAGCATGGAATTCAAGTCAGTTGTCTCAGAATTCGGGGAGCAAATCCTGGATATGTTACTATCAGGGGTGTGTGTGTGTGTGTATATATATATATATATATATATATATATATATATATATATATATATATATATATATATATCCCGTAGTAACTCTAGTCTTTACTGTAAATTGTCGAAAATTACTCTTATCATCTGGTATTATTTTCTCTGTTAATGCTATTGAGGAATGTTATGTAGGCTCGGCCACAAAAGATTTGCTCCCAAATTGGTCTTTGTAGTTTTGATGGCAAGCGAGGTGTCAGGTCAGTTTGTGTTTTACCTTGTCATTCATTGTCAGAGTATATTTAAATGTCGGAATCTAGAAACGGTGGTGCCACAGTCACGGTTCCAATTTTTCTTGAGTTTCTCAATGAGTTTGAGTGAGACTTTGTGTTTCTGTACAGTACGGGTATCGAAACTGTGGTTGATTCAAGTGCTGACAAGTTGTCTGGTGGCGTCCATGATGTTATGTGCACTGCTTGTGAAATGACTGTGGTTTGGATGCAGAATCGGGTGAGTGTATTTTGTTTTTTTCGTTAACTTTGTTGTGTTGAACCAGATTCTATTGGTAATATGCCCAATGGGAGATGAGCAAATCTGAGGCTGCCAAGTAGTCTTGTCTCTTCGGCCTTTTTTTTAAACAATTAGTCAGTTTACATATGGATTATATTTTTGTATAGGTTAGTCGTCTAAGTAAACTTGACACATTACGTAGATGAAATTTTTTTTTAATTGGCATTGGAGAACCGATTGATTGTATACAGATATTTTTTGTTGATTATGGAATCATTTTGCATTGTCATCATATGTACGACCAATATGGGAAACAACGTAATATTTTTTTTTTAAAAAATAATAATTATAGACATCGGATATTTGCAAAAAACTGATGTCCGTTGATCAAATAGACATCGGATTTCCTAAAAATCCGATGTCCATTGATCAAATAGACATCGGTTTTCCTAAAAATCCGATGCCCACTGATCAAATAGACATCGGATTTCCTAAAAATCCGATGTGCAAATTTTAATGGACATCGGTTTAAAATCCGATGTCCATTAATCCACAATGGACATGACCAAACTCTACATCGGTTGTGTATCCGATGTCCATATAGCAAAAGGTCCGATGTCCATCACAAGTTTTGTAGTAGTGTCTCATCAAATAAAACCACACGAAAATTGAAAAAAAAAACCAAAAACCAAACAAAATAAAACTCTCCTATACACCGACCCCGATAACAACACCACCGCCTACCACCGTATAACCTTCCACCCACCGCACCACACCCTCGTTTACCCACTATCTGCCTACTCATCAACACGGCCACAAGCTACTTGCCGCCGCCGACCATCAAATTTCAGTTCTATAAAAAAAAAAACACCAACCATTCGATCTACTTTTTTCTTCCTCTTCTTCTTTATTCTACATCCTCTCGTTGACACCAGTGCAACTCCGGCAGCTTCCACAACATGCTGCCACATGTCGTCCTCCTTTCAGATTCGTCCTTACTCCCTCCTTCATCAGACTTCCACCGCCACCACCATACCATCTACTTTTCGGTTTTTTTGTTGGTTTTTTTTCTATTCAGATCTGAAATGACAGCGCGGTGGTGTTGTTGGTTGTTGTGTCGTTTTTTGCAATTGGTCGAGCATTTATTAAGATATGGTGGAGTAGATAACACGGAGCGACTGATAAGGCTAAAGTCGTATCACCTCAATCAAAATAATTCCAAACGGACACTAAAAATGCAGATAGTGAAGTCAGGGGTCTAAACACAAGGAAACATGACAAACTGCTTATTATTTATGAGTAGATTCTAGACTTTTGGGTCACAAAGTTGATTTATTTGGTTTGTAGTAACTAAAAAATTGTAAATTTTGACGATATCAAATATATAAAACAAGTCTTGGGATTCAGGTTCATAATGAATATCAATTAGGGTATTTAGGGTCAATTAACTAACATGGAATGACTATCTAAGGCTATATATCTTGTCGGTACTATATATCCTTTAGATCTGCACTTAGCACGCGGTCGCTTTGACTAAGTTGTCATACCTAATTATTGTAAGCCTTTCTTAGCATCAATCTGGTCGGCAATAATGCTATTTGAGACACTAATTAATTAACCCCGGTCGGTAATTAATCAATTAGATTGATAAATAAATAATAGGCGATAGTCGATCTACAGCTAATAAATTCATTAACCCGAATCAATATTCATCGATCCCCTTCAACCCTAGATGGATAATTAAATATGCATAACAATAGAAAGAACGACGAACATAATCAAAGAAAATGTAAGAGTAGAGATTAAAAATACCGAACAATGATTAATTGGAAGATTCAAGATATGAACGATCTTGCAAGCAATAATATAAAAGACTTTTTGCGAGAAAACTAAACTAAACTAGGGATTTAAGAGTAATAAAATCATAACCTAAGAATAATAAAAGCATAAACTAAAATGCATCAAACTAGATACTCGAGCAAGTATTGACACACTCGATCGAGTGAGTTCAACAACTTCAGCTTCTTCGTGTCTTCTTCTCTTCTTGTTTTCGTCTTGCCGACTCCGCGGTGCTCCATTTTACTCTTTTGCTCCACAAATGCATCCAATTTGCATTAAAATACCAAAAGGCGGAATTATCGACATTTCTAATACAAACGGCATATAATTAACATATTATAACACAAAATCGTCTCAAAAGCAACTATGGGGAGGCATAAATGTTGTTGGACCATATAGTTTTGTGATATGTTTTGATAATGACAAGTATGCTTTATAGTATATATACTCTTTGATCGTAATCGTTTGTTAAGTCTATATTAGGTGTAATAAAGATTACAATAATACACGTAAAGTTATGGCATCCATGTCTATAACTTTCGCAATCTGTGAAGCATCATTGAAGTAATGTTATAGCTGCTTGAGCTATAACATTGAAGATTCTTAAACCACCTTTGTGACTACTTAAATAACAAGTATGATGACCACTCAAGCACAAGGTATGATCAAGTCTATAAGAAGCTCAAGATGAAGAGCTTATGATCAAGATGAAGAGATGATCCTACTACTGAAGATATCCAGGAAGATTAGCTAGTATAGGACATCATCTAATGACGGTATCTTTGGAAGTGATATTGGGAAGGTAAAGTTATAGCTATTTCACCTATAACTTTACTTACCAAGCTTAATATTATAGTATCTTATACTATAACTTTAGGTTGCATTTTGAAGGCACGATTGTAGAGTTTTAAAATCAATTTTCGAAGGTTCAAATCATTTATTTATTTTCGAAAATATGTGTGTTAGTAAAACGACTTGTGTGTCATCATGCTACCTAGGGTTTGCTAACGTATCTAAGCTTAAACCCTAATCTATACTCCTTATTTCATCTAGGGTTTTGATTGAGATGGGCTTATGAGTCGTCCCTTATATCGTTATATCCCTTGTACCAGTAACTTATTAGGTTAAATCTAGAATAGATTGCCATAAGATATTTTAATATCTTAAACAATTATTTAGATTTATCCTATTTACCTAATTGAAATATTTTATAGATTAAATTAAGGAAAGATAAGATTTGTTTCTTAAGAAATACTTCATCATGCCTCACGACACTATTAGGGTTTTCGATCAAAACCCTAATCGTCTTCTCAATTATATATACACATATGCTTCATTGTTTCTGTAACACTACGGATTTCCTTTGGAGCCTACTCGACCGAGTAGAGCCTACTCGGCCGAGTAGTGCTCTTTGTGTGAGTTATTTCGGTTCTGCCGAGGAACACTCGGCCGAGTATAGTGAATACTCGACCGAGTGTAGGCCACTCGGCCGAGTGTCGTCACACTCGACCGAGTGTCCGGTTTGGCGAGGTTATATTTCGACGGTTTGATTAAGGAATGATTAGGGTATTTTATAATTCCGCGTCAGTTTCTAATTTCACTTTTCACAGCGTTAACATTTCTACGTGCCCTAATCCTAACCAAATCATTCCCTAATCATCCCTTTGAGCATTTCGTAGCATCCTTGTGTCGATAATTTACGGTGATTCTTCCGTATAAACTCTTGTTGCTTTGTTGGTGAGTTCTATCTTTGTAATTATTGTATCTTTTGGGTTACTGTACATTTATATGGGAAGGGAATGTCGGGAATTGTACAAAGTGTAATTGTGTTGTGTGATCATTGTATAGGAGAAGACTTCGTAGAGGAGCCTTTTTGATTGTCCGTGCTTGCATATCTTTGTGATTGCTAAGGTAGGGTTTCCCTACTCAGTTGTTGTGCTTTACATGACGTATTGTTGTATTTATCGTTGTCTATTGATCATCGTTATATGGAGATTGTTGTGTCAGTGTTGGTGTGAGGGGATTGAGATGACAGTAATGTCTTGTGATTGTGATTGTGGTGGAGTCACTTGCGGGAGTGGCTTCACACCCTAGTTCGCCCTCCGTGGAACCCGCCACGGGAGGGGATGTGCACATTAAGGGACAGGGATTATTGTCGCTCGTTGAGGAGCTGGACTAGGTGGGATCGGCTGCGGTCACCCACTGGCGGCGAGGATTACCTGTTGCGATGGGTAATCTGGCAGGGCTACACACATTAGTGTGTAGTCGGTTACTATGTGAGACAGGGTGATTGGGAGTCGACGATGATCAGACGAGTATTGCGTTTGTTTGTCTTGTTGTTGCATAATCGACCCGTTGTTGTTTGTGTAATCTGCGGTGAACCATTCGGGGATGGTGAGCGGGCTTGACAGTTTTGCTAGTGAGAGCTTGGGGATTTCATTGGGAGAATTGCCACCACGAGTCATAGCATCACCTGTCCGAGTCTTAGCGAGTTTTCTTTTATTAGTAAGACTTTGGAGTTGTATTTCATTAGACGGTAGTTGATTTGGATATTGTAAACCTTGCATTTTACATTACTTTAATAAATGTGCTCGATTCGGACGCTTTTGATATGTACTAACCTCGGGTAATGTAATCGAGATGGTAACACACCTTCATGGTAGGGTGGTCCTAGTAAGGCACCTTGGTATGAGGGGGTGTTACAAAGTGGTATCAGAGCCGAAGATTCCGGCACCTAAACAAAATGAATTAATGAACCTAGGGAGTCTAAATAAAATGAACCCGGGGAGAGTTGTCTGGAGCTACCGCAAAGACTCGGGAGACGTCCCGGAGTCGCAACTTGGCCCTCACTAACTCAAACCGGTAACATGGGGAGAAGTGGTGAGAGTAGGTTTTGCATGTACATGTATGTGATGATGAAGGCTAGTAAAAGTTGATTGTTGAATATATATATGTGTTAAAGTTGTGAAGGGGATTGTGGGAGAAATGATGGAAGAAATGGATCGTAAATGATTGTTATATAGCATGAATAGTATGCTGATATGTTACAATGTGGCATTAAAATTTGATATATGCACTGCATGCTGATGTATTTATAACATGGCTTTTGCTTTCTTACGTATTGTTGTGAGAATACTGAGCATGATAGAGGGATCAAAGTGTTAACCTGTAAATAGTGTTACTCGGCCGAGCATGATAGGCACTCGACCGAGTATTGAGTACTCGGCCGAGTATACGGGAACTCGACCGAGCGTTGTTTGAAGGAAAGTAGCAATCGCTACTGTTCATAGTAACTCGACCGAGCATGGGGGTACACTCGACCGAGTATGGTCCACTCGGCCGAGTGTTGCTATACTCGACCGAGTGCTTCTTTTTGTGTTTTGATGTTTGTCTCTGGAGTCGATACTCGATCGAGTATCTGAGAGGACACTCGACCGAGTGATCCTTACTCGACCGAGTATGATTTATACTCGGCCGAGTGTTCTTATGGCGGAGGGATGTTAAATTTTGAGCATTTGTTTACGTTTCTTTCTTTCTTATCAGCTCAAAATGCCGCCCAAAAGAACTCCCGCACAGATCCAAGCTTCGGAGATGTCTGTTGATGAGGTTGCTCGCATGATTGAGCAACAAGAGGCTCTCCTTGAAGCTCTAAAAAATGTGGGAAAAGGAAACGAGAGAAATGTGGATGCAACCCAGCTTAGCATCAACATCGCTCGTTTCCACCCTCCCACGTATGACGGGGTAGGCGAACCAAAGCTGCTCGAGAAGTGGCATCGTGAGATAGAAGCTCTCATGGAAATGGTTAAGTGCCCCGAGGATATGATTGTTGAACAGGTTGTATACTACCTAAGAGGAGAAGCTGCAGTTTGGTGGCAGAACGTCAAGGATGATGCTAGAGCTTACTACCAGGAGGAAGGGGCTATTCCGTGTCAGGTTGAAGAGTGCTATGAGGGAACAGATTTGTGCCGGAGCATATCCGACACAAGATGAGATCCGACTTTGAATCTTTCACTATGTCTGAGGAGATGACGGTCACTGATTACTATCATCGGTTTATGGAGCTTTCTCGTTATGTGGAAGATTTGCAGCTCGGACAGAGAGGTTTGGCTCTCCGTTTTGAGAGGGGTTTGTCTGCTAAGATCGTGAGTCGTATGCCGGCTGGGGTTGCTACTGACCTCAAGGAAGTGTATCTGAGAGCGGGTCAAGCTGAGAGAATGGTGGATCTCTCAAGGGAGATTGAGGAGAGGAGGATGCACGAAAGAGGAAGGCTGATAGTGGGAATAACAATCAGCCAACCAACAAGAAAGGGAATTTCAATCATGCTAAAGCTTTCTCTAGTGGAGCTGGTTTCTCAGGAGCTTCTCGTGGTTGGGGAAAGAACGGAGGTCGGGCTGTGAGTGACAACACCAACCTTACGTGTTTCAACTGTGGTGGTATAGGCCACAAAAGGCGGGAATGCACGAGCTACAAGCCCGGCAATGGTTCAGGAGCTCGATCAGGAAATTTCTCTCAGGGGCCGACTCAGAGTTTTGCTAGTAGCCGACCGGGAGGTTCATGGGGCAACAGAGGTGGACAGGGTAACCAGGGCGGTTACAACCGCGGTAGTGGTGGATCTTATCAGCGCCTTGAGAATAACGGTGTCACCCAGGATTCGCGGCTAAGCCAAGTACCTCCAATGCTTCAGTTCAGGGTGGAGGACAGAAGAATAGTGGGAAGCTCTTCATGATGGATAAGCAGGAAGCACAGGATGATGCTCATGTAGTTACCGGTACCTTCCTTGTTAATAATGTACCGTCTTTTGTTTTGTTTGATTCCGGGGCTACACATTCTTTTGTGTCTAAGAGTCATGCAGTGTCTATGGGTTTGGGCAAGTTTGAGGTTGTAAAAGATGATGTGTTCATACCTTCAGGGGAGTCTGTGTCGTGTCTCAAGTTATATAAGGGTATATCTATGGTGATTGGAGGGGTAGATTTACCAGTAAACCTGTTAGAGTTTCCTAAGGATGGGTTTGAGGTGATTGTCGGGATGGGTGGGCCGGGTAGGTATGACGCCTTGGGATAGATTGTAGACAGAAGAGAGTGTCTTTAAAGAGTCCCAAGGGTGTCAAAGTGTCCTATAGAGGGTTTGTGGTAAAGCCTAAGTGTAGGTTTATAGCAGTTATGACTTTAAAGTCATGTTTAAGGAAGAAGTGTCCCTTAATCCTTTGTCATGTGAGAGATCATCGAGTAGAGCCGCCGACAACTTCTGAGATTTCCGTGGTGAAGGAATTTGAAGATGTATTTCCTGAGGAGATACCGAGTTTGCCTCCCAAGAGGGATGTCGATTTCAGCGTGGAGCTTAAGCGGGAACAGTCCTATATCTAAAGCACCTTATCGTATGGCACCTAAGGAGTTGGCTGAGTTGAAGAAGCAGTTACATGAGTTGTTAGACAAGGGTTACATCAGGCCTAGCGTGTCACCGTGGGGAGCTCCAGTTCTTTTCGTAAAGAAGAAAGATGGGAGTATGAGATTGTGCATTGACTACAGAGAGCTCAACCGGTTCTGATGAAGAACAAGTATCCGATTTGCCGAGGATTGATGATTTGTTCGATCGGCTTAGTGGAGCCGGTGTGTTCTCTAAGATTGATCCGAGGTCGGGGTATCATCGGTGAGGATAGCAGACGAAGATATTCCTAAAACAGCGTTCGATCTCGCTATGGTCACTACGAGTATGTAGTGATGCCTTTTGGGTTGACCAATGCGCCGGACTTTTTATGGATTTGATGAACCGGATCTTCACACCGTTTTTGGATAAGTTCGTGGTTGTTTTCATCGACGATATCCTAGTATATTCCAAGACTAAAGAAGAGCACGAAGAGCACTTGAGGATAGTTTTGCAGACTTTGAGGGAAAATCAGCTCTATGCCAAGTTATCCAAGTGTGAATTCTGGTTAGAGGAAGTGGCTTTTCTAGGCCATGTAATATCCAAGAAGGGGGTATCCGTGGATCCTAGTAAGATTGAGGCCGTTACCAAGTGGGAATCGCCGAAGAATGTTGCTGAGATTCGGAGTTTCTTAGGTCTTGCCGGCTACTACAGGAGATTTGTGAAAGATTTCTCTACCATAGCACGGCCTATGACATCCTTGATGAGGAAAGAAGTCAGATTTGTTTGGGATGAGAGTTGTGAAAAGGCGTTTCAGACCCTAAAAGAACGCTTGACCACAGCTCCTATCCTAGCCTTGCCAGAGGGTTGTGAGAACTTTGAGGTCTATACCGACGCTTCAAAGAACGGTCTTGGTTGTGTCTTGATGCGGGGAGGAGAGTAATAGCTTATGCTTCGAGGCGGTGAAGCAATATGAGGAAAACTACCCTACTCATGATTTGGAGCTGGGTGCAGTTGTGTTCGCACTTAAGATTTGGAGGCACTACCTTTACGGCGCAACTTTTAAGGTGTTCTCTGATCATAAGAGTCTAAAGTATATCTACACTCAGAAGGAGCTTAACATGCGACAGAGGCGGTGGATGGAGCTGATTGGAGATTATGATATGGAGATCATTTATCACGAGGGTAAAGCTAATGTTGTCGCAGATGCTTTGAGTAGGAAGAGCGTTCATTCGCTATGCACAGCTATGTCCTTGCTGAAGTTGAGAGATGAGATGTCTAGATTGGGAATCTTTATGATTCGAGAGGGGAATACCATCGGGGATTTGACGATCGAGCCAGAGTTGTATGAAAACATCAAAGGGAAGCAAGAGCTTGATCCTAAAATCCAGGAGTGGAAGTCAGCGGTAGAGTGCGGAGCAGCATCTAGGTTCTCTATACATCCAGATGGGAGTGTTCGTTTTGATGGGAGATGGTGTGTTCCTGACGATACAGAGTTAAGGAGAATGATCTTGTCTGAGGCTCATTGCACTCCTTATTCAGTTCACCCGGGTGGTGACAAGCTTTACAGAGACCTTAAGAAGACTTTTTGGTGGCCGAACATGAACAGGGAGGTAGCTGAGTTTGTGGCTAGATGTTTGACTTGCCAAAGGGTCAAAGGTGAACAAAGGAGACCTCAAGGTAAGATTCAGTCCCTGACAGTGCCCGAGTGGAAATGGGAGTCGATCTCTATGGACTTCATTGTGGGGTTACCTAGGTCACAACAAGGTAACAACATGATTTGGGTGATTGTTGATCGGTTAACCAAGTCAGCCCATTTTGTTCCAATGAAAGATACTTGGACTAAGATGCGGTGGCTTTGGGCTACTGAGAAAACATGTGGTTCGGTTACATGGAATTCGAAAGATATTGTTTCCGATCGTGATGCGAGGTTCATATCAAAGTTTTGGCAAGAACCGCAAGAGTTGATGGGCACAACGCTGAAGATGAGTACTGACTTTTCATCCCAACCGATGGTCAAACAGAACGGACCATCAAGACCTTAGAAGACATGCTAAGGGCATGTGTTATGGACTTTGGAGGCAGTTGGGAAGACAGACTTGATTTGATCGAGTTTTCATACAATAATAGCTATCATACAAGCATTGGGATGGCACCATTTGAAGCTTTGTATGGCCGGAAATGCCGAAGTCCAGTTTGTTGGGATGATAGTTAGACAAAGTGGTTCTAGGGCCACATTGGTGCAGGATATGGTTGAGCAAATCCAGTTGATTCGCCAAAAGATGAGAGCAGCTCAAGATCGTCAAAAGAGCTACGCCGACTTGCACCGCAGAGACATCGAGTTCGCGGTAGGTGACAAAGTGCTTTTGAAAGTGTCACCTATGCGAGGTGTTATGAGGTTTGGGAAGAAGGGTAAGTTAAGCCAAAAGTTTATAGGCCCGTATGAAATTTGGGACCGTGTTGGCGAGGTAGCCTACGGGTTAGCTCTACCACCTGACTTTGGAGAGAGTGCACAATGTTTTCCATGTGTCTCAACTCCGGAAGTATGTGAGTGATCCGTCGCACATTCTCGAGATGGAGAACATCGAACTTGATGAATCCTTGTCATATGCCGAAATTCCAAAAGAGATTCTTGATCGCAAAGTTCGTAAAACCCGGACGGCTGAGACGGTCTTACTCAAAGTTCTGTGGTCTAATCATAATGTGGAGGAAGCCACATGGGAAGCTGAGGAAGCTATGCGAGACCATTTTCCTAACCTTTTTGATCAGGTATGTTTGGTTACGGGGACGTAACCGTTGTCTTTTAAGGGGGTAGGAGATGGTCGCGATAGTGTTTTGTGTCTTCTTTGCTTTGGTTGTTTCGTGTCGGGAGATGTGTTTGGGGTAACTTGTAGTGATGCTTGTGTAGTTCCTTGGAGATTGTCTCATGTGTTTGTTAGAGTCTTGTGTCGTGGTGTTGTGTTTGTGTGTAGTTGAGTGTGAAACTTCGGGACGAAGTTCTTTTTAGGGGGAAAGATTGTAACACTACGGATTTCCTTTGGAGCCTACTCGACCGAGTAGAGCCTACTCGGCCGAGTAGTGCTCTTTGTGTGAGTTATTTCGGTTCTGCCGAGGAACACTCGGCCGAGTATAGTGAATACTCGACCGAGTGTAGGCCACTCGGCCGAGTGTCGTCACACTCGACCGAGTGTCCGGTTTGGCGAGGTTATATTTCGACGGTTTGATTAAGGAATGATTAGGGTATTTTATAATTCCGCGTCAGTTTCTAATTTCACTTTTCACAGCGTTAACATTTCTACGTGCCCTAATCCTAACCAAATCATTCCCTAATCATCCCTTTGAGCATTTCGTAGCATCCTTGTGTCGATAATTTGCGGTGATTCTTCCGTATAAACTCTTGTTGCTTTGTTGGTGAGTTCTATCTTTGTAATTATTGTATCTTTTGGGTTATTGTACATTTATATGGGAAGGGAATGTCGGGAATTGTACAAAGTGTAATTGTGTTGTGTGATCATTGTATAGGAGAAGACTTCGTAGAGGAGCCTTTTTGATTGTCCGTGCTTGCATACTGCTGTGATTGCTAAGGTAGGGTTTCCCTACTCAGTTGTTGTGCTTTACATGACGTATTGTTGTATTTATCGTTGTCTATTGATCATCGTTATATGGAGATTGTTGTGTCAGTGTTGGTGTGAGGGGATTGAGATGACAGTAATGTCTTGTGATTGTGATTGTGGTGGAGTCACTTGCGGGAGTGGCTTCACACCCTAGTTCGCCCTCCGTGGAACCCGCCACGGGAGGGGATGTGCACATTAAGGGACAGGGATTATTGTCGCTCGTTGAGGAGCTGGACTAGGTGGGATCGGCTGCGGTCACCCACTGGCGGCGAGGATTACCTGTTGCGATGGGTAATCTGGCAGGGCTACACACATTAGTGTGTAGTCGGTTACTATGTGAGACAGGGTGATTGGGAGTCGACGATGATCAGACGAGTATTGCGTTTGTTTGTCTTGTTGTTGCATAATACTGACCCCGTTGTTGTTTATGTAATCTGCGGTGAACCATTCGGGGATGGTGAGCAGGCTTGACAGGTTTTGCTAGTGAGAGCTTGGGGATTTCATTGGGAGAATTGCCACCACGAGTCATAGCATCACTGTCTGAGTCTTAGCGAGTTTTCTTTTATTAGTAAGACTTTGGAGTTGTATTTCATTAGACAGTAGTTGATTTCAGATATTGTAAACCTTGCATTTTACATTACTTTAATAAATGTGCTCAGTTCAGACGCTTTTGATATGTACTAACCTCGGGTAACCGAGATGGTAACACACCTTCATGGTAGGGTGGTCCTAGTAAGGCACCTTGGTATGAGGGGGTGTTACAGTTTCAAATCAACTTTTCGCAATATTTAAATTCCTTTGCGAAAAAATCGAGTCAAAATTATTTATCAAATAATTTATTTGTTTTTGCATTTCGAAATTTTTACGAAAAGTCGTGCTTTAAATTGCTTATCATTTTAATAAGATTACGTTATTAGACCATAGTACTTAATATTGTTTCTTGCTCGTTCAATTGTGTGAACACTTAGAAGAACAATCAAGTACTTTTTTATTAACATAAGTTAGACGAGTTAGAGTATTTAGCGGTACTCAAAATTGAGTTACAACTAGAGTTAGTTGTACGAGTGGGTTAGTAATTTTGTAATCTGAAGAAAGGTACTAAAATTATTAATCGAGAATAGTGGACGTAGGTTTTGGCGTGTGAAACTGAATCACTTCAAAATCACCTGTGTCACTTTCTTTTGTTTCTTCCTTTACATTTTACATCCTGTGATTAATTAGTTAAAGTTTAGTCAATAAACTTTATGTAATTAATTGTTCATCCACGTTTATATAAATACTCAAAAAAGGAGGGCTAAGTTTTTAAACCCTCAATTCCCCCCCCCCCCCCTTCTCGAGTATTTCGGATCGATAGACTTTTCAAATGTGTATATAATTATGACTCATCAAACTCCCCCAAACCAACTATTTGCTTGTCCCTAAGCAAAGCACTAACACAATACAAAAGGCAATCGTACAAATAGTGAATGAATAACTCAGAGCTAATGTTGATGCACATACAAATCCCGAGCTACCCATATCTATAACAAAGTAATAACTAAGGTGTACCCATAAAACAAATTTAAAGGTACGGGTAAAAGAAGAACGCAGCTAACTCAAGATGTAACATGATACCGTAACTCAGCCAAATACCTTTAAATCTTGCAAGACAAATTAGTCGGATTCTCGTGAATTCACTCATGCGCTCATAAGGGGTGAGTTATTTGTAAGATAGAAAGAATTAAGACACTCACTTAACTTATGAAACATGCATGCATTCTAATGTGATAACAATTTCTCCAACTAATATGCATTAACAATAAAGATAAAAGTACATGTGTGACACCCTCATACTCCAAGTGCCTTACCAGGACCACTTAGGTTATGATAACGCCACCATTTAGGTTTCCGGAGGCAATGATACTTAAATATTAGTGATCTAGGCTTTTGAATCACTCCAATAGGAGTCCGGATGAGAAAATGACGTCCGTTTTACAATCCGAGGTCAAACAAAGAAGTTGTCCGCCAATCCGCTCGTCCCGAGACACAAGACGCTCGGATTCCTGGGACACAATCCTCCCGTCTTCCCCTCAAGACGCTCGGATTCCAGAAACACAATCCGCCCGTCTTCCCCTGAAGACACTCGGATTCCTGAGACACAATCCACCCGTCTTCCCCTCAAGACGCTCGGATTCACCCACGCCCGTCTTCCCCTCAAGACGCTCGGATTGTTAGACAGTAAGAAAAAAATAATTACACAGCCCAGAATCCGAGCGTCCCGAGACCAATCCGCTCGGATTCCCTTACAGCAACTTTCGTGTTCTTCTTGTTCTATGAAGGATGTGCATAATTTTAAAAGACCGGCGAAAAGGAGACCGGTGTCTCTCTTGAGACCGGCGATTCCCTACCCAACAATTAGCATTGTTAAATTACTATTTTACCCATGCTTAACCTAATGATGCTCTATTATATATACCCCATTTGTAATAATCAAACCATCAAGCTTCCTTAGGTTAAATCAATCCTTCCTTAGACTAGATTAAGAGTAGATTAGAATAGATTACTCTTTAATCTTTCCACAAATCTCACAATAATCTCTCCTTAATTATTGTTCAAGTTTGTTGATTTTGGGTAATTGAAGATTATTGGGTTATTATTGGAGGATTGACAACCCTTCATCAATCAATCAAGTTTCTTCTATTATTCTTTTCTTTATTATTTGGATAATCTCAAGTTTGGTATAATTCCTTTACCCTTTAATCTTTATTGTTCATTTCTTCATTCTATTATCATGTTTATACTTGTTGTGATGATTGACACCATTAATAACATGTTTCCCATGATAATGAGTGAGTAGTCTCTTAGCTAGGATTAGTAGGTGATTAAGGGAAACAAACATGTGATTAATCATGCTTAAACTAATATGTTTTCATAATTAAATTGCTTGCTTGTTGTGATGTCAACCTTATGCACATGTTATATTTGATGAAATGCTAAGCCTATGAATCCATGCATTTACAACCATCTCTTATCTACTCAGCTTGACTTGTAAGATATAAACCAACTCGAGTCTTGTTAGACCATGCATAGAAGTTGAATAGGAGGAAAGTAAGTCGACTTGTAGGTGTTGTACAATCTAATCGATTCGGCTCCGGGACCCAACTCTTCCTATGAACCGTAAGACATAAACCAACTCGGTTCCTCCACAACAACAATTGCTTGCAACTTTGTGAACATGTTTGTATGATCAACACCATGAATCCCCTATGACCCCGTGATATCCTAGCACTTTTAATCATTTGTTTACATCCTTCCTTTTATTGCTTGTTTTAATTTATTGCTTTTATTAATCTAGAACACAACTACAAACCCAAATCAATTGTGACACTAGTATAAATTGAGATAGATAGACTTATAACCCAAAGCACACCATCCCATGGATCGACCTCGACTTACCACTAACTAGTTTTTTGTTGAGTATTATAAATGTGTTTGATTGGATGTGTGACGACCAACTCTTGTCCTATCAAAATGGCGCCGTTGCCGGGGATGGTGTTATGTGATTAAGTTCTTACTTGTTTGTCTATTTTAATTGTGCTTTCACCTTGAGGAACTTGTTCCTCAAGGATTGTTCTTACCATTTTTGTGTAGTTTCCATGCGTGTAGTTGTTTCTGTCTTAGCTATGATGGCTCAAGACTTAACATATGGAGTATGTGTTGGATCTTTCGAGTATGACTATGGGTATGGGGAGTTTGAGAAGCAAGTCAACACAAACCTACCTTACTATTTGTACAATGAAAATCCTAACTACTACGCTAACTTTCCCACCAAAATCCCCACATCCATTATCCACAACAACCACCCACCCAAAACTCACTTTACAACCAATTCCAAATGCCACAATATGAGCACTTTTACACCCACCCACAACAAGATGATGAGCCCAACTTTGACATTCAAGATATGGTTCTCCAAATGATGGGAGACCAACAAAATTTCTTCACACAAATTCTAGAGGAGAGCTAAAATAGGAACAATGTTCTCGAAAGCATTGTTACCCATGGTGAGGAGTTGGCAATTCGAATTGCCCAAATGAAAGCAACCCAAACAAACACTCCCCACCAATCCTTGAGCATTGAACATGAAGGTGAATTTGAGGCAATGACCTTTGATGAAGAAGATGTTGGAATATGTGTCCTCCGACAATAATGCGATCACGACTGTTGATCATGATGATCACATGTTCAAATCTCATTATAAAGAATACAATTGGGAAGTAATTATTGTTATCACAACCGGTCAACATATATCGGTAATGATTGGTGACTAGAGTTTGACATTCTTGTCGTCGTGCGACGGTGGTGATCAGTTGACCCCCTAGGTCATACCTATAGGGCAACACTCTTAATTGATTATTTAATTAATCGTATAATGTTACGAGTTAATTAAATTACTTGAAAATTGATGGACGATTTTTGGAAGTAAAATTTACGTATCAAGTTGAAATGTGATTAAATGAGATACGGTCTGAGTAATTGAATTGTATGATTACTCGGATGAAATAATTGTTTAATGTAACAATTAAATTTGAATGAATTGTTATAAATACAATCGGTTGTAATTTATAAATGGTAAAATATTTTGGCACAAGTAATTATGAAATTACTAAGTCGATTTTTGTATGTGACGTATTTTTATTAATACGTTGATTTTTAATATGTTAAAAAAATACATAACAAATTTATATCACATATGACATGTGACATATTGACAATTGACAAAAATAATATGGAATCCATATTAACAAGTGGGCTGAAAATTAGAGGGTTTTTAAGCTAATTATATGCTGATTGTAATTAGTGGAAGGCATGATGATTACACTAGTCACTAGCCATGCAAGCCTATTGTTCATTGTGAAGAACAATTTTTCCATGCATTGGCTCCCCTAAAGCCCTCCTCTTACACGGTTTTGAGAAGACAAAACCTATGATGGTTTTTCCATAATTTTTACCTAATAATATACAAAAGGTTGTAAAATATTTTTATTCATTCACTCATCCAAAATACAATTTCTAGAGAGAACTAAATCTTCCTCTTCTTCTCTCTAAAAACCGAAATAGTTAAGAGTTTATAAATATTTTTGGTTCAATTTTCTACTAATTAATATTATACTAGTTCTTGTAATATTAATTAAATTAAGAGAAAGCTTTGGGTATTAATCCTAAGGAGAGATCCTATACTTGGATCTTTGTTCTTCCATAAGGGAAAGCTCAAGAACAAGAGAGATAGGTGATCTCTCTTGTGCCCATTAAACCGAAATCTCCAATGTAAGGACATGATTTCTCCTCTATTTTTCATATTGTTTGCATGCATAAAATCCGCATTTAATTTTATGACAAATTAATTTCGACATATATGAGTATGTTAGTATGTATATAGATCTACATTTCCTTCAATCGGTATCAAGAGCCACGGTTGTTTGCATGCAAATTGGTTAAAAGTTTTTCCGAGTTATGAGAATAACAAATAAAACTTGTAAAATTTGTGTTATTATGATATATCACGAAATTAATCCATGCATGTTAATATTTATGGTCCTAAAATGTTTTAGGATATTTTGGTTAATTTTTCGGATTTTTGTTGTTCATATTATACAATAATGGCATTTAAATGTGATTTTATGAGTAAAAATGTCATTTTTGGTCTAAAATTAGCTATACTTCGAATTTTCCATTGATTTTTGGATATGTTGTCACATATATTATTTTGAGATAACCTGTAAATTTTCATATTTTTTGGACTTGTTATGCTCGAAAAATGAATTTTTCATTATTAAATTCGGATTTAAGTGAAAAATAGGTTAATATGAGTTAAATTTCGAATCTGGTCATAGAAAATTAATATGTTGTCACATGCATTTTTAGAAGATGTGTGCAAAATAATTGGCTATAAAGAAGTCTTTTTGCATGATTTATGGATTTTTGAAGAAAAATAGCATAAATAGTGACATTATTAGTGGAAAATTAATAAAACATAATCTATGACTTAGGAAAAACGTCTAATGTCGCATTTTGTTATCTTTTTCAGATCTAAAATTGAAAAGTTAGTGAAAATAATTTTTCCATGTTGTTATGATTATTTTATTAAAAATCGATAAACCGCAACATTGTTTTTCCGGGAATATTTCGAAATTTTTAACCTAAGATTTTTAACATTATGAGTGTCATGGAAATTTTCCAGAATGTTCATGAGTTTAAATTTCAAATTTTGAATTTATTTGAAATTTTGTGATTTATTTGAAGTTTAATAGCTTATTTTTGTAATTTTTGGTCCATTTATGAACAATTTTATAAGATATGGGTTAATTATGGTCAAATTATTAGTGAAGACTAAATTTTGAGTCCTAAGAGGTTAGGGTAATTAACTTATGCATAAATATGAGTTTATGTATTTTTGTGATTATAAAATGTTGAAATCACGCAAATCCGTAAAAACCGAGTAATATACGATATTGGCTAATAAAAGGCGATTTAGCATAAAAATTGAGCATGTTCATACATAATATAATGCTGCATTTTTCTTTATGATTGTCATAATTTTAATTTATGTAATTTTGAATTATGTAATTTTACTTAGTATGGCCTTAGATTTTAATTGGTATTTCCCGAAATGTATGGGAATATCGATTCGGTTGTAATTTTTATTGTGATCTCGTATCACCGTTTTGTAATTTAATAGATTTATTTTATTTTAGTTACAAATGTATAATAGGAAATTATGTAATTTATTATGTAATTTTATTCATTCCGGAGTTCCCAAAGACGGATTTCTTCAAGAATGGCGATACATAAAGACGGTGTTACCTCGAGATGCGTGCCACAACCGAAGTTCAAGGGACCAATGGAGTTGGTTTCCGAATATGTAATAGTTAAATAGTTTTTCTATTTTAGGAAAGGCCATACTAGGACTTATTTATTTTATGCTTGCATTTTATTTTATGTCACATGCATCGCTAAATCGCCATAACTAAAACATGCATTCTTATTTTATCGAGTTTATCGACCGTGTCAATTAAAATTATCGTAGTTCACCGCTTTAGTTCACTTAAAACGTGATAGATAATAAATTGACATGACCTCTCGCTAAAACAAACAATTGAGACATAGCCTTACCAAATAGTAGAAACCATGAAAACCTATTTCGCGAGGGAGTGCACTCGGCTACCCCGGGGTACAAACCTTGTTACGTAGGGGAAGTGGGTGATGAATGTTAATCCACCGAATTCATGTTGATAAGGGATGTATCGGCTACCCCGTGCCCAAGTTGATGTGGGTTTGGATAATGGACACATTTATTCGAAATTTGGATTGAACTCAACAAAAGTTATTGATAAGGGTTGCATCGGCTACCCCGTGCCCTTGTTGATGTGTTTTGGGCTATAGATAAACATTAGAGTAATTTTATCGACCAAGAGTTCTAATAGTAGAATCGATTAAAAGGTTAATCCACCGAGTTATATTGATAAAGGTTGCATCGGCTACCCCGTGCCTAAGTTGATATGAATTTGGGTCTTGGAATCATTTATCTAGTTGGGTAGAGGTCACTAGAAAAATGCATAAAACTTGTTTAAATCATACATTTTTACGAGTATTGTTTAAAACGACATTTGTTTTACTCCTTATATTTTGTTTTGTAGACCACTTCTTTTTCATAACAAATGGCAACACCAACACCAACTCCTAATGCTACACCTCTCGCTACTTCATCTTGGCTCTGATCCTTTATGGATCGATGTAAACTTGAAAAGAATGGGTCAAATTTCTCCGATTGGGATGCCCAACTCAAATTAGCCGCCGAAGGTGACGACAAGCTTCGTTACCTTACCGAGGCCTCTCCACCCGAACCCTCCACTAGGTCCACCGCGGCCACTAGGGAAGCATATGAGGCTTACCAAAAGGACTCCGCCGCAATGAAAAATGTCTTGATATTTGCGATGGAGGCGGACCTCCAAAGGAGAGCCTTTAAAATGGGCAATGCTAATGAGATTTACTCCAAACTTGTTACCATGTTTTCACAAACTCCGCGGATCGTCCAATATGAGGCGGCCGCGGCATTCTTTGATCTCGACTTCAAAGAGGGCCAAAAGGTTAGCCCTCATGTGCTCAAACTTATGGAGCTTGTCGAGACCTTGAAAATTCAAAAGGTTGAAATCCCCAAAGAACTCATCGTAGATAGGATTCTACACTCCTTGTCCAAAGTCAAGGCATATGTGCAATTCCGGGTGAATTTCAACATGCAAGACAAGGATGTGTCTCTTGAGGAGTTGCACAAGTTACTTGTGCAAGCCGAGAGGGACATGGGGTTAAATGTGAACCCTCCCAAGGATGTGCTTAACATAAGCACTAAGAGTAAGGGGAAGTTCAAGAAGAATGGGAGAAAGGGCAAGAAGCTAGCTCCCACATTCACCAAAGCTAAGCCTAATGAAGCTAGCACCTCAAAAGTCAAGAAGGGTCCTCTTGACAAATGCCATTATTGTAATGGTATGGGGCATTGGAAAATAAATTGTTCCAAATACCTTGGTGATATCAAAGCTGGAAAGATCACTCCAGTAGGTAAATGACTATCCTTCTTTTATGTTTCTAATTCAACTATGGTAATATGATGCAAAGTTGTGATAATGTATCTCCCTTTTTATTGTAAATAGGGCCTCCACCAAGGAAAGACAAGGGAAAGGAAAAGCAAGCATGAGAAACCATGGAGAAGCTTAGGATAGCTTTTATGGAGCTTTGCTTTTTCATTGTCTTAATTTAAGATTATGTTTTGGATTTTTAGAACTTTAAGTTTCCGTGTTCGACATGGAAAGGTATTTTGGATAATAGTTTTTATTTTGGATGATGGTGACTTGGTTTACAACCCAAGTCACCCGTTTTATCATTTATCCTTTTATGTTCTAAAAATTCATCTTTAAATGCTTGCACTTTGAAACATAATATTAGTCACTTAAAGTGATCTAATAGACAAATATAATGACGGGTTTCATTATATGTCCACATGCTTAAGGCTTGTGTATGATCATTTATAAAGCGATTTTGAGTCTATGAACTCTCTTAAAGGAATGTCAACCACCAAGTACACATATGAAATCAATAACTATTAGTCTATCTATGAGATAGTTCTCCTTATACTTCAACATCTTTAATTTGTGTCTCATATGCTATCTTTGAATGTTTAGTGTATTTATTCTAAAGATAGAGTGGGAGAAAAATGAGGACACAACACACAAGGCAAGATAAAATTGTGTACTTGTGTATATGAAGATCTACACAAGAGAGAATGATTTGAATGAAGGTATATTTATTTACATAGTATGCCGAATAGATGAGATATATGGTCTCATCTTAGTTCTATATGACTAAAGAGACCAAGTGTAGTAATCATAAGAGAATATTCTCAAGATAACTACACGAGGAGACCAAAAGAAAGTTTTGGAAGAAAATTGACTAATGTAAAGTCTTAACAAGTTTTGACTTTGTTTATGAAACATTTGACCAATAGTTTCAACCTTGAGATTTACTTAAGAGCCTAAATGAATCAAAGTTACACACTAGTTATGATCGAGTTGCAAGGATTGATATACCGATATCTTCGATGACCAAAGTTTTCACCACGCAAATGTCATTGCTTAACCTCACTATGAAATGGTTAAACCTCCTTCCAAAAGGGTATTTGCGAAGGACGTATTCTAGATATTGTTTATATTTGAATAATGACATTACTACACATCATTATGACATGAGTGTGTTGGAGATTTAAAATCTCTTTCCGCAAGGTTGAGATGAGACCACTTCAAAATAGGTATTTTGAAGGGATATGATGGGAACATATATGGTTTATCCTAATAACTTGGCAATGCAATTTATATTTAAATTCGTGAATAAATTTCGATTGAGAAGTCAATTTCGAAATGTGTAGAATTGAGTGGGAGTTAGGAAATTCTCATGTGAAGACATGGAATTTAGTGGGAGCTATCATCCTTTGAATATTTACGACTCATCACTCATTAAAGAATGACGAGCTAATACCTTCTTTCATAAAGAAGCATTTGAGTTTTCAATTCTGGATGAAAATGGACAATGATGAATCCAATTACATCAAGGAATGTTGGATTAGTATTAAGAGATACACATCGTATCAACATTCACATAGGTTATTCATATGAATGAAAATAGGATTACCATTAGCAGTCATGGTAGTTCATTGAACCTATGAACGGTTGGTCTCATGATTATTAGCTACTAATGTTTCCGCCATTAGAATAATCATGTACATGTCCAATTATAAATCATATGCATAAGAGCATGATGATTGATTGGTAAGCCATAATAGAAACGTCATGAATTCTCAAGTAGAATCCGATGAGCGATTTCGGTGTTTGACGGAATACTCCATTATGTGATAAGAGGTTGCACATATTATAGAAAGTCCGAGCACATGTGAGGATTTATGAGAATCCCAAATCTTTCAAGCCTAGAAAGAGAAATAAGAAGTTTTTGGAAAGATGCTTAGTTGAATAAGAAGTTATTCAAAAATCAATCTTTCCTAGTTAAGCTAGGACTTGTGAGAAGTACTAAGCTAATAATCTTGACAAATTGTTACAAGATTCTACAAAACATATACCTAGTGCATTGTGTGTGGATGGAATACTTGATCAGTACAAGTTATGTCATTCATCACAAAATTCGTTCGTTATGTGATAGTCGATAAGAAAGTTTTTTCAAGTTAAAGAACCGAAACCAAGGTCGGGAACCTTGATGTGTACTTGGTAAGATTCATGCTATGAGAGAGAACATGAATGTGAAGGAGATTGCAAGTGTAAGAAGTTTGAACACATGGACACATGGGATGTTAAACTTCTATTGCAATCAATAAGTGTTTACACTTATGATATACATCACAAGGTTGTAATATGATATTGACTACCCGAGTGTGATGTCGACATTTGTCGTTTGAGTTATTATTAACTCACCTTGTACATTGTTATATCCAAACGGGTTGTAAAGACAATTGAACCCCGTTAAAGTGAACATGGATTAACATTGTAATTGCCCATAGTTACTTATATGAGGTGACGTCTCGAAGTGACTAGAGTGTGATGCGATTGATGGCAAGTTCAAGTGCCATAGAGTCATGTGAGATGACTAGTCGATCACATAGGCAGACTGTTAAGAACATTTTGTCGGGCCTTATGACCGCTTATAGAGTTCTGGCAAATTTATATAACCTGGTCGTGGCGAGAGCTACTATAGTATTCGAATGAGTCGATTATTTTGACTAAAGACTATTCACCTAAGATGGCACAGTTTCAGATTAACTTTGATTTGTGTTACTACGACCTTCGTAAATGGGGTCAAATGGGCATATTTTGGGTTATGATGGATGTGGCTAGTCGAAGGGAATGAGTGCGATAGGAATTGTCCACCCCTAGTCAGGGTTATAACAATATCTCAGGGCCACTCGAGGAGTAATGAACTGGAAATGCGTGGCCACGCTCGGAAAGTATCTATGATAGATAAGTCCGGTCAATCGTTATTCTCCGGATCGAGGAAACCACTCGATATGATCACTTGCAAGTACGACCGAAAGACACCTTGCATTGAGTGGGAGATAGTAATAGGACAAGAGAATTGGTGACGCACACTTGTCGAGGACAAGTGGGAGATTGTTGGAATATGTGTCCTCCGACAATAATGCGATCACGACTGTTGATCATGATGATCACATGTTCAAATCTCATTATTAAGAATACAATTGGGAAGTAATATTGTTACTGTCAACTGGTCAACATATATCGGTAATGATTGGCTGACTAGAGTTTGACATTACTGTCGTGCGACGGTGGTGATCAATTGACCCCTAGGTCATACCTATAGGGCAACACTCTTAATTGATTATTTAATTAATCGTATAATGTTACGAGTTAATTAAATTACTTGAAAATTGATGAACGATTTTTGGAAGTAAAATTTACGTATCAAGTTAAAATGTGATTAAATGAGATACAGTCTGAGTAATTGAATTGTATGATTACTCGGATGAAATAATTGTTTAATGTAACAATTAAATTTGAATGAATTGTTATAAATACAATCGGTTGTAATTTATAAATGGTAAAATATTTTGGCACAAGTAATTATGAAATTACTAAGTCGATTTTTGTATGTGACGTATTTTTATTAATACGTTGATTTTTAATATGTTAAAAAAATACATAACAAATTTATATCACATATGACATGTGACATATTGACAATTGACAAAAATAATATGGAATCCATATTAACAAGTGGGCCGAAAATTAGAGGGTTTTTAAGCTAATTATATGTTGATTGTAATTAGTGGAAGGCATGATGATTACACTAGTCACTAGCCATGCAAGCCTATTGTTCATTGTGAAGAACAATTTTTCCATGCATTGGCTCCCCAAAAGCCCTCCTCTTACACGGTTTTGAGAAGACAAAACCTATGATGGTTTTTCCATAATTTTTACCTAATAATATACAAAAGGTTGTAAAATATTTTTATTCATTCACTCATCCAAAATACAATTTCTAGAGAGAACTAAATCCTCCTCTTCTTCTCTCTAAAAACCGAAATATTTAAGAGTTTATAAATATTTTTGGTTCAATTTTCTACTAATTAATATTATACTAGTTCTTGTAATATTAATTAAATTAAGAGAAAGCTTTGGGTATTAATCCTAAGGAGAGATCCTATACTTGGATCTTTGTTCTTCCATAAGGGAAAGCTCAAGAACAAGAGAGATAGGTGATCTCTCTTGTGCCCATTAAACCGAAATCTCCAATGTAAGGACATGATTTCTCCTCTATTTTTCATATTGTTTGCATGCATAAAATCCGCATTTAATTTTATGACAAATTAATTTCGACATATATGAGTATGTTAGTATGTATATAGATCTACATTTTCTTCAGAAGATGTGAAGTGGGAAGAGCCAATCTCCTTGAGCTCTTGTGAGTATGAAAGTGTGGTATTTGATGAGGAATACATGAGGTTGAGTTAGCCAAATACTCTTAGCCTTTGTGAGGATGAGGGTGTGACTTTTGATGTGAACATTGAGGTGTTGGAGAAAGAGTTGATGAAGAGGAATGAAGCCCCCATTTATGATTCTTATGGAAATAGCTATGATGACAAGCCGATGGAAGAAGCTTATGCGGGATATGTTTCATGGAATGAAGAAGAGGAATGGACTTGTGAGATTGCCTCACTTGAGGAACCCATCCTTGAGAAGTTTGAGGTATGCTTGTTGGAGTAAGTGTCCTCGACAATAATGCGATCACAATTGTCGATCATATTGATCACATATTTAAATCTCATACCAAGAATACGACAGGGATGATACATTACATATATAGTCAACTGGTCCACACATATCGGTAATGATTGGCTGGCTAGAGTTTGACATTACTGTCGTGCGACGGTGGTGATCGGTTGATCCCTTGAGGTCACACCTAAAGGACGATTCCCTTAATTGAAAAAGGTTAATTAATTGTATGTCGATACAGATTAATTAATTCCTTAAAATTGAACAAATTATCATCATAAGAGAGAAAATGACATCTTATTATAATGTGATTAAATAAGATTTTATTTAGTAATTTAAGAATTTATATTACTAAAATTAATTGGTGTTTGCGAAACACGCGAGATGAGAATGATAAGTTAGTTATAATTACAAGATGTTGTGAATTATACTAACTTGTAATTAAATAACCATTTTTATGTGAAAGTAATTTTGAATTACTAGTCAATTTGTTAAATTTGATTTATTTAATTTGTAAATGATATTTAATTTGTTAAATATGCATTTTGAATTAAAACATGACATAAGACATGTCACATGACATACAATTGTACAATTGACAAAAATAAAATGGACTCCATATTACTACATATAAACCGAAATTTGGTGGGCAATGTTAGAAGTTTTGTCTTTTTCCATTTGTCTTATTCATTTGTCTAATATGCTTGATAGTGACATGACAATGGACAAAGGCTTACACAATTTGTCTTGTGAAGACAAAAAGGAAAAAGAAAAATGGTCTTTATACCATTAAGGCCACCGGTTTTTTTGTAGGAGGAATAGAGAGATTTTCTCAATTAATTCATTCTTCTTATGTTTTATGAAAAACACTACCTTCTCTCTCTTGTTCTTCATAAAATTCATTTTTATGAATCTAATTTGTACAAATCAAATACTAATAATACTAGTAGTAGTAGTATATGAGTATTAGTAATCGATTTTAAGGTAAACCACATTACAAATATCTAGTACATGTTAGTTTGTGGGATTGAGGGATAGTTTTGGGTGCTACTTATTGGAGGGCTTCTATTTTGAAGTCATGAATGTTCATCCATTATTGGAAAGCTCAATAACTAACAAGAAGGAGATCTTGTTGGTGCCCATATGACCGAAATTATCATAGTAAGGGTTGATGATTTCTTCTCTTTTAAATTAAGTTTGCATGCATAAGATCTAGTTTTAATTTTATGACTAAATTAAAATGTAACATATATGAATATGTTGTGTCTAATGAGATATAGATTTCTAACAAGCGGTATCAAGAGCCTTAGTTTGTTTGCATGCAAATCGATTATTGTTTTTCCGAGTTATACGATTAACAAACAAAACTTATAAATTTGTGTTTATTATGATATATCACGAAATCATTTTTGCATGTTAAAGTTTCTGATCCTAATATGTATTTAGGATATTTTGGTTGATTTATGGATTTTTATTGTTCATTTTATATAATAATGGCATTAAAAATCTGATTTTATGATAAAAATGTCATTTACGGACTAAAATTAGCTAAACTTCGAATTTTTCAGTGGTTTTTGGATATATTTTCACATATATTATTTTTAGATGATCTGTAAATGTTCAGATTTTGTGGAGTTTTTATGCTCGAAATATGGATTTTTCAAGATAAAAATCGAATTTAGATGAAAAATAGGTTAATATGAGAAATATTTTGAATCTGGTCATATAAATTTGGTATGTTGTCACATGCAATTTTACAAGATGTGTGTAAAATAATAGGCTATAATGAAGTCTTTATGCATGATTTATGAATTTTTGATGAAAAATAGCATAAAGAGGTACTTTAATTAGTGAATAATTGCTAAAACATACTTCATGATTTACGTAAAACGTCACATGTTGCATTTTGTTACCTATTTCAGATCTAAAATTTAAAAGGTTATAAATATAATATTTCTCATGTTTTTATGATTATTATTGATAAATCCGATAAACCGCAACATTGTTTTTCCCGACAAATTTCGAAATTTTTAAACTAAGTTTTTGGACATTATGAGTGTCATGGTATTTTTCCAGAATGTTCATGAGTTTAAATTTCAAATTTTGAATTTATTTGAAATTTTTATGATTTATTTGGAGTTTATGGCTTTTTAATGTAATTTTGAGTCCATTAATGAACAATTTTTAAGAATTAAATGTTAATTAATGTCAATATGTTAGTGTAGACCAATTTTGAGTCCTAAGTAGGTGAGGGTAATTAACTTGTGCATAAATATGATTTTATGTAATTTATTGTGATTTTAAAAGGTTGAATCACGCAAATCAGTAAAAACCGTTTAATATACGATATTGGCTCCTTAAAGGCGATTTAGCATAAAATTGGGCATGTTCATACATATTATAATGCTGCATTTTATTTATGATTGTCATAATTTTATTTTATGTAATTTTTGAATTATGTAATTTTACTTAGTATGGCCTTAGTTTTTAATTGGTATTACCCGAAATGTATGGGAATATCGATTCGGTTGTAATTTATTGTGATCTCGTATCACCGTTTTGTAATTTAATGGATTTATTTTATTTTAATTACAAATGTATAATAGGAAATTATGTAATTTGTTATGTAATTTATTTATTTCGGAGTTCCTTGAAGACAATGTCACTCAAGAAGGCGATACATAAAGACGGTGTTACCTCGAGATGCATGCCAAAACCGAAGTTCTAGGGACCAATGGAGTTGGTTTCCGAATATGTAATAGTTGATTAGATTTTCTATTTTAGGAAGGCCATACTAGGATTTAATTTATGTTTTGCATTTTATTTATATGTTGCATGCATCGCTAAATCGCCATAACTAAAACATGCATTATCATTTTAATCGAGTTTATCGACCGTGTCAATTACAATTATCGTAGTTCACCGCTTTATTTCACTTAAAACGTGATAGATAATAAATTGACATGACCTCTCAATAAAAATAAACAATTGAGACATAGCCTTACCAAAAAGTAAAAACCATGAAAACCTATTTCGTGAGGGAGTGCACTCGGCCACACCGGGGTACAAACCTTGTTACGTAGGGGAAGTGGGTGATAAATGTCTATCCACCGAATTCATGTTGATGAGGGTTTCATCGGCCACACCATGCCCATGATAATGTGGGTTTGGATCATGAACACATTTATTCGAAATTTGGATTGAACTCAACAAAAGTTTTTGATAAGGGTTTCATCGGCCACACCGTGCCCTTGTTGGATGTGTTTTGGGCTAAAGATAAATGTTAATGTAATTTTATCGACCAAGAGTTCTAAAAGTAGAATCGATTAAAGCGTTAATCCACCGAGTTATATTTCTTTACCACAATTCATATACAATATCATTTCGATTTTTGATTCAAATCTCCATTAAAACATCATAACTAAAGACGTATATGAATTTTTCTTCTAAAACCTCGTGTTATCCATTGGAAGGATCTCTTGTGAAGAGTATAGATAAAAGTTATTCATTATCAAATGGGCTTTTTGATTCTTGACTAACACATCTACTTACAATGAATTGTTTTTGCCATATACTTAATTGAATCAAGTACCTTGAAACGATAAATTGTTTGGGTAATTAGATTTGTTAGAAATCGTAATTGACCAAAACAACGCAACCACTTCAATGAAAGTTTTAAGACTAAAATGATTGAATTGAAGAGTAGTCTTCATAAGATTCAACTTTGCTTCTCTAAGTAAAGATTCTTTGAAATGAGTGGGAGCATTCTCTTAAACCGTTAATAAAAAGGCGAGGTTTAAGAAGTAAAAATTAGAATGAAATTGATACAAGGTAATGTTAAAAGTAACGTTATTGAGAATAACAATACTAAACCTATCAATCCCGACCGATAAAGTTTCCATTGTCTTAATTGTTGGACGCAAGAAAGGAAACTACCCCAAATTATTGAAGAATCAACAAGTTAGTTGTGGGACATCTAATGGGACCTTCTTCTTTAAATGTTTATTTGATTGACATAAATTTTGCTAGTACTACTTCGTCAATATTAGAAACCGGTGGTGGTTTTCATCATTGTACTTGATACATAGGATGATTAGAATATGACGACTAGCAACAATCATGTTGAGAGATAGAGTCATTGTATAATCAATCTAGTTTTGGGTTTATAGTTGTACTTAATTATGACTATTAAGTACATAAACTCTAAATAAGAATATAAACTTGTTAAGATACAAAAGAGGTTTCACCATTGTGACCCTATACACCACGATTTGATGTATGGTGATAACCGTCGTTGTGAGTACCAAAAATAAGATTTATAATTTCCTATTAAGACTAACCTAGGCTAGTGGTAACAGGGTCGAACCACAAGGAGGCAGACGTAATTTCTAGCTGTCTAATTCTAGTCTAAGGTAACGAGTGTAGGGGTTGAGTTGAATTGGTCTATAGCTAAGAGTAAATAAAGACAATAAACTAAAAAGACGGATTAAACAGATAAAGAGGGGGTACTAGGATGGTCGGTTCATTATAGCTTTGGCGGCAGCATACTAAGTCGGTCTGAATCAAACACATGTGAGGCGGGAAAACAAGAGGTCCTCTCGGTCCACTCTTAACAGATAGCATCTTTCGATCTCGCTATAAGTCCCTAATATCACTAATACTGACTCTCGTCCTGAAAAGTGAATAACGGTCAAAACTATACCTATCTTTCGATCTCAGCACAGTTTAGTCATTTTAATTGGTGGTCTAATAACCGTCCCTATCTTTCGATCTAATGGGTCAGTTATAAATTAAGCATCTAACTGGTCGCATGCATTCGATTCGTTAAATACAACATAAAAATCAATTAAAACGAAAGGTAACCTCGCGGGGTCAGTCGATCGACCAGGTATGGCGGTCGATCGACTAACACGCGAATTCAGTCCAAAACAATACTACGCCGCCTACGCCGCCTACGCTATAATTCGCCTACATCCTAGCACAATTAATCTAGCTACTCATGGTACTGATAAAAACAACAATAACAATAAGAACTAATGAATTCATGCTTGAAGTATTCAAATAACAAATAGCGATAAACGATAATTGGCTTTGGATACTAACTAGCAATTCTATACTAACAATGAAATAAGGATAAATCGAAATAAGGCAGAAGAATACCGAGATTAAAGAGGAAAGATTGAGAATAAGAACGAAAATTCCAATGCTAATCAATATTCCAAACCCTAATTATAAAACTAAATATTACTGTGTAAAAACTTGGGTAAAATTCGGAATCAAAACTGAATACTTATTCTGATGTTCTAGGTTACGTTATATAGCCAACATACGTAACAACTTATTATCAAAACCTAAACATAATGGGCTTGCGCTTCCTCGGTCTTTTAATTCTCGTCTGGGATAGCAGATTGGTCGATCGACTGATGGTAGTGGTCGATCGACTGATCTTCAGTGTACAGTAGCTTCTGGAACCCGCATGTTGGTCGATCGACTGAAGGTAGTGGTCGATCGACTGCTTGAGCTGCTACTTAACTTCTATAATCTCGTGGATTTGTCCTTTGGGCCTCAAAATGCGCGCCAAGCTTGTTCCTTAAGTGGATACTTCACGTCAAATGCAATGCTGGATACTCGGGGACGGATTTAGCTAAATTTCCGTTGAACTCTTCACATTTCTACAATAAAGTACAAAAACACAAAAGTAGACGGAAATAGGGGAAATGGTAGCTTAAACTACACAAATGAGCTCTGAAATGCGTGTAAAATGAGGTGTAAAACATCATATAAAAGACACGCATCAAACTTCCCCAAACCAAACCCTTGATTGTCCCCAAGCAAGAACTAGACTCGATCTAATGACCTAATGGAACGAGTTCAATCTTAGAGCGAAATGCAACATGTAAAGCCTAAACCAGTTTAATGCACAACCAACAATCAAGTAGAAAATAAATCATGCAAATGAGTTATGGAGTCGTTAAAACTACTGAACTGTCAACTGTAGAGACTTATCATATTGGACTCTCACGGGTCGCTCATATCACTCAAATAAGCACAGGTGAATAATGTAAAGATAGAAAGAATTCATTTGTTGTGACACTCACCTAACTACGACCTATAAGAACATGCCTGCAATATAATATGAAAGCAATCTCTACAACCGTACATACGCATTCCAACCAACAAGAGACCATGACACATGCCGAGGTATATATGTGGATATGTGAGGTATGGGTAAGAAGAGGCAAAACATTTATGGAAAAGTGGAGGGACAGGTGATCAAGCTAGTACCGAAGCGGAACCATATGGCAACATCAAACTTCTTGCTCAAAAACAAATGAAACGGTGCTATAGCAAGCACAAATCTCACAATCTCCAGGTATAAAGGTAATCAAATAACTCCCTATAAGATAAGAATAAATCATGGGAGCAAAAATCGCCAAAAGATAAGGATTTTGAATTATGCGAATTTGATTTCTTTTCTCTCTCGAACCTCAGTCGATCGACCTATGATACCAGTCGATCGACCGCTTAAACAGTACAGAACCGCTTTTTCATATTCTTTTTCGAATCATTTTTTTTTCTTTTCTTCTTTTTCTTTTCTTTTCTTTTCTTCCCTCATTTCATTTTCCCAACTAAATCTCAATAAGAGCATTTACTACCAAAAACTAAGTAACAATCCCAAAAACTAAACTACTAGCTTGACCAAGGCATGCTAAGTGTAGGATGTAGTAAATAGGACAAAAAGGATATTTTTGGCAGTGTTGAGCTTATGGGTGAAACGAGAAAAGGGAAACCTCTACCACATGTGTCAACTAACCACAGACCGAATGCATACAGGTATTAAGCAGATTAAGTTCATATTTATGAAAATTAATGTGACATGTCTTATAAGGAGTACTACTCACATTCCTAAATAAACCGGTCATAGATGTCACCAGTTATAGGCTCTAAACTCAGAAATATGATGTAGATTGCCAATTTTCAAAGTCAAGTCTCAAGTTCAGCAAATAATTAACGAAAACTCGTAGGTATGCATTTATACGATTCTACTAATAACATGTTAATCAAGCAAGGCTTAGGCAAAACAGGTGCACATGCAATGTCATCATTGAAATACTACCGTTCCGACTCGACCTATATGTTAAAATAAACGTGCATTTTATTGAATTCTTTTGAAATTTTTCAATTTTTTTGAATTTTTTCGTATATATATATATGAAATGAAAAAGCAATGCAAAACAAAATGTAAACGTGAATGCAAGCAAATGATATGCGACGCAAAACCCTTCCCCAAACCAAATCACACAATGTCCCCATTGTGCAAAATCATGTAATGAAATAAAAGAGAAACGGGAATTTGCGAGAAAATAAAGGAAATAAGACATGAAGTGAAAATCGGGAACTCACAAGACTTTAAGCGCAGCAAAAAGGAAACCTCCCCAAACCAGCGTGAGCTAGGAGGTTTCAGTAGCCAGCAGTGCTACCAATAAGTACCTGAAAGACAAATAAAACCCACGCATAAAATCGAGAAGACAATTTTGAAGCGGTAAATATGTGCACAAATGAGAAAATTAGAAGAAATAAATAATTTGACGGAAAGTAAAGTGCAGTAGAAAACTCCCTTAAGTCCGCATATCGACCAAACGCAGCAGGGGAGAGGTTGTGAACAGGTACAACAGCGTCCTTGGTCGATCGACTAAGAACGGCAGTCGATCGACCAATGTGTCAGGAACAGTAGCTCCTGGAAAGTGCAACTCAGTTGATCGACCAATGTAGCCAGTCGATCGACCAATGTGTCAGGAACAGTAGCTCCTAGGAAGTGCAACTCAGTCGATCGACCAATGTAGCCAGTCGATCGACTGAAAATACTGCTGTACTCCTTATTTCTTCGTATTTGCTCAATTACTTGAGCTAAAGAGGTCTAAAAACCTGCAAATGCACAATAATACGCGCCCAAAATTGCGCAAAAACCCAAAGCAAAGTCTCAAACGTATAGAATCCTAAGCAAGCAAAATAAAATGCGAAGTTTCGCGCACACAAAAGCAATAAAAAGTGTCTAACAAAAGCAAATAAAAAGTTTGGAAAACATGTGATCAACTAGTAGTTGATCAAGAACGGCCACGGAATGGCCCACTTCGTCGGCTTCTGGCTACTAGAGGTAGCCTCAACGGTGCTTATCTTATCAGCTGCACCCTTCCTAGCCTCCACATCCGTATGGCTCAACGGATCAACACTTTCATCATCTCCCCAGTCAATGACCTCTTCTTGCTCATCACAGTCCAAGTCGGACTCCCTTGCCTTGACCGACTCGTCATCAACTTCCTCATCAGTGGCATAGCTAAGGCAACCAAGACCTCCTCGTGAAACGATTGGCTTCTTTGCGGCTGGAGTGACTTGCAGTTCTTCCTTCCCCAAACCAGCTCCTGCATTATCAGAAATAGACAAATCTTCCTCCAATTTGCTCCCAATCTGGGGCGGAGGGATTACAACAGGAATAGAGATAGGTGAATCGGGAAGCACAAAGTACGATTTCTTGTCTGAAACCGTGTTACAAGTCACAGGCCACATGGGGTCCTTTTTCTTAGATGGCTGGGCAAAAAAAATAGAATGCTTGCCCACTTTAAAAGTCAATGTTCCTAGACCGACATCTATGACTGCGCCAGCAGTGTGCAGAAATGGCCTACCCAAAATAATGGGAATATGGGCATCCTCAGGCATGTCAAGTACCACGAAGTCGACGGGGAAGAAAACTTTCCTATTTGGACAGGGATGTCCTCTAAGACTCCTATTGGCTGGACCGCAGATCGGTCAGCCATCTGTACTGTCATATCTGTCACTGTGAACCTAGTCAATTTGAGCTTCCTAGCTAGACTCAAAGGCATGACGCTTATACTAGCTCCTAAGTCACATAATGCCTTCTCAATAGAGAAGGTACCTATATTGCAAGGAACAGAAAAGCTACCAGGGTCCTCTAGCTTATGGGGTGCAGTATGAGACAAATAAGAGCATGACTCTTTGGCTAATGCGACAGTGTGCACATTTTCAAGTGACTTTTTCTTAGACAGGAGTTGTTTCATGAATTTAGTGTAGGCATGCACTTGATTGACCAACTCAAGGAAAGGAACTTGCACATTCAAACTACGAATAACCTTTTCAAATTTATTGAAAGATACCTGTTCCTTTGTCGGCACTAGTCTCTCTGGATATGGAGCTGAAAGAAGTACCTTAGCCCTCTCTTTTAAGTCTCGCATGCCGACATCCGTGGACTTAGGCTGAAAGTCCACCTCCTTCTCCTTATTGAATCTTGAACCCTCCTCAGACCGTCTCAAATGTGAGCCATTGACCGACATTGGGTCGAACTTCGGAATCGGGACGGACCCATCAGCACTCGGGTCTTTCCCCAACACTTTCGGAGTTGTCGAACCCCGGAACAAATGGTCTCTCAAATTATCGGGCATTGAAGGACGAAATTTCTCAATATCAGCAGGGGTCTCGATCGATCGACCACCTTGCTCGATCGATCGACCGAGATGTACAGATTCGAAGCTCTCAGAACCCACATATCAGTCGATCGACCGGTATATCATCGATCTACCGATATACCCTGTAGACGCCTTTTTCTTTGAATTATTCGTTACTGACTTTGTTTTGACTCTGGTTCGCCTCATTCTTTTCGGGGCATCCTCGACCATAGCAGGCCCCTCCAGGGTAGACCCACTCCTCAAAGTGATGGCATTCAGGGTCTCGTTCTGGTCAGTTTGAGTGGGTAAGTGTCCGGGAGTTCGAGTGGTACTCTTACTAGCCAATTGAGCACTTTGGCTCTCTAGTAGCTTCATCCCGGCCTCTCTAGCTTGGGACTCCTTCAAAGAACAAGTTCTTAAACTCAAAGAAATCGAACCGTGGGATTGTTGTTTCTTTGCTGCACATAAGGAGGTTTTTGGTATTGTTGTTGCTTATGATGAGGGGGCACATAAGCTTGCCGCTTCTCTTTGTTGTGGAGGTTGAGTTGGATTTAGGACATTCGGCTACTCCACCTCAAGTTGGGGTGGACATTCGGCTCATAGTACGTGTTTGTCTGCCTATAGCGTTGAAAGGCGACAAGACTCGAAAGGATCGGGACAATTCTCCGAGACATCTCCCTCGGCTCCACATCTTCTACGGGACGAAAGGACCGTCAAAACAAAGATTTACTTGGTACATCCCACCTTTAGAAGCTCCTCCCAATTCATATTTGTCAAACCTTGCAGTGAGGGCTTCAAGTGCAAAGAACAGAGGAAGATTCGGCACTCTCCTCTGGTTTCCTCTCAAATTCCCATATTCAGCCTTATGAGTGGCCAGATCATCGATGATCTTCCACCCCTTGGTCTCTCCCGTGTTCTCAAAGCAAATCGGCCATTGGTCGCAGCATCCAATATGGCCCTACGATCGTCATACAGTCCATTATAGAACTGATTGCACAAGCTCCATTTTTCGAACCCATGGTGCAGTATGGTTCGCACCAGTTTCTTGAAATGGACCCATGCTTCATGGAAGTTCTCATCCGGCCCTTGTTTAAAGCTCGTGATCTGAGCTCTAATGGCATTCGTCTTTGAAGCAGAGAAGTACTTTTTATAGAATGTCAGGGCTAAGGAATTCCAGTCGGTGATCCCATGTGCGGCTCGGTCCAGATCTCTACACCACTCCCTTGCAGCATCACGAAGGGAGAAAATGAACATGGTCTCCTTGATCTGATCTTGGGTCACACCGACCGGCGGGGGTATAGAGCAGCAATAATCAATAAAAATCTCCATGTGCTTGGCTGCATCTTCATTTGCAGCTCCCCCGAACTGGTTTCTCTCAACCAAGTTAATATAGGAAGGCTTTGGCTCGAATTTTCTCGCCTCCCCAGGTAGTTCGAATCCTTTGTAGAGATTTGCAGCTGTAGGCTCTGAGTGACAAGCAATGGTTGCTTCTTCAGCCATGACTGGGATTTCTAGAGAAGTAACTGTCTCAGCTGAAGAAGTAGAGGCAGGAGATGTAGGTGGATCTCCTTCGAACAGAGCGTTCTCGTAGTAGCTTGACAGAGTACTCAGCTCTTCCTCTGTCGGTAATACCCTTTGTGATCGTCTCAACTCGCACAAGGATTTCTCGATCTCAGGGTTTAATGGTACTAGTTCACCACCCTGTGACCTGCGCATAAGAAGAAACTACAAAAAGAATATAAGAAAAGTTTAAGGAACAGAAATCCGTTAAACTAAAGAAAGACTAAATAAAAACAGCTAAAAATTAGAACAATTGCCTCCCCGGCAACGGCGCCAAAATTTGATACCCGTCGTTGTGAGTACCAAAAATAAGATTTATAATTTCCTATTAAGACTAACCTAGGCTAGTGGTAACAGGGTTGAACCACAAGGAGGCAGACGTAATTTCTAGCTGTCTAATTCTAGTCTAAGGTAACGAGTGTAGGGGTTGAGTTGAATTGGTCTATAGCTAAGAGTAAATAAAGACGATAAACTAAAAAGACGGATTAAACAGATAAAGAGGGGGTACTAGGATGGTCGGTTCATTATAGCTTTGGCAGCAGCATACTAAGTCGGTCTGAATCAAACACATGTGAGGCGGGAAAACAAGAGGTCCTCTCGGTCCACTCTTAACAGATAGCATCTTTCGATCTCGCTATAAGTCCCTAATATCACTAATACTGACTCTCGTCCTGAAAAGTGACTAACGGTCTAAACTATACCTATCTTTCGATCTCAGCACAGTTTAGTCATTTTAATTGGTGGTCTAACAACTGTCCCTATCTTTCGATCTAATGGGTCAGTTATAAATTAAGCATCTAACTGGTCGCATGCATTCGATTCGTTAAATACAACATAAAAATCAATTAAAACGAAAGGTAACCTCACGTGGTCAGTCGATCGACCAGGTATGGCGGTTGATCGACTGACACACGAATTCAGTCCAAAACAATACTACGTCGCCTACGCTATAATTCGCCTACATCCTAGCACAATTAATCTAGCTACTCATGGTACTGATAAAAACAACAATAACAATATGAACTAATGAATTCATGGTTGAAGTATTCAAATAACAAATAGCGATAAACGATAATTGGCTTTGGATACTAACTAGCAATTCTATACTAACAATGAAATAAGGATAAATCCAAATAAGGCAGAAGAATACCGAGATTGCAGAGGAACGATTGGAATAAGAACGAAAATTCCAATGCTAATCAATATTCCAAACCCTAATTATAAAACTAAATATTACTGTGTAAAAACTTGGGTAAAATTCGGAATCAAAACTGAATACTTATTCTGATGTTCTAGGTTACGTTATATAGCCAACATACGTAACAACTTATTATCAAAACCTAAACATAATGGGCTTGCGCTTCCTCGGTCTTTTAATTCTCGTCTGGGATAGCAGATTGGTCGATCGACTGATGGTAGTGGTCGATCGACTGATCTTCAGTGTACAGTAGCTTCTGGAACCCACATGTTGGTCGATCGACTGAAGGTAGTGGTCGATCGACTGCTTGAGCTGCTACTTAACTTCTATAATCTCGTGGATTTGTCCTTTGGGCCTCAAAATGCGCGCGAAGCTCGTTCCTTAAGTGGATACTTCACGTCAAATGCAATGCTGGATACTCGGGGACGGATTTAGCTAAATTTCCGTTGAATTCTTCACATTTCTGCAATAAAGTACAAAAACACAAAAGTATACGGGAATAGGGGAAATGGTAGCTTAAACTACACAAATGAGCTCTGAAATGCGTGTAAAATGAGGTGTAAAACATCATATAAAAGACACGCATCATATGGCTAGCCCATTATCAAGGTGATTATATTCTAAACCAAACTAGAATGATATATCATAAAGATGATGAAAGACTCAAATTGGTAACCTAAGATTAAACCTTAAATTCTAGAATGATGAACGCAAAGATTTATCGAGTACTCTTGAAACCATTAGATTGTTAATGGTATATGCGTATCTTGTATTCAAAGCAAGGTATCTCGTACCTCTTGGTTGAAAAGGAAATCGAGGTTGTAAATCATTGATACAGAATAGGTTGATCATTTTCTTTTACCATCAATTTAAGTTGACACCAATATGTTTACTTAATAAGGTAAAAGGAGAAATCTTTGAAGGAGTTCAAAGAGTTCCATGAATCACGATCAAGTCGTGATGGGATTATCAAAGTGAAGACTTTGATATAAGCCAAAGGAAATGTGATATAGTATCACAAATTAATCACTCTTAGCACGCATTATGGGATGATGTATGGTTGGATAAAGAATTCAAACTCCATTCGATATGGTTTGAACTTCAATCAAGTTACTTTGAGTTACTTGATCCTTTTGGGGATTCTATCATTTTGTCTAAGTTGTTTTTCCACTAAATCTAAACGATACATATGAGATATGAAATGGTAGAGTACCATGCTTGTATGTTTTCACAAGAAACAAATGCTCATTTTTCCCTTTCATTATCACGAGTACAACGGGTTTGCGGCTCGTGAAGCTGTCTTTCTAAAATACAAGTTTATTTCTAGAAGACAAGGTGGGAGAAATTATTCAAGAGCCACAAAGAATTCCACAAAGAATGTTATGTCCCAAGAAACTGGTCTTTCTTGACTACATGAGACGTTTTGTGTAAGACGTTGTTTCTTCAAAACCTAGGAGGTTAAAATCATCACTTATTGAAGATGATGAATTAGTGTTACTTTTAGAAAGTAAAGAGCTTGCAACTTACAAAGAAATTGTTTGATTCAAGTTGATTACTTCTGGAAAGTAATGAACATATGACTTATATGAGAATGTTTAAGTCACAACTCAATGCAAGGCTTAGAGCCATAAAAAATCCGAATTAAAAGGCTTGATTAGTGACAAAGGGTTTTTGCACTAATAAAGAGAGATTTCAACGCGTGATTGGTTGCAAAGGGTTTTGCACTAATTGAAATGCTTAAGTCTATTTGGATCTTCTTAGGGATTGTGTTTCATTATGATGATATACATGTCTTGAGTTTTGTAGATTCTTGCAATCCTAAGATAATGTGAAACTTAGAGAGGGTTTTAAGTAGGACATCAATGAGTTGGAATCAACATTTTTGATCATGTGATAAAACTTTTCTCAATAGGTTGAGAAGTTATGTTTATACATGAAGTTTAGTGGGAGTTACGAGAATTTTAATTAGCCTTATATGTGGATGACATATTGATCATTGGGAATGATTTAAGACTTTTGGAGTAATATAATACACCTTTAATATCCGGATTTATGGAGATAAATCCATATAATATTAGCGTCGAATAAGAAGTCTTATGTTGATAAGATTCATGACTAGTTCAATCAAGTTAAAGATATTTGATTGATTCCATTTGCTTCCGCTGCCGAATCAATTAAATAGGAAATGATGTATAACACTTCATATCCTTTGAGTATGATGAATTGTTTCAAATCGAATTTAAGTAATAGTTACCAAGTAAGCCATAAAGATTACCCGTAAGTGTTTGCAGAAGCATTAAGGATGTAATGCAAAGTGTTTTTGATGCAATTTTGTGTAAGGGTGTTACACAAGTGACAATTGACAATTGAGATTGCGCATGGTTTCCGACAAAACCATAATCAAAACACATTACGATGGTTAAGATACCATTGTGGCTATGTTATTTAAGAAATAGATTTTCTAGAATCGTTCTAGGGAATAAAGAACAATGAGAAATATTTACAACGGAAATTGAGTACACTTGCAATCATGGGATGTGCAAGAAGGATGAGTCCCGCACACTGTGAAAACAGTGGGAGCTATTCCAAGGCTAGAAGGCCTATGTCTTGATTGGATCTCGACACCTACTCAGAAAGTTTTGTAATGCAAATGTATACATTACAAAGGAAAACGAGTATGTAGTAAGGTTGAGTTAGGTACAAGAAGTTGATAAAACCTACTAACCAAAGCCTTTTCATAGTCTTAACATGATAAGTCATGTCATTTCAATTGGAGTGAGATTAATAACTACATAAAAGATCAAATTAGATTATAGAATATGATATAGTAATCAGGTATTGACTATTCATATGTGATAATTACATTTGTCGTTCGAGTTTTTAAGCTATAAAACTCCTTTTATACTTTGTTACATCCAAACGGGTTGTAGAGACAACATTGAACCCCGTTAAAGTGAACCCGGATTAACATGGTATTCACCCATAGTCACTTGTATGAGGTGACATCTCGAAGTGACTAGAGTGAGATGCGATTGATGGCAAGTTCAAGTGCCATAGAGTCATGTGAGATGACTAGTCGATCACATAGGCAGACTGTTAGGAACACTTTATCGGGCAGTGACCGCTTATAGAGTTCTGGCAAATTTATATAGCCTGTTCGTGGCGAGAGCTACTATAGTATTCTAATGAGTCGATTCTTTTGACTAAAGACCGTTCACCTAAGGTGGCACAGTTTCAGATTAACTTTGATTTGTGTTACTACAACCTTCCTAAATGGGGTCAAATGGGCACATTTTGGGTTATGATGGATGTGGCTAGTCGAAGGGAATGAGTGCGATAGGAATTGTCCACCCCCCTTGTCAGGGTTAAAACAATATTTCAGGGCCACTCGAGGAGTAATGAACTGGAAATGCGTGGCCACGCTCGGATGATATCTACGATAGCTAACTCCGGTCAATCAGTTATTCTCCAGATCGAGGAAACCACTCTCGATATGATCACTTGCAAGTACGAACCGAAAGACACCTTGCATTGAGTGGGAGATAGTAATAGGGCAAGAGAATTGGTGATGCACACTTGTCGAGGACAAGTGGGAGATTGTTGGAGTATGTGTCCCCGACAATAATGCGATCACAATTGTCGATCATTTTGATCACATATTTAAATATCATACCAAGAATACGAAAGGGATGATACATTACATATATAGTCAACTGGTCCACGCATATCGGTAATGAATGGCTGGCTAGAGTTTGACATTACTGTCGTGCGACGGTGGTGATCAGTTGATCCCTTGAGGTCACACCTAAAGGACGATTCCCTTAATTGAAAAAGGTGAATTAATTGTATGTCGATTCAGATTAATTAATTCCTTAAAATTGAACAAATTATCATCATAAGAGAGAAAATGACATCTTATTGTAATGTGATTAAATAAGATTTTATTTAGTAATTTAAGAAATTATATTACTAAAATTAATCGGTGTTTGCGAAACACGCGAGATGAGAATGATAAGTTAGTTATAATTACAAGATGTTGTGAATTATACTAACTAGTAATTAAATGACCATTTTTATGTGAAAGTAATTTTGAATTACTAGTCAATTTGTTAAATGTGATTTATTTAATTTGTAAATGATATTTAATTTGTTAAATATGCATTTTAAATTAAAACATGACATAAGACATGTCACATGTCACATGACATACAATTGTACAATTGACAAAAATAAAATGGACTCCATATTACTACATATAAACCGAAATTTGGTGGGCAATGTTAGAAGTTTTGTCTTTTTCTATTTGTCTTATTCATTTGTCTAATATGCTTGATAGTGACATGACAATGGACAAAGGCTTACACAATTTGTCATGTGAAGACAAAAAGGAAAAAGAAAAATGGTCTTTATACCATTAAGGCCACCGGTTTTTTTGTAGGAGGAATAGAGAGATTTTCTCAATTAATTCATTCTTCTTATGTTTTATGAAAAACACTACCTTCTCTCTCTTGTTCTTCATAAAATTCATTTTTATGAATCTAATTTGTACAAATCAAACACTAATAATACTAGTAGTAGTAGTAGTATATGAGTATTAGTAATCGATTTTAAGGTAAACCACATTACAAATATCTAGTACATGTTAGTTTGTGGGATTGAGGGATAGTTTTGGGTGCTACTTATTGGAGGGCTTCTATTTTAAAGTCATGAATGTTCATCCATTATTGGAAAGCTCAAGAACTAACAAGAAGGAGATCTTGTTGGTGCCCATAAGACCAAAATTATCATAGTAAGGGTTGATGATTTCTTCCCTTTTAATTTAAGTTTGCATGCATAAGATCTAGTTTTAATTTTATGACTAAATTAAAATGTAACATATATGAATATGGTGTGTATAATGAGATATAGATTTCTAACAATGCTTCCATGAAGAAGATGAATTCCTCTCTCCTATTGACCATGGAGACCTTTTTGCGCCCACCGTGGAACCTATGATTGTTGGAGATGATATGGTGGATCTTCTCCAAAAAGTCAAATCATCATATAAAGGGTAGTTGGTGGAAAAGCTCAAGAAGAAAATTGCAAATGAGCTTGCTTGTGGAAATTTGGCACCCACAACATCAATTTCTAAGGTATCCGATCATCAATGCTATGAGAATTCTCCTTCTACTCTTGAAGGATTGATAAATCCAAATGCTATCATCATCACTAAAATTGAAGGAGAAGGTGGTGAGTGGAAGTCTCCGAACGAATATGAACCATACTGCATACCTAGTGTTGATAAGAATCATAGGCCTATTGGTTTAAAGCAATTGGGAAAGCTCTAGTGCCAAGGACAAGGTGAAAGAAAGAACTTATGGCAAGCTTCCTTGGCCAAATTTCATGTTCAAATGGAGCAACCCATACTTATGCTTATTTGGAGCTTGTTCACAAGCTTTTGATCTTTTTCAAGAGCCTTGAGCTCTATGGACAAAACAAAGGACCTCAACAAGGAATGAGTTTGGTGGAGTCCTCCCTCAAACCACCATTTGTAAGATACCCTCTCCCTTGACCTTGCATATACATTTAGGTTGCATTTGTATTATATTTCATATTGAGTTTACATTAGTTAGTTCATATAGAATAGTTGCATTGAACCAAGTGGTGTTAGTCCAGTGGTAGCCGGGTAAAACCTTGAAGCTTGCGGAAATGCAGGAGTTGAGTGGTCCCGGGTTCGACTACCAGCTGGGGCGATGATCATTTGGCCACTGCAGCCCCCGAAGGGGGTGGCTTACATGGTCCATGTGCTGGTGCGGGAATGCATGGGCCCGAGGGGGATTCAACCCCCTCGTCATCAAAGAAAAAAAAAATTAGAATAGTTGCATTGTAATATATCTCACATGATTCATGTAGATAGTTGCATATAGACTAGAATTCATGCATAGTCACTAATGACCAATCATATTCTTTTCTACACTAGAATAGTGCTTAAATCGGTTTGGGGAGGTTTGATCATAAGTGACCATAGTTTAATAGAAAACATACGTCATCTAGTGTAGTTTAGATTGCATTCATTTGTTATTTATGTCTTATAGAATTGCATTTAGCTAGAACATGCATTCATTAATACCATATCATTGCATTTGTATTTTATTTCAAAAAAATCAAAAATCCAAAAACAAGTTTTTCTTTTTATTCCATAAATGCATAAAAATTGAAAAATTTCGAAAAATCCCAAAAATATGTTCTTTAATTTCATAAAATCAAAACCATGAAAAATTGAAAAAAAATCAAAAACATGTTCATTTCCTTTGTAGTGTAGTCTTGTATATATTGTTTTTTATATATTGTGTTTGTTCACCCTTGTTCACATTGATCGACTACGCCATATCCGAGACATGGGGATATAGAAGACCGCATGGTATGATCTTTCCAATCTCCTTTTCCTCTTTATGTTAATGACTATGTGGCTTTATTTTGATTGATGCGGTATAAACAATGTGAATTTAGGATTGCATTTAGATTATTTGGCATACTAGTTGGTAGAATCATATGCATTAGGATGTATAAATGTTAGTTGCATCATGGCATGTAGTTTGCATGTTAGAAGAAAATTTTGTGAAACCGTCTACTTAGGAAGCTTGACAAGTGTATATAAGTGTTTGAATATGTGTCCTCCGACAATAATGCGATCACAACTGTTGATCATGATGATCACATGTTTAAGTCTCATTTTAAAGAATACAATTGGGAAGTAATATTTTACTGTCAACTGGTCCACACATATCGGTAATGATTGGCTGACTAGAGTTTGACATTACTGTCGTGAGACGGTGGTGACCAGTTGATCACCTTAGGTCATACCTAAAGGGTAACACTCTTAATTGATCATTTAATTAATCGTATGCAGATACAGGTTAATTAAATTTCTTAAAATATAGACGGATGATTTTGGAAGTAAAATTTACGTATCTCATTATAATCTGATTAAATAAGATACGGTCTAAGTAATCGAATTGTTTCATTACTTAGATGAAATTATTGTTTAAGGAAATAATTGAAATTGAATGAATTATTATAAATACAAGTTATTGTGATTTATAAATTGGTAAAATATTTTGGTACAAGCAATTATGAATTGCTAAGTCCATTTTTGTATATGACGTATTTTTATTAATACTTGATTTTTAATATGTTAAAAATACATAACAAATTTATGTGACATGTGACATGTGACATATGACAAATTGAAATTTTGACAAAGATAAAATGGAGTCCATTTTATCCATATGTACCGAAATTAAGGGGAGTATTAGGATGATATTGTGTTGATTATGTTAGTGGTAAACATAATCATTTCCCTAATAAACTAGCCATGCAACCTAGTGGTCATTGTGAAGACAAACTCATGCATGCATTGGCTCCCTTCTCTTCCCCTCGTACCCTGTTTTTCATGAGGCAAAGCCAAGGGTTTTTGCCTTATAATTTATCATATACACTAGAATAACATTTAGTGTATTAGCTCATTCATTCATTCATCTAAAAATAAGAAGTTTTAGAAAGATAAACACCTTCCTCTTCCTTCTCTATTGACCGAATTATAGAGAGACCAAAATATTATTTTGGAACTATATTACACTAAATTAATATTATTCTAGTAATCATAATATTAATTTGATTAAGAGTTTGCCTTGGGTATTTTACTTTGGGAGGTATTCTACACTTGAATCCTAGTTCATCCATTAAGAAGAGCATAAGAAAAAGAGAGTAGAAGAACTCTCTTGTGCCCATACAAACCGAAATACCAATGTATGATGAAGATTTCCCTTTTAATTGATTATTGTTTGCATGCATAAGATCACCATTTAATTTTATGACTAAATTAACATAAAACATATATGAATATGTTGAGTTTATAGATCAAGATTTCTAACAAGCGGTATCAAGAGCCTTGGTTGTTTGCATGCAAATCGGTTAAAAGTTTTTCCGAGTTATACTATTAACATATAAAACTTGTTAAATTTGTGTTATTATGATATATCACGAAAATTATTATACATGTTAAAGTTTCTGTTCCTAAAATATGTTTAGGATATTTTGGTTAATTTATGGATTTTTATTGTTCATATTATATAATAATGGCATTAAAAATATGATTTTATGAATAAAATGTCATTTTCGGACTAAAATTAGCTAAACTTCGAATTTTTCAGTGATTTTTGGATATGTTAGCACATATATTATTTTAAGATGACCTGTAAATATTCATAATTTTTGGACTTCTTATGCTCGAAATATGAATTTTTCATATTTAAAATCGGATTTAGATGAAAAATAGGTTAATATGAGATAAATTTCGAATCTGGTCATAGAAATTTAGTATGTTGTCACATGCAATTTTACAAGATGTGTGTAAAATAATAGGCTATATTGAAGTCCTTATGCATGATTTATGATTTTTTGAAGCAAAATAGCATAAATAGTGACTTAATTAGTGAAATATTATTAAAACATACTCCATGACTAAGGAAAAACGTCATATGTTGCATTTTATTATCCATTTCAGATCTAAAATTGAAAAGTTGATAAATATAATTTTTCTCCTGTTTTATGACTATATTTGTTAAAACCGATAAACCGCAACATTGTTTTTCCGGATAAATTTCGAAATTTTTAACCTACAGTTTTTAACATTCTGAGTGTCATGGTATTTTTCCAGAATGTTCATGAGTTTAAATTTCAAATTTTTGAATTTATTTGAATTTTTGTGATTTATCTGAAGTTTATAGCATTTTTATTGTAATTTTAAGTCCATTAATTAACAATTTTAGAAATATGAGTTAATTATGGTCAAATAGTTAGTGAAGACTAATTTTTAGTCCTAAGAGGTTAGGGTAATTAACTTGTGCTTAAATATGAATTTATGTAATTTTTGTGATTATAAAACGTTGAATCACGCAAATCCGTAAAAACCGTGTAATATACGATATTGGCTACTTAAAGGCGATTTAGCACAAAATTGGGCATGTTCATTAATATTATAATGCTGCATTTTCTTTATGATTGTCATAATTTTATTTTATGTAATTTTATTTTATGTAATTTTACTTAGTATGGCCTTAGTTTTTAATTGATATTACCCGAAATTTATGGGAATATCGATTCGGTTGTAATTTATTGTGATCTCGTGTCACCGTTTTGTAATTTAATATATTTTTTTTATTTTATTTACAAATGTAAAATAGGAAATTATGTAATTTGTTATGTAATTTTATTTATTCCGGAGTTCCTTGAAGACGGTGTCGTTCAAGAAGGCGATACATAAAGACGGTGTTACCTCGAGATGCGTGCCATAACCGAAGTTCAAGGGACCAATGGAGTTGGTTTCCGAATATGTAATAGTTAATTATATTTTCTATTTTAGGAAGGCCATACTAGGATTTATTTTATGCTTTGCATTTTATTTATATGTTGCATGCATCGTTAAATTGCCATAACTAAAACATGCATTGTCTTTTTATCGAGTTTCTCGACCGTGTCAATTAGAATTATCGTAGTTCACCGCTTTAGTTCACTTAAAACGTGATAGATAATAAATTGACATGACCTCTCGCTAAAACAATCAATTGAGAGTTAGCCTTACCAAATAGTAGAAATCATGAAAACCTATTTCGCGAGGGAGTGCACTCGGCTACCCCGGGGTACAAACCTTGTTACGTAGGGGAAGTGGGTGATAAATGTCTATCCACCGAATTCATGTTGATGAGGGTTTTATCGGCTACCCCGTGCCCAAGTTAATATGGGTTTGGATCATGGACACATTTATTCGAAATTTGGATTGAACTCAACAAAATTTTTTGATAAGGGTTTCATCGGCTACCCCGTGCCCTTGTCGGATGTGTTTTGGGCTATAGATAAACATTAGAGTAATTTTATCGACCAAGAGTTCTAAAAGTAGAATCGATTAAAAGGTTAATCCACCAAGTTATATTGATAAGGGTTTCATCGGCTACCCCGTGCCTAAGTTGATATGAATTTGGGTCTTGGAATCATTTATCTAGTTAGGTAGAGGTCACTAGAAAAATGCTAATAAAACTTGTTTAAATTATTTTTACGAGTATTATTATTAAAACGACATATGTTTTATTCCTTCTATATTTTGTTTTGTAGACAGCTCTTATTTCTCATAACAAATGGCAAATTTCTCCGATTGGGATGCCCAACTCAAATTAGCCGCCCAAGGTGACGACAAGCTTCGTTACCTTACCGAGGCCTCTCCACCCGAACCTGCCACTAGGTCGACCGCCGCCACTAGGGAAGCATATGAGGCTTACCATAAGGAGTCCGCCGCAATGAAAAATGTATTGATCTTTGCGATGGAGGCGGATCTCCAAAGGAGAGCCTTTAAGATGGGCACCGCTAATGAAATATACTCCAAGCTTGTGACAATGTTTTCACAAACTCCGCGGATCCTCCAATATGAGGCGGCCGCGGCATTCTTTGATCTCGACTTCAAAGACGGCCAAAAGGTTAGCCGTCATGTGCTCAAATTAATGGAACTAGTCGAGACCTTGAAAATTCAAAAGGTTGAAATCCCCAAAGAACTCATTGTAGATAGGATTCTACACTCCTTATCCAAAGTCAAAGAATATGTTCAATTCCGGGTGAATTTTAACATGCAAGACAAGGACGTGTCTCTTGAAGAGTTTCACAAGTTACTTGTGCAAGCCGAAAGGGACATTGGGTTAAATGTGAACCCACCTAAGGATGTGCTTAACATTAGCACGAAAAGCAAGGGGAAGTTCAAGAAGAATGGGAGGAAGGGTAAGAAACAAGCTCCCACTTTCACCAAAGCTAAGACTTATGAAGCTAGCACTTCAAAAATCAAGAAGGGTCCTCTTGATAAATGCCATTATTGTTATGGTATTGGACATTGGAAAAGAAATTATTCCAAATACCTTGGTGATATTAAGGCTGGAAAGATCACTCCAGTAGGTAAATGACACTACTTTCTTTTATGTTTCTATTTCAACTATGGTATTGTGATACAAAGTTGTGATAATGTATCCCCTTTTCATTGTAAATAGGGCCTCCACCAAGCAAAGACAAGGGAAAAGAAAAGCAAGCTTGAGAAACCATCAAGATGCTAGGAATAGCTTTCATGGAGCTTTGCTTTTTATTGTCTTATTTTAATTATGTTTTGGATTTTAGAACCTTTTGATTTCCGTGTTCGACTTGGAAATGTATTTTGGATAATTGGTTGTATTTTGGATAATGGTGGCTTGGTTTGCAACCCAAGTCACCCGTTTTATCATTTTTATCCTTGTTCTAAAATTCGTCTTTACTTGCTTGCTCATAGAAACATATGATTATTCACTTAAAGTGATCTAATAGACAATTATAATGATGAGATTCATTATATGTCCACATGCTTAAGGCTTGTGTATGATCATTTACAAAGTGTCATTGAGTTTATGAACTCTCTTAAAGGAATGTCAATCACCAAGTACACTTACAAAATCTAAAACTATTAGTCAAACCTATGAGATAGTCCTCCTTATACTTCAAATCATTATTTGTGTCCCATAAGCTATCTTTGAATCTCAAGTGTATTTATTCTAAAGATAGAGTGGGGGGAAATGAGGACACAACACCAAGATAAATTTGTGTACTTGTGTATATGAGAACTACGCAAGGGAGAATGATTTGAATAAAGGTATATCTATTTATATAGTATACCCAAGAGATGAGATCTATGGTCTCGAATAAAACTACATGACAAAAGAGACCAAGTGAAGTAATCAAAGGAATATTTTCTCAAGATAACTACACGAGGAGACCAAAAGAAAGTTTTGGAAGAAAAATGACTAATGTAAAGTCTTAACAAGAGTTTTGACTAGTTTATGATAAACTTTGACAAATAGTTTCAACCATGATATTTACTTAAGAGCCTAAAATGAATCAAAGTAACATCCTAGAAAATAAACGAGATTTATGACTAGAGGTTACAAGAATTGATCTGATATACCGATATCCTCAATAGCTAAGTTAAGTATTAACCACGCAAATGTCATTACTTAACCTCATTATGAAAATGAAATGGTTAAACCTCCTTCCAAAAGGGTATTTCGAAGGACGTGTTTTAGATATTATTTATATTTGAATAATGACATTGCTACACATCATTATGATATGAATAAGTTAGAGATTAAAATCTCTTTCCATAAGGTTAAAATGAGACCACTTCAAAATAGGTATTTTGAAAGGATATGATGGGAACATATATGGTTTTATCTTAATAACTTGGCAATGCAATATATATTCCAATTCTTGAGATGTTTCGATTGAGTAGTCAATTTCGAAACATGTGGAATTGAGTGGGAGTTGGAAATTATCATGTGAAGACATGGGATTTAGTGGGAGCAATCATCTTGTAAAAGTTTATAACTCATCACTCATTGATGAATGACGAGCTAATACCTTCCCTTCACAAAGGAGTATTTGAGTTTTCAATTCTGGATGAAAATGGACTATGATGAATCCAATCACATCATGAGATGTTGGATAAGTATTGAGACATGCACATCAAATCAACGAGAAACGTAGGTTATTCATGTAAATGAAAACGGAATTGCCATTAGCAGTCATGGTCGTTCCTTGAACCTAAGAATGGTTGATCTCATGATTATTAGTTACTAATGTTTCCGCCATTAGAATAATCATGCACATGTTCAAAATGAATCATATGCATAAGAACATGATGATTCATTGGTAAGCCATAGAAGAAACGTCATGAATTCTAGAGAAGAATCCGATGAGCGTTTTTAGTGTTGGACGAAAGACTCTGTTATGTGTCAAGAGGTTGCACATATTAAAGGAATCCAAACACGCGTAAGGATTTATGAAAATCCTAAACTTTTCAAGCTAAAAGGAGAAATAAGAAGTTTGGAAAGATACTTAGTTGAATAAGAAGTTACTCAAAACTAATCTTTCCTAAAATGCTAGGACTTTTGAGAAGTGCTAGGCTAATCATCTTGACAAATTGTTGCAAGAATCTACAAAACATATACCTAGTGCATTGTGTGTGGGTGGAGTACTTGATCAGTGCAAGTCATATCATTCACCACAAATTCGTTTGTTATGTGATAATCGACAAAGAAGTTCTTTCAAGAAAAGGAGCCGAAACCGAGGTTGTGAACCTAGATTTGTACTTGGTAAGGTTCATGCTATGATAGATAACATGAACATAAAGGAAAATGCGATAAAAAGAAGTTTGAACACATGGACACTTGATATGTTAAACTTCTATTGCAATTAACAAGTGTTTACACACTTACGATATGCATCACAAGGTTGAAATATAGTATTGACCACCCGAGTGTGATGTCGACATTTGTCGTTTGAGTTATTATTAACTCACCTTATACTTTGTTATATCCAAACGGGTTGTAGAGACAATTGAACCCCGTTAAAGTGAACACGGATTAGCATTGTATTTGCCCATAGTTACTTACATGAGGTGACGTCTCGAAGTGACTAGAGTGTGATGCGATTGATGGCAAGTCTAAGTGCCATAGAGTCATATGAGAATGACTAGTCGATCACATAGGCAGACTGTTAGGAACATTATGTCGGGCCTTATGACCGCTTATAGAGTTCTGGCAAATTTATATAGCCTGGTCGTGGCGAGAGCTACTATAGTATTCAAATGAGTCGATTCTTTTGACTAAAGACTATTCGCCTAAGATGGCACAGTTTCAGATTAACTTTAATTTGTGTTACTACGACATTCGTAAATGGGGTCAAATTGGCACATTTTGGGTTATGATGGCTGTGGCTAGTCGAAGGGGATGAGTGCGATAGGAATTGTCCACCCCTAGTCAGGGTTATAACAATATCTCAGGGCCACTCGAGGAGTAATGAACTGGAAATGCGTGGCCACGCTGGGAATGTATCCATGGTGGATAAATCCGGTCAATCAGTTGTTCTCCAGATCGAGGAAACCACTCTCGATATGATCACTTGCAAGTACGACCTGAAAGACACCTTGCATTGAGTGGGAGATAGTAATAGGACAAGAGAATTGGTGATGCACACTTATCGAGGACAAGTGGGTGATTGCTGGAATATGTGTCCTCCGACAATAATGCGATCACAACTGTTGATCATGATGATCACATGTTTAAGTCTCATTTTTAAAGAATACAATTGGGAAGTAATATTTTACTGTCAACTGGTCCACACATATCGGTAATGATTGGCTGACTAGAGTTTGACATTACTAGTGTGAGACGGTGGTGACCAGTTGATCCCCTTAGGTCATACCTAAAGGGTAACACTCTTAATTGATCATTTAATTAATCGTATGCAGATACGGGTTATTTAAATTTCTTAAAATATTGACAGACGATTTTGGAAGTAAAATTTACGTATCTCATTATAATCTGATTAAATAAGATACGGTCTAAGTAATCGAATTGTTTCATTACTTAGATGAAATTATTGTTTAAGGAAACAATTGAAATTGAATGAATTATTATAAATACAAGTTATTGTGATTTATAAATTGGTAAAATATTTTGGTACAAGCAATTATGAATTGCCAAGTCGATTTTTGTATATGACGTATTTTTATTAATACGTTTATTTTTAATATGTTAAAAATACATAACAAATTTATGTGACATGTGACATATGACAAATTGACATTTTGACAAAGATAAAATGGAGTCCATTTTATCCATATGTACCGAAATTAAGGGGAGTATTAGGATGATATTGTGTTGATTATGTTAATGGTAAACATAATCATTTCCCTAATAAACTAGCCATGCAACCTAGTGGTCATTGTGAAGACAAACTCATGCATGCATTGGCTCCCTTCTCTTCCCCTCTTACCCGGTTTTTCATGAGGCAAAGCCAAGGGTTTTTGCCTTATAATTTATCATATACACTAGAATAACATTTAGTGTATCAGCTCATTCATTCATTCATCTAAAAATAAGAAGTTTTAGAAAGATAAACACCTTCCTCTTCCTTCTCTCTTGACCGAATTATAGAGAGACCAAAATATTATTTTGGGTCTATATTACACTAAATTAATAATATTCTAGTAATCATAATATTAATTTGATTAAGAGTTTGCCTTGGGTATTTTACATTGGGAGAGATTCTACACTTGAATCCTAGTTCATCCATTAAGGAGAGCACAAGAACAAGAGAGTAGGAGAACTCTCCTGTGCCCATATAAACCGAAATACCAATGTAAGATGAAGATTTCCCTTTTAATTGATTATTGTTTGCATGCATAAGATCACCATTTAATTTTATGACTAAATTAACATAAAACATATATGAATATGTTGAGTTTATAGATCAAGATTTCTAACAATAAGACCCTTGTAGATGCGTTTTCTTCTTAAGACTTTGCTTGTTAGAATACTTGTAAAAGACCCTAGGATGTGTCATGCTAGTATCCTTTGACCCATGGATTAAGGCCTAGTCAAGAGTACCTTGTGGTGTGATAACTCCTTGGCTACCGTTTATTCCAAAGTGACCCTTGAAACCATGAAACCATCATTCATCCATGTTCTACCATATTTTGTCATCAAAGGGAATGCATCAAAAGAAAAGAGGAGTAACAAAAATACAAACTCCTATGCTTCAAATATAAGGCACCCTCATTACTGATTGGGGTGACTTTGTAAATGTTCAAAAAGAAAAATGCAAAAGTTGAAAAATTGTCAATTATTGAAATGCCAAACATCAAAAGAAATGGCAAGAAAGTGTTCTCAAATGTTATATGCCACAAGAAATTGGGGGGGGGGGGGGGGAAACAACAACAAAAGCAAACTCCCAAATGAAACTCAAATATCTATTGATCCCTTTATCCATCGTATCCACTTTTGTGCATGGTAGAGAGGGGACGACCCTTCTTCTTGTCTAGGCAAGAGGGGAAATTCCGCGATCCTCCAGTGTTTCTAACACCATAGGGAGTCTATTCTTGACAAAAGCATTTAACGATTGAGGACAAAGGTACCCTAGCTTGACACAATTTGGAGGTGATTTGTTGGTATCCTTCTAGGCTTAGTATTTTGAAGAAATTGCATCTATGAAGGAGTGTGTACCCTTAAATTCCTTCCCCTTTAGATAATTTCCGCCACTTAGATAAGAAAAGTGGCTATTCTTTTGTAGATGCATCCATTACTTGATTTTGTGTGCTTTAATGTTTGGATGTGTCGCCATTTTGGCAAGCCCCACCTTGCCTTGCAAGAAGGCATCCTACCTCATGGTTGTCTTGCTGTGAGTTGAAGGGGCGGAGTGAGACCCGCGAATTGTCACATATCGGCTATATTAGTAGGTTAGTTTAATTAAAGGTCTAGTTTTTGTCCCCTCTTTACTCGGGACGAGTAAAGGTTAGGTTTGGGGATATTTGATGTGACTCGTATTTGCGCACATTTAGTCCCCTAATGGAGCCTATTTTGCATACTATTATAACATTCCTTTGCCATTTTATCCGTCAAAACCTTCCTATTTGCTTTTCTAGTGCATTTCATACGTTTTGTAGAAAAGGAGATAATTGAGGCGGAAATTCCCGTCTCTCGTGCTTATTTGGAAGGTTATTGATGATATTGGATGAACTAGTATGAAGAGGACGCAAGAACGAGAGCCAACAACACAAGAATAAGGGGTATGCAAGAGGAGGAAAAGCAAGGAAGCCATTACAAGAAGAAATTGCTCGAAACCCAAACCAAGATTTGCTCCTTTGGCTCTGAAAGTATGCTAGATGGAACGGCGCAAAAAAACAAGTGATCTAGGCTTTTGAATCACTCCAATAGGAGTCCGGATGAGAAAATGACGTCCGTTTTACAATCCGATTTCAAACAAAGAAGCTGTCCGCATATCCGCTCGTCCCGAGACATAAGACGCTCGGATTCCTGGGACACAATCCGCCCGTCTTCCCCTCAAGACGCTCGGATTCCTGAGACACAATCCGCCCGTCTTCCCCTCAAGACGCTCGGATTCCTGAGACACAATCCGCCCGTCTTCCCCTCAAGACGCTTGGATTCACCAAATCCGCCCGTCTTCCCCTCAAGACGCTCGGATTGTTAGACAGAAAGAAAAAAATAATTACACAGCCCAGAATTCGAGCGTCCCGAGACCAATCCACTCGGATTCCCTTACAGAAAATTTCGTGTTCTTCTTGTTCTATGAAGGATGCGCATATTTTTCAAAGACCGGCGAAAAGGAGACCGGAGTCTCTCTTGAGACCGGCGATTCCCTACCCAACAATTAGCATTGTTAAATTACTATTTTACCCTTACTTAACCTAATGATGCTCTATTATATATACCCCATTTGTAATAATCAAAACCATCAAGCTTCCTTAGGTTAAATCAATCCTTCCTTAGATTAGATTAGGAGTAGATTAGAATAGATTACTCTTTAATCTTTCCACAAATCTCACATTTATCTCTCCTTAATTATTGTTCAAGTTTGTTACTTTTGGGTAATTGAAGATTATTGGGTTATTATTGGAGGATTGACAACCCTTTATCAATCAATCAAGTTTCTTCTATTATTCTTTGCTTTATTATTTGGATCATCTCAAGTTTAGTATAATTCCTTTACCTTTAATCTTTATTGTTCATTTATTCATTTTATTATCATGTTTATACTTGTTGTGATGATTGACACCATTAATGACATGTTTCCCATGATAATGAGTGAGTAGTCTCTTAGCTAGGATTAGTGGGTGATTAAGGGAAACAAACATGGGATTAATCATGCTTAAACTAATATGTTTTCATAATTAAATTGCTTGCTTGTTGTGATGTCAACCTTATGCACATGTTATGTTTGATGAAATGTTAAGCCTGTGAATCCTTGCATTTACAACCATCTCTTATCTACTCAACTTGACTTGTGAGATATAAACCAACTCGAGTCTTGTTAGACCATGCATAGAAGTTGAATAGGAGGAAAGTAAGTTGACTTGTAGGTGTTGTACAATCTAATCGATTCGGCTCCGGGACCCAACTCTTCCTATGAACCGTAAGACATAAACCAACTCCATTCCTCCACAACAACAATTGCTTGCAACTTTGTGAACATGTTTGTATGATCAACACCATGAATCCTCTATGACCCCATGATATCCTAGCACTTTTAATCATTTGTTTACATCCTTCCTTTTATTGCTTGTTTTAATTTATTGCTTTTATTAATCTAGAACACAACTACAAACCTAAATCAATTGTGACACTAGCATAAATTGAGACAGATAGACTTAGAACCCAAAGCACACCGTCCCATGGATCGACCTCGACTTACCACTAACTAGTTGTTTGTTGAGTATTATAAATGTGTTTGATTGGATGTGTGACGACCAACTCTTGTCCTATCAATAGACAATAACGAAACATACTTAAATGATAATAACGTTTAAGTGATACAACCAAACTCCAAAACTGTTAAAAGAAGATACAAGGTTCTCAAAACTGTCAACTACTAAACAACAAAAAGGGTTCGACACAACGGAAGACTTCTCAAACTGCAACGTGGTGACTCATCCCAGCTAACCCATGCGCATCGTCTCATACTTGCTCAATAACTGGTCACCATCCTCGAATGGATCACCACAGTTTTTAAAACATTTAAACGGGGTCAGGACTAATTACATAAAAACAACAGCTAATATGAAACCACAATGTAAACAACTCAAAAACACAATCTTAATCTCCACAACTCCACCCTATCTCCACTTCTCTGTGATGTGAACATTATTTGTGCACATTTAGTCCCCTAATTGAGCCTATTTTGCATACTATTATAACATTCTATGGCCATTTTATCCGTCAAAACCTTCCTATTTGCTTTTCTATCGCATTTCATATGTTTTGCAGAAAAGGAGATAATAATGCGGAAATTCCCGTCTTTCGTGCATATTCGGAAGCTATTTGACAATATTTGATGGACTAGTATAAAGAGGAAGCGAGAACTAAAGACCAATCCCACAAGAATAAAATGGAAGTGAAGGAAAGGGAAGAATAGAAGAGAAAACGAGATAGCACTCCAATCCGTGCGGCTTCTCTAGAATCCGGCCGTCCCCAAACTACAGAAGACGTGCGTCTTCACCTAAATACGCCCGTCTTCCCCTGCTAAAATCCGCCCGTCTTCATCCTAAGACGCACGGATTCCAGCCCAGCACAAATCCGTTTCTTCAAGCTTCAAAGAAAGACGCCCTTCCTTCGAAAAATACCGGCGTCTCCCTGCTCTAAACTAAAAAGTGTAATTACTAGTTTAGCCCTTAGTTAACCCTAATGCATCCACCTAATTTCTACTATAAATACCCCACTTGTAAATAATCATGGGGGATCCTTTTATAAAGTTTTCATTAGGTTAAATCAATCCTTCTCTTAGATTAGATTAGGAGTAGATTAGAATAGATTACTCTTTAATCTTTCCACAAATTACACTTTAATCTCTCCTTAATTATTGTTCAAGTTTATTATTCAAGTTTATTATTGGGTAATTGAAGATTATTGGGTTATTATTGGAGGATTGACAACCCTTCATCAATCAATCAAGCTTCTTCTATTATTCTTTGCTTTATTATTTGAATCATCTCAAGTTTGGTATAATTCCTTTACTCTTTAATCTTTATTGTTCATTTCTTCATTCTATTATCATGTTTATACTTGTTGTGATGATTGACACCATTAATGACATGTTTCCCATGATAATGAGTGAATAGTTTCTTTAGCTAGGATTAATGGGTAATTAGGGAAAACCAACATGGGATTGATTCATGCTTAATCTAATATGTTTTCATAATCAAATTTCTTGCTTGTTGTGTTGTCAACTTTATGCACATTTTATGTTCGATGAAATGCTAAGCCTATGAATCCTTGCATTTTTACCATCGTTTATCTACTCAACTTGACTTGTAAGATATAAACCAACTCGAGTCTTGTTAGACCATGCATAGAAGTTGAATAGGAGGAAAGTAAGTCGACTTGTAGGTGTTGTACAATCTAATCGATTCGGCTCCGGGACCCAACTCTTGCTATGAACCGTAAGACATAAACCAACTCGGTTCCTCCACAACATTAATTGCTTGCAACTTTGTGAACATGGTTGTATGATCAACACCTTGAATCCCCTATGACCCCATGACATCCTATCATTTTTAATCATTTGCTTACATCCTTCCTTTTATTGCTTATTTTACCTTATTGTTTGCATTAGTCTAGACACAACTACAAACCCAACCAAATTGTGACACTAGCATAAATTGAGATAGATAGACTTAGAACCCAAAGCACACCGTCCCATGGATCGACCTCGACTTACCGCTAACTAGTTGTTTGTTGAGTATTATAAATGTGTTTGATTGGATGACCCGACGAATCAACCACATCAAAATGGTGCCGTTGCCGGGGACAGTGCTATGTGATTAAGTTCTTACTTGTTTGTCTATTTTGAATTTTTCTTTCACCTTGAGGAACTTGTTCCTCAAGGATTGTTATTACCGTTTTTGTGTAGTTTCCTTGGTTGTAGTTGTTTCTTCATCTTAGCTATGATGGCTCAAGACTTGACACATGGAGTATGTGGTGGATCTTTTGAGTATGACTATGGGTATGGGGAGTTTGAGGAGCAAGTCAACACAAACCTACCTTACTATTTGTACAATAAAAATCCTAACCACTACCCCAATTTTTCCACCAAAATCACCACATCCAATATCCACAACATCCACCCACCTTATTGTTGGAATATGTGTCCTCCGACAATAATGCGATCACGACTGTTGATCATGATGATCACATGTTTAAATCTCATTATAAAGAATACAATTGGGAAGTAATTTTTACTGTCAACTGGTCAACATATATCGGTAATGATTGGCTGACTAGAGTTTGACATTACTGTCGTGCGACGGTGGTGATCAGTTGACCCACTAGGTAATACCTATAAGGCAACACTCTTAATTGATCATTTAATTAATCGTATAGCGTTACGAGTTAATTAAATTACTTGAAAAATTGACGGACGATTTTGGAAGTAAAATTTACGTATCTCATTGAAATTTGATTAAATGAGATACGGTCTGAGTAATTGAATTGTTTCATTACTCAGATGAAATTATTGTTTAAAGAAACAATTAAATTTGAATGAATTATTATAAATACAATTTATTGTGATTTGTAAATTGGTAAAATATTTTGGTACAAGTAATTATGAATTACTAAGTCGATTTTTGTATATGACGTATTTTTATTAATACGTTGATTTTTAATATCTTAAAAATACATAACAAATTTATGTAACATATGACATGTGACATAAGACAAAATTGACAAAAATAAAATGGATTCCATTTTATGTATGTACCGAAATTAAGGGAAAGTATTAGGCTAATATTGTGTTGTTTAAATTAGTGGAAAACATAATCATTCACTAATAGCTTAGCCATGCAACCCTAGTTTGCATTGTTAAGAACAACACACTCATGCATTGGCCCTATGAACCTCCCCCCTTACCCGGTTTTGGCAAAAGAAAAGACCAAGGGTTTTCTCTATAATTTGTCCAACACATTACTTGTTTTTGTGTGCATTAGAAATTATTCATTCATCTCATCAAATAATTTTTAGAGAGATAAAAATTATTTTCTCCTTCCTTCCCTTTCTCCTACCCGGTTTTAGGAGCTAAGACCAAAATTATTTTGGGTCATTTTTCTTTACAAAATTAATATTGTACTAGTATTTATAATATTAATTTTAATTAAGAATAAGCTTTGGGTATAAATCCTTGGGAGAGATCCTACACTTGGGTCTTTGTTCATCCAAAAGGAAAGCTCAAGAACAAGAGAGAAAGGTGATCTCTCTTGTGCCCTCTAAACCGAAAATAACAATGTAAGAACAATGTTTCTTCCTTATTTTGTTTTAATGTTTGCATGCATAAGATCAATCATTAATTTTATGACAAATTTAATCATAACATATATGAATATGTAAGTATATAGATCTACTTTTCCTTCAATCGGTATCAAGAGCCACGGTTGTTTGCATGCAAATCGGTTAAAAGTTTTTCCGAGTTATAAGAATAACATATAAAACTTGTATTTTGTGTTATTATGAGATATCACGAAATTAATTCATGCATGTTAAAATTTCTGGTCCTAAAATATTTTAGGATATTTTGGTAAAATTTACGGATTTTTATTGTTCATATTATACAATAATGGCATTTAAATATGATTTTATGAGTAAAAATGTCATTTTCGGTCTAAAATTAGCTATACTTCGATTTTTCCAGTGATTTTTGGATATGTTGTCACATATATTATTTTGAGATAACCTGTAATTTTTCATAATTTTTGGACTTTTTATGCTCGAAAAATGGATTTTTCATTATTAAATTCGGATTTAGGTGAAAAATAGGTTAATATGAGATAAATTTCGAATTTGGTCATAGAAATTTAGTATGTTGTCACATGCAATTTTACAAGATGTGTTTAAAATAATGGGCTATAGTGAAGTCTTTTTGCATGATTTATGGATTTTTGAAGAAAAATAGCATAAATAGTGACTTTATTAGTGAAAAATTAATAAAACATAATCTATGACTAAGGAAAAACATTATATGTTGCATTTTATTATATTTTTCAGATCTAAAATTGAAAAGTTGATGAATATAATTTTTCTCATGTTTTTATGATTATTTTAGTTAAAACCGATAAACCGCAACATTGTTTTTCCGGAAAATTTTCGAAATTTTTAAACTAAGTTTTTGAACATTATGAGTGTCATGGTATTTTTCCAGAATGTTCATGAGTTTAAATTTCAAATTTCAAATTTATTTGAAATTTTTGTGATTTATTTGAAGTTTATAGCTTATTTTTGTAATTTTAAGTCCATTAATGAACAAATTTTATAAATATGAGTTAATTATGGTCAAATAATTAGTGAAGACTAAATTTTGAGTCCTAAGAGGTTAGGGTAATTAACTTATGCATAAATATGAATTTATGTAATTTTTGTGATTGTAAAATGTTGAAATCACGCTAATCCGTAAAAACCGAGTAATATACGATATTGGCTAATTAAAAGCGATTTAGCATAAAATTGGGCATGTTCATACATATTACAATGCTGCATTTTCTTTATGATTGTCATAATTTAATTTATGTAATTTTTGAATTATGTAATTTTACTTAGTATGGCCTTAGTTTTTAATTGGTGTTTCCCGAAATGTATGGGAATATCGATTCGGTTGTAATTTTATTGTGATCTCGTATCACCGTTTTGTAATTTAATAGATTTATTTTATTTATTTTAGTTACAAATGTATAATAGGAAATTATGTAATTTATTATGTAATTTTATTTATCTCGGAGTTCCCCAAAACGGATTTCTTCAAGATGGCGATACATAAAGACGGTGTAACCTCGAGATGCGTGCCACAACCGAAGTTCAAGGGACCAATGGAGTTGATTTCCGAATATGTAATAGTTAAATAGTTTTTCTATTTTAGGAAAGGCCATACTAGGATTTATTTATTTTATGCTTGCATTTTATTTTATGTCACCTGCATCGCTAAATCGCCATAACTAAAACATGCATCTTCTTTCATCGAGTTTATCGACCGTGTCAATTAGAATTATCGTAGTTCACCGCTTTAGTTCACTTAAAACGTGATAGATAATAAATTGACATGACCTCTCGCTAAAACAATTAATTGAGTTATAGCCTTACCAAATAGTAGAAACCATGAAAACCTATTTCGCGAGGGAGTGCACTCGGCCCTACCGGGGTACAAACCTTGTTACGTAGGGGAAGTGGGTGATGAATGTTAATCCACCGAGTTCATGTTAATGAGGGATTCATCGGCCATACCGTGCCTAAATTGATGTGGATTTGGATCATGGACACATTTATTCGAAATTTGGATTGAACTCAACAAAAGTTTTTCGATAAGGGTTTCATCGGCCATACCATAACCTTGTCGGATGTGTTTTGGGCTATAGATAATTATTAGAGTTATTTTATCGACCAAGAGTTATAAAAGTAGAATCGATTAAAACGTTAATCCACCGAGTTATATTGATAAAGGTTTCATCGGCCATACCGTGCCTAAGTCGATATGAATTTGGGTCTTGGAATCATTTATCTAGTTGGGTAGAGGTCACTAGAAAAATGCATAAAACTTGTTTAAATCATACATTTTTACGAGTATTATTATTAAAACGACATTTGTTTTACTCCTATTTTGTTTTGTAGACTACTTCTTTTTCTCATAACAAATGGCAACACCAACCCCTAACGCCACGCCTCTCGCTAGTTCATCATGGCTCCGATCCTACATGGATCGATGTAAACTTGAAAAGAATGGGTCAAATTTCTCTGATTGGGATGCCCAACTCAAATTGGCCGCCCAAGGTGACGACAAGCTTCGTTACCTTACCGAGACCTCTCCACCCGAACCTACTACTAGGTCGACCGCCGCCACTAGGGAAGCATATGAGGCTTACCAAAAGGAGTCCGCCGCAATGAAAAATGTGTTGATATTTGCGATGGAGGCGGACCTCCAAAGGAGAGCCTTTAAAATGGGCAATGTTAATGAGATTTACTCCAAACTTGTGACAATGTTTTCACAAACTCCGCGGATCGTCTAATATGAGGCGGCCGCGGCATTCTTTGATCTCGACTTCAAAGAGGGCCAAAAGGTTAGCCCTCATGTGCTCAAACTTATGGAGCTTGTCGAGACCTTGAAAATTCAAAAGGTTGAAATCCCCAAAGAACTCATTGTAGATAGGATTCTACACTCCTTGTCCAAAGTGAAAGCGTATGTTCAATTCCGGGTGAATTTTAACATGCAAGACAAGGATGTGTCTCTTGAAGAATTGCACAAGTTACTTGTGCAAGCCGAGAGGGACATGGGGTTAAATGTGAACCCTCCAAAGGATGTGCTTAATATAAGCACTAAGAGTAAGGGGAAGTTCAAGAAGAATGGGAGGAAGGGTAAGAAGCAAGCTCCCACATTCACCAAAGCTAGGACTTGTGAAGCTAGCACTTCAAAAATCAAGAAGGGTCCTCTTGATAAATGCCTTTATTGTAATGGTATGGGACATTGGAAAAGAAATTGTTCCAAATACCTTGGTGATATTAAGGCTGGAAAGATTACTCCAGTAGGTAAATGACTATCCTTTCTTTTATGTTTCTAATTCAACTATGGTATTATGATGCAAAGTTGTGATAATGTATCTCCCTTTTTATTGTAAATAGGGCCTCCACCAAGCAAAGACAAAGGAAAAGAAAAGCAAGCATAAGAAACCATCTAGGAGTTAGGAATAACTTTCATGGAGCTTCGCTTTTTATTGTCTTATTTTATTCATGTTTTTGAATTTTAGAACCTTAAGTTTCCGTGTTCGACATGGAAAGGTATTTTGGATAATGATTTGTATTTTGGATAATGGTGACTTGGTTTGCAACCCAAGTCACCCGTTTTATCATTTTATCCTTTTGTTCTAAAATTCATGTTTAAATTCTTGCTCTTAGAAACATATAACTTAAAGTGATCTAATAGACAAATATAATGACGGGTTTCATTATATGTCCACATGCTTAAGGCTTGTGTATGATCATTTACAAAGTAACCTTGAGTCTACGAAGTCTCTTAAAGGAATGTCAATCACCAAGTAAACTTACGAAATCAATAACTATTAGTCAATCTATGAGATAGTTCTCCTTAAAATTTCAACATCATTATTTGTGTCTCATATGCTATCTTTGAATCTATAGTGTATTTATTCTAAAGATAGAGTGGGAGAAAAATGAGGACACAACACACAAGACAAGATAAATTTGTGTACTTGTGTATATGAGATCTACGCAAGGGGGAATGATTTAAATGAAGGTATATCTATTTACATAGTATACCAAATAGATGAGATCTATGGTCTCAAGTAAGTTCTATATGACAAAAGAGACCAAGTGAAGTAATCAAAAGAACATATTCTTAAGATAACTACACGAGGAGACCAAAAGAAAGTTTTGGAACAAAATGACTAATGTAAAGTCTTAACAAGTTTTTGACTAAGTTTATGAAAATTTTGATCAATAGTTTCAACCTTGAGATTTACTTAAGAGCCTAAATGAATCAAAGTAACATACTAGTTATGATCGAGTTGCAAAGATTGATATACCGATATCTTCAATGGCCAAGTTTTAACCACGCAAATGTCATTACTTAACCTCATTATGAAATGGTTAAACCTCCTTCTGAAAGGGTATTTCGAAGGACGTGTTCTAGATATTATTTATATTTGAATAATGACATCGCTACACATTATTATGATATGTGTGAGTTAGAGATTAAAATCTCTTTCCATAAGGTTAAGATAAGACCACTTCAAAATAGGTATTTTGAAAGGATATGATGGGAACATATATGGTTTTATCTTAATAACTAGGCAATGCAATTTATATTTCAATTCTTGAAAAGTTTCGATTGAGAAGTCGATTTCTAAATATGTGGAATTGAGTGAGAGTTAGGAAATTATCATGTGAAGACATGGAATTTAGTGGGAGCTATCATCCTTTGAATGTTTACAAATTATCACTCATTGAAGAATGACGAGCTAATACCTTCCTTCGTAGAGGAGGATTTGAGTTTTCAATTCTGGATGAAAATGGACTATGATGAATCCAATTACATCTAGGGATGTTGGATAAGTATTGGGAGATACACATCGAATCAACAAGTCACATAGGTTATTCATGTGAATGAAAATGGAATTACCATTAGCAATCATGGTCGTTCATTGAACCTTAGAACGGTTGATCTCATGATTATTAGTGACTAATGTTTCCGCCATTAGAATAATCATGCAAATGTCCAATGGTGAATCATATGCATAAGAGCATGATGATTCATTGGTAAACCATAATAGAAACGTCATGAATTCTCGAGTAGAATCCGATGAGCGATTTCGGTGTTTGACGGAATGCTCTATTGTGTGTCAAGAGGTTGCACATATTATAGAATATCCGAGCACATGCAAGGATTTATGAGAATCCTAACCCTTTCAAGCTAGGAAGAGAAATAAGAAGTTTTGGAAAGATACTTAGTTGAATAAGAAGTTATTCAAAACTAATCCTTCCTAATATGCTAGGACTTGTGAGAAGTGCTAGGCTAATCATCTTGTCAAATTGTTGCAAGATTCTGCAAAACATATACCGAGTGCATTGTGTGTGGATGGAGTACTTGATCAGTACAAGTTATATCATTCACCACAAATTCGTTCGTTATGTGATAATCGATAAGGAAGTTCTTTCAAGATAAAGAACCAAAACCGAGGTCGGGAACCTTGATGTGTACTTGGTAAGATTCATGCTATGAGAGAGAACATGAATGTTAAGGTTAATACAAGTAAAAGAAGTTTGAACACATGGACACATGGCATGTTAAACTTCTATTGCAATCAATAAGTGTTTACACTTACGATATACATCACAAGGTTGTAATATGATATTGACTACCCGAGTGTGATGTCGACATTTGTCGTTTGAGTTATTATTAACTCACCTTATACTTTGTTGCATCCAAAGGGGATGTGGAGACAATTGAACCCCGTTAAAGTGAACATGGATTAACATTGTATTTGCCCATAGTTACTTACATGAGGTGACGTCTCGAAGTGACTAGAGTGTGATGCGATTGATGGCAAGTTCAAGTGCCATTGAGTCATGAGAGATGACTAGTCGATCACATAGGCAGACTGTTAGGAACATTTTGTCGGGCCTAATGACCGCTTATAGAGTTCTGGCAAATTTATATAGCCTGGTCGTGGCGAGAGCTGCTATAGTATTCAAATGAGTCGATTCTTTTGACTAAAGACTATTCGCCTAAGATGGCACAGTTTCAGATTAACTTTGATTTGTGTTACTACGACCTTCGTAAATGGGGTCAAATGGGCATATTTTGGGTTATGATGGCTGTGGCTAGTCAAAGGGAATGAGTGCGATAGGAATTGTACACCCCTAGTCAGGGTTATAACAATATCTCAGGGCCACTCGAGGAGTAATGAACTGGAAATGCGTGGCCACGCTCGGAAGGTATCTATGACAGATAAATCCGGTCAATCAGTTATTCTCCAGATCGAGGAAACCACTCTCGATATGATCACTTGCAAGTACGACCTGAAAGACACCTCGCATTGAGTGGGAGATAGTAATAGGACAAGAGAATTGGCGACGCACACTTGTCGAGGACAAGTGGGAGATTGTTGGAATATGTGTCCTCCGACAATAATGCGATCACGACTGTTGATCATGATGATCACATGTTTAAATCTCATTATAAAGAATACAATTGGGAAGTAATTTTTACTGTCAACTGGTCAACATATATCGGTAATGATTGGCTGACTAGAGTTTGACATTACTGTCGTGCGACGGTGGTGATCAGTTGACCCCCTAGGTCATACCTATAGGGCAACACTCTTAATTGATCATTTAATTAATCGTATAGCGTTACGAGTTCATTAAATTACTTGAAAAATTGACGGATGATTTTGGAAGTAAAATTTACGTATCTCATTGAAATTTGATTAAATGAGATACGGTCTGAGTAATTGAATTGTATCATTACTCAGGTGAAATTATTGTTTAAAGAAACAATTAAATTTGAATGAATTATTATAAATACAATTTATTGTGATTTGTAAATTGGTAAAATATTTTGGTACAAGTAATTATGAATTACTAAGTCGACTTTTGTATATGACGTATTTTTATTAATACGTTGATTTTTAATATGTTAAAAATACATAACAAATTTATGTAACATATGACATGTGACATAAGACAAAATTGACAAAAATAAAATGGATTCCATTTTATGTATGTACCGAAATTAAGGGGAAGTATTAGGCTAATATTGTGTTGTTTAAATTAGTGGAAAACATAATCATTCACTAATAGCCTAGCCATGCAACCCTAGTTTGCATTGTTAAGAACAACACACTCATGCATTGGCCCTATGAACCTCCCTCCTTACCCGGTTTTGGCAAAAGAAAAGACCAAGGGTTTTCTCTATAATTTGTCCAACACATTACTTGTTTTTGTGTGCATTAGAAATTATTCATTCATCTCATCAATTAATTTTTAAAGAGATAAAAATTATTTTCTCCTTCGTTCCCTTTCTCCTACCCGGTTTTAGGAGCTAAGACCAAATTTATTTTGGGTCATTTTTCTTTACAAAATTAATATTGTACTAGTATTTATAATATTAATTTTAATTAAGAGTAAGCTTTGGGTATAAATCCTTGGGAGAGATCCTACACTTGGGTCTTTGTTCATCCAAAAGGAAAGCTCAAGAACAAGAGAGAAAGGTGATCTCTCTTGTGCCCTATAAACCGAAAATCACAATGTAAGAACAATGTTTCTTCCTTATTTTGTTTTAATGTTTGCATGCATAAGATCAATCATTAATTTTATGACAAATTTAATCATAACATATATGAATATGTAAGTATATAGATCTACTTTTCCTTCACTTATACCCACTTCATAATGAGTTTCAATTGCCTCGATACAACCACTTTCACATTTACCCACAACAAGAAGATGAACCCATTCAAAATGTGATTCTCCAAACGATGGGAGATCAACAAAACTTCTTCAAACAAATGATAGAGGAGAGTCAAAAGAGGGATAATGTTCTTCTAGGCATTGTTGCCCAAGGTGAGGAATTGGATATTCAAATTGCCCAATTGAAGGAATCCCATGTAACCACTCCTTACCATAGTTCTTTGGACATTAAGCATGAATGCGAATTTGAAGTAGTAACTTTTGATATGGAAAATGAGAAATAGAAAGAGCCAATCTCCTTAAGCTCTTGTGACTATCAAAGTGTTGTGTTCAATAAGAAAGACATGAGGTTGAGTAAGCCAAATATACTTAACCTTTGTGAGTATGAGGGTGTGTCTTTTGAAGTGAATGTTGAGACATTGGAGAAAGAGTTAAATGAAGCCCCCATCTATGATTCGTATGAAGATAGCAACAATGATGATGAGCCTAATGGATGGACTCATAATATCACCTTGCTTGAGGAGCCTATCCTTGAGACATTTGAGATACCTATCATGAAGAAGAACGTCCTTCCTTTATTCCTCATGAAGACCACTTGACACCTACCATGGAGCCAATGATCATTGAAGAGGATATGGTAGATCTTCTTCAAAAGGCCAAGGTATCATACAAAAGCTACTTGGTGAAAAAGCTCAAAGAGAAAATTGCTCCTGAGGCCACTTGTGAAGATTTGGAGCTCACGATGACAACTTCTAAGGAACTCGATCATCAATGCCATGAAAATTCTCATTCCACCTTGAAAGGATTGAAAAATCAAAATGTTATCATCATCACCAAGATTGAAGAAGAAGTTGGTAAGTGGAAGTCTACGGATGAAAATGAACCACACTTCATGCCTAGCGTTGACAAGAATCATGGGCTTGTTTGTTGGAAGCATTGGGAAAGCTCTAATGCCAAGGACAAAACAATAAAAAGAACATTCTACAAGCTTCCTTTGCCAAATTTCATATTCAAGTTGAGCAACCCATATTTATGCTTATTTGGAGCTTGTTCACAAGCTTTTGACTTCTTATTAAGAGCCTTGAGCTCTATGGATAAGAACTTCTACGATTTGAACTAGTTTGGTGGAGTCCTATCTCAAACCACCATTTGTAAGATATTTCTTGGACCCTTTCCTTTGTATAATATTGTACATTATTGCATTTGCATTAAATTTGTTGCATGAGAGTGGTGAGAGAGAGAGTCATCTTACATTTTTAATGAACAAATTCCAGGAAAAGATAAGGAGGAATGGAAAATCGGCGAAAGGGTATGTTATTGCAAGGAAAAGAAAAGAAAAAGAAGAAAAGGGAGCTGAGGACGCCCGTCCCGAGGCCTGGACGCCCGTCCAGGACCCACGTCAGAAGAATGGTTGGCGCTATGGCTTAAGACGGGCGGATTCTTCACAAGACGCCCGGCCTGGAAAAAGACGTCCGTATTCTTCGCGACGCCCGTCCTGTATGACATCTAAAAACAAGATCTTACGCTGCACCAAAAAACGGGCGGATTCTTCACAAGACGCCCGTCCCGACCAAGACGCCCGTCCTAAGTCCCAAGACGCCCGTCTTCTTCCTGCTCTCAACCTGGAAAAATCCCTGCATCAGAATCCGCCCGGATTCAGGCCATGACGCCCGTCTTCTATTCTCACGAGACGCCCGTCCCAAAAAGAATCCGCCCGGATTGTCCCTTTTTTCTCGGATAAACCCGACAGGGCCCACCCTTATCCGCAAGGGTATATTAACCCCAATGGTCCTAAGCCCTCTTGGGCACAACCGGAGCTCTTGTTCCCTAATCAAGGGAACCAAGCTTGGGATCGCGACGGCGGAGGGCATTCTAGCCAAGGTGGAGGGTACTCGGGTCAAGAGGGAGAATTTGACCAAGGAGGGTATTGGGGTCAAGCAAGCGGGTATGACCAAGCCGGGAGTTCTCATCGCTATGGATATGATCAAGATGAGGATGACGAGTGAAAGAGGGCTACCTCACCACCTCCATGTGTATGATACCCATCTCTCCCTCTCTCTTTTGTATATACATTGCATTTAGTGTAGTTTTCGCAAGCATTTGTATCATATTTCATTTGCATTAGTTAGTTCATATAGTATAGTTGCATTGTAATATATTTCACATGATTCATGTAGATAGTTGCATATAGACTAGAATTCATGCATAGCCACTAATGACCAAACCTATTCCTTTTCCATACTAGAAATAGTGTTTAAATCGGTTTGGGGAGGTTTGATCATAGGTGACCATAGTTTACTAGAAATCATGCATCATATAATATAGTTTAGATTGCATTCATTTGTTATATATGTCATATAGAATTGCATTTAGTTAGAGCATGCATTCATTCATATCATATCATTGCATTTTTACTTTATTTCAAAAAATCAAAAAATCCAAAAACATGTTTTCCTTTTTATTCCTACTCCTACATGTACATTGAGGACAATGTCCAAAATAAAGTGGGGGATGGGAATTTATATTCCAAAAATGATAAAAATTAAAAAATTTCGAAAAATCACAAAAATATGTCTTTTATTTTCATAAAAACAAAATCCATAAAAATTTGAAAAATTGAAAAATCCAAAAACATGTTCATTTCCTTTTTAGTATAGTCAAATATATATTGTTTTGTATATATTGTGTTTGTCTATCCTTGATCACATTAATTGACTACGCCACATCCGAGACATGAGGATATTGAAGACCGCATGGTATGATCTTTCCAATCTCCTTTTTCCTCTTTATGTTAATGACTATGTGGCTTTATTTTGATTGATGCGGTATAACAATGTGAACTTAGGACTTGCATTTAGTTTATTTGTCATATTAGTTGGTAGAATCACTTGCATTAGGATGTATATAATAGTTGCATCATGGCATATAGTTGCATTTAGATAAATTTTTTTGAAAAGTGCCTAATTGAGAACTTTGACAAGAGCAACTAAGCCATTACAAATACTTTTTCAACTTAAGACTTTGCCTACTATAATGGTTGTAAAACACTCTAGATTGTGTCATACTAGTGTCTTTTGACCCATGACCCAAAGCCTAGTCAAGGGTTTGCATGTGAGTCACTTATTCCAACCCCGTGATGCGATGTGGACTTGGTTAACTTGTCTAGGTGACCTTGATTAACCTTGTGGTAAGGCAACCCAAAAATACTTTCTATTAATAAGTTTGAAGTGCTCATTTCAAAGATTTTGTATGTGGAAGTAATTTATTGCTAAGGAAACCTCAAATGTTATGAAATGTTGAAATGTTGAGAATTTAGTTGTTTTGATGGAGGCGTACCACTTCGATGTGCTTTGGAGAGGGATCCATTGAATTGGGCCCCCACACGGTTGTGAATTCGACCGCCAAGAGACAGAGTGACTATCACCCCGAAAAGCTATTGTCTAGAGGTTAACCGGTTGCCTAATAAGCGATTGGCGAAAGCAAAGGACACTAGCCCGGAAGGGACAAACCCCATCTCTAATTTTTGAAATGTGAAAGTTGAATAAGGTCAATTTTTGAATACTAGTCATATCCACCTTTGTTTATAACGATTTGAGCATTTCATTCCCAAAAAGCCTTTTTGTCAAGCCACTTTGTCGAGCTTGGGACGATCCATGACCTTTACTTTTGTAGAGAATTCGAGACTTGTCATGTCATATGCTACTAGCATCATGTGGATCATCATTCCATAACCATCCGATCGCTCTTGACGAAAGCATTTGGAAATCGAGGACAAAAGTAGTCTAGTTTAACACCATTTGGAGGTGATTTAGTGCCATCCTCTTAGCCTTAGTAATTTGTTGAACTATTATTTGTGACGGATTATATGCTCTTAAATTTGTTCTCTCTTAGTTGCCTCCGCCACTTGATGAGGAAGTGACTATTCTTTTTGTAGATGCATCCATTATTTGATTTTGTGTGCTTAATGCTTGGATGTGTCGCCATTTTGGCAAGACCCACCTTGCCTTGCAAGAAGGCATCCTACCTCATGGTTGTCTTGTTGTGAGTTGAAGGGGCGGAGTTAGACCCGCGCGCTAATTGTCTCATATCGGTTATATTAGTAGGTTAGTTTAAATAAAGGTCTAGTTTTTGTCACCTCTTTACTCGGTGCGAGTAAAGGCTTGGTTTGGGGATATTTGATGTGAACATTATTTGCGCACATTTAATCCCCTAATTGAGCCTATTTTGCATACTATTATAACATTCTATGGCCATTTTATCCGTCAAAACCTTCCTATTTGCTTTTCTATCGCATTTCATATGTTTTGCAGAAAAGGAGATAATAAGGCGGAAATTCCCGTCTTTCGTGCATATTCGGAAGCTATTTAACAATATTTGATGGACTAGTATAAAGAGGAAGCGAGAACTAAAGACCAATCCCACAAGAATAAAATGGAAGTGAAGGAAAGGGAAGAATAGAAGAGAAAACGAGATAGCACTCCAATCCGTGCGGCTTCTCTAGAATCCGGCCGTCCCCAAACTACAGAAGACGTGCGTCTTCACCCAAATCCGCCCGTCTTCCCCTGCTAAAATCCGCCCGTCTTCATCCTAAGACGCACGGATTCCAGCCCAGCACAAATCCGTTTCTTCAAGCTTCAAAGAAAGACGCCCTTCCTTCGAAAAATACCGGCGTCTCCCTGCTCTAAACTAAAAAGTGTAATTACTAGTTTAGCCCTTAGTTAACCCTAATGCATCCACCTAATTTCTACTATAAATACCCCACTTGTAAATAATCATGGGGGATCCTTTTATAAAGTTTTCATTAGGTTAGATCAATCCTTCTCTTAGATTAGATTAGGAGTAGATTAGAATAGATTACTCTTTAATCTTTCCACAAATTACACTTTAATCTCTCCTTAATTATTTTTCAAGTTTATTATTCAAGTTTATTATTGGGTAATTGAAGATTATTGGGTTATTATTAGAGGATTGACAACCCTTCATCAATCAATCAAGTTTCTTCTATTATTCTTTGCTTTATTATTTGGATCATCTCAAGTTTGGTATAATTCCTTTACTCTTTAATCTTTATTGTTCATTTCTTCATTCTATTATCATGTTTATACTTGTTGTGATGATTGACACCATTAATGACATGTTTCCCATGATAATGAGTGAGTAGTTTCTTTAGCTAGGATTAATGGGTAATTAGGGAAAACCAACATGGGATTGATTCATGCTTAATCTAATATGTTTTCATAATCAAATTGCTTGCTTGTTGTGTTGTCAACTTTATGCACATATTATGTTCGATGAAATGCTAAGCCTATGAATCCTTGCATTTTTACCATCTTTTATCTACTCAACTTGACTTGTAAGATATAAACCAACTCGAGTCTTGTTAGACCATGCATAGAAGTTGAATAGGAGGAAAGTAAGTCGACTTGTAGGTGTTGTACAATCTAATCGATTCGGCTCCGGGACCCAACTCTTCCTATGAACCGTAAGACATAAACCAACTCGGTTCCTCCACAACATTAATTGCTTGCAACTTTGTGAACATGTTTGTATGATCAACACCTTGAATCCTCTATGACCCCATGACATCCTAGCATTTTTAATCATTTGCTTACATCCTTCCTTTTATTGCTTATTTTACCTTATTGTTTGCATTAGTCTAGACACAACTACGAACCCAACCAAATTGTGACACTAGCATAAATTGAGATAGATAGACTTAGAACCCAAAGCACACCGTCCCATGGATCGACCTCGACTTACCGCTAACTAGTTGTTTGTTGAGTATTATAAATGTGTTTGATTGAATGACCCGACGACATCACCCATCACTCTGACTACACACTGAAGTGTGTAGCCCTGCCAGAGTACCCATCGCAAAAAGTACTCGTCGCCGCCCGTTGTGTACCGCAGCCGTTCTTACCTAAGCCCCGCTCACCTCCATCGAACGATAAACCCATGTTCATTAATGTGCACATCCCTTCTGTGGCGGGTTCCACAGAAGGCGAATCAAGGGCGTGAAGCCACTACCGTAAGTGTCTCCAGTCAGCCAGGGACGCACCCGGAAGATCACAGACAGTTATACAGCGATAATCACATTACACTACCAACAATCACCAAATCAGAATCCATTGCCAATACGATATACAACAACAACACAGTTACCAACAACACTTATGTAATCAATACTGAGTAGGGCTACCTGGAAAGCAAACACCACAGACGGTCTAGCAGCTAATCAAAATCTTTCCTCAACGAATCTTCCTCTTATAACATGCATACATTCAATTATTACCACAACCATACAAATCACCCAAAACCCCCAATATCACCCAATTAGGATTTTAAAGAAACTCAACGAAACCCAACATAAATTATACAAGGAACATACCCTCGACACGACGACCGCAATGATGTAAAGAACAAGATGATCCGACGAACGTAGCTTAGAGATTTGCCAATGATGCGAGAGAAGCAAAGTACGTAACTTCTAATCATCACTTGAAAAGTTTATGATGTTAAAAAGTGTTTAAGAAATAATAACAAACCCTTTTATATTAATCTCGCATCATTAACAAAATCCGTTAAACTCACTTACTCGATTGAGTAAATGACTTACTCGATCGAGTGCCCTTTACTTGATCGAGTCCCCAACTTACTCGATCGAGTACCCTACAGGCAGTCTACTGTTTTGCGTAAAAAGCTACTTACTCGGCAGAGTAAGCCCCACTCGATAGAGTACCTAAAGACACATAAAACCGTAGTATTACAGTCTTCCCTCCTTAAAAAGAACTTCGTCACCGAAGTTCAACCCATAAACAAAAACAAAACATACTAACTTCCTCCCGACACAACAACATGATCGAAATTCAAAATAAAAGTCATAACAAAACTCAAAACACACTTCCCACACAACACTCAACCCGACTCAAGACAACTACTAACTGTACTAAACCAACATAAAACATGCAAAAACTCTATGCGACCATCTCCTACCCCCCTAAAAGAAACATGGTTACGTCCCCATAACCACACATACCTGATAAAAAAAGAGACGGATACCGCTCCCTCATAGCACCTCCGCCTCCCAAGTAGCCTCCTCAACCTCATGGTTAGACCAAAGAACCTTAAGCAAGACCGTTTCCCCATGTCTAGTTTTCCTAACCTTGCGATCAAGAATCTGTTTCGGCATCTCAAGATAAGATAAGGACTCATCCAACTCGATGTTCTCTACATCTAACACATGTGAAGGATCACTCACATACTTCCGCAGTTGAGACACATGAAACACATTATGCATTCTATCCAAAGCAGCTGGTAAAGCCAACCAGTAAGCAACCTCACCCACACGATCCAAAATCTCATACGGTCCTATAAACTTCTGACTGAGCTTTCCTTTCTTCCCAAATCTCATGACCCCACGCATAGGAGACACTTTCCCAACCTGAAACTCTATGTCACGACGATGTAAATCTGCATAACTCTTTTGACAATCCTGGGCCGCTTTCATCTTCTGTCTGATCAGCTTAACCTGTTCAACCATCTTCTACACCATCTCTGGCCCTAAAACCACTGCCTCAGCTCTATCATCCCAACAAATCGGACTCCTACATCTCCTCCCATATAAAGCCTCAAACGGTGCCATGACTATACTGGTGTGATAGCTGTTGTTATAAGAAAACTCAATTAGATCCAACCTCTATTCCCAGCTACCACCAAAATCCATAACACAAGCTCGCAACATGTCCTCTAAAGCCTTGATGGTCCTCTCCGTCAAGCCATCTGTCGCAGGATGAAATGCAGTACTTATCTTTAAGGTAGTTCCCATCAACTCCTGCAACTCTTTCCAAAACCGTGATATAAACCTCGCATCTCTATCGGACACTATATCCTTAGGCACCCTATGCAAACGAACCACATGCTTCCTATAAGCCAAAGCTAACTGTGCCTTGGTCCAATTATCTTTCATTGGCATAAAGTGAGCGGACTTGGTCAGACGATCCACTATAACCCATATCATGTTATTACCCTGCTGACTCCTCGGTAAACCCACGATAAAATCCATAGAAATGGGTTCCCACTTCCACTCAGGTACCTCAAGACACTGAATCTTACCTTGTGGTTGTCGATGCTCCCCTTTAACTCTCTCACATGTCGAACAACGAGCCACGAACTCAGCTGCTTCCTTCTTCATCCCAGGCCACCAGAAAGTCTTCTTCAAATCTTTATATAGCTTGTCACCGCCTGGATGTACCGAATATAGTGTGCAATGAGCCTCTGTCATGATTATCTTTTTCAACTCCTCATCACTAGGAACACACCATCTCCCATCAAATCTCACACTTCCATCTGTATGATAGAGAATGTAGATACTGTCGCTTTCTCTACTCCAGCTCTCCACTCCTCAATCTTGGGATCCAACCCCGGTTTCATGCGAATATCATCATAAAGGTCTGGCTCCACTGTCAAATCCCTTACATCATCCCCTTTCTGTATCATATGTATCCCCATCTTCCCTACCTCATCTCTCAACCTCATCAAAGACATAGCTGTGCAAAGAGAATGCACACTCTTCATGCTCAAGGCATCAGCAACCACATTAGCTTTCCCTTCATGGTATATAATATCCATGTCATAATCCCCGATCAGCTCCGTCCACCTCCTCTGTCTCATGTTCAACTCCTTATGAGTGAAGATGTACTTGAGACTCTTGTGATCTGAAAACACCTTAAAGGTCGCCCCATAAAGATAGTGCCTCCAAATCTTGAGAGCAAACATAACCGCACCCAACTCTAGATCATGTGTCGGGTAGTTCTCCTCATAAGGCTTCGGCTGCCTAGAATCATAGGAAATCACTTTCCCGTTCTGCATTAACACACAACCCAACCCATTCTTTGAAGCATCTGTATACACCTCAAAGTTCTCACTCCCTTTAGGTAGTTCTAAGATTGAAGCTGTGGTCAAACGCTCCTTTAAGGTTTGTAACGCCGTCTCACAACTTTCATCCCAACGAAACTTGTTCTCTTTCCCCATCAAAGTTGTCATAGGTCTGGCTATCTTGGAAAAATCATTCACGAACCGACGATAGTATCCTTCTAAACCCAAGAAACTCCAGATCTCAGCCACATTCTTCGGTGCTTCCCACCGAGTAACTGCCTCTATCTTTGCAGGATCCACAACAACACCCTTCTTTGAAATCACGTGCCCCAGAGACGCAACCCCTTCTAACCAGAACTCACACTTGGACAACTTTGCATACAGCTGATTGTCTCGCAAAGTCTGTAACACTATCTTCAAATGCTTCGCATGTTCCTCCTTAGTCTTAGAAAAGACTAAGATATCATTGATAAAGACCACCACAAACCGATCCAAAAACTGTCTGAAGACCCGGTTAATCAAATCCATAAACACTGCAGGTGTAATAGACAACCCAAACGGCATCAAAACATACCCATAGTGGCCATACCTTGATGTAAAAGCTATCTTTGGTATGTCCTCCTCCCGAATCTTCACCTGATGATAACGCGACCTCAAATCGATCTTAGAAAAGACAGCTGCACCATTCAACTGATCAAACAAATCATCTATCCTCTGTAAATGATACTTGTTCTTCACTACAACTCTGTTCAGCTCCCTATAATCGATGCATAACCTCAAACTCCCATCTTTCTTTTTCACAAACAAGACTGGTGCTCCCCATGGTGATACACTAGGTCTAATGTATCCCATCTCAATCAGATTATCTAGCTATTTCTTTAGCTCCTCCAAATCCTTAGGACCCATACGGTACGGTGCCTTAAAGATTGGCCCCATCCTCGGTTTCAACTCAACACTGAAATCTATCTCCCTATTCGGTGGCAACCCCGGTATCTCATCTGGAAAGACATCTGGAAACTCTCCCACCAAAGATATCTACTCAATTGTCGGACTCCCCATACTATGGTTTCTCACATGGCATAAGATCAACGGGCACCCCTTCCTCAGATAAGACTTCAAGGTCACTACTGCAATCAACTTAACTTTGGGTTTGACAACAAACCCACGATACGACACACTAATCCCTTTAAGACCTCTCAAACAAACCCTCGTTTGATGACAATCTATCTTAGTCTTGTACTTACCCAACCAGTCAATACTAACTATCATCTCAAAACCCTCCAAAGGAAACTCTAACAAGTCCACTGGTAGGTCAACCTGCTCGACAATCATAAACACACCTCTATACAACCGCCCACAAGATACAGACTCAACTGACGGTATAAAAACTTCATTTTTTACAGACTTATATTCACTCAAACCCAAAATCTTAGCATGACTCGATGATACGAACGACTCTGACGCTCCCGAATTAAACAAAACAAAGGTAAAGACTCAATTAATAAGAAAAGTACCGGTGATAACGTGAGCATCATCCTCAGCTGCCTTCTTCTCCATCATGAACAGCTTACCACTAGTCTTATGCCCACCTCCCTGAAAAGTACTAGCTGAGGTAGACGGCTTAGCAGCCGACCCCTGGTTGTTGTTGTTGTTCATCGCCGGTCTCTGATATGAATTACCGCCATTGCGGTTAGCCCCACCATTATTGTTACTCTGACCACCCCGGTTATTCCACGACCCAGCCGGCCTGTTACTAGCATAACTCTGCGAAGGACCCTGAGAGAAACTCCCCTGCGACGGTCTCTTGAAACCCCCACTCACAGCACTGGTGCACTCATGCCTCTTGTGGCCCATACCGCCACAGTTAAAACAAGTCATACCCCCTCTACTACTACCTCCACCACGACCACGCCCATAAGAAGCCCCGGCACTAAACTCCGAACTTGAAGAGTAAGTTCTCACCTGGTTATGGCCGCCCCTCTTATAACTAGACTGACCACCACCCTCACTCTCAGCCTTCCTCTTCTCAGAAGCTCTCTCTCGGTTCACCTTGGTCATCTCCACCATCCTCTCAGCTCTCCCTGCATGCTCATACACTTCTTTAACATCAGTAATGACTCCTACCGGCAACTTCTCCATGATCTTGGGTGTTCACCCCTTCTCAAATCTTAATGCCAAGTTCTTTTGGCTCAGCCCCATGTCCTTAGCATACCTCGATTTCTCGTTGAACTTATGATAGTACTCAGCAACTGTCATATCAGAAGTCGTCTTAAAATCATCAAACTCCTCTCTCAGCTTACTGCGCACGTGTTCTAGTACAAACTCTCGCCTCATGGCTTTCTGAAACTCATCCCATGGTATCGCAGGTAACCCCTGTTTCACATACATATCCAAATCACTCACCTTAACCATGTCCTACCACTCACCAGCTGCTTCCCTCAAGTAGAACGCAGCCTGTTCCACTCGAAGCTCCTCAGGACAATGAACCAGATTGAGTATATTCTCCATATCTCTATGCCAATTATCCAGCAGAATTGGCGCTCCAGTTCCCAAGTACTCCTTTGGATTGAATCTCGCTATATGAAAACTTATTTTGGAGTGATTCGGCCCTGTCTCCTTATCTTTTCCCACTCTCTTCAAAGCCTCAATAAGAGCATCTTGGTGCCCCAACATCTTAACGATTTCATCCACGCTCATGTTTTCGGCCCTAGCATACAAAGCATTTCTTTTCGGCGGCATCTTGGAACTATATAAGAAAAGGTAAATATGAACACACATCCCATATCTCAAAACACGAAAATAACCTGAACAGCACCTACTCGATCGAGTACCACAACCTACTCGATCGAGTTGAGGTCACTCGATCGAGTTGCCCACTTACTCGATCGAGTGCCTCGACTCCAGAACCTGACCAGAAAGCTCCCAAAAATGTACTCGATCGAGCCAGCCACACACTCGATCGAGTTGACCCCACTCGATCGAGTGTCCTTTCCTACTCGATCGAGCGCCCAAAAATAGACTTCTGCCCAGAAACGGAAAACCACCTAATTGATCGGTCCGTTTCGTGTTCACAAATTAAGATGTGGTCGTTGGTCACGGTCGAATCAAAACACAATTTATAGCTTAACTAGCAACTCTACAATTAGTAAAGAGGCAAGTAAAGGTCGGATCCCAAGGGACGGGAGTTGAAATGAGATTTCTATTGTAACTAGCGGTGTCTAAGGGGTGTCACAAGTTGGGTTGATGTAGAAGGTTACTAAACTAGAATAACAATGAAAATAAACAAGCAAGATGAATAAAAAGGGGTGTAAACAATTGATTAAAGGCACTAGGGTGTCATGGGATCATAGGGGAATCATGGGATATGATCATACAAACATGTTCTCAAATTATAAGCCAGCAATTATTGTTGTGATGGATTGAGTTGGGTTATATCTTACAATCTTAGGAAAGTTTGGGTCCCGGAGCCGAATCGATTAGATTGTACAACACCTACAAGTCGACTTAATCTTCCCTACTCAACAACATGCATGGTCTAATGAGACTCGAGTTGGGTTATGTCTTACAAGTCTCATTGAAAAGATAGGAGATGATAGTAAATGCAAGGATTCATAGGCTTAGCATTTTATCAAGTATAAGATGTGCATGAGTTGAGATCAAAACAAGCAAGCAAATAAAGCATGAAAGCATATTAATTTAAGCATGAATCATTCCCCATGTTGGTTTCCCTTAATCACCCATTAACCCTAGCTAAGAGACTACTCACTCATTATCATGTTGATCATGCTAGCAAGGTTGTCAATCATACCAACAATATGAAACATGATGAATAAATGAAAGTAATTAGCAATAATTAAAAAGGGATTAAGAAATTATACCTACTAATGATTCCAATAATAAAGCAAGAATAATAGAAGTACTTGAATGCTAGATTGAGAGGTTGTCAATCTCCCAATAATAACCCAAATAATCTTCAATTACCCAAAATAAAGGATGAACAAAAGAGAGATTAAAGAACTAAAACTTGGATTAAAACTTGATTAATACTTGATTACAATATTGAAGAGAGATTTGATTGATATTAACTACACTAATTATTGATAAGAAGAACATGCTCCTCTAATTAGCCTAATGGGGTATTTATAGTGAAAATTAGGGAGGATGCATTAGGGTTAACTAAGGGCTAAACTAGTAATTACACTTTTTAAGTTGAGCAAGGAGGACCCGGTATTTTCTGAGAGAAGGGCTTCTCTTTTCGTAGCTTGAAGAAGGCAATCCGTGCTGTGAATAAATCCGGGCGGAATAAGGTCGGGACGGCCGGATTTGGGCGGTGGAATCCGAGCGGATTCTGGGGAATCCGGACGGATTGTTGAGGGGGAATCCGAGCGGATTCAGGTACGGGACGCTCGGATTGTGCAGGGGCTGGACGGACGGATTGCTGGCAATCCGCTCGGATTGTCAGTCAACATAGTAACTTCTTCTTTTCTTCCCTTTTCTTCATAAATTCCTTGGGGATTTCCTTGGGGACTCAAGGATCTTTCCTCAACATTGCTCTTCTACTATGATATGTACAAAGGCCTTCTAATCTTGTCTCTCCTTGATGCTTGGTCATTGAATTCGATCAATTTAGTCCCGTTTTGCCATGAAAATGCAAGATTCTTACTCCTTTCCTACCAAGGGATCAAAATCTCAAAGAATATGCAAAACAAAGAACTAAAGATAAGAAATGACCCAAATAAGCACTAAAAAGCATGGAAACAAGGCTAATTCGGGGGCTAAATATGTGCCAATTATGGTCACATCAAATATCCCCAAACCGAACCTTTGCTCGTCCCGAGTAAAGAGGTGACAAAGACTAGGACCAATACTAACCTATCCTAATAATATAGCCGATATTAGACAATTAGCGGGTCTCACTCCGCCCCTTCAACTCACAACAAGACAACCATGAGGTAGGATACCTTCTTGCAAGGCAAGGTGGGTCTTGCCAAAATGGCGACACATCCAAACATTAAAGCACACAAAACAAGTAATGGATGCATCTACAAAAGAATAGCCACTTTCCTCATCTAAGTTGCGGAAATTATCTACAAGGGAAGCAATTCAAGGGTATACAATCCTTCATAGATGCAATTTGTTCAAACTACTAAGCCTAGAAGGATACCAATAAATCACCTCCAAAATGTGTCAAGCTAGGGTACCTTTGTCCTCAATCGTTAAATGCTTTTGTCAAGAGTAGACTCCCTATGGTGTTAGAAACACTGGAGGATCGCGGAATTCCCCCTCTTGCCTAGACAAGAAGAAGGGTCGTCCCCTCTCTACCATGCACAAAAATGGATACGGTGGATAAAAGGGACCAATAGATATTTGAGTTTCTCTTTGGGAGTTTACTTTTGTTTTTGTTTTTCCCCCCAATTTCTTGTGGCATTTGACATTTGAGAACACTTTCTTTGCCATTTCTTTTTGATTTTTGGCATTTCAATACTTGACAACTTTTTTGCATTTCTTTTTGAACATTTTCAAAGTCACCCCAATTAGTAACGAGGGTGCCTTGTATTTGAAGCTTAGGAGTTCTATTTTTGCTCCTTTTTTTTCTTTTGATGCATTTTTGCAAACTTTCTTTCACTTTTCATTTCATTGAACTCAAATTGATTTCTTTTTGTGCCCATTCCCTTTTGTTGACAAAAATATGGTAGAACATGGACGATGGATGTATGGGTGCATGGTTTCAAGGGTCACCTTGGAATAAACGGTAGCCAAGGAGTTATCACACCACAAGGTACTCTTGACTCGGCCTTAAACCATGGGTCAAAGGATACTAGCATGACACATCCTAGGGTGTTTTACAAATATTCTAACAAGCAAAGTCTTAAGAACAAAAGGCATCTACTAGGGCCTATATACACTTGTCAAGCTTCCCAAGTAGACGGTTTCGCAAAATTTTTCTAACATGCAAACTACATGCCATGATGCAACTACCATATAAACATCCTAATGCATATGATTCTACCAACTAATATGACAAACAATCTAAATGCAAGTCCTAAGTTCACATTGTTGTACCGCATCAATCAAAATGAAGCCACATAGTCATTAACATAAAGAGGAAAAAGGAGATTGGAAAGATCATACCATGCGGTCTTCAATATCCTCATGTCTCAGATGTGGCGTAGTCAATCAATGTGAACAAGGATAAAACAAACACAATATATACAAGACAATATATACAAAGGAAATGAACTTGTTTTTGGGTTTTCAAAATTTTCAATTTTTAGGATTTTTGATATTTTTCAATTTTTATGGGTTTTTTGAATAAGAGTTAAATGTTAGAAATCCCATCCCCACACTAATATGGGTATTGTCCTCAATGGCCAAAATGATGGAAATTATGCAAAGATGATGCATGATTTCTATACTAAATGCAATTCTATACTAAGCTACACTACATGATGCATGGTTTTTGTTATGACGGAGAGGATAATTTAGATTACCTCCCGTTGCGTATGCATTAACTTCCCCAAACCGAGTGAGACACTATTGCTAATGTCCAAGGATGGGTATAGTTCATGCACACACTATGCTATGCATGAAACTAGTTTGTCATTTTGGATTTTACAAATGGGAACAATAGAATAAGAACACCTCAATGGTACCGAGGTGTGAGTCCTTTGATGTTGCTAGGACTACTCCAACAATGATCAAAATGAAATAAAATACAAAGAGACAAGACACAAACCATGGGAGTGTAGGAGTCTCCAAGGCTTGCTAGTCTTCCATCATGCTATCATCATCGTCACTTCCCTCATGAGAAGTGGTCACATTGCCACTTTCCTTGTCATTTGCTTCTTCACTTTCTTCCTCATCTTCACCATTTATTTCTTCATCACCACTTGCATCTTCCTCAATATTATCATCAACTTCTTCATCATTTCCAACAACCTCATTGTCTCCCACCACGTCCTTAGATGCACCCGGAAATAAGACTTCTCTATCCGCCCAACTAGGCAAAGGACAAGATGGATCAAGGAGTCCTTGCCTAGCTAGATGTAGTAGGGGTGGATATTGAACCAAATACGCATTTTTCCGATCTTCATGGGCTTGCTTGTGCATTGCTTGCATGAGAAGAGTCACATAGTCTTTCCCAATTTCAATTCCTTCCGGTTTGAACTCTTCATACTCAAAGGGGTAAGGTGGTATGACAATGGAAGAGGAGGGAGCTTCAAGATCACCCTTTTGTTGTTGAATGATATACTCGGCTTCTTCGGAAAGGGGAAGTAGATAATTGGTCTGGTGGACGCTTAGGCGACAAATCTTCGAGGGCAAGGTGAACGATCTAGCTTCACTAGTTAGCCATCCATACTTAGTGTCAAGGGGGTTATGGGCAACCCACTTGAACTTGTGAATCATAATATGCATATCAATAAGATGGCCACCTTCCTTTGCTTTGTACTTGCTATCCTTATTGAAATTAGGATCAAAGTGCTTGGCTAGGAGTGTGACTAGGCCGCCATTGACAATAACGGTTGTGCCCTTCTTCCCATTATCAACATTAAGCCATCTTTCTACCAAGAGCCTCAAAGAATTGTAAGGCTTGGTATGAATTCTTCCGATATTCAAAGCCGATTCAAGGAGAATAAAATCAAGTCTTGTGAAATGATTGGTGTCTTTCCTAGCAATTATGGTATTTCCCACAACCTTGTGCCATACTCTTATGCCCGGATGATGGACCAAAAGAGCACGACATGCATGAAAATCCTCAAATTTCTTCCCGGAGATTGCCTCCCAAAGAGGCTCGGGGTCATACTTTCCATAATGCTTAAGATAACTTGATTCATCACTAAGACCCAAAATTTCACCCAATTCCGTAAAGGTAATGCGTCTACTAACATTAGCTAGACGAAACTCGAGATTTTCTCTATTCTCAACTTTGGTGACTTTTAAAGAACTTAAGAATTCCAAGACAAGGGAGGGGTATGTCAATTCCTTTGTTTCAAACAATTTCTCCAACCCCATGGCTTTGAAAAAGGCTTTTGTTTGTTCAAGAACACCCAATTTTTCCAAGGCATCTTTACATATGAATTTGGTGGATTGAATAGATTTCATAACAAACTTGACAAAGGTATTTCTATGGGTATCGGAAATAAAAGTTACCTCCGGATAATGCAAAAGTTGATTAATTACCGGAGTAGAAGGTGTTGATGGTTCCATAGAAGGTTGTTGTTGTTGCACTTCCAAGTTTGGTGTTGCCACCACCATAGCCAAAGCTTTCTTTGTTTGAAGAGCCTTTTGCCTTTGTGAGAGTGCCTTAGCCTTTGGTGCCTTTGTTGCCTTTGTTGCACCCTTAGTCCTTGCCATTGATGAGCTTAACCAAGAAAAGAGTGAAAAATCTTCAATTTGTAGGATGCCCAAATCGATTTGAAGGTGAAAGGCTTTGCCTTTATGAAAATAAAAATCGACTCAAAGGTTGAAGATTTTGTTCTTGGTTTTGATTTTTGTTGAAGAAGGAGTGATTAATTTGTTGTTGGAAGGGTGGTTTGATTTGTTTTTGTTGAATGTTGTTGAGGGTTTTTGTTTTTATGATGGAGGGGATGAGGGTTTTGATGTTGTGGGTAGTGTTTATGAATGAATGAATGAATGAATGAAGGTGGGAGGGGTTTTAAAGAGGCCGAAAGTTTCAAAACTGCAGGGGCAATCCGTGCGGATTAGGCTCAATCCGTGCGGATTCTGCTTCTTCTACTTTTGCAAAAACTCGCCTAAAGACGGGCGGATTTGGTACAATCCGCTCGGATTTGCTGAACACGGGACGGGCGGATTTGCTCAAGGACGGACGGATTTCTGTCCAGAGAAATTTGCTTGTTTTCTTCAGCGGCAAAGACGGGCGTCTTTTTCCCAGGACGGACGGATTCTTCAAGACGGGCGGATTTTCAGAAATCCGCTCGGATTCTTTAACAGTCAAGAAAATTTCAAAATTCAGCTCAGTTCAAGACGGGCGTCTTTTCTGCAGGACGCTCGGATTGCATAAGACGGGCGGATTCTTGGGAATCCGCTCGGATTCGTCCTCTGTGTACACGGATTCAGTTCCACCCGTGCACAGCGCATTCCCTTTATCATTCTTCCATTCTTTCTTTCAAGTCTTATGTTCTTCTTTGTGGGGGCACTACTAAGGCATGGATAGCCTAGGCAATTGCCATCCCCACACTAAGGTAAAGCACTACACATCAATTGAAATTGTTAGTCCCTCCCTCACTTCTCTCTTACATGACAATTATCTTGATCAAAGTAAATAAAAATCCAAAGATGACAAAAATGCAATACAAGAATTGAAATGTAAGTTAGGGAGTTAGAAATATTTACAAGTGGTGGTTTAGGGAGGACTCCACCAAACTCTCATTCTTGATGAGATGTCAAGGGGGCATGTTCAAGGTGTTGTTGATGTTGCTCAACACCTTGAAGAAGTAATCAAAAGCTTGGTCATTATTATGGTAGAGGTCCTCAATAGACCGTGGCCCTTGTTGTTGATCATGATCGATGGCATGTCCAATGTAGGGATTAAAAATCCCTTCAAACTCGTCGTCCCAAAGACCACAAACTTCATTGAGTTGATCATTGAAAATATCTTGCTTAGATGGAGACAACTCTCCCAATTTCTTCTCTTGGCCAATGAGGCCATCCTCTTCTTCCTTGGTTGATTTTGATGAGCTTTGCAAGCTCTCCTTGTCATAATTCAGTTGCTCTTCGAATGGAGCATCTTCAACTTTCTTCCTCCATTGGAGTTCCGATTTCTTCCTTTCATCTTTTCGGCTATAATGATCAATCATGAAACACGGCTCATGCAAACGAGGAGCTCTCATAGTCTTGTCAAGATTAAAAGTTATGCTTTCATCTCCCACTTCTAGAGTGAGCTCTCCATGTTTCACATCAATCACCGCACCGGCGGTGTGTAGGAAAGGTCTTCCTAGGATGATTGGAATGTTGGAATCTTCCTCCATATCAACAATGACAAAGTCCACCGGGATGAAAAACTTCCCAATTCGCACGGGGACATCTTCCCATATCCCTAACGGTGTCTTCGTCGATCTATCGGCCATTTGGAGTGTGATGTTGGTGCATTTAAGCTCTCCCATCCCCAACCTTTTACTTACCTAGTACGGCATGACACTCACACTAGCCCCTAGATCACATAAGGCTTTGTTGATCGTTGTGTCGCCAATGGTACACGGTATTGAGAAGCTTCCCGGATCCTTTAACTTTGGAGGTGAACTCCCTTGAAGTATTGCACTACTCACCTTAGTGAAGGCGATAGTCTCAAGTTTCCAGATCGACTTCTTCTTTGTGAGGATATCTTTCATATACTTCGCATAGGCCGGAACGTGATTGATTAATTCCGTGAAAGGAATTGAGACTTCTAAATTCTTCACAATTTCCATGAACTTTCCAAGTTGATCATCAAATTTGGGCTTGGATTGACGACTTGGAAAAGGAAGTCTAATCACAATGGGCTCCTTCTCCTTGGCCTTGTCTTCACTTTTCTTTGAACTTTCTTCTTTTGTTGATTCTCCATCTTTGGAGTTTTGCACAATTTCTTCCTTTTCACTAGCTTCCACAACTTCATCCTCAACATGCTTCTTCGGTGCTTCATACCTTGTACCACTTCTCAAGTGAATGGCACTAACCGTTTCATGTCTAGGGGGATTACTTTGAGGTGGTAATTGCCCCTTTTGTCTTTGTGAGGTTGAAGATGCTAGTTGAGTCAATTGTGTTTCCAATATCTTGGTGTGAGCTAGAATGTTGTTGATGGTGGTTTCCTTTGCTTGGCTATCTTTTTGCATTTGGGTGAAAAATTCTTGTTGATTCTTTTGCATTTGGAGGACCGCTTTTTGGACATCAAAACCTTGGTCATTTTGGTGATTGTATGGATTTTGATTTTGGTAACCTTGGTTTTGATTGTAAAAGGGTCTTTGATTGTGGTTTCTCATGGGTGGTGGAGTGTATGTTGTTTGAGGGTTTTGAACATTTTGGTTTTTGTATGAGAGATTTGGATGGAACTTGGTGTTCTCATTGTAAAAATTGGAATAAGGGGTACCACTCTTGTAAGCTTGGAAAGCATTAACTTGTTCGGTTGTTCCCCTACACTCACTTGGGTCATGACCCAAAGTTCCACAATTCTCACATATCCCACTTGGGATTGATGAGGATGCCGTCATGGCATTGACATGATGCTTCGATGATTTTGAGTTTTCCTCAAGTCTAGCCATAGCTTGTTCAAACTTCAAGTTGATTGTGTCAATGTGAGCCCTAAGTTGAGCACCCAATTGAGTAACGGAGTCCACTTCATGCTTTCCTCCTCTAGTAGCCTTGCGAGGTCTACTATATTGTGAGTTATGGACCGCCATTTCCTCAATCTTGTTCCATGTTTGATTGTCATCAACTTCGGTGAACATTCCATTTGATCCCATATTGAGAATGTTCCTAGAATCTTCATATAAACCATTCCAAAATTGTTGCACCAAAAACCATTCGCTAAGTCCATGGTGAGGACATGAGCGACAAATACCTTTAAACCGCTCCCAAGCTTCATACAAAGACTCTTCATCCCTTTGCTTAAAACCCGTAATTTGAGCTCTTAGCATGTTGGTCTTTTCCGGTGGGTAGAATTTTTTGTAGAAAGCTAGAGCCAACTTCTTCCAAGAATCTATTCCAAGGGTGGCCTTATCAAGGCCCTTCAACCATTGCTTTGCGGTGCCGATTAAGGAAAAAGGAAATAAGACCCATCTAATTTGGTCTTGAGTCACGCCCGTTTGAGAGATAGCATCACAATAATCGCAAAAGGTTTCCATATGAGAATGAGGATCCTCACTAGGCATCCCCCCAAATTGGCTCCTTTCAACTAGTTGGATGAAGGCGGACTTGGCAATAAAATTTCCGGTGAGATGTTGCGGTGTAGGAGTACCATTTGGTAGATTATCCTCGGTGGGTACGGAGTGTGACGAGAATTTTGGCATTGTAGGTGGATTTTGTGGGGTATTGTGTAATGGGTTTTCTTCTCCTTCTATTGCGAAAGGATTGACAAACTCACTAGTGGGTTGAACAACTTCACCAACACCTCTCAAATTCCTCCTAACAAGTCTCCTATTGTTCGTCAAGGTTCTTTCGATTTCACGGTCAAAAGGTAACAAATCACTTTGTAACCTTCTAGACATGCAAAATATCAAACAACTCAAAAACAATTAGAACAAACCTTGAGGAGTTTTACTTCCTCAAGATGAAGAAAGACACAACTAATAACAATAAAAAGAAATCTAAATCAAACAAACACCGTCCCCGGCAACGGCGCCATTTTTGATCGGTCCGTTTCGTGTTCACAAATTAAGATGTGGTCGTTGGTCACGGTCGAATCAAAACACAATTTATAGCTTAACTAGCAACTCTACAATTAGTAAAGAGGCAAGTAAAGGTCGGATCCCAAGGGACGGGAGTTGAAATGAGATTTCTATTGTAACTAGCGGTGTCTAAGGGGTGTCACAAGTTGGGTTGATGTAGAAGGTTACTAAACTAGAATAACAATGAAAATAAACAAGCAAGATGAATAAAAAGGGGTGTAAACAATTGATTAAAGGCACTAGGGTGTCATGGGATCATAGGGGAATCATGGGATATGATCATACAAACATGTTCTCAAATTATAAGCAAGCAATTATTGTTGTGATGGATTGAGTTGGGTTATATCTTACAATCCTAGGAAAGTTTGGGTCCCGGAGCCGAATCGATTAGATTGTACAACACCTACAAGTCGACTTAATCTTCCCTACTCAACAACATGCATGGTCTAATGAGACTCGAGTTGGGTTATGTCTTACAAGTCTCATTGAAAAGATAGGATATGATAGTAAATGCAAGGATTCATAGGCTTAGCATTTCATCAAGTATAACATGTGCATGAGTTGAGATCAAAACAAGCAAGCAAATAAAGCATGAAAGCATATTAATTTAAGCATGAATCATTCCCCATGTTGGTTTCCCCTAATCACCCATTAACCCTAGCTAAGAGACTACTCACTCATTATCATGTTGATCATGCTAGCAAGGTTGTCAATCATACCAACAATATGAAACATGATGAATAAATGAAAGTAATTAGCAATAATTAAAAAGAGATTAAGAAATTATACCTACTAATGATTCCAATAATAAAGCAAGAATAATAGAAGTACTTGAATGCTAGATTGAGAGGTTGTCAATCTCCCAATAATAACCCAAATAATCTTCAATTACCCAAAATAAAGGATGAACAAAAGAGAGATTAAAGAACTAAAACTTGGATTAAAACTTGATTAATACTTGATTACAATATTGAAGAGAGATTTGATTGATATTAACTACACTAATTATTGATAAGAAGAACATGCTCCTCTAATTAGCCTAATGGGGTATTTATAGTGAAAATTAGGGAGGATGCATTAGGGTTAACTAAGGGCTAAACTAGTAATTACACTTTTTAAGTTGAGCAAGGAGGACCCGGTATTTTCTGAGAGAAGGGCTTCTCTTTTCGTAGCTTGAAGAAGGCAATCCGTCTTTGTGAAGAAATCCGGGCGGAATAAGGTCGGGACGGCCGGATTTGGCGGTGGAATCCGAGCGGATTCTGGGGAATCCGGACGGATTGTTGAGGGGGAATCCGAGCGGATTCAGTGCACGGGACGCTCGGATTGTGCAGGGGTGGCGGGCGGATTGCGGCAATCCGCTCGGATTGTCGATCAAAGATAGTAACTTCTTCTTTTCTTCCCTTTTCTTCATAAATTCCTTGGGGATTTCCTTGGGGACTCAAGGATCTTTCCTCAACATTGCTCTTCTACTATGATATGTACAAAGGCCTTCTAATCTTGTCTCTCCTTGATGCTTGGTCATTGAATTCGATCAATTTAGTCTCGTTTTGCTATGAAAATGCAAGATTCTTACTCCTTTCCTACCAAGGGATCAAAATCTCAAAGAATATGCAAAACAAAGAATTAAAGATAAGAAATGACCCAAATAAGCACTAAAAAGCATGGAAACAAGGCTAATTCGGGGGCTAAATATGCGCCAATTATGGTCACATCACTAATCGATCGAGTCAAACCCACTCGATCGAGTGCCCCCCACTCGATCGGGTCATGCAGACTCGTACACTACCCGCATGTTCAATCTCACACTTCCAACTATCTGTACTCTTATTCAAAACGACAAACAACAACATGTATATGCATCTCTTTGTATACTCAAACAAAAGTAACTTTCTTCCGTATTTCGAACATGCCACGTTATAAATCAAATATCATGCTTTCATGCTTTCAACCAAACAACATATAAACCACATCATCACCATCTTTCACTACACATCTCCTATCTCCATATGCATGCATCCACCGATTCATTCCACACATTACTATATAGGTATACAAATCACAAGATAAACACATAGCGATCCCGACACACACCCCATGGTGACCGGTTCAAAATTGTAGGCCGAGTTCGCGACTTTAGGACGTCTCCCAAGTCATTGCATTAGCTCCTTCAACTTCTACCCCAAGTTCATTTTAGTTTGACTCCCTATGTTCATTAGGTTCATTGGTTACAGGTTTCAAGATCGTCGCTTTGATACCACTTTGTGACACCTCCATACTCCAAGTGCCTTGCCAGGACCACTTAAGGTATGAGAACGCCACCATCTCGGTTTCCCGAGGCAATGATAGTCAAATAGACATTAACGAAATATACTTAAATGATAATATCGTTTAAGTGATACAATTAAACTCCAAAACTTTTAAAAGAAGATACAAGGTTCTCAAAACTGTCAACTACTACACAACAAAAAGGGTTCGACACAGCGGAAGACTTCTAAAACAGCAACGTGGTGACTCATCCCAGCTAAACCATGCGCATCGTCTCATACCTGCTCAATAACTGCTCACCATCCCCGAAAGGATCACCACAGTTTTTAAAACATTTAAACGGGGTCAGTACTAATTACATAAAAACAACAGCTGATATGAAACCACAATGTAAACAACTCAAACACACAATCTCAATCTCCACAACTCCACCGTATATCCACATCTCTGACTACACACTGAAGTGTGTAGCCCTGCTAGAGTACCCATCGCAACAAGTACTCCTCGCCGCCAGTAGGGGACTGCAGCCGTTCCCACCTAAGCCTCGCTCATCTCCATCGAGCGATAAACCCATGTTCATTAATGTGCACATCCCGTCTGTTGCGGGTTCCACATAAGGCGAATCAAGGACGTGTAGCCACTCCTGCAAGTGACTCCACTCAGCCAGGGACGCACCCCGAAGATCACAGACGCTTATACAACGATAATCACATTACACTACCAACAATCACCAAATCAGAATCCCATGTCAATACGATATACAACAAAAACACAGTTACCAACAACACTTATGTAATCAACACTGAGTAGGAAAACCCTACCTGGAAAGCAAACACCACAGACGGTCTAGCAGCTAATCAAAATCTTTCCTTAACGAATCCTCCTTCTATAACATGCATACATTCAATTACTACCACAACCATACAAATCACCCAAATCCCCCAATATCACCCAATTAGGGTTTTAAAGAAACTCAACGAAACCAAACATAAATTATACAAGGAACTTACTCTCAACACGATGACCGCAACGATGTAAAGAACAAGATGATCCGACGAACGTAGCTTAGGGATTTGTCAATGATGCGAGAGAAGGAAAGTACGTAACTTCTAATCGTCACTTGAAAAGTTTATGATGTTGAAAACTGTTTAAGAAATAATAACAAACCCTTTTATATTAAACTCGTGTCATTAATAAAACCCGTCAAACTCAGCCCGTAAAACTCACTTACTCGATCGAGTAAGTGACTTACTCGATCGAGTGCCCCTTACTCGATCCAGTCCCCAACTTACTCGATCGCGTACCCTACAGGAAGTCTACTGTTTTGCGTAAAAAGCTACTTACTCGACAGACTAAGCCCCACTCGATAAAGTACCCAAAGACACCTAAAACCGTAGTATTGCAACATGTATCAAGGACAATAGGGTGGAAAATGGGCAAATGGTATAGAAGTGGTTTGTGTCAAAGCACGTATTGATATGTGAGGCTTAGACGGTAGTCGCAACAATAAACCAAAACCTAATTCTAATGATAATAAACATAAACCAACCCAACTAGAGAAATCATCTCATCTTTGACAACACATGAGAGAATATAAATGTCTCTCCAAAATTGCATTAGACCTAGTAAACACCACTTCTAATCTCTTAACATAAGCAAATGAAGCAATCCTTTTTTTTTCTTTTTTTTTTCTTTTTTTTTTCGGTCTTTTTTCTTTTTTTCGTTTTTTCTCTTTGCTTCAAATTTTTCTTCTTCTTTTCCAACATAAGAGATTAACACAATTTCTATAAAATTCAAGCTACTACCCACATGACATTAAATGTCTCAATCCCAACCAAAGTAGCAAGAATATACATGAAACTCAAGCAAGTGCGACTGTCCCGAAAGGTGGGCAGATTCTAGATTGTAGCTATTAGATGTGATATAAAACGGCTACAAGGGTTCAAACGGGCTAACAAAAAGGATAATTATAAGGCTTATTTGAACGGTAAGAATCGTCTTTCGTAATGTACTTTAATCATATGAACGCGCAAAAATTAAGAAACTAATGTTACACTTATACAATTTGATATTACACATTCCACATGGAGAACGACACTCGAGCCTATTAACAAATGAGACCAGTTTGGAAGCTCTATAAACCTCAGAAATTTAAGTGGTTTACCAACATTAAATTGTCAAATTTACTTGGCATATGGCATATTATTATGGTCAAGACTTGAGTTATGAGCTTTGTTTCCATGAATAATATAATAGGTCTAAACAATGTGCATGGATAACTATTTTGGGATTCAAATGCAAAAACAAAGCAAATTATCATCATTGATATTCAATTCACCAAGACTCGGCCTAAAATAAAGCAAAAAACATATTTTTGGATTTTATAAATTTTAAATTTTTATGGATTTTTTTTATAACACACAACATAAATAAATATCCACCCCCAAACCTAAATGTCACAGTGTCCTCATTGTGACCCTATCAGCATAGATATCACCGAAATCCAAACAGGAGCCTATAGGACACCACTAACAAAGGGAAAGGAGAAAAATGCAATGTCTTCACGGTATGCAAATGAGAGCAATAATAAAAAAAATATAAGGGACACAAAAAAGGGAAGGAGACGAGCTAACCAAGTAGCGGTATGTGTAGATACCTCATTTCTGCACCCCTCGCAAACCACCCGGTGATGATTGGGCCGCATGTTTGGTACGCGGAACGGTTTGTGATAGTTCGTATGTTTATCGTCAAACGATTGCTCAAACATTAATGTCTACCTCTTAGTTGTCATCTACGTGCCGATACGGTCGTTTTGACAGTAATTAGAGTACATTTGGAGTCCGGGCCTAAAACCGTCTTCATTTTCTGATAACCGTTAAATCCCGAGTCAAAATGTTCTGGAATGTTCCGGATATTTCTATTCCATATTTTATAATATTTCATAATCTTTATCCTTTGGTAAACAATTTCCCGTAATATTCATACAAAATATTAAGGAAAACCAAAATATTCCGTCCTACCATAACTTAAACACGGAAATATTTCTTCCGCAGGAGGAAACCACTTGGGAACAGACGCAGCAGGTGCTACGCCTCTTCCAAGAGACGCAGTGGCTGCTGCACCTCTTCCCAGGTCTTTTTCTGCGTAATTTTCGTAACTTTTTTATATCTTTCCGAGATTCACTTCCAAAGACTCTCCGAAACCCTAATTCCTTCACGTGATTAGTATAAATAGGAGCCTTCGCTCCTCATATTTCTCACGCGAGTGTCCGCCCTTTTCTTCTCCCTTTGCATTCTAGACTTTTGTTCTTCCTTTTTGGCGTCTACGTGCTTGAATATTCGACCACGTAAGCTCGGATCCTTATGAGTACCAACCTCGTTTGCATGACCGACCAATTTGACCAACTCCACATCAATCAACTTAATTAATCTATTTTTCCTCTTACGAGGTCACTTTTGTCTACATTCGAGTCGAGCATCACTAAACGATAACTTAGTTCTTCTCGTTTCGTCAAACATGTAAGTCTGAGGGTGTAAATCTCTCTTTATTTATTGTTATTTACCTTTTTGTATCATCATTAATGTAAGGTTTATGTCGAAAACACCTTTTGAAACTGATTTCTAAAACCATGCTTTAAAACCTCTTTTTACGGATTTCCCGAAGACAACCCGTCGAGAAAGGACGCAGCAACTGCTGCGCCTCTTCGAAGGAGCGCAGTTCCTGCTGCGCCTCTTCGTGAGGCTGCCGCAGTTCCTGTTTCCTTTCTTCTTCCTTCGTCCTCTGTAATACGTCAATCTTTGTTTTTTTTTTCGTTTGTTTTCTTTAATTCTTCGATACAATAGTCTAATAATTTCATCTGTATATTATTGTTCATTCATTAGCATGTCTAATTCGTCGCTAAATTCAACATAAATCCCTTATAATCTCATGTTTGCGGGTTTTCGTCATTAAATTCAATCCGGGTTGTAGGAATTCGATTTGTTCATATCGGGTTTCTGGAATTTGATCCTTGATATATTTTCCATCCGTTATTCATGATATTCGTCATTAATTTGTCCTTAATTCATCATGTTTAGTCTATTTTGTTCACCTATGTCACTAATCAATCATTCTTCCATGTAAATAATCCGTTTGCATCCGTCTCATCCATGTTTTATTGCTTTTATGACCCTTAATCATATGTAAATAACTTGATAATCATTTTCATCCGAGTAAATATGTTAATCAATCCTTAAATTAACCAACCTACATTAACGATTTGCAGTTCCGGCTTCACAGCCAGAACTCACCCTTGGAACAGACGCAGCAACTGCTGCGCCTCTTCCAAAGGGCGCAGTCCTGCTGCACCTGTTCCAGGTTGAGTTCTGTCTCTGAACTCCGTTGTTGCTTGACCTAGTTTAATTAGCTTATGTATAATGGACTATTAATCGTATTATCAACTTCTGATTTGTTCGTTATTTCTTCCTTTTACTCGTTTTCTCAAATTATCCGTTTTAAAGGTATTTTTGAAATAAATCGCTTAATCCACTGTAATTATTGTAATTTTAATTATTGTAGTTTTATCATTGTATTTCGTATCCATTGTATGTTTTCACATGTAATTGAGCATTAAATCCTACTTCGACCCAATTGTATGCTAAACTAATTGTTAACCGACTTAGTCTAAATTCACATGCTAGGATTAAAACTTGGATGTTGCATTGCATGCATATAACCGACAATATATCGAGTATAGACAATTTCCCTAATCATTAGTAGAGGCCGCTATCGAGGCGGGCGGGATTAGGTGTTCGATCAAAAGAGCTTCCTAATACGTACCCTCACCCCTTACTCCAGATCTCTGTGAACATCCGTGTTCATTGGCATCCACGAGAGTCATTCTAGACATAAAATGCTAAGGGTAAAGAGTTCTTGGTGTCTATGTCACTACTTTGTGTCTTGACATGACACGAGGTATTCGAACGGTTTGCAATTTTCCACAATAAATTGGTGGCGACTCCAACAAAATGCAAACGCTTGTTCTCTTCCTCCCAAGCGCCCCCGTGGGCCCCCGCTGTCCACAGTTTGGCGACTCCGATGGGGATAATACACTTACGTGTAGCCAAAAGGGTGAAACTTGAACAAGGTTAGGGAATAGTTTGTACAAGAAAACTGTCGATTTTCATAACTCGGTCTTCCTAGACCGTTTCATTCGGCCTTCCTAGGCCCAACCCAACCCATTCGACCAATCATCCCGTCTAAACGGTCCTAATTCTTATTTGGGCCTAAGGATGGATAGCGATTGACGTCATCCATACAATGATGCTTACTCTTGTTTGTATCAAGGGCCTTCACTACTTAAGGAAATGGACTAGGAATCGGCCTTACTCTTGTTTGGTACAAGCCTCTCCACAGACTTCGGGTTTGATGGTTCGGTATGGCAACCCACCCTTTAAACCAAAACCCTTTTAAAAGCACTCAGCATCCCGTTATAATGCTTGTATAAATATTTGTAACTTACGTGATCACCATTTCTAAACGAAACCATGACGTTTTTTGCAAAAATCAAAACCCTTTTTTAATCAAAATTTCGAAAAAGGCCATTCGATTAGCGCAAAATCCAGTCGAAACTCTGTCTGTTTGTCGAGTCAAAATTCGGGCCACAAGCCCATTTCAAAACCTCACTTTGAGTCCACTCCTACGACTACACTATAGTTGACTAGGATACACATTTTCCAAAACTTTGTCCTTTCTTCAAAGTTCACTCAACACAAGTGGCACACACCCACTTCACGAGTCAAAACATTTCTTCTTTTAGCAAGTGTGTTAGAATGGTCGACCGTGTTTTGATTCGTCATCGATCTCTTATCCAGTTTTCAAGATGCCTGGAACCAGCGACACGAACCTCAACCAACTTCAAGATGGTAATGATCGAATCCTAGCCGCGCTAACCCAAATCAAAGTTACTCAAGACCAAGTGTATGATCGCCTTGACACCATCGAGGGTCGGATCTACGCCGTAGAGGGGAGATTGCCTCCTCAAGAAAATGAAGTAGTAGGTGACTTCGCAAGTGAATCCAAGGACGAAAATCCTGCCTTGGGACTAACGGTCGCTGAGAAAAGATTCCAATACTTAGAGAAGCAATTGATGTACCTTAAAGGGGATGACATTTATAGGGAGAATAATCGCAAGTATGAGGCCGTTAACTCCAAATTGCCAACCAACTTCAATATGACGGATATCCCTAAATTCAAGGGGCACGAAAACCCTTTGAACCACATCCGTGCCTTCAAGGATTACATGTCTATCAAAGGCATCAAACCCGAGATGTTCTTAAGGATCTTTCCTTCATCTCTTGACACCATCCCAAAACAATGGTTCTACTCTTTAGAACACAAGAAGATTGCTACTTGGGAAGATGCCGCGATCGAATTTGCTAAGCAATACGCGGACAATGCATAGATCCAAGTTAACATGCGCACTCTAGAGGTTCTTATTTACCCAAAATGACAAAGAAGGATTCACCGACTTCCTAAGTAGGTGGAGGAAGACTAGTACCCAACTAGTTGAACGCCCGGATGAGGCTACCCTTGTGGAGAAGTTCGTGGATAATCTCAAACCCATCTATGCCAATCATTTGAGATACCAAAACATCAAGACTTTCAAGGACTTAACCGTACTAGGGACAAGGATTGAAGATGACATCCGTAAAGGGCTCTTGTCCAAAACGATAGGTCGAGGATACCAAGGCTCAACTAGTCGTTCATACGGCTCCACTAGCAAGACTGATGAAGTTAACCTTCTCGAGCCATCCAACAAAAGTACCCCACCAAGGAAATTCCCAAATCTTGGGGACACTTACTCCAACGCTCTAAAAAGGTTAATGAAACAATGCAAACTCCAACCCATTGGACCTACTCCCGAACCCGAAAAGAAATCCAAATTTTGGGACGAAAACTCGTACTGTGAGTACCATAGGGGCAAGGGGCATGACACAGAAAAATGCTACAAATTGAAAAATGTGCTTCAAGACATGATTGAAGATGGTCGACTACCAATACCGCCGGGAGGTAAACCCAAATCCTTTTGGAGTTCTAGTGATTACAAGTGACGAATCTACCTTAGATTGTTCAAACCTCATTTCTCCAATTGAAGATGAGATCCATGCAATCGAGAGTGAGGGGTTCTACTCTACTATATCCCCTACCATTTCCGACTTTATCACATGGGCAAGGAGTGCGGATAGACAAGTTTGGGAATTATAAAATGTGGTGACAACTTTACATCATCCCAACGCAACACCCAAGGAGCATGTGACACTAATCTTCTCTCAAAACGTTACTATGCAAGAAATAGTCGCCGTGGTTGATAAATTAGTCGACCAAATCATACGACTAGAAGATGAAATCATGAAAATGAGGGAACTAGCTATGATCAATGGAGTATGGGCCGATGATGATGAGCACGAGTGCCTCATTGAAAACTCCCTAGTCAAGGAAATAGTCCAAAATGGTGAAGACCAAGATGTGGACCACCTAACTCGTTCGGGCGTCCATATCAAAACACTACTCAAAATGGTCCGACCAACGTTGTCACACCAAATGATAACGAAGATGACTCCACTGACCATTTGCTCAAGCAATTACAGAAGACAAAGGCTGATCTTTCAGTCTGGCAATTAGTGGCAAGCTCATTCCCACATCGCCAAGCTTTACTGCAAGCTTTGGCCAAGCTAAATGTAGCACATATCTCGACACCCAAAGATGTAGTCAACTTGGTCTTCCAAGAATCACCGAAGCTAAGTAATCCCATTAATTTCTCAGACGAAGATTTGCCACCTTTTGGCGCTAGTCACAACTTAGCTCTTTACATCACTGTCATTTGTCTAAAGAAGAATGTGCTAATGACCTTGGTAGATGATGGCTCTGCGGTCAACGTCATACCCCTCAAAACGGCATACAAGTTAGGCATGAAAGAGTCCTATTGGACCCCTACCAATCAAGGTGTTCGCGCACATGACGGTACACGACGAAAGGTAGTAGGACTTGCTAACCTAACCATAGCCACCGGGGCAATTGAGCGAAAGGTTAACTTCCAAATAGTGGACATTGAAGCTTCATTCAACATACTTCTAGGAAGACCTTGGATTCACGCTTCCAAAGCGGTAACATCCACCCTTCATTAGAAGATCAAGATCCCACTAAATGGCAAAGTAGTGACGATCACTTCGTCACCCATTAAGGCAATAATCGAAAAGAAATCAAACAATCAAGTCCTTGCAGACCCAGTATATGAACTTGGGGGCTTCCAAAGCATAAGTGTCGTAGAAAGCGAATTGGCACCCTTATACTATGATCCCTACTCCAACTTGGTGGTCAACCACATACTCAAATCCCAGGGATACTTCCCTGGAATGCCTTTGAACCCTATTCGAAGAAACACCTTCGCACCATATAAGGAAGGCAACTCAAAGAGGATACCACTTGGACTAGGGTACAAACCCACTAAATAAGAGGTCCTCGAGATGCTCGCTCAAATTCAAAACCGTAAGTATGTAGGAGTCCAAATGCGACCCTATCTCCCTACCCTAAATGGGTACTTTGTTAAGGAAGGAAGTCTAGAACTCTTTCACGGATTTCCCGAGCCTTGGCATTATCTCGAGAGGAAGCTAGTCGGAATCGAGATCTTTCACGATTGCTACTTCATCCCTCCAGAAACGGTTCCTACCGTCAAAACCCGTTAAACACCTTGCTTAGACGAACAAGCTGTTAGTCTATTGTTTGGGGAGGATCGATTCGTTAGAGCCGCGCAGGATGAGATCATTACCATGATACTTCAGGACGATCACTTCAACCCTACCGCGTTAATCACAGAAACTAGCGCGAGTCAGCAGAAAGGATGGAGAAAATCAATCAAGTGGACCAACAATCAAGGAAGACTCTTCAAGCTCACCACTGGAGAAGGAGAGATGTTCAAAGGAGAACCAGAAGACGATGAGTTCGAGTCGGAGTCGGAGTCAGAGTCGGAGTCTAGAGAAGTCACTAAGGAGTCACCTCCTGTCGTCATCCCCACTCCCTTTGTTTCTCCTAGTTTAGCCTCGAGTAGTAACAGTAGTTCGGGAAATGTCCCAACCACTGTCCCTTTGCCGCCATTGACCACAAATCAGATGGCTTCTTTGTTTCAACTTTTCTCAAACTTTAATATGAATAAATCAGGTTCTGCTTACTCTTTGTGTTATCTTGAGTGCAATTCTGTTTACGATGATACGGAGGATGACCAAGACTCAATCGAAATACCTCCCTACGTAGCCAAAGAAATACTACAGGAAGGGGAAGGGGGACCAATAATAGAGGACACCGAACCCATCAATGTAGGAACCGCACTAGAACCCCAAGAACTTAGGATAGGGACTACCCTGAGCTCTACCGAAAGGGTCGATTTCATAGACCTCCTAAACGAGTTCAAAGACGTTTTTGCTTGGTCCTACATAGACATGCCAGGGATCGACAAGGATATCGCCGAACATAGAATCCCGATTAAGCCAGGTTTCAAACCTGTAAAACAGAAGCTTCGACGAATGAGAACGGAATGGGCTCTCAAGATTAAGGAAGAAGTTGATAAGGAATTCAAAGCCGGTTCATCAAAGTTACAGAGTATTCTGACTGGGTAGCCAACATAGTACCTGTACCCAAAAAGGATGGGAGAATCCGTGTTTGTGTTGATTTTAGGGACTTAAACAAAGCAAGTCCTAAATATGACTTCCCTCTACCACACATCGACATATTGGTGGACACTACTGCAGACCACGCATTACTATCCTTCATGGATGGATATGCGGGCTATAACCAAATCAAAATTGCCATAGAAGACATGCATAAGACTGCCTTTGTCACTCAATGGGGAACCTATTGCTATATGGTCATGCTGTTTGGGTTGATCAATGCCGGAGCTACATATCAACGCACCGCAACTACACTCTTACATGACATGATGCACAAAGAAGTTGAGGTATACGTAGGCTATGCGCCTTGCATAATGTCCAAACATACCAAGCACGTATCAAACGAGCTTTCAACAAAAGGGTTAAGCCCAGAAACATCAAGGAAGGAGACTTAGTACTCAAATCGGTTAGAGCTCTTTTACCTGTCGACCCACAAGGAAAATTTAAACCTAATTGGGCCGGACCATTTCTGGTCAAGTCCATACTTCCAAGGGGTGCGGTTAGAATCACAGACTTAGATGGGAATGAGTTTTCCAACCCGACGAACCTTGACCAACTAAAACGGTACTATTCCTAGAATAGGAACAAAAACGCGCCTCGCGTAACCTCACGTGTCGCTCTTGTGGCACTAAACAAACGGCCCCTGGCCAAGCTGAAATAAGCTAATGTCACTTTGCTCTTGCATTTTGACAAATTTGTCATCCTCATTTGATCAAATAAACTAAACTGCACCTTTAGAGTAAGCAAAAGCTCATGCTTATTTTCTAAGTTCATTACAAGCTCTTGCTTAGAAGAATTATTCTTTTACATTTACTCGAACTACGCGCAAGGGTTTGATTTCATTTTCTAAATGAATACATAGGAAATCCTTCACAGGATACAACCCACCATTTTAAAATGTAAATAGAAGGACATTTGCATTGCATTTGGAATTCGACAAGAATAATAAATAGAAAATCGCAACGGTTTCATAACCATTTAACCTTTTTTATTTCATTCATTTTCTAATAATAGTACGCTACATAATAAAAATAAAAATAGGCTGAGATTCTAAAAACCCCACCTTTTATTACAACAATAATAATAATAAATAATAGCAAAGATTCGGGCTATTCTTCCATCTTCCCTTTGCCCTTGTCATACTTCTTGTCACGACCTCGAACCGGACGCTCTTGCGCCACTTCGGACCTAATAACCAAAGGTCTTTCTCGAGGCCTAGACTTCCCATTCTTGTCAATCACTCTATCCACGACAGGAGAGGTCTTCGATTTCTTCGAAGGATGAACAAATCGAAACCCGACTTCTTCCTCTCCCTCAGTCAAATGCTTCTCTTTCTCCTTTTCCACCTCGCGCACCTTGTAGTCAACGGGCTGCGCTTCCTCAATCTCTCGCGCTCTTCCGGAGTAGTAGCTTTCCTCCATCGCAGATAAGAATCCGACACCCATAAAGCATTAGCAGAAGAGTTCAAGAACCATACGTTTCTTTGAGCCCATTTAATGGCCCACTCCCTTTGGCTCTCTGTAGTAAGCGCCACGGCAGTCTGCGGGACGGTATCGAGCTTTGGGATCGTCTGCTTTAGTCCAATCTGTCTCATCAGCCTTTCCGGGAAGATGCACAACATAAATTCCAGGCCAGGAATGCGCACAGATCGAGTAGGATTAAAAGAGGACACTCCAGTGACAGATTTGAGGTGCCACCACGGTACAATCCACCTAATCAAAGGGCCATCATCACTCTTCAAATTGTTCTCCCAATAATTGCAGACCCGGGTGAAGTCTACCATGTAAAGCCTGGTCCTCATTGAAATTGAACGAGCATGATAAGAAGGAACATGAACTGGGGGCTCGATCAATCGAAGCCGTTCCATAAGCCAAACCTACCAAAAGCGGGTATTAGAAAACAAAAAAAAGAAAAACAAAAAAAAACGAAAAAAGAAAAAAAAAGAAGAAGAAGAAGAGAAGGAAATGTTATTTTACCTGCAGAATGATAGGACTTCCTAAACACGGTAGGTCGCGGTTAGCTTTCCTATTATCCAAGCCTAAAAGGATCTCTCCTAGACATAAACAAGCTGGGCTCCTGCGCAGCTCCATTTGCTCAACAAGGCCCAGAAGACGGGGATCACCTCTCAAGTCTTCAACAACATTCCCTTGGAAGACATATACATGCAACAAGCAAAATCCAAAGGCCCTTCGCCTAGCAACATAAGAAACGGTGGGGTCGGCCCTGTTAATGAATCGGTCAATAAAGTCCAACATTCGCACTCCCTTCAAGGTCACTAGACGGTCAACCTCGAGCCTAGTCAACCCAAGCAAGTCACTAAATTTGCTCTTATACCCTTGCGAAGTAGAAGGAATGGCAGGCAAGTGTTCAGGGTCCCACCCACCAATCGCAGCAATTTCGTAATACTACGGTTTTATGAGTCTCTGGGTACTCTATCGAGTAGGCCTTACTCTGTCGAGTAAGGCGAGTTGTAGATTAAAATAGTTTTTGACCTTTTGGGTACTCGATCGAGTAACGTGGATACTCGATCGAGTAAGGGGGCATTCGATCGAGTACCTTAGGTACTCGATCGAGTAGCCAGTTTACGGGGGATGATTTCTCGGGTTTTGTTAATAATGCGATTAAGTATATATTACTTTCGTCACTATTCTTTAAACACTTTTTAAAACCTAATTACTGTGAAAAGAGAAATCAAACTACGTCATTCGCTTTAATCGCATTGTTGGCAAATCCCGGAGCTTGGAAGGTCGGATTTTACCTTTCTTGGTACCTTTGTGATCCTTGCGTCGAGGGTAAAACCTACGTACCGTTTTTATAATGTTTCTTTAAGTTTCGTTAAACCCTAATTTTGGGAATTGGGGATTTGTGTTAGTTTTGTGATTGTTAGTAATTATGTGATTATATATTAGGAGGAGGATTCGTAGAAGAACAATTTTGATACAGCTGTTGAGACCGTCTGATTGTGTTGCTGTACCAGGTAGGGTTTCCTTACTCAGTAGTATTTACATACTGTGTGGTGATTGTGCTGTAGTTAGTGATTGTTGATTGATTCAGACGGTTGTTGATATTGTATTGTGATTGTGATTGTTGTCTCTAGTTCTCGAGATGCGTTCTCGGCTGAGTGGAGTCACTTGCGGGAGTGGCTTCACGCCCTAGTTTCGCCCTTCGTGGAACCCGCCACTGAAGGGGATGTGCACATTAATGGGACAGGGTTATCGCTCGGTATGATGAGCGGGGATTTGGTGCAGGCGCTGCCCCCCCTGGCTGGCGGTGGTCTAGTGGACGATCGGTGACGGAGATTGATTGGAGTGGGTGATTGTGTGTGACTTTTTGAGCTGTGTTGTTTCTATCTTGTTGGTTATATAAATTGTGTGATTAGTCTTGACCCGTTTAATGTTTTAAAAACTGTGGTGATCCATTCGGGGGTGGTGAGCAGTTATTGAGCAGGTATGATATGACGCGTATGGGATAGCTGGGATGAGTCATCACGTGGCAGTTAGAAGTCTTCCGCTGTGTCAGACGATGTTTTATAGCTTTGATAGTTTTAGCAGTAGACCGTCTTAGAATCTGTATTTCTTTTATCAGTTTTGGAGTTGGTTTGTAATCACTTTAAACATTATATAATTTTAAGTATGTTTCGTTATTGTCTTATGATTATCATTGCCTCGGGGAACCGAGATGGTAGCACTTTCATGCCTTAAGTTGTCCTGGTAAGGCACTTGGAGTATGGGGGTGTTACAAATTTCTTCAGGAAATGGGCAAATATCGCCTCTAAGGAACGCAAAAACATGGTAATTCGGGTCCCAATAATCAAGACAAGCATACAAGAATGGTTTGACAACCTTGATAATCTTCAAACTCAATAATGATCTGAGATTATAGGCGCCCATATCATATTTTGAGAATTTTATGTAATAAGACGAAGAAGCGACGGAAGAATTGTGTGAATGAAAGCTCTATCGACGTCTCTATTTATACTTATTTCTGTTTCCAAAAATCTGCCAGAACAGAACCACCTGGGAACAGGTGCTGCGCCTCTTCAAAGGGACGCAGCTCATGCTGCGCCTCTTCCTCAGCTTGATTTCTGTGATTTTCCGCGTTGGATCTTTCCTAATTCCGTGACGAATAATTTCCTATTCCTACGGGTTATTATTTTGGTAAATACGTGGAAATTACCATATTTCGTGTTTCCTAATTCCGCGGGCACGCATTTCGAGACGACATCGACATTTTCGCCATTCTTGCACACTTTCATTTTAGGATATAATTTTCAATATAATTCATTTTAGGAAATAAGTTTCATACTAATCTAATTCATTTCAAAATTTATATATTTTTTTCATTTATATTTATTTTATTCTTTTTTTTTCATTTCTAAACTTATAGGTTTCTATTTTTTTATTTTTTTTAGGGGTAACCCTCCCTAACATCCGGTCATTTCCGGCAAAATTTTTGCATTTTTGCGTGCTTTTGAAGCCATTCGTTTTGCGCTAATTCAGGCCATGTGTATATACAAATGTATGTTTTGCGTAAATTTCGGCAGCATGACGGTGTCAACCGTCATCTACCAAACCTGTTCAAAGCTAACCTGCAGATACAAGCAACACAACCCAGCAGCAATGGCACTCAGGCCATCTTATATACAACCAAAAAGGGAAATGTACAACAAACTGGGGGCTATCGCCCCAAACAAAGTCCAAAATGTTCAAAATGAAGGTCCAAAATGTACAAATGTGCAAAATACGGCCAACAAACAAGCAAAAACTAAACAAAACTACTGCTGGTCGCCCTCCAGCCCCGTAACTCTTCCCGCGAGAGCAGCAATCTCGGCGTCCCGAACCTCGAGCTCCCTCAACAAGCGAGCTGTCTCCTCCCGAGACTGAGCCAACTCTCGCTCCAGCTCGCGGTCCCCCTGCAAAACAACAAAATTGGCTCATGTCAATCATTTCCAGCAATTACAAGAAAAGTTGGAAAATCAAAATTCAAAAAAATGAAATAGGCACAAGGTTCATACCTGACGATCTCGACCACCGACAAGTGCCTAGACGGCAGTAGCTCGCAGCCGGTCGGCCACCTTCCACAACGCCACGAACCGAGACGGCGCAACCTGCGTTTTCAAAAGAAGTTTTCAATAATTGAATAAGTTCAACCAAGTGTGTTCTTACACAAAAATTATGCAAATTAGAGGCTTACCCTCCGAATAAGACGCTGCCAGTCGTCCAGGCCAGCATCCGTCACAGCCACGTCAAAGTCACGCAGCTCGGAGATCGTCGTCCTCCCAGTCGCGTCAGTGTACTCGAGGGTCTTGAGGTACTCTGTGGGCTCGATGCCCGCCGCCTCAACCTCCTGCAAAGTCAAATGTTTCTAATTAATCGATGATCTTTCATCGTAGTTTTAAAATCAAAAATAACGGAGAGAAAAGTTGCTCACCACCACCGGCTAGTACGCCAACCTCCCGTAGAGGAACACCGAGTAGTCCTCGCCAGGAAGAAGGAGGGCGTCACCACCAACGCCAGCCAAGTCGGCCTCCCTCTCAGCCTCAGAAGGCTCCCTGAACATCGTCCTAGGAGGATCGATGGGAACCGTCAACACATCCCGAAAGCACTAACGAGCCAAACGCTCGCCCAAGTACCACACAGGACCTATCGACGTCCTCAACAGCAGCCGGCTCGAGCTCATAGGCCGAAGAACCTCAGCCACAAAAGGAGGCGCTCCAGTGTACTCCGCCCAAGGCCTGGGCACCCACTGGGACAAGACAAACAAGGGAATCATTCTTATGATCGATTTAAAAAGCAATATAGAAGCAAATGAATATAAGTGAGATGTTTACGCTGTCTAGCTGAAGAGCGTTCACGTCCCGCCGGTAGACACCGTGAGAAGAACGTTGCTCTTCATCCTGCACATCACTCAATCCCTCACAACGGGATAGGCCTTCTCCAGCGGCTCCGTCCTCTTGGGCGCGAGGCCCGGAAAGTAGGAGTACCACCACGCCTGTAAAGCGAGATAGTCAATGACGATCTTTCGTAATTTGATAAGAAAAAGAATTGATTTTAGTCTAAATGAAGGTTCATACCTCCAGCAGTAGTCCAGGTCCTACAGCGCCTGGAGAAGTCCCCTTCTCCATCAACTCCGGACGAACCATGGCCCTCATGAAGCGGATGAGGACCGCAAAACCAAGCGGTGACCCGGTCCCCAACGCCCTAGGGAGCTCGGGTCGAATGGAAGGGAAGAAGCTTCGTCGACAGCCTCTCTCCCTTGTCTCCGAGGTAAATCGAATACAGAAACCACCAGAGCCACAAACGAGCCCTCTGCTCAGCTGTATAGGGAGGAGGAGCCGTCTCCCTCCCATCAATCGTCACCAGCGCCGGGATCTTTCCCGCAAAGTAGTCTCGAACGTAGGAGCTGGGTACCGAACCAGGCACTATGACAGCCTTCGGCGACAAGTTCCAGCCGATCAACCTCCTAGCCTCGGCAGAGTCCACCCTCATGGCAGTCTCCAGCCACTCCACAGCCTCAGACCCACACAGCAGACCAGAAATCATGCCGTAGTCCTCCAGAGTGACTCCCACCTCACCAAAAGGCATGTGAAAAGTGGAAGTCGTATCCCAGAATCGATCCAAGAAAGCGCAGACTAGGCTAAGGTTAGCCCGCAGCTTCCTCTTCGCGATATCCCTCCAGGCCTGCACCAAGGCACCAAACGCTCCACGATCGATCATGGCGCGCTCCTCCGCCGACAGCCGCTCGTAGCACTCCATCGCTGTCGTGTAACCCGAGAACGACCTGATGTTCCCGGCCTCCTATTGTGATTTGAAACAAAAACTATCTTTAGTTTTTGAATGAAAAACTGGAAAGGATAATGAGCAAACGAAATGAATGAAAGAAGATGAGTGATGAGTAGTGAATTCCTATTTACCAAGCTCTTCACCGTCCTGTAGGACAAGTGACCCTCTGCAGCCCAAAGCAGGTGCCTACTCTCCAAGGTCTCAGCCCACGTGGGTCCTCCCCTCAGTTGACGACCTTCTCGTCCAATGTTGGCCCGTCTTGGGGCCTCCTCCTCCTCAACAGCCTCCTCCTCGCGGACCTCGTCCCCGGCAGCCATCACCGCAGCGGTGAAAGCCTGCTCCAAAGCCTCCTCGATCACGGCAGAGTCTATCTCCATGGGAGTTCTCCCAGAAGTAGAAGCCTCATCACCTGCAACATTAAAAGCAAATTTAGGGCGCGTCACGTGACGGCGAGCCTTAGTTAAGGGATTTTCGAGCCTTCGGAAGCCCTGAAATCGCTCTTTTCTCGCCATCTTTGGCCATATTCTCACAAACCCAATCACTCATGTGGAAATTAGGGTCAAGTCAAGCCTAATTTGAAGCCTATTTCCGGGTTCGAGTCGAAATTTCGGTAGCAGTTCGTTATAACGGCGATTATTCCCTAGAAAGGTGTCCTGAAAAAGCCGTCACCACTACTACAAATCCAGGCAACTACAACGCCCCTTTAACAACGATTATTCACGAAAATCACAATAGACGTTGTAGAATGTATGGCGCGAATTTTACTAAAATCAATTACAACGGGTATGGTTATAAAAACCGTTGTTATTAGTTTTAACAACGGGTCACACATGCACAACCGTTGTTAATAATTTGGCGCAAAATTGGCGCAAAGTTAGTGAAAAGTAATCACAACGGTTATTTTTGAAACCCGTTGTTAAAACTTATTTAACAACGGGTGTTTTTTACAACCGTTGTTAAAACATATTTCACAACGGTTGTTGTTTAATAACCGTGGTCAATACCTTCCATACTATAAACCACACAAACAGAAGTCTGCTGCAGCCACAAAACACAACCCTTAATACACAAACACAAACACAGCAGACAAACAAACACAAAACACACACTCTCTTTCTCTCTTTCTCTCTTTCTCTCTTTCTCATCGTCGCTTTATCTTCTCGCCGTCACTGTTGATTTCATCGTCTATTACGTTCTGTATTTATCAGGTAAATATCGCCGTCACTGTTAGTTTCATCGTCATTATTTTCTTTTTCTATTTATTTCTTTTGCATGTATGTGTTTTTATCGACCATTATGTTATTTGTTTAAGTATTGTTCGCATAATTAGTTAGTAAAACAATTAAGAAGCAAGATGAAGAAGCAAGATAAACATAATATATATATATATATATATATATATTTATAAATACATAAATTAAAAAAAAAAATTACATATATAAAAATGCAATTCTTATATTTTCATAGAGGATCTTATTCTGCTCTATCGTATCCGTCCTCTCCTCCTTGGCTATTTGGAGGTTCCGTTCAGCAGTTGCTATATCGTCATATAGCTGCAACTGCTGCTGCTCCGTCAAGCCATCTTCTTTGGCGTGCTTCAGTGCGGATCGAGCATCCGCAAGGTAGCTCCTGAAACTTTCCTCAATATGGAGGAATCGGCGGATGAAGCTGTTGTTGTTCTCGATCATGGTAAGAGTCTTAAGGATGAAATCATTCATTTTGTTGGAGTTTTTGGAGTTTGTTTTGAAAGATTAAGTAGAGTTTGTTTTAGCAGTTAGGGTTTGGAGATGAATATATTGAGATAATGGAAATGTTAGTTGAGATAATGCAATGTATTTATACTAAGCAATGTGTGGGTTGAGTTGTTTTTTAATTAATATATATGTTAGGAAGTTGTGCCATAATCATCATCATATCTCTCAATAATGCTGCTTCAAATCTTATTACTAACCCTTCTCATTCCATATTATCCGGTCATATGTACAGTGATGTCAGTAATAATGCATGCATCGGAATTATAACGGGCCGTAATTATGCATGCATCTAGTAATATTTAATTTAATTTTTTTTTATTTTTTAAGAACAAACAACAACGGTTATTTACAAACAACCCGTTGTCTTTAGTTGTAACAACGGTTTTGTATATTAAAACCCGTTGTTATAACTTTCCCCCCAAAATTGAGTCACACTTTCCACAACGGGTTTTTATACTTAAAACCGTTGTTAATATTTTTAACAACGGTTTCCTTAAGAAAACCAACCGTTGTTAAAACCTTTTACAACGGACGCTTTAACAACGTCCGCTTTTTTATATAACAACGGTTTTTGACCGTTGTTATAGCCTGTATTTGTAGTAGTGCACAAACCAAAATTCCGAGATGATAGGAAGTTTACCCATCATCCAAGGATCCCAAATATCAAGTTTCATCACAAATGGACAATCCTAAGGCTACTTTCGAAGCAATTTACGGTTTAGCTGTGAAACCGTCTCAAATTCACACAAATGCTCAAAACTCAACGAAAACTCGAAACAAATACATGGTTATGTTCCTTATGCTACCAATTATCCATTTCTAATGTCAATTTTACAAGGCAAATCCATTTGTGGGAAAAGCCCCAAATTTTCGAAATAATTGGGTTGAAAACCCTAATTTTTTCGATCCAAATTGAGCAAATATAGAAGATTAATGCAAGAATGAGACACATACCTCGATTAGTCATGATTAATGCAAGCTTTCGGATCAAACCGTGGCGGAAATGGTTAGGATTTGAGAGAGTATTGTGTGATTTGTGTTTCGAAACAAATGAAACAATCCCTCTATTTATAGCGTTTTTACGGAGAAAATACACCCTTGGGAACAGACGCAGCAGGCGCTGCGCCTCTTCCAAGAGACGCAGCTCTTGCTGTGCCTCTTCCTAGTTTTCCCTCCATACGAGTTTTTGATAAATCCGTTATGAGTTCGTTATTTGTGGGCCCATCTTTGGTGCGCCTCTTCCCCGATGCTATTTTATCTTTTTTGGTTCATTTGACGATTATCTTTCGTTCCGGCCCGCATTTCTAAGCCAACAGCAGACTATTACACATTATTTATTGCTTCCAAGACCTTGCTTGTCACAACGAGCATTTATTCCTTCACAGGTGTTTTGACACGCCTTCATTATATTTCCCCAACGAGAGTAAGCGGATAAACTTTCTCTCTCGAGACATGGAGATTAGTTCTCGATTATGTTCCCCAACGAGAGTAAGCGGATAGACTTTCCCTCTCGAGACATGGAGATCAACATCAGCCCCTATTTTTCTTCCGAAGTTTGTTTGAAGCTGAACACGAACAGATTTCTCCCAGCAGTTCCCGCCTGTGTCCTGCTACTCACAATATTTCTTGTTTCCCCTCGGAGTGCGATAAAGATGTCGTTCTCCATAAGTTCCCAGACCGGCAGAGTTCCTACACTCGAGCCTTATTTACCCTTTATTTTAAACTTATATTCGGGCCTCCTTCCCCCCCAATGCTTTCCTTTAGGGCCCCATACCCTAGCACCAATCCTTATATATCTTTTAGGTCTCACCCTTAGCTCCTATGCACCTCCGGAAGCATCTCGAGGAAGAAGTCTCGGGTATGGTCTCTTCTTATGGCTGGCGAGCCTCCTTACGTAGTCTAATGGACTTTAAACGACCCTCCCCGGAAGTCGGCAGACTCTAAAATGTTCCCGACGACAGGTCCTTGGCTCAGACCCCTTGAACCGCCTCGCGTCGCCATAGTCGTCAGGTTGTAATCTTCGATTGACCTGATGGCTATACTTTGACTTTCGCCTTGTCCAAGCCTCAGTCAAAGTGGGGGCTCTGTAGATACCTCATTTCTGCACCCCTCGCAAACCACCTGGTGATGATTGGGCCGCATGTTTGGTACGCGGAACGATTTGTGAAAGTTCGTAAGTTTATCGTCAAACGGTTGCTCAAACATTAATGTCTACCTCTTAGTTGTCATCTACGTGCCGATATGGTCGTTTTGACAGTAATTAGAGTACATTTGGAGTCCGGGCCTAAAACCGTCTTCATTTTCTGATAACCGTTAAATCCCGAGTCAAAATGTTCTGGAATGTTCCGGATATTTCTATTCCATATTTTATAATATTTCATAATCTTTATCCTTTGGTAAACAATTTCCCGTAATATTCATACAAAATATTAAGGAAAACCAAAATATTCCGTCCTACCATAACTTAAACACGGAAATCTTTCTTCCGCAGGAGGAAACCACTTGGGAACGACGCGGCAGTCTTTGCGCCTCTTCCAAGAGACGCAGTGGCTGCTGCGCCTCTTCCCAGGTCTTTATCTGCGTAATTTTCGTATCTTTTTTATATCTTTCCGAGATTCACTTCCAAAGACTCTCCGAAACCCTAATTCCTTCACGTGATTAGTATAAATAGGACCCTTCGCTCCTCATATTTCTCACGCGAGTGTCCGCCCTTCTCTTCTCCCTTTGCATTCTAGACTTTTGTTCTTACTTTTTGGCGTCTACGTGCTTGAACATTCGACCACGTAAGGTCGGATCCTTCTGAGTACCAGCCTCGTTTGCATGACCGACCAATTTGACCAACTCCACATCAATCAACTTAATTAATCTGTTTTTCCTCTTACGAGGGCACTTTTGTCTACATTTGAGTCGAGCATCACTAAACGATAACTTAGTTCTTCTCGTTTCGTCAAACATGTAAGTCTGAGGGTGTAAATCTCTCTTTATTTATTGTTATTTACCTTTTTGTATCATCATTAATGTAAGGTTTATGTCGAAAACACCTTTTGAAACTTATTTCTAAAACTATGCTTTAAAACCTCTTTTTACGGATTTCCAGAAGACAAACCGTCGAGAAAGGACGCAGCAACTGCTGCGCCTCTTCGAAGGAGTGCAGTTTCTGCTGCGCCTCTTCGTGAGGCTGTCGCAGTTCCTGCTTCCTTTATTCTTCCTTCGTCCTCTGTAATTCGTCAATCTTTGTTTGTTTTCATTAGTTTTCTTTAATTCTTCGATACAATAGTCTAATAATTTCATCTGTATATTATTGTTCATTCATTAGCATGTCTAATTCGTCGCTAAATTCAACTTAAATCCCTTATAATCTCATGTTTGCGGGTTTTCGTCATTAAATTCAATCCGAGTTGTAGGAATTCGATTTGTTCATATCGGGTTTATGGAATTCGATCCTTGATATATTTTCCATCTATTATTCATGATATTCGTCATTAATTTGTCCTTAATTCATCATGTTTAGTCTATTTTGTTCACCTATGTCACTAATCAATCATTCTTCCATGTAAATAATCCGTTTGCATCCGTCTCATCCATGTTTTATTTCTTTTATGACCCTTAATCATATGTAAATAACCTGATAATCATTTTCATCCGAGTAAATATGTTAATCAATCCTTAAATTAACCAACCTACATTAACGATTTGCAGTTCCGGCTTCACAGCCAGAACTCACCCCTGGAACAGACGCAGCAACTGCTGCGCCTCTTCCAAAGGGCGCAGTCCTGCTGCACCTGTTCCAGGTTGAGTTCTGTCTCTGAACTCCGTTGTTGCTTGACCTAGTTTAATTAGCTTATGTATAATGGACTATTAATCGTATTATCATCTTTTGATTTGTTCGTTATTTCTTCCTTTTACTCGTTTTCTCAAATTATCCGTTTTAAAGGTATTTTAGACATAAATCGCTTAATCCATTGTAATTTTCATTATTGTAGTTTTATCATTGTATTTCGTATCCATTGTATGTTTTCACATTTAATTGAGCATTAAATCCTACTTCGACCCAATTGTATGCTAAACTAATTGTTAACCGACTTAGTCTAAATTCACATGCTAGGATTAAAACTTGGATGTTGCATTGCATGCATATAACCGACAATATATCGAGTATAGACAATTTCCCTAATCATTAGTAGAGGCCGCTATCGAGGCGGGCGGGATTAGATGTTCGATCAAAAGAGCTTCCTAATACGTACCCTCACCACTTACTCCAGATCTCTGTGAACATCCGTGTTCATTGGCATCCACGAGAGTCATTCTAGACATAGAATGCTAAGGGTAACGAGTTCTTGGTGTCTGTGTCACTACTTTGTGTCTTGACATGACACGAGGTATTCGAACGGTTTCCAATTTTCCACAATAAATTGGTGGCGACTCCAACAAAATGCAAACGCTTGTTCTCTTCCTACCAAGCGCCCCCGTGGGCCCCCGCTGTCCACAGTATGTTATAATGAGAAACCAACAATCGTGTTCATTCTTTATCAAATAGTAGCGATTTCAGCAAATGCCAATCATATATCATACTCACAACAGCATTAACTATATATGTAACACCCCCATATATTTAGGAGCCTTTAGCAAGACATCCCAAGTAAATGAAAGCGTTACCATCTCGCTTTCCTGAGGTAATGAATAACAAAGTACAACAAACCAAAGTACTTTAGATAAAACTCAGCAAGTACATGTTTATTACAAGTTAACCAAACTGAAACTCAATATATTATTAATTACAACTCGCTGCGGAAATTAAATAAAGTGATTAATAAACTATATGATCTAGACTTATATGTAGACTGGTCGAGTCCTCACGCATCCCCATAAGCTCCCAAGTCAGCTAATTCAAGTACCTTTCAAGTCTGCTCCCCAGGTACGGTTCATCAGACGTGTTTAACGAATACACGGTGAACATCGAGGTTGAGTAGGATAAAATACATCGTCGTAATAACAAAGCAACAATACAATCTCGCAACTGTCCACATGTCTTATCTCAACATCAACTGTTCACATTATCCACCAGAGACTAAGCCTGGGGCCTTCCAATCATTCAGACACGTTATTCACCAGAGAGTAAGCCTGGGGCAGTCCAATATCCATTCACATTATCCACCAGAGACATGGTCTGCAAAAACAGCCTGGGGCCTTCCAATACCCTCTTAATTTAAATTTCAACATACAATATATATTATAAGTATACTCAACCAATTCACAATAATAGCTTAATCCAATAACGATAATTCATCTCGTAATAACATATCACTCTCAACAACAGAAATCATCAACAATTACCATATGACACGCTCAAGCCAACTCAAACAAACATAGTTAAAATGAGTTGATTATCCTACCTGATCACAAATCTTCGAGCCACACGAGTCACACAAGCAATCAAATCGATACTTTATATATCCATAACCTACATAACATAATTATGTACAATTACTACATAACTAACCAACTAATCATGTAGTTATCCTATACCCATCATGTTCTATTCCTTTTGACAACTTCAAAGCTAAATCTCTAATTCTATCGTTTTACAGCACAGTTCAGTCTCACTATAAAATTCATAATTAATTCAATAAAAATCCAAACGATGCAAGACCAGTGAGGTTGGAACCCTAAGACACATATCTATAGTTCTTGTGAAACAGAACTTCCTCAAATTCTATACTTATCAAGGTGTTCTTGAACGATTTATAAATACTAACGAATTTCGTCGCATAAAAAGTATCGACTCATAAAACAAGTATAAAATTTGAGTTTTGAGAAATCCCAATGCCTATCATCATATAGACTATTCAAAGTTAATGTATGGAAAAGAGTCAACTATGTTTCAATTTATAAATTAGGTTTACGAAATAAACTTTAGGTTACTAGTGCATTCTCGGATTCTCAGTCGACATGTTCGTAACGAATTTATTCCAAAAACTCTACACGGTCAATTGTTACGAAATTTTACGGGCATAAACTAGACTTGAAAATAACAAAAGTCTTTACGTTTTCGAATATAAGGAACTTGAAATGATCGGATAATTCGTTCAAGACAACCCACAGATTTACAGAATTTCTATAACTTTCTTTCTTTTAATCTAATCATGTTTAACCTAACCTTTATGTAATAAGCACGACTTCTACCATAACCTACTAATTTAAGTCTAAAAGATGAAAAGTGAATAAGTGATTTATGAATAGGTTAGCATGGTATATATAGTAGTAAAGACAGAAAAAATTAGGAAATTACTAGGAAATTGCCTTATAATATAATATGTCCTATTATTATTACTATTATTATTATTATTATTATTATTATTATTATTATTATTATTATTGTTATTATTATTGTTATTATTATTATTATTTTTATTATTTTTATTATTTTTTCTTTTTTTTCTCTTTTTTTTTTCTTTTTTTTTTTATTATAAGATGCGCGCAGCTTTCATTAAAATTAAAATAAAAGGTTTACATGAAATTGGTGGGGAGCCGAGAGACAATCTGGGCTCCCACACCCTTAGCAATAGCAAAGCTAAGTCTAGTAAAAATGTAAGCGGCTACCCGAGCCCCCGCATCCTGAGATACCGAGAATTTCTCGATCCGCTTGAGCAAGGCAACAGCATCCGAACCCAGCTCCCCCAGTGAAGAGAAAGAGAAAGGTAGAAAACCATAACCCGCCACCGCGCACAAATCCCCATACTTAGCACACTTTCGCTGAGCAGCATCAGCAACAACCCGACCCGGCACAAAATTTGCCAACCCAGTCTGAGTCAAAGGTGAAGAACCTGTCAGGTCGACGCACACATCACGTCCCCTATCCCAAGAATAAAGCAATAAATCCGCAGGACGAAGAGAGCCACCATGCCCATCAACCAAACCGATATCAACCTCCTTCCCCGCAGTAATACCAGATCTATATCAGATGTCGAAAAGAGTGTCCCGGACAAGGTTATACCGATGTTTAACGCGCAAGATCAAAAGATAAGAAACAGCATGGTCCCCAAAAACATCCCCAAAGAAAAACCCGAGAGCAAGCAGACGGGGCCGGATATTGTGAATAACGGAACACCCAGACGATACCCCAGCACACTACGGTAAGTCCTCCCGTTCATAGTCTGCCCCAACCCTGAGATAGGAACCGCACGTAACTAATCAGAGGAGTGAGAACCCTGCTGAGACTGCCATAAAGAAAGCTGGCGTGATGTCAAAGAGAAAAGAGACTCTGAGGCAGCAGCAACCGTCGTGAAATAAATGTCTGCCAATTTCTTCATAAGTTTGGGGGCAGCAATTTCACTAGGGTGACCTAATATATCGAACCCGTAGTCGCAGAAACACGCGCAAAGATCATCAAAAGCAGGGCTAGCAACTACAACACCAGAAGGGCCGAGGAGCTTAGCCTGCAAACCAGCAGACTGCAAGCGGGACGCAATAAAAGCATAAAATAAAACATCTCCCGCCGCATAGACACCAAGTCCACCAAGATGAAAAGGGAATGTAGCAAGGCGCCACTACCAATCCCCAAAACCCGGCCCTGACGCGGTGACAATACGTTCCTAGCTAGAACGCAGAGCGGCATCAAAAGGAAGATGGACAGACCCAAAAACACTAGGGGAGCAAGTACGAAGAGAGAAGTACAGCTTAGAAATACCAGTACAAGCTCGAAGAAGAAGCAACTCACATTGCGGGTCCTCAATCCTCGCAACCAAGTCCATTAGCTCAATGGTCTTAGTTACTCTCGTCGCCACAATCTCACTGCTAAAACCAGGACAAGTACTGACAGGTCCTCCCAATACTGTAACACCGTGCAATGGCCGAGAAATAGAAGTGGGGAAAACCCCAGGAATCCAGCTCCGTGGGTCCTCAACAGGCCAAAATACCTCTGTCTTGGAAACATTTAGGTGTAAACCAAAACGAGGCCCATCCAACCTAATCAAGTCAAAAACCTTCCCCACCTCCAAAGTATCACCCACAATGGTGCCATCATCTAAGTACCAAGCCTGCAAAGTGAGGTCAAAAGTGTCCCGGATCTTGCAAACCAAGGGATGCAGAACCAATGCGAAAAGCAAAGGCCCCAACGGATCACCCTGCTGAACACCCTGACAAGACCACAAGCAGTGCTCCCCATAAAAAAGGCGGGCCGGGCTGGAATAACAAAACTCCACCCAATGGGAGAGAGCTTGGCAACGACGGCGGACCTCCTGAAGCATGGTCGAATGGTCAACAAGGTTGAACGCATTCTGGAAATCAACCAGCAGCATAAAAAGCCCCACCTGAGCCCCCCGAGCCTTAATGAGCCGGTTCAAGGCATGCAAGATTGCCTCTCCTCCACCGGACACACCAACCCCGAACTGAAGCCCATCAAAATAAGAAGATAAAGACGGGCCAACCATAGAAGCACCAACCATAGAGACAAGCCGTCTCCAGACCGTACCAACAGCAATAGGACGAACTCCACCACCCGGTTTAACGAGTGGTGTGAGAGGGGCGCTGGCAATGTACTCACCCAAAGGAAGAGGACACCGGCCCTCAAGAAAAAGATTAACCACCCTAGTAATAGAAGTGATCAAATCATCGGAGATAGCCACAACAGCGCCACTCAAACAGTCCATAAGGTGCTGGGCACGAAAACCATCCCTCCCATAGGAAGTACCACGAGGGAAGCTCCGAAGCATATCCAAGATCACAGCCGAAGAAGCGATCAGAGGATGATGATCCCCAGATAGAGGAGGCAAAGAAGGAGGTGGGGCAACAGGATGCTTCTCACGCAGGGCCACGAGAGTGGCATCGGAGTAGGGGCAACCCTGAGGAAGAAAGCACCCGACAAAGCAGCGAGATAATGGCCATCGAAATCTTCCGCCGACATTGGCGAAGGTTAAGCTCACTCAAATCCAGATCCTCATCCACAGAAAATGAAGGAGGACCCTCATAATGATGAAACAACTGCAAACCCCCCCCCCCCCTCTCAGGTGTCCCCCAAGCAAGTATAGCCCTGGCAATACTCTCCTCCTGATGCTGACGCCGAATAGCAATCCGACAATCATGATTACTCCGAGGAGCGAAAGTCCTGAGCAAACAAAGTGGTAGAACAAGCAAACGAACCCAGCGGGAGAGATCACTAGGGGCAACAAACACCGCATCCAAGGCCCCTTTCAAAGCCTGAGCAAACCCAAGACGGCACTTAGGAGGAATAGATTTCATGGTGCGAAGGCCTAAAGACAGCAAACGATCCAGCGAAGATATAGACCACTGAACGAGCTCTACACTATCATCAGAAGAAACCGAAGTAGAAGGAGCCAAAGGTCTCGGAATACCATGAATATGGAAGGTGTAAATGCCATCAACACACCCCGGATGCTCCACAAAATCACCCCGACTATGCCGACATCTTGCTCTAACAGTACGGGTCATAAAACACACCCCACACAACCAGAGCCCCATCCGTCTCAAAGAACTCTCGGCATTGCAATAAACAGTCAAACTATCAGTAAGAGTCTGACGCGTAAGGTCCAACGCACCGTCATGACAATGTCGGACCTGTAAATGTTTCTGCCAAGCTGCCTTTGTAAGGCCCTTACCGAAACCATCCCGACATCCATGAAGACTCGAAAAAGGACAATGGTACCGAACTAACTCAGGCATGAAGGAAGAAAATCCCTCACCAACCAGCACGGAAAAAAGAACCACCAAACAAACCACGGCCTAAACCACCAGCAGGCCAGGACCGAGGTAAAAGGCCACCACAACTCCGGCACTAAGCAGAAACTTAGCACAAACAAGCAGCGGTAACAAGGCGGCGGAAAAAGGAAAAAGCTAGAAAAAGAACCCAACAGGATGGTGCAAAACTGACCGTGGAAGTGGCACCATTGGCGGCAGCAGGAGTAACGTTTGCAAGTGGTGCAAACCGGCAAGAAGAACCCCGCACAGCAGCAGCTAAAACCCGATATCGAAACCGACAAACAACAACTACTATCGGCAAAAACACACCGGCAGAAGCAGCAGCAACCACCGGCACGATCCCACAACCCTAAAAGGATGACCACCAGCAATGCCAACGCAAACCCTGGCCAGACACCAAAGAAAAGGGCCGTCGTCATCTTGGTGATGAGAAACAGCCGCAAGATAAAATCGCACAACCAAACTTTCACACCAACGGGGCCTGCTCCGATGATGATCACCGTTAATAGTTGGCGACCACAACGTGATAAGGTGGCCGGCAACCAGCAGATGACCAACAACGACAAACGGAACCCTAACAAAAAGAAAACCCTAAAATGCGAAAAGCAGCAACGTAACAACGCCAAAAAGAAAACGAACCCTAAACCAAGTGCCCATACCAGCACCCCCGAGGGCGACGTGGGGTCTGGTAGTCAGTGGGTGGCGGCAGCAGCGGAAGGGTCGCAGTCAAGGTGGCAGCAGCAGCCACTCCAAATCGTCCCAAACCTCTCTCTGTATTACCAAAACTGAAAAACGCAAAGACAGGAACAACACTACCCACGTTTGGAACGACGGCGACGTGAGGTTGCCGGCGCTGATGAGTGTTGACGGCGGCGACGTGAGGTGGCCGACGGTGGGTGTGATGACGTGCGCAGATGAACCCTAAATCGCTCAAATCGCCCTCTCATCTCCTCTCAAATTATTATTATTATTATTATTATTATTATTATTATTATTATTATTATTATTATTATTATTATTATTATTATTATTATTATTATTATTATTATTATTATTATTATTATTATTATTATTATTATTATTATTATTATTATTATTATTATTATTATTATTATTATTATTATTATTATTATCATTATCATTATTATTATTATTATTATTATAATTATCATTATCATTATCATTATCATTGTCAATATCATTATCATTATCAATATCAATATCATTATCATTATTATTATCATTATTATTATTATTATTATTATTATTATTATTATTATTATTTTTTTTTATAAAGGGATGCGCGCAGCTTTCATTAAAATAAGAATAAAAGTTTACATGAAATTGGTGGGGAGCCGAGAGACAATCTGGGCTCCCACACCCTTAGCAATAGCAAAGCTAAGTCTAGTATTATTATTATTATTATTATTATTATTGTTGTTGTTGTTGTTGTTGTTGTTGTTGTTGTTGTTGTTGTTGTTGTTGTTGTTGTTGTTGTTGTTTTGGTAAATTTCTACCAAATTAGGGTTAAAGTGGTCTTAGCGCTTAATCAATATTACGATTGGTCGGTGATTGTATTTTTTTTATGTATGTTGAACTGAATGCAAATGTAAATAAATGACACAAGCAGTTTTGGTTACACGGAAAACCCAATATGGGAAACACCCGCGGGGGGAGACGGAATCCCACCAATATTTGTACTATAATTCGATGGAGAATACAATATGGACGATTTTGCTATATTGTGGAGGCTAGGGTTTTTCTATGTATTTATGGATGATCGTTTTGCCTTGCATTGATGCCCCTTATATAGTGGAGCTCCGACTTTTAGGGTTCTTTGCTTCCTCGTCAAGTATTCCTAATTATGCACAAGATTGGACTTTCCTTATTCCGAATATGGTAATAGGTAGGATTTCCTTATTTTTCCCATGAAAATGCAAGCGTCCAACTCCGGATCCACTTCTTCAATACACGCTGATGTTGTCCTGCCTTCCGATTACTCTGCTTCCCTGGCTCAGCCCATATCCAGAATTTGGGCCTAACAGTTTGCCCCCAATTTTTTGCGAAAATCAACTCTTGATATTTGAGCGGGAAATTGCAGTGTACCTTTGAATGACTTTCCGCATACTCTTTTCCAATTCACATTTTAAATCTCCCAACTACTTCCACCTATTAAATTGCATCCGTCATTCTTCTCTCTCTCTCTCTCTCTCTCTCTCTCTCTCTCTCTCATCAATCGTTTCCGCCTCCTCAAAACCCTCAAAACCTCACTGCCCAAATCCATCTCCCCATCTTCTTCTCGCCGTCAACGCCGCCTTCTCTTCTCGTCTCCCATGTACTTTTACTCTTCTCCCTCCTTCATTTATTATGGCAAAAATTCGTTTTGCCGCCTCTTCGTCCTCCACCATCGACCTCGTCGAGGACGACATTTTCCCTTCCCATGGTATCCTCAAAAACCCACACTTCTGTGACTCCCACCTGACCGAAGACGACATCCCCAGAATCAAAGCCCTCATAGGCCTAGGTGATGGGGTGGAGATTCACATCCTTATTCCTGGTCAGAAAGCTGACGCATTTCGTGAGGAGTGGATCTGTTTGTACACGTACCATTTTGTCCTTGGCCTCAGATTTCCTTTTCCCCTAATGATCCAAGAATGTATTCGTTTCAACTCTTTGCCTATGGTCCAAATTGCTCCATATGCATGGAGGATTTTTCTGTCCATTGTCGCCCTCAACAATAGCTTGGGTGCTAAGATTGGGCTATCAAATCTGGCTCACATGTTTGAGTGTTGGTCACTTGGGAATGGCCAATACACTTTTAGGGCCATGGAGAAAACTGGAAACTTCCTTCAGTCTGCGGCCAAAGGCAAAGACGATGGATGGTACGAGGATTTCTTTTACATCAACCTTGATTCCATTCCCTTTCATGCCAACTACCTCTTTGAACATTGGATCTTGGCCAAGAGTAAGTATACTTGCATGTCTTTTTCCCTGATTCCTTCTACTACTCACCTTTCTTACCCTGTGGTTTGCTGCAGAACTCAAGAACCCTGAAAAATCTGAGGACGAGAACGCTTCTGTTGCCAAGATCTTTTCCAGCCCTGAAGAACAAAGGACGTTCCCTATTCTGCTATCTTGTCTTGACAACTTAGCCGCTGAAGAAACCATGTCTTCTGGTAAGCGCTTCTTTCTGTCTCTTGCTTATTTATGCAACTATTTACTTTGAATACACATATATGCGTTTTGGCGTGTTTTGCAAGAAGTACCCACCCTACTGCCTCTGAGATCCTAATGCGTTAGGCAAGGAAAAGGGCAGTTGAGTCCACACCGTCACCTACTTCCTCGAGAAGGAGGTCTGCTGGTAGACCCATTCCTGAGCCTATTGAGGTCACTCCTATATCCCGTGCTCTTAGTTCCCCAACCCGTGCTGATGATCAGTTAATTCGCCTTCCTGCTAGCTTTGGGGATGCTGAACGTGTTAGCTACTAGCCCACATTGGAGTGGCTCTTGACACCAACCTGCACCCGGATGTTTGATGAGACTGATCCCCAGGAGATGACTGACCTGGCTGCTGAACAATGTTTCCATGTAAGTCTGCTTTCTGCTACCCCTGTCTCTTGTTTATAATATCCTCATTTTCTTTCTGACAGATGGTCTCCTCATGTGCCCCAGGCTGTACAATCATCCCTGTACCTTCGCAAGATGCTGAAGAGAGGCAAGACTGAATGCTTGTCGTCTGTGGGGAAGAACAAGGAGCTCACGGCCACCTGTGCTAAATTGAGGGAGCAGCTTCATGTGGCCAAAAGGGAGAGGGAGATAGCCAAAGACCAGCTTGCTATGACGTATGAGGCTAACCGTGTTCTGACCACTGGACTGACAAAAGCTGATGCCCATGCTGAAGAGATGGCTAAGCTGGCCAAAAATGTGGGAGCCTACACCGCCTTTGAGTGGAGGATTTACTGCATCCGTGCCTACACTAAAGGGAAGCACACTTCCTGGAATTTGGAGGAGGAGCAGGCGGAATTTGTCCGTGCTTTTCCCAATGGTATAGATCTGAGTGCTCTATTCCCTGCTGATGCTGAGGTTGCCAATCTTGAACCCGAGATGTTGGAATATGTGTCCTCCGACAATAATGCGATCACAATTGTCGATCATGATGATCACATGTTTAAGTCTCATTTTAAGAATACATGTGGGAAGTAATATTTTTATCACAATGGTCCACACATATCGGTAATGATTGGCTGACTAGAGTTTGACATTACTGTCATGCGACGGTGGTGATCAGTTAATCCCCTTAGGTCATACCTAAAGGGTAACACTCTTAATTGATTATTTAATTGATCGTATGACGATACTGGTTAATTAAATTACTTAAAATTGACGGACGATTTTGGAAGTAATATTTACGTATCTCATTATAATTTGATTAAATAAGATACGGTCTAAGTGATCGAATTATTTTATTACTTAGATGAAATTATTGTTTACGGAAACAATTAAATTTGAATGAATGATTTATTATAAATACAAGATGTTGTGATTTATAATTGGTAAATAATTTTGGTACAAGTAATTATGAATTACTAAGTTGATTTTGTACATGACGTATTTTTCTTAATGCGTTGATTTTTAATATGTTAAAAATGCATAACAATTTTACATGACTTGTGACATGTGACAAATTGACAAATTGACAATCTGTGGTCGTGGGCCCACCTGCATATGCCCAGCTCGATCTGTGGACAATGTCAGCGGTCTTTTGAAAGCCACGCTCGGCGGCGTAAAAATGCTTTCGACCGGATCGTTTTAGATCGGTCGGTTTCGTCTTGGTAAGGGTCTCGAAACGATTAGAGATGTTCGGAGTCGCCACCAAACATTTGTGGGATGCTTGGAACCCGTTCGAATCCACTTTATACCTTGGTCAAATGAAGCACAAAGTAGGGTTTGACATTGGTACTAAAGATAAGGAATCGTCCCTCTTTAGCATCCTATCTCTAGAATGACTCTCGTGCGCCCTGGATAAGGTCGTCCACTATCCAAAGTTTCTGAGTAAGAGGTGAAGGTACGTATTGGGAAGCCCTTTAATCAAACACTCAATCCCACCCGCGGTAGCGGCCTCTACTAATCGATCTTGGTTGTTTGAATGCAAAAGTTGATAAAACGGTTTAAATGCATGAATGTGCATCCAATAATTTAAACCTAACATGTGAGAGCTTTCTAAGTTGGTTGATTTAATCCAAGTATCAAGTATAAGATGTCGAGTTGGATTTATGGTTGATTTGCATGCAAGACGGAAATTAAACATCCATTTACCGTATTAGCTTTATGGTGCATAACGTGATCGATTCATCTTGGTAAAGCGTTTTGCAAATGTGATTTTGAATAGTCATCTGATCCGTCCTATATCCGGGCTAATCGGAGTCGGGATCGTCCTGGACTAATGCTGGAAAGGGAACAGGCCCTGTACCAGACGGCTATATGAGGCGCGAGCCAGCCGGCGGTGTAAAGGGGCCTCCCCTGGTTCTGAAATGAGAAAGAAAAGGCCTGCTTGAGGCGCGGGTTAGCCTACGGTTATATGCCGTATTCTAACCATTTGAAAAACGTTATAAAACGTGTTGAAAAATGGGTGTTTTAACCCGGTTTGATTTGAAAGGGTCGTTTAGACCGCATTTGTTGATTTGAAGAACTAGACTCGAATAATCATCATTATTTTGATAATATTCGGTGTCGGGTTCGATTTGACAAACTTGACATGAATAGTTTTGAAAATAATTATGAACTAATTGTTTTAAGTTCATTTGAATGCAATTAGTCGGTACTCGTCATCGTACCCGGGTTAAAATCTGGCATGGTATGTAGAACCAAGGACGACTTTGTGTTGGTGACTAATATGTTTATTTTGAAAATGTACAGAAATGGTTAAAGGCTTTAAAATACCTCCCAAAATGTAAAGAGATGAAATAAAAGGCTTTAAAATACCTTTTAAATGTCATTAACCAAATATTATCACCGGAATACGGATTTAACCGTCATGGTATATGGAACCAAGGGTGAAAAATGTTTTATGGTTAAAACAAATGAAATAGAATAAAAAGGGTTTGAAAATATTTGAAATGGTAAAAACCGATTACAAATATGAAAATTAATTAAAGGGAAATGACGAGAACAAACACGGTTAATCTCTGACCTGGACACCCCATTTAGGCGCGGGCAAGACGGCAAACCAAGGGGCTTCTATCTCAGGCCAAAAATCAGTTTTGGCTCGTTTATCCCATGTTTTGGTTCATGTTATGCATGTTTTAGCATGTTATAGTCATGAAACAAACGAAAACATAATAAGAGACGATTTTTACACCCTCATACTTACATGTTTGGTTATGGCGAGTGACCGACGTAAGTGTAACAACTCGTTTGATCGGAAAAAACTCGGTTTAAAACCGTTTTGGTAAGTAAAAAGAGTGTTTTAACATTAGTGACGGTGTAGTGGTCGAAGTGGTCGGTCAACTTATTTAATGCACGATGACGGTACCAAACAATGTGTAAGGCTTGTATTTACGATCGGTAGGTCGTAAATACGCGTCGGATTGTGACTTAAGAAGTCGAGTCGAGAATTTTAAGGGAGAAAAGAGGGGGCGGACACTCGCATAAGTCTCAAATGGGGGGATTTGAAGGGTATTTGTTTGAAATTATTAATCACATTATATAATATATTCAAATATGAATTAAACTATTTTGTCATAAAATAAATTGTTGATCTTATGCATGCAAACATAAATTGAAATAGAGAATAAATCGTCACTTCTTACTATAGAATTTCGGATTAAAGGGCGCAAGTAAGATCTCCTTCTTACTTGTTCTTGACCTTTCCTTATATGGAAGAACAAAGATTCAAGCTTAGAATCCCTCCCAAAGATGTATACCCAAGATAACTTCTTAAAAGACTAATATTATTAATACTAGAACAATATTAATCTTAATAAAATTGACCCAAAATATTGTTTTTGTCCTCTTGAAATTTCGGCCAAGAGAGGATGAATTTTGAAGTATTTATTTCTCTTTCTAAACTTCTATAAGTTATTTTTATGAATGAATAATCTAATGCACTACACTAGTAAGTGGTTTTTTTGCATTATAGAGATTACAAAGGGTAAAAACCCTTTGCTTGCTAGGTTGGGAAACCGGGTGCATGGGTGGGAAAGGGCCAATGCATGAGCTTCAATTCTTCCCAAGAATTATAGGCATGCAAGGCTAGAAAGTGTAGTAATCATTGTCTTTTTACATTATAAATTAAAACACAATGTAACCTTACTACTTACCCATTATTTCGGTACATTCACATAAAATGGAGAAGTCCATTTTATTTGTGATTTTGTCAATATGTCATATGTAACACATTACATGACATCTTATATATATAAAATGTATTTTTAACAATTAAAAATCAAGATATTAATAAAATAGGTCACTTATAAAAATTAACATAGTAATTGATACGTGCATTTTATATAGTCTTTTTAGGCCTTTTCATGCACGTATTTCCTTGCTTTTATCGTAGTTTTTGCTACGAAATGCCCCGAATATGCTACTTTGGTTTGTTTTGTCCTATTTGCAGGAATGAACCAAAAAGTAGAGAAATCAAGCCTTTTACCGTCCGTTTAGCATGCATTTGGAGGAAGAGTGAATTTGGAGCGGGAATGTAGCTATTTTGAGATGCGCAAAGAAGTAAGATAGCTAGGCGAGCAAAGGAAGAACTTCAAATTGCTAGTGCCTACTTTGAAGAGTCATATCTCAAGTTCTACACTTGATATTCAGATTATTCATATTGGAGATGAAATTTTGTCCTCTTAGCTTTCTAATGCCACCGGAATCGCCTTGTTTGACCAAGTAACGAAGAAATGGCAGCCGTTTGAAGTTCAATGCGCAAAGCAGGAAATTGTGCGCTCTAAAGTACTCGATCGAGTAGAATTATGCTCGATCGAGTTCTTTTTCTACTCGATCGAGTAGTTGCATTTTAGGATTTACTCGATCGAGTAGATTTTCTACTCGATCGAGTGGTTTAAGCTTTAGTTTACTCAATCGAGTGGTTTTAAATCACTCGATCGAGTGGATTCTCTTATGGGCTTGGTCTTTTTAGTTTATTTCCGTCATTAGGTTAAATAAATCCTATTTTCTTATAAATAGGAAGGTATTTCGTCATCTGTATGTACGCTGACACTGTGCGAGGCCTTGTGCCAGATGCTTGGTGACGATTCTAATACACTGTTACTTTATTTCTTCTCTTTTCCAGATATATTTCTACTGTAACTCTTTCTCTCCCGTTCTCTCCTTAATTTATTTAATGTTTATTGTTCTTAATTCCTTTATTCTCGTTCTCCCTTTACCCATGTCTAGCTAAATACTCTTGCTAGGATTAGGTGATTCATTAGACTAATGTTAATTGCTAATTAGGTTTATAGATCTGTCGTTGTAGTTGTAGTCTATGTTGTTAATCGCTGCTTTAACTGTATCCTGCTAGTTGAGTCGACACAATTAGCCTTTTAATATTGGTAAACCTTGAACTGGACCGAAAGGTTGGAATAGGTGAGACCTGCAGTGAACAATAGGATGCTTTAGTGAGGGCGAAAGTTAAGCTAATAGCATTTTAGTGCGAATTGAGACCGAAAGGAGATATTCATTACCCCTTAGACCGACACATCGACTGATATGTGACCTTACCTGCAATTGACTAACGTTTATTGATGATCCAAAATCCTAGTTCCCTTCTCCTTCTGTTAATTTCCCTTAATTCTTTGTCTCTTGCCTTAGTCTAATTAGTTTAGTTCAAAACATTTCAAACCCCCACGTTGTGACCCGTTACTCATAGACTAAAACTAGACGGATAAATCTCATTTTTGCCTCCCTGTGGAGATCGACCCTACTTGCCGCTGAGTTCTGTTGGTTTTAACTTAGGTATTTATTTTTGGTACCTGACGACGGTACCAGTAATTCATAATTACTTGTACCAAAAAGTGTTTCCGAATTATAAACTACAACATTCTGTATTTATAATAATTTATTCATTCCGTTTCAATTGTTTCCGTAAACAATAATTTCATCTAAGCAATAAAACAATTCGATCACTTAGACCATATCTTATTTAATCAAATTACAATGAGACACGTAAATATTACTTCCAAAATCGTCCGTCAATTTTAAGTAATTTAATTAACCCGTATCGACATACGATCAATTAAATAATCAATTAAGAGTGTTACCCTTTAGGTATGACCTGAGGGGATCAACTGATCACCACCGTCGCACGACAGTAATGTCAAACTCTAGTCAGCCAATCATTACCGATATGTGTGGACTAGTTGACTGTAAAATATTACTTCCCACAGGTATTCTTACAATGAGACTTAAACATGTGATCATCATGATCGACAGTTGTGATCGCATTATTTTCGGAGGACACATATTCCAACAATCTCCCACTTGTCCTCGACAAATGTGCGTCACCAATTCTTTTGTCCTATTACTATCTCCCACTTAATGCAAGGTGTCTTTCAGGTCGTACTTGCATGTGATCATATCGAGAGTGGTTTCCTCAATCTGGAGAATAACTGATTGACCAAAAAATTATCCACCATGAATACCTTCCGAGTGTGGCCACGCATTTCCAGTTCATTACTCCTCGACTGTTCCTGAGATATTGTTATAACCCTGACAAGGGGTGGACAATTCCTATCGCACTTATTCCTTTCGACTAGCCACAGCCATCATAACCCAAAATATGCCTATTTGACCCCCTTTACGAAGGTCGTAGTAACATAAATCAAAGTTAATCTGAAACTGTGCCACCTTAGGCAAACAGTCTTTAGTCAAAAGAATCGACTCATTAGAATACTATAGTAGCTCTCGCCACGACCAGGCTATATAAATTTGCCAGAACTCTATAAGCGGTCATAAGGCCCGACAAAGTGTTCCTAACAGTCTGCCTATGTGATCGACTAGTCATCTCACATGACTCCATGGCACTTGAACTTGCCATCAATCGCATCACACTCTAGTCACTTCGAGATGTCACCTCATGTAAGTGACTAGGGGCGAATACAATGCTAATTTGTGTTCACTTTATAGGGGTTCAATTGTCTCTACAACCCGTTTGGATGTAACAAAGTATAAGGTGAGTTAATAATAACTCAAACGACAAAAGTGGACATCATATTCGGGTACTCAATACCATTTTACAACCTTGTGATGTATATCATAAGTGTGTAAACACTAGTCGATTGCAATAGAAGTTTAACATACCTTGTGTCCATGTGTTCATACTTCTTGTATTGCATTTTCCTTTATATTCATGTTATCTTTCATAGAATGAACCTTACCAAGTGCACATCTAGGTTCCCAACCTAGGTTTAGGTTCTTTATCTTTTAAGAACTTTCTTGTTGTTTATCACATAACCAACGAATTATGGTGGATGATATAACTTGCACTGGTCAAGTGTTCTACCAACTCGCAATGCACCAGGTATACGTTTTGTAGGGTCTTGCAACAATTGTCAAGATGATTAGCCTAGCACTTCTCATAAGTCCTAGCATATTAGAAAATATCAGTTTTGAGTAACTTCTTACTATAACTAAGTATCTCTCCAACTTCTTATTTCTCCTTTTAGCTTGAATAGCTTAGGATTTTCATAAATCCTTACGCGTTTTCGAACTTCAATATGTGCAACTTCTTGTCACATATCAGAGTGTTATGTCAAACACTAGAATAGCTCATTAGTTCTTCTCGAGAATTCATGACGATTCTTCTATGGCTTGCCAATGACTCATCATGCTCTTAAGCATATGATTCATTATTGGACATAAGCATGATTATTCTAATGGCGGAAACATTAGTAATCTTTAATCATGTGATCAACCATTTTTAGGTTCAATGAATGACCATGACTGCTTATGGTAATTCCATTTTCATCGATATGAATAACCTATCCAACATCCCATGATGTGATTGGATTCATCATAGTCCATTTTCATCCAGAATTGAAAACTCAAACACTTCTTTGTGAAAGATAGTACTAGCTCGTCATTCTCAATGAGTAATGAGTTATAAATTTTACAAGATGATTGCTCCCACTAAATTCCATGTCTTCACATGATAATTCCAAACTCCCACTCAATTCCACATGTTTCGCAATTGACTACTCAATCGAAAACATTTCAATAATTGAAATACATTTTGCTTTGCCAAGTTATTAAGATAAAACCAAATATGTTCCCAACATATCTTTTCAAAATGTCTATTTAGAAAAGGTTTCAGTCTTAAACTTATGGAAAGAGATTTTAATCTCTAACTCATTCATTTTTATAATGATGCGTAGCAATGTCATTATTTAAATGTGAAATTCCATATAATACACGTCCTTCTTAAAATACCCTTTTCTGGAAGGAGGTTTAACCATTTCATTTTCATAATGAGGTTAAGTAATGACACTAGCATGGTTAACAATTAACTTAGCTTTTGTAGATATCGGCATATCTTCTTTTGCAACTTTTAGTCATAAATCTCATTTATTTTCAAGGATGCAACTTTGTTTCATTTAGGCTCTTAAGTAAATATCAATATTGAAACTCTTGGTCAAATGTTGTTCATAAACTAGCCAAATCTCTTGTTAAGACTTTTCTTTAGTCATTTTCTTTCAAAACTTTCTTTTGGTCTCCTCGTGTAGTTATCTTGAGAACATATTCTTTTGATTACTTCACTTGGTCTCTTTAGTCATGTAGATCTCATCTATTCGAGAGCATAGATCTCATCTATTCGTGTATACTTTTTATTTAGGTATACAAATCATTCTTTCTTCTGTAGATCTCATTTACTCAAGTATACAAATTATCTTTGTATTCTTTGTGTCTTCATTTTTCTCCCACTCTATCTTTAGAATAAATACACTAAATATTCAAAGATAGTTTATGAGACACAAGTGATAATTTCGATGTTTAAGGAGGACTATCTCATAGATTGACTAATAGTTGTAGATTTGATGAGTGTACTTGGTAATTGACATTCCTTTAGGAGAGTTCATCAACTCAACATCACTTTATAATTGATCATACACAAGCCTTAAGCTTGTGGACATATAATGAATCCCATCATTATAGTTGTCTATTGGATCACTTTAAGTAGATGATCATATGTTTCTATGTGCAAGCATATAAAGATGAATTTTTAGAACAAAGAAATACGATAAAAGGGGTGACTTGGGTTGCAAACCAAGCCACCATTATCCAAAATACAACCATTGTTTAGAAAGGATCCAAAATCCATTTCCATGTCAATCACGAAAATCAAAATAGTTCTAAAAATCCGAAACATAACTTAAAATAAGACAATAATAAAAAGCCAAGCTTCATTAAAAGCTACTCCTAGCTCCTTGATGATTTCTCAAGCTTGCTTTTCCTTTCCTTTGTCTTTGCTTGGAGGAGGCCCTATTTACAATAAAAAAGGGGATACATTATCACAACTTTGTATCAAAATACCATAGTTGAATTAGAAACATAAAAGAAAGGATAGTCATTTACCTACTGGAGTGATCTTTCCAGCTTTAGGGTCACCAAGGTACTTGGAACAATTCCTTTTCCAATGTCCAACACCATTACAATAATGGCATTTATCAAGAGGTCCCTTCTTGGTCTTGAAAGTGCTAGCTTCAAAAGTCTTAGCCTTGGTGGACATGGGAGCTTGCCTCTTACCCTTTTTCCCATTATTTTTGAACTTCCCTTTGCTCTTGGTGCTTATATTAAGCACATCCTTAGGTGGGTTAACATTTAACCCCATGTCTCTTTCGGCTTGCACAAGTAACTTGTGCAACTCATCAAGAGACACGTCCTTGTCTTGCATGTTAAAATTCACCCGGAATTGAACATACGCTTTGACTTTGGATAAGGAGTGTAGAATCCTATCTACAATGAGCTCTTTGGGGATTTCAACTTTTTGAATCTTCAAAGTCTCGACTAGCTCCAACAATTTGAGCACGTGAGGGCTAACCTTTTGGACCTCCTTGAAATCGAGATCAAAGAATGCCGAGGCCGCCTCATATTGGACGATCCTCGGAGTTTGTGAAAACATTGTCACAAGTTTGGAATAGATTTTATTAGAGGTGCCCATTTTAAAGGCTCTCCTTTGGAGATCCGCCTCCATCGCAAAAATCAACACATTTTTCATTGCGGCGGACTCTTTGTGGTAAGCCTCATATGCTTCCCTAGTGGCGGCACTCGAACTAGCATTAGGTTCGGGTGTAGAGGCCTCGGTGAGGTAATGAAGCTTGTCGTCACCTTGGGCGGCTAATTTGAGTTGGGCATCCCAATCGGAGAAATTTGACCCATTCTTTTCAAGTTTACAACGATCCATGATGGATCGGAGCCATGAAGCATTAGTGAGAGGTGCGGCGTTGGTGTTTGGTGCGGCCATTTGTTATGAGAAATAAAAGTGGTCTACAAAACGAAAAAGAAGGAATAAAACATTTGTCGTTTTTAAAATAATAATAACACTCGTAAAAAATTAATTTAAACAAGTTTTATTGCATTTATCTAGTGACCTCTACCCAACTTGATAAACGATTCCAAGACCCAAATTCATATTAACTTGGGCACGGGGTAGCCGATTCATCCCTTATCAATATAACTCGGTGGATTAACTCTTTAATCGATTCTACTTTTAGAACTCTTGGTCGATAAATTACACTAATATTTATCTATAGCCCGGAACACATGCGACTACGGTCACGAATACTTCCGTTGAGGTCAATCAAAATTTCAAATAAATGTGTCCATGATCCAAATTCACATTAACTTGGGCACGGGGTAGCCGATTCATCCCTCATCAACATGAATTTGATGGATAGACATTTTTCACCCACTTCCCCTACGTAACAAGGTTTGTACCCGGGGTGGCCGAGTGCACTCCCTCGCGAAATAGGTTTTCATGGTTTCTACTTTATGGTAAGGCTAAGTCTCAATTTTTTATTTTAGCGAGAGGTCATGTCAATTTATTATCTATCATGTTTTAAGTGAACTAAAGCGGTGAACTACGATAATTGTAATTGACACGGTCGATAAACTCGATTAAAATGATAATGCATGTTTTAGTTATGGCGATTTAGCGATGCATGCAACATATAAATAAAATGCAAAGCAAAAATAAAATCCTAGTATGGCCTGTTGGAGTTAGTGTCCTCCACAATAGTGCGTTAACATAATAAATCTCATTAATGGAATATCATCAGATATTTATTTATTTGATCCTCGTCAGTTGATTAACGTAAATCGATAACGGTTGGCTGACTAGAGTTTGACGTTATTGTCGTGAGACGGCGGGGATCAACTGACCCCTTTCGGTCACACCTAAAGGAACGAACCCCAATTGATAACTAATTAATTGTATGAGATACAATTTGTTTAGTCCCTTGATTTATAGACTAAGAGGTTAGTCGATTATTTTTAGAGAGATTTCGAGTTGCGAACTCGAGGAGCGGCAATTATTATTTAATTATGCGATAATTGAATAATAAGTTTTGGGAGACGGGTTTTAGTTAATTTACTGTTAATTTACTAAAATTGTACTAATTGATTAATGTGATTAATATTAGTACGTAAATAATATGTGTAGTGGTACACGTATATTTACGGAGTGAATTGGACGAATTAATTATGGAAGTATTTAAACATGATACGATGTTTAAAATAAAAAATTACACGGATTTGTGCGACAAATATAAGAACCAACATGGACCTGTAAATGGTCAAGTGGACCGTGTAAAATAAGAGTAGTCGATGATTACTCACATAATCATTTCACCTTATTTTGTTTACTACCATAATTTATCTTATACTAGATTTTGCATGTGATGTAAGATAAAAATATAAGACAAAATTGTCCACTACCACACTCCATTCCACCCGCCACTTCCCTTCCCATACACTCTATATATTGTTCATTTATTCACTCTACCTCACTACTTCACTCAACACTTTTGCATGTGAATAATTCTACTACATCTGTCTAAAATAATAATCATCACTACTAAGCTTGTTAGTAAGAACATAAATAATATTACTAAGACTAGTTAGTAATATTTCTAATAATAATCAAGGGTACAATATTAATAAGTACTAGTTCAATACTTGTTAATATTTTTGGGTTAGTTCTTGGGTGCAACAAGAAGGAGATCTTCTTACTGAAGATTTGCAAGGAGGATCTTCCATTTGGTTTAAGCTCAAGAACAAACTAGTAAGGTGAACTAGCTTGTGCCCTTTTTACCACAAATTCAATGTAAGGAAATTGTTTTTCCTTATACTTTCTTTTTATGCTTTCATATTAGTATGCATGTTACATAGATCACCTAAATAACAATTTATGAGATAAATATATTTTATTAGAGAGTCTAATATGGATCTATGATCTTTCAAGTGGTATCAGAGCATAGGCTTATAATTTGCATGTTGATTTTAAGCATTTTAATGAATTATGTGATAATTTATAAAAACTCAAAAATTGTGTTAGAAGAGGTTTTAGCACGAAATTTTTGGGACATGCATACCTACTGATCTAAAAAGGTTTGTGGAATTTTTGGGTGATTTTTGAAGTTATTTTGCTATTTTTAATGATTTTTGGTAAAAAACCGAGTCAAAATGTCGCATTTTAGTGAAAAATTGACTAAAATTAGTTAAACGTTGATTCGGTGCATGGATTTTTAATGGTAGTTCATGCATGTTTTCTACTGATTGTATGCAAAAATTTGAAGTTTGGTTAGAAGTTTTTCATGTTTATTGATTTTATGAGATAAAAGTTGATAAAAGTCAAATTAATTAATCATAATTTTAAAACCTTTGATTCTGCCCATGATAAATTTATGTACATTTAAGAATATTATTTAAATGTCAAAAGTGATTTTTATGTGTGTTTTCACTTTGTTTTGATGTTTATTGGTTTTAGTGGTTAAAAACCGATAAATATTGATCTTTTTCTTCACAAAATTTATCCGGAATTTTTGGGCAATTTTTCTGACATTTTGGTGTTCTTGAGAGTGTTCCAGAATACTAAAAATTTTTGTTTCATTTTTTTGGGTAATGTTTCAATTATTTTGGATTTTTACTTAAATATTATGATTTTTCCGATTAAATTAGCAAAATATTACCAAATCAAACTAATTATTTATCATAAAATTAGTGAGGACTAATTTTGAGGTTCAAAACAGTTTGGACAATTAGTTTGGACTTAAATGAGATTTAAGAGTTGATTATTGATTTTTACATGTTGAAATCGATTAAATCCACAAAAACCGAGATGGATACCAACGAATGATAGATATGGCAATTTTGGCATCATTTTACATCATTTTAAGCACATTTATTTATGTTGAATGAATGATTGTCATTTATTTAAAATATTTATCTTGTTGTACCTAGTATGGCCTAGTTACTTTTAATCGTTATTACCCGAAATGAATGGGAATATCGATTTGTTTGTAATTAAATACGATCTCGTATCGTTGGTTTGTAATTAATTAATTGTTCTATTTATTTTATTAATTAATGTATAATAGGAATAGCTATGTAATTCATTTGTAATAGTTATTTTTACCGGCGTTTCCAAAAGACGGATTACAACGATACGGATTCTATTTTTGGAAGGTGTTCCAAATCCCACAAGGAATAGCCACTTATGGAATGAAGAGGCAAGGGACCAAGGAGTTGGTTTCCGAAATGTAATAGACTAGTTTTTATTAACTAGGTGGCCATACTAGGATTTATTCATATGCTTACATGTTTGCTTGTTTTATTTTCGCGCATGCCAAAATCGCCATTCACATGCATTTTATTTTCGCGGTTGTCAATTCACGTCATTTACATTCACCGAATTAATTCACTTATAAGGAATTTATGACTAAATTGACAAGATCTCTCACATAACTAAAATTGAGATTAGCCTTACCAATTGGTAACACCTATGAATCTCTTGTTCATTAGAGCCACGCCAAGCGGGGTGTTCTCTTTTTACCTTGTATAAGTAGGGTGGTAAACGGTTATCACATGCTAAAATTGGTTGGACTCAATGGGATATAAGACGGTCTTGTATTCCGGGGCTAGTAGATGAATTTGAGGAAATTCGTCGACCAAGAGTTCTAGAGGTAGAATTAGTCAACGTGACTTCCCGAATTTACGCAATTATGGGATGTTTCGCCCAAGAGATGCTCATTTTTGTTTAATATTTGGGTCTTGGAATCATTTATATAATTAAGTGGGAGGTCATAATATAAATGCTAAAACTTGTTAAACATGTTTTTACAAGTAAACTTTTAAAACAATGAATGTTAATTTTTCCTTTTTGTTGTAGCATTTTAATTCGCAATGGCAACTTCATCCACTCCATCGACTACTTCACTAGGCAAAGATTCATGGCTAAGGTCCGTAATGGACAAATGTATTTTAAAAGATGACGGTAGTAACTTTCTTGAATGGGAATCCTGTTGGAGCTGATGTCCTCTACAAATTAGTGTGATAACATTTGTAAATCTCTTACAGGTTCACAAGGGTATACTTTGTATATTTAATCAGTTGATTAACGTTTACCTAATAACGGTTGCTTGATAGAAAGTTTGACGTTATTATCATACAGATGGCGGTGATCAACTGGTCCCTAAAGGTCACACCTATAGGATGTGTTTGAGAAATGTGGTTATAGAAATATAATCACATTGATGCCCAAAATGACTAAAAAGTTAGTCAATGTGTTGATGAGATAATTATTTAATGAAAATTAAATAATATTAAGTTGAGACGAATTAACTGTCAATTCGTAAATTAAATATAATAAGTTATATTTAAATTAAATATATATATAAGGTTAGTTTGGACGAATTAATCTGTTAATTCGTAGTTAAATATAATCAGTTGTATTTAATATCAACAAGTTGAATGTGTCATAGTGGTAATAGTGAGGGTACACAAGCCAAGAGGTCATGGGTTCGATCCTTACTAGATGACAATTTAACACACTTTATATATTTTTGGAAAGACCAAAATAAGGAGAAAAATACTTCTTATTTCGGTTCACTTGGCCGAAATTAGGGAAAGTTTTTCTTTTCCTAATTGACTCCAAGTTTCGGTCTGTATAAAAAGAAAGGTAGAGAATTATTTCTACCCTAATGCTTTTTCTTGACCTAGCCTCCTCTTTCTCATCACAAGAACACAAAGACAATTAAATTTTACAGAAAATTTTAGATTGATTTCTAACATAATCATAGGGCATATCTCAGATCGTCTTGGGTGCAACTAATAGGCCAATATCAATTTTGATATTGTTCTTAGGCCATATTTGCTAGGACCGAAGGTTAATTCTAAATCTTTTTACTTATGTTTATGTATTTTATTTTATGACCTTAGATCATCTTTATTAAATCGTTATAATCCTTCTAGTTTAAGGGAAGTATACAGATTTATTTCCCACAAGTGGTATCAGAGCACTAGGCCACGATTTTAATTTTGATGATTTTCATAAATTTTGTATGTAAACTATAACCTAATTTTCGAGAAAATAAATTAGGGTTTCGTTGTTTTTTTCGGTTGAAATTTTTTTTTTAGCCGAGACCTTTTTCCTTTCGGCCTGTTTTTTTTTTATATTTCGTTTTTCCTTTTGTTTGATGATTTATATTCAATTTCTTTTGATCATATCATTGTTTTAATCGGTTAAAATTATCATATGAATTATTGGGAAATTTTGATTTAATGCAGATTAAGTTAGAATAGATATAGTATCAGCATGTCATTGATACAAGAACTTGTTTTTGCTATATAGTTTTAGCATATAAGATAAATCATGATTGTTAATTCATTTGCTAAACCATGTTCTATTAGCAACTATAAACTTTGTTCTTCATCAATTTTTGTATTAGGGCTTTTTGCCGCAAAAGGAAAATAATTTTGACGGCTCAATTTTTTTGAGGTATGCCGTGGAAAAAAAAACGTTTTTAGGTTATTTTCCTCTATTACCGAATCAGAAAAAAAGAAAAGATGGAAAGTTTTTTTCTTTTCTTAGTTGCCGAATAAAAAAAGGGGAAGGGGCTGTTTTTTTAATGATCAGCCGTGAAGTAGCTGTAAAAAAAAAAAAAATTGTTTATTTTTTCAGCCGAACCAATTTTAATTGGTTTTTTTTTTTTTTTAAATTTTTGGCCAATTAGTTATTGTGAATCGGTTCACAATTTAAAGATACCGAGTTATTTTAAAGCGGTTTAAAATTTTGACGGATAGAATTCATATTACAAGTTTAATATGTGTTGAAATGAAATTAATGTGATTAAATTGCGGAATTATCACTTAATTTAATTTAATTAGGTGGTTTGGATAAATTAATCAATATAATTAATGTATTGTATTATGTATGTTTAATTTATTTTAGTTGATGCTTTTAATTATGTTGAATGAATCGAATGAATGAATTTTATTTACGTATTTAATTTTGCAATCGGTTGTAATTTGTAATACTTAGTGTGGCCTTAGTCAATTATGTTTTCGTAATGAAGGAAACATGATTTTTATGTAATTATGAGATCTCGAATCTCCTTTATTTTAGTTTTGGGTTTTGAAATTAGAATGTAATTAATAGGTCAATTATGTAATTTTATTTATTGTAATTTCAAAGAAGACTAAAGATGAAGATTCAAGCTCACTCCCGCTACATGGATCAAGATGGAACATCAAGACAAGCTTCTCGGGTCCAAGGATGGATTCCAAACTTGTATTTATTGTTCATTTTGATAGGATAGGCCACACTAGGACTTTTACTGTTTTTTTTACGTTTTTCATTTTATTGCTTTTCATTTACATGCTAGTAATTGCATCATATTCCGCCTAAAACCAAACCACCTACTTCTAAAATGCATGAAAATTGACTCATATAGGTTGTATGTTAGTTTTCATGGACATGCAGATGTCACAGTCTTTAAGCCATCACCTTAGTTTAAATCATTCTCGCATGCTAGATTATAGTTCACTTAAAATGAATTAAAAAGTTGATGGGATCTTCCTCTAAAACGGAAATTGAGATTAGTCTTTATAAGGGCAAACATCTATGAATCCCTTCTTCGTCGGTAGGCCTAATATGACCCCTTCTACGTTGGGTAAGTAGTTGTGTTGACTTAGTTTACCTCAACATTGTAGTCCGAAGAGTTTCTCGTGATTATGATGGACTAAAGATAGTATTTACAGAAATTTATCGACCAAGAATTCTAACGGTAGAATTAGCTAACAGGTTAGCTTATCAATTTACAGAGAATTGAGTCTTAGGGTCATTTATATAATTCTTGAGGGAGGTCAATTGTATAAATGTTTTTTGAGTCTTCGCGTTATGACATTAGTTCATTAGACTTAAAATAAAAACGATGCATGCTTATTATTTTACTCTTCTTTCGCAGTGAAGAACACGCTTATTATCAATAATACTGTTACAACAAATGGCTTGAAATAACGCAATCCCAATGCCTAGTGCCACACTAGATCGTTCGTCCTGGCTTAAAATGTTCATAGACCAAATGAATCAGTCCACTCGACTGAAGAATGATGGGTCCAATTTTGCGGACTCGGAGGCGGCACTACGGAATGCTGCCACTGCTGACGGTAAGCTCAGGTATTTAACTGAGCCAATACCGGTCAACCCAGGCCCAAATGCAGGAATCAACGCCTATAGTGATTTCGTTATGGAAGCGGTTGCGATAAAGAACGTACTCATCTTTGCAATGGAAACCAATTTGCAGAGACGCTTCATTGCCCAAGGTGCAAACAAGATTTTCACCACGCTCACTAACGAGTTCTCAAACGCACCGAGAATCGTTACATATGAGCATACCTGTCGCTTCTTTGATGCGAAACTCCAGAAGGGCCAACCGGTTAGCCCACACATTCTTCACATGATTGAGAATGTCGAGAAACTGGAGTCACTGAATTGTAGAATCAGTGAGAGCATTGTGATTGACCGAATGCTTCATTCTCTTCACGATGGTTTTGCCCTTTTCAAGGCGAACTACTACATGAATGACTTGAAAAAGAGTCCTCATGAGCTACACTCCCTTCTCGTACAGACCGAGAAGGATATGAAATTGAGTGGGAGCATGAAGCAGGATGTTCTCACGATTCACAACAAGAGTAAAGGTAAGGGCAAGGCTCATGGCGACCTAGCTGTAGGTAAGCCAAAGTTTAAGAAGCCAGAAAACGGTAAGAGTGCGCCTGGTGAGACTAGTGGCTCACAGGCAAGACAAAGAGCAAGGGCGGTGACATAGAGTGCCACCATTGTCACAAGACTGGACATTGGAGGAGGAACTGTCCCGTCTACCGTGAGGACATCATGGCAGGCCGCGTCGTTCCTGTTGGTATGTCATCTTATATTCATATGATTGAGATTAACCATGCAAGTTTCGGAACTTGGGTACTAGATACTGGTTGTGGTTCTCATCTGTGTAATCATTTGCAGGGCCTAAAGAACATCATACCTCTCGAAAAAGGTGATGTGGACTTGCGAGTCGGGAATGGAGCACGAGTAGCTGCTGCCTCGAAGGGAACATATGTAATCCAACTCCCTAGTGGTTTTGAGTTATGTTTAAATAACTGTTACTATGTACCCAGTTTATCTAAGAACATTATTTCTGTTTCCGTGCTAGCTAAAGACGGTTTTGCATTTTCAATAAAGGATAATAGTTGTATTTTCTCTTTTAATGAAATGATTTATGGCAAAGCAGTTTCCATGAATGGAATTTATATCTTAGATCAAACCACGGAAATATTACACATGAATAATAAGAAATTAAAGGTTGGTGACAAAGATCAAACCTATCTATGGCATTGTCGAATGGGACACATAAATGAGAAACGCGTAAAGAAACTCGTCGATAATGGGACTATTCCCTCATTCGGATTTTCTGCATATGGCACGTGTGAATCATGTCTCATTGGCAAGATGACTCGAATTTCCTTCAAAGGTGTTGGAATGCGCGCTAGTGACCTATTAGGACTCATACATACGGACGTATGTGGACCTATGTCAATTACCGCTAGAGATGGCTATAGATATTTCATCACTTTCGCGGACGATTTGAGTAGATACGGATATGTCTACTTAATGAAGCATAAAAGTGAGTCCTTTGAGAAATTCAAGGAATACCAGAATAGGTACTGAACCAACCGGGAAGAAAGATTAAAGCACTCCGTTCAGATCGTGGTGGCGAATATCTTTCAAATGAGTTTGATCAACACCTAAAAGACTGTGGAATCGTTTTGCAGTTAACTCCACTTGGAACACCTCAATTGAATGGTGTGTTCGAACGGAGAAATCGAACCTTACTTGATATGGTTCGATCCATGATGAGTCACACCATAGTGCCTGATTCATTATGGGGTTATGCTCTTTGTCATTTGCTCTTATACTTAACCGAAGTCCGTCTAAAGTCGTCGACAAGACTCCATATGAAATGTGGAAGGGAACAGTACCTAACTTGTCCTTTATTCGGGTTTGGGGCTGCGAGGCTTATGTATAGTGGAGACACGAGGATAAGCTCGGCCCGCGATCGGTCAAGACATAATTTATAGGGTTTGAAGGAACATTTGGTCATTACTTCTATTCGCCAACCGAACATCGAGTTTTTGTTGCGGCTAGTGCGACGTTCTTAGAGAAAGAATTTCTGGAAAACAAGTTGAGTAATAGAACCTTCGAGCTGTCGGAGATTCCAGAACCAACAACAGAGGAACAGATGGAGGAAGCTGTACCTCCAACTGATGATACGGTTAATATTCCCGAGGAACCTAGGAGGTCGGGTAGAGACTCTCATCCTCCGGACAGATACATTGGTATGGTCGAGGAGAATGATGTTTTACTTCTAGAAAGTAATGAACCCGCAACCTATAATGGTGCTATGGCCTGTTCCGACTCAAAGCTATGGCTCGAAGCCATGCAATCCGAGATGGACTCCATGTATGAGAATAACGTATGGGATCTAGTTGATTTACCTAATAAGGTAAAACCTCTACAGTGCAAATGGTTTTACAAAATAAAGTGTTCTGTAGACGCGCAACCAGATATCTATAAGGCACGACTTGTGGCAAAAGGTTTCACTCAAGTGCAAGGTTTGCATTATGATGAGATTTTTGCACCTGTAGTCATGCTACGTTCCATTCGGATAATCTTAGCGATTGCCGCATTTCATGATTATGAGATTTGGCAAATGGATGTGAAAACCGCCTTCTTAAACGGTTATTTGGAGGAAGAGTTGTACATGGTGCAACCCGAAGGTTTCATAAATCCTAAACATCCTAAGAAGGTATGCAAGCTTAAGCGTTCCATTTATGGACTTAAGCAAGCTTCTCGTAGTTGGAATCATCGTTTCGACCAAGTGATAAAAGAGTATGGTTTCACTCGATCGGTCGAGGAACCATGCTTATATATCAAGTCGAGTGGGAGCAAGATTGTATTCTTGATATTGTATGTCGATGACATACTCTTGATTGGGAATGACATTCCTCTCCTTTCTTCGGTTAAATAATGGTTGAAGAACCATTTCCAGATGAAAGATCTGGGTGAGGCACAGCGTATTTTGGGAATCCGTATCTACCGAGATAGATCACGACGGACGTTATCACTTAGTCAGGAGTCTTATTTGGATAAGGGTCTTGAGAGGTTCAGCATGACCAACTCCAAGAAGGGGAACCTTCCTATGACGACTGGGATGCAGTTGAGCAAGTCTCAGTTACCCACGATGCCTGAAGGGATTGAGCACATGAGTCGTGTTCCTTATGCATCTGTAATAGGATCGATCATGTATGCAATGATATGCACACGTCCAGACGTGGCATATGCATTGAGTATGACGAGTCGGTACCAAAAGACTCCAGGTGAAACACACTGGATAGTAGTCAAAAATATCCTCAAGTACCTACGGAGGACTAAGGGTTGGGTATTGACTTATGGAGGCGATACTAAGCTATGCGCAACCGGTTACGCAGATGCTAGCTTCCAAACGGATCGAGATGATTCAAAATCTCAGTCCGAGTTCGTCTTCACTCTTAATGGTGCTGCGGTCAGCTGAAGAGTTCCAAAAAGAGTGTTGTAGCAGATTCTACTACTGAATCCGAGTACTATGCCGCTTCGGAGGCAGCAAAGGAAGCGATATGGATGCGTCAATTCGTACAAGGGCTTTCGGTAGTTCCTAGTTCGAATGACCCAATCACCATCTATTGTGACAATAGAGGTGCCATCTTCCAGGCTAAGGAGCCAAGTCTAGCAACAAATCTAGACATGTACTTCGGAAGGCTCACCTGATCCGTGATTACGTGGAGCAAGAAGAGATAATGATTGACAAGATTGCGAGGGATGATAACATCGTGGATCCTCTCACCAAACCGTTGAATTATGATAAGCATGTAGGGCATGTTAATTTCATGGGAATTAAACATGTTCTAGAGTTGTAGTACTTGATTATGGATTTGATACATTATCTTTTTCATATATTATTTATAACTTCATCGTTTTATATATATAATATTTTCTTTTTCATGTGGATTGTACTGACAACATTGAACGCCACAAAGTGAACTGAATTACATTATATTTGTTTTGGTCCGTAATCGCCAATGTGAGCTGATAACTCCGGTTATTATATTGTGCAGTCGATTGATGGTGGGTTCAACGAGCCATAAGTTAAACGGTTGACTAATCGATCACAGATACGAGATTATGACGATACCTCGTAGGACAACTTTTTGTGACAACGTAATGGAGTCCTAAATGTTTTATAACATTCGGGGCCAGGTCGTGGATAGGACATCCATTGTGTACCTAGAGTCGATTCTTTTGACTATCAACTGTCTCTTGAGATTAAGGCAGTCTTTGGGTGACTTTGGTTTCTTTCTCACGGTCTACCGTGAATGGGGCTAAGTAGATTTTTTTCGGGTCATTTCATACGTGCTTACATCTGCAAGATTTGAGTTGAGGAAAATATCCAACCTTTATCAGGTATAGTTATTTCTCAGGGCCACTCGAGGAGTTGTAACTGAAATGCATGGCCATGCTCGAATGTTGATTCGTTTATCAGTTAAGTTACTCTCTAGTCGGGAAAACCACTCTTGATACTGATCGCTTGTAAAATACGACCTTTGTGAATTCGGATTTGAAAATTGTTTTACATTGAGTGAGAGAAATTTTATAGGATATGAGAATCGGTTATCGCACATACACTTGTGAGGACAAGTGGGAGTTTGTTGGAGCTGGTGTCCTCCACAAATTAGTGTGATAACATTTGTAAATCTCTTACAGGTTCACAAGGGTATACTTCGTATATTTAATCAGTTGATTAACGTTTACCTAATAACGGTTGGCTTGCTAGAAAGTTTGACGTTATTATCATACAGATGGCGGTGATCAACTGGTCCCTAAAGGTCACACCAATAGGATGTGTTTGAGAAATGCGGTTATAGAAATATAATCACATTGATGCCCAAAATGACTAAAAAGTTAGTCAATGTGTTGATGAGATAATTATTTAATAAAAATTAAATAATATTAAGTTGAGACGAATTAACTGTCAATTCGTAAATTAAATATAATAAGTTATATTTAAATTAAATATATATAAGGTTAGTTTGGAGGAATTAATCTGTTAATTCGTAGTTAAATATAATCAGTTGTATTTCATATCAACAAGTTGAATGTGTCATAGTGGTAATAGTGAGGGTACACAAGCCAATAGGTCATGGGTTCGATCCTCACTAGATGACAATTTAACACACTTTATATATTTTTGGAAAGACCAAAATAAAGAGAAAAATACTCCTTATTTCGGTTCACTTGGCCGAAATTAGGGAAAGTTTTTCTTTTTCTAATTGACTCCAAGTTTCGGTCTGTATAAAAAGAAAGGTAGAGAATTATTTCTACCTTAATGCTTTTTCTTGACCTAGCCTCCTCTTTCTCATCACAAGAACACAAAGACAATTAAATTTTACAGAAAATTTTAGATTGATTTCTAGCATAATCATAGGGCATATCTCAGATCGTCTTGGGTGAAACTAATATGCAAATATCAATTTTGATATTGTTCTTAGGCCATATTTGCTAGGACCGAATGTTAATTCTAAATCTTTTTACTTATGTTTATGTATTTTATTTTATGACCTTAGATCATCTTTATTAAATCGTTATAATCCTTCTAGTTTAAGGGAAGTATACAGATTTATTTCCCACAAATCCAACATCAAAAGTGTCGCGCTGTCCGACAATGTGCTCACCTACTTGACCGATGCTCCTCCAATTGAGCCCGGTGCAAGAGCTTCATCGGCGGTGCGGACCGCCTATGATGACTATGTGAGGATGTTGACTAATATCAAGAATGTGTTGATATGGTCAATATCCCCAAAGCTTTAGCTATCATGCATTTCTGTAAATGCGTACGAGATTTTCACTCGTATGATCACTATGTTTTCAGAAACACCAAAAGTCCGTCAATACGATGCGGCGGCACGCTTCTTTGAAGCTAAGCTTGAGAGAGGCCAAAATGTTGGTCCCCATGTACTCAAAATGGTCAAATATGTTGACATCCTAGAGCGTCTAGGGTGTAAGATTCCTAAGACTCTTGTGGTGGATCGTATCCTCCACTCACTCCCCACCAAGTTTGCCCACTTTAGGGTAAACTACAACAAGAATAACATGGATAAGAGTTACCATGAAATTTATGCACTCCTCACCCAAGCGGAGAGGGATATGGAGGCTAGTGGGAGTGAAAAAGGGGATGTTTTAACCATGAAGTTAAAGAATATGTTCCTTGGAGTCAAGAAAGGAAAAGGGAAAGAAAAGTCCTAATTCAAGAAATCGTCAAAGAAAAATGACAAGGAAAAGGGGAAGGCCGTTGTTAATGGCAATCCCAAGGCAAAAAGTGTCAAGCTCTCCGAGGCCGAATGTTTCCATTGTAATGGGAAGGGGCATTATAGAAGGAGTTGTCCCAAATACTTGGAGGATCTCAAGGAAGGGCGTGTGACGCCTATTGGTATGATTTCCTCTCTCTATGTGATAGACGTTAATTATGCTTATACTTCCACTTGGGTACTTGATACCGGATGTGGCTCTCACCTTTGTAACCATTTGCAGGGTTTACGGGACGTGCAAGCACTTGCAAAAGGTGAGGTGGATCTCCGCATGGGCAATAGAGCTAGAGTAGCTGCCGTTTCCGTGGGGACCTATGTGCTCACTTTAGCTAGTGATTTAGAGTTGTATTTAAATAAGTGTTATTTTGTACCAACTTTAACTAAGAACATCATCTCCATTTCTGCGTTAGACGCGGAAGGCTTTTGTTTTATGATTAAGGACAAGTGTTGTACTTTTTTCTTTTAATGATGTGGTTTATGGCAAGGCCATTTCAATTGTAGGCATTTATGTTTTAAATGATGTTAATGACATTTATCATGTGGAAACTAAAAAGCTCAAAAAGGGTGATCCAAACGAATCTTACCTTTGGCATTGTCGTTTAGGCCACATAAACGAAAGACGCATTAAGAGACTTGCTTTATCAAAACTGCTCAAACCATTTGGTTTTGAATCTTATGGTACATGCGAGTCTTGCCTTTTAGGCAAGATGGCTCGTGCACCTTTTGCGGGAAAAGGGACACGAGCTAGTGAGGTTTTGGCTCTCATACATACGGATGTGTGTGGACCATTAACCATCACCGCTATAGGAGGTTTTCACTACTTCATTACTTTTACTGATGACTTAAGTAGATATGGGTATGTCTACTTAATGAAGAACAAAAGTGAAGCCTTTGAAAAGTTCAAAGAGTTCCAAAAAGAAGTAGAGACCAATTGGAAAAAAAGATAAAGACCCTACGGTCCGACCGTGGTGGTGAGTATTTAAATATTGAATTTGATTCACACCTAAAAGATTGTGGTATAGTATCACTAAAGCGGCCGATAAGACTTCATATGAGATATGGACAGGGAAAGTCCCTCATTTGTCATTCATGCGTATTTGGGGTTGCGAAGCGTACGTTAAGATCAAGTCTGACAATAAGCTTGCACCCAGGTCTGACAAATGTCTTTTTGTAGGATATCTAAGGGAAACACGTGGCTATTACTTCTACAATAAACACGAGAACAAAGTGTTTGTGGCTCGTGATCTTTGTCGTCCTAGAAAAGGAGTTTATTTCTAGGAGACAGAGTGGGAGAAAATTTGAACTTGAAGAAGTTCGAGAGCCACAAACCGAGAATGAGGTAGAGGAGAACGTGGAGGATAGCTTTCCCTCTTCCTCTGAAACGGTAATTATTCCCAGAAAGTCAAGTAGGATTTCTAATCCACCTGATCGCTACCTTGGTAACGTCGAAGAGGATGGTGTTTTGTTACTTCTTGAAAGTAATGAACCCACTACCTATAAATCGGCCATGTCTAGTCCCGACTCCTCGCTTTGGCTAGAAGCCATGCGGTCCGAAATAGATTCCATGTACGAGAACCAAGTATGGGACCTGGTGGATTTACCTGAGGGAGTGCGACCCCTTCAGTGTAAACGGATATATAAAATTAAGCTCGGCGTGGATAAACATGTGGATGTTTACAAAGCTAGATTGGTGGCAAAAGGTTTCACCCAATTTCATAGTTTACACTATGACGAAACCTTCGCTCCAGTCACTATGCTTAGGTCCATTAGGATAATCTTAGCGGTTGACGCATTTCATGATTATGAGATTTGGCAAATGGATGTCAAAACCGCCTTCTTGAATGGCATTCTAGAAGAAGAGGTGTACATGATACAACCTGAAGGTTTTGTGGATACATCTAACCCTAAGAAGGTGTGTAAGCTTAAAACGTCCATCTATGGTCTTAAGCAAGCATCTCGGAGTTGGAATCATCGCTTTGATCATGTTATTAAACAATACGGTTTCAATAGAAGTGTGGAAGAACCGTGTTTATACATGAAGTTTAGTGGGAGTAAGGTTGCATTCCTTGTCCTATATGTGGATGACATATTGCTCATTGGGAATGATGTTCCATCACTCACTTCCGTTAAGGAGGGGTAGAGAAACACTTCCAAATGAAGGACTTGGGAGAGGCACAACGAATCTTGGGTATCCGGATCTATAGGGATAGTTCCAAGAGGATACTAGCATTGAGTCAAGAAGCTTATATTGACAAAGTTCTTGACCGGTTCAATATGAAAGACTCCAGGAGAGGATTTCTACCTATGGGCCAAGGGATTACTTTGGGCAAGTCATAGTCTCCCTCCACCCCTAAGGAAATTGAACACATGAAGATCGTCCCTTATGCTTCCGCTGTTGGGTCTATCATGTATGCTATGATTTGCACTCGTCCAAAAGTTGCGTATACCTTGAGCATGACAAGTCGGTATCAAGCCAAGCCTGGTGAGAGTCACTGGATAGCCGTAAAGAACATCCTTAAGTACTTGAGAAGAACTAAGGATTCGTTCTTAGTGTTTGGAGGAGAAACTGAGTTGCGTGTAAGAGGCTACACGGACACAAGTTTTCAAACCGATCGGGATGACATGAAATCCCAATCCGGCTATGTGTTTATGCTAAATGGAGGAGCTTTTTGCTGGAAGAGCTTCAAGCAAAGCGTTACTGCGGATTTTACAACAGAGGTGAGTACCTTGCGGCGTCGAGGTGCGAAGGAAGCTGTTTGGATTAGGCAATTCATGGAGGGGCTAGGAGTAGTCCATTCCGCCAAAGATCCTATCACTCTATATTGTGATAACAGTGGAGCTATTTTTTCAAGCCAAAGAGCCTAAGTCTACTATCAAATCTAGACACATTGAAACGAAATACCATGTAATTAGAGATTATGTGGAAAGGAAGGAAATTGACATTTGTAATGTTGGGACAGATGATAATATTGCTGATCGTTTAACCAAGCCTTTATCAAATGCTAAGCATGATGGTCATGTCGTCGCTATGGGATTGAGACGAGTACCATATTTTCTTTAGATTATGGATATGTAATAATTGGATAGTGTATCTTTTATTATATATATGATAATCACATTCATTGTTTTCGCATTCATTTCTTATATGAATCTTTTATTTAGTGTGACTATATTTTAATACCTTGTTTATCTGAATAAGTTGTGGAGACAATGTTTAACACTATCCAAGTGAATAAGATGAACATTGTATTTTGTCCCTAGTCACTTAATGAGGTGACGTCTCGGAGTGACTAGATTGTAAGTCGATTGACGGTTGTTTAACACCATAAGGTCATACGTGATGACTGGTCGATTACATAGGCAGAGTGTGTGACACTTTGACGGGCAGTGACCATTTAGTGAGTCCCTAAGTTCTATTATAGACGCCTAGTCGTGGCGGGGATCTCTAAGATGTTCTAATGAGTCAATTCTTTTGACTGGAGACTATTATCTGAGCAAGTGCAGTTTCCGAGTGACTTTGGTTTTCATCCTAGGTCGTGCCGTGAAAGGAGGCCAAAAGGGCATTTACTAGGTCATGGTGAGCTGTATTGTGCAATAGGATAGATAGGGCATACAGGAATTGTCCACCCACGCTGGGTAACTATATCTCAAGGCCACCCGAGGAGTTAATGACTACAAATGCGTGGCCACGCTGGGAAGTAATCTGTGAGAGATTTTTCAGGTCAGGTAGTCACACTCCCGATCGAGAAAACCACTCGCGATGTGTTCATGTGCAAGTGCGACCTGAAAGACACCTTCCATTGAGTAGGAGATTAAAACGGACAAGAGAATTGGTAGCGCACACCTTGTGTCAGACAAGTGGGAGATTGTTGGAGTTAGTGTCCTCCACAATAGTGCGTTAACATAATAAATCTCATTAATGGAATATCATCAGATATTTATTTATTTGATCCTCGTCAGTTGATTAACGTAAATCGATAACGGTTGGCTGACTAGAGTTTGACGTTATTGTCGTGAGACGGCTGTGATCAACTGACCCCTTTCGGTCAGACCTAAAGGAACGAACCCCAATTGATATATAATTAATTTTATGAGATACAATTTGTTTAGTCCCTTGATTTATAGACTAAGAGGTTAGTCGATTATTTTTAGAGAGATTTCGAGTTTTAGTTATTATTTAATTATGCGATAATTGAATAATAAGTTTTGGGAGACGGGTTTTAGTGAATTTACTGTTAATTTACTAAAATTGTACTAATTGATTAATGTGATTAATATTAGTACGTAAATAATATGTGTAGTGGTACACGTATATTTACGGAGTGAATTGGACGAATTAATTATGGAAGTATTTAAACATGATACGATGTTTAAAATAAAAAATTACACGGATTTGTGCGACAAATATAAGAACCAACATGGACCTGTAAATGGTCAAGTGGACCGTGTAAAATAAGAGTAGTCGATGATTACTCACATAATCATTTCACCTTATTTTGTTTACTACCATAATTTATCTTATACTAGATTTTGCATGTGATGTAAGATAAAAATATAAGACAAAATTGTCTACTACCACACTCCATTCCACCCGCCACTTCCCTTCCCATACACTCTATATATTGTTCATTTATTCACTCTACCTCACTACTTCACTCAACACTTTTGCATGTGAATAATTCTACTACATCTGTCTAAAATAATAATCATCACTACTAAGCTTGTTAGTAAGAACATAAATAATATTACTAAGGCTAGTTAGTAATATTTCTAATAATAATCAAGGGTACAATATTAATAATTACTAGTTCAATACTTGTTAATATTTTTGGGTTAGTTCTTGGGTGCAACAAGAAGGAGATCTTCTTACTGAAGATTTGCAAGGAGGATCTTCCATTTGGTTTAAACTCAAGAACAAACTAGTAAGGTGAACTAGCTTGTGCCCTTTTTACCACAAATTCAATGTAAGGAAATTGTTTTTCCTTATACTTTCTTTTTATGCTTTCATATTAGTATGCATGTTACATAGATCACCTAAATAACAATTTATGAGATAAATATATTTTATTAGAGAGTCTAATATGGATCTATGATCTTTCAAGTGGTATCAGAGCATAGGCTTATAATTTGCATGTTGATTTTAAGCATTTTAATGAATTATGTGATAATTTATAAAAACTCAAAAATTGTGTTAGAAGAGGTTTTAGCACGAAATTTTTGGGACATGCATACCTACTGATCTAAAAAGGTTTGTGGAATTTTTGGGTGATTTTTGAAGTTATTTTGCTATTTTTAATGATTTTTGGTAAAAAAACCGAGTCAAAATGTCGCATTTTAGTGAAAAATTGACTAAAATTAGTTAAACGTTGATTCGGTGCATGGATTTTTAATGGTAGTTCATGCATGTTTTCTACTGATTGTATGCAAAAATTTGAAGTTTGGTTAGAAGTTTTTCATGTTTATTGATTTTATGAGATAAAAGTTGATAAAAGTCAAATTAATTAATCATAATTTCAAAACCTTTGATTCTGCCCATGATAAATTTATGTACATTTAAGAATATTATTTAAATGTCAAAAGTGATTTTTATGTGTGTTTTCACTTTGTTTTGATGTTTATTGGTTTTAGTGGTTAAAAACCGATAAATATTGATCTTTTTCTTCACAAAATTTATCCGGAATTTTTGGGCAATTTTTCTGACATTTTGGTGTTCTTGAGAGTGTTCCAGAATACTAAAAATTTTTGTTTCATTTTTTTGGGTAATGTTTCAATTATTTTGGATTTTTACTTAAATATTATGATTTTTCCGATTAAATTAGCAAAATATCACCAAATCAAACTAATTATTTATCATAAAATTAGTGAAGACTAATTATGAGGTTCAAAACAGTTTGGACAATTAGTTTGGACTTAAATGAGATTTAAGAGTTGATTATTGATTTTTACATGTTGAAATCGATTAAATCCACAAAAACCGAGATGGATACCAACGAATGATAGATATGGCAATTTTGGCATCATTTTACATCATTTTAAGCACATTTATTTATGTTGAATGAATGATTGTCATTTATTTAAAATATTTATCTTGTTGTACCTAGTATGGCCTAGTTACTTTTAATCGTTATTACCCGAAATGAATGGGAATATCGATTTGTTTGTAATTAAATACGATCTCGTATCGTTGGTTTGTAATTAATTAATAGTTTTATTTATTTTATTAATTAATGTATAATAGGAATAGCTATGTAATTCATTTGTAATAGTTATTTTTACCGGCGTTTCCAAAAGACGGATTACAACGATCTGATTCTATTTTGGAAGGTGTTCCAAATCCCACAAGGAAGAGCCACTTATGGAATGAAGAGGCAAGGGACCAAGGAGTTGGTTTCCGAAATGTAATAGACTAGTTTTTATTAACTAGGTGGCCATACTAGGATTTATTCATATGCTTACATGTTTGCTTGTTTTATTTTCGCGCATGCCAAAATCGCCATTCACATGCATTTTATTTTCGCGGTTGTCAATTCACGTCATTTACATTCACCGAATTAATTCACTTATAAGGAATTTATGACTAAATTGACAAGATCTCTCACATAACTAAAATTGAGATTAGCCTTACCAATTGGTAACACCTATGAATCTCTTGTTCATTAGAGCCACGCCAAGCGGGGTGTTCTCTTTTTACCTTGTATAAGTAGGGTGGTAAACGGTTATCACATGCTAAAATTGGTTGGACTCAATGGGATATAAGACGGTCTTGTATTCCGGGGCTAGTAGATGAATTTGAGGAAATTCGTCGACCAAGAGTTCTAGAGGTAGAATTAGTCAACGCGACTTCCCGAATTTACGCAATTATGGGATGTTTCGCCCAAGAGATGCTCATTTTTGTTTAATATTTGGGTCTTGGAATCATTTATATAATTAAGTGGGAGGTCATAATATAAATGCTAAAACTTGTTAAACATGTTTTTACAAGTAAACTTTTAAAACAATGAATGTTAATTTTTCCTTTTTGTTGTAGCATTTTAATTCGCAATGGCAACTTCATCCACTCCATCGACTACTTCACTAGGCAAAGATTCATGGCTAAGGTCCGTAATGGACAAATGTATTTTAAAAGATGACGGTAGTAACTTTCTTGAATGGGAATCTGTTGGAGCCGATGTCCTCTACAAATTAGTGTGATAACATTTGTAAATCTCTTACAGGTTCACAAGGGTATACTTTGTATATTTAATCAGTTGATTAACGTTTACCTAATAACGGTTGCTTGCTAGAAAGTTTGACGTTATTATCATACAGATGGCGGTGATCAACTGGTCCCTAAAGGTCACACCTATAGGATGTGTTTGAGAAATGTGGTTATAGAAATATAATCACATTGATGCCCAAAATGACTAAAAAGTTAGTCAATGTGTTGATGAGATAATTATTTAATGAAAATTAAATAATATTAAGTTGAGACGAATTAACTGTCAATTCGTAAATTAAATATAATAAGTTATATTTAAATTAAATATATATAAGGTTAGTTTGGACGAATTAATCTGTTAATTCGTAGTTAAATATAATCAGTTGTATTTAATATCAAGAAGTTGAATGTGTCATAGTGGTAATAGTGAGGGTACACAAGCCAAGAGGTCATGGGTTCGATCCTTACTAGATGACAATTTAACACACTTTATATATTTTTGGAAAGACCAAAATAAGGAGAAAAATACTCCTTATTTCGGTTCACTTGGCCGAAATTAGGGAAAGTTTTTCTTTTCCTAATTGACTCAAGTTTGGTCGTATAAAAAGAAAGGTAGAGAATTATTTCTACCCTAATGCTTTTTCTTGACCTAGCCTCCTCTTTCTCATCACAAGAACACAAAGACAATTAAATTTTACAGAAAATTTTAGATTGATTTCTAACATAATCATAGGGCATATCTCAGATCGTCTTGGGTGCAACTAATAGGCGAATATCAATTTTGATATTGTTCTTAGGCCATATTTTCTAGGACCGAAGGTTAATTCTAAATCTTTTTACTTATGTTTATGTATTTTATTTTATGACCTTAGATCATCTTTATTAAATCGTTATAATCCTTCTAGTTTAAGGGAAGTATACAGATTTATTTCCCACAAGTGGTATCAGAGCACTAGGCCACAATTTTAATTTTGATGATTTTCATAAATTTTGTATGTAAACTATAACCTAATTTTCGAGAAAATAAATTAGGGTTTCGTTGTTTTTTTCGGTTGAAATTTTTTTTTTAGCCGAGACCTTTTTCCTTTCGGCCTGTTTTTTTTTTATATTTCGTTTTTCCTTTTGTTTGATGATTTATATTCAATTTCTTTTGATCATATCATTGTTTTAATCGGTTAAAATTATCATATGAATTATTGGGAAATTTTGATTTAATGCAGATTAAGTTAGAATAGATATAGTATCATCATGTCATTGATACAAGAACTTGTTTTTGCTATATAGTTTTAGCATATAAGATTAATCATGATTGTTAATTCATTTGCTAAACCATGTTCTATTAGCAACTATAAACTTTGTTCTTCATCAATTTTTGTATTAGGGCTTTTTGCCGCAAAAGGAAAATAATTTTGACGGCTCAATTTTTTTGAGGTATGCCGTGGAAAAAAAAAACGTTTTTAGGTTATTTTCCTCTATTACCGAATCAGAAAAAAAGAAAAGATGGAAAGTTTTTTTCTTTTCTTAGTTGCCGAATAAAAAAGGGGAAGGGGTTTTTTTTTAATGATCGGTAGTGAAGTAGTCATAATTAAAAAAAAAAATTGTTTATTTTTGGTAGAACCAATTTTAATTGGTTTTTTTTTTTTTTAAATTTTTGGCCAATTAGTTATTGTGAATCGGTTCACAATTTAAAGATACCGAGTTATTTTAAAGCGGTTTAAAATTTTGACGGATAGAATTCATATTACAAGTTTAATATGTGTTGAAATGAAATTAATGTGATTAAATTGCGGAATTATCACTTAATTTAATTTAATTAGGTGGTTTGGATAAATTAATCAATATAATTAATGTATTGTATTATGTATGTTTAATTTATTTTAGTTGATGCTTTTAATTATGTTGAATGAATCGAATGAATGAATTTTATTTACGTATTTAATTTTGCAATCGGTTGTAATTTGTAATACTTAGTGTGGCCTTAGTCAATTATGTTTTCGTAATGAAGGAAACATGATTTTTATGTAATTATGAGATCTCGAATCTCCTTTATTTTAGTTTTGGGTTTTGAAATTAGAATGTAATTAATAGGTCAATTATGTAATTTTATTTATTGTAATTTCAAAGAAGACTAAAGATGAAGATTCAAGCTCACTCCCGCTACATGGATCAAGATGGAACATCAAGACAAGCTTCTCGGGTCCAAGGATGGATTCCAAACTTGTATTTATTGTTCATTTTGATAGGATAGGCCACACTAGGACTTTTTTAATGCTTTTTTTCGTTTTTCATTTTATTGCTTTTCATTTACATGCTAGTAATTGCATCATATTCCGCCTAAAACCAAACCACCTACTTCTAAAATGCATGAAAATTGACTCATATAGGTTGTATGTTAGTTTTCATGGACATGCAGATGTCACAGTCTTTAAGCCATCACCTTAGTTTAAATCATTCTCGCATGCTAGATTATAGTTCACTTAAAATGAATTAAAAAGTTGATGGGATCTTCCTCTAAAACGGAAATTGAGATTAGTCTTTATAAGGGCAAACATCTATGAATCCCTTCTTCGTCGGTAGGCCTAATATGACCCCTTCTACGTTGGGTAAGTAGTTGTGTTGACTTAGTTTACCTCAACATTGTAGTCCGAAGAGTTTCTCGTGATTATGATGGACTAAAGATAGTATTTACAGAAATTTATCGACCAAGAATTCTAACGGTAGAATTAGCTAACAGGTTAGCTTATCAATTTACAGAGAATTGAGTCTTAGGGTCATTTATATAATTCTTGAGGGAGGTCAATTGTATAAATGTTTTTTGAGTCTTCGCGTTATGACATTAGTTCATTAGACTTAAAATAAAAACGATGCATGCTTATTATTTTACTCTTCTTTCGCAGTGAAGAACACGCTTATTATCAATAATACTGTTACAACAAATGGCTTGAAATAACGCAATCCCAATGCCTAGTGCCACACTAGATCGTTCGTCCTGGCTTAAAATGTTCATAGACCAAATGAATCAGTCCACTCGACTGAAGAATGATGGGTCCAATTTTGCGGACTCGGAGGCGGCACTACGGAATGCTGCCACTGCTGACGGTAAGCTCAGGTATTTAACTGAGCCAATACCGGTCAACCCAGGCCCAAATGCAGGAATCAACGCCTATAGTGATTTCGTTATGGAAGCGGTTGCGATAAAGAACGTACTCATCTTTGCAATGGAAACCAATTTGCAGAGACGCTTCATTGCCCAAGGTGCAAACAAGATTTTCACCACGCTCACTAACGAGTTCTCAAAGGCACCGAGAATTGTTACATATGAGCATACCTGTCGCTTCTTTGATGCGAAACTCCAGAAGGGCCAACCGGTTAGCCCACACATTCTTCACATGATTGAGAATGTCGAGAAACTGGAGTCACTGAATTGTAGAATCAGTGAGAGCATTGTCATTGACCGAATGCTTCATTCTCTTCACGATGGTTTTGCCCTTTTCAAGGCGAACTACTACATGAATGACTTGAAAAAGAGTCCTCATGAGCTACACTCCCTTCTCGTACAGACCGAGAAGGATATGAAATTGAGTGGGAGCATGAAGCAGGATGTTCTCACGATTCACAACAAGAGTAAAGGTAAGGGCAAGGCTCATGGCGACCTAGCTGTAGGTAAGCCAAAGTTTAAGAAGCCAGGAAATGGTAAGAGTGCGCCTGGTGAGACTAGTGGCTCACAGGGCAAGACAAAGAGCAAGGGCGGTGACATAGAGTGCCACCATTGTCACAAGACTGGACATTGGAGGAGGAACTGTCCCGTCTATCGTGAGGGCATCATGGCAGGCCGCGTCGTTCCTGTTGGTATGTCATCTTATATTCATATGATTGAGATTAACCATGCAAGTTTGAACTTGGGTACTAGATATCTTGGTTGTGGTTCTCATCTGTGTAATCATTTGCGGGGCCTAAAGAACATCATACCTCTCGAAAAAGGTGATGTGGACTTGCGAGTCGGGAATGGAGCACGTAGTAGTCACGCCTCGAAGGGAACATATGTAATCCAACTCCCTAGTGGTTTTGAGTTATGTTTAAATAACTGTTACTATGTACCCAGTTTATTTAAGAACATTATTTCTGTTTCCGTGCTAGCTAAAGACGGTTTTGCATTTTCAATAAAGGATAATAGTTGTATTTTCTCTTTTAATGAAATGATTTATGGCAAAGCAGTTTCCATGAATGGAATTTATATCTTAGATCAAACCACGGAAATATTACACATGAATAATAAGAAATTAAAGGTTGGTGACAAAGATCAAACCTATCTATGGCATTGTCGAATGGGACACATAAATGAGAAACGCGTAAAGAAACTCGTCGATAATGGGACTATTCCCTCATTCGGATTTTCTGCATATGGCACGTGTGAATCATGTCTCATTGGCAAGATGACTCGAATTTCCTTCAAAGGTGTTGGAATGCGCGCTAGTGACCTATTAGGACTCATACATACGGACGTATGTGGACCTATGTCAATTACCGCTAGAGATGGCTATAGATATTTCATCACTTTCGCGGACGATTTGAGTAGATACGGATATGTCTACTTAATGAAGCATAAAAGTGAGTCCTTTGAGAAATTCAAGGAATACCAGAATAGGGTACAGAACCAACTGGGAAGAAAGATTAAAGCACTCCGTTCAGATCGTGGTGGCGAATATCTTTCAAATGAGTTTGATCAACACCTAAAAGACTGTGGAATCGTTTTACAGTTAACTCCACTTGGAACACCTCAATTGAATGGTGTGTTCGAACGGAGAAATCGAACCTTACTTGATATGGTTCGATCCATGATGAGTCACACCATAGTGCCTGATTCATTATGGGGTTATGCTCTTTTGTCAGCTGCTCTTATACTTAACCGAAGTCCGTCTAAAGCTGTCGACAAGACTCCATATGAAATGTGGAAGGGAACAGTACCTAACTTGTCCTTTATTCGGGTTTGGGGCTGCGAGGCTTATGTATAGTGGAGACACGAGGATAAGCTCGGCCCGCGATCGGTCAAGACATAATTTATAGGGTTTGAAGGAACATTTGGTCATTACTTCTATTCGCCAACCGAACATCGAGTTTTTGTTGCGGCTAGTGCGACGTTCTTAGAGAAAGAATTTCTCGAGAACAAGTTGAGTAATAGAACCTTCGAGCTGTCGGAGATTCCAGAACCAACAACAGAGGAACAGATGGAGGAAGCTGTACCTCCAACTGATGATACGGTTAATATTCCTGAGGAACCTAGGAGGTCGGGTAGAGACTCTCATCCTCCGGACAGATACATTGGTATGGTCGAGGAGAATGATGTTTTACTTCTAGAAAGTAATGAACCCGCAACCTATAATGGTGCTATGGCCTGTTCCGACTCAAAGCTATGGCTCGAAGCCATGCAATCCGAGATGGACTCCATGTATGAGAATAACGTATGGGATCTAGTTGATTTACCTAATAAGGTAAAACCTCTACAAAGATGCAAATGGTTTTACAAAATAAAGCGTTACGTAGACGCGCAAACGAGATATCTATAAGGCACGACTTGTGGCAAAAGGTTTCACTCAAGTGCAAGGTTTGCATTATGATGAGATTTTTGCACCTGTAGTCATGCTACGTTCCATTCGGATAATCTTAGCGATTGCCGCATTTCATGATTATGAGATTTGGCAAATGGATGTGAAAACCGCCTTCTTAAACGGTTATTTGGAGGAAGAGTTGTACATGGTGCAACCCGAAGGTTTCATAAATCCTAAACATCCTAAGAAGGTATGCAAGCTTAAGCGTTCCATTTATGGACTTAAGCAAGCTTCTCGTAGTTGGAATCATCGTTTCGACCAAGTGATAAAAGAGTATGGTTTCACTCGATCGGTCGAGGAACCATGCTTATATATCAAGTCGAGTGGGAGCAAGATTGTATTCTTGATATTGTATGTCGATGACATACTCTTGATTGGGAATGACATTCCTCTCCTTTCTTCGGTTAAAGAATGGTTGAAGAACCATTTCCAGATGAAAGATCTGGGTGAGGCACAGCGTATTTTGGGAATCCGTATCTACCGAGATAGATCACGACGGACGTTATCACTTAGTCGAGAGTCTTATTTGGATAAGGGTCTTGAGAGGTTCAAAGATGACCAACTCCAAGAAGGGGAACCTTCCTATGACGATCGGGATGCAGTTGAGCAAGTCTCGATTACCCACGATGCTGAAGGGATTGAGCACATGAGTCGTGTTCCTTATGCATCCGCAATAGGATCGATTATGTATGCCATGATATGCACACGTCCAGGCGTGGCATATGCATTGAGTATGACGAGTCGGTACCAAAAGACTCCAGGTGAAACACACTGGATAGCAGTCAAAAATATCCTCAAGTACCTACGGAGGACTAAGGGTTGGTTATTGACTTATGGAGGCGATACTAAGCTTTGAGCAACCGGTTACGCAGATGCTAGCTTCCAAACGGATCGAGATGATTCAAAATCTCAGTCCGGGTTCGTCTTCACTCTTAATGGTGCTGCGGTCAGCTGAAGAGTTCCAAACAGAGTGTTGTAGCAGATTCTACTACTGAATCCGAGTACTATGCCGCTTCGGAGGCAACAAAGGAAGCGATATAGATGCGTCAATTCTTACAAGGGCTTTCGGTAGTTCCTAGTTCGAATGACCCAATCACCATCTATTGTGACAATAGAGGTGCCATCTTCCAGGCTAAGGAGCCAAGTCTAGCAACAAATCTAGACATGTACTTCGGAAAGCTCACCTGATCCGTGATTACGTGGAGCAAGAAGAGATAATGATTGACAAGATTGCGAGGGATGATAACATCGCGGATCCTCTCACCAAACCGTTGAATTATGATAAGCATGTAGGGCATGTAAATTCCATGGGAATTAAACATGTTCTAGAGTTGTAGTACTTGATTATGGATTTGATACATTATCTTTTTCATATATTATTTATAACTTCATCGTTTTATATATATAATATTTTCTTTTTCATGTGGATTGTACTGACAACATTGAACGCCACAAAGTGAACTGAATTACATTATATTTGTTTTGGTCCGTAATCGCCAATGTGAGCTGATAACTCCGGCTATTATATTGTGCAGTCGATTGATGGTGGGTTCAACGAGCCATAAGTTAAACGGTTGACTAATCGATCACAGATACGAGATTATGACGATACCTCGTAGGACAACTTTTTGTGACAACGTAATGGAGTCCTAAATGTTTTATAACATTCGGGGCCAGGTCGTGGATAGGACATCCATTGTGTACCTAGAGTCGATTCTTTTGACTATCAACTGTCTCTTGAGATTAAGGCAGTCTTTGGGTGACTTTGGTTTCTTTCTCACGGTCTCTACCGTGAATCGGGGCTAAGTAGATTTTTTTACGGGTCATTTCATCTTGTGCTTACATCCGCAAGATTTGAGTTGAGGAAAATATCCAACCTTTATCGGTATAGTTATTTCTCGGGGCCACTCGAGGAGTTGTAATCGAAATGCATGGCCATGCTCGAATGTTGATTCGTTTATCAGTTAAGTTACTCTCTAGTCGGGAAAACCACTCTTGATACTGATCGCTTGTAAAATACGACCTTTGTGAATTCGGATTTGAAAATTGTTTTACATTGAGTGGGAGAAATTTTATAGGATATGAGAATCGGTTATCGCACATACACTTGTGAGGACAAGTGGGAGTTTGTTGGAGCTGGTGTCCTCCACAAATTAGTGTGATAACATTTGTAAATCTCTTACAGGTTCACAAGGGTATACTTCGTATATTTAACCAGTTGATTAACGTTTACCTAATAACGGTTGGCTTGCTAGAAAGTTTGACGTTATTATCATACAGATGGCGGTGATCAACTGGTCCCTAAAGGTCACACCTATAGGATGTGTTTGAGAAATGTGGTTATAGAAATATAATCACATTGATGCCCAAAATGACTAAAAAGTTAGTCAATGTGTTGATGAGATAATTATTTAATGAAAATTAAATAATATTAAGTTGAGACGAATTAACTGTCAATTCGTAAATTAAATATAATAAATTATATTTAAATTAAATATATATAAGGTTAGTTTGGAGGAATTAATCTGTTAATTCGTAGTTAAATATAATCAGTTGTATTTCATATCAACAAGTTGAATGTGTCATAGTGGTAATAGTGAGGGTACACAAGCCAATAGGTCATGGGTTCGATCCTCACTAGATGACAATTTAACACACTTTATATATTTTTGGAAAGACCAAAATAAAGAGAAAAATACTCCTTATTTCGGTTCACTTGGCCGAAATTAGGGAAAGTTTTTCTTTTTCTAATTGACTCCAAGTTTCGGTCTGTATAAAAAGAAAGGTAGAGAATTATTTCTACCCTAATGCTTTTTCTTCACCTAGCCTCCTCTTTCTCATCACAAGAACACAAAGACAATTAAATTTTACAGAAAATTTTAGATTGATTTCTAGCATAATCATAGGGCATATCTCAGATCGTCTTGGGTGAAACTAATATGCAAATATCAATTTTGATATTGTTCTTAGGCCATATTTGCTAGGACCGAATGTTAATTCTAAATCTTTTTACTTATGTTTATGTATTTTATTTTATGACCTTAGATCATCTTTATTAAATCGTTATAATCCTTCTAGTTTAAGGGAAGTATACAGATTTATTTCCCACAAATCCAACATCAAAAGTGTCGCGCTGTCCGACAATGTGCTCACCTACTTGACCGATGCTCCTCCAATTGAGCCCGGTGCAAGAGCTTCATCGGCGGTGCGGACCGCCTATGATGACTATGTGAGGATGTTGACTGATATCAAGAATGTGTTGATATGGTCAATATCCCCAAAGCTTTAGCTATCATGCATTTCTGTAAATGCGTACGAGATTTTCACTCGTATGATCACTATGTTTTCAGAAACACCAAAAGTCCGTCAATACGATGCGGCGGCACGCTTCTTTGAAGCTAAGCTTGAGAGAGGCCAAAAGGTTGGTCCCCATGTACTCAAACTGGTCAAATATGTTGACATCCTAGAGCGTCTAGGGTGTAAGATTCCTAAGACTCTTGTGGTGGATCGTATCCTCCACTCACTCCCCACCAAGTTTGCCCACTTTAGGGTAAACTACAACAAGAATAACATGGATAAGAGTTACCATGAAATTTATGCACTCCTCACCCAAGCGGAGAGGGATATGGAGGCTAGTGGGAGTGAAAAAGGGGATGTTTTAACCATGAAGTTAAAGAATATGTTCCTTGGAGTCAAGAAAGGAAAAGGGAAAGAAAAGTCCTAATTCAAGAAATCGTCAAAGAAAAATGACAAGGAAAAGGGGAAGGCCGTTGTTAATGGCAATCCCAAGGCAAAAAGTGTCAAGCTCTCCGAGGCCGAATGTTTCTATTGTAATGGGAAGGGGCATTATAGAAGGAGTTGTCCCAAATACTTGGAGGATCTCAAGGAAGGGCGTGTGACGCCTATTGGTATGATTTCCTCTCTCTATGTGATAGACGTTAATTATGCTTGTACTTCCACTTGGGTACTTGATACCGGATGTGGCTCTCACCTTTGTAACCATTTGCAGGGTTTACGGGACGTGCAAGCACTTGCAAAAGGTGAGCTGGATCTCCGCATGGGCAATAGAGCTAGTGTAGCTGCCGTTTCCGTGGGGACCTATGTGCTCACATTAGCTAGTGATTTAGAGTTGTATTTAAATAAGTGTTATTTTGTACCAACTTTAACTAAGAACATCATCTCCATTTCTGCGTTAGACGCGGAAGGCTTTTGTTTTATGATTAAGGACAAGTGTTGTACTTTTTTCTTTTAATGATGTGGTTTATGGCAAGGCCATTTCAATTGTAGGCATTTATGTTTTAAATGATGTTAATGACATTTATCATGTGGAAACTAAAAAGCTCAAAAAGGGTGATCCAAACGAATCCTACCTTTGGCATTGTCGTTTAGGCCACATAAACGAAAGACGCATTAAGAGACTTGCTTTATCAAAACTGCTCAAACCATTTGGCTTTGAATCTTATGGTACATGCGAGTCTTGCCTTTTAGGCAAGATGGCTCGTGCACCTTTTTGCGGGAAAAGGGACACGAGCTAGTGAGGTTTTGGCTCTCATACATACGGATGTGTGTGGACCATTAACCATCACCGCTATAGGAGGTTTTCACTACTTCATTACTTTTACTGATGACTTAAGTAGATATGGGTATGTCTACTTAATGAAGAACAAGAGTGAAGCCTTTGAAAAGTTCAAAGAGTTCCAAAAAGAAGTAGAGACCAATTGGATAAAAAGATAAAGACCCTACGGTCCGACCGTGGTGGTGAGTATTTAAATATTGAATTTGATTCACACCTAAAAGATTGTGGTATAGTATCACAATGGACTCCTCCTTGCACACAACAATTAAATGGTGTGGCCGAAAGGAGAAACCGAACTTTACTTGATATGGTTCGGTCAATGATGAGTCTAACCGAGCTTCCTAGTTCATTTTGGGGTTTTGCCCTCTTGTCTGCAGTATTTTCACTAAATTGAAGCCCGACTAAAGCGGCCGATAAGACTTCATATGAGATATGGACAGGGAAAGTCCCTAATTTGTCATTCATGCGTATTTGGGGTTGCGAAGCGTACGTTAAGATCAAGTCTGACAATAAGCTTGCACCCAGGTCTGACAAATGTCTTTTTGTAGGATATCCAAGGGAAACACGTGGCTATTACTTCTACAATAAACACGAGAACAAAGTGTTTGTGGCTCGTGATGTTGTCGTCCTAGAAAAGGAGTTTATTTCTAGGAGACAGAGTGGGAGAAAATTTGAACTTGAAGAAGTTCGAGAGCCACAAACCGAGAATGAGGTAGAGGAGAACGTGGAGGATAGCTTTCCCTCTTCCTCTGAAACGGTAATTATTCCCAGAAAGTCAAGTAGGATTTCTAATCCACCTGATCGCTACCTTGGTAACGTCGAAGAGGATGGTGTTTTGTTACTTCTTGAAAGTAATGAACCCACTACCTATAAATCGGCCATGTCTAGTCCCGACTCCTCGCTTTGGCTAGAAGCCATGCGGTCCGAAATAGATTCCATGTACGAGAACCAAGTATGGGACTTGGTGGATTTACCTGAGGGAGTGCGACCCCTTCAGTGTAAACGGATATATAAAATTAAGCTCGGCGTGGATAAACATGTGGATGTTTACAAAGCTAGATTGGTGGCAAAAGGTTTCACCCAATTTTATAGTTTACACTATGACGAAACCTTCGCTCCAGTCACTATGCTTAGGTCCATTAGGATAATCTTAGCGGTTGACGCATTTCATGATTATGAGATTTGGCAAATGGATGTCAAAACCGCCTTCTTGAATGGGATTCTAGAAGAAGAGGTGTACATGATACAACCTGAAGGTTTTGTGGATACATCTAACCCTAAGAAGGTGTGTAAGCTTAAAACGTCCATCTATGGTCTTAAGCAAGCATCTCGGAGTTGGAATCATCGCTTTGATCATGTTATTAAACAATACGGTTTCAATAGAAGTGTGGAAGAACCGTGTTTATACATGAAGTTTAGTGGGAGTAAGGTTGCATTCCTTGTCCTATATGTGGATGACATATTGCTCATTGGGAATGATGTTCCATCACTCACTTCCGTTAAGGAGGGGTAGGGAAACACTTCCAAATGAAGGACTTGGGAGAGGCACAACGAATCTTGGGTATCCGGATCTATAGGGATAGTTCCAAGAGGATACTAGCATTGAGTCAAGAAGCTTATATTGACAAAGTTCTTGACCGGTTCAATATGAAAGACTCCAGGAGAGGATTTCTACCTATGGGCCAAGGGATTACTTTGGGCAAGTCATAGTCTCCCTCCACCCCTAAGGAAATTGAACACATGAAGATCGTCCCTTATGCTTCCGCTGTTGGGTCTATCATGTATGCTATGATTTGCACTCGTCCAAAAGTTGCGTATACCTTGAGCATGACAAGTCGGTATCAAGCCAAGCCTGGTGAGAGTCACTGGATAGCCGTAAAGAACATCCTTAAGTACTTGAGAAGAACTAAGGATTCGTTCTTAGTGTTTGGAGGAGAAACTGAGTTGCGTGTAAGAGGCTACACGGACACAAGTTTTCAAACCGATCGGGATGACATGAAATCCCAATCCGGCTATGTGTTTATGCTAAATGGAGGAGCTTTTTGCTGGAAGAGCTTCAAGCAAAGCGTTACTGCGGATTCTACAACAGAGGCTGAGTACCTTGCAGCGTCTGAGGCTGCGAAGGAAGCTGTTTGGATTAGGCAATTCATGGAGGGGCTAGGAGTAGTCCATTCCGCCAAAGATCCTATCACTCTATATTGTGATAACAGTGGAGCTATTTTTCAAGCCAAAGAGCCTAAGTCTACTATCAAATCTAGACACATTGAAACGAAATACCATGTAATTAGAGATTATGTGGAAAGGAAGGAAATTGACATTTGTAATGTTGGGACAGATGATAATATTGCTGATCGTTTAACCAAGCCTTTATCAAATGCTAAGCATGATGGTCATGTCGTCGCTATGGGATTGAGACGAGTACCATATTTTCTTTAGATTATGGATATGTAATAATTGGATAGTGTATCTTTTATTATATATATGATAATCATATTCATTGTTTTCGCATTCATTTCTTATATGAATCTTTTATTTAGTGTGACTATATTTTAATACCTTGTTTATCTGAATAAGTTGTGGAGACAATGTTTAACACTATCCAAGTGAATAAGATGAACATTGTATTTTGTCCCTAGTCACTTAATGAGGTGACGTCTCGGAGTGACTAGATTGTAAGTCGATTGACGGTTGTTTAACACCATAAGGTCATACGTGATGACAGTGGGTCGATTACATAGGCGAGTGTGTGACACTTTTGGGCGGTGACCATTTAGTGAGTCCCTAAGTTCTATTATAGACGCCTGGTCGTGGCGGGGATCTCTAAGATGTTCTAATGAGTCAATTCTTTTGACTGGAGACTATTATCTGAGCAAGTGCAGTTTCCGAGTGACTTTGGTTTTCATCCTAGGTCGTCTTAGTGAAAGGAGGCCAAAAGGGCATTTACTAGGTCATGGTGAGCTGTATTGTGCAATAGGATAGATAGGGCATACAGGAATTGTCCACCCACGCTGGGTAACTATATCTCAAGGCCACCCGAGGAGTTAATGACTACAAATGCGTGGCCACGCTGGGAAGTAATCTATGAGAGATTTTTCCGGTCAGGTAGTCACACTCCCGATCGAGAAAACCACTCGCGATGTGTTCATGTGCAAGTGCGACCTGAAAGACACCTTCCATTGAGTAGGAGATTAAAACGGACAAGAGAATTGGTAGCGCACACCTTGTGTCAGACAAGTGGGAGATTGTTGGAGTAAGTGTCCTCCACAATAGTGCGTTAACATAATAAATCTCATTAATGGAATATCATCAGATATTTATTTATTTGATCCTCGTCAGTTGATTAACGTAAATCGATAACGGTTGGCTGACTAGAGTTTGACGTTATTGTCGTGAGACGGCTGTGATCAACTGACCCCTTTCGGTCAGACCTAAAGGAACGAACCCCAATTGATATATAATTAATTTTATGAGATACAATTTGTTTAGTCCCTTGATTTATAGACTAAGAGGTTAGTCGATTATTTTTAGAGAGATTTCGAGTTTTAGTTATTATTTAATTATGCGATAATTGAATAATAAGTTTTGGGAGACGGGTTTTAGTTAATTAACTGTTAATTTACTAAAATTGTACTAATTGATTAATGTGATTAATATTAGTACGTAAATAATATGTGTAGTGGTACACATATATTTATGGAGTGAATTGGACGAATTAATTATGGAAGTATTTAAACATGATACGATGTTTAAAATAAAAAAAATTACACGGATTTGTGCGACTAATATAAGAACCAACATGGACCCGTAAATGGTCAAGTGGACCGTGTAAAATAAGGGTAGTGGATGATTACTCACATAATCATTTCACCTTATTTTGTTTACTACCGTAACTTATCTTATACTAGATTTTGCATGTGATGTAAGATAAAAATATAAGACAAAATTGTCCACTACCACACTCCATTCCACCCGCCACTTCCCTTCCCATACACTCCATATATTGTTCATTTATTCAATCTAACTCACTACTTCACTCAACACTTTTGCATGTGAATAATTCTACTACATCTGTCTAAAATTATAATCATTACTACTAAGCTTGTTAGTAAGAACATAAATAATATTACTAAGACTAGTTAGTAATATTTCTAATAATAATCAAGGGTACAATATTAATAAGTGCTAGTTCAATACTTGTTAATATTTTTGGGTTAGTTCTTGGGTGCAACAAGAAGGAGATCTTCTTTTTGAAGATTTGCAAGGAGGATCTTCCATTTGGTTTAAGCTCAAGAACAAGCTAGTAAGGTGAACTAGCTTGTGCCCTTTTTACCACAAATTCAATGTAAGGAAATTATTTTTCCTTATACTTTCTTTTTATGCTTTCATATTAGCATGCATGTTACATAGATCACCTAAATAACAATTTATGAGATAAATTAATTTTATTAGAGAGTCTAATATGGATCTATGATCTTTCATGGCCTTCCTAAAATAGTAAATCTAATAAACTATTACAAATTCGGAAACCAACTCCTTTGGTCCCTTGAACTTCGGTCTTGGCACAGATTTCAAGGCAATACTTTCTTTAATGGATCGCCTTCTCGAGTGGCACCGTCTTCAAGGAACTCCGGAATAAATAAATTACATAATATTACATAATTTCCTAGTATACATTTCTAATTAAAATAAAATAAATCTATTAAATTACAAAACGGTGATACGAGATCACAATAAATTACAACCGAATCGATATTCCCATACATTTCGGGCAATACCAATTAAAACTAAGGCCATACTAAGTAAAATTACATAATTCAAAAATTACATAAAATTAAAATATTACAATCATAAATAAAATGCAGCATTATAATATGTATGAACATGCCCAATTTTATGCTAAATCGCCTTTAAGGAGCCAATATCGTATATTAATCGGTTTTTACGGATTTGCGTGATTTAACCTTTTGAAATCACAATAATTACATAAAATTTATATTTATGTACAAGTTAATTACCCTGACCATCTTAGGACTCAAAATTAGTCTCAACTAACATTTGACAATAATTAACTTATATTTCTTAATATTGTTCATAAATGGACTCCAAATACAAAATTTTACCATAAACTTCAAATTAAATCATAAAAATTTCAAATAATTTCAAAATTTGAAATTTAAACTCATGAACATTCTTGAAAAATACCATGACACTCTAATGCTCAAAAACATAGGTTAAAAATTTCTAAAATTTATCGAGAAAAAACAATGTTGCGGTTTATCGGATTTATCAATTATTACCTTAAAAATATGAGAAAAAATATTTTTATTAACTTTTCACTTTTAGATCTGAAATATATGATAAAATGAAACATGTGAAGTTTTTCCTTAGTCATGAAGTATGTTTTAGTATTTTTTACTAATTAAAGTCACTATTTATGTGATTTTTCATCAAAAATTCATAAATCATGAATAAAGACTTCATTATAGCCAAATATTTTACACACATCTTGTAATATTTTACATACTAAATTTCCATGACCAGATTCGAAATATAACTCATATTAACCTATTTTCCATTTAAATACGATTTTAACTTGAAAAATCCATATTTCGAGCATAACAACTCATTTTATTATGAAAATTTACAGGCCATCATTAGATAATATATGTGAAAACATATGCAAACATCACTGGAAAAATCGAAGTTTAACTATTTTTAGTCCAAAAATGACATTTTAATCATAAAAATCACATTTTAATGCCATTATTATATAAAATGAACAATAAAATCCATAAATAAACCAAAATATCCTAAATACATTTTAGGACCAGAAACTTTAACATGCAAATAAATTTCGTGATATTTCATAATAAACACAAATTTATAAGTTTTGTTTGTTAATCTTATAACTCGGAAAAACAATAACCGATCTGCATGCAAACTACCTAAGGCTCATGATACCGCTTGTTTGAAATTAATAATCACATTATATAACATATTCAAATATGAATTAAACTATTTAGTCATAAAATAAATTGTTGATCTTATGCATGCAAACATAAATGGAAATAGAGAAGAAATCGTCACTTCTTACTATAGAATTTCGGATTAAAGGGCACAAGTAAGATCTCCTTCTTACTTGTTCTTGAGCTTTCCTTATATGGAAGAACAAAGATTCAAGCTTAGAATCCCTCCCAAAGATGTATACCCAAGATAACCTTTTAAAAGACTAATATTATTAATACTAGAACAATATTAATCTTAATAAAATTGACCCAAAATATTGTTTTTGTCCTCTTGAAATTTCGGCCAAGAGAGGATGAATTTTGGTGTATTTATTTCTCTTTCTAAAATTCTATAAGTTATTTTTATGAATGAATAATCTAATGCACTACACTAGTAAGTGGTTTTTTTTGCATTATTGAGATTATAAAAGGTAAAAACCATTTGCTTGCTAGGTTGGGAAACCGGGTGCATGGGTGGGAAAGGGCCAATGCATGAGCTTCAATTCTTCCCAAGAATTATAGGCATGCAAGGCTAGAAAGTGTAGTAATCATTGTCTTTTTACATTATAAATTAAAACACAATGTAACCTTACTACTTACCCATTATTTTGGTATATTCACATAAAATGGAGAAGTCCATTTTATTTGCGATTTTGTCAATATGTTATATGTAACACATTACATGACATCTTATATATATAAAATGTATTTTTAACATTTAAAAATCAACATATTAATAAAATATGTCACTTATAAAAATTAACATAGTAATTCATAATTACTTGTACCAAAACATGTTTCCGAATTATAAACTACAACATTCTGTATTTATAATAATTTATTCATTCTGTTTCAATTGTTTCCGTAAACAATAATTTCATCTAAGCAATAAAACAATTCGATCACTTAGACCGTATCTTATTTAATCAAATTACAATGAGACACGTAAATATTACTTCCAAAATCGTCCGTCAATTTTAAGTAATTTAATTAACTCGTATTGACATACGATCAATTAAATAATCAATTAAGAATGTTACCCTTTAGGTATGACCTAAGGGGATCAACTGATCACCACCGTCGCACGACAGTAATGTCAAACTCTAGTCAGCCAATCATTACCGATATTTGTGGACCAGTTGACTGTAAAATATTACTTTCCACATGTATTCTTAAAATGAGACCTAAACATGTGATCATCATGATCGATAGTTGTGATCGCATTATTGTCGGAGGACACATATTCCAACAGTATTTATAGGAGAATGAGTGGTTGTGTGAGTTTTGAGCGACGTGGCCACCTGGGCTGCTCAAAGAGGCGCTAGCCACGTCGCGTGTCTTCGAGTTGTCTTGTCACTTTCACAACAAACGCAATCATGTTTTGTTCTGTCCTAGGTTTTGTAGTCACATGTTTGGTACTTGACCATTCATGAATCCGGGAAAACGTAAGGTAGAAGGTTTGAAATGTTTTGTTTTTGGTGGTTGACACGGTTTGACTCGTTGATGGAGTCGGGATTTGAATTTTTGAGTCGGTTTTTGGTCCGGTGTCGGTTTTGACTCTAGTTAGTGTCATTGCGACCCCGTCGTCGTGCATTAAACACTCTAGGTATTTTTAAAATGTTTTATTTTCGAAATAGTTTTATGTTTTCCGACTTAAACTTGTACACAAACTGTCGATCAAACGCCGCGATTCCAAAACATGTTATAGTCCGATAATCATCGGGTGTTTGTTGTAGTCTCGGCAGATACTGGGTATCTACACCCCTCAATCCACTAAACATCACCTTACCTCCCTTGAAACAGGCTAATGTCCCCAACATTCCCCTCGGACTGGGATATGAACCTACCGATGAAGATATCCAGGAGATGAACCTCCTAGTTCGAAAACGCAAGAAGCACCGAGTTATCCTCCGTCCCTATCATCTGACCCTCAATGGATACTTTGTTCCCGAGGGAGAATCAAAGCTCTACCATGGCTTTCCGGATCCGAACTATGACTCTGTGGCCAAGGCCAGATACTCGGGTGTGGAAGTCTTCCAGGACTGCTACTTCATCCCCGACAACACCGAAGCTGCATCAACTGAGTCTAAGCCGTCGTCATGCCTCGATGGACAAGCTGTCACCCTCCTCTTTGGAGAGGATAACATTAAGCACCTCGACTATGAGGACATTATCAACATCGTCCTGAAGGACAATCTGTTTGACCCAAATGCCTTGATCTCCGACACTGACCCGGAGAAAGCTACACAAAGCTGGAGGAATACCGTCAAGTGGACCGATTGCCGAGGCCGCATTCTCAAGATCACAACTGGAGAAGGCCCTATGTTCAAAGAGGGAAATGGAGAAGAATCTGAATCTGAGTCTAAGTTAGAGTCAGAGTCTGTCATAGCTCCTAACACTCCTAATGTCCCAGCCAAGGTCCCCTTCCCACTATTTTATCACAAGGTCGTGGCTGATTCAGAGGCTGAGTCTACTAGGGTCACCCCCACTCCCATGAAAGGTGACAACCTGCAGCCTGTTCCAGGGGTGACCTCCTCTGCTGTATCGTCTCTGACTGACCAGGAGATGTCCATCCTCTCCGAGCTTTTCGCTGGTGTCAACTTAATGAACGCTAAGTTTGCTTATGACTGGTCTCAATTTAACTGCAATGCAATTCTGAATGACTATGAGGAATTTGACTTGAGCGACTACCCACCTCACCTAGCCAAAGAACTTGACAAATAGGAAACCAGAACCCCCATCATTGAGGAGACCGAACCTATTAACGTAGGGACCGACAACACACCTCAAGAACTTAGGATAGGGACAACCCTGGACCCCTCGGAAAGACAACAGTTCATTGACCTCCTCCACAAATACAAGGACGTATTCGCCTGGTCCTACAGAGACATGTCTGGGATTGATAGGGAAATTGCAGAGCACCGGATACCCATTAAGCCCAGAGCTAAACCCGTAAAGCAGAAGCTACGCCGGATGCGTCCTGAATGAGGCCTAAAAATCAAGGAAGAAGAGGATAAACAATTCAAGGTTGATTTCATCAAAGTGTCTGAATACTCTAACTGGGTGGCCAACATTGTTCCTGTACCAAAGAAAGACGGGAGTATTCGGTTTTACGTCGACTTCTGGGATCTGAACAGGGCGAGTCCAAAGGAAGACTTCCCTTTGCTACATGTTGATATTCTGGTATGCCGGGTACAACCTCTCCTATCATTCATGGACGGGTATGCCGGGTACAACCAGATTAAAATGGCTGAGGAAGACATGCAAAAGACTGCATTCACTACACAGTGGGGTACATATTGCTATACAGTTATGCCTTCGGTCTCATCAACGTCAGGGCTATCTATCAAAGAACCGCTACCACTCTCCTACATGATATAATGCACAAGGAGGTAGAGGTGTATGTCGACGACATGATCATTAAAAATAATATGAGACTAAATCCTCAGAAGTGTGCATTCGGGGTCACTTCGGAAAACTCTTGGGACATGTCGTCAGCAAAAGAGGCATTGAGATTGATCCAACCAAAATCAAAGGCCTTTAGCAAATGCCTAGACCTAAGAACGAGAAGGAGATTCGGGGATTTCCCGGTCGGTCCAATACATCAGCCGCTTCATTGCCTAGCTCACCATGATTTGTGAACAAATATTCAAGAAACTTCGCACCTCCGATCACATCGATTGGGACGATGACTGTCAAAAGGCCTTCAACAGGATAAAGGAAATCCTATCCAAACCTCCTGTCCTCATGCCACCTCAACCAGGGATTCCTTTATCCCTATACCTAACTGTTACAGACACAGCCATGGGAGCAATGCGCGCACAAACAGTCGACGGCGAAGAGCGAGCCATCTACTACATCAGCAAAAAGGTCATTGAGTACGAGACAAGGTACACCCAACTGGAAAAGACATGCCATGCCCTAGTATGGTCAACAAAGAAGCTGCGGCATTATATGCTCAGCTACACGGTCCACATCTACTCCAAGATTGACCCGGTCAAATATATCTTCGAAAAACCCGTACTAAACGGAAGGATGTCTAGGTGGACACTCATGTTGTCCGAGTTCAATCTCAAGTTTATACCCCTCAAAGTTATTAAGGGAAGAGCAGTCGCCAATTTCCTGGCAGAAAATCCCGTCAACGAGGATCCAACGACCGACACATGGTCACTTCCTGACAAAGACATCCTTTGTGCTGACTCCGACGCATGGGACCTATACTTCGATGGTGCATCTAAACTTAGAGGCTTTGGGGTAGGAATCCTCCTAATATCACCGGAGGGAGAACATGTTCCGATCTCGGTCAAACTAAACTTCGCCGTCACGAACAATGCCGCTGAATATGAGGCATGTCTCATCGGCCTGCAAGCAACCATCACACTTGGCATCAAAAGACTGAGGGTCCACGGCGATTCCTCGCTCATCATCAATCAGGTGTCCGGATCATGGAAAATTCGAAGTGACAGTTTAGCTCCCTACCAAGCGAGAATCAATCAAGAGGCCGAGTTCTTCGACCAAGTCGACTACTTCCACTTGCCACGAGAAGAAAATCAATTTGCTGATGCCCTGGCAAAACTTTCCGTGCTCGTCAACATACCTGACGACATGACGTCGATGCCCCTATGTGTCGAGAGAAGGAGCAAGCCAGCTCACATTTGTGCCATCAACAACGACGAGGAAAGCCATGATGAGCCCTGGTACCAAGCCATCCTCAACTACAAAACCAAAAACGAATTCCCTCCTAACTCTGACCAAAGAGGACAAAGAGCCATCCGTTTACTTGCATCACAATTCGTGATGAACCAAAATCAATTATACAAAAGAACACCCTAAGGGATTCTCCTCCTTTGCATTGACCATCACAAAGCCAAAAAAGTCATGGGAGAGGTCCACGACGGAGAATGTGGCCCTCACATGAGCGCAATAATGCTTACCCGAAAAATCAAGCGGCTAGGTTACTACTGGACCACCATGGAAGCCGATTGCCGTAACCACGTCAAACGTTGCCACAATTGCCAAATAATCGCCAACATACAACATATACCACCATCCCTTTTATACACCATGACGTCACCCTGGCCTTTCTCGACCTAGGGCATCGACATCATCGGGAAAGTTAACCCGGTGGGCACCAAGGGACATTGCTTCGTCCTCGTCGCCATCGACTACTTCACCAAATGGGTGGAAGCGCAGTCATATGCAGTCTTGACCGCCAAACAAGTGGCCAAATTCATCCAGAACAACATCATCTGCAGATATGGGGTACCCATGAAATCATCAGCGATCAAGGCTCTCACTTCTGAGCGGAAACTCAGGCCTTGCTGGACAAATACAAGATCAAACGACATCGATCATCCCCCTACCGTCCTTAAACCAACGAAGCGGTGGAGGCAGCTAACAAAACTCTTGTCACCATTATCAAGAAAATGCAAGACAACTACCGCGATTGGCCGGGCAAACTCCCATTCGCACTCTGGGGATACCGAACCTCCATTCGAACACCGACAGGTGCCACACCCTTCTACCTAGCATACGGTATGGAGGCGGTTCAACCGGTAGAGTTAGAGGTCCCTTCTCTACGCATCCTAATGGAGAGTCAAGTCCCTGAGGCGGAATGGACCCGCCGAAGGTACGAACAACTCACTCTTCTAGACGAACGGCGGCTCAACGCCTTACACAACGTCCAGCTATACCAACGACGTATACAACGGGTATTCAACAAGAGGTTCAAACCCAGGAACATTAAGGACGGAGACTTGGTCCTCAAGTCGGTCCGAACACCGCTACCCGTCGATCCGAGGGGAAAATTCAACCCCAACTGGGCCAGGCCATACCTGGTCAAGAAAATACATTCGGGGGGCGTAGTGAGACTGAGTGACCTAGACGAGGAGGATTTTACAAACCCGACCAACCTAGACCAACTCAAGAAATACTACCCTTGAACCGTAGCAACCAACGATCCAAGCCTAGTTTCACAACTAGCGTCCACCTTAACCCTTTTCAAGTCAAGTTCCTCAAACGCATTCTGATTTGAAATTGCATGTTTTATCGAGTCTAAGTTGCGGCACCTTGCCCGTTTTGAATGTCCTTTGATCTGTCAAAGGCAGCGTCCATTTGAACTAATACAAACAAAAACCCCTGAACTACGAGCATGGTTTGATATCACCTCTTTAGGTTGATACGTAGAAAGTCCCTCTTATACATGAGGGATACAACCACAAAACCTAATTAAAATTTACAAAACATTTCGAACTACGATCATGGTTTGATTTCACCTTTTCAGGTGGATATGTAGGCAGTCCTTTCTTACACAAGAAAGATACAACCATCCCCATAACTAAAAAACATCAACCCCATAATCAAAAAAACATCACCCACATCAATTTTCAAAAAAGGAAAGGGGAAAACCATTCCCTTTCCCACAAAAAAACAAAAAATGAGTCTTTCTCCTTTCCTACAAAAATCCCACTTTCCCAAGTGCAAATGTTTAGGATGATTTAAATCGAATTACCTTTACAAAATGGATGGAAGAAATGAGCGTTCACAATTTTTGACACAAGCAATCCTCTTATTTAATTAATAATTGGAGGGATTACAATTTCAACAACAAACAAAGCTCGACGAGTCTGCAACTTGTCAAAGCTAAGGTGTCGACTAAAACACCTCACATAATAAAACTAGCACAAAACACACAATAACTAGCTAGTACAACATAATAAAAACTCACAACAATAATACAACATAATAATAAAATGGGTAATGGAGGTCTTCACTCTTCCATTCTACCCTTGCCTTTTCCCTCGGGGTGCATCTTCCCCTTGTTCTTCTTGTTGGCTCGCCTAGCATGGATTTCCTCTTCGGAACGGATCCTCAACGGATCTACAATGGCAATGGCCTCCGGTCTAGTGCAAGACCCCATGTTCGGCCCAAAACGAGCCCATGCACGACCCACCATGTTCTTGGGACCCGAGTTTCTCTTCTTTGGTTGTCTCATCACATCAGGACTAGCTCCATCAACATACTCCTCAAAGAAGGCATGGTTGGCCTTGTCAACCTCTCGATACTTCAAATCGACAACCTCGTCCTTACGGAATTTGGACCTCTCTTCCAAGGACGGAGCACGTGACCACTTGACATAAGCGGGAGTCACCCATGTCGTGGCAACGGGGTTGATACCGTCGTTTTGTATCAAAATTAAATTTATAATTCCAAACTAAAACTATAGCTAGTGATAGTAAGGGTCGAACCACAGAGAGACAAGGTTGATTTTGTTTGCTATTTTTCAGTCTAAAGAAGTAACAATTAAAAAGGGGGGTTTTGAAATTGGTTGATTCTAATGACTAATTGCTTAAATAAGAATTTCAAGATAAAAGAAAGATCGGGAAATTCGGTTCACCATGGCAATGGTCAGGGCAATAAGGTAGCAGAAATCCTATAATACGGTCTCAGGGGGTGTAAGTAAGCCTTTCGATCTATGCTCAAATTAACCTTGCGGTCTTCTAATTCCCCGAAATTTCTCAAAGCTTTCGCTCAAAGGAAATTCCAATCTAATGATAATTCTAATTACTAATCTTTCAATCTAGTAAAAAGGCTTATCAAAAGACAACAAGATCGATGCAGAAGAATTCATGCTAACAAACAATCCTAATTTATGCCATGGCTCACCTCGTTCCCAATCAAAACAATTAGCTACGCATGACTAAAACTAAAACAATTGCTAAATTGATAACAAAGAACAAGATTGACATGATTGAATTTAAATAAAAGACAAAAGACAAGAGATGAATTGCTGGAATTAAATTGGTAAAACAAGAATTGAAATAACAAGAATTAAAAGAAGAGGAAATTTGCATAAAACTTACTAATTGAAAAGATGAACAACGTAATCGAATTCGAGGTTTTCCTTCTCCAAAGCTAGATCTAAAAAACTTAGTTCTTCAATAATGAAAAGCATAACCTAATAATTGCTGCGTTCTACTGATAAAAGATGCCCAAAAGTTAATTACAAGTTGGTCTTTTAAAAGTCTAACACGAAGAAATAAATCTCAGCTCGAAGACTGGTCGATCGACCGGTCAGCATGGTCGATCGACTGGTAAATGCAGAACAGCAGCTTCTGCTTGACTTCAACGGTCGATCGACTGAAAGGAGTGGTCGATCGACTGGTGGTGCTGTGCATTGGCTCTTCCACTCTTCAATTCAGCTCTTCACTCCTTTGCACGCATCCTAAGGTGGGTGAATCCGAACTTCCTTCTTCCAAGCTTCCCTGAAGTTGCCTCCGGAGGACGATTTAGGCTTGATTTAGCTTACTTCCACTCATTCCTACAATAAATCATAGAAAATGCAAAGTGAACCGTTTCGGGAGAAATAGTAGCTTAAGGCTAACGAATACGCATGGAAATACGTGACAAAACCGCAGATAAAGTGTATAGAATATGCACGTATCAAATCTCCCCAAACCAAACCTTTCTTGTCCCCAAGCAAGCACTATGACCCATATAAAAACTAGATGGAAAGGAGTATATCTCAGAGCTAGCTACAAGTCAATGCCAAACCGTTTAATGCACATTATCAACTACTGCTAAGCTCAAATCAAGTGAACAAATTTATGCATATCATGGAATTAAATCGGGCGTTCGACCTTGCAAGACTCATAGATTCGGACTCTCCCGGGTCACTCTTCCCTCAGCAAAGCAAATGGTAAGATTATATGTAAAAGAGAGGAAAGAAAATACAGTCTCTCACCTAAACTGCGACCGACAAAATATGTATGCTTGACTAGTATGAATAATGATTCTAACTACCGTACATACGCATAACCACCGTCAAGGACTATTACATGCTGAACTATTGCAAAATTTGGATATGTGAGGCTAAGTGGGAAAGAAGGGCAAAACAAGTATGGAATTGTGAAGGTAAGAGCCAAGCTAGTACCTAACGAACCATTAGAAACCGCGTCCCATTCCTCCAACTCGAAATATAAACCATGCCTTTAATGACTAGGCAACACGATATCCCAAACAAACGCCTCCAATTCATGAAGTAGGCACATGAGGCGTGTTCTCTATTCAACCAAATCATTATTATTTTCAACTTTCTTTTTTTTTCTTTTCTTTTTTCTGTTTTTCTTTTTCATTTTTTTTTTCTTCTTCACTTCTCAAAATTTTTTTTTCTTTCTTGAATGGGCAGCCGATCGACCAACATCACCAGTCGATCGACCACCCTGTCACAACCAGTGCTCTCTGCCCAGGTATATGTCCTCTCTCTTTTTTTTCATTTTCTGAATTTTTCTTTCTTTCTATTTTCAGGCTGAAATATTCTCCTTCACTTCTCAAAAATACTCGCTCCAACATTACAAAAGCGAACCAAAACAGCTTAAATCGACAAATTCCTCTACTACTTCCTAGCTTGGCACAATGGTAGGCTAAGTATGGGATGTAGTTGAGGGCAAACGCGCGATTATGGCTTATAGTGGAGTTAATGGGGTAAAATGAGAAAGGGGAGGATGCAATAGTTCTCAAAACATGCAATACCGTCCACAAACCAATGCGTATAGGCAATAAGCAATCAAAACTCATACACGTGCAAAACATGAAATGAAGGGAGTACTACTTTCAATCCTAAATTAACCGATCATGAATGTCACCAGTTATAGGCTCTATATCTCAGAAAGTATAAGTAGTTTGCCAAAAATAATGAGTCAAGTCTAATTACCCGAAATGAATTCCATAACAAAATGTGAGAAATCACTTTTAATTCTCGCTAAGCAGCTGTGAAAAGGGCATGGAATGGCATATTTGACTAATAGTGCAAAATCATCATTAATAACTCCAATCCGACTCAACTATATGCAAAAGTAAACGTGATATTTTTGATTTTTATGAATTTTTAAAATTTTTGTTTGTTTGTTTTTTTTTCGGAAGAAAAACAAATGCAAACAGAAATGCACTAAACATGTGACTGAAATGCAATAAAAAACAAATGCAGATGCAAAACAAAAGGCATATGCAAATACCCTCCCCAAACCAAAACGCACAATGCCCTCATTGTGCTCAGCAGCAAATCACCAGCAGAAATATGGGAGAATAAAAGCATAACAAAATAAAAGGAAACTAATGAAGAAGGATCGGAGACTCACAAGATACGACCTCCCCAAACCAGCCAAAAACGGGGAGGTCACCAGCATCTAATCACCACCGTCGTACTCCTCACCACTAGACTCACCGGACCCCGAGTCGCTCTCCTCGTCCGCCTCGCAGCTAGCGGGCAAAGTGGCTCTCCGGGAAGTGGAGGCACCCGCAGATAGTAGTAGGAGGGGTCTCTGGCGGCCGAGGGTAGCCGCCACGGGGGGGAACAAAGTAGGAAGGGTGCGTCCAAGCACCCTGTGGGAGCATCCCCGTCCGGGCTAACTCCTCGTAGACTGGGTACAGGGCTAGAGCCGTGTCTAGCCTGTGCTGGTCAAAGCTCCAGCACAAATCACCCAGTACACGTGACATTGCCCTTTGGTCCATGACCGGAGGGACGACCAAAGGTGTGGGTGGTCGAAAAGTGGCCGGGTAGCCAGTGGGAGCAGGAGTGGAGGAAGAGGGTGTATGCGAAGAGGAGGCACGAGCTCTCCTCGAGGTGGTAGCAGTAGCAGTGGCCGCCACAATAGGAAGCCTGTAACTAGGCAAGGGCGGCCGAGCTACTCCCTGAACAGTGGTAAGGGGCAGGATAGGAGGGTAGCCAAGAACAGGAATGCGGTCACAGATGAAAGAATCAATCTTCCACCGCATCTGTTTATCGACCCAATGGACAGCCCTTGCGTAAGCAAGGTCCATGAAGTGCAGGTCAGGGTCTATAGGGTCCTCCTGTCGAGGGAAAAGTAAAACAAGACGGTTGGCGATACGCGTCACCAATCCGCCACAAGCAATAGTGGTCAATGTCCCCTCACTAACAGTCTAAAAGTGAGCGGCAGTCAAAAAAGCGATGTTATAGATACGGGCTATCCGACTTTCAATGTTCAGATAGCCCGCTAAAATAGACAGTTCGATGTTATTCACATTGTTTGACTCTTTACGGCCGAAAATGGTATTACCCATTAGCCGTAGAAAATAGCGAAGATGGGGCAAGTGGACGGAAGTGCCCGTCCTTTTAGGCCCGTAAAAGTCACTAATGCAAGACCACATGACCCGGTGAACATCAGAGGTATCCGAGGTTCTGCCCTCGAAGTAAAGACCCAAAAATCCAGCGAAATCGGCTAATGTCAAGGAGTAATTGACATTGAATAGCCGGAAGGAGATGCAAGCACTAGTCTTATTTTCCTCAAAAGCAGACGAACTAAAAGCATAAGACGAAAAGAACTCGAGGGTCAAAATGTAATACGTGAACTCAGCCATGTCCACTAGACCCATCATACTTGTCCCGTTTAGCAGGGACACAACCGACTCATAACAGCCTAATTTCTCCAAAGTTGGTTTATGAAGAAATCGGGTAGCTGTAACTTTCATTCTCGAAACAAAAAGAGAAAATTTAGCGCATTATTTGAGTAGAATTAGCAAAGATAACTGCGGATAGTCGTAGACTATCCGTGGTAGCCTCAATCATCACGGCGGTCCTCGTGGCGCAGCGCGCCCACGACTGTTTGCCTTTCAAACATGTGTTCCTTGCCTTTTGACATTGTTGTTACCTGCAAACAACCTATTAGCAACAAGAATTCCCAACAAAATCAATTTAAGAAAACCCGAAACAAGATCAGAAACTAAAAAGCAAATTAGGGTTTCGAAATTTTTGGGGAAAACTGAAATAAACATCTCCTAGTTGCTAATTAGCTTCGAAAATCAAGGGGGAAAGGGTGGAACAAGCAATTAAAGTATAAAAAGGACAAGAAAACAATCCCTAAAATCGATTTCCCCAAATCGATTTTTCCGTCTCAATGGCCATATGCTCGAAAATTTCGCATGAAACCGCAGTAAGATCAAAAATAGATCATGGAAATAGGATTAGAGACATACCTTGAAGAAACTTGAAGATGAAAACAGGAAAAATCAAGTCTAAGATGGAATTGCAGGTGAAAATTGCTAAAAAGGGGGGTGGAATTAGGGTTTGCTCTTGAGTGTTATGAGGTTGGGAAAGTGAATGAATAAAAGAACAAGGAGTGAAGACTTCTCTTAAGTTGAATTCTGATCCCGCGAACTGGTCGATCGACCAGTTGACTCGGTCGATCGACCAGTCTTCCATTTACACAGCTTTTGGACTTTATGTGGTGGTCGATCAACTACATGACCCAGTCGATCGACCACTCTCCTATACACAGTAGCTTCTGCTTTCTCCACTTCAGTCAATCGACTGACTCACTTAGTCGATCGACTGCCAACGCTGGCAATTAAACTTTAATTCGTCAAAAATTCATTTTGCCATCATAATTTCCCGTCCTTCTCTCACAAACATCCAGTAAACCACCTACGCACTTTGCATAAAATAAATTCCTGCAAAAATTATCAAAGGCGCACATATTTTCCAACCCAAGAAATTGCAAATTAAAAGAAATTAAATAATACAAAAAACTCAAAATGCAAATTAAATGAAATAACAAAATAAACTTCCTAATTACAAAAAGTTACAACCCGGGTTGCCTCCCGGTTAGCGCTGGTTTAAAAGGTCCCGCACGACCTTTTTACCTCACTTTGCATCATCCGATAACGGGTCGAAGTACAATACCTCGACTTTCCCAACATATGCATCCGATCCGTGATAATGCTTCACATATTGGCCATTAACTTTGAACCTTTCTCCAGCAGAGGTCTCCAACTCAACTGATCCGAATTTTGTTACTGCTGTGACCGTATAGGGGCCGGTCCACTTGGATTTCAGCTTACCAGGAAATAAACGGATACGAGCGTTAAAAAGAAGTACCTTATCGCCAATATGGAACTCGCGCTTGATGATTCTCTTACCGTGCCAGCGCTTCGTTTTCTCCTTGTAGATCCTAGCATTTTCATAGGCCAGCAGCCTAAATTCCTCTAGCTCATTCAGCTGTGTCATGCGTTTCTCACGAGAGAGGTTAGGATCCAAATTCAAATCACATATAGCCCACCAAGACTTACGCTCTAACTCAACAGGCAGATGACATGTCTTACCATGAATCAATCGGTATGGTGACATCCCGATTGGCGTCTTAAACGCAGTTCTATAAGCCTATAAGACATCATCTAACAAAAGACTCCAATCTTTCCGTGATTTAGAAACAACTTTAGCTAAGACTTCTTTCAATTCTCTGTTAGAAACCTCAACCTGACCACTAGTTTGGGGATGATACCCCAAACCTCTACGATGTTGGACACCGAATTTAGTCAATAAAGCACTAAGTTGTTTCTCTTTAAAATGCATTCCCCCCATCGCTAATGACAACCCGAGGGACACCAAAACGAGGGAAAATGATCTTTTTAAACAGTTTAATCATGGCTTTTGCATCGCAATGGCGAGTAGCAATAGCTTCCACCCATTTGGATACATAATCTACAGCGACGAGGATATATTTATTACCTTGACTGGTCGGAAAAGGTCCTTGATAATCAATGCCCCAGACATCGAAAATCTCAACCTCAAGAATGCCTACCTGTGGCATCTCATGTCTCTTGGAAATATTCCCCGATCTTTGACAAGCATCGCACTCAGCAACAAAATTGCGACAATCTGCATGCAAAGTTGGCCAATAGAAACCAAATTGGAGTACCTTAGCTACAGTCCTAGACGGACCGTGATGACCATAAGCAGAAGAGAGGCAAGCCTCTAGGATATCCTTCACCTCCCATTGAGGCACGCATCTCCGGATGAGACCGTCTGCGCATTCCTTGAAAACATAAGGATCATCCCAAAAATATTGTCTAGCATCATAAGCAAACCGCTTCTCTCTCACGCCATGAAAGCTCGGGTGGTATCTTACCTGTCACAGCAAAATTAGCAAAATCAGCAAACCACGGAGGTGGATAAGACCCTGAAGTAGTAATAGCTAACAGACTCTCATCAGGAAAAGAATCATTAATAGGCAACGAATCCTCCCTTTCTGTCAGCTGCAGACGCGATAGGTGGTCAGCTACCACATTCTCTGCTCCTTTTTTATCTTTGATCTCTAAATCAAACTCCTGCAAAAGGAGTATCCACCTCAAAAGCCTCGGCTTCGCATCTTTCTTAACAAAGAGAGTCTTCAACGCTGCATGGTCAGTATAAACAATAACCTTATAACCTAACAAATAAGACCGAAATTTGTCTAAGGCAAAAACTACAGCTAAAAACTCCTTCTCAGTGGTAAAATAATTAATTTGAGCCTCATCCAGAGTTCGGCTCGCATAATATATGGCATTCAAAGATTTATTCTTCCGCTGTCCCAAAACTGCACCGACCGCATAATCGCTGGCATCACACATGATCTCAAATGGGAGGTCCCAATCAGGCGGCTGAATGATTGGCGCAGAAACTAGGGCCTCCTTTAACCTGTTAAAAGCGGTAAGGCACTCATCAATAAATTCAAAGACAGCATCCTTAAGGAGCAAATGTTTAAGTGGTTTAGCAATTTTTGAAAAATCCTTAATGAAACGCCGGTAAAAACCAGCGTGACCAAGGAAACTCCTCACTACCTTAACATTCACGGGAGGAGGTAATTGCTCAATCACCTGCACCTTTGCCTTATCAACATGTATACCTTTATCAGAAATCAGATGCCCTAACACAACTCCCTCATTGACCATAAACTGACACTTTTCCCAGTTTAAAACAAGATTAACATCTATACTGTTTGCATGACTTTATCAAGGTTAGCTAAACAACGATCAAAGTCACTACCATAAACTGAGAAATCATCCATGAATACCTCCATAATATTCTCTATATAATCAGAAAAAATCCTCATCATGCACCTCTAAAAGGTAGCAGGGGCGTTACACAATCCGAAAGGCATTCTACGATATGCAAAAACACCCGTGGACGGGTAAAAGTGGTCTTACTCGATCGTCAGGATGAATAGGGATCGAAAGAACCCTGAATATCCGTCTCAGAAAAACAGAAAAATTTGTTAGAAGCAAGTCTTTCAGTCATTTGGTCAACAAAAGGGAGGGGGAATGGTCTTTCTTGGTGGCGGCATTTAACTGTCTATAATCAATGCACATCCGCCACCCTGTCACTACTCGAGTTGGTATTAATTCATTTTTCTCATTTTTAACCACGGTAGTCCCTCCTTTCTTCGGGACTACCTGAACTGGGCTAACCCACTTGGAGTTGCCAACTGTATAAATAATACCTGCATCGAGTAGTTTCATCACCTCAGCCATAACAACTTTCTGCATCTTCGGGTTCAACTTGCGTTGACCCTATCTGTAAGGCTTGTGGCCTTCCTCCAGCTCTATCCTGTGCATACAAACATCAGGGCTGATGCCCTTAATGTCATCCAAAGAGTAACCTAGAGCTTTCCTGTTTTTCTTAAGCACACACATCAAAAGGCATACCTGGTCATCATTAAGCTTAGCACTAACAATAGCTGGAGTCGCTCCGTATCATCTAGAAAGACATACTTAAGATTAGGAGGAAGTGGCTTACGCTCCGGCACCTTTACTCTCTACAAAGATAGACAGAATCGGCTTCAATGGTGTAGCAAGTGTTGACCAAGTTCTCGTTGGCCAAGCTTAATAGCATCTCATCTTCTTCCTCATTGAGCTCGTAGCTCTCCATTGAGGCTACCAAAGCATCTCGGCTCCTCAAAGCATTCTCCATCAGATATTCGCACACTCATCTAAACGGGTTAGATCAGCTAAGGGATCATTGGCTAAGGATTCCCTCCAATTGCAAGTAACAGCCCTGTCAACAATATCAATGGAATAACACGTATCCTCATCAGAAGGTTCAGCCGCCTTGTGAGCAAGACTGAACTCAATGGTGTCATATCCTACCTCTAAGGTTATAGTTCCGCGTTTGACATCTATTAGAGCCCCAGCTGTATGTAAAAACGGTCTACCTAAAATAATAGGTATCTGACTGTCCTCAGCAATGTCCAAAACAACGAAATCGACAGGGATAAAAAACTTACCCACTCGAACGGGTACATCCTCTAGAACTCCTATAGGTCTCTGAGTCGATCTATTTGCCATTTGAACGGTAATATCGGTCACCTTAAGTCTACCAATATTTAGCCTTTCGCAAATGGAATATGGCATGACACATCGACATGGCCCCTAAGTCACAAAGGGCCTTTCCAATTTCGTGGTTACCTATAGTGCAAGGAATTGAAAAACTACCCGGGTCCTTTAATTTAGGTGGTACATTAATTTGCGAAAGAGCATTACATTCTTCCACAAAACCAACATTACCATCATCACGAAAATTTCTCTTACGATTTAAAATATCTTTCATAAATTTAGCGTAAGAGGGTACCTGGGTAATTAAATCAGTGAACGGAACCGTTACCTCGAGATTCTGGACCATCTCCAGAAACTTACCATACTTACGCTCCAGCTTAGTAGCCTTCAAACGCTCCGGATACGGATCGCGCAACACGGCCGTAGGATCGGTAACCTTCGGCTTCCGTAGGTTTAAAACCCCCGTCAAATCATCAATGAGTGAAGAATCATGCAAACTAGTTGACGGATTTGCGTCCTGTACTGGGATCTCAGTCGATCGACTAATATGAGTGGTCGATCGATCAACTTGGTTGGGCGTGAACAGTTCCTGTTAAGAATTGATTTCGTCAGGTGACTCAGTCGATCGACTGACAATTTTGGTCGATCGACTTCCTGTGCTGGGTGTGAATAGTTTCTGATCAGAAACTATTCTATCGACTAGATCGATCGATCGACAATGTTGGTCGATCGACCGTAAATATCGGCGATTGAGCTCGTTTTTGCACCAGAAATTAAACTAGCCTCTTCATCATTTTCCGAGTCTCCTCTTGGCTTGTCGGAACCTTCATAAGAGAGGCCACTTCTGAGATTAATGGCGTTAATCGTTTCAATTGGCCCTTCACATTTGTTTGAGGAATTTTCGACTTGCTTAGCCTCTATATTCTCCAACTGCTTCACAAAATTCTTTGAGGACTCAATCCCAGCTGCTTCCATATTCGCCACTTGAACCAAAAGGAGTTGGACCATTTCTCTCAACTTCGCGGTCTCATCCGAGTTTTGAACAAGTATTTAAACTTTCTCCTTGAAAACTTCAGAAATCTCGAGCTTCTCGAGACGGGCAGTAATAGAAATGATAAGTGTCACAACGGCACTCATTTCATCACTTTGCTTTCGCGAATTTCCACGTGAACTTCCAAACTCAGCTCTATGGACTGCCATCTCCTCGATAGTATTCCAACCTTTGTTCTGACTGGTATTATTTTGGAACCTACCATTCGTAGCTGCGTCCAGGATGACCTTGTAATCATCATATAAAGCATTGTAGAATAAGTTGCAAAGATACCACTGCTGGAAGCCATGATGAGGGACAACTCGGACCAAACTTTTGAAACGTCCCCATGCTTCACAAAAATCCTCATCAACTCCTTGCTGGAAACTTGTGATTTTGTTTCTCAATGCGTCAGTCTTTGAAAGTGGGAAGTACTTCTTGTAGAAGGCTAAAGCTAGAGATGTCCAATCCGTGACTCCAGTTGCTACCCTATCAAGGTAACGGTACCAATCTCGCGCTGAATCCTTCAAGGAGTATAAGAACATCAACCCCTTTACTTCATCCTGAGTCACCCCAGCTGGTATAGGTATGGAACAATGAGAGTCTCAGTGAAAATTTCCATATGCTTCAAGGGATCCGCATCTGGTAGACCAACGAACTGATTTCGCTCCACTAAATCGATATAAGAGGAACGAAATTCGAAGTTACCCGTAGTAGGGGTAGGTAACTGGTGCCCCTTTGGAAGATGGTGTTCCTTTGGCTGTAGATTATCATATATGGTAGTTATAATTGCCAAAATGAGAGTACTCAAGTCTTCCTCTCAAAAACCTGTCTTCTAACTGTGCAAAAGCAAAACTAGAAGCAAAGGTAAGCAACGGCCTCAAGGAACCAAAGTTCCTTGAGACAAGAAAAAAAATAAACTAAAGATAAAGCAAACAGAATTACACCGTCTCCCCGGCAACGGCGCCAAAATTTGATACCGTCGTTTTGTATCAAAATTAAATTTATAATTCCAAACTAAAACTATAGCTAGTGATAGTAAGGGTCGAACCACAGAGAGACAAGGTTGATTTTGTTTGCTATTTTTCAGTCTAAAGAAGTAACAATTAAAAAGGGGGGTTTTGAAATTGGTTGATTCTAATGACTAATTGCTTAAATAAGAATTTCAAGATAAAAGAAAGATCGGGAAATTCGGTTCACCATGGCAATGGTCAGGGCAATAAGGTAGCATAAATCCTATAATACGGTCTCAGGGGGTATAAGCAAGCCTTTCGATCTAGGCTCAAATTAACCTTGCGGTCTTCTAATTCCCCGAAATTTCTCAAAGCCTTCGCTCAAAGGAAATTCCAATCTAATGATAATTCTAATTACTAATCTTTCAATCTAGTAAAAAGGCTTATCAAAAGACAACAAGATCGATGCGGAAGAATTCATGCTAACAAACAATCCTAATTTATGCCATGGCTCACCTCGTTCCCAATCAAAATAATTAGCTACGCATGACTAAAACTAAAACAATTGCTAAATTGATAACAAAGAACAAGATTGACATGATTGAATTTAAATAAAAGACAAGAGACAAGAGATGAATTGCTGGAAATAAATTGGTAAAACAAGAATTGAAATAACAAGAATTAAAAGAAGAGGAAATTTGCATAAAACTTACTAATTGAAAAGATGAACAACGTAATCGAATTCGAGGTTTTCCGTCTCCAAAGCTAGATCTAAAAAACTGAGTTCTTCAATAATGAAAAGAATATCCTAATAATTGCTGCGTTCTACTGATAAAAGATGCCCAAAAGTTAATTAAAAGTTGGGCTTTTAAAAGTCTAACACGAAGAAATAAATCTCAGCTCGAAGACTGGTCGATCGATCGACCGCCAAAGAGCATGGTCGATCGATCGGTAAATGCGTAATGCAACGCCGGCTCGCTGATTTTCAACGGTCGATCGATCCGAAAGGATTGGTCGGTGGTGGTGCTTGTGCAATGGCTCTTCCTCTCTTCAATTCAGCTCTTCACTCCTTTGCACGCATCCCAAGGTGGGTGAATCCGAACTTCCTTCTTCCAAGCTTCCCTGAAGTTGCCTCCGGAGGACGATTTAGGCTTGATTTAGCTTACATCCACTCATTCCTACAATAAATCATAGAAAATGCAAAGTAAACCGTTTCGGGAGAAATAGTAGCTTAAGGCTAACGAATACGCATGGAAATACGTGCCAAAACCGCAGATAAAGTGTATAGAATATGCACGTATCAGGGGTCCGGTACCTCCCAAAGCGGCCGAGTGGCCCACCATCTTTCGAAGACCTCCACAAGCTCGGAGCTCCGTAAAACATTCTCTTGGACAAGGGTATCTTGAGCGGGCACCTTTTGTTGACGCCCCATTTGCCTCATGAGCCTTTCAGGATAAATGAAGGAAGCAACCTTTAAACCCACCACCATCAAAGAACAAGGACTAGCACCCGAAGCGGGCAACCCCGTGATAGACCTCAAGTGCCACCATGGCACCACCCAACGGATGTAAGGACCACCCTCCTCCGACAATCTTGCGGCCCAATAAGCCTCGGTAGAAGGAAAACTATCCGAGTACAATTTCTTCGTCATGGTAAGGTGACGGAAGGAATAAGAAGAAGAATCAACCGGAGGCTCTACATACCTTAGCCTCTCCAATAGCCACACTTGGAGGATCTTTGGGGACCCAAATGAGGGAGCTTCTCCGATATAACCTTCCTTGTCCAAAGCTTGGATGATCTCTCTAAGCACTAACCATGATGGATCTCTACCATGCTCCATTTGCTCAACCACATGTACAAGGGTCATGCTACCATAGCATTTAGGCCCCTCCTTCCTCAAAGAATCAACAAAGAGGTATACATGGACAAGGCAAAAGGCCAGAGCCCTTCTCCTAGCCACCTCCGAAACATTGGCATCTAATCGGTTGGAAAAGATGTTGATGAGAGCCAACATGTCCACACCATGTGGAGCAAGAAGGAAGTTGACTTGACTTGTCGACAAACCCAACATGGAACAAAATTTCTCCTTGTAGCACATTCGAGTCGGAAGAAGCACCGGAACACAACCCGGCCACCCACCAATGGCTCCAACTTCTTCGGCTAGTGGACAAATTTCACCTTTGGGAAAACGAAAACCTGGTGTTTCGAATCCCAAAACCGAGAACATGCTTCGAGGAATGAGGATTGCACATTGACTTGATGGAGCACCAAAAATTGACCAACTCCCATGCAAATGAGTTGATACTTTTCGGGAGGCGACAAATCCCGGCACCATTGTCGCAACGCATTCTCAAAGGCATCCATGAAATATTTTTTTGGAAGAAGAAGAAGAGGTTTTATAGAGATATTTTCGTGTTTTGCATGATGAAACAATGAAGCACAAACATCACTATTTATATAAAACAATCATCGCGTTTTTCAGGAAAAGGGGAGAGCTGGCTCCCATCGCTAGGCTGCTCGTGCCTCTTTAGGCCCTCCCCCAGGATTCTCGCTTTCACTTGTCTCTTTCAACTTGTGTTTTCTCTTGACACCTCAAACCTCCCGCCAACACTCGCGCCTCTTCGGGATGATCCAAGACATTTTGTGTTTCCTCACACTCACATTTTCTTGTTTTTGCGTGTTACAAAATCCGACACGGTTTCCATGACGCAGCTTTAAACATACTGATATTTCTTTCTTTTTTAAGAGGGGAAGGGCTAATCGCCACGATCTGCGACGGATCATTTCCATGTCAGTCGAAATTCCGAAAATTTTTCGCATTTTCGCAATTTTCCATCAAAATAAAAATCGAAAATTGATAACACGACATCAGTTTTCCTCAAAAATCAAATCAAATACACTCGTAAAAATCTTTCTAAAATTCTTCCCTGACGGATTGAGTTTGAAATTTTTCGAGTCACAAATCAATTTCAACAATATCAATGCAATTTAATTCACGACACGAGTTAACTGCTCAGTGACGACTTATCGCGGAATTTTGCAAAATTCATTTCATTTTTCAAAATTCAATTTTAACTTCAAGTCAGCTCGGTTAATTTTGTATGCTTTTACGTGTTTACGTTTATGCATATGTGCTACCTGTTGCATGTTTTGTACACTAACGATGCAGGAACTAGTGAGAAGCAAAAAAGGTAATTGACAGCCGACATCGCTCCTCCGAAACACAACACAAAAAAGCCAAAAATCACAAAATGAGCTACATTCCAAAAACACATATATACAAACCGCCTCACGCAAAATACATCGACACACGTTTCATACGGACAACTGACCGTACAAACAGGATCCAGTACAAACATCTATCATACAGACACTGGCCTAAGACAATGAACTCGGGGCTATCCGCCACCTACCGAACTAAGCACTCTCTATCCTCTCAAACGGAAAAGAAAGGGAGCAACACAGGAAACAGAGGAGCAACAACGGAAGCGGAGGTGGTTACCATAACGGTAACACCTCGTTCCTGCTCCACAACAAAAAGAAAAATGATGCTTGGCAGACTTCGGACGACACGACAACCGAGGATCATAACTCAACACGTTACCCCGAGGTTGACCTCCAATCAGCAGAATTCAAGAGTGAAAGAGGACCATGACAATGGACATTACCCCGATGTTGACCTCCAATCCCTAGAACTCGACAACGATCAAAAGTGGCAACATGGGATAACACGCCCGTATTGAACCCCACTCATCGGACATCCGAACCTCTGCAGACAACGACCAACGATCGATACCCGATCATTGGCTGGGCAAAGGTCGCCAGGAAGAAACACAACCAAGCCTGTAACAAAAAAACAGTCGCCTCTCCTCCTCCTGGATCATCCTCCTCTTCCAAAGCCTCCACGACGGACCCCATAGGTCTCAAATGGTACCCTGCAATCAAAGACAAACAAAAAACGCCAGCCGAAATTTCAGCATTATGACGGCGTAAATTGGACAAACCCAAAACAAACAAACAACCTGCAAAACAAAGAAAGGGCAACCCCGCCCAATTCCAACCAGACAAAAAAAAGAATTCACAAAAACGCACAAAAAAAAACAACGACTCGCCCTTCTTTTCAAGCAAAACACGAGTCGAAACAACCACAACAAAAAACGGCGCCCCAAGACATACACAAGTTCCGCCAACAAACCAAAGTAAATTCCCAATGCAATGAGGAATTTTTCTACGGCTCAAAAAGGCAATTTCTACGCCAATTTGGACGCAAACTGGTCAAAAATTCAAAAACAACCGCAAAGAGGCAAACGTGATCTTATCACACCTTAAGCCGACCTAAACTACCAATAACTTCCATTTCGAGGCAAACTGACTCAATTCAAGCCCAAACAGGCGCTTATTTTGTCAGACATAAGACCGTCACAAAAGGCAAAAATTCCAATTTTGCCCACAATACACAAAAAAGGTCCACAATGGGAAATACGGTCTTTCCCGACTATAATACAACCTAGTGGGACCCACTACCCAATCAAATAAACTGGGTATTGTGAGATGAGACAGTTTCTCCACCTCACTCACGTTTTTCGAAGATAAGGAGCGTGTGGTGCAGTTCAGGAGTTCTTCAGGACTGGTAAGCTGTTAAAACAGTTTAGTGCCACCATCCTTACTTTAATTCCTAAAAAAGATTGTCCTACCTCTGTGACTGATTACAGACCAATTGCTTGCTGCAATGTAATTTACAAGTGTATTACTAAGATCATTTGTAATAAAATTGCTAGCACCCTTGCTGAGCTTGTGAGTCTTAATCAGAGTGCTTTCCTTCAAGGGAGGGATATCATTGATAATATCATGATCTGTCAAGACCTGGTGAGACTCTATAACAGGAAGATGTGCTCTCCTAGGGTCTTGATGAAAGTTGACCTTAGGAAAGCATATGATTCCATTGAATGGGAGTTTGTTGAAGGGATGTTGACTGCTTTGGAGTTTCCTAGTACTATGATCAATTGAATCATGCAATGCCTCACTTTTCCTTATTATTCTCTAGCTCTTAATGGAAACCAATTTGGCTTTTTCAAAGGAAGGAAGGGGCTCAGACAAGGAGATCCTATGTCTCCTCTCTTATTTACCATCTGTCTTGAGTATTTCACCAGGATTCTCAGTGTGGTTACTCAAAGACCAGACTTTAGGTTTCATCCTTTGTGCAGGAAGTTGGGGTTGAGTCATCTGGCCTTTGCAGATGATCTGCTCTTGTTTTGCAGAGGAGACATGGCCTCTGTGAGAGTACTCATGAGAGCTTTTCTTTCTTTTTCTGAGGCTTCTGGCCTTCGTATGAATCAAGACAAGTCTGAGATGTATCTTCATGGTATCACACCTATGGCTACTGAAGCAATTCTGCAGCTGTCTGGTTTTAAGATTGGCCAATTTCCCTTTAGATACCTTGGCATTCCAATATCTTACAAGAGGCTCACTAATGCTGAATGTAGTCTTTTGGTGGATAAAATTGTGGCAAGGATAAGAAGTTGGGGGGCAAAAAAAATAAGCTATGCTGGAAGACTAGTTTTGGTAAGGGCAGTACTGTCTCAACTTCACAGCTACTGGTCCAGGATCTTTCTCATACCTAAGGGTGTTCTTAGTAGAGTGGATGCAGTTTGCAGAAACTACTTATGGTCTGGCACTGATGAATTTCATAAGGTACCAGGAATTGCTTGGGATACCTGCTGCTTGCCTTGTGATAAGGGTGGACTTGGTATTAAACATAGTCTTCTCTGGAACCTGGCAGTGTTGGGCAAGTATACTTGGTGGATCTCTCATAAGAAGGACACCCTGTGGGTGAAATGGGTGCATCATCTCTATATAAAACAAACTAACTGGTGGGATAACAAGGCTACTACTAACTCTAGTTGGACTTGGCGACAAGTTTGTAGAGTTAAAGAGATTTTACAGTCTGGTTTTTTCATTAATGGCTGGTTATCTAAGGATTACGTCTTGGGTGAGGTTTATGACTAGCTGCTCAGGGATCATGTGCAGGTCAGTTGGATGCCCTATGTATGGAATAGGCTTTGTTTACCAAAAGTCTGCTTCATTAATTGGGTTTATGTGCATCAAAAATTGTTGACTAAGGATAGACTCCTGCGGTTTGGGATCATTAGTGATGGGGTTTGTGATCTGTGTGGTGTCCAACAGGAGACTCAACAGCATCTCTTTTTTTATTGTGCCTACAGTCAGAAGTGCTTGCAGGAACTTCAGCAATGGTTAGGATATACATGTCAGAGAGAGCTTATTAATTGGCTCATTAACTGGAGATGCAGGTCTTTGCCGCAAAAGAAAGTCTTCATGGCTGCTTTTGCAACATTGATTTATCTCATTTGGTTCAATAGGAATACTGCACGGGTTGAGGGAGTGGTGCACCATCCTCAGGCGATTTTGTGCAAGATTCAGAGTGTTTTAAAAGGGAAGCTAGAATCTATAGAAACTTGTAAGAGTCATAGAAAAGCGTTGTGTTGGTTGCAAAAGCTAGATTTAGTCTAATTTCTTTTGAGTTGTATGATGAGTAATGTGCTTGGTGTAATGTTCCTAATTACTAATACAAGTTTACATTTCAACAAAAAAAAATAGGGGAGCCCCCTTCTATCGCCAAAGGGCTCGCGCCTCAATGAGGCTTCCCTTTGCTTTATTCAGCAAAGTTTGGGTTTTGGCCCAATTTCCTGCGCGAATTCTTCAAAATTCAACGACGGCAATTAAAACCGTCATTTAAAAAATAATAGTGAAATCAAAATTCACTATTACTTCAAATTTCAAACAAACGGCGATCAAAACCGCCATTTCCCTTCAATAATAGTGAAAAATTCAAAATTCACTATTTTCCTTCAAACTACCACGACAGCAATTAAAACCGTCAATTTCAAAAACAAAATAATAGTGGAAACTTCAAAATTCACTATTTCTTCTATTTTCAATTTCAAGAATAATAGTGAAAAATTCAAAAATTCACTATTTCTTCAAATGTCAGACGACGGCAATCAAAACCGTGATTTTCGAAATAATAGTGGAAATTCAAATTTCACTATTTTCACCACGCATGTCAACGGCGGCACATAAACCGTCAGTTCAAATGTAATAGTGAAGATTCCAAATTCACTATTTCTATCACATGTCAACGGTGCCACATAAACCGTCACTTCAAAAATAATAGTGAAGATTCCAAATTCACTATTTCTATCACATGTCAACGGCGGCACATAAACCGTCACCTCAGGCGTAATAGAGAAATTTAAAATTTGTTATTTCCTTCAAAAAATTCAAACAAACGACGATTGAAACCGCCACTTCAAATTCAAACAAACGAGTAGTGGAAGTTCAAAATTCGTTATTCCTTCAAATGCCAACAGGGGGCTTCCTCGCGGAACCCGCTTATTTGAAAAAAAAAGTGATAGTGGAAATTAGAAATTCACTATTTTCCCGGCGGCATCATGAGTCCGCTACTTTCAAAACAAGCCCATTAGACGTGGCTATTCTCACGGTCGATTAGCCGACCCTTCTCCATGGCCGGCGAGCCTTACAACGCATCGCGGCTGGCGAGCCCCCCTCATATACGCACCATGGCTCGCGAGCCTTACAACGCATCGCGGCTGGCGAGCCCTGCTCACATACGCCCCATGGCAGGCGAGCCTTACTACGCATCGCGGCTGGCAAGCCCTCGTCATATACGCACCATGGCTGGCGAGCCTTACAACGCATCGCGGCTGGCGAGCCCTCCTCATATACGCACAATGGCTGGCGAGCCTTACTACGCATCGCGGCTGGCGAGCCCTCGTTATATACGCCCCATGGCTGGCGAGCCTTACAATGCATCGCGGATGGCGAGCCATCCTCATATACGCCCCATGGCTGGCGAGCCTTACTACGCATCGCGGCTGGCGAACCCTCCTCATATACGCACCATGGCTAGCAAGCCTTACAATGCATCGCGGCTGGCGAGCCCTCGTCATATACGCACCATGGCTGGCGAGCCTTACAACGCATCGCGGCTGGCGAGCCCTCCTAATATACGCACCATGGCTGGCGAGCCTTGCTACGCATCGCGGCTGGCGAGCCCTCCTCAAATATGCCCCATGGCTGGCGAGCCTTACAACGCATCGCGGCTGGCGAGCCCTCCACATATACGCCCCATGGCTGGCGAGCCTTACTACGCATCGCGGCTGGCGAGCCCTCCTCATATATGCACCATGGCTGGCGAGCCTTATTACGCATCGCAGCAGGCGAGCCATCCTCATATACGCCCCATGGCTGGCGAGCCTTACAACGCATCGCGGCTGGCGAGCCATCCTCATATACGCCTCATGGCTGGCGAGCCTTACTATGCATCGCGGCTGGCGAACCCTCCTCATATACGCACCATGGCTAGCGAGCCTTACAACGCATCGCTACTGGCGAGCCCTCGTCATATACGCACCATGGCTGGCGAGCCTTACAATGCATCGCGGCTAGCGAGCCCCCCTCATATACGCACCATGGCTCGCGAGCCTTACAACGCATCGCGGCTGGCGAGCCCTGCTCACATACGCCACATGGCAGGCGAGCCTTACTACGCATCGCGGCTGGCGAGCCCTCGTCATATACGCACCATGGCTGGCGAGCCTTATAACGCATCGCGGCTGGCGAGCCCTCCTCTTATACGCACCATGGCTGGCGAGCCTTACTACGCATCGCGGCTGGCGAGCCTTCGTTATATACGCCCCATGGCTGGCGAGCCTTACAATGCATCGCGGATGGCGAGCCATCCTCATATACGCCCCATGGCTGGCGAGCCTTACTACGCATCGGGGCTGGCGAACCCTCCTCATATAAGCACCATGGCTAGCAAGCCTTACAATGCATCACGGCTGGCGAGCCCTCGCCATATACGCACCATGGCTGGCGAGCCTTACAACGCATCGCGGCTGGCGAGCCCTCCTCATATACGCACCATGGCTGGTGAGCCTTGCTACGCATCGCGGCTGGCGAGCCCTCCTCATATATGCCCCATGGCTGGCGAGCCTTACAACGCATCGCGGCTGGCGAGCCCTCCTCATATACGCCCCATGGCTGGCGAGCCTTACTACGCATCGCGGCTGGCGAGCCCTCCTCATATATGCACCATGGCTGGCGAGCCTTATTACGCATCGCAGCAGGCAAGCCATCCTCATATACGCCCCATGGCTGGCGAGCCTTACAACGCATCGCGGCTGGCGAGCCATCCTCATATACGCCTCATGGCTGGCGAGCCTTACAATGCATCGCGGCTGGCGAACCCTCCTCATATACGCACCATGGCTAGCGAGCCTTACAACGCATCGCTACTGGCGAGCCCTCGTCATATACGCACCATGGCTGGCGAGCCTTACAACGCATCGCGGCTGGCGAGCCCTCCTCATATACGCACCATGGTTGGTGAGCCTTGCTATGCATCGCGGCTGGCGAGCCCTCCTCATATACGCCTTATGGCTGGCGAGCCTTACAACGCATCGCTGCTGGCGAGCCCTCCTCATATACGCCCCATGCCTGGCGAGCCTTACTATGCATCGCGGCTGGCGAGCCCTCCTCATCTACGCACCATGGCTGGCGAGCCTTACAACGCATCGCAGCTAGCGAGCCGTCCTCAGGTACGCACCATGGCTGGCGAGCCTTACAACGCATCGCGGCTGGCAAGCCCTCTTCATATACGCGCCAAGGCTGGCGAGCCTTACAACGCATCGCGGCCGGGGAGCCCTCGTCATATACGCACCATGGCTGGCAAGCCTTTCAACGTATCGCGGTTGGCGAGCCCTCCTCAGGTATGCACCATGGCTGGCGAGCCATCCTCACATACGCACCATGGCTTGCAAGCCTTATAACGCATCGCGGCTGGCGAGCCCTCCTCATATACGCCCCATGGCTGGCGAGCCTTACAACGCATCACGGCTGGCGAGCCCCTCTCAGGTACGCACCATGGCTGGCGAGCCCTCATCATATACGCACCATGGCTGGCGAGCCTTACTACGCATCGCGGCTGGCGAGCCCTCCTCAGGTACGCACCACAGCTAACGAGCCTTTGTCCACAAACATGCAAGGACGTATCTGAAGATGCCTCGGGTATGACTCCTTCTTATGGCTGGTGAGCCCTCATCATATATGCACCATGGCTGGCGAGCCCTCCTCAAGTACGCACCAGAGCTGGCGAGCCTTTGTCCGCAAACATGCAAGGACGTATCCGAAGATGCCTTAGGTACGACTCCTTCTTATGGCTGGCGAGCCTTTGTACGTAGTCTAACGGACTTTAAACGACCCGCACGGAAAGTCGGCAGACTCTAAACTGTTCCCGACGATAGGTCCTTGGCTCGTATCCTGGAGTCGCCCTTCCCGACGGCAGGTCCTTGGTCCGAATCGTTTCGAGCCGCCTCGACATCGCTTGGGTCTCCAGGTTGTAATCTTTAATTGACCTGGGGGCTCTACTTTGACTTTCGCCCTGTCCAAGCCTCAGTCAAAGTGGGGTCTTTGTAGATACCCAGTATCTGTTGAGATGCCAACAAACACCCAATGATTATCGGACTATAACATGTTTTGGAATCGCGGCGTTTGATAGACAATCTGTGTACAACTTTACGTCCGAAAACTTAAAACGATTTCGAAAATAAAACATTTCAAAAGTACCTGGAGTGTTTAATGCACGACGACGGGGTCACAATGACACTAACTAGAGTCAAAACCGACACCGGACCAAAAACCGACTCAAAAATTCAAATCCCGACTCTAGCAACGAGTCAAACCGAGTCAACCACCAAAAATAAAACATTAAAAACCTTCTATAATAAGATTTCCCGGATTCATGAATGGTCAAGTACCAAACATGCGACTACAAATCATAGGATAGAACAAATCATGATTGCACCTGTGTGAAAGTGACAGGACAACTCGAAGACCCGCGACGTGGCTTGCGCCTCTTTGAGCAGTCCAGGTGGCCACGTCGCTCAAAACTCACACAACCACTAATTTTCCTATAAATACTCCTCAAATGCCCCCATTTGAGAACTTACGCGAGTGTCCGCCCCCTCTTTTCTCCCTTATAATTCTCGACTCGACTTTATAAGTCACAATCCGACGCGTATTTACGACCTACCGATCGTAAATACAAGCCTTACACATTGTTTGGTACCGTCATCGTGCATTAAATCACTTGACCGACCACTTAGACCACTAAACCGTCACTAATCTTAATAAAACACTCTTTTTACTTACCAAAACGGTTTTAAACCGAGTGTTTTCCGGCCAAACGAGTTGTTACACTTACGTCGGTTTCTCGCCATAACCAAACATGTAAGTATGAGGGTGTAAAAATCCTTCTTTTATCATGTCTTCATTTGTTTTATGACTATAACATGCTAAAACATGCATAACATGATCCAAAACATGGGATAAACGAGCTGAAACTGAGTTTTGGCCTGACGCAGAAGCCCCTTATTGTGCACAAAGGCTCGCGCCTCAATGGGGTGCCCAGGTCAGAACTCAACCGTGTTTGTTCTCGTCTTTCCCCTTTAATTCATTTTCATATTTGTAATCGGTTTTTAACATTTCAAATATTTTCAAACCTTTTTTTTTATTTCATTTGTTTTAACCATAAAACATTTTTCACCCTTGGTTCCTCATACCATGACGGCTAAATCCGTGTTTCGGTGATAATATTTGGTTAATAACATTTAAAAAGTATTTTAAAGCCTTTTATTTCAATTTGGGAGGTATTTAAAGTCTTTCATCATTTCTTTACATTTTCAAAATAAGCATATTAGTCACCAACACAAAGTCATCCTTTTTTTTTGGGGTGTAATGTAAGAACTTCCATTAAACACAAACAAAGCTATTACAAGCTACTAATTTTTACAACAATTCAATTTAAAGTAGCTAAACATCAAAACTAAATCATTAAAGGGAGGCTACTTAACCAAACACTATCTCTAGTTTGCATCTCCTTTTGCATCTTTGCCAAAAACCGCATCTTACACTGTTTTTGGACTTCAGCTATCACCATTTCACGTTTCATCAGACACGAATCAACCCGTACTTTGTTTCTCTGCATCCAAATAGCATAGTGAGCAGCCAAAAAAGCACTCCCTATAACCCCCTTCTGCAACTTTGTGAACTGTCCTGTATACACCCAAGCTATGACATTCCTTGCAGGTAGCTGTATATTACACAGCCTAGCAATGCCAGCCAGAATCCTGAGGCTATACTCACAGTCCAGGAAAAGATGGCAGTGAGATTCATCAGCATTTCCACAGAGCAAGCATAAAGTATCACTGCAGCTCCCAAACTTATACAGTTTATCCTTTGTCTGTAAGGCTTCCCTGGCAATACGTCATCCAATAAACCGGTGCTTAGGTAAGCACCATCCATTCCAGATCTGCTTATGCCAGTCCACTCTATGAAACTTTCTCCTCATCACCTCATAACCACTTCTGACAGTATATCCTCTACTCTCCCCCTGCCACAACTCAGCAGAGTAGGACCCTAATAACTTTTCTCTAACCTTAACAATAGCCTTCCAACTCCAGCTTACATCAGAAGTAGGATTGTAATCAGACCAAGCTGCTCCTTTCATATAACCGTGATGAACCCATCTAACCCATAGACTATCAGGTTTAGAAAAGACCCACCAAACCAGCTTGCCAATTGCAGCTATATTCCATGCATAAGAATCCCTGATTCTTAGTCCCCCTTCATTCTTTGGAGCACATACTTTTGTAGGGTAATATCCGTATAATGCCCTTTAATTATAGGATTATAACGCAAAATTTACATGTGAATATTGTCATAAAACGATAAATATAAAGAAACGACAAAGATGTAGAAATAACCTTCGGTCCTAGTGCAATAAGGCAATGAGAGATTAAAGCAAATCTCCTCCTAAACGATGCACCCAAGATGTCCGAGTAATGCCCTTGTGCTAGAGACTATCCCCTAATTGGCTTGCAATATCGAGGGGATTAGTTTTTGTGAATTTGTGTAGGATGAGAGATCCGGAATTTAGGAGGCACAATTCCCAAAAACCCTAATTATTTTTCAAAAATGAATTAGGTTAGACAAAGAGGAGAAGCTCTCCTTTTGTCCTTGTGTGTCTCGGCCAAACCGAGTGAGAGGAGCCCATTTGGGCTTTTCATTTTCTCTTCACTTAAACTTGCGGTCCGGTCCATAGCTTACTAAATGCATACGACGCGGTTTCATTATAAACTGTTATCGGTTATCGGAAATTAAGGCATCAACTAATAATACGGGTTAGTTGAATTATTAATACATGTCCGACAAAACAGTATTGTATAATTATATTCAATATACATTTAATTTAAATATAAAACGCTTATATTTAAATTTACGAATAATTAATGGTTAATTCGCCTTTAGCTCATGATATTTAATCCGTATTAAATATAATATCTCACCATCACATTTTGACTAATTATTAGTCAAATAACTCAGACTAACTGGTTAGTCAAATTTGGCATCTACATGACTGTATTTTCATACCGTCACGTCACTCAAGACGTATCCTATAGGTGTGACTTTTAGGGACCAGTTGATCACCGCCATCTGTATGACAATAACGTCAAACTTATCTAGCAAGCCAACCGTTATTGATAAACGTGGATCAACTGATTATGATACAAAGTATACCCTTTGATCCTTTTAGAGGTTTATAAGTCCTTGCACTAACTGTTAAGGACACTAACCCCAACAAGCTCCCACTTGTCCGTACAAGTGTATGTGCAATGACGTTATCCGCACTAACTGGAGGACACTACCTCCAACAAACTCCCACTTGTCCGAACAAGTGTATGTGCGATAACCGATTCTCATATTCATTTAAAATTTCTCCCACTCAATGTAAAACAATTTGCGTTCGGATCCGCAAAGGTCGTATTTTACAATCGATCGTATCTAGAGTGGTTTCCCCGACTAGAGAGTAACTCAACCGATAAAACGAATCCGTATCCGAGCATGGCCATGCATTTCGATTCTGACTCCTCGAGTGGCCCCGAGAAATATCGAGTACCGATAAAGGCTGAATATTTCCTTCAACTCGAACTCCTTCCGATCTAAGCACAGCATGAAATGACCCAGAAAAAATCTACTTGGCCCCCTGTTACGGATGACCGTGAGAAAGAAACCAAAGTCACCCAAAATCTGCCTTAGTCTCAAGAGACAGTCGATAGTCAAAAGATTCGACTCTTAGGATCATTATGGAGGTCCTATCCACGACCGGGCACCGAATGTTGTAAAACGTTTAGGACTCCATGTCGATGTCACAATTGTGTCCTACGAAATATCCGTATAAAACGCCTCGTGATTGGTCGGGTCAACCTGTTGACTTATGGCTAGTTGAACCCACCATCAACCAACGTCACAAAATAATTGCCAGAGTTATCAGCTCATGTGGGCAATTAAGGACTAAAAAATATAATGTTTTTGCAGTTCACTTTGTGGTGTTCAAAATTTGTCGTACAAATCCACATGAAAAACAAAATATATATATAAAATATCAAAACGATGATGTTGTATAGAGTACAAAAACGAATGAATCTAATCCATAAAAGAGTACTACAACTTAGGAACACGTTTAATTCCCATGGAATTAACGTGCCCTTCATGCTTATCTTGTCGTAATGCTTTAGTGAGAGGATCTGCTATGTTGTCATCTGTAGCAATCTTTTCTATCACTACTGTCTTTTGCTCCACGTAATCCCGGATTAGATGAGCTTTCCGTTGTACATGTCTAGACTTGTTGCTAGACTTTGGCTCTTTAGCTTGGAAGATGGCACCACTATTGTCGCAATAGATGGTGATCGGGTCATTCGAACTAGGCACTACAGATAGCCCATGTAAGAATTGACGCATCCATATCGCTTCCTTTGTAGCTTCAGACGCGGCATAGTACTCGGACTCGGTCGTAGAATCTATAATGATTTGTTTCGAACTCTTCCGGTGACAGCAGCGCCATTAAGAGTAAAAACGAATCCTCGACCGAGATTTCGAGTCATCACGATCCGTTTGGAAGCTAGCATCTCACAGAATCGGTTTGCGCATAGCTTTTGTTCGCCTCCATAAGTCAAAGCCCAATCTTTAGTCCTCCGTAGGTACTTAAGAATGTTCTTGACAGCCAACCAATGTGATTCACCCGGATCTTTGTTGGAATCGACTTGTCATACTCAATGCATATGCCACGTCGGGACGTGTGCATATCATGGCATACATGATAGATCCTATTGCCGAGGCATAAGGTATCCGTGCCATGCGCTCTTTCTCTTCCGGTGTCTCTGGTGCCCGAGACTTGCTCAAATGCACCTCGGAGACATAGGAAGGAACCCTTCTTGGAGTTAGTCATGCTGAATCTCTCTAGGACTTTGTCTATGTAAGACTCTCGGGATCGAGAGATAGCATCCGTCGTGATCTATCTCGATAGATACGGATGCCTAGAATTCTTTGTGCCTCTCCCGGATCTTTCATCTGGAAATGGTTTTTCAACCATACTTTCACCGAAGTTAAGAGAGGTATGTCATTCCCAATCGGGAGTATGTCGTCAACATACAATATTAGGAAGACAATCTTGCTCCCACTCGACTTGATATATAAACATGGTTCCTCGACCGATCGAGTGAATCCATTTTCTTTTATCACTTGGTCGAAGCGATGATTCCAACTCCTTGATGCTTGCTTAAGTCCATAAATGGAACGCTTAAGCTTGCACACTTTCTTAGGATGTCTTTGGATCGATGAAACCTTCGGGTTGTACCATGTACAACTCTTCCTCCAAAAAGCCGTTTAAGAAGGCGGTTTTCACGTCCATTTGCCAAATTTCATAGTCATGAAAAGCGGCAATCGCTAAGATAATCCGGATGGAACGCAACATGACTACGGGTGCAAAAATCTCATCGTAGTGCAAACCTGGCACTTGGGTGAAACCTTTAGCAACTAGTCGTGCTTTGTAGATATCTTGTTGACCTTCCCAGAATGTTTTATCTTGTAAAGCCATTTGCATTGAAGGGGACGAACCTTAGCAGGTAAGTCAACAAGATCCCATACGTTGTTCTCATACATAGAGTCCATCTCGGATTTCATGGCCTCAAGCCATAGTTTCGAGTCGAATCGGTCACGGCACCTTTATAGGTTGCGGGTTCACTACTCGTTAAGAGTAGAACGTCATCTATGTTATGTTCCTCGACCATACCAATGTATCTGTCCGGAGGAATAGAGACTCTTCCCGACCTCCTAGGTTCCTCAGAATATTTACATGCAGCCTTTAGGGATTGAAGGAATAGGTTCCTCCAATGGTTGCTCGGTGTTTGGTTCTGGAATCTCCGACAGGTCGAAGGTTCTATCACTCTTTGCATTCTCGAGAAATTCCTTCTCTAAGAATGTCGCACTCGCCGCAACAAAAACACGTTGTTCGGTTGGCGAATAGAAGTAATGACCACGTGATCCTTTAGGATAACCTATAAAGTATGTCTTGACCGATCGCGGGCCGAGCTTATCTTCAGTCTCCATAGCTCTTGACATAAGCCTCGCAGCCCCAAACCCGTATAAAGGACAAGTTAGGGACCGTTCCCTTCCATAGTTCATATGGAGTCTTGTCAATGACTTTAGACGGACTTGTTAAGTATTTGAGCAAAGTGACAAAAGAGCATAACCCCATAATGAATCGTAAAACCGTGTGACTCATCATGGATCGAACCATATCAAGTAGTGTTCGATTTCTCCGTTCGGACACACCATTCAGCCGAGGTGTTCGGTGGAGTTAGCGTAGGGCGATCCCTGCGGTCTTTAAGGTGTTGATCAAACTCGTGAGAAAGATACTCGCCACCACGATCCGAACGTAGTGTTTTTATCTTTCTACCAAGTAGGTTCTGTACCCTATTTTGGTATTCTTTGAATTTCTCAAAGGATTCACTTTTGTGCTTCATTAAGTAGACATAACCATATCTACTTAAATCATCCGTGAAAGTGATGAAATACCTATAGCCTTCTCGTGCGGTGATTGACATAGGTCCACATACATCCGTGTGTATGAGCCCTAATAGGTCGCCAGCCGCGCATTCCAACACCTTTGAAGGAAATACGAGTCATCTTACCGATGAGACATGATTCACACGTGCCAAATGATTGAAAATCAAAGGCCGAGATAGCTCCATTTTTAATGAATGTTTTTACGCGTTTCTCATTAATGTGTCCCATGCGCGCGATTGCCATAGATATGTTTGATCTTTATCACCTACCTTTAACTTTTTATTCATTACGTGTAATATTTTATTGTCGATCTAAAACATAAATTCCGTTCAAGGAGATCGCCTTGCCATAAATCATATTGTGTAAAGAGAAAATGCAAGCATTATTTTCTATTACAAATGAAAAACCAAGTTTGTCAAGTGCGTAAAACCGAAATAATGTTTTTCGAAAGACTAGGAACATAATAGCAATCATATAATGATAACTCAAATCCGCTAGGAAGTTGGATCACATATGTCCCCTTTGAGATGGCAGCCACTCTTGCTCCATTCCCAACACGCAGTCAACCTCACCCTTTACGAGAGGTTCGAGATTTCGGAGGCCCTGCACATGATTACACAGATGAGAACCACAACCAGTATCTAGTACCCAAGTTCCGTAACTTGCATGGTTAATCTCAATCATATGAATAAAAGTAGAAGAAGAAGACATACCAACAGGTTTAACGCGACCCGCTTTTATGTCCTCATGATAAACAGGACATGTCCGCCTCCAATGCCCGATCTTGTGGCGTGATGGCATTCCATGTTATCGGTTTTGCTCTTTGTCGCGCCCGATGAGTTGCTCGACTCACCAGGCCCACTCTTACCTGATCCCGACTTCTTAAACTTCGGTTTACCTCTCGCTAGGTTTGCACGAGCCTTGCCCTTACCTTTCCCTTTATTTGACACAACGAGAACATCCTGTTTCATGCTCCCACTGAACTTCATGTCCTTCTCGGTCTGTACGAGAAGGGAGTGCAGTTCATGGGGAGTTTTCTTCAAATCATTCATATAGTAATTCGCTCTAAATTGCGAATAACCATCGTGGAGTGAATGAAGAATACGGTCGATAACAATATTCTCGCTGATGTTACAGTTAAAGGTCTCCAGTTTCTCGACATTCTCAATCATGCTGAGAATGTGTGGGCTAACCGGTTGGCCCTTCTGGAGTCTCGCATCAAAGAAGCGAGTGGTATGCTCATAGGTCACGATTCTCGGTGCTTTCGAGAATTCCTTGGTGAGCGTGGTGAAAATCTTGTTTGCACCTTGGGCTATGAAGCGTTTCTGCAAATTGGGTTCCATTGCAAAAATGAGTACGTTTTTAATCGCACCCGCTTCCAAGGCGAAATCGTTATACTTGTCGATCTCGTTAACTCCGGCCGTGGGGCCCGGGTGTGACGGCATGGGCTCAAGCAGATATCTGAGCTTCCCGTCAGCAGCGGCAGCATTCCGTAATGCCGCCTCCCAGTCCGCGAAGTTTGATCCATCATTCTTCAGTCGAGTTGACTGATTCATCTGATTCATGAAGATCCGAAGCCAGGACTCACGGTCCAATGTGGCACTAGGCATTGGGTCGTTCAAGTGACCACCATTTGTTATTTTTGCAGTTAAAGAACGTGATCTACACTGAAAAAGAAAGAAAAACAAAACGAAATAAGCAACTCATCGAGGTGATTTAAGTCTATTTTAAAATTCATTTTAAACATGTAGACTCTCCCACTTGCATAATTGATCTCCCTCAAGAATGATACAAGTGATCCCAAGACTCAATTTCTGTAAATTGATAAGCCAACTGTTTAGCTAATTCTTCCGGAAGAACTCTTGGTCGATAGATTTCCGTAAATCCTATCTATAGTCCACCATAGTCACAGGATCGTACGAGTGACCATAGTGTTGAGATAAAATAGGTCAATCGGTTCCAATTTACCCGACGTAGAAGGGGTCATAGTATGCCTACCGACGAAGAAGGGAGTCATTGGAGTTTGACCTATAAAGACTGTTCTCAATTTTGGTTTATACGAGGAAGATCCCATCAGCTTAATTATAATTCATTTTAAGTGAACGAATAACTAGCGTTTGCGTGAATGAATTAATTTAGGTGATGGCTTAAAATCGTGTGACATGCGAATGTCAAAGAAAACTAACTCGTGACCTCTATATGTGTCAGTTTTCATGCAATTATTAGGTGGTTTGGTTTTTAGGCGGAATATGATGCATACTATCGTTACATAAAAATAAATAAATAAAAATCCTAGTGTGGCCTATCCTAGTAAAAAGAACAAAATACAACTTTGGAATCCACCGTTGGACCCGAAAAGCTTGTCTTGATGTTCCATCTTTGTCCAAGTAGCGGGAGTGAGCATCCGGTCTCCATCTTTAGTCTTCTCAAGAATTACAATTTAAAATTTACAAATATAAACCTATTTACATTCTAAATAAAAACTGTAATTAAAAGAAATAAAATGGAGATACGAGATCTCAAAATACAACCAAGACCGTGTTCCATCATTACGGTAACACGTTCTACTAAGGCCACACTAAGTTACAACCGTTTGCAAAATAATTAAATACGTAATTAAAAGGCATTCAAAACATTCAAAATATATATAAGAACGATAAAACAAAATGCATCAACTAAAAATTTAATTTATTCGTGACATAATTCCGTAATTATGTTAAATTTTTATCCAAACCACCAAAGATAATTAAAATTACATGACAAAACCGCTTTAGTCAAGTTAATTTTAATCCGAGATAATCCGTTACAATAAATCATGTTAAAGTAACTTTATTTTACGTGGGTGAACCGTTTCACTAATCAAGCGAGAGCATAAAAAAAACGTTTTATGCATTAAAAAGGCCGAAAAAAAAACAAAAGAAAAATTTTTTTTTTTTTTTTCTTCTCTGTACTGTACGTGAACAGTACCAGGGGCCTGAAAAATTTTTTTTTTTTAATTTTGACAGAAATGCCGAGAGCCTTTAAGGCAAAAAAAAAAAAATTTTCTTCACGGCTCAAAACGTGAGCAGCTCAAGATCAAAACAAAACGGTTTGATTAAAACACAATTGCAATTTACTCTAATCCGGATTAAAATAAAAATACAATAGACATGTTCTTTACATTTTGTTGTAATTATCGATTAAAACAACAAATCGCTAAGAACAACATGAAAACAAGAGATCGAACGATCTAACAAAATTGTGTGGCACGCAAATCAATGCAAAAACAGAAAAACAGGCCGTGATATCAAGAAGGCCGCACGGTTTTCAATAAAAATTTTCGAACCAAAATTTGTACCACACGAAATTTTAAGCAATGATTTTAACCGATCTTTAACATATAGCGATGAATATCGATTACATAGACAATATGCAAAGATCAAAATTAAAATAAGACAAAATCACAACCGTGTAAACTAGACACGGATCCCAAAAAAAACGCAGCAATTTACAAATTGCCGAGGGCAAAAAAAATTTTTGTGCCGATTGAAAAAAAAACAGCCGCACCAAAATTTATACAAAATTCATCGATTTCAAAATCGTTCAATGAAAAACGCATATAAAAATTTACGTGGCCTCGCTCTGATACCACTTGTAGGGTAATATCCGTATAATGCCCTTTAATTATAGGATTATAACGCAAAATTTACATGTGAATATTGTCATAAAACGATAAATATAAAGAAACGACAAAGATGTAGAAATAACCTTCGGTCCTAGTGCAATAAGGCAATGAGAGATTAAAGCAAATCTCCTCCTAAACGATGCACCCAAGATGTCCGAGTAATGCCCTTGTGCTAGAGACTATCCCCTAATTGGCTTGCAATATCGAGGGGATTAGTTTTTGTGAATTTGTGTAGGATGAGAGATCCGGAATTTAGGAGGCACAATTCCCAAAAACCCTAATTATTTTGCAAAAATGAATTAGGTTAGACAAAGAGGAGAAGCTCTCCTTTTGTCCTTGTGTGTCTCGGCCAAACCGAGTGAGAGGAGCCCATTTGGGCTTTTCATTTTCTCTTCACTTAAACTTGCGGTCCGGTCCATAGCTTACTAAATGCATACGACGCGGTTTCATTATAAACTGTTATCGGTTATCGGAAATTAAGGCATCAACTAATAATACGGGTTAGTTGAATTATTAATACATGTCCGACAAAACAGTATTGTATAATTATATTCAATATACATTTAATTTAAATATAAAACGCTTATATTTAAATTTATTTAATTAATGGTTAATTCGCCTTTAGCTCATGATATTTAATCCGTATTAAATATAATATCTCACCATCACATTTTGACTAATTATTAGTCAAATAACTCAGACTAACTGGTTAGTCAAATTTGGCATCTACATGACTGTATTTTCATACCGTCACGTCACTCAAGACGTATCCTATAGGTGTGACTTTTAGGGACCAGTTGATCACCGCCATCTGTATGACAATAACGTCAAACTTATCTAGCAAGCCAACCGTTATTGATAAACGTGGATCAACTGATTATGATACAAAGTATACCCTTTGATCCTTTTAGAGGTTTATAAGTCCTTGCACTAACTGTTAAGGACACTAACCCCAACAAGCTCCCACTTGTCCGTACAAGTGTATGTGCAATGACGTTATCCGCACTAACTGGAGGACACTACCTCCAACAACTTTCTCCCAACCAACCACAGGAACTCTAATATACTCCACCTTCCCATCCCAAAGATAATTCCTGCACATAACATCCACTTGTTGTAGAACACCCTTGGGAATAATGAAAATGTTAGCCCAATAAGTATAAACGGAGGTTAGTACAAAATTAAGTAACACAAGCCCTCCTGCATAGGATAAGTGTCTAGCCCCAAAACCTCTTATTTTTGAGACTAATTTCTCAATCAAGACTTGGCAATATTTCTTCTTCAATCTTCCAGCTGTAATTAGGACTCCCAGATAAGAGAAAGGGAGTTGTCCTTCCATGAAACCAGAAACTTGCAGAATCTCTTGTTTAATGTTACCTTGGACACCATTGAAATAGGTATTAGTCTTAGAATTATTCATATGGAGTCCAGAAGCTTGTGAGAAAGTAGTAAAAACACTGAGCAAGACCATAATAGAAGCTGCATCCCCTTTACTAAAAAGGAGCAGATCATCTGCAAACATAAGGTGTGACAGCTTCATCTTTGAACATAGAGGATGGCACTTAAATGAAAAAATCTCAGTGATATAATGAATGAATCTACTCAAGTATTCCATTGCTATTGTAAAAAGAAAAGGAGACAAAGGATCTCCTTGCCTCAATCCATTTTGCCCTTTGAAAAAACCAAAACTTTCTCCATTCATGACCAAAGAATAAAAAGCAGTGCACACACACTCCATCACCAAGTCAACAAACTTTCCAGGAAACTGTAAGGCTCTCATCATTTGCTCCAAAAAATTCCAACTGATTGAATCATATGCTTTCTTCAGATCAACCTTAAGCATAAATCTAGGAGAGCTAGCTTTCCTATTATAAAGTCTAATCACATCCTGAGATATCAAAATGTTCTCTATAATACTCCTACCTTTAATGAAACCACCCTGGTTTGGGGTACTAATGCAAGGTAAGACATTGGCCAGTCTATTGGATAATAACTTAGATATGCACTTATAGACTACATTACAGCAGGATATAGGCCGAAATTGAGTTACATTCTGTGGCCTATCACCTTTTGGGATAAGAGAAATAAGATTATGGTTAAGTTGTTTAAGAATCTTCCCATGAGAAAAAAAATCCTGAACAGCCTCACAAACTTCACCACCAACAACATCCCAGGCATCTCGAAAAAAAGCACTAGAAAACCCATCTGGGCCTGCAGATTTATGAATGAGAATATAAAAAATGACCTTTTTTATCTCATCATTGGTAACTGGTGCCAGCAACATCTCAGCATGAGCATGGGAACAGATTAGTCCTTGCTGAACAACTGAAACACTGACAGGGGAGGTATCCTTAGAAGTACCCAACAATTGTATGTTGAAGTCCAAAAACGCCTGCTGAATTTGATCAGTAGAGTCACAGGCTACTCCATTCTGGCTACTCCATTCTGATCAGCAATCTTAACCACTTTATTCCTAGCTTGCCTACTCTTAAGCACACTATGAAAATATTTAGTGTTATTATCTCCTTTATCCACCCAAGTGACCTTAGATTTCTGAATTAGGAAGGCATAGCCAGCATCATTAAGTTCTTGTAACACTTTGCAACATCATTCTCTTGCTGAATAAGGTCAGCATTTAAGGGATCACTCCTCAGTTTCCCTTGAATATGTTCCAAATGTTGCCAGCCTCTGACCATATTATTCTCAATATCATCAAATTGAGCTCTGTTTAGCAGTTTCAAAGGTTGTTTCAAGCTCTTCAGTTTTTTTACCAAGATAAACATTTTTGTACCATACCAATGCTGGTCCTAAACTCTCTTCACAAACTCATGGAATTGCTTAGATTGACTCCACATATGGAAATATTTAAAGCTTCTTCTTTTAACCTGAGTGTTCTCAGAAGTCTGAATGATACATGGACTATGATCCATTAAGCCCTCAGTGTAAAAATGAGCATAGCTATTCTGAAACCTCCTTAACCAACTTTGATTAACCAACACTCTATCCAGACGACTCTAAATTCTAGAGGAAGGGTCCTTTTTATTATTCCAAGTGAATAATGACCCAATAGAAGGACTATCAATAAGCTTACATTCATCAATGCAATTCTAAAGGTCTTCTATCTCCTGTTCACTAGTAGACCCCCTAAGTCTTTCTAAAGGGCTCAGCATAGTATTAAAGTCACCACACACCACCCAAGCTGTAGTAATCACCCTCTTAAACATACAAAGTCTATCCCAATGTATTCTTCTATTTTCAACCTCATTGAAAGCATACACCATAGTGATATAAAATTCATCACCAGAACTAATCTCTCTAGCCTTCATATGGATAAATTGTGCATTATATTCCAAAAACTCAATAGAAAATTTTGCAGGATCCTCTTGACATGGGCCACGTCTCGGTCTGCGGATTTGGGGCCACCTATCGGTCCGTAGTCGCGGGCCACCTGCATGCCAGGCCGATCTGTGGACATGCAGCGGTCTTTAGAAAGCCATGCTCGGCGGCGTAAAAAGGCTTTCGACCGGATCGTTTTAGATCTGTCGGTTTCGTCTCGGTAAGGGTCTCGAAACGATTATAGATGTTCGGAGTCGCCACCAAGTATTTGTGGGATGCTTGGAACCCGTTCGAATTCCACTTTATACCTCGGTCAAATCGAAGCACAAAGCAGCGTTTAAAATAGGTACTAAAGATAAGGAAATAGTCCCTCTTTAGCGTCCTATCTCTAGAATGACTCTCGTACGCCCTGGATAAGGTCGTCCACTATCGAAAGTTTTTGAGTAAGAGGTGAATGTATGTATTGAGAAGCCCTTTAATCAGACACTCAATCCCGTCCGCATTAGCAGCCTCTACTGATCAATCTTGGTTGGTTGAATGCAAAAGATGATAAAACGGTTTAAATGCATGAATGCGCACCCAATAATTTAAACCTAACATGTGAGAGCTTTCTAAGTCGGTTGATTTAATCCAAGTATCAAGTATAAGATGTCGAGTTGTATTAATGATTGATTTCCATGAATGACGGAAATTAAACATCCATTTACAGTATTAGGTTTAGGGTGCATAACGTGATCCATTTAATAAGGCATTTTCCAAATATGATTTTGAACGAGTAAATAGTCATCTGATCCGTCCTATATCCGGACTAACCGGAGTCGGGATCGTCCTAGACTAATGCTGGAAGGGAACATGCCCTATACCAGACGGCTACATGAGGCGCGAGCCAGCCGGCGGTATAAAGGGGCCTCCCCTGGTTCTGAAAATGAGAAAGAAAAGGCCTGCCTGAGGCGCTGGTTAGCCTACGGTTGTATGCCGTGTTCTGACTATTCGGAATACGTTACAAAACGTGTTGAAAAATGTGGGATTTATCTGTATGCATCCCTTTAATTTAAGGATTATAACGAATCATAAAGTGATGAATACTAGTCATAAAATTAAATTGCATAAACAAAACATAAAAGATTAGGAGATAACCTTCGGTCCTAGCAAAAACGGCCTAAGAACAATATCAAAGTTGATATTCGCCTATTAGTTGCACCCAAGACGATATGAGAAATTACCTTTGATTATGCTAGAATCGATCCAAAAATTACTTGATTAATTTTTAAGTTTTTTTGTGTTTTTCGTAGAGATGAGATCGAGGCAAGAGTGAGATAGAAAAATTAGGTTAAAAAATTTACTCCTATCTTTCCCTTTAACCGTGTATGAGACAGAGATTAGGGTAGAATTTTTTTACTAATTACTCGGCCCATAATCCGAAATAAGGAGAGTTATTTCTCTTATTTTCGGTTATTCCAAAAATGTATAAAATGTGTAAATTGTCATCTAGTGAGGATCGAACCCATGACCTCCTGGTTTGAGTACCCTCACTATTACCACTATGACACATTCATCTTGTTGATATTAAATATAACTGATTACATTTAATTACGAATTAACATATTAATTCGTCCATGCTAACATTACATACATTTAATTAAATATAACTTATTATATTCAATTTACGAATTTACAGTTAATTCGTCTTAACTAATATTATTTAATCTTCATTAAATAATTGTCTCATCAACACATTGACTAACTGTTTAGTCATATAAGGCATCAATGTAATTATATTTCTATAACCACATCTCTCAAACACATCCTATAGGTGTGACCTTTAGGGACCAGTTGATCACCGCCATCTGTATGATAATAACGTCAAACTTTCTAGCAAGCCAACCGTTATTAGGTAATCGTTAATCAACTGATTAAAATACGAAGTATACCCTTGTGAACCTGTAAGAGATTTACAAATGTTATCACACAATTTGTGGAGGACACAAGCTCCAACAAACTCCCACTTGTCCTCACAAGTGTATGTGCGATAACCGATTCTCATATCCTAAAATTTCTCCCACTCAATGTAAAACAATTTGCAAATCTGTATTCACAAAGGTAATATTTTACAAGCGATCATCATCAAGAGTGGTTTCGCCGACTAGAGAGTAACTAAACTGATAAACGAATCAACATTCGAGCATGGTCATGCATTTCAGTTACAACTCCTCGAGTGGCCCTGAGAAATAACTATACCTGATAAGGGTTGGATATTTTCCTCAACTCGAATCCCGAGATATAAGCACAAGTATGAAATGACCGGAAAAATCTACTTAGCCTCCATTTATGGCGGATCGTGAGAAAGAAACCAAATTCACCCAAAAACTGCCTTAATCTCAAGAGACAGTCGATGGTCAAAAGAATCAACTCTAGGAACACAATGGATGTCCTATCCACGACCTGGCACCGAATGTTTTAAACATTTAGGACTCCATTACGTTGTCACAAAAATTTGTCCTACGAGGTATCGTTATAATCTCGCATTTGTGATCGATCAGTCAACAATTTGACTTATGGCTCGTTGAACCCACCATCAATCGACTGCACAATATAATAGCCGGAGTTATCAGCTCACATGGGCGATTACGGACCAAACAAATATAATGTAATTCAGTTCACTTTGTGGCGTTCAATGTTGTCAGTACAATCCACATGAAAAACAAAATATTATAATAAAACGATGAAGTTATAAATAGTATATGAAAAAGATAATGTATCAAATCCATAATCAAGTACTACAACTCAGGAACACGTTTAATTCCCATGGAAATAACGTGCCCTACATGCTTATCATAATTCAACGGTTTAGTGAGATGATCCGCGATGTTATCATCCGTCGCAATCTTTTCTATCACTATCTCCTCTTGCTCCACGTAATCACGGATCAGGTGAGCTTTTCGATGTACATGTCTAGATTTGTTGCTAGACTTTGGCTCCTTAGCCTGGAAGATGGCACCTCTATTGTCACAATAGATGGTGATCGGGTCATTCAAACTAGGAACTACAGTAAGTCCTTGTAAGAATTGACGCATCCATATCGCTTCCTTTGCTTCCTCCGAAGCGGCATAGTACTCGGATTCAGTAGTAGAATCTGGTACAACACTCTGTTTGGAACTCTTCCAGCTGACTGCAACACCATTAAGAGTGAAGACGAACCCGGACTGAGATTTTGAGTCATCTCGATCCGTTTGGAAGCTAGCATCTGCGTAACCGATTGCGCATAGCTTAGTATCGCCTCCATAAGTCAATACCCTATCCTTAGTCCTCCGTAGGTACTTGAGGATATTTTTAACAGCTATCCAGTGTGTTTCACCTGGATTCTTTTGGTACCGACTCGTCATACTCAATGCATATGCCACGTCTGGACGTGTGCATATCATGGCATACATGATTGATCCTATTGCATATGCATAAGGAACACGACTCATGCGCTCAATCCCTTCAGGCGTTGTGGGTGACTTAGACTTGCTCAACTGCATCCCAAACGTCATTGGAAGGTTCCCCTTCTTGGAGTTGGTCATGCTGAACTTCTCAAGAATCTTATCCAAATAAGACTCCTGACTAAGTGATAACGTCCGTCGTGATCTATCTCGGTAGATATGGATTCCCAAAATGCGTTGTGCCTCACCCAGATCTTTCATCTGGAAATGGTTCTTCAACCATTCTTTAACCGAAGATAGGGGAGGAATGTCATTCCCAATCAGGAGTATGTCATCGACATACAATATCAAGAATACAATCTTGCTCCCACTCGACTTGATATATAAGCATGGTTCTTCGACCGATCGAGTGAAACCATACTCTTTTATCACCTGGTCGAAACGATGATTCCAACTCCGAGAAGCTTGCTTAAGTCCATAAATGGAACGCTTAAGCTTGCATACTTTCTTAGGATGTTCAGGATCTATGAAACCTTCGGGTTGCACCATGTACAACTCTTCCTCCAAATAACCGTTTAAGAAGGCGGTTTTCACATCCATTTGCCAAATTTTATAATCATGAAATGCGTCAATCGCTAAGATTATCCGAATGGAACGTAGCATGACTACAGGTGCAAAAATCTCATCATAATGCAATCCGTGCACTTGAGTGAATCCTTTTGCCACTAGTCGTGCCTTATAGGTATCGTGTTGCGCGTCTACAGAACGCTTTATTTTGTAAAGCCATTTGCACTGTAGAGGTTTTACCTTATTAGGTAAATCAACTAGATCCCATACGTCATTCTCATACATGGAGTCCATCTCGGATTGCATTGCTTCAAGCCATAGCTTTGAGTCGGAACAGGCCATAGCACCTTTATAGGTAGCGGGTTCATTACTCTCTAGGAGTAAAACGTCATTCTCCTCGACCATACCAATGTATCTGTCCGGAGGATGAGAGACTCTACCCGACCTCCTAGGTTCCTCAGGAATACTAACCGTATCATCAGTTGGAGGAACAACTTCCTCCATCCGTTCCTTGGTTGTTGGTTCTGGAATCTCCGACAACTCGAAGGTTCTCTTACTCGTCTTGTTCTCGAGAAATTCTTTCTCTAAGAATGTCGCACTAGCCGCAACAAAACCTCGATGTTCGGTAGGCGAATAGAAGTAATGACCAAATGTTCCTTTTGGATAACCAATAAAGTATGTCTTGACCAATCGCGGGCCAAGCTTATCCTCGTGTCTCCACTTGACATAAGCCTCGCAGCCCCAAACCCGAATAAAGGACAAGTTAGGGACCGTTCCCTTCCACATTTCATATGGAGTCTTGTCGACAGCTTTAGTCGGACTTCGGTTAAGTATAAGAGCAGCTGACAAAAGAGAAAAACCCCATAATGAATCAGGCACTACCGTGTGACTCATCATGGATCGAACCATATCAAGTAAGGTTCGATTTCTCCGTTCGGACACACCATTTAATTGAGGTGTTCCAGGTGGAGTTAACTGTAGAACGATTCCACAGTCTTTAAGGTGTTGATCAAACTCATTTGAAAGATATTCGCCACCCCGATCTGAACGGAGTGCTTTAACCTTTCTACCCAGTTGGTTCTCAACCCTGTTCTGGTATTCCTTGAATTTCTCAAAGGACTCACTTTTATGCTTCATTAAGTAGACATATCCGTATCTACTCAAATCGTCCGTGAAAGTGATAAAATATCTATAGCCATCTCTAGCGGTAATTGACATAGGTCCACAAACATCAGTATGTATGAGTCCTAATAGGTCACTAGCGCGCATTCCAACACCTTTGAAGGAAATTCGAGTCATTTTGCCAATGAGACATGATTCACACGTGCCATATGTAGAAAAATCGAATGCGGGAATAGTCCCATTATCGACGAGTTTCTTTACGCGTTTATCATTTATGTGTCCCATTCGACAATGCCATAGATAGGTTTGATCTTTGTCACCAACCTTTAATTTCTTATTATTCATACGTAATACTTCCGTGGTTTGATCTAAGATGTAAATTCCATTCATGGAAACTGCTTTGCCATAAATCATTTCATTGAAAGAGAAAATACAGCTATTATCCTTTATTGAAAAAGAAAAACCGTATTTAGCAAGTACGGAAACAGAAATAATGTTCTTAGACAAACTGGGTACATAGTAAAAGTTATTTAAAAATAACTCAAAACAACTAGGGAGTTGGATTACATATGTTCCCTTCGAGACAGCAGCAACTCGTGCTCCATTCCCGACTCGCAGGTCCACATCACCTTTTTCGAGAGGTATGATGTTCTTTAGGCCCTGCAAATGATTACACAGATGAGAACCACAACCAGTATCAAGTACCCAAGTTCTGAAACTTTCATGGTTAATCTCAATCATATGAATATAAGATGACATACCAACAGGAACGACGCGGCCTGCTTTGATGTCCTCACGGTACACGGGACAGTTCCTCCTCCAATGTCCAGTCTTGTGACAATGGTGGCACTCAATGTCACCGCCCTTGCTCTTTGCCTTGCTCTGTGAGCCACTAGTCTCGCCAGGCGCACTCTTACCATTTCATGTCTTTTTAAACTTTGGCTTACCTACATCTAGGTCGCCATGAGCCTTGCCCTTACCTTTACCCTTGTTGGAAATCGTGAGAACATCCTGCTTCATGCTCCCACTCAATTTCAAATCCTTCTCGGTCTGTACGAGAAGGGAGTGTAGCTCATGAGGACTCTTTTTCAAGTCATTCATGTAGTAGTTCGCCCTGAAAAGGGCAAAACCATCATGAAGAGAATGGAGCATTCGGTCAATGACAATGCTCTCACTGATTTTGCAATCAAGAGCCTCCAGCTTCTCGACATTCTCAATCATGTGAAGAATTTGTGGGCTAACCGGTTGGCCCTTCTGGAGTTTCGCATCAAAGAAGCGACAGGTATGCTCATATGTAACGATTCTTGGTGCTTTAGAGAACTCGTTAGTAAGCGTGGTGAAAATCTTGTTCGCACCTTGGGCAATGAAGCGTCTCTGCAAATTGGTTTCCATTACAAAGATGAGTACGTTCTTTATCGCACCCGCTTCCATAACGAAGTCACTATAAGCGAGTGACTCGTTGACTCCTGCATTGGGGCGTGGGTTTACCGGTATTGGCTCAGTTAAGTACCTGAGCTTACCGTCAGTAATGGCAGCATTCCGTAGTGTTGCCTCCCAGTCCGCAAAGTTGGACCCGTCGTTTTTCAGACGTGTGAACTGATTCATCTGGTCCATGAATATTTTCAGCCAGGACTCGCGTCCAAGTGTGGCACTCGGCATTTGGATTGCGTTATTTCCAGACATTTTGTTGTAACAGTATTATCAAAATAAACGTGTTCTACACTGCGAGAAGAAGAATAAAAATAATAAGCATGTGCATCGTTTATATTTTTAACTCTAATGAACTACTGTCATAACGCGAAGACTCAAAACATTTATACAATTGACCTCCCTCAAGAATTATATAAATGATCCCAAGACTCAATTCTCTGTAAATTGATAAGCTAACCTTTTAGCTAATTCTACCGTTAGAATTCTTGGTCGATAAATTTCTGTAAATTCTATCTTTAGTCCATCATAATCACGAGAAACTCTTCGGACTATGATGTTGAGGTAAACTAAGTCAACACAACTACTTACCCAACGTAGAAGGGGTCATATTATGCCTACCGACGAAGAAGGGATTCATAGTTGTTTGCCCTTATAAAGACTAATCTCAATTTCCGTTTTAGAGGAAGATCCCATAACTTCGTTTTAATTCATTTTAAGTGAACTAATATCTAGCATGCGTGAATGAATAAACTAAGGTGATGGCTTAAAAGCATGTGACATCTGTATGTCTATGAAAACTACCATACAACCTATATGTGTCAATTTTCATGCATTTTAGTAGTAGGTGGTTTGGTTTTAGGCGGAATATGATGCATAAACTATCATGTGAACGAAAAGCAATATGAATGAAAACGTAAAACAATAAAAGTCCTAGTGTGGCCTATCCTATCAAAATGAACATTAAATACAAGTTTGGAATCCATCCTTGGACCCGCGAAGCTTGTCTTGATGTTCCATCTTGATCCATGTAGCGGGAGTGAGCTCCAATCTCCATCTTTAGTCTTCTTTTGAAAAATACAATAAATAAAATTTACATAATAAACCTATTTTTTACATTCTAATTTCAAAACCCAAAACTAAAGAAAAATAAAGGAGATTCGAGATCTCATAATTACATAAAAATTATGTTTCCTTCATCACGAAAACATAATTAACTAAGGCCACACTAAGTATTACAAATTACAACCGATTGCAAAAAAAATACGTAAATAAATTCATTCAACGATCCATTCAACAAAAATAAAATGCATCAACTAAAAATAAATTAAACATACATGACACAATTCCTTAATTATGTTGATTAATTTTATCCGAACCAGCTATTTAAATCAAATTAAGTGACAATTCCTCAATTAATCACATTAAATTTAATCTTAATTCATATTAAACTTGTAATATGAATTTAATCCATCAATATTTTAAACTGATTTAAAATAATTTGGTATCTTAAAATTGTGAACCGTTTCACAACAATTAATCATACATTGTAAAGGTAATGTATAATTAATATTGGCCAAAACAAAAAAAAAAAACATAATCCTTTTTTTTATATGTCTCGGCTAAACTAAGGAAAAACAAAACAAGCCTTTTTTTTCGGCAATAACAGCAAAAACAAAAAAACAGCCCGTTTCTTATTTTGTACACGGTTTTATCTGTAAAAACCGAAACAAGACAAAAAAAGTTTTTTTTTAAAAAAAAACTATTCTCTGTGAACAGTAACGTGACGTGAACAGCAACATGAAAAAAATATTCTTACTTTTCTCGGATGCTTTTCAAATCGGCATAAACAAAAACAGCCGTAAAAAAAACTTTAATCGGTTTTTCAGGAAAAACCGAAAGAAAAAAAAACAGAAATTTTTTTTAAATTTTTTTTTAATAATACTGTTCATCCGTGAACAGTAACGGAAACGAAAAAAAATTCCACGGCTCAAAAAAAATCCAGCCGATTATATTTTTTCCTCGCAAACCCTAATTATTATTTACAAACAATTTTATGAAAATCATCAAAATTAAAATTCGTGGCCTTGGCTTTGATACCACTTGTGGGATTTATCTGTATGCATCCCTTTAATTTAAGGATTATAACGAATCATAAACTGATTAATACTAGTGATAAAATTAAATTGCATAAACAAAACATAAAGGATTAAGAAATAACCTTCGGTCCTAGAAAAAACGGCCAAAGAACAATATCAAAGTTGATATTCGCCTATCAGTTGCACCCAAGACGATATGAGAAATGCCCTTTGATTATGCTAGAATCGATCCAAAATTAACTGATTAATTTTTAGGTTTTTTTGTGTTTTTCGTAGAGATGAGAGGCAAGAGTGAGATAGAAAAATTAGGTTAAAAAATTTACTCCTATCTCTCCCTTTAACCGTGTAGGAGAGAGAGATTAGGGTAGAATTTTTTTACTAATTACTCGGCCCATAATCCTAAATTAGGAGATTTATTTCTCTTAATTTCGGTTATTCCAAAAATGTATAAAATGTGTAAATTGTCATCTAGTGAGGATCGAACCCATGGCCTCTTGGTTTGAGTACCCTCACTATTACCACTATGACACATTTATCTTGTTGATATTAAATATAATCGATTACATTTAATTATGAATTAACATATTAATTCGTCCAAGCTAACATTACATACATTTAATTAAATATAACTTATTATATTCAATTTACGAATTTACATTTAATTCGTCTCAACTAATATTATTTAATCTTCATTAAATAATTGTCTCATCAACACATTGACTAATTGTTTAGTCATATAAGGCATCAATGTGATTATATTTCTATAACCACATCTCTCAAACACATCCTATAGGTGTGACCTTTAGGGACCAGTTGATCACCGCCATCTGTATGATAATAACGTCAAACTTTCTAGCAAGCCAACCGTTATTAGGTAATCGTTAATCAACTGATTAAAATACAATGTATACCCTTGTGAACCTGTAAGAGATTTACAAATGTTATCACACTCATTTGTGGAGGACACAAGCTCCAACAAAAAAATGGGTGTTTGAACCCGGTTTGATTTGAAAGGGTCGTTTAGAACATATTTGTTGATTTGAAGAACTAGACTCGAATAATCATCATTATTTTGATAATATTCGGTGTCGGGTTCGATTTAGCAAACTCGATCCGGCGTGGTATGTAGAACCAAGGATGATTTTGTGTTGGTGACAAATATGTTCATTTTAAAAATGTAAAGAAATGAAATAAAAGGTATTAAAATACCTTTTAAATGTTATTAACCAAATATTATCACCGAAATACGGATTTAACCGTCATGGTATATGGAACCAAGGGTAAAAAATGCTTTATGCTTAAAACAAACAAGATGAAATAAAAAGGGTTTGAAAATATTTGAAATGGTGAGAACCGATTACAAATATGACAAAGAATTAAAGGGAAATGACGAGAACAAACACGGTTGATCTCCGACCTGGGCACCCCATTTAGGTGCGGGCATGCTGGCGAACCAAGGGGCTTCTGCCTCAGGCCAAAAATCAGTTTTGGCTCGTTTATTCCATGTTTTGGTTCATGTTATGCACGTTTTAGCATGTTATGGTCATGAAACAAATTAAAATATAATAAAAGAGGATTTTTACACCCTCATACTTACATGTTTGGCTATGGCGAGTGACCGAAGTAAGTGTAACAACTCGTTTGATCGGGAAAAAAACTCGGTTTAAAACCGTTTTGGTAAGTAAAAACAGTGTTTTAAGTTTAGTGACGGTGTAGTGGTCGAAGTGATCGGTCAAGTGATTTAATGCACAATGACGGTTCCAAACAATGTGTAAGGCTTGTATTTACGATCGATAGGTCGTAAATACTCATCGGATTGTGACTTAAGAAGTCGAGTCGAGAATTTTAAGGGAGAAAAGAGGGGGCGGACACTCGCGTAACTCTCAAATGGGTGGCATTTGAGGGGTATTTATAGAAGAATGAGTGGTTGTGTGAGTTTTGATCGACGTGGCCACCTGGGCTGCTCAAAGAGGCGCGAGCCACGTCGCGGTTCTTCGAGGTGAGTTGTCGCTTTCACAACAAACGCAATCATGATTTGTTTTATCCTAGGTTTTGTAGTCACATGTTTGGTAGTTGACCATTCATGAATCCGGGAAAGCTTAAGGTAGAAGGTTTGAAATGTTTTGTTTTTGGTGTTTGACTCGTTGTTGGAGTCGGTTTTTGGTCCGGTATCGGTTTTGACTCTAGTTAGTGTTATTGCGACCCCGTCGTCGTGCATTAAACACTCCAGGTATTTTTGAAATGTTTTATTTTCGAAATCGTTTTAAGTTTTCCGACGTAAAGTTGTACACAAACTGTCGTTTAAACGCCGCGATTCCAAAACATGTTATAGTCCGATAATCATCGGGTGTTTGTTGGAGTCTCAGCAGATACTGGGTATCTACAGAGCCCCCACTTTGATTGAGGCTTGTACAGGGCAAAAGTCAAAGTTGAGCCCCCAGGTCAATTGAAGATTACAACCTGGAGACCCGAGCGACGTCGAGGCGACTCGAAAGGATTCGGGCCAAGGACCTGCCGTCGGGAAGGGCGACGCCAAGGTGACTCGAGGGTACGAGCCAAGGACCTGTCGTCGGGAACAGTTTAGAGTATGTCGACTGTCCGTGCGGGTCGTTTAAATTTCATTAGACTACGTGCAAAGGCTCGCCAGCCATAGGAAGGAGTCATACCTGAGGCATCTTCGGATATGTCCTTGCACGTTTGCGGACAAAGGCTCACCAGCTGTGATAAGGAAATGTACCCGAGGCATCTTCGGGATGTGTCCTTGAGTGTTTGCGGACAAAGGCTCGCCAGCTATGATAAGGAAATGTACCCGAGGCATCTTTGGGATGTGTCCTTGAGTGTTTGCGGACAAAGGCTCGCCAGCCATGATAAGGAAATGTACCTGAGGCATCTTCGGGATGTGTCCTTGAGTTTGCGGACAAAAGCTCGCTAGCCATGGTGCGTAGTAAGGCTTGCCAGCCATGGCGGTCGATTAATGGACCGTGAGCATAGCCGCGTTGAATGGGCTTGTTTTGAAAGTAGCGAACTCATGATGCTGGTGTGGAATTAGTGAAGTCGAATTTTCACTATCACTGTTTTTGAAATGAGCGGGTTCCGCGAGGAAGCCCCCTGCTGGTATTTGAAGGAATAGTGAATTTGGAATCTTCACCATTCGTCGTTCTTTTTTTGAATTTGAAGTGGCGGTTTCGATCGCCGTTGAATTTGAATTTTGAAGGAAATAGCAAATTTTAAATTTTGCTATTACGTTTGAAGTAACGGTTTATGTGCCGCCGCTGACATTTGAAAGAAATAGTGAATTTGGAATCTTCACTATTAATTGAAGTGAAGGTTTATGTGCGGCCCTTGACATTTGATGGAAATAGTGAATTTGAAGAAATAGCGGTTTTTTTATTCTCGCTATTATTTTTGAAATTTTTTGAAGGAAAATGGTGGAGTTTGATTTCACCCTTATTTTGAAATTGGCAGTTTTGATCACCGTTTGTTTGAAATTTTCAAAAATAGCGAATTTAAATTTTCACTATTTGTTTTTGTCTTTGAGAAAATGATGACCTTTAATATCGTCAATGAACATTCGAAGTTTAATATGTGAAAATGGGCCAAAGCCCAAATTTCGGTGAAAAAACAAGGGCGGCCTGATTGAGGCGCGAGCCCTCTTGCGAACCAAAGGGGCTTCCCTTTTTTCTGTAAAAGACGCGAGTTCAGGTTGCATTTCATTCATCACTTCGCCTTTTAAAAAACAAGCTAATGTCGCCATTGTTGGACCTTCTAGCTCGCTTGGGTTTGTGCTATCATCAACAATGTCATCTCAAGGTATGTACTCCCTCATGAATCCATTTAAATTTGTTGATCCTTAGCTTAATTGGATTAGGGCGAATTTTACCCTAGAAAAATCGAATTGTGCGTTTTTGATTGAGCCCATTTTGAGTGAAATTGATGATTGCATTACGTTAGAAACTTGTTTAGGAGTATAGGGGTGCTTTTAGTTTTCATTTTGGTCCCCGTTCCCAGTCCCTATGCTCGAAAAACGTGAGCGAGGTGAGAAACCGTCTCATCTCGTAATGCCAAGTTTATTTGCTTGGGTAGTGGGTCCCACTAGGCTGCATTGTAGTTGGGAAAACCCATATTCGCCATTGTGGACCTTTGTTGGGTATTGTGGGCAAAACTGGAATTTTTGCCTTTTGTGACGGTCTTATGTCTGACAAAATAAGCACCTGTTTGAGCTTGAATTGAGTCAGTTTACCTTGAAATGGACCTTATTGGTAGTTTAGGTCGCTTTAAGGCGTGATAAAAATCACGTTTGCCTTTTTGCGGCCGTGTTTTTGAATTTTTGACCGGTTTTGTGCTCAAATCGGCTTATTAATTGTCCTTTTGAGCCGTACAAAAATACCCCACTACATTGGTAATGTATTTTGGTTTGTTGGCGGACCTTGTAGGGGTCTTGAAATGCCGTTTTTTTTTTGGTCTTGACTCGTCTTTTGCTTGAAAAAGAGGGGCGAGTCATTTTTTGTTTTTTGTTGTGAATGGTTTTGTTTGGTTGGACTTCGAGGTGGGATTGCCCTTGTTTTGCTTTGCAGGTTGTGTTTTTTTTTTTTTTGGACTTGTCCATTTTATCCCGTCATAATGCCGAAATTTCGGCTGACGTTCTTTGTTCTTTTCGATTTTTTGTAGGGTACCATTTGGGACCTATGGGGTCCGTTGTAGACGAATTGGAGGAGGATGACGATCCTGGAGGGGAAGAGACGACTGTTTTTTGTTACAGGCTTGGTTGTGTTTCTCCCTGGCGGCCTTTGCCCGGCCAATGATCGGGTATCGATCGTTGGTCGTTGTCTGCAGAGGTTCGGATGACCGATGAGTGGGGTTCAATACGGGCGTGTTATACCACGTTGTCGCTTTCAATTGCCGTTGAATTCAGCTGATTGGGGTTCAACATCGGGGTAGCACCCGTTGTCATGGTTCTTTTTCATTCCTGAATTCTGTTGATTGGAGGCCAACGTCGGGGTGACGTGCTAAGTTACGATCCTCGGTTGTCGTGTCGTCCGAAGTCTGCCAGGCATCATTTTTCTTTTTGTTGTGGAGCAGGAACGAGGTATTACCGTCATGGTAACCACCTCTGCTTCCGTTGTTGCTCCTCTGCCCCTTATCTTGCTCTCTTTCTTTTATGTTTGAGAGGATAGAGTGTGGGAAATAATCTGTATACTTCCCCTTAATTTAGAAGGATTATAACGATTCAATAAAGATGATCTAAGGTCATAAAATAAAATACATAAACAAAAGTAAAAAGATTTAGAATTAACCTCAGGTCCTAGCAAAACTGGCCTAAGAACAGTATCAAAACTGATATTCGCCTATTAGTTGCACCCAAGACGATCTGAGATATACCCTTTGATTATGCTAGAAATCAATCAAAAATTTTCTATAAAATTTTATTGTCTTTGTGTTTTTTTTTTGTGATGAGAAAGAGGAGGCAAGGTCAGAAAAAGAATTAGGTCAGAAATAAATCTCTACCTTTCTTTTTATATAGACCGAAATCCGAAATCAATTAGGAAAGAAATCACCTCCTAATTTTCGGCCAAACAGACCGAAAATAAGGAGTGAATTTTCCTTATTTTGGTCTTTCCAAAAATATATAAAGTGTATTAAATTGTCATCTAGTGAGGATCGAACCCATGACCTCTTGGCTTGTGTACCCTCACTATTACCACTATGACACATTCAACTTGTTGATATTAATTACAACTGATTATATTTAACTACGAATTAACAGATTAATTCATCCAAACTAACCTTATATATATTTAATTAAATATAACTTATTATATTTAATTTACGAATTTACAGTTATTTCGTCTCAACTTAATATTATTTAATTTTCATTAAATAATTATCTCATCAACACATTGACTAACTTTTTAGTCATTTTGGGCATCAATGTAATTATATTTTTATAACCACATTTCTCAAATACGTCCTATAGGTGTGACCTTTAGGGACTAGTTGATCACCGTCATCTGTATGATAATAACGTCAAACTCTCTAGCAAGCCAACCGTTATTAGGTAAACGTTAATCAACTGATTAAATATACGAAGTATACCCTTGTGAACCTGTAAGAGATTTACAAATGTTATCTCACTAATTTGTGGAGGACACAAGCTCCAACAAACTTGCACTTGTCCTCACAAGTGTATGTGTGATAAACCGATTCTCATATCCTTTAAAATTTCTCCCACTCAATATAAAACAATTTGCAAATCCGAATTCACAAAGGTCGTATTTTACAAGCGATCAGTATCAAGAGTGGTTTTCCCGACTAGAGAGTAACTTAACTGATAAACGAATCAACATTCGAGCATGGCCATGCATTTCAGTTACAACTCCTCGAGTGGCCCTTAGAAATAACTATACCTGATAAGGGATGGATATTTTCCTCAACTCGAATCCTGCAGACGTAAGCACAGTATGAAATGACCCAAAAAAAATCTACTTAGCCCCAGTTACGGTAGACCGTGAGAAAGAAACCAAAGTCACCCAAAGACTGCCTTAATCTCAAGAGACAATTGATAGTCAAAAGAATCGACTCTAGGTACACAATAGATGTCCTATCCACGACCTGGCACCGAATGTTATAAAACATTTAGGACTCCATTACGTTATCACAAATAAAAATTGTCCTACGAGGTATCGTCATAATCTCGTATCTGTGATCGATTAGTCAACCGTTTAACTTATGGCTCGTTGAACCCACCATCAATCGACTGCACAATATAATAGCCGGAATTATCAGCTCACATTGGCGATTACGGACCTAAACAAATATAATGTAATTCAGTTCACTTTGTGGCGTTCAATGTTGTCAGTACAATCCACATGAAAAACAAAATATTATATATATAAAACGATGAAGTTATAAATAATATACGAAAAAGATAATGTATCAAATCCATAATCAAGTACTACAACTTAGGAACGTGTTTAATTCCCATGGAATTAACATGCCCTACATGCTTATCATAATTCAACGGTTTGGTGAGAGGATCTGCGATGTTATCATCCGTCGCATTCTTGTCACTCACTATCTCTTCTTGCTCCACGTAATCACGGATCAGGTGAGCCTTCCGAAGTACATGTCTAGATTTGTTGCTAGACTTTGTGTAACACCCGCGAATTTTCTATTTTGACATTTAAAATTTATTAAACCGTTTGACTGCTTTATTTTATGATTTTGAATTATTCAATTTAATTAATTTTATGTCAAACACGATTTTATAAACGTATTATATAAAAGCTCATTTTTATAAAAATACGTATTACTAAATTATATTTTTGAGGCGTAATTTATATAATAATATATATATACGTATCTTGGTCGGATGATATTAGTGACAATAATAATGACCGTAATAATAAGTCCCGTCTCAATTTCCGTCTAAACTTTAGACTGTCACATTTCATGTTGTACCTAATTTAATATGGACCAATCAAAAACCAACAACACATTCCCTCACCCTCAAAATATCTACTATTATCATTATTATATATTATTATTATTATTATTATATATTATTATTGTTGTTGTTTTGTAACCCGTCCCCACCCCCCTTTTATACTCCGTCTTCTTCCTCTTTGACGCAGCAACAAAGCAGCAGCAACAACCCAAACACCAACCACCATTTCCGCCATCCTCAACCCCCATTTCCTCCCTTATTTCTCAACCAAATTCCCTGATTCTTACACCATTAGCTTCCCCTCCTCATTCTCCTTCTTTACATGTGAGAAAGACGCCACCTTGCCCTCTGTTTCCGTTCGGTTGTCTTGCCTTGGGCTCGAATTTCCTGCCTTTTTCCTTGTTCCTGCGGTTGGTTGTTAGTTGGGACAACTCAGAGTAGCTTTGGGCGGGAGCATCTTTGTTTTAAAGCGCAATGAGGTAACGGTGATAGGTTACTCGACAATCGTCGAAATTTCCGTCTTATTTGTCCTTTTAAATGTCCTTGTTTATTAAAGTTTAAACCTTTATATCGTTTGGCGTTTGTATGATGTGTTTCGTCTTGAATGGTGTTTTGCAACGGGACTGTTTTGAGTCGAGATTCCGTTATGAGCATGGTGTGGTTGAGCTCGGTTTATGGCTTATATGGAGTCGTGATTGTGGTTGCTTGAGTCCAGTTTTGGGGTGGTCTCTGTTATACGCTTTAGGACTGTTTCTGGGTTCGGTTTTTATGCGTCTTCTGGTTCTATTTTGGTCGGGTTTGGACTCTGTTTTGGGGAGGGTTGATATGGTGGTTATGAGCAGCTAGTATGGTGGTTGCGGGCAGTCTTGAGTCGGGTCTCGGTGGCGGTTTGAAATGGTCTAGCTGAGGGTAGCGTTTTATGATCGAGTCTAGGGTATGGCTGCGGGTTTGGAGTCGTGGTAGTTGTAGTTGACAGTGTGGTTGGACGTGGTTGGCACGGTACTTGGGACTGTTAAACAGGTTGAGTGTTAGCCGTGGGGGAGTGGTTGTAGGAGTTGGTTGGTGGCTGTATTTGGGGGGGAAGAGCGGCTGGAATGTATAGTTTAGATGGCTCATAGTTGGGCCGTGGGTTGGGTCCTTGAGTCGTGGAGATAGTCCGCTTTTGGCGCAATGTTAGTCATTTGAATTAATTTAATTTCCGTCTCATATTTATATAACACAACTCGTTTATATTTAGTTTACTTAGTATTTCAATTGGGTTCATTTAGTTTGGTTACTTGGACTCGTTTGGCTCTAATTGTTGGATACATTAAGTGTTGTTTGTTGGGCTTCTATGGCCTCTCTTGTTGGACTTGCGGTATTTACCCAATTGGGTTGTCATGTTAAATTAGTCGTGCTAGCTATGTTGAATAAATTGGGTTCGTGTGGTTATTTGTTTAGGTTTGGCATGTTTGAATTGGTTAATTCCCGTCTCATATTTCATATAACGTAATTAGTTAATATCGTTCATTTACTTATTTATTCTGTTGGACTTGTCACATGATTTATTTATTGGGCTTATCCTAGTTCATTCATTGGATTTCACATGATTTAATTATTGGGCTTATAAATGGGTCACTTGGACTTGGTCACATTTTATCCCGCATATTTCATATAACGTAACTTATTCTTTGTCACTCATTATGTTTTATTTAACCGGCATGATAAATTATAAAATGAAATATTTATTTGCATAAGACAAGTATGAGACATTTATTGTTAATGGGTTATTTGTGACTCAAGTGTGACATTTTACATTGTGTGACTACTTGACATTCCTCATTTATTTGCCCTCGGACATTGGGTCACGGTTAGGTGCCATTGTTTCCGAGTTGGGCTATTTTTCCTTCCGCCTCTTCGGACCGGGGGTCACGGTTAGGTGACAAGGTTCCGCTTGAGGTTACTCGACTGTCGGGCACGGTTAGGTGTACCACATTTCGAGTCTTGGATACGATTTGGTATCGTTTGTCGAATCGGGTGTCGTCCATCCCGAGAGTCCGCCGGAGTTTAGACTAGGACCGTATTATGATCGTCGTCCTACCAAGAGGTTGGAGTCTAGAGGGTTGTCTTGTTTGAGTTCATACTAAGTATATGTCTTACACTTGTTGAGTCGTGTCCACATGAGTGGGTTGACTTGGTGATTCTATTTCTTTGATTGCATATTCATCCTCATATACCATGCCTATTCTATTAAGAAAGCATTATGCCTGTTTCACCATGATTGTTCATTATATCTCCTTATTCTTCATGGTTCACATATGTTGCATGATTAATATGTTTGATTAAGTGTTGTTTGTTATCGCCGACATATTGTGGTGGGAGAACCTTGAGTTACTCCCCTTTGATCGTGGCGTTCATGTTTACATGAATGACAGGTGGTGAAGATGCTTACGTGGGGAAGACGTGTGGGCTAGCGAGAACTAACCCTTGGACCTTAGTTTCTAGTTTAGAAACCCTTTATTTGTTTATTCGTGGGATATCTTTTCCCCGCTTTCTAGACTTGGGTTGTAATAACCTAAATTTGTCTATTGCAGTATTTGTTTCTTTTCGTTAGTGGCACCCGCGTGCTAATCTTTAGATAGGAATTTAAAAGTTTTTAAAATCTCACTAAATTCCGCATTAATTTATTAGTTATACTTTCCGCTTTATCGCGGGGTGTCACAGTTGGTATCAGAGCATATGTTGCTCCCGACGCACACACGTGTACCCCAAATTTAAATGTGAACTTGACCTTGAATAATGAATGAGAGATGGGTAGACTTAAGGACCTAAGATGGTAGTCTGTAGTGTGTTTGCTCTTTGTTAGGTTCTAACCTGTTTATTGATTGTCATTTAATAATTGTTGTGTCCGTGGATCAATGGCCGTGAGCTTACCTACGTGAAGATCAAGATTTGGTGCCTATTGTCGAGCATTAAGGATTTGTTCAACTTTTGAAGAATGCTTCTTCTTCCTCGAAGTTTTTCCTCCATCTTTATGTTCCTTGCCTTGCTCTTCACTTCTTAATGTTTGCTTCTTCTAAACTCTCTTTTCTTATTCCTTGGGAATTACTCTTGTACCCTCCTAACTTGTGCTTTATTCCTTGCTTATCCTCCCTTAACGCCCTTTTGATAGTACTCTTTCCTTTGTGGAATGTTAACCATAGTTGGATAATTTGACTTTTGTGGAGTTTGTTGGTGTTTGACCCTTAACCTTGGTTTTGAGAAGTCGTGATGTTAGAAAGACTTAGGTAATGTGATGAGACATACTTAGTGATTCTTATACCTAGTTCCTTGACCAAGTGAGTATAATTGATTGGTGGATTCCTTGTGTTAGGAATGAGTTGCCTATGCGATTAAAGTTATAGAACTTGGCCTTGCTGTTTGTGTTTGGGATTTGAAAGCTTAGTAGGTTGAACGTCGTTACCTTAGGAGTAAACATGAGATAAGTTTAAAATATGGATTCGGAAGAAAACCCATTTTTAGATGTTAACAATCCCGTACAGATTGGTGATGTGATTTGATGTTAGTTGTTCCTTGAGAACTTTGTTGAGAAGTCTTTGTCAATTCATTCTTTGGTTTTTAAAACATTGAGGTTGTGTCGAGTGCTTGAGATAAAGAGATGCTTTTATACTTGAGTGTTAGATTTGCTTTTGGGAAATCCTAATATGTGATAAGATAGGTGGAAGCGGTATCTAACCAATTTATCAACTTTAAGCGGGCGTTTATTTTACCTTGACCCTAGTTTTGGGATTTAGCCGTTTTGTTATGAAGGTACAATACCCTAATAGATGCGACCTTGTTAGAAAGAACTTTAAGTCTTAGAAAGCGTGTGGTTTAAACCTTGAAATCCCCTTCGTGTCATTAATCGTTTTCCCTCCCTTTGTTCATACCTTGGTTGGATTTAATTCTTAAGTATAAAAGTTTACCCGTTAATTCCTTGTCTTTTCCTTGTCTTGAATACCTCCCTAATTCCAATATCTTTTACTGGTTGTTAACTGGTTATCTTTATGATTCGACTCTCTTAGTCTCACATCTTGACATGTTCATGTATCCCCTTGAAATTTCCTATCATTTCCTGACCTGGTTATTACTCTTGTTTCCTTAGTAGAGTGATGGCATTGTTGGCTACGTTGTAGAGTGAGTGAGATGCTCCTTGAGGATTCTTTGTGAGTCTTGTTTTCGTCGAAGTTGGATTAGTAGAACTTAAGTTAGGTTGAGTAGGAAAATTCGTATGAGATACCTATTTATCTTTTTGGTTGGTGATCTTTATAATTTGGGGAATGTGATCATCTATGCTTGTGAATTCGGGTGTGAATAAGATTTTGTTTGGAGTGTTAAAATTGTATAAGGAACTTGGGATTATGATCTTTGATTAAGGATTTTACCAAAGTGAGAACTCATAGTGGTCGATAGTTGGATATGAGTGTAACTCTCCTAGTAGTTTTGATCTTGATCTTGTGGAAGTCGTTTGTAGATGTTTGAGGGTTTGAAGTGATGAGATCACACTTCTAGTGGAGTACCTTGTTTCAAGGAATAGCTTAGGATGAAGTAACATAAGAGTTTTGAGGAAATCCTTGGGAGTGATGTGGTTATGAGTTTTGTGGTTAGGAAGTTTTCGGAACCGTTCAGGATGACATTGTCGTTTGAGATGTGAGTACCTGGCGTTTCCTTGTTGTCTAATTTCCTTTCTTCTTTGAACATAAGCGTTACCGTTCATACCTCTCTTCTTCGCGTCATCATGCTCCTTCTTTAAGTTTGGTACTCGTGACCTGTGGAGCTCTATGTTTGACACCCTTGTTGACCTTACTTCAACTCTTACCCCTATGAAATTCATCATAGCTCTTTTGTTAGTTAAGTTTGAATCCTCATAGCGTACCTTGTATCTATGCTATCTAAGTTACCTTCCTTTTGTTTTACAACTTCTAAACTTTCAAGCTATCAGTTTTGATTCGTTGATAAAAGTTGATGCTACTTTTGAAAAACCTTACCTATCTTAAGGATTTGAAAATGAAAATGTGATTCAATTTTCTATTTGTTCTTTGAATATAAACTTATTTATCATGAATTTAGTTGCTAAACCTGATATTCCTTTAAATTTTATCCAATTTCTGTTAAACTTCGATCTATTTATGATTTTGTCAAAGTATAATGTTATATTTTCAGGAAATTGACTCCCTTTTTGAGTTTAAAAGTGGAACTTTTATTTTTATTTTGGCTTTTGTAAAAGGAAAATTTGAATAAATTACCTTTTCGATTGTTTTTAACGTTGATGGAATGTTAGGTCTCGTTATTAAAGGCGTCTAATAACTTGTCCTGCACCTATCGATGAATGATTTTGTTTTGATTTTGTCTTTGACTTGGAAGGTTAGCGTTCTTGTGTGCACGACAAGAACAATTTCGTTCCATGAATGAGACTCATACTTTTGAAAACTCTTCATTTATGTTTTTGAAAGTATTTTGATTTTCAATTCATACAAATGATCTGCCTTTTTACCTTATCTTTGATTTGGAATGTGATGTTCTTGAATACGTAACGAGAACACTTTCGTTCCTTTGATGAGAATATGGTTCTGTCGAAAATTTTATGTGAAACTTTTGGAAGAATTATAATCCTTACGATAAGTAACCTTTTATTGTTTTGGTTACCAACTTTAAAAGTCCAATTTTATTTTTATAACCTTTCATTTCTACTTTCAAGTTTCGAGGACGAAACTTTTTAAAAGATGGGGTGATTGTAACACCTTGAATTTTCTATTTTGACATTTAAAATTTATTAAACCGTTTGACTGCTTTATTTTATGATTTTGAATTATTCAATTTAATTAATTTTATGTCAAACACGATTTTATAAACGTATTATATAAAAGCTCATTTTTATAAAAATACGTATTACTAAATTATATTTTTGAGGCGTAATTTATATAATAATATATATATACGTATCTTGGTCGGATGATATTAGTGACAATAATAATGACCGTAATAATAAGTCCCGTCTCAATTTCCGTCTAAACTTTAGACTGTCACATTTCATGTTGTACCTAATTTAATATGGACCAATCAAAAACCAACAACACATTCCCTCACCCTCAAAATATCTACTATTATCATTATTATATATTATTATTATTATTATTATATATTATTATTGTTGTTGTTTTGTAACCCGTCCCCACCCCCCTTTTATACTCCGTCTTCTTCCTCTTTGACGCAGCAACAAAGCAGCAGCAACAACCCAAACACCAACCACCATTTCCGCCATCCTCAACCCCCATTTCCTCCCTTATTTCTCAACCAAATTCCCTGATTCTTACACCATTAGCTTCCCCTCCTCATTCTCCTTCTTTACATGTGAGAAAGACGCCACCTTGCCCTCTGTTTCCGTTCGGTTGTCTTGCCTTGGGCTCGAATTTCCTGCCTTTTTCCTTGTTCCTGCGGTTGGTTGTTAGTTGGGACAACTCAGAGTAGCTTTGGGCCGGGAGCATGCTGTTTTAAAGCGCAATGAGGTAACGGTGATAGGTTACTCGACAATCGTCGAAATTTCCGTCTTATTTGTCCTTTTAAATGTCCTTGTTTATTAAAGTTTAAACCTTTATATCGTTTGGCGTTTGTATGATGTGTTTCGTCTTGAATGGTGTTTTGGAACGGGACTGTTTTGAGTCGAGATTCCGTTATGAGCATGGTGTGGTTGAGCTCGGTTTATGGCTTATATGGAGTCGTGATTGTGGTTGCTTGAGTCCAGTTTTGGGGTGGTCTCTGTTATACGCTTTAGGACCGTTTTCGGGTTCGGTTTTTATGCGTCTTCGGTTCTATTTTGGTCGGGTTTGGACTGTTTTGGGGAGGGTTGATATGGTGGTTATGAGCAGCTAGTATGGTGGTTGCGGGCAGTCTTGAGTCGGGTCTCGGTGGCGGTTTGAAATGGTCTAGCTGAGGGTAGCGTTTTATGATCGAGTACCGGGTATGGCTGCGGGTTTGGAGTCGTGGTAGTTGTAGTTGATAGTGTGGTTGGACGTGGTTGGCACGGTACTTGGGACCAGTTAAACAAAGGTTGAGTGTTAGCCGTGGGGGAGTGGTTGTAGGAGTTGGTTGGTGGCTGTATTTGGGGGGGAAGAGCGGCTGGAATGTATAGTTTAGATGGCTCATAGTTGGGCCGTGGGTTGGGTCCTTGAGTCGTGGAGATAGTCCGCTTTTGGCGCAATGTTAGTCATTTGAATTAATTTAATTTCCGTCTCATATTTATATAACACAACTCGTTTATATTTAGTTTACTTAGTATTTCAATTGGGTTCATTTAGTTTGGTTACTTGGACTCGTTTGGCTCTAATTGTTGGATACATTAAGTGTTGTTTGTTGGGCTTCTATGGCCTCTCTTGTTGGACTTGCGGTATTTACCCAATTGGGTTGTCATGTTAAATTAGTCGTGCTAGCTATGTTGAATAAATTGGGTTCGTGTGGTTATTTGTTTAGGTTTGGCATGTTTGAATTGGTTAATTCCCGTCTCATATTTCATATAACGTAATTAGTTAATATCGTTCATTTACTTATTTATTCTGTTGGACTTGTCACATGATTTATTTATTGGGCTTATCCTAGTTCATTCATTGGATTTCACATGATTTAATTATTGGGCTTATAAATGGGTCACTTGGACTTGGTCACATTTTATCCCGCATATTTCATATAACGTAACTTATTCTTTGTCACTCATTATGTTTTATTTAACCGGCATGATAAATTATAAAATGAAATATTTATTTGCATAAGACAAGTATGAGACATTTATTGTTAATGGGTTATTTGTGACTCAAGTGTGACATTTTACATTGTGTGACTACTTGACATTCCTCATTTATTTGCCCTCGGACATTGGGTCACGGTTAGGTGCCATTGTTTCCGAGTTGGGCTATTTTTCCTTCCGCCTCTTCGGACCGGGGGTCACGGTTAGGTGACAAGGTTCCGCTTGAGGTTACTCGATTTTCGGGCACGGTTAGGTGTACCATATTTCGAGTCTTGGATACGATTTGGTATCGTTTGTCGAATCGGGTGTCGTCCATCCCGAGAGTCCGGCGGGTTTAGACTAGGACCGTATTATGATCGTCGTCCTACCAAGAGGTTGGAGTCTAGAGGGTTGTCTTGTTTGAGTTCATACTAAGTATATGTCTTACACTTGTTGAGTCGTGTCCACATGAGTGGGTTGACTTGGTGATTCTATTTCTTTGATTGCATATTCATCCTCATATACCATGCCTATTCTATTAAGAAAGCATTATGCCTGTTTCACCATGATTGTTCATTATATCTCCTTATTCTTCATGGTTCACATATGTTGCATGATTAATATGTTTGATTAAGTGTTGTTTGTTATCTGCTTTTCGACATATTGTGGCTGGGAGAACCTTGAGTTACTCCCCACTGACTGTGGCGTTCATGTTTACATGAATGACAGGTGGTGAAGATGCTTACGTGGGGAAGACGTGTGGGCTAGCGAGAACTAACCCTTGGACCTTAGTTTCTAGTTTAGAAACCCTTTATTTGTTTATTCGTGGGATATCTTTTCCCCGCTTTCTAGACTTGGGTTGTAATAACCTAAATTTGTCTATTGCAGTATTTGTTTCTTTTCGTTAGTGGCACCCGCGTGCTAATCTTTAGATAGGAATTTAAAAGTTTTTAAAATCTCACTAAATTCCGCATTAATTTATTAGTTATACTTTCCGCTTTATCGCGGGGTGTCACACTTTGGCTCCTTAGCCTGGAAGATGGCACCTCTATTGTCACAATAGATGGTGATCGGGTCATTCGAACTAGGAACTACCGAAAGCCCTTGTAAGAATTGACGCATCCATATCGCTTCCTTTGCTGCCTCCGAAGCGGCATAGTACTCGGATTGATGAGTAGAATCTGCTACAAACACTGTTTGGAACTCTTCCGGTGACCGCGACATCATTAAGAGTGAAGACGAACCTGGACTGAGATTTTGAATCATCTCGATCCGTTTGGAAGCTAGCATCTGCGTAACCGGTTGCGCATAGCTTAGTATCGCCTCCATAAGTCAATACCCAATCCTTAGTCCTCCGTAGGTACTTGAGGATATTTTTGATTGCTATCCAGTGTGTTTCACCTGGAGTCTTTTGGTACCGACTCGTCATACTCAATGCATATGCCACGTCTGGACGTGTGCATATCATGGCATACATGGTCGATCCTATTGCAGAAGCATAAAGAACACGACTCATGCGCTCAATACCTTTAGGCGTCGTGGGTGACTGAGACTTGCTCAACTGCATCCCAGTCGTCATAGGAAGGTTCCCCTTCTTGGAGTTGGTCATGCTGAACCTCTCAAGAACCTTATCTAGATAAGACTCCTGACTAAGTGATGATGTCCCTCGTGATCTATCTCGGTAGATACGGATTCCCAAAATACGTTGTGCCTCACCCAGATCTTTCATCTGAAAATGGTTCTTCAACCATTCTTTAACCGAAGAAAGGAGAGGAATGTCATTCCCAATCAAGAGTATGTCATCGACATACAATATCAAGAATACAATCTTGCTCCCACTCGACTTGATATATAAGCATGGTTCTTCGACCGATCGAGTGAAACCATACTCTTTTATCACTTGGTCGAAACGATGATTCCAACTCCGAGAAGCTTGCTTAAGTCCATAAATGGAACGCTTAAGCTTGCATACTTTCTTAGGATGTTTAGGATCTATGAAACCTTCGGGTTGCACCATGTACAACTCTTCCTCCAAATAACCGTTTAAGAAGGCGGTTTTCACATCCATTTGCCAAATCTCATAATCATGAAATGCGGCAATCGCTAAGATTATCCGAATGGAACGTAGCATGACTATAGGTGCAAAAATCTCATCATAATGCAATCCTTGCACTTGAGTGAAACCTTTTGCCATAAGTCGTGCCTTATAGATATCTGGTTGCGCGTCTACAGAACGATTTATTTTGTAAAGCCATTTGCACTATAGAGGTTTTACCTTATTAGGTAAATCAACTAGATCCCATACGTTATTCTCATACATGGAGTCCATCTCGGATTGCATGGCTTCGAGCCATAGCTTTGAGTCGGAACAGGCCATAGGACCTTTATAGGTTGCGGGTTCATTACTTTCTAGAAGTAAAACATCATTCTCCTCGACCATACCAATGTATCTGTCCGGAGGATGAGAGTCTCTACCCGACCTCCTAGGTTCCTCAGGAATATTAACCGTATCATCAGTTGGAGGTACAGCTTCCTCCATCTGTTCCTCGGTTGTTGGTTATGGAATCTCCGACAGCTCGAAGGTTCTATTACTCGACTTGTTCTCGAGAAATTCTTTCTCTAAGAACGTCGCACTAGCCGCAACAAATACTCGATGTTCGGTAGGCGAATAGAAGTAATGACCAAATGTTCCTTTTGGATAACCTATAAAGTATGTCTTGACCGATCGCGGGCCGAGCTTATCCTTGTGTCTCCACTTGACATAAGCCTCGCAGCCCCAAACCCGAATAAAGGACAAGTTAGGTACCGTTCCCTTCCACATTTCATATGGAGTCTTGTTAGCGTGACTTTAAACGGACTTCGGTTAAGTATAAGAGCAGCTGACAAAAGAGCATAACCCCATAATGAATCAGGCACTACGGTGTGACTAATCATGGATCGAACCATATCAAGTAAGGTTCGATTTCTCCGTTCGGACACACCATTTAATTGAGGTGTTCCAGGTGGAGTTATGATGTGACCATAATTAGCGCACATTTAGTCCCCTAATTGAGCCTATTTTGCATACTATTATAACATTTTATGGCCATTTTATCCGTCAAAACCTTCCTATTTGCTTTTCAATCGCATTTCATATGTTTTGTAGAAAAGGAGATAAATGAGGCGGAAATTCCCGTCTTTCGTGCATATTTGGAAGCTTATTGATGATATTAGATGGACTAGTATGAAGAGGAAGCAAGGACTAAAGACCAATCCCGCAAGAATAAAATAGAAATGAGCAAAAAGGGAAGAAAAGAAGAAGAATCGCTGCTGAAGAACAATCCGAGCGGATTGTCTCAAATCCGCCCGTCTCCACTAAACAATCCGAGCGTCCTGCTCTGAATCCGCTCGGATTCCTCCACCCGAATCCGCCCGGATTCTCTTGAATCCGCTCGGATTCCTTTGCCAGATTCCGCCCGTCCAGTCCCCAAAACGCACGGATTTCTTCTCAGCACGATTTCGTCTTCCCCAAGCTACAAAGAAAGAAGGCCTTCCTTCAAGAGATACCGGCTCCTCCCTGCTCAACTTCCAAAAGTGTAATTACTAGTTTAGCCCTTAGTTAACCCTAATGCATCCCACCTAATTTCCACTATAAATATCCCATTTTTGTAATTAATCAAGGGTGGAGTTTTTAGGAGGAAACTCTCTTAGATTAGATTAGGAGTAGATTAGAATAGATTACTCTTTAATCTTTCCACAAATTACACATTAATCTCTCTTTAATTATTGTTCAAGTTTATTATTCAAGTTTATTGGGTAATTGAAGACTATTGGGTTATTATTGGGAGATTGACAACCTTCCATCAATCATCAAGTTCTTCTATTACTATTTGCTTTATTATTTGGATCATCTTAAGTTGGTATAATTCCTTTACTCTTTAATCTTTATTGTTCATTTCTTCATTCTATTTTCATGTTTATACTTGTTGTGATGATTGACACCATTAATGACATGTTTTCCATGATAATGAGTGAGTAGTTACTTAGCTAGGATTAATGGGTAATTAAGGGAAACCAACATGGGATTGATTCATGCTTAATCTAATATGTTCACATGATTAAATTGCTTGCTTGTTGTGATGTCAACTTTATGCACATGTTATGTTTGATGAAATGCTAAGCCTATGAATCCTTGCATTTTCACCATCTCTTATCTACTCAACTTGACTCGTAAGATATAAACCAACTCGAGTCTTGTTAGACCATGCATAGAAGTCGATTAGGAGGAAAGTAAGTCGACTTGTAGGTGTTGTACAATCTAATCGATTCGGCTCCGGGACCCAACCCTTCCTAAGAACCGTAAGATATAACCCAACTCGGTTCCTCCACAACATTAATCGCTTGCAATCTTGTAAACATGTTTGTATGATCAACATCATGAATCCTCTATGACCCCATGTTATCCTAGCACTTTTAATCATTTGTTTACATCTTTCCCTTTATTGCTTGTTTTACCTTATTGTTTGCATTAGTCTAGACACAACTACAAACCCAAACAATTCGTGACACTAGCATAAATTGAGATAGATAGACTTAGAACCCAAAGCACACCGTCCCATGGATCGACCTTGACTTACCACTAGCTAGTTGTTTGTTGAGTATTATAAATGTGTTTGATTGGATGAGTGATGACATCGTTCGGATAAAAAATGGCGCCGCTGCCGGGGATGGTGCTATGTGATTAAGTTCTTACTTGTTTGTCTATTTTTATTTTTGCTTTCACCTTGAGGAACTTGTTCCTCAAGGATTGTTCTTACCATTTTTCGTGTAGTTTCCGTGTTTGTAGTTATCTCCTTGTCTTAGTTATGATGACTCAAGACATGTGTTATGGAGTATGTGGTGGATCTTTTGAGTATGACTATGGGTATGGGGAGTTTGAGGAGCAAGTCAACACAAACCTACCTTACTATTTGTACAACGAAAATCCTAACCACTACCCCAATTTTTCTCACCAAAATTACCACACCCAATATCAACAACAACCACCCACTCAATACCCGTTTCACAATGAACTTCAAATTCCACAATACAACCATTTTCACACCCACCCACAACAAAGAAATGAACCCATTCAAAACATGATCCTCCAAATGATGGGAGACCAACAAAACTTCTTCGAACAAATGCTAGAAGAGAGCCGAAAAGAAGAAGATGTTCTTAAAAACATCGTTATCCAAAGAAAGGAATTGGGGATTCAAATTGCCCAATTAAAAGAATTCCAAGCAATCACTCACCACCACTCTTTGGATATTGAGCATAAATGCGAGTTTGAAGTAGTGACCTTTGATAAGAAAGATGAGAAGTGGGAGGAGCCAAGTTCCTTGAGCTCTTGTGACTATGAGAGTGTCGTGTTTGATGAAGAAGACATGAGGTTGAGCAAACCAAATGTTCTTAACCTTTCCAAGCAATCACTCACCACCACTCAATTTAATATCCTTCTCGGTCTGTACGAGAAGGGAGTGTAGCTCATGAGGACTCTTTTTCAAGTCATTCATGTAGTAGTTCGCCCTGAAAAGGGCAAAACCATCGTGAAGAGAATGAAGCATCCGGTCAATGACAATGCTCTCACTGATTCTACAATTCAGTGACTCCAGTTTCTCGACATTCTCAATCATGTGAAGAATGTGTGGCCTAACCGGTTGGCCCTTCTAGAGTTTCGCATCAAAGAAGCGACAGGTATGCTCATATGTAACGATTCTCGGTGCCTTTGAGAACTCGTTAGTGAGCGTGGTGAAAATCTTGTTTGCACCTTGGGCAATGAAGCGTCTCTGCAAATTGGTTTCCATTGCAAAGATGAGTACGTTCTTTATCGCACCCGCTTCCATAACGAAATCACTATAAGCGAGTGACTCGTTGACTCCTGCATTTGGGCCTGGGTTGACCGGTATTGGCTCAGTTAAATACCTGAGCTTACCGTAAGCAGTGGCAGCATTCCGTAGTGCCGCCTCCCAGTCCGCAAAGTTGGACCCATCATTCTTCTGTCGAGTGGACTGATTCATTTGGTCCATGAACATTTTAAGCCAGGACGAACAATCTAGTGTGGCACTAGGCATTGGGATTGCGTTATTTCCAGCCATTTGTTGTAACAGTATTATTGATAATAAGCGTGTTCTACACTGCGAAAGAAGAATAAAATAATAAGCATGCATCATTTTTATTTTAAGTCTAATGAACTAATGTCATAACGCGAAGACTCAAAAACATTTATACAATTGACCTCCCTCAAGAATTATATAAATGACCCCAAGACTCAATTCTCTATAAATTGATAAGCTAACCTGTTAGCTAATTCTACCGTTAGAATTCTTGGTCGATAAATTTCTGTAAATACTATCTTTAGTCCATCATAATCACGAGAAACTCTTCGGACTACAATGTTGAGGTAAACTAAGTCAACACAACTACTTACCCAACGTAGAACGGGTCATATTAAGCCTACCGACGAAGAAGGGACTCATAGATGTTTGCCCTTATAAAGACTAATCTCAATTTCCGGTTTTTAGAGGAAGATCCCATCAACTATTTTTAATTCATTTTAAGTGAACTATTATCTAGCATGCGAGAATGATTTAAACTAAAGTGATGGCTTATAGACTGTGACATCTGCATGTCCATGAAAACTAACATACAACTATATGAGTCAATTTTCATGAATTTTAGTAGTAGGTGGTTTGGTTTTAGGCGGAATATGATGCAATTACTGGCATGTGAATGAAAAGCAATAAAATGAAAAACGTAAAAAAAACAGTAAAAGTCCTAGTGTGGCCTATCCTATCAAAATGAACAATAAATACAAGTTTGGAATCCATCCTTGGACCCGAGAAGCTTGTCTTGATGTTCCATCTTGATCCATGTAGCGGGAGTGAGCTTGAATCTTCATCTTTAGTCTTCTTTGAAATTACAATAATTAAAATTACATAATTGACCTATTAATTACATTCTAATTTCAAAACCCAAAACTAAAATAAAGGAGATTCGAGATCTCATAATTACATAAAAATTATGTTTCCTTCATTAGGAAAACATAATTGACTAAGGCCACACTAAGTATTACAAATTACAACCGATTGCAAAATTAAATATGTAAATAAAATTCATTCATTCGATTCATTCAACATAATTAAAAGCATCAACTAAAATAAATTAAACATACATAATACAATAAATTAATTATGTTGATTAATTTATCCAAACCACCTATTTAAATTAAATTAAGTGACAATTCCGCAATTTAATCACATTAATTCATACATAATCCATATTAAACTTGTAATATGAATTCTATCCGTCAAAATTTTAAACAGCTTTAAAATAACTCGGTATCATTAAATTGTGAACCGATTCACAATAACTAATTGGCCAAAATAAATAAACAAAATCCAATTTTTTTAAATTGGTCACGGCAAAAAAAAAAAAACAGATTTTTTTTTTTTTATGTTTCAGCTGCACGGCTGAATATTTAAAAAAAAACCTTTTCCTATTTTAATTTGGTAAATAGGAAAAAAAAAACAAGGAAAAACTTTCCATAAAAATTTTTCTCCATCTTTTTCGGCAAAAGGCAATAAAAAAAAACTTTCCTAATTTTTTTTTTCTTTTCTTTTTCTCGGTTTACGAAAAACAAAAATTAACAATTTTTTTTTTTTCGGTAAACCCTAAAAACGGCCTCTCCTTTTTTTTCTTTCCTTTTGCGTCAAAATGCCCTAAAACTAGATTTGATGACTAAATTGTTTACCTTTGCTATTAGAACATGATTAGCATATGAAATAATGAATATGATCAATTTATATGCCAAAAACTATATAGCAAAAACAATCTTTTTATCATAAACATGATGATTCCATTTAATTTTAACTTAATCTGCATTAAATAAAAAAACTACCCATTTTTCATATGATAATTTTAACTGATTATAAACTATAATATGAAAAATAGAATGGAAAAATATCATCAAACAGAAAAGAAAAAAAAACGGCACACAAAAAAAAAAAATTCCGAATCATAAAATTCGAAACCCTAATTTTTCGAAAAACAGGTTAAAGTTTACATACAATTTTTATGAAAATCATCAAGATTAAAATCGTAGCCTAGTGCTGTGATATCACTTGTGGGAAATAATCTGTATACTTCCCCTTAATTTAGAAGGATTATAACGATTCAATAAAGATGATCTAAGGTCATAAAATAAAATACATAAACAAAAGTAAAAAGATTTAGAATTAAACTCAGGTCCTAGCAAAATTGGCCTAAGAACAATATCAAAACTGATATTCGCCTATTAGTTGCACCCAAGACGATCTGAGATATACCCTTTGATTATGCTAGAAATCAATCTAAAATTTTCTGTAAAATTTTATTGTCTTTGTGTTTTTTTTTGTGATGAGAAAGAGGAGGCAAGGTCAGAAAAAGAATTAGATCAGAAATAATTCTCTACCTTTCTTTTTATATAGACCGAAATCCGAAATCAATTAGGAAATAAATCACCTCCTAATTTTCGGCCAAACAGACCGAAAATAAGGAGTGAATTTTCCTTATTTTGGTCTTTCCAAAAATATATAAAGTGTATTAAATTGTCATCTAGTGAGGATCGAACCCATGACCTCTTGGCTTGTGTACCCTCACTATTACCACTATGACACATTCAACTTGTTGATATTAAATACAACTGATTATATTTAACTACGAATTAACAGATTAATTCGTCCAAACTAACCTTATATATATTTAATTAAATATAACTTATTATATTTAATTTACGAATTCTGATTAATTCGTCTCAACTTAATATTATTTAATTTTCATTAAATAATTATCTCATCAACACATTGACTAACTTTTTAGTCATTTTGGGCATCAATGTAATTATATTTTTATAACCACATTTCTCAAATACGTCCTATAGGTGTGACCTTTAGGGACCAGTTGATCACCGCCATCTGTATGATAATAACGTCAAACTCTCTAGCAAGCCAACCGTTATTAGGTAAACGTTAATCAACTGATTAAATATACGAAGTATACCCTTGTGAACCTGTAAGAGATTTACAAATGTTATCTCACTAATTTGTGGAGGAGACAAGCTCCAACAAACTCGCACTTGTCCTCACAAGTGTATGTGCGATAAACCGATTCTCATATCCTTTAAAATTTCTCCCACTCAATGTAAAACAATTTGCAAATCCGAATTCACAAAGGTCGTATTTTACAAGCGATCAATCTCAAGAGTGGTTTTCCCGACTAGAGAGTAACTTAACTAATAAACGAATCAACATTCGAGCATGGCCATGCATTTCAGTTACAACTCCTCGAGTGGCCCTGAGAAATAACTATACCTGATAAGGGATGGATATTTTCCTCAACTCGAATCCTGCAGACGTAAGCACAGTATGAAATGAACCAGAAAAAATCTACTTAGCCCCAGTTACGGTAGACCGTGAGAAAGAAACCAAAGTCACCCAAAGACTGCCTTAATCTCAAGAGACAGTTGAGAGTCAAAAGAATCGACTCTAGGTACACAATAGATGTCTTATCCACGACCTGGCACCGAATGTTATAAAACATTTAGGACTCCATTACGTTGTCACAAATAAAAATTGTCCTATGAGGTATCGTCATAATCTCGTAAGAGATTTACAAATGTTATCTCACTAATTTGTGGAGGACACAAGCTCCAACATAGAGAGTGCTTAGTTCGGTAGGTGGCGGATAGCCCCCAGTTCGTTGTCTTAGGCCAGTGTCTGTATGATAGATAGTTGTTTTAGGCCAGTGTCTGTATGATAGATGGTTGTTTTAGGCTAGTGTCTGTATCAAACGCGTGTCGATGTATTTTGCGTGAGGCGGTTTGTATATATGTGTTTTTGGATTGTAGTTTATTTTGTAATTTTTGGCTTTTTTGTGTTGTGTTTCGGAGGAGCGCTGGCGGCTGTTGATTCTCCTTTTGCTTTGCACTAGTTCCTGCATCGTTAGTGTAGAAAACAGGCAACAGGTAGCACGTATGCATAAACGTAAACACGTAAAAGCATTTGATTGAAAACAAAATTAACCAAGATGACTTGAAGTTAAAATTGAATTTTGAAAATTGCAATGAATTTTGAAAATTTTTGCGACAAGTCGTCGTGTTTGGAATTCAAAAGGAAATTAATTTGAAAATTTTGAGCAATTAACTCGTGTCGTGAATTAAATTGCATCGAAATTGTTGGAATTGATATGTGACTCGAAAAATTCAAACTCAAACCGTCAGGATGAATTTTAGAAAAGATTTTTGCGAGTATATTTGATTTTGAGGTCAAGACTCGAATTTGTGAGTGCTTGAAATTTTGAGGAAAATTGATGTCGTGTTATCAATTTTCGACTTTTATTTTGATGGAAAATTGCGAAAAAGCGAACAAATTTCGGAATTTCGACTGACATGGAAACGATCCGTCGCGGATCAGGACGACTAGCCCTTCCCCCTTAAAAAAAGAAAGAAAAATCCGCATGTTTAAAGATGCGTCATGGAAACCGTGTCAGATTTCGTGAAACGCAAAAACAAGGAAATGTGAGTGTGAGGAAACACAAAAATGTCCTGGGTCATCCCGAAGAGACGCTAGCTTCCTGGCGGGAGGTTTGAGGTGTCAGGAGAAAACACAAGTTGAACAGACGAGTCAACAACGAGAATCCTGGGGAAGCCACAAAGAAGCGCGAGCAGCCTGGCGATGGAAGCCGGCTCTCCCCTTTTTCTGAAAAACGCGCTGATCAGTTTGTATAAATAGGGACGTTTGCGCTTCATTGTTTCATCATCCGAAACACAAAAAAATCTCGACAAAACTTCTTCTTCTTCTTCCACAAAAATATTTCATGGACGCTTATGAGAACGCATTGCGACAATGATGCCGGGATTTGTCGCCTCCCGATAAGTATCAACTCATTTGCATGGGAGTTGGTCAATTGTTGGTGCTCCGCAAAGTCAAGGTGCAACCGTCATTTCTCGAAGCATGTTCTCGGTTTTGTGATTCGAAACACCATGTTTTCGTTTTCCCAAAAGGTGAAGTTTGTCCTCTTGCCGGAGAAGTTGGAGCCATTGGTTGGTGGTCGGGTTGTGTTTCGGTGCTTCCCCCGACTCGGTTTTGCTAAAAGGAAAAATTCCATTGCATGTTGGGCTTGTCAACAAGCCAAATCAACTTTCTTCTTGCTCCACATGGTGTGGATATGTTGGCTCTTATCAACATCTTTTCAAACCGATTAGATGCTAATGTCTCTGAGGTGGCTAGGAGAAGGGCTCTTGCCTTTTGTCTTATCCATGTGTAGATCTTTGTTGATGTCTTGAAGAAGGAGGGGCCAAAATACTATGGTAGCATGACCCTTATTCATGTGATTGAGCAAATGGCGCATGGTAGAGATCCATCGTGGTTGGTGATTTGCGAGATCATCCAAGCTTTGGACAAGGAAGGCTCTAGTGGAGAAGCTCCCTCTTTTGGGTCCCCAAGGGTCCTTCAAGTGTGGCTATTGGAGAGGCTAAGGTATGTAGAGCCTCCGGTTAATCCTTCTTCTTATACCTTCCGTCACCTTACCATGAGGAAGAAGTTGTACCCGGATAGTTTCGCTTCTACCGAGGCTTAATGGGCCGCAAGATTGGCGGAGGAGGGTGGTCCTCATATCCATTGGGTGGCGCCGTGGTGGCATTTGAGGTCCTTCACGGGGTTGCCTGCTTCGGGTGCTAGTCCTCGTTCTTTGATGGTGGTGGGTTTGAAGGTTGCTTCCTTCATATATCCCGAAAGGCTCATGAGGGAAATGGGGCGTCAACAAAAGGTGCCCGCTCAAGATACTCTTGTCCAAGAGAATGTTTTCCGGAACTCTGAGCTTATGGAGGTCTTTGAAAGGTGGTGGGCCACTCGGCCTCTTTGGGAGGTACCAAACCCCGTTGCCACGACATGGGTGACTCCCGCTTATGTCAAGTGTTCACGTGCTCCGTCCTTGAAAGAGAGGTCCAAATTCCATAAGGACGAGGTTGTCGACTTGAAGTATCGAGAGGTTGGCAAGGCCAACCGTGCCTTCTTTGAGGAGTATGTTGATGGAGCTACCCCCGATGTGATGAGACCACCGAAGAGGAGGAGTTCCGGCCCCAAGAATATGGTGGGCCGTTCATTGGCTCTTTTTGGGATGCGCATGTTCTGGGTTGGCCTCTGTCCCTGAACTCTTTCTTGCTTTGACGTAGTTCCTAATTACGTAATTAATCGACTATTAATCGAATTATCGCTGCTAATCTGTCGTATCTTTATGCTTTTTTTTTTGTTTTTGCAAGAAAAGCAAGCCTATATTATTCATCCATTAAGGGAATAAAAGAGGCCAATCTTACAAAGATAACCGACAACACTTCCAAATATATTTCTATCTAAAGGACTCTAGGATTTCATCCTCATACGAATAATGAAATACATATAATAATCTTATACTAAGTATTGGACACGTCGTACAATATAGTCCTCATTATATTCAACATCTCGAAAAATACGGGAATTCCGTTCTTCCGAGATGCTATAGGTTAATGCAGTAAGACAGCTTGATATCCACTGAGCTTTCCAATGGCGCCTATTCCTTCGACCAGCTAACCAATGCAGTTCCCTTTTCAAGCATTCAGTTCGCCCCCTTAGCTTCAGCCAATGCAATAATCTGTGCCAAATTGATGCAACAAACTGACAACGGAAAAACAAGTGTTGATGAGACTCATTATCAGCTTTGCATAGAATGCAGCGGTTAACTATATGCAAGCCCCTATGATTCAAGTTGTCCATGGTAGCTAACTTATGTTGCATAGCCAAGACTACCAAGACACTATGCTTAGGAAGAGCAACCTTGTTCCAAACAGTCTTTTCCCAACTGATTCTATGATCATGATCTCTCAGTTGTTCATAGATTAGGCTGAGTTGCAGCTTCCCACCTGCAACACAACTCTTCAGCAAGGCACGAGCATGATCAACACCACCAGTCTTTGCTAATAAAATATCCTGACCTTCAGAATGCTTTTCCAACTCTCAGAATGAAAGTTTTCTGGTTGTAATGTCCAAATGCTTCAATTCTTAATGTTATAGGTATCATTCCAGAGGACCCAAGAGCTATCAGCATGAGTCTCAATAGCCCAAATCCACTTACATAGTAAACATTTATTCCAAGCCAAGACTTCCTTAATATTAAACCCTCCCTCCACATGAGGTTTACAACAAGAACTCCAGCTTTTCATTATAAGTTTGCGTTGACCCTCCTCAGTACCCCATAGAAATTGTCTGCAAAATTTGGTAACCAGTTTGATTACACCCTTAGGGATCAGTAGAGTGGAACACCAGAATTGTTCCAGACCAAAGATCACAGTATTTATCAAACTGAGTTTTCCAGCATATGATAACCTATAATTAGCCCAATGATGAAGAGCTTTTTGGATATTATTCAACAGATCAGCAAACATCTCTTTATTAAGTCTTCCTTCATTTAGGGGCACACCCAAGTACCTGAATGGGAACTCTCCTTGCACAAATTTTGTCTCCTCAAGTATAGCTTCCTGAACTCCTGCAGAAACTCCTCCCATATATATGTTAGTTTTATCAGGATTTGCATACAACCCAGATAACTGTGCAAACTCGTCCAAAGTTTGAGTAGCAGCCTTGACTGAAGGGACATCTCCACGAACAAAGAGCATTAAATCATCGGCAAAGATAAGATGATTTAATCCCAGTCTTCCACACTTAGGATGATAAGATACCTGTCGCTTAGAATGCATACATCTGAGTAACCTGGAAAGAATCTCCATGCTCATTACAAATAGGAAAGGAGATAAAGGATCTCCTTGCCTCAACCCACACTCTCCTTTAAAGAAACCAACTGTATCACCATTGATTTTTAAACTAAACCAAGTAGAAGTGATACAGTCCATAATCCACTTCTGAAATTGGGGGGGGGGGGGGGAAGTTGAAGTGTTTCAACATCTGTTGTATAAAATTCCGTTGCAAGGAATCAAAAGCCTTCCTGATATCCACTTTGATCATGCATCTTGGTGAAACCCCTTGTTGCCCATAACCTTTTACCAGAGATTGAGTGAGCATAATGTTTTCAAATATGCTTCTGCCAGCTACAAAAGCCCCTTGCTCCTTTCCAATAATCTCAGGCAACACTACTTTTAACCTGTCACATAAAATTTTACTTATTGTTTTGTAGAGAACAGTACAACAAGCAATGGGTCTATAGTCCATGACAGTGTTAACCACTGGCTTTTTGGGGATTAAAGCAAGTAGAGTAGTGTTGGCTTGCTTAGGCATTGTCCACTTCTTGAAAAATTCTTGTACAGCTGAACAAAAATCAGACTTGATGATATCTTTATGCTTTTATTTTATTTTTATTTTTTCTTTTCTTTTCATCTTCAAAATCCCGTTTTGAGCGTGCTTTTGACGTAGATCAAATAATCATTTGTAATTATTGTAATTTACATTATTTTAATAAATTTTATTTATTATGTATGATTTATTTACTTGGCTTTCACATGTAATTTAATCTAACATCAACTTTGACTACATTGACTGCTAAATTTCGTGTTCACCGACTTAGTTTAATTCACATGCTAGGATTAAATTTGTGTTTGTTGCATTGCATGCATTTAATCGACGACATATCAAATATGAATAACTTCCCTAATCATTTGTAGAGGCCGCTATCGAAGCGGGCGGGATTAGGTGTTCGATTAAAGAGCTTCCTAATATGTACCCTCACCCCTTACTCAAGATCTCTGTGAACATCCATGTTCATTGGCATCCACCATTCTAGACATAGAATGCTATGAGTAAAGAGTTCTTAATGTTCATGTCACTACTTTGTGTCTTGACATGACACGAGGTATTCGAACGGTTCCAATTTCCCATAAAAATTGATGGAGACTCCACAAATGCACAATTCTTCAAGGGCTTCCGCGCACGCCGCGGGTGGCCCATTTCCACAGTTTGGCGACTCCGATGTGGAAGATACACTTACGTGTTACCCAGGGAGAAACTTGAACGAGGTTAGGGAATAGTTTGTACGAGACACTTGTCGGTTTTCATTACTCGACCTTCTTAGGACGTTTTATTCGGCCTTCCTAGGCTTAACCCAACCCATTCGACCAATCGTCCCGTCTGGACAGTCCAAATTCTTATCTAGGCTTAAAGATAGATAGCGATTGACCTCAACCATACCACGATGCTTACTCATGTTTGTATCAAGAGCTTTCACTACTCGAGGAAATGGACTAGGAACCGACCTTACTCATGTTTGGCACGGACCTCTCCACAGACCAGGATTTGATTTCTTGGTATGGAAAACCACCTTTTAAGCCAAAATCCTTTAAATGCACTCAGCATACTGTTATAATGCCTGTATGTATGTTTGTATCATATACGTGATCACCATTTTGTAAGCAAAACCATGACGAAATTTTGTAAAATAAAAACCTTTTCAAAACGTAAATATTTTTTAAAATGGCCTAAAGTAGCGCAAATAAGCCGGAACTCTTTCCAAATGTCAAGTCAAAATTCGAGCCTTAAAACCCATTTGAAACCACACTTCGAGTCAGCACTCCTACAACTACACTACAGTTGTCTAGGATAAACATTTCAAAATTTGTCATTTTCAAACCTCACTTGACACAATGGTACACGTCCACTTCACGAGTCGAGTCTTTTTTTAGTAAGTGTGCCAAAATGGTCGATCGTGTTTTGATTCGTAGTCTATCTCTTATCCCCAGTTCCAAAATGGTGAGAACTAGTCACGGGAGCGTTAATGGTCGATCCGAACAACCCGTAAATGGTAATGATCAAATCCTAGCTGCGCTCATTCGTCTCCAAACAAGCCAAGACCAAGCTTATGCTCGCCTCAACACCATCAAAGGCCGTATTGTTGCTGTAGAAGCTAGACTTCCTCCCACAGAGGATGCCATTCCTGACATGGTCATACATGATAACCTTTCACCCTTTGTTGGACAACCAGGAGTCAACCTTCCACTAGGTCCTACTGAAGCTGAAAAACGATTCCAATATTTGGAGGAGCAACTAATGTACCTTAAGGGAGATGACATCTACAGGGAAAACAATCACAAGTATGAGGCAGTAAATGCTCAATTGCCAACAAATTTCAACATGAATGACATCCCGAAGTTTAAAGGGCATGAAAACCCGTTGAACCATATTCGTGCCTTCAAAGATTACATGTCTATCAAAGGCATCAAGCCAGAAATGTTCCTAAGGATCTTTCCTTCATCTCTCGATACTATCCATAAACAATGGTTGTACTCTCTAGAACACAAGAAAATTGCTACTTGGGATGATGCAGCAATTGAGTTCACCAAGCAATATGCAGATAATGCTAAGATTCACGTCAATATGCGCACTCTAGAGGTTCATACCCAAAATGAGAAAGAAGGATTCACCGACTTCCTAAGTAGGTGGAGAAAGACTAGCACAGAACTTGTCGAATGCCCAAACGAGGCTACTCTTGTTGAAAAATTCGTGAACAGCTTAAGGCTAATTCATGCGAACCCCCTAAGATACCAAAACATAAAGTCTTTCAAAGACTTAAATGTATTAGGTACAAGAATTGAAGACGACATCCGTAAAGGACTCTTGTCCAAAACGGTAGGTCGCGGATATCAAGGCACAACGAGTCGTTCTTATGGCTCTACTAGCAAGACCGACGAGGTCAACCTTGTCGAATCATATACCAAGGAGAATAACCCGCAAAAAGAAGTTCCCCAACGTTGGTGACTCATACACCAAAGCTCTAAAAGGATTGATGAAACAGGGTAAGCTCAAACCCATAGGACCTACGCCTGACCCAGAGAAGAAGTCTAAGTTATGGGATAAGAATGCCTACTGCAAGTACCATAGAGGAAAAGGACATGATACAGAGAAATGTTTCAAACTAAAACATGTCATTCAAGATATGATTAAGGATGGGCGCCTACCTATACCTCCCGTAAGTAAGCCAAACAATACTCAGAATCCTCTTGGAATTCTGATGATCATATATGAGGAAACAACATTGGATTGCACACATCTTATCTCCCCAAGCGAGGAGGAGATCAACGGAGTTAGGGAGGATGACGATGAAGATAATTACCTCATAGAACACCCTCTAGGCAAGGCTAGTGAAGATTAAGATGTGAACCATCTTACTCGCTCGGGACGTCCATATCAAAATGTTACTCAAATAAATGGTCCAGTTACTACAAATACCAATGTCATCAAACCAAACGATGGCGAAGATACCTCTCCTGACCATTTATTGAAACAACTTAAAAGAGAAAGGCTGATCTTTTAGTCTGGCAATTAGTTGCAAGTTCATTTCCTCATCGCCAAGCCTTACTGCAAGCATTGGCTAAATTGAACGTGGCATCTAACTCTACACCTGACGATGTCGTCAACCTAGTCTTTCAAGACTCAGTCAAACTAAGTAACCCAGTTACTTTCTCAGATGAGGACCTACCTCCTTTTGGCGTCACCCATAACCTTGCTCTCTACATCACAGTCACATGGTTGAAAAAAACGTACCAATGACTTTGGTGGATGATGGCACTACAGTCAACGTCATACCACTGAAAACAGCATACAAGTTGGGCATGAAAGAATCAGACTGGACTCCTACCAACCAAGGCGTCCGCGCATACGATAGAACACGATGTAAAGTAATAGGGCTAGTTAATCTTACTGTGGCCATAGGGCCAATTGAGCGAAAGGTTAATTTCCAGATAGTGGACATATAGGCATCCTTCAATATACTTTTGGGTGGGCCCTGGATTCATGCTTCCAAAGCAGTAACATCCACCTTACTCCAGAAAATCAAGATCCCTCTAGATGGCAAGGTAGTAACGATCACTTCGTCACTCATCAAGGCCGTAATAGAGAAAATGGCAAGCAACCAAGTAATTGCAGACCCAATATATGAGCTTGGAGGATTTCAAATCATAAACCTTATAGAGAGCGAGCTGGCTCCTTTATACTTTAATCCATACTACAACTTAGTGGTCAACCACATACTCAACTCCCAGGGATACTTCCTAGGAATGCCGTTAAACCCCATCAGGAAGAATACATTTGGACCTTTTAAGGAAGTAGTGTCCCAAAAGATACCACTAGGCTCGTGGTACAAACCCACAAAAGCCGAAGTTCTTGAAATGCTTGCTCAAGTTCGAAATCGCAAAAGTCAGGCAGTCCAAATGCAACTCTATCTCTCCGCACTAAATGGTTACTTCGTTAGAGAAGGGGACTATCAAAATCTTTACGCATTTCCCGAACCTTGGAAATACAAAGGTATTCAACTAACTAGAATCGAGGTCTTCCACGATTGTTACTTCATTCCTCCAGCAATGGTTCTTACCGTAAAAACTTGTCAGACACCTTGTCTTGACGAACAGGCTGTTAGCCTCCTTTTTAGAGAAGATATATTCGTCAGGGGAGCACAGGATGAGATCATTATCATGATACTTCAAGACGATCATTTCAACCCTGCAGCACTGATCACTGACACCAACTTAAACCAGCAGAAAGGATGGAGAAAGTCGATCAAGTAAACTAACAATTAAAGAAGGCTCTTCAAAATCACTACTGGAGAAGGAGAGATGTTCAAAAGAGAACCCAACGACGATAAATTTGATTCAGAGTCGAAATCAGAGTCGGTGACGGAACTTAAGTCTAGAGAAGTCATAGAGAGTCTCCTCCTATCGTCACCCCCACCCCTATATTTCTCCTAGTATAGAATCACCTAGTAATAGTAGCTAGGAGAGTATCCCAGCGACTATCCCTTTCCCGTCAGTGACTACCGCGCAGATGGCTTCTTTGTTTCAGCTGTTTTCAAATTTTAATATGAATAAATCTAATTCTGCCTACTCCTTGTGTTTTTCTGAATGCAACTCAATTTACGATGATAATGAGGATGATCCTGACCCAGACTCAATAGAATTACCTACCTATATGATCAAACAAATACTAAGAGAGGGGGAAGGGGTACCAGTTATAGAAAACACCGAACCATCTTATTCAACCTTTGTGTCAAGACATGACACGACGTATTCGAACGGTTCCAATTTCCCATAAAAATTGGTAGCGACTCCACAAATGCAGGCTTATTCAACCTTTCACCGGTTTTAATGCCTCACAAATCGGTAACGTCCCATGACGTGCTTTGGCTATCGAAGGTTCTGTGGGAGAAGTGTCCCCGCCTCAAACACACAACGCGCGGGTGCGCGCGGCGCGGGTGGCCCATCTCCACAGTTTGGCGACTCTGCTGGGGATGATACACTTACGTGTTACCCAGGGTGATACTCGAACGAGTTTAGGGAATAGTTTATACGAGACAGTTGTCGGTTTTTATTACTCGACCTTCTTATGTCGTTTCATTCGGCCTTCCTAGGCTCAACCCAACCCATTCGACCAATCGTCCCGTCTGGACGGTCCAAATTCTTATCTGGGCCTAAGGATAGATAACGATTGACATCAACTATACCGTGGTACATACTCCTGATTATATCAAGTGCTTTCGCTACTCGAGGAAATGGACTAGGAACTAACCTTACTCTTGTTTGGCACGGATCTCTCCATAGACGTGGGTTTGATTGCTTGGTATGGAAACCCACCTTTTAAGCCAAAACCGTTTAAATGCACTCAGCATACCGTTATAATGCCCGTATGAATGTTTGCATGGTATACGTGATCACCATTATGTAAGCAAAACCATGACGAAATTCTGTAAAATAAAATCCTTTTCAAAATGTAAATACTTTCAAAAGTGGCCTAAAATAGCGCAAAATGAGTTAAAACTCTGTTCCAATGCCCAGTCAAAGTTCGGGCCTCAAAACCCATTTCAAAACCTCACTTCAAGTCAGCACTTCTACAACTACACTACAGTTGCCTAGGATGAACATTTCAAAATTTGTCATTTTCAAACCTCACTTGACATAGTGGCACACGCCCACTTCACGAGTCAAGTCTCTTTTTGAGTAAGTGTGGTAAAATGGTCGATCGTGTTTTGATTCGTCATCGGTCTCTTTTTCCCAGTTTTCAAGATGCCTGGAACTAGTCACGCAAGCGTTAATGGTCAACCCGATCAACCCGGAAATGGTAATGATCTAATCCTAGCTGCGCTCGTCCATCTCTATACAAGCTAAGACCAAGCTTATACTCGCCTCAATGCTATTGAAGGTCGAATTATCGCCGAAAAAACTAGACTTCCTCCTGCAGAGAACGATATTCCCGACATGGTCGTGCATGATAATCCGACACCTTTTGTTGGACAATCAGAAACCACTCCATGTCTCACTGAAGCTGAAAAGCGACTCTAATACTTGGAGGAGCAACTAATGTACCTTAAGGGAGATGATATCTACAGGGAGAACAATCGCAAGTATGAGGCGGTAAATGCTCCACTGCCAACCCACTTCAACACGACTAACATTCCAAAGTTCAAGGGGCATGAAAACCCTTTGAACCACATTCGTGCCTTCAAAGATTACATGTCTTTCAAAGGCATTAAACCAGAGATGTTCTTAAGGATCTTTCCCTCATCTCTTGATACTATTCCTAAACAGTGGTTCTACTCTTTCGAGCACAAGAAAATTGCAACCTGGGAAGATGTCGCAATTGAGTTCACTAAACAATACGCGGATAATGTCGAAATCCAAGTAAATATGCGTACTCTAGAGGTTCTTACCCAAAATGAGAAAGAAGGCTTCACCGACTTCCTATGTAGCTGGAGAGAGACTAGCACACAACTTGTTGAACACCCAGACGAAGCCACTTCTGTAAAAAAGTTCGTAGATTAAAGACGACATCCGTAAAGGGCTCTTGTCCAAAACGGTAGGTCGAGGATATCAGGGTTCATCGAGTGGTTTTTATGGCTCCATTAGCAAGACTGCTAAGGTTAACCTTGTTGAATCATCTACCAAGAAGAATAACCCACAGAGGAAATTTACCTATGTTGATGAATCATATTCCACTGCCCTGAAAAGGCACATGAAACAAGGTAAGCTCCAGCCCATAGGACCTACACCTTACCCAGATAAGAAATCCAAATTCTGAGATGAGAATGCATATTGTGAATATCATAGAGGCATGGGACACGATACAGAGAAATGCTTCAAATTGAAACATGTCATTTAGGATATGATTGAAGATGGTCGCTTACCTATACCACCCACAAGCAAACCTAACAATACTCAGAATCCTCTTGGAGTTTTGACTATCACAGATGATGAATCCACCTTGGATTGTTCACACCTCATTTCTCCCGTCGAGGATGAGATTCATGCACTAGATGAGGGGAGCTATTCCACCATTTCCGCTACCATTGGCAATTTTACCCCATGGGCAAAGAAAGTGAGTAGTCAAGTTTCAGAATTTGAGGTTGTAGTGGCGTCCCTACGCAATTCCAGCACCATACCTAAGGGAAACGCGCCATTGGCCCCAATTCTATCTCCAGAGTATACGATGCAAGAGGTAATTACAGTAGTTGACAATCTAATCGAGCAAATCATCGGTCTAGAAGCTGAAATCATCAAGTTGAGAGAGCTCTGTATCGTCAACGGAATATGGGCATACGACGATGAAGACAAATACCTCACGGAACACTGTCTAGTCAAGATCAGTGAGGACATAGTCAAGGCTTATAAAGATCAAGATAAAGACCACCTTACTCGCTCACGACGTCCATATCAAAATGTTTCTCAGAACGGTCTTACCGTTAGTGGTCCAGTTACTAACACCAATGTCATCACACCAAATGATGGTGAAGATACCTCTACTGACCATTTATTAAAACAACTGTAGAAGACAAAGGCTGATCTTTCAGTCTGGCAATTAGTTACGAGTTAATTTCCCCATCGTCAAGCTTTATTGCAAGCATCGGCTAAACTGAACGTAACGCACTCTACGCCTAATGACGTAGTCAACCTAGTCTTCCAAGACTCAGTTAAGCTAAGTAACCCGGTTACTTTTTCAGATGAGTATTTGCGTCCTTTCGACGCCATTCATAACCTCGCTCTATACATTACAGTCACATGCTTAAAGAAGATCATTACCATTATACTTCAAGATGACCATTTCAACCCGGCCGCACTAATTACCGACACCAGCTCAAATTAGAAAAAAGGATGGAGAAAGTCGATCAAATGGACTAACAACCAAGAAAAGCTCTTCAAGGTCACAACTGGAGAAGGAGAGATGTTCAAAGGAGAACCCGAAGACAATGAATTCGAGTCGGAGTCAGAGTCGGAGTCAGAGTCGGAATCAGAGTCATGAGTCTAGAGAAGTCGCTACAGAGTCTTCTTCTATCATCACTCCCCATCCCATTATTTCTCCTAGCATAGCGTCATATAGTAACGGCAGCTTGCGAAGTATCCCAGCAACTGTCCCTTTACCGCCACTGACTACTGAACAGATGGCTTCATTATTTCAGCTCTTTTCAAAATTTAATATGAATAAATCAGATTTTGCTTACCCCTTGTGTTTTTTCTGAATGCAATTCTATTTACGATGATAATGAGCATAATCGAAACCCAGACTCAGTCGAAGTACCTCCCTATATAATTAATGAAATACTACAAGAGGGGGAAAGGGCACCAGTTATAGAGAACACTGAACCCATCAACGTAGGAACCGAACTAGAAACTCAAGAACATAGGATAGGGACGACCCTAAACCCGACTGAAAGGGCCAGTTTCATCGACATCTTGCATGAGTTCAAGGGCGTTTTTGCTTGGTCTTACAAGGACATGCCAGGGATCGACAGGGATATTGCAGAACATCGAATTCTGATCAAACCAGGTTTCAAACCTGTAAAGTAATAGCTTCGTCGGATGAGGACCGAGTGGGCTCTTAAGATCAAAGAAGAAGTCGATAAACAATTCAAAGCCGGATTCATCAAAGCTTCCGAGTAATCAGACTGGGTGGCTAACATAGTCCTTGAACCAAAAAAGGATGGCCGAATCTGGGTTTATGTTGATTTCAGAGACTTGAACAAAGCGAGTCCAAAGGACGACTTCCCTCAACCACACTGATGCGTGTATTTTGTTAGGTTCATATACCTATTATTAGACTCTTCTAATAGTGAACAAATTAACATTTTAATTATTAGTTCCGTAGATCTAGTGCATGCATAACTAAATAAGAGATTAAATAAGAAAAACAATGTCTTTTACATTGTTATATAGCTCAAAAATTGGGCACAAATAAGGTCTCCTTCCTTATTTGTTCTTGAGCTTAAATATGATGGATGATCCTCCAAAATCCCAAAGTAGAGATCCTCCTTTGATTGCACCCAAGACAAATCCTATAAATTAATATATTAACTAACTAGATTAATATACTTGTATCCTTAAAATAATTCTAATAATATTCTTATTACTACAATAGTAATTTAATATTGTGATTAGAATTTTTGATGAACAATATTCATGTAATCTAAAACAAGTTTAGAGAGAAATGAGAGAGATGAGCAAAAATGCATGTGGAATGAATGAATAATGAAGTAGTGTAAAATGAGAATAAATTCCCATATATGAGAGGAAGGGGTCGGGTAGAAGAGGCCCAGAAATGGCATCTTACTTTTGCTTTTTACACTTCTCCAAAAATAGGCTTGTAAGGCTATGTAGAGTAGGGTGATCATGAAGTTATTCTAGCTTATTAAAATAAATCATCCACCATCCTCTAAACCCTCCTCATTTCGGTCCATATATATAAAATGGACCACCATTTTATTTTGTCAATTTGTCATTTGTCACACAATATGTTACATGTAGTATGTTACATGTAGTATGTTACATGTTATTAATTAATTTAATGCATATTTATCAAATAAATATCATTTTATAAATTAATTAATTTACATAGAACAAATTGACTAGTGATTCTTGATCACATAAATAATATAAGTCATATAATTATAATTCACAACATATTGTAATTATAATTAACCATTCATTCATATCTCAATTGTTTTACAAACAATAATCAATTTTAGTAATAAAGTATTTCAATTACTAAAATAAACCTTATTTAATCAAATTACAATAAGATATAAAATATTCTCTCTCACAATTGAATTATTCAATTTTAAGGAATTGATTAACTTGTACCGTCATACAATATATCAATTTGTCTATTAAGGGAATTGTCCTTTAGGTGTGACCTTAAGGGATCAACTGATCGCCACCGTCAAACGACAGTAATGTCAAACTCTAGTTAGCCAATCATTACTGATTAATGTTGATCAGTTGACTATATAAATGAACCATCCCTTACGTATTCTTAATTTGAGATTTAAACATGTGATCGCACTATTGTTGAGGACACACACTCCAACAATCTGCCACTTGTCCGAGACAAGTGTACGTCACCAATTCTCTTGTCCTGTTACAATCTCCGACTTAATGTAAGGTGTCTCGCAGGTCGTACTTGCATTTGATCATATCTTGAGTGGTTTCCTCGATCTGGAGAGTAACTGTCTGACAGGAATTATCTACCGTAGATACCTTCCGAGCGTGGCCACGCATTTTCAGTTCACTGCTCCTCGAGTGGCCTTGAGATTTCAATTAACCTCACAAGGGGGTGGACAATTCCTATCGCACTACCCCTTCGTATAGCTACAGTTCTTCATGACCCAAACTATACTCATTTGACTTCAGTTACGACAGTCGTAGAGCATAAATCAAAGTCATTCAGAAAATTGTGCCAACTTGGGCGAATAGTCTCTAGTCAAAAGAATTGACTCATAAGAATACTATAGTAGCTCTTGCTATGACCAGGCTTTATGAATTACCAGAACTCTATAAGCGGTCACTGCCCAACAAAGTGTCCCATACAATCTGCCTATGTGATCGACTAGTCATCCCATATGACTCTATGGCATTTGAACTTGCCATCAATCGCATCACACTCTAGTTACTTTGAGACATCACCTCCTTTAAATAACTAGGGGCGAATACTATGTTAATCAAGTTCACTTTAATGGGGTTCAAAATGTCTCAACAACCCATTTAGATTTAACAAAGTAAGGATGAGTTTTAAAGAAACTCAAACAATAAACTCGATTATCATATATGAATAGTCAATACACTATTACTACTTCATATCTTATAATCTATAGTGTATCTTTTACACTAGTTGAAATGCAATAAAAGCTGGGCAAGTGGATATACCATATATCCATATATTCCAACTTTATTAATTGCTATTTCCTTATATTCAATGTTATTGATAATAACATGAATTTATCTAAGTATATGTCTAGTCTTCTTACTAGACTTGGGCTCTTTAACTTGAAAGATGCTCCCACTGTTATCATATAACTTGTGATAAAGTCTTTGGTAGAGGAATCTACTCTCATTCCCTACATTGACCATCTTATCACAATGCACTTAGATTCTATTTGTAGAACTTGCAATGGTCGAAACTAAAACACTTTCTCTAGTTTCTTACTCCTAAGTCAATAAAAATAGCCTAGGATTTCGACAAATCCTTTTTCGTTTGGAAACTAAAGTTTGTGCAACCCTTCAACACACAACTCAGTATATCATCCAAACATATGAACGAATCCTTAATTCACTTCAAGAATCTCAAAGGATGTTCCTTAAGGCATTCACAAGTCCATCTTATGAATTAACTTGTTATTGATTTATTATGCTCCTTGCATATGCTTCATCACGGCGTGTGCATTTAATGGCATACATGATCGTTCTAATGGCGGAAACATTAGAAAACGATTTCATGTAATCAACAACTTATTTAGGTTCAGTGAATGACTATGACTCTCGCATAGCAATTCCACTTTCATCACCATGAACAACCTACTCAACCTTGTTGATGTTTAATAGATATGAAAGAACTTATCATCAGAAGATTTTCAACTCTCTGCCAATTTATCTCTCAAATTTAACACATAGATTCGGAAATCTAAAATACATCGCTCCTTTTCCTAGTCTCCCAATCACTCTTTCACAAAGGAGATTATTGGTACATTATTCTCAATAAGTAATATGTCTTCCACATATAAGACATGGGAAAATAATTCTTGCTCCCACTTAACTTCATGTATAAACATGATTCTTCAATCAAGTGAATGAAACCATTTTCAATTATCACATGAACGAAAAGTATGATTATTACAATCCTTTGATGCTTGCTTAAGACCATTCTAGGATCGCTTAAGTAAGATTTGCATAATATGTTAGGATTCTTTAGATCTTCATCTAAGGTATTGTGTTCCATACAGATCCTTTTCTAAATTCCCATTTTAGGAAACGAATCTTTAATATCATTTGCCATTCTTCATCAAAATGAAATGTGGCAATTCCTAACATGATTTATCTTGATCAACATCTCCATGTCAATGTATGCATTTAAGTACTCTAAAGCTCTATTTAATTTAAAGAGACCCTCGCCTTAAAGTAAATCTACTTCTTGAGATTGTAATGTTATGGCTATTATGCAACAAAGTTGATTTGGGACTGCTCGCAATTGATCATTCAAAAGGTCATAATTCCATTACTTTCAAAAAGTAACATATTAACAATAAGACATGTGTACTTTACTCCCACTCTATCTCAATAGATTATAGTTCCATTACTTTCAAAAATTAACACATTAACTATAAGACGTGTTTTTGGCGATCTACTCCCACTTTATCTCTTAGAAATACCCCTATTTTCTTAAGAGATAGCTTTGTGAGACATAAACATATATGGTGGAGTAATAGTAGTTGGTCTAGATTGACATGTTAGCGCATAAAAGACCAGCCCTTTTATGGATGTTTGATTCACGTAATATGCGAGTCTGATCCATGTCATTTGTTAAATAGACTCTCAATTTTAGGTATCTTCAGGTTGACCCTCCAGATTAATATAAAGTCCCCAAAAGTGAGTTCAACAACTCAACCCGACTCATGTTAGTTTGATCTTATGGGTAGTGACACCAGGTCATAATCCATATATAATAAATAATATTCATTACTTAGATCTTTGCCACCACGATCGGATCGTAATGCTTTAATTCCTTTTGTACAATTGGTTCTCTACTTTATTTTAGAAATTCTTTAAATTTTCAAAAGCTTCACTTAATATTTGATCAAGTAGATATACGGATATCTACTTAAATCTTCGGTAAAAGTGACGAAGTAGTCGTAATTTACCCTTGCGGTGATGCTCATTTGACCACATACATCGCCATGTATTAGTCCTAACAAATCACTTGCTTGTGTTCCTTTTCCACTAAAGGGAGTACGAATCATTTTGCGGAGGACACAAGATTCGCATGTTCCATATGATTGAAAATCAAATGGTCCAATAAATCCAGTCGACACTAGCCTTTTAATGCGTTTCTCCTTTATGTGACCAATCGAAAAGGCCATACTAAGATAAAATTACATAATTCAAAATTATATAAATAAAAGACATTCAACAATTGAAATATGCGGCATTATAATATGTGTCTATCATGCCAAATTATTTGCCAAATCGCCCTATTTGACTTATATCGATTATATAACCCGGTTTTATGGAAATGCACAATTTTAACTTATTAAAATCGATAAATAATACTAAAGTCAAATTTTAGTCTAATTTAAATATCCTAACATTCTTAGGACTCAAAAATTAGTCATCACTCAATTTGTGACAATAATTCAACTTGATTTACCTTTTATGCTCATTTTCGACCTTAAACTCATAACTATTATGAAATAAATCCAAATCAAATTACAATAATTTCAAAATTTGAATTTTAAATATTTGAACATTCTGGAATAATTCCATGACACTCATAATGTCAAAAATCATGGTTAAAATTTTTGAATTTATTTCGAGAAAATATAGTTGCGATTTCTCTGTTTTATCAAATAAAACATCTAAATTATGCAAAAATTAATTCACTCAATTTTACAACTTTAGATATGATAAGTGGGATGTTTATGCAACCTAAAATAATTTTCACATGCCATACAATTCGTTTTAGCTATTTATGCTAAAGTAGACACTATTTATGTCATTTTTACTCTAAAAATTCATAAATCATGCTAAATGAATCAAGTTGATTTTAAATTTAATACATAGTGAGTAAAACATGCATGTGACAACATATTTAAATTTCATGGCCTGATTCAAAGTTAACTATATTTAACCATTTTACCTCCTTTTAATTAATTTTTATCTCATAAAAATCATAAATCATGCAATATTAATCACATTAATACGAAATTTTACAAGGTCAGAAACTTAGTTTAACTATTTTTAGCATTTTAATTTCCATTTTAGTCATAAAAATGTAATAAAATCATTAAAATGAGCAATAAATTACCATAAATCTTAAACAATGACCTAAAAATATTTTAGGACCAGAATATATAACATGCATGATGATTTCGGGACTTACTCTAATAAATCACAAATTTTTTTTAGTTTTAATTAAGTTACTAATAACTCGAAAAAACTACAAATCCATTATGCATGCAACAACCTGGCTCTGATACCAACTGTTAGGTTCATATACCTATTATTAGACACTTCTAATAGTGAACAAAATAACATTTTCATTATTAGGGCTTTAGATCTACTGCATGCATAACTAAATAAGAGATTAAATAAAAAAAACAATGTCCCTTACATTGTTATATGGCTCGAAAATTGGGCACAAATAAGGTCACCTTCCTCATTTGTTCTAGAGCTTAAATATGATGGATGATCAGGGAAAAATCCCAAAGTAGAGATCCTCCTTTGATTGCACCGAAGACAAATTCCTTAAACTAATATATTAACTAACTAGATTAATATACTAGTATCCTTAAAATAATTCTAATAATATTCTTATTATTACACTAGTAATCTAATATTGTGATTAGAATTTTTGATGAACAATATTCATGTAATCTAAAACAAGTTTAGAGAGAAATGAGAGAGATGAGCAAAAATGCATGTGAAATGAATGAATAATGGTGTAGTGTAAAATGAGAACAAATTCTCATAATATGAGAGGAAGGGGCCGGGTAGAAGAGGCCAAGAAATGGCATCTTGCTTTTGCTTTTTACACTTCTCCAAAAATAGGCTTGTAAGGCTATGTAGAGTAGGGTGATCATGATGTTATTCTAGCTTATTAAAATAAATCATCCACCATCCTCTAAACCCTCCTTAATTAGGTCTATATACATAAAATGGACCATCATTTTATTTTGTTAATTTGTCATTTGTCACACAATATGTTACATGTAGTATGTTACATGTTATTAATTAATTTAATGCATATTTATCAAATAAATATCATTTTATAAATGAATTAATTTACGTACAACAAATTAACTAGTGTTTCTTGATCACATAAAAAAAATGGGTCATATAATTATAATTCACAATATATTGTAATTATAATTAACCAATAATACTTATCTCAATTGTTTCACAAACAATAATCAATTTTAGTAATAAAGTATTTCAATTACTAAAATAAATCTTATTTAATCAAAGTACAATTAGATATAAAATATTCTCTCTCACAATTAAATTGTTCAATTTTAAGGAATTGATTAACTTGTATCATCATACAATTAATCAATTTGTATATTAAGGGAATTGTCCTTTAGGTGTGACCTTAAGGGATCAACTGATCACCACCGTCAAATGACAGTAATGTCAAACTCTAGTTAGCCAATCATTACTGATTAATGTTGATCAGTTGACTATATAAATGAATGATCCCTTACGTACTCTTAATTTGAGATTTAAACATGTGATCGCACTATTGTTGAGGACACATAATCAAACATATTTTATATAAGGTTTTTTCCTCATATTTATACGCATTTCTATGTTATTTATGTGACATCTAATTACAAATGTCCCCGAATAGTCTACTTCTGTTTGTCTTGCATTAATTGCAGGTATGAAACGGAAAGGAGCGAAATTAAGCCAGAACCTGTCCCAATCTCATGCATTTTGGATAAGGAGGAATCGGAGCTTGGAATCTGTCACTTAGAGATATGTGAAGTGGCTTCGGAAGGTGTTCAAGAAGTCCACCCGTGTTAATATAGCTCGATCGACCACGTTGGCTACATAAACTAGTCGATCGAATGCTTTATCCTGCTGAAGTTCCTCGATCGAGTTCCCTCTTTACTCGATCGAGATAGTTGTCTGTTGAAGTCCTCGATCGAGCACCTATGTTACTCGATCAAGAAGTTTGCTGGGTTTTATCCTCGATCAAGTGGGTTCATTTCACTAGATCGAGAGGTTTCGTCTTTAGGCGGATTTTTTAGATTAATTTCGAGATTTGATTTTGTAATTAGGAGTAAATAGGAAGTGACGGCAGTCATTAGCTTCTTATTCTTTTCTTCGACTTCTCTCTCCCTTACTCTCTCTTAGAACTTTACACTGGGAAACCTAATTTTTTATTTGCTCTTCCCTTGTAATCGGTATTCTTTGCTCTTAATTAATTACTTTTGCTTTATTGCTCTCGTTCCTTTAATCTCTATTCTTTTTATTCTCTTCTTAGATTATTAATTATGTTTAGTTCTTACAGTTTATGTGTTGTTGTTGTTTATTCAATAATTATGCATAGCTAATCTCCCCTGCTTGGACATATGGGAGCCATGATTTTAAGGGAATTATGAATAGGTGATTAGGGTTTAGTGCGATTTAGATTTGTGTTGTTAATCACTGCATTTAACTGTTCTTGTCTGCTTGAGTCGACGCAATTAGATGATTAATTTTGGTACACCTCGACCTAGTTTGGAAGATTAGAAGGGGTAAGACATGCAGTGAACATTAGAGCATTCTAATGAGGGCGGAACCTAAGTTAGTAATGTTTTAGGGCGAATAGTGGACCGATAAGACCTTTTCACTACCCTGCAGACTGAGGTTGCCTTGATCTAAGACCCCAAGAAACAGTTACTCAGACAGACTTAGTTTAGCAGACATTATCCATCTCCCTGTGGAGATCGACCCTACTTCGACTAGCTTCTGTTGGTTGTTCTAGGTATTTATTTTTGGTACTAAAACGACAGTATCAAATTTTGGCGCCGTTGCAAGGGAGGTGGCGTAATTTTGTTGCTTTATTTTAAGTTTGTCTCTCATCTCAAGGAATTTATTCCTTGAGAATGATCTCATATTTGTCGAGTGTTTTAATAGTTTTGCAGGAAATCTATCCTAGAAGAGGACACTATCATACCTGTCATTCTATCAACTTTGTTTGCTAAGATGCCAAACATCGCCAGTCACTCAGAACCTACGGTGGATTCTCTACCTAAAGGTTTTCTGCGTCCTACTACATAAGCAGACACATTTGGGATTCATCCATCCTGCATACAACTGGTTGAGAAAAATCTCTTCAAGGGGGTACCTGGCGAGGATCCATGTAAGCATATAGAGCTTTTTACGGAGTATTGTTCTACCATTCCACTATTTGTTGGGATGACACATGATAGGGTAAAGGGAGTCCTTTTTCCTTTTTCCTTGACTGATGACAGCCAGGAATGGTTAAGAGGCTTGGATAGGGAAGCTGCCGTGTTACTGACTGGAATTCCTTAGCCTTAGCCTTCTACAGAAGGTATTTTCCACCGCAGCGAACCAACATGCTGAGAGGCCAAATCACCACTTTTACGCAATTGACCACTGAAGGTTTGAGTGAAGCTTGGACTAGGTTCAAGAAGTTGGTTCATTCTGTACCTCACCATGGTTTCTAGCGACGGTTCTTATGCACCCAATTTTACAATGGGTTGTATGATGATCAAAGAGTTGTGTTGGATAATGCAGCCAAAGGGAGATTTCGGAAAAATGTAGAAGATGACAAGGGATGGCGCCTTATTGAAGAAATGGCCATTCATATAGCTGCATTTGGAAATCCCAGAGGAGGTAGGCGAGTAAATGAATCTTGGGTAGCTGAAGTGAAAGGTTAGATAATCGGAGATTTTACAAGCTTCGGGTGCACATGAGCAATTCCATGCTATGATTGAGCAAGAGGTAATTTGTGGTAGATGCGATACAGAATGACACGATCTTATTACTTGCATGGCGGATGTAGAGCGAGTCCATACTTACGAACATTTCAAGCAAGGAGTGCCGTTCTCCAAACTTTATGAAGACTTGACAATGCCAAGTACCTCCAGTCCTTCTAAACCGATGCCACAACAGGTCGATTCATCTTCTACAATTGCAGAAATTGCGGAGTTAAAGTCTTTGGTGCTAACTGTAGCATTTCAACTTGAAAGAAAGTCGGATAACGTTGACAAATCTATAGAAAAGTTGCAAGACCAAGTTGCACAACTTACTGAACTAGAGGAAATTATTGTCCTCGATCGAGTGACTTTCCCACCAAAAACGTTCAATCGAGTGATCCAGGCTTTCGATCGAACTTTGCCAAATCTGATGTTCTCGATCTAGAGGTATGAATTCCTCGATCGAGTAATTTGCCTGAAGAAATCGTTCGATTGAGTGGGAATAATACTTGATGGAGTGTTTGTACCAGCATAAATTCTATTTCAAAGCTTAAACCCGCTGTTGTGTCGTCTTCCCCTGTTGCGGAGAAGCCACGTTTTGACAAAGGTAATGAGAAATTCATAGACCCGCTTACTGTCACCAGAATTCCTTATCCGTGACTTCAGAAAGAAAGTAAGGTCGAGCGACAGTACGGTATATTCGTGGATGTGGTCAAGAACCTTCATGTAACCGTCCCCTTTACTGAACTAATTACCCAGGTACCTACTTACGCAAAATTTATGAAAGATATTTTGACGCGTAAGAGAGAGCTTAGTGAATTCGAGACTATTTCATTTATGGAAGAGTCTAGTAATTTACTTCTAAATAAAGCTCCACCTAAAATGAAAGACCCGGGTAGTTTCTCTATTACTTGTACCATCGGAAACGAAGTGATAGATAAGGCCCTCTGTGATTTAGGAGCCAGTGTCGGTGTCATAACTTACTCTGTCTGCAAGAAACTTGATATGGGTCACCTTAAATTGACTAATATCACCTTAAACATAACTAATAGATCTCTTAGATGACCCTTGTGCATGCTAGAGGACGTGCCAGTTAAAGTAGGCAAGTTCTTTATACTAGTGGACTTCATCGTCTTAGACATAGCTGAGGATACCCGGACCCCAATTATACTAGGAAGACCATTCTTATGTATAGTTGGGGCCATTATTGATGTCAAACAAGGGCATTTGACTCTTGCAGTGGGGGATGACGTAATCACTTTTAGTTTACCTGGTACACTTGCTCCCCCAATGATAGAGGATACTTGCTATTCAGTTGATATTGTTGACGAGTCTGTTTAGAGTTCTGGTCGGATTCCTTGATAAAGGATCCACTAGTAGCTTTGATGTTGTTAGATGAGTGTGTAGATAACCCAGAGAACAATGACACTGTGTTGGATTTGCTTGAAGCTGTAATAGATGAGCGTGAACTCACCGACATTGAAGGAGAGAGTTGAACAAATGATAAATACTCTCTGCGCTATAGAGATAAAGGTACCCGAGCATAAGCTTCTTCCTTCTCATCTTAAATATGCATTTTTAGATTATACAGAGCAATATCCAGTCATTGTTAGTGCTAAATAGGATGATGATCAGCTGACCGCTTTGTTAGCTGTTCTTAAGAAAAACAGGCAGACAATGGGTTATTCATTGGATGACATTAAGGGCATCAGTCCTGATATTTCTATGCACAGAATTGAGCTATAGGAAGATCACAAGCCTTGCAGACATGGTCATCGTAGGTTGAATCAGAAGATGCAAGATGTTGTGATGGCTGAGGTAATAAAGCTGCTCGATGCATGTATTATCTATTCTGTTGGTCATTCTAAATGGATGAATCCAGTTCAGGTAGTCCCTAAGAAAGGACGGACTACTGTGGTGAAGAATGATAAAAATAAATTAATACCCACTAGAGTAGTAGTTGGTTGGCGGATGTGCATAGACTACAGACAGCTAAATGCCGCCACAAAGAAAGATCACTTTCCTCTTCCTTTCATTGATCAGATGGATATTCAGAATTCTTTCAGATCCTTATTCATCCAGACGATTAGGAAAAGACTACATTTACTTGTCATCAAGGTGTTTTTGCTTATCGCAGAATGCCTTTTGATTTATGTAATGCCCCTGCCACCTTTCAAAGGTGCATGATGGGTATATTTTCTGGGTATATAGAGTATATTATGGAAGTCTTTATGGACGATTTTAGCTTCTATGGAAGTGATTTTGATAATTGTCTGTCTAACCTTGATAAGGTGTTGCAGCGCTGCATTAAGGTTAATCTTGTGCTTAATTGGGAGAAGTGCCACTTTATGGTCAAGGACGAAGTTGTCTTAGGGCACTTAGTTTCTGAGAGGGGCATCGAGGTTGATAAAGCAAAGGCGCAAGTGATTCAGCAATTGCCTCCTCCTATTAATGTTAAAGGAGTGAGGAGTTTCCTTGGTCATGCCGACTTTTATCACCGGTTCATTAAGGATTTTTCAAAAATTGCTAAACCGCTTCCACAGCTTTTGCTTAAGGATGCCCCTTTTGCATTTACTAATGAGTGTCTTTCTACTTTTAACAGGTTGAAGCAGGCCTTGATTTCAGCACCGATTATTCAGCCTCCTAACTGGGAGCTACCGTTTGAAATTATGTTCGATGCTAGTGACTATGCACTAGGAGCGGTGTCAGGCTAGCGGAAAGAAAAAGCTTAGAGTGCAATCTACTATGCGAGCTGAACTCTGGATGAGCCTCAAGTGAAGTACACCACTACTGAGAAGGAGCAGTTAGCTGTGGTTTATGCGCTGCAGAAATTTCGTTCTTATTTGATAGGGTCAGAAGTCACTGTATTTACTGACCATGCAGTGCTGAGACACATTCTTGTTAAGAAGGAAGCTAAACCACGTGATGTAAAGTGTCGTTGGGGCTCTCAATCAAACACATTTATAATTCTCAATAAACAAATAGTTAGTGGTTAAGTCGAGGTCTAATGCGTGTCCTAAATATGTTGTTTTACACCCTCTTTTACACGCATTTCAGAGCTCATTTGTGTAGTTTAAGCTACTATTTTCCCTATTTCCGTCTACTTTCGTGTTTTTTGTATACTTTTGCAGAAATGTGAAGAATCCAGCGGAAATCGAGCCAAATCCGTCCCTAAGTACCTAGCATTGCATTTGACAAGAAGTATTTACTCAAGAAATGAACTTGGTGCGTATTTAGAGGCCTGAAAGACAACTTTATGAAGAACTAGTAGCGGACTACCAGCTATAGTGGTCGATCGACTGATGCCTCTGGTCGATCGACCAGAGCACAACTTCCAGTAGCTCCTGTACAGTGCAGTCCAGTCGATCGACCGGTCACAGTGGTCGATCGACCAAGCCGTTATTCTGATTAGGGAAATAATTAGGGTTTGGCATTCAAGTTTAATTAGTATTCTTAGGTTTAGGAATAAGTGTTACGTTATATTTCTATATAACGTAACTTTAGTTTTCAGCATTAAAGGGAAGTTTTTATCAAGTCTTTATTCATCAGTTTAGGGAAATAATTAGGGTTTGGCATTCAAGTTTAATCATTCAATACAATTTACTTTCGTTCGTGCTTTTGATCTTCTCTATGCAATTCCTTACGGTATTCTTTTGTTCATTAATTTCAGTTTGTTTTTATCCATCCTTATATTAGAATTGCTAGATTAGAATTCCCGAAGCCGAAATTATCGTTTCATGTTATTTGCTTATTTAGTTATTTTAATCATGCATTCAATAGTTTTACTTGTTAATCTTAATGTTGTTTTCGTAATAGTCATGAGTAGTAAACCTTGCGTGCTAGGATGTAGGGAATCTGTAGTGTAGGCGGCATTAGAATAGTGTACCTGAATCGCGCCATGGTCGATCGACTGGGTTACCTGGTCGATCGACTGGCCACGTGAGATTTGCTTCGTTTTAATTAATTTAATTTTTATATTTGACGAATCGAGTGCACGCGACTAGTTGAATGTTTAGGAATTGTTCGACCCGATAAGATCAAAATATAGGGGAGGGAAATAGACTACTTAATTGAGATGACTAAATTAATAAGATCGAGAGATAAGTTAATTTAGACTTTTAAATCACTTTTCAGGACGAAAGTTAGCATTAGTGATATTAGGGATCCGTAGCTAGATCGAAAGATGCTACCTGTTAAGAATGGACTGAGAGGACTTCTTATTTTCCCGTCTCACGTGATTATCTCAGACTTGCCTAGGATACTGCCGCCGAAACTATAGTGAACCGACCATCTTAGCATCCTTTTGTTAATTGATTTCATCCATTTCTTTAGTTTACTTTTATTGCATTTAGTTATAGTTTCACTCAAATCAAACCCCCCTCACATTTGTTACTTAGACTAAAATTAGACGACTATTAATTGTGCATCGCCTCTCTGTGGTTCGACCCTGACTGCCGCTATCTATATTAGTAGTTTGGAAACTATAAATTTTTCTTTGGTACTCTACGACGGTATCAAATTTTGGCGCCGTTGTCGGGGAGGCAATTGTTTCAATTTTAGTTGTTTTTATTTTAGTCTTTTCTCAGTTTAAGGGACATCTGTTCCTTTAACTATTCTCATATTCTACTTGTAGTTTCCTCTTATGCGCAGGTCACAGGGTGGTGAATTACTACCGTTCAATCCTGAGACTGAGAAGACTTTGCGTGAGTTGAGACGATCATCTAGAGTATTTTCGACAGAGGAAGAGCTGAGTACTCTGTCCAGTTACTACGAGAACGAGCTATTCGAGGAGGATCCACCTTCATCTCCTATTTCTACTTCATCAGCTGAGACCGTCACATCTCCAGATATAGCTGAAGAAGCTAGTATAGCCAGTCACTCCGAGCCGAAAGCTGAGAATCTCTACAAGGGATTCACATTGCCAGCTGGGACAGATAGGAAATTCGATCCAAAACCGGCTTACATTAACTTGGTTGAGAGAAACCAATTTGGGGGAGCTGCAAATGAAGATGAAGCTAAGCATATGGAGACATTCATTGACTACTGTTGCTCCATACCCCCACCAGCAGGTGTGACTCCGGATCAGGTAAAGGAGACAATGTTCTTATTTTCGCTCCGTGATGCTGCTTGGGAGTGGTACCGAGACTGGATCGAGCTGCTAATGGGATTACTGATTGGAACTTGTTGGCGTTAGCGTTTTATAAGAAATACTTCTCTGCATCGAAGACCAATGCGATTAGAGCTCAGATCACGAGCTTTAAACAGGGTCCTGATGAGGATTTTCATGAGGCATGGGTCCGTTTCAAGAGGCTGGTGCGAACTATTCCGCACCATAAGTTTGAGAAGTGGTTTCTGTGCAACCAATTCTACAATGGTCTTTATGATGATCAGAGAGCTATCCTAGATGCTGCAGCTAATGGAAGATTTAAAGAAAATAGCGGTGAGACAAAGGGGTGGAAAATCATCGATGACATAGCCACCCATAAAGCTGAGCATGGGAATTCTAGAGGAAATCAAAGGAGGTCAGCTGAATCACCTGCTGTAGCTGCAATAGAGGCCCTTACTGCGAGATTCGACAAGATAGACTTTGCGGGATCCCAAAAAGGAGGTATATACAAGGTTAATGCTGTTTCAGACGGTCCTTTCGTCTGCAAGAGATGTGGAGAAGAAGGACATGTTGGAGACCACTACAGCAGTCCCTATGAGGCTTGTGCTGCTTTTCAACATTATAGGCAGACAAACACTTATTTTGAGCCGAATGTCCATCTGAACTTGAGGTGAAGTAGCCAAAATGTCCAAAATCCGACTCCACCTTCACAGCAGCATAACTATGTGCCCCCTCATAAGCAGCAGCAGCCATACCAAAAGCCTCCGTATGTCCCTCAGCAGCAGCAGTCCCAAGGCTCCGATTTTGCCGAGTTGAAAAATTTATTGCTGAAAGAGTCTCAAGCTAGAGAGGTCGGGATGTAAATGTTGGAGACCAAATTGCTCAATTGGCTAGCAAGAGTGCAACTCGAGCTCCGGGGCATTTACTGTCGCAGCCGGATAAAAAAGAGACACTTAATGCAATTACTTTTAAGAGTGGGTCTACCCTTGATGGGTCCGCTATGGCCGAGGAAGCTATTGGAAAAGATGAGGCGGAACCAAGTAAGAAGAAGGCAGTAACGAACAGTGGAAAGAAAAAGACGATCAGCAGGTATGTCAGTCGATCGACTGACATACCGGGTCGATCGACTGAAACACGCAACAGTACAGCTTCTGGTTCTATAGAAGTCAGTCGATCGACTGGCCTACATGGTCGGTCGACTGACAGCGCTGCTGATCATGAACCTTTTCGTCCTCCAATGCCAAATAACTTGAGGGACCACTTATTTCGAGGTACGACGACTCCGAAAATATTGAGGCAAGACCCAAATGCTGATGGGTCAGTCCCGGTTCCAAAGTATGACCCGATGACGATTAATGGTTCATTTTTGAGAAGGTCTAAAGAAGGTTCGAGCTATAACAAAGACAAGGTAGTGGATTTTCAGCCTAAATCCACTGACGCGGGTATGCGAGACCTAGAGGAGAGGGCTAAGTTACTTCTTACAGCCCCTTATCCGGAAAGATTGGTGTCGACAAAGGAACAGGTATCGTTTAACAAATTTGAAAATGTTATTCGTAGCTTAAATGTGCAAGTTCCTTTCTTAGAATTGGTTAACCAAGTGCCTGCTTACATGAAATTTATGAAGCAGCTTTTGTCTAAAAAGAAGTCACTTAGTACTGTGCAATCTGTCGCACTAACTGAGGAGTCATGCTCTTATTTAACTCATACTGCACCTCACAAACTAGAAGACCCATGTAGCTTTTTAGTCCCATGTAGTATTGGCACCTTTTCTAATGAGAAGGCCTTGTGTGACCTAGGGGCTAGCATTAGTGTCATGCCATTGAGTCTGGCTAGGAAGTTGGGTTTGACCAAATTTGCAGTTACTAACATGACTGTACAGATGGTTGATCGTTCTGCGGTCCAGCCTATAGGAGTCTTAGAGGACATTCCTGTACAAATAGGGAAGTTCTTTTTCCCAGTTGACTTCGTTGTGTTAGATATGCCCGAGGATGCTCACATTCCTATAATTTTGGGTAAACCATTTCTGCACACTGCTAGTGCAGTTATAGATGTTGGCTTAAGGACCTTGACCTTCAAAGTAGGGAAACATTCCATCGTTTTTGCCCAGACCGCTAAGAAGAAAGACCCCATGTGGCCAGTCACATGTAATGTGATTTCTGAAAATAAATCTTATTTTGTGCTTTCTGACATGCATACCTCTATGCCTATTTCTGCTGTAACACCTCCGCCCCAGATTGGGAGCAACATGGAGGAAGATTCTTCTGTTTTGGATATTGCAGGAAATGGTTTGGGGAAGGAAGAGCCGCATGTTGCTCCAGCTGTGAAGGAGCCAATTGTTCAAAGAGGCGGTCTAGGATGTCTTAGCTATGGCACTGATGAGGAGCCTGATGAGGAGCCAGTCAAGGTGACGGAGTCCGATTTGGATTTTGATGAGCCATATGAGGTCATTGACTGGGAAGATGTTGGAGATGCTGATCCGTTGAGTTCTGCGGATGTCGGACTTGCTAAGAGTGCCGCTGTGGAGATGAACACTGTAGAGGCTACTTCTTGTAGTCAGGAGCCGAGCAAGTGGGCCATTCTGTGGCCATTCTTGATCAACTATTAGTTGATCAAAGGCTTTTAAACAATATTTTATTGCTTTTAAAGACTATTTACCGTTTTTCGTGTGCGCGAGACTTCGCATTTTATTTGGTTTGCTTAGGATTTTAAATACTTTAGTCTATTACTTTGGGTTTTACACAAATTTTGGGCGCGTTATTATGTGCATTTGCAGGTTTATAGACCGCATTAGCTTAATTTATTGAGCTAATTAGACGAAATAAGAAACTTACAACAGGTTTCTCAGTCGATCGACTGGCCATCTTGGTCGATCGATCGATCGATCATGATAAGAAACTCTTTCGTGCTACCCTGGTCGATCGATCGGGTGATGTGGTCGATCGGCGCCGGTATTTTGTTGTACTGTTTTCGATCATTCCCCTGCTGTGTTTGGTCGACTTACGGAGTTGAGGGAGTCTTTTCTCCACCTTATTCTCCGACTCATTTTTGTTTTCTTCTGTTTCTTTATTTTGCACACAATTTTGCGTTTAATAAATTGTTTTCTCAGATTTACGCGCGGTACTTTTGTTTGCCCTTTCAAGTACCTATGGTAGCACTACTGGCTACTGAAACCTCCTAGTTCACGCTGGTTTGGGAAGGGTTTTGCGTTGCATTCACATGTTCTATTGCATTTCTGTTTCACGTTTATTGCTTTTCAGTGTGCATTTGTTTTTTTCATTTCATAAATATATACAAATTCAAAAAAATTGAAAAATTTCAAAAATTCAAAAATTTCATGTTTATTTTAGCATATAGGTCGAGTCGGAACGGTAGTATTTCAATGATAACATTGCATTTTCATCTGTTTATGCCTGAGCCTTGCTTAATTGACATGTCATTAGTAGAATCAATATGCATAGTCTACGAGTTTTCGTTAAATTTCTTGCTGAACTTTAGACTTGACTTGAATTTTTGGCAAACTACTTATATTTCTGAGGTTTAGAGCCTATAACTAGTGTCATTCATGACCAGTTTATCTAGGATGTGAGTAGTCACTCCTTATAAGGCATGTTTCATAAACTTTCATAAATATGAACTTAATCTACTTAATGCCCGTATGCATTCGGTTTGTGGTTTGTTGACTCATGTGGAAGAGGTTTCCTTTATTCATTTTGCCCATAAGCTCCACACTGTCAAAAATAGCCTTTTGTCCGTTTGACTACATCCTATATTCAGCCTGCCTTTGTCAAGCTAGTAGTATTAGTCTTTGGGAATGTTCGTATTATTTATGGTTGCATATGCTCTTATTGAAAGAATGAAGGAGGAAAAAGAATGAAGGAGGAGAAGAAAAAATAAGAGGGAAAAAAAAAGAAAAAAAAAAGAGTTCAAAAAAATAAGAGGTCAGTCGATCGACTAAACCCAGTGGTCGATCGACTGAGTACTGCGGCAGAAAAAGAAAATCCGAATATCACATGGTTGGAGTTTTGATTCGTTGGTGATTTTACTCCCATGTTGTATTTATATCATTTGGGGAGTTACATCTATTGGAGATTGTGAGTTTAGTGCTTGATAATTAGCACTGGTTTTATTGAAAATCTTGAGCAAGAAGTTGGATGTTGTTATATGGTTTTGTTTAGGTACTAGCTTGATCACCTATGCCTCCACATTCCCATAATTGTTTAGCCTCTTCTTACCCATACCTCACATATCCATATTTACCTCGGCATGTGTCATGGTCCTTTGTTTGGTTGGAATGCATATGTACGGTTGTAGAGATTATTTTCATATTAGACTGCAGACATGTTCTTAAAGGTCGTAGTTAGGCGAGTGTCACTACAAAATGAATTCTTTCTATCTTATACATTACTCTCTTGTGCTTATGAGTGATTCGAGCGACCCGTGAGAGTCCATAATGATAAGTCTCTATAGTTGACGGTTCAACAAGTTTTAACGACTTCATAACTCGTTTGCATGATTCATATTGCTAATTGATTGTTAGTTGTTGCATTAAATTGCTTTAGGCTATTCGGTTTGCATTTCGCTCTGAGATTGAACTCGTTCCATTAGGTTCTAGGATCGAGTCTAGTTCTTACTTGGGGACAAGCAAGGGTTTGGTTTGGGGAAGTTTGATGCGTGTCCTAAATATCTTGTTTTACACCCTCTTTTACACGCATTTCAGAGCTCATTTGTGTAGTTTAAGCTACTATTTTCCCTATTTCCGTCTACTTTCGTGTTTTTGTATACTTTTGCAGAAATGTGAAGAATCCAGCGGAAATCGAGCCAAATCCGTCCCTAAGTACCTAGCATTGCATTTGACGTGAAGTATTTACTCAAGAAACAAACTTGGTGCGCATTTCGAGGCCTGAAAGACAACTTTATGAAGAATTAGAAGCAGAATACCAGCTATAGTGGTCGATCGACTGATGCCTCTGGTCGATCGACCAGAGCATGACTTCCAGTAGCTCCTGTACAGTGCAGTCTAGTCGATCGACCGGTCACAGTGATCGATCGACCAAGCCGTTATTCTGACGCAAGTTAAAAGATCGAGAATTAGACAGCCCAATGTATTCTTAGGTTTAGGAATAAGTGTTACGTTATATTCCTATATAACGTAACTTTAGTTTTCAGCATTAGAGGGAAGTTTTTATCAAGTCTTTATTCATCAGTTTAGGGAAATAATTAGGGTTTGGCATTCAAGTTTAATCATTAAATACAATTTACTTTCGTTCGTGCTTTTGATCTTCTCTCTGCAATTCATTACGGTATTCTTTTGTTCATTAATTTCAGTTTGTTTTTATCCATCCTTAGATTAGAATTGCTAGATTAGAATTCCCGAAGCCGAAATTATCGTTTCATGTTATTTGCTTATTTAGTTATTTCAATCATGCATTCAATAGTTTTACATGTTAATCTTACTGTTGTTTTCGTAATAGTCATGAGTAGCTAAACCTTTCGGGCTAGGATGTAGGGAATCTGTATTGTAGGCGGCATTAGAATAGTGTACCTGAATCGCGCCATGGTCGTTCGACTGGGTTACCTGGTCGATCGACTGGCCACGTGAGATTTGCTTCGTTTTAATTAATTTAATTTCTATATTTGACGAATCGAGTGCACGCGACTAGTTGAATGTTTAGGAATTGACCGACCTGATAAGATCGAAAGATAGGGGAGGGAAATAGACTACTTAATTGAGACGACTAAATTAATAAGATCGAGAGATAAGTTAATTTAGACTTTTAAATCACTTTTCAGGACGAAAGTTAGCATTAGTGATATTAGGGACCCGTAGCTAGATCGAAAGATGCTACCTGATAAGAATGGACGAAGAGGACTTCTTATTTTCCCGTCTCACTTGATTATCTCAGACTTGCCTAGGATACTGCCGCCGAAACTATAGTGAACCGACCATCTTAGCATCCTTTTGTTATTTGATTTCATCCATTTCTTTAGTTTACTTTTATTGCATTTAGTTATAGTTTCACTCAAATCAAATCCCCCTCACATTTCTTACTTAGACTAAAATCAGACGACTATTAATTGTGCATCGCGTGTCTGTGTTTCGACCCTGACTGCCTCTATCTATAGTTGTAGTTTGGAAACTATAAATTTATCTTTGGTACTCTACGACGGTATCAAGGGCGATCCATGGGACGGTGTGCTTTGGGTTCTAAGTCTATCTATGTCAATTTATGCTAGTGTCACAATTTATTTGGGATTGTAGTTTTATTCTAGCCTAATGCAAGCAATAAAGTAAAATAAGTAATAAAAGGAAGGATAAAAACAAATGACTAAAAGTGTTAGGATATCATGGGTTCATAGGGGGTTCATGGGAGTAAATCATAAAAACTTGTTCTCAATTATATAGCAAGCACTTAATGTTATGATGGGATCGAGTTGGTGTATAAGCTTACAATCCCTAGGAAGGTTTGGGTCCCGGAGTCGAATCGATTAGATTGTAAAACACCTACAAGTCGACTTAATCCATCCTATTCAACTCTATGTATGGTCTAATGAGGCTCGAGTTGGTTTATATGCTTACAAGCCTCATTGAATTGATAGGTGATGGATAAAAAAATGCAAGGATTCGTAGGCTTGCATTTCATCAAACATAACATGTGCATAAGTTGAAATCACAACAAGCATTACCCTGTCCCGGCAACTCACGAGGTTGACGAGGTGCTTCTTACCTTTGTGGCGGGTTGGGGTGAATCTTGATATCGAGGAGGTAGCTCGGTGTAGGTGAGTACCGACTCAACCGTGGCTCGGTAGGTGGTACGTTCTACGCCATGAGGACAATTGAAGAGCATCCCTTTGCAAACCACTCCACACTTCCGGTTTGAGTGTAGCTGCACCACCGGTGGTGGTTGAAGATAGAATCTTCGTCAATAAAAGTGCTCCCTTGGAGCTTCTCATAGGCCCCATGAAGGTTAAACCCAGGGCAAAGATCATTTGCCCATCTCAAAGGACTTAATGTTAGAGTTCCCTTGAGCATAATCAAAGAGCCTTATAAGCATCTCAAGGGGCGTGTTGAAATTGTAAGCCCTTGTCCCTTGAACATTTAAGTAGGACTCTAAGAAGGTCAAGTCAAGAAGGGTGAACCTATCTTGTTCTAGCCACCCACTGATGGTTCCGGCTATAAAGCACTCGGCGATCCGAATCACCGGATGTTGGATGGCAAAGGTATAGCATTGTTTTAAGACAAAGAGTTCCCTCCCCAAAATGGCTCTCCAAATGTGGTTAACATTGAAGCCAGAGGGCTTGTCGTTGTTGTCATTTGGCACTACAAGACCAAAAATGTTTGCAAATTTGTCGAAGGTTAACCTATGATCTTTATTACCAAGTCGGAACTCCATAGAAACACTTCTCCAAGTATTAGTGACGATTCGGAGGCTACACAAAAACTCGAGGGTAATACATAGGTAAGTATCCTCATGAGCATAGAATAATTTCCCAAGACTCAAACCATCGAAGAACATATCCGTTTGATACCTTATACCGAGAACTTCTAAAACAGCGGTATCAATAAATTGAGTGGGCTCGTAACGCTTACCTAGCAAATGAACGAATTTTTGGCGGGTTCATCGCAAGTGAAGATTACCTCGGGAAAGTACTCGAGTTGTTCAACACCTTAAATCAACACCTTAAATCATCACATTGTGATTACCTCGGTGTCCAACATCATCGTGGTTTGAGGTATCATCCCCAAACTAGTGGGCAAGTTGAGGTCTCTAATAGGGAACTAAAAGAGATTTTGCCTAAAGTAGTTTTTAAATCACGGAAGGATTAGAGTCTTAAATTAGATGACACATTATGGGCTTATCGGACTGCCTTTAAAACACCGATTGGTGCATCACCATATCGGTTTGTTTATGGAAGTCTTGTCATTTACCTGTTGAGTTAGAGTGTAAGGCTTGGTGGGCTATTCGTGTGTTGAACTATGATCCTAAGTTATGCGGACAGAATCAGTTATTGCAGCTAGATGAGCTAGAAGAGTTTAGGCTAAATGCCTATGATAGCTCACGCATTTATGAAGAGAAAACGAAGAGATGACATGAGACACGGATCATACCTCGAGAATTCCATGTCGGGCAGAAGATGTTGTTGTTTAATGCCCGACTGCGCTTGTTTCCTAGTAAGCTGAAGTCCAGGTGGAGTGGCCCTTATACGGTGACTGGTGTCACCAAATTTGGGTCCGTTGAATTAGAATGTTCCGAGGGCAACAGGTTCAAACTAAATGGCCAATATGTGAAGCATTACCATGAAGTAAATGACGTGGGTGGCAGAGTTGAAGTTCTCTACTTCGACAATCCTGATAAACCTGATAATTGAAGTCAAAAGGTCGTGCGGGACCTCTTAAAGCTGTTCTATCTGGGAGGCAACCCGGCCTATTTTTGTTGGACTTTTGTTCAGGCTTTTTAAGTTTTTTTTGTGTGCTTAGATTCTAGTTTTACAAACTATTGCTGCACTTTTAAGTTATTTTGTCAGTTTCGTAGTATCTTTGTTGCGTTTTGCAGGACTCACACGTGAACTGTTTGATCGAGAGCATCATTTTACTCGATCAAATGTTTTTTGCTGATCATTCTCCTCGATCGAACACCTGCTCTTTTCGATCGAGTGCCTGCAAAATCATCCTTTTCGATCGATAACCTCTCCTCTTCGATCGAGAACTTCTGACACCTATTATACTCGATCGAGCTCTTCTGTCCTTTCGATCGAGTCCTGTTGATATATCTCGCATGCTGCGACGTTAATGGGCTATTTCCGACCTCCCATGTTGCTAGTCGGTTTGGGGAGGTCCCCACTTCACGCCTATATTGTAAGTTTTTCGTGTCCCATTCTCCTCTTCTCTTCAGTTTTCATTTCTTTCCATGTTTTTTGTACAATGAGGGCATTGTAAGGTTTGGTTTGGGAGGTATGAAAGGATTCTATAACCCTCTAATTAAACTCTTTTAATTATTAATCTAAATAACTCTTTTAATTAGATGTAAATCTTATGCATGCATAACATAATATAAATAGATAAGTAAAAAACATGTTCCTTACATTGATTAAATCGGTTTATTGGGCACAAGTAAGAACACCTTCCTTACTTGTTCTTGAGCTTAAAATATATGGATGATTCCTTTTGTCCTAAATATATGAGAACCTCCTTTCAATTGCTCCAAGACTATCCCTCAATCCCATAAATATTACAAACTAGATAATAGATGTAGTTTGCCTTTAAATTAATCTAATATTATTTTATTTACTACACTAGTAAGTATATCAATATTAGATAATATGAACAATACTGAACATAAACAATTTATGTGTATTTTTGAGAATGAGAGAAATACAGAGAGAGAGAGAGAGAAGAAGTTTTTATGCATCACAAATCATCTATGTAAAAATGAGAACCACCCTCTCTTCTTCCACATGGCCACCGGTTTTCTCCACTAGGGTTGTCCAATTTCGTCTTCCCAATTTTTCTTTTGTTTTTCACAAGAAAAGCTAGGATAGGTGTAGGTCTCTTTTATGCAATATGGTCATTATAATGTCCCAATTAACATAAAATAATCACCCAATAACCTCTATATAAACTGGTTTTTATACTTAAAAGGACCTCCATTTTATCTTTGTAATTTGTCATTTGTAATATATGTGACATGTGATATGTAACATGTCATTAGGCATAATAATGCATATTTAACAAATTAAATATCACTATATATTAAATTAATTACAATCAATAAATTAACAAGTAATTCACAGTTACATGTATATAAAATGGGTCATATTAAGTCTAGTTAATATAATCTACAACATTAATCAATTTTAGTAATATAACATCTTAATTACTAAATTGAATCTTATTTAATCAAATTACAATAACATATAATATTCTCTAAAAAGAGTTTATCGATCCGAAATACTCAAGGGGGGGGGGGGGGCGGGTGAATTGAGGATTAAAACTTTTTCGATTGTATATGTATAATTAATTATTTAAAGCTTATTGATTAAACTTTAACTAATTAACTAATTAACGATTGAAAACGAAATAGACAAACGAACAAAAGAAAGAGACACACGATTTTTGAAGTGGTTCAGTTTCACAGATCGAAACCTACGTCCACTATTCTCGATTAATAAATTTAGTATCTTTCTACGGATTACAAATTTCCTAACCCAACTCGTACAACTAACTCTAGCTGTAACTCAATGAGTACCGTTAAATACTCGAGTGACTAACTTACGCTAATAAGAAAGCACTAATGATTCTTGTAAAGGTTCACGTTAATGAACAAGTAAGAATTCTATTGAGTATTATTATCTTATAACGATAACTAACAAATGAACATACGAGTTTATAAACACACAACCTTTTTCGAAAATAGCAAATCGGTTTTCTTGCTTAAAACACACGGTTTTGCTTGTAAAAATAAAATAAATTTCATGCTTAAGGTCTCTCTATTCAAATGTTGTAGAAGCAAAGTATTTATAGGAAAGGAAGGAGCAAGGCTAACGGTTTTCTCGAAACCCTAGTAGCCGAGATAGAGATATGTAAACAAATCATATCTTATATTATTTCTTTCCTTAAAGCCTTTAAAGATAATAAAGAATATTCGAAAAGTTGATCATCTTTTATTATCTTTTCCATAAATCCTAAGATATGATAAGATTTTCCATAATAAGAATATTTTCTCATAAATAACCATATCAAGTAGAATATAAAAGATATGTAAAGATATTCCTAAAGAATAAAATCTTTACAATAAGATCTTGATATATCTTAGGTCACACGAAATATCACGGCTCATATGCCTCGTGATTCGTGCAAACCCTAGCTTAATATTAGGTTAGAATTTAGGGTTTTAGAAGTATGCTATGTTAAAACCCTAATTAGTAATATGGCTCAACTCATAAGTTGATCCAATAAGATTACTAATTAAAGTTCAACATAAAACCGAACTCCGCACTAAACAGGGCTTTATTTAATAAATACTTTTACTAGAACATTTAAAATAAACCAAAAAAAAAATTTCAAAAATAATTTTGAAACAATTTAAGTCGTGTAATAAAACTCAGCATCTCAATGTTATAGTAGAAGAGCTATAACATTGAGCTCTTTTACCTGTAATGTTAGAGCTGCAAAACTATAACTTTACCAATACAAGAAATTCACTCTTAGTTACCATTACGAGATAATCACCTATACTATTCTAATCTTCATAGGAGATCTTCGAGAATAGGCTACTTCATCATCCAAGCTTGATTAATCATTAGATGAGCTTCATCTTCTCATAATACTTGAATGACTTCTCAGATAACTTTGATCTTCAATTGAGGCTTGATCACAATATACTACCATCACAATTCTTCTTTATTTCTTGTAATAAATAAGTTTAATCTAACAGACTTAAACAAACGATTACGCGCAACAAGTATATAAAATATAAAGTACCTTGACATCATCAAAACATAAACATATATACTATATGGTTCAACAAATTTCTCCTTTTTGATGATGGCAAGTCTCCTAAAATTGTGACTAAGTATAAAGTTCCCCCTTAATATAATATCGTCATCTTAATAATAAAGATCAACGCAAGATCAAGATGATTAACATAAAATCAAAACTTAAGGACTTTAAGAGATAGTTGGTCTTGACAAGGAGCAAGCTTAGGTACATGCTTACTATAGATGTTCTTTCCCCCTCTTGACATCATCGATAAAATTAGAACAAATATAAAATGACTAGAATAATATAAGACGAGACAAGATATAAGAACGATATAAAGACCAAATAAACCACATATAAACATAAGCATATAGAAGTCTAAGTAACATACAAACTTAAAAGAAAACATGTCTAATGCCAAAGGGCCGAATGATAACATGTTTGTGAATTACTTGGGCCATAACCACAAGTAATATGCCAAAATGGGCCGAATAGAGTTTAGCAAAATACACCACTAAGATAAAGAAAATAGGAAAATACTAAAAATAGTAGGTGCTAAATTAGGCAAAGGGCAAGGCAAGGTCATATGTTATGGGTCTTATACGGGTTCACATACTCGGGACGAGTGCAATGTTCCAAGGCATCAAGGCGGTCAAATGAACACCTCACAAGAATAGCGAGACTTTGAAGACTTCGCTCAAAATTAAGAACCTTCAGTGACAGTGCATTCGTGGCCTCCAACTTGAGCGATTGATCGGCCGCCATGGCCTTGCCGTGCATCACCAATGCACCTCCTTGACTTGTAAGGAAGGAGAGATGATCTCCATGTGGGAACACTTCCCCACGGATGGCTTTCAACTCCCTCTCAAAACCCGACAACCTTTGTCAACCTTATCCATCCAAGCATACACCCAAGTACAATCCAAACCCGTATCCGAGGACCGAGAGGTCCCAACTTGTGATAAGACCGTGGCCAAGGTAGTGGACTGCTCCTCTAATTTTTCCATTAAAGTACCCAAGAAACTCTCCATCTTTGCACCAATAGCGCCCAAACCCACATCATTAGTAACTTTCTTAACATTTTTTAAGAGAACCGATTCGGGTCCATCAAACCCGAGACCCATGAGCTTAATTAGCCGATCACACATACAATCTTTTGCACTAACCCCAACTATCCCGACCCACTACTTGCTTGATTTCTAACAACCGAGATACCCACATCCCATATGGAATATTGATAATTGTGCAAAATTTTTCTTTAGTGACCGTGAGACTCGTTTGGACAATTCGGTTTAGCACGAGACTCACCAAATTCACCTTTTTATCTTTCAACCAAGAATAGACAAAAATCGCCTCATAACTTGACATTTTATCCCTTTCTCCCCTTCTCGACACAATAGTATTCCAAAGGAAATTTAGAAGAAATTTGATTTTTGCCGAAAGAGGACGGGCAATCATATTTCCACCATCCGACCCAACTTCCTCAAAATATTGTCTAATATCATGCAACACTCCCTTTCTAATTTTCACAGTAGCGAAAAATTAAACAACCTCCACAGGATATATCGGACCCGAAAATTGACTAATATGACCCCATTCCTAAAAATCAAGAAAATCGATAAAGAATTTAAGGGACGAAATAATAGTCAACCAAGACTTAGGATAGTACCTTCCACCATGGACTGAGTCTGGCAAGACCCGAGACACAAGAGTACTTTCATCTTTTGTTAATCAGACTCGGTTCAAACCTTTTCTTGTTGTGTTTTTCGAGACTTCGCGAAGTAAGGTCCTTGAAACACCATTCCTAATAACAACTGCGGGTTCATCAACCTTATTCCCCACATCGACAACAACCTTGTTCTTTCCCTTAAAAAGACGGTGCCTTTTTCCCTCGGGCATAGCATCATCTCGACCGTGAAACAGAGGAGGAGATGGTTGTGGGTGTGGTGAGGAAAAAGTAGGTAAATTAGGATTATTGGGTGGTTGTGGTGATGGAGGATTGTTGGAGTTTCGCTGGTGTTGATTCCGGGTAGAGGAACGAGTTTTTGCATGACTTGAATTCATGGTGATGGAGATGGTTGAGTGTGATGATGATGGTGATGGTAAGGATTTTATGAGATTCTTAGGAAAGAGAAAAAGTAAGCAAGTGGATGTGTGGGTGACGGTTACACGGCAAAGGGGTAATTATAGTATAGAGCTTAGGTTAGTCTAGGTCTAGGTTTAGGCAAGGGGTAAATAAATTTTGGTAAGTGATATAAGAATAGGAAATTTGGACGAGATTTTGTATGACAATATAGAAAAGATTTTTATAAAATTTGGAAAATAAAATATGGTGTATCTTAATTTTTGGGAAATAAGATAAAATTTGTATGTCAATACAATTGTAAAATACAAATAGAATATATACGATAAATATACTTCCATAAACGAAATTATTTATGCAACGCAATATACGGACACAGTCATACAATCTTAATCTTTACTAGTAGTCATTAAGAAATTAAACACATATGGAAGCTTAGGTACCACTGATTAAACAAATTTCCAAACCGTAAGTCTCAAATCGTTCTCTAGCTAATGATTTTGTCAAAATGTCTGCCCATTGTTTTTCAGTACTACAAAACGCAAGTTTTATATTCCATTTCTCAACATGGTCCCTAATAAAATGGTGTCTTATTTCAATATGTTTGGTACGTGAATGTTGTGCGGTGTTTTTAGAAATAATTATTGCACTCGTATTATCACATAAAATAGGAATGCATCCTACGTCAACACCATAATCACGTAATTATTGCTTAAGCCATAATAATTGAGTACATACCAGTCCTGCAGCGATATACTCGGCTTCGGCAGTTGAAAGGGCCACCGAATTCTGCTTCTTTGAACCCCACATAATAATGCAAGGTCCAACGAACGTGGCAACACCTGGCGTACTTTTCCCGTTTAAAGAACATCCTGTGTAGTCGGCATCAGAATAACCAACTAGGTCGAAATTACACTCCATTGGGTACCATAAATATAGCTTAGCCATTCCAATTAAATATCGTAAGATCCTTTTTAAGGCCGTCATATGTGATTCTTTAGGAGATGATTGATATCTCGCGCAAACACATACGCTAAACATGATATCCGGTCGGCTTGCAGTTAAATATAGCAATGACCCTATCATCCCACAGTAAGTTATTTCGTCAACAGGTTTACCGTCTTCATCTAAAGTTAACTTCTTATCTGCAACCATCGGAAGAGGCATAGCATGAGAATTTTCCATACCAAACTTTCGAATCAATTCCTTGATATATTTTTGTTGATAGATTTTAATGCCTTCATAAGTTTGTTGAATTTGCAAACCCAAGAAGAATTCCAATTCTCCCATCATACTCATCTCGAACTCGAAAGTCATCAACTCATAAAAATACTTGCACAAGCCCCGGTTGGTCGATCCAAAGATAATATCATCAACGTAGATTTGGAAAACCAAAAGGTCAGAACCTTCAGATTTTAGAAATAAGGTTTTATCAACAGATCCTCTATTGAATCCACTGTCTGTTAGAAATCTATATCTCATTACTTGACATATTCATATATGTGATGATTTTAATTTATTCATAAAATTAAAAGATGATCTTATTCATGCAAACAATAAAATAATTAAAGAAGAAATCATCATCTCACATTGAAGATTTCGGTTTATATGGGCACAAGTGAGTTCTCCTACTCACTTGTTCTTGAGCTTCCTTAAGTGGGTGAACAAGGATTCAAGTAGAGAATCCCTCCTAAGGTTTTATACCCAAAGTAACAACTTAATAAAATTAATATTATTATTACTAGAACAATATTAATTTTGTATAAAAATTGATCCAAAATATTATTTGATCTCTCAATAATTTCGGTTAAGAGAGAGGGGGGAGGAGGAAGATTTTATCTCACTAAAACTCTAATTTTTAGATGCTGAAAAATGAATAATTGATACACTAACTATTGGTACTGTATATGGTAAAATAAGGAGAAAAACCCATGGTTTTCTCCTCTTGAAAAACCGGGTAGAAGGGGAAGGAAGGGGCCAATGCATGCACAAGGTTGTCTTCACAAGATCAAGTAGGGTTGCATGGCTAGGTTTAGGAAGAAATGATTATGTTTACCACTAACATAATCAACATAATATATTCCTAATCATCCCCATTATTTCGGTTTTCATGGATAAAATGGACTCCATTTTATTTTTGTCAATTTGTCATATATCACATGTCACATAAAATTGTTATGTATTTTTAACATATTAAAAATCCACGCATTAATAAAAATACGTCATATACAAAATCGACTTAGTAATTCATAATTACTTGTACCAAAATAATTTACCAATTATAAATGACAACATCTTGTATTTATAATAATTTATTCATTCAAATGTAATTGTTTCCTTAAACAATAATTTCATCTAAGTAATAAAACAATTCGATTACTTAGACCGTATCTTATTAAATCAAATTACAATGAGACACGTAAATATTACTTCCAAAATCGTCCGTCAATTTTAAGTAATTTAATTAACCCGTATCGTTATACGATAAAATAAATGATCAATTAAGAGTGTTACCCATTTGGTATGACCTAAGGGGATCAACTGATGAACACCGTCGCACGACAGTAATGTCAAACTCTAATCAGCCAATCATTACCGATATGTGTGTACCAGTTGACAGTAAAATATTACTTCCCAATTGTATTCTTTAGAATGAGACTTAAACATGTGATCATCATGATCAACAGTTGTGATCGCATTATTGTCGGAGGACACATATTCCAACAATCTCCCACTTGTCCTCGACAAGTGTGCGTCACCAATTCTCTTGTCCTATTACTATCTCCCACTCAATGCAATGTGTCTTTCAGGTCGTACTTGAAAGTGATCACATCGAGAGTGGTTTCCTCGATCTGGAGAATAACTGATTGACCGGATTAATCTACCATAGATATCTTCCGAGCGTGGCCACGCATTTCCAGTTCATTACTCCTCGAGTGGCCCTGAGATATTGTTATAACCCTGACTAAGGGTGGACAATTCCTATCGCACTCATTCCCTTCGACTAGCCACAGCCATCATAACCCAAAATATGCCCATTTGACCCCATTTACGAAGGTCTTAGTAACACAAATCAAAGTTAATCTGAAACTGTGCCATCTTAGGTGAATAGTCTTTAGTCAAAAGAATCGACTCATTAGAATACTATAGTAGCTCTCGCCACGATCAGGCTATATAAATTTCCTAGAACTCTATAAGCAGTCATAAGGCCCGACAAGGTGTTCCTAACAGTCTGCCTATGTGATCGGCTAGTCATTCTCATATGACTCCATGGCACTTGAACTTGCCATCAATCGCATCACACTCTATTTACTTCGAGACGTCACCTCATGTAAGTAACTATGGGCGAATACAATGCTAATCCGTGTTCACTTTAACGGGGTTCAATTGTCTCTACAACCCGTTTGGATGTAACAAAGTATAAGGTGAGTTAATAATAACTCAAACGACAAATGTCGACATCACATTCGGGTAGTCAATACCATGTTACAACCTTG